>NC_087513.1:5951447-8723947 GCF_963921805.1 Phalacrocorax carbo | reverse complement strand
TGCTTCATTTGACTTGTGATGGCCCCCAGGAGGATTCGTTCCATAACTTTCCTAGGGATTGAAGTAAGGCTGATGGGCCTATAGTTACCCGAATCCTCCCTCGAGCTCTTCTTGTAGGTAGGGGTAACATTTGCCTTCCTCCAGCCCTCTGAGACATCCCCCGTTCTCCATGACTTCTCGAAGAGAAGCAGCTCTCCCTTCCAGAGTGTCTACTTCCCCACTCAATTTGGTGTCATCAGCAAACTTCATCAGGCTACACTTGATGCCGTTATCCAGATCACTTATAAAGATGTTGGATAACACTGGACCCAATATCGATCCCTGGGTGACCCCACTTGTGACAGGTCACGACTTTGAAAAAGAGCTATTTCCCACCACCCTTTGGGTGCGGCCCGTCAGCCAGTTCCCCACCCTCTGCACAGACCACTTGTCTAGGCCATAACAGATTAATTTCTCCAGGAGGAGGCCATGGGGGGCCTCTAATTCCACTAAATATCAGTGAAATTCAGTAGAAATAACTTTGGCATTTCCTTCTTGTTGGATAGAAAATATTTAGAGGCCAGATCTGGAGGTAAAAAGACCAGAAAGATGAAAAACAACTGCAAATATTCATTGTCTGTGCCGTTGTTCTGTTGGAGGTCGATTCCTGCTCACCCCCTGTCATCCAAGGCCCCCTTTAGGCCACTGCTCATGGCTCATAGGAGCTCCCCAACTCTTGAACAAAAGCCCAGTGAAATCAATCACTTTTTTTGCAAAACATTTCAGCCATTTTAAGTGAAAAGCGCTGCCAGGTCTGCTTGGCCTCAGGGAACCTGCTGTGTACACAGGTCTCTGGGTACACTTGATATTCACTCAGCCTCATGTGGTCAACACACTTGAAGACCAAAGCACCGCAACTTCAAAAGAGGAAAAGTATTAAATTCAAGCAAGGCCAGAAAACTATCAAGCTTTCGACGAGCTTGACTTCATCCTGAGGTGGAGTACTGGGTGGAGAGTCAGAAACACCTCCTGGAACCCTTCAGCATTTGCTCCCACAATCGCTGTTTGGTGAAGAAGGGTCTCCAGGACTCGGTGGAGAGATTCTTCACGTCATTTTGAGCCACTTGGGGAAAAAAATCCCATGGGGTGAAGGATGTGGCTTCCTCATGCACAAGTGCTCTTGACCTACAGAAACCTTACGGCTGGTTTTATGTTTGTTTTTCAGCACTTATATATTATACTCCTGAGCAGCCTCCAGCTCTGCCCAGATTAAATAGTGAGGGTTGCGCAGGGTCTGGCTGGCACCAGGGAAGCACTGTGTTGCTGGAGGGGGGAGACTGTGGGAGTTCCCTGCGTTGCACACTTCGTTTATGCTTGGAGTTACAGCTCAGAGGGACAAAGGGACACAACCTTCTTCAATAGCTATCAGCTGATTACTGATAATTAAGAACAGATGCAAAACACAGGCAAAACCTGATGAAAGCCACAAACCATTACCTGAACATAAACAGCATCAATAAATAGTTAATAGATAAGATGAAGGTGCCCACCAATGGTAGGTGGGTTTCTTAAGACAAATAAAACTGTTTATCTGTTGTTTCACCAGAGGTTTCACTGGCGCAGCTCATTTCAAGACTCCTTTTGTGTTTCTGTGCCTTTCTCAACCTCTTTAGGACATAAACTATCAAAAACTCCTTTTCCATTTCTTCCTTCCTTACCCCTCCTTGGTGCCTCCAACAGTTGAAGCTCTTAAGATTTTGCTATGACACATATCTCTTGGACTAGTCAGGAGTAAGAAGACCAGACTTCATCCTTGGTTCTCTAGAACAATATTTTCTGTTATCAAATGCCATTACATAATAGCCATCTGGTTGACCTCCAGGATGCAGCAGTCTGTGGTCTTCAGAGATGGGTCACAGCCCCTGTGGGCTGGTGCCATGACAGCATCAAAATCTCAGCTGGGCCTCGGTGGTGGTGTGGGACAACCCTGGCCCCTGCGGGCTGTCTTATGGCCCTGGGGACCAGCCAAACACACCTTGAAGGGAACAAAGTGCTCAGGTGTCTGTGCCACGACCAGAACAGGGGAATTACTCAGCCCATGCTTTGCTGTAGTATCTCATTTTTTAAATGTTACGCATCATCTCCACTTAACTGATCTGCATCTCCTGCCTGGACCACTTGCTTGTGCATCCAAAGGCTTCTCTGGGTGACACATTCAGTGAGTAGGCAGCAACTTTAATTTGATGAGTGAGAATCTGACTAAGCCATTAATGTAACAGGCCCAATAGACAACGTGGCGGATTTAGCAGTTGACTTGGCCAAGTGTCTGTTTTCATGACACAAATGGTTTGATAAATTGTGTCTCCTCCGGTGGATGACAACGGTTGTTCAGCACATGGTGTGTCTCATGGAGCCGGGCCCTCTTTCTCAATAGGAGACATGCTTGGATCTTTAGGTGAGAAATGTCCTGTGCGAGCTGGTCCGCTTCATCCAAGACATGATGCTCCCCAGCAGCAAGGATCTCAGCAAGACCGCTGCTTGTGCACATGGTCCCGTCCATGAGTTTCATTCTCTCTGTCAGTGCAGGATGCAGCTGAATTGCTTTGGAAGCTGGGAATAAATAACTCTTTGTAGCAGTAGTCCTCAGGGAAGGGAAGAAACAGGCTAAGATTGAAAGGTTTCTCTGAGAGATCGTTTATTGGAGGCTATACAGGAAAAACAACAGCGAGAGGGGTGCGGATGTAGCAAGACTCATGGGTCACTCAGGGACAAACAGGAATTTCTGCCCTAAGCTGGGATTTCCTCCATCAGAAATGGAAAAGGCGAGAAAGCTTTTGGTGTCAGTCATATGGTATCTATGAACCAATGTGGTATAACAGCGGCACAGGCTGACGTGATTGCTGGCAAGGAATTTCTACAGGAAAGAGGAGTAACTCCTGCCACGGTACCATGTTTCAGTGAGACCCCATCTGGAGTCTGTTCATCGTCTTGGCCACTCAAGCTCAGGAGAGACTGTTTTGTTCTGAAACAGGCATTGGGAGGAGCTCAACAGTGGGATGATTGGCACAGGGGCCTGTCTTCCAAGAGAAGACTGCAACACTTGGCTTGGTTAGCCCAGCAAAAGGGAGGCCAAGAGGGGATGCTGTGGTTTTTATACACAGCCCGGAAAGGAGTAAATGCTAAGGCGTGAGATCAAACATTTAAGCTAATGGGTTACGTTGGCACAGGAGCAAATGGCTACAAAGGAAGCACCTGTAGTATCATATTCAGACTGGGGGATTTCAGTCAATCAAAGGAGAGAAGCTCCAGGACAACCTTCCAGGCAGAGTTGTGGGGAGCAGAAAACCAAATTGCTTTAAAGATGGAGTTTGATTGACTTGTGAAAAATAGTGTAAGGGAGCAAAGGACGTTGGCATTGGAAATCAGACATCCTTTACAACCTGAAATCCTTTTCCCACTTTTTCCATTTTTTTTTCAATTCAGCAGCAGATCCTACTTCATCTGTGGACTAGGATGCATTTGGTGCTGTCCCTCTCCTGCAGCCAGAGCTCCGGCAGCAAACCCTGCTGCCATCAGGAGGCTGACACACATGACTGAGGATGCAGGATCCACTGAGCTCTTGTGCCAGAGCTCATCAAACTTCTGAAATATCCCTTGGAAAATGAGACCAAGCCTCTGGTCCTGGCACATGTGGTTGAAGACCTCTCTACTTTAATATTTACTTTAGTACTCAAAATACATGTCTCATCCTCAGTGAAAATGCTATCAACCTTCCTCATGGATCTCCCGTACCTTGCTCGGTGGGCAGTGACGCAGCGTGGGTGTGCAGGGTGCCCACTCCACACTTCCGCTGACGCTCACTCACAGGACAGATGGCACAACAGAGCTCTTGGCTTTCTGTTGCATTTCAAAGATAGGGGACCCTCTGTTCCCTCTTTACCCAGCAGAACTGAAAAAAAATATAAAATTATTTGCCCCGTTTGCTTGGTGATTTGTTCTGTTTCCCATACAGACTTTTTTTTTTCAAAAACTGAATCAAGCTGTATTGTCTGAGAATAAAGACAAGCTGCTGACATTGGGTTCATAACAAGAGCATCCGTAACTGCTGCAGTTTTGATGCCCCATAACACTGACTCACTTCTTTCTACAATTTAAAGTAAGTAAATCAGTCTTCAGTGAAAAGTACATACACATTTCAGGTCTGAAATAAAAAACAACCTGCTTTTTAATGGAGGAAATAATATAAAAGGATATCTCGGGTGGTTTAACATTGCAAAGGTTTGTTCTGCTCAGGTTGGACACAATTTGCCTACCCTTGTTCTTCTTTAGCGCACTTTACATTTATCATAGCTGGCTACGTCTAAGTGTTAGAGCAGTTCCAAGGTTTACAAGCTGAGCTTTAGCTCTCCTCCCTCAAAAATAGTCCTGGCCTTGCTTCCAAGAAATAGATTTTGCCCATAAATTGCAGAGGGCTTTGGAGTCTCTTCAGAACATTGGCACCATAGACTCATAAAAAAATATATGCTCTCTCCTGTCTAATATTTTATTTATTCTAAAGGCCATCATGTGGTTTTTCCCTTACTCTGGGCGAATATTTAATTCAGCACATATATGAAAGTTTTAATATATCCCAAGGCTAATTATATATCATTGTCATCGATGCTGCTGCCTCCATAACTCATCAGCTGGCTGTTCGAGTCCCAAGGTGGAGGTCAGTAACTCATCTGTGCAGGCAATGATGTCTTTAGCTCTTCACTGACCCGGCTCTCTGATGCTCTGTGTGTCTTTTCAAGTGATCTAATGCTCTGGGTTTTCTAATGCATCAGTTTATTCCGTAACTCTTTGTTAACACCGGCTTTCTGCTGCCATATATCTTCGTCGCAGCTCCAGCAACAGCAGCCACTGCTCTGCCGTCTCCTTCCCCACAGCGATTTCAGCTTTCCATCACAGCCGTTAGTGATTACAGCCTGGTAATTGGGTTTCGCACCGTTACATCAGCCTTCAGCTCCCAGAGGGACGGCCCTTTGGCTATTCTATTTGATATGTTTTATTTTGAGAGGATATGGTTTTCTTTGGAGCTTTCTAACAAAGCATCCATAACCCCAAATTTCTGGAGGACCCAGGGACTCTTTTCGTGTGTTCTTAAAACCAAATGGAACCTGATTGACAAACTTGCTTGGTTACAATGGACTTTAAACTCCTCTCTGTCCTAATGAATCATCCACCAGCTCCCAACCCGAGGAAATGCTCTGAAAGAAGAAAAAATGGACAAGATGTTTACGGCAGTGAAATCCCCCTCTGTTGTCCCAGAAGAGTTGTGTTTGTCTCCTTCTATGGAGTCACCCAACCCTCGCAGATCATCAATGGGAAAACCCACTCGAGGACTTCCAGCATTGCTCCTCCACCGCAGAGCAAGAGGCACAGTTGCTTCCCATCAGGCCTGCAGCACTGAGCTTGTACATTTCTTGCCTAGGCATGTGCCAGGGGGACATGTCTGCTGCAGCGACACCAGGTTTCTGAAGGCTGCATGTAAAAAGAGGCGAGGAACCAAAACCTTTATGTTTTGCAGTTCCCACTGCTGGTTGTATTTAGTAGCTGCCAATAAGGTCTGAGAGGTTTTTAAACTGATTCCAAGCAGTGTTACAGACATATTCAAACTAAAAAAAAAAAGCCAAAACCAAAATTCAGAAAAACATTTCTAGCATGCGCTGTCTGTAATCTAGTGATCTAGCCAAAGCTCCCTGCTCGCTTCTCTCAGCTTATAGCAACCTTCTTTGAGTTCCCTTACAGCTTTTGGAGATTGTCCCTTGAACAAAGATTCACACATTATTTTAGCATTAATGGAGCACTCCAGTGGCAGTGGGACCCAAAGGGCTGATGCCACGCAGGGGAACGTGGCACTGCTGGAGTGACCAGCACCGCACCGCGGGGCTGGGGCTGACGTGAGCAGCCTGTATCCACCAGCTCCCTGGACATTATGGTCGTTGCCTGGCACGTGGGGAGGAACATCAGCCCAACAGGAGGGGGAAAAACCATCACGGCCTTTTGTCTTTTGCAGTCAAGGAGAGGTGTGGGGGAGGCAGTCAGCAGAGGGAGGCATGAGCTCACAGATTCAGTGCAAGTCTCAGCCTGTTGCATCCGTCCAAGCTGGGAAATACAGGCAGCAAGCTTTAAACAGTACTGCAAAACTATTTCATTTTACTTTTTCCACATTCATGTTTAGCTTTTGGAGATCAGATGAGAGATTGAACAAATTAAACAGCTGAAACATTCAGAGTTGGGGATGTGTTGTCCAAATCATTCATTATAATCTTCACTCTCCTTTGGGTTTTGTGGCAGTTTGAGTTTCAGGAGGATTGTGGACTCTCCCTCCTTTACGTTATCTTATTTAATGTGTCACAGAGGCATTCCCATATGCTCCTTCGTGGTCCAAAATGTCAACTGAAAGGGTCACAGCATTTGATAGAAGAAGATTTAGAGAAAAAATATCTTCAAGATTTTTTGAGAAATATCTTAAAAAAGAAAAATATTTCAATAAAATGTTTATATATGTATGCATATATCATGAAAATTTCCCTTCTGAGCCTCTGATACGTGTATAAGCAACTTACCAACATCCAGCTCTTCTTTCAGGTTGGTGGCAGGCTTTAAGTGGGGCAGCACCTGTGGGCCTGTTTCAAAGCACCCCTTTGAAGAGCAGGGCAAAGGCGCTCGAGCTGACAGCGGTCGTTTCCGTGTTTGGCGCCTGTGCACCAGCTGAACGGCGAAGCCAGCCCCTCTCATCTGCTGCGTTTGCAAATTAGACATCACTTGTCAGCCCAGGGAGGGTGGCAGCAGCATCACAGGGACATCTGGATTGATACTGTATTTTCAAGAGGGAAAAAATGTTGCTTTTAATAAATCACAAAAGGACAACAGTACCACCTCCTGATTTTGCAGGTTTTCTATCTTGTCATTTAAGCTTTCCACAGCAGGATGGACAGAAAAGAAAAATCTCCCCCTCCTTGTCCTCCCTCATTATCTGCATATGGCACCGCCACATCCTTGAGATTCAGAATTTTGTGATGCTCTCTGCAGAGAGGTGAGATGAAAGACCTTCCTCGCCCGCAGCAAGTGTGCTTTGCGGTGCCAGGAGAGGTCACCCACCAGCAGCAAAGATCTGTGTGACTCCTGCATCTTCCCAACTCACCTCAAGGCTACCTGGCAGCCAAGCGCATCCCAGAGAAGGAGGTTTCCTTTCCAAAACGCGGTGTCCCTGAGGCACACACTCCATTAAACAGTGGTTAGCCATGGGATGACTAAAACACCTGCCTGAAATCCAGATTGCTGCCTCCTGTGCTGAAATATCTCCAGCTGGCACTGCCGGCAACCGTGGGCTGCTTCTTCTCCATGGGCTGTACAACTCAAAACCTGCAGCAGCTACAGCCTCTGCACTGAAAAGTGAGTCAATTAAATCCTCTGTGCACAGGGCAGCTGTTATCTTACTAAAAGTTTATGGATTTCACGGAGTCTGAGGGTGGAGGGCTCCATCCCACGTAAGAGGTGTTAACCTCTCATCCCGGGGGCTCGCACGGCACCAGTCACTGCTTTTGTTTAGGTAGCTCTGGGCTAGATCGATGATAGCAGTTAGAAACTGTGTTAGTCCTCAGGCAGTAAAATAAGATGGTCCAGAAGCAAAACCTCCAAAGAGCCTATTTCTTCATCTTTCCTGTGGCTTGTCGCTGATACTTCAAATCAGACAAGATGCATCTGATCAGCCGAGCACAGAGGAAAATTTCTTTCTAGCCCCTTTTTCTTTGCTGACAGAGTCCCAGTGTAACCACTTCATTAATTTATCCCTGATTAGGATCTGTTTCAGTCTAGTATCATTCCTTTTCAAGTAGCAGATCATGCTGACCCTCCATCAATCCTCTGGCACCTCTCCAATTTTCCAAAGCTTGTTAAGATCTAAAAATTAGTAAATAAGAGATTCCTGAGCTACTGGTCTTAAGACAGGGAGTGTACATGACTCCAGGCTTCTCAACTGAAAGTGTTTATATTTAGCAGGTGACACTTCACATTCTCCTCAGTTACAGATGGCAAATTATT
This sequence comes from Phalacrocorax carbo, assembly GCF_963921805.1. Lineage (NCBI taxonomy): Eukaryota > Metazoa > Chordata > Aves > Suliformes > Phalacrocoracidae > Phalacrocorax > Phalacrocorax carbo. The sequence goes on along the minus strand of NC_087513.1, from coordinate 8,715,880 downwards.
TCATTTAGTGAGGAAGGATACTCCTGCTTCACTCTGATATAGTAAAGCAGGAATTATGAATCTTTGGTGAGGTTTTTCTCTATCTGATGGGTGCAAATGGTAAAATTCTAAAGAATGGAGAAGCTATTCCTGAACTAAGACTCCCAATGACATTTTAATGTCTTCTTACTGCCTGTAGAATACTTAAGCTTTCATATTTCTTCTGTTTCTTTCGCCTTGCATTCTCAATAATGTGCTTGCAATGTACATATTACCAATGAATATCTCTTCTAAACACCTCTTCTGAACTCATCCTTCAGCTCCATAAATCTTTCTTCTCTGTTGAAATATTGCTCTGGTCTGAAAAAATGTTAATCCAATGGCATTTTAAATAAATCTCTGTTTGCAGTTGTAAGGGTGGTGATCTTTCACACTTGTTGAGACCAAAGCTGTGATAGTCTATCACAGAGATACTTCATGTTTTTAATGAGCATCTCCTCAAAACAGTGATCTTTCAGCCCTTGGTGCATAAACCTCTGCCTTTTTGAAGAGTTGATGGGGAGAAGCAGGGTCCCTCTGGGATGCAGCTCAAGTTGCTTCTGAACAAGATGAAGATGGATCCACTGGGAGGTTAGGATAGGAGTCAGCAGGCTCTACTCCCCACAGCCGCAAAACAGAGCTACAGAGCAAGAGCTCCACTGTCTGTAGCTTCAGGAGACAAGAGCCATGGAAAGAGGCAGATCTGCAGGGCCGCCATGCTCTTTCCTCCAGAAACACACGTCCCTGTATCGAGCGTGCCTGGCTCCAGCCCATCTCTCCACACACAGCAACCTAGCACCTATCTCGTAGTGCCCACAGCCCACCTGCCAGCTCTTCCCCGCTTGCAGCCCAGCATTGGCTGTTCCTCAAAAACGTCGTGTGTTTGACACAAGCATGTCCCCCAGGGCAGTGCAGCGCAGCGCAGCTGACATCCTCTAGACACCCTGGGCAAAAATGGAGAACCTGCCACGCATCCAGCCCGCCTGCTTTTTGCTCCATCCCCCCTGCAAAACCCAGCAGCTTCCAGCCGCTCATCCACCCAAGCAGGACACCTTCCCCTTGGCTGAGGCATTCGGGCCCTCCTGCCAATGCAGGGCGAACATCTGCAGTGAGATGCTGGGACCGCATCCTGCTTCCCCAGCCAACAAGTAGTGAGCTACTGCCAGCAAGGGAGGAGGTTTCTCTGGGTACAAGATGGCTGGCAAAATGCTGATGCATCTGCGTGATTGACTCCCTACACACGTTCGTCCTTCCCAAACTCGTGTGCCCTTTTTCCTTGCATTCCCCATCCTCCTCCTCCTTCTGTTTTTAGGCATTCCCTTCCCTTTGTCTCCACGTCCTTTGAGCTGCCACCTGCCTGGACTCTGCTGCAGCAGGACAGAGGTCCTGCTGAGTAGGTGCCCCTACACAGCATCATCCTTCGCATCGCAGCCAAGCCGCCTGCCTCGGGGAGGTTGGTGTGAGGACATGCAAAATAACAGCGCAGCTGGTTCAGTAAGTTATTTGGTTAAGGACTATTCTGCACCACAGAAATAACAACGAGGAGGAAAATGTTAAGTTAAAGAGGCAGAGACACAAACAGTAATGAGCAGGTGATGAGAGAGAGAATAACAGAGGCCAGAGCCTGTCAGGCACTGACTGATGGGCCGTTAAAAGAACTACTCCAGCCTTGGAGAGGGTCAGCCCCGATTTTCTAACTGATAAGGAGGAAACATGGTTAGCAGAAATATTAAGTGATATTTGAGGGGGCTTGAGGGACTGCACGAAACCTACTATGGGGAGTTATGGGGAAGGACCACAGACACAGAAAGGGAAGGATCAGGGTGGAACAAGTATGGGAAGATGGTGAGGAGGGAGGATGGAGGGGGCCAGAGGTGTGTGAGCAGGCTGTCGGGCAGGACGTTCCCCTGGCTGAGCCGTGCCCCTGATCCCTGCAGTCTGGCCTGTCTTCGGATTAAACCCCATTCTTAATTACATTTTCTGTGTCGTCTCACTGTCTATCCTGTGTGCCAGCCCCTGGCACACAGACACCAGTCACCCTCCCAAATGCTGTTGCCAGTGTGCTGAGCTTCAGGCTTGAAGTAAATGCAAAGTCTGAACTGCAACAAGAAAGAAAATGTCTTTTATTAAGAAATTACATCTTGCCAGCAGGTGCCCGGCACAGGCAGGCTACTAAGAAGCAGCTCCTACAAATAAATGTAAATCCAGTAGAAGCAGGGTAATGGGAGAGAACCTGCAAAGACCATAAGGCAACTCCATTCAAGCCGCTTTCAGACAGACTTCCCTCGTATCAGCCAATGTGAGGAGCAGCGGCACCAGCAGCCACTGAGTTACAAAGTTGTCTTTATACAGCTTGAAGTCAATCATTTTCAACCCGTTGAAACAAGGGAGCTGTGTTTGAAAACCAAAAGGCCGAGGCAAGTGCCTTCAGAGCTGGAACGACAGCTGCCCGCTCAGGTACCAGAGCGAAAATTAAAACGCTTGTACCATTTTTTTGTGCGGTGCTTTGAGCTGCTGTGACTGTAAAGCAATCAAATAACCATAGTATCCCTTTCAGACAATACTGTTCCATAATGAATTCACGTAAAGGCTGAAAACAGAAAACCAGCCTAGTACACACAAACGCAGCCTTTATTTCCCCAGTGTAACTGGATGAATTCGGAGAGGTTGCACCCTTGCCGTTTCACTCGTTGCTGTCAAACACAAAGCCTGAAAAGTAGGTCTTGGAAAAGTTTATTTTACCTCATTTTATGAGCGTCACCAGCCGCAGAAAGCATTTATTCTTGTCTTGTACAAAGCCATGAAGTGAATTAGAATTAAACTAAGTACATCAGACTTGGGCCGCTGGTAAGCTCTTGCCAACAGGGACCCTGCCATCATTCATTTGTTGAGCTGCTGCAAACGGCCACTGAAAGCATTAGAGTATTCCCTGATAAGAGAAATACCAACGGATAAGAGAAGTAACTTGGAAAGTATTTTAATAGAATTACTTTTTATTAAGACTCAAATCAGTAAAATAGCACATATTTTCATCTCTAAGAAATAAAACGGACAGATGTGATTTTCTCTTTTTAAAGTAACTGAAGTTTAGTTTGAAATGCTTTCGTAATGGCATTCAGAAATAAATTATTTATCTTGATAGGAACAATTGTGTCACCCCTATAATGAAGCACATCTTCCCCAGCTTGCTTACTTGTGATGCTTTTTCACAGTGACCAAGTAAGTTAATGGTTCTCAACATGCTTAAAACTGAGGTGACAGATGGGCTATTTCAGTTACAGACTTATCAAATAAGAGAAAATACCGACTCATTGAATTCTTTTCACAGCTTTTTTGACTTAAAGAGATATATCCAGCATAATGGTAGCAGAGGAAAATGTGTTAGTACTCGTGTATCAGCTTCATGCTCAACACGCACGGCTGAATACCAAAGCCACTTCAGAAAGAACTTTGTCAGGCTGAAGGAGCGGGCCCGTGTGAGCCTCCCGAGGTTCAGCAAGGCCAAGGGCAGGGCCCTGCGTCTGGGTCGGGGCAGTCCCAGTATCGGTGCAGGCTGGGGGATGAAGGGATTGAGAGCAGCCCCGCGGAGGAGGACCTGGGGGCACTGGCGGGTGAAAAGCTGGACATGTGTGCGTGAGCCAGCAATGTGCCCGCGCAGCCCAGAAGGCCGGAATGTATCCTGGGCTGCATCCCCAGCAGCGTGGGCAGCGGGGCGAGGGAGGTGACCCTGCCCCTCTGCTCCGCTCTGGTGAGACCCCACCTGCAGCGCTGCGTCCCCTGGAGCCCTCAGCACAGGAGAGACATGGACCTGTTGGAGCGCGGCCAGAGAAGGGCCACGAAAATGATCCGAGGGCTGGAGCACCTCTGCTGCGAGGACAGGCTGGGAGAGTTGGGGTTGTTCAGCCTGGAGAAGAGAAGGCTGCGGGGAGACCTTACTGCGGCCTTTCAGTAAAGGGGACTTATAAGAAAGAAGGGGAAAGACTACTTAGCAGGACAAGTAGTGGCAGGACAAGGGGGGAATGGTTTTAAACTGAAAGGTGGTAGATTTAGACTAGATATATGGAAGAAATACTTTATGATGAGGGTGGTGAGAGAGTGGCACAGGTTGCCCAGAGAGGTGGTCAATGCCCCATCCCTGGAAGTGTTCACTGCCAGGCTGGACGGGGCTTTGAGCAACCTGGTCAAGTTGAAGGTGTCCCTGCCTGTGGCAGGGGGTTGGACGAGATGATCTTCAAAGGTCCCTCCCAACCCAAACCATTCTGTGATTATAATAATTAACTCAAGCAAAGATCCTTATACAAGATCAATGTTATTCTGTGATCACAAACTTGAACTCAGGCAAGACTGCCTGTAACTGTTTCTTTTTAAAGAGAGGAACACCCTGTGGCTTCGCGGCTCAGGCCATTACACAGCTGAAGTCTTAAAAAAAAAAAAAAAGAGTGGTTTTGAGTAACTGTAAGTTTAGCGTGAACCAGAGTTCGTGCTAAGTTACTAGTGATAGGACAAGAGGAAATGGCCTCAAGCTGCATCAGGGGAGGTTTCGATTGGATATTAGGAAAAATTTATTTACTGCAAGAGTGGTCAGGCTTTGGCACAGGCTGCCCAGAGAGGTGGTGGGGTCACCATCCCTGGAGGTGTTTAAAAAACACGTAGACGTGGCACTTCAGGGCATGGTTTAGGAGGCCTGGGGGTGTTGGGTTGGCGGTTGGCCTTGATGATCCTAGAGGTCTTTTCCAACCTTAATGATTCTGTGATTCTATGGAGTGAAATATGGAAACAAACTGAATCTCAAAGGACAATTATAACTGAAACTGTCACTGCCAACACAAAACCTGCTGTTTTACTAGTGGAGTGAACTCCCAAATACAGCATTAGGGCTGACAAAGGCTATGTCTGTAAATTGGTCTCCAGCACTAATTACAAGGCTTTTCTTTCTTTTTATCTCATTAATCTTTTAATTATTTCTGTGAGATTCGACCTTTTAGAACACTGACAATGCTGCAAAATGTAAGTAATAAAATCTAGGTAATTCACTGTCTCAAAGTGAGAAGAACCTGCCAACTCATACAAAATCAGCATTCAGAAGTGGAACATGAATTCCCACACTACTTGCTTGAAAGGAAAAGAAATCTCCACAGGCCGTATGCAAGGCACAATCATTGTTTTAACATAATGCAAGAGAGAAAGCACCCAGCAGTATTGCAAAACATTAAGGTGTAGTCACATGAGATGAGGCAAGCCCAGAATAATCTTTTACATTTGTTTCAATTTTTTAAATTCTTTCTTTAAAAACAAGTTAAGCTCTAAAAACTTACCTGCAGTTTAATTCCTGTTCTTGAATACCCAACTATGTCTTTTTTACGGGCTGAGAAAATGGCTGTACCAAACATTCTCTTATTCTGTGTGTGCTTATAGAAATAATTTTCTGCCAATGCCTTGGAACTGGCTATACAACACATCCCTTTTTGGGTAAAGGCTGTTTTCATGTCCACTGGAAAAATTATTTTTTAGGAATCTATGAAGTTAACAAAGTGAGATCCACTATCTTACAATGACAAAATAGATGGATTATGATGATAATTGTTCTGTTTCCATCTATTTGATTGCAAAGTATGCAAAAGTCCTCTTTTAAAAAGTACATCCAGAGCAATCCAAATAAAAAAGAAATCATAATGAAAATCCGAAGTGAAGTTCACTGTAGCCATGTTTTATTTCTGCCATTGCAGTAACTTTTTATTTATATGCCATTAAAACTTTCCTGGAATAAAAAAAGCTTCACATTTGCTTCTGAGTACCTTTCAGTCATTTCTCTAACAGAGCTCATACAGATTTAAGTTAAAAGTTTCCAGGTATTCTAAATAAGGTGACTAGATCATCATCACCTATAGTCAGTGGAATCTTTTGAATATTGCATCTATACTACTTATTTTGACTTGGAGCCATAAGTTCTCTTTCCCACCTTGAGCTGGCCACCATCTTAGGTTCAAATAGAGGAAGAATATCCATGAGACAGACGGTCACATGTACACTGCTAATCCATGCCTAAAACTTAGCTTAGATACCCCTTGGTTTACAGTCTAGAGACAGGAGATATTAATAACATTTTTTCTGTAACTACCATGGACACACCTACTTGTTTACAAAATAATCTGTTCTACTGGTCAATTATGTAGAGTTTTGGCATCTTAAAGTATTTTACTTAAATCCACAAGTGAGTGAAGGCAAGTATGGCACCTCACGCTTATCGTGTGTCTCAGAGTAGCACACGTACGGACAGCTTCTGTGGAGCTGATGTCACAGTGACACGTTCAAAGCAAATGTTGCCTATCTACTTTTAGAAGAAATTAATTGTGCCCAGAAGAGTCAACTTCTATCCATTCAGAACAAAGGGTGTCCAAATGACAAGGTCAGGTGTAGATGTTGACAATATGACATTTGAAGTTAGATGAGATGAATTCTGCCCAGAAATCCCACAGATCACCTGCGCAAGGTACCTAACCTTAAATATTACATGGTATGGATTTCATGTTCTCCCTGCAGATGTGTACTCCCTGATCCCACCATATGTATCTTTTTTTTTTGCCCTCCATAAAAAGGCGTATGCTACCAAGCCAATTAATACTTATTTTCAAGTAATTAATACTTGCACCTGACAAAAATACTTTGATACTTCGGGGATACCTTACCTATTGCTCTGAAAGACATTTTTGTTGTGACTGTTTGTATCACAATAACTAGTCTCCAATCTGTGGCTTAGCACTGGTCCTTGCTACGTGATTGCTCAGTGTCCTTCACTAAATTCTCTGCTTGTTATTCTTGCTACTCTCCAAGGGAACTTTAGCCTTTTGGCCTCTCTTTGGCCCTTTGTACTCTTGTAACCTTTAGCTATTCCAAGAGACTGTGGTTGACATTAGCCAGTGTCAACAAGATTATATTGTTTTGGATCAAGATTGATGCCTCTACTTATAATGGACTTTGCACACAGTTAAACCAAATATATGCCAGCTTTTTATCTTTTTTATGTCAAAATGTTTCTGACTAGGAAAATGAGGGATAATAAGATTTTCTGTTATAGCAGGGAAAAAATGAAATTCCTATGTCTGTAGTTCCTGGTTTCTCCACATTTCCTGTATTCCCCCTTCTATCCAAGAATGACATCGATAGTTAAGGTAAGTCAGATTACACAAATCTCATTTACTTACAGATTCTAACAGACAGACAGATTTATAAAATATACAGACAAATCAGAACAACAAAACTAATACACATAAACTTTCACTTTATGGACTTCTTTGTCTTCGCATTCTCTTTGTTTATTGTAATAATAGAATGTGTTATCCCTTCTCTGAAGTTTCTTAACAAATCCAGTTTCTGGCCAACACTCTACCTATGAATAGAATAAAAAGGATACACATTCACCTGAACATGCTTACACTGGATGATGTTTGTGCATTAGATTGGGAAGAATATAGGGAGAATTCTTCCCTGGGAGAACCTCATTTGCATCCGAACACTACTTTGCTATTAATTTGCTTAGCTTTTAAAAAAGAGATTAAAAGCAAGATGTCAGAAAACAGTTTTCTGGTTTAGTATAAAGAATTTTGTGATCATAAAAGTCTAGAAATAAGGATCTAAGAATATTTGCTAGAGTAATTTAAAAAGCGGGCTAGTCAAAGCTTTTAAAATACATGGCTTAGGAAAGAAACATTGGTACTATTCAGTACCCTGAGCAGCTAAAAGATTCCACTTCTGTAAGACTGACACACACTTTCTCCGGGATCCTTCTGACCATGAAAATTTAGTACCTCGTGCTTTTCATTAATGGTTTCATAAAAATAAAGTGAGCTACATGTGTCATAGTCTCTAATACAGCAGGATCAGTCTTGCAGGAAACCAGCTTCATCCTGGTGCTCTTCAGTGTTCCACAATGTGAAGCTTTAAACTGAAGGCTTGAGCCCTTGTACATTCAACAGCTTTGCGGCTTTAGTAGCTGTATGCAGCTTGAACACCTATGACTACTTCTGATCAAATTGAACCTTAAAAACCAGATAAGAATCTTATTTCTCTTCCAGGCAGGGTTGACAGTAGGATGTCAAGCTACAGCATTCTCTAATTGGAGAGCCCCAGAAGTGGTAGTTTCATCACTTACTTTAATAATTTAGATGTACCGCCGAGTTATTTGTGTTCTCTGCAACGTAAGAGCCTTAATATTCATTCCACTTATGTTATAATTGCATCATTAATAACAACTGCATTATGGAAACATAATAGGGAGTAAACAAGACATTTCAAAATGTGTAAATTGAAGGAGAACCACTGCCAGATCCTGGCAGGTTTGAGCTTGAAGAACGCGTGCTCATTTTACATTGAGTAAGCAGTGTTCTTCAACTTCTGTCAGGGTTTAATTGTTTATGGTTATGCCCTGCCATAAATCTTAAACTGACTGATCCTACCACACTAAGTACAGGATTTCATTCTGCACAGTTAAACGAATTTGCATCACAGCCTTTAGAGTGTTATCTGAGCCCATGACAAAAGAATAGACTGCACCTTATGCACATCAACATTTTGCTATATTTTTATTTAACTGGATGTCGAGTGACTTTCTTCGGAACATTCTGCACTTACATGCACAGGAGGTTAAAATCTTTTAAAGGTGGATTTTTCATACTACATACGCTGCTTTGGAAGATAAAATACAGAGCTCTAATAAAGACAATATGTTGTTTGTGGTATTAACCTCTTGGTTGCTATTTTGAATCTCAGGTAGCCACTGACTATCTGGCCATTATTCATTAGCTCATTTGATGTGCCAGGGAGCATTGCTGTCAACCATAGTGAGCAGAGGAAGAAGTCCTTGAGGTTCTCAGCTGAGAAATGCCTGTGTCACAACTCCCTTTACCACAGCTGGCATCAAATATTTCTATTGTGGACAGTTTCAGTAGAAGCTAAGTTCCGGACATGCACAAAGTCAGATTATGCTACCCCGCACAAAACACCCACTGTAAAACTGAAGTTGGTAGCAATGACACAGGACTCGCTCCTGGACAATGAATGAGTTTCCTGACAGGTCTGTTGGCAGAGAACTGGGGAAACTTCACAGAGAACTATGATAAATTCTTTTCCTTAAAACCAAATTATTCTTTTAGATAGCAGCTACATCTGTTCAAAGCAATTAATAATGCTTCTAAATGCATAAGAAAGGGGGAACAAAACCACAGGCTGGGTAGTGTTTTACTTCTGTGAAATAAGTTATTCTGCACAGTTAATAATACCCCAAGTATTCAAGTTGGACCTGGGAGAAAACAACTGTATCAAAAACTAGCCTAAACGAAAGGAAACAAGCAACACCTCCATTTTTATTTGTTTAACATGAGAGAGAAGCTTAAAGTAAGAAACCTTGCAGAGTTCTAAATCTTACCATATCAACTTGTTTTACTTGTTTGTATTCAACCTCATCTCTGTATCCAGCTTGCTGAAATCTGTATAAGTTCTCTACATCATCTGACCATTTTTTGGCATGATGTATAGATTTTGGTTTGATGTCAGCTTTAGCCATGACTCCAGAAACTTCAGACTTTTTCCTGAAATTAGATTTTTGAAAAATCAAATAGAGAAGTTGGAAGCAAGCAATTTTGTTAGGGACATATAGAAGCAGATAGAAAAAATTTAAAAATAAAGGAATTACAGACGGTACAATATTATCTTCCCCTCAAAGTCTGAGGTTAAAAAAAACATAAGCAGTTGGAATGAAATTAAATGCGCTACTTGGACTAAAACAAACCCAACTCATCTTTACTTCTATATACACCTCTATACCTCGACTTAACCTACCTAAAATTTATTTGTGCATACCGATGCATTAAAAAAATATAAAAAATACAGTATTTTTTTTATTTTCACATCTTCGTAGTTGTTGTCCCTTTGGAGCAGGCGGTTTTTCAGGTTTTTCTTTCTTCCTACTGAAGGAACACCAAATTGGGAACCACAAAGTGAAGATCTGGGCTGCTACTGAAGAACAGCAAACGCTCAGGGTGGAAGAGGAGGGGAAACGGGAAATGCACTGCCAGTCACATGGCCACAGTGAAGGTGACAAAGAAGAGGTCTTAAGAAATAAATTGGATAAGGAGGCAAGGCACACAACATACCAAAATTCATCCTATTCTACCCTTGCCCCAACAAAATCTGCACTGACTGCCACTGACTTCTGCCTCACACACAACCCATTCATTCAATCTGCTGAGAAATAGTAAATAGGTTAATCAACTGCTAAACCTGAGCAGAGCAGAACTGGGACATGCTGAGACCTAAACTGGAAAAAAAAAAAAAAAAGAACAAAATAAGCAATCAAAAAAAGCCCATAAACTGTGGAGTCAGTAGAAACTTACCAGGGATGGATTTGAACTATATTTCAGAAAAATAGGAATCATTTGACTCCTCCCTTATATCTGAATTTCACTGCATTTGTTTTCTTGAGTGTATCTTATTTGGCCACTAAAATAGAACTTTATGCTGCTTCTGCAAGCAGAACACACAGAACACTATTATGCCTAGCAGGTATGACCAGAAATGAGTCCTTCCCTAGTTTTGTAATGTCACCAAGCTTCAGCTTCATAACTAGGAAAGTATGTTCAAAGAAGGAGAAAAAGCTTCTGGATTTTGTAGTGAGAGGATGAGCATAGTCTCACTCCCTGTGGGTTGTGTGCTGCCTCCAAACTCTGTGCACAGAGTAAAATTTCCTTACTTAGCAAGTTTCTATATCTACCGAGAGCTTGAAAAGTTGAATGCTGTTGTCTTATCAAAAGCACAAATGCCCTTAAGTCTGTTAGAAAGGCAGAAAAGGAGAAAAAATATCACACCACAGCAAACAAATCCTTTGGAAAATGATACAAAGAATTATTGTTATCGTAAAGTGGAAATAGCAAAGTCTGCATTTCTGTCATCTAACTGTATGAGAGCCATTAGCACACAAAGAAAGGGCCTTTCATCTCTTACTGCATGCACTTGATTAAAGATCAATAAACATATGCACAAGGGCTCTCTTCTGGCACAGTTCAGCACTTCAAACATTCTTTTACTGGGCTGTGCAGTATTTGAAACTGAGGGCAGCCATTTGCTAAAAAAAAAAAACAAACAGGTGATTTTCCCACCCAGTTATAAGGTGTCACATACAAATTAACATGCTGAGCATATATCCTTATTATAAATCTTTGGTGTAGCCTTTGAGATACCTATCTCAACATCATTTTTTTATTCGTTTGCTGCAAAGGGTCCTTTTGTAGCCATTACAGAATTTTTAATGCACTGTATGCTCATCTATGTTTGACGAGAATTGTTGTCAGCCTGGGACTTTAGACAGTCAGTATTATTAGCAGTAACATTAGGTCTTAATAAATACTAAACTATAACGAATTTAAGTGTCTTATGATAACTTACATGTTACTAGTATTAAGTACTTCTTTATAGGATGGACTGAATTCATCTAATGAATGTGCTTCTTCAAGACATCTAGATATGCACGGCACTTCCTGAGTCACCATAAATTCAGGTGGCCTGTCCACAGGCGTTCCTGCTCAAAAAATATATATAAAGGTCACATATGTAAAGTGCCAGCCTGGTGACTTTGGATAATAAAAGCGCCATCCTGATATTTTTAGGCTGCTATTTAAGCCATTTAAAAATGGTACTCTTTATGTATTGTAGTGCCTCTGAGTTCCAGGCGTAGAGCTGGCTTCATTGTACAAGAGCACCAGATGAGCTGTACTCCAGATAGCCTACAATTCAGGAAAAAGAAAAAAGACAGCAGAGAGATGTAGCCAAACAAAAGAATGCAAGAGAATGGTAAGAAGATATTCAGCATAATACTAACATTTTTTATTTAAAGGGAACATTGAACAGTGAAGTGGACTTTGCTAAGACAATGTTTGCCTACTCTAAATTTAGGGAAAATAGTGAGATTTCATATACCTCCATTTTGACTTTGGGAAAACAGTTTTTAATGAGAATCACAGCACAATCTCTAGGAAAACCTAACTAGCCTGGGCTTGCATCTGGTAGTTTCCTTTCCTTAACGCTTATACAAGTTGTAAAGGTACGTGGAGTAGAGTGTCTGCTCCATTAAGGGCACCTGGTCAAGGACCTTTTTCAGTGCAACAAGGGATAATAAGAAAGGGAGGAAGCCATAAAACAAGAGCATACAGGGACACAAACCTGATCAGCAAACGATAAGAGAGGCGGAGTGGGGGATGAGAACTAAACTTAGTCAATCACACTAATTAATGATGGCATGTGGGAGTGTGAGAATGTTTATTCCAGCAAGGTTATCTGATCTGGGACCTTGTCAGATGGGAAACCAAAGGAAAAAGGCAAAACCAGAAACAAAATATACACAGACACAGACCTGACAAAACAAACATAGAGACCGTGACAAGAAACAAACCTCGCCACTCACAATAATGGACGGGCTAGCAAGAAAATGCAGGCACACTTCCAGGAAAATCAACCTGGACTTTGCAACTGAAAAGATTGTAAAGCAGGGGGACACCAGACTTGGAGGGGTGTGGGAACTGACAGAGCTGTACAAACCCACGAGGGACGGCAGCGGGTGGGGGGGCGAACAAAGCCAGGAATAGACAGGAGTATAAGAGGCCTGTCATGTGTAAAACAGGGCTGGTCAGTATGTTCAGCTGGCTGAGCCCTGCACCTTATCATCACAGTCTGTCCTACCTTCTTATATCTACATATTAAATCTTAACTATCTCTCTGTATAACCTCACTTTCTAACCTGCGAGTATGCGTGCTGCAAGGACAAAGTGCTAGCTACCGGTGAGACCTGCATATGCAAGAGAAAACTGGTGCCAGGTCCTGGAGTCAGAGCAGGTATATGGGCACCCTGCAGCCTATGGTGTCAGCTGCTGGAGCAAGTGAGGGTCCCAGCATTGGTAGTTGGAGGGGTTGCAGCTCTCTGAATCTAGGGAGGGTCCTACAGTCTGCGCCCAGAGTGTCAGCTACTGGGAGGACTGGTGTGAGTGGGTTTGGTGCCAGGGGCTGGAGTCAGACCAGGGGTGTGGGCACCCTGGCCTCTGGTGTCAGCTATGGGACTAGCTGGAGAGTAGAGGGACCTCGGGTCCAGGACAGGGTATTAAGCAGGCAGCAGGGTCCATGCTGGTACACCCAAAGGGACTTGTGAACGTGGAGTGCATGAGGGATGAGTGTGTGAATGCATGTTTGCTAGTGAGCATCAAGCTGTACTGGTCAGCATGTAGGGGATCTGTGAAGCAGGTAAGGATGGGGCGTGGGATCTGTGCATGGGTGCTGGGCAGCCAGAGGGGCCACGCTAGTTCTCAAGGGATCTGCAAGCATATGTGTGCTTGCAAACCTAGAGAGTGGTGTATATGTGCCCACACTAGTGAACTTCTATTGCTATCAGCCAGAGAGGCGAAAGGGACTTGTCTGCATTTATGTTTTATGTGAGTCCTGTATGTAGGTGCTGTTGAAGGCAATACCTCATCTGTGGCAGCCTGTGTGACAGCCACGTCTGTAATACATGCTTAGCTTTGTTACTGGTTGAACCTGCAAACGGGAAGGCAGCAGCTGCATCCCTCAGCCAGCACAGAGGACCCAGGTCACCGGGTGGGTTCTGGGAGGAGATAGCCGTGCTTCTTAGGTCCCTTAACATGGAACGGCATTCACATGCCCTATCTGGGGTCCTAAAAGAGTCAATAAGAGATTTCCCGTTGGAAATCTTCAACAGACTCCACAAGAGCTTCCTGCATTTGCCAAGGTGTTCGGGCAGAAGTCTGGGCCCTAGCCGCCACTGTAACGCCTCCCCTCTCCCCTCGCCGCAGCCACAGCCCAGCTGCCCAGACCTCAGACGACCCACCTCGGTGCAAGAGCCGCACGAGGGTCCCTCTCCCAAGGCGGGCGGCGCGAAGGCCGAAGCGCGATGGCGGCCTCCTCACAGCACCCCTCACAGCGCCAACCGCCGCCAACCACCGTTGCTAGGCAACCGCCCGCCATTACCTCTTTAAGACGCCGTTCCCGCCTCTCCCACCGCGCGTCTGATAGGCTGGCAGGAGGCGGGGCCGCCTGGCGATTGGCTGAGGGCCGGGGAGGCGGGGCAGTGGGGGAGCGTGGCGGAAGCGGCGCGCCATTCGCCGCCATGAGCCGGTTCGGGGGTCGCGTGCGCGAATACCCGGCCGTGTCCATCGACCGCTTCGACCGCGACAACCTGCGCGCTCGCGCCTACTTCCTGTCGCACTGCCACAAGGGTGAGCCCCGCCCCCCGTCCCCATGGCAACCGCCGGTGTGTGTGTCCCCCCGCGTCCCCCCGTGACGGCCCTGCCCTGTCTCCCCAGATCACATGAAGGGGCTGAGGGCGCCCGCCCTGAAGAGGAGGCTGGAGGGCAGGTACGGGCCGGCGGCGGCGAGAGGGGACGGGAGGGGCGGGAGGGGGACGCCCTGCCCTGCCCTGCCCTGCCCTGCCCTGCCCTGCCCTGCTGGGGGCTGCACGTCTCTGCCCTGAGGAGGAGGCGGGTGGTTCAAACCCAAGCGTGAGCAAAATAGGGTAAGGAAACTGCAGTGGGCCATCTATGGGCCATCGAGTCACAGAATGAGAATGGTTTGGGTTGGAAAGGACCGTTAGAGCTCATCTCGTCCAACCCCCTGCCGCGGACAGGGACATCTTCAACTCGACCAGGTTGCTCAAAGCCCCGTCCAGCCTGGCAGTGAACACTTCCACGGATGGGGCATCTACCACCTCTCTGGGCAACCTGTGCCAGTGCCTCATCAGCCACCCTCACCAAAAACTATTTCTATCCTATGTCAAATCTAAACCTCCCCTCTTTCAGTTCAAAATCATTACCCCTTGTCCTGTCACTACCGGTCCTGCTAAAATGTTTGTCCCCATCTTTCCTACAGTCCCCCCCTAAGTACTGAAAGGCCGCAATAAGGTCTCCCCGCAGCCTTCTCTTCTCCAGGCTGAACAACCCCAACTCTCCCAGCCTGTCCTCGCAGCAGAGGTGCTCCAGCCCTCGGATCATTTTCGTGGCCCTTCTCTGGCCGCGCTCCAACAGGTCCATGTCTCTCCTGTGCTGAGGGCTCCAGGGGACGCAGCGCTGCAGGTGGGGCCTCACCAGAGCGGAGCAGAGGGGCAGGGTCACCTCCCTCGCCCCGCTGCCCACGCTGCTGGGGATGCAGCCCAGGATACATTCCGGCCTTCTGGGCTGCAAGTGCGTAATTGCTGGATTACATTCAATTATTCATCCACCAGTGCCCCCAGGTCCTCCTCCGCGGGGCTGCTCTCAATCCCTTCATCCCAGAGTCTGTATTGATATTGAGGATTGCCCCAACCTGGGTGCACTTGGCCTTGTTGAACTTCATGAGGTTTGCAAACTTTATGAGGATCTTTGCTTCTTTTATCTCCTGGAACCATGTTGGTGCGTGGAGACAGCGCTGCGCTTGCGCTGTGAAGGAGACCAGCTGCGCTAAGAGGTGTATGAGCAAGCAGGTAGCCAGTAGTTTGATAGAGACAGTTATTCCGTCTGTCACATATGATGTGTGAGGAGAGGCTGAGAGGTGGATGTCTTCAGCCTCAAGAGCAGGAGACAACTGTGTCTCCCTGTTTGCAGGTAGGGGTAGAGAAGATGGAGCCAGACTTTTGGAAGGTGCATAACAAAAGGGCAAGGGACGCATTTGCTTTTTCACCATGAGAATGGTCAAATGTGGGAATGTGCCCAGAGAGATTGTGAGCCAGTTCCTAGGCACTGTTTAATTTGTTAGAGTAGATGTTGCTTCTCCTCAGGTGTGAGCAGAGAATCTCTCTTTGGTCATCAGGTCTCTGTGCACTGGGCAAAAGCTAGAGCTTTATAGGAAATATTCTGTGTTCTGCTGAATGCTAACTGTCCCAAATGCCTGTTCCAGGGAAAGCATGCGTGTCTGGTGGGTATAGAAACAAAGATACATACATGTGACCATGTACCACAAGCTTTATTTACATCTGCCCAAAACACCCAGACATGGGCACACATAGGTAAGTCTTTGGGTCTGCTGTGTTGAAGAAAAGCCTGCTCAACAAGGTGGAGTAATTACTCCTTGATCCCACTTCAGGCCTGGGTGCAGAACTGCTCCTGCAGGCTTGCTGTTCTGCAGATCTCTTCAGATGAGAGAGGGGTCTGAGCGCATGTTTTGTTGTAGTAGGTGCCAGGTGCTGATGTGTTGTTAGATTGTTCCCTGCCTCTACTTTAAAAAACACTCATCTGTGTTTTTTGTCTCCTCACAGCTTGAAAGTTAAATTATACTGCTCGCCGGTAACTAAGGAATTGCTGTTGACTAGCTGGAAATACAAGTTTTGGGAACATCACATTGTGAGTTTTTGTTTATATTTAAATTAAAGCTTTCCAAGCAGTGATCCTAGAAAACAGGAAGCTTCCCCTTCTCCAAAATGTCTAAATATTGGTATTGGTGTTGATACACTGTTTCAGGGCTTAAGTACCTGCATCCGTGTGCCTTTCCTTTCTGCTTGCTGTGTGGGATTGGTTTATTGTTGTTTACTCTTCAATATAATTTTCCCTCCACAAAATTTATCCTTTTCTCTCAACTTCAGCTTTAAACGTCCTCCATCTGTATGTTGATCATTTGTATCGCTCCTTCATTTCCTTACCTTGCTCATGACTCTTTGTTCCTGTCCTTATTTCATTTCCCTTTTGCTTCGTTTAAAGTCTGCTATTGCTTGAGGCATGTATAATGTTTTAGTTATATTATTTTCCTTTTGCTTTTGGGAAAAATGGACTAACAAGAAAATGTTTTAGTGATGTAAAATCACTGAAGAACTTAATTGGTTTACTTGATTTCAAGTATTTGGAGTGCAAATTGAAGTGATCAGTGGTGATGTATGGGTGTGACTCGTAGTTGTTTATTTCCTTCCCTTTGCAGATGCAGGCTGTGAAGTTGAACATGTTTCTTTTCACATCTTACTGTATGTACATACATCATCACGTAGTGTAAGGATCTTGCTGTATCCCCCAAACAAGGACAGGAGAATTTTCTAGTCAAGTGGAGGGTCAGAAAGGACTTCAGGCAAGCTGCAACTTGTTTCCTTGGGGGAGTTATGGCTCAGAGTGTCCTTAAATAGGTTGTAAGTGGGGTCTTAAGACCCATATACAAAGAAACTTATAGGAGTGGGACCTAGGAGGTAAGTCTGGGTAAGAACAAAAAAAGAGAAGTAGGGGACTCTTCTGTTCAAGGTCCTAGTTTAATTGTGAAGCTGAGGGAGAAGATAACTAGCTTTATAAGATGTCTTGAGAAATGGAAAGGTTTAGTGATTTGGAGGATCAACATGATTCCGGGCTGTGTAAAAAAAGACTCTGAACATCCCTTAGGCATGTTTGATGTGTGAAGGAGCACAGTGTGCATAGGTGACAATTGTTTTTAAGCCTGTAATCTTCTTGGACAAGCAAAAATAAAATGGGGTGGGTTTGCGGTGGCTGTTTTGTTGGTGTTGACTGGGTTTTTTTATTTTTGTTTTCAAGCTTGTGTCCTTTTGCTTCCAGTATCCTTAGAGCTTAACCTACAAGAAGAGGTCTCTTGCAGGGAGATACCTGTAAGCTATTAGGGGTTTGTACGAGCAGTGAAAGGGAAGTAGGCAGTGCTGGTCCTGACATCCCTGTCTGAGAAAATCTTAATCTGGGAAGAGATGCCAGAGGTACCCATGGAACAGTCTAAGATGAAGCACAATTAACACAAACCAACACAATTAAAAAATACAGAGATGTTTACAGCTGCTGCTCGCAGGAGTGACTGCTGATAATGGCATGAGCTGCACTGGCCCTAAATCAGATAATAGCTGTTGGATGTCTTGTTCACAAGCTTTGTCTTACAATAAGTAAGCTTTCTACTTGTAGCGTGACTGGGAAATGAATTAACAGCTGATTTGATGTGCACCAGGCCGAAAGAAGCAATCACGATGTCAGCTTCCAGACAAATGTTTTAACGATTTCCAGTCTGATCTTTATTTGTACATATAGCATGAGCACCTCTTTGAATCTGCTGCTGGCTTTAACATTTAAACCAGCAAAGATGAGAGGAGAACTCTGCAGGAAATATTAATATTTGTGATTATGAAACTAAACTGTGGCTGTCAGTGAAGAATTCTTAAGGCCGTTTAGATCTAAAACTTGACAATTGTTTCACTGGAAAGTAGGAAATTTGAGAATTACTGGGAAATATTGAGCATGCAGAATTTCAATCATTCTCTTGAGTTTATTCAGCTTCAGAAATTATGGACAATAGGATTAGTATTGATGTTTAAAAAATCAACTCTTGCTAGTGGCTCAAATTCTTAGTGCAAAATAGTTTTTGACACATGTATCTGTGTTTTGGAGCAAGCTCCAAGTTTGATTGGTGGTGTGGTTTCTGGTGGAGAAACCAAATGTTACCATCTTTGTGTGAGTACCAGCTGAATGGATCTTGTAGAGCCTCCCAGAAATTTGCAATCCAGTGTCTTGTGAATCCGTCTAGTGCAGTGAAACCCGATGTGCTGAGGAGACTGCTCAGCTGAGGAGCTGGAGGTTCTGTCTAAGGAGGGTAATGACAGGAGACTTTCCTTTCACTTTGGCTTTTTTGGGCAAAAGAATTATATACAAATATTGTCTGAAACAAAGAAAAAAAAACCCAGGAGGATGGGGGAGGAGCCTGCACAGCAGCGCTTACCTTGCAGATAACCACAGAGCATGTATGTTGCAGGACTCTGCTTTAGTGCGAGTTATGGCAAAATAGGGGCTTGATGGCAGTCTATAGATTAATCACCCCTACAGAAACACGGAAATACCTGCTGCATGTGATTTGTGGGCTCTGCTTCTGGTAATAGGGAACGGTCAGGAGAAGCTGTGCTGCAGTAGAGACCTGTCTGAGCAAGATCCGCTGGTGTGCTCTGGGGCTGGGGTGTCCTGGGCTTTGCAGTCATCCAAAAATAAGGTGTCTCATCCAGCTAGAGAAACCTGAGCTGTTGCTGTTACAAGTCCAATGCGTTCTAACCTTTTTAGGCATGCACACCTTGATTAGGGTATCTCTGTTTCATTTTTAGACAACTTATAGAAAACACTCTCTTTTTCCCACTGGAAATTGAAATTCATGACTCAGTGTGGGAAAATGGGCTTAATTTTACAGGCTTAGCATTAGCTGCAGTTGGTGCTAAAGATGTCTATGTAATGAATAGTTAGCCATAAGCATGAAACAAAATGTTTGGTAAATCCTGTAATGCATTTATTAATTTTGTTACAGGTTGCATTGGAAGTTGAAACTCCAACTCAGATTTCTTTGGTGGATGAAACATCTGGTGAGGTAAGTCACAAAAAAAGATTCATACATACGTAATGGGCAGTAATACTTTATGAGCACGGGAGATGGATCTTGCTTGTAACATCCAAAGTGGACAAGCTATTTTTAAAAAGTATGTTCCCCTTCCTCCCTGCAAGATGTGTAGGCACATGAATCCCTCTTCCCCACTTTGTTCTTATTATCATAACAATGTTTGGTAATGTTTTTCCACTGTATTAGTGATCTCCAATGTATCTTTTTCTCTTGTGATCTTTTTCACCTCATATTTCCAGGCTTATTTTAACAAGTTTTAAGTGCAGGACTTCAAGGTTAGGTGCAGGCCTGGTAGAGCATCTCTGGGCATACTGTATTCCAAGATGTTTCAATGATGCTTCTTCACCAGGAACCAAGGAAGCAGGACTGTCTTCTGGCTGAGTGGCTTTTATGAGCACCATACAATATTCAGTCACCTCTTCTGGCATGACAGGATGGCCATTGCTCTTCAGGGCTTGCTGGGATGGGAGGAGACTTTCTTTTTGAGGCCACACCTTGAATATTGTGTTCAGTTTTGGGCCCCTCAGTACAAGAAGGACATTGAGTTGCTGAAGCATGTCCGAAGAAGGGCAGTGAAGCTGGTGAAGGGTCTGGAGAGCAGGTCTTATGAGGAGAGATTGAGGGAACTGGGGTGGTTTAGTCTGGAGAAGAGGGGGCTGAGGGGAGACCTTATCATTCTCTACAACTACCTGAAAGGAGGTTGTAGTGAGGTCAGTATCGGTCTCTTCTTCCAGGTCACTAGCGATAGAATGAGAGGAAATGGCATCAAGCTGCATCAGGGAGGTTTAGATTGCATATTAGGAAAAATTTATTTACTGAGAGAGTGGTCAGGCACTGCAGCAGGCTGTCCAGAGAGGTGACGGAGTCACCATCCCTGGAGGTAAAAGACACATAGACGTGGCACTTCACGACATACTTTAGGAGACATGGTAGTGTTGGGTTGACAGTTGGACTTGATCCCAGAGGTCTTTTCCAATCTTAATGATTCTCTGATTCTATAAATGCTGCAAGAGGCTGTGGGGAGTAACGTATTTGTTTTCACTGTGTCAGTGAAAGTACTGGTAGTACTTACTACAGTGTGAAAATAATTCTAACCATCTCTTCTAGAAAGAAGATATAGAGGTGACGCTTCTACCGGCTGGTCACTGTCCAGGATCAGTCATGTACGTCCTTTCAATACTCTAAATATATCTGCTGAGAAATTGTCCTGTAGACTTCTCACTAAGTACTGGCTTTTTTTTCTAAAAACAAAAAGCTAGTGAATTTAAAATTCTTACTTGGAGATAATACTGTTGTGGCAGGGCCTACCAGCTTTGGAAACTGGTTGGAAAGGTTGGAAAACCACTGTATTATCTGGGATCTGTCCAGGCTGAATTTCCCTTGGTGGGGCAGATTACTTTTTCCCATGCCTATGAATAACAACTTTCTTGATTTCATCTGTACTTAAAAATGACATTCAAAACTGATTAAAAAGAAATCCTCCATTTCTTAAGTATGACATGAGAAAGGAGGTGCCCAGCTTCCTGGTACGGATGCCTGATGGATCCCTTTGGCTGCAACAGGCAGCTGAGCTACCTTTACAGAATCTGGGAGGCTTTTGTCTTCAACTTGGACCAGCCTAAGCACAGGTTATTTTCCAGATATGCCGAGTCTGAATTACTGGGTTTTTCTGAAATTACTCTTGCACCAAATTGAGCCTGGTATTTCTATCACGTCATACATTAGTTGCTTAGACTGCTCTAAGCAAGGTAGCAAATCCACACCTGGCATTTAATGCTTTATATTGTTGAGTCTGATGAAAGTGTTTCTGGTTGTAGGTTTTTGTTTGAAGGTGAAAACGGCACTGTGTTGTATACAGGGGATTTCAGGCTCGCAAAAGGAGAAGCAGCCAGAATGGAGCTGTTGCATTCAGGGACCAGGTGAGGCTTCAGCTATTCGCAGGATTTAGAAAGAATAAAAGATGATGCAGGCAATGGAGAATTCAGGAATAATGTACTCTTTTTCCTCATTTTTTATTCTGGATTAAATATATTTGCAGTCAGGCAATACTGCAGTTACAAGCCCCTCTTGGCTTGCTCTTTGTAATAAAGAGGAAGGATTGCCTCCTGTTGAAGAGAGAGGAAGTGGTGTATCTTAGTGCTCTGATGCACTGCTCACTCTGATATCACTTTTCTCTTTCAGAGTAAAAGACATCCAGAGCGTGTATTTGGACACCACTTTTTGCGACCCCAAATTTTATCATATACCAAGCCGGGTAAGTCTAGATAAGCTGTGAGAGGAAAGGTCCTTCAAGCTAATTAATTAACCACCCTTTGTTAGGTAAGTCCTGCAAGGCAAAGCCATTTTGCATTACCAAACCACAGCACTTCGGAAGTATCTTCAAAGACGATTCACAATGTTTTCTCAAATTTTCAGGAGGAGTGTTTAAAAGGGATCTTAGAGTTAGTGCGAAGCTGGACCTCACTGACCCGCTATCATGTTGTGTGGCTGAATTGCAAAGCTGCTTACGGATATGAATATTTATTCATAAACCTCAGTGAAGAACTTGGAATCAAGGTAACGTTTCTGTAATTGTTGCTTTAGAACAGATCATCAGGAATGATTGTGGCCAGTCTCTGAGCTGGAAATGGCTGTTGAGAGGAGTGACTGCCCTATGGGAAAGATGTGCATGCTTCCATTAACTACGCTTAAAAAGCTACAGCAGTGCCCCAGATGAGTTAACCAGTTGATTTTCGTTTCGAACATCCGGGCTTTCCAGGGAGAAGTTAATCCTCAGTTTTCAAGCTCAGTGTTTGTTTACCTCTCTGCCTTTTATCTTGTGAATGACAAAAGCCTTCTCATTTACATATGACATTAATAGTTAGCAGATATTCAAAGAAAGTTAGAATATATTCATCCCTCTCCAGCACAGGAGGTGTGTTCTGCTTGTTCTAGGTGTCCAAGTTACTTTTGGCTAACGCTTCTCCACTCAGACATTGTTAGTGGGTAGCAATTGTTTAAATGCCTGCCAGCACCTGTGAGCAGAACCACACCCGTATAGTTGCTCCAGCTGCAGTTTGGCAAAACACCTCGAGCTAATGAAGAGTAAACTCTGCCTTTCTCTAGGTGCACGTGAACAAACTCGATATGTTCAGAAACATGCCAGAAATCCTCTACCACGTTACTACAGATCGACGCACTCAGATTCACGCCTGTCGACATCCTCGGGTGTGTATCATTTTGCAAAGCTTCTGCTCGCTTTGCTGTGAAACACTGGTTGTAGGTGCTCATGTTTTGGTCCTGTTGTGCTAATGAAGACTTGGGCAAAATGGTGGCTTAATGCAGACAGGAGAGGGAACTTTAGTTAGTGGGTTGAAGGTTTTTTTATAAAGAAAAGAGAAAAATATATTAACTGATGCTAGAAATAGTTTGATTGAATTTGAAACTTGAAAATTTTATTTTTAAATGAAGTAAGACAAGCAGTAGGTTAGATCAGTCAGGTATTATCCATTTAAATATATCAAAAGCACATTGTGTGGTGTCTCCTGCAGCACGCGCTGTGGGCTTGTAGTGCATGGCCTTCCCTTTCCAGGATGTCTGTCAGGCTGAAGGCTCCGGCTTGGAGGAGTGCAGGTAGAACTGGGGACAGCACGTTGGGGCATTGGTCTCTGTGACTGATTTACTTTGTCAGCTGCGCTATGGAGGCGAGACACAACAGCGAAGAGTGTTTAAAAGGAGTTGGAAGTGAGATGAAAACTTGGTCTGGCTAGATACTATGTCGCTCCATTTCTGTGGGAGAAATGTCAGGATTGCACTTCCTTTTATACGGCATTTGACAGGATGACGACTGCTTTAGAGGGAACAGACTGCCCTGTGGGATGACCTGCCAAAATGGAACTCCCTTGCACATCATCAGCATCAAACCTTCCACGATGTGGTTTGGAGAAAGGATCAAGAAAACCAATGTAATAGTGAGGTGAGCATTTGGGCCATGCAGAAACCTGTTGTTCCAGGTGCATATCTTGCCTGGCGCTTGTATAACTGAATGTCTGAATGGACTTTAAGAGTAGGTTATGCTTGCCTGTTGACAGAGGATGAAGAGCAGTTACCTAATTTTTCTGTCTCCTCTTTTTTTAGGACTGGGGAGAGTACATACAGAGCTTGTTTCTCTTTCCACTCTTCATACAGTGAGGTTTGTACACTAGTAGTACTCCGTATACATTGATTAAAAAAAATAAAGTAGTTTTGATTATTTTGGAGTGGGTGACATGACTCGTCACAACAACAACAACAAAATCTTTTCAGTAATGAGACATAAGGGGATAGCAAGTTCTGGATGCTGAAGACAGAAAAGTCTTTTAATATAGCTGCAGAAGAACATGTCAAGGTAGGGTAGGATTACAAGCTTTTTTTTTTTCCTCTCTCGAAGTATTTGTTTTGACTGCCTTTCTATTTTAGATTACTGTGTAACTATGCAATGCGTAAAGCTTGGAATTTTGGTTTTCAATACATTGTGTATCTGCTGTGACTCAGTTTTGGGTGGGTTTGCCTTCTTTTCCCTGCCCACACACTTACACAGGATTTTTCTCACATCGCAGCTGCCGCTGTTACTCCTCTTTCTGTGTTAAAGACTAAAAGGAAATCAGTCATGGCAGCATCCTCTCCAGAATCACACACTTTCATTTAATATGACTCGATCCAGTTCTTAAAATACTTCTCTTTCCTAAGAAACTGAACCAAAACTGGATCAGTGCTAACAATTAACCTGTCACAAAGCCTTGCACATACAAAATGGAGATTATTCAGAGCCCTAGGAAGACAGTCCCATTTTTAAGACCCTGGTGAAGTTTTAATTTGCTCTGCCATGCGGAATTTTAATGGAAGGTACTAGTGTAGTACATACAACATGGCAGCTTTGCTGGCAGAATGTGGCAGATAGCATAACAGATTCACACCTCCTCGTGCAAAAATAGATGGGTCCTACTGGTCTGTATAGATAGGAGTGTAATCTGCAACCCTGCAAGCGCTTTCAGTGCTCAGCACTGATAAAGCCTCAGCTGGAGTGCCCCAACCTGGAAAAAATTCTTCAAGAAATTTACTGTCTGGAGAACATCTAGAAGACAACAGAGTAAGGCTTGGAAAAAATGACATGTTTTGTCATATGGGCTTTTATAGTGGACTGGAGGGAGACTTTGGGAAAAGTCTTTGAGGAAGGGAATACTCTGATCTGCACAACTAGGGACTTGGAGTCCAGTTAAGAATTGAATTATGTTTAGCAGGACCTGTTGCCATAAGACAAGGGGCAATGGTTTTAAACTGAAAGAATTAAATAAAAGTGCTCTGGAGAGACATGGACCTGTTGGAGCAGGTCCAGATGAGGGCCACAAAAATGATCCCAGGGCTGGAATACCTCTCCCTGAGGATTGGCTGTGAGAGTTAGGGTGGTTCAGCCTGGAGAAGAGAAGGCTGCAGGGAGACCTTATTGCGGCCTTCCAGTACTTAAAGAGGGACTGTAGTAAAGATGGGGACAGATTATTTAGTAGGACCTGTTGTGACAGGACAAGGGGTAACAGTTTTAAGCTGAAAGAGGGTAGATTCAGACTGGACATAAGGAAGAAATTTTTTACAATGTGGGTGGTGAAACACTGGCCCAGGTTGCCCAGAGAGAGGTGGTAGATGCCCCGTGCCTGGAAACATTCGGGGTCAGGCTGGATGGGGCTCTGAGCAACCTGATCTAGTTGTAGATGTCCCTGCTCACTGCAGGGGGTTGGACGAGATGACCTTTAAAGGTCCCTTCCAACACTAACTATTCTATGATTCTCTGATAAGAAAAATGGAGGTCTGAAAAGATCTACAGCAGTTAAGAACAGTGAAGCGCTGGATGACGTTCCCCAAAAGCAGGTTTGTCTAGCCTTTTCTTTCAGAGATAGTGATGGTCTCATAGTAGATAACTGCTGTGAGGTGGTTAGGTGAGGCTGAGTCCCCAGCATCCTTTCAGACCTGTCATCTTGTTATGGCGCTATCCACTTTGATGGAGTTTGGTGCATGGGTCATACTGGTCTTTACATGAGACAATTGGCAGTACTTACTGTGCACATGCTTTGACCAGCGCTGCTGTCAAGTGAAATGATTAATTGTTGATGTAACTTGTTAAACTGCTTTTTCTTTTCTTCACTTTAGATTAAGGATTTCCTAAGCTATATCTGTCCTGTGAATGTGTATCCCAATGTACTGCCAGTAGGTGGGACAGAAGACAAAGTTATGGAAATGTAAGTGCCAGGTGGCTGGGGAAGGGAGGTGGTCTGATCTGTTCTTGCAAGGAGAGCTCCCCGCCTGAGTCCCAGCCTCTCAAGCAGGCCACTGCCTCTTGCTTTACTTGTCTGATAATCCAATCTTTTTTCCCTGTTATCTTTTCTATTTTCTGAATACTGAATATGAATAATGAGGTTCTGCAAACTTCAGCTTTCTTAAGAACACGTGTATGTCGTGCTAAGACCAAGAGTTTGTATTTGCACACTGTATATATGCATAGAGGCTTTTCTGCTGTTAAACTCTGGGTGGAATCTGAATACACGTACATCTTGCTTTATTCTGTGACCTGGTTTTATTTGTTATTGCTACTTCTCAGGAGTTACTTTAACGAGGATTTCTCTGGCAGCTTGAACTCCTAGCCTCTGTACAGCATCACAGGGCCCTGTGCTCTTGTGCTGTTACAGATGTTGGCAGCTCAGAGAGCGCTCTTATGGAGCAGAGCAGTGGTGTCTCTCAGTCTGAACAAAATGAGGACGCAGTTCTTGTTCTGTTCTCCTTTCTTATTAAGGAGGAAAAGAAATACTTTACAATTGAATAAAACCGCAGTCAGAATTTGAACCCTGTCATCTTGTCTTTAAGCAGGGACTAAAAGAGTTTCCAAATGGTGTACGTGTTGTAAGGTACATACATAGAAATGACAGATTTCTACCCCTAAGCTCACCAATGAATTAGGAACTTTTCCCTAGCTATTGCTGCCTTTGCTTTAATGCTTTTGCGGCAGTGCCTGTGACAGGCATGCAGCAGTGTACTTACTTCCAGGAGCTTTTAACTTGATGTATCTACTGAGTTTTAAACATTAATCGCTTTTCTCATTCACCTCAGATTAAAGCCATTGTGCAGGTCGTACAGGAGAAACCTGGAACCCAGGTACAAGCCCTTAGGAACACTGAAGAGAGTCCACAAGAGAGACTTATCTGATACAGGTAAAAGGTTCTGCTGGTGCCACTGTGCCTTAAATGAAAGTCTGAGGCTAAGCAGAGGTCTGAAATGCCGTGGTTTTCACCATGGTCCGTCTGTGCTCAAAGCAACGGTTGGAGAGACACAAATTAAGTGAGCTTAGGTTTTAGGAGGGTGAGAGCGCACTAGTTGTGTGAAAGCATACTTGTTTGCACTCTTAAAACATAATGCTTAACAGCCTTTTAAGTTTCTGGAAGAGTTCCATTCCACAGTCCTAGGCAATCCCTAGTAAAGCTGTTTCTAACAGAACTGTACTTGTATCACCTCCTGTGGTGTTGAGGACAGAGTGGTGTATCAGTGGAATTGTTCCTTTTCATCATCTCACACTGCTGGCTTTTTAGCCCCTAAAGCTCTTCTAATTTATGATGGTAACGGATGCTGTACATAGGCTCTGGAAAGGCACTTGGGAACCAGAAGACAACTTTGGTCTTGCTGCATTCTCTTTGGAAATAGCCAAAGTGCCAAGTATGTAAGGGTGATGTAGTCCTGGCAAAACACATTGGAGGTCTGAATAAATGTGCCTGCCAGGGCTACATCTGGTCTGCTCTAGCTAAGGGAGGATGACAGCTAGCAGCTTTCCTTGAAGGCACTGTGCCAGGCAAGGCAACGCAAACTCTGTCAGTGATGTCCTGCAGGGTCTCCATCTGGGTTAAAGAACTCTTTCTTCTCTTCATACTGAATGATTTATTAAAACTTTGCTCTCAGCAGAAGTTTATCGGTGATCTGAACACCTAGTGGTTGCTTTTTCCTATTCCTTCTTGACAGATGAAGATGATCTCTTTGACTCAGAATTTACTTCTGCAAGGCCTAAGATTCCAAAACAGCAGAGAGAAGAGAGCAAGCCCTCCAGCACAGGGAAATCTGAAAATGCTGAAGGAAACATTGAGAGCACAGAAAGTCACAAAGCGACCACAACGTACACCTCCCCCAACGTAGACTTCATGGACTGTGAGGAATCAAATGATGATGATGATGATGATGATGAAGAAGAAGAATCTGAAATAAATATACTTCAAGTTCTTTCCCCTGTGCCAGGTGCCACTTCCACATCAAGTTTCAGTGGAGTAACTAGTGACCAACAGGAGACTAATGCCGATGTCCCTCGCTGGGATGCATTTTTTAAGTGTAACAAACTAGAAGAAAGCTCTGAAAATGAGGACGCCTTCCCATCCTCAGCAGATGCTGGGGGGTCCCAGTCACTCTTCAGCGATTCGGATGGAGTAAGTGACTCGACACACATCTCCTCCCAAAATTCTTCTCAGTCGACACACATATCAGAGCAGGGGAGCCAGGGCTGGGACAGCCAGATGGACACAGTACTCATTACCTCCCAAGAGAGAAACGCTTTGGACTTCAGCTGCTTCAGCAAAGGGGGGAGCAGAGCTGTTGTTTCTGTGTTGCAGGAGACTGGCAGTCAACCTGACAGCAGTAGGTTGAAGCCAGTTGGTCCAACCACATCTTGTGCTGATGATGTTGCCTGTGACTTGAAAAGCAAAGACTGTGGGAAAGATGGAGAAGCTGGCACTGCTGGCGTTCAAGATGTGCTGGTGGAAGTAAGCAACAGCTCCAGGACTCCTGATCTAGAACTGAGAAGGGACTCCCAGAGCTCCTCTGACTTTGAAATTCCCTTGACTCCCGATGCTGAAGTGCCTCAGCCAGATAAACTGCGCTGTTTGTATAAGAAGCTAGCAGCAGGTGAAAGCATACTCAGAGAGAAAAAAGTCTCCTGAAGACAGGTGTAACTGATGACATAATGAAAATACTGAAATTTGTTTATTAAACCCTGAATTATTTTTCTCCTCAGTGCTGATGACTATTTGCAGCTATGCCAATTCATGCATTTAAAATATCTTACAGTCAGAACTAGGAATGTGCAGCCTGTGCAACTTTATAGTTCCCTCCATGAACTACTGAAAGGGAGGTCCTAGGAGGGACTGTAAATGCCTTCTGCCTCCCGAGGGTCGGTTCTCCAGGACTGTAAGGAGACAAAAAAAAATGGACCAGCCAAGACTAGGGGTGGAACACTAAATGAAATTTAGTGTTTCTCTTTATCATGAGCTCCAAGAGTTTGCCTTTGAGATATGGATATATAGCTGTGATCTCAAGTTTTAATAAAATACCACATTTTTAACTGTGGGGAAGAATAAGCTATCTTTTGGGAACGACCACATGAACAATGCAATAGTTGCACTTTGACTTTAATCCTAAGTTTTCACTGCGGTTATTTTTAAAAACAACTGCAGAACAGCCTAGAGAATTACTGACAAAAGTTTGGGTTTTTTTTTTAAATCAGTTTGTTCTTTTCAAGCAGCTTCTCTTTATACTGAGCAAGTGTTGTCATCTGAATTTCACTCCTGAATGAGATACTCGGGAGGCTAAGTCACAGCAGCAGAAGCTAACCTGTTATCCACGACAGGTTATGTTACTTGAGGCTCTTACGTTACCAAGTTTCACCTCCTCTGTAACATTCTGTTGACTTCTCTGAGTTCTGACATGTTTACATTTCTTTTTTTAAATTGAGTCAATAGCTGCCCCATGCACGTGTGCCATCGAAACTAACTCTATGCCAAAATTCTTAGCTTCTAAAGTGGAAATGTAATTCAGGTTTCTGTTAAACTGCAGTACTTACAAAAATGCCTGAACAGCAGAAGTCATCCAAAAATCCATGAGGTTTCCCATCCATGCGGTCTTAAGTCCCAAAGAATTAAACAGACTTTGACTATGTCTTCAGTCTTTCCACCATTGTTGGTGACATGCAACTGTTAAACCTGCTGGCACCCTGCTATTGGGAACGGGCAGGAGGGGAAGAAGAAAAATTGCTGTCATCCATGAATGGTTTTAAGGATATTCAAGTCCACATATTTCTCCACTGTCACCTCACCCACTCACTTCCTGGGATCTGTTAACATGATATACAAACGTGGTCTATCAAACTTCTATTTTTTAGCAAGCTTGAGTGAGTGAAACCGCTGTTGTAACTACCTCTGTGAATAAAGTCGTACAGAGCGGGATTTCTTCTGTTGGCTTCTTTCCTTAACTGTACTGTAAATACAGCCCTGATCTTACATGAACAGTGTCCTCAAATACACAGGAACCCAGTCTGCTTCAGACAAGTTGACAGTGTAAATTTATACCTGTTCTTATCAGCCATAAACTGAATAGGAAACACATGACTTCCTTGCGATCGCTCTGCTGCAGGCCGTACAGCGCTAGAAAATGTGGGTACGGGGCAGGAACGAAGAAGTTGCAGTCTTAAAGCAAATGCTACTGCTAGAGCTAATTATGACAGGTTAAGAATCTTTTTTGTGTTAAGAATGACAACAACAAGAGAAAAACTAAATTTAATTTATTTTATCAAAAACTATAGGAAGATAGCAATCCTAGAGATCACACATTATGAAAAGAAAATGTTCCTGAGCTTACAAACTGCATATTCTAATGTACATAGTCCTAAAACATACATTAGAAATAACCAAAAGATTGACTTAACTTTGAGATTAAATAACTAGACAAGCTTTTCTTACACGTGATCTTGCAGCTTTTTTTCTTGCTGAAAAAAACCCCAACAAAAGGTTACCAGTCTCTAAGAAATGCACGTACACAAATGAACTGGTGGCCATGATGATGCTAACAGACCACAAAGCAAAACAAAGGCAGAAGCTAGGCTGGTTTAGGCTCCTTAAGAAATTGGAAATAGCTTCTCCTTTTCCAATGTGGCAGTTTTCCTCTAAACTCATAAAAACAGCAAAAGGAGTTTAAAAAGTGACACAGTGACCCATGCAGCTAATTTGCTGACTGCAATCCAAATGCGCAGTGAATACATAAATATAAAATACTGTTCAAGGCTTTAAATTGGGAACTGGATACATGGGTTTACTTCAAATAAATACAAAATACTGTTACCTCCCAGAACATAAATTAGCGGTCCTTTATTCGTTGCACAAGAGGTAACGCACAGATCCTTACAGAACAGCAGTGTTATTCCGATGCTGGTGGTAACATACTCTGCCTTGGGAAAAAGGCAGACACTGAACACAAGTACAACTTCTAAGACCTGGATCTTTTAAAATGCATTTACTTGCAATTTTTAAATCAAACTGGGCGTGGACATAGATTGACAAAAAAAGTGTCGAACCAGCCCTGTGTCATCTCGTATGGGAGAGGCCAGAGAAACCAATTTGGCAAGGAATCCATTTCTTGCCGCAGCCACTCTCGCCATCCTGTACCGACAGGGAAGGCTGCAGACTGCGGCAGACTAAGGAGCTGGAGACTGCAGATTCCCTCCACATGAAATGCATCGCCGACTCGGGCTACATGCAAGAGAAAGCGCTAATGACTCCAAATGATGTAAGGTATCTAGAGTTTGCTCTAACTAACGGCTAACCTTAGAGCGCCACATTCCACTTTATATATTAAAAAAAAAAAAAAAATCATTAGAGGTGTGGCATGATAAAAATTGACTAGATTCAGCATTTATCCAAGTGCATGGATACAGGTGAGCCTGGTAATGTCAATGCTTTTAAATCTAAGCAAACTTTCTCCTATTCATTAAACAATATAAAGTATCTATTTCAACGTGTATCTCTGTATTGCAGTTACAAAACTCACACAGCACTTTCAGTGGCCCATGCTTGTCACCCCAACCATGAAACTGATTTTGGCTAGTAGCATATAAAATTTCACTTTCTGCCAAAGAGCCGGATCTTCAGTGCAAATGCAACTGTGCTTCGTAATGAACAGCCAACCTGTATTATCCTTTGAAACACTCTTCTTGGAGTGTGAGTAGTTAGCATGAAATTTAAGGCATTTTCTAACAAATTAAGTAAACAGTTTATGCTGGGTACTTGACTTCATTCACCTGAGCCAACAGCTGTGCACCTTATAAAGGTAACCAGCTGACCTATGATACATAGCTAGCATCCATTTATGAAGCATCCATTTATGGAGCAACGTTCTGCCTGACCCTATCAACATTTACACGATTTGTAAGCAATATGCAAGTTTTACAGGCTTTTAATCTGTGACATTAAAGCACTTAGGTCACCCCTGGAGCACGGACCTCGGCTGTAACTCCACTCATAATCTACCTCAACTGCTCTTCAGCGCTTCTGAAGCCAAGCAAAACTTTGCACACATTATGAATAGATCGAGACAACTTTAAGATGATCAGGAAAAAAAAAAAAAAAGGACTCAAGCAGCTGAAGAACGTTTCTCAGCCTTTACATTCAAGAACATCTTACAAATGTCTACAGCAAATGGGTAAACTCACCCCTAGTCTAACTTCACTGAAGTTAACATATTTGCAACAAGAAAAAACAGGCCTAGTATCTTTAAAGTCTGTCACTAGATAAAAAAGTCACAGTATGTAAAAACTTAATCATTATTTGCTTCAGCAATGACTGCCAAATTTCTGCAATGAAAACAAACAGCCTGTGTTGCTACCAATAATCCAGTATTTACAAATTCTCTGTAGAACTGCAGACCTCCTATAGCATCCTAACTAAAAATCAGAATAGAACAATTGAAAAAAAGAAACCTATTTTTAAACTTTCTAAATAACATAACATCAGCTAAAAACGTTCAAGACCTTGATCTTACATCTGGAACCTGCTAAAGCCAGTTGCTTTCTGCGCATGGATTTCAATGGACATGTTACAATTTGCACTCCCATGAACCTTCATTTAGACACAGGCTGATGGCTGTCCTTAATCCTTCACCCCGGTGCCATAAACGTTATTGCTAATCTCTTGAAGTTTTTCTTCATACAACAAAAAAAGTAAAAGAACTGTCAGCTATGATTTAGGATTCAAATCAAATGCCTCCAGACTTTTCAAGGTATAGCAAATACATAACATCACTTCATCCCACTGAAATCAGTTCTTAAAAGGCCTACGGCTGTAAGCTCACACGCAAATATTCAAACCAAGGTATACTTTAAACAGTTCTCTTTGCACATGTTTTACTGCTTCCTAAATAACAGTTCTATAAAAATCAATTTTAATCCCCGTTAATAGTTTTGTTTTTGCCTGAAACACTACAACTCTTTCTTTGGCCGATGCCATTTCAATAACAAACATAATGCCTTGTTTTCACTGTACTTATTTACATTAGACATAAGAATACTTGAATATACATGTGAAAGAAGAGTCTTTTTAAAACACGTTTAAAAGAGAGCAAAGTATTTGTGACTTTGGATACCCGAACTCAGTTGAGATAACCTCTGCAACACACAGCTCCGCATTTACACACAGTTCTGATCCTCTTTCTGGATGGGCTAAGGCCATCAGCAGAGTCTGAAGTCAGATCTATTGAACCTGTGACACAAATAAACACAAACAAGGAAGTTTTAAAAGACAGGCTGAAACTCTGCTAGGTATTCAAATGGCTTCAAAAAGCCTTCTAACACCCCAGTTCTTAAAAGAATTGCATGTGATGCTCTATGCAAACTTTACCGACACACACATTACAACTACTTACACAACACCTAGCATATGTATCAGAATCCAAAGCTCAACAAGCTCGAGCCTTGTACCCTCAGGTCTGTAGCCACACCGGTCAGTGGAGAGTGCAGCCTGCCCTGAATGTTAGCGTCACAGACACCACAAAAAAGAGGAGTTTTAAGGATTTAAATAAAATCAATTTGTCAGCACTTAAGGAGAGCTTCCATAAGAACGGGGTACAGCTCAAGTACAGTTGCTTCTCTGAAAACTGAATAGCAGCTGTTGTGGATAAATGGTTTGCATGTGAAGTTTGACCCACACAACATTGTGCCAGCAAACCTCAAGCATTTTTTATTGTACTGGAAAAAAATGAAGTCAGAGGAGTTTGGGTTGGAAGGGACCGTTACAGCTCATCTAGTCCAATCCCCCTGGCATGGGCAGGGACACCTTCCGCTGGTTGCTCAGAGCCCATCCAACCTGGCCTTGAACACTGAATGGAAGATGAATTATCAGAGAATCATCAAACAGCCCAGGCCGGAAGGGACCTCAAAGGATCATCTGGTACAACCTCTCCTGGGAAAGGATGCCTAGATGAGCACCCTTTCCAATCTCATCCTGAAAATCTCCAGTGATTGGGACTCCACCATGTTCCTGGAGAGGTTGTTCCAGTCAGTGATGGTCCTCACTGTAAAAAAATTCTTTATCAAAGAGCCAACAGCATTTCACCAAGAACTTTGTTTCCTGAAGTCTCTGCATAATGATCAATATATCCAGCCCAGCAAAACAACAGTAAACTTTGTGCTGCCCTTCTTCTGTCCTAAACATCCGTACCACAGGACCCACACCCGCAACTGGGGCCTACAGACACCGGAATCCAGAGACAAACCTGTGGTGTCTTAGGCCACTCAGCTTTTACAGCTGTCTTTGTAACCATCGCTAGCAGATTACTTAGAAAGGAGTTTATGTGAAATGCCATGTAAATGCCTTTGAACAAAGGAAAGGTTTTTTTAAACGGCAGCCTGACTATTCCTTTCAGCACTCCTGTCACAAATCTTCAAAATGATTTGCCTTGTCAGACATTCCAGCCACAGCCCCTTGCTGTGAGGCAGGAGCGCTGAAGGCAGTAACGTATTAGAGGTGCCCACAAAAGCTTCTGGGTGCGCCCTGCCTGCGCTATGCATCAACGAACGCCAGCTGTTCCAGAATCCACAGAGCTGCGATAGGGAGATGCAGTGCCTGCCCTGAAATGCTAACGTCCATCAGGCTGCAACAGAATCCGCCAGCACCCCAAACCTCCTGCGAGAACAGCGTTAAAATCTGCAGACCTTTCATCTGATAGTCAAAGGTCAGCTCTTCTCCAGCCTTGATGGTTCGTGTAGAAAACAGTGCTATTCGAGGAAGACGCAAGTCGAGGTTATCAATAAACACATTGAAGACTTGAAGATTTGGATCACACTGTAAGGCAAAAATTAACGCAGTTGCTGTTAAGAAAACGGCATAATAAGTTTCAATGCAGTGTTTAAGTAAACCAAGGTCACAGGAAAGGAAGAATTGGTTCTTCTCTCAGTGACCGAAGTCTGAAATTGATTTCGGAAGATAACTTAACAAATTACATTCTTGAAAGTGTTGAAGGAGAGCGTTCATAGCTTAGAGTCGAGTCCTTTCCAGAAGGCAACCTTTACACAGTTCGTAGACTACACTAACATGCAACAGCCTACTGAAACAAAAAATATGGTACCTTCAAAAGATGACAACAAAAAAGACAACAAATGAAGCAATTAAAGCTACATTCAGAGGTTAGTATTTACCTACAAACCCCACAAAAAGCATTAAAGTTGAAATAAAAGAAAAAACAACCTAGCGTTACAAGCCACACACACTCACTATTCAGTGTTTAGGTTTAAGCACTGCTTCCAGGCCAAAGATAATATTTTCATACTCTGTATAAACTTCTTTTTTCAGCTGCTAACCTGCTTGGCTTCTGAATGGTCTGCTACGGGATGGGTGGCAGGGAAGGGTCAAGGACACTAAGCAGGGACTAGAAACCACTTTGTTGTATTTTTGTGGATTATCAGAAGTCAGCAGTGACTGAGGCAGTTTATTAAACTCTGCAGGCTTTTTTGCTATTTAACAGTAAACTATCCCATGTTAAAGAATCAGAAGTGAAGTCAGACATTTAACTTTACACTGAAGAGTGAGAATACTTCACTCCCATTTCCGAAAGTGAAAAGCAATTGGCTCTATCTAAAACTCTTCCTCGACCTTCTCCCTGGTAAGCTCACAGATCTGAAAACACTATTTTACTGTATTTGTAAACACTGACCGCATACCTCACAAACATTATGTCAGTAAGAAATACTAATTTTTAGTTCATGAATGATACACAATTCCAGATGCAGTTCAGCCTTCTTGCTTTAGGTACTTCAGTTGAACAGGAAATAAAACACTACAGAATTTCCTGTTTAAAATTTACTTTTGAGTTCTCCAGCAAGTTTAGATTTGATATGAGGGTGGAAAAAATGCATCTACAGGGGAGAAATGCCAAAGAATGCATAGGAATTTTCCACTTTTTCCTCTCCCAGTGTTTGAAGGATGACTTTCAGCATAATCCCCCATCCTGCCCTGCCACAAAATAATGCATCAATTCCTATCACCTTTGACTCTTCACTAATTTTGCTAATTACTTCCCAAGTGTTAGGTCTTGATAAAAAACACACCAAACCAACCCTATTTTGGTCATCTAGAACGAGCAGATTCCCACCAGATGCCCATGTGAGGCAGCATCTCATTCCCAGATTTTTGTAGGCAGCCCTACTCGAAGCAAGGCTAAGTATGTCATTCTACGTTTTACGTCATCTAACTGACTGGGCTGTGCTGGCATGAAACAAACTGCTCCAGAGAAACTGTGAAGATGGTAAGAAAATATTTACAGTAGGAGAAGCTATTTCTGGCACAATTAGGATAATTCTCCAAATTCTTAGTATACAAAACAAGGTCTTACACTGTGATTCACAAAGTGGGACACATTTCCGTATCGAGCTGCATCTACTGTAAATTCATCTGAGTCATAGTCCAAATCAAACAAGTATGTATTTCCCTGGTTGTCATAGAGCTGGCCTCGTCTCTCTGCTTCCTCACTTGTGATCACCTAGAAAAAGAGAAGAAAGAAACCTGCATCATATTATTAACTTATTACTAAGTTAAAACAAAAATCACAACCAAGCTAGAAAAAATCTCTTTACTTAGCAAAAAATACCACATTCGCTTTTTGATGTTGAAACAGTATTCCATCGCTAATGAATAAAGACTACATTCATATAGCTAAACTAATTAGTTGGTGACTGAGGCTTCTCTGGATGCAATTTGCCTATGGCTGACGCACAGCACTACCTTGTCTCAGGAAAAAAATATCAGCGCCTTCTATTAAAGAGTTTTGATGATGACAGATACAATCAACTGTTTATACTTGAAGTTTCCACACACACTATGTTTTCATGAGACCCAGAATGTCTTGTTTTCTTCATGTAATATAGTTTCAACTTTCCCCCTTTGCAGAGATTAAGACCAACAGGTATCAGTCTTTACAACCCAGTCTTACTTAGAGCCCAGTATTCATCTCCTCCCTCCTTAGAAGCATCTTCTCCTGCTATTTCTGACCGCACTGCAAGATCTTAGTCATGACAACTTAGACACATCACTTCACAAAACTGAATCTATGTAATTAGGCTCGCATGTATCGGCACAAGGTAGAAATATAGAAACTCCCCAAAGGAAGAGAAGAACTACAGTCACCTTGGACAGAAGCAACAGCTTAAACAACCTCATCTGCAGCCTGTTGCATTGAATGTATTGTTGTGCTGACTCAGCAATGGCATTTGACAGCAAGGCAGATATAAAACGTGGGGGAATTGGACAAAACCCCCTCTAAAATCTTTGACATCTGATTTGGGAACTTATTCGGCAGCAGGGAGGAAGGAGATCCAGGTGAAAGGGTCAATACACACTCTTGCCTTTAAGCAACATTACATAATCATCTTTCTGCATTAATCCCTCACAGTTTTGAATGACTGGTCTCTCGTACGTTTACAAGAAAGGTATGAACATGAGAAGTTAGGAGATTTGGGGCAGGAATGATGGAGGAAACACAATAAAGACCGTAAACATTTGTATGAAAGGACAGAAGGAATTGGTTTGAATAAACTTAGTCGCAAGGCAGGTTTGTGGTAGAATGCAATCGACTGCATCAGGGAGGCTGCCTGAAGCAGAGCAGAGGCTGAACCAGATAAACACAGGGCAATACAAAATTT
Source organism: Phalacrocorax carbo (assembly GCF_963921805.1). NCBI lineage: Eukaryota > Metazoa > Chordata > Aves > Suliformes > Phalacrocoracidae > Phalacrocorax > Phalacrocorax carbo. The sequence continues at coordinate 8,678,499 of NC_087513.1, read as the reverse complement.
TGGGAGTAACCCAACGTCTGTATCGTATAACATGAAAGTTCTGTTGGAAATAGTACAAGATCAAGGAAACAGATAATGCCCATACTAAAAGTCTTACTCGCGATGCTAATCAAAAGTAATAAATATGTTTGGAAATACCACCTTAAAAATTCAGACAAAATAGAAAAGGGACTGACAGCCTGGGTGGAGAGTTTGGTAACAACTGTGTCTGGGGACCAGCAAAGCAGACAATAATAAACATGATCAGGGAAGAATGAACAACACTGCTGCCATGAAAGAAAACAAGGACTTGCCTTTAGAAATACCATTAAGGCACGTATCTAACCTAATTGTTTAGCAACACAGGATAACTGTTCTCTTTACATTCATCCTTTTACAATTGCTCTGGAATAGAGGACATTCTGGACAACATATTTTTTCAGTCATCTAGAATGTCTATTCGTTGTGTTCCTCTACGCAAGAGTAGACTTCATCTATTTTACAGTAGAAGGCAAGAAGTGCTAAAAACTGAAATCCCATCAAGATTTTCTCCGACATATCCTTTACTGTAAATAATTAATCTATATGAGATAAATACATACCTCTCCAACATACTCCATCACAAAACTGTTGGTTTTAATTTTCTGGAGGGTTTTTACTCCCCAACCACGGCCATTGTTAGTTCTGAAGATGCAAAGAGAATACGGTGTGCCTTTCTGTACTATCCTATTAGGGCAGTCAGGCCCACACCTACAAAACGAATTGCATTCATAGATGGGCAAGCCGGGCTGGATTTTCAACTTCTTTTGTTTATTGTAAGCCAAAATAAATCCAGCCTCCTTTGGACAGCACTTCTCAGCAGGACAGTCAGTGCATTCACAGCCAGTCGTTATTCCATTTATTACATTTATTCCTGGTGCAGGTTTATACTCATTAATGTAGTAGAAGTCTAAAGGAGGGCCTTCAAGATCCACAGTATTTTCTACCAGAATCATTGCTTTATGATTCTTTTTCCTGTTGAGTTCTTCCTTCCACCTCCGCAGAGCTATTCTTTGCTTAGCCTTCTTTACAATGTAATCTGCAACCTCAGGTTTCAAAGCTTTAATGTGATTTCTCACTTTCAGTGCTTTGACTTCTCTCACCCGAGACAAGTATTCACTCTTGTCACTAAGAAAGTTTTGAAGAAGCAATGGGCATTGCAGATTTTTCTGAGGTTCCCAAGTATTTGAAGATTCTGGCCATCCTTTCCATTTCACAAGATAGTATTCTGTGCCCTTGAAATACAGAAACAGATACAGATTTAGCCACGTTTCATTTTGCTGAAATCCAACATCACAGAGTACACAAACACAAAAGAGCTCTGGAGTTAAGAAACGGCATACAGTGCAGAAGGTCTTGATGTCCCCATAACAATTAGAATTGGGGAGAAAGAGAAAAATCAAGTTTTCTGTTTGCAAACTGATGTATAGCACAACTTCGGATACTTCACGTATCAGCTCTAGGGGTAAAGAAATAAACAGCAGGGATGAACTCGGATCGCTAACGTTACACCTGAAGGAGGCTAGTTTGTTAAGGCCATTAAGTAAGTTACACTAACTAGTTGCATGACTCGTTTGTACAAGTGGAACGTAGTCGTATCACATACAGATCAAAAAAAAAATTTCAAAACTTAGAGAAAAAAATCTCTAAAACCCACTATTTGTCATATCAACCATCCTCCCAAAAGAGTAACCCATTCGCAACACTTAGTATTGTATTTATAATCAAGAAGCATACATTTTGTACTTATTTTAAAAGGGCCAAATAACTGTAACAAGGCCAAATCCTGAGACTGAATTTCACTGGCACGATCGAGCCGTAGGAATCCAGTTGCAGCACATGGCCCTAACTCTTCACCAGACAGACTACAACAGTCAAGAGAGAAATACAGACTGTACCTGCAAATAAAGCAGAAGCATCATAACACATACCAAGCTACAACCTAAAAGCATCAGCATTTTGCTTAACTTCTAGATACACAAAGGCAAAACATTTCACATTCTAACATCTCTATAATTTCAGAGAAAGACCTTCCTTCAACGCGCCGAAAGCAGCAGTTACACCACTTTCTGTTTACAGTTCAAAGTTTAAAAGATATTTCATTCGACGTCGGTAGAGCTTTGTCCTCACAGCCTGCTGCTTTATATTATGAGCAAAACTACCTTTGGCTCACTTCCAAATTTCAGCTGAAAGAGTGATCAAATTGGTCTGTGTTTCTCTTACCTCTTCTACCTTGTAGTCACACAAATATTCCACCTCATAACTCTTTAGATTCCTGTTGGTGATTCCAATGGATTTACATCTGAGATTTTCCTTCCTACATAATTCTTGGAGGGTCTCAAGTGAAGCTAGACATGGCACATACCAAGCTACAATAAGAAAATTGGTAAAGAATCCTATTTAATGTCTCGGCTAAATTGAAATCATTACGCCTTATCCCAGAGTCCCCACATTATAATTTGTGATCGCATTCCACGAGTCTCTTGTACAACTACAGTGTCTCACAGAGGCAAACTCAACCCTTCTCTAGCAGGTAAAGTGAAACACATCGACAACTCCCTCCCTGCACCTTTATCCTGTATAGTTATAAACGACAGGTATTTTGGAGGGCAGAGACTTCCACAGGTGAAATCTGCACTGAGAACCGAATAATTTTCCTGCAATTACAGCATCCCACACTGAACTACGGCGACAAGGAAACCTCTGTTCCTTAATAAGACCGACAAATATCTGTCGTTAGCCAAGTGGAATCGAGCACTTGCGATGCAACCATGGTGACTGGACGGGGAAAGAAAGATCCACGGCGCTCTTCCAGAAGGATCGCGGGAGCCTTGTCAGCCAGGCGGATTTAAAGTGTCGGGACGGGTCGGGTCGGGTGGCAGAGCCGCCTGGCAGGAGCGCCAGCTCCCTGCCAGCTCCCGGGGACACCGCCGGGGCGGGAGGTAGCCTGGAGCAGGAGTGGCGAGGGGGCACGGCGGGCCTCCCCGCACCCGCCGGCAGCGCCCAGGGTCCCCCCGACCCGGCTCCAGCCCCAGCCTCGGCCCCCAGCGCCGGGGAAGGGCCGCCCCCCCGCGGAGCCCACCCTGGGGCGCGCCGCCACCGGGCTGGGGAGGCGGGGAGGGGGCGGCGGGCTTCTTCCCCACGGCCGCCCCGGGCTCCCAGCTCCTCTCCCCACCCGCCCCCTCCAGATTTACCTCAGGCACCGCCTCCCCCCACCCCGGCCAGCAGCCTGCCCCGGCCGGCGGGCAGACGGTCCCCGGCCCTCCCCGACCCCGACGGGTCCCGCCGCGGCAGGGGGACTGAGAGCGGAGCGGGGGAGGGCGGCCGCAGCGGTCCGAGCGGAGTCGGGCGAGGGGGCTCGGCAGCAGCGGCTCCCCGGCGCGGGGAGCGGACGGGAGGCCTCCCCGCGCCCGCCCCCTCGGCCCACCCGGCGCAAGGAGAGGGCAGGGTGGAACAGCCCGAGCGAGGCGCTGCGGGCGGGCGGCCGCGGCCCCGTCCCCAGCCCCCGGCACGGCCCGAGCCGCCGCCGCCGCGGCTCACCTCCTCGCCAGCCCTCCATCTTGGGGCGGGCCGCGCTCCGGCGCCAGCCGCGGCTCCGGGCACACGCGGCCGCGCCCCCCGCCGGAAGTGGGCGGCGGGGAGCGCGCGGCCGTGCGCGCGCCCGCGGCGCGAAGGGTTGTGGCGGTAGCGGTGGGGTTCCTCGGCCGGGACGGAGCAGCGGCGGGCACAGCTCTGAGCAAGGCTGAGAAGCGAGGCAAAATTTAAAGCCATTTCTCTTTGTTGTTGCATCGAACGGCGGCGGTGCCAGCGCCAGGCAGCAGGCAGGCTTCCCTTCCCCACGCCCTGCCTGCTACAGGGCTGAAAATAACCACGGAGACGCTTTTTTAAAAAAAAGTTACAGACGTCGCTGCACACTCCTCCCAAGAGGTGTTTCTTATTAATATAACTTTCGGGTTAGGCCCAAGCCCCATAAGCCCTCAGCAAATCACACTTTAAAGATGTCAGGCCACCACTCAGGGCTTACATGTGTCTTTACTTGTATTGTTAAGGGCTGTGAGACTCTACCACCCCAACAGAACCAGGCTTTGGGTTGTTTAAGACCCCCTTTAGAAGTTTTCACACAGGAACTGATAAACTACTTATTTTCCAGAGATCAAAGACCAGGGACTCTTCCCAGCACTTCCTCCTCTACTGAAGCCTCACAAGTTCAAACCCCCTCTCTAGGCTGCTAAGCCAGACAATACAGACATTTATTCGGAATGCAGTAAGATTTCTATCTATACTATGCAGTACCTATTGCTTTTGTGGTGTAGGAAGAATATCAAAATACACATTCTGCAAACAGAAGACCATTTGAGAAGCCTATAGAAAAACAGTTCATTGAACACAGGTCTCTGCAAATCCAGACAGGCAGCCCATGCTGTAGTTTCCGTCTCTAATTTTGAGGCGTCACTGTGAATGTTTTACAACGCAACATCTGGCCCTCGGGGCTGAGCTGCTGCCCTTTAAGTGCACATTAAATCCTGTAACCACACCTGCCCGCTGTGTCTTATTACTCCCCTACATAAAACAGAAAAAGCTGCCAGGTAATATCCAAACAAATCTGTAATGACATACAAATTAGAGCAGTGCTACACAGAATGGAAGAACCAGGATCTGCATAAAAACCCCCGTATTTTATTAATGACATAAATAAGCACGTATAATCCTTATACACATTTTTCAGGTAACACCACAAAACCATCTTACAGTGACCCCAGAAAAAAAGACCATCCTGCCCAAGAGGCCAGCGCAAATGGGCATCACCTCCACAGTTTCAGGCAACATCAAGACCAGGCAGGATTTCAGTACAGTTTGGTACAGTTATTAGAGAGTGGATTTTCACCAGCCTAGCTCTTGCTTGTTCAATGCTACACTGTTGAAGCCACAAATATAGTGGTTGAAGGACTACATGACCTATTAGTCCAAGGAAAAATCTTTATACTGTGTGACATGCTTGCTGTTGAACTACAGGCATGAGGATTTGCCCTTTGCATTTTTTATATCAGGTGCTGATAATTCAATGCTCTGCTGTCTGCATGTCTTGATTAACATTTCGCACCATGCTTTCCACTCCAAACAGACTTGGTGGCAAATTAACATTTTACATCAGTTTATTACAGTCCTCTAAGAATCATTAAAGACATCTCAGAGTCACCACTTTGACTTTTCTGCCAACAAGAGAAAAAAATCAGCTTAGAAAAATGTTGCCTTTCAAAAGGACTATGATGCCACTTCCACAGTGATGATTTCACACTTTCCAGTATCTTGATCTGTGCAGGTAACATGCAAGGACCCATCCCTAGATAAAAGAAAGATATGTTTTATGACTATCTCAGCACAGCACTTGGTATGTTACTGCACATTCCAGAGAAGATAAATAGTCTTCACACGGATGAAAAGGAAGAAAGATGTGCATCAAAATATCCACGGGAAAACATGCTTCAGAGATTAAATTGATTTATTAATTTAAGTTTTAGTTTGAGTATTTAGATATGCACTTCTTGCTCTCCATTAAAGCATGCATCTTCTCCATCTATGGTGGAACAGATTCAGGAATGTGTTTAAATATTGTAACTAAGTTTATTTAGTACAGATTTGTAATATAATGTGCAGTAATATTATTCAGAATATTCATCTTCAGAGCTCTGAGTAACAGCAACCAACAGATAAGCACGTCTTCTCAAAGCACAAGAACTTAACTTTTTAAAAGTATTAGTAGTCTTTAAATACCAAAGATCTCCTTTGAGGAAGAAAACCTTAATTTTCAAAATCCAAGAATTAGAGACAACACTGAATCCTGCTTCACCTAGACATACAACAGCCACACTTAATATCTGGATAGAAACAGATGCGTTCCAGTGAATGTTCCCTAATCATCTTCATGTAAATGTTACTAAAACCCCTTTGAAATAATACAGGTTTTCTGCACTACACAGTTGCATATAACCCCTAAGATTGTTTTCCTTATCAATGCTAAGTGCAAACCTGTGTGCTAACAAGGTCTTTTAGGTGAAGTCTATTCATAGAGCATTAATACACCTGATATGTTAACATAAGAAAATGAAGTACTGCAAACTGAAGTAGCAAGTAGGGATTTAGTTTTTCCGAAACATCCAGACAACTTCCATATTATTTAGAAAAGCAATATGAACTTCAGGGCAGTCCTCAGAAGACAAACATACTTTGACTACTTAGAATTCCACCATCTGATACCTTCATAAACTATTTAGACTATTTCAAATGAGCCCAAGCACTCCTATTAAGACCTAAGAAAGAAATTATTTCAACGCCATGTTATCCCCATACCCCACCATGCCATAAGATACTTCATGTTTTCCCATAATGAACAGGTAATTCTCTAAGAAGTAGATGTATGAAGCCTGATTTCCTGTGGCAATGTATTTCATGGTTAACAATGCTGTCTCTGAAAGGACAGAGCCACAGGTTTTCATCACCAAAGCTGCATATGAGAAGTCCTTCATGGATTCCTTTGCAACTAATAAAGACGAATTCTACTTCAGTTTTTCCTAAGAGTGTGGGCATTCAACAGAACTCCCTGAGCCCTTCCATGGGAAATCTGAGATCCTGACTGCTCTCAAGCATGGTTAAACTGATAACCAGTTCAAAAGTTGCTAAAAATCTTCTATACAACTGTGTTAAGTTTTATTTCTTTAGGAATCAAACAATGAAAGCACAGAAAGTACTGCATAAAAACCACATTCCTGCAGAATTTACCCCTGCTAGGACACAGCCCTGTAAACAATAAGATGCTGAAATTTCTCAACCGAAAATTAAATAGGCTGTAACAGGAATAAAGACTGCTTGTCAGAAGTGTGACACAGCAAATTAAACAGCAAAACAATAAATATTTTGGGTACCTTTTCATAGTGAGTACAGTCAGTATATCATGTAGGCCATCCTCCTTTTTATCTAAATCCTGGAGTACAATCTATTAAAAAAAAATGATGTTAACTGATAAAATTCTCTATATCCTTGCACAGCAGTTTAATGGAAGTGACACAATAGCTAAGGTGTGCAATCCATTTTGTTTAGCATCTCATACTAGTAATTCAACACCAAAGCATGCCCTAGGGGGCTTCATTCATCTGTAGTGCACACCTATGCATTTTTAGCTATTTGCAGTACTGTTTCAGGGTCTGTCACGAAGATACCTGGAGTACCTGCAACTCCCACAGACTACAGTAGGAGGTGAGCATGTTCCTTTACTCAGGATCAGTTCTGTAATTATTAGCTAACATCCCTTTCCTGGCCCCTTAAAGATCTTTGGCAGGACCAAGGTGGAATAACAATTTTCTCAAGTATTCTATTTCAGCCACATCTGCCCCCTCCCTGATGCTTTAAGTGCACCAAAGCCAGCGTAAGCACATCACCACTGTTTCAGGCAAGCTGTGTTCTCTCAATAGGTTGACTCCTGAGTAATATCTTTATATCAGGTGAGGATTTAACTGTATCATCTCACCACTGAAAAATAAAATGTGGTTATTTAATACAAAGATTCTGTCCAATCTAGGAAGATCAAAAAGTAATCACCAGTACACACGCTAGCTACATCATTACCTCCAGCAGTTTTATTTCTAAAATGCTGGAGATCTGTGTACTACTGGAATGACTGGTTGTGATCTCTCATCCCAAGTGGGCTTACTACAGTAGTTCCAAACGTCAAACCCTGCCAGCCATTTAGACATGCAAAAGTGAAATTTCAATTTCTTTAAGTGCTTCAATATTTCATAACTCATTTATAGAAGAATGCTGAAAGACCATTTCCAAAGACATGCATGTCATTCTGATTTTGTAACAAGAAGTTTTGGTAGGGGTGGGATTGGTTTTCGTTTTACACCCCCGCCCTCCATTTCATTTCCAAGCGGTTGATTTTTAAAGTGCATATGAACATATATACTCACCTGTGCAAATTTATCTTCTTCATTCATGGGACTGTTCCCCAATGACTCGTACAGTTCAAGGCATACAGAAGATGTGTTTCCAGGAGCATGCAGGGTGTGCTGTCTTCGAGCTGGTAATGGTGTCCCTGATGGAAATAGCACTGTGAATTTGTCAGCCCCTGACTCGTCTACTCCCTTTAAAAAGAAAAAAAAAAGTTCATTCCTTTCTCTAAGTACTTTGGTGAGTTGGAAGTGTTACAACAGTGCTCCATGAGAAAAGAAATCCAAGATTCATTCTCTCTGCCACATTTACCATTACAGCAAGTAAAAAAAGTTATGTTCCTATAAACAAATGAAAAAGCCCAGCTATTACAACATGTCAAAGACACAATCTACCTTCTCTTCAAATCAAGCAGTTCTTCCTGTCAATCTTTTATCAATAAACCCGAGTTACTGCTTACTGCTGATCTACAGCCAATCTGTAAAACTGATAATAAAACAATACTGTTTCTCTAACATCATTCATAAGTAGTGCTGTATATTCACTGCAGCAGTAAAATTTTCTAAGTTAAATAATTTTAGCCTTACCTTAAGAAGAATATCTTTGGCGGAACATTCGATAAAGAGTGCTTCTTCTTCTAACACAGGATTCTCTTTCCCTAGCAGAATTCCTGCTTCTATGGCTGCACCAATGGGAATAACTTCATCTGGAGGAATTGAGTTCAGTAGTTCCACAGTGGGGAAAATGTCTTTGATCAGCTGCTGTAGCTTCGGGATTCGAGCAGACCCACCACAAAGAACTACCTGGAAAACATGCCTTAATGATTTCAAATCTTTCCTCTGACAGGTAAAACAGACAGGTCACAACCTGCAACACAGAAATACAAACTGCTCTGGGATATTTCATCATCTGTAGTTATTGAAATAAAAGTTGATGCTGTCTTTGCTTGACCTCTTATTTTTGATTTTGAAATTCAAGGAAATACCTTGCACATTTGAAACAGTTATCTTGCAAAAAGTGTTTCTTATAGTAAGCATCAGCTCAATGAAGCAACATTTTAAAAACTGAGGAATTTGTCACAAAATAATGTCAGGTTGGAAGGGAGCTCTTGGAGGTCATCTAGTCCAACCGCCTGCCCAGAACAGGTCCAGTTACAATCAGGACCTTACCGCCATGGTTATAGACTCCAGAGGCTACATAGGCCCTTGTTTCGGTGTTTGATCACCCTCACATTACAAATTCTTTTCTTGGCATCTAAAATTTCTCCACGTTATAACTTATGCTGCTTACCACCCACCCTTCCGTCATGCACCTACAGGAAGGAGTAAGTCAGATTTTGTCTCATGTATGCCTTCCTATCAGGTAACTGTAGGCAGCACTAAGTCTCCCTGAGCTTTTCTTACAGGTGAGCAAACCCAGACTGGCTCCAGTAGGCCAGCACCTTTCATCCCCTGTGAAGCCCCAAAATGAGTTTGTATCCAGACACTGTCCAAGTGCCAAAGCGGGAAAGACTTTCCTATACCCATGGCTACACCCTTGCTGTTACAGCCCAGCATGCAATCAGCACCTTTGCTGCAGAGGCACGTGGTTCACTGCTATTAATCTTACTGTCTATTAGAAACCCTATGTCTTTTCCTGCAAAGCTGCTTTCTACCAACTGCTAGCCTGTCCTGCTGCACAGGATTGTTCCACCCCAGACTCTGCATTTGCCTTTGCTGATCTTTGTGATATTCTCCTCCATTGGGCTACATGATCATTGTAGGTCCCTTCCAACTCAGATATTCTATTCTATTACATATATTTCTCTCGCCTGTTTCAACCCCTCTGACTAGCAGCCTTGACCTACAGAGGTATTGCTTGCTCCCCTCATTTTGGTACTGTCTGCAAACGTGCTGAGAGCACATGCTACCCCATCATCCATGTTATTAATATAGGCATTAAATGGTATTAGCCCCAGTATCAAATCCTGAGGGACGTCACTGACAACCAGCAGTCACTTACTGATCTTGTGCAAGAAAAAAAACCCTTAAAACCCTTCTCTTATTACAGCAGCTTTGTTGAGCTCAACCAGATCTCTAAACAAAGCTAACTCCCACTTTTCTTCATTTAAAACATAAGAGTTGTAAATTAGGCCCATTTATTTTTTACATTTAAACTGCCCTCACCCTCCCCCCCAAAAAAAACCCCCAAACATTAAGGCCCAAGAGGACAGCACACTGGGCCACTTAAATACTGCCACCAGAAACCAAGAGATGTTCTCTGAACAATGGCCTAGGATCCTTCATTATCCTACAAGTGAAACTCATACGTGACACAGCAAACACTAATGATGAGTCTGAAATACATCAGGTATCATTAAAAGCATCAGGTAACTTTTGCTGCAGGAGTTGTGTGCCAATTCCATCAGCGATAAATACAGCACTATTTGCCACCCACAGGTGCACAGGGGTTGAGATGAAGTTACTCTTATATCAAAGCAAAAAAGACACCTGAATGAAACTAGTAGTGTTTCCTACTTTACTCACCATCTTTGGCATTAAAACACTCTATGGTTTGGCATCTAACATGTTCCTAAGTTTTTTAAGCTAACAAGGAAGAACACAGGCGCCAAGCAGACACCAAGTAATTTGTTCAACTCCTAAGACAAAAGAAGTCTAAACTTGGGCTTTCTTCAGCAGTGTCGGCAAGCCCTACCTGGAGCTCAGTGAAGGCAGAAGGAAGTCTATGTACTGAACTTAAAGGAGGCACTCCTTAGCTCTACCGAGAGTTATACAAACACACCAAATGGAGATAAATCCTCTACCATTCATTCAATATACAGCAGTAAGAACACCTTGCTAACTCTGACTCTACCTTACACTTAACTTCAGGTAACTGAAATCAAAGCAAAGACAGGAGTTCTAGAGATCTTGAGTTGGCTCTGAGCCAAATGCACTTAAACACATCACAAAATAACCTCAGCTTGCAAGGAAAACAGACCCCATAAATATTCTTCTTGTGGAGTTATAAAGCATACTACAGACAAATGACTTATATTATTACCTTATTAATATCATCTGCTGTAAATCCAACTTGCTGCAAGAGCTTTTTAATTGCTTCTACACATTTACTAAAAAGTGAAGAACAGATAAGTTCAAACCTGGCTCTAGAAGGAAAAAAAAAAAAAAAGAGAATAAGAAGTGTCATCTCATGCATTAGAGACAAATACCTGAAATGGAACAACAATCATTTTCAGAATATACTTTGGTTCTTTAGCTATAACTGGTACTAAGGGTTTGTTTGTTGGGGCTTTGTGGTTTTTTTTTTTTCCCTTTTAGAAATCTTATCTCCCAGTTATTAATCTCAAAGAAGTGATTTTTGTTGTTGTGAAAATATCTGTGTTATTGATTTCATCATTAACACTTACAGGGAATGCACATTCATTCTTCTTCAGAGAAACGACAGGATTATTGTCTTGACTCATATGTGAAAAAGAAGGAAAAATCCTGGAACTGCTTCATCATCTTTAAAATGGAGACACAAAGACTCAAAAGTGCCTCTTGAATTTTCAGAGGCAAATCAAGCTGAGTCCTGGTTTGCACACAGAGAGGTAAGTACTCAAGCAAATTGAAAAACAAACTTGTGTTTGCTTAGGGCTCTTTCAAGCCTGAAGAGGAAGTTTGACTCTGTACAAACACAGCAAATAAAATTCTGCAATGCTAGTCCACGGGACTAGCATCGTTATCCAAAACTGGGCCAAACAAGTTACACAGCATTGCTTCTCACACGTGCAAACATACTGTGCCTTATTTTACTAAATCCAACTGCTGCAGCAGTGGATGCACAGTTCTGGAATCAAAAAGTCTATTTCATTTTGCTAAAGGTGCTGCAGATGGGAAGAGCAATCAAAATTAGCTAAACATCTCAATAACAGATCATCCCAAGAGAGAAAAAGACAGAGGAGGACACAGCAGTGTGAACAAAGAGACAAAAACCATCTTTCTATGCTAGCTGTCAAATAGAGGCAACATCAAGACTTCCATGGCTCCTATCATACTGGACTTCATTTAGATGAAAGATGACCTTTGGACTCCAAGGAAAAACCAACAGAAACAATAATAGGTAGAAACCTTGAGTAATTACAGTATCTGTTCCCCTTTCAGCAGCAACCTACGATGGGGTCTGCCTGGGCCTTTTAGCACTTTATTTTCTAACCGTTGGGGCAACATCGCTAGTGTAACCACCCTAACTCCTACAGATCACATCATAACAGAACCATCAACATGAAACAAAGCTGACAGAAAGCAAGTTGGTCGTCTTACTTCCATTTCTAAAATTAATGCCACAAAAAAAAAAAACCTTTACAGAACATCCTGAATACCACCTAGAAATGTTTCAGGCATAGTTTTCTCTAAAAAGCAGTAGCTTCAAGATTCATCTTACCTGGACACATTACAGTCAAAATCCAATCCATCATACAATGAGTCTACAAAACAGTTTGCACTTCCCAGGGTTGATAATGAGTGCTTTGCAACATCAGCGCTGTTCATTAACTTCATCATGGCTCTGGGATTTCCTCTGATATCATGTTTACAAGACCTACATTTAAAAAAGCAGAAGAGAGATCAGTTTAGAAATGCAGGCATTTGAGTGATAACACTAACTTTCTGGAAGGAAAACCAGGCTAAAGCTATTGAACTTTTCTGTAGACATTTTAGTATTGTCTACAATGCCGCTATTGAAAGCTCGCAAAGAATTAAAGTGTCTATTTTGATTTCAACTAAAGAATATCATGTAGAGGCACCCTGAACTTGGGCATTAGCATTTATCATACAGCTTTAAGTCTTTCTGAACAGTTTCTCAGCTGAACAAATCCTGCAAGCAACTGCAAGGAACAGCAAGAAAAGGCCTGCAAGTTAACTGATTTTAACCACAGGTTAAGAAAAAGAACACCAAACATTAACATGTCAACAGAACAGTACGTTTCATCCAAAAAGCCTCCTCCTGTGACAGTACGCAACCAACCACCTCCGGATCACTACAGCTAATGGTAATGCATCTGTTTGCTTTTGTTCACGAGATGCCATGCCACACAGACTTCAGCCTGATGACCCAAGCCCCACCATGGTCCTTCATGCTGACATGAAAACCAAACAAAACCCACACCAGTGAATTCCCTGCCACCCCAAAAGCTTGTGACTGAAAGGACGTAAGCGGCCTATAGTCACGTACATCGCCCAAGAACACAGAACAGTTCATAGCTGAGCCCTTATAGTTTAACACTGACTTCAGGCAACATCTACCCAAAACCAAGTACTTCCCAGTCCCCCTCCTTAGCCCCCTATAAAGATACTGAAGGAACAGTGTGTTATTTGAGCTATTTCACTCGCAGACATCAGATAAAGTTCCTGTCCTAACAGCAACATGCTTGGAATTCAAAACTTACCTCTGGAATTCAGAGGCTAAGTGTTGCGCTAGAGCTTCTGTGAAGCAAACTCCACCGATGCTATCGTCTGTGTTTGTAGCAAGCACACGATATATTCCACTGTTTACTTCTATGACTGTGATAGAAAGCGATGTTCCACCAAGCTTATAAACCAGCACATTGCTGCCATGGTTAAAAAAAAGTAGTATTAATAAGCCATCTAAAATTACATTCCCTTTGACACACTTTCTAAAAAGACAACCACCATGTAATGTATTGCAGGTTTTAATTAGTTTTGTCAAGAGAATTTGCTTTGGGGTGATTGTATTTAATGTATCTTAGTACCGCTGACTGCTTGACAACGTTCCCTAAAGAACAAAATTAGTCTATCTCACACAACAAGAGCAGCCATCATCTCTCCTATAACACAATTAAGAATTGATTAAATTCAAGATTATAAGCAAGAATGAGAAGGGTAAAAAATATAAACCAAGAAAAACAACAAGATGTCCGTTTGTGCCGACAGCAGTCTTTGCTATTTTGAAAACTTTGTGAATTATTTGAATATACGTAAGTGAAACCCAATGCACCTCCTGAACCCAGGAACTCAGCTTTAGTTCTTCTACCATATGTAAAATGACCCCATCCCCCACAATTAAAAATCAGCTATGCCAAAATCTGTTCAAGAGATACGTTTTTCTTCAAGCCAATCAGCTCATTAAAGAGCAAGACAGAACCAGGGACAAATCTTTAAAGACAATTCAAAAGAAAAAAAAACACAAAGGGATTTAAACCAGTACGGATTTACAACTTCTAAATTGTTATTGGCCTTATTGAGACAAAAAAAGAACAAGCCTCAGATCATTAATTTTCTATTGACTGCTAAGGCAGCACAGCATTCCCCCATTTAAGATTTCTGAGGATTTAAGTACAGCAGCTTAAATTTAAGAAGGGAAATATTAGGATTTTACCTTTTCCCAGTGGGTGAATCTTGGCCAATTCCATAAGCCAGGAGAGCTGCAGACGGTTCATGAATTAATCTCATAACATTAAATCCAGCAGCTGCAGCTGCTTCCCTGTGATAAGGCATAACAGCATTTCATTTTACTTTAATGATTTCACCACAGTCACGCATGCTATTCAGATGAAATCTGAACTACATATGTCACCAACTCAGAACTTGGTTACGGCATGGTATTAACAAAAAGCAGTGACTGGAAAAGAACGGTACCAAGAAGTTCAGTTGCTACTTGTGTTCTTCAGGTAGCTGGATCTGCTGTGCTTATTGTCGAAAAACACACAGATGTATTGGCCTACACACATTACAAAGCCCAGCAAAACCCCCCTCAGCTACAAGATGAAAACCCCATCCTCAACCAAACTTGCTAACTTATCTTCAGGTGTGGTATTAAAAGTTCTTGGCACATTATTTCATAGATATTGTACTAGGAAAATTGCTTTTACTTCCAAATCAAGTTACCACACCTCACTTCTAACATTCTCTTTGCATGTTTTCTTGAAACTTCAGTGCCCTGGGGCTGCCCTACAAGTCACTTCCTCCACTTTAAAGTTATTCTGAAACTTGTATGCCAGAGCAATAGAATGTTTCATTACATACTGCAAACACCCAGCTCACTAATGTTCTGTGACCAACTTTAAGTGTGCTTTAAAGTATTTAACGACAGTTCAACATAAGGGCTCCCACATACCAGAAAACAGAAATAGATGCTGCCAGTTATGGGCATTTTAAAGCCTATTTAAGTTTTCATATGGAAGAACTTTCACAGCTACACGTCCAAGTAGAATACTGGTACATATTCTATATCTGCTCTCTGATAAAACAGTCCTCAGTGAAGTCATGTAACACCATGTTGTTTGGTGAGTTCCGTTGTACGAAGGGATGGGAAATTACGGAAGAAGGCTGGGAAACTATTTGCATTTCAAAGCAGACACTGAAGATCCACTACAAATAACACATCTGAAATGACATTCTATCCTCAATGATACCACAATTTCCTCTCACTTCAGTTGATTCAGAATTTCATTTTGGTTACCGCACTGAATCCCATTTAAGGTTTCTAAAGGCAGGATTTTTATCTCCTAGTTTCACATTTTTCCCAAGTCAGATAGCATCCCAATGTCTTGGCTGACAGTTGCAAGCTGAAGTCCAGCAGGAGAATTCCCGTGGCTGATCTGCCAGCTGGTCTGCTTTAGGCATGTTAAATAACAAAAATCTTAATGCTCTTACCCAAGGGCATTTTTCTGATTCTCTCCAAAATCAAATGGGACAGTGATAACAACGTCATTTACATCTGAACCCAATGCAGACTGAGCAGTTTCTGTTTATAAACATAGGCAGAACATGTTGATTAAAAGCAAAACCACAACATACCACATCTTAAAAGTGATGACAGCTTAAAAATCTAAAATATGTTATGATTTTACTTATTATATACCTTTCATTTTACTGAAAATGAGTTTTGCCACATCTTCTGGGTTAATAAATTTATTATCTATTTCATACTGAAGTTTTCCATTCTTCTCAATTATCTGTAATCAAAACCAACACACCTTTGTTAGACATGCAACTTGGTTATTAGTAAAAGGTAACGTTTAATTTAGTTTCTGTTCAAGTAAAAACCATTACACTGTGTAAATACTTTCTGCGTTAGTTACAAGAGAATAAATGCGTCCGAGATGCTTATCAAAGATCACAAAAACCACCTGTATTATCCAACAGACATGACAGCAACATTCATAGAGACTTAAAGACTCCAGACTTCTTCTATTAAAAATTTTTGCTCAGTACAAAAGCAATGTTTAAACAAAAGTGCTTGCCTGTTTACATTCCATAAGAAAACATAACAACTATCTACATAAGCCTGTCAATGCAAAAACCAAAGGAAAACTCATTCGCTCTTTAGGAATATATTTTCCAGGATAATTTCTCTCTCGTTTTGCAAAATGATTTCTAGTAACAAGCAGAGTATTATTTAAATAGTGAGATTAAATCAAATGTTATAACAAGATGCTGTAACCTGAGCATCTTCTCCCAGTGCTAAGAAACACCACAATGCTCTTACCCAAATATATTGAGAATCATCCCTTTTGAGAATGCCCAAGAGATACATCTAATTTTTCTGCCAGACTTTATTACGATGGCAGATCTCAGAACACAGTGAAGTTCTCTATAAGAGAAACATTCTATACAGCAGCAAATGGACCTCATGTAACGAGAGCTGATCACTACAGAACACAGACATGGTGTGGCACAAACGACCCCAAGAAGAACAGCAGAAAGTGATACAAGTTATTCTGAGAACAAAAAAAATAGATTGTACTTACTGAACATTTGCTTTCTGCAATGTATTTCTCTGCCTGTGGGTCACCAGAGCTGTCCAGACAAATTCAAAATAACAAAGTAAATCAAATGTTCAAGGGTAATTGCACAAATTCATCTTGCTTATATTCCTTATAAGGTCTACAGCATATGAAGCTATACTTTAACCAAAATTTGTTTCCACTTTACAGACACATTTATACTGGAGAAGAAAAACCAACAGTTCCAACTGCTGGTGTCTTTCAATCCCCTTTCCCCAAACAACTGATAGAAAAAATACCTACTAGTTAGTGAAGGGGAAAACAAAAAAACAACACGCTGTTTTAACCTGTTATCCCCAATAGTTATAAAAGATTTTAGAGGCACTTTTTTTCATATTGTCTGAAATAAGGTGGCGGCAATAAGCTGACTATCCTCTGCTGACTACGTAAAGTTACGCATCCTAAAAGTGCTGATAAATACATCAGAATAGACACCATCTTGTCAACTCCTTTCAGTGAAGGAGCTCTAACACACAGCTCTGGTCATCACTGAAAAGTTTGTCATGTCTCTGATGTTGGACCTAATCCGGCACATTTAGTTCTAGTGTCACCGTAATGGCCAGCGTAAATCATCACAGCTCCACTGAGAGTCACAACCGCCATTACGTCAGCGTGCTCTGCGACTGTAATAAAAGGTGATGCAGAGTATCATGCAACTAAAACCAGAGTGGATTTTAGCCACAGTAAGACATCCAGGTAATGAGATGTTTTAGTTAAGAAACTAAAGTATATACCAAAAGCATATATGCAACTTATTAAATTTAATTATTTTATTTCACAGACAAATTCAGGTATAAAATACTACACGCCTCTACTCATAGAATGAGATAGAGCATGTAATGAATATAATGAATGAATTAGATTCATTATATTACAAATTCATTCAAAGTAACGAATGAATTTGTCATATAACGACTTTTTAAGATCTAGCGCACCCTCCTGTCAATGCCAGGTTAACTTAACCACTACCACACAAGACTAAAAAGACTTCAGCACCAGTGCTGAGACTACGTTCCACTGACCAGCTTTAACGGGGACAACGGCACGGCTCACCTTCCCTTTCACCCCTGCTCTCTTACCTCCGCCCGAGGATCTGCTTTACTTTCACTACAGTGTTTGAAATATTTCTGATCCTACTTTGCTTTGCAGCTAAGCCGACAACCTGAGTGAAGAACACAGAGGAAAAGGAGGTGAGCGACAGGCAGAGCCCCCCACCACCCCCCGCAGAAGGAAAGCCTCACCTCCTCGCTTTCCGAGAACGCGACGACCGCAGGAGTTACCCTGTCCCCGGCATCGTTGGCCACCACGTCGGCGCGACCGTCCTGCGGAGAGGCGACCCCGTCAGCCACGCCCCGGGACGGGACACCCCTCGCCCCGCCAGGGCTCCGCTCCCTGCGCGACCCCGCGAGAGGACGGCGAAGCCCAAGCCCGGCTCCCCCCCCCCGCCCCTCACCTTATAGACGGCGGCGCAGGCACAGGTAGCGCCCAGATGCACTCCGATGGCCGCCATCAGCCCCACGCGCCCCCGCCGCCCCACAATGCACCGCGCCAGCCCCGCTCCCAACCAATCCCGCGCTCCTCTTCTCACCGGCCGCCAATCAAAACCTCGCACCGCCCTCGCTCGCAAACCAATCGAGGAGAGGCGCGCTCGGGAGCGCGGCGTTGCCGGCTGAGCAGCCAATGAGAAAAATTGAAAGAGGGGCGTCATCAAGCGTGGCAACGGGGGCAGAGTCCGTGCGGGAGGCGCGGGCGGCTCGGCGGTGAGCGGCCGCTGCGGGGAGCGCGTGCGTCAGTTAGGCAGGGGGCGTCAGTCGGTCGGTCTGTCGGGCGGAGGGTGTCAGTCAGCCGGCAGGAAAGCATCAGTTGGGCACAGGGCATCAGCCAGCCGGGAGGAGGGCGTCCGTCAGGCGGAGGGCGTGAGGCGGAGCATTGGGTCTGTGCGGGCTCCGGCCGCTTTGGCTGCGGGAGGCTGAACCACTGAGAAAACAGAGGTGAACATGGAGTCAGGCGAACGAAGCTGTGCCGTGCTTGTGCTGGGGTGCGTGAGCTTGATGTCAGTGGCTGCTCTCATGGTTTAATTGCAGGCGATGAAGCACATGGAGAGGGTGCAAATATTTTCCTAGCCAAGTGCTCTAGTCATTAGCGAAGCAGTCAGGCTGAAGCGCTGGTTTTGCATAATCTAACCAGGCAGAACCGATGTCTGAAAGCAAAACTCAGTGTCTCGTTACGCTGCACTTCTGTTGGAGGAATCCATCTTAGCATTACCACAGGAAGGAAAAAAAAAAAAGTGATTTCTAATCAATTGCTCAATTTAACATTGTTCACACAGAATTCACTTAATTGTGGCCAGAACCGTTGCTGTGCTGAAGGCTCCTCAGACCTCGTGTGGCCCTGTAGTGGGTGCAGCAAAGTTCTCCATGTGTCTTAATGGGGAGCAGGTCACCTCCTCTATGCGGCACCTCACTAAAGGAGACAGTGCTTCTGTAGGTTTGGGTGCTCATTTGCATCTCATTTGCATAGGGAGTCTTAAATGCCATGCAGTCATCACACTGCATCATTCGGAAGTAAAGATTGTCCTTATCCTTGCTTTATATACCATATGCTGAAGGGTTAAAGGAATGAATCAAGATCATGTAGAGGTGAAAGGAGTTATCCAGAGTTACAGAGGATTTTGTGTCCAAAAGTGGTCCTAGGCTTTTTAAATCACTGAACTATCTTCCTGTCAGTAACCGAGCTTGCTGAAGTCTGACCAAAAGCTGGAGCTGGGACTGCTGGCGGTATTGATAAACGTGAAACTTGCACAGCTGAAAACAATACCTTTGAAGCTTGTCCAAATTGTAGCTCCTTTCTGCCTCCTCTTATAAACAGAGGAACAAAAAGGGAAGGGTAGAAGTGAGCAGGAGAGACCTATGTGGACTGGAGAAAGGTATTGTAGAAGAAAACGATGACAGAAGCGATGTTTTTGTCAAAGGTAGAGATGGAGGGAGTCTGAGAAGAGACACTGAAGGTAGGAGGGTAAAGGAGAACAAAAGCCCCTAATACAAAAACCATGCAAGAATAATTTCCTGTGCTTTCTCCCAAATCCTAATACCAGTTGCAGCATTTATGACAATAGACTGGTGTGAGTAATTTATGCCTCAAAAAGTCCTGTGGCCACACTGCTAACATCTCCTACGCAACCAAGAGCATCCACGGTTATGTTTCAGTTGTTGTTATGCCTTGGACATACCAGGACGGACACACAGTTCTCCTTATCTTAACTAAAGCAGCTAATGCTCTTTCCAGGTGTAAGCAAACCTGAGCAGAAGCAGGCAAGAAATGCCTTGGCAGGGGTTTGCTGTGTCAAGTACTGTTTATTGCAAAGTGGAAAGCCCTTGCCTGCCTGTGCCCTTCCTATTTTTTCCAGTGGCATCCTCAGCTAATGAGCAGTTCTGCGGTTGTGCTGAGCTTGAGTGAGCTGAGAGATGGGGTGAACAACCCACTTCTAAATGAAAGCAGGAGCGGCTGCCCTGCTTGTTACAGCAGTCCTGTAAGTAAGTGAAAGCTTCCATGTGCTTGTTGTTCATTAAAGGTGGGGTTGAGGAGGCAAACACTGGTTCAAGTGGCAGTCTCGTTTCAGGATGCAAGAGAATTTAATCTTTCACACCTCTGGAAGAGGTATGCCTCTGAGTTGGAAGGAGGAGACAAATCCAGCTAAATCCTGCACATCTCCAGGTACCTACATCAAACAAACAAGCCCACCAGCCTACCCCTACAGCAAACTTACCTCTGATTTAGCCAGGTACTCTGCATGAAACTCCTGGTATTATTCCCCGGATGACAAAGCAGTGGTACAAACCGTCACAGCATCAGAGCTGCCCCTTCTCTCCCAGTCTGTGGCACATCTCCTAGCTATCCAAAAACCAGACCAGCCACTGTCAGACCAGCTGTTAGCACAGTAAGAAGCTTGCCCAAGCTTCTTCTGTACCAAGAGCTTGCAGGCAGCCTGAGAGGCTTGAATGCAAAAAGAGATCCCCTGGCACTGTTCGTACCAGGCTGACTGCAGGAAAATTACAGAGATGGCAAAAAGGCAGTAATATCTGCTGAGATATTTAAAGTGGAAGCAAGCGTTTCTATTGAACAACAGACTCTTTTGTGACTGGTAAACAGTATATACTCTAAAATGTCCCTTGGGGTGAAGAAAGAAGGATGAGAGAACTTCTTTTAATTATCTTGTGCGTGTTCTGACTTAATTCTCAGGAAATTAAGTTCCAAGGAGGCTAGAGATGGTAGCTGCAGGACCGTGGCCTGTGATCGCCCCTGGCCTGGGGATGTGAGCAGAGGCAGCAGAGTCGATTCTCAGGGGAGCTGCAGGAGAGCTGGGCTGTGGGGGACCTGGACCGTGGTTTTCCCGGTGGCACTGCCCCCAGGCTTCAGAAACAGTCCCTTCCTCAAGACAGTGTGAGACAGTTCTACTGGAGATGCTGACATCCTACTGATATCATCTCTTGCCTGCATAAAAGCATCAGTGAGATTTATTTATTTATTTATTTCTGTAAGAAGAGGGTCTTCAAACTCATTGCCTAAATCCCTTGAAGTAACTACATCATCATCGTTATTTATTGTGTTGCTTATTTGGGGCACAGGAATACATGCTGTTGGGAGGTCTGTCTCTATATCACCCCCGAAGTTGCTGGGTTTCGGTGGAGGCTGTAGGCTATTTCTGGGTTTGCTCTCACACTTGCCAGTCATTTCAAAAGGCACATCAGAAAGTTGATTTCAGTATCCTCATTGCTTCATAGTCACAGTACCTAAGTGATAGGGAGGAGGCGTGTTCAGTTAGCAGATCAGATTAATTAAATACTTGTGTTAATTTTTAGTAAGCTGAACAGAATGTTTTTATAGGTGGACGGTCAGGGCTGACTGCTCTGGAGTCTTCTCACAGCAGTCCAGAAACGAAGTCCATAGAAAGTTTTGGCAGGCAAACCTGTTGAAAAGCTGGTATTAATGCCTGTAGGTGGCATAAATGCAGCATGTAATCGCAATGCTACAACTCATCTGCAGCGTTTAGTCTGTTTGGCAGCTCAGTAGGTTTGCAGTAAAGCTAAAGCCAGATTTATTTACACCAGAGTGCTTATTAGAGAGTATCCCAAGATTTTTTTTATATTTTAGATGACATAAAGCATATTAAACATATATTTCTTTTTGCTTGTAAGTCAAGAATGTTAGTTTTCTTTTTTTTTTTTTTTCTTGAAAAAGCTTTTGAGTGCATGCAGAATAAACCATCCTTTATTGGACTCCACATCACAAACTTGAGTCTCAAAGTGGAAAAATGCGGTTTTCTTACAACCTGAAACAACCAAACTTCCAACCTGTACCTGGGGCATTGATCAGTGTTCACAGGAGGAGCTGCTGACCCACGCTGAAGCATCCCGAGGGAATCATACGATGACTCCAGCTGACGCTGCTTCTCTGAAAGCAACATTGCCCATACAAACCTCTTCTAAGGTACTCCAGTACAGTTCTTCTCTGCCACCACTTCAGCCAATTGTAAGGAGTAAGGAGGCACCAAAGGCTAGTTAAACACAGCAAACGTACTTCGTGTCTAGAACTGACAACTAGCACAAATCAGCTTTGATAAGGTTTTGTTAGCTATCATGAAAATCAAATATGTATGATTTTCTTCAGAGTAACAATATGCATGTGCCACAGATAATTGCACGTATAGTCTGTGTTAATAAAACAAGAAATGTAATACTCTCATCACTGTTTTGAGGATTGCTGTATTAGGGACTATTATCTCGAGGCACATCTATGATGGTCATGGTTGGCTGAACAACTTTCTTACTCTTGTCAAGTCTGAGAACTTTTATACGTAGATACGAATGATTTTTGTTCCAAGGAAAATAATAGAAAAATCTTCAAATAACTTCTTTTTAAATTTTTGGCCTTCTTCCTCTCCAAGTTCTGTTTTTTTTCCACCTCCTAAATGATGTCAAATTCACTTTGCAGGAATGTTGAAATGCTTTAATAATAGATAGGAAGTGTTCTGAGAACCTTGGCTGGAGGACGCTCTGTAAATATAAAATGTTATGGTTAATAATGCAGACCTAAGTTATGACATGAATTACAAGGGTGCCATGAGGCAATCCCAGAGCTTTCCAAGCAAGCTCCATGGTAAAATACGCCTGAAAATCACTTTTGTGCTCTTGGTAGAAAATCTTGTCTTCATTGGGCACTGGCACAAAGTTTATACTCCGCAGGGCAAGTTCGTTACAAAACTGAGCGATGTTTAAACTAGAAGTTTGAGAAGAGACGACTACCAGAATAGGTCGTGATCAGCATCAGGTTAGTTGGTGACAGACGCCTTAACTTTAGGCAAGAACTGATTTAGGGGTGCGGGTGCCAGCATGAAACAAATTAATTCTGTGCACTGTCAGATATTTACTATGTGACCTTGAGGAAGTAATTTAATTTTACTGTTTCTTGAGTTCTTCATCTGAAAAGAAAAAAAAAAGAGTAGCATTGCATTCTCCCTTCCTCCCAAGGGTGTTATGAGGCTAACCACATTAATTAGTTGCCTGCTTAGAGGTGAGTGTAATAGTATGGAGTAGCTAGAACATAGCTCTTCCTTATCTCTGCTGACCAGTTCTGGTCAGTATCATGTCAACTAAATTGATTTTTGCAGAAGGTGATTAAACACAATTAAATGTCCATGTTAAAACCAAAGCTAAGATTAGCTTTATTGAACTGACATCAAAGTGGTGATAGATTCAGAGCTCCTTTTATTAAAAAAGTGTTAATGGGATCCACACAGAGCTGACAGAACGATTTCCTTAACCACAAACCCACTGTTATCTATAAAGCTAAAAGATGAAATTAGAGTTCTGTTTTTAAACTACAGAGCAGTCTTTTTTTTTTTTTAAAGTGTTAATGATCCCTGTCTTTAGCTAACTTGTTAGCGTTCCTTTGGCAGCTTTACCACTTTCTGCTGTTCAGCTTAAGGTTTTTATTTTCTTGTTGCAGTATGTAAAGAATTTTTGGACAGATTTTACAATTCACTTAAAAGACATTCAGATTTTGCTGTGGACACCATAGCTGGTCAGCAGCTGCGGGGATGCAAAAGGAAAGAGCAGCATCTGGAACCATTCTCCTTTGTTTCAAGTTCTGAGAAAGTCCTAGTTAAATGACAGAATTTCTGTTCGATAAAAATCACTGTCCATCTGCACTCATGGGCATTCATTCAAATCCAGTAATGACAATAATAATTATAATTGTGAGGAACAGAGGACAATCCTGTGGCCTGTGTGAAGCAAATTTGGAGGATCTGTGTTTAATTTTCAGCCTATATGGCTGCATGTTGTTGGACGGCCATTGGAATAAGCGGGACTCTTTCCAGCAGTTTCCCTGGTCATTGGCTGGGGCCCTAAACGGCCTATTACAACTGGGGAAAATTAACATAGTTGTTGGCAGCTCATCATCTGATGACCGAATAGATACACTGAAATCCCCTTCTACTTTTCCAGACTTGAAACTGGGAAAGGCCAGGGGTGCAGAGGAGGGAGGCTGTGCTGCTGATGAACAGGCAGATGCACTCTTCTCCCATAGTGCCAACTTCAGGGCTTCAGAGGTATTTCAGGCACCTGATATTTTTTTACTGTGTGATGTTCTGATTTTTAATGCCTGGGTCTAGGTAGCTGCTTCTGAAAGACTTGCTGTCACTTCTGTGGAGAGCTACACGTGTTTATGGAGGTGGAAAGACCTCTTGTTCAGGGCAGGCCTGGGGTCCAGGCAGTTGGGACACATTATATGGACTGATCCTACCACAGGAGCTTTGTGCAGTCAGGCAATTTGTGTTGTAAAATCTTTCCATGCTCTGATGTTAATCAGTCGTGCTGCAGGGACTCCGCACTTTGGAAGCAGGAGGGGAATCCCTGTGCTCCTCGCAGAAGTGCTGCTGCAGAAGGCGAACTGCTTTTTGGTAGCTCACAAGGGACAAGTCCTGCTCCACCAAAAAGCAGTTTTAGGCCAGCTTCATTGCAGCCTTAATACAGCAGACACATCTGCAGCTCCACGCTCTCCCATAGACCTACCCTTTGAAGAAAGGCATAGGCTGGATTTTCAGCTCTGGATTTTCCCAGGTTATCATTTGGGGATTTTCCTGGCCTGTCCTCATGCCCAGAGGTTATTCATCTGAATGCTGTTCAACCACAGAGCAAAAAGACAAGATCTGCTCGAAGAACTTACAGTCATAATGAAAGTGAAAAGTGAAGAAATGAGCCAAACCAACAGGAATTCCCTGGGGTGCAGAGAACAGCGAATCAGTCTGGCCAGAAGATGTGCAGAGGTTTCAGCAGATCAGCCGCCTCCCGTGCTGAAGAGCGCTTACCTACCATGGGTCCTGGTGGGACAGATTAGATGGGTAGAGGTGGAAGACTGTTCTTTGATTTAAAACCACAGGTGGTCTGTTTACCTTCTCTGTGCTGTAAAAGCTGGTAGTGAAACCCCGCTGCTTTCAATGGGACGTGTTCTGCCGTGAAGAGGAGTGCTTCACTGGTGTATCACCTTACTCATTAATTCATTTAATTGCACAATCATTATGTTTACTCATCTGACAGATGGACGCAATCCAAGGCTTACCTTCTGGATTTATTATAGGTACAAAATTAAACAAAATGTGGCCAAACAGTAGAAACATAATTCAATAACACCTTGAAAAAATTTGTTATTTGCACATCATCAACATCCTTTATGAGCAGGTCTGGCACTGCTGTGCCTTCCATTTTGCCATGTGTTCTACCCCATGGAAGAGAGAGTCCCATGATCTTACCAAATGGCTTGGACGGTCAACACCCCTGACTTGGATTCCTTCTGCTTCCATGGACTTCTGGGGGTGTGAAAGCATTCCCCACTTTGCAGCATCCCCTCTCTTTTGTCTGGGCATTAACTCTCAGTCCTGTGTTTTTCAGTGCACCCACAAAAATCGTTGCTGAAGTCAGTTGCACAGTGGGTGCTCACGCACCCCTGCCAAGGATCTGTGAAAAGTTTAAAACGGCAGATATTCATCTTGGTGAGCTCAGCTGAGGTAGGTTGAGGTTGGGCTTTGGAGTTTCATTGTCTAATCACATTTTTATATCCCTCTGGGTCCCTGCCCGCAGACTCTTTCTGCTCTTTAGCCTTTCTAAACCTAAGCAGAAAGAGAAAGAAATAGTTCTGTGCTCCCCCCCGCCCCTCTTCTCATCTACTTACAGCTTAGGCCAGGAAAAATAAAGAGTTTGGGGCTTATGCTTTCATGCTAGCCAAAGCAGTCTTTGTTGGAGGCCTGTCCAGATGACTCATGCATGCGGATGGGCACTTTCCCAGTTCTGCTGTGAAGGAGGAGCAGTGCCGACTCCTTCAGAGAGAGGTTGCTTGTTCAAGTTGAGCAGCTGTTAACAAAGACTGCAGAGTTTTAAATAACTCGAATAAATGACATTTCCCTCTTCAGTTAATCAGGCCTTGCTTTCTTTGTACGTCAAAAAGCTGCTTGCTCTCCTCTTACCCAGACAGTTTTTCATGGCAGATAAAAACTGGATGTAGGACATGAACAGCCAGTCCCTTGGTCTGAATGAAGTCTCAGTTTCCAGTGGCTTTGTGTCTTGTGGATGTGCTGCTTTTGTCCTAGTAAAGCGCAAGGGTTAGCATAAGATTTTCTCATGTCCTGGTACTTCTTGTGATTTGTTCTGTGTGATTTCTCTGGTGCCTAGTAAGATTTATTCTACAGCCTCTCTCTTGGGGAGGGGAAGGCTGTGG
The DNA here is from genome assembly GCF_963921805.1 of Phalacrocorax carbo. Taxonomy (NCBI): domain Eukaryota; kingdom Metazoa; phylum Chordata; class Aves; order Suliformes; family Phalacrocoracidae; genus Phalacrocorax; species Phalacrocorax carbo. Next base: position 8,651,981 of record NC_087513.1, on the reverse strand, counting down.
AGATCCCAAACTATGGGGAAAGACATGAGAGAGAGGAGCTGGTGCCACCACATCTAGAGACATCATGAACTGGCAAAGCCCTGGTCCTTGGCATTAAATACTTGCGGCTGCAGACAGGGCACTGGAGGGCATGGGACTGCAAGTCCATGTGATTTGGGGTGCAGCGGCTGCTCTCCTCAGTTCTGCCACCTGCTACATTACAGCAATTGCTCGGCAGCATTTGCATGACCTAGGTGTTTTTTTCCTCTCCAGCAGCACAGAGGAGTTAAGGACAATGTGAAAACTTACGTGCTCTCTAAAGCATCTCTCACATTCTTTCCTCTTGCAGAAAGGAAACTGGACTTAAAATCCATGGAGCTCTCCAGGAGGGTGAGAGAGGCTGAGCTCTGGAAGTACTGACAGACTGGGGAGAAGTGAGCAGAGTCTGTATGGAGAAAGCAGAACTTGTGAGCATGGTTAAGGAGCTGGTCCCAAAGTGTACGTGCGGAAACCTCAGATCAGACTTTTAGCTGACACCAGCGTCGAGCCCATATTGGTCACAGATAATGTCTAAAGAGGTGGTTGGGGGGTTTTTTGGGAATTCCTTTTGGAGCACCTTAGCAGTGCAAGGCATTTTTCAAACACCTTCAGAAAAGGATTCCAGCAGACACACAGTCACTAATTATTTACCTTGCACTCGGTGAGCAGAGGTCCCAATATGCCAAGACCTGTACAGACACACAGATACACACACAGAGACTCACACAGAAGCTGGTTTCCTACATGATTCTCAAAGGGCATGGTATAAATAAAGTCGCAGAAGAAAACTGTAAATAAAAAAATGTCAGAGCTCTGCCCTATTACCAGTGAAGTCAAGGCTTTCTTGCTGATGATACTGAGAGCAGAATTAGCCATGGGGTATTCCTGGAGCTCATGGTACTGTGGGATGGAGATAGGGGAGGTGGGAAGTGCCAAAACACAGCGGAGGTGAAACTCGTGTGCCCTGGCTTAGCTACCTGAAGCACAAGGTCCAGGTCTGAGCTAGTTCACACATGGCAGAAATGGGCATCCCTAGCTGCACTTTCAGCCCATCACATTTTGGGGCACTGGCGAGTCCCTCACATGCAGAGATCTCACTTTCAGACATGTAGTCTAGCACAGATAGATCCTATCCTATGTGCTCTATTGCTATGTGCTCTATAGCACAGGTAGGCAAGTGAGCATCAGTACAGATAAAAATTGCAGCTATTAGTCAGAAAAATGCTAACCAAAACTAACCAGCCTAAAGCCTGTGTTGCTAGGAAACAACCTGCCTCTTACGATGCATTGCTACAATTTGTATGCATCCAGTCTTCTGATTTTCTTATTAATATGCTTTGCCTCAGACCCAGTAAGAAATTTCCACTACAAGCTGGCACCAAATCCAGTCCTCTCCAGATCCCACAATGGTTTGATTTAACCTCGGACTGCTGGTGTGAGTGGCTTCGGTTACTTTGTTTTAGTCTAGCAGAAACCTGGCAGAATTCACATGCCCATTTATGCACATGGGTGTATGCGAACAGGGACAGCTGAGCTTTGCAGGACGCAGCGTCATGCACTGCCTTCTGCTTTTTCAGCCTCTTCTGGAGGTTTCTTCCTTTCAGCGATGCTGTTGCCTCTTATATGTCTTAAGGAACTAACCTGCCTGCTTGTGACTATCCAACCATATCCAGAGGGAAACCTGGGCAAAAAAAAAAAATTAATCCTGCTAAAATTATTTTTCCTACACTGGCAGAAGTACCTTTAACCTGCGTTTTATGTCAATGCTAGGGAGCTCTATTGATTTACTATATTTGAATTTAAGTCAATGTAGTTAAATCAATACCCAACTGGAGCGGAGATTAGGTTCTCCATTGATTTTAAGTGTGCCTGACACCGGTAGAGTATGTAATTTACAAGCAAGGGATATATTGATGTGAGGCAGCTTTAAATCTCCCTGGCCACATTGCACAAGCTGCATTCAGGCTCTGCTAAGACTTGGGCTGGGAGTTGGGGGGGGGTTTCTAGTGATGCATTCCCAGTCTGCTGATGGCTGCTGATACAGTATGACTCCTCAAAACACGACGTGACTGCTTCCCAATGCAGTTCTATCAGAAAACTGAAGTTTAGCAAAAATCATGGTTTTGGCTTTTTTTTTAATGTGTTTTCAGGTGAGTATAATTAAAGCATGTCATTATGCTATCAGGGTTAGGAAGGGGCTCTACCTGCAGTGCCATCAGCAGTATGGGAGTGCCATAATCTGGGTCCAGGCAGGGCCAGGAGAGCACTGACCAGCAGAAGTCGCAGTCTAAGCACTAGCTGCTAACACTGATCAGCAGCAGCCAGAAATCACATCACTTTATAATCTCATACAGAGGTATTTGGCATAACCTGCAACTTCCATAGGCAGCTCCTTGGCCACAAATCCATCTTGGCTTTCCTGGAAAGCTCTTGGCTTTCATCTTAGCAATGAAGGAAGGAGTCAGGGTCCCTGCACATAGCCCCATCCATTACACGTTACTAAATAAGGCAGAATCCTGGAAAAAACAGCCTGAGAGAGTGTTTTTCAAAAATTAAATGTAGGGCACAAAGGACAAAATTTAGGTATTTGATCTTGCACCTGTAATCTTATAAAGGATGGGAGAGACAGTATGGCATAAATGTACATACGTGTTCCCTGGTGGGGATTATTCCATAATCCATAGATCTTTACAGTTTGGGAATAACTCCTGAACAAGCCTGCGTTTTCCTTTGCTTGTTGTTCTTGTAGGAATTTGCCACAAATACACAGTCTAGTGCACTTGAAGCTATTATAAGTAAAAACTTAGGCTCTTTAGACCTACTCTAAATACATCTCTTCCCACTTTGGTGTATTATACTTTGCTAAAATCTCTAGGTATCCAAAGGCTTCACCACCTCATTTTACTCTGCTAAACTGAAGTTTTCAGAGGATTTCAATAGAATTTGAGCTGTCAACTCTCTCATTGCTTTGGTGTTCTTCAGATCCCTTGCAATCGGGGATTTATACAATGGATGGCAATACCACCAGAAAATCCCACTACTCCAGGACATTCTGCTCATTTAAAGGAATTATTTGACATGTATACAGGTAGAGTCTGTGCGCTTAATTTTAAGTGCAGAAAATGAAGGTGCAGGAAGATCAGCAGAAGGCCATGGTACAACTCTAAAAGGAAAGCGGAGGGCTTGTTCATTGTGTTTCTATCTCAGAAAAGTCCCTGTCTCCCTGCAGGAGTGAGCAGAATCCCTTCCAACCCCACCAGAAAATAACGTGCGGTCTCCCATCCTGGGTTGCATTACCCAGGCACCCTCATACCGTGAAAGGTGTGGGTGGCAGCAAGACAGGTTATGGCATACTGAGTCCTGAGTGAACAGCTTCAGCCTTGACGGGCAGGATCTGAGCTGCTCCTGAAGCCTAAGAGTGGCAGCAGATCCAGTCATGGCAGGAAGAAACCTTCCTCTGGTAACTTGACTCATCCTGGAAAAAGTGAGACCTACTTTCAACTAGCTGGAGGAGCAAAATAAAACAAGATGCAGTACTTTGGAAAGAAGCTAGTTCATGTATTGGAAGCTCTTGAAATATGCTGTTATTTCTGTAGCTCAGTGCCTCATCAAACGCTATTAGAAAAAGGACTCAGATCACAGTTGGTTAAATGCAATGGTAAAAATGGTAAAAAGAAAACTTCTAATATATTACAAATTAATAAATGCCTAAAAGTTCACATCTGAACCTTGGCAGCCCTGTCTGGAAAACCTGGGCTTGAATCACTTGACTGAGCATACATCTCTAGTGCCATTTGGGATGCCTTAGGACACCCTGTGTGACTTCCAGCTGGGCTAGAAGGATGTGCATCTCCTGGAGGTCCTGTGTCATATCTGCCCACACTGGGTGTCCCAGCCGGGAGAGTTTGAAATGGCTCTAGATACATGTGTTGAAGTCACTGAATTGAGCTTGTCTTATTTGGTTTTGCAGTGAATTTTCAGTATTTCCTGTCACAAACATAAGTAGACAGATAGATGGATGGATATATATATATTTGTAAGTTATTTGGGTGCATCTGCTTTAAAAATGGAAGCGGACAACTACATGAAAATTAATCTGTCAAATGTGGTTGAAATGCTCTGATGAGCAGGTAAAGACTCTCATTAGATTTTACACTAATGCACTATATTTTTACTACAAACCTGTTGGCTTGTCCTTAGCTAATTGGAGGGCTTGAATCTATCTGCCCACCAGTGCAGCTTTTGTATGAGGGAGAGAAACATTGCATTCTTAGGGCCAACACTCTGGTCTCGCAGATGGGAGAGGAAGTTCACGGACATCAGGAGTTATGTTGTCATAGGCCATTGGAAAATCCAGACCCTTGAAACTATAGTCTCTATTGTATAATTCTGTTGGCTTCAGCAGCAAGTCATTTGTCTGTTGGTTTCATTGAATCCACTTGTAGCCTGGCAATTGAAATCTTCTTAAGATTGTTCTTCCAGTTAGGAGTGTTCTGCTGTCTTCTAGCTTTTTGACATCTCCCAAGCTGACCTGGGCCTAGAAAAGACCACAACGGTATTGAACTGAGAATAACTTAAAATATGCAGTTTTCTCCTCTCTGAGAAAGGGACAATGGAAGCAATCTGTCATGTAACACAAATTTTCATTTCCAGATAGTCTCAAGAAAAACAAAATGAGAGTTAGAACTACCAAGAGGCATCAGATTTATTCTCTTTATTCACTAATTATCAGTTATTAATTCAGCCATCTTTCTGACAAGATCTTCTTCCACCTTCAGACGAGGTGGCTGGATCTCAGAGCCGAGATCTCAGTTGCACAGCAGGCTGTATGCTGGTGGCCAGGCAGCTCTGGAGGTGGTGTGCCAAAGGCAGCACTGCGATGGCACTCAACCAGCTACTACGTGAGTGCTCACACTGCTCACCTCCTCCATGGAAACGGCAGCACAACCCATGACAATACTTCTAACAGTCATGTTCTGGAGGGAGTGGGATAGAAACGCATTATTAGCCAAACCATGTAATACAGTTTTCATGCTGGTAAAGATAACCTGGGAGAGGAATTGCTCCTTCCACACCAGTAATGAACCAAGGACCTGCTTTAGTGTCAATGTTACTTGTCTTTTGGATGTGCTCTGTCACAGAAGTCCATGTTCCTCATCCCTTTCACCTTGTTAAGATTTTCTAGCACTTCATAAAAGAATAAAGTATTAACTCTGGGTATGTGGCCAAACACACCTTGCTTGAAACCTTCCTGTCTACCTCTGATTTCATCCCAGGTATGTCTGGATAAGATATTCTGCATTTCCTATCCAAAACTACCATATCATTCTGCAGTGAGGTATAAAACTATGTGCAGAATACATGAATTTCTATTTCATTGCCAAAGCATTTCAATAAATGGATGGAATTGTGTGCCTAAAGTTTGCAAAGTACCAAAGTTTACACTGTGGCCAAGAACATATGTTTATTTGGGGGTAAATATTTAGATCCCAGTTCAAGACCTCTCATCTGCTTAGCTGTGAAATTTGCCTATGGAATGACTGTGGAGGCAGGTGTGCTCGTGAGGATAGACTTGCAGTCGCCATGAGTCAAATGAGCTCAGCAGAGCCCAACCAATTTCCATCGTCCCATGGCTTGGTGAGGGTTCCTATGCAAAATCATTTAGAGGGAAAGGCGCTCAAGTCACAGACATGCTTAGGCAGCAGTTTTAAAATTAGGAAGGAAAATATTCCGGACAAAACATGGGGTTGGAAATGTTTTGTGTACCAGGTGGGACTCCCGCACCCAATTAACTGATGCAGAAATAGCTGCCATCAGCCTGCAGTGTTCTGGAGCTGTCTCGTTCTGTAAGTCAACATTTGCTGATGCCAGCGAACTCAGCAGCCCGAAAAGCTATTTTTTCCCTACCGCTGAGACCACCATTTCACAGACTCTGGCAAAAGAGGTGCCTTCTGTCTCCCAGCATCACATGCCAAGAGAAAGCCTTTTGTCCGCCCACAATGGAGCTGGTGGCAGAGAAGGAAGTTGTGAAACACTAGTTACTGTTGCTGGCAAGTGAGCCATAAAGGAGGCTTCTGCCAAAAGGACACAGGCTGGGATCTGACCTCCCTTTTCTGTGCTCATAGCTAGTGTATATAGGTGAAGCTGTCTCTTGTAGGGAGCACCGGAGGCGGGCTGCGTGCTGAGCCAAGCCAAGAACTCCTTGGAAGGTAACAGCGCTGTTAGCGCTGGGGCAGAGATCCGGGTCCGTGTCGGAAACATGGACAATGCTTCCCCTCAGTCTTTCCACTGAGGGATTTCTGCCACTTGGGCAATTGCCATAGATCTCAAAATGCAGCTAGGAAGTTGGTAGCTATCCCAAATTAAATAATATCCTGGAGGAGGGGGGCAAGGGCAAGAGCAGGAAGGTGGCACTGAGTGGCTTTCAGGCTGGCCAAATTTGGCATCTTTTTTATTTTCTAAAATCTACCTTCTTAACAGTCCTTGCCTGTGCCTGCCCTCGGTCTTTGTGCAACATCAGCTCCAGAGTGTCAGAGCAGCAGGAGGAGGTGCCTTTGGGCATAGCAGGTGTGATGTATCAGGCCCCGCCGGAGCCCAGCGGCCTCTGCGGCTCCTCTCCCCCGCAGCCGCCCACGCTCGATGTGGCTATATCCGGCAGGACGCCGATGGGGTGATCCTCTGCCTCTGCTATGGGGGGTGCAGAGCAGAAGAGGGGTGCAGCGTGCGCCACTGGCCTGATAGCACGGTGCTGTGTGGTGATGAAGGATCTCTTCCCTCCCTGCTAAAGGGTGCTCGCTGTCTCCTCCCGGCTAGAAGCTGCGCAGGGCCATAGGCAGCTGTCGGTGCATTACTGATTATTGCCAGGGTAAGTCTTCAGACTCTCCTGTACGAGCCCAAGGGCTGACAGACATATTTGTAAAGTGGAATCTGCAATTCTGGCATTTTCATGTGCCTCTGGGAACCAGGAGTTTCAACCACAGCAGTACCAACTCCTTCATCCAGCCTTAAACAACCTTACAACAGCTTGACTCAGCTCTTTCACACCTAAATCACACTCTGGCTTGCCGTTGCCTCCCATCTTCAGAAGACATTTTGCTGCAGTAAGATTTTCAAAGTGGCTCCTTAAATTTGGCTGTTATTTTCGCATTTGAGGTGTGTGAATTAAACTGCCAGATTTTCCAAGCCTGAAGCACCTTGAATGCGCCTGCGGCTCTTGTTCTTGCCAAATATTTGTTCCTGAAGGTAGAGTGAAACACACCCGTGCTGTGGTTTATCCTGACCTGATTATATCGCCATGAAGTCTAAGGGCGGGTGTGAGGGGAAAGCAGCTATTTAAAACCTTTTTCATCGAAATCAGAGCAGTCTGCGCGAGCAAGACAGCTGTTAGATGCATTGTGGGCACTGAGATGGGAATTCCTGCCTGTTTCATGAGGCAGCCAGCTGCAGCCGGCAAAACCGACCCTGGCAAGTCAAGCAGTGGAAAGCTGCACCTGCGAGCTGTGTATGCGCCTGTTGTGGGGTTGGGAAGGAAATAAAAAAAACCTTTAAAGACTCGATGAAACAAATGAAACCTGAAGGGTGGAAGCTGCATGGAGGTTAAATGGCAATAGCTCTGTCACAGACTGTCTTGCAGGCTCGGCTGAGAGGCCTTGGCGAGTTGTGGTGAGGAACCATCTGTGCTTAGGAAAATTTCTGAATGTCTGTAAAAACGACAACCCTCTGTTAAAAATTCTGTAGTTGGGTTACCATTCCCACTGCCTGAAGTTCTGGATAATTAGCTTTAAGGGTATTAGTGTGATGCCTTTGGATCGTCGCCTGTGAGGGTTCTGCAAGGAGCTGAGGCAGTGAAGTGCCTGCAGAGCCCCAGAGCAGAGGCAGTAGCAAACCCTACCATCTGTGTTTAGCTCAAGCACTGCAAGCAGACATTAAACAAGTACATTGCATCATTACACACACGCGGTTCAGCCTGTTGGTCGGAAACTGCGTGTGTTGCATATGCAGGCAGGCAGCACGACACTGAAGGGCAGCCCCCTCTAACAGCTGCCCACGCTGATTCGGGTCAGGCAGCCAGTACCCAACTTTTGCTGCCAGAGCTGAGCCTGTCGATCTGACAGTTGATTGCTGTGGTTCCTAGGCTCGATGAATAAAGTTTGTTAACTCACCCACTTCTACTTGAGATGAATTTTATGCAGTCATAAACTGGATGACACCAAACTGAGAGGAGTGGCTGATACGCTGACGGATCATACTGCCTCGACAGGCTAGAGAAATGGACAACAGGAACCTCATGAAGTTCAAAAAGGAGAAGCGCAAAGTCCTGCACATAGGGAGGAACAGCCCCAGGCACTAGGGAATGCTGGGGGTGACCCAGCTGGAAAGCAGCTTGGCAAAAAGGGCCTTGGAGGACACCAAGCTGAACATGAGCCAGCACAGTGCCCTTGAGGCAAGGAAGGCAAATGGTATCCTGGGCTGCATTAGATGAATTATTACCAGCAGTTTGAAGGAGGTGATCCTTCCCCTCTCCTCCACTCTCATGAGACCCCACCTGGAGTACTTTGTCCAGTTCTGGGCTCCCCAGTACAAGAGAGACATGGACATACTGGAAAGAGTCTGGCAAAGGGTCATGAAGATGACATAGGGACTTGAGCATCTCTCCTGAGAGGAAAGGCTGAGAGAGCAGGGACTGTTTAGCCTGGACAGAGAAGGCTTGGGGGGATCCCATCAATGTGTATAAATACCTAAAAAGAGAGTGCAAAGAGGACAGAGCCAGGCTCTTTTCAGTGGCGGCCAGTGACAGGACCAGAGGTGATGGGCACAAACTGAAACACTGGAGGTTACCTCTGAACATCAAGAAACACTTTGTCATTGTGAGGATGACTAAGCACTGGCACAGGTTGCCCAGGGAGGCTGTGGAACGTCCATCCTTGGAGATATTAAAAAGCCGTCTGGACACAGCCCTGGGCAACTGGCTCTAGGTGGCCCTGCTTGAGCAGGGGGGTTGGGCTAGGTGACCTCCAGAGGTCCCTTCCAACCTCAACCTTTCTGCAATTCTGTGATCTTGTTTCTTGATTAAATACAGGCTCTTGGCCACAGGCACGACTATCCATTTTCCCAAGCATCAAGCAAGAATGTTGCAAAGCAAACAAAGAAAGACAAGTGGTGTGCAGACACAGCCAAATGCAAACTGAAAGTAGTAAAATGACTGAGGATCCTGTCTGGATTAGTCACCTAGCTCTGGTCAAGGCCATCACAAGTGCAGGTTTTATTTAGAGTTTTTAAAAATAGGCTTCCCGAAATGAAAGATCATTTACCAAAGTAATAATTTCATGAGAAGATAATTGCTTTGTTGGTTCTTCCTTTTTCCAGAAAAATCTTAGCAAGAAAGATGACTTCTTCATACAGAGAAAAAAAGAGGAGCTTTTCTTTGTGTAAATGAAATGTTAACATTTCTGAAGTGTTTCTACAAAACACCCAAAGGTTTACACGGAAATACAAACCAAAATGCAATTACACATTTCAAAGTATCTCACTCTGTTACCCTTTTAAATTGATTCTGATTTTATTACTTCCAAACCACTGCTGCACTGAGATGAAGACCAGGTTTTGTTCAGCAAGCATACAGAATGCAAAGAACAATATCTGGCTGAAATCCTATATGATGATGTATTTTCAAGCCTCTGTGAGGGAAGAAGGAAATACAAGTACTTCCCCCTGCACCAGAAATTTCAGAGTGAGATTTCATGGCCCATATGTGCCACAAGGTACCTGGCATGGTTCCTCATGGCTCTCAGATCTGCGGAGCCTTCTGTTAGCCTTGGAGACTTGGTCTGTTAAGGACTCACAGAGTCAAATGAATTGGGTGGCTTTATACTGAGAGGGAATTGTCACACTGTAGTTAGCAGAATCAAGCAGCAAAAGGCAATTTTAAGGCTGAGAGGTAATGACGGTGCCTTGAAGTTAAATAGCACTAATATTTTTTAAGTGGATATGGGGGGGTGTGGTGTGTTCAAATAAGAGATCAGTGGGAATGAAAAGAACCTGGAAGCCTTCCTTTCCTGCTCCCAGACATTGCTCCCTTCTTTTGCATGCCCCATTTCTTCACTTTATCTGTGCCCAAAATCAGATTCCTGGTCCCCGAGGGCAGGACTGTGCCATGGTCTTGGGTGGTGTGCCATCCTCCAGCTCCTCCATTTGCCTGTATTTGCATGCTGTAAAGGCAGAATTACAGAGCAATGGATCTCATCTGCATAACGAAGAGCCCATTCCCAGCACAGAAGGCCACAGAGCAGATTTCCTCTCCCTATGATCCTAATTAGCCATCTGTGGTGTGCAACTGGAAGGCGGCTTCGCTCAGCCAGCAGAACAGGGAAGGGGCAGCCAGAGAATGATTCCCCAGTCTAGGGTTGGTCGGCATTTCTGTTTAACGTGATGCAGAGCCTGCCTGTTGCTGTGGGGAGCAGCAACACAGCTGCAGACCAGCGAAGGGAAGGCTGAGAAACCCCCCTTTCCCATGACAGTTATGCAGAAGCTGGAAAAATCAGAGTTGTCTGAGAAAATCCCTGCTGGGAAAGTGGCTCATCCATTTCCAAAAGGGCATCTGGCAATCTGCTATATCCGTATGCCAACCTGTGCAAGCAAAACAGTTGTCCGGCAGCCAGCTGGGAGGATGGAGCATGGCTCTGGGGCACTGGATCAGGCCATGAGGGTCCAGAAATGCACCTGCTGCATCTAAGATATGCTTCCAGTCTGAAGAAGTGTGGCAAGCAGGTCAAGGGATGGGATTCTTCCCCTCTGCTCTGCTCTGGTGAGACCCCACCTGCAGTGCTGCATCCAGCTCTGGGGTCCTCAGCACATGAAAGACCTGGAGCTGTTGGAGTGGGTCCAGAGGAGGCCACAAAAATGATCTGAGGGCTGGGGCACCTCTCCTGTGAGGACAGGCTGAGAGAGTTGGGGTTGTTCAGCCCAGAGAAGGGAAGGCTCCAGGGACACCTTACGGTGGCCTTTCAATATATTAAGGGGGCTTATAAGAAAAATCATAGAATTGTAGAATTGTTTAGGTTGGAAAAGACCCTTAAGATCATTGAGTTCAACCACTAACCTGACACTGCCAAGTCCACCACTAAACCATGTCCCTACGCACTGCATCTACACGTCTTTTAAATACCTCCAGGGATAGTGACCCCACCACTTCCCTGGGCAGCCTGTTCCAGATGGGGACAGACTTTTTAGTAGGGGCTGTTGTGACAGGACAAGGGGTAATGGTTTTAACCTAAAAGAGGGTAGATTTGGACTACTGGTAACAATTTTTTTTTATGATGAGGGTGGTGAAACATTGGCACAGGTTTCCCAGAGAGGCGGTAGATGGGGTCAGGTTGGATGGGGCTCTGAGCTACCTGATCTAGTTGAAGATGTCCCTGCTCACTGCAGGGTGTTGGACTAGACGAGCTTTAAATGTCCCTTGCAACTCAAACCATTCTATGATTCTAAGTTTCAAACAAGATCATCCCTTTCTTTTTATTCCTTCAAGGTGACCTGCCTTTTGGGGTGATCGCTAAAAATCAGTCATTGGGCAGGTCTATGTTATTTTAAAAGGACTGCATAGAGGCTAGGGTGCTTATTTGTAAATTCGAAAGAAGTCTTTCTATGAAGTAAAATCATTGAAGCTAAGGAAGTATTTTGTCATTGCTCTTTTGTTTTACATAATGCTCACAGTCACACCATGTTGATATCAGTGGGTGAGAATAAAAAATGGAAAATTGCTATAAATGCATCAAGTTGTGAAGGCTGGTTGTGTAATTGAGAAAAGAGTGGAAAGTAAATGAAGCTGATCAGTTACAAAGTGTCAATTATATTAACATGTTCTTCTGGCTCAGAAGCTTCAAGTGCCATTAGCGCATGAAAGGACATTTTAGAACAATAATGTGGTTTTTAATCTTAAATCCTTTGGACTACAAACAGAAGAGATTCTACTCCTGTCTCAAGTGCAACTTTGGCTCAAACAGAAGTTTTATTTCAATTGCTGTTAAGCCAGCTGTAAGAAAAAAGCTCTAAATCCCCCTCAGAAACTAGTAGCACTTGGTATAAAATAACTAATTTATTAAGCACCCTTCAGATTTTCCCATCTTTCACTGATGGAGGCAGCCTGCCCAGCTGCAAGATAGCTAACTGCACATCATGATTTCCATCGTACCCATTTCAGCAGCAGAATCCAGACTTGGTTTACAAAAGCTTCTGGCTCCCAGGCCCAGGGCTTTGGTTTGGTATGAATATTTTTTGCTTTGCCAAAACCAGAAAACTTTAGCATTAAGAGTGCATGTGTGCATCCACCCAACTTTGGGCATCGTCCTGTTCTTAATTCTGCAGTAAGGCAGCACAATATGTTGAAAAGGACTTTAGCCTTTCATTTCCAGCCTTCTGTAACCTCACCAGCTCGGTTTACTTTTTCCCTGTGTTTTTTTCCCAGCTACTCAGTGGCCAGCACGAATCCCTTAAGGGGAGAAGCATTTTCACAGCTCTGGAAAATGTTAACCCTTCCTGGGAAGACAGAGAGGGGCATACTCAGTGCGTACCTCCAGTCGATCATTTAGTCCTGTTGGGTTTTAGGTGTTCCAAGGCAGGAGGTTTTTGCAGACTCCCAGGAGCAAGAATTTGGAGCTCACTGAACAGGCCCACTCAAGACCTTCAGAATTCAGATTTCCAATGGAATGGTTTGTGGGGTGGGTTTTTTTTGACAAAAAGGGGCATTTTTTGTTGAATGCTTGAACTGTAGAGTTAGCTGGAATTCTTCAAGCATCAGATGTTCTGAATAAGTCTTAGAAGTGTCAAAACATTTATAAATTTCAGAAAATGAGTTAAAAGAACCTCAGAAAGTTTCCTGTGCATTTTTATTAAGTAAATTCTTTTGCCAATCACACTAAATTTTTCCTGTCTAGAAACAGAGGCTCTGCCATAACTGGATGAGACTAATGGTTCCTCTAACCCAGCCACCTGCCCTCAGTGACGCCTAATAGCAGATCCAACAGAAGATGAAAGAAACTCTGAAGTTATTAAGGACTGTTTTGACTATCATAATCAGCTTCTTTTTTAACCTCAAACCCTATGCTTCTCAGATGAACACAGACCGTCTTATCTTATTGCTTATCTTATTGGTTTCTTGTTGCATGTCCAGCTGAGCTCTTTAAACCTTCCCTTGTGAGCTGGCCCCTCTCCCACCCGCATTGCTCTTCTCGGAACTCTCTTCTATTAAGCTCCATCTAAGTAGTGCCAAGTTGCTTCTAGTTGTATTTCATGGTTTAGGTACGCTCTTTTCACATCCTATTCATCTTTTTCTATAGAACATATATATCGTGTGTATATGGAAAGTTCATATGAAGCAGGGGAAGCCAGGAGCTCAGCTGGTTTTCAGTTAAAATTTGGGCAGTCTGAATGGGGGTAGAGCAGATAGCAGGAGACTGAATTTAATTTCTCTGATCACCCTTTCAGACCCTGACAATTTGAAGGCAGTGGAGCTCTAATGATCATCACCAGCTCAGATTTAAGCTAAAACTTACTTTGGTGCAGTGAACATGTTCCTTCTGCAGGCAGCACAGAGGCAGCAGACGCAGGCTGGAGCTTATGGCAGGATGAGGAAGAGCTGATGCTGGGGAATGGCGAGTTATGGTCAACCCCCACCGGACACATACGGATTTGGGAGATGTTCAGAGGGTCAGTGTTACTGTAGGGCACAATGATGAGTAAAGAAGGGACAACATGGAAACACAAAAGCAGGATGCCATACCGTAAAACTGGCTCCTGCAGAGTAAGATAACCAGCTAGGCTTAGTCCCTGCTGTAAGCGTGGGGTGTCTGAGCTAAATCTGACCCCATTTCTCCTGCCGAGAAGAGAGTCAACCACATGAAGGAAAAATTTCTCTTGAAGGAATAATACTGAAGACAGGTCAAGAGTTGGCTGAAATTCACCTTCTCCATTTACTCGTCACGTCCAGCTTGCTGAGGCATTAAGCCAGTACATTTCAGCTCATCGTTAATTTATGAGCAAATTCAGGAAGAATAAAGTGAGTCTTGTCACTTGTCCTAATAATATCTCATCGCACATAAAAATCTGGTTAGTACCCTTGGTTGATTGGTGCAAGGAGATGAAATAAACCTTGAAATGTGTCTTTAGCATTAGCTAGAGTGATGGGCTTAAGCCAAAACCAAATAACCCCAAGCTGTGAGGAGACTGGGCCCAAGTCTGACTGCTGGGGCTTATGGCTGTCACCTCTTGGATATTCTCAGCTTGTGAAGGTTTCTTGTGTTGTCTTTGAACTCAGGACAAGACTCACAAGTTAATTACCCTTGTCCTGATCACTTCTCTTACAGTTACAATGGAGCATTCAGCCCTTTCTGTTGACTGAAAAAGCATCTCTGTGGTTCTCACAGCAAGCAGGCACCAAGTGTTCTCCCTCCTCAGAGGTGATACAAGCAGACACCTCATTTTTAGAACAACCCCTCTTCACACAGGCATGCATCTGTGCTGCATGGTGACTTTAAGTGATCATGACTTGCTTGTGCAGCTAGTCTTCGCATAGACTAGCATCCCTATAAACTCGCAAGGATTTCAGAAAGCGCTGAAGAAAGGCTGGCATGGCCAGCTGAGGGCCTGGAAAGAACTGAGTGTAGGTTGTTGGCTAACTGACTTGCTGAAATAATTATTTTAATTCCAAGGACACCTTACCATGTAATTAAAGATGTGTCTGATCACCCGAAGAGTTAGTTGCGCATCACTTTGAAATTACTGTTCCCATCTAAACACCAATTACTGTTCCCTCATAAAAGCAGTTATTTCTTTGGTTGGCTAGTCCTGCCTCTTGCTCAGACCTCTCACAGCCATGAAACCTGTCTGGTATGTGCCCAGTGCCATCTGTACTGCTTGGCTGGCCCCTGTGCATCGGTCTGTACCTAGCCTGGTGTGTATCCACAACTGAAGTCTCAGCCACCGTGGTCTACAAAGCCTTTCTGCAACCAATATCCAGGATTTTCTGGATATGCTGAGAGAACCTGAGCTCCCTTGTTTAATACAGTCATGGTGAAATGACTTTATCAATATTCTCATGTACTAAACATCAAGTACCCAAGCGGTACCACACCTAGCCCAAACATGGGATAATACATAAACACTAAAAAATGTAGAGCTAAGTTTAGAGGATAACACAGCAAAACCTCCTAGAGGATTTTACTAGTTTCTCTCAGGCATTTTTATGAAGCCTAAGGATTAGTAAAGAGAAATGTACTTAGAGGGGTCTTGCTCTACAAGAAATAAGATAGCCTCTAAAGTTTTGTTTATGTCTAGACTCAAACTGACCTTCCAAGGTTCTGAATATTTCAGTAGTTTATTGAAAACCTTTTGCCTGTGCCTGTTGTCCTGCTGGGGCCCAGGACTGAATGGAGTCACCAGCAATCCCGTGGGAAAGCTTGTTCTGTGACACAGGCCCAGCCCCACATCTTCAGTGGGTCTGTAAAATTCAAATAGACACCCAGGCTTGTGGGTGCTTCCTCTGCTTCTGAAGTTCTCTGATCTGAGAGATTGATCCAATCAGGCTTCCAGTGCTGTAATACTGGAACAATTCACATTGTTTAACATCCATGAGACAGAGAAGTACTATTGTCTACCTGTGATAAATTAGAAACTGAGGGAATGAAGCATCCAAGAACTGAAGTGATTTAAAAGCTAGAAGGAAAAAAACCCACCTGTACTTTTATCTACCTGCTGCCCAAAGTAGAGCCCAAAACTTTCAGACAGGCACCCACAGTGCTGTGCAGAAGAGCAGGGCATCCAGGTGGGTGCAAAATGGATCCATCTGCAATGGATCCACTTCCAGAGGGATCCATGTTTACCCTGATGCATACAAAGCAAGAAGAAGATGCTGCATATCAGCACAGCCAGTCTTTTGTCTCTTGGCACTTGCTGAAGGGAAATACTGAGATCGGTGCTGATGCTTTCACATCACAAGTGAAGCAAGATGGACCCTGAAACGAAATCATCCTCTTCCATGACTATAGTAAGATAATTCACTTAAAGAATTTCAAGTTTTTCAGCACATTTTCCCCCTCTGAGTTTGCTTTCCCCACAATCAGATCCTCTCCTAACATTTTTCACAGTTTTTTTGGTCACCGGGTACATCTTTCTCACTCCAGAAGCTCTATGCTCTTCACCCCACCCTGGAAATATTTACAAACCAGGGAGTGATATAGGACGGCAAGAGCCCCTGCAGCTCAAAATGCATTGCTACTCAAGCTGGAGGCCACTTTGGACCTTCCTAAAACCCAGCACCAGCCATTGAGACAAGCTGAGGTACAAGACATGTTGGTAAGGAGTGTGTACAAAGAGAAGTGCGAGGTGAATGGGGGATGAGGTTCTGGAGATTGTTTTGCTTTGGGCACTGGCAATTGACAAAACAGGCATTTAACCCTCGAAGTTCTGCACTCTGGTTCCTGATGAGCTACTAGAAACATTAGTTTCTCTTAATATATAACATTTTTGCTTAATGTCAAGCCTTACAGTAAGATGAAAGGCACAGTTACAGGAAGGGTATGACAAGCATCTAACAACATCTAACAACAAACCAGGCTAGAAAAGTAGATGGAAGCGTACGGGTTTGCTGGGAAAGATTGAAACCCAAAATTTCTCTTTAGGTACTATTAGCAGGTAGATGCCATGTTTGTATTTGGAGATCTTTTGTACCAGCAGCTGAAAAGCAAATAAGAGCAAGCGGCTCCCCTAAAGAGTTTATAACCTTTTATAAAGAGACAGGATATGTATAGTGGGTGGAAAAAAAGAAGTGATTACTCTCCTCCTTTTTACAGATGGAGATAGAGATCAAATAACATCTCTGCTATCTCGCAGGAAGCCTGTGGCAGCACAAAAAAGAAGGAATGGGGATTTTCCAGAGGCAGATGCTCTAACCACAAACTCTCCCTCCTTCCCTTGCTTCCCACATATTTTTGTTTTAACAGCCAGCACTGAGCCACTGTACACTGGGAAAGGACACATCTCCCCTTATGCCTGCCTGATGGCGGATGGGTTTTTGTAGGGTGCTTCCCTGGTTTTCCCAGGGAGTGGAGGGGGCCAGGAGGAGCAGCGGGTGCCTTTGAGAGGAGCTGGGAGAGGTGATGCTGCATGGTGGGGAGCGAGCTGGACGGCCGGAGGAGGAGCTGCAGGGATGGATCCTGCCCGTGCTGTAGGAGTGTGTGCCTGATGGGATGTAGGGTGCCCACACAGCACCCCATCTTCTCCTCCCTGACCAAAGCAGCCACTCATTTTCCCGCCTTAACGATGAACAGCCCAGCCGAACCTTGAATGTACATTTTTGATCTAAGTCAGTGATAGATGAACGATTTGGTGTTTTACTGCTAATAAATATCTAAGCGGCGTAATTGGAGCCAGTTATACTATTGTTATGATGACACCAATACACATGTTGATGCTGTTATGGCTGGAGAGCTCGGGCTACATTATCTTTTTGCCTCTTTCACCAGGTAACTTGAGGCTGTGGCACTATTGATTGAGGACCGCCTGGTGCTGTGGCATCCGCTCCTGTAACCATAGCCCGCCGGGGTTATGGGCTATTGTGAGGGCTTTGTTTAGCTGCTGACAGCTCTGAGGAAGAGCATGCAAGGGTTGCAAATGTTTTCATTGTGTTTGTGCTTCTTTGGCTTGCAGACAATAGGAGTGGGCGGCCGTGAGGAGGTAACGGGCTGACTTCTGCAGAGGATAGAGAGGGAGGTGTGGTACCCCACTTCTGAATACTCCTGACAGCAGAAAAGGGGGGGCTCTCTCTTAGGAAGGCTGGAATGACATTATGCCCTGGCTTTCATTTTGGGTGCCCTTCTGGATGTGAATGCAGCCCGTTGATTATGCAGATGTGGAAAGCAAGCTAAGTGGATCCGATAACCTGTCATCCAAGATGCATCCTTTCCCTTGCTCAGCCCTGCTCACCTGCTTTGGAAACGCGCACGAAAACACTCCGTTCGACCAGCCCAATGCAAGCCCTCTAGCCATGGAGGAGGAGAAGACGGAGGGGACCTCAGCAGTGTGCCTGCAGCCATCTGCAATAGCAGCCAGCAGCATTAAGCATGGGGGAGAGAAGGACAACGAGATGTTCAAAGTCAGCAGGTGCTCTGAAAAACACCGCAGAGCAAGCTGCAACTCTAGCAATCATATTGCTGCTCGGTCAGTGTCTGCTACCACAGAGTCATCAGTGTTCGCTGCTAGCGAGCTAAGCCATGATGTTATTGCACTCTGTACTCACATTCCCAGACCATCCATCATCCACGTGCCAAAGGTGAGTTCTCTGGAAGTCTCTGTGCAACAAGGTAAGAGAATTGGCTCACTTTAACAAAGTACAAAAAGCAGGGGAAAATCCATAGGAGCATTTATCTTGTATTGATTGGCACGCAGTCAGGAAAGGAGTAATGGCTATTCTTACTAAAATAATACAATATGACAGCTATTTCTTTCCTGCACTATTATCAGAAGCCTTAGGGGATGTTTGCAATAATACCAGGCACTTTTACAGCACGTCTTGTTCAGTCGTCTTCCTATCTTTTGGTGATCCTCACTTATTTTGGACCTGATCCAAAATCCCTTGAAATGATCAAGCATTTTTGTTTTCCAATCACTTGAGTCAATGCTGCATTTTTGCCACCACATCCAGGTGCCTCAAGGCTGCAGCACCAGTGACTGCAGAATCCTTTTTCTGTCTTATTTTTAGTTTGTGTGTGCTTGGAGGCAACAGTGAGGTTTTCAGTACAGTTTTGGTGAGTTCAATTTGTTCTTGCCTGAATAAGAAAATCACCAAGTTGGGCACCTTGCTGTTGGTACTACTAAAATAATAAATAGTAATGGGAAAAGAGTGCTGTTCTCATTTTCTTTCAGTTAGGTAACTGGAGATCACATGGTTTTTTCCCCCTGATAAATACTGAGGAATAGAAGCCACATGTGTGACTCAACCTTTTTATACCACAGCTTTTATTTTAATAGTCCAGTCCTCTAACAATTTCCCTGCCAAATCACATATATTCAGAGTGCCTCTCCTTGCTTCTCCTTTACAGTCAGGTAATATTGTGTTTGGCAAAGATTTCTGTCCTTGTAAAAGTGTTAGAAAAAGGTTTAATATGAGATATAGCTGCTGGAATTAAGAAAATTATCAGAATCAGGGTTTCCAGGTGGGCTATGTTGCTATTACCAGACCTGGGGGCTCTGTAGACTGCTGTTTCAGTCCTGTTGCCATCAACCACAGCCCCTATGTAGAATATAAGGAACAACTGGAGCTGCCTGAGAGCAATAATTTGCTTCAGTGCAAAAGGGAGGGCTGGCTGTGAAGGTGCTGGGATCTCTGTTTCACAGGAGATTTTGAAGATGAGCTAGCTGACCGTTATCTGGGGATGGAGTAAGTATATTTAGCTCAGCTGTCATTCACGGAGCCAAACCAGATACTATCAAGGTCTCCCTCACCAACACATTTCTGTGGTTTCATTTACTGGTTTTTTTGTTGGGGTTTTTTTTGTTTTTTTCTTGGGATATCCAGGCTGGATGTTAGGAAAGGCTTTCTCACGTGGGTAGTGCAGCAGGGGAGGAGGTCACCCACAAGTGAAGGGGGTCCTGTGCTTGGAGGATTTCAAGTCTTGGCTGGACAAAGCCACGGCTGACCTATGTAGCGCTGGCAGCAGTCCTGCTTTGTGCAGGAGGTTGGATGCGATACCTCAAGAGGCTTCTTCCTGTCAGTGTTTCTGTGGTTGTGTGACATATGGTTTTTGATGCGTGTATGCTAATAGGTGTGAGGAAACGGGATCAGACTGAGACATCTCTCTGCTGTCACCAAGACAGCAATGCAGACAGTGGTGCTCTTGGCTTTACAGCACTTTTGTGACAATTTCTCCCCTCCTTCTGCTCCTACCTGCTCCCTTCCAGCCGCTTCACTCTGCCTTTGCTCACCTGCTGCTCTTCTCTGTGCTGCCAAAGCCGCTGCCAAAACCTACCTCATCCACGAGTGTCCGCTGTAGCAGAACCAGTTCCCTATGTTGGGCACAAACGTCTCTAACCTCCACAGGTCCGTGGTGTTGGAGCAGGCAATGCTGAAGGGCTGACACTGTACTGATCCAAGGATGCTCCCATGACTTTGCAGTGGTAAAGCAAGTGACCGTTCTGTGCCTGGGGTTTCTCTAGGAGTGCACATGGTCAGACTTAGGAGTACAAATTTATAGCAATCCCCAGCCAGAGGAGTAGTCAGCAATGGGCCTGGACAATCTGGGTGATTCACATTATTCAATCATCCAAGTCACCACATCAAATTGTCCATCACTGTTTGGTTTTTTTAAGAACAAGCTGAACAACATCTATGTGCCTTGATGTTTTCCTGTCACTGGGGAAATATGCAAGGCAACTCCATGTCACAACTAGGAATTGGTCTTTCTGCTGCCCCTCAGCATTTGAGACCTTCCTGCCAACATCTATGGAGTCTTGTTGGTGACACTCATGACGTCCCACACACATGAGGAGCACTTCTCTCACCATGACACACGCAGCCCAGATGTTGCATCTGATCAGTCCTAAGCTGTCAGTGTACTCTGCTACCAATGGGTTGAGCTAAGCCAATTTTGGTGGCATCTCTGAGAGAAACAGGAGACCCACAGAGGTCTTGGTGTCTGAGTATCCATGTTCAGCTTTTCTGTGAGGGTCTGCACATCAGAGACTTGCGTAGCAGCAGCTCTCAGTGCCTTATTGCATAAAAGCGTCCTCCCTCTTGGCTCTGTCCCTCAGCACAACTGGTTTTAAAATGTTAATACCCTCAATGCTTGCCTTCCTAGAGAGAAAGAACATAAGTAAGTGAAGGAAAATAGGAAGACAGGGCTATTCAAAGAGGCTCTGTGGTGCACTGGTTGGGAGTAGAAGTGCAGTGGGTGGAAGACGGTGTGCAGAGTGCACACGGAATCTGATGGGTTGAGAATGAAAGTGTGGCACATGAACATGGAGATAACTGGGGTATTTGGGCTCTCTGCCACAGCAGCAGAAGAAACATGATAAATATGGAGAGGAAGAAGAAGGTTCCAGCAGGGACTGCAGCAGGGAGGGTGAAAGAGCCCTGTAATAAAGAGAGAGGGAGGTTCTGTCATGGCATGTGATGGGCTGGGGACCACACACAGAGCTCCTGGCGTGAGATGGAGGAAGAAGATGGAGACAAAAGGTGGGAAGCACATAGGCCATCTGGTATACATCTAGGGGAAGGGACTGGAACACAGGGCTGAGGGAAAATATGGGCCATGAGGAGAGAAAGAGGAGCACAGGGTCTCTGTGAGCAGGGCGTGGGTGGCCTTGGTGGGAGGGTGGAGAGGAAAGGAGAGGACAAAGCACAGGGCTGCCTCAGAACAGGGGCTGGAGGCGTTTCAGTCCCCGAAGCAGAGTTCACGCCTGTCCTAAAATAATAATATCCAGACATTGCTAAAGGAGCCAGTGAGGTCCAGTGGAGAAGACAGAAATTTCCATCCTCCTTGGCATATCTGAAATTCCCTTTGTATCTCAGTTTCTCCAGCTATAAAAGACAAAAATTGACCTCTTTCCTATGCAACTGTGCTGAAACCTATAAATGAAAATAACATACACCTGCTAAGTGGCAAAGGCAAACATGCTACGTCAACGCAAGAATCTCATTCTCATTCAGGAGACAATTCATATTCTTGCATCAAATTCTTTAACAAAAGCTAAAGTAATGTCAGGAAACATGCCCATACTCTTTTGTCTCTTTCATTTTCAAAATGACATCAGCAAGGGACTCAGGACAAATATGCTGAGAACTTCCAGTACCAAGAGACCTGCTGTCTACCTGTCAGCATAATCCTTTTCAAGCAGAGGATCAGTCCATTTTTAACTGATAGCAGCATAACATTCTAATTTGAGCACATAATATACTAATTAACGAGATCTTCCAGCTGACCCTCCCCACAGGGACATGTAGTCACACATTTTGGATTACAGTGGAGTTGTATGCATGTAACCAAATCCAGAATTTGATCAATTATTCCTTTTATGAGAAGGATACATGTGCTCCAGATGGAGCCAACCTTAATTCCAAAATAAACATGATCCCAACAAAAATTAGATTTGAATATAATTACCAGAGAAATTGAGTTAGACTCGTTTGGTCACAAATTACTGTGGCAGCAATGTGCTTGTAAATAACTGAGCATCATTTTAATATTTAGAGATTGCCTCAGTAATACAGCATGATTAAATGTCAGTAAAGCTCTTCACATCTAGCATCTTTGTCCTGATTCTGACATGTAAAGAATTAATTCTTTTGTGTTTTGTATGCTGCCTGGAGGGTCTTTATCAGGCTTTACAAGGCCATAAATCAAAGCTGCCAGAACTACATGCTGAAACTTGCTTGCCTAGTCATTCGACCTCAGCTACAACATCAAAAATTTTCCCATCTTTTATTTCAAAGTCCAGTTTTAGCCACTGATAAACTCTGGGGTGGAAACTTAGGAGAAAGCCTTATTGTTCTGAACCAACAACTGTGCTATAACTCCAATAAATGTTTAATGTTGACAAAAGCATATTAGTGCCACTTTCTAACTAGGAATATCATTCGCCTGACTTGAACTCTGTTGACCTTTGAGTTCAGCTTGGTTTTTTTTCTAAAACAAAAGAAACCCAAACATCATCCAATGTATCATGGAATTGTTTTTTTCCCTTTCAAGCTCTTTGGGACACCAGAAACTCAGGAGGTGAGACCTTAAATGAGAGATCCTGGGAATGACATATCTGATGAAGTAAGCTGTGCTTCCCATTGCACCTGGGGAGCCTCACTGAAATCAGTCTCTCAAATGATTTCCTACATAAAGCCTAGGGTATTATGCTAGTACACCTGTAGGGTACACAGACCTTTTTAGAGGACCTCGTAGCTACTTTCAAACCTTGAATGTGTAACTGTGTCTCTTTTTCACCTGAATCTTTTTAATACCTAGGTTAGGTGTTTAGCTAGAGAAGCTAGAGAGTGGATTTGACCCAGTGAAGCTCATTTTCAAGTCTCTGGATGTCAGCAGACGTTGGCTGGTACCATATTCACTTGCAAGATCTTTACCAGGCTTTGGACCAGCACTGACCTGAGTGGCAAGATAATGATGACAGGCTCCCAAGTTCAAAGGTGTAATTGCAGCTGTCTGGGAAATTGAAAAGAAACCTCATGAATACCCCATACAGAAGAAGATAAATTTCTGTTATCATCATCCCCATTTTGTTCTATGGATATTTCTTTGGCCAATTTGTAGCTTGGTTTATATTTAAGGGATTCAAGTAATTCATCGCATCAAGGACTTGAGAGCTTTATTCCTCCCTCCTTGACACTTTCCACAATTGTTTATACCCATGCAGATTAACTGTAAAACAGAGCCTGATCATGACTTGCCACACATTTACAGGATGGTAAAGTATTCATTACATGGAGACAGAGGACTGCAAGAGATGGGGACGGTTGAGATGGAGGAAATATACCAGTAGCTGCCTAGGTGAAGTCCTATGCTGAAGTTATACCCCATAGGTAAACTCCATAAATAAATGGAAAATATGAACAGCCCATTGAAAATAACAGGACTTCTCATGGTGTGACTTTTGGGGTTGTCCTGTGCAGGGACAGGAGCTGGACTCGATGATTCTTGTGGGTCCCTTCCAACTCAGGACATTCTATTATTCTCACAGTCAAACTCACATGTATGTGTGTTTTTGTCCCAGCTCCTAGGGACACAATCCTTGCGAGGATTCCTGGCGCTGCTCATGCCCTCCTGGGAAAATGGCCAAGAGTGGCTGCGTTCAGCTCTCCCTGGGTGCTGGATGACCCTGTGGGCCTGAGTGGCCAACTGCTGAAGGATGCATTTCAAATACACTTTGGGAGTTGTTAAGTATTTTGATGACTAGTTAGCAGCTAAAAATTAGCAGAAAATGATCAGCATTACTTGGTGAACAGCAGCTAGTTAATACTAAACTGTTTCCTTTGCAAAGGTTTCCCTCTGCCCCTCAGCAGAAGATTTTGGTCATTTTATCAGTGTGACTGTGGGACAGCCTTTTCTCCAGCACAACAAGCAAATGCTACCTTTATTTTCTCCAAACTTGCTCTGGTGCAAATTTGCTTTAATTTAAGCAAATTAAATCCAGAAGGTAAAACGCATCCCTTCAAGTGCTCAAACTGGGCACTCAACCATGTGCTGTGATTGCCAGAGAAACATTAACACCCATGCCTTCTCCAGCATTTGCAGGAGCTTAGCACCTCAAAAAAAAAAGCGCTGTTGTCATTTATTTAAATGCCATTTACATATAAACACTTTGGCAAATTCAGCTGGGAGGCTGTGTCCTTGGTGACTTGGCCAGAGCCCTCCAAGAAGCTTGACAGGGTCCTTGGGCAGAATTAATATTTTTTGACTGCACTTTCTTGTGCTTTACCACCAAAACCTCTGTTAGTAGCATATGCTACTGTAATGTTTTCCCTTCATTTCCTTCTCTTAATCTTGACTCTAGCTGGCAGCTGTCTGGAGAGAGTGTGTGTGGGCCGGGAGTCCTTGACTCTCAGTATAAACAGCACCTAAGTGAAACCAGACTTTCTCATTACATTTTTTCTTTGCTCTCCACTCCCACATAAACACAGAGGTAATGGCACTGCGCAGCACAGAGCCTTTCATCCTGGCCAACACACAACTCATTTACTTCCATGACCTGCACATATGCAACATAAAATCCATCCTTCTAGCAGAAGCAGCAAGCTCTGATCAAAGAGTTTGCCCTGTGTCCTCTCTCGGGCTGGTGCAGAGCAGCGTTGCTAGTGCTAAGCTTGCACGTCTCTGCACAGACCAATGAGCACCAGCACCCTTCTCCTGCCTGCAGGATTTCCCATCCAGCAACCTTCCCTTCCATCATTCATTCAGTGGTATTGCTTTAGCTGATACACAACTACTCCAGATGTGACCCCGGCCAAAATGGTGCAGTTTCCTCTATTTGACAACAAGCTCTTCTTTTTTCTTTTTCTAAATCTAGCTCCTACCCCTTCATTTCTCAGCGTGCATCAGATGGGATTTTTTTTTTTGCAGAGGGGTCATGCAGCTTTCAGCTGCTGTTCTGCCACAGCTCCTGCATAGCAGAGTGATGAGGGACAGCCTAAGAGCTTCCTTCATGCCCTGTCTCACTCTGAAACCTATTCCAGCGGCTCTTGGTAGTAATGAACCTCCTGTGTGCCAACAATAATAATAGAAATAGTAAAGCTTTCAGGGAGTTCTTGGAAGTCACGAGACCCTCATTTAAAGGGGATTAAGGAGAAGAATTTGCAAAGTTTCGTGAAAGGTACTTCTGAAAACAAGATATTGTAACAAGAGCACTTTGAAACCTCCACTAGGAAATTGGAGACCGCATGAAACTTGACAGGTTTTGGGTTTCATCACCAACACAGAACAGCCCAGGGTCACTGAAGAGTTCATACCCCTTCTACTCATAGGGTGAGCACAAGCGTCCTGGGATGTTGCTATGTAAGTAAGCACGAGCATCCCATTAGCTGTCAGGTTATTGCTTTTGCTGAGTTTAGCACCTGCAGAACCAGTACTGTTCAGCCTTCATAGACTTTCATGCCCCACTTGCATGTTCTCCATAGCCTTACTCTGAACATAGTGTGGGTGTTATGTTAGCATTCTCCTTCCTTCTGCCTTTCAGTAAATTAAAGGGTGTTTGCAGCTCATGGCGCAGAGATAAGATGCAGTTTGAATCAATGGAGTAATTACAGAAGAATATGATACTAATGGATCTGATTTGAATGCGTATCTAAGGATGAATGCTATGGCTCCATGCCCAGATGGTGCACACTTTCTCATGATGAGTTATTTATGACTTGACACATCGCAGCTCTGCTGTTTTGCGGCTCAGCAGCGTTCATGTCGTTGATAAAGTAAACTCTGTCAATATTGTGTGTTCTTACTGATCCAGGCCTGGCTGCTGAGCAGTCTTCCCATCTGATACAGCCATGGCCACTCCCTGCCCAGCAGCAAAAGCAGAGGAGAAAGGTTGATATGGCTTCACCAAGGGCACTAAGTGGCCATAGACGTGGCCTTCTGTGATGAAGTCACTGCATCAGTGGACAAGGGAAGAACTGCTGATATCATCTACCTGGACATCTGGAAGGCCTTTGATATGGTCCCCCACAATATTCTTGCCTCTGAATTGGAGAGGTATGGATTCAATGGATGCACTATTAAATGGAAAAGGAACTGCCTGCATGGCCATACCCGAAGAGTTACAGTCAACAGCTCAATGTCCCAGTGGAAACCAGTAATGACCAGTGTCCCTCAAGGGTCCGTATTGGGACCAATGCTATTTAATATCTTAATCAATGACAGTGGGATTGAGTGCACTGTCAGCAAGTTTGAAGGTGCCCCAACCTGAGTGGTGCAGCTGATTCTCTAGAGGGAAGGGATGCCACCAGAGGGACCTTGACAGGCTTGAGGAGTGGATCCATGTGAACCTCATGAAGTTCAATTGCAAGTGTAAGGTCCTGCACCTGCATTGGGACAATCCCCAGTATCAATACAGGCTGGGGGATGAGTGGATTGAGAGCAGCCCTGCAGAGAAGGATTTGGGGGTGCTGGTGGGTGAAAAGCTGGACACGAGCCAGCAACATGCACTCACAGCACAAAAGTCCAACCGTATCCTGGGATGCATCACAAGCCATGTGGTCAGCAGGTCGAGGGAGGGGATCCTGCCTCTCTGCTCTGGTGAGGCCCCACCTGCAGTGCTGCGTCCAGCTCTGGGGTCCTCAGTACAGGAAAGACATGGACCTGTTGGAGCGGGTCCAGAGGAGGCCACAAATATGGTCTGAGGGCTGGAGCACCTCTGCTGTGAGGACAGGCTGGGAGAGTTGGAGTTGTTAAGCCTGGAGAAGGCTCTGGGGAGACTTCATTGCAGCCTTTCAGTACTTAAATGGGACTTACAAGAAAGATGGGGAAAGACATTTTAGCAGGGCTTGTAGTGACAGGACAAGGGGTAATGATTTTGAACTGAAAGAGGGGAGGTTTAGATCTGACAGAGGGAAGAAATTCTTTTTGGTGAGGGTGGCTGATGAGGCACTGGCACAGGTTGCCCAGAGAGGTGGTAGATGCCCCATCC
Source organism: Phalacrocorax carbo (assembly GCF_963921805.1). Taxonomy (NCBI): domain Eukaryota; kingdom Metazoa; phylum Chordata; class Aves; order Suliformes; family Phalacrocoracidae; genus Phalacrocorax; species Phalacrocorax carbo. Next base: position 8,624,792 of record NC_087513.1, on the reverse strand, counting down.
GTGGAAGTGTTCACTGCCAGGCTGGACGGAGCTTTGAGCAACCTGGTCGAGTTGAAGATGTCCCTGTCCGCGGCAGGGGGTTGGACGAGATGAGCTCTAATGGTCCTTTCCAACCCAAACCATTCTCATTCTGTGACTCGATGGCCCACTGCAGTTTCCTTACCCTATTTTGCTCACGCTTGGGTTTGAACCACCCGTCTCTTCCTCACGGCAAAGCCATGTTCACAGCCAGGCTGGACGGGGCTTTGAGCAACCTGATCTAGTTGAAGATGTCCCTGCTCCATGGCAGGGGGGTTGGACTAGATGATATTCAAAGGTCTCTTTCAACCCAAACCACTCTATGATTCTATGATTCTATGATATGCAAACAGCACATTCTTCAGGTTTGTGTAGTTGCTCCTTGCCTCCTCTTTGGTTCATCTCTCCTTAATAAAGAAGAAGGGATGAGCTCCAGATACCTAAAAGGACACATGGCTTCCCAGGGCCATGTAAGAGCTTGGGACCATGCAAGTCTTGAGTGCTGTCCCGACCAGCGAGCTCAGGCAGGATAAACCCAGCCAGAGAGACTAAACACATGCTTGGCTTGCACAGGAGCCTGGGGAGTCTAGCTGCAGCTACACAAGGCTATTTTCCCCCTATCAGCTGTGTCTTCCCTCTGCTCCAGGTCCTTACAGCAGCTGAGTATGAGAAGGTTGTCAAAATCCTGCTTAGTTTTGATTGCCTCTTGAGACCAATGTTTTCACTGAGGATCCTCTGTGCTGTATTGGTTTGGGGTTCATTTTAGGAGCTAAAGAACAGCTCTGTACTTAAGGAGCCCGATCCAGCACTAAACTGCTCATCAGGCCCCCAGGAAGTCACTTTCCAGACTGTAGGACCTTGGGGACTCTGCCTATGAATCAAGACCAAGCCTTACATGAACACGACTGCAGAAGACACAGGAGTCAAGAAATCCAAAACTTCATAGATCATATATATATATATACCCCCCCAAACACACTATGTATATTATTATAGATATATCATTATATTCAGACACAATATATTGTAATACAGCTATTTTAGGACCATCAGAGTCCATTCCCTCTGGCATCACATACTTCTGCTTATCTTTGCTTCTGCTTTTCTTATTTGTCCCATAGCCATAGGGCTATTGTACCTAGAGATATTATACCTAATACACTGGGGCTATGTGGTATCACCAAATATATACCTGATCATTACAATGGCTTGGCAGTTGTCCAGCTATACGATATGAACATTCAGCCTCTCTCCAACCAACATGCCTAAATACTGATGTTTAGAAAAGTCATATCTAAACCATAGCTAGAAAGGTCTTATTTCTTGATTATTTTAATTATGATTACTTAAGTGTGCCAGCAGTGGCAAAACCCAAATCATCTGGGCCATTAGTTCCCCTAATGAAACAACTGAGCACAGACAGACCTAAGTGTTTGATATGGCCAGTCCATCCCAAGAGAGATTGCCATTGATTTCAGTGCCTGAGCATCAGATGCAAAATGCTGTTGTTTGAGCTTTGCAGGCTTCAGAATATGGAGCTTTATTTTGGGTACAGACTCTACACAGAGACTAAAACCCCTCCAAGAATAATGACAGGTTCCTGTAATTTGGGGCCCGCTATACATTTTGAATGTAGCCCTATTCTGTCACCCTCTTTTCCATACACCAGTGCTCCCCACCTGCTCTGTTTAAATTACTGCTTTTTTGCAACTCTTTAATTAAGCAGAAGAATGGCACAGCAGTAGCAGAAGGGACTCTCAGCTTTCCTGCCCTGACACAAACCAGACATATGCCATGGCTAGCAAAACAATGCCTTCCCTGGGCAGAGGATAGTCTTTTCACCTATATATATCCATAGCTGCCTCCAGTCCTGCTGTTGTACTGGCTCTGAGAAGAGAAGATAAGCAAAGGTATGTAACAGAGCCAATAAATGATTCAGTGGGTAAAAGTTGTTGAATAATATGTAGATCCACATGCCATAAAATGTGCGTTCCTTGTTCTGCAATTTCAGATTGGAATGGGGGGAATGGGTAAAAGGATCTAACTGATCGGTTTAGTAACAAATTTTGTGTCTCTCCTTTGGTGTATAATGGAAAACAGTAGCTGGGTGCCAAAAGATTAAATACATTTTTAGGTTCCTAAAGTGAAACTTGGACAGTTATTTCTTGCTGCTGAGGAACATGAGCCCTTGACTCGACACCTGTAGGAACCAACCCTAGTTAACCAAAACTGGGCATCAAAAAGTAGTAATAACAGAGGACCTTGTTTCAGCTGTAGACCTAAATCTTGCTCCTGAATCACCTAATAAAAAATCAGAGTTTGAGTTTTATTTCTTCCTAAATCTTCCACAGCCCACCTGTGTGATCTAGATCCTTCTGAGGAACAAAAGAAAAGTCATTAAATGCAACGAGACTCTGCTGTCCAGGTATCAGCTCAACGAGATTTAAAATAGCTGACACAATTTCTTGCTGACTGACTGGTGTCTTCACTAGGAAGAGCGAGTGCTCAAGTGACCTAGATAAGCATTGATGTCTGCATGGGATGAAGCCCATCTCCCACCAGAGTGGGATATTTTTCAGGCTTAAATTTACTTGTGTGAGTAAAAATCTTCCCTCTTCCCCATGAGGACCACTGTAATGCATGTTCAGCTTTTCTGGATGTTTCTGTGGGCAAGTCCTTTTCTAATATTAAGCCCAACTCTTCCTTTGCTTCGACAAACTTGCCCAAAAGCTCTTCTGTCTGCTGCCAGCTTCCTCTGCAGACCAGCCAGACCTCGACAGACCGCTCCTTTTATATGCCAAAACTTCTTGGTACTAGCTGTCTCCCTGCTGAGAAGATAAGTGGCCTTATAGAGGTAAAACCAAATATAAGTCTTGTACTGCAAAAACCAGTTTCAGTTCTGCTTCTCTCTACTCAGCTTCAAAACCCAAGTGAAATTCAGTCCTTCATCTTGTGTTTTTCTCCACTCTCTGGGGGACATACATAAGAACTTTTCTTCCAATTTCTCTGCTATTATTCAATCAGATATGATCCTTTGACAGAAGCATCTAACATTCATTATGCTGTTACTATACAACTCGCATTATACACAACCTCCACCCATTGCAGCTTTTATTAATTGTGACATTTGCAAATAAACCACAGAAGAGTTTTTTCTTGTTTCAGCCAAATAATCATGTAAATCATTTAAATATTGCAATCTCATAATTTCAAGACAAGTCTGTTTTCATTGCGCAAGAATTCAGCAGTATATCATCTGGTGTTATAACTTTGTTTAACAGAAAAGTGTGTGAAATCAGGTCCCAGACCTTGAGATCCTCTGGTCTGAAATCACACACAGCTTCTGAAAGGAAGGAGTGACAGTCCCATCTCTCAGGAAGTTCAAACAATAAACTGAAGCAGTAAAAGAAAATTATTTCTACCAAGTCATCATCCACTAGCAGAAGAATCTCACTAGTAGGATGGGGTCTTTTCTTGTGTAACTCAGAATAGAGAAAAAGAGAAGTATTTAAGGTCCAAAACAAGTAATGACATGGGAAATAGTAGTAGATGTGTAGGGGAGGTAGAAGAGCAGGAGAAGAAAGGAACTTCTGTGTCTACAAGATCCTCTCTGAAAGCCACAGCAACTGCCAATGTACTTCTTGACATGACTCCTGTTTGCTGGCATTTCCAGGCATCTTGCTCTAGCTTAGCAAAGGGGTACAAAACAAAGAGAGTCACCTCAGAAGTTGTCTTCTTCCCTTGGTTCTGGTCTTGACAAGGTTTAGCTGACCCAAACTCAACAGCTGGTCACGGACTGTCGTGATATGTTGGGACATTTCTCAGACTCTTTCCGTATATAGGTGTGGCCTTTCTAGTCTCCCTGGTCAAACAAAACTGTTCCTGCTCAGAAGCCTACAGAAGTTCAAGCAATCACCTCATGGATGCCACAGCCTTTTGGGTTCATCTTTGCTGCTTGGGGCTTTCATATCCTTTGGGTCTGTGCTCCTCCCATCGCCGGGCAGAGGCTGAGGTGGGCTGGGTCCATCTTGCTCCTTGGAGACCAACTGAAAACAACTAGTTGCTCCCATAACTCTTCTGCTCTGCTCTTTTGCTCCTCACCTTCGTTGGGATCATTTTTTTCCTCATATGATTTTAGCATTTCTTGGCCCAGAATGAATAATCATAAATGGAAATTATTTGGTTTCAGGAGTCCCGCTTTGCTTCCTGGCCTTAACTTGCCGGTGCTTTTCTCCAGCCTGTCCTCAGTGGGCTGAAACCAAAGCTTCAACCATGATGGGCAGGCACAGGAGAGGGCTTGTGCAACTCAGAGCTTGCCTGCTCAGCCCCGAGTACCACAGCTCATTCAATAAATCTGTTACCTCCTGGTGCAAGACGCGGCAGGCCCGCTCAGCCTTCCTTCACCCCCATCTCTCCAGGGTTTTTTTCAGGGCATGTGCCCTGCCGCTTCCCTCCCCACCTCATCTGAGATGGTTTGCACCTGGTGGTCATACCTGATGTTTGCCCAATGTCAGATGACAGTCCCCGCTGTCTTTTAAAAACCAGACCATGTTCCAAGTCCTCATGGACGCTGAGAAAAGCAAGAACACCCTAGAAGTGCAGAAAGCAAATAAAATTAACAGTGCTTTAGTATCAAAGCAAATATCATTATTCTGACCATGCCTGGCTTTTGAGTTGAGCATCCCCGGACGTGTGTTTAAAGTCTTCCCAGGAAGGGAAGGAGGTTGTATTTTGCTATCCTTATCTCCTCAGGAAGGGGAGAGGGGATCCCCCAAAGAGGGCTGTGAAGGCACCTGCTGCCCCTGCCCCAGCACAGCTCCAGGGACAGCAGGAGCTGGACTCAGTTACCAGGGCTCCAGCTGAAGCCAGTGGCCTTGAGTAACTTCTCACCAAGAGCTTGTGCTTGCAGCTTTAATTTTTGGGAGGCTCTCCAGTTTTCAGAGGGATTTTTCTTCTCTGTAGGAGGATTTTCCCAGCGGGCTTTGCTTGTACGTGTAGGGAAGAAGGCTGACACAAGCAGATATTAACTAAACCATTCTTTTAGCTCCCCAGGCTAGTGTAATTTAACTTCTTCTCAGAGATAATATTAACACTTACGTCATTTCTTTATCATAATTAGTTTTGCTTGTGAAATTACATGGGAGAGAAACCCCCCCTGGATGCAAATGTTCGTTGACTCCTATTGTTTCACTTCCCTTCAGTCATCATTTCTCAACCTAAGAACAAATGTTACCAGCAACAGGAAGGAGCTTGATTTTCCAGCAAGATCAGCAGAGAATGGGCATAATATCTCACTAAGACCTGCCTGGTTAGAGGCATTATTTGATAATAAAATTTTTAAAATAACAAAAAGCAGGTACTGTCTGTAGGGCACTGAGATGGCATACTTGGAAATCAGTGGTGTCACCATGGCATAGATCTGGAGGAGGGGACAGCAGGGATGTGGGGAGGTGGGGGAGACCTCTTATGCCCCCCAGTCAGCAGCTCTCCCTCTCTTCTCACCCATGTGTCGGCTCGGTAGCAGCCCTGATTGGCATCTGAAGTAGTATGATAACCACCACCCCAAGTGGAATATCCTAGGAGTAGCTGCTCAGGCCTGGCAGGGTACGAGCTCACACTTTGCTCAGCTCTGAAGAACAGGCAGATAAATAAGAAAGTGTATCTGCATGTGATGGTTATTATATTGCCCTCCAATGTCCAAATGCTGTGCTGTGTCATTCCAGAGGTTCATAAATTTTTGCAAGGACAGCAAGAAGGGGTAGCTCTTGTGAAGCTGATTGCAAACCTTAGTTAGGTCTTAAACCCCAAGAGGAAGGAATGCATATATTCAGATATAAAGAAGCATCTGGAGCCCAGTGTGCTTTAACACTGTTCCTAGGAGACTTTGGGTGTTAGATGAACCTACAATAATTTTAGTAGTTTATGCTGGACATGCCAAGGTGGTGTCTCATCGTGCTCAGCCCATATGGGCATGTCACCAGAGAAGATGTGCTGTCACTCCTCCATTTTACAGGGGGAAATGCTGGGGGTCTTCTGCTGGGTCCCCCATTGCTCTCTGCCCTGGAGGTGCATGCAGCAAGAGTGACCACTGGTTGTACTTGCCCTTGGTGCATGCACAGCCATGCTCCAGCACAGGAGGGGGAATATTTGAACCTAGGCTGAGTTTTTGCATATCCTGGCTGCTCTCTGTAATGTGCAGGACCATGTAAATCATGCAAGGTATTTAAAGACACCATGCTGCTCTGTAGGATGCACCAAGGCATTAGAGGAAAAAAGTATATATAACCAGGTATGATGGGGTTTTCATGATGGGTTTCTTCTCTAAAATATGTCACTGTGTTTTTAACCTCTGCTCTGATAGCTGTTGCAATACAAGGGTCTGGTTCCTTGGTCCCTTCCCACATGCCTTGCCTTCCTCTCCTCTGAGCCTGCCTTTCATCTTTTATTTCTTAATGTTTCTACCTTAAGTGCTTTTGCTACACAACAGTTGTAAACCCTAACCTGGCCTTTGAAATGCCTCAGCAAACCTGTGTGATATATTACAAGAAATGCTAGACGTGGGATCTGGGGGGTGCTGCTCTCCCCGCTCCTTCCTGCTCCCTCCAAAACAAACAAAATGTAAGTTTTTGGGCTGAAGGGCTCTGTGAGCTGTTTTCGCTCACGGCTCTAGACCCAGTGCGGTTGGCTCAAGCTCAAGTGCAGGAGTGGTGGACCTTTGTAGGAAGGGAAGAAGGGAAGTGCTGAGAGGTAAAGGCAGAGGAATGTGAGTCCCTAACCCAGCCTGTCACCTGAGAAATTGCTGCCTGAGAGCGCAGCCAGCAGGAAGGCAGAAGTAGGAGGGAAAGAGAAACTCCCTTAACCCTAAAAAACTGGAAGTAAGGCAAGTTTTGGGAGATTACTGAAACATGTCCTGATCCTGCTTCCTCTCCTGCTCCTCCCAAAGGCATGGTGGTTTGAACAGGAGCAGCATGGAGACCTGAATATGTATTTTGTGATTTCAGTTTTTATTCATTCCTCCAAAGCACAAGCATACATCATGCCTGAAATTGCTGCTGCTGTTGTTTGGCAAACAAAACAAAGCAAAAAGCCAACATGGAAAACTTGGATCAGGTCTAGTAAGTTTATTAATATTCACAATGATTGTACATCAGAAAACTCTAGGTTCATAATGCAGCTTCTTAAGTATTGATGTTTGATACCAGCGTGGATATTTCAGCTCTGCTTTTATGTCTCTCCTGGTTATATCATAAAATGCATCACAGCAGTGTGACACCTGCTAACCTCCAGCAATACCCAACTACAACAATGCTGTGATTTTCTGTAAATGATCAGTTCAAAGGCTTTTTAATGTATTTTGGACCTCAGTCATTATGGATTTCTGGTGGCGGCAAAGGATAATAAGATACGCGTATGTATTTTCCAAAGCTGTGCTTTACTTACCCTGCCAGGCTGCTCTGTGTAGGTGGAGCTGGGGGGCAAGTGCCCAAAACAGTTACACTGCACATCAGGCCTCTAAGTGCAATAGTAAGGAGCAGCTTAGCAGAGTTACTGAACTGATACAGGAATTTGGCATCACATCAGCTTTCTTCTTACCTAAGGGGAGTGTGGTGAACATGTGTGAATTAATGTTCTGGGTCTTTCAGAGGACACGGGTAATCTAATATGGCAAGGTAAACTTTGTTTTTTCAGGAATAAATTAGAAGTGAGCTACTCCACTTTAGTTTTTAACCTCTTTTTTATGCTTGTCCTTCGGCTGGCTTGAAAACAAGGGTGGGATGTTTGGGAAGGAATCCACCAGGTAACTGGGATGGAGAATCCTAATGCAGAGCTTTCTTTACTGTGAATGATATCATATCATATCTATTATTATTCAGAGACTTGTGCGGCTCTACGACCTGATAAGCTGCCAGGGTTAGATTAGGAGCTCTAGAAGTTTAGCTTTGATTTCAAAGGGAGATATTTAGCTAATAATCCTGTGCAGGTTTACACAGGAATGTAGAAGGGAGGCATCTCTCCACTGAGAGACTGAGAGATTTATTACCCATCCATCTGCCATGAGCGTGGGCCAGGAAGGGGCAGTGGTAGAAAGCTGTTTCCTTGCCTGCAGAAGGCATTACGCCCTGCCTTGCTGAGGGAAGCAAATTGTGGCAGCTTTCCCCTCCCGGCAGCTCATTTCCCTTTCCCTTTCCCCTCCTTTGTCCCCATTCCCACTATATCAAGGCGCTTTATATAGCAGTTCTGCTACCTGGACCCCCACATTGCTACAGCTCTACTAGTGGTTTCTCTTCAGTTTCTTCTGCTTTCTAAGCAAAAAACCTGTAGTACAGAGCACTGTGCTATCTTTTCAACTCCTTGAGCACCTCCTAAGCAGACTCACCTTCAGGAAGATTCTTATAAACAAAATCTTCAGCTGGAGCTGAACTTGGTAAGGGATGCAAAGAATAATGAGAAGGGCTTCTACAAGTATGTCAGCCAGAAAAGGAAGGTCAAAGACAGCATTCCGCCTTGATGAGCAAGACTGGCAAACCGGTAACAACAGACAAGGAGAAGGCTGAGGTACTCAACAACTTTTTTGACTCAGTCTTCACTGGCAACCTCTCTTCCTACACTTCTTGAGTGGATGGACTGCAAGGCAGGGACGGGGGGAGCAAAGTCCCTCTCGCTGTAAGACAAGATCAGGTTTGTGACTACCTGAGAAAAATGAACAAACATTAGTCTATCGGACCTGACAAGATGCATCCCAGAGTCCTGAGGGAATTGGCTGACACAGTTATCAAGACAGGCTCCATGATTGGACACCAGAGGGAAATTTTTCACACTGAGGACAGTCAACCATTGGAATAATCTCCCCAGGGAAGTGGTTGACTCAGCCACGTTGGACACCTTCAAGAGTTGTCTGGACAGGGTGCTGGGCCACCTTGTTTAGACTCTGCTCTTCCCAGAAAGGTTGGACTAGATGATCCCTGAGGTCCCTTCCAACCTGGGAGTCTGTGATTCTGTGATATTTGAAAAGTCATGGCAGTCAGGTGAATCCCCTGGGGACTGGAAGAAGGGAAACATTGCACCCATTTTTAAAGGGTACAAAGGAGGACCCTGGGAACTACCAACCTGTCAGCCTTGTGCCTGGGGAGGTCATGGAACAGATCCTCCTAGAAGCTATGCTAAGGCACATGGGGGACAGGGAGGTGATTCGAGACAGCCAGCATGGCTTCACCAAGGGCAAGTCCTGCCTGACCAAGAGAATGGCCTTCTATGATGGAGTGACTGCATCAGTGGGCAAGAGAAGAGCTATGGATGTCGTCTATCTGGACTTCTGTAAGGCTTTTGACACAGTCCCCCGCAACATCTTTCTCTCTAAATTGGAGAGGGTTGGATTTGATGGGTGGACTGTTTGGTGTATGAAGAATTGGTTGGATGGTCACATCCAGAGGGTAGTGGTCAATGGCTCAGTGTCCAGATGGAGACTGGTGATAAGTGGTGTCCCTCAGGGGTCTGTACTGGGACTGGGACTGTTGAATATCTCTGTCAATAACATAGAGAGTGGGATCGAGTGCACCCTCAGCAAGTTTGCAGATGACACCAAGCTGAGTGGTGTGGCTGACACACCTGAGGGACAGGATGCCATCCAGAGGGACCTGGACAAGCTCAAGAAGTGGGCCCATGTGAAGCCCATGAGATACAACAAGGCCAAGTACGGGGTCCTGCACCTGCGCTGGGACAAACCCCAGTATCAATACAGGCTGGGGGATAAAAGAGTCATAGAATCATAGAATGCCCTGAGCTGGAAGGGACCCACAAGGATCATCGAGTCCAACTCCTGTCCCTGCACAGGACAGCACCAGATTCACACCATTTCTCTGAGGGCCTTGTCCAAGTGCTTCTTGAATATCGCCAGGCTGGTGCCGTGATGCCTCCCTGGGGAGCCTGTTCCAGGGCTCCACCACCCTCTGGGGGAAGAACCTTTTCCTAATACCCAGCCTAACCCTCCCCTGGCACATCTCCCTGCCATTCCCTCGGGTCCTGGCGTTGGTCACCAGAGAGAAGGGATCAGCGCCTGCCCCTCCTCCTCCTCCCCTTGTGAGGAAGCTGCAGACCTCGATGAGGGCTGCCCTCAGCCTCCTCTTCTCCAGGCTGAACAAGCCAAGGGACTTTAGCCACTCCTCATACTGTTTCTCCTCTAAACCCTTCACCAACTTTGTGGCCCTCCTCTGGACACTCTCTAGTAGCTTTATACCCTCAATGTCCTGTGGCGCCCCAAACTGCACCCAGCACTCGAGGTGAGGCCGCCCCAGCACGGGGCAGAGCGGGACAATCCCCTCCCTCGCCCGGCTGCAATGCAGGGCTCGATGCCCCCCAGGGCACGGTTGGCCCTCTGGGCTGCCAGGGCACGCTGTTGGCTCATGTTCAGCCTTCCATCGACCAGAACCCCCAGGTCCCTCTGCAGAGCTGCTCTCCAGCCTCTGCTTCCCCAGCCTGTCTGTACATCCAGGGTTGCCCTGCCCCAGGTGCAAAATCTGGCACTTGCTTTTGTTAAACTTCATACAGAAGGTGATTGCCCAGCTCTCCAGTTTGTCCAGATCCCTCTGCTTGGCCTCTCTGACCTCAAGAGTGTCAACAGCTCTCCCAATGTTGTGTCATCAGCAAACTTAATTATTATTCCTTCCAGCCCTGCATCCAAGTAATTTATGAAGACATTAAAGAGTACTGGCCCCAAGATGGATCCCTGCAAAACCCCGCTAGTGACCGTCCACCAGCCGGATGTGACCCCATTTTCTATAACCCTTTGAGCCCGACCCATCAGCCAATTGCTCACCCACTGCATTAGGTGTTTATCCAGCTGTATGATGGACACTTTGTCCAGGAGGAGACTGTGAGGGGCAGTATCGAAAGCTTTACTGAAATCCAAAAATATTACATCAACTGGCTTCCCTTGGTCAACTAGGTGAGTAACATTGTCATAGAAGGAAATTAAGTTTGTTAAGCAGGACTTTTCCCTTGTGAACATGTGCTGGCTAGGCCCAATGACTGTGTTGTCTTTCAAGTGTTTTTCAATAACTTCCAGAATAATCTCCATAATTTTGCCAGGCACAGAAGTGAGACTGACAGGCCTATAGTTACCGGGGTCAACCCTGTGGCCCTTCTTGAAGACTGGGACAAAGTTTGCCAGCTTCCAGTCGGCTGGGACCTCTCCAGATTCCCAAAAGCATTGAAAAATCACTGAGAGAGGCCTTGCTATGACATCAGCCAGGTCTTTAAATACTCTTGGATGAATTCTATCAGGCCCCATTGACTTACAGGGACCTAGCTGGAGCAGCAAGTCCTGCACAAGTTCAGGGTTGGTTGGGAGTTTATCATTCCCACAGTCATGGTTCTCTAGCCCATGGTTCTCTAGCCCTGGGGGTCCCAGAGCCCACCAAGGATTGAAAGCAGCCCTGCAGAGAAGGACTTGGGGATACTGGTGGATGAAAAGCTGGACATGAGCCAGCAACACGCACTTGCAGCCCAGAAAGCCAACTGTATCCATGGCCAGCAGGTCGATGGAGGTGATTCTGCCCCTCTACTCCACTCTTCTGAGACCCCACCTGCAGTGCTGTGTCCAGCTCTGGGGTCCTCAGTACAGGAAAGACATAGACCTGTTGTAGCAGGTCCAGAGGAGGCCACAAATATGGTCAGAGGGTTGGAACACCTCTGCTGTGAAGAAAGGATGAGAGAGTTGTGTTTGTTCAGCCTGGAAAAGGGGAGGCTTTGGGGAGATCTTATGGTGGCCTTTCAGTACTTAAATGGGACTTACAAGAAAGATGGGGACAGACTATTTAGGAGGTCCTGTTGTGATAGGACAAGGTGTAGCAGTTTTGAACTGAAAGATGGTAGATTTAGAAAAGATATAAGGAAGAAATATTTTATGATAAGGGTGATGAAACAATGGAACCGGTTGCCCAGAAGGATGGTAGATGCCCCATCCCTGGAAACATTCAAGGTCAGGTTGGATGGGGCTTTGAGCAACCTGACCTAGTTGAAGATGTCCTTGCCCATGGCAGGGGCATTGGACTAGGTGATCTTTAAAGGTCTCTTCGAACCCAAACCATTCTATGATTCTATGACATGCAAACAGCACATGCTTCAGATTTCTGTAGTGGTTCCTCACCTCCCCCTCTCCTCAGCAGAGCCTTTGCCCCCTCCAGAGCCCCCTGCTGCAGGGTGAGGACCAGTTTCTCCTCCCAGCTTTGGCCTGTAGGTTGACACAAGGCTCAGCTTGCCCCTGCCTGAACTGCCCTCTTCATTTGTCCACTCTGCTCCCCATGTCCTAGATTTCATGGCACAGCTCAGGACCCAGGAGGTTGGAGAAGATTTGGGTGAGGCAGGGAGCAGCCTCACTGCAATAACCCCACCAGACCGTGCCAGCATTGCAACAGGGCTCTGCTCCATCTGTGCAAATACTGAGGTTCACTGTGGGCAGCAGTAGGTGATGAGATACAGGCTCCATACCCCACTCAGTCTCCTGCTCTCTAACCTTGTGTCTCCTAAGGGTATCCCCAGCATATCCTAAGGATAAGAAGGGGTCCTAAAAGAGTTAGGATAAATTACTTCCCTCCAGAGCAACACTGCATCACTGGTGAGATACAGGTGAATCTCACCCACATAGGAGGACCGCTCCATCCTTTTATTTCTACCTTCCTGCCTTATTCCAGGATATGCCCTGGAAGGTGGTCTGCAGGCTTAGATGTTCTGTTGGCCTCAATCCACTGCTCGCATAAATTCTGCAAGAAAATCTGTCAATATTAAAGAACCCAATAAATGAATTTTCAGAAAACCCCTTTGACACGGGACTGGAGCTGACTCTTAAATGTTTTCCCACTTCATGTTCCTGGGAAGGGAACTGCCTTCCTTTACATTTTGCACATTGGGAGCCTCTCATTTATGGCACTCCCACACCCCTGCAGGATGAAATTGCTCATTTCTGCTGGTGTGGCCATGTAAAGTCTTCTAGAGAATTAGAATTCACTGCCTCTCTTCAGAATTTTGATGTTATAAAAAGAAGGCACTCTGAAAGAAATCCGTATGACAAAATGAATAGCCTGAAAGGGCAGAAGGAATCTTTATGTGCACCTAATCTAACCTCCCAAAGAGCATAGCCGTTGACTATCATATAATAATACCTCTACAAAGATCAACAAGAAAATTCAGCAGCATTTCAGCTTGTCTTTGAAAGAGATATCTGTTTTAGTCCATCAGTTTTGAAAGGGGCATTGCTTAGAGCCAAGAAGCATGGGGTTTTGATTCAGTTACAGCAAAAAAAGAAAAGGAGAGGCAGCCTTTTTGTCACTGCTGATGGTTGAATTTACTTCCCTTCCTTCTCCAAATTCTGCTGGCTTTAGCCTCCTGTAGGCATTTCTGCTTGGTTAACTAGTAGGAATTGTTCCTTGGTAATGAAGGATGCTTCGTTAGCACCACATTTCTGTTGGGCCTTTGAACAGGAAGGCAACACCTTCCTTTTCTGGAAAGCAATTCTCATGAACAGTGAGGAGTTGAAGGCTACTTGTGCTTGGAAAGCAGAATACATTTGATAGGAATGCAACTGTTTGTTGCCAGCCAAAAATCACACCTGTGAGCCTTTGATTCAGGGAATCCTATTGTGATGAAAAAGACTTTGTGAAATAGCAGCATGGTCTCCCCCTGTGAAATAGAAGATTAAATCGTGATCACCCTGCTGTTGACTCAACTGTTAGCAGCTGAAATATTATTTGCTCAACACACTTAACTCGGTTATGATCTGCAGAAAGATGCTGTGGTTAGAATGCCTCCAAAATACAATGGAGCCTCACAGCTTCCCCATTAAAAGAGAATGATTCGTATTTACCAAAGTGAAAATTAAAAGCGTGTTTTCATGAGTAGTTCAAGCCAAACCAGCTCTGCCTGGCTGCCAAAAGGGGCAGTCCTGCTTCCCCATCCCCTCCCTCCCCACCCATCCCATCCCTGGCCGTGCATTCCTGTCACCACCACTGTGCCAGGCTAGCAGTTGTAAAACCACATGGTAAGGCAAGTCAGCCTGTTAATGTGGCTGAAAAATGACCTACCAAACTCAACCAACTCGCTGGTAGCTACACGATGAGTTGTGCTGACACAGGGAGCAAGCAGGAACACATGGCCAGGGCAGGGAGTAGGCAGGACCATACCTTTGGGTGACAACGTGGTCTTAGATTGGCTTAAACTGATTGTGAACTCTGGGTGTAGTTGAAGGGACATACCAGTGTTGGACCTGGCCCAGGGCAGTAAAGTCCTGCTTCTGTCAGATGGTTTTATAAGCACAGACCAGAAAACCTCTTGACCAAGGTCAGGAGAAAGGCTGGTGCTGACTGCAAACAGTGCATGGATGTGCTGGTTTTGGCTGGGAGAGAGTTAATTTTCTTTGTAGTAGCTACTGTGGGGCTGTGTTTTGGATTTGTGCTGGCAACAGTGGTGTTAACACAGGGCTGTTTTCATTACTGCTGAGCAGGGCTTACACACAGTCAAGGCCTTTTATGCTCCTCACCCCACCCCACCAGTGAGCAGCTGGGGATGCACAAGGAGCTGGGAGGGGACACACCTGGGACAGCTGACCCCAACAGACCCAAGGGATATTCCACACCATATGCTCAGTATATAAAGCTGGGGGAAGAAGAAGGAAGGGGGGGATGTTTGGCATGATGGCGTTTGTCTTCCCAGGTAATCGTTATGCTTGATAGAGCCCAGCTTTCCTGGAGATGGCTGAACACCTGCCTGCCCATGGGAAGGAGTGAATGAATTCTTTGTTTTGCTTTGCTTGTGTCCACAGCTTTTGCTTTACCTATTAAACTGTCTTTATCTCAGCCGGTGAGTTTTCTCACTTTTACTCTTCCAATTCTCTCCCCCGTCCCACCAGGGAGGAGTGAGCGAGCGGCTGTGTCGGGCTGAGTTGCTGGCTGGGGTTAAACCATGACAATGGAGAACAAGGGTTGAGTGCAGTGGGACCCAAACCCAGCAGCCTGTCAGGTCCCCGAGTGTGGAAGCACATCACCAGCTCTACATTGCCAAGGCTTGTCATGGTCAGGAGCTGGTTTATGAAATCCTAACCCTTTGCACTCATGCTGCTATAAAGTTGTAAATGCACATGATAGTCCATGTGAGAGGCAATGGTGGTATCTCTCTCCCATGGACAGGTAGTGATGTAGCAAAGATGGATTTCCTAGGCAATAAAAGAGGGGGTAGCCCTCTCCCCATCACTCCTACCCAGTGTAAAATGCATTTAATGAGTCATGCGATGTCACCAATTCTGTTCCCACTGCAGCTGTGTCTTCCCCCAACATGCACATTATATGGGCTCTTCCTGGCTCATAGGCTTTAATATAACCTCAGCGTGGGGATGTCTTTCTCCAGATATAATTTCTGTGGTCTGCATTTTTGCATGTTTCATACTGCGATGCATGCTGTACTCGGCCTCCAGCTCTGCAGCTGACGTATAGCTCAGCCCCCCCACATGCCACCTGCACAGAAGGGGGTTGGAGCAAAGCTGGGAATAAATCGCTAAAATGTCCCCATAAAGGGACAACGTGACAAACCCCTGCACTAAGACATCATAGGGCTGTGCATGTTGTTTGCATCTTGTGAAAGCAGAACATTTTTAGATCATATTTCTACCAATGCCACTGATGATGAAAGATGAAAGTGTTTTTCAAGGCTCTTTGCCCCATTTTCCTGTCTGATGACAGCAGAGAAGTGCAGCCTTTCTGTCTGTGTGCTGGGTGTCCAGGGACTCCAAGCCACCACTGCTGCAGCTACTCATCCTCCTTGCACTGTACATATACCATCAGGTGGTTCCCAAACCATCACGGGGAGTTTTCTGCTTGGCAAACACCAGCTAGAAATAATACAGCCCTAATCCTGGGCTGGCCAGAGCTCTAGGGTCAGGTCTACAACAAGGCAAGGGAACAGGCAGAGTGGCTGAGGCCAAGAAACCTCCCTTCATAGAGCCTTCAAGGCTCCCACAACATGAATTCAAGACCAAATTTATTGTAACAGATCAGCACGACACCAAAAAGGGCAGTCCATCCTCTCCCCCTTCCTGCCCCTACATTGCTGTCCTTGGGCCGGCATGAAGACTGGTGCACGTGCCAGGGACGGGGAACTGTTAGAGGTTGCAATGCTGACAGTCTGACCACAGTGGACAAAAGCTTCACCCCAACCCAATTTGCTCCTCTGAAGCTCACCCTGTGGCTTTTGGTGCTGGTGCTGATTTAGGGGGAAAGAGCGCTTCCATCCCTTGTTTAAGCGTTTAAACCATCCCTCTCTGGAGCTCTCCCTCTTCCCCAAATTGTGAGGATCACTCTTTTGTGGATCGCGAGACCACGCAGGACCCAGACGTTGTCCTTGCCTCATGCTGTGCTGCGTCGCAGGCGCTGGCATCACTCTTGGCTGTCCGCAGCTCTCCTGCTGAGTGGCCTGACCACATTTACTGTGCAGCCCTGGTTGCTCGCGGGGAGAGGATGAGCAATAGCCTAAACAGTGAAACACACCATGGCAGCTGATTTCAATGCTTTTACGTCAAACATGGCTTAAAAGACTCCACTTTTTTTGCAGTAAAATTATGGCAGTTCAAGTTCCTAGTGAGCGGGTTCAGGCCCCTTCCACACACTTTTTATTATTCTTCTGAATCCAACACAAATCTCATTCAGATTGGACTCCCCATCGTTCTTTCCCTTATCCTGTTCAAAAGGCTCTGTTGCACACTTCCCATAGGATTTTTCTGCTAGACAACACCTTTACTGTTAGAATTGTTAAAGCTACTTTGCTGATAAAGATCTCATCCCTCCTCCCCCTGAAAGTGCCACCAAGCTCCAGCAGAAATAAGAGCATAGAGACTGCTGCTGTTTCACTGCTGGCTGGCCCATCCCTTAGCGTAGGGTTGCAGAGGGGGTTTGGGGGTGATTGCTTCATGACTCAGGAGGGTCTTTCCAGCCTGACATACCCACACACCACTGCCATGTGCAGGGACTTGGTCTGGCATGTCTCTCACCAGTCCACTTCTGACTACACAAGATCACCAGCTTGTTCCTTCCAACTTTAGGAAAATAATTGGGTTTTCTGCAGGGCTGACATCTCACTGCACTTTCTCTGACCAAGGCTGAGCTGGGCTTTGTCAGGTTCTGCAGGGTTGGGTACCCATGGCCCTCAGTGCATCTTCGCTTGGACAGCAGCCAGAGCTCGCAGTGGAGAGTGTGCTCGGTAAGGAAATAGGGACACTTACTAAAGTGGTTTTGATTCGGTAGCAGCCAAACTTTTACAACAAGAACAGAGCAGATTGGAGAAGTCTTTTTCTATAACATTATAACAGATTTAAAGCAAGATGCTTTTGGGACAAGAGTAGATTGACCCTTATCTCAGTGACTACTTAATTGCCAAGAACCATAGCTTTTACATTGATTAATTTATTAATAGCCAAGTACCAGTCATGGAAGAAAGATACTTTCTGATACGTTTATCTGAACATTTTAACATTGCATGAATAGTTTTCACTTTTGAGCAGACCAATTTGTACATTAATCTGAGGCTAGTTTATGGCACGTCGCACTTTTTCGGAAGTACAGTTCAGTTTCAGTTTTTCAGCACTTAATAGACATTTATGATTGCAGCACTGAAGTTGAAAAATAAACCAGAGACTGCAGAATGCTCTTTACCCTGAAAGTTTGATGACTTGTGGAGGCCAGACAGATTTATGCATTTCCCCTTGTAGAGGTCACATATTTTTAGCTCACAGATAGATTTGCGAGATGCAGAAGAATCCAAATCACTGGACTCTGAGATAAAAGTAACCAGAGACTTTTTAAGGTTGATTCTGTGGCTACATCTCTTGATGTTTCTTTTTTAATTGCTCTAAGAATAGCACGGCACTGGATGCATAGGGCTGGGACAGGTGGATGGCAGAGGCTCTCCAGGGGTCTGCAGTGGTGAAGGAGTACACTTGACGCTAGGGTATGGGGGTAGAGAAACCCAGTGAGGAACATGCAAAAGAAATGCAGAGTGTCCCCAGGGCCATGGAGAAGGTGTCTGCCAGGGGACCCCAATGGGGGAGGTTTGTGCTGGAGGGAGGGGACATGGGGTGCTGTAAAGGTGTGAGGAGCAGGAGGCAAAGATGTTTTTGCTTTGAGTTTTAACAGCCAAGATCCCATACGCTAACACAGGAGTGGTGTTGTGTGACTGCCTGAGCTAAGCCGTTGGGAAACCTGGAAAAAGGGAATGGAGGCAACGGCCATGTGGGAGGCATGTGTACATTCACGTGTACACGGTACATTTGAATATCACAGGGGAAGCATGAAGCAGGACCGGGTGTTGTAACCCACATGCCAGGGCTAGGCAGGGGTGTCCACTCCCCACCTTCTGCTCCATCTGAGTTTACTTGGCAAAGCCCAGAGGTCACCAAGGGTGCTCAAGAAGCCATTTCTAAATAGGAAGATCTGCTTGGTGGTGCAGTAGCTGTGCCTACATGCAGTCTGTACTGCAAAGTGAGGAACCTCAAGAAGTTCATGTCCTGTGATGTACTCTCTGTGTTGGCCATTCTGCTGATATTTCTGCAATGCCTTTTGAGCCAGTGACATCTGGATTGCTGTGTTAGTTGAGGCCTCTAGTGTGCCGGATATCTTGGTGAAAAGTCCAGAAAATAATGAAGATTCAGGCTGGAAGCATTTTCCAATAAATTGTACTTGGCTCTGGTGTCTACTTCTGCCCTTACATTGCCCTGTAGTGCTCATATATTCACAGGATGGGCTTCTCCCTCTGTTAGCAGCCTGCCAGGTAATGTGTACCCACGCTGACATCCAAGCGTGTGGTTAAGGTTGTTCTAGCCAAGCCCTTTGGGCTGCTCTGATTTCCCTTGGGAGCTACAGTGATCCCTTGCAAGTCTCAGGTGATGCTGTCAGCATTCTTCCCACCCCATGGGACAGACAGAGGGTGACAGGGCACGAGGGGACAGTGTGCTCAGTGGGACACTCACCCCGCATCCCAGCGGGCCCATGTTGGCATGGAGGCTTCCCAGGCAAAGGGGCACGCGGGGCTGAGTGACGGCGTGCGGGGACCCAAAGGCACCGAGCCTCCCTGCCCCTTCGTGGCTCTGCTCGCAGGGCACATGCACGTAGCATGGAGCAGTGTTATTTCCTTCCATTGCCATAGCCCGAGGGAGATCAGCTGAGTGTTACAAAGGGGAAAATGAGAAGAAAAAAAATACCTCGGCTGTTCCCCTGCTGCGCGGGAGCACAAGAACAGCTGTGAGCAGGTTTACCCCCTCCTTCTGGAAAAGGACTTAGTGGGAAATTATAAACATTCCCCAGCACTTTAAAAGCCATCATGAGGCAGTTAGGGGGAAGGACAGTGCTGCAGACTTCAAGCTTTGCTTTTATAATCTGATAATCTGCAGGATTTCTCTAGCAAAGGCAACACAAGCACAGTACCTGCCTGCCCTTGGCCATGTCACTCACCCAGTACACCTGGCCTTGGGATGGACACTTGTCTGTGGGTGACGTGCAGGTCAGGAGGTCCTCTAAGACCTTAATCCCTGGAAATGGGAAAACAACTGGTTTGACTTTTCTAACAAAAAAATTGCAGTTTTGGAAACTGTTTTCCCCCACACTCACCTGTAATTCTCTGAAGCCTCCGAGTTCTCCATTAAACTGAGAAGTGAAATTCTGCTCCCCTCAAACCATTTTCTCCCTTTTAATAGCAACATGAAGGGCTGGAAGGAGAAGAGAAAATGTATGAGCAAACATTTGCTTTTAAAATAAACTCCAATTAAGAAGAAAGAAAGAGAACTGCAGTGTTGCCACCCCCACTTCCCCTGTCCCTAGCAGCTCTGCTGGAAGGGACTCCTCTTACCCAAATACCCAAGCTCTGCTAATCCAGTATATCCGCTTGTGCAACCAGGGTGAAGGCAGTTTGTTGCCCGTTGGCAGTCAGTTAGTGGATTGTGCTGTTGCCCATGCCTGGCCGCAGTGCTGCACGTCCCTGGTGCTTCCCGCATCACGCGCAGGAGCATCGTGGTGTTCACACAGAGCCTGTATCTCTCTGTTTCTACATCTTTCATGTTCCTCCGCTTCTCCAGTGCTGTTAACATGGTGGGATCTCTGGTTTGCAGCTGATACAGGGACTCTAACCACTGCAAAAGACCAGGGCCAGCAGTGTGGGCTTTTAGAGAAGGGAAATGAACTGGAGGCATGAGTGGGTCTCCCAGGGAAGAAGGAGGCTCTCCGAAGGCTCCTTGCTATAGGTCTCTCCTGCAAGTTTGGAGAATCAACTCCAATCTGTGCTGAGAGCTCAGAGGCCTGAGATTAGGCAGGTATGGCTCTGATGTGGGACCTTTTCCAGCCCTGGGTGTTTGGCAGCTGGTTTTAACCACAGAAACTAGCAGCTTCTGCTCTCCCAATTTTTATTGCAAAGCCCTTTGCAGGATTGCACAACTTGGCCTCACATCTCAGTCACCTGGCAATATTGCTGCATGAAGTGCAAATATATAAATGAGGATTTGATGAGGGTTTCCTTTCTTTCCCTCTTCCCCCTTTCCTTTCAACTCTGCCACTTGCTTTAGGTAAACTTGCTTGCTTGTCTTTGCTAGCTATCAGACATAGTGGTGTCCTTTAACTGTAGGTGATACGACAACAACCCATCCTCCTTAGGCTAGCATGATCATTTGCTGTGAATGAAGCTGAATTTAATTTTATGTTGGTGCCTAATTAAAGGCTTTTTGTAAGCTGCTTCACTCTTGAAGTCTGTGAGCTCTCCTGACACAGCCAGTGTCCAAGTACATCCAGCAAACCCATTTCCACAGGTGATATAAATCTTGGCGCATGTGGGATGCCAGCATAGGAACAATTTCTTGTGCCTTGGCCCTTCCAGTTGAGATTACCTCAACTGCAAATAGATGAAGGATATAAACATGGGGAGGTAGCAAAGGGTAGTCTCAGCTGGTGGGGTGGCTGAGCCAAGCAGGGCTAGGTAATAGCATCCAGCAGCATCTTCCCTGAGCACCAAAGCTGGGGCTACTAACATGCTACTAACATGCAGCAAGGGTGAGGAGTTGAGGGAATGTATTTATTCAAGGAAACTATGTTCTAGGCTGTGCTCATTAAATATCCAGGCTTTCAAATATAGCCACGCACTGGCAGAATCACCAGAAGTGATGTGGGATACAATGGAAGTTGAAAAAAACTGACCCCAGAAACTAAACATCCCAATAATAAGACTTTAAGCAAATTTCAGTGAAAGTAAAGAAAAACCCAATGCAAATATTGCATGAGACACATATACTTAAAGAAAAAGCCCACAATGTTTTAAATTTTGCATTCTGAGAGTCAAAGAAACACTAGCAAGTAGCCAGCCCATTAGTGATGAACCTTACTGTTCTTCAGAGACTGAAGATCTTCACACAGCTGTAGGTGGGAAGCTCAGTCCGCACAGTAGTTTAGCCTTAGAGAAACAGAGACACAGCCTTCTCTAGCAGTCTCCTTCCTGGGGCAGAGCTCCACGAATGCACACGTGGCAAGCAGCTGCGCCAGCTTTGCTACCTCATGGTCAAGCTGTGGTTAAACCAGATCAGGCTGTTATTGCTGAAAAGTTTATTGCTTCTAAAATGTCTTGCTGGGGATCACTTCCCTCGGTCTGTGGCACCTTTTCTACCCTGATTTGGGTGAGTGGCTGTTGTAGGCTGTGGAGCCTCATCAAGCCCAGTAAAGGTCTATTCAGCAGAAGTACGAGTCGATCCACCCTGGGGTGCTCCTTTAGCATGGATGGGAAAAGATAATGTGTTTGAATTGGCAATTTATGTTCAAACGCTTCCCAGTGACCTCTAGTGTGTTTCCTAAAAAGATTAATTTATCTTCTCTCCAAGCAGAGAAGTGTAACCATTTGGGGATAGAAAACGATTCTGAGAAGATAAATCAACTTATAATGGCTATGTGTAGGCTTATTTAATGTGAAGTGGGAATAAGTGCCTGGGGATGTGGAGGGAAGCCTGCATGACTTGTTCTTTGAGAAAAAAAAATGTGTAAATACTGTTATTGTGATAAACATGATCTATTTTTGTGACCTTTATATAGAAAATTATATGTGTGTCTGCTACACAGGTAAGGACACTTAGGTCATCCCCCTGCTTGTGTCCAACTCCCATCTTAAATTTCCCCTTGCCTCTGCCCAAAAATTCCAGTGTAACTGCTGCATTGACATTTTGCTGCCAGTTTTTGGATGGAAGTGCTCAGCACTGCCTCTGCCCCAATCCTTTATGCAGAGAAAGTGACAAATATCTGACCCTATCTCACAGCCTCATTTGGCTTGAGCTGTTTGCCATGTGTAGCACAGTGGGCTACCATCTCCTCTTTGGCACTGGACTGACTCACTATTGATTTTTGTGAGCTTTATCCTCCCTTTCTGGTTTGGGGAAAATTCATCACAGTGCTGTAAATGTCTTAGAAAAGGAATATAAATGAATTTCTCTTTTGCACAAATATTAAGCAATACTTTCCATTGTAGCCTCCTGTCCCTTAACTTCCCCAAAAAAACCCGACACACAGCTTTAATCTCTACAGATCTTTCTACTTTCTTCATGGCTTTGGCCACTCCATCATTATTAAAAACGTGGCTATTCTAGGCAATTGTCAGTAAATCGTGTCTTTGGGGAGTGGGGATCAGCCCATAGTCAGGAGTTTGTGTGTGTCTTTTTGCAAGTCCTGAAGCAAATATTGCAAGAAAGGCAGAAACCAGCATAGTAAAAAACATAGAAATCATCAAGCTGAGCCAGGGAATGCACTGTGTCATAGCAGTGAGCTGGTTGTAGAATGAGCTGTCTGAAAATCACAGTCTCTGGTGGGTATTTCTTGCTGGGAAATAAAAAGAAGCAAAATTTGATTTTGCCCCAAACTGGTCCAAAAGCAAGAGCTTTCAAAATCTTCCATAAACGTCTGGCATCCCGCAATAAACCTGTGAAATGCCAAGTCCCCAGCAAGGTTTTGCTTTTTTTCTTCTCTATTTATTATAAGACCAGACATCTTTTCTCCCTCCCTTCACTCAGTTTGTATCTGCAGACTCTTTCTCGGTTTAGAAATACACAAAAATTGCAGACCCAGCCTGCTCTCAGGGCTACCTTTGAGACCTAGAGGATAGACAACCAGAAATTACTTTCTATTTTTGGCAAAAAGGATGGAGACTGGAATATGATCCCAAGCTGAGACATTAGAACTAAGTGTTTGAGAAGCCTTTTTTATCTTGAGGTAGGATTAAAATTTGTTGATGCATCCAGTGCATTTTAATACAATCAAGAGGCTTAGAGACAGCCAAAGTGAGGCTTTCATTTCAACTGGAAAGTGGTTGCTGCCCAAAGAAATTGTGAGAAAATGTTTCTGTGAGGAGACAAAGAGGCTTTCCAGGCAGAAAGTACAACAGCTGTTTATATGGGCTTTAGCATTTGATCACAAAGCCCAGGGCAAGGCTGGAGAGAGCTTGTGACAAAGCATTCTTGCTTGAGGAAAACCGGCAAGAGGGAGCGAATGACAGGGAGAGATCAGGCAAGACCAGTTTGACCGGCTTTAAACCCCCCTAAAATGCCTTCCCTCTTTGTAAAAAGCCTTTCTACCGTAAAGATGACACTTGCAAAGGTGGCATTGCTGCTAAGCTCATAACTTCACCAGCCAAAAAATAAATGAGATGAGAAGTGAATCCTCTCAAAATCAAAAAACTTTCTCCAAATATAATTTTGAGAGATACTATTTATTTCTTTCCACATATTTATACATTTAAAAAAGGAGAGAGAAGCAAACATGAGTCCAGGAAATTCCCCAGTGACTTGCTATCAATTTTATGCAGAAGGAGCTCGGATCCCACAGCAATGGGCAGCATACATACAACCTGTAACACATCTGGAAGCTTCTTCTAGAGCTGAAAACCCAGAGCCAAGAACAGCCTCTGGCTCCCACATGCTATTGGGCTGTATGACTTGCATTATTTAAAGAAAAATGTGCCTGCCTCAGACCCGCACCCAAAATGAAAGACATGGGGAATCTCTGCTTCTCAGGGACCTCTGACCTGGGTGAGGGGTGGATGGCCATGTGGCCCAGTAGCTGTTTTCTGACCTTGAGGTGAGGCTGGAGCCTTTGGAGAGGACAACACATGGCAGTCATTGTTGGTGGCAGACCGCATACATAGTGCCTTCAGAGCAATTTGTCCCGCTGTGAGACTGCATGTTGGCAGCGTACAAAGGCTGAATGTGAGGATCAAGGTGGCCACATGGGTCCCAGATGGTGGGACAAAGTGTCCCTTAAAAACAGAGACGCAAGGAGATGTCACTGCTGGCACCAACAGCTTCGGCAGAAGAGGCATGGTCAAGCAATACCGGGGGATTTCTACTCCTCCAAAACAGAGTGGAGACCTCTGGGAGGAGGAGGTGGGTGACCAGGTAGACCAGTGCCCATTCTTGACTGAGACACCTGGTGGTATCAATGGTCTTTAGCGAGTATCATGCCAAGTCTGTGTGCAGTCCTTAAGTGCTCTGCAAAAGAAGGTAAGGAGCCAGCTGACACGGCTGGGAGGCAAAATCAATGGCTCAGCACTTCTAAAGTCAGGTTCATTTAGGAGCCTTCCTCTGCATTGTGAAGACCTTTGTTAGTTACATCAGCCTGGTCCTCAGTTGCTATGAAGGGGTACAAAACACTGCAACAGCGGCTAACTTGTAAGTGTGCTGATGCTGTTAACTTCTTTTAAGCTAATGAGCAAAACAACAGCCATGGTGTCTCTCCTTTTCTTAACGTATTTTTACCCCCTTGATTTCTGCATGTGTTAGGGTTTTATGGAACTCACTTGTCAAGACTCATTAGTCTTCCTGATATGAGGTCCAAGTGGAGAGTGTCTCCTAAAACTTTTCAAGACTTTTTTGTTGAAAGAATGAGGTGGGCATTTTTTTTGTTTATATCAAATTTTATATGTGCAGAAATAAACATTTTTGGGGATCCCACTGAAGCTAGTTGTAGCCCTGATCAAATGAAGTTCTTATATAAGAGTTTATCAAGGTCAACCATACAAACAGTGCCAGTATGGAAGGATTAGAGATACCCGACTCTCCCCCATTTTGAAGGTACGAGGTTACATCTGACACACAGAATGAGACTGTTCCTACAACATTTGTTAGTCTGTGGCACCCTGAGCAGCACATTCCCACAAGTTTATAGGCATTTCCTATTAAATCGGTAGGTTAAGCTGTTTTCAGTGCTGGTCCTTAAGGGCCTGAAGCTCAGCTACAGTGACACCAACTAACAGTGAACTCCAATGGGGCACCAGTGGTTCCAGCAGTTCAGCTGGCTGTCATGAAACCCAGCTCCAAAGACACTACTGAACACTTCACTGTAGTGTTCTCCAGACTTTACCTAAATGATGCAGAAAATCCAGACAAACATACAGATCTGGTTAGATAGGTTTCCCACCCATCTCTTCATCTTTCCTCCCATTCTTTGTGGAGAACTATTCAGATGGTGTGGAGCCAATGTAAATGGCTGAATCTGTGCCTCACCTACTGGGTCCAGGATGAGGGAGACTGGTTTGGCCTTTGTCACCTGTTGTGTGGTCCTTGTGGGCAAATGCAACTTTGCATGAGCAGTTCACAGACTATTCTACACTCTTTGGAGCTCATTGTGGTGATGATCATGCTGTAAACATGGGATCCAAAGTGACCTTCTCAGTGGCACCTTCCTGCCACTTGAAGGAGAGTGTCCATGAAGGGGACACTTGGAGCTTGTGTCTGTGTCAGGGCCAGGACTTTGGTCAGGACAAGCCAGAAAGTCCTTTCTCCTCAGGAGGAGTAATCCTGGCAGTTCTCAGAGGAGAGTGCAGACATTTTGAGGGCAGCTACTAATCTCCAGGCATTTGTGTGAAAGGGCTGAGATTTAGGAGAGCCTGGGAGCGGAAGCTGGGAAGTGTGGGTGGGTGTGATGTCCCCTGTGGCTTGTCTGGGCTGAAGAAAACCATCTGTCAGATCAAGTGCTCACTGCTAGCCTGGTGGGTGGTTAAAAGGTATGGCAGACAGCACATATGTGAACACCCATCCTCCAGCCTTCCTGTGCATCCCTTTATCAACAGCTTTGTCAGGATCCCACAGCTTTCTCCAAGCTCTGCTTTTATCCCTGGAGAGATGGTGATTTTTGCTCTGTGTCAGGGACTAAAGAGACACAGTCTATGTCAGAGAGACATGAAGGCAGATTTTCTGCCAAGGGGAAAATGCTGTGGCCTGTCTCTGAGCAGTGCTAGCACCTCAGAAAGTGGTGATGATAGAAGATGGAAGTTTGGACAGAGCCATAGTCCTCAAATCATCTGTCTGCTTCCCCTTGACATGGACTTGGAGACGTGATTTAGGAAGGTTTAGTGTTCCTTAGTTTGAGCTTCATGGATGGTGACTCATCTACCACTTACCACATCCTTGGGCTCCCTTTTCAACGTGTGTGACCTGGTCTCCCTTCCAGGTTTGAATGACATCTCAGGAACCCACTGGACACACACGTCCTGCCATACAAAATGGAGTCCTGTGTCCTACAGAGATGTCCAGGGGCCCCAGGAACAGAAAGACCTAGGACAGGATGACCCTAAGGGTCATCTTAGAAATACAGTGCACAGGGGGAGCGTCACTTTCCTCTCTCTATTGCCCAGTCCTGTAAATCTACAGACCCCATCAGCCCCTGCACAGTGTGCACAGCTCAGGATCAGATGCCTGTTTTCCTCTGCATTGCTTGGCTGAAGTCTTCAAGGCAGGCTTTGCCAATGCTTCTGAGCTGACCCCCAGTTGCTGTTTCAGAAGCTCCAGTCTTGCCAGGCAAGACATTTTGCCAGACTGCTTTTCCCAGAGGTGCCAAGGCAAGAATTTGTTTTGTTTCTGAAAAACCAGAGCACGTTCATCTACACATTTCAGTGGGCAACCTTGCAGCTGCCCTGCTGTGTGCACAGGTACCATCACACGGGCTCCAGCAGGTCTGAAGCAGGAAAGGTGAGGGAAGGATTATTTACCCTATATCCTCTTATAGCTCCATGCTGCCTACCAATGCAATAGACTCATGCTAAGGCACAGGAAAGGGAGCACCTAGCCCATGTCTCAGGCTTAAATAAACTGTTGATAGCCAAAATGAAGGAAACCCTCTGTCCAGTCATGATCCTGTGTCTGTCACTAGAAGGTCTCCCTCAGCCTCAGGTTTGGATTTAACCCATGGTTATAAGAAGCAGCTGAAGATGCTTCTTCCCCAAGCATAGTGCTTCCAGCCTCTGTCTCTCTGTGGGGCCAGCTCATGGGGGGCAAAGGGCTCTGTTCCCCAGGGCTCTCCCCTTGTGTCAAACCTCTGTCCAAATTTGCAATGAATTGCAGCTGTGCTGCAGGAGAGGGATGGAGATGATGAGAGCCTGTTGGATAGATCCCCAAATAACTCTCATATGAGAAGGGTGCCACTGAATTTAAACCAGCTGTGGTGGTGGGAAACCAGAGGTCACTTACTAGAGGAGGTGGATCAGGAGAGGAGAGGGGAGAGCACTAAACAGCCAAATCCTGGCATGAGGGATGTGCACCCCACTGCCAGAATTGAGGTCTGCTCTCAGCCATGTGATGACTTCTCTGCAGGGTGGTACAGCTGCATGCTCTGCTGGGCTGGGGAGGAACACAGAAAGATCAGCTGTAATTATTACAACCCAAATTACACAATGGAATAAGCTGATCATGTAGCTTGTCTCTATGTCATAGTTGGCATGCAAAGCAAATACATGCATTTCTAAGGATTATGGACCAGAAATGTAGCTATTATAAATTCTCTTATCTATCCCAGAAGACCTGTAAGAAAACCTTTCCTTTTTATCTTGGAAGTGCTGAAATATGTATGAAATGTTACTTGCCCTGTACGCCCATAAATATGGCTCTTGCCTATCACCGTACTTTCATTCAAGACATTATTTCATCCCCTTGGCATGTCATCAACCATGCTGTCCCTTCCTTATCAGGCCATTCTTAACAGAGGAGCACTTGTGTACCATTTGTCCCCTTTTATTTTCCAATCCATTTGGGTTGGGCGCATGACCCTGGTTTTGGGCTGGATGCGTGACCCTGTCTGTGAGGCGAGACACAGGGCTTAGTGCTTACCGGCTCCAGAGTAGTTGCTCTGCTGGAAACGTTTATCTGGGACGCAAGCCAGGCTAAACCTTTACTCGGCATAAGTACCAGGGTCATGAGCATCCTCCTCTCTTTCCAAACGGTCCTTGGACCAGAACCATAGCTGGCATTGAGAGGACATTCACAGCACTCACTGGACAGGGAGAATGTTACTCCATGTAGTTTCTCTCCTAGCTTCCCTTTACTGCCTAGAGGCGGCTGCTTTTCTGATAGATATAAAAATGCATTTATTCTGCAAAAATCAGAGAAATGACAGTCTCTCCTCAGCTCCGCCTAGCAGCTGCTGATTAATAAGTCCTGCATTCCTCTTAATGCCCACCAACACCATGATACCACCGACGCTGGAAGACAAATGACATGTCAAGCAGCCATGGAATGAGGAGGCAAAAATGTTTTCCCAGCTGAACAGCACAGCGCACTGGGACTGGGTCCCTCTGCCCTGTGATCCCAGGAGGTACATGGAGAAAGTCATGCAAGACCAGGATGCTGAGTCCTAAAAGATTTCACAATAGCTTTTTGGTTTCAACTGCAGAGATGTGCAGCATTACCAGGAATATATATATATATATATATATATATGTGTGCACATATTTCTTGCAATTAACTTTTTGCTGTGAGCTACCATGATGGCATGCCCTTAATGATCCTAGACACAACCTAGAGAGAGGACTTTCTTTCCTTGGGATGGCTTGGTGCAACTAGCTAGTGTATTTGCAGAGGCTTGCGTCTTGTGCAGCATCAGTGCTACTGCACAGCAGGTACAAAGTGCTAATTTTAATGGGTAAATAACGGGAATGGTAAATAATACTGGTCTCTGCTGTGTTTTAAACACTTTGTTGCTGGACACTGCATATGGCTCTAAGCAGATATTATTTCTTTGGTGCAATATATGTTGAAATTTTTACTTACAGTGGGAACAAGCAGGTGCAGATGATGCATCCCCACATGCTGCAGTTGGTTTGGGGATGGTCTGAGCTGGAGGTGGTTTCTGCATATTCAGGAACCTCTGATGGGCTTCTCTCCTGTGTATTTGTGTAGCTGCCCCACATGAAGCCACCCATCCTTTGTATCCATCCTATTGCCCCTCTCTGAACCTTTTCCAACCCTGTTATAAGTTTATAAAATAGAACAGTTCTTCAGTTCCCTCATAGAAAGGAAACACTCCATTAGTCTGAGATACTTAAGTCTGATTAAACTTTGCCAGGACAAGGTGTTGGCCCTATTTAGTGGTAAATCACATTCGTTTGGATGTCGTGACGTTACATCTACTTGCAACTTCAATGTTACACCTTGCAACTACAATAAATGCCTCCCTTACCAAAAATTTTGGTAAGCTGCAGTGAAGGCTTATGGAATATAATTCCCTTATCTCAGATCCTCACTGCACCCTAGTCTGTATGTTCCAGGACATCTGGCCATTATCTCCCTCTGTGCTTCACTGCCTGATATTTCCACTTCCTGAAATAGGGAGATGGTTTTAGAGACAGAGCGTCGCTAATAAGATGAGAACGGAGCACATACAGGATAACCCACTCACCTGTAAGCTCAAACCCAAATTAAATCTCCATGAGGCATCTTGGCAACATTTTCAGAGCCTCTGCCACCGCCTTCAGTAATGTCTGATGAATTCTGTTGCGTTTTTCATTTTCACCAAACATGAAGACTTTTCCATTTTCACCAAACATGAAGACTTTTCCATTGAGGATCTTTCTATGGGGAAGGTTCAAACTGCAGCAAGTTAATGGTGGTGGTGTCAAGGAGGCGAGGCAGCTATCAGGCAGATCCTTGCAGAAGAAAGATGAGGGTGAGTGAAATGGTAGGCGGCATGCAAGACCTTTGCCTGCAGGTAGTGTGGCTCACTGGCTGTCATTTGCCCTTGTGCTGGACAACATCAGCTTTCACCTATGGTACAGCAGGTGTAACCCAGTGTGCTCCAGAGCAGACACAGCAGTGGAAAGCCGGGCAGATAGCAGAAACTGGTGGAGCCTTCACCCAGCGTGTCCCAGGAGCATCACCTCTACATCACTGCCATTGCCATCTCCTCCCCTCCACCCCATAATACCCAACCTTGCTTCTCCCCCCTCTGTGTTCTGCCTCGCTAAACTGGTTTTCCTAAGCAAATGCAGGGCTTAATTAGAATTCATAGTCATATTTCCTCACCTCAAGATTATAAACAAACCTCCAAGCGCACGTGAACATTTGCTCCTTGCCCCCCACACAGTTGCTTTGTGTAGTTTCTGTCAAAACAATGCTGAATAGCAGCAAACTGTTCACTGACCTGTCACTCGAGAGGCTGTTGTTGTCAACAGGTTCTCCATAACTGCCTCATCCATCCTCCCGCTCCATGTGGTGGCTTGGGTGTGTGACAGATTTGCAATCCACACTGCATTTTTAATAAGCCTGCCCTCCCTCTTTGGATGTCAAAGGCATCGTTCTGAAAGTCAATCTCAGCCTCTGACCTCTCTGAGCTTCCCTTTTTATATTTAATCTGGAAATACTACTCTGAAAGACGAATATGATCTCCCACCTGCTTTATGCTCTGGCAGCTCCTCCCTCACTTGCCAGCAGCTGGGCAGCATCTTGTCATTGCCAGCGCTGAGTCCTCGGGCCGCATCGCTCACACTCGTGTCCGTGGCCAGCTCACTGCCGAATATCCTGAACGTGCACAGCATAGAGCCTGCAGGAAGGCTGTTGGGGTTTTTTGCCAGTGGGTGGAAAACTGAAGCACTGAGAGATGGAAGTGTGTGAGCAGGAGGAGGTGAAAGCTGGTCTGCAGGCTGACCGCTGGACCGTGCTATGGTGAGCAAAACATGTTGACCTGATATGTGATCAATGCTATATTCTTTCACCACTGCTGCTGAGAAAGCTCTGCTGATGGCATTATTGTCCATTTTGATAGGCTGGGTGAAATCATACCTTTTTGGGTTTCTTGCTGAATATCTTCTTGGCTGTCCTTGCTGCATGAGGTCAAGCTGTCTGGGCCATTGGCTGTAATGAGGCAAAATAAAGCAAAAAAGGCGCTTGGCATTTTAAATACAAAAAAGTGATTTACACCAAGGAAGGGTTATGCTCTGTGTTGCCAAAGCTTCTCTGAGTTCCCTAGACAATGTTGATCTTCCAGCCTGGCACCATGAAACATGCTTCCATCACGGACTCAAACCTCCACCCAGATCTCTAAAAATGTGCCCCCTTTTCCCCTTTTAAATCACATGGGTGATTCTGGCAGGGCATTACCCCAAGAGGCTTGAAAGTGCTGAGAGAAAAATGCTGATTTCTGCTTGTCTTCAGTTATGCCTCACTATGGTAATGGCAGACTAGTTTTCACTGCATCTGGCCATAGTCTTGAAAAGTTGCAAAGCTCCATCCATGTAGCATCTCTTCAGTGCCCAGCACTGCTTTATCTCACAGTAGATGGCAAAGCCCGTCTGACCTTGCTCAAGACATCTGACAGCCGTGTGTCTGTCCCAGATAGTCTCTGATTTTCATCCTAAACTGTCTCCAGACTCACCTCACCGACCTCAGGTGACTCTCTCCAATAGGACAGGTCACCAGCTGGAGGTGCCTATCTCTGGACAGGGCAAACCTAGAATAGACTTGAGGCAGAAATAGACTGAAAAGGGATCCCCCTTGGGCCAATTTCCCCAAAACTTGTAGACTGGTGTGGAGCCAGGGGCTTGCATTGTCACCTCCACAATCCTGTGGTGATCCTCCATTCCCAGACCCACCTTCCCCTTGTTCTGCAAAATGCAATAACAAAGCTCTTTCTACCCCATTGAATGCAGTCTTATGTACACTGCACAGACAGCATCAAAGGCCATCAGGCTACACCATTACTTATATAAACCCATTTATGGAAAATACTGGGTTGCTCTTTTTAACTAAACTTTGGGAGATGATGCATCAGAAGTTTAGCTGTGACCAGATTTTTCTACTGAAGGCATTCATTCCCAAAGAGCAAAGTCTCAGAAGAAAAAACAATTGTGCCTTTTGCTTTGTTCTGCATTTGGCATCAATGGGATTTTCAAATTAATGGAGTTAGGATTTTAATAAGGAAAAGTTGAATAATTCCAGTAAAACTTTATTTCTCTTCTGAAATGGACAGAGAAGTGTAATGCCTTCAGCTGGAGCATGTGGCAAGCAACACTGGGTTTTACTGTCACGATTAAATCTTGGATTTTCATCTCCAGCCAGTTCTACTGTTCAAATGCGGGGTGGGTTTTATGAGGTATCACATGATTTCTGAGCTTCGCATTCTCCATCTTTTATTAGTGGCATTACAGGGAAGTGGTCTGACACAAGCCTGTCAGAAGGCTTGCTTTCATAGTAGGCACGAATTGCAAGACTGTTTGATGAAAGATATTGTTTGAGGTAATTCATGTTTCTATTTGGTATCAGTACCATTCGAAATTTTCTGTCTCCTTTTCACAAACAGTTTAATGATTTGCTTTTTCTTTCTTTTTTTTCTGCTTTCTCTTGGGAAATGCAATATAAAAGGAAGAAGATGAAGAAGAGGAGTCACAGAAGGAGCTAGATTTGCCAGTCTTGGAGAATGAGCCCTTACCAGGTACAGGTGACACGTGCCCTGCATCCTCTACATGGTGCAAATTAAAACCTGTCTTTTCTAAATTGGCCTAGGCTGGGATGATAATGCGATGACATTCAGATCATGCCAAATGAAAGAGAGAGATGTCTGTGATAACAGACCTGGGACTTGTTGCGTGTCCATTATAACCTGTGTCTCATCTTGGGATTTTATTTCAGTTAGTTAACACAGTGGTTCTGTGCCTGTATAACAACAGGACAGGTACTTGCAGCTAATGCAATTAAAAATATCTTTGACCTCACCCCTTGCAAAAGACAGATACTAAGAGTATGTGTAATATTTGTTCTTTTTTGCAATCCATACTCTGCAGAGGCACGTCCTTGCAGCAGGAATGAAGAGGAATTTAGAATCATAGAATCACACAATAGTTTAGGTTGGAAGGAACCTTAAAGATCTCTGCTTCCAGCCCCCTGCCATGAGCAGGGACACCTTCAACTAGATCAGGTTGCTTAAAGCCCCATCCAATCTGGCCTCCCTTCTAGGGATGGGGCATCCACAACATCTCCAGGCAACCTGTCCCAGTGTCTCCCCACCCTGACAGTAAAGAATTTCTTCCTAGTATCTAATGTAAATCTACCTTCTTTCAGTTTAAAACCATTACCCCTCATCCTATCACTATAATCCCTGATAAAGGGTCCCTTCCCTTATTTCATGTAGGCTCCCTTTAATTACTGAAAGGTTTTTGTAAGGTGTCCCAGGAGCCTTCTCTTCTCCAGGCTGAACAAACCCAACTCTCATCCTGTCCTCATACAGAAGGTGCTTCATCCCTCTGATCATGTTCATGGCCTCCTCTGGACCCGCTCCAACAGGTCCATGTCTTTCCCCTGCTGAGGACCCCAGAGCTGGACGCAGCGCTGCAGGTGGGATCTCACCAGAGCGGAGCAGAGGCCAGAATCACCTCCCTTGACCTGCTGGCCACGCTGCTTGTGATGCAGCCCAGGATACAGTTGGCCTTCCGGGCTGCAAGCACCCATTGCCAGCTCATATTCAGTTTTTCATCCACTGATACCCCTAAGTCCTTCTCTGCAGGGCTGCTCTCAATCCACTCATCCTCCAGCTTGTATCCGTGTTTAGGATGCCCCAATGCAGGTACAGGACATTGCACTTGGCCTTGTTGAACTTCATGACTTCATGAATTTGCCCATCCCCCCTTTAAAGAGTTTCATTGCGAATGAAAAACAATGGGCCATGAGACCTCTCTATAAAGTTTTGGGTATGAATCACAGCCAGGCTGAAGGTCATTCACTCTGGTTTGGTAGAGTTGGCTGTTAAAATCATTGGCAGCTCCCAAAACATCTGTTACAAAGGTATCCAGCAGTGTCTGCTCCCTGCCATTCTGAGCTTATTTTGGTAGGAAGCTCCTCCTTCTCCCACCCTTGCCTGCCCAGTCTTGTTTTTGGCAGTCTTGTGCACCTCCTGCTCCCCGACATGCATTGTGGGGAGTGGACACCAGGTATTCCCTAAAAAGAGAAGACTTCAGGCCTGCTAAGAGAGCATCCATCATCAATATTACTGTCACTTACAAGGTCTGGCTGCCTTATCTGCTTTGCAGACTCAAAACTCAGAGGCGTGGTTAATCTGGTCCTGTGACCAGACTGTATTTAAATTTGGGTGATTTGGTAAAACCGTATGAATTCTGTCAGTCACACTCAATGTAGCATCTGGCTGGGTGGAAGGAGGTCTCAATGAAATGCCCTCATGCTCTGAGACATGGACTCCATCTGCCACCAGCGAGAGGGATAAGTGTCATCCCAGATGGATACAGCTCTGAACATCCATATTTCTTGTACAGATGCTTATTATCAGGGACTGCCACAATCTTCACAAGTGCTGAGCACACAGGGATGCCACAGGAGCTCTGCATGTGAGGTTGGACCTGGAGGTATTGTATCTTACCTGTGAGGCTTTTTAGATAAGGCAAAGCAAACAAGAGGCCACCGCACATTTCAGCTGGGTAGGGTCTCCTCCTCCTTTCTTTCCCTGCCTGGTTTGCTGTGAGGAGAGCAACACAACAAAACATTCTCAGCAAATCTGCAGTTTAGATTGAAGTGGGGCCATGGGCCCACCCAGATGGCAAGTGAGAGATGAGAACTGGAAAAGGACCCTGCAAAAAGTTGCCTGGGCATTTATTTAGAGTGTTAAAAAATCTCTGGGCAAGTGAATTAATTGCCCAGTAACGTCCAGTATTGAAACATATGTGACCTCTGACCTGAAGCTCCATTTCTGATAATAGAAGATCTTGCATGAATGGTTGTTACCAGCTGCAGATGTTGAGATTTAGGATGCTGGGACTGGAGAGGGAAAAACATCACAGCATCAGCTGAGCTGCTGCTGCAGCAGGGCTGCCCACGCTGGTCAGGGGAATGCAGCAGGACAAAGCTGCTGATGGATGGCATTTGAGCTGATGTGGCCATGGAAAAAAGTGTAGGGAAAAAAAAGGCATTAAAAAAAGCTCTCCCGTCTTCTCCACTCATGTCAGCACTGAATCTGCCTGGCCTTGACACCTGTGCAACGTCTGTGCCATGTCCCAGAGGCACTGTTGTAAGGAAGCAGCAATGAAACGAAGCATTTTGACTGATGTAGCTTTTACCCTTCATCAGTTAGAATCAGTAGCAAGGTTGCTTTTATTTTTTGTGGCAGAGAAATAAAAGTGAACCTCCCGGCTCTTGCATTTGCAATCCAACAGACAAATTAGTGAGCGGAGATGCTTTGAGCAGCACACAGCTCTGGGACTGGTGTATGATGAGTCAACTGGAGATCAATACTGAGCTGAAGAGTTGCCCTCTGAATTGTGATTTATCTAAATTCCACTAAAGAAATAACCTGAGCAAGACTTATTTTATTTTCTGAGCAGAAAAATAGCAAAATATTCCATGTAACCTCTGAAAAGTTCAGACATAATTTTGTAATTTTTTACCTTTGCTCACAGGAATGTGTCATTTTTAAAAATGAAAAACTGTGTATTTTCCTGGCTTAAAAACAGGATGGCACCAAAAGAAATGCAAGTTGTGAAGAAAATACTCTTGAAATAAAACAACAAAAGGGTTGTTTTTCATAAATATCTGAACAAAACCCAGTTCAGGACCAGCAAGATGCCAAGAGGAAATGGGAGGAGAGAACAAAGCTTCAGGAACGACTTTGATGTCCTGCTGCCATCCACATCTGTGCAGATGACTCTGCAGGACAGAACTGCCTTTCCCCACCCAGACCCCTGCCAGGTGGGACACGATGCTGGTGTGAAGCTGGTAGGAGATGTGCTGGGTGGCTGTGAAGCTGCCTTCTGGGCTCTTCATGCCAAGGCAGAGGGAGTTTTCCCCCTTTGCACCTCCTGAAACTTGCCTCTGGGTAAGGACTAGATTAATATCTTCCACTGCTGTGATTGCCCATGATGTGTTACTGGCCAAAAGGGGTTAACTCTGCCTCCAGGCAGTACCTGTATGTTGCTGTGGACCCCCCTGGTGGAAGTGCAGGTCCCAGCAAACTGCAAAGAAGGGAGGGAGGAGTGCAGGAAGGAGCAGCTGGGGTCCGTTGCACCCCCAGGCAGGGCCAGGAGGACGGAGGACGGGAGCGGGTGTTTTGCTGCCTGGGACAGCAAGGGGAGGGGAAACTCTGCCTCAAGTTCCCCATCTTAGTGTCTTCTAACCTTGCTGCAGGAGGTGTGCTACATCTTCACTTGCTGAGCTCAAGCAGGCTGTCACACTATTCTTTCCCTTGCTCTCCAGTGACAGGTCTCTCCTTAGCTCTGGGCCACAGCTTAAACATCTGTGGCCTAGAGATTCTTGCTAACGGCTTTGGTGTAAGCCCCATGCAATGCAAAGAGCAAGTTTCAGAAGCCTTCTCACCACCGCTTTGCAACTGCATCTTCACAAGCTCCATCGTTCAGCACTTCTGGCACAGATGCCAGGAGCAACGCCAGCACTGGCTCTCAATACCACAGGGGCGCAGCGTCCAGGGAAAGGTAAACCCCACAGACCAGCCAAAAACCATCCATCCCTCCTCCGCAAACCTTGAAAGCAAAGCCAAAGGAGGAAACCAAGGAAAACGGAGAAAAAACAACGTTCTGGCTTCTTGCTAAAGAAAATCCACAGGGTGGCTCCTCTCTTCTAGCTGCCATGGTACGGTTACATGCTGCACCACAAGCAAACTGGCCGCGATCCAAGCAAAGCAGAAAGCACATTTCTGAGGAGAAATCAGAAAGTTTGCAGGTAACTGCCAAGTGGATGTAGCTGCAGTATTTTAACACGTTAAGGAGTCCAACTGGACCTGCTGCTCATCTTCTGCACCAGAGGCAGAGAACAAAGATGCTTAAATTAACTTATAGTGATAAAGAAGCTGGAAATGCCGACACTGGATGGTGAGCAGTAAGACGAGGGTGTGTGTTCATTTCTTCTGCGTTTCAGGCCAGCCTATGCTGCCGGTGACACTAAAGCAAATATCTGCATCATTGCAAAATGAATTTTTTAAATGCCCTCCTTAACCCAGGCCAGACTTCTTATGATTGCAGCAGAATCAGGCCGCAGGTGTTTTTAACCAGGGCTGAAGCAACTGCATTGTTGCTTAGCTGCAAATGAGACGTGGTCTTCCTGGTTCAGCAGGTCTGTCCTCTGCTCACAGCTCACAGGACTTCTCCATTAAGCCATGACTTCCTTCTTCAGCTACCAGTGGATGAAATACTTTGTCATCTAGAACTTTTTCCTTTTCTAAGATAGCGGCTTACACGAGGAAAGCCTAAACTGGCCAAGATGTTTATAT
This sequence comes from Phalacrocorax carbo, assembly GCF_963921805.1. Lineage (NCBI taxonomy): Eukaryota > Metazoa > Chordata > Aves > Suliformes > Phalacrocoracidae > Phalacrocorax > Phalacrocorax carbo. The sequence goes on along the minus strand of NC_087513.1, from coordinate 8,587,242 downwards.
CCTTGGCAAAAAAAGCTACTTGAGCAGAAACAGAGCAGCAGGTTAAAAAATGACAAATGGAACAGGGTGTAAAAAGTATTTTGCTGAAGAAATTCACTGGTGCCAAGCAAAGTTCAGCCAGAGATGAATCTAGGTCTTACAAACCAGAAAATATCCCACGTGTCAGATTTACCTCCCTTCCCCTAAGCACATGTGCAGTTTTCTTTCCGTGTGCAAGGGGATGGTGTGACTGATGGTAAAGCCAGTCGTGACCTTGCAACCAAAGCGTGAGGTTGTAGGCAGGAAGATCTGGATTCTGTTTCCATGCCTTTTACACAGCACCCACATCTCAGGGTCCGTCTGTGTTTCTCTTTGCAATGCCATGTACAAATGAAAAGCTGAAAAATCACAAGGAATACTGGAAATACAGGAGGAGAAAGGGCCCAGGGGGTGTGTGTTTTATTATAAGGAACATCCTCAATGTGGCTTACCCTCCAGTGACAAAATTTGAGTATTTTTTTGCTCAAAACATCGGCAGCATCACAGATACCCTTTGAAACTATGACCCTTTTGTTTATGTTGAGATAAAAATAAGAACTTAAAAAAAATCCCTTCCTGCAGCGCAGGATGCAAATATACATCACACACCTTGAATGTAATTTAAAATAACAACCCATGGCACATGTGACTTGATCCAAAATAAAAATTCCAGGTAGTATGTCAGGGCTCAGAAAGCAGGTCCTTTCATGTAGTTTGCAGGTGAGCCATTTCCTGACCTGGCCATTCTGAGAGCAGGAGCCTGTATTGTAGCTCATCTGAAGGTGAACAGACAGGCAGGGGTTTCCTTGGCAGCTCCACCAGATGGAGGTGCTGCCAAGGAGCTGGGGATGCCCCTTTGCAGGGTCCCTTCCCCTGCCCGTGGCGGCTGGCATGGAGAAGGTGCAGGGCATGAAGCACCAGCCAACACAGGAATAAACTGCATTGGGTATTGCTTTTCAGAAAGCAGATGGTTTGCAGTTTCCTTTTGGTGTGGCTGATAAGCAGGCAGATGTTGGGGGATTTATCTGTGTTTCTTGAAATGGCCAAGTGGAGCTGGGGATCTGGAGGGATTTCTGGTATTTCCTACTTCCAGTCAAGCTAAATATACTCAAGGATGACCTTTATCTCAATATCTTAACCCTACCTCTTCTAATCCTGATGTGAAAAGCAAAACAAAGAGATTCCTGGAAATGTGAGGTTAAAAAAAAGGGTGCTGGTCCTTCTTTTTTCCATCTCTGGAAAGGGAACATGGTCATTAAGGGGTTTGGCAGTTCAGCCTGGTTATTATTTTATTCCATATAAATCCAGAGCTCTTTCATTGAGCTCAGTGAAGCTTTCCTCACCTCCTGCTTTTTTTATAGAAAATGTAAATCACTTCTTTTTAAATTCCTTTTGGACCACCACAGATTCCTAGCCACCAGAAACATCTTACTAGAGAATCTAATGCTCTCAGTTAGAATACCAGCATCCATGAAACAGAGTCAGCAAAACTTCTGACCCTTTAAAGCTTTTGCTTTTCATCATAAAAGTTGTTTCCCAAGGCAAATTCCAGGGGAGCAATCTGTTGCCACATGGCCTTTAGGTAGCATTGAACCTTTGGCAGACCTGCTAGATAGAAATCCTCTTCTGGAAGCTCCTCCAAGGAGTTTTCCTCCAGCCTTTTTTACTCCACAGATTTTTCCTCTCCAGAAGTAGGTCTTCCCCTGTGCTCAGTGGGGACATCAGCCACTTTGCCACTACAGACTCAGTCCAGGTATGTGTCTCTCACTTTGGGTTCTCCAGCAGCTCTAAGCTAACAGAGTTCTTAGAAAAAGACTTTAAAGACAAAAGCAAATTGAGGTTTTTATATTTAGAATACTGCATGCCATGACATACTTCAGGACAGTCTGTGTGCAAGGATCCAGCTGAACTTTCCTTCTCTGGGTCTGCTTGTATAAGGAGGGATGTTCCTGCTCCTGTCCTCCTGGAGAGTGGGACTTCAGGCATATTCCCTCGTGTGTGTGTCTGTATCCTAGAGGCTGCACCCAGCAATGGCCATGTCCCAGCAAACACTATTTGCTTGTTTCTTACAGCCCTACCAATATCCAAAATCAGTCTTGCATTTCTTCCTCTTACAGTCTCCTTTCTTTTAACTCAAGACAATGAAGTACTATTTATTAAGGAGGTAAAAGGAAGTTCATGTAATGTTCAAATTTCTCAAATTCCTCAGCCTTAAGTCCCTTTTCTTTTATTGGGAGGTACAGGGCTTGTGTGAGACCAGTTAGGGCAGGAGAGAGAAAAAAGATCAAATGAAAGGATTTTTAAGTTATCAGCACTCTGAAAGAGAAATATTACCCTCATGGCTGAAGGGATATGCTTATTTGCTCTTGAAGCCACTAGTTTCAGCCTTATTTGGAGATTGGATACTGAGCTAACTGGACTTCAGATCAAATCGAGTGTAGTGATCCTCACATTCCTTCTTTCCTTTCGCATTCCACACTCTCTGCAGCTAAACTCTTCCTGATGAGTTAGGTTTGTACCTACGTTGGATCTGGCCCTGCTCCTCTAGTCTTACAATACCAGCCTCTGAACTGAGTGCATAAGAATCAGGGCACATGTATGGTCTGCAGAGCAGGTATGGAGCAGGACCCCAGTCCCAGCTGGGGCTTTAGGGTGCTGCTGGAAAGCAAATTACAGTAACAAGGAGCTATGTGCACACAGTTCAAGGATTTGGCAGGTGCTCTTACCCAGTAAGTCAATAGAAAAGAGTAAAAAAGAGTATCATTACCTTCCAAGTCTGAGCATTGCTTCTCATTTTTGGTGGCACTGTGTTTACTAGTCAGCGCTGGCTTTATTTGTGAAAGGGGAGCTGCAAACAAAGCTCCAGCTATCATCTCCAGGAGCGGGGGAGGCTGGCTTTCCTCCAGGGAGGAAGCTGGACAGGTGATGAAAACTTTGTGGAAGGCTTTGTTTTGCCAGCTGCGGTGCGGTGGGATACATCCCAAGCACCCCACACCTATGGCGCCTGCTGCTTGTCACGCAGTGAGAATAAAATCCCAAGTCTCTCCGGGTTTGTTCAGAATGGAAAGTGCCTCCTTAGTGCCAAAAAGATTAGCAGAGTATTTCCTGCATCCACCCTGCAGAAAGTGGGGTGTTGGAGAGCAGCAGCACAGCTCCTCTTAGGGCCAAGAGGAGACACCGAAAACCACTGAGATGTTACACAGAGCCCAGGAGTAATGCTGGAAACTATGAAGAGGCAGAGACTGTGTGATATCTGCCATGTAAGGACTGAGGAGAGCAGAGAGAGATGAGTTTCTATATTTTCTGCTACAAAGAGTATAAAAGCACCTCCACTCTCCGGCACCAAGCCATGCCCTGTTAGTTAGTCCAGGCAGGGATGAAGGTTCCCAGTGCTCTGAGGTCAGAGCAGGCAGGACCTCCACATGCAGGGCTGCTGCCCGCAGGGGTTAGCATGGACAGGTTAATCAGGTCTGCAAAAAATTTTCATTTTTCCCTCCAACCTTCTGTCCTATTTCAGTGTGGAGAGTGGGAGAGGACAAGAATGATGCCAAGAGGTACCTGTAGGTCATCCAACAGCACTGATGGGGGAGTAAATAAAGAAGCACTGAACTTAGGTGTTTGGTTTTCCAGCTCATGCAGTGAAAAATGTACTTTTCCTCAACTGCCTGCTGGAGAAAGGGCTCTCCTTGCTAATGGCTGGAACTGCATGAAACCTTTTGACCCCAGGCCCTGCCTGGAGCAGGGTAAATGATATGCTTTGTCAGATTTGAGTATCAGATTGGCTAAATATGCTTCTGAGGCAGCAGGGTCTTCTCCATGCTAGACTTTGCTGATGTGTTTAAAATAGCTCCTACGCTTCAGCAGAAACGGTTTCCTGCTCTCACCAAGGCCCCTCCAATCCGTCTGCTCAGCCTGGCAGAGCCCAACTGCAAGAAGCAACAAGTTGCAAGACCATCTGGCTCCAAAACACCGGTGCCAGGCAAAGCACAGTCCAATGCAAAGGAGCAAGAACAGGAGCAATCCACCAAGGGTGGCCTGTGGCCACCATGTTCCAGCAGAGTCCATGCAAAGTGTCCACAAAGCACATCTACACCTACTTCCCTGGAAAATACCCCAGGGAAGTGGAAAAGGAGGAGAGATCATGTCATACAGGGCAACTGTAGGGTGTTAAAGCTCAGGATACACGTAAGAATAACACTCAGTGCTGTTGTGATTTGCCCCAGGAACACTAATCTCTGTGCCATGAACCTCAGGCCAAAGAGGGACAAATCATCTCCCCTGTGCACCTCTCCGACACTCAGCACTGGTGCAGGCGTAGATTTGGTCCCAGTTGCCCACAGGGAACATCAGGAACAAAACAGGACTTTTTTCTGTTTTCGGTATGAGAAGTACTCACTGTGGCATGTCAACTAGATTGTGACTGTACTGATTTCTACAGGAATACTCCTACACCTGGCAATAAGGTGAAACCCCAGGCCATTGGAAGGAAACGACCATGGGTGGGAGTATGATCCAAGGATTAGAAGAACAGCCTGGGTACCTGGGTTCAGGTTTTGGTCTGCCACAGGCCCTCTGTATGAACCAAGAGGACAAAATGGGCACATACAGGGGACTACATGCATTTGTGTCCAAGACACGTCCAAGTTTGGTCTCTCTGAAGCACCAGGACACATACAGAAGGCAGATGGGAGGTGGAGCTGAGCATACCTGAACATCACAACCCAATTTGTGTCTCACTGGCCCAGTGTTAATGGAAGGCAATGCCATTTCCTTGCTAACAGATATGTGGAAGGAGAAAGACATGCAAGACCACAAAGGGCTCAGATGTTGCAGTAGGAACACAGGACATAGCTAATGCAAGGAAGCTGAGGGTGTACAATAAATCTGGCCCAGTGGAAATTTATCTAGTGTTTTCTTACATTTCCACTTGGCTTCCTCTCTGGCCCCAACCCAGCTCCCCACCCTCTCACTGAGTACTTCATTTCCCAGCCAGTAATCCTCACCCCATCCACATCCCCTCTGAATGTGGTCTAGACAGTCTTTTTGTATATAATCCCAGAGCTACAGTGAACACTCCACACTAAGCCCTGCAGTTCTGTGCACGCCAGGGACTCATTTGCATTTGTCTTTGCTGAGCATTCAGAGTGTGTCTTGTTAAGGAGAATGTCGGGGATTAAAAGGTCACGGTGAGGTAAAGATGAAAGCACATCCTTCACAGTGTTTGATAAACAACACTGCCTTGTACTGATTTTTGCTTACAGACAACAAATGCTGAAGGAAGACACGATGTTACCTCAGAGCACCTTGTGTCCTTGCTCTGCTATGACTCTGCATCTCTTGCTCTCCTACTTACCTTGCATGCTGTCCTCCGCTACCCAGGAGTGGGCATCTGTGCACGCTCTGTCATCTGCAGAAGGGCGCAACACTCCCCAAAAGACCTCAGTGGTCTCTCTGCATGCTCTGCCTGCCTTGCAGAGGAAGCCGTTGGGTCCTTCGTGGATGCAATTCAACATTGCCTTCTCAATTTCTGCTGTAGGAGCTAGAAATCTAAAATTATAACCTCTTTCCTCTTCTGTTTCCTACCCCTTGTTGATGAGGGGAGTCAGCCTTCAGCAGGGCCTCCTGTAGGTTGCTCTGGGAGACCCAAGAGCTGACCTCTGAAATGACACCCCAGCCTCCACCGAATTAGTGTTAGACAAGGTGTTGTGTGAGATTCTGGGACAGGCTGCTGCACAGTGAAGACCTGGCTGGTGGTTTTGCTTAACACAGGCTATTTTTAATCAGTCTCAAGGGCTCACCAGCATGCAAGTTGTAAGTTTTGGAATGTGTGAAACAAGCTGGATGATATCAGGAAGGGAACTTATCTGGCTTTGCAGTAAGAGCCAGGGACCAGATGCCTACAGGTTACTGGGAAAAGAGGTTTTGAATGACAACTGTTTTCCTTCATTGTTCATAAGCATTCTTTGTCAGGAGGGGATGGGTGGGGAAGAACAATATGTTTTTCTATGTTTTGAAGCCTTAAGAAAAGAGAGACACCCTTGCTATGGCAAACGCACTTGTAAGATATGACAGCCAGGAAGGAAGCACTGGAACAAGTGGGAGAGTTTCCTGGCAAATCATGTCGGGGGATCATGCTGGCTGGCGGCACCCTGAAGCATGTAAAGGTTGAGGGGGAACATCATGTGAGTCAGGGTGAAAGGGCTGAGAGGGGCCAACATTGCCTTGGGGCTCGGCTCTTTGGGGTGTGGCAGGGAAGGTGTTGGAGTCATTCCATCCAGGTGACAGACCTTTAGGCACCAGTCCATAGCAGGAATGACTCAAACACGTCTCCTCCTGCAGAGAGGACATCCTGGAGGAGATTTATGAAGCAGGCAGAGGCTGCCAATAAGGGGACTCTTGGTAGTGCTGATCCGTAGTGCAGAGTGATGGGACAGCCAGGGCACAGCCGTGAAAGAGCCAACCCTTCATGCTGAAGCGTACAGCTATTAAAACCTTCCCGGGGAGGCCAGGTTTCATTTTTGTTTTTCCTTCCCTTCACTGGCTTCTTTTTTTTCCTCCTCTTTTCTTTACTATATCCAAAGGAAACACACTCTCCGTTCAGACTCTTGCCCTGACACAGCAAGTTGGGCTGGGTTTAATAGGAAACCATGTTTTCAAAGCTCCACAAGATGAAGTGTGAAGGACTTCCAGCCCTGCTTGCAGGCTGACTCCCAGAGGGGTCAGTGGCTGGTGCACCGAGCAATGCGTTTCCTGCCCCACGGCAGTGAATGAGAGGCGAACAGAGGAAACAGATGTGGAAAATCCCACCGCCAGCCTATTGCTCAAAAGCAGCAAAAAGTAGATTTGGGCTCTCTTGCAGTGTGGTGGTAGCGACTGATCAGTTTTGCTAACGGAAAAGGGCTGCTGATCCTGATAGTGGGGTTATCATGTTGCCATGCAAACAAGTAAGAGAGGAGGAAAACAGATTTTATTTTGTTCTCTTGCTATTTTTCTGGGTTACCATCAGTCATGTAAAACCTTCACAGGGTGCCTTGGTGGGTTTCTCAGATGCAGTTAATGAAAACACTGTTCTCTTGTACCACTGACTGCAGTGGCTGGATGTCATGTCTGTTACTTGCCTCCCGGCCCCTTGCAATGACAGCTAAAAGGCTACGAGTTAGGTTCAGCCATCTGAAATGAGCAGAAGCAGGTTTTATCACCAACAGAGGCGAGTGTTCATTGCAGCCAGTCTGCATTGCCAACAGCTCAGCTCACTACAAGGGAATAATACACCACTTACAGATGCAGTGATTGCCTAAAGTCTGGGCACAAAAACCCTGAGACACTCGTTGAGGTTTCCTCTGAAAATGAAGTTTGACAGGACTAAGCTTTTTTGCACACAAATTTGTTAAAGACAGGGATGGTATTCTGCACAGCTCTGAGCAGAGGTTTGCTGATTCTCAATAAATAGTATCTTACATGTTATGACTGAAGCACGTGCTGTTCCTCTCATCCTAATGTGCAATCTCTAGTTGGGAAAAGCCATGATGGAAATTCCTGCAGTTATTAGCTATGTACTTATGTTTAGTCTTGCTTTGTATTGGATCAGGAAAAGAAGTCTGATAGGGTATGGGGGAGGGTTTACATTCATCAAAATATTTTATAGAGAGTAAAAACATGAGGGAATATATACTGATAGCTCCTAAAGGGCTAGCCAGGATCCAGGCTCTGCTGTACAGATACAAACTGGGAGATGATCCTAAAGATCCCACTGTCTAGTAAAAGAGGAGAGTAATCACCCATTGTCCTGATGGCAAATTCAGTCAAAGACAAAATGTAACATTCCTTCATGCAATGCCTACGAGATACACAAGTATCTTGTATCTAAGGGAGCAGAACTTAAAAACTGGGCCAGATGTTCTGCACAGCTGGAGGAGTCACTTTCACATAGCCAGGATCCATTTGGCCAAATCTTTGATTGCAGGAAAGCTGTCATGCATATTGTGAGTCCCTTGGTTAAATATATAGCCGTGATCCCAAAATACCTGTCTAGCTCTTACTTTTGGTGGATTTCCTAAAGAAAACCCTGTTAGTTGCTGTAATCTCACCCAAACACCTGGAAACCCAGAAGGATCTGAGCGCATCACTGATGCAGCACCTTCCTCTTCTCCTTGCATTTACTGTGGACAGGAGAAGTTTTATAAGCCAAAATGCATGCACTGGAGCCAACGGAGCTGGGACTGCTGCCTGGCTCAGCCTACCAATCCAATAAATAATTACAAAATGAAGAAAGCTTTGCCATAGCTATCAAAACCAGTGGAAATTTTATCTTTGATTTCACAGGAAACTGGATGGGCCCCTTAATCTTCCTTACTTCAGGAGGAGTAAGGGTGGGAAAATACAGCTTTTGTTAAGGAAGAAAAAAATGATGCAGATAATGTGTAGTGTTTTTGTCAGGCTCTTAATTGTTGTTGCCAAGGAAATGTATCCTCCTGGGCCAGGGATAGTGTAATGACAAAATGCAAACAGCTTGATTCATGTTTATAGAGAGACAGAGCCAAATTCATCCCTTGTGCAACTTGTCCGAAATGCAGAGATGGATTTGGCTTGTTACCTAGCTAACAGTTCTGTATTAACATTTTCTCCCAAGCTGTTTTACAAACAACACCTAATTTATTAAAAGGGAAAGTTTTTTTCATGATTTACTGCTTCTTGCCTGCCAGTTGTTCGAACAAGGACTCCACCAGTCTGTTCCTCTTTGCATTTTTATGTGCTAAAACAAATGCTCTAGCTTTGGGATTTTGAATCTGCCTCAGCAAGCTTTTAAATCAACAGCAATAATCCCTTCACCCTTGATTATCACTTACTTCTATGCCTTTTTTACAATACATCATTTCTAAAGTAATCAGCAATTATTAAACTCCCATTTGCAATATCGCACCGACCGTGCACTACTTTGACTACAAATTTGCAGTATAAATTACCACTGTTAGAACATGGTCACATTTTTAAAGCAAGGGGTTGTAATTAAAATACTTATAAAGCTCTCTTGTGCATTAAGTGTTTTCTCAGTCCCAGCTCATTCATGTCCTGACTCTATAAGAGTGAAGATCAATGACAGCTGTGCCATACATGTAAGGTCACGTACACTGATCCAGGCCACGGCTGTGAAATAAGCTCCAGGTCTCTGGGTGTGCACAGGATCCTCTTTGACTTCAGCACAGCCCTAAACATGATTCAGTCCTTGTTTTGTAATTTCTGTGCTTCAGTGCTGCACCCGTGCTGGGTGTCGGCACCTAATACCTCTTCCTTTGCTATACAAAGTGGGAAAACAGGAGCACTCGGCTTGCAAAGACATGGAGTTTGGGAATGCTCCGTCACTTGGCTTCCAGATCAGGGCAGGTTCATGTCCAGCCAAGTTAAAGATCTCCATGTACCTCTCCTTGTGCTCTGGGGATACATGCAGCCCTTTGTTCCCGAGAAGAGGTTGCGATAGCTTTTTCCAGCAAAGCAAAGCTGACATCAGTTCCTCCTGCTTTTCCAGCAGAAGTAGCGAGAAAAGCTGGGCTTCTCCAAAACCAAACTGTGTTTTCAAGGGAAATATAATTTCCAAGAAACTTCGGATGTAAACCTAATTGGAAAAATGAAAAATGTTTCAAGGTTTGCAATGCAAAACTGAAAATCATCTGATTCTAACTCAACATTTTTTGACTCTTTGGGTTTACAAAAAGCCCCAAAGACGCCTGTAAAGGAAACATCCAGTTAGCAGTTACCAGAGGGGTTTCTTGCAACTCGTGTTGAGTATTGATATGGAAACTGTAGGGATGGCTAAATCTTTCTCTAACGTTTCAAAGAGGAAGCAAGCTGAGGAAGAAGCGAGGGAGGGGTACGAACAGATCATTCTTAACAGAGAGCTTTTAGCTGTGAAATGAACTTGCAGTGCAGTTAGGGGAGAGCCTGGATGCTATCTTTAGGAGCCAGGAAGCAGGGAAGATTAATCTTAATCTTCCAAAAGGGCCTGCTACCCCAGCAGAAAATGATAGACACTGTTGGAAACTCAACATTCTTTGCTCTAATTGCCACCAAAAACATCCACAATGTTCTTGTGAAAGTTACAACTGGAAGCAAAACTAAAAAAGTCCATAAAATGAATCAACATACACAAAAATAAGCTGAAGACACTGAGAAGTTCAGTGAGGACTTTTACATCTGCTTCATATTTTATGTGGAAGATGGCCGAGTAGTACAAAACCTGATGGCAAGGGAAAATCCTGAAAGATGGGTACGATTCCCCACCAACTCACTGCAGGGCATCCTGGATTGCAGCATACTTGATGTTTTATGTAGTTTAAGGAATTGGAATGTCACCGCAATCCTTCTTATGGATGAAAGGCATTTATAACCAAAGCATGGATTTGTTGCTAACCTATCCTTCGCCTCTATCTGCTGTTATTTTTTGCCCATATAACCCTAATATTGGATATCTTTAACCTGCTGTTTATTGTTACCTGTTGTGTAGGAACACTGGAAAAGCAGAATTCAATCTAATTCTGTTTTAAATAATTTGGGATGCCCTGGAGAGATCTTATATTGGTGGTTTTGTTTTCGGTTTCAAGAAGCTGTTACTTTTTGTAGACATGTAATACCACATTTCAAAAAAAATAAAAATCCAAGATCAAATTAGGCTGGTCATTGGCAAACTTAACAAAGTTTTTCTATTTCCTGTCAGACACACAGACTTTTCTGCTGAGGAATTTGTGCCGTTCAGTCCACATTTAATTTCATTTGCTGCCTGATTTCTGTTTATAATGCACAAAGAAATATTATTTGCCAGTAATACTTTAAACAATGCCAGCAATATACTGCAATGTGAGTGGTACAGAGAGGAGGAGAAGGCCTTCCTAAATAAGTTAACTGACTAAAGTTCTGTCTCGTTTGGATGCTCAGGGAACCACAGGAATGAATTAGAAGTATTCAGGGTTCACAGTGGAGCATGGCAATTCTGTGTTAATCAGGGGCTGGGGAATAAGGGTTCTGTTAACCATGTGGTGGTGAGAGGGGGATCCCTTCAAAAGGGACCTTGTTTCCCTCAGTTTTCAGCATTCTTATGACCTGTGACTTTTCTTAATTTTGTGTACACATTGGAATCAAACTATTGCAAACTGGGCACAGACCAACCTAAATCACTGAATGTTATGGGTTTTTTTCTCCCTCCAACCCACCGGCGTCTCCATCTGTTACTGCACCTCTGTGCATGTGCCTTCTCCAGATGCTTTAAAGCCACTCATTTTCGCTCTTGCAGAGCTGTTTTCCTCTCCTTTTACAGTAAGTCCCTCTACCTGCTTTCATGTTTCCTCTCACTGTTTGAGCATTCAAACCTTTGTTGAGTGCCTCAACAGGTTACACAGGTAAACGCAAAGTTCTTGGGCCATTGAACTTATGACTGAATGTCTATGTCTTCAGGTGATCCCATCTCAAGCAGATCCTTCAAACCCATTGATTCTTTCCCCATGGCGAGCTCAGCTTCAGGTTTGATGGTCAGCAGTCAGAGATCAACAAAAAATGGGACAGTTGGATCTCTAAGTCTCGTCTCAAGTATATAATTCTGTCAATTAAACTCTGCAACAACCTGCACCTAAAAGAAGAGAATCATCTAAATACCATGTAGGATGTGCAGTGATTGGCAAACAGCAGGTACAAGAAAACAAAGAGCAACGGTTCTTCACGCAATGCTCAGTTGAGCTGTGGGATATTTGGGCTGACAGCAGTTTACATGAGTTCATTAATGGACAAATTCATAAAAACCAGAGAAATCACTGAAGATTACTAAAATACAAAGGCACTATCTGTGGCTCAGCACACACCATAGCTTGTTGAGGGCTGGGAAAGCACTACAGCTTTACTCTGCTCCTATGTTCTTCCACATACCTTCACTCTTGGCCCTTGTTGGAGGCATAAACCAGAAAAAAAAACATAATGAGACCAGTTCCATCTTTTTATGACACTTAAATGACAATTAAATATGAACTTCATTAAACAAAAATACTGCATGCTTCACATCCTCAGAAATGGGAGGTTAAACCAGTGGCGTCTTACACAGGACGACCGTCCATCTTTGGCTTTGCTACTCCCTTAGGTTTACTGTTCAATAAAGTTACAGTAATTCAGAGCAGAGACACTCACAGTCCAAAGCAATTAGCTCTCAGTCAGGAAGTCCCCCCAATGTCAAGACCATAAATCTCCCAGCCCACGCAGAGCTTTGCATTCCTGTAGCACATGGGGCCCATTAACGCCCCTTGCAGCCCTTAGGAATGGCAATGCCGGAGCAGCTCCACTCCAGAGTCTTTCAGCTGCTACATCTGCCTCATTTACCCCCCGTCCCTTTGGGGCTACTTCTGATTTTGTTAGTATGCCAGACGCTATCATAATGGCAGACCCCTTAGAAAAGCCTTAGTGGATCTTCTGCATGGACCCCGAGCCGGTGCCAGGTGCTGCAGGAGGGGCTGGTAGCATTCTTACTTTGCCAGCTTTGAGGACAATCAAGGTGTTGAATTGCTGAGCGGTGCCAGCAAACCCTGTAATTTTGCCTCATTATGTTCTAATGAAGCAGGATGAGACAGACCTTCAATTTAGTGCTTTTCTTTATTGACAAGGCTGGAGGAGAAATGTCATCCGTCACTGAGCAATGAAGCTCAGAGGACTCAGCAGTGGCTGAGTTAAGATTCATCCTGTTCAGATTAGCTCTTTAGAAGTAAGAGGCTCTTACCACAGAAAAAGTCCTTCCAAACTCCTCGTTCTTTTCACCAAAGCTTTTCACCACCGTATTTACAAATAGGTCAGGACTAGTCTGCAGCTTCAGTGGGGGAAAGTGCTCTGGTACCTGGTCCTGGCTGTGGAGTAGCACTCTTGAACCTAAGAGAGGACATCCATGATGAAGGACCTGCACCAGCAAAACTTTGTGAGACCCATGTCTCACTCCCGGCCTTGGCCTCATCTCCACAGCTCAGCTGTGCTGCAGCATGGAAAGAGAATGCATAATGTGTTAGAGTTTGTGAAGTTTTATACCATTTTCAGTCTAAAGGGTTTCTTCTGAAGTCAGGTGTCTGGACTTTGCCTGAAGGTAATGTGTTTTTTGGTAACTGCACTAGGTGTGAAGACTTTTGGGAGCTTTTTTGCTTGGTGTGAACACCTCCAAAGCCCTAAGCCAATGCTTGGAGGCAGGCAATCGCCTGGAACCTCAACTAGTCATTTATGAGTTGTCAGAAAGATTTGGGTGTGCACCATCTGGGACTTCACCCTGTCTAAATGATGACCCAGCTGTGACCCTCAGTCTTAACTTTGTAAGTCCTGTGAGTGCTAAGGTGGAGTCAGCCAGACCAGAGTTGACTCAACATTTCAGATGACACAACTTCAGAGAGATTGGGAAAGAATCATTGGTAGCCTTTCAGGCAGGGCATGCACTGGAGATGTGAGACTTCAGAAACAATTACTTGTTCTGAATTAAGCAAAGTGAAATTTGACATTGGCACCAACATCTTAAGTAAATGCTCTAAATTCTGAGTTCTTGCTATTCTGTGGTGGGAAAAGGAGATTTTTGTTTTGTGTGGTTGTTCCCAGAAGTGTCATCATTGTTGAAACTGGTGTGAACATTCTCACAAAAATCCCTTAGCGCAGGTAGATCAGTTTTGTTTTATTTGTTTCCCAACAGAAAGCTACCTCACTGGAAAAATTCCCAATCTTGTCTAAGCATTACCCTTTTAATTTGCACCCATGGATACAAAATTGCAGGTGCATTTTGTTTTCCAGAACTGGGCACAAATGAAGCAGTGCCTGTAGTTTTGCTGAGCCCTCTGAGAGGTGCAAATTATACTCCCGTATAACTGATGACAGAAAATCAGGCCCCCAGTCATCTGCAAGTGCAAAAGAAGAAAAAATAAAAAAGGAAGAAAAAAAGTCAAGGCCCTGTGACCAAGCAGGGACCCGTGTCTGCCAGGTTCAAATGCATATTCAGAGTGTGAAAGGGTACAGGGAGCAAAAGGAGAAGGCACGGATGAGAAAGAAAAGTAGCTTCCTCAGTACTGCTTGAATTTAAAGCCATGTCAGGAAAGCAGGAAAGCAACCTGAGAAGCTAAAACACAGTGTGGAGGGCTGCATGCTGATTAATGAACTCCTTGCCCTTGATGTCTGCTACTGACCAAAGAGATGGGCACAAGAATATCCTACAGCTGAGCCTTTGTGCATGCAGCAATTAAATTTACTGTCTTTTTGAGTTTCCTTCATTCTACTAATGAAAGTAGTAGAATTCTACTCATTCTACCACTTCTAATTCATAGCATTTCTGACATTGGGAAGCCCAGCAAGACTAGTAAGGAATCTATGTACTAGTCCAAACACATGAGCAGGGATGTGGTATCTGACCTAAATTGTTCAAACCAAAATCGAGGTGGGCAAATCTATGATGGCGTCATTCACACACTCTTCCACACCTGTGCAAGTTTATACAACTTGGACTCATTTCATTTACAGGTTAGTTATCCTGTGTGAAGGGCGCCCCATGCCATGTGGATTAAGGACATAAGAAACACCTGAATGCTCAGATTAATGGTCCAGTTGCAAGTCTTTCTCAACCACCCCCTGGCCATGACCACTGTTTTATCTGGGAGGCCTGCTTGCCTTCCCTGGTGCTGTTGTGTCCCCGGGCAGAGCACCCTTGGCAGCAGTGTATCAGCTCAGTGGATCCCTGCAAGAAGCAGCTGGTGCTCTTGGGGTGCTGTACTAGTCATAGTATTGAGGGATGGGTGAATTACTATGTTCTCTGACCTTACCCGCCACCTTTGGGAGCTGGTAGACCTCAGTCATATCCCCTTCTCAGCTGCCTTTTCTCCAAACTGAAGAGTCCCAACCTTTCCACCTCAGCTTGTAAGACAGCTGCTTCATCCCCTTGACTTCAGCTGCCTTTCTCTAGCTCTCCTTCAGCTCCACTAGGTCCTCTGCTGCCTTTGATACATCAGAGCTTTCAGTTCACCGCTGAGATGAATTGTGCTGCTTTTCAGTCCTGCAGAGCCATCTGACTTTTGTGACAAAGTTACGCTGTGCAAATTATGACAGCCACACAATCCTGGTTGATACAATTTGGAGACCAAGAATTCTCTCTAACTCGTAACATATTGTATATCAATTATTCCAATAATGAATAAATGTTTTCTCATTTGTTTGCTTATTTTAATTTTGCAATCTGTTCATGAACAGTTTGTGGAGTTAAATGGTACAAAACCCATGGAAGAAATTATATGCTTGGAGTTATTTGCTGAGCTCTATGTTTGCCATGAGTTTCCTGCCCTTGTTTTATTTAAGTTCTCACTTTAATTTCTTCAGCATTCCTTGTTTTTAATCTTGTGAGAATCCCCTGGAAAGACCTTGCTTGCTGGTTCCTAGCGAACATATCAGCTTGCAGCTGGGTTTGAGTAGAATTGATGAGAAAAGCATTTCATTGTTTCAGTCTAACTACCCTCTTCTTGTTTCCTTCCACTGTGAACTCTCTAGTTAGCAGATTATGTCTTAGAGCAAAAGAGCCGACAGGCCTTTGGTAAGACTCCAGCTCTGTTAGGAAAGCCATTGTGCTGATGGACTGAATACTTCCAGCTCAACCCTTTTCCTCTGTCCTTTCTTGCCATCACTTCAGCACATTCCCGTGATCCCAGGGACCCGAGTGGATGTGCAGACCTAAGTCCTGCATCCTGTAGTCAGACACAGAGCCGTACCAGGGGATTTCAATATCCAGCAATTCCTTTAGGTGCTGGTTTATTAAGGAAATTGACTGAAACTATTGCATCATATATGAAATATGACAGCCTCCTAACGCATATGTGCAATTTATTAATGATGATTGAGATGAAAGAAGATAAAGTGGCAATATAGATATTCATGCTCTGGAGGTCTGAACAATCTAAAATGTCAGAAGCACTGAAATTTAGTCTGCTTCTGTAGATCTAAATAGCTCAGGATTGTTTTAATTGGGTTATGCATTTAGTTTAAATGAATATGGGATGACTCTTAGCAGTTATTGAATAATAAGATTAACAAAGGAGATGGATTGAAACCAGAACCATTTATCTAATGTTTCCCAGTCAGGGACTTTTGATTACGTCCCAGTCATTCCCACTTTGGATTTTGCAAAACAAAACTCATCTGGCATACGCTGTCATGTGCAAACAGGGCTTCAGATTCGGTGCTCAGACTGGTAAAATCATGTTTGTACGCAAGACACGGCAGGTCCTAGGAGAGCTGGTGACATGTGGTAAGCTTCAGCTTGCTGCCTCTGATCCCTGATCTCAACAGTGTGTGAAATAAAATGTGCCATGGGCCAAACCTTTGCCATCCTTTTTCCATTCACTTAATTACTAATAAAATATGTGTCTTGTCTCTGGATGCTGTGAGTCCAGGACAATGAAATCAGTGGACAAGGCCAAAGGGCCATGACTAAACACTACTGAGCTTCCGTCTCCAAAGTCCATCCTGTAATACATACCCAAACAAAAAAAAACCCTGTTGATTTTCCATTCTGTCTCTTTCTGGGAAGGGACACATGGAAAAACACCACTCATCATAGGAGATGAATGAAATATCCCTCCACTGCCACTAAATCCAGGGAGTACAGACAATGAGATACACAGAGGGGAGGACTTGGTGTGAAAGGCAATGGATATGCCACTGGTCCAGGGATAATGCAGAGGAGGGCCCCAAAAGATGCCCACAAGGAAGAACAAACTAAGCATCACCCACGTTACAGGGTCTGCCCAGGATAACCATAAGTCTAACATCAGTTTTTATAGAAGAATTGGTATCTTCAAAAGAAGATTTTTCCAGAAACAAGTTTTTATACTAAATGGAAATATTGGTCAAAAGTTTTAGGAAGACGTGGTTTTTGACTAATACATGAACAAACCCTGAAAAAATGGTTGATTTAAACTGAAACAAATTTGTTTTCAAGTTTTCATTTAAGCGTTTTGCAAGAAAACCAGAGATTATATCTAAACAGCTCCTTTTATCATATTGGAGTCACCTTGAGTATTGTATATGTACCAATAGACATAAATTTGCAACTCATTAAAACAGGGCAGAAGAGTTTATATATACTGCCAAAAACCCACCCCTGTAACTATGTCCACCCGCATGGTGCACTTTCCCCTTATGATTCCCACAGTACAAGGACATTCAGTCTGAGTAAAGATTAAGTGCTTTCTGCAGGGCTGTGATGGTGAGCCGATGCACTGGGAAAACTCCATTCTTCTTTACAGGCAAGATGTTTACTATTGCAGTTATAGGACTGTATTTTTGTAACGGTTCATTCTGATGTTTTCTAACTACAGTGTATTTCCACAAGACACTAATGTGAATTATTTCACTTCTATGCTTCCAGGAAAAGCTAGCAGGAAGGTTTTTGGTTCCTTTTCTTCTTCTTTTGTGCTTATGGGGATTTATTTAATACAGCTGGGAGGCAAGGGCCCCCTGAGGTCTATTTGAACGTAACTCTACAACTGACTTGCATTATAAAAGAATGCAAATGCAATGCATATTGACTATATGGGTCATGATGGCACGTCTAGTTCGGGGAAATATTGAAGTTATCTGTAAGTACATAAATTAGGGAGTCCTCTTCACTGAAGTATACTGTATTTACAGGGTACCTCTGCCTTAGTTAATAGCACAGTAGGAAATAGTTGATCAAAACCAGAATACAACTGGTATAAATTTGAAGGAATTAAAAGGAGATCATCCAGATTTAAATCCTTTGATAAAAGGGGCAACAGTTTAGCGAGACGAGTACTGTAGCCCTGTAACTGAGAACAGAGCTTTTTACTGGACCTATTTCTTTCCATAATTGTTTGTAGTGGGGCAGTCCCTCCCACCATTCATTAGCATTCATCCTTTCATCTTTCCTTAAGAAACACCATGTAGCTTTTTATTGAAGTGGAATAAATGTTTTGATGAAACCTGCTAGAAACCAAAGCAGTACCGCAAAGCCAGAATTGCTTTAAAGGATACTGGCTACTCAGGAGAGGTTAAACCTCACTTTGACTAAGTAGTAATTTGGAATATTTTTTTCTGGCAGCCAGGACTTGTGGACCTAACTAAAACTGGCTGATTTTGTGGGGGCTTGGGTCAGACCATATTGCTGAGATCCAACACCAGAGAAGCCTGTAGAAGTTTGCCTCCACTGAATGTAGGATCACGTTTCCTATAAGAAAAATTGTACTAAGTGATAGTCATTAACATTTTCAAAACATATTCTAACCAGTGGTAGCAGAGTGCCCTCTCCCATGAGAAGACTATTGAGCTTTGTAATTTCTTGCCAAAAGACACTTCCAAAATCTTACATGAACTTAAGGGAAGGTTGGACAGGTTCAAGGGAAAAAGATTTATTGAGAGTTATTTCTAGAAATCTATACCTATTTGTAGAAATTAGTAGAAATCTACATCCAGCTCAGGAAGCTGCGGGTGGCTGGAGGCTGTGATTGGGGTATCATGCATGTTTGCCCTTTTCTTGTAGTATTCCCTGAGCATCTACTTTTGTTCGCTGCTGGAGATGGGTCTAAACAGATTTTTAGTCTGAACACTGCAGGCACTCTTGTGGTCCTTTTATGTCTTTATACTATGACCGATCAGGAGGAAGTGCAAGAAAAAAGGTTTCCAAGAGGATCCTATGAAGCTTGTCCACAGGACAGACAGTGCTTCCCTGGGCTGGCAACCTAGGCTGAGGTTGAGGAAGGATGATCTGTGTGTAGTCCCACCACATCCTCAGAAGAGCATTCCTCCTTCTATCCTCTGACATCCCGATCTAGTTTGCCCTCCTTGGCACAAATTAATGATCTAATGAACAGCACACGTAGATGATAGCAGCAATGAGACAGCTTGTTCATTTCCCACCAGAGATGACAAAATTCACTCCGTATCTAGAGTTGAATGAGTAATAAACTTCCTTTAGACAGAAAGAGATGCTGTGGAATAAACCATAATCTGGGGTTTTAATGCACAATTAGAATAAGTCATTAACGTCACATTGAGTCAAACTGCCATATAATCTTGGCTTGGGTTCACAGGTTCCATTAACTTAGTTGCTTGATGCACATTTGCCCCTGAATTAAATAAATCCTTCTGTTTCTGCCTATTTATCCAGATGAAAATAAAAAGCTGTAAATAAAAGTCATGTGTCTACTAGTGCTCAAACATACTTTTTAGATTTATATAAAGACAACATGCAACTTAACGCTTTCTCCAGTGAAAGGGTGCTCACAAAAGACAAGGTTCAAGACAAGCCAGAGCTCAGGCAAAGCTGGACATTAGTGCTATGATGTGTGTGGAAGGCCACAGAAAGCGATGACAGTTGTCTCAGTTACTGGAACATGGAGCAGGTGCTGACCCAACATCCCATCCTTTATTCACCTTTTATTCAGTATTGTAAGATGCTTCCACAACATGAGGTATTTTTGTTCACAGAGCTATAAGTTGGACTAACTCATCTCATTCAGCACTGATGTGTTGAACTCATGCTGGAGTCCAAGATAAAATTTATCTCCCTAACATGCAAAAAGGTTAAGATAAGCTTGTTCCTTTTCCATTTGCTCTCTGACATTCATTGACCTCATAAATGAAACGTCTTTCCTGTATCTTCACATGGAGATGAAGCATCTCCCAAAGCTTTCTGTGGCAGACTGGGGAGTCTAAAGCACGTGACTTAACCAGTACCTTTCCGAGGGTTGTCACCTGAACTGTCACACACGTGGTTCTTGCAGACAGAAATACTTACAAGTAGTTCCACTGACACATATATGGACATCCAATTTTTAACTCTGTTTTGTGGTGAAATAACAGTCAACATTAACAGGACTGGTGATACGTTATTCTGTTGGAAACCACATGGAAATGAGAAGGAGACTGGCCTGGAAATGCTTAGCTTCACTCTTGAGTGTTCGTGTTTACACTACTTAGGAATAGTTTATCTCATTTCATGTTCACTGGGGAAGTCACTTCTTGAATTGTACTCTCCAATAATTGAAGAGACATGCAGGATTAGATCAGGTTTTATAATGAGGGGAGAGCAGCCCTGAGGCAGATGCTCTTAAGCAGAGCTATAATTTACTGGCAACCTTATCTAAGATATGGTCAGTCAATAAGAAAGCCTCAGAGGACTTCAGGGTAGCCACAGTCTCAATCAACCTGCTGATTTCTTTATAAGGAATGCCAGCTGGTTACTAAACCACAGGGGGTAGACAATAAAAATGAAGAGTTAGGGACAGAATAATGATTTATTTCAAGTGGGGAACCAGGAAAAAAGTTGAAAACCTATTTCTGTTAATTGATCGTGTTACTGTCATTACTTTTTGTTATTATTTGTGTTAGAATTGGTGACTAGAGGCTCAGCTGAGATCATAAACTGATTAAGCAGAAATGGATCTATTGTGCACACATTGTGCCACGCTACACACTGCTGAAGGCTCTGATACAGTGTTCCCCATATTTTCCTTCTTGATCATACACAGTATGCTGTCACCCAGCTTTGAAGCCATGGCTGGAAGTGCAGGCTACGGCTCTGCTTTCCCCTGGGATGCTAACTCATTTACTTTGTCTCTGGTTTCTTCCCACAGTTTTCCCCATGTGTGTAGAAGACATGATGAATGACTCACTGAGGAAGAATCAGAGAGACTTTGAACTTATTTTAGCACAACTTCCCCAGGAAGAATGACCCCAGAAGTTGTAGTAGCATGCAGGGCCAGAGATAATGCAGGCAGAATTTCACAGTGCAACTGCCTAAGACATGCCTGAGCCAGCCAGAGATGTCACATGCAGATCTCAGACCTCAACCAGTTCTGGGATGGAGATACACTCCAGTGTGCAACCTACCTGTTACTGGGATAGTGAGAACCAGGGGTTCTGACTCCTGTTCCTAGAATTGCTGCTAGCCTGGTGTGTTGCCTGGGGTGTCTCTGTCAACTCTACCACCTCTCTAAGGCATCTGCCATCCTGTGCCTTTTTCTGTTTCGCTAGGAATTTATGGAAAACCAGAGCAGCTTGGCTAATATTAAGGATTTCTAGGTGCTCAACTAGAGCTAGTTGCTCTAGCAATTGTCGTAGTATGATAAACAGGGCTAATCTGCCCATGGAAGGAGGCTTGGACACACTCAAAACTATTTGGGCGTGCTGGGCATGTACCCATTGATTTTGCAGAGCTTGCATGGAAGGTCTGAGATTTTGAGCTCGCACAAGACTCGCTGCATGACCCATGTTCATGGAGTTCCACATAGGAAATCTCACATAGAAATATAGGGAACTCAACACTTAGGGGTTAAATTTTGTGCTTTTAGGTGTCAAATGTCAGCAGGTATGATATGGGGTTTCTTCTTTTTCCACTTTATTTTCAATTGTGGTGATCTCTAAGGCTTCCATTAACTTCAGCTGGGGTTGGCAGTTGTCAGAAAATTAAAAACTGTGGTTTTTAATCTCTAAATTAGACACGCTTATATATTCTGGTGCTAGACATACTAGAGATGGCATAGGTATTGATTTCTTACAGTTTAACCAGCACTTCGAGATCATGTGATGGAAGATGCTGTAGAGTCTCGATCCACGTGTGTGTTCCTCTGCAGCCATGTATATGGCCTGAGGAAAGTCTTTGGAGTGTAATCTTACTACATGAAAGCCAGAAAAAAGCTACTTGCTGCTTGCAATTTGCATGTACTTTATGGTTCAGAGCACAGAGAGTTTATCTGACTGTCTTCTTATTCATGGGGGAAAGAGCACTTGATTATTTGCTTTGGTGGGGAATGATACAAGATTGTCTGCTCCAATTGCCATAAGGCCACCCCTTGTACAGCCTGCTAACAGCCTGTCCTCTTTGGTAAATAAAACAGCTTGGAAATGGAAAACTTTGCCCAGCCTGTGCAAGAGTCCAGATGTGTCCTGGCTGGAGGTAGGGACAGACCTCCTCAGAGGCCTTGTCTCACGTTTTTCTGTGGCTCCAGCTATTACAGCTGTATTTTTATAGACTTTTCTGTGTCATCCCTGGGAAGACAGCTGGGCATGTCTTTATAGGCCCAGTCCAAGCAGAATTCTTTGTGATCTCCACAGGAGCAGGAGCAGTTTCCAAGACTTCATCAGGCTTTGCTGCTTCATCTCATCTAGGAGGAAGGCAGAAATGAGGGCTCAGTCTAAACTCAGTTGAGGGCTCTGGCAATTTTAGCAAAGTCTTTAATTAGCTACGGATGAGGCTTTCTGTGTCAGACCTGACTCTAGAGAAGTCAAACGGGGAGGAATTCTGGTGTTACTAATTGCAGCACCTCAAGGCTTTAACCTTAAGGCAGATGCCAGTGACATGTTGTTTGAGTCTGTTACAATGTTCTGCATTAAAACTCTGAGCCCACGTCTTACCTCATGTTGGAGGATCCGGTTTCCCCAGGGAAGAACCATGGACTGCAGTGCACTGTGTAATATATGGGGTGTGTATTGTGTCCACAGATCCTGAGTCCTTCAGGATCAAACTGACACATTGGCTCAGAAATCGTCATGCCTGCTTCTCTATGTGTGCCAGGGCCAGTGGTACAGTTTATGTTATTTAGAATGATGTAAGATTGCTACAATGACATGAGAAGGCAAATGCAATCTATGGCATATAAGAACTGCAAGATTAGGGGAGAAGGTGGCCAGAAAACCATGATCCAAGTGCAGCTATGTTTTACTGACCTCATCTTGTGAGACCTCTAGATTCTAGAGGTCAATATCTAATTTTGTCTGAAGATGAACCTTGTTTACTGTCTTCTATCTGCAGATTTCAAACTGTGTCTGCAAGGAAGTCACAGTCTTTTTCGCTGTTCTACTAGACCAGAAAGTGAGGCAAAATGACTTATTTCAGGCTGCCCAGAGAGCCAGTAGTGGAGGCAATATGAGAATCTGGGTCCTAAGAGTCCTAGTTGAGGAAGCACAGAAGAGCTCTTCAGAGGCCAACCTAAAGGCAGGGATAAAATCAGTCTCCAAAAGAGTGATCAAATGAAATTCTGCTGTTGGAAGGTAAATTAAATCCCCCTTTTTTCTGCAGCCTGGGGAATGAGCATGTTTTGGATCCAACTGTGCAACATTAATCACAATATGGAATATTTGAGCCAAAGGTCAGCCACAGGGGGCCAACTATTAACATATGGGATTTATCTGTCTCCTTCTTCCATAAAGATGCAGCATGCTGGATAATTAAACTTCTGAGTGCCAGCGTGGAGTGTAGTCTGTTTTTTTCCGCTGCTCTTTGTGATTTGATCCAGAACCATTTCCTTTCACTGTATGCTCAGAAGGGGAGGAAACAAAGGTGGCATCCTGATCTTCATCATTAATACACAGGAAAACTTGGAGGAAATCCCTTTTTATGCCCCTGGCTTTGTGTAAAGAAAACCCTGCAAACTCAAAAGTCATATTGTTCAGCTCCTATACATATTTATACATCTATGTGCATAGCAGATGTTTCTTCGGATACTTAACTGATGTTTCTGCAGAACTATGGTGTGGAAAAACCTTCACAGCAACCTGCATGCCAGTTGATTTACTTCAATTAAATTAAATATCTACAAAAAACCCCATTTAAAGCGGCTACGCTGGAATAAAGAAAACCACATTCTCCTATGATGTAAGTCAGTGCTTCCCCATGTTATGTGGAACAAAAATACTGGTATACAGGCAGCGCTCATCTCTTCTTTACAAATAGGAGCAGGTAATGGGGAGGCATTTTGCCACTTTGTGTAACTTGCACACAGCTAAAGAATTTCTGAGGAAGGCATCTAGCTGAAGCTTGTCGGGCCGCTGCCTTGTATAACCAGCAGAAGCACTTCCAAAAGCAATTAATTCAGTTCTAACACAGACACCTAAGATAGCAGGCACAAATTTCCCTCTGGAGGTACCTACCTCTCCCCAGCCCACATGACCTGCTTAGACGCAATGTCTCCTTTCAGACAGCTAAAATTAAGCAAGGGGAATCCCACAGCTGCTGACTCTGTACTCCACTTGTTTCTGCCACAATAAGATCGTTATTATTACTTAAGGTTATATTATGGTAATACTCAAAGGCCAGGTAAGGTGCAGGCATGGAGTAAAATGCAATTCCTTACCCAACAAAGAGGACAACGCAAGTAATTCAAGGATGATTTTTCTTTTAATTCTGCAGTTTGACTAAAAAGAAATAAAACACCAGCAGGCAATTAAAATACATAGTACTTGATTC
The DNA here is from genome assembly GCF_963921805.1 of Phalacrocorax carbo. Classification (NCBI taxonomy): domain Eukaryota; kingdom Metazoa; phylum Chordata; class Aves; order Suliformes; family Phalacrocoracidae; genus Phalacrocorax; species Phalacrocorax carbo. Next base: position 8,562,989 of record NC_087513.1, on the reverse strand, counting down.
ATAAGATACCAAAATGCCAAACTACATACTACATATGTCCCATGACACTTATACAATGGAATGACTATATGCTTTTGGCTATAATGCTAATAAAAAAGGGATTTATCTTGTTAAGTATTTCCAGTGCATCATTCTGTCTGAGAGCTGTTCTAAACTGCAGCCAGTTTATTCATGGTTTGGATTCCAATACACTGCTTTTCGTTTAAAATAAATTGGTAATGTCTTACATTTATATCTTTCATCTAGAAAGATCCCTGAGGCCTCCTCAAGTGCTTTCTGGAGTTTCAGTACCCACAGTGCTGCAGGAAGAAGGCTTGTCATGAGTAAAATGCAGTTTGGGCCAAATCTTCATGTGGCCAAGAGGCATGAGGCACAAATGATGTGCCTTAAAGAAGGAAGGGGAACACGAGGAACCTGAGTGGCTCACAGATGGGAGACAGTACTGACTCTTCACGTGTCCCTGTTCCTCACTTACGGGCTGGTGCAGAGCTGGACTGACCCACTCTCTACCCAGCCAGGGCTGCGGGGTACTTAGCAGCTCTTGCACCAAAAGCAGGCAAACCGATGACACAGACCGTCCCTTAAATTACTTGTGAGATGTTTGACTCAGAGCGATCGTTTGACCAGTCTTGTATGAAGCACTGAGTAAGGAAGTAAGACTCTGGGATAACAGGCTGATCTCAGCCATTTCTGGTCCTCAGATGTGTTCTTGGTGAGTCCTTTCAACTTTCTGCCTCTCTCGCTTAAGTCCAGCAACAGTTTTCAAGTCTGGATACGACCATAGTAGCTGAGGGGTTGCACGGCATCACAGTTGTTTCACAGAGCACAAGCTGATAGCATGTGTGGGGACGTACTTTGCTAAATCTGCACCTGGTATAGCGAACGATACCACATAACCACACACTTAAACTGAATGCAACACTGGAACTAAGTAGCAATCACCATAAAAAGTACCCATGCTCCTTTGACAAGCCGTGGCAAGATACCCAGAAATTTTTGGTAGCTTCAGCAAAGTGTTACATTCCATTTAAAGGTGTGGATGTGCAGGATCTGCTGGGGAGATGGTACATATCGCAGCAAAACAGCTGGCTGAGCTGAGAAAGGGTTGGGAAACGCTGATGCAAAGTGTCAGATTTCAGAGCAGGGACAACTGCCTGTGCAGGGTCTAAGGCAATGGAGATAAAGACTCGGTCAGGACTACAAAGCGCCTTTAGAATACAAATGGTTAATGCTTACATACAGAAACGATATGGAGAGGCCCGTAAGGTCACGAATGCAAAAGATAGTGAAATCCAGCATTCCAGCCGGCCTTGCAGTTCATTTTCTTTCTTTGCTGTTTGCAATTCTCTGGTCATACATCATTTCCCCCTCCCATGCTTCATATGGAGGGTTGCTCGCAGAACAAGGAACTATTCAATATTTATACTCCCTCATTCATCTAGGCACATCATTGTACTGCATTTAATAAAAAAAAAAAATCAATTTTTATGAGTTTTTTTTCCATATAGTATCCGTGGGCTTCACATTCGGAATAACTATACCTCAGACCACTCCTATGAAGGAAAGGGTGCCAGGGCTGACACTGTGAACATGAACAGTACAAATGGGTGCTCAACTTGTGATGCTGTTCGTGACTTTTTGAGGAGCGTGTAGTATTTTATAAGGCTTCATTTGTTCACAGCATAGCTCTGATTGCATATGTTGGTGCTCAGCAACATTCAGATTGAACCAGAACTGACAGTGGCCACCCACACTCTGGATTTCATTGATTTGTTAGGTTTCACCCAAGCTGCTTTTTTTTCCTAGTGAAAGAACAGCCACACACAGAGACTTGAGCAGTCTTTTAGTATGTACCAGCGCCCCGAATTTCAGCCTTGCTCCGTAGAAAGCATATTTCTCCCTAGCCACTCACTCCCCTTACCATGCTGGGGCAGTGGGTTATTTAGGACAGATTCGGTGGAAATAGCACCATCTGCTGAACACCCAATATCCTTCCTGCAGGTTGGGTTTTTTTTTTGGAGAAGAAGGGTCTGTCTCCACAGCCCAAGTGATGTTGAATGCTCAGCGACTCAAGTTACTGAGCTCCTCAAATCAGTCTGAAGCTTTCCAGCCCTGGGATGACTCAAGTTGCTTCTGTCACTTTGCTGTGATTTGAGTCATCTGCTCTGAAGAAACGCAAAATCATTCTAGTGATAAATATACAAAAGAAACCAGTTCAATCCAAGTATGTACACCAATGTATAAATACACATTTCACCCCCAAAGGTCTTTCTTTTTTCGGGTTCATTCCCAAAGCCTGTGCACATTGTGTTGTGTCCCAGGTCCTCTGCCATGTCTCCAGTGCTTATTACTCTCTACGAAACAGATTTTGGGGCATGCGGAGGCAAGTTTTGGCTGGCTGGCCACGATTTCTTGGCCTTTTACTTGAATGGGCCCGCTCGCAGTGTGGGGACCGTCATTCCTACGGAGTGACCAGTGGAAATATCCACAGGGGACACAGGGCTCCAGGCCACGGACGGGGAGAAGAAACCGCTGGGGAAAGTTAAAACGGAGGCACAGCTGGAGATGCCTCTTCCACGAAGAGAGGGGTGGCTCCCGCAGGTGAGCGGGGCCGCTCAGGTGCGGCGGCCTCGGCAGGCGTTTGAAAACCGCCCGTGGACACCCGACGCGCGTGGCCCTCCCCGGCCACAGCCCTCCGCCACTCTCCCCGCGCCCCGAGGAGGCACGGCTCCGCGGCGCTCACCTCTCCCCCCCGCCTTTCTCTCGGGGTTTCCACCCCACCCCGGATTTTTCCACGCCTGACAACAAAGGAGGCGGCCGGGCGGCCTCGGCGGTGACTCAGCGGCGGGCCCGCCCCCGGCCCGCCCCGCCGCTCCCCTCAGGCGAGGCCGGGCCGGCTCCGCGCGTGTGGCGGGGCCGCGCCGGCGGTCAGTCTGTCTGTCTGTCTGTGAGCGGGCGGGCGGCTGCCGGCCTCCCTCCCTCCCTCCCTCCCGCCGGGCGCCTCGGGGTCTCCCTGCCCTCGTTCCCCGCGCTGCCGGGCGGGGGAGAGCCGCCCCGGCGAGGTAGGTTTTGTGTCTCCACACACAAAGGCGCGGCGCTGGCGGGGTGGGACGGGACGGGACAGCCGGGACAACCCGGGGGTGGCTGAGGGAAGGCGGCTGCCGTGGTGGGGCTCCGCGGCTCGCGTATGTGTGTGTGTGTGGGGTCCCGTCCCCGCACCCCCTCCTCAGGCTGCCGGGGTATCGGGCGGGCGCTGCGGGGCGGGAGGCGGCGGCACCCCCGGGCCGTGGGGGTCCTGCGGGAGAGCCCCGGCTCTGCTCCTTCGTTCGTGAGGGGAAACCCGGGGAGTTAAGCGCGGTCCTGAAAAAAAAAAAAAAGGGGGGGGGGGGGCGAAGTAGAAGGATGCCCGGGGGGGCTGTGCGGAGCGGCGAGGGGCTGCCGGTCCCGCCGAGCTCGGAGCCGCTTGGCGGGTTCCCCCCGTTCGCCGGGGCTGTGGAGCCGCTGGGGAGGTTCGGCCTGTCGGTGGGGCAACTTTTATTCTCTTTATGTGGTCGGGGTACCCCCACGGCCCAGCGGGGTCCGTGGGCTGCAGCTTGGTGGGGCTGGGGGCTTCTGGTGTTGGGTAGGAAGGAGAGGTGGAAAAGTAAAAGCAATTAAAAAATATACATGTTTTATCTCTTATATGCCCTGCCCGTTTAAATGGGAGTTCAGAGCAGCTGAACTCCAGGTGTACAAGGTGTGGAGGATGGCTGTTTCCTTACAAATCTTTCAAAAAAAGTAAAAGCTGGTGGGGCGGCGAGCCCCGAGGACTCGTGCTGTCCCCCTGTGCTTCCATCGCTCCCAGTGCCGTTCTGTCAAAGTTTCACTCAAGGGCCCCGAGAGTACAAACTTCCAGATTTTCCTGTGTGTTGGGTTGAAAGGCAGGGCAGCTGGCCAGGGTAACTGCGTGGGTAAATGCCTTTTAGGGGTTCACAAGGGGAAGGCGTGCGATGCAGGAGCTCTGTGTGACTTACGTACTTGTTTGCTTCTTCGGTTCGATTTTTTTCACAGCTTAATGAGTTCTGGGATATATCAATACTGTGTGAATGTGGTGAACTGCCGTGGCTGGTGTTGGAGCAGGGTCTGGTCCTGTAAGTTCAGAGCATGCTCGTAGCAAGCTGGAGAGACAGGCAGGAACATGTAAATTTTCTGGGGTTCACTGAGAATTCTCACAGTCAAACAAAAATGCAACCAAACGAGGAAAAGATGCTTCTGTTTGAGCATGATGTGGTTGCTGTGTGTAGCTCATGGTGGGAGTATTGTTGAATAACTCCCTGGCAGCAGTGCTGTTCTGTGTTGTGGTATGTATATGTGTGCGCTAAATCCTGTAGCACCAATGAGGGTATTTAACTTTCATTGACTTGGCAGAGAAGTAGGAGTGTGGAAGAACATTGTTAAAAATGGGAATAATTGCTTGTGGGCAATTTGAGAGGCGTTAAACAGTCTTTAATATCCCTGTGGTACCAACAGGACACTGAGAATCTCTTGCTTTATTGATGGTTGTTCTCTTAGCAATATATGACAGAGCATATACTGTGAATGTGATAGTTGCTTTCTTATTGTCAGTGATATTTGCTCAGGGACAATATGCAATTGTTTGCTGGGCTTTATTAAAAAGAACTACAAACACCCCATATCTCTTAAAACAAAGCCTTTATTGTCTTAAGCAACTGTGGGCCAGTTTCATGCTTGGTGTAGTTCCACTGATGTCAGTGAAGTTTTGCCAGGAATGATTTTGGCAGGTGAAGTGTCACTTGTGTTTTTTGGAGTCTAAAATGCTCAAGAGTAATGAAGGTATTTTGCTTCCAGCACTTAAGTATTGTTAATTAAAATGGTATGTTGATGCTTCCCAAAAGTAAGTGGTACAGGTGGGAGTCATCTCATCAGGCCCTCAAAGTACTTTCCTTCTTGCTTTTTCTTTCTGCTTTCAGATCTTATATGCCTTAATTTACTCTCTTCCTTATTTTTCAGTCTTGAGATCTTTTTTCTCTCTTCAAAATTGAGAAGTTTCTCTGAACTCCAGCTCACGCTTGAGCATTCAGAGGTTTTGCGACTGTGTTGAACTGCTCTACACCACCACTGTGCAACTAGGTAAGTGAGGGGCTGCGTAGCAGCTGCAGTTCGGAGATCTTTCTCGCACATGCACGTGTCTCTTCTTTACAAGCTGATTTGCTTGGTGGCTTTGGTCAGTGCATTTGCTGAAGTGGCAGATTGTCCGACAGTCATGCAGTGGAACAGGCAGGCTTGAGAGAGACCAAGTGAGTAGACTGGGGTGGGGGAGTCTCTGAGTTTTTTACCTAGTGCTGTACTTGTGACATTAAGAAACAATTGGTTTTGAGTACACCCCTTCATAACATCAGTAAGGACAGAAAAATAATCTAAAAATTGGAGCAGAAGAAAAATTGGGAATGATGAAAGCAAATACTCCTGTTTACTAGCTGTGGGAAGAAGAGTGGAACTGTTTAACCAGTAATTGTCCATAACAGAACTTTGGCTCCATCAAAGTTTCAAAAAAAAAAAAGTTATCTTTGTACGCAGTTAACAGTATTAAAAAGGTGTGGCCAGCTCTAAGGCTGTCCTGGCACTGTGGTGGTTGGTCATTTTAAACAAAGTTTCAATGCTCAGCTTTGCAGAGTCTTTCCGAGAAATTTTTTGTGTGACATCTTTGTACAACTTTGGATCTGTTTGCATCTCATAAGTACCCAACAAGAGTGTGTTGGACATAACTAACAGCTGACACTGTTCTTACACTTCTGGAAAAAGCAAGTGTGAAAGAGCGAGATTCATGCGCTGTCTAACTTTGTAAGGGGGGAAAAATGTGCTTTATGCTTCTTCAGTTCAGTGACCAGTCTGAAGTTTTTTCTGGTTTGGCCAGACCTGGCGTATTCTTGAGTACCCGTGGAAGTATGGTTTGCAGCTTAACATAGATGTTGCAAAGAGCCTGCGACTATTCTGTATTTACTTAAGGAGTGTGTAGGTTGGTGTTATGATGTTTAATTTTAACACGAACCAATGGAAGGATTCAGCTGTGGAAAGGGAGTTGTTTACTTGCTAACCTGAACACAGAGGTGCAAATCTGATAGGAAAACCTTTTTTTTACGAGAAAGGTAAATTATCTGACTAGAACTGCATTTCTCAGTGATACTTCCTCTTTCCACATCTTGCATGTTCTTCTCAGGCTTATCTCTGTGTGTGCTTTATTTATAATAATCCTCTCAAAACCATGCTGAAGTGGAAAGGTGCTGCGTCTTCCCACTGTGGGGAAGACACCTTCCTGTTGCAGATGGGGAGTAAAAGCACAAGGAAGTAAATGGGTCATCCATGACTACACAGGAACTGTGTAATGGTGCACGAACTTGAACTCATGTCTCTGGAGCTGTTGGCTAGTGTTGAAATGAAAGAACTTCTCACTGCATGAAGGAGTAGCAGGAGAGAAGAGGCATGGTCCAAAAGGCACGGTATGAAAGTCAGTTTGGTTACCTGGCTGTGATGCAATCAGAAGTCAGCTGCTCTTCCACCAACAACATGCATGTTGGTCTTTGTTAGACTATGAAAAACAGGAGGCTTTTATAATAAGTGCTTAAACAAAAACATTCAGCATGCATAGGAGAGATAAAAAAAATGGTGAGGACCATTTTTCGTCTTCTTTCTGCACCTGCCTTTAAATAGTGGATGCTGTTTTTACAGGATTGGTCTCCAGATAGATCTTTCAGGAGGTCCTTCATCTGGCCCATTGTGCAGTTGCATGAGAGCAGGTGCCAGCAGAAGGGATGAGTAGGCTTTGTGGAGCCAGGAGGGTTGAGGTGAGACCAGGACTGCCTCTCTGTGACCCCAGCACCAGGATGAGGTGATGCAAGCGCAGAGATCCTCAACCCTGAGAGACCAGGCTCATGCTTCTCCTTAAAGGTGGCTTCTAAAAGTGGCGGCTGCTTTTATGGCTGCTATGCACAGATGCTTGCATAGCTGCTGTTCTTGCCTGGCTGCTCTTCCGCTTCAGAGCGTTGGTGCAAAGGGCTGTGTGCGTTGCATGACAGCGAGAGCTGTGCGTGGCAATCCTCTTGTGGCAGAAATCTTAGAGGTTGTATGAGCAGGGAGCAGTGGCATCTGCAAGAAAAGGAAAGATGTGGTCAAACAGAACCTTTTTTTCCCCTTTCTGTGTAACTCGAAAACACTGGAGGGGACTTGCTACCTCCACGTTTCGTCACACTGGGAAAACTGAAGTAACACTTTTCCTTATAGTACTGTGTTTGGTGGTTGACTGTTGCAATTGCAAAATCTGTCATAGTTTTAACTTCAGTTTCAAAACATGTTTTGAGCTGGCATCCTGTTTCTTGTGCTTAGGCCAATGCTGTAAGTTTTGTGCAATGAAAAGGAGGAAACTGACAGGTGGGAGAGCAGCATTTCCAAGTTGTGTCTATAAAAGAATGAGCCACAAAGATCTTGGAGCAGTTGTGTGCAGTGCTCTGTCCACTGCTCTGTATCACGTTTTAAAATAACATTTGAAATCAATAGTTACTCATTTTGTGGCCTGGGCCTATAGCTGAAAGGGCAGGGTTTGTGGTGGCTTGGTGCCGTTTCCTTTCTAGTATAGATCTAGTCCAGCTTACAGTTAATTGAGTCTTCAGCAGGTCATCAGCTTGCTTAGATGGGACAGGGATCCTAGTTTCATGAGGAGAGCAGGGAGCACAAATGCAATAACCTTTGCCTTTATTTAGCTTTATTTATCCTAGAAGCAAAACTCCTGGAGTTGCTTACATTTTTTAAATTTCTCTGGCAACACGAAGCCAGAAGGTTGCCTTTTGTGCAAATACATGCTCTCCTTCAAAGAGAGGAACAGTGCAGCCATTTAGGAACAGTGGGACACATTCCTCTCTTTTAGATGAGATAGATTTCTTTATTTTTACATTTGTACTGCAATTTCAGGCAGTGTATGTGCCTGCAGGATGACTGTAAAGCCTCTGTTCTGTCCTTCAGCAAATCTCAGCCTCTTACATGTACTGCCCTTCTACATGAGCTGCACTGGAGTCCTGCAGAGAACTATCTTTATGACGATGAAGCGTGAAACGTGCTCTTGCTATAAGGGGTGCTTTAATGTCTTGGATAGCAACCTGGCTGCTTGTTGTGGTGGGATGGGTCATATTTTTTACCTTGTACTCAGGAATTATTCACCTTTCCTGTAAGCTGGAGAGCTAAAATCCACAAATTCTTCTGAAGGAGAAACTACCCTCATGTTTGACTTTGGTTGAAGCAGCACTGCTTTGCAGTATAGTATATTTTGGGGAGGGGAAACTGAGTCTTGAAACTGTTTGCTATTGTGTAAAGGGAAATCCACATTAAGCTGCTTTTGCTGCCTGTCTTGGAAGGACGTTCAGTTCACCTGGCTCGTGCCCACTGGTACTAGCTAACCCCCCCACGTCCAGTGGTGTCTGCTCTGAATGGGAGCCAAACACTGCCAGTCAAAGGTATTTCAATAGCGATGGCATTCAGTGGGTCTTCTGGTGTGTGGGTGAGAGGGGGAAGATGATGGGAAATAATAGAACAATTCTTTTCATTCCTTGCCTGTAGAGTGAATGGGTATTCATAGGACCTAATGTATATACACAGGCTTTTGTTCTGGTGCTAATAATAAAACAGAGTTCACAGCTCTGGATAGTCAAGACGATGTGATGAGAAGTGGGTCAAAACCATTTGTGTGTGCATAACTGCACTCCTCATCTAGGCCAGTGCCTCTGCTGGATGCTTCTAAACAAGCTGAAAAGATTTCAGGGGAGCTGGAGTTTATGCTGTCAGATGGGTGAAGCTCTAGCTGAGCAGAGCACTTAAGGATGGGGATCGCAACGGATGGTGTTGAGTTGCTTTGCATGTTAATATAACCACAGAGGAAAACTGTTTAGTACCTCTGAAGAGCAAGGAGTTTAGCTGGAGCCAAAGGAAATTTTCTTCTTCCTGGCAGGATGAGTTGTGGATCAGCCCTTCAAATAATGTGCACCACTCTGCTCTTTCAGCTGAAATACATCTCTGCTATCTCCATTTCCTTTTAAGTGTAATTGGGGACAGCATGACTTGCTGAGTATTCCACTGTGTTGCTGTAATGTCCTTCAGACTTGCTGTGGTGGTTGAGCTCCCCGGTGCCCTTCAAGGAAGAGTGGGTGCCTTGGCTCACCCTGAGACATAGTTTGGGGCTTGGCTGTTGGTACAGAAAGAAAGCCAATTTTCATCTGAGGTGGCTGGGATTTGGGGGATTTATTTTTTGAGAGGGTAGGGAGGAGTTTGATTGGGTTATGATAGCCTTTGCATTATGTTATGATTTATTTATTTTTTTAATCCTAGAGTTTTTCCAGCTATCTTCACCTTGAAGGTGAGCTATGGCATATAATGCAAATTGGAATACACATGTTTAACTCACATAATGCCTGACACCTGATCACCACTGCCCCCTGAAAACAGTCTGGCAAGAATTTATAGCCAGGTTTGGGTTTCTTAAAAGAATGGGGGAAGAGTCATGGTGGTTTTAGGGTTTTCTTTGGGTGGGAGGTGGGATTTTTTGGTATTTCTAAAAGTAAACCAACTTTTTCTTCCAAGCCTTAGAAATACCTTTGAGGCCCTCCTTCTCTTGCAGAAGCAAACCGGAGTGCTGTGTATTGTAACAGTTTTCCCACTTGTGCTGGCAATAGGTTTTGCAAAGTGAAGAGATTACCTTTCGTAGGTGGCTGCTACCTGGGTGAGGGTGAGCAGTAAGCACTGCTTGCCTTGCCACTTTCCTTTTTCTCCTCCATCCTTTGTCACAGTGAGCTGTGCAATGATGCGCTAACTGATGACAGATGCTCAGGTGCAGGAGTCGTGTGTCTGTAAGGGAGTCCTGGCTGTGCAGGATGTTGTCCTGTGTGTGCTATTTGTTACTACGCATAGCAACTGTAGTGAGCAGGGTGGCTCTCCAAAGACAGTCTAAGCGTGCCCATTACTCTTCATTTACCTCTTTCTTCTTCCAAGTAGGAGGAAGCTGAACAAGTAAATTTCTTATGCAAAATATGAAGGGACGTATTCTTCCTTTTTCAGAAAATGAATTCTAAAGCTAGCTTTAGAATTCAAGAAATTCAATGTCTCTGAAAAGCAGAAAGCATGTATATCTTGGGGTGAACCTGTATCCCATTGAAAAGACTTACAATGGGAACTTCTGAAGTTCCAGTGACTAGAAAAGCCAGCCTTGAGGCTTGTTATGAAGGCTGTAGCTTGTGAATGTCCATGCCAGCCAGTCTCTGGTGGAGGATTTAATTTAAGAGGCTGAAGCACGTGTTACAGATGCCATTGCATCAAAACACTCACTCTTTGGAGGAAGCTCAAATCTGAGTTCTTGGGCCTTTCTTGCTTTCTCTTTAGTTAGGGACTGATGAAACTGAGCAAAAAGAGGGAGAATTTGGAGGCATCAGCTGGCTGTGTTATATGCTACATCATTTTCCTAATTGTGCAGAAGTGCTGTACCATCAAAGTTTCCTTTATAAACCCAAGAATTTATGGACTGTGCAATGACTGTGGGGTTTTTTTGCAATATAGTGTGTTAGCAGAGTAAAATACATTCCCTCGCTCAAAGATGCGGCAACAAGTTAGTACATCAAGTTAGAAAATGTGTGCCAACCAATGTTGTTTTTTCCAGTGGTCTGAGGGCCCTTCCTGTGTAGCGCTGTCCTGAAGAGTTAGTCTCTGCCCTGAGGAATTTACGGTTTAAATAAGGAAGAGAGAGTGAGTGAATGGACATTAGAGAGACAAAAAGGTGGTGCGTTGGGGTTGGGTTTTTTTTTGGTGACACCAGCTCAGTGTTTTTGCAAACCTGAGGTAAAAAACTTTCTTGTATCAGAGAACAGTTTTGCACTGAATGCAACTGCTTTGCTGGAGAGCCAGATTTTTACTGAAACTTACATAAAGCTACATCTACACTGGATCTGTATAAAGGTGCTTTGTCACTCATGTTTATTGCATTACAGGAAAAAATGTTAACACTGTAAGGTGTGCTGTAGGGATCTATAACTTTCCAGCTAGTTGAGGCTTACTTTTTCTCTGTAGAAGCACTAAAAAGGCATCTCCTCAACCTTGTTACCTGTTTCCAGGTAACTACTAGGATTAACAGATCCAAGACAACTGTTCCTTTAGCTAAATGTAATCCATTTGCCAGCTTTAGCCAAAAATTATTTCAGGGAGGAGAAGCACAGGTCTATATAGTGAATCTCTTTTAAAAAAAAAAAAAGACTTAAAGTTAGATCAGTACTTTTCACTAGAAAATTTCTGCAACTGATGTAACTTTTATTGTGAAATTTTACAGCAGACAACTCTAAAAATGGCAGTCAGTTCAAAATGCAGAATCAGATCGGTCTGGTCAGTGATGCTGGTATAACTTTTTAAAGGGACTTGGTGAAGATCCTCAAAAGAGGGGGAAATATTTAAATCCTGGGGGACTTCTTGGATGCTGTAGCAGTGGGCAAGATGGGCACCTAAGTAGCTAAATTTTCTGCTTTATTTGTAATTCAGGTATCTGGTCTCTTCCTAATTCACTGCCATGATTTCCTATGGCTGAGTATTTATTTCTTTCCTCAAAGTTGTTGCAGTGTTGCTGGCACTGGATGACTATGGACAGCATCTGCCAGAGGAAGGGTCTCATTTCTGTTGTGCTGAGGCTGTGGTCGCTCAGTCTGTGATGGACTTAGCTTTGCACCCAGAAGGATGTGGGTTTTGTAATGCTATGCTGATTGAGGTCTTGGTGTCTGCCGTACCAAATTCTTAATTGCTGAAGCATCCCCATATCAGATTTCAGTAAAACTGTTTTTCAGAGCCTCTTTTTTTCTGCAGAACTATGTAAGAAGAAAGAATCTCTAGCTGCTAAGGCACAATGCTGTCACCTGTTTTCCTTTCCTGTGTTTTTTCTGTATTGATGGGCGACTTTGTTTTAATGCTTAATTCTTTTGACTGCCATCATCTGGTAGCATACGTGGGGAGGGATGCATTTGTAATGCCTGTTCTGTGCACCGAAAGGCAAGAATTTAGGATTAACTTTAAGGTAGAAGAGTGTGTGCTTTCAAAGAGCTTTTTTCTTCCAACATTGACTGAAATTAAATTAATGAAGCGTCCCATCAAACTGGGCATAGTGTGCATTGATAAAATGGTGCTTCATTAAATGACTGCTCTAAGTGATCATTTCAAGCCCTTTGTCCTGTTTTAGTATTGGATCTTAATCTCTTTATTACAAGTAACAGCAGGACTAGTAGAATTATTATTGAAGTTTGAGCCAGTGGTGAGTTTGTTCATTCCTTTTTTATCTCTAACTATGAAGAAGCCTCAGCTGATTTCCTATTCAGGTTTGATGCTTCACAAGACTTGAGATATATCTTTATTTTGTTTCTAGAATCACACATTGGTTTAGGGTGTTTTTCTTTCTAAGAGGAAGCTGATTAACTGGCTGCTAAAACAGCCACGGATGTAGTTAATTTACTTTCTAAGTGCAGATGTTCAGAGTGCTATGAAGTCAGGCAAAGATTTGATTTAGAAAGTACCAGGTTACACATACTAGTCAACAAAACATTGAATATCAAAGATAACTCATCACTGTAAAAACAATGAAATAAGGAGCTCCCATTCCTACTGGCTATTTTCCATTGGAAAGGGGACTGTATTCTAAAATACAACCATTCAGATTCTTAGATTAAACGTACTGTTTCTTTTTTTTCTTCTTTTTAAACTGCCATAGTTCAGATGCCAGGAACTCAGCTTAGGGTATCATAGTTTGCTAAATGGGAGGCTCAGAAGCGTACTGTAGGAAACAGTATCCCTCAGGAAGGAAAGGATCCGAAACCTCAACAAGCCGTCTACAAAAATTACAACCATTCCAGTTAATGTGGATAAACTAGGTAATTTCTTCTTAGAATTTTAGAGTCATTGTGTATTGGAAAAACAAACTGTGTCAGGATAAACAAATCCTTCCAATATCTATTTGAAGTAGGTAAATATTTATTATTGTCCTCCTTTTACAGATTGAGAAACAAAATTATAGCCTACAGCTATAACTACTTAGTGCAAGGATAGAATTTGAACTTGGGACTTTGAACCAAGAGAAAAACAAACAAGATTACACACTGCAAACAGAAACATAATGAAAAGATAATATAAACTTTATATTTCAAGTGTAAACTCACTACCCCAATGTAGAAATTATCTTCCCATAAAGGCCTTTAGGCAAGTGGGCAGTGTGAAAAGCTGCTTCTTACTGGAAACAGGATCTTGTTATGCCATGATCATTACCTTACTTGCCAAATTTGTGCATCTTGCATTACCCCCGTTAAGCTTGTTGCTTCTGAGAAAATTCCTAAAGTCAAATTGGACTTCAAATTAAGTTTTCACGTCATTGAAGTTCAAATGAGTAGCACCAGGCAAATTAGAATTCATCTTTAAAAGTTGCAACAAAATAATGCTAGAGATTTCCTTTGTTTATCTCCCAGATAGATTATTGGTGTGAAATACCTGAAGCAGTTGTACCAGATATGGAAATGTAGCTGACTCCAGGACAAGTGATTGGCGTAGTTTTATGGAGTGTCACTAACGGCAGTTTCATTAAACTGCAGTTTTCCTTCTGTCCCGGTCAAATGTTAATTTTCATTACAATTTGGGCTGAACATAGAATAAACTTTTTTAAAAGTCTCTGGATCACAAGACCTTTATTTTTTAATGTAAAGGATGACACACCTTAAAGCAAAATACTCGCTTGCTTCTCTGAATTGCATGCTGGAGGGGTGGTGGCACTCACACGGTTACTGTACCACTCCAGTGTTTGTGCATTTTGGGAGAACAGTGTGGTCCTGTATCAGGGTTAGGGATCCCCGCCCTGCTCCCACCCTGCCTTTTCCAGAGATGCATTTGGAAAGAATTTAATTGCAGTACCTAGTGTTTTCAGTCAATGCCTTTGTGTCACTGATGAAAATTAAGAGATAGGGAGCTTTTAGTGACATTTTTGTGTAAGTTTAAGCAATTTCAGGCTTTCTTAATGATAATTTTTTGTTTCTAAACATGCTAAGGTAAAAAGCAAAGCAAACTTCCCTCATTTTTCTGGACTTCTAAATGTCTTCTGTACTGGATGTTGTTTGAATTGGGTTCCTTTGCCTTACCTGTCTTGTTTGCTCTGGTGCTTGTGTTTCATTTGGATGTGAAATAGCCAGCACCTGACTAATAGAAAACCTAAAGTAAATAAGTGGTAGTGCATGCTAGAGAAGGAAAAGGTCCTACAGTGAGTTCTGGTGCTCTTTAAAACAATTCAAATATATTTCTGTAAACCAGTTGTTGAATGAAGAGTAGATGAATGGAAGTTTAAAAGCTTGAATCATTGAGTTTGGGACACTTAAAGCTTAGACTAGATTTAAGTGTTATTACTTCGAAGTCCTTAATGGAAGGGTAGCAGAAGGGCATTTTTAAAAGGGCTTTCTTTATCTTTGCCTAGGGTTTATAACTGAATCTAGGGCTCGAATTTTACAGGGTCAGTTTAGCATTGGAGTGGGAGTATCAACATACTATGCAAATGTAGGGAGGTCAGCTTAAATGATCAGATTTTTCTGTTCTCTTCTCAACTCTCAAGCAGTTTAGTCTCCACTGTGAATGCTTTTTTTCTGATGAGCGTATCTTCTAAGCCTCTTTTATGGGAGGCTTGAATTTACACTACAGTTCCTTTCCCCTCTGCCTGAGTAGTGTTTGTTAAGAATATAGAACTTCTTATCCAGAGCCAGCTGTTTTGAAGCTGAAAACCTAACTTCAGAAGTTAAAGGCTTTTCAGCTGAAATCCGGCTAAGGTATACGCACATATGTGCACTGAATAAAAGCAAGCTGCCTTGCAGCTGTTACTTGTGGTGGCACCAGGCTTTCTCTCCTCCCAGCCCAATTCTGGACTCCATGTGTTGCCTTTCATAGGCAGGTTGTAAAGCACAGGGCGAAGCTGTTTGTCTGGGTACAAGCATGTATCTTCCAGAGCCAAGTGACAATGCACCTGGGTCTGTGCCTGATTCTGCTCTAGGCGTGAACAAAATAAGCAAGAGAGGTAAAGGTGAAGTAGAGAGTAACTGGAAAGACTTCTTGTGATATGACTGGTCCTCAGCTGAATAACTGGCCTGGGAGTAAACTGGGCTTAATTTCATTGCAGCAGGGTTAGACCTTGTTGCATTATCCCATATAAGACAATTTGTTAATTGCTGGGGTTTTTTCTACCCTAAAGCAAAAGATGCTTTAGATACAGGTGTCAGTTATGTAATGGGCGGATGACAGGAAGTTTGTAAAATGACTGAAAATGGTTCTTGCAAGAATCTGAAATTGTAATTATGTTCATTATAGTGATGGTGTGTTTCTCCTAATAGAAGAGGTCTTTGTACTTAAAGCTCGAATAGTTTGGGCTTTTGGGGCTTTTTTGTTTGGTTTTTTGCTTTTTTTTAAGTGTGCCACAGAAGCCAGAGGTCTCCTACGAGACACCTATTTTAGAAGGAATGTAGGCAGGTAGGCACACTGGAGTGGTACCTTTTCATCATCGTCTTGTTTGATAAGTTTTGACCTGGGGAAGAAAATGGGTCAGACTGCAGTACTGGACTGGAAAGAAAGTGTAATGTGAGATAATGAAAAAAGAAAAGAAATTTGTGGTATATCTGTTTGTACTGTATGTATTTCTGTTACAAACATAAGCTGTAAACTTTCTAGCAGATCTGCACAAGATAAGCTTGCGTGGATTTCTCAGACCAGCATCGCAAACTTGAACTCATCTGTGCTGCATAACTAAATCCCGGTTGTCATCCAGTTCGCATGTAGTCAATGTGGGGATCCTCCAGTTTTGCCTTCCCTAAACCTTGGTTTTGTTTTCCTGACACTTCATTTCCTGTTGATCCAAATTTTTCAAGGAGTGTTTTTGTTTTTCTAACAAGCTTCAAAGGGCTGTTACTTGCAACTGCTGTCTAGCAGCACTGGAATGAGCCCTGTCAGAGCCTGGACTCCTGGTTGGAGTCTCATTACTCAGTCACCAGTTTACATGAAGCTAGGGGAGCTTCGTATCTTGGAGGCTTCAAACCCTTTAAAAATTTGGCTGAAATCAGCCAAAACTTATGAGGAGTGTTGTGAGTGCACACTTAAATATCATGTAAGAAATCTAAGAAGGTCATTTAACTTAAATACCTGACCTGGTCCTGTATTTGCTGCTTTGTTATGAAAGAGTCTCTCTGGATGTTTCTGCAGCTTAGCTTTGCACTAAGGGAACTCCCTGTGGCAGCTCTTGTAGCCCAGCTCTTGCAGTCTGTTTTTGCTAGAGCCATGCTGATTTAACTAAGATGTGGGCATCAGAATAATGTCCTAGATTCTTTCTAGTTTGGGTCTAAATGCTTTGCAACATGGTTGCTACCTTTTTCCACAGCCTGTTGTGCAAGCAAACCACACCGATTTCCTTCAGCTCTATTTAACTGTCATTTGGTGGTTAGCCATGTGGGCAATAGTAGATAAACTTTCATTCTTGCTAACTTTCTGACCAGTGAACCACATGAAAATTTTGTAAAGCTGAAGACGGGGAGGGGGGGGAATCCCATCTATTTCAGTCCCCTCATTTGGTTACAACTATAAAGGCATAATGTTCATTTATCACTTCCTTCTAGAAGCTTTTTGTAATTGAATGAGCTATTTCTGTAATTCAATGACAGGTGTATCGCCAAGTCTTGAAAATGGGAACATACAGGAAACTTGTTATTTCAAATTGTTATGTATCTGTAAACTGGCTTCAGGCCTTAGAGTTGAAAGACTAACCATTGAATTCAACGTACTACTGGGTTGTATCTCAGAAAGATAAAAGTTGGTTTTACGTGGAGTGGAAACTTAGACACAGTATGAAACTCAGGAAGGCCATAGTGAATATGCTTTGGCTGCGGTGCCTTGGTGGTTTTTGGTTTTTTGTTTTTAACAGTGAAGGATCACATTGTAAAGCAGTTTCGTTGTATCAGTGGCCTGTCACATCATGTAGGATCAATCTTTGCTTAAATAGGAAATAGTTACTAAGGAAAGCTGCTGCAGACCTGAGCTTGTGTTCTAGCTGTATTATCTCTGCTGGCCAATAACCACATGTTTTAGCTGATACTCTTCCCAGTGCACGAACATGCCTAGTGAGTAACACGTGAAAAACAAATATAACAGGAGTTGACACATTTGGCCAGCTTGCAGAGTATATGGATCTCATTATTTTTTCCTACTTCCTGCCTTTGGTATTTTATTCAAAAGTTACCTTTTTAATACAGCATTTCCCCTTAACAGCCTAGGCAAAGTTTTTTTCCCATTTCATCTGTATGTTAATCTTTCTATGGGGATGGCTGTGTTGAGTGATGAATTTGGTTTTTAATTTATTTACTTTAGCAGTAGCTTTTTTAATTTGAATTTTGCAGGAGGTTACAGTATTTTTTTTTCTTGGCGTTTTTTTTGTTGTACATAAAAGGAAGGCTAAGAACCACATTCTATTGGGGCAAAACAGGAGGATGTCAGAAGTGCACCACCTACTGCTATCAATAATGCTTTAATTAAATGCTCTGTCTGGCCTCTTGCCTGTGTAAAAAATAAAAATTGGAGACTCTCCTAAGTCATTATTACCTGCTATCAAAAATACTTACGTTTCCATTTACACTTCCATCCCACAGTGAAGCTGAAGAGAAATTGATTAGCAAGTCTCTATATGCAAAGAAATCTTGGGTATTCAGCTTACGTGGTTCCCTACATTTATGTGTTTGCACTGGTGTCCTAGAGCGTCACCTTTATCAAGCCATTCTGTATTTAAAATCACCTTCGTATATACAAAAAGTATGGATCCAGCAGCAAGACTTCCATTGACTTTGCATGTAAGGTCTGCCCAGCGTTGTCTTGATTTACAGCAATATGTGGGATGCTGCCTGCAGAATTCCTTGGAGAGGAAAGTTCGTCTTCAGCAAAGCCCGTGCTTTGCTTCCTCCTATACCATTAACCCTGTTCTTGTTGATGTGAAGTCTTTCTGCAAGTGCTGCTCAGCCTGGTAAGTCAGGATTTAAACTGTCTGAGCAGATACTGGGCAACTGGGCTGCCAACACAGATGGTGGCTTGGCTCCCCTTCCCCAGGAGGAATGAACCTCCCCCCTCCAAACCTGTGCAGGGTTTTTGGTAGTTTCAGCTTTTTTTTGGTGGAGAACAGTAATGCCCTGCCCAGCTCTTCAGAAGGGAATGATCTGGCTTCAATGCTGTTTGCAAGTGTTTGTCCTTTAGGTGCAGTTACAGTGATGAGTAATGAGGAAGGAAACATCAAATCAGACTGCTTTGCTCTGCTTTTTGTTCCTGAATCTCCTGGGTTTTTTAATCTCTAATCTTCAGGGTCAGCCAATGAGGTTTAACTGCAGAACCTGACACTGAGCTGATTACATGCAGATCTGCGGGTGAAATGTTAAGCTCTCAGAAAGGAGACGTGTGGCGCTGCCTGAGATGCAGTGGTGTCTGGTTAGATCCCCATCAGGCAGACCGCATGTGACTGTCTTTCCAGAGCCCAGCTGTCAGAGCTGAAGTTGCGGCGGTCCCCGGGCACCATCCTGTACTGTCCAGGGGAGAGCGCAGGGGCAGTGTCCGCACTGTGCTTTAAGTGTGGCCTTGACACTGCACTCCCGTCGGCTGCAGGTTTGGTGTGACTCTCCCCAGGTCATCCTCCTGTGGGGCCCTCTCTGCAAAGGGTCACCTGCACCACCTGCTACAGGAACTGGCGGGACTGTGCTCAGGTTGCCCTTGCACAGTGTGGGTGCTGGCAGCCAGGGATGAACTCCAGGCAGCACTACCCACCGCTGAGCCTGGCCTGAGCTTGCTCTTTGGGAGGCCGTTTCCCATAAATTGCCGATGCTGTCAGAGTGTCTCCTGGCCCGGCTTTTTGTTGGCACCATTGTTGCACGATTGCATTTTTAGTAGCTGCTTTTCCCTATCAAAAAATTATTTTGCCGTGAATCAGAACTGGCTTAAGAAGTGCTTATGGAGGATGGCTCCCTAAGCCAGACTCCTGAAGCAGTTGAGGCCTATTGCATGTTAGCTGTCCTGAGCTGCCTTACAGCTTCTCCATGTCCCGCAGTTGGGTTTGCCACAGCTGACAGCAGCCTCTCATGGCAGCCAACAAAAGGTGGGGGAAAGGAAACATCATCCTGAAATCTCACTCCCTACAGATGGAGAGCCCTGGCGACCATCAAGTGGAATTCTCTTGTGAGAACTAGGACTTCCCAGGGCTGCTCCTTGGGGCACAGGAAAATCCATCATTTTCTTCTAGCCCACTTTCTTAATTTCCTGGTTTACCCCTCAAGGTAAATTTACTTTTAAGTGCTGTTTACATTTGCAGCTTTTAAAATGTGGGAAAGGCTCTCTTATGGCCGGCTCTAATATAGTGCTAGTAATTATTTGAGAGATGGCCCCTGCATTGCCTCTTGCCCTCTCATCTGTCATCAGCTGCCTCCTGTGTTTTGTGAAGTTTTTGCTTCACGGCTTACTGTGGCACAGCAAAAAGTGAGCTCATATAGAGCTCAAATTACTGTTGAACCAGTTCAGATCTGTTTAATGGAAACCTTCCTTCTCCAAACCCTTTTGCACTCATTTTACTTCAGTCATAAAACAACTTCTGTTTGAACTTCATGAAAACAAACCAAAACCCTCTTCTGTGTTAGTTACAAAACACTTTGGTTCCTTTCCCTGTTTTTGTTTTGTATTTTCTTCACTGCTGCTGGAGTAGTGTCTAGGGGTAAAAAGACACTGCTTCTCAGCCAAACAATTTAAATTTTTCATAAAGGGACATGTATAACCAAACTCTTTGTGAAATGAGTTAAACATCCATTCCAGCTCAAGCTTGAAATAGGAAGCGTGGATCATTTAAAAAGCCAGGAAAATTTGGACATGATAGAGTATGGATGCGATAATATTTCTCAGCAGCTGTGGAAATAAAGGAGAAACGTCTGACTGGTTCTGGCAAAAGCGTGTATAAATTTATAACTTAGGGTGTATGCATATGATCTCATGAGACAGAGTGAATTTTTGCGACCGCATGTAACGCTGAGTGGTATGCGAGCATCAACCCATATTTACAAAATCCTGTGGTAAGTGTCTTTTCAATTTTTTTTGTATTTTTTCCTGAGGCAGAGATGTGCCAGGATTTATTGTAGACCTTGTTAAGTAAATTCTATGTCTCCTTTTGTATTCTTGCTTTGCTTTTTGGCTTTCTGTGCTACTGGCTAATCTGTTAGTGATGCTTAGTTTAAAGGGACCTCAGCTGCAGTCATACATGTGGAGGAAAAAAAGTAAAAATGTATGTAATTCTGACTTTTTCTCTGAACTCCTTATGTTTCCTCTGGCTTTTGAGATGGCGTGATATTGTCTAAGTTAGTTTGGCACGTGATGAAAAGCTTTTTAAAATGGTCAGCCTTGCATTTATGCAGGAAAAGCTTTGGTATCTTCTGCCTTCAGAATTTCAGCGAAGCCATGATCACTGCAGAATCATTTGGGTATGGGTTCTCTCCAGTTGCTTGTTTGACTTTCACAAGGAACTGTACATGTTTTTAAAAAATGTAATAAATAAGATATTTTAGCCTTACAGACCCAGTGCTCTGTAGACATTCAGTAAATGACTCTGAGATCAATGGTTTCCTGTGTTTTATTAGCATGCCGATTTCAGCTGGTCCTCTAATATCACATTTCTTTTTATAACTATTTTATAAGGAGAAGGACCCAATTAAACCAGTTCAGGTTTCTCTGTTCCAGTGCTGTTATCCTTGCTCTCATCGTAACATGCCTGTTCTGTCTGCCTGGTGCTGTGCTCCACAAGTCTCTGCCATTGTCCCCCTGGCACTTCGCCATTTGCACTGAAAGCTCCCACAGTCACTTATGCAGCCGTATCTCTTTTGACCATCTCTGCCTCCATTTATTCTGATGTGTATGCAAAAGCACACAATCCCATGTTCGCTTTGTGTTTTTTAGCCTGCAGAAACCAGGATTACAAAGTGGTTCCACCTCTCTGTGCGGAACTGCTCTAGAGACTGAAACCTCCCAGGGTGGAGCTGCCCCTCATATCCCCTGTGCAATTACTGACTCCTGTGCCAGCCCCCCAGAGCAGGGCTGATGTAGGGAGGTGGGAGAGGAGAAGCAGACAGTGGCCGCTGCAGGGTGATTAGAACAGCTTTTGCCATCTGATCTAGCAGCCAGGTGGTTTCTGGTGCTGCCAGTAAAGGTGAGGGTACAAGGTAGGCAGGAAGGAGGGGCCATCCTATACCTGCAGCAGCATTGCCCAAATGCAGGTATCTGGGGTGGAGCAGGAAGAAAAGGAAGACTTCACATCTTGGGGCAGTGTGCCTCTTAAACAATCGTTTTCCACTTCTCCAGTGAAGAGTAATGCAGGTGAGCAGAGCCTGAAGACTTTCTGCTGGATGTAAGCCTGACATGAATCTGATTCTGCTCTGGGTGTCTGGTGTGTGGTAACGTAGCACTGCTGCAGTCCTCACTGCTCTGCTCTTTAACTGGGAACTCAGTCAGGTCTGGAAGCATCCACTACGTTTGTGCCTTTGTGGTGTTGTACAAGCATCCCATCGGCGGTGTGATACAGGAGTGTGTCATGTCCCAGATGAGGTCAGAGGAGTGTACTCTAGGTTCTCTATTGGGATGTAGACTTAAACACTAACTGTGAATTCAAGATTGGCAAAGACCTGTTTCAGGATGGAATGTCCGGTGATTTCAGTTTGTCTGCTTAGAGATCTTGGTTGAGTATTTTGCTGAATCTATACATAGGGGTAGGTCTTCAGGATTGTGTAGATCGAAATATTAATTTCAACTGTGTTAGAAACCTGTAAAAGTAATGGAGGGAAAAAATCCTATTTACAAATAAGTTTAAAATAAATGTGTAGTTTAGCCATAATGAAATATGGGTAACTTAACCTTCCATACCTCCTTGATATAAGCACCTTAAGGCTTCCCTCCCTGCCCTGAACATTTGTGACCTGTTGACATATACTGATTAAGAGGTTGGAACCATTTCTTTTGAGAAACAAGCAAAACTTGACAGTAGTTTTTCTGTCAAATTCAGAGGTATTTTCTTGATTATTTTATTTCATTCAATGAATTCAGTAGCTAGTTACTTCAATTCAATAAGTAATTGAGCTTTCCAAAGCTGAGAAAGTAATATAATTGAGATATAGAAGGATAACTCTACTAGTTCTAAAATCTGGAATCAAGACCAAAAATAATCCAGTTGCTAACTTCAGATAATTAGTTTTATAAATTTGATCTGTAAACATAATGTCTGTTCCACTTTGTGCCCAGCCTGCTTCAGGTGATTTTATCTAAGTAAATCAGTTTCACTTTGGTTTTGTGAATTTACTCTGCTTTCACTTACGTCTTTTAATGCAAACTTGATAGAAATAACAGCTGAAAATGTTAGAACATCAGAACTGAGTCATTTTCCATGTGTAATAAAGAATTTGCATAAGTGTGTTATATGCAGTCAATTGGTGCTGTAATTTATCTGCCTCTTTAGCAAACAAAAGGCTCATGTTACAGCAACCCTTCTGCAGAGCATAACTGAAATGTACAAAATGCTACAAGTATTGAACAATCCAGATTTCTGCTTAAAGAATTTTCTTTTTTAGCATTTGTTCATTTCTAGAATACAAATCTACACCAGTGTTTTCTCATCTCGTGTCCTGTTGAATCCTTTTGAGTTGAAGTAAAAAATGGAGGCATGGGATTATTTTGAGCCTGTGTGTACTTTGCTCTTGATGTGAGACATTGAAACCCACAGACAGCAAGCTTTGGATATGTAGAAGTTGCCCCTGGCTGTGCAAGAAGATACTTAGATGTGCGGATCATGAAGAACCTTTGAGGCCTTTCAAGAAAGGACTACCTTAGTTAAAAACAAGTTTAAAAACTGAAGCTTGCTATGATTTCTTTCTTAAATCTGAGATATGCCTGGATAAAGGGAATTAGATATAAAAAGGAAGTCTTAAAACTGGTTCAAATCAGATTTCAAAGGTGAGGGTTATGTTGGTCATTTAAAACTTTGGGTTTCTCACCACCACCAAAATCAATAAATGACAATCTAACATGAGGTTCTGGGAAGATAGTCTGGCCTGTAAAGGGCCTTGTGCAAGTTAAAACAGATGTGGCTTGGGATCATATTTAGCATTTGTGGCTCGTGACAGTAGTACACGAGAGGAGATGACTTGTTCTCATCAGCATGAGATGGTTGTAGATTCAGCTTATGAGGACTCCATTATTTATGCATGTTTTGGCTAGATCTTCAGTGCTGAGTTGGAGAATGTTGGTCAGCTACACCAGCAAGGCTCTGGTTTCTGAAAGATGGTTTCTGCCCATCCTACCCCAGTGCCTCACTCCAGTACCCTTCGGGCCTTCAGAGTGCCATTTGGCAGGCTTTGTTAACGGTCTGCTTCCTGGCTCCCTTCTGCACATATGACTATTAGTCATCTGATATTCATTTGCCCAAGCGCAGCTGTGTAAGATTTAGGATAAAGGATGGCACTTCTAAGGGAAGCAGAAGGGACATTGCCTTGAGCCTGTGCTTCCCTGTGTCACCTCCCGCCAGTGTCCTGCAGTGCATGCATGGATGCACACAAGGCGTGTGGCGCAAGGGACCTACTCCTGCACTGTCTCCTGTTTCAGCCACTGTGACCCTCTCACGTGCCTTTTTGGCTCACTGGAGGAAAACACATGCTTCTTTGAATGTTTACTCAGTAAATAGAGGCAATAGGTATCAAGTACACTGCATTCTTCCAAAGATGTAACAATTTCCCCACCACCACCTTTACAATGAATCTGAATGTTTGATATTGACAAAATGGCAGTAGATTAAATAGCATTTTCAATTCCAACTGGATGTGACTGCTGTAATTGTTGCTAGGCAGTATCTGAAGACATTTCTATCTAAATACAAAACCTAACTCATGGGAGAGGGAAGAAGAGGTTGCTAATGGGATTATGAAGTAAAATATCGATGAACAACATTCTCTATCTTGGAGAGCGGGGAAGGAGGAGAGCAATTTATACAAAAGAAATAAGAGACCTTGGTTTGCATATTACTTATGGATTAAAATTTGTAGTTTAAACAATGGGATTGAATCTGTTAGCTGAGTTAGGATTATATAGATTGAATTGGGGTTAAATATTCAAAATGTAAGTATTGCAAGTATTTAAACCAGAAGCAGGAGGAGGTAGGGTGATAAGTAGGAAGCAATTGGGCTCATTCTCTGTAAGGCTCTGAGGCTGGTTCTTGTGCATCCAGCTAGGGGATTTGATTTTTCTTTTTTTCAGTCATGTTATTGAATATT
Organism: Phalacrocorax carbo; assembly: GCF_963921805.1. Taxonomy (NCBI): domain Eukaryota; kingdom Metazoa; phylum Chordata; class Aves; order Suliformes; family Phalacrocoracidae; genus Phalacrocorax; species Phalacrocorax carbo. The sequence goes on along the minus strand of NC_087513.1, from coordinate 8,538,597 downwards.
GATTTTTTTTTTTCTTAAGAAAAAAACCTATGCAAACCTATGTCTTTCTGGGAATTACAAAAAACCAGCAACATACTTTTTTTTTGTACATAGTTTAGGTTCCCATCCTGTTTCCCATGTCTCACATGTATGGAAAAGTACCATTGGAAATGCAAACAAGTTTAATTAGGAAGCAGAAACTTGTGATCAAAGTCTGATGTATATTTAATACAGTTCATCACAGGGGTCAAGCTGAAAATCGAATGTAACAGTATAAAGTGTTTCAAAGCTGTGTCTTATCCTAAGTGCAGTGAACCTCTGATTTGTCTGGTATTTTAGGTGATTAAATAAACAGGACATGCATTTATTACATCGGAGCTATGCCCAAAATAGGAAACTGTATTAGAAAACTTGGACTGAAAATAAATAAATAATGTTACTTTAAGTCATGGGAGAAGAGGCCTTACTGCGTACTGGCGCTTCAGGGACACAGAGGGCTGCTATCAGGATACAAGCATGGGTCAGTTGGCCATCCTGCTTTGAATCTTGTCTGTGTTATAAACTTCATAGTGACAGGATAAAAGAGCAAGTGGAGAGGGAGAATCACACATTTATGTGAAAAGCATCTTTTATCTCTCAAAGTTTTCATGTGTTATTTTCAATGTTGTGCCAGGTCAGTGCTATAACCACCTGATGGTTCTTTTAAGAGTTTATACAGACCCACATCATCCTGTCTAGCACTACCCTTCCAACTGAAGTGTCTATTTTCCTTTATAGTTGTCAAGAAAAATGCTGTTAGAGGGTGATTCAGAGTGAAGCTGAGCCAGAGTTGAACCTCCAGAGGATGGTAGCTCTTCGGCAACTGCAGTGAACTGGGGTGACTGGTCTAGACCAGGTGGAAAGAATTCACACATAATCTACCTGCTGTTCAGTGAAGTTCCCAGAATGGCTTTGGATAGAGCTCTTGAATGCCCTGTGAGGACATAGAATGCATTTTTTTTTTCTCCTTTGGAGCCCTTTGAAAGGTAGTTAATAATACACAGGTCTCCTCTGAGAAGTCAAGGACTGCTGATGGACAAATTACCAGGATTATCAAAAGAACCATATTTTAATTTGCCTTGCAATTTAGAAGAACAGAATATTTCAGCATCTATAGCACCTACCATCTGTTAAATTTTTTCAGCGTCAAAGGGCTTTCACTGAGGATAAGTCTTCCTTTGTTTTACATGGTCCACACTTAATTTTGGTTTCTGAATTCTGCATATGGCTGTTTCCTGTGAAGACCTTTTTGTAAAGGACTTGTGCATGTTCCTGTTATTTCTCACATGCATCCTTCTGTGCAGGCTTTGGATGGGGGAATGAAGCCATCTAATGACTCAGTAAAGGGATTTTTCTGTACTTAAAAATAATTCAGTCTTTAATTTAGAAAATGTTTGAACAGTGATGGCACGTATAGAGCATAAAATGCTTCCATGATATCTGTTGGAAGGAATATCCATGAATAAAAAATGAATTACTGAATCAATACTATTACTTTTCATTCTCTGCTTTTAGACTTGCCTGTTGCTTTCATTCTCTTTATTAGCCTTCCATGATGGTGGATTTCTCCTTTCAAAAGATGCAACATGGCCCTGTTATTCTTCATTGCTTTGTTTCATCTGCAGCGCACACAGTAATGTGATATGGAAGTTGGGAGTTATAATTTCAGAACTGCACATGCAGATAGTTTGTCTTTAAAATATCCTTCTCTTCCCACCCCCACCCCTTGCTTCTGATTGGGTCTTTTGCCATATCAGCTCTTCCCTGTTACCTCTTTTTATTATTTTGTTTTCTGGTATGTTGCACATACTCTGTGTTCAGAGTAAATTGTTGTCCTCTGAATCAGAGGCTATTACAGTACTAGATGTAGATGAGATGATTAGATGAGGTCTCCTGGCTCTCATTTATATAAATCTTAAATAATCCAGAGCACTTTAGGTGTAAGTATAATTTTAATAATAAAACTCACCCTATGTTAAATTCCTGGAGATCTTTGTCTTTGTAATAGCAGTCCTCATCAGGATTATTAACCTAGGGTTATTAACTTTCAGACGTTCACTAAGGCCAAGTCTTGTTCACTTCTACTGATTTAATAAACTAGCATCATTATATCTTTGTTACACCTGGCCTGGACTTGTCTCTTTGTGCAGAGAGTAGCGGTGATTTACTGTCTTAGTTTCAAAATTGCTAAATTCTGTGTGAAGTACAGTGGCCAGTGTTCATTGAAGCCGATAAACCTTCCCCAGAGGAAGGCTAGTTTGATAACGACAAAGGAATGAGGATGATAATGAGAGTCACTGGTTTGGAGAAATGAGTAGGTGTTAATGCTAGGCAAAGAATAACTAAGTGTGTAATGGACAGGTAGTGAGAGTAACTCTCCAGCACTGACTCCTGTTCACATCAGTTTTGTTCCCTTATTTGTTTCATGATCACAAAACTAGATTCTACTTTAGTGCAGATTTTTATCTTCCCCTTCCTTGTTAGAGTGAAGATGGTCACAATTGGTGGTAGTAATGAGCCCACGTACTGTACAAAGTCAGGGGAGACGGCAGTTCATTGCCGCTGTGCCCAGCCTCGTTTAATGAAGCTTTCTGAGAGCATGCAGCAGTAGTGCGTGCATTTTGTGATGATGATGGAGCCTGTTAGGTTTTAAATGCGTTTTCTTTCCAGAAGCGTGACTGAGTTTTCATGTGGCTTGGTGCTCTGTTCAAGGTTACATCACCATTTCCATTCTAAACCCCTTGTTTCCTGTAAGGGTGCTGTGCAGCAGCCCTGTACAAAGCAAGTTACAAAGTGGAAAAACGTTTTGTGAAGATTAAGAAAGGAAAAAATTTCAGCCTCTTCTAATGTTCACTAAAAGTATTGGAAGGGAAGAAAGCCTCCGTGTGCATGATTAAAATGGGTTTAGAGGGCGTTTGAGGTGCTTGGAATAAGAGGCATGTCCTTCTCACTGTGGGAACGTGGGGAAGGTTGAAGGTGGAGCAGGGTAACACCTGTCAGTAGGTAAGGACTCTGAAGTTATTGGCATTGAGCTGGAGCAGTAAACGCAAATGTTAGCAAGGCTTCTGCAGTGAGCAGGAGGTGTGTGTGACTGTTCGGCTAGAGTTAATTGCCCCAGGGCACTGGCAGCTGTACCTGCTCCAGGCTCTGGCTGCAGAGCTCTTCCTATACATTGTCATTTCTGTTAAACCTGCTTGCTGATGAAGAGCTCTGGCTCACTTTGTTTGGCTTGGTGCGGGAGTGGTGTCTTCTGTTTTGTTGGTAATTGTCTCTAGCTCGGAAGGGAAACTCTTGAATCTCTGCTGGTTGGCATATCTGTGACTTGTCATAGACTTTTCTGTGACCTTGGACCATGTGCTTTACAAAAATGGAAGAGGAAATTAATGGAACATCTGACCTTACTTTTTAAGGGTCAGACTTTCATTTTTACTTTCTTGACTAAAGTTTATTGAATACTAAGTTATTCTGAGTTGCAGAGACTTTTTGACTAGGGTAAAGCACTATATATTGCCTTTCTTTTTCTTTTCCCAATTTTAAAAAGTTTCATTTCCTTGGTCTGTGAAACTGTAATGCTAGATGGTGCGTAAGATAGTCATTCCTTGCTCATACACTCAGATCTAACTTATAATAGTTGGAGGCAGTTTGTGGTATTCAATTAGAGGCAAAGGAAGCCCTGAGTTAAGCAGCTCTTACTAAATGAAATTTTAATGATGATATTGACAGACTTCTAGTGCTGGCCTTGTGGATTGTCGTAGCAGTTCAGCAGTGTGCAGTAATATTCACTTCCAAACTGAAAGTCTAAAAAGAAGTGCTGTTGTTGCGTGACTTCAGTTCTAAATAGTCTGTATTAATTTTTGATTTCCTATTTTTAATGTAAATGAGTAGTTGATTTAGAGCTAATACAGCAAATGGTGTGTCAGATTTTTAGAGTGTGAGGGGATCTTCTGGCATTAATGTTAAACAGGCTTATGTCTTGTTCAGCCTACGACTTCAGTCTGCCAATCTGACTTTGTTGTGTCACATATTTTCTTAATAGTTTGCACATTTGGGGATTGCTTTTTACAAGAATCACCGTAAAAATATCAAATAGAGGTGATTCATCAAGATCTGCTTTGATTATTAACAAAGGCTATATATATGTGAGTATAAATGTATGTATGTATCTGTATGTTTATGTTTTAAAACAGCAGGCTTCAGGCTTTAACCACATGCAGAATGTAATCATGTTGTTTATTTCTTGGCTGAACTTCTGGCCAAGAAAGGGACTTGGCTATGAAATGGACTATTTATTCTCTTTTTAAGTCCGCAAATGAACTTAAAAGGAAAATAAATACATGGAAGCAAGAGAGACACTTGGGATTATAAGGACATCCAATATTATCCACCAGTTAGAGCCATCTTTTTCCAATGATGGAAAATTCAAGAGTCTTCTGTTAGAGTTTAAGTAGGCAGGATTTTAAATTACTGCACATCTAGAAGGGTAATAGGTGGTAAAATGCAGAAGGGCTAATCTTACAGGGCTCAACTGGGACTTGCATGACCCACCTTCCGTTTCCAGTTCCACCTAATTTCTCATATAGCTTTGGGGAAGTAGCTTGATTTGTATTTGGTTTTGGTTTGGGTGTTTGGTGTGGTTTTTTTTTTTAATGTTCCCCATCTCATGAAATAAGAAGTTTGGTCTCAGCTCTACAGAGTGCTATGAAGATAAATTGGGAAGTGTCCAGTGGATGAATGCAGACTTCTGCTCCTAACTTTAGCCCTGGGCTACCTTGATAACGAGTCAGGTGGGGAGAAACATCTCTGCAAAGTAACTCCAGATTTATGCACTTCAGAGCATGAACAAGCAAGTGAATGTGAGTTGCTCAGGAGCTGTGGCTTATTCTTTCTTCCTTTTCTACTGTTATGGCCTTTCTCTCTTCTGGGCACCTCCTTCCCAGCGGTCAGGGAGTTGCTGACCCAGGTTTGCTCCAGTGCTTGATCTGGGTGGGGACGCTGCTCTGCTTTTCAGTCGTTGGCTCTATTTCTGCTCTTTTGTTCCTGCAAGTCACTGGAAGACTGCTGTTTTGACACAAAGTGCATCTTTTATTGTATATATTCCATAGTGCTACCAAACATAACAAAGTATTACAAATTCTGTTTTTGAACCTGTGGAAGGTGTGTGAGTAGGCTTGTCAAGGGGCACCATCCTGCAGCTGACTACCTGCTTAAGTGCCTGTTCCTAAGTACACAGTGCAAAGTGATTCAATAAGCTCTTAAAACTGGAAAAAAACACCAATGTCTAATGAGAAGTCTTGTGCTGATTTAAACATATATTTGATTTGAATTAATTTAAATAACTGTGAGAACATGTGCTACCAAAGCCACTTTTCTCAAGACCTAATTGCTTTTAAGTCTTGAAAACTCATCTTGTGCATGCACATCTACAATTCTAAACATCTTTAAGATAAATGTAGATTAATGAAGTGTCTTGAGAGTGCTTGCCTATACATGCACTTAACCTAAATGGATGATGAACTGAATATATGAATGCTTCATTACACAGAGGCAAAGGCGAGTCCAAAGTTTTTCATTTGAATGAATAAAGCTGGTACTGACTTTCATACGTGTCCAAATAGTGCTCGCATGTCTCCTTGCTAGGAGTCTGCCACGCATTTACAGTCTGATCTCATTCCTCGCCAACAGGAGCAGATGGGGATTCTTGAACTTGGCCCAAATTCCTAGAAAGTCACTCCACTGACATTTTATAAAGGTGTGAGAGGGGGTGGGAATTTGGATGGCAGAGGGTGCCATAATACAGAATGATATGAGAAAGAAGCAGCAACACTTCACTTTATTCAACACTGTGGCGATGACTGTGAATATAAAATATTTCAGTGTGGTGGAATAAATGCTTCTCTCCCTTGCCATCTAGGTGCCATATCAAGTGGATCCTCTTCGCTTGATGTTTTTTTAATCCCCCCGCTGCCCCCCAATGTGATTAGTTCATAATTCTTAATGACAGTTTCAAATTGGAACATCCCAATACTTGAGTCTTTCCCTTCCCCTTCCCCAGTTTGGATTTGTATGGGAATTTTGTCTACTTTGCAGATATTTTGACAGGGCTCTTGAAGATGGGTGAGAGCCACTTGCAGGTATTTCCTATTCCTCTTCCCCAGCACGTGTCTGCCTGTTTCTCCGTGGTCTCAGGATTGCTGCTCCCCCCCAGGGGAACCTGGGAGGGAGTGCTCAATCCCAAGCGATTTTGAATAAGAACATGAATTTGGCTCTGCTACCTGTTGTTATCTAAAGGAACAAGCAGAAATGAGTTTATGTGTATTATTGTAAAAGAAATAGGGGGAATCTGAGGTGTTATATTTAGTAATGGTAATTTTAAAGTTTTCCACATGGAAATGTGATTTTTGCCATTTTTAACAGGCTGTTCTCAATTGCAAGCCAGACTGGTAATGCCTTTGTCCGCAGCTGTACTGATTGAGGAGCTCTTGGTATACTTGAGGGGTTGGAGGTTTTGTGAGCAATCTTACAAGTTGGTTAACCCTAATTTAAAACAAAGTTTAAGAGAACAGAGTGTGCTTCTGATGGAGTAACTTCTAGAACACAAAATTCTCTCGCTTCTGTCAAAACATTAAATATTCACATCAGGAAAGGTCTGGTAGCTTTCCTTTAAAATGCATGGCTTCAGCCTCAGTGCCAGCAAGATTTTGTGTTAGATTGAAATTGCCATATTGTATCAGACTACGGTTGTCTCTTTATTTATTAGATACCTACTTGCGTGATGGGCTTTTCAAGGAAAGCTGAGCACATCTCTTGTTATAGGTAGTATTAGTTCAATACGTGAAAACCTGTGTCTTTGTGTGTGTAAAATCACACACGAAGCTGAATCACCGCTTTGCAAAATAGTTCAGTTGGTGAACTTCAATTTTTTGAATGCTCTCTTCTTTTGTTGTTGTTTTGTTTCAATTTGTCAGTTATTTTGTTCCACTGTTCCAGCAAAAATCAGATATTGCTAATTTATATACTTTGAGACTCGTGGACCAGATTAAACGCTGTAACAAAAGGTTGAAGCAGGAAAGGGAATTATTGCTGTGAGTGGTTAGATGTATGCTGGTTTTCAGTATCTAGCAAGAAAACGGGGAGATGTGTAGGCTGCAAACCTGTATTTATATGGTGCAGGCTGTTGGAGTTATTATCCATAATACCCAGCTCTGACTAGCATGGACTAGTCTTGTATGCATCTGTATAGTATGAGAGTCATTTGCTGCTCTCCCGAATGCACAGGCTTCTGTCTGTCACTGACTGCTTTTTCCTTTGGCTTCTTTACAAAATAGCTAGTACTGAAATGGTTCATGTACCCACCTTGTTGATGCTAACGTACTGAGCTGCGTCCTCAAAAATTACGTGATGGCTTCCAGGCGCCTCTGGCATCGGTACAGTGCTGTGGTCTCTGCTTCAGTGTGCCATATAAACCACGTGCAGTTTTTACTGTGTACTCACTCAGCCTAAAGGCACTCCAGTCCTGTACGAAACACGTTGCTGTCTGGCACTGCTGTGTCAGCAGAGTGGTTTAGCAGTACAGCTAAAAAATACACCAAAGAAAATGCAAGGAATAGTCTGACTTTCACGCTAAATGGTCAAGCAGCTGCTTTGGAGCAGCAAGCCTGCCAGTTCCTATAAAACCAGTTCTTTGCATGCAGTGGATAATAATATCCCTTGCTGTTGAATCTCCTTCCTTGTAAGGAGCAGACCTCAGCTGACATTTCTCATGCTTCTAACCCGTTTTCAGGCCTCCACATGTGTTTGTAGTGTGGTTTTCTTTTAAACCCTATGATAGAGTTCCTATAGTGACTCACAGTTTAATTCTTGTCTGACAAAGGTCCTCTTGTCTGTTTTACATGAAGCATATGCTGACATCCACTCAATTCTTTTCATTGAGTATTTGGCAGCATAATTAATGTACGAAGAGTTGATCAGACCATGCTGACTTATACCTGCTGAAAGATCTGGCCCACAGTGTGTATATTTCTCTCTGGGTTTTGATTTACTCAGCATCTTTATTTGGAAGATACACACAAATATTGTGGGGGAGGAAGGAAATAACCAGTATTCAAAATGTGCAATTATTTCTTTATTTCACTCTTAACTGTCAGGGTTATATTTTGTTTGCTACATGAAATTAAAACTGTAATCTCCACTCGCTGATATGCAGATTGTGTAAAGGGTTTAGAAGGATATGAAAAAAACTCTGTGTATGAAATGAAACTTTAGGTTTTTGGCAACTGTGAGGTTAATGGTTTGCTACTGAAACTTTGTAATTGCTGCCTCTCTTGGAGGGACTGGGCCTCCAGGGATCACTGGAATAAAGGAGACTCCTTGGATCCTGCTGATCTTGTTACTTTGTTCAATGGCAAGTCTGGACCTAATAAGAAATTACCTGGTATTTTTTTAGGCTCTCGTTGAATGCAGGTTTCATTAGCAGCTGGTGAGCTGTTAGGCTTTAAGTCTGCCCTGGAAATCCCTGGGATGGCTGGCCACGGGTGTTTTGTCCAAGACTGAGGTAATGTGCAAGCAAACAGTTGTGTGGTTCTTGCTCCCACACTCCTGCATGTGCTATATGGGATTCAGCTTAAACAGGGTTGTATGCAAATGTCTTGGATCCCTCATTGTGTTACTCACTTTTCATAAGACAGTTTTGCAAAAGGCATTACTGTCCATCTGTCTTGTTTTCTTGTGAGGAAACGCAGTTCATGCAGTCTTTCACAGTGAATACGTCCTGAGAGTTTATCTGATCAGTGACCTGTTTTATTGTTTGAGCTTTGCGCATCTGCAAGGCTTGGCTTTTTTCACAGATGCAGAACAGACGGATGTTTTCATGAAATGGATGTGACATGTAAGTAGGTGGTTGAGACCTGAGCCTGAATCGCTGAATTTTTGGTGCTGTGTCCATGTTTGCTCTAGCTGTAGTCTGTATTTCACAGTTAACATGCAAATGAGTGATGGGCAGTACTGGGAATTGAAACTGGGGCGGCCCTCTGACTTCTGAGGTGGTAAGCCAACACACTTTGAATGTCTACAGCCACTGCTAGAGGTACAGATACAGAAGCCGTAGTTACAGAACAGCTCAGCATTACTCCAGCTTCTACATCCTTTTTTCCCCTGTTGGAACTTTTCAAGGAACAAGTGGCTGACGTGCTGAGTGGACAAACCGGATAGGCAGGGATGAGCTTCCAAGTGAAATTAAAGGCAAGACTTCTGTAACCAGTATGAAGAAATGTTGCCATTTCCCATTTCCATCAGCTGGGGCAGAGCTGGCTTTTGCAGCAACTGGCTGCTCCTTGCTTAAGCAGAGCAGTTGTTTTTATTGCAGCTGCCAACATGAGACCAGTTGGGTGTTTGGGAGGGTGTGAACTGGTGCAGGACACCTCCTGCTTAACTGGGACAGCTGTGCTTGTTGCCCTTTGGAAAATAAGGGCAAGTGTGTCAGAGGAGAGCAGGAAAGTCCCATGAGCAGGCAGCTGTGAGAATTCAAACCCCGGGATGGAAAGTTGCCAACACGGCTCCCTGATCATGAAGGGTACCACATCTCTAATATGGGTCACGGGGAGACTCATGTGTTTGTCACTCGAGAGATGCTCTGCCTGTCACTTGTACAGAGAGGAACAGAGCTGCTACAGATACTCCTTTCTCAGTACTTCAGCCTTTTCTTGGTGATTGTGATTTACTGATGATTTTTAATCCAGAGGACCAAACTGTTCAATTTCAGTTTTAACTGTATGTTTTGTGGCTTCTAAGACAACGCTTTGCAGGTCTCCATCTCATTAATGCCTTTATTCAGAGTGACGATCCAAATGGGAGGATTAATAATAGAGTTTAACATTGTTGCTTTTGATTTGAGAACTGCAGGAAGAATGGTGTCAGATTAAAATACTTAGTGTTTTGTGCGTTGCTCTTTGTTGTCTGAACTCTTTCTGTGACAAGTGACATTAATTTTCATACAACTCTGGAAGAAAGAAGTAGCATATCTATTTCTAATTGCTACTGGTTAGGAATGTGATATGTGTGTAATATAGGATAGATTGATTAGACTCATTATAACATGAAATGAAAATGTCAGACGACAAAAATAAGCAATACAGTTGTTGCATTTTTTATTACACTTTTGTCTTGGGTTTTGCGTAATTGAAAAAGGATCATACGCACAAAAAATAATGTTGCCCTGAAAAATTGAACATCAGAAGAAAAACGTCTTCTCAGTTATTGGAATAATCTGAGTCCCAGTAGATTGAGGAGTATGATTTGTCTGACTAATTGCATGCAAAGAAATATATGGGGAAAAAATAGGAGAAATATGTATTCTGGTTTCGAATCACAATGAGGAGGCTGGACTGCATCTCTTCACAAGCACAAGATTGTTTTCAGGCCTGTGACAGAAGCAGTGGAAACATTTCCAAACAGATCCTAGTGATGCCATGCCTGGAAGATGTGGAAGGAAAAAAGTGTTCTTATTAGCCTGTTATTTTCTTTAAATAAGCTGCAGTGCCTTGTTACAAGAACTGATGCCTTGTTTTAATAATTTAAAACTTTTCTAAGACTGGGATCTGATGTTCAGACCCTTATCCCTTTCCCTTACTGAAGAAGCACCATCAGTAGCACCACTGGTCCTGAATCCTCCTGTGCTGGTGAGACCTATCCAAGCACTGTTTTTGCAAAGTGGTACATTTAATGGCTTTCCCTGCCAGCCTCCCCTTTTCTGTCTCCACAAACTCTATCTCTGGATTTGTGCCCTGGGAGGTTTTGGAGGCAGGGAAGCCAGGAGCTGTCTGCTCTGTGGGACACTCTTCTCTCTTCTCAGCCTGTGACTTTCTGGTGGGAAAACAGAGGGGAGGAGAAGTACGTGCTCCTGTGCCATTGCAAGGGGACTTTGTCACAGGCTTATAAAAGCTGCGGGATGGAAAACAGGCTTGGTCAGAGCAATGCTGGAGAGAACAGCACTCTCTGGGAACAGAGTGGCCTCCTCTGCATGGCAGCAGGAGGGTAGACCCGCTGCCTCTCAGTGCCTGTCATGGAGAGGATGGCCTCGATGAGAGCATTGCAAATTTTCTCATGACCTTTGTGTCTCTGCCAGATGTGCTAAAAATATCTCCTGCAATGGAGATCTGTTGGAACAGATGTTTTATTTCTGCTGTGTTGGACTCTTGCTCTAAAAAAAATAAATCATTAATCCTACCCATTTATATCTTCTACTGTCCCTGTATTAGCAAAGGCTCAGCTCTGTATTCACATATGATCTGGCCAGCCAGTTTGTGCTGTGTATTTATTAGCATTAAAGGCCAACACCTGGAGCTTAAAAAGAGATGAGCAACAGGGTTTAAACCACATCTTGTTTTGGACTGAGATAAGAGTGAAACATTTTGGCTCAAAACCCTTCATGGAAGGAGGAGGTGTCAGGAGTGTGTAGGTGTTCTACAGCTTGCCCTGGGGCAGGGAAGGGGTGAATGGCCTCTTGAAGTTCCTTCCAACCCGATTTTCTATGGTTCTGCAAAAATGTGATTACAGTGGTTGTTGGCCATGCAAATTGCTGGAGATGAATGGCTTTCAGCAACTTGTGTGTGTTTTATGGCTGTTCTCATCATTTTAGTTGATGCACTTTTGCAGAAGTGTTACGGGTGTGTTCATGCAGGTCTCCAGCATCGTGCTACTGTGCACAAAGGTTAACCAAGGCCACTGCTCTTGCCAGCACTTCTGCATATGTGGCTCCATGGAGAACTGTAATATTAATAATTGTACACATTGCCTGAATGAGTCAGATAAGCTGAGGAAGATTGATTTTAGTAGCTGCTATTCCAGCTTGTCCCAGCTGAGAGTCTAACCAGATGCTATTTATAGTAGTATTTCATCTGATTGTGTAATCTCGATGTAAAAATTTGTAATCTCTTGAATGCATGGTTCTGATTCTCAAAGTAAACTTAATGTCTGAGGTCCTCAATTCTTGGTACCCAAGTTGAGCTGCATGTAAAGTGGCCTTTTTTTTAAGACTGCAGATACTTGGGATTTTTTTTTTAAATACCTACAAACCCTAAACCTGCCACACTCTCCCCCCCATACTGCAGGTCTTAGGAGGAGAGGTTGAGGGAACTGGGGTTGTTTAGTGTGGAGAAGAGGAGGCTGAGGGGAGACCTTATCGCTTTCTACAACTACCAGAAAGGAGGATGTAGCAAGGTGGGTGTCGGTCTCTTCTCCAAAGTTACTAGTGATAGAATGAGAGGAAATGGCATCAAGCTGCATCAGGGGAGGTTTCGATTGGATATTAGGAAGAATTTCTTCACTGCAAGAGTGGTCAGGCACTGGAACAGGCTGCCCAGAGAGGTGGTGGGGTCACCATCCCTGGACGTATTTAAAAGACATGTAGACGTGGCACTTCAGGACATGGTTTAGGAGACATGGTAGTGTTGGGTTGACAGTTGGACTTGATCCTGGAGGTCTTTTTCAACCTCAATGATCCTATGATTCTATGAAAAGAAGAAACAGCAGCAACACCAGCACCCCTCCCCTCCTCCCCCCCGCCCCAAATCCAGACTGAGAATATCAGGTTGATCACCTGGAAACACAGTATTCTAAAATGCTGTCTTCAAATTTTCCAGCTATTTAATACTGGGAGCTATCTGTTCCAATATATTTTTTAAACAAGTGCTCTGGGAACACCAGTGAAAATGTTTCAAGTATTTCCTCACAGACCTATTTTTGTAGAATTTATTCTGAAACTCATCTTTGTTGAAAAACATCTCTGGGCCAGATTTATCCCTGGAGTAATATTCCTTGATTTTTAATAGCATTGCAGGAAGGGTGAATTTGGCTTGTGTTTTAATTTATAACACAGGAAATATATACAGCTACAGCACATCTTTGCCCAGGGTATGGTACACAAGGGGAAAACATACATGATTCTATCAGTACTTTGTTAATTTAATTATAACAACAGATGCAGCATTTAATCTATTTGACTTTTGTTATTGAGTTACTAAATCCTACTCGGAATATTTTTTTCCCGAGCTATACCACTGAGTGAAAAGCCTCACAGCTTCTTGAAATGTTAAGCAGCTTTGCAACTTCCTCTCTCTCTGCATCAATAATCTAATACTTTTGCTGATAGCGCTTTGTTTTGAAACTGGGAGATGTAAATCTGTCTTCCTTTCTGCTTGTACCAACACCTATTTCCTTCTGTGTTCGCAGAAAGAAAAATGCCACAGAAGACACCTTCTTCCTCTTTTCCTCTTTCTTTTTTTTTCTTCCCTCCCTTCCCTTTCTAGGTTAGAACACTCTCAAAGTTAATTTGAAAACAGAGCTATCTTGCAAATGCATTTCAGGCACATTTACGTTCAGTTGCATTTGATGTGTGTTCAAGAAAGTGCTTCCATTAAAGCCATTTCTCAAACTGGAAACCAGAGTAGTAAACTAGTAAGTGCTACTTGTGTTTGGCCTGGATATAACAGAAACATTTCCATTGGTATTTCCAGTGGTACAATTCATATGCCTTCAAACAGAAATGCATCCTGGTTAAGCAAGAGTCCCAGTGTTTCAACACCCTCATTGTTAAAATGTCTTCCTTATGTCCAGTCTAAACCTACCCTCTTTCAGTTTTAAACTTTTGCCCTTTGTCCTGTCATTACAGATCCTGGTAAAAAGTCTTTCTCCATCTTTCTTAGAAGCCCCCGTTAAGTACTGAAAGGCCGCAGTAAGGTCTCCCTGGAGCCTTCTCTTCTCCAGGCTGAACAACCCCAACCTCTCAGCCTTTCTTCACAGGAGATGTGTTCCAGCCTCTGACCATTTTCGCGGCCCTTCTCTGGACCTGGTCTGATGGGTCATTTCCCAGGGGTGCTGTTCTCTTTTCTTCTCTACAGAAAAAGTCTAGATTAGCTTAGACCAGCCCAAAGGACCAGCTTAGCCTGGGTACGTGTCTTTTAGATGGCACCGTTAGGTGAAGTGGATTGTCCCACTTAATGAGGGTGTTTTTGTTCCACCCATGCCCTGCTCCTAGTGTTTAGCTAGCCACCTCCATGCCAGGAGCTGAGCATTTTTGGCCAGGTTTGGGTGCTTGGGAAGAAGGGGTGGGGGTGTGTGCATCCTCTGAGCAGTCAGTACCAGGCTCCACAGTGAGTTCAGCCATTGATGGTTTTGCACTGCTCTTTGAATTCTACGTACAGGACTAAAAATCGTTTTCACTATATAGCATTTACTACATAGTAAGTTCATGTACTGATTGACAAGAAGTTCTGGCTCCTCATTGGATTTCGGATGAAGAGGACTCAGATGTGTTAGACTTGGTGACCCTTTGGCTTCCAGGTATGAAAGCCCTTTCCTGTCTTCAATTTTGCCAATCATTGGGACTTTCCACATTTGCATAATGGTTTAGTCACCTTCCTGCAAGGGAGGAAGGGGTTTTTTCACCCGTATGTAGCAGGTAGGATGGGTTCTTCCTCAGTGTTCAGCTTCCTTCATGCTGTAGGTCACAGGAGCACATTGCTCTGTTTCCTTAGATCACTACTTCAGACTGACAATGTAAATGGTACTTGCAGTCATTTTGTTATCTAGATAATTAATCCACCAGGTATTGCACACAATGCGGTGAATAATACAGGAAATTATTAAACTGAGTATTTTCCATGGTTTTACATTATACAGTGTGTGGAGCTGGAAGTAACTGGCATACTGGAGAGATTGTAGAAAGCAGTGGCAGGTTTAAGTTGTTCAGTATTGCTGTAGTTCATTAAATTTGGGCTGGAATTTCTAACTATTTTGATTTTTGAGGGGACCTTTCCTGCTACTATTAAAAAGCAGTTTAGTTATGCTTTTTATAAAAAGCAGTTTAGTTCCCTGAACTTCACATAACCCCAGTGGAGGAAGGCAAGTGTCCCTGGGAGCTGCTTGAGAACTATGATATTTGACATTGAGTACAGCGTAGCTGCTTTGATTTGCCCTCTGGATAACCATGCTAATGCGAGAAGGAGCTTGCTCTCCTATATTAGCTACAGTAAAGGCCTAAAGATAGATGCCATGAATGCCTCTATAAATATGTATGTTTTAATCAAGCCATTGTTTATAATTAGATAATAATCATAATAGTATAAACAAGGGTTAGAGTGGGATATATAAAAGGTCTTAAGTGAGGCAGAGATAAGTTGTTGATGTCTTCAGTTTTTAGCTGAGGTCTTGGGTGAGATTAATAGAAGGTGCCTATGGCTGAACTATGTTGATCTATCTGATGTGAAAAAGGGGAGAATGAGACATGAGAATTTGAATTAAATTCATGCTGCCTTGGCCTTCCATGTGTCTGCCTTATTCATTTAACATACTGTAATCTCCTGCCTCTCAAGTCACTTGTTGAAGTAATGCAGCTGTCCCATGGGAGTTTTTTGGGAAGGGATATTTGAAAGACCTTCAGAGGTTTTCTCTAAAATGGATGTCAGCACCCTCTAGCAATGGAAGTACCCCCCGAGGGGAGGTTAAAGAACTCTGAAATTGTACAATCTCTTTTACCCCATAGGAGCCTGTGCTCTAGCTTCTACAGACGTTTCCATTTTGTCTCTTCGGGAAACAACTAAAAAGTTTCTTAACCTCTCTACTAGCGGGGCTGGTACTTCTGATGGTGGGCAGGCACATTTGCTGGCACGCACTTTACTAAGCTCGTTACTGCTGTCTTACAAAGTTCGTCCAATGACCTCTAAAAGTTTGAAGTCTTACTGTTATTTTTTAATTACTGTGTGGATTTAACTGAACATTGTTCTCCTGGAAGCATGGGTTTTCAATGGTATTAAATGTTTATGTTGAATAGAAGCCATAGAAAAACACTGAGCGCAGTAGGATGCGGATCAAAATTAATTTGCAGGCATATACTTCCTGAATCAAAATCTGCGCTCCTGTACAACCACAACGCCTTATTGTTTGTTCCACCAGGCCTCAAGGTGTATGTTTAATTAGGTGTGTCTGTGAGAAGGAAATAGCTCTTGAAAGAAGAGGGTGTTTAACCCGAAACTGTGTAGTTGTTAGCTTAGCTTACATGCAAGATGATGCCATGTTGGTGGACTCTCATGGAGGTGACTTGTCACCCTGTTCAAAGACACATAATATTGCATCTCATGCAGCCTGACTTTGCAGCAAACAGGTTAGTAGTGCTGGCAAGGTGAGGTTTGGGGATGAAGGTGGCAGCTGACATCTTTTTTCGCTGGAAAATCTAAACCAGAGAATTAAAAAAAAATGTAGTCAGAATATTACCTTTGTAGGAAGGACAACTTGAGGGTCATGTCTCTCTGGAGGGGCACAACACTGGCTGAGGGCAGTCAATGGTAAAATTTCCAAAAGTTTTCCTATTTTGTAGCCCCAAAGCCCACTGGCTTCCAGGAAGATCTAGGATATAAAATGGGGGTAATGATCCCTGTGTAGACTGGAAGCTTGTGGAGCATAATGACTCCCTCAAGTGTGTGTGGAGTGTGAAGTTGCTTTAATTTTGGTTTTAATTGTTGTTCATAAAATAAATGTATAATATGAGCTCTAATAGAACTCGAATAATAATGGTTGAAACCTTGTCATTTCAGCCTTTTGTAACTCCTTCCTCATTGTCTGTATATATCATGAAAGATGAAGGAGCTGGGATTTTTTCTTTGACAGTGTCCTTGATAGAGGTATTTCACTTCTCCACTTGCACATTTTAGTCTGATCTTAATTGTTACTGGGATTCTAACCTTTTCCTACGAATTGTACTGCTTTGTCTATGGGGCTGAAGTGGTACGATTCTTCGCACTAGTTGTGTTCATGCTGGTACAGCTGTTCCCAGTCTGGAATAACTTTGCTTCATACTGATACAGATAGACCCGTGTGCTGGTTTTCACTAGTATATTGCACTGGTAGAAGTTACACAATCCCAGCTGCCAGTCTTTGGCTCCTCTGGGGGTTTTGCATCCTTGCAGGGCCTGTTTGTTCATGCAAGTGCAGCAGGAGCTGATCACTGTTACAGAATTTCTCAAAAGCGGCTGACTTGGGACTGGCTGGAGGAAACTGTTTTCAGCTGGAAAGATTCTGAAGAGGCATGTCTGGTTGAGCTAACCCCATGTTCAAACCATGTTCGCCATGTTCAAACATTTACCAGTTGTAGTTTGGTGCCATTGGTACCTGTGAAGTTGCTGCTCTCAGCAGTGCTGGAAAGGTGTAGGTGAGAGAACAAGAAGTATTAACGATATATCTCTGCAGGGGAATTCTCCTGGATGACTTTTGATAGCCTGTTCGCTTTCATAACCAAATGCATTTCTAAACTGGAAATGGATCCTGCTGCTGTCTGGCAGTAAAAAAATGCTGCTGTTGTGTTTCTGTACAGCTTTTCCAATTGCTTTATTGGGATCAATGTTAAAGCAGGTGGGATGACATCCTCTGTGCAGGCTGGCTGCTGGGTTCAGCGTAGTGTGTAGGAATCCTGTGTTCATAACATCGTATGTCTTGATGCTATGAAAAAGGCTGGCTTGTTAACATTCATGTTAAAGGATGACTACTAACATTCTCTTGATGAAATGGGATTTAACTGTAGCAAACTTTTGCTGTAATCTTAAACACTAATGTATGTGGTAAACTCACGTTGGTGTAGTGGCTGAAGATCCAGTATTTACACCCTGCTGAGCACTGAGATGGTTGAGGAGTACATGCTGTTTTAAAGAAGACAGGTTTTGATAAATGGGTCTCTGTCTTATTACTAACATGCTCGAGAAGAACGCGCTGTATTCATCAGTGGGATAGGAAAGCCCTCAGGCTCCCAGCTCTCATTCCGGCTTTTCAGTGTGGATCTTCATCTTGGAGTCGTTTCTCAGAACATATTTACTAGCACAACTTAAAAAAGCGTGTGTTTAATGTGTCTTTTTTTGTTGTTTTGAGATGATAAATGCATAGACAAATAACAAAAAATGAAACACTAGGGACTTAGCTAATAATTTGGGAAGGAAGAAATTCATAAAAATAGGCTTGGGGTGAGAACAGTGTCGGTCCTTCAGGCATAAGAATCATAAATCCCTCGCCTTTCTTTCGCAGCACCAAGAAGTTCACAGCCTGTGTGTTATTAACTCTAACATATTTTCTAAATTTTCTACTGTGTATCTGTTAATCTATAACTTTTTAGCTTATTTTAAGAATCATCAATTTAATTTTCTAAACTTCATTCAGCAAATTACCTACTTGTATTTTGCCTCTTGATTCTAAAACAAGCATTTGTTCCATCGTAAAAGAGAGTGGTTAACATGAAATGGCTCCAAGACTTTTGACAAAACTCTGCCTATAATAGAACAAAGCATTGTGTTGTTGTAATTTATGATGTTTCTTACTGATCCGCTCATCCAAAAAAGCATGTTTTGTGTTCTCAGCATTTGGTATCTGACATGTTGTCTTGTGCTGACAACCACAGCCTGTTCCAGATTAATTTAGGCCTCAGTGACTTGCTCAGCATCACAAATCCAGCTTTTGGTAGAGCTGAGAATAGAGCTTCTCTCTTCTGTCGCGACTCGGTTCCTCACTGTAATTACAGGACAGCTTTCCTGCTGAATGAACGAGCCTCTGTTGTGACCAAGCCCATTATAATGAACAGGTCCCACTTTATATTTTGATGAATTCCCCTTGCTTGGTAATTTTTTTTTTTGCAGTTTTAAAACATAATTCCTCAGTGAATCATGGAAAAAACATGATTGTCTAGTTAAAAATAAAGAAGCAGATGTTAATTTTCTGCTTTGGCAATCTGGAGTTGTTCACTACTTGTTAAGCAAGCAGGTTGAGAAAGTGATTGTGTCGTAAGACAAACTGTGATGGATGTAGGGACTTGAGCAACTTGGGTTAAAATGTTTGAAAGTGTTGTGGTTGGTTCGGATTTATGGGGCTAGTAACAGGTCAAGAATTTACAGTAAAGGAAAGGGGTTATTTGCACCTCCTATTTTTTAGAAATTGTGTTCACATTTGCAGACCACCTTTCCTGTAGGGAGGCGTAACCCGAGGAATCAAGAATGCATGAGATAGCTACAAAAACACCAATTCCCCTTTCACCCTTCATCACAAAGACAGTTCCTGTCCTTCTAATAAGTCCATAATGTCTTTGTAGGTTACACAGTCATAGAGAAAACTAGTAATTAATTTAGTGATAGGAAACACAAAAGGCAGTGCTTGCTGGGACGTGACATGGTGCGATGTGTTCACTGGAGTGCCGAGTATTCACCCATGACCGTTTGTTGGAGTGTCTTCTGATTGCAAAACAGAGGTGTGCTTTTTAAAACAACATGTGTGTGTGTGGGTCATATAGGCTAGCTGGTATTTTAATTACTTTTTTTTTTGGTGTTTGTTTTTTTTTAAATAGCCCATTTAGCTACTGGAGGAGAGCAGGAAGAGAACCGCGGAAACACCTCTTGCCGTTTCTTCCTTCCTTCTACAAACATATGAGACAGTAAGATGATGTCTTGCTGGGGACACCACATGGTGACATTTTTAAGGAGTCCTTAACATGCAGTTTATTTCCAACATATAGTTTGCTGGTCTGAAAGTTTCCCTCTTGGTTGCAGGCCCAGCAGGTGCTAAGTGACCTGCGAGTTGCCTGTTTGGCAGAGGAACAATGAACAGGGCTGGCTTTGGGCATAGAGAGGTGCAGCTGGCAGTTGGGTGTTATGATTGCCTATCAATAGGTATTCATCATATTAATTAAGCTGCTGTTGTTAAAACTGGAGCTCGGGGACAGCTTTTCAGCCTGCCTGTTGTGAAGTAAGCCGAGTCACCTGTGAAATGGTGTTAATAAGAGGGCTCCAAGGCTTGTGAGAAGGCTTTTTTTCAAACCCTTTTCAGGCTGATGGCACCCTCTTTCAGGAAGAGACATGGCGCTCTGGTTGTCTATACGTGAACGACAAATGGCATTCTTTTCTCTGGAAGCTCTCTATGGTGCTTTCTTGAACCTTGACTAGCAAGAGCCAAGCTGTGACCTAATACTGCTTTTGTTCCTCAGCTGCAGGCATCTAATGACAACGACTTTCAGCCCCTTTCTTGGCTGTACATGAGTCTTGCTTTGCAGCCCTTCGGTTTTTAGTTGCTGTAAGGTTTTTCTCCTTTTTTTGAGTATGAAGAGCCAAGAACATGCACATTTTATTTTCCTTTATAAGACCATTTTAAAACTAGTGTGTGACTTTCTGGGATGCAGGTGGTTTGTTTTACCAGTTTGATGGAGATCTCTGTAGTGCCTTAAGAGGACTTAAGAGGACTACTGAGGTTTTTTCGCTTGTTCAACTTAGGCACTTAAGAGTTTTTCCAGTTCAAGTCCAGCTCAATTCCACTTCTGTAGTACATAAAGCAAGCGAGGTGTCCTTTCAAAAGCCCCGGAGAAGGACACGAGGAGCAAAGCTGAGCAGTCCTAACTCCAGTGGCATGGCTGGCCCCCTTCATGAGTGCTGCTGAGGAAGGACAGTCTGAGACTTTCCTCCAGGTGGTCTGTCAAGCAGAAAGGTAACAATTGTAGGAAATTCCTTTCCTGCCACCAGCTCACAAGCTCAACAAACAATCCCTTTGTGGAGAGACTGGGTTCATCCCTTTAGTTTCTTATCTTTCTTTGTTAACTACTTGGAATTTGTTGAGCAGTTCCTTTCTGGAGGGATTAGAGAATGGTGGTCTGTTTCTCCCTTCCTGAACCGCTTCAAGCCTTTCTAAGAAAACCCAAAAAAGATGAAGTAGCAAACATCCTAGAAATAGTCCCATTGTCACCATACATGACTTAATTTCTTCTGCCAGAGTATAAGCTAAAATCTCCCCTGTGTACATGCTAAGCTTGTGTGACTGCTTTTGTTTTAGGTCTTGACATTCTGTGCTCTTCATTCCAGGGAGGCTAAAAGGCCAAAGGCAACTCAGTCGTGTGAGCAACACATCAATATACTGTTCAGAAGGAGGCATGTTTCTTTAGAAAACAGCGCCCTTCCATCTGAGAAGCAGGGCAGGCTGTGTTATCCTTTTATGTGCAGCATACTGACTGATACTCAGCCCTGTCCTGGTGTCAGAGCTTCATGATTTATGAGGCTGCAGTAGAAGCTGCTGATTGTAGCTGCTCATAAGGAGCATGTAAAATGTCACCAGCTTTGACAGATGTGACCCAGTGTCCACTTTTTTCCAATATTTGTTTTCTGTAAATTTTTTTTCAGAACTCACATTTCTTCCATCAAATTGTTGAAGAAACTTACCTAACATTATATTAGGTCAAGATGTTCTTTGGATATATCATGAGAAGATGATGCTCCACTAAGTGTGCGGTGGCGCGTTGTGTTCTTCACAGGGCTCCCATTGATCGCTGTTGCAGTTTAATATCTTCATGTATATCGGGCTTGGCTGTCCTAAACCCATATGGTGTATGCCCTCTATACTTTTGCAGGAGGCTTGTTCTGGCTGACATACGTTCTTACACCCACTTCTTCCTTTTAAACCCATTAGGGCATTGTGCCTTTGGTTAAAGTAACCAGTAGGGTGTGGAAGAACCTTCTCTTTAGTTTCTTGCTCTGCCTCACTTTTGGAAGATTAGGTCACCAATTTTACTGGTCTCCTTTTGCCTTTTCCTTTAGGTCTTTTCTTCCTTGCCTTTGTAGTGGTGTCCTTTTCAACTGAGTTGCAGTGAGGAGCCACACACCTAAAACATACCTCTGCCAGCTGAGAGTGGATAAAACAGATCTGGGCAAGGAAGGGTGTCTCTTTGGACACAGTGCAGGCTGGAATGTCGATGTAGTTGCCTGATCCAGGACTAACTCCTTGAGGTGAAGGTTTTATTTCTTTCCTGTGAGTAAGATGGAAGTGTGCTAGCTTGGAGTAGCAATAGGCTTAAGAAAACTATTTGTTTTCTTTTTTCTGTTTCTAAGAAAGGATACTCCTTGTGTTAAGAAATTGAAGCAGAAGCTGGATGCTTGCTCTGAGTTGTTTGCCACTGAAGAGAGAAGAAAAATAGCAATCTTTAAATCTTTACTAGTGCAGATATTTTTGTCTTTTTTTTTTTTTCCTTCTTAGGAGAGGGGTTTCTTCCTAGAAAAGGGAACTTGAGTTGTTGAGTTGGCAGGTAATTGATGTGTATCAGCCTGGTCTGAAGAAGTGCTTAACTTTTACATAACTACCTATGAATACATTTAGGAAGCTGGCAAGCTGCAGTGGACTGTGTGTTTTTCATTATGTCAGTGTTTTTAAATTTGTTGAAAACTGGCTGCTTTTATGTATGGTAGAATTCCTTTTAAGTTGTCATTCAGAAACATCCGGAGGGGAGGTGGGACAGCACAGCAAATCCTGTGGTAACTCCAGGCAGGATGATGGTGTGCCCTAAGGAACAGCACGTGGCACAAATCTGGAGGTTCACCAGCCCCACTACACTCTGACTGACAAGACTCTGGGATTTACAGCACTGGTGTAACTTAGGCAGCATGTGAAATACTGAGCTCGCTTAGTCTCATTTTTGCTGCTGTAGCTACTAAATGCATAATTACCCAATTAATGCAGAGACTTTCATCTTCAGACCCCCTTGCAAACACTCAGTAATTGCATTTATAGATTTATAAATTTGTAAAATTAGAGGGGATAATTATGACCCTGTAATTTAGTTTCTCTATGCAATTGAACCATTTCTGATTTCCTACCACAAATCTTTTACTAAATCTAGGGTTTTATTCCCCTCGCTTCAGAAGCGTGTGCCTTATTTTAGGAATTTATTTTCTAGCCCTCATCTCCAGACATTGAAATTTTTCAAGCCATTGTTGGGCTTGCTGCTTTTAGGACAGTAAGGCTGGTCTTAATCTCCACTTTCTAAAAAATAAAATGAGCAGAGCTTTTAGAACTGACTCTACAGGGCACATTCTCCAGTTCATAAATGTTGCCCTTCCATCTGCTTTTTAACATCCTATTTTCTTTATAAATAAGAAAAGTGTTTGCTATGCCAGTCATGTTTATGTGGGTGCCAAGTATTGTGTCACGTATCAAAGATCATTTTACCCTTTTTTGGTTTATATCTGGCATAGACTTCTGCCCCACTGAATAGTTACCAGGATCCTCCATCGTCGTCGTCAGCATCATAGCATCCAGAAGAGCATTTCTGTTCAGAGAGCACGACCTACACTCTCTTGTTCCTGGATCTTCCTTGGCCTCACTGGGGCACACATTGCTTTCGCACCTCCTCGCCAGACCTTAGTGACCAAAATGCAGAACAAGTGCAGAAACAACCACCATCGATGTGTTTCTCTCTTCCCTGGAAGAATCTTAATGAAGTCTCTAAACTAGAGTTTAAGAGTATTCAAGATTTACCAGTCTCCTTTTAAGCATCTCAACTCAGATGCTTGAAATGTTTCTGCTCTCCCAATTAACAACAAGCTGCTGGCTGCTCTGGATTTCCCCCTGTCCCTCACAAATACACCTCTTCAGTATTAAACCTTTTACAGAAGAACCACTGTCTTCTAATGCTGATGTTTTCAGAAATAGAATGTCTTAGAAGTAAGACTTTCTTCTAAAGTGGTGTGGGATTTAGCTTGTTTGCTCTTAAGGTTAGCGGGTTTGTAAATAAACATGGATTTGGGTCATCCCCCTTCTCCCCCTGCCACTTTTTCTACTCTTCCTGTCTGCAGGAAGTCCTTTACCACTGGGTGACACTGTTTGATAGTTCTTAACATTTGCACAGTGAAGCCCTGAAGAAACTGTCCTCTGACTCGTTGGACTTCTGATTTTGAATCAAGGCTCGGTTTTCATACAAAATCCCATGTTTTACTGTAGTTAAATTTGATTGAACCAAAGCTGCCCTGATTTTTAATTTAGTGGTCCAAACTGGCTGGTCTAAAACACTGACGGTGCACTGTGGCTGTGAGGAGTATAAACTGATTTTGTTTTTCTAGTCTTAACATCTCTTTAAAAAAATGCATCATTTCACAATCGCATATGGCTCACTGTTGACCCATGTATAAATAAATTGCTGGTTACCTTTTGGGATTAATCTAGTTGCAAACTGTGCTGTGGCGGGTATTTCCTAGGAGGCATAATTTCAATGGTTTTCTCCTGAAAGTCATGTTCACTGTGGTGTAATAATTACCTGTGTAGTGTATTGGTGAAAGCCAGATGTATATTCAGTTGCACGCCTTTGCTAGTCATGTTTTATTCCTTTCAAATGAATGACATTAGATGAGATGGAGGGGAGGGGGTGTGTGCATGACATGCTGTTGTTCTGCAGGAAGAAAGCAATATGATTACTAAGGGCCTTTTTGATGAGAGGTGTCCAAAACTGCAGGCCTTCTCCTTGCCATCAGAATGGCTTTCCGCGTCCCCAACGGTGTGTAGGGATTTCAGTAATCACAAGGACCTGAGCAAAATGAGTATGGAGAATATAAAGTCTGTAATAAACATGCAGGACTTTGGGGGAAAAGAAATGATGTAAAATGCATAGTTTGCTTAATTTGCCATTAGTCTCAGATTGGAACCATGGTGTTAGTGGGTGAGCATAGGCCAGGATTTAGGGAAGGTGGGAGGTGTTCACAGTATCCTAGTCTTGTGTGTCTTTCTGACTTTTCCGCTGCCTGTATTAAAAATTAGATGCTAGGTAGTTTGTTGCTGGGAAAGTCTTTATCTGAGTTTTGCCTGTGTCTGTCAAAAAGGGGACTCAGTGATGGTGAATTAAGGTGAACGACGGTCTCCATCTCCTCCTTCCCTCTCAACATTCTTAAAAGCCCCCCTTTTGTGGAGACCTCCTGTGGCAGTAGGAGAGGAGAGGCACTTTCTTTCTCTCTTCATCCACCTCTAGTTACACAGCTGCATTGATACCTCTTCAGTGTTTTAACTGGGCAAGAGAAGAAACGCAGCTATAGAGAGCTGGTAACTTTCAGCTGGTTTCAAAGTCAGTGGCAGAGAGCTTCATCACAGATCCTGCAGCCCAAGGGAAGGTTCTCTTGTATTAATCCAAATTCTGTTCCTTGGTCCTGGTGATTTTAGTGGATGGTGAGACTGTTCTTAAAGCTGTTTATGTCTTTCTGCTTCTCTTCTCCAAGTAGACTCGAGACCAAGAAGGACCAGCTCTTCTGTCGTCACCAGCATTGCTCTTTAGCCCTCAGCCTCTGGGGGCATCTAGGCTCTTCCCTTAGCACCCAAGACTTGACTGAACTTCAAAGCACAGGAACAGAGGCTGCCTGGTGGTGTTTAAATTGAATGAGAGCCATTTGCTTTGCATTTGGGAGAATCATAAGTGTGGAGCAGTGCCCCAAACCTTGCACTCTCTCCTAAAAGGTGTCAGTGCCAAAGCAAACATCTTTAAAATGACCCTCTTTCTTCTGTTTTCACATCTACTTGCATGTTTTATCTGTGCTTTGTTGATTTTACGCTCTCAGCAGTACTTAAGAGAAGAAAATGAGCATTAACTGGATTTCCTAGAGATTTTGAGTGGTTTAGTTCATTTTAATGTCCTCTGAAGTGACAACAGGAACAGCTCCAGAAGCCAGCGAGCCCTCCTTCTTTCCATATCCTTGACATGATGGAGATGGCTTTGGGCTGCCCTGGTTAAAATGAGCGCACCCTTGTTCCTGAGAGAAGCCTACATGGTCTGTCAGTCTTTTGGCAGGCACGCAATTAATGATCCATTAACTGATGATACCCAGTGTAGGGAAGTTAAACTGTTCTGGCATAGTATGGACAGAAGTTTTTCAGTCTTCTTACATCATTTTGCCTGCTGGGATGTGAAGATTTTTAAAGTGCGTAACAAGAAGCAGTGAGATTGGCCTTGCAGAAGCTCATGGTGATTTCTGAGATGCTCGTCACTTGTGTGTGTGTGAGCTGGGGCACGCAGGCATGAAATAACCTGCCTAAGATCAGTAAGGCAAGGCTGGAGCCATAATCAAAAGCCAGTTGCCTGCCAAAGGGTGTAAGAGTCAGACGGTCTTAATTTTATCTGAAGAATCATGATGCAGTAAGTAATCTGGTAACAGGATGATATTCAATGAGGGATTCCTGTGGCACAGTAGGTACATGCTGCCCTAAATATGTTTGATTTTTTGAGGCAGGTAAAGACAGTCTCCTTTTCTGATCTAGAAGCAAAATTCTTCCCACTTCTTGGGGGAAGTGGCAGCCTTTTGCATGAGGAGCTGGGAGGAATTGCAGCCACCAGGACCTCTCCGGTCCTTCCCTCTGTCTCCACAGGCAGTCTGGCTGTGCTTTGCCGTGATCAAACCCCATCATCCCTTTCAGCTGTGAAAGATGGTGTGAATGAGAGCAAAACTCTTTGGACGGTTGTTGGCTTAAGCATCTTGCCTGGGAAGAGTATTTTGTATTCTGTTTTCAGGAACTCTTACTTTGAATTAAAGGGTAAGCTGTGGGAAGTTATTAATGATATCTATAATCAAGGATTAATCAAGTAAATCTCTCTGGTCAAGTGCCTCTTACTGCACTGAGAGTATATAGATAAAAATGATAGCGGTGGTGAGCTTTCATGTGCAAACAGTGCTGAGATGGTGCCTGGAAAGCACACTCTGCATTTATGCAGGTCTTTTGCTTTGCACCCGAGCTGGCCTATGCGAGGCAGTGCTGGCTGTGTAACATCTGAGCAGAGACATGCTGGAGAATTTTTATTCTGATTCCTCTCAAAATCGGAAGGGGGAGAGTAAAACCATATTTCTTCTCAAAGAATGCCTTTGGGTTACTTGTAACAAACCGCAAGTCTATGTGGTAGTTTAAAGAGCTAAAACTGTAAGTCTTAAAAAATAGCATTTGATGGTTTACAATACAGCTCAGAACAGATGTTGAAGCTTTTTCAAGAATAAAATCTTACTTCAGGAGGTGTTCAGTGCTCGAGCTAATGCATCTGTGGAAGATATTAATTCAAGAATTTATTAAGGCAAAAAGGAAACCACGTGAATTTAACGTTAATGTAACTTCTGGATCCTGGAGTAGTCTATTATTTTGATGTTCATTTATATTTTTAGGCATTTATTTATCTGATTTTTAAGGGGCTTAAACTCTCCCTCTGCTTTCACAACTGGAAGTAATTGTGGGAATCATTTGAAGGGTAAAAATGCCATATATACATATAGTAATATAAATACATGGTGTCTCACAGGAATTTTTGTATTCAGGTTCCACATGTAGAGGGTGATTTCTGGTGTGAGGAATACCAGATAGAAAACAAATGCAATTCTCTGAATGCCATATAAACACAAGGGCTTCTTTGGCATGGACTTCCCTTTTTTGCAGAAGCCATGGGAGCCCTGATATAGCAAAAGCTCTGGCAGCTGCTGAATCTTTAACCTGATGTTGTTAAGATCTACTTCAAATCTGTTAAAAACACTAGTGGCTGGCTGCAGCTCTCTTTGCATATGTGTTTCCAGTGTTACTACCATTAAGGGACTTCTGCTGAAAAAGTGCCGCTATAGGTAGAATGAAAAATAAATTACATTGGAAGCAAACGTGTCTGTTGGACATGTTCCCCCAGCTGTAACTTGCATGCTTCTGGCATGCCCCGGTTCAGTTGTACCTATTCAATGTGATCACCTTGAAGAGTCTCTTCTCCCTGAATTTACTTGTGCTCCAAGGAAAATAAATGAGATAATGGCAAGTATGTGACCGCTTGGTCTTAGCTCTCCAAGAATGAGGTACCAGTATGGAACTTCTTGATTGCACTAAGAGCATCTTTGTATCTGAAAATGTGAAACTTCTGTCTGGGAGGATACTTGAAGTAATTTTTATAGACACATTTTCTTTGTCTAGTGAGATATTGAAATTGCTTTGCAGTTCCTTTTGAGGAGTTAAAATTCCTCTTCCAAGCAGGATCCCCAGTCTCTTCTTTCCGGATGAAAGTCCGTGTGTACATAAGTCATGGACAAAGTCTGAGAGAGTTACTCAGGCTGGAGTAGATGGGGTAGATAAATGTTTTTGTGCTGCTTGTGCAGCATCAGCTAATTCAACAATTGCACTGGGGAAGCATCTGCCAAATTAGTGGGCGTATTAAAATTGAGCCAAGCTCAGATAAAACATCCCCCGAAACCAAATCTTTCCTCTGTTTTGAAGCAAGGTAACAGGGAGACACAGAAATGGACTGTGCATTCTCAATTGATCACGTAACAGTAGATGGTTAAAAGGAGCCTCTTGGGTGCTCTTAAGGCAGCATATTCCTGCTAAGTGATTATCGGATTATTCTCCTCCCACTGTTGCACCTAGTGATGATCTGAAAGAGGCTTTATGGGTTGTAACTTTTGTGGTGATGAGCACTAGCACTTGTGGATTTAATATTTTTTTAATTGTTATTGCTTGAAAATTGGTTAAACTTTGTTTAAGGACTTTTAAGGGATTCTGTCATTGAGCTTGACTGGTTTATTGGTGTGAGCCTGAATCTCTGAATGAAACTCAGGGGCTACGCTGCCAGCTCTCTTCCTGTCTGCCTGTGTGTGGTGAATCCTTTGTGCCTTAGTTTCCTTTTTATGTGAAACTTGCCTGTGCTGTTGTAAATGTTTACTTTGAAAGGGTGTGGGTAGAAATGACAGTATCTTAATTGTATTGTTTGTGTATACTATTACACAGTGACTCTGCAGGACTGGGTTGGTGGCCTCCAGCCAGACTAAGGTTTGCAAAGCGTGTGAGAGGATTCACTGAGTGGGGACTGGGTGCCCTGTTTTGCTGGCTCCATTTGGAAATTCTAGCTGAAACAATTTACAGCTTAATCACACACGGAAAGCGTCTTCTGTTCCCAGGGGAGTTTTATTCATTCAAGTTTGCTACTAGTAGAGTTCGTGTTACATTACGAAACCAGGATTCCTGACCTCTGAGTTGAATACATGTTTTTAAAAATAGAAATGGGACAGAAGAAAGAAGAATAAATAGACTTCATTTTAAGGACTTGCCACAAGCAAATCTACAGGCTGCAAAATATTACATCAAACTGTCTGAGAAATGATTGAATCAAATTCTTTTTCAGGGGCTCATATTAAAAAAAACAGTACATTGTTTATGATAGGCAGTTGTAGGGTAATTCTGCATTTTTCATCTTCGCCTAAGCTAACAGAAGACTGGTCTTGAAGCAGCAGCAGGTTATTTTCAGGTTTACTTTAATGGAGAGCTGTTGATGATAAATAGCTTGTAGAAGACTTGCAGTCCCATCAGTGCAACAGAGCTGATAGAGTAGTACAGAAAAATACTTCCAGAGCAGGTTTATTTTGGGTGGAGGCTGGATATGTAACATTTGAGTTGTTTTAGTTGTGATAAGCCTGATGTGAACACTGAGGAAGTATAAATCCTGTCCTTATTTACAAAAACAACCAACCAAAAAAAAAAAACAACCCGAAACCAAAACCAGAAAAACCCCTGTAGCTAGTTTATTCAATGTCTATGGTAAAGAGCACAGACTTCCATGCACTTTTTGTTAATGGCATGGTGCTACATGGTATACATTGAGAAGTATGCTGCAGTTTGCGTTTTTTGAGGGGGTGGGCTTTTTTTTATATGGCATGCAATTAAACAGCAAGGGATTTGAGATAGGAGATCAACGAAGGACCACCGAGATGGGCTGGGGGCCAGGGCACAGGAGCTGTGGCAGAGGCCAAGGGGCCTGTCGGGCTCAGCCCGGAGCAGAGGCAGGGTTGGGGGGACCTAACAGCAGCCCCCTGTGCCTGGGAGGAACCTACCAAGAAGATGGAGCCAGGCTCTTCACCGTGGTGCGTGGCTAGAGGGTGAGAGGCAGGAGGCATGAACTGAAACAAGAGGTTCATATAGGCGTGAGGAAAAACTTCACCATGAAGGTAGGTGAGTAGGGTTGCCCACAGAGGCTGTGCAACCTTGGAGAATTTCAGGACCTTACCTCAGGGTAAAGTCCTGAGCAACCTGGTCTGATCTCAGCTGTTCCTGCTCTCAGCAGGAGGTTGGGTTAGAAATCTTTCAAGTTTCTTCTAACCTCAGTGTTCCAATGATCCTGTATATCTTGCACATGTTCACTGGTTCCCTGACTGAAGCAAGAAGGGCTCTGAAGGGGTGAAGTGTTTTTGTTGCATGATCAATGTTAGTAAGAGGTTTATGTCATGCACAGCAATATACTTATATAGGTGTGAACTGTGGGCAATTTCTATATTAGTTTCAGAGGTCCCTGTGAGAACTAGCACCCCCAGAGAGTTCAAAACCACTACATATATTCTTGCCTTGAAAAACTAATGCAGGGGCCACCCTGAGAGCAGCTCACACTGGTAAGCTGTTTCTCTTTGGGTTTGCTCTGTGGAAACTTGGGGTGTGAGAAGTAGCACCAGTGAAGCAGAATTCACATCATCCATGCAGACAAAGAAGCTGAAAGGGCTGTGCTGGATATATTGGACACATTCAAAGCCAGAGTGGCTTCCCTGCATCTGCTGAAAACTTGGTCCTGTTGTTTTGCTTCTTCATCTGTAAGCGCACATGCAGCCCAAGTAGGATGAAGTTGGTACTGTTCAGTATTCATGTACTGATGTTGTTAGTGGAAATCATAGAATCGTTTAGGGAAAAGACCTTTAAGATCATCGAGTCCAGCCGCAAAACCAACACTGCCAAGTCTGCCACATCCTGAGCACCACATCTACATGACTTTTAAACACCTCCAGGGATGGTGACTCAACCACTTCCCTGGGCAGCCTGTTCCAGTGCTTGACAACCCTTTCGGTGAAGAAATTTTTTCTAATATCCAACCTAAACCTCCCCTTGCGCAACTTGAAGCTATTTCCTCTTGTCCTATCACTTCTTACTTGGGAGAAGAGACCAATGCCCACCTCGCTACAACCTCCTTACAGGTAGCTGTAGAGAGCGATAAGGTCTCCCCTCAGCCTCCTCTTCTCCAGACTAAACACCCCCAGCTCCCTCAGCTGCTCCTCATATGACTTGTTCTCCAGACCCTTCATCAGCTTCGTTGCCCTCCTTTGGATACGCTCCAGCACCTCAGTGTCTGTCTTGTAGTCAAGTGGATTTTGAATCAGACCCTTTGAGCAACAATGAGATTCCTAATGAAACAAAATAGGGATTGAACTGAGACTGAACTTAGACAGGTTTTGCAGGCTGTGGGGTGAGAGAGGGAGGGAAGGGCTGGTAAGAGTGGGATCTAAATTAAAGTGCATATTCAGCTTTTGCTGGAAAATATGTGGCAAATTCCAGTGATTCTCTGATTTGTTTCATAGCCCCGTACCGTACAATGTGCAGCATTCAGCTGTTCTGCCAGTCAGGCTAATGGAGGTCTCTCGCCTTTCCTTTCATGTCCCATTGATTCATCTCTAAAACCACATGCTGTGAGATTATTTTTGGGGGTCTCTTTGAGGGGCCAGTGTTTCATCAAACTGATAATTGCAGCGTGCCAGGTTCTGCGTGCAGGTTTCCACGACAGCAAATGGAGGCAGAATTGCTCTGAATGTGCTTTGTTTCAAATGCTGAACTTCTTGTGACTGACGCTTTTTTAATGGACAGGGGTATGAATGGTCATGTATAAATTATTTGAAAACTATAGTTTACTTGTCAGCTGTTGATTAGAAGTGTTGTGATTTGGTGTATAGATGCGTCTTCTATAGCAGAATAGGAAAATGCCACATTTCTAGATTATATGAATCATCAAGACTTCATTGCCTTCAGATCAGTGGATATTTGTGGATTTTCACTGGGTAAAATATGGCCTTTAAGAAACAACCTCACCCAACTTTTTCTCGTCTACCTTTCCACTCAAAAATCTGTCCCCCATCCCAACAATTGCAGATCTGGCTATTTCCATGTGGAAGGTTTTGCTTAGTACAGTACACTTCAGGGCTTATCCAGAGAAGGTGTTTTCCCCATAGCTGGCACGATACTGATGGCAGAAAATGACACTCTGTATGGTTTTGGTACACATTTATAGTGTTTAATATAGTCAGTATTTAAAATGTCTTTAGGGTCTCAGTATTGCTGATCTAAAAATGTTTCGTCTGAGTAGGCTTGTTAAAATCAACAGGGCTCTTCACACTCTTAACCTAGATTATTTGTTTAGTTCTTAAAATGGGGGGAGTCTGCATTTCCAAGCCCATGGATGAAGGCTGCTGGAGATGACATAGTTATAAAATTGCTGACTTTAAAAAAGTGCTACTGGTGTTTGCTCTGAGAGCCTTTACTTACTACAGAAAAATTAATCTAGGAAAAGCATAACTGTTACCAATGTAATATGCTGGCTTTATGTTTTGATACATCTTTAAAAGGCCTTTCAATGTAGATTTACTGCAGTTTTTCCCTGGTTTTACAGATATTGTGAATAAGGAGACTGTACCCAAAGATACATATCCCATTCCAAGAAAGATTATGGCTGAACCAGACTACATAGATGATGACAATCCTGAATTAATTAGACCTCAAAAATTAATTAATCCTGTGAAGTCATCCCGGAATCATCAAGATCTCCACAGAGAGCTGCTCATGAATCAAAAAAGGTAAGAGTCTAAAAATCGCTTGTGCCATCCTCCCACACGAAACACACAGCTTGAATTTTAGTTGCATCGAAATGATGTTTTACCCAGAACCCAGCAGACACTTTTTGTTGATTCAGATCTTGTAGATGAAAAGTCTCTGATTCTTAACTGTGGCATTTATTTCTGTATGAATTTCAGTTGCTTTGCAGAAGCTTGCTGTAAAAGACTTCTCGCTTTGTTTTTGTGTCTACTCACAAAGGCTCTGTTTCCAGAGGAAGCAGTTTAGTTCTCCCCTATCACATTTCATATTGGTTACCTGGGCACTGTAATTTTCCTTAAGCGCTTAAATTTATCAAGCATTTGACAAAATTTGCTATTACCAGCAGGATGATAAAATCTTCGGGTTTTCACCATTCCTGGGACACTGAGTTTATGGGGCCACTTTTAAATCAAAGAAATCATATATTTTATTTCACATTAAATTGTTCTCTGCTTACTTGATCTTTCTTGCAATGCAGTGTGATAGTCTGGTGCCTGCTCTGCTGCTGCACAAGAGTTTCTTTGTATGTTATGCAAATCCTGCTTCCTTCATTCTGGGATGGGATGCACAGCTGTTGCTCTATATATTGTTTTAAAGATGTAAATAACTGGAACTTGATTTTGCCAACTTCAGAGACACAGGCACTTGGCCAAGAGATAGCTGACGTTCTGTTATTAAATCTCTTCAGTGACGAAGGACTCATTTAGAAAGCACAGTAAGAAAAGAGCTACCAGACCACACAGTGGAAGAAAAGCCACCAAGCCTGCCAGGGTTCTTCCATTTAAACAAACAGAAACTAACTACTTTATAAATTAGTGATTGGGTGCATTGCAGCCACCCAAAATGGACTTTCCAAAGGCAAGGTTGTGGGGATACACAAAACAGAAGTGGAAGAACAGTACTTCAGAGTGTGTTTGAGAATAAAGTTGCTGGTAGCAGCTATTCAGGCTTTTTGAGACTCAGGACCTTGATAAAGGAGAGGAGGAAGCTATTGCTTTGGCTACTCCGGCACAACTGGATTTGTCTATTTGGCAGGAAGTGTCACGTTATGAAAGTTTCTCATTTTTCGTTTTTTTTTCTCCCCTTCCCACCCTCCTCTCTCTGGTAGGGTAGTATTTTGAGGGGTGAAGGGGTCTTTTCTATGTGTAATAGCAAAATCCTCACAAGCGCTAGGCTTAGATACTTAATTCTAAATGAACTGCAAACACAATACAGCATTTCTTTCGTGATGAAGTAGAAATGTTTTACAGAATGCCAGCTGAATTGGAAGAAACTGCCCTAAATAGGTGTTTGTCCTATTTTTCATTAATGGGATTAAACATCAAAGTCAGTTCCTAGCACCAAGAAGTTTATAGGCATTGAAGATAGATAGTTGAAGTTTCCTGACTTCTGATCTTATTCTGAAGGATGTGGAGGCTGCAATAAATTAAGGTGGTTTTTTTTTTCTTTTAAGTTTATAAAAATAAAGCACTTCTAAATAGTATGGAGTTCTTTTCTTCTAGGAGAATATCCTATTACACAGAGGAGTCGTATAGCTCTCAATACCCACTCTTCTGTTATTGTGATTTTGATTTGCTGCAGCTGTTAATTTTAGATTCTTATTTATTGGTACAGAAATGAAATACTTTGAGGGTTTTCATCAGCAGAAAAACTGGTATTTTTGAGAAGAGGGTTAGTCTTCTGTGCTTTGTGCTACTGTACTAGCTCTGATATGAGGCTTTTCGGTAATACAGATACTACACTTGTGTTCGGCTTTGTTACTGCAAACTGCCATACTTATGGAGGGCTTTTAGTGATCTTACAGAAGTCTGCTTAACATGCACCTTAATTTATTGTGAAGACTCAGTGTAGGCACCAGCAGCTTCACTTTTTGACCAGTCAGCTCAGAATTTCTGGATCTTAGATGATATTAGCCAGTGCTGGTCTGATCACTCTCCATGCCTACTGTAAGCAGTGTCTCTTGGGTCTTGAACTATCAATGTAGTTATTTACTTGCAGAAATGGTAGGGTTTTTTGGGCAAACAGATCCAGGTAGTGGTACCTCAAGGCACTGGTTGCTTATCTTAAACTGTTTTTATTTATTAGGATTTAACCTCAGCTCTGCAGAGTATTGGTCCTGTCCCTTCCAGAGGTTTTAACCTTATTGGCTCTAACTTGTGTTATAGCACACTTCGCTTACTCTATATCAAAGCTTTAGGATTTTTTATTTAACCAGAACAATCACCAGAAGGTGATACAAGACTCCCAGTTAATCCAGTAGCCACCTGTTTGTTGCTTTTCTTTCTTACATAGGAGAGTGAAAATACAATTGATGTTACAGTTGTTCTGTTACAGATCTGACTACAAACCCCATTTGAGTAGGCTGAGAGATTGTATTTACTTCTGTCTTCTGTGAGTCCCCTTTATTATAGCTACAGCACATCTAAATCACTATTGTGCCTCTGCCTTCTTATGGTGCAACTTTACTGAAAAAAGCAGGAACAAGTAACGTTACTTAGCAGCTTGCCTGTGGTTCGTAGCTGTCTTGCTAATTATCAACATGGAAGTTTCCATTGATTCAGCTCTCACTGACCATGTAGCAGTAGTAGTAGTAATAAAAAAATCACTGCAGCTTTTCTCTGCCTGACTTAAATTTTAAATGTTAAAATATAATTAAAATAGCATGAAACATAAAATATTAACACAAACTTGTAGCTTCTGTTACATTCAGGCCATGAGATCTATTATGAGAAATAGGGAGCAGCATTTGGTGTTGCTAAATATTTGATTTTGCTGTTAGGGTACGTACAGGGATAGAGCGTTGCATAATATATGGAGTCATTCATAGATGTCACCATAAAATGGCATTTTAATGTATTATTGGACATGCTGTCGGATATGCATATTATGGAAGAATTAGGCAACCACAGATGTATAGTAAGTAGGGAAGGGTAAAAAAAACCCAGCGCTTTCTGAAAGTTTATTTAGATGATTGCTTTTCTTAAAGTTGACATAAGAATGGTTGGTGTTAACCTTAATGCTGGATGTTTTCACAGAATAGCCTTCCCAGGGAAGACAACAATAACGAAGGCAAATTTCACATCTTTCTGCTCTGACTTAAGTGACACTAACAGCAATGGGGATACCTTCCAATTGTATCATAACAAATTTTGGAAACATCATAGCATAACAGAGATAAAAGAAATAGCTGAAGTCAGAGAAATAAGGAGGAGTGAGTGTGTATCTCTGTGTGTGCCTGTAAATAAAGTCATGCATCTTCCCAGAGTCAGCTTTCTCATTTTAGGTAGTTGGCTTGGAA
Organism: Phalacrocorax carbo; assembly: GCF_963921805.1. Lineage (NCBI taxonomy): Eukaryota > Metazoa > Chordata > Aves > Suliformes > Phalacrocoracidae > Phalacrocorax > Phalacrocorax carbo. The sequence continues at coordinate 8,502,842 of NC_087513.1, read as the reverse complement.
AGCAATTTGTGCTGAACAGACCTGAAACGTTCAGTTGATGTAGTGGCTAAAATCTTGCGAGAGGGAGAATCCTCCAGCCTTTGTCTGGTCTCCAAGTTGACCACAACTTTTTTATTCTAGATCTTTGTTGTCTTAGCCTCTTTGAGGTTTTGAATGTAGCCTGGGAGGCCTCACTGGAAATAGCTTTGCAGCCAGGCCGGGTAAAGCACTCACACTTTCAGGAAGGACAGAATCCATGATTTCCAGGAGCAGTGTGACAAAATTCAGAGGGAGATCTCTTTTTAGTTCTGCCCATGCAAACTTCTATGGGCATAATACCCTGCATAGGACTCTCTGAACGCAACCTCTCTGAGTTACCAGCCAGCAAGGGAAATCTCTTCGTCCAAAATTAGTTTCTATCTCTGCTACAGTCTTGATTTGTGATCTTTTTTTTTATCCATTCTGGAATTGAGAGAATAGAGGAAGACTAAAGATAAAAGTAAAAATAATAAATTATCTGGGAAAAATATTAGCATGCATGTTAAAGGGAAATATCCTCACTAATAATATGGCTTAAATTTGGTTTAGGGTTTTGGTTAGAAACCAGGCATATGTCTGCATATTTTTTCCTTTTAATTAATCATTTATTTTCCAATGTATCTAAATAGGCAACTATTTGACTTTAGAAAACCTGCCTACAATTCTGTGTGAATTTCTGCTAATTAAAACTGATCTTTCTTCCCTGTTTCCCCCACCACCCGCCACTTCTCCTGCTTATTTTGAAGGGGTCTTGCACCTCAGAACAAACCAGAGCTACAGAAGGTGATGGAGAAAAGGAAACGAGACCAAGTTATTAAACAACAAAAAGAAGAGGAAGCACAAAAAAAGAAATCAGACCTGGAAATAGAGCTACTGAAACGGCAGCAGAAACTGGAGCAGGTAAGATGGGGAATAACACTACCTTTACACATCCACATCTGAGCTAGTTGCCCGAGGCTGCCTTTGTAGACAAGAAAGAAGCATCCTCTGATTATTGGCACATTTCCTCTGATCAGATGCAGATATCGTTTTTAGGATGAGTCAAATCACGCTCTACAACTATCTATTTGTTGTCACCATATAGGGACTGCGTATGGCGTCTGCATTTGGTCAAATGAATCCTGCACCAGAGAACAGGAATGTGTGTGGAGCACTGACCTTATTTAACCACTGAAACTGTGGTGAATTAGTCAACTTTTGTAGTCTAACTATTAAGAGATAATTGACTAAGAATGGCTGTTAGGCTAGAGTGCATCAAATCTGGATGCTTAATGAATACAAAAATCAACTGATTCTTTCTCCTGGGTTATGCAAGAAACTAGATCACTTTAAAAAGATCTTTTGTAAAACGTATGAGCCCGTTGGCATTTTCAAATGAAGGAAAAGATCCTCAGACCCTGAGATGATGTGCAGTTGGAGTTCATTGTGGTGAAGCTTACTGCTAGGCTCAGGGCCAGCCAAATGTCTCTGTGCCTCTTAAGGCACTTCATGTACCTGCGAAGAAATCTTTCTGCAAACACCTCATCAAAGAAGTCACTATACATCAAGCATTGTGTTTATTTTTAAATAAACGAATGCTTTAAAACAGTATCTTGTGGTTTTCTCAATGGAAACCATTTAGGTCAAATAACTACTCAGTTGAAAATGAGGTGTAATTTAATCATTATTTAGGTTTTGGGGGGTTATTATAGTTGTTTTATTAATTACGCTTAGAAATATTTTTGGAGGGAGAAAGCTATTGTATTTTTAAGTGTGTCATCCTGTCACTTTTCCTTTCTGCTCTTACGGGCCCAGCTTCAAACAGTTCAGCTTGTGGGAAGACTTGATTGGAAACTGAGCCATCCAAGGACATATGTTAAATAGAAAATTCTGTTAGGAGAGGAAAAACCTGCCCATTGCAAACAATGTTGTGACTTTGTAAACATCATAGGAATGGCATTAATTGACAATACAACTCCTGGAGGAACATTATCATGATTTATTGTAACAAGACATGTCCCTTGCTAATGAACCAGAAACAAAAGAGATTATTTAGGTGAGCCGTACGTGGTCCCCATTAATCAGGGAGCTTTCTAAAGGGTTGTTTCTTCTTTTCTGCTGACTTACCTGCCTTCACTGAGGACTGATAAGCAATCTGTATTCTGTGCAATGTGTAAGCTGTGTTCAGTATGGGCACTGTATAGCCTTGGCCCGTAGAGCAGAGCATCTAACTGCACATGGTAATTTTGAGTGTCTGCATGGGCAGGAGCATCAACTAGGTTAAAAATGTCAGTGAATGGTCTCTCAGAAATGAACAGCTAAGGGCCTAGGAGGATTTTTATTTTTTCAATGCTTCTTGTGATAGACAAAACATACACCAAAACAGACTCAAGTGAGGTACAGAAATCCATACCTAGACACTCAGAAATAAATTCTGCAAGCGTGCTCAGTAGTAGCTGTTTGCATGTGTTCTCCCACAAGGCACACTCGTCCTTGTCCTGTTGTAAAAGCTAGAGAAGGGAATTACTGTTGTTTCTTTAATGAAGATGTCCAAGAATTTCTTCAAAAATGCTTCATCTTTGTTCTCATACTGGGTTTTTGTCCATCTGGCAAAGGTGGACATCTGGAATGAGCTAGAGCCAAGGATTTTACAAGATGTATCATTTATGAGAGCAGATACTCCCAAAGAAATGCAACTTTATCTTTTCCATGAGAGAAAGAAAGGAAGCAGTTTGAAGTTTGGCATGGCCAGTTATTGAAACCTTTAGTTTTTGTCTTGTGCTTTGATCTGTTTTATATACTTTTTTTTACATGTGATTCCCTTTTAAGCTGGAACTGGAGCAACAGAAGATACAGGAAGAGCAGGAAAATGCACCTGAATTTGTCAAAGTCAAGGGCAACTTGAGGAGGACGGTCCAGGAAGCAACAGAAGCACCAGACTCCTAGAGCCAGCGCCTGCTAAGACTTCCAGCTTCCCTGCAGAGAGAGGCTTTTGCAAGTTGTCTCAGATTTGCCCCCTCAAGAGGGAAAATAACAGCATCCAGTTGACACTTACCGAAGATGAGATTTTTAATTCTTGGGACGTGTGGATTAAAAAGACAGTACCATAAACAGATCGACTTGCCAAATGCAGTCCTGAGATCAATGGATAAGGAGCCTGTTTGTCAGTTCAGTGTCATGGACCAGCCTGACGTGCTTACTCAGATTTTAACCAGGGATACTAGAGAAACTCCTTCAGTGTTGCACTGCTTTATCTCTTGTGATCCTAGTTTAGTGGAGATACACAGATTAATATTTTGCTTTAAAACAGAACAAAAATTCTCCTGTGATATTTTATGAAGCTTCTGTGCAGGTAGATATTTCCTCCATCTAGACCTACTGCCTGTGTATATCCCACAATAATTTGTGTTTAGTTGGAATTTTTATCAAATCTGGTGAGGATACGATCTGATGATCCTCTTACCAGGGAGAATCCAGAAGCTGATTCATCTCTGTCTCTAAATCTACACCATTGTGTACAGGCCTGTGCAGTGCTACCTGTGGTTTTACCTCTCAATGCAAAATGACCTGTCTTGTACTTTTTGAAATCATACTTTGCTGTTGTGGCCTTTCTGCTCCAAGGACATGTTAACACTGCACTCAGATCAGCACATTACTTCGTAGTGTTTAAACTCATTTGCTGGAACTCAAACAAGGAATCTGATCCACCATCGGTTCCTGCTCTTTGCGTGCACGAACTAGTTGCAATTCCTGCAACAGAGCAGCGCTTAAGCCAGACCAAACTGATCATTGGAATCTACTGAAATGGAACTTTTTCCCTAAAGTGAGGCATAAAATGAAACTCATTTTGTCCCATTCTTCCTTTAGCCTCAAGAAAGAAGGGAAGCGTGTTACCACTGAGTCTTAGGGTCCAATTCTGTCACCTTTTGCCTTTCCACAAGTTGCTCCTGTGTCTTGCCATTGAATAAAATATTGCTTAGCTTGCACAGGGATGGCAGAATCTGATCTTTCATGCTTATGACTACTAGTTACCCAGGAAAGCCTGGGGTGAGGAGGGGAAACAGATTACTCATGTAGGATTATAGAATTGGGTTCTTACATGGTGTGAATGGGTGCAGATATCTTATCTTCAGAATCTGGGGAGAAATCCTCATCTATCTTGGTCAGCACAGTCCTAGCTCTCGCCAAGCTGTGCTCATCCGTATCAGCTGAGGATTTAATCCTAGTCGTTGCCTTAGGATGCTAAACAAAGTAATTTCTACTTTGTAATTACATTGGACATCACTGTTTGAGAACACTTTTTATTAATGTCAACAGTGGTGTGTTTATTTTGTAAAGGTGGTGGGGGAGGGTTGTTTGGTTTGTTTTTTAGTTCCTTTTGCCTTTCCTGTAAGTATTGGACGGTTTAAATGCAATTTCAACACAGCACTCGGGACAAAATGCTCATAATTAGGAATTTTTCCTAGATACAGACTTCAATTTGTCAAGATCCAGGCATTTTTTATGAGGACATAATCAGATTGAGAGTAAATTGAATTGTGATAAGGATATTACCATTGATTTAGACTTGCAGTGTGACTCACGTCTAGAAGATTAAATATGAAGATGGTCTACCAGACTGTTCAGATTATGGACATACAAAAGACAAAGGCCAAACATAACTCTTCCATGTATTTTCTCAACAAAGGAACACCCTGAGTGCTGCAGGTTCTTCCCCCTCTCCTTCTGTTGTTCTGGAAGGAGAGGCTCTTCCTTTCTGGCAGCACATTGTTCAAACACTTGCACTGATTGAGTTTGTTTCATGTTGTTGAGACAGCACTATATATGAGCCTTCCACGCCATGCGCATTTTTCATCTTAGCCGCTCCCAGCCTACTAAACTTCATGCCTCCTGGTTTCCACTCCACAATTATCCTTCTGCACAGTATGGAAATGACTAGAAGTTGGTGAGGAAACCCTCCTCTGCCTTGAGCAGAGCATCCCTTCTCAGCCATTTGCCCTCTGGGTGAGCATGGCAATCCTACCATGTGAGATGAAGGTGGTGTAATCCAAACGGCACTGAGTCGGCTGGGGATGAGGACCGCTCTTTGGCTTCAGTGAGTGTGTTGGATTGGGCCCTTCAAGGCTGAACGCGTTCTGCTTTCTCCATGCTAGCCTGCCATTCAGGGTAGGGTTTCTCTTTCTGAATCACAGGAGGCCAGGAAACTCCTATGTACATACAGCGTGAAGTAGTTATTTGTTTTCAGTTGGAATTAATTCTCTGTGTGAACAGACCATCAATGTGTGTGTTGGAACATCTTAGAATTCCGCCGACCCTTTAGTCTAGGGATCCCAGCCACCTTCTTGTAGGTTTGACAGGCCAAAGCTTGTCTTTAAAGTTAGGATTGGGCTAGAATGGGCAACCCGTAAATGGGTGGTCAGCTAGTCACACCACAAGTGTCCTGTGCGGCTACTCAAGTGAGAAACTGCTTGCCAGTGAGCATAAGCAATTCCTGACCTTCCCTTTAGCTATATGGGTTTTGAAGCATTCTGGCAAATACTTCAATGATTTGAAAATGGCTCACTTACCACTTTGTACTTTTTAAAAACTCTTGCTTTTGATAGTATAGTAGTAAATTTCTTAGCATTTTTGTGGCTTTAACATTCTGTTAATATCTGCACTTGTTTGAGTGTACATATATAAATATATATAAATATAAAAAGGGAGCCTTAATGGATTTGTTTTCATAATTTAATATTTTTTGTATTTGCTCTTGTATAATTGTTTTTAACTAAAGGTGTTACGAGAATGAGGGTGGAATACTTAGAACCAAAGTTATGCTTAATAAAATCTACCACATGCTTGGCATATGCCGTGGTGTCTGTCATGTCCTGCCGAAAACAAAACGTTGAGGACTGCACTGAGGTATCAGGTTATTTAAAATTCTGCAATGTAGGGGGAAGTATCAGGATCACAACGACGTTTGGTTCCTTAAAACTGCATCTGTGTTTAAATATGCAAAATTACTGCAAATTAGTTGGCAGAAAAACTTGTCTCTCTTAGTCTTAATATCTTTTGAATATTTTTGATGCAGAAAATTATTCAAAGACCGTAGCTGTACAGCTAGTGCAAGGTAAGGCAGAGCATGAGGGCAGAATTCTGATGGGAATCAAGTAACTATAGAAATCATTCCCTATCGTGCTAACTTCATCAAAGTGCACCAGGCAAAATTCAACTTGGAATCATTAGCGTTGCAACAGCTCCATCCTAAAAGGGAGCAAGGAAAGAGTAAAGAGCCTAGTCCTGTGCTCAGTCCTGCAAAGGCCCTTTTAGCCAGCACTCATGCCTGTGGTTCTAGTAGGAAAAACTTGGACATGTGAAAGGAAGTGCACACACAAATGATATGCTGCGTTAGGGTCAGACTGCTCAGGGCCATTGCTAAGAGTAAAATCCTCTGTCAACAGCAGACAGAAAATTAGCAGGTGGAGGAACAGGGCTGGAACAGGTGTGGGCCATCAATTCTCCACCACCACCCTCAGCTCTTACTGGTCAGCCAGGCACAGGTGGTGATGGACGGGGAGCTGGAGAGGAGCACGGGGTGAAACAAAGTGGGGGAGGAGGAGGAGAAGAGCAGTGAATTCAGAACAGATGTCAGGAAATGCTTTTTCCTTCAGAAACTGCTCAGCATGTGGAACGGGGCCTGCCAGTACTGCTGATGCAATGATGCTGGACCCGCTCCAGGAGCTGTCAAAAGTGGGGGAGGTAAGAAAGAACAGAGTTCATAAGGGGTGGGTTTCTGTGGCCTGTTGGAGATACTGCCCTGTGCTCTCCTACCTCAAGCATATCCAAATGTGTTTTGAATTATCCTTTGATATTTCACTCTGGCTCCAGAAGGAAAACAGTGAGGGCATGTGATCTGCTTTTGTAGTGTGTCCAGCGGAAAAGATGATCTTTCTTTTGCATACTTTTTTGGATTTTATTGAGCTAATACGTTTTGTCAAGTGGCTTTGCAAGCACTGGTCTGCTGGGGGCTTTGCTTGTGCTCCTGTGGCCATATGCAGATGGGCTGTGTCATGCCATAGCTGTGTGGAAAGAAGTACCTTGAGGTTCCTTGGCTGCTGTTACAGGGTCCGTGGGTGGCATTCATAACTTAAAATGGCTGATGGCACTTGTGATGACCAGTTGCACTTGAGAAAATAACTGAGTGAGATGGCTGGAGACAGAATGGCTTCAGCTGTGCTGTTTCCACAGGATCAGAACTGATGGCTTTAGGGTGAAGAATGGGAGGGCAAGCTAGGTTCCCAAGACATCGCAATAGGAAGAGCACAAACACTCCATGAGATCTGGAGGACTGGAAGTACAAGGTGTCTTTCCACCCACTCTCTCGCTTTAAACTCTGTGTTGTAGTTGAAATCTTTTATCTGTCAGAGTAAAGGTTTGTGGTGCCCTTGTCAATATTAAGGATGACTCTCCTCGATGGAAGTGGCGGAAACCATGGCCGGAGGGAATATTTAATGGTGGTAATAGAGCACTGACATCCTACCTCCCGCCCCAGTGCTTGTCTTCCACACCCTGCCTTTTGGCATTGCTTTAGGCCTGGTTAAAGGCTGCATTTGGTCCATCACACTGCCTGTGTTGCCTTTCTGAGGTTAGACAGGGACTACTTCTATTCTTTGGGCACCCAGGGGTCCATTTTGCTTAACCTCAGATAGGTGTATTTGACCTAATCATCTGCTTTTTATTTACATCAGCGCAGAGAAATCAGCCCCGTGGAGCGCAATTCCCTTCCTTTCTTTGACTGTAAAGGAGCCTGCAACACCTGACAGGGAGGGAATGTCATCTGCATTGCAAGGCCTCTGAAGCTGGGCGATTCAAATGCTGCCCCTACACTACCCATCTTTTTCATGGAGTTTTACTTCCCAGGAAAGTCGAGGCACCTGGATACCTTGAATAAATTTGGCCCTTAATCTCTGTATGGTTCATAAATTGAAGAGCCCCTTTCTCCACTGTGCTCACCGGCTCTGGTGCTTGGTGCCATGGAGTCTTCAGTTGAGCCGCCAGGATCCTGGGGGACATGTGGCCTCTGCAGGGGGCTGGGGACAAGGGACCTTCCCCAGGCCGAACGCTGGCCAGCGGGAGGGCAGGTGGCATCTCCGCAGCGGTGCGAAGGGAAGGAGGAGGATGTAAAGCATGTGAGAGGGGACTCCAAGAGCCAGAATCACCCACTACAGCTGTAGTACTTAATTATCTGAGTAATCATTTTCAGAATTAATTTCTATTATGTGCCCAAGTCTAATCTCTCCGGTGGATGGCATAAGCAATTTAACATAGATTGAGGCTGGCACCAGGAAACTTCAGCCTGATGAGGTGGGAAGAAGAAATGTACTTCTTTGCCCCTCTTCAGCTGTTCAGAAACAAATCTTTCATAATGCAGCTGAAATACCAAGCCTGCTTCATTGTGCTCGAAAATTAAAGAGCACCCAGCAAGCCTAAGCCCCTTAGCAGGGTTCATCTGAAGCGCGTATTGCTCAGTATAGTAAGGCAAAGTGCTGAATCCCACCTGCTGTGGAGTCGAAGCGTGGCAGCCCAGCCCATCTGAAACTGTCTCCCTGGAAAAGGGGTTATATCCAACAGGATATCTGCTTTGAACTCTCCTTTGCGAAGCAAAGCCTAAAAGATTCTCCAGTGAAAAGCTGATCTGGAATTGGCTTTTGTCAGTAACAGCAGGAAAAGAGAGAGACCCTTTAAACTTCCGCTGTCAAACGTGGAAAGCCCTTCATCACTGCAGTCAGGGACCAGAGGGAGTAATTCTCCCTGATGTACAATTTCAGCGCTTGCCTTCATTCAGCTTTATGTCTGTGCTAATCATTCAGATGAATTCTTCTCCGTACAATTTCAGGGTACCGCCTTCATAAGCTGAACTCGGCAAAAAAGTAGCTTTTGGAAATTGGCTGGTCACGGTGGGCCCCATACTTCACAGCCGCTGGTTTGTTAGGGATCCTTTCCTCTTATTTCTAACAAAAATCAAATTAACTCACTAAATACCAAGGAATAAATTATCTTCAAAACGCAGATCTTATATTTTTTTTTTTATCATTTTCTTATTGCAAGGGAGTTGCTTCTGTTTTGCATCAAGAACTCTATTTCCTGCATATTAGGAAATTGTGCTGATAACCAGACCAGAGGTGAACTGCAAACTACCTACAGCTTTAAAAGGCCCCTCTGCAGGCAGCCGCACTCAATCCTGATGCTGAAGAGCAGGGATTGCTCTCCGGGGAGAAAAAGGAGGTGCTAAAAAGGAGGAAGAAACAGTGGGAAGGTGAGTTCCTGACTGGTGAAGATTTCCACCCCGTACTCGAGGTTAAACAGCAAGTCTGAGGATGATGCACAACCTGCGCACAGCATATCATGTTCCTGTGTTCACATCTGACGTACCGTATGCCTGTTTTTCCTCTCTCCTGGAAACCTTATTGTGTTTTTGATTCCTTTCCTGTTGTTTTCTTTCAGCCCAAGCTCTTGCTGCCTATTCAGGCCTCCCTGCCCTTGGATTATTTCCCAGATCTGGTTTGTAATGAAAGGTGTTTAATTAATGCGGAATCCTTGGGATGGATCCTAAGATGGGTGTTTGAGGCTGCTGACTGCACTGCTGTGCAGAGTGAGGGGAAACCCAGCCCGAACCCTCGACGTGTGGAGAGTGGAAATGAGAAACACTCTATGCAGGGGAGAAGCAGATAGCCACTGGCTGTTCATTCAGCTTTATTTCTGTGCTAATGGTTTAGATGAATTCCGGATTGGCTATTAGGAAAGATTTCTTTACTGAAAGAGCGGTCAGGTATTGGAACCAGAGAGGTGGTGGAGTTGCCATCCCTGGGGGTGCCAAAAAACGTGTAGACGTGGCACTTCAGGGCATGGTCTAGGAGGCCTGGGAGTGTTGGATTGGCTGTTGGCCTTGATGATCTTAGAGGTCTTTTCCAACCTTAATGATTCTATGATTCTGTAGGAATAAAAATTCAGAATGGGTGTCTGATAGAGCATAAATGAGCAACTGGTATAGTTGTACTGAAGATTTGATCTCAGAGCCCCACTTAAAGAGAAGGGCCATGATGATAAAAGCCCTAGGAGAGGGGAGGAGGATGATGGAAGAAGTACGTTCCATGATTAGCAAGAAGCCTAAAATACATAGAAGGAATCCTAGGGCAAAGGCAAATGGTCCCGCTTTAAGCGATACAAAGCTGCTCTGAATGCCTTACCGTGCAGGTTGTGCCCCCCACTTCCCTGGGCTGCTGCGGGGAGCGGCGGGTCCCCGTGCGGGGGCATCCCCGTGGGGCGGGATCGTGCGGGGGCGGGATCGCGCGGGGCCGGGTCCCGCAGCCCCACGCCGAACCCCCACACGCTGCTGCCACCTCCTGGGCAAAGCGGTGCGGAGCGGGGTGTCCTACCGGCCTGGAGGATTGCGCCCCGCGGGGTGGCCCGGCAAAAGCTTTTCCTCCTCTCTCCAAAGCTTTCCTCCGAAAGCGCAGTGGTGCTGAGCTCTTGAAACTCGCTCTCTTGCAAACTGGTGCTTCCTTGGGGAACTGTAAGATTATTTTTTGTGATTTAATGATTTTTGTTATGCAGATGTCCTTAACAGTTCTATTGCACTGAGACATGACGCTAAAAAGCCTTCAGTGCGTTTCAAGATCTCAGTAATTCAAGAACTGGATTCACAAAGAGTTTTTGGTGTGTCTGTTAAAATGCTCCGTCTGGTTTGCCATGGAGAGGTCTGTGATGGCTGTTGTGGAGTCTCCAGTGGTGTTTTGCACTGGCAGATCACTGCAGAGATCCAAGGCGTTACCAGGATGGTTTGGAGGTGTGACGAGCCCAAATGTGCCAGGGTTGTGGCTGGGACAGCCTTCTCCAGCTGCTGGTCCTTTGCCCTAAGCAACAATTGCAACCACTGTTGTACCCGGGGGTACCACTGAAATTCCAGCAGCAAGCACAAGGTCTCTGTGCTCCCTCTCCTCTGCCCCCTTCCTACTGGCTCCCCCACCAGTGTTTGTCCTGCTGCCACTGTGGAGAGCATTGCCGTGCCCTTCATGGCCTGGCACACCTTCCCCTTCCTGGCAGGTGAGGGACCCTCCGGACCCTCGCTCTGCCCCGGGGAAGGGGCACGGTGGGACACCATCCAATGCAGGTGTGGAGAATCCTCTGTTCCTGCATATCCTGCCCATCCCTCTGCAGTTTTCATCGTGATCTCCAGACCTTCAATTTCCCCCTCTCATCACCCATTCAAACTCCCTTCTTTGCTTCCTAAAAATGTCCCCTTTCCCATCCTCCCTCTCCATCCTCTCGGCTGGCAGCAGGCTCCTCCCGTTGCTATAACAACGAGCAGCAGCCTGGCCAAATCGGCCAGACCCTGCCACACTTCCCTGCCTGCATCCAAATCACCTCCCTATGTGCAAACACACCAGCTTCCTCCTCAAGTCTTTGCCATCTGCCTCCAAGGAGGAGACTGCTACATTCGGGGGCTGCACCCCTCCAAGTGCCTCCTGCCCCCTCTGTGCGTGCTCTGCAGCCCCCCGGGCAGCCCGTAGGCATGGTGTGGACCACATTTAAAGTCCCCCACACCCTCCAAGCCAAAACACCACTGTTTTGGCCCATAAAACCCATACAGATTATATTATTAATACATGAAAATGGGAGGATTTCTTGAAATACAGTGAAAAAGATGTGTCCAGGGCTGTATCCTGGCCTGGTCTGAAAGCTGGAAGGCATGTCTGGCACAAAAGTGTGTGTGTGGGGGGGGAATAAAATTATAAAGGAAAGTCACTGGGTGTCCCTGCTCTGTGGTCTGAGCCTCAGCTCCAGCCCACAGAGTATCTGCTGGTGCTGGGTAACGCATCTGTTACTGCAAGATGGATGTAGGGTGCTGCGGGCAGAGCTTGCTGTTCCTGCAGAGAGTCAAAAACCAGCCCTGCCACCCTTGAGCTCCTGGGGACCCTGCTAAACCCAGCAGCAAGGATGTATTCGTGGTGGCTTTTCCACCTTGGATCGTGACCTCCACTTAAAAGTCCTTCCTCCAAGCCTTTCTGGGGGGTGGCAGCAGCAGACTGGAAGATGCAGGTGGGAAATGGCAAGTTCCCCTCCGGCAGGGAAAGTGTGGCACCAAGCTCCTCTTCCCTGCTGAGCTCAAGCTCTGCTGCCCTGGTGAAGAACTAGGACAGCCTCCTGGGCTAATGCTAGAATGGTGGGACATCAGGAGCCACACCACGTCCTCCACCATCTCGCCACCTCAGGATATCAAAGTGCTCCAGCTGCCATTTTTCCTGTAGCATTTTCCATGCCAGGCTCCAGGTCGGGAAATTTGAGGGTTGCACAAAACAAACGTTCAATCATGTATTTTCCTCTGGTGGGCTAGTGATCCTCAGGAGCTGCCCTTCTGCAGCACTGTCTGTGTTTGTACAACGAGCAAGGTGCCTAGGCATGTCCAAAAAGACCTGCTGAGAGTTTGTTCCCAAAAAGTACTCTCGTGTGCATTTTTAAATTCTCCAGCCCCTTGATATTTGTATCGCATCCTCACCAACTGAAGTGAAATCACTTAAAAACCAGCAAATTAAAAAGCAAGCTAAAATACTTACGGCAGTTCCTGCTCCTTGTAGCAATGAACTGTTTTTGCAGTCCTGCCTGCAGCTGGAGCTGCGCATCAGCTACTGATATTTTTACTGATGTGGTTTTGTGGCCTCAACCACAATATAAATTTACTTCTTTATGTATGTATTTTTGGATTGAAGAACTGTTCTTTCAGTTCGTCTTGGATTGCTGATTTCAAGGATTCCCTTGTTCCAAAGCTACTGATCTTTTCTTTTTTAAAACAACTTTTAAGTGCAAAATGCTTTTGGGTCAGTGTACAGGTGGGCTTTTCACACAGCCTGGTTTTAATAATTGAGAAAAGGCTTGAGATAAATTTGAGATGCTGCTGCCATTCTTCCATCAAGAGGAAACGTATATTCTTCCTATGACCACAGGAGACGGTGCACCTTTGTACCAACTTTTCCACCCTCCAAGGCTGAAGTGAGGATATCTTTAATGAAGCTGGTAAGTGCTAGGGTTCTCTTGACAGACAGAGTTTTGCTCCCATAAATGGAGAACCTCAGCTGCTCTTTTCTGCTGCAGGCTCAGAGGTGTGCTCTGTGCCTCTAAGCAGGCTCAGCTGAAATCCATGGCACGTCCAGGCTGTGCCATCCTGACAGCAGACAGTTGGCCCAGATGTTCTTGTCCTTACTTTGTCCGATCATCCAACCTGCTGTTTCCCAGTTGAATCTCCAGCTTCAGTTGTGCTGGCCTGCCTTCCCTAGTGTCGGGATGCCCCAGAGGCAGGGACAAGAGCAGCCAGCCGAGGAGTGACTGCTCTGCTACACTGGAGATGTCACAGCATCATAGAATCACAGAATGGTGGGGGTTGGAAGGGACCTCTGGAGATCATCTCATCCAAACACCCCTGCTTGAGCAGGCACACCCAGAGCAGGGGGCACAGGACCGCGTCCAGGCAGGGTGTGAATGTCTCCAGGGAAGGGACTCCACAGCTTTCCTGGGCAGCCTGTGCCACTGCTCTGGCACCTGCACAGGGAAGGGTTTTTTTCTCATATTGAGGTGGAACTTCACGTGTTCCAACTTGTGCCCATTGCCCCTTGGCCTGTCATTGGGCACCACTGAAAAGCGCCTAGTCCCGTCATCCTGACACCCACCCTTTAGATATTTATAGGTATTTATGAAATCCCCCCTCAGTCTTCTCTTCTCCAGGCTGGAGACCCAAGTCTCTCAGCCTTTCCTCATAAGGGAGATGCTCCAGTCCCCTGATCACCTTCGTAGCTCTTCACTGGACTTGCTCAAGGCGTTCCACATCCTTCTTAAACTGGGGGGGCCTAAAACTGGACACAGTACTCCAAATGTGGCCTCACTAGGGCAGAGTAGGGGGGAGGATAACCTCTTTTGACCTGCTGGCCACGCTCCTTTTAATGCAGCCCAGGATACCATTGGCCTTCTTGGCCACAAGAGCACATTGCTGGCTCAGGGTCACCTTGCTGCCTGCCAGCACTCCCAGGGCCTTCTCAACATAGTTGCTTTCCAGTACTTCAGCCCCCAGCCTGTACTGGTGCATGGGGTTGTTCCTCCCCAGGGGCAGGACCTTGCACTTGCTTTTGCTGAATTTCATGAGGTTCCCCTGGGCCCAGCTCTCCAGCCTGTCCAGGTCCCGCTGGATGGCAGCACAGCCTTCTGGTTTATCAGCCGCTCCTCCCAGCTTGGTATCATCAGTGAACTTGCTGGGGTTACACTCTACCCCTTCATACAGGTCACTGATGAATATGTTGAACAGGACAGGCCCCAGCACAGACCCCTGGGAAACACCAATAGTGACAAGCCTCCATCCAGACTCTGCTCCATTGATCAGAACCCTCTGAGTTCTGTTGTTGAGCCAGTTCTCTGTCCACCTCACTGTCCACTCATCCAACCCACACTTCCTTAGCTTGCCTACAAGGATGCTATGGCAGACAGTGTCGAATGCCTTACTGAAGTCAAGATAGACAACATCCGCTGCTCTCACCTTTGTCGACCCAGCCTGTCTTGCCATCATAGAAGGCTATGAGGTTAGTCAAGCATGATATTCCCTTGGTGAAACCATGCTGACTACTTCTGATAACCTGCTTGTCCTCTACATTCCTGCAGATGACCTCCAGGATGAACTGCTCCATCACCTTTCTGGGGACAGTGGTGAGGCTGACTGGCCTATAGTTCCCCAGGTCCTCCTTCTTGCCCTTTTTGAAGATTGGAGTGACATTTGCTGTTCTCCAGTCCTCAGGCACCTCTCCTGTCCTCCACGACCTTTCAAAGATAGTGGAGAGTGGCTCAGCAAGAACATCTGCCAGCTCCCTCAGCACACATGGGTGCATCCCCTTGGGGCCCATGGATTTGCGAGGATCCAGTTTGCATAGGTGATCTCTGACCCAGTCTTTCTCAACTGAAGGTAAGTCTTCCTTTGTCCCAATTTGTCCTCTCACCTCTGGGGGCTGAGATGCCTGAGGGCCAGCCTTAGCAGTAAACACCGAGGCAAAGAAGGCATTCAACAACTCCGCCTTCTCTCCATCCTGCGCCGCCAGGGCCCCTTCCTCGTCCAGGAGTGGGCCCACTGCATCCCCAGTCTTCCTTTTGCTGCTGATGTATTTAAAGAAGCCCTTCTTGTTATCTTTGACATGCACTGCCAGATTTAATTCCAAGTGGGCCTTGGCCTTCCTTGTCACATCTCTGCATATCCTGCCAACATTCCTATATTCCTCCCAAGTGGCCAGTCCCTTTTTCCGCATACTGTGACTGTCCCTCTTCCATTTGGGTTTCTCTAGAAGCTCGTTGCTGATCCATGCAGGTTTCCTGGCTCCTCTGCCTGACTTCTTCCTCCTGGAGATGCACCGATCTTGAGCTGAGAGGAAGTGGTCCTTGAATACTGTCCAGCTTTCTTGGACCCTCCTGCCTTCCAGAGCCCGAGCCCATGGCATTCCTCCCAGCAGGTCTTTGAAGAGGCCAAAGTTGGCCCTCTTGAAGTCCAAGGTTGTAACCCAACTCATAGCCCTGCTTCTACCTCGCAGTATCCCAATCTCGACTATCTCATGGTCACTGCAGCCAAGGCTACCCCCAACTCTCACATCCTTGACCCAGGCTAACTTACCCAGTGAAATGGAAGAAAACGCAGCAGTGGATCACCTAGACACCTGCAATCCTGCATCAACTATTTTCTCTGGAGAAAGCATCATCCTTTCTTTGAGCCCATGCAAATACATTCAATGGACCCTAGCTTTCCACCTGCCATTTCAAGGGCTTTTGGAGGAAAATGTCAAAATTTCATAAGAGCATCCTTGTTTTCTGTGAGTCTCTCTGTTCCTGACTAGGCTAGGGAGTGCCCATGTGACCCCACAACAAAGTGTTTGAGAATCACCTCTTCGTGTAGATGAAGTGTTTGGACCCATTTGGCCCCATGCACCATTTCCCATACAATTCCCCACAGACCCATTCTTCTGTTCTTGATTAGGGCAATCTTGGGCTTCCTCTTCTACCAAACCATTATTTATTCCTCTATCAATCGATGATTTCCTCCTCCCTCATTCCATGATTTCTTCTAAAGGTTTCATTCCAACTCCAGTCAGATTAAACTGAAAATACTACTGGTGCAGTATTTAACAATTTGGACATTAGCAGAGACGTCCAAATTTGGGGTGTTTTTTTCAGAAAGAATCAGACAGAATCTGTCACCATCCAGCAACTACCCAAATGAGATTTATACTGTTTAATACCACAAATCACAAAACAAGGACCCTTCTGATAACGCCAGGCTTCATTAAGTTGTGGCTTTTTGAGGCCATGTATCTGTTCCCAGTTTTTAACTCCACATGATATATAGGGTTGCTACTAGGAATGTAAGAAGAGGTTAAACCTCAGTAGATCATGTGCCTTTTTCATCCTGTCGCCACAACCTTTCAGACCTGAGCAATGTTTCAGAAGAGCTGTTTTATAGGCCCTTGTCAACGAGCATGTGTCAAAGAAGTTCTCTCTCCCAAATGTGCTTGTTCTCACCTTGAGTTGGATTTGCGCGATCATGCATTCTGGAAAAGATAAGGGGTTTTTATCAGCAGCTATTCTAATTCCTAAAGATCTTATCAAACCACACTGTGTTTCCTTCTGGATTCTGGGCTGAGTTTGTAGTTGGATTTTGTTACTGCTGAGTTCATATGCAGCAATGATGGCATCCCTATACTTGGGCTAATTTAAAATTGAAGACATTTAGAATGTCTAGCCTTCTAAATAAGAGGAAAGCGTGTTAGAAAATGCCTGCATAGTTGAGCAATGCTATGCAGCGAAGGCATTTTGGACGCACAACTCCTTTAAAGCAGCTGTCTTCATGAAGACCAACATTCAGCCAAGGAACTTTCAAAAATCACTCCCTGTCTTGAAAAAGCCATGATTATCCCAACTGTAGCAAGAGCAGGACTAGAAGATGTGCACGATCCTTCTTCCAGCCATGACTGACTGATTATTGTGTTTCACCTCTTGTGAGGCAGGGATAAGCTCATGGAAAGAGCACTGAATTCAGTTCAGAAATATCTCACCTGATATTTAAGTTCAGAAATATTTGCATTGCAGGCAGTGCGAACATCAGTGTTTCTCAGAAGTTGCTAGGAGTGGTGCTGGAGATGTTTGCAGATGGTGTTCCATGAACATGCAGCTCCAGCACTCTCCATTGTGTTTAAGCATGGCTTGAGTCCACAGTAGTACAAGCATGGCTTGTGCAGCGTCCCGGGGAAAACTTAAGATAATTCATTAAGAAAAACAAAGTAGAAGCCGCTGTTTGGATCATTTAATATATGTAGTTTGTTCTTTTCCTTTGTGCTAAAAGAATGCTTAAATACGACGCTTTGTGTCCTGAACGGCCACTTTAACAGTTTCCTCTGTTCCTTTTTTATGTATTTTAACATTTCTCTTTTGTAAGGAGGGTTGAGGCGTTAAGCCTTCTACCAAGTTGTTAATACTCCTGCGTATCTACAAATGTCAATTCCCAGAAGTCCACTGTTTTAATTGTATATTGCTGTACCAAATTATATTGTGACCTATCTATTTTATTATTCTTAGATCTCAGCTTTCAACCTAGTTCTTTGTGCAGCTCTGTTTTATTTTCTTTCAACTAGCTGTGTTCAGATTTGGTTACATTCCTCTCTGTTGGTTACCTGGAGAATCAATCACTGTGAATGCAAAGATGCACAGGCCATCTCCAAATCATGCACATAGCCTCCTAGTATCATCTTGGATTGCTCTTACATGAAGTCAGTGGAGAGAGGAAGCCTGATCCTGTGTCCTGAATGGGGGGCAAAGAGCCAAGAAGCTTCTGGGTTTTGTGCTTGGCGTTCTTTCTAGCTCACTGTGTGGTCCTGGCCTCCTCTGTGAGGCTCTGATTTAACCAACCATTGCAGCTCTTTGCTCCTGTTGAGACTGTGAACAGCCCACTGAGTTCAGTGGGAAGCCAACAGACTAAATGCTTTTGTGTTTGGGTCTTAATCTTCTGGTATCAAGTGTTCTGGTGGCAAGATGTTGTGTATATCATGTATCCAGAATGAAAAAAATATGAACGTGCATGAAAAATGGAGGTGAATTTACTTACATCTGGGTTTCTCATTGCCATTTGTAATCATTTAGAAGGCAAAAATTAATGAGGTGTAATTAAAAAAAACATGCAGCGTGAGAACGCAAGTTCAGAACAACAATTAAGCTGACATCGTGACTGAAGCAACGAGAAGATAGATGCTATTTTGGCTGATGTATCGTTTTATAGGAGCAGACCTGCAGAGTTAACATCCGTTCTTTCACCCTACATTAAAAAACTGAAGGTACTATGATGTTGTGTAGAGTGAGTACCTCAGGGGGTGGGTAGCAAAAACCAGCTTGCACAGTGGTCCTGCAGGACACAGGTCCCAGCTGCTTCTGGGATCCTTCCTAGACGTGTGCAAAGGAAGTGGGTTCCTCAAGCAAGAAAGTGGGTTCCTCAAGCAAGAAAGGTTCAGATTTGTTCCTGCACTGGGGAGCTTTTCCTTCTGCCTTGGTCTGCCTGGACAGAAAAATGAGCTGCCTTCAGGTATGATTTAAAGCTGGTCATGGTGAATTAGGGATGGAAATCCCCTTACTTTTTAATGTGATTTGTCTGCCTCTGAGTCCCACTTTGAAAATATATTCCCTGGTGATTAAAACTGGTGAGGTAGTCTAGAGGAAGAAAAACAGTGTTCAATATTCTCTATGTTCTGAGTTTTGGAAGGCTGCCTGGGAATATTTCTAAATTTCAGAAGCTTTCTGAAAAAGAATCTAAAACTGAAGAGCAAGAGGAGAGTTCAAGTGGCATGGGTTACATCTGTGCCTAGCTGATGAAAATCAAATAAATAGACTTGTTCTTAAGCTGTGGTTTCTCACTGGAAAATCAAACCATAACGTGACAGTAGGTGAGATGCAAATCATTCCCTCTCCGTCTTTTAGAGGGGCCAGAGCAAGACGTATCATCAGTAACCCTGATCTCATGGTCCTTGCTGTGGGCCTCATCTTGACTTATACCATCTGTGGTTGTGGGTTTGTAGCATACCTCTGGTTTGAAGGGACCTCTGGGTGTCTCTGATATACCCATAAGCAGGGCCAGCTTAGGGGAGGTCACTCACAGCCTCATCCATATGAGTGTTTAATACCTCCGAGGATGGAGATTTCACAACCTCTGAGAGTAGCCTGTTCCAGCGCCTCATCGCATTCCTTGCCCTTCACCTTGGTACTTCTCTTGCTTTTCTGGATTCCACTTTCAGGCTTGTTTAGGTAAGGGCATTGGCAGATTTGAGTTGCCTAAACATTGGTATCTAGTCCCATTCTAAGTGCCAGTGGGGACTGTCACCTCAGGTAATGCCCGCTCGCAGGGTTGTGTGGGGGCTAGGGGTGGGGATGGCTGCAGGTTATATGGCAGCCCATGCCAAGAAAATGTTCCTGGTGGAGACCTCCACGCTGTTGGGCTGCACCTGTGGAAAGTGCCAGCAGTGTTCAGCACTGCTGCCGCCCTTGTCATGCCATCCCTCTGCTACACTGCTGCCGTGGCAGGGCACGCCGGGCTCACCGGCAGAGGTCTGCCTTCAGATACCGTGGGGCGTTCTCTGGGCCAGGGCCTGTGGAGCAACAGCAGCAGGACGTGTTATGATCTTCAAAGGAGAAAACAACTCAAAAGTGCCTGCAGGTCTGGATACTGGTGTCTTGGCATCGCACAGGTGCTTCAGGCATGACAGGAGAGCATGCACAGCCAGGCCGGTGCACAGCTTCGAGTCAAAGTGATACAGCGTCTTCTGTGTCTGCAGCCAGGCCAAAGTACCTGTGGCCTCGCAGCTTCCCAGCCTCTCCATGCCCAGCAAGGATCAAACCTCCTTCCCCTGGCTGATGAGCTGTGCTGCCTGAGGCATGTGGGTAACGCTGAGTGTGGGTTCAGTCCCTGGAGAGCTGCAGTAAGAGCTTGTGGTGCCGCGTGTATGGTTGAAGGGGAGGAAGGTGCTGCCAGTCCGTCATGCTGTGAATTGGCAGAGCTGCAATAGTGGTGTTCCATGGATTTTGGCTTTTCAGCCAGTTGTAGCTTGGGTCTATTATGACAGGAGTATCGTGTAATGACTGTAGCTACAACCTGAGCAGGATGTGACAGTCAAAGTCTCTGCAAGGTATTATAGAGATTTAATATATATACGATATCTTACATCAGTATTATAATAGTACAGATATTTAATGCATAATGTTAAATTTATAACATGGCCAAGGGTTTATCCTCTGATAGCTGACATCCTCAGCTGTGTGGAGGGCTGAGGGTGTGGAGCATGATGAATAGTCAAATGAGCTGCAGGGGACAACCACAGTCAGGCAAGCCATAAATTTAAGCTCTTTGTTCTCTGCTGAGACCAACATACAGTGATTATATGAAAATGTGATATAGGTGCATAGTCTACCTAAAAAGGAGGGGTTAACAACACTAATATTTCCCTGCACACAGCCTCTGTTTTTTCTGCCAGAGCTGCATTGCAACAGACACAAAAATTAGCATTTTCTGCTTCACAAGGCAACTGCTGGATGGGGAATTTTTCACCCGATAGTGTGGAAATAAAAAATGTTTGACAGAGGCAGAGGCTGAATGGCCTGTATCAATAATCAAAGGCACCAGCCTGCATCTGGGGTTTACAAAATGCTGTGGCACACTGAAGTTTTTCTAAACAACCTCCTTGAAGATTGAATTCTTGAGCTTCCAGATTTCTCAAGGCCCAAAGGCACTAAAGAAAAAAAAAAAAAGATGTACAAACAGAATTTTAAATAAAGCTCTCTCCAGAGAGAAAACTAAAAAAGAATAAGACTTTGCTCCTGTAAGGAAGAAAAAGATCTGAATACACAGGTCCTTTGTTGCATTAGACCGTTGAACTCATCTACATGGTGCTACCCTTTCCAGTGGCTTTGACTTGGGGTGGCTAACACCAGGAAAAAACAATGCACAACTTTATCAGTCAGCTTATTTTGAGGGAGGCTTCCAGGAACTAGAAATCCTGCCTGAACTGTAACAGTTTTATTTTTGTGAAGCAACAAAATAAAGTCTGGAGGAAGGACCCCTGTGGAGTTAGTCAATGGAGCAGCTCCTTCCAGGCTAGCGCAGCCTGTGCATTTGGCACTGGGCAGAAGACCCAACCCAAAGAGCTGGTAGTCTGTCTGAATTCAGAAATAATTAGGGAATTTGAAATGCTCTCTACATTGGACACCAAAGCTCCTGCTGAGTTATGTAAATCTCTGCCCTGATGTGAATGGGCAAATTGCAATTTGTTAGTGACTGGGGTCTGGGCCTTTAATTCCTATTGAAATCACTGGAACATGAGTATGCATCTAACGTCACCATCTAGAAGGACATTTAACCTTGGGAGAGACCTTCTGTGTCTGTCTTCACAGAGATGTAATCAAGTAAGGGCCCTCAGTTGCGATTGGTCCCTGGAAATCTTCCAAGACACCTTTCCCTTTCTGTTGACCACACAAGGGGTTTGGATACTTTAAGAGGATTTTTGGATTTTTCAGTAGGAGGAAATATGTGGTACCTAGTTTCATACATCTGGCACCTACTGCTTGTTTCTGGATGGAGTCTTAAAAGGACAGGCTTATGGTCAAGAGACTTCATCAGAAATGTCACTGACATCCAAGGAAAATCCTGCACCACAGAACCTAGGTGGGATGGGGCTCACTGCAAGAGATATTCTTGACTACACACAAAATAGAAGTCCAAGGAAATATAAAGGAAAAACGTGTCCACAACAAGAAGTTACAGGTAATCAGCTGGTGCCTAAGTGAATTTTGCAGAGAAACTGGCTTGTTTCAGCACACTAAGATATTGAACAACCATTTAAAGATTTTTTCTGAGTTTCTGACTCAGTGGAGGACCTACGAATGGGTAAAATGAATGAGAAAAAATGAAGGGAAGAGGAGAAAAAGTACTCTAGTTTAAATAGCTCCTTATGCATTGTCATGTAAGCATTTTGATCCCTGACAAATGAAAGAGCACATACCCTTGGGAAAAAGTGTAAGGAATTGTTTTCCAGGAAAACCCTTTTAGGCATGATTTGCATGCCAGAGGGAGGAAGTAATCTCAGCTGTGCAGTTCCTATGGTATTTCAAAAATGACTTGAGATGTACCTGTGCTTTAATGACTCCCAGGACTATAAAGCAGAGTGAAAGGAATAAGGGATGAGCCTGAGAACGTTCCTTTGGGAAATCCATTGTCCTGCAATGCGCAAGGAGCCTTTAACCCTTGGAAAATGCCTCCTACATACTGCAGATGTGAAAAATGTTCCCTGCACAGTAGTTCTCATGTGATGGGGTCGTATTGCACCCCAAATCGTTACAGAAGGCTGGTCTAATTGTTGCTGAATATAATTTCCTTCTGGACTGAGATTAAAAATTACTTAAGTCTGAGCGGAGGATCCCACTGGGAATCCCCCATTGTTGGTAGGGAGATGCCAATGATTTTTTATACCTCTTTTCCTGCATCTCATGTCCAAGGGAGAAGGAAAGGAACCATCTGCTGCCCTTCAGCTGCCCTTATCTGGGGTTTGGTCCTGGTAGGCTGTTGCAGGGGTGTCTTGGGGTACAGCAGGCACCAGGAACCAGCTCTTCTTAAATCTCCTGCCAGAAACAGCAAAATCAAGGACCTAAAGTTATTGGTCCCAAACATTCAAAAAATCAAATGAGAATTACAAAACTCATGAAACAAGCCTTGAAAAAATAGTTTGAAACACACTCATTGGGATCGTTTTGTTTCCTACTTACAATTTGTCTACATCTTTGGGTGTCAGAAGCTTATGTTTTAAAGTGATAAATAATCTGACCATGCAGTCATGTAATGTCAGGAGGCAGGACTATTAACAAATCTACCAAATCTTTCTAAATACCAAAATATTTACTGGTTATTTACCTACAGCCCTCAGTTTTGTAGTGCTGTTGGTGAAGAATAGGGAGAAGCACCTCTGGAGATCCTTTCTCCATAGCGCTGCATTTCTAGGGAGCTCCTAATATTTCATTCATTTCTGCTTCACCATGGTGGGATCTGAACAACTTCTCTTTGAGCCTAAAGCACATGAGTAAGATCTGTCAAAACTGATTACAGCTTTACTGCTGCCGAGACACTGTAATGTCAATTCTTCTTACATTTAGCTTCTCAATAGCCCCACTCTGAATTCAGATGTTTTCTGTGATTTAATAAAATACTCTAAAAAATACATTTGTGTCAAACAGAAGTGTCCTCAGCGGTAAGTAATAAAACACTTAATCCAGCTGTAGAAGCATGAAGTGTAGTATTTCCTGTAATCATTTCCTTTTCGGTGTAGCAAAATGACCTTAAAATCTCACAGAATGCATCAAGCTCCAGTGCTGGAACAGTTCTGATTTACTCTTCATCACCTAATGAGCAATCTTTTTTTCTTCTCTGGTCTCCAGTCTAAAAGGAAAAGAGTTAAAAGAATAAGTACTTTGTCTGTCGCAACACTGAATGACCTCAGCTACACATTACTCAGTTTAAGTAATTTAACACTTTCTTTTTCCTTGTTTTGATTTTTTTAAATGCCAAAAAATCTGGAAAAACAATATAAAAAATTGTTCTCACTTGAAATGAACATATGTTTCTTTGATTTTTAATTGAGTTAGGAAACAAATATAATCTGATGGAATAGAGCACTAATCTCTTTCCTCCTACTGCCTTTTTTTTCCTGCTTCTTTGTCTTTTATCCCAAATTATTGCAGAATACCTCTTAAAAACTGGGACTCCAGATCCTGGAGGAGCACTTTATGTTTCACCCTACAGCTTGTTGGAAAAACTGGAAGGGTTTTCGGTGGCTTCCCCCTGAACTTCAGATTGGTAGCAAGTAGGAGAGCTTTCCTTTCTTGGTGTTTCCTCCCTGGGGCTTTTGAGGACGAAAAAAACTTCAATTAGGAGCTGCAAATAGTAAGTATACCAGGGTGCAGCGAAGTGCACCACAGAAAGGCATGAACATCCAACCACCGCCGCTCCAGCCTAGTATTATTAATGACTGCTACCGAGAGAGGGGGCTGTACAACGTACTCTCACAGTTTATTTCTTTGTCTGGTGCATAAAAATTTCTCTTCTTTCTATGCTGTGGCAGATCCTCTCCCAGGTCCTCGTTTATTTACAGAACCATTTAAAATACATATATTTAAAAAGCGAAAAATGAGCATAAGACAAAAAAACCCAGAGGGACACATTGACTAGCTAAACTTCAAAGCCATTCCTTCCCTGCTGCCTCCTGTGCCTACACGTTTCTCAGTTATAAAACGCTGGTGTTTCATTTAACTTGCTGCCACTAGCACAGCATGACCTTCCTGTGTTTATTCTGGATGGAAAGAAGAAACTGTGTCTCAAGGGAGCACAACAGGCACTGCGGCTGCTAGGAGAGGAGGCTGAGGAGTCCAACCTTGGCCACGGGTTTGTCGTGCATGCTCCTGTCCCAGGCAAGGCCCAGCACTTGGCTTTTTCCAGACACCCTGCTAGGCCCTTCCAAGCACACAGGTTCACCACCCACCACAGATGGGACTCACCAGAAGGCAGTAGACCTAGGAGTCCCACACCAAGTGGCAAGGTTTGCAATGAGGAAGCTACCAGCCCTTTCGCAGTGGGCCCCTTCTCTTGCCACCGAGATGTTGAAGCTGTCAAGGTGTAGTGAAGCTGATCAGAGGATTTCAGGCAAGCTGGAAAGAAGACAAAAACAGCGGTATAGTGGGAAATCAACCTCTCTACTGTTTTTATGGCTATTGCACATTGCATCTTATTTAGCAAGAGTTGGTAAAGGGTGAAGGAGGTGGCAGAGGCCTTGTTTTCTACAAAAGCTGCGTGTTCTGTGTTTTTGATATCCCCCGTCTCGCTGAAGTTCATTCCTAGGGCTCAGAACTTGGTTAGGGTCAGCACCTGGACAAGTGAGATTGAGGGAGCTCCTTGAGACTGGCAAGAAATGAAGGGGATGTGACCTGGGCATCTGGGGACACTTCTTAGACAGGCATCATGCCCTTGGAAAGGAGGAATCTAACTCTGAAACTGATGTTTGCCGTTTCTGGAGTAGCAGTAATGCCTCTTCTGGATAATGGATCTATTTGACAAAGCAGAATTTGATGTGCCTGGAAACTGGGACAGAAAATCCTGAGGCTGTTGTGTCCAAACAAACGTAAGCTGGGTCGTTGTTCTTCAGGCATGCAACTGATATACAAGGTAAAGGAGAGGGTCCCCCCCTGACTTATTGCCAGATCTACAGCACCGTTTAGTTTAAGCATCTAATTGCAGTTTCCAGTGATTAGTCCTGGGTTTAGATTTGGTAAGAGGAAAAGGCATTGGGCACAGCCAGGTTTTTGAGTCACACAGAGGACTAAGAGCCAGCAATTAGATCATTCACTTGAGTGTGAAAGAGCCAGGTGCTGGTCCCTCATCTGCTTGCTTGAAATTTGCATTGAACTCGAGGCTCCTGCCTCCCCAGGGACTGACTTACCTCTTGGGCATTTGGAGATGTTGTAAGCTGTGTCTGTCTTTGCTGGCGTTTATCCACTTTCTATGATAATTTAGGTGATGGAGGAAGAGAAAATAAATGGCAAAGCTTGGGAGGGGCAAAAAATGTAAGGCATTATAAAATTATTATATATATTTTAAAAGGTGTAAATGATCTAAAGACCAAATATTTCCAGCTAATAATATGCCTTCATCTATTCTTAAAGAAAATTCAGGGCTAGATTTTCACTTATATAGCCTACTTCATTGCCAAATTTTTAAAAATTAATTATGCGGATCCTCACTTTGTGAAGAGCAGGTTGGCAGTATCACACCAGCTAGAGCTTTAAGGCTGAGCTTATTATTCAAGCCACGGTCTTCTGATAGCTGTAGCAGTTCAGGTTAAAACCTGATTTTGTGGCTCTTGCTTTGGGTCCCTGGTGGTTGGGTAGAATGGTCGGCAAGAACAACAACTGGTTTACCTTGATGTAACTACAAAGGTTTTAGCTTAGCTATACTGTTGTGTATCAGTGAAAGATCTCAGCTGTGGTGTTCTGTTTTCTTCTCTCATTTTCACCTGCTCCTATGAGATTTGGAGAGGTGTCAGTCCCCTGCAGGTAGGGCAGTTTTTCTTAAAATATTAGAATAATTCCTCAAGATTCAACAGAGTATGCATAATCACAGTCACAGCATCCAAGTGGAATTTGATCTACACAGAGCCGGTGGATCTGTTTAATTCTCTGCCCTGATTAAACAGGCACATCAGTGCGTCTCTATTCTCATTCACAGAGTCCTTGGAGTTCATTCTTCAGAAACATTAATTACTCTGGTGCTTGATTCTGGGAAGCCCCTCTTTTGTGTTCTCCAAATCCCGCTTCCTCTTCGCAGTGCTCATGAACAGCTGGGAGACCAGCACATCTCTGCAAGTGTGCTCAGAGCAAAGGTCTGGGGAGGGAGGGACCCGTGTTCTTCTGCTGGTGCATTGCCCTTACTGCTTCTGGTGAGGAGCAGATCGGGGGGAAATCCATATA
The DNA here is from genome assembly GCF_963921805.1 of Phalacrocorax carbo. Classification (NCBI taxonomy): domain Eukaryota; kingdom Metazoa; phylum Chordata; class Aves; order Suliformes; family Phalacrocoracidae; genus Phalacrocorax; species Phalacrocorax carbo. The sequence continues at coordinate 8,476,247 of NC_087513.1, read as the reverse complement.
TACAGACAAGAAGGCAGCCAGCAATATGCCCTTCACTCTTTGTACTGCAATATCCTATTTGACAATGAAACACACGTTTAATTAGTATTGAGGCTTGTGAAATAATTTGTCTTCCCTGAATCTGACCACATTTTTTTTATCTGCCAAGCTGATGTATAACTACCCCCGGATGGCTGATGCTGACAGCTACTCAGATAAACCTATTTAGTTGTGCAAAGATGAGTATTGTATGAAATATGACAGTACTTGGTCATTTCAGCATTTTTTCAGATGAAGAAATGGTGGAGTATAAAAAGCATGTGTTCTGTCTCCTTTCCTGCACACGCTGATGTGCCCAGCCACCCACCCTTGTGTGTCCTTTCTGGTCACAGCCCGGCAGTAAAAATAATGCAGATGTTTTTTATATAACATACAAAGCAATTTTTAAAGTCTAATTTGTGACTCCACCATATTTGGTTAAGAGAGGAGATCTTTAGCTACAATAACTGTAGTATAGCCCAATTCTCTGTAAAACCAGGATCCTTCATTTGGACATTGTGGAGGGTTTGGACCGTGCTGGATCCATAACTGCAAACACCCAGGTATTAGGTGCATCGTCTGGAAGAGGCCTCAAGCAGCTGCTCTCTGGCCGCTCACGTCCATCCCAAGTCACAAAATATCTGATACTTCCGTCAGACTTCTGGACACCAGATCAAAAATTGCAAGCAGAGAACAAGAGGAAGGAAGGGTTTTGTCAGCTTTCTTCAGCTGTATTTATAACTGGAATTTTTGGATACACTTTTTTTAAGTAGCCCTTTTGGAATCTTGTTTTGCAGTTGCCAAGAAAAATTAAAAATAAGAATTGTTTTTTCACCTTTGCAATTAAAAAAGGGGGGAAAAAAAGGTCGTGTTAAACAATGTGAAATTTGAAGTACTTTTCAAAGTTAATAGCTTTCACCTCTTTTATGTGACAAAAATATCTTCAAATCCACTTCATGGGAAAAATTCTCAATGTTTTCCAGTTGTAACAGCACATGCAGAGCAGGGACTGAGCTGGTGATCGCAGTGGCTACTGCTGCAGCCAACACAGAGTCACCAGGCTGGCAGCTGAGCTCACCAGCCCTGAATTCCCCTTTGAAATGAGCTGCTGTTTGCATGGGAGATGAAAGCAATGAGCTTTTCTCCTGCTCAACAACAGAATCACAGAATCCCAGACTCCCAGGTTGGAAGGGACCTCAGGGACCATCTAGTCCAACCTCTCTAGGTAAGAGCACAGCTCAGACAGGATGGCCCAGCACCCTGTCCAGATGACTCTTGAAGGTGTCCAACGTGGCCGAGTCAGCCACTTCCCTGGGGAGATTATTCCCATGGTGACTGTCCTCACTGTGAAAAATTTCCCTCTGGTGTCCAATCGGAATCTCCCCAAGAGCAACTTGTGTCCATTCCCCCTTGTCCTCTCCATGGGACTCCATGTAAAAAGGGAGTCTCCATCTTCTCTGTAGCTACCCCTTAAGTACTGGTACATGGGGATGAGATCCCCTCTGAGCCTCCTTTTCTCAAGGCTGAACAAACCCAGCGCTCCCAGCCTATCCTCGTATGGCAGCTTCCCAGTCCTTTGATCATCTTGGTGGCCCTTCTCTGGACCCCTTCCAGCCTGTCCACACCCTTTTTGTATAGCGCGGACCAGAACTGCACACAGTGCTCCAGGTGTGGCCTGACAAGTGCTGAGTAGAGCGGGATAATGACTTCTTTCTCTCTGCTGGCGATGCCCTTTTTGATGCAACCCAGCACCCTGTTGGCCTTTTTGGCCGCAGCAGCACGCTGTTCGCTCATGTTGATCTTTCTGTCCAGCAGGACCCCCAGGTCCCTTTCCACAGAGCTGCTCTCCACCCAGGTGGATCCCAGTCTGTGCTGCACTCCCGGATTATGTTTACCCAGGTGCATGACCTTACACTTGTCCTTGTTGAACTTCATAAGGTTCTTGCTGGCCCACTCCTCCAGCCTATCCAGACCTCCCTGCAGAGCAGCTCTCCCTTCTGGAGTGTCTACTTCCCCGCTCAACTTGGTGTCATCAGCAAACTTCATCAGGCTGAGCTATTAAAATTATTTGTCAGAATTTAAAACATAGCCCTCACTTTTCTCACCAACCTTGAACTGTTGCATTTGACATTTTTCAACTAGGAGATACATTCATGGAAAGAAGTCAATGATTTTTAAAAGGCTTGAGAAATATAAATAATAGCAAGAAATACACTTTCTACCTGGCTTGTCTTTGTGAGCCACTGGGTGAATGGTTCCTACGTGCAGGCCAAATCATGGCAGGCCTCCCCTGGCTCTGGCAGGCAGGCTGGCCTCACAGCCCTGGGTGTCGAGAGCTGGGGCCAGGGCTAGGGAAAAGGTGCAAGGTCAAATCTAGGGGACCTAAGAAGTCATCATTTGCAGACACTGCTCTCCTGAAACAGACACTGCCTATTTTAAACCCCTCTTTGACCACTGATGTGGGAGCAGGGGGCTTTGCTGTAGGTAAGAGTAAGTACACCGCTGGGAATAAACTTCATGGCTGGAAGTGGAAGTACAAGAAAACCTTGCCTTGCCTTTAAATGCGTTGTCACGTAGCACCCAGGCTGTTCTCGAGACAAGAAGAGAAAATAAGACCTCCACGTCCATGTGCCTAGAGGTGTCGTCTCTCTCTGGCAGAAATAGTCATCCTTCTCTTGTCAAAGTAACTGTAGGATTTTCCAGCGGGCTCCCATGATCCCATACAAACGTACCTCTGCACATCGCCCCGGTGCTGGTTACCCCAGGGCCCCCTTGTGATCAGCCATTCAGGCAGTCGCACTGTGCTCTGTGAAAGGAGACATGCCGGGGCAGAAGGAAGAGAAAAAAAGCCCTAATTGACAGGACTGGAAAAACCCAATTACAGAGATGAAAGAGGCAGGTCAGGCATATGTTTCTCGGCTTTGGATCATCAGACCTGCCAGTTCTCATTATTTTCTAGCAAGCCTCACTCTCTCCCAGGAAGGGGCTCTGGTAGTATATGGCCTTTCGGAGAAACGTCGTGGCTGCCTGACTCACCTGAGCCTGTGTTAGCAAAGCACCCGGTGGCAGAAGCAGCAACGTAGGTGCATCTTTACTGCAAGAAAAAAAAAAAAAAGATTAAAGGTAGACCAGCGTAAGGAGGAGGAAACAAGGAGACAAGGTGGGGAAAAAAGCAAGTCCCAGGAGAATAAACTAATCAAAACCATGGCATTAAATAAAACAAAGCAACTCCCATTAATAATTGAGGAAGCACGCCAGCATGCTGCATGTGCCGTGGGTATCTCATTTGTCTGAAGAATGGAAGGAGCAAAAGGGAGTGAAGCAGGTATGAAAGGCATCATTTCGCTGTGTCTCTAATGAGCACTGCTGCTTTCTTTTTTTCCCAACACCTCCTCCCCCATTATGCTCCCTTTTTCCCTCTCCTATTTGTCATCTGCAGACATCTTACTCTTAAGAGGACACTGGCGTGGTGTCAGGTCTGAAGGAGGCAGCAGAGCTGCTTTGTCCTTGGGCGCTATTCAGGACTCGTCCCTTGATTAGGAGATCTCTCTGAAAGGAGAGGAGGGCTTGGTGTGCTGCAGCTTTGTGATCCCAGACAGTGGCCCAAGCATCTGATACACACGGAGACTGTATTTTCTTTAGGTAGAGAGACAAAGGGATGGGTATGTAAATACCTAGCTCCTGTACACTGCATATAAAATACAGCTTTGAAACATTAAGTGGGAGAAATCAGGCATTTTAAATTAGGAGAGGGCAGGGTCAGCATTATAACACAATCCAATCCTGGTCATGTGCACTGATAAAATGCTTTCTTGGTACCCTACCTTGCTTACTGCAGCCCTGGGTGATAGCAAAGACAGCAAATGGGGTTTAATCCGGTGGCTAAAGGGGCCAAATACAGCCCCTCAGAGCTGTATCCCGTGCCCCCCTAGGACAGGTCTCCACATGAAGGGTTTCATGGTGGATGGTGGCACACATGTCCCTTGTTCCCAGGATGCCCTCTTAGGAAACTGCTCCCCACAGCTCTATTTAGTCTGTCTTTTTTGATATATCTGTGTTTTATTAGCCATAGGAACTGCCAGAACTTACATGAAAGAAAGGTCGATCTTGTTAGAGCCTGGCCTTTCCGTGCTGTCCTTTGCTTTGGCACACCCCCAAATATCAGCACCAGGCAGGGGCGTGCAGAGGTGGCAGTGGGACCCCGTGCGGGAACACCATCCCTCTGGACAAGAGCACCTCTGCCAGAGGGGCAAACGCAGGCTCTCTGCCCTGAAAGGGGAGAATAGGACTAGGCAGGATTCACCCAAGACACCAAATATTTCCCCAAAGCAACAGGCTCATCTTTTAGCTATACACTAGTAGTATGTTTTGGGGGAAACAGCCTTTTCATTCGTGAGAATAAGTGCCACACAGAGCAGTCCTTTGTTTGGCCAAAGCAAGCTGATCTCAAGAGACATGTCTAAAGCCGTCTTCTCCATCAATATTGCAAGAAACGGTCTGCACTTCCGAACCAAGCCTGAATTTGAGTGGCCTGATGATCTCTTGTTGCTTTCTGAATGTCCCCGTGATGCTGTATTGTCACTGTGACACCACCTTGTCCCCGCTGTGCTAATCTCTAGGTTTTGGTGGTGTCACTCTTGCAGGCAGGTGCATTGCTGTCTGCTACCCTTATGGCCATGCCATTCTGACACAACGTATGTGTGCAGTGGTATCACCCCAGCTCCGCAAGTCCCTGGGATGCAAATCATGGCAGGCTGGGAGAGGGTCAGGGAAGCACCTCTGTGTGTCAGCCCCATCCTTACACTTCTTTTGAAGAGGCATATTATTTCTGCTTCATAGTCTTACCTGAAAAACACCCTGTGAAAGATCTTAGGCTATGAAACAAAAGTGGTTTGTCCTCATATGCTAAAAAGGAATAAGCTGCAAATGTATTTTAACTGAACTTAGTGTGTTTTAGAGAGAATTGCAGTAGACCTGACCCTAAACTCATTGAAGTCAGTGCAGAGACTCCTTGTCCTCCTTCTTTTGGCCAAACTCAGTACTCCCAAGCTGTTCTTCCACTGATGCAGATCAGAAGCACCTCAGAGGAAACTGCTGAGCATGTACCGATTTGGAGGAGCAGTTGGAGAATCTACATCACTTGCTAGCTCAGTTGCTCGGCTGATCTGACTTATGACAGGGCTCTGGGGGAATTTATCCTTGCATCACCCCATGTCCTCTCTGCTCGGATCGATTTAGAGAACCTAACCAAGAAGGGGAACTCAGCACTGTCTATAAACATCCCCATCTGAAGGGATAAAAAAGATCAAAAAAAAGCCCATCTCCATTCGGGTTCCTGTTTGGGTTTCCAGAGTCTGAAAGCTGATCTGTTGCCCCAGGCCTCCTGCTGGGCCAACAGAGAAGAATAGGAAACTTCTAACATCTACCACCCAGGAGGACTCGGCCTGCCCCGTGGGATGAGCCCACCTCTCTCTCCACAGCGCAGAAAGCCCAGGGCCACCCAAGATGCCTACAGCTGGCTGCAGAAACACAGATGGTGGTGAAGAACAAAGCTGAGAAGGGAGCTGGGGCTTCTGACTCCTCCTAGTGCTGTTGACCAGGCTGTGCTGCTGCTCAAGGAGGCAGGACTGTGCCTTGTTTTCTCTCCAGCTCCCTTTCCAAAGCCATTTAGCAAAGCGGCAACCATTGCTTTTCCCAACCAACAAAGGAGCAGCCACACACCAGGAGCAGCTTTTAGATGGGGAGGACACGGGTTGGTACAGGGACCCTGCAGACCCATACTGCTCTGGGCAAGATAAAGCAGCTGTTGTGCAATGACATGTTGATTAAGGGCAGGAGTTTTGGGAATGTTTCTACAAGCAGCTTAGAAATACCCTAAACTTCCAGCCACACAGATGGGGATCCAATAGCCCTTTTTGGGCCCTGGAAATGGAGCCATTCCTATTTCAGTTTACATAAATAGGAGCAAAAGTAAATCTGTACATTGCTCTGAAAGGACAGAGTGGCATTTTCAAGATGATATTGTGTACCAAAGCAGCATGCAGAGACCCCAGCAAGGATCAAAGCCTTGCTTTGGTGAGATGCAGACTCTTCTTCAAAAACCATGTAGTCTAAATCTGCATCCACATCAGCCATTTGCTTCAGAGCTTTGGTGAGATTTTGAAGTGAATCTCCCAGCAGAAGTCCCAATGCAGGATTTGGTTTGGTTTTCAGATAGGGTTTGGTGTCCATGGATTGGATTCCTCCTGCAGGACACACAAGCTCTTCTCCCACCATTAATGCTCTCCACCTCCTCATGGGAAGATACGGGTCCAATGAGACCAAAGATTGCCCTCCAAATATCCTGAAAACCCCTGTGTGGTGGGGACATTCAGTGCGAGGCACTGGACTAAACCGAATCCCCCTGACCTGGCCATAGTAGAGTTGCAGGTGTTTCATCACTGAGAGCTTCCATCTCTTGATACTCCACGGAACAAAATTACTTGACAGTGCAGATGAAGCCGTAAGTGAAAAAGGATAGTAATTAGGACCTAAATGCCTGAATTGCTTCTCATAAAGGAATACAGGTGTTTTCTGATCAGCTGTTTCTGTACTGATAAGCAGCTGCCTAGGACCAGAGAGGACCCTGTACTTAGCACAAGGGGACAGAACCCATACTCTTCAGTGAGTCCCAGACTCTCGGTTTACAGTCCTGAAGGGTATGTGGATGGAAGTGAGCCAAAGGAGCTTTTCAGTTTAAAGGAACTCCAGTAGAAAATTGCTAACCTACCTGCAGTGTGTAACCTATCACTGAATCAATTGCAGAAGCAAAGAAATACTGTTAAAAAACAGTTCTGCATTAAAAAGGACTCTGGGGAGTCCAGGGAGCTATTACTTGGGCTGAAATAGTTATTTACTACACCTGTGCAAATATGTCTGCTTACTAGCGTATCTGATGAGTGTATTTGACTTCTACACCAGGAAAATCAGCTGAAACTGTAATATAAAATAATCAGTGGACACATGAATAAATATATTAGGGGAATAGGCATGACTTTTGTAGAGAGAAATCATGCATCACATGTGCTGGGGCTCTTCAGGGGTCTCAGAGAGGACGTGTTTAGGGTACAGAATAACTGAGCAGTCTTAGCTGGAAAAGTGGTGTCTGGGGGGTCAGGGGGCTGAGCAAAGCTGTAGCATCTAAGTGGAAAGCAGAAGGTGCCTGAGGCCCAGGTGCTTTCTCTTTCAGTGTCAAGAATTGCACCAAAAGAGACCTGCAGGTGTGAGGCTTTTGAAAACAAGCTGAAGGACATATGAGCCACCATGCAGTAAGAGCGCACAGCAGCAAGGGTGTACTGTGGGGACTAAGCTGTTTTTCACACAACATAGATTTAAATTATGGGACTCCTCATCACAGGATGCTCTTGAAAATTTACAAGGGTTCAAAGAGAAATTAGACGAGTTAATGGAAGAAAAAAATCTGTTAAAGACTGTTAAATGCTAAGACACTGAGCTTGAGCCGGGAAGCCCTTAAGCCACAGATTTCTGAGTCTGAGGAAAGAATTCAGGGGTAGCTCACAACCCTCTTGGTGTCCCATGCTTGTCCTCTTCCATGGAAAACTCTTGGTGACTATCAGAGAGAGCACCAGGCTGGACTCTCCTTTGGTCTTCACCTGTGTATCCATCCTTATGCTTTTACTGCACAGTGCTCGGGGGTCATCTTCCAAATGACTGGGCAGAACATTTTAAATGAACAACAGAAATATGTATTCTCAAAACACCAGTGAAACTGTGGCAGTCATTGTAACGTTATTGGGGAGTCCAGAGTTAAAATGGGTTTGAAAAGAAGCTGAATGAAATAATGGGAAATACAATCATCCTGTACTATTAAACATGATGTCCCAGAAGCAGCATGAGACTTGGAAGTGCCTGTGCCGCAGGTGGTTAGAAACTCTGTGGACCTGGCACGGGTGAAGATCACACAGTGTCTTACCTCCTCTCTTAATATCCAATATTAGCTGGTGTCAAAAACTGTCCACTGAACTTTGGTCCAAACCATTAGGGCCATTCAAACGTCTCATGTCCATTTCAGCACAACACATTAGAGAGCATCACCTTAGCCCTCATTGCTGCAGGAGCCCATGAAGAGAGCTGCTGTGATGACCACTCCGTGAAAATCTACTTTCATCAATTCCAAGCTTTTATCATACAGGGGAATGACTCCAGCCCAAGTATGCAGGTAGGGGAATGATGCGTTGACACAGGTGAAGCCATGCTAGTGACTAGCGGCTCCCTGAATGTGGTAAGCCTGGGGTAAGTAGGAGCCTGCGTCTTCAGTTTAAGCTCAACTGCTAAGCTATCCCTTACTGACTCTGAAGCACTCTCTTAGTGCATAGCCTTCCTAGGAAGGAAGGACCACACCGCAAAGGAAATTTTGCTCAAAGTGAGCCTAAAGCACTGAGAAATATTTTTCCCTTAGCAAACCATAGGCATTTCTGCAAGCGGCACAAAAATCTGCAATTGCTAGACAGCAAGATCAAAACCAGATCTTGTTGCATAGGAGGCTTATTTTAAAAATGCCTTGGCATTATGAAGATACTAATGCATGATAAAGCCAGAATATTCAGCATTTCTCTGAAGACATTTTTCCCCCAGGCAATCACCTTTCACTCCAGCTTCCAGCCCTGCATCACCAGCTTCCCTAATCTGTGAGGGGGTGTTGAAAAGGTACAGGTTTTTCTGTAGGAAATCTTCAATCTAAGAAAAAGTCCTTTTATTTACATGAAAAGCAGAGAGAAAATTTGCTTTAAAACCTTTATTTCCCTAGGAAAATGGATAGGGGAAAGTCCATGATCTGCCCAGAGGTCAGCTCTGTAGAAAGTAGTGGTATGGACGTGGAACTGAATGGAAACAGAAGGTTTTATTGTTTTCATATTTGCAGCACTGCAAACCTCATTACTGTAGTAAAATAATACATTTTTCTAATCAAAAGGAACATTATATGAGCTACTGGAATTGAGAGGAAATTAAATATGTGTTTAAGTGCTATTTTTAATATTTAAAAGGCTTGCTAGGAAATATATGGGGTTCTCTTTTCTTATGACTGACATTTCTAAAAAGGATGCTGGGATTCCTATGAGAGTAAAATACCTTCAGTCTATATAGCAAGTGTCAGAAGTGTATGTCTCAGTCCTGATATATTTTTGATTCCACAACCATGTATTCATAATATGTCAGACATGCTAAGAAGTTGCTGAAAAATGTGTTGATGGAAGAAATATGAGTTGAACTCCTGTACAGCCTCTCCAGAATGCCAATGAGTAGACTGATCCATCAGAAATATCCATAAAGACCTGATGTATTAAGAAAAAACCCTGTTGCTGCAAGTCATATGATTAACATAGCTGTCAGATTCTTGTCTTTATCTCTCTCCCTTTCTAAAATCATAGTTTAAAACATAGATTTTCACAGTCATCTGCCCCCAAAAGGCACTCCAATAATATTATGCACTCCAGACGTAATTTCAGTTAGAGGAGCTCAAAGCACCTTACAAATAATCCCCAGGCATTGGATGAAATCAATAGACCTACTCTGAAGCGGATGAGAGTGACTAAGGATTGAAGTCCAAAGACACCCAGCAATTTCACTGCAAAGCTGTTGACTGCTGGGCTCTTCTCGTCTCCTACATTCCCTGTTAACAGGGGAGCAGTAAGAAAACATTAACATCAGTGAAGCGGACAAGATGTGATGCCGTTGTCACCTACGGCTCAGTGATGACTTTCTGCAGTAGCTAAAGGTAATTCACAAAGGAAGAAAGTAACTGGGATTTTTCCCCATGGTTTGCTTCTCTCCATGCATAAAAAGAAATCTGGAAGTTCTTTTGTCTTTCTAGTACTCAAAAAGATGCCCCTTTTTTGGGGGGGCATCTTAATACATTAAGAAAGTGCTTCTGTTCTTTGATTTTGGAGAGTGACTCATCGATCCCTGATACATATTATAGACTTCTTTCAACCTTTATTAAAAAGGTAGGGACATAATGACATTCTATCAAAGGTGCTTTTTTAGAGCAATTTTTTCCCCAGGTGGATGAAAGACAATTAATGGAATCACACAGAAAAATAAGGCAGAAATCCTGAGCCTGGTGGCAATATTTGTGTTCAGTATATTGGATTTCAGTAGTGTTTTAAAAATCTAAAAATCATCTCTCCTCTAAGGCATTTCATTTGCCTGTTCTTTGATGTCAATTTTCCAGTCTTTTTAATACTTTTTAATAAAATGCAAGTTTTAATGGTCTATAATTTCTAGCTAAAAAGACAAGACTTTGTTCTAAACTCCTCAATTGTGGTTGGAAAAGGGCTTCTTGGACACTTTTTAATGAATTCTCCTGGGAATGTCTACGTAATTCCCTGGTTTCAACACTGATCAAGAACATCCAATGCGCCATTGTTTCTGTGCAGTCTCCAACTCAACACAAGTCATGACAAATCCTAGGTTTTCTGAAGTCCTTTTTGATTCCCAGGCCAAGAATCTGGACTTCCATGCTGTCTGATATATGCCCTTACAAAAACATCAGAAAGGCCCACAAATTAAGAGGATTTAAAATAATAATTCATAAATAAAAAGGCAAAGTGTTTTTACTATATGTCCTATTTACATCTGTGCATTAACTCACTTCTCTGAACTTTCCTTTTTGATCTGGAGAAGGATGGAAACTCTTCCTTCTTTCTTTAAGCCAGCTCAGGGCAAACTGTCTTAAACCTCATTGAAAAAATAATGCAAATTCCCAGGACTCCGGCTTATTCATTGAAAGCAAACTGATGGAACAAGAAGCAATGGTCTTATCAGCACTTCTGGTTTATATCATCTCACATCTTATTTGTGGAGTATGCAAATTCTTGTCCAGTTAATGTTGTGATGCCAAGACCGATAGCAGCCATCATGAACTGTTCCTGCGCTGATGCTCAGTGTTGACCCAGATTTAAGATCCTAGCCCTGATGTTTCTGTCAGCATGAAGCCTTCCTTTGGTGAGTTGGCAATGAGGAGCTTCACAAAGAACTGTGCTTTAAGCAAAGGTCTGAATTCAGCTGATGCAGATCTTGTACACCAGCAACGGGAAGAGATCCCATCCATACAAGGTATGACAAGATGAATAAAAGAGAGAAACGAGGGATTAAGTCAGGTTACAAAAGACAATAGGAAATGTTCTCATGTTGTATGTTTGACTGCTTCTGTCTTACCTGTAATTAGGTCATAAACTCTTCAGTATGGAGACTGTATGTGTTGGCAACGGAACAAATAGGTCCCATTTTTTTGCAATGAAACCTTAAACTGCTGCAACCTCTGGAGATGTTGCAATATAACCAATAATATTAAAAGAAAGATTAACGTGAGGGAATTTGAACAGTAATGGGGGTAAGAAAAAGCCATGCAGCGATCTGAAAGCTGAGAAGGAAATTAATCATTATTACTGTTGTTATTATTCATTTATACTGGGCCATAAGTGCATGTGTCAAACCTGTGAAGCGGAAGTCAGAAGAATCAATATTTTCTTATTGCATTTATGTATTTTTGTCAAAGCCTCATAAATTGCTACCACTTTTGGAATCAGATTTTGAACTTCATGCCAAATCCAGCTGTTGTGCATTTCTAACAGAAAGCATCACTGCCATTTATTGTTAGGCATAAAATTGAGAAACTAACCATAAAAGGATGCTCAGCACTGTAACTCTGAAAAATCCATCTCAGTGAAGGCTGTTATCTAGGGATATATAAATACTGAGTGGGGAGATGCTTGTTTCCTTTCAGCACATTCTACTGGATAATCCATTCAGCATCACAATATCAAAAGCTTTATTTTATATATTAAACAGATTTGTTTCTTTGGTCCCTACTCACTCTGCCTGTGGTTTGCTTTCCCATTAAACTAGTTGTGTTTCAATTGCAGGCGCCATGGGTAGGAGAGAGAGTTATTAAAATACACCAGACTCTGAGCAGATCTCTCCCAGCCTGCCACTTGCTTGTACGAGCTGCCACTGTTTAAAACAGCTTTTCTAATTACTTCTGGGCTCCTCGTACGAGGGGATAGGACAGATAGCCACCACGGTGCTCAGAGGATGTCCAGCAATTGCAACAGGTGGGACCTGTGTAAGGAGAACAAGTGTCAAGAGATGTAGGGAAATCATTAACTCACGTGCCTTAAACACCAGCAGATGATATACATCTGAGCAGCCATCTGCATGCGAAGCCCTCCTCTATATGGAAAAGCATATATTTAGATGAAATATGTCAGACTTTCTCAGGGGATGAAGAGATTATGTGAAGATGGGGTGTGGGGACTGCTGTGCTATAAATAGCAGGCTCCTTGAATATGTCAAGGGCTAACTGATTTACTACATAGACAGGCACAGGAGAAAGCTGCACAGAGAGTCTTGTTATTCATACCCAGTGATCCTGCACGAGGATCTGTCTTAGGCAGTCTTCTTTCCTCCATCTAATTTAGTTGCCAAATGTAGAGCTAAAAAAGGAAGACAAAGATTTCAAACTTTTGGATGAGAATATATGACACCATTGCCCATCAGAACAAAGTCTGTCTTCACCTGATAAGTCAAGGAGTCCCTGCTGTTCTGTGTTCCTGCAAGTAGTGCCAAACCTCCATCTGATGGCCTTTGGTGCTAATACTTCCCTTCTGAATTCTCAGAACCCTTTCAGCCTCACGGTCTCCTTTGCCAAGAGGGAAGTTTCATTTTGAAGGTCAGCAACATTACCTTTATTTATGTATATAAAATTAATCCAACAACGTGCTTCCCCTATCCACTTCCAAATACATGAATTTAGGGTAACATCATGGTGTTCAGCACCAGCCCTTGCACAGACACAGTGCCAGGAAGGAATGCACAACATAAACATATATGATGGTGAGATGGAAACAAGGGTTTTAACGGTTTAAGCCAGAAATGGCCACTTCATGTTTCATAATTCTTGCAAAATCTGAAGACTGCAGAAGACTTTTGTAAGTACAGATGTCCCAGTAAACCCTGGAAGGTGCACAAAAAGTAAAGAAGAGGCATATACAAGAGTGAGACTCAAGTCTAGTTTCTGGCTCCTCTGTTGAAAATTTCTGTGAATAAGATATTCCATTTCCCTTTTCTTTGTCTCTCTTCCCTCCTGCAATTTGTGCAGCCTGGCTTGCAAAATCCTTGGGCTAAGCTCTTTGAGACAACTTGGTTTCCTCCCACAAGGAAGCGCAGCACCCAGAAAGCATCACCTCTGACTGTGTGCTGCCTTTGGAAGCTATTATAAATTAGTAATATTAGCAATAGGCTGCATATGCTGTAAGTTTTAAGGAGACACTATTTTGCAAATGTTTAAACAGATGTAGCAGGAATATTTCTATATTTTTACTCTCTGACCATCTGTAAGGCCAGGTGTCCAAATTACATGACTTAAGAGGATTAAAATAGAGACATATATAGCTAATACATTTGGAAGTTGATGAACTCACTTCAGCTAAGTCTCAAGCACACAACTGTATGGCAATTCTGAAGTGTGATGTCTTGGATGAGTCTAGAAACCTTGTAGTTCTCTACCAAGGTAAGCACCTATTGGTAAACTGGAGAGAGTCAAACCGGACCACTAAGATGGTCAGGGGACTGGAGCACATGGTATAGAGAGGCAAAGGGAACTAGGCTTGGTTAACTTGGAAGATGTAAGCAAGGATGTAACAGCAGATTTCTGATACTTGGAGGGGCTTATACAGACAATGAAGCCAGACTCAGAGATGCAGTGGTCACACGCTGGGTGGAAGAAAGTTCTCAGAGACTTTCAAATCTCAATGGCTGCAGCCCTGAGCAATGTGATCTAATTAGGAAATTACCCCACCTTTGTACAGGGGACACAGAGACCTCCCAAGGTCACCTAAATTGCCCCGTAGGTCTGTGTTTCTGTGATATGAAGCTCCGCTTTCTATTTCTGAAGGGGTACCTATGATGCTTATTTCTCACACATGGATGGTTCTGGCTGCCAGAATAACTGAGTACCTTAAAATGCTTATTATGTCTCACAGCTCCTGATGGGATGTGGCAGTGTTATTATTTCATTAGGAAAATTATGAAGTCATGTCAACCTCTTTTCAAAAGGGGAATTAACTTCTACCACCTTTAGCCTTTAGTTAGGAGTCTGATTGAATTGCAGCTTCAGCAGTGACTCCGCGCAAGCCTTGCCTACACAAAATCACCCCTTCAACCAGAACTGAGAGTATAAGATATGTTAGGGCTGGGAGACTTACCAGATGAATTATCTTCACATCCCTTTGATGCTGGACAAAAGTTTCTGAGTGGGGAATAATGGGCTTATTCATGGACTTTTCTCATTAACCACTACTAATTATCAGAAGATAGCTGGGGCTACTCTTCTGCTCTGTGGTGTTGGGGAGTGAATTCCACCTTATATTATTGATGTATTTATGAAAGCATCTTCCAAGGTTCTGCCAAATGCTGCACATTTTCCCACTGTTTGTAAAATTCTTGTGGTGTTAAAACATTGGTAATCATGCTTGTTAGTGGGGAATTATCCATCCTCCAGAGCTCCTATGTGCTGGACATAGTGTCTCCAGTTTATAAGTGGGGTGTTAGTGGAGGGGTTTTTCATTGTTTTTTCATCCTGGCAGAAGCATCAGGACATGATTGCTTCCAGGCATGTCTTTTTAGAATGGGGCTTTTAAATTTGGCAGACTTAAATCACTGCAGGCCTAGATCTACCATAGTGTAATTAACTCTAGCTTTGCTACATCTATCCCTCTTCATTCTGGAAACCAGATGTTTCTCCTGTGCTACTGTCAGGGAAATTGTAATTGTGTGAGAATAAGAACATGGTTAGACAGCCTAATTGTGTGCATTGGTAAAGCACTTTAGCCCATATCATGTAAAATTATGAAAAATATTTGTGGATTTTCCCTTTTTTTGGATGATGTTAAGAAAATTCCCTGGGAAGCTCTCGCTTACAATGAGATGGGGACAGTGTAGGGAAGGCACTGATGTGAGTCAGTCCTTATATGTGTCTCTAAGCAAGTCATATAGAGATGACTTTCAAAGGCCTTTATATATATTTATATGAATCAGACCATTCTCAGGAAGTTATGAGATGAAAACAAAAGAGGAACAACAGACAGTGACTCGGGGGAGTGGAGATCCCAAATTTCCTCTTTCCACAGGAGATAAAAACTTCCATATGTTGCTGCCCCATCTGTCCAGCCAACACCCAGGCTACACGATGGTCTGTGGTTTGTGCTCTATTTATGATGCATCATTGGGAGGGCAGTACTTGGTAACCTCGTGTGAGAGCTCACTTCAGACTCACACATTTGTTGTGTGGCTTTTTCTTTCATTCTCATTCTTTAAGCCTGCATGCTGATAATAATGAGGATGATAATTCCATCAGGGAAATCTACTGAACTGGTAGAAATATAACTAGATTAAGATGGAATTTTATAAGAGAAGTTAGAACAAATAATGTGGGAAGAAAAGGACTGATGGGAAAATAACATTTTAATTTATGCTAGTGCCATTAAAATCCTAGACAGCCTAATTTCCATTTCTCTCTGCATGGCCCCAGTATGGCAATAGGTGTATTTCTGTGGTAATTATGTCTATGGGCTGGCATGGGGATGATAGAGGCAAGTACCTTCAGAGCAAACCAGCTGAGCTCTTTGAACCTGCATGAAGGTTCCGCAATGGGCAAGCCATCCTTTTGGCCAAATACAAAGATGCTGTCCTGCACCTCTGCTCAAAGGAAGCTCATTCATGTGCTCTCACAGAGCTTGGGTGTTGGGGGAATGCAGCAAAATCCGGTTGCCCAGTGGAGTGGTGCTGTTTGTATCCAGCTGATGTTACTCTGCAGAATTGTCCCTTTCTTGTGCCGACTTGGAAAATTTAGCTTCTGTTGTCCAGAAAATCAAATTAAGTAAATCTATCACCTGGGGCTATTTTCCCTTTCTGCTGTGCTCTTGCTGCTCTCCTCTAATCCACCTGATGGGCTGAGAGCTGATTTAGCCAGCTGTAGCAGAAGAGGGGACAGACAGCTGGTCAGAAACACATCAGCCCTTCTGATCAGATATCAGGTGAAACCCATCTGGAAGGCTTTGCTAGAAAAGGCGATTTGGCTTTTGCTGGAGTAACTTAATGGGAGATTCCTAACCTACCCCATCTAAGGGTCCTTCTTCTAATCAGGAAGAAAACATGCATAAGTAAGAGATATTTGTGCTGCCTGTGTGTTGTGCTGTCTAGGGAGCTAAGTCTATGCCACAGACATTTGGGCCATACCTCGAGTTATGGGAAAAGGGTCACTTTGGCCTCCATTGGTATTTGAGACTTACAAGTTCCCTCATGGTTCAGAGACCTGGGAGGGGTTTTTCATTCCTCAGGCAAAATCCAGCTTTCAATTAACAGTTGTGTTACAGAATTGGAGGGGACGTATAGGATAAATGCCTGGGGTAGGAATTTGGCCAAGTGACCTAATGACCTCATTTAAACTAGCCCATTCTTTTTCCTGAACAGTGGAACTGTTTGGCAGCCAGTCCTTTCAGCTGCAGAGCAAACCTCACTGTCAGCAGAGAGCTCTTTAGCTGGAGCAGCAGTTTGTACATCACAACTAATTGTGTACACTGTGCGGTGATGTTCGGACAATACCCTCAGAAACAGCCTCCCTGCACCCGCTTCCAGCTGAAGGACACTTTACTGACACACACACAAGCAGAAGGACCAGCACAGGGTTAGTTTACGCTCAGGCTCACCCAAACCTCCCAAGTGTACCTAATAGAAAAAAAATTAAAAGAAATCCCACACCAGGTTTTGAAGGATCCAGCTCCAAAAACAGACTTCTCGAGGTGCCTGCAGCTTTGGTATAAACCTTAGCTCCCAGTCTGCTGATGCTTCCAAAACTGGGGCGTGTGACACGGTCTGAACTGACGTCTGCATGCCGATCTATAGATGCTCTTAGAAACCAGGAAGTGCAGTTCCGCTCTGCAGATACAGGGCATGACTCATTCGCTAATTAGAAAGGACACCGAGAGTGTGTGAAGTTTTATTGCACTGCATACTTCCATTTGTGGGTCAGGCATGATCAGCCGACCATGAGACTTAACAGCTTGGGAACATGTTACAATTAATAATGAAATACAGCTGCATTCACTTGTAATTTGTAATCTGTTATTATCTAGCCGGGGCAGAGGTTTTGTAAATACATGGTAGGAATTTCATACAAAAGGCATTTACAGCAATATGAACTTTAAACTGCTTGCGGTATTTTGCTTATGAATGTTTTTCAGGGCTGAACTTTTCTTGGGGGGAAGCATCATCCTGGACAAGTGCACCCTGTTCTTAATCCTAAGAGCTTTGCTTCTGTTTCTCCATCTTCTCTAGTCGATAACTTCTATGAAATGAGCATAAAACATGTTATGAAAATGGCAATGATTCCATGGCTGTGCAGGGAGTATGTGTACTGGCTGAAAGGCAAGGGAAAATCAGGGGCGCCAGGCTCTTTTTGTGCCAAGGGCACTGTTTAAACACAGTTCAGTATTTAAATTCCATGACTGAAAGTTAATATCTCAACACCAAAATTCCTTCCCCTTCTCTTTCCTTTTCCCTTGTGCTTGGCCCTTCCTCTTCCCCTTCCCATTCCTCATTTCCTTCCTGTATTTATTTAACTGGGTCCCATTAATATTGGTAGGAGTTGAACATAAATAAAGAAAAAATAAACTGCATTTTTATTAATATTCCTGGAGAAACTCTTCCCCTTACCAGGGCGGACAAGCTTAACACTGAGCTGAGGGGGTAACAAATGACAAAATGAGGATAACTTTGTTAATCTTAACTCTGCCCCTTTTCACATATGCACTCTCACTATCTTTTAAAAAATGTTCTCTCAGGGTGCAATTTTGCATTTCTTCACATCTTTTACATTCAGGGTATGAAATTCAGTGTATTTATGCCTCAAGTAAAGATAAAATCAACAGTTCCCCTGCACTGAAAATAGGGATCCTTCCATATAACCTTTGTGGAGCTTCTCAGTATGATACTTGAACACTCACAAATGTTACTTCTTCTATCCTAAAACACTCCTCTGAGTTTGAGAAATATCATTCCTACTATACTATCAGGGAATTGAGTCACAGAAGGAATAAAAAACACTTGCTGGAAGTCACATGATAAATGTGTTGAACAGGTAGGGATTGAACATTCTTTGCCTTCATGAGTCTGGCTTCAGTCATTAGACATTGCACAGCAGAGCTCAGACCACTCATCATGCAGCTTGATCCTGTTGGCCTAAGAAAAAGCCTTCATGGGATAGGAGTCTTAAAAAAGAGGGGAGGCAGATATCAAAAAGCCAAGCAGGATTTTCTTTTGCATGCCTCTAGAAGTCCTGGTTTCCCTCCATCAGCTGTATATGGATACTTAATTTAGAACAACAGCTTCAATGGCACCTAAACCCCAGATGCAACGTAGATGCCTGCATTAGATAGCATGGATTCCACCCTTTGCTGTCAAGACATAGACTGAAAACTCCAGTTCTGAGTCATTATTTCTACCCTGTGCTCCATGTTTGACGTCGAGAAAAGTGGCTTAGAATCATCTTGCTTGACTAATGACATTTATTTAATGCCCTTGTGGTCTGCTGCCTCTTGAGACAGTTCCAGGAGGAAATTAATCTTCCCTTAGATCTGGATTGCCCTCTGCATGTGCCTCTCTGCCCAGTGACTACAAAGTGAGCTAAGTTGCTGGTTTAAGATCTTGGTGGAGCTCTCATCTCAGCTAAGAAGAGAAACTAAAAACTACCAGGATAGAAATAACATGCACAATGTCTACACATCATGGGTTCAAACACCTTGTTGCCATCTTCCTGCGTTGCAGTCCACTCTGGCCAGAATGGTTTTGCTCCACAAAATCATGTCAGACAGAAAGATCGCTTATGAGCTCCTCGTAATAAAGGGCTCCACTGTCACACACATTTTGTGTGTGAGTCATCTTTTGTTACCCAGTGCACAACGTTACTCAATCAAACCCAAAATCAAAATCAAAAGACCGGCCTGCTGCAGAAATCAAGCTTGGTCACACCTTTATGCAATGCCAAGGAAATTGTGCCTCTTCCTGGCCATGGCATCCAAACCTGGGTTGTGGACTCGGTGACGGTGGTTCAGCACTTTGTTGCTCCTGTTTTAACTGGTGTGATTTTGGTGGTGGTGTAACAGTAAAACTGGGACAAGGTGACAGAAAACAAAGGGCTGCAATTTCAAAGGCTGTCCATGAGCCAATTAATTAGTCTTCTTAGAAAAGTTGTGCGAAGAAAATAGGTCAGTTGCTTCTCTCATTTATACTGTTGTAGGCTCTTGACTCCAATGGACCAGAATTGATTTTTCAGCAACAAAGTCTCAGGACTGTTGTCTTTCTGATGTGCTGCTCCCACTATCAATATGAAGTCTGCTTTTGCAATGGCTTACATCCCTTGAAATGATCTGAAAAAGGCTGTGTGAAGTCAATAAAGAACAGACCACTTTTTCTCTGCACATTTCCTGTTGTAGTAGGAAAAAAAAAAGATTACTCTGCAGACAATAGGAACATATATAGCCATTGAAAAGATAAAGTCTTGCCTTAAAGCAGGTATTATTGTTTCTTTCAAGGTAATGAGACCTCTCTGTGAGCACTAATAAAAGCTGCAATATGTGAACCTAACTCTTCTTGTACCTGTAACAAAAAACATGTATATCTTAAAAGGTTATGTGGTCATAAAAATATCTAGTATAGAAGCCACATGAAAGTCAAGGTAACCTCATGAGAAATGTAACATAAAGTAGCAAACAGAGGGCAGCATTTCGTGATAGCGTACATAGATCATATGGAGCACATAATGAAACACATAGATTTTACGGTGAAATTGCATTCTTTACTGATACACGTGTTATGTGTATGGAGTATTAAAGAAAACGGATGCTCTTTCCCAGCAACCGAGCACAACGCTCCACGGCATGTAGAGTTGAAAAGCATGACATCAGTGAGCTAAAACTACAGGATCATCAAACTGGGAGAAAAAACAATTTCAGCTCATATGGTGGATGCAGGGTGCCTACAGCTTCCCCAAGCCTGTTCCCTAGGGTAAAAACCTCTCACATTTTTGCTGCAAAAGACGTAGCTGGGAAACCTGACACAAAATCACAGGTGGAAGCTTGGGGAATGGTCTGAACTGCAATAATCGGAGACATAAGCAGGACTTGGCAATTACGCTTCATGCTCTGGGTTCACTTTTCAACAGCTGATCCCCACTGTTGGGTTAACATATGTGCATTAGCATTGTTTAACGTTAATACGTTTTGCACTACTGTAAGACCCCCTCGTGAATTCAGGCCAGGATGTGGGTTTGATGTAAGGCTTCTCGTCTAGCAGAAGGTGTGAGGTCAGGGCACTCTTTCTAGGGTAATTTAGTATGTCACATGATGCTGAAAAACTAGGTCAATTAGTCCATGCTGAGCAGTGTGCTGCCATTTAAACAGTGACTAACACCCTCAGACTTTTCATTAACTAATGTTCGTAGGATCCCTACCTTTTCACTCTTTTATTGACTAGAAATGCAATGTAGTTCCAGCTTTTGCTTGAGGGATAAATCACATCCTTTACATTAAGGAGTAATTAAAAAATAGGTTTGGGGACTAAACTAGATTTTGTTGTGCCTAACCCGATATGACCTCAAATTATTTTATTATCACTATGATTTGCTTTAAATGAGAGTCAGCAATGAGCAGGACAGTGTAATTCCTTGTTTATATCTGGATTAAGTGCTGTTGTGTATTCACATCTTGGTATGAACGTTCATGCATAGAAAAAGTTTTCACAGACGTATTTACATCACTTCCTAAGAGAATGGAGGTGAGTCCTTACCAGGATTTTGTAGAAGTCTGTAGGATCTAATCTGCCCAAAGGAGCAAAGGCATTTCCTAAGTGAGGACAACCACGGGCTTGGAGTGAGGAGTGCTGAACCTGCCCGGTGAGGAGGTTAAGGACCAAGAAGGAAAAGCCTGAACTGAAACCCTAGAAGACTCCAAGAAAATTACTTAATATGAAGATCTACCACCAGAAAATGATTCCTCACCTGTAATTGCACCCCAACAAGCTGTATGCATGGAGGCTGGGGTACCATATTCTGAGTTAGAGCTTCATCTTCCCAGATGGACATGGAGAAGGAATGAATGAACTTAATCTTTGAATGACTAGATAGTTTGGTTTTCTGTGTTTGAGTTTTAGATTTATGATTATGCTTCATGTATCTGAAGTTTAGGGTGATTTTAAGGGCCTAGGCTAACATCAAGATGTTCCATAATTCTGAATGTGTTAATACTGGCAACCCAGTTTCTGAACCACCCATGGAGTCATAAGCTCATTAAATAATATAGGTTGAAGGGACCTCAGGAAGTCCGTAGTCCAATTTCTTGCACAAAACAGGACTAACTTCTGAATTAGGTCAGGTTGCTTAGGGCTTTGTGTCTGACTGAATTCTCAAAACCTACAGGGATGGAGATTACAAAGTGTCTTTGGGCATCCTCCTCCAGTGCTTAACCACTCTTACGGTGAAGAATATTTTTCTTGTGCCCAGCTGGACCTCTCTTTGTTCCAGCTTTTGTTCAGTAAATTTTGTCCACTTCTCATTGTGCAACCCCGAGAGCAGACTGTCTCTGCCTCATCTATATCCTCACCATTAGAAAGAACAATGCTGAGCCCCGTCCTCCCAACAGCTTCCCCAAAGCATCTATGGAGGAATGGGATACAAACCCTTGTGCAGGTAGTTTGAGAGCTGGCAACAAAGAGGTCTGAGGCAAAGGAGTGCCTTCACTGGCGGAGAGTTAGCCACATAGCCCTGAGGTATCCTGCAGTGGATGTGCTCTCCTGGAGCCTTAGTGCAGGTTTTGGCAGCTGGAGCCTGAAAATATTTCTGTTTCCTAATGCCAGAAAATGTTGGTGTCTCTTCTGATGGAAAGCTCTTAAAAAATATAGAAAATAGCCACAGGTGCAACAGTAGCTAGATATGATGTCGGTGAAAGGTTTCCAGCTATTTGTGACCTGCAGGGAGTAGGGACAAATGTTCAAGGAAGACCTAAAAAGCCCAGCCCACTCTCTCTCTCTCTCTGCATATAGCAGCCACTCAGCATGCTTTAAAAATAGAGCTTTTTCCTCCCATTAAATCTCCTGGCATTGCATGTCTGCTCCTAATGAGGTGCTGGACATTACATTGTATATGGCTTTCTTAGGCATCTGGAGTAGTACTGAAGCAAATAATAGAAATGATGCATGGATCTGGCCATGGAAAGATTTTAATTCTCCTCCTACCCATCTTTACTAAAAGCTTTGATGGTCAAAGTCCTCTGCTTAGTTAAACTGTGGAAGGGAATTGGGTTCTTCATCTGAAGTCCTTTCTAGTATCAGCGAAATCATACCTATTGGCAGAGGCACATGGGAAGGGGGAAAGGTGAAGCAGGACCACTCTTTCTGCAGGACAGCAATGAGAAGTGGAATTAGGTCTCTGTCCATAAGTCACGCTCTAAACCCCCATTAGTGAAATGATGACAACCTATTAGGGCCATTCAGCTGTGTCCCTTTGGACCCATAAGGAGCTGTTTAGAAATGATTAAAGCTTGCCACAAAGGCTGTAAATGAGAATTATCTGCACATGATGACTCCAGTCTGACTCCCCCATCTGCAGCACTTCATGAAGCCACAGGCTACACTGTGAAGCAGGTTGCCTGCTCCGAAAAAGCCAAATCCTGGCAGCTTATATTTTCTATCTCTGACAAGTCTGTGATCACCCAAGGGCAGGACAGGCTACGGGACAAGTGCACGTCTGCAGAGAGCCACTACAGGCTTTACAGAATCACAGAATCACAGACTCCCAGGTTGGAAGGGACCTCAGGGACCATCTAGTCCAACCTCTCTAGGTAAGAGCACAGCTCAGACAAGATGGCCCAGCACCCTGTCCAGCTGAATCTTGAAGGTGTCCAACGTGGCCGAGTCAACCCCTTCCCTGGGGAGATTATTCCAATGGTGACTGTCCTCACTGTGAAAAATTTCCCCCTGGTGTCCAATCGGAATCTCCCCAAGAGCAACTTGTGTCCATTCCCCCTTGTCCTCTCCATGGGACTCCATGTAAAAAGGGAGTCTCCATCTTCTCTGTAGCTACCCCTTAAGTACTGGTACATGGGGATGAGATCCCCTCTAAGCCTCCTTTTCTCAAAGCTGAACAAACCCAGCTCTCCCAGCCTATCCTCATATGGCAGCTTCCCAGTCCTTTGATCATCTTGGTGGCCCTTCTCTGGACCCCTTCCAGCCTGTCCACACCCTTTTTGTACAGCGGGGACCAGAACTGCACACAGTGCTCCAGGTGTGGCCTGACAAGTGCTGAGTAGAGCGGGGTAATGACTTCTTTCTCTCTGCTAGCGATGCCCTTTTTGATGCAACCCAGCACCCTGTTGGCCTTCTTGGCTGCAGCAGCCACTGTTTGCTCATGCTGAGCTTTCTGTCCACCAGGACCCCCAGGTCCCTTTCCACAGAGCTGCTCTCCAGCCAGGTGGATCCCAGTCTGTGCTGCACTCCTGGGTTATGTTTTCCCAGGTGCATGACCTTACACTTGCACCTTGAAACTTGTCAATACTGTGAAAGCAGATAGAAGGGCTCATGGTTCCTGCCTCTTGGCAGCAGGGAGACTGCAAGGAACAGTAACTGCCTCCTTTATTACTGCTGGCGCTGCTAATGCCATTGCTGTAAGCATTAGCAAGCAAAACACCAAGCACTGGTACAACCGCTTGGTTTTGTGGGTTTGGTTTGGGTGTGTATATGCTGATTCTCTACAGATTGTGTGATACCAGCCAGAAATTGCAAGCTAGTAGACTGAAAGATTAGAAGAAGGATTTTTTTTGCATCTAAATTACCTACCAAATAAGTCCAGAAATCTGTACAGAGCTAGGATTTTTCTGCTCAGCCGTTTTCCAAAGTGTCTTCCTTCATTTGATGCAGCTAAACCAATAGTAATTCCTGGAGAGAAGGAGCAAAGCAGAGTAGCAACACCTCAAACTCAGCAAGGCACTTGGTTGTTTTTACTACTTTCATCCAACCACGCAACTCCATTTCTCACTGTGACTCAAATATCATTCTGTCGATCTACTAAGGATGGAAAATTCATAATGCGCTGTGGTTCAGGGGAAATTTCTTCCTTTGAAAAACAAACCACTTCCACCTGATTAAGTTTTGTGGGTTTTTTCCTGACATAGCTAGTGATGGATTACTGGAGGAATGTACCAAAGTGTAAAACCAGCAAGAAACTTTATTTTAATATTTGTAACATTTTTAATAAAATCACACTGAGTAAAGTAAGGGAAGTGCCTTACAAACCTTATGTCCCCAGCTGACTTCAGTATCTATAGATCTGCTTATAAATGAAAATACTCATCTATATGAGACTTGGTAGGAGTGGAATACTGCCACGACTTACGATTATATGCAGTGCAAATATGAATTAATGAACTTAGGGCAATCTGCATCTCATCAGGCACCCAGTGCAGCATAGTTTCAGATAGCCTTAAACTACTTTGAGATGCGAGTTTGTGTGCTGGAAACAGCCCAGTTGCAACAGCACTTTCTTCCAGACAGCACTTGAGAGCCTCACTGCAAAGCCTCACATATTAAGCCTAAAGAAATGAAAACACATAGGTTGATCTTTCAAACTCATGAAAACCATATGTCTCTTACTGTATTACTGATGTAAGTGGTAACGGAGAGTTTCCTTCCATCCATCTAGACGTCTTTACTGCAGGGAAGGACCTGCTGATTCATGAGCAGGTCAGAAGAGTTGGGCTGGGGCTTGGGAATGAAGAGCCCTCAGTGAGAAAGCTGGTGCTACTCCACCTGCTTCTCCATACACTGCTTCTTGGAAGTGCCGGGCAAGAGGCTGGTGCCCTCCTGGGTGACAATCCTGGGGATGGCTTATTTAAGAATGCCATGGAGAGGACTATAAAAGAAAGAAGTTTTCTCCTACTGACCACCAAAGAAGGGGTGGGGGCCTGAAAAGAACAGGATGAGACCCACAAATTGAGTGGACGTGGGTCTCTCTGTAGATATTTTAAAGCAGAGCTCATATGGACAGATAGGGTAGGTTGTTGGCTGGAGCACTTCTCACTGGGCTTGCTCTAACTCTGATTAATATGACAGGTTGATCAAAAAAGATCCTGTAAGTCACTTCCCAGATGCCTCTCTCAACATTTTGATTATGGCCTTGAAGTTTCTTAAAGGTCACCACTGATTTTTATTATTTATCTTATTTTATTTATCTGATTTTGCATAGCTGCATCCCATCCAACTCAAACAACCACAAACAACTCGAGGCTGTCAGGTGATGATGTGCAGACATACCTATCATATTGCAAAAATAAGCCATGTCTGCATTAATTTCCTTTTCCAGCATGATCAATAGCTATGAGGTTTATTGACTTCACACAGCACCCAGCTTGACAATAAAGTATATATCACTGTGTACAGCCCAGTCATTGCATCTATGCTTATCTTTGTAGTCAGATAGCCCCCTCTGAATCACCCTAGCAATATGGTTAGGAATTAAAGGCCAGGGTTTTAAGGTAAGAAACAATAACATTCATTCTTTTTTTCAGTTGCAAGCAAGCTTTTGTTTAAGTCTTTTCTGTCAGTACAGTGTTGTGCAGGGGACTCATTTCCCTTCACCTGCACTTGAACTCCTGAAATTTTATCTTTAGGCTGGGTACAGGATTTCATGCTCAACATCACCTCGACTGCAGCCTTGCTGAAGTTCATCAGCTGTGATCCAAATGAAAGCAATTCAGCATCTCTATTTGCTTAGGCTCTGAAAAAGCAGTGTATCAAAGTATGTCCATAAAAATTGAGCTTGGCAGTTAGCATATCTGTCTGAAAAAGTTCTTGGATGACTGTCAGCAGTCAGCACCTTTTATATATTTTACATGAAACAAAACCCAGGAATACCCCTGAATTTTCAGTCCCAGGTCAAGGCCCTGCTGCTGGGTCTTACTTGCTCCCTGCTGGCTTTGAGTGTTTCTCTCTGCCCCCGAGAGTAGTGTCCTTTGCTTGCACTGACTGCAGGAGGATGGAGCACACATTGCTCTGCCCCTGCCTTTGGGGTCATTTAATGAAAGGCATGGGTTTGCCCTGGAACACACATTGACTGGAAGCCTCCTACAGCCCAGGCTGGCCAGGGAGTGACAGACAGGAGGATGGACTACATCAGTAGATGCATTTTAAAGAGAGAAAACTGGAATGTGCTCAGTTCTTGTGAGAAATGAGCACCTCCTAGGCTCAAGAAATGGTACCAATCTGGGTCCAAATACAGTGATTTCTGTTTGCAAGCCTGGAAGCACTCCTGTGCTTACCATTTCCATTGTCAGCCCATAGGGAACTCTTTGCTCCAAATGCCACCTCCTTTTGAAACAGGTCTTCTGAGGAGCCTGACCCACCTGACACACTGCAGAGGGAAGTGCTGTGCCCAACAGCTGCATCTGAAATGCAGCCTCTACAGGGTCTAACTCCAGAATCAGAAGCCAAAATAGGCCAAAATTA
Organism: Phalacrocorax carbo; assembly: GCF_963921805.1. Taxonomy (NCBI): domain Eukaryota; kingdom Metazoa; phylum Chordata; class Aves; order Suliformes; family Phalacrocoracidae; genus Phalacrocorax; species Phalacrocorax carbo. The sequence goes on along the minus strand of NC_087513.1, from coordinate 8,449,622 downwards.
ATTTTCTCTTAACAAATATAATACTTGCATCTATTAATTTTAAGTATTTCTAGAGAATCCATGATCACAACAACAAAGAGGCTGGGTCATTTCTGAACTGACCTAAATGAGAAATAGATCTGCATTTGGTCTCTAGAGAGCTGTGGGGTGACAAGGCCAAGGAAGACCATGCTGCAGGACAGCCAGACCTCAGAGAAGCTTCATGTAGAGCTCAGTTTTGCAAAGCGTGGAGCCATCTGGCCTCTGTCCAGCAAAGCACTTTAGCACATGGTTAGTATTAAGCATGCAAGTAATGCTATTGACTACAGTGGGCATTTGGCAGAAACAGCCTCCTTTGATAGAGGTCCTTTTATTGCCTCCCTTCAGGTGTTTCCTGACTGTATTCCCAGGGCTGTGACAAATGCTCAGCAGTCTTTGCAAAGGGCATGGACAAAGGTGACCACCAAATGCACCTTCTAAAATGCAGCCGATACCTTTGCCACACTCAAGGGACTAAGGTGCTTTCACATGAGATACAGCTCTTTCCTCTGCTTGCAGTCCTTGTAAGATTTCCTACTGCTTCTGAGGCCAAGGTCTAAATTCAGCGAATGTGCATAAAACAGTTTGAAATCCACAAACTGGCCCCTTTTCTATAAGATTTTCCATTCCACTCCATCAAATGCCTTCTCTCTTTATAGGAGAAACTAAATAAGGAAACTTAATTTTAACAAGGATAATTTTAGAAAGAATTCTCTTGTCATTAGCAAAACGCAGGAGAGAGATGCATCTTCTGTTGCTGATTGTAGCTGAGTTGAATTGGCTTCAGCCAAGCGACATCAATGTATATCCCAGCACAGTAGCTCTAGCCTTCATTTAGTAGCCATATACATAAGTGCATGCTTATAGAGCTAACGTTTCTTGAGGGGCTCACGTGCCCATTTGTTCATCCCTTTTTTATATCACAGGAGCAGAGATGTGTGATCACAGTAATACTGATATAATAAGAAGAGTAAAAAATTACCACTGACTTCTGAATGTTTTATTGATATCAGTCATTTTACAGATGAACATTTTTTTCTCATTATATTTCATAGATTGTCCTCATTTAGACATTTCTCCCAGTATTGATAAGAAGCCTTGTAAGATTCTTTTAGGTACTTCCATTTGAAGGTTAAATTTGGCAGTGCAGCTAAGCAATTACACTTCATCGAAGTATGTGGGATTTATCTGAATAAGATTGTTCTTTTGCCTCATTAAATTCCAGAAATTTGCAACACGATGTTAAAACATAAACCATGAAAAAGGTTTTGTTTGGTTAGCTCTGCAAAAATGTGTATTCTCAGAAGCTACGTTTCCCTATGTATGTGCATACACCTGGAGCAAGCCACCTCACTCCTGAATTGCTAGGATGCCCAGATCAAAATCTCTCCATTCAATTTCAGTTGATTTAGGAAAAACAACCAAACAGAAGGTGATGGGTTGTGAATGTGTAATTCCTCCCATCGATCTCTGCAAATAATTACTGATTCAAATTACCATGGAGAAGTGTATTTTCAATTCCTCACCTCCTGCTTAGAAAAAAGGAAACCTAATCGTATCCAATTATTGTATAGCATTGCTACACGTTACAAAGACTTGACTCTATATTAGAGGCAGGAATAATTACATTAGCAATATTGTTACCATGGTGTCACCATTGCTTTGGAAATTTATTACATTGTAGTAAATAAAATTCAGGCTCCACAATAGCTTCCACAGACAAGTTTAATAAAAATTCCACCTCGTTATGAATATATGTATAAAACATCTGTAACTCTCATGGCTTAGAGGAAAGCGTCATGTGCTGTTAGTATAGGAGCAGCAAAGATAGGTATGAGTGAAAAAAGGGTAAGGAAAAAGTGGTGATTTTCCATGGTCCAAATCTTCCACTCTTCCTTTCGGGACTGAGATATTTTTTGGTTTTTCCCACCCGTCTCCCTTCATGGGCTGTGGAAGTCTGGTCCGGCAGCATTAGGAGGCTTTTTCTATACTACTTTGTCACCTTTAATTCTAAATCTTGACCCTTGTCTCAAATCCTCAGCCCTTCCGGGAGCTAAGGCTGCATGAGGTAAGGGATTTTAATGACAGAGGTGTGACTCTGTGGGTGAGGAAGGCCTGAGCTTCTTTCTGCAAAAAAGATTTCTGCAGTGGTTTTCTTGTGATGTAAAGTTGCATAACGGTTAATATTTTTGCGGTTTATTCCACATTAGAGCAGTTGTTTCATATCAGTAAGATAGCACCTGTTACAAATTACTTCATGCTTTTGAAATAATTTAGCTGGTTTTACTGCCCTTCAGTAAACAAGGAAACTGTTACGATGGAAAGGTTTTCTATCTTATAAAAATGCAAGCATAAATCAATGCCAAGATGCAGTCACTGCAGGATTATTGCTGAAATGGGACCCTGCGGGCCATCTAGGTAATGGTATTGTGTTAAGAAACAAAGAGTGATGATATTAAAAAAAAATAAAAACAGGCAATGAAGTTTGTGAAAATGATGGTTTTGAACACTTTTGCAACACATCCCTGACTGCGATGCGGTTAACTGCCATGTGCGTTAACACTGTGGATATCTAATGAAATGGAAATAGTCATGTTTGTCTAAATTATTTTGGTAATGGAAGTGATTAATTTAGATGCAGGTTCAAAGGTGATTAGCATTCTTTGTACAAAGATTTTTGAGAAAGAGTCAAGGAGGGAAGGAATTTCCTTATGTTTTTCTCATTTGATGCCTTAAAATGTGCTTTAAAAAATGGAGGTTGGAGTTTTCATTTCCGGTATTCCTGCTCTGCTCTCTGCATCTTTGTGGATGCATTTTCAAACATTTGCTTATAAGCATGTATTCCTGTAACTGGGAGAGGTGGCAGAGAAAGTTAGGTCAGAATAAGTTAATACTCCTAATAAACTTAAACAAAACAAGACCAAACTCCTCAATTCCCAAATGCCGAAGATATTTAATTAATGTGGGCCTTGCTTGCGTGCTGATAACCGCTAATGAATATGAATGACACTGAGTAATCCAGGAAAGGATTTCTGAGAATTTTGTTTGCACCTAAGGCGTTGTTCGAGGGAGCCTGGCATGGCAGCAGAGAGCTGAGATAGGACGCACAGGACTGCTGAGAAGAGATTTATTTTGATTTCTCCCCTTCAGCGATGTAAGGCAAGGGTTCCTCGCAGGGAGTTCTTGTGTGGCCATATCCCACCAGACCCTCAATGCTGCCAGTGGGTCCCTCTGGATCATGTCACAGCTCATCCCATGGGATGAAGCTGTGAGAACCCAGAGGCACTGGTCACCAGGGATGCTCTGCCAGAAGGAGCGTGAACCAGCTGAGCAATACTTAGCAGTAAAGTAATGATAGAGCTGTGAGTGGGGTGGTTGAGTGTCCCCCCTCAGTTTCTAGAGGGACAGGACTCAGTTTTCAGTCTGTTTTGGCAAAATGAGTGGGATCACTCACTGCCTTCCCTTCAATATCCGCTCCCCTGGTAGTAGGATGTGGGTAATGAGAGAAGATGAAAACAAGCCTCAAGCGGGTCTTGCTTTGTTTGGCATTTGTGTACGGATGGGCACTTTTGTTGATTTTCTTCTTTCCCATGTTCTATCATGTTTTGTTTTTATAGTCTCAGGAGGGATACTTCCAAACCCAGACGGTGGATCCTGATTAAACCCCCAATGTTTTTTTTAATTTCATCCTCCAGTAGCCATGGGAATAAATGTCTTTATTTCTTCTAGAGATGCATAACTTCACCCATCTGGTGTAGCATGCAGGGTCTGACCCCCAAAACATTCATATATCTCTCTCCTACTTTCAGTGGGCATTTGGTCTAAGGAAATGTCCCAGTATCTCCTTGCAACTTCAGTGTAATGGGTGCTTTGATTAGGATTACTTTCATTAAGATACTTCCTTTTATATTCCCCATATAACTGAAAGTGTGTCAAATCAATAAGGATTTTACTCTACACATCTCTACCACTTACTAGAGAACACATTTTTCTGTATAAAATTTTTAATATCCTCTACCAGAAGGTAGATTTTCAATAGTATTTTTTAAATCAGTTTGCAATCTTTTAGCAATTGTGACTATTTCTCAAGGGGCGTGCAAGATACAAAGCTATTATGGAAGGACGTGCAAGACTTGAAGCTAGCAGAAATTGCAAGAATAACTTGTTGGTGTTTATTTTCTCCTCCTCCTGGAACAGGTGGGCACAGCACAGGGCCAACATTTAACTTGGGCTGTTCGGATACACTCTCACATACCTGCCTGCAGGGGTTTGCTTTCTGCCTGTGGTGCCTAAGCAATTCAGTACATCTATATCCTGCCATGGAAGGTATATAAATACCTTGTCAGTTGTGACAGCTGCCAACCTTGTTGTGAAAGCTGGTCCTTGCATGCTCACTACTCCAACCCACAGCTCTCAGCTTTTGGCAAACTTGAGTCTTCATCACATCTCCTTTTACCTCCTGCTTTTCAGCTCTTACTAATGACCCTGAGTATTTCTCATGTTCTTCACCGAACATTTCCTTTCTGAGGTGTCTTCTCACTCTAAAAGCATAACTTACATGTGGGGATTCCTGTTGCCTGACTTCAGATGTCTGCAGAATAGATGACTAAACGTGTGCCAGCTGGCTAGGCTGTCGGTAGTATTTTCTACTGCAGTCCTTCCTTCCTACTGCTCTTTGGCAACCTGGAAAAATGTGGAGTGATTCAGATTATAAGACCTACTTACTGGCTGGGTAATTAATTTCATTCAGAAGGATGGGATGAATTGTTCCTTTCAAATTCCTGTAACTCTCCATTGACTATCAAGGAGATCAACTGACAGAAAGATGACTACATTTTCAAATTAAGAGGCACAAACCCCACCCCAAATGCCTATCAATGGACTGCAAACATGCTCCAGCACTACGGGTGAATAGAGTTATGTATCTGAGTTTGAAATTGCAGCTGCATGGGGGACGCTACTGCAAAAGAAAGAAAGAGAAAGAGAAACCCCAGTGACAGTGGAAGAAGGCAGCATAACTCAAGACTATCAAACCCAAAGCTTGTAAAGACATTTCTTTCCCTCTGAAAGGAATACATTCCCTTACAAGTAAAATCTGTCTTTATTAATGTTATTGCTTCTCCTATCAGCTTATGTAAGTGTGTCTTATCAGCTCAGCCACTCAGTGTTTTTCCTCAGTTGTCAGGAGGTAGCAGAAGGGGAATTTTGCAGAGACCATGGGCCGCAAGGCAAAAGTGATGGGGGCTGAGGGTGAGCAGGGACTGCCTCCTCCAGAGTTCGCCCATCGTAAGGAGCCCTCGGCGGGTTTTTTAACTCAACCATTGTTACAATGGAAAATAAACAGACATGTTGGTCCACGCTGATAGCAGGCATTTGCCCATAGCAAATGTATCTATATGCAAAGGGCTTTCTTGGTGGATGTGTTCAGTGTAAGTCCAGATAATGGGATGGCTATTGCTTCATTGGCAATTCTCCACCAGGCAGCAGTTTAAATCTTTGCCCCCCATTTATGTGCTGTATTTGGTCCATAATGTACTTATTTTCAAGTGTCATTTTTAATTTAATGCATGAAAGAACTTATTACCCTGGCAGAGTTAAATAGTTAAACTAGGATCTGGCAGTTCTTCCCTAACTGTTGAAAAGTGGGATCATATTGCACTGTGATTAGTTTATATGAAGGCTTGTGGGCTAGTTGAAGCCCTGGGAGCCATGCAATGATTTCTGCTCTGCATGTGTCAGACAAAATAGGCATCTGGGTGTTTTCATTGCAACCACCTATGGGAGAAAGCGGTAACTTGGGCTCAGGCAGGTTTGGGTCCCTGAGCATCCCGAAGTTTGAGGCTGTTTAGTTATCAAGTTTTGCAATGTTTGGAAGATGTTCCCTTGTGCAAAACTTAACACCAACCTTAACCACAGCATTTAAGCATCCCTGAAGATGCCAGGTATGGATCTAGATGCAGATAATGCTATTGAAAGACACTTCTATAGAGAGGTTGTTATGACTTCAAGAGGTTTCTTGTTTGCATTTTTCATGATCTGAACGTGAATTCTGAAATCTGTGAAACAGTTTTTTGGGGACCTCTCCCCACTTTGCTTGCCATGCATGACGGGTGTTGTGTGCTGCACCTTTGTGCTGCACCTTCTTTTCCTGGGAGGCAGCTGGTGAGTTGAAGGCAGCTGCCAGTTTTGCTCAGCTGCTGAGAGCTGTGATACACACTGTCTTGCCTGGTAGAGACTCCATGATGGCTTTTATTTTGTTCTTCCTATTAGGAAATTAAAGGTCACCCTGGCTGAAGTAGCTGGTAGGTCATTATTGTATATTGGAAAACATAACTCTTACTGCTGCTGTGAAGAATCCTTAAGCAGGAAATTAATGAGAAGGAAAACCACATTCCTCAGAAAGACCCCAGTGCTTTGGGACACTCTGAAGAAAAGCTGTTGTGAACTGCTTTCATACAGACCTACACTCAGTGAACAAGATCATGTTTTATTTATTGCTAAGGATATTTGAAAAAAAAAATCACAGCTTGTGTTCAGATGGGGACAAAATAATAGTACCAGTTCTTATATAAGATTTTTCACCAGCAGTTCTTACATCAAATCAGTACCACTGGCCCCATTTCACAGGAAGAGAAATTGAGGCACAGAGCAGGAAAACACCTGTTCCAGGTCATCCAGAGACCAGTGGCTCTGCCAGAAATTGAGCCCAGGTCTTCTGAAGCCTAATTCAGGTCAGCCCAACAGCTGAGACTTCTGATCTCTGTATGTTCTCCAACACAGTGTTTTCATTGATTTTTTTTTCTGTTTGAAGTGAGTAAATGTTTGTTTCCAAGAGTGAAGCTCTTCCACTTCCCACATAGCAATTGTGATGGCAGATACCCTGCTGCTTCCTGAGAGCATAGCATCCTTTGGGGTGATTTTCCAGCCTTCTGGTTTGATTCATCCTTGGCACATTTACTGGCCTTGCCATCATAGTTAACTGCAGTGGTTGCTCCTGGAATGGAGATGTGGAGAAGTAGGAAATGTCCAAGTCCTTCAGTCATGTCCTGGGAGAAACCAGCCCTTCAGCTCTCTTTCAGCTCAAAGCAATGCTCATGGAAAAGGTCTCAGTCCCTCCTGGGAAGGTGACCCAGAGCAGAGATAGTACGTGTCTCTGCATGGTGGGGAGAGAGGACCCTCTAAGTCCTTCCCTCTAGCCATGCAGGATGGAGATGTAACACTGTGTGCTCATCAATATCGTGCCTGGCAGGCAGTTCATATTCAGTCATCTCACAAAAACCTCTGCCCTTGTGGTGAGCAGCATCAGGGCCTGCTGCGGAAGGACCCAGAGAGCAGAGGAACAATGGTTCTCCACGAACACCACCTGACTCGGGTATTTCTGAGGGCAAGGACCTTGCTTCTGTGGCTTCACTCTGCTCAGCAGTGAACCCATAGCTATAAAGAACAAAATGACACGGGTAATGGCTTTGCATTTCTGAGAACAGCTTTCTAACAGGCAGCCTGCCAACTTTGTGAGGAAGAATTTCCACATCAGGTGAGAGTCTTGCTGAATTCCTATTTTTAAGGTGCAATATTTTTAGTAGGAGACTGATTTAAGAGAGGAATCACTTTGAGATTTTCTGGTTCACTTCTACCTATTTTAAATAGAGCAGATTTCAAAGGTCTCTGTAATAGAAAGGGTGACACAGAAAGAGTCACTGCATAGTGAAAGCAGTAATTGATGATGGTTGAAACTGTCAGATTTGCTAGGAGCACTGATCATCTAGTCAAGGGAAGCAAAATAAATTTCACTGGGACCATCACGTTTCATTGGATGTGACTAGCGCGAGCAAGCTTGCAGCAACGCAGCCACCACGGGCCGGCACAGGAGGCCCTGAGTCGCATTACAGTGCGGTGCAGCAACAGATGAAAGTTCTTGCACCCACATCTGTAAAGTTTCAGGCTGAAGGTGTGGGGATGCGGTTGCGTGGAGCAATATTCCAGCCTCGCTCCTCAGATGGATTTCCTGCCTGTTGTTTATGCTCTGCTTGCAACTTCAGGCAATCACCTTCCTCTAGGGATGATATCAGAGCCTGGGTCCTTCTGGAGTAAGTGTCTCATGTTGCAAACACGGCATCTATTGAACGCCATGACATTTGCTTGCCTTGCCAGACTGAGTCAAAAACCCCTCCTCATTTCCACCTTCCATGTTTTAATGCAGGGACTGTTGACCGCTCCCACAGTCCTAGAAGGATGTTTGTAGCCGGTCGTCTTTGTCACTGCCTGTAAATGTTGATACTATGTTTGCTATTGTGCATATGAATATAAAAAATAAGGTTCAGGCTGTGGATGCATTTCATACCGAGAGAAGGGAGGGGAAATTTTCCCCCTCAGTGAGTCAAGGACTGTTAAGGATGTGACATCTGCTCTAGCAAGGCTGTGTTTGCATTTCCAAGGAAGTGGAACAATGCTTGTTGTTATTAAAGCCACATCAGTGGTAGGTTTGGGTTTCTTTTCTGAAGATGTTAGAAAGAAATATCTTTCAACAGGAAAGATTAAATCTGGCCAGACACTCCTGAGGGCTCCAAAAAGGAAATTATCTGTAAAATCTAGTGCCATCTTCCACGAACAGGTTCTCTGGAGGATGCAGCCCAGACTGGACCCCTGACAAAGGATGCGCCAGGATGGTGTGTGCAGCAAGTCATCGGGATGCTGTGAGAGAGAGGGAAAGAGAGACCGGGCAGAATTTACCTCCCTATAACCAGATTGTTCAAGAGTGTTCTTTCAGTGTTCAAGCTATGTCCTTTATGAACATTTATAACTACAATGGTTTTTCTTCAGGTGTGTAAAGAAAGATATTTATTTTCACTTTACCTTAATGTAAGTTAAGGAAGATTTCTGGTCACATGAGAAGTGACAAGACATCCCCCATACATGACCCCACTGGGATCAGGAAGAGGAAGAAGTGTCTTCTGATAGCCGGGGTTGTCCAGGAGAACCTTTGTGGTGGGGAAGGAGCCTGGACCCAGAACATCCTCAAGGTGTCTGCTATAACAAACTGTCCAGAATAATGTGCTGGCCTGTATTTTTAAAAACTCATTAGCAGCTAAGCTTGCTGGTAGAAGCTCTGCAGGACTTGTAGGATGCTGTCACTCAAAGATATTACTTCTGAGGATGCTGTTGAATGTGTATCTAGCTGAAAGTGTGACCCCAGGTCCCTTCTTAGTTCAGACTGAAGAGGACCAGGAGCAGACATCTGTCTCTGTAACGCCCATGTCAGGAGGCCACATATCACAGCCCCCAACCCTGTGCTGCTAGTCAGCAAAGTCTGAGTCTCTGTCACCTTTACTGAATCCTCTACATGCAGAGAAATGGATGAAATGAATGGCAGTCCCAGCTATGTTCCTGCTTTCCCCACAGACCCCTGTGGTGGGTACAGTGTTTTGGGGTGCCGAAAGTAGTGGCCAGGTGATTGTGCCATCACTGCCCATCTGCAGGAAAAGGGTGTTTTAAGCTCAGCAGGAGCTTAAGCAGAATGCATCTATGTCCTCCTCAAGAACTGTTTTGTTCTCCTTTTGTACTGCATTTTGCTCGTAACTGGTGCTGCTGAGTGTCCCCATGGAGCAAATAAGAGATTCAGCCTGTAGATACTACATATTTGATGTACAAGACTGATTTATAGGATTGGAAGTTAATCAGATTGCAATGATAGGGTGTAAGCGCAGTGTCACTCTTAATAATTGGGTGATTAATGTCAGTTAAAAATAAAGCTACTATGATAAAATACAGTGGAGCTAAAGACCATTGCTTCTCATTAGCTACCAAGGACAGAGAACCTGATTTTGCAGAAGAGGTTGTTTAGTAACATAACAGAAAAATGTGAAGATGACCTAGGGGAGAAGTAGTTCTGGATAACGTGTGCCCATCCCAGCTGAACATGCAGGGCCACAGCAGTCTTCATACAGCATGCAGGAAATGGATGTAAATGGCAAAAGCTGTGCTCATTAGCTCCTCCTGTGCAGGAGGCTGGCACTAGACATATTTACTCACAGAGGTCATCACGTTGGTCTGAACAGTGCATTTCTCATGATTAAGAAGTTGCAAGGCTGATGCATATAGCCAGACATTCTTTATCAGACTTTGGAACATCACTGAACACACATACTGGCTGTATCTACCTGCTTTTCACCCTTCGTTTGTAAAGTATCTGTACCAAACTACTGATGATGTGTGGCTTGTTTCTGGCCATGGGATGCAGCCGCTGCACATTTTTGGCCCTCCTCCATACCATATCCATAAGCATCTGTGGTATCATAGAATCACAGAATGCCCTGAGCTGGAAGGGACCCACAAGGATCATCGAGTCCAGCTCCTGTCCCTGCACAGGACAGCCCCAAATTCACACCATGTCTCTGAGGGCCTTGTCCAAGTGCTTCTTGAATATCGCCAGGCTGGTGCCGTGATGCCTCCCTGGGGAGCCTGTTCCAGGGCTCCACCACCCTCTGGGGGAAGAACCTTTTCCTAATACCCAACCTAGCCCTCCCTTGGCACATCTCCCTGCCATTCCCTCGGGTCCTGGCGTTGGTCACCAGAGAGAAGGGATCAGCGCCTGCCCCTCCTCCTCCTCCCCTTGTGAGGAAGCTGCAGACCGCCATGAGGGCTGCCCTCAGCCTCCTCCTCTCCAGGCTGAGCAAACCAAGGGACTTTAGCCGCTCCTCATATAATTTCCCCTCTAAACCCTTCACCAACTCCGTGGCCTCCTCTGGACACTCTCTAGTAGCTTTATACCCTCAATGTCCTGTGGTGCCCCAAACTGCACCCAGCACTCGAGGTGAGGCCGCCCCAGCGCGGGGCAGAGCGGGACAATCCCCTCCCTCGCCCGGCTGCAATGCAGGGCTCGATGCCCCCCAGGGCATGGCTGGCCCTCTTGGCTGCCAGGGCACGCTGTTGACTCATGTTCAGCCTTCCATCGACCAGAACCCCCAGGTCCCTCTGCAGAGCTGCTCTCCAGCCTCTGCTTCCCTGGTCTGTCTGTACATCCAGATGATCTCATTTTCACTTGATTATAGCTCCACACTTACTCCAGCCCTCCAACACAACAGAAATCGACACCTCTGGATGCAGAACTAGAGTCTGATTAGTCAATAAGAAATCTGTATCAACACACTCTTAGCCCCTTTGGCATTAGCACCAAACTAATACACTCTAAGTGTAGCTTAGGGGCCAGCTGTCTAGCTTAAGAGTTCAAGTCTCCAACATCCCTAAAGATGCTGCGAGATGAGTGTTTTGCAGTAGTACAGTTTATTACAGCTTCCTTCTTTTGTGTTTTAAAATAAATAAGGAATTGTCTGCAATAGTCTACTTTATAAGCACACAGAGGTTGTGAAGTCAAGCACTTACAAGATGGGAAATGCCAGATTTACCCAGTTGCTTCTGTAAACTTAATTCTCCCCACAACACATTCATGTCTATGCATTGTGATATAAATTTTATATACATAAGCTCAGATCTGTACTCCACGTTTTTCCATTTCTATTTGCTGAATGAGGGGCCCAGCCTCAAACGTAAAGACACATTTGGCCCTTTGCTGTTGTGCAAATGTCAGCCTGCTAGAGAGGAGCCAGGATGGCGTCAGGGACACGTAAGAAGCAAGTGAACCTAGGGAAACGTGAACCTGTTGTTTTTGAAGCCTGGTGAGTAGGAGTCTGATCCTCCAACTCCAATATTGGTTAATGGGATCTGAATGCTCAACTCCCACACACAGCTTTGAAAATTTACTCCATCTGCTCTGTTTCTTGTTATCTTGCCTTTTTTTTCTCCCTCTAGCAGAGAAGATGGAGCCCTCTCTTTTCCTGAGATAAGCTTTGAGAACTGTTAACAGTTTGAGTACAAATGTTTATTTTATCAAAGCCAGTTTTAACACCAATTGGGAATTTGGTTTCTTCTGTGGAGGCACTACATTTAAAAATACATTTAAAAAATATATCTTTGTGGCAAATGAATGCACAGGTTCACAGATACAAGGTAGCGGTAATGGCCATATGAAAACCTTACACTGAACTGATTTTATCACCTAACTCTGAAAAATGGATAGAGTTCATCTACAAGGTCAAAGGGCTACGTTTTATTGATCTCTTATAGTTAATTTTATTTTTCTTCACGTCCCTTTTATTGCATCTCTGGCACACACACACACACACACAAGTTGTTATAATTCCTTCAAAACATGCTGACTGGTGTCAGCTGAGTCCAGAGTGACTTACTGGTGCTGCTGATTTAAAAGGAAGCTTGTGGATGAAACAACAGCCAAAATCTCTATATTTTTTTCTAAAATCTTTTTTCACCCTTTGTCCTTTCAACACCTTTTTCACTCTTTTGAAAAAGTGTTGTCAAACTTTTCATGTATTTGTTTTTGTCTGATTTTTCTTTGTCTGATTTTTCTTTGTCATTTCCCTTCTGCTTTTTTTGTTTCCTTTTATTCTTGTGGGGTTTTTTGGCCTTATTAAATGGCTCTAGTAGCAATAGCAATGACATGATTCCTCATTTCACTTTTTGTATTTCACAGACTCTGATAAAGCAGAGTAGAAAATTTTAGCCAAGCCATTGATTTCCATAGAGTATCCTAGGAATGCTGTAGAAATTATATTCCTCTCTTTACAACTCAATAAGGGAAACACAGGCACTCTTGTGCTAAGGAGATACATGACATCTCATGCTAAGTTAGAGCCCTGAACTAAACTTTGTATTAATTAGCAAAGCAATAAAGACATTCTGGCTCATTATTTGCTAAAAGGCACACAGCACTTACACTTGTGCAGCAATCACTCAGCCATTGGTAATATCGAGGCTACAGATTGCTTTCTAGATGTATTCCCAGAACATAAAACAAATACATCACATTTTTGTTTAACAAACATCACTACCTAATATGAGCTACACAGGCTTCTATTTATGCCATTTGCAGTAAACATAGCATTAAATATGTTGTCTGGATAAGAACTTGCCTAAGAACACTTGAGTCATAATGCAAGCTGGGAACACTAAATTGATTTTAAGTTAATCTGACATTTTAAAGGAAATTGTCATTATCTAATTCACAAGGAGCTATTCAGAATGACTTTAAAGAAAACTGTTTTCATATTGCTTAGATCCGGCACTGTGAAAGGTCACACGCTTCTAAGCAGACCTCCTCAAATTACAAAATATACTTGGAAAGATTTGCATTAGTAGAATTATTTAACTGTGTTTTAATGAAAACAGTCAGCATTCTTTGACTCTGAAGGAAGGGAGGATGGAAAGATAAATCCTAGAGGCTGAAGTTCAATTACCTGTTTCTCTGTGTGTGTCACTCACAAGGATTAACATAATTGACTTTTTTTTAATTTTCTGTTTGTTTGATTGAATTCAGAAGCAGGAGGAACATTTTAGGTCAACCTAAACCAAAAGTAATCTTTTCAGTTTCATTAAATTTTTAAAAATCAAATTAAACATTTATTGATTCCCAAACAAAACACATACATCTTTATTATGGGGGTATAATATTAGCTACATCTCTAAATATAACCTCATTATAAAGTATAGAAACTACTGAAAGAAAACATTTCATTTCAATTTAATTCTCTTCTCATTAATTTTCCCCTGGACACTGTGTGCCAAATGAGACTACAGTTTGTGAAAACTCCAGTCAATCTGATTCTGTGGGGTTTTTGGTGTCTTTTGTTGATGTGGCTGCATTCCTCAATGCTTTCTTTGGAATCCGTATAAATACTTTCAGACTTCTCCCTTGTTTTAAGCTCACTAGCTACAGAGCAGGGATATGGGAAATCTCTTGCTTCAGAAGAAAAATGTTCGGTGACTAAATGCATCCAGGAGGAGCTGGTGAGATGCTTTCACCATGGGAGGAAGGAGGCATGTGTGACCTCCACAGACTCGCTGCCATCCTTGCGGAGGAGAGGTTAGAAGAGGCTTTGCAGGACACCGATTTCCGTGGCCTCCCAACAGCTTCCACATGCAAAGATCCAGTTGGTGTAGACTGACCATCTATTACTAAATAGGTGCATGGGTGCAGCACTCCATCAGGGTGCTGCGTCCACCCAGAAATTTGGGGCTGCTTTAACTATGTGCAGTCATCCTAGAGGATGAGACTTGCTGCACCCATCTGTGTAGAGGGACCCTGCCCAATGTTTGCACATGCTATAGGAAAATGCCTTAGCATTGTCTGAAACCTCAGGGGAAGAAGCGTCTTACCACCTATTTCTCTCTCTCAGATGTTTGGTGTCTTGGTAGTGTTTGGGCATAACTGCACCTGTGCTTCTTCAGACACCCCCCAGCTGAGACTGATCCAATGATTAAAAATGCCTTTGAAGATTTTAAATGAAGGAATAAGGGGGTATGGAGAGAGGTAATTGAGCTGGTTTCTGGGAAAAAAGAGTTGTTATCAGGGATAACAGTAAGGTTTTTATCCTTTGGCCTCAGAAATACCTTTTTCTTTTTTTTTTTTTCGGTACAAGGTTGCAATTTTATGTTTGCATAGAAAATCTAATGCCCTGAAGCAAGAACTTGAATGGTTTGCAGAATATTAGCGTTTTCCTGGGCAGGAGGGAGGAGATGTAGGTTTCATGGTTGAACTTCAGCTGCTTGATTCCCAATTTCCAGAGGCTGGGCTTGGCTCTTCCTTCCCAAGGACACCTGATTTGTCACAGGCAAGTAAAACTCACTGGCCCAGGAAAGTGTAATTGAGCCAGTTGAACTTGGTGTTTGGGGTTTTGGCTGTTTATTTGCTTGGTTTTTAAGCAGATTATGAAAGCTGTCTGTTATACCTAAATGGGTCTCCCATGATGTCTTGTCTCTGTGGTGGCCTCTGCATGGAGCCAATAGGAGTTCAAACAGGGGAAGTCTAAAAGTAGCCATACATGATTTGTGTACTATCTGCTCAGATTAATAAGCAATATTGGCCATGAGAGTGACTCCCTTGTTAAACCCAAGTGGGGTAATCAAGGTGCATCTACCTTGAGGAGCTGAAGAGGTGCTCTGCTTAGGAGCGTGTTGGGTGAATCGGACTGGACCGACCCTGGAGTCTCACTGGTTGTCTCTTGCGTTATGTGGACCAGGAGGGGAGTGGGGCCCTCAGGGACACTTAGAGCATGAGGACAGTGGTACAGACCTCCACTAAGTGGAGGTGGAGAGCACTCCCACCTCTGAGCACAGAGTCCAGCAGGGATGTCCTAAGCCATGTTCTGAGGTCCTTGTAGAGACTGTGTTGAAGCACTATTTCTTGGGTTCTCAAGGAAATGCAATGACATATTCCCAATCTTTTCTAAAAATCCCATGTATTAGTCATGCAAATGGAGTGTCAGTCCCTGGTGACACAGACCTAAGCTAACACCATATTTTTTTAAGCTTTGACTATGTATTTTATTAACAGCAACTCTAAATGCAATGCTCTTCTGCACTCTTACCTGTGCCATTTCATGTTCTGCTGAGGTCACTGGGGAAATGAGAGTTGTCAAGTTGCGATAATGGTACAAAATTCACGGTCTGCATATTGCATCTCAGCATGGCTTTTGCATATCTGAGCACTTAGGCGTTGTGGCACTGAGACTGTGTAATGTCACAGAGATAACGCTGCCCTCAGCTCAGTCATGTACCTTCCTGAGTGGCACCATCTTGCAGAAATTAATAGGCATTTGCTTATCCAAGGGAAGGCACTCCAAGTAAAATGCACATCTCTGAGCTACCAGCTGTTTGTGTGTGTGTGTGTAGAAGAGCTGGAATATATTTTCTCGGTGAGAAGTTGATCTAAATCCTCCTTAATTTCAGTAGGAAAATCTATTAAACTCAACAGAGTCTAATTTGGATACCCAGCATAGCTGAAAATACAGAATAAGATATTATTTTACATTTATTTGCTTTAGAGGGATTGAAGCATGGTTTTTCAGCTGTCTGTGTAAGCAAAGTGACATGCTAAAACTGCTGGTGCAAGGTTTACAATAGTTTTCAAATCAAACAGCTGTGTCCGAGGCTGGGGGAACTTGGTGTATTAATTTTCCAGACAAACATGTTATTAAGGAACCAAAAATGCAGCAGAATGGCAGAACAAAGCATCGAGGTCAGATGTGTGTGTGGAGCCAAGTGATGTGCAATCAGCAGTCCTTGAAGTGTGTGTTTTGCCATACTTGTTTCAGGAGGGTGAAGTGCAGCTCTCCTGTCTCCTCTAGTTGCTGCTGTTAAATGTTTACTAGAAACACAGCGGGAGGTATCACCCAGAACATACTATAATCATGTCAAGAAGATGTCTCCTAAAGGAGACATGATGCCTCTGTAGTACCTTGGAGACAAGATGTTTGGTTTGAGGTACTTCTCTGGAGAGGTAAAGACGAGAGAAACTCCTTGCTCTGCAGCTGTTGAAATTTGGCAGAGTCCCTTGAAGCTGCATCTGCAAGATGATGCATCTGTGCTCTGCAAGGCAGCGTGACACAACATCTGCAGGTAGCTGTGTGTGGTTAAGTGCTGCCAAGAAGTGCAAGCCCTGCAAACAATTCAGTTGTGTTACTACAAAGTCGCAGGAGTCTGGACTCCCTTGATCCACTATGAGCACCAGGCCATGGCGTCCCACACTCTTTGGGGGTGTCCCACCTCTTGGTGCTTGACTAAGACAATTGCCCTTTGAGTATCTCTCATCTGTACTTTCCTGTACTTTTTGGGTTTCTGAAAGAGCAGCTGGGATGCCTGAACCCAGCAGGGGCTTTTGGGTTGCAGATTCCTCTGATACCACATCGGCTTGGTTGGGTGCCAAAACCTCTGAGGACAGGAAGACTGAAGAGCTTTCCATCTCCTCATTACTCAGCACTGTAGGGCATGCTGACCCTCCATTTGGCAGTCCCAGGCTCTTGGGAAAGAGTTTAAACACATCCTGATGTCCCTTGTTCTTATGTAATTTGAGACGTCAAGCCCTCCATTGTCATCCCTGCGCTACGCTAGCATCTAATAGCTGTTGCCTCTCTGGCCTGTGCCTGAGGTAGGAGCCAGTAACCAGTGGTTGAGAGGTGGTGATGAAGAGGAGCTTGATAAGCTGCTTAAATGATAAAGCCCAACACAAAAGTCAGTATTTCTCTTGCAATAAGCTACAGCTGCAAGAGGGCTGGGAAGTGGCCTGCCCAGTTGCCGACTGACACCAGTAGCAGTTTCTCCAGTGGTTTAAAGTTGATCTGTTTGACTCTCTCCTAAATTGAGATTAATTTCTTCAGATGTGTGTGTTGGGTACCACACTTGTGACCAACAAATGATAGTGGTGAGGAACAGCTCTCTATGCAGGCACGTGTCTCTGCCTTCACACCGCAGCAGGTCTGAAGGGGTGGTCAGTTAGTGGACCTACTTTTTAATTTCTGTAGTCTAGAAAGTCATTCAAATACTTTTAACTCTTCCTTTCCCCAGAATGTGAATGTTACTGTGAGTAATGTGCACTACAGTCCCCCCTGATTTCTAGGTGCAGAGCATCCCAGCCAGAGCTATTTTCTGTCTACCTCACTTGTCAGAGACACCAGATGACCAGAAATCCCTGGCTGATGTGGTAACTTCTCAATATCCCACCAGTTTATGTTCCTGGCAAGGAAAAAAAGAGTCCCACATCTGGGGAAAACTGAACATTCAACATTACTACATGGGCATGGAGCCCCAGCTCCTGGCTGCCCGGGGGTGTTTTAGGGAGGACCTGATTAGATAAAGTGGAGTCCAGAAATGTCTTTCAAAATTGTGTTATATGGGCAACCATAAACATATAACGACTGGACTTAGGATTCATAAAACCAATATTCATTACAAAGCTGCTTTACTGTGAAATCACTGTTGGCTCTTTAATACTGTTAAGCATAAAATACAGTAACTGTTTTGCAAACTAATTGCCGAGAAAGCAGAGGCAATCTATTGTAACATTTGTTTATATGCAATGAGGTTTTATAATCTAATTTGCAGATTACCGGCCATGATATTTAGGGCAATTAATGGACTGCGCTGAATTGCTCACTCCCTTATGTGAGGCTTTCACAGAACATATTTCTGGACTAAGATAGGGTACTTAAAATTCTGTACTCATTTCTGTTTATTAATGGCCATACTTTTCCAGAACTGTAGATGTTACCTGGTGAATACAGATCTGCTTTTATTACTATTCCTATAAATTAGTTATGTGTAACAGCAATTCATAAGTGAATAAAACTAATTTTCCTTTTCAAAATTGACTTTTGTTAAATATGACACTGTTACTCTGATTGCAGTAAGAAATAGCAACTGAATTATAAACTCTTAACATTGATAACTTGCTCTGGCAAGCATCAATATATGGGTTGCTGTAAATGTTCTAAATGCAGAAAGCCTTTGCATCCTACTGCTGTGAGTGCAACTTTTTTTTCATTTCTTAATCCTCTTGTAGTCCCTCCATTTCATTGTAGATTGTCATCTCTTCAGTGTGAGGAATGCATCTTAGGTCATGCCACAGCAATTGCTGTTGAAACAGCCATGATAGTTTCATAGGATCATCGAATGTTTGGGTTGGAAGGGACATTTACAGTCCATCTAGTCCAACCCCCTGCAAGGAGCAGGGACATCTTCAACTAGATCAAGTTGCTCAGAGCCCCGTCCAACCTGACCTTGAATGTTTTTGGGATGGGGCATCTACCACCTCTCTGGGCAACCTGGGCCATTGTTTCACCACCCACATTGTAAAAAATCTTTTCCTTATATCCAGTCGAAACCTACCCTCCTTTAGTTGGAAACCATTACCCCTTGTCCTGTCACAACAGACCAGTGCAGGAGCACTCATCCCATTTGAAGATTAATGTAACCTACCCGCTAGAGGTGCATATATTAGTCCATTGACTGGTGAAGTAGCCTTAATTGGCTATATTTGGCTGGACATCTTACTCATAAATTGTATTTACTTGGTTAGGTGACTCCTGGTCTAAGGACAGAAGCTGAGAATAGACTGCTCTCAATAACACTTGCATTCAAGTAGGTTATTTGCTTTAACTTGACTGACTTTCTGCCCTAAGGCTTTACGTAGCAGAAGTAACTTTACTTAATATCCAGCCAAACAAAATCTGTATGAAGTCCACACTGTGCAGAAGCTGTTCTGAGGCTGAAAGGCAGAAGATCTGTGAGGAGATGAAAGGGGCTTCACGGGGTGGGGCATAGGCAGGACTGAAGAAATGGACATCCAGTCCCTGGTTGCATTGCAGACTCTCTTTGAGAATAAAGGCAACTCTTATACTGCTGCCCTAGAAGGACTCATGAGGCTTGGGTTCAAAGTGTAGAGACTTGTGCTGGTTTTGGCTGAGGCAGAGTTAATTCCCTTCACTTTATCAGCTACAGTGAAGAGAATTAACTCTATCTCAGCCAAAACCAACATAAGCCTTCAAACCTTCACCTTCCAGGGACTAAAAATTGGCCTACTTGATGTGCTGATGTTTTTGTTAGAGACGTTTCAAAAGGTCAAATACACCTTTCAGATCCAAAGACAGTGCACGGGGCAAAGACTGGAAGTTCCAGACCCTCCATAACCCCTAGCTACTAACATGTGTCTTGTACCTATGTACTCATCCCTGTTTGTGTCATGATTTTTTTAAATGGGACTTGGGTGAGCCCAAAGATGGGTGCAATGCATTAACCTGAACATATTGAAGAGGTGAATGAATGCATAATGAGATGCACTAAGAAAAGGATTTGAATGCTCAAGCCTCGCCCAGAGTAAAAAGCAATTGCATGATATGCACAAATATGTGTCATAGTGTAGCGGAGGTGTCAGATCTCATCTGAAATAATGAAGATGGTGTTGGTGAATGCTGCTCAGGGAATATAAATCCTAGCTGGTGTGGTAGCAAAAAGTTTCTAGTAGAGACAGCCTTTTCTTTGGCAAAATGCTAGAAAACCCATAGAGGGCAAAACAAAGGCTCAGAAGAAATTGGGTTATCGTAAATACATCTAGAGATAAATCGTTAGGAGCTACGCTACTTCGGCTGAAATATAGTGTCAGCACAAAGATTAAGAACTGGTTATGAATAAATGTAGATTGGAAGTTATAAATGTGCAGTAAGGTAAGTCTTTCAGTACATCTATGCAGAGGTTGACTGTAGAAGAGGAACTAGCCTTGATGAACGATCACTCCCCTCCAGGTTCTTTTGAATGAATACTAGAAGGAAAAACAATTGAAAATTGAAAATTGAATTGGTTTAAAAGTGCTTCTTTATTTCACCAAGACTGCACTTGCACAGGTGCAAATTCGGTCAAGTAGTACAAGCATAGCCTGAGAGATCACAGAATCACAGAATGGTAGGTGTTGGAAGGAAACTCTGGATTATCACCTGCTTGAGAAAGTACACCCAGAGCAGGGTGCACAGGACCACGTCCAGGCAGGTTTTGAATATTTACAGGAAGAACAGTGCACAACCTCTCTGGGCAACCTTTTCCAGTGTTCTGTCACCCTCACAGTAAAGACTTCTTTTCTCATGTTTAAGTGGAACTTCCTGAGCTCCAGCTTGTGCCCATTGCCCCTTGTCCTGTTGTTGGGCACCACTGAAAAGGGTCTGGTCCCATCCTCTTGACACCCACCCTTTAGATATTTATAAGCATTGATGAGATCCCCCCTCAGTCTTGCCTTCTCTTCACCAGGCTGAACAAACCCAAGTCTCTCAGTCTTTCCTCAGAGAGATGTGCCAGTCCCCTGATCATCTTCATTGCTCTCCGCTGGACTCTCTCCAGCAGTTCCCTGTCTTTCTTAAACTGGGGAGCCCAGAACTGGACACAGTATTCTAGATGTGGTCTCAGTAGGGCAGAGTACAGAGGGAGGATAACCTCTCTCGACCTGCTGGCCACACTCCTATTTATGCAGCCCAGGGTACTGGTGGCCTTCCTGACCATAAGAGCACATTGCTGGCTCATGGCTAACTTGCTGCCCACCAGCACTCCCAGGTCCTTCTCAACAGAGCTGCTTTCCAGTACTTCAGCCCCCAGCCTGTACTGGTGCATGGGGTTGTTCCTCCCCAGGGGCAGGACCTTGCACTTGCTTTTGCTGAATTTCATGAGGTTCCCCTGGGCCCAGCTCTCCAGCCTGTCCAGGTCTCGCTGGATGGCAGCACAGCCTTCTGGTGTATCAGCCACTCCTCCCAGACTGGTATCATCAGTGAACTTGCTGGGGTTACACTCTGTCCCTTCATCCAGGTCACTGATTAATATGTTGAACAGGACAGGCCCCAGCACAGACCCCTGGGGAACACCACTAGTGACAGGCCTCCATCCAGACCCTGCTCCATTGATCACGACCCTCTGAAGTCTGCCATTCAGCCAGTGCTCATTCCACCTCACTGTCCTCTCATCCAACCCACACTTCCTAAGCTTACCTGTGAGGATGTTATGGGAGACAGTGTCAAAAGCCTTGCTGAAGTCGAGGTAAACATCATCCACTGCTCTCCCTTCATCTACACAGCCAGTCACGCCATCATAGAAGGCTGTCAGGTTCGTTAAGCATGATATTCCCTTGGTGAATCCATGTTGACTGTTTCTTATAACCTTCTTGTCCTCTACATGACTGGAGATGGCCACCATCACCTTTCCAGGTTTGGAGGTGAGGCTGACTGGCCTATAGTTTCCCAGGTCCTCCTTCTTGCCCTTTTTGAAGACTGCAGTGACATTGGCTACCCTCCAGTCCTCAGGCACCTCTCCTGTCCTCCATGACCTTTCAAAGAGGATGAAGAGTGGCTCAGCAACAATATCTGCCAGTTCCTTCAGCACTCATGAGTGCATCCCCTTGGGGCCCATGGATTTGTGAGGATCCAGTTTGCTTAAATGATCTCTAACCCAATCCTCCTTGACCAAGGGGAAGTCTTCCTTTCTCCAGGTTTTCTCTCTCACCTCTGGGGACTGGGATGCCTGAAGGCCGAGTCTGAAGCAAAGGCAGCATGCAGTAACTCTGCCTTCTCTGCATCCTCCATCACCAGGTCTCCCACCTCGGTCAGCAGGAGGCCCACAGTTTTCCCAGTCTTTCTTTTACTACTGATGTACTTGAAAAAAACCTTGTTATCCTCAACATCCTTTGCCAGATTGAATTCCAAGTGGGTCTTACCCTTCCTCGTTGCATCTCTGCCTACACTGACAACATTCCTATATTCCTCCGAAGTGGCCAGTCCCGTTTTCCACATACTGTAAACCTCCTTCTTCCATTTGAGATTTTCTAGAAGCCCTTTGTTCATCCATGTGGATCTCCTGGCTCCTGTGTGTGACTTCTTCCTCATAGGGGTGCACTGATCTTGAGCTTGGAGGAAGTAGTACCTGTGTACTGACCAGTTCTCTTGGAACCCTAAATTCTAGAACCCTAACCTCCAAGCAGGTTTTTGAAGAGGCCAAAGTTAGCTCTCCCAAAGTCCAGGGGTGTAATCCAACATGTCACCCTGCTTCTACCATGCAGGATCCTGAACTCTACCATCTTATGGGCACTGCAACCAAGGCTACCCCCAACTCTCATATTCTCAACCAGACCTTCTTTGTTAGTATAAGGTCCAGCAGCACATATTGCCTCATTAGCTCCTCCACCACCTGCATCAAAAAGGTCATGTGACAACACTGGGAATGCCTTTTCAGAAAACAAATATAACTGCAGCAGTGATGCACACTTGCGGACTCCACATCCTGTGTCAGGCCTCTGTGTTCACCTGGGCTCAAGATATCTGAGTCTGCTGAGGCCATTATTTTATAAATATCAAATTAATATTAAACAATCCTAGTATGAAACCCTGGGCTTTCAAACTGAGTAAGATGGTTATTGAATGTTAATTACTCTACCACTATTAAGTCATATTTGAGTTATGACATATTTATTTTCTGGTTATTAACCTTCAGGTTTTTTTTTAAATTAGGGTTGTCCCAGTGCATGATTAGCGTTAATTTCTTGCATGCTAAATTAAATGGAATACAAGCTGGAAGAATGTTGGATGTCAGCATTTGTAATACTTTTATGTTAGTTTTTTCTTTTAATCTACATCTTTTCTTGCAACAGGTTTAAATGCCATAGGCTGATTAATGAAGTAGAGGAAGTTCGGAGTTTTGCTTGGAACTGGGCTCTTTTTCTGACTTGCTCGGTGTGGGCTGTGGTAATTGGGTGGGGCCATACTGTGGAATGGGAGCTCAGACAAAAGTCATAGATAGGTCTGAGATGTATGAGCGCCAATCAGTTACAGAGGTCAGCCCAGCTGTGGGCTGAAAAAGCTGCTCATGGATGTCAGTAGGCGCTGTTTCTGGTTAAACCTGCTCTGTTCAGGACAGCGATAATTCATGTCCAAGGCTGCCCATCACCTACTGAGTTCAGAACAGAAGGGCAGTACCGATGGTTGGGAGATGCAGGAGATGCTACTGGGTGTCGGCTCCCACTAACCAGAACTCAGCAGGAGATGCTTTGCCTCCCAGACACCAGGCGCAGACTACAAGGATTCCCAAAACCTTGCACGGCACTGGCTGAAGGGGGACCTGGAAGATAGGAGTCTTTCTTACTTTGAGAGGCAGAAAAAAGAAGACCAACCTCACCTCAGAATTGAGAGAGGCAGTAGCATCTGAGGCAGCTGGCCTTGTGCAAGAGCCGTAGGTCTGCTCATACGTCAGAGTCCATTCACTGCTTCTGATGGGAAGCCACCCCACTTCAGACATGTATTTCTTGTATGTCACTATGGTATACTCACACTTACATACAAGAGTATTTTCTGGCTTGCTTAGGTCTCTTGAAAGTGGTCTAAGGCTGCACATTGCTTTGAGGTTGGCACAGAGACCACAAGAAGCCTCAGGTCTCTTCCTGGCCCAGGCAGCTCTCTGCTAGGGGACTCTGGACTAGTCTTCTTGCTTTGCCAGGTCTCACCCTCATACTTGTGGGACAGGTAAGCAATGACCTTTTCTTGCAAGGATCTTTGTTCTCCAGTGATTGTCACCGTCATGGAGAAGTGCCTTCAGAGGGTCCCAGAAATATCTCTGCCTCTAGCTATGGTGGTATATCAGGAAAGTTCTGTCTATCTCATCCTTGTCCTTACAATAAGAAGATATTTCTAAGACTTTTTATTCCAAAGCAGTGCCTATCCAAGCTAATCAGTGTTCAAACATTAGTTGTCTTGGGAGTGGGACTGCTTGGCAATGAGCAGCCTGTAGGTTGCTTGCACAGCTCTAATGACAAATGACCCAGAGAAGTTCAATCAGGGAAGCACTCAGCACTCGGATGGAGGCAGAGCCTCTGGTTTATACCACTCATGAACAGCACTGTTTCCTTAGTAAACAGTTGCCAAAAAAAAGCAAGGCAAAGGAAATGTGTCAATCAACAGCTAAACTGGAAATGAGAGACGAATTTAAGATTAATCCTTCTCTTAGCCTGTGTTTTAATCTAGGTTTCCACCTAACCTGGATAGTTTTCTAGCAATATTTTCTGTAATACCTCCTCACTGAGGAAGGCAAGAAAATATTTTCCCAAACACTTGGTAGGGACCCCTTCACTAACTTCCCCTTCAGAGAGAGTGTTGGTGGAGGAAAAGGCTGACCAGCGACCCTTCCCCTCATATATCCACATGCAGTGGCTTCACTTGACAGTCTGCTGGCTCCAGAAAAAACATTTCTCTTCTTATATAGTATTTCTTTGACAGCTTGGAGAATCATCCTTATCACTGCAATTATAATTATCAAAAGCTTCTAAGAGAGTTTTCAGAAGGAACAGTCCCAGTCCTGCTGGGATCTGTTTGTGGGGCATGACAAGTGATTTTTAGAGCAATTGAGTTGAAGGAAGAGAGCACAGGAAGGTAAAGAGAAGAGCTAATGCAATAAGTTCATTAGAGATCTTTCTTTTTAAACTTGAGTGAATAATTCACAATGAATAATTTACTTGTTGGCATCAGGCTTTTATCTTCTTTAAACATATACTAGAAGAAAAACATAGGTCCCCAAATTTGTCTGTTTGAATTACGTGAATATTTCTTTTTGTGTAATTCTCTATAGCTTGATTAGACGTCTTAGGCATCCCATCTGTGTTGGTTTGCTGCAGTTTGTTGCATGAAGTGGTTCCTCCTTTATGGGTTAAAGCAGAAGCACTTCTGCCATGGCCACTCATAATGCAAGTTTGATTTCTGAGACTAACACGTACTTGAAACTAATCACCTAACTTCCAGCAAACAGTTGAGGTGCATGAGGCACACATGAACAGCTGAAGGAAATTCAATAAACTTAGATATCTTTTCATACTCTCACATAATCTATTCTTTGCATGCCACTGAAAGCTCATTGTCCTTTAAATTTAAGATTAACCCTTTTTACAAGCATGGCATAAACTTTGATATATCTCAAGTTCCAGAGATGCTTGTTGGGTTCTCCACTGGTTTCTTGGATGCATGAAGGTCTTGGAAATGGGTGTGATTCTGGTCACATCATTGCTTATAGTAGTAGCATTGACTTGTTGACTATTTTCCTGCCAAAACAATAGCAGGACTTGTTTTAAGTCCTTGTAAATTGAGGTAAAGACTTGTGGTGGATTGATCTTGTCTGAATGCCAGGGTCCCACTGAAGCCGCTTCATCACTCCACTTCCTCAGCTGAACAGGGGAGAGAAAAATATAACAAAAAGCTTGTGGGTCGAGATAAGGATAGGGAGAGACCACTCATCAGTTACCACCACAAGTACATCAGATTCAACTTGGGGGAAAATTAATTTAATTTACTATCAAATCAGAGTAAAATAGTGAGAAATAAAACCAAGTCTTAGAACACCTTCCCCCCACCCCTCCCTTCTTCCTGGGCTTTATTTTACTCCTGATTTTGCCTACCTCCTCTCCCTCAGTGGCGCAGGGGGATGGAGAATGGGGGTTGCAGTGAGTTCATCACATGTTGTCTCTGCCACTTCTTCCTCCTCAGGGGAGGACTCTTCACACTCTTCCCGTGCTCCAGTGTGGGGTCCCTCCCATGGGAGACAGTCCTCCATGAGCTTCTCCAATGTGAGTCCTTCCTGAAGGCTACAGGTCTTCATTAATTGCTCCAGCCTGGGTCCCCCACAGGGTCACAAGTTCTGCCAGCAAACCTGCTCCAGTGTGGGCTCCTCTCTCCATGGGACCACAGGTCCTGCCAGGAGCCTGCTCCAGCGCAGGCTTCCCACAGGGTCACATCCTCCTTTAGGCACATCCACCTGCTCCAGTGTGGGGTTGCCCATGGGCTGCAGGTGGATATCTTCTCCACCATAACCTCCATGGGCAGCAGGGGGACAGCCTGCCTCACCATAGTCTTCACCAAGGGCTGAGGGGAATCTTTACTCCGGCACCTGGAGCACCTCCTGCTCCTGCTTCTTCACTGACCTTGGTGTCTGCAGGGTTCTTTCTCTCACATCGCGCTCCTTTCTCCCAGCTGCTGTTGTGCAGGTTTTCTTTTTCTGCCTTCTTAAATATATTATCATGGAGGTGCTACCACCATCACTGATGGGCTCGGCCTTGGCCAGCAGCAGGTCTGTTTTAGAGCCGGCTGGCATTGGCTCTATTGGACATGGAGGAAGCTTCTAGCAGCTTCCCAGAGAACCCACCCCTGTAGCCCCACTCCGCTACCAAAACCTTGCCTTGTAAACCCAATACAAGACTTCAACTCCTCTTGATAAAAAAATTTTCTTTGTATATACCTTTGCTTAAAAAGTGACCTCTTGGCAGTTGTCATATGCTCGACAACATTTCACTCAAACACACATCTGTGATACAAGAAGGTGAATCAAAATTCATACTAGGACTTTGGTCTCTCACAAATGTCAGAGGTGACTGGAGGAAGGACTTTTATTTTTAGTCATTAAAATATATAAGGTAGCAATACATGGGAAATTTACTTTCATTTCACTGAAAACTAGAGCTCCTGTTTGCTCATTGAAGAAACAAAACATGAAATAAATTTAATAATAAGTAAAAGCTCTATACAAGCTGAAATCAAGACTTGCAATTGACCCCGAGCTCTGTATTGCCTTTGTTTATACCATTAATAATGGCTGCTTCTTCCTGGCCTCCAAAGGCATGACTCCTGTTGAGGACAGTAGGTGCCTACCGGGTCCTGCATGTCCATGTGCTTTTAGCAGAGAGTTTTCCTACCACATTGCATTACCACAACCTCAAATCACAGCCCCAACAACCACCAGCTGTAATGATGGTGACCGACCATGGCATGGCATAGCTATGCTTATATTATCCCTGCCAAAGTAGTGCCAGTGATAACACTGGAACTGGAGGATCCCTTTATATGTACCAGCCTCCAAGAGCTTTACTGGTATCAATTTTTCAATTAACCCAGAGTTTGTCATAGTAGGTTTTCTTTTCTCTGAGTGATTGTAAGCGGTTACTTTATTAATCGATTGTAGTACCTATTTCTCTTAAGGGTGGGGGGGGAAAGACAGCTAATAAACTCTTTTCTTTTGCTAATGTCATAGGCCTTGAACCAAACCCACAATTCTGTAGTTTTGACCATCTATCCAATAAGTTCCTTTTAAAAATTACTCTTATCTCTTGACAACCTGCAGTGAATAATCTTTTGTTCTCTTGTACTACAAAATTTTTTCAACTAAATAGTAGAAAGTGGCAAACCTGTAGGTAAGTGTGCAAGTGTACCTTGAAGCCATAGGTCATTACCCTGAGACTTGCAGAGCTCAGGAAAAAACTAGAATTTTTCCTAGTGTTTGACTGTGATTTTACCCTGCTCAGCTGTGGAGTGAATTCAGGAGCTTGAGGTGGAAGAGGCATCCACACTTCCAGATTCTTCATTTTAGCAGAGTCCAAAAATGTAGGGATAGGCTGGTTCTTTAAAAGCACTTGGCAAAGGAGAAACTTTGCTTGTCAGACTTGAGAGTTACTGAATGTGTTGTTTCTACAGCCACCTCCTTCAGATTGAGTTAGAGTAGGGAAAAATGTAATAGCCTTGGGATATTTGTCATGGTGCTGTTGACGAAGATTTAGTTACATATTTTATAATTTGATGCCTCGAGATCTTTTTAAAACTTACCTTCATCTTTTATTCTGCATATTTTCCCCTTCCAAGAGACATTTAAGTAGCCTGTTTCTCCACTCCTTATAACAGTCAGCAACCTGTTCATCTTCAGGGATGAAGAAAAACTTCTTTGGAGGGAAAGGAGCAGATCACATTGTATACAGCTCATATCTTCAGATGACTGTGAGGTGAAGAATAACCCACTGCAGACAGCCAAGATGGGCCCTATGGTTAGAAAGCACTGTGAAACTCTGCCTCAGCTCTCTGGTCTGATTGAAGCAAATCACTGGAACTCAGAGCTCTTTGGTGCTCAGGAACCTTAATGCATTTGAGAAGCTGGGCCCCTGTCCTCCATCAATAGAGAAGACTTACATCCAAGGGTGGAGGTAAGCGTGGCTGCTGGCATAAATGTGCTTTCACAGGAGCTATGCTCACTGCAGTGAAGGAGGCCAGGTCTCAGAAACAATGCCGTAAATGCCACTCCCAGGTGTGACACAGCAGTCTTTCCTTGACTGTCAAACCCCTCCAAAATCGGGGGGGTGGGGGGTGTGTGTGTGTGACCCCAGAAACTGCTGTCCTGTGTGCCCATGAGTGAGTCTACACTTTGGCTTGAGAGGTGTCCCCTCTGTGTATAAGTGGCTTCCACCTCTCACACCTCTTGGTGGAAAACTTACTGGGGGAAGGAAGCCCCTGCCATCACCATGCAACACCCAGGCTTGGTGCTGCAGCGTGGGGGGAATTTCACTGGTCTGTGTATTTACATGAAAATACCAAGCTTCTCTATATGCCACAGGCTATCCACACCTGCCCAGAAAGGTGGTCCCCTGGCTCAAAAGTCGTATGCTGGGAGGTATGGGTCTGCCACAGATGTCCTGAATGACTTTCCTAGGGCAGTGTCTGCAATCCCCCATGTCGCTGTGCCCCCTTTGCTAAAACATGGTGACAAGTGAGCAACAAGAGGTTGGGCAAATAAGTGCTCCAGTGGGGTACATGCCGCAGCTGACCTGCCAGATGCAGCTTGAAGAGCACAAAAGCTGGATTACTGCTGCTGCCTTTGTGGAGACAGTAATTTGTTTCTCTTTTCTACCCTGGTGCCAGTTTCTATAAAAGTTGCAAAAATGACATGTGTCAGAGAATTCAGCTCTGGTTGAATTTGTCTGAAACTTTTAACTGTGTTCCAAAATCGTCTGGGGGGGCAGGGCAGTATGTGCAGGTGGGAGTTGGAAGATGAACAGACATTGTCATTTCATGAAGCCTAACGTTTTAGGGAAGGAAGCCAAAATGCTGCTTGTTCAGAGGAGAGGTGAGAGTAGATACACTAGGTCCAGGAGGTTTTTGAGCCCTACAGAATAGGGGTCCTACAGGTTTGGCAGGGCACATCCGCATGAGAGTGCTGGCCTTCCTACCAGGATGCTCTGTTTATTTTTAAAGGCTTTCAGAAAACCATCTTCCATTTAGAGCTATCATTTAAACAAGGAGCTTATTTTCAAGGCTAATTTGTCTTTATGTCTTAACCGGCCACATTTTCACAATTAGCCGTCTGCGGCCCCCCGAGCCGCAGGAGCTCGGCGGGGGGTTGCAGCATGTCGCCTCACGAAGGGAGGGAAGGGGGGGCTGCCTGCCTGCCGTTTCCATGCAGTACAGGCAGCGTGATCAGAGCGCTAACACAACAGCCTGTGTAATTACATGTTTCTAGGAAGTGTGTTAGCTCCACGGGGAGCTGAGTCCATTTGGAGAGGAGGAGGAGAAGGAAGAGACTTTCTTTTGGGGGGGGGGGGGGGGGGGGGTAAGGTGAGAAGGGTCACTGTGTAACCCAGCTCTCGCTCGAATATGATGAAGGTAATTGTTGCTCTCAAGTGAACGCCAGGTGCTTCCTGGTTCTGGCTCCTCTCACTCGTTGCTCATGTCTGTATTATGCAGGCGTCTGCTTTCAAAACCAGGCAAAGCAGGTCTTTGCAAGAAGAGAGAAGAGATTTGACCCTGTTGGAAGCGGTACGTTGCAATATTTGACATTGTTTCTGCGCTAGCATCGCCAGGGCAGGGAGGAAGATGCAGAGTCAGGGACATGGCAGCTTTATGCTACCTAGGCATTTATTTAGGTGAAGGAAGGAGAGTGGCAATTAAAAGCAATTAATTATAGTCTGCGTGCTGGGGCAGGGGGAGGATGGCTTGGACCTAACCTGTCACGTAGGTGTTTGATACACGTCCTGTGTTGCTGCTGCTCACTGTGGCGGTGTGTGCTTGAGCTTTAAATATCCTGCAGTTCCCGATATCTCCTTTCTCCAGCAGGCTCTCCATTTCATTTTCCTCTTCTCTCTAGTGTAAAATTTGGCCTAGCTTAAGCTTCTTTCCCTGGCTGAGAAGGTTATTTCCTTCCCTCCTCTCCTCCCCACCCCCTCATCCATCCTCTCCTCCTCTTGCAAATGCTCTCCGACCCTGATTTGGGGTTTCTCTCCCTGCAGTTAGCTGTGGGCTCTGTGGATGCTTTGACGTGACGGAGGGCCGAGGGCTGACCGAGTCGTGGGGAGGATTTGTATGTAGGAAGAGAGGAGATGGCTGTGCAGCGTGCTCCTGAATCTGCTCTGAGCTTGCTGATGGTAAGTGCTTGCTGAAATCCATTTGTGAAGGAGGGGGTGGGCAAGGGGAGCTGCACCTCACGGGTTCAGGGCACCAAATCCACAGGAGGATTTTGCATGAGCCACAGCTTGGCTTTTACAGGTCCTGGGGAACTTTGCAAAGGGTTCATCTGGTGCTTGCACGGAGGCGTTCCTCCTGCGATGGGTTTTAAAGCATCTGGACCAATGTTCAAAGCAGGATTTTGAAGTCACTTTTCTGGCAGAGCTGACACCTGCATTCAGGGTTTATCCTTAACTGTAGTTTTTAATTTTATTCGTTATATCAGTGTCTTGAATTCTCATGTCCTTCTGCTTTCTCCTGCTTTTGTCCTTGCTGATTGTGAGACAACTTGAGCGATGAGAGGGAGAGTTTGATTTCTCTGTCAGCTGGAGGCATGTTGTTAGCTGCGACCAGGTACTCAGACGTTGTATCATTTGGGGAATGGTCCTCTAATGCAGTGAATCGCCGTTCGACTAGCTGCAGAGTGTGTCAGACCTGCTGCTGACTGCAGACCACAGGGTAATGACTAGTATTTATCTGAGCTATTTGCTACAACATGTTGAGCCACTGACCTACTTCTCAAAGTTCTGCATATTTATAATATTTTAAAGAAGATTATTTAGCAAAACATGTGGCTGAGTCCAGAAACATGCCACTGTCCTGCTGCAATTAAAATAAGCCCTTTTGGTGGGGTATTAGGAAGTTCTTTAGCTTTACTGATTTTAATTTTTTTCTCTCTCTCCTACTCTTTTTGCCATTTTCTATGCAGCAGCATCAAGGATGGTTTTAGTGTCAGATCTCTGCTGGATGTTTTTCTGCCTAAATGTCACTGTAATGTTTCCACTGGAGAGTTGTTATAAGCAAAGAGCATGTGTGTGCGCATGTGTGCGTGTGTGAATGCATAGGTATATATGCATCATATATATTTATATAATTATTGTTACTGATCTCTCTTCTGATTGCATTAGGAAATAGTCCCTAGCACTCAGAGACATGATGAGTTTAGTAAAGGGAATGCTGCAGGATAATAGCCCTGTAGTGCCTAAGGTTGTTAACAAAGGTCAAGTTGAGAAAAACAAATTTTGTGTTCATTACTCAAAATGCTGAACATGCTATTAAGCCTCCACATGGTTTGTTTTATATTTGCCAGTGGCTGACTTGCTGTGTAAGCTCATTTTATTTCTTCTTGCTTACCTCCAGCCTTCCTGGATTTTTAAATGGCCTCTTTCTATTTCTCTTTCAAAGATAATTGATGGGTGCCTGTCACCCCTGTGTCATTGTTTGGGCTTTACATGCTTTTAGTTTCACTACCCTCTTAATTCTCAAGTTAAACCTCTCCTTCCCCCACCTCTGAACTCCTTGAACAGACCTTGTCAAACTCTGGTACAGTACCAAGCTGCCCACGAATCTCTCTTAAAACATGGCTTTCTGCAGCTATATGACCTTGCCCTAGTTGTCATTTTGAGGTGGGTCAGGTGTTTTGACAGATCTGGCCCATAACCTGGACCCCTCAGGTCTCCTCACCCTGGGCACAAGGTATCTCCAGCCATGGGCAGGGCTGTTGTGGTCTCCCAGCCCTGTGTAGATGGGCAGAGTTGGGTTGGGGTTCCACAGCCAAAGGGGTTCTTGCCTTTGACCCAGTGGATGGTTGGGAGGATGGTGGTGGGGATGTATTTCTGGGTTGCAAGATGACTCATGTAACTCTGGGCTCTGCTCCACGACAGTCTGGTACTAGAGGCTGGTCATGGGTGTGGAAATGGTGATTTGGTATGTAAAATGCTCCACTTTGTGAACTGCTTCTTTTGCCTTAGATTTTTCTTGGGTGGTGATTTAGTTTAGTTAACTGGAGAAACCTCATCCTTTCCCCTCTGCTCTGCCTTGGCTTTGATTGCCTGCTTGAGCAGTCTCCCCTTGAATCAATAATAAATTCTTGCATAATTCATCCCACAATGAGCAGCTATAATGGTATCTCTTCTAAAACTGCCACCCTCCAGAGATTAAAGGATTAGATATCTTCGGGAAGTCCACAGAAGTAGCCTTTAATACTTTGATAGGCTTTCTCCATTGAAAGAGTTTTCTTTTAGCGATGAGGCGTATTTCAGTACTGCATTTCCTCTGCAATAGGATGCAGAATGTGCATCCAACCATTCGCTTTTTATGAGACCTAATCAGCAGCAGCATTTGGCAGTGCTGCATCATACTTGGCCTGAAAAGATCTTCTCGATGAGGTACCTCAAAGCACTTTGTGTAAAGAAACCAAGGTACAGAGATATTAACCAGCTCCCTGGAATTTGATGCACTGAGTTGAGTGACACAAATTAGGAGTCTGATCATCCCAAACTCCTTTCTGGTCAGTTAAGAACAATGGGGACCTCCAGGTTTCCTTCCTATAGAAGGACCATCTTGAGGACATGTGTATCTAGCATCAGTATGCCCCAGCAGAGAGAGCTGCACATGGGACTGCTGGCATTTCTGGGAGCCAGCCATGGCGACAGCTCACAATGACTTACCTGTGCCTGGTAGGTGCTACCCAGGACATGGAGTTGACGTGGCGTAAAGCAGCCCCCGGACGGCAGGTCAGCGGGGAGTTGCACATTGCTTGGGCAGCCATCAGAACGCTGGAGAACCTGCAGCCTTAGGTGGACAGCTCCTACTTCAGTTTAGTGAAATAAATATTGACCATACAACAAATTAATCTGAAATTAATCTGGTTTTATTTCTATCTTGTTTTCTACACAGTTTAATACTCAGGTGGGTTTTTTTCCTGTTCTTAGTGGGTATTTTTTTTTTTTTCTCTCCCAGGCTGGGGAAAAGGCTCAATGAAGGAGAATTTCAGTTTTAAACATGTATTTTCCTAACATAAAAATATTAGATTGTGCCTGGTCTTGTAGGACTCCTGCCTTTACCTTGCTCCAGAGATCACAGCAGATGAGGGACGTTGCCTGGTTCAGCATGGAGGAAATTGGGCTAAACTGTGCCCAAAGTGTCTCTGCCTGTGGCATTATCAAATCATTAAAACAGAGCTTCCTCAGCTTCTGTGAACTAAGAGGAGGGAGCATCTAAGCATGAAATAGCAAATACCGTGTCTTGTTAGGAATGATAACACCTGCTGTGTTAAGATCATTAATGCTGATGGGAGTAAGTGCAATACCAGTAGGATTTTATGTCTATCTTGTTATTATATTGTAAAATTTTAAAGATGCAGACATATTTATTGTGCAGTTTTTAACAGCACAATTTTAAGAGACACCAGTTATGATACCTGCTGTCTCTTGAAACAGTGCTACTATGACTCATGAAAATAGATCTTAGGGACTTGACCTTCAAACTGCTGTAGGTCATAACACTAGCACTAATTAATCTGTGTTAAATGGCAATACAGGTTCAGACGAGCAAGGTATACAGCTCAGTGTATACCAATTAGTCCAAAATGATCTTAAAATGGTAGGGAAGAGGAGCATCGTTTTCTGTTTCCGGAAAAGCTAGCTCCAGCTAGCTCCTCTCACCCTCCATCAAATTGAAGGTTTGCTCTATTTATAATCCACCTTTGCTCTCTCTGGTCTGTATATATAAATGCTTTCCTTGAAGAAATAACAATGCACTATTTAGAAAACAAGTGGACTTGTAAAGTAATGGTAACTGCTTGTGTTTGGAGAAGCATCTTTCATTTCAGGGGACTGCATGATGCTTTCACGCTGTAAAATTCATTATTTTGTGTCTGAGCTGCATTCAAAGCTGAGGCTGGAATAGAGGTGGATGTGAGACATCCTAGGTGACCCTCACTATATGGGACTCAGTTACCTCTATAGTTCAAGGGAGAAAAGGCTATCAACAGAGAATTTGGAGCATTAACTCAGACTGTGGTGTTCATGATGCCCAGGATGAAGAGCAAGAAATTGGCTGGTCAGCCCACCATGGGGGCTGCTGGCCTCGGTATTTCCTTGTTCTGCTAGGTTGAAGGCATTGCAAGGGATGTCTAAGGAAGGCACCTGCAAAAGAAGGACGTGTGAAAACTGCTCCGTTTCTAAACCTTAGCATAAATAATTGGCATCTGAGTGTCATTGTCCACTGAAAATCCCAGTTTGCTGCTGTGCTTCCAGTCCTCCCTTTAAAAAGGGTTCTCCTGAATCATTCTTTTATCCCTTAAGCAAAGCTACATTAGAGTTGTTAAAACAACATGAGTGTACTTGATCTGGTCATTCTTCCAAAGCGTAGCACTGAACTCTGTAGGATTACCCTTAAAACACACTCAGAGATTTAACTGTATCCTTACTAAATGCTATGAGGGCCATGCCCTGCTTGGCTGGCTTCTGGGGTGTTGGACTTGACAGTATTCTGGTATTTCATAAATTATTTGACCGCTAAGTTTTTATGGCTGAAGTCTGCCCATGTGAAGGCAAATTCGGTAACTAACTAAAAAGATATAGAGCTTCTAAGCCCCGTTTAGACCTAGGACCGACTGCCCACACCATAAAGCTATGTTCTGTCCCACTCAAACCTCTAGACAGATTGCAGTAGAGCAGCTCGGCTTGGAGGTTCGTATTAAAGCCTTTGGGAGAAGCAAGTTTACAGTGGAAGGATGAAGTCATTTTCTGCCTCTCTCATCTCAGGCTTAAATTATCTCTATGTTGACAGTATGCAAAAGCCCTTGACATTCAAACCTCCTTGCTGTGACCTCATCTACAGACAACATTGACCTGGAAGGCAAGCTATGTTTGGCATGCTCCTTCTGCAAAAACAAAACCCACCCATTTCTTGCCATTGCACGGAGCAGGGGTTAATGCAATGCCAATCTGATGTTGAAGCAGTGTGACGTGTCAGCAGTGTGTGACCCTTACACGGGTCTGGGTGTAAGCAGCATTGCTTAGGAATGAATAATGCCTCCCCCCAGGAATCATCTGCACCACTGACATCTGGCCCTCTTCAGCTTCATGCCCAAAATAAGGTCTGTGGGGATACTTGAACAGTGAGGGGAGGTGATTATGCAGCGCTCTCCGTGCTCCTTTTGCAGATATTTCCACCAGGCAGGTGTGTGGGCTTCATCCGCAGCCTTCCCAGAAGGTCTAGGCAGGAGACGATAATGCGCCACGGCACCCGGCGGTCGCTGGGGAGGAGCTGTGCTGGCAGGAATCTCCCTTCCTCCCCAGCTCCTTCCTCGCTCCAGCCAGGCAGTAATTTGATAATGGGCTTCACAAGCGGCAAATAGCTGAGCTGTGCTGGTTGCTGTTTTGGAGGATGGGATGAGAGTAGCAAATTCCTGCTCAGTGCTTTGTGGCGGCTTGCTGCCTTGGACCAAGAATTTAGCCATTTCTTGTCGATTGCACTGTAGCACTGAATTGTATTTGAACTTTACTATATGCCTCCATAAACTTGCAGTAAGACTTCAAACACCGTGATTTAATTCAGCTGAATGAGATTAAACGCTCCCAGGATTACTCTTGGCTTCCCTGTGGTGGATGTCACCTTTTACCCATCTGAGCTGCAGGACTACAAAATCGTTATCCCTTCGATTCTGCTCCGGTGCATGCCATCAATTTTCTTTTCCTTGTCCCTTCACATGAATATGCTGTAGAAGAAGCAGAACATAATGTTTGTACATATGAATTCTCCCATTTATTACTATGCTTTAAAACAGGAGTAAGAGGGATTACTGGTTTATTATCTTTTTTTTTTAGTATGAATATGGCTTGTGCTTTTGGTTCCAACTGCTCATTCTGAATGACTGATAAAATTATCTCATCAGAGATGTGGCCATTGATCTTTTTTTTAATGATGCTATAGAGCATCGCTATTTGTAGAAGAGAATTAGTGGGCACTTGAGTAAATGATCATTATGATTAATTGGAGCCTTTCTACAATTAGGAGGAACGTAATATATTAACAGATTAAAAAGATCACTAAATATGACAACTCCTTTTGATAACATATAAAAGAATAATGTCACTCTGACTTTTTTAAAATAAAATGCATTGGAAAACTTGACTGATATCCCTAAACCAAAAGAAAATGTTAAAAATACTGCAATTGGCACAATTAAAATGCAAGACTATGAATAGCTGCAAATACATAGGAAGGACTTGTAATATTGGGTGATTGCAATTTTTCAATTCTTTGCCTTCTGGTTATAAATGTCACACTTCTGTAATTACCGTACTCATAATCTCTCAGAGTGGCAACACTCCAGCCCTCTGACAGGTTAGTGCAGTTAGAACATCAGGGCTCGGAGACGTGCAAAAGTCCTGCCTGGATCCTTCCCCTGCACAGCCCATGAAAATACAGATTTTTGTGATTTGGTGCCTATAGCTGTTATTCTCAGGGGGCTGGTCCTGTGGGTGCTCGCAGGGCCTGCCAGCACCAGCAATGGGCGCTTTGTTTCATGTGTCTCACTGAAAATGGAAGCCACCGGCTGGATGTGGGGCCAGTCAGAGGAACTGGACCGAGTTTTGGGCTCTCCCCATCTGGCATGCTATCCCCAGCTCTCCACAGCCACCATAAATGCTGCTGGGGCACGGATGTTTCCACCCCTGCCGTCACTGGCAAGCCTTCCCCTGCACCCCTCCGGGTTGATGCACCTATTTTGCCCCCACATGTCTTAATTAGCTCTGCTTTTAAATATCAACAAGTGCAGGAGCTTGCAGAAGTGGGTTTAAATCAGTCACTTCACAGTTTTTAACAGCACTGCATATCAAACTAACCTGAACCCATCATCACCTTCAAGTGATCTGAATTTCCTTGTTTAAATGAATTATTGGGTTGGCCTGAAGCTGAAACTCTCAAAGCATGTGAAACGGGGCTCCTGCTTGCCTTTTTGAAGGGTCATATTGTATTAGGTAGTCCTACCGAGAGCCCTGGTAGCACACACTTGTCCAGCAGCAATGCCTGAGAGCAAGTGGTGTTTCCAATGCCTTGCTGGAGGGCAGTGCAGTACCAGATCTTTCTTGAGAAGCCTCCTAGACATGAAGATACCCACAGAAGAGTCTGTATTTCATGGAAAAAAAAAAAAAAAAAGCCATAATGAATGCCAGAAACCTATTTAGAGGAATGGATCTACACACAACATCTTATCAGTTTTTTTTGCAATTTCATGGGATTACAGCCAGCACCTCTTAGTGCTAGTTCTAGTGCCTGGCCTTAGCTTTGCAGGTCTCCAAAGAGCTAGTGATCATGCTGAAATACCAGCAACTGACCAGGAGCACTGAGACTTGAGCCCAAGATGCTTTGTTTTCAGGGCATGTTGCAAAAGCCTTGCTGAAATAATAAACTGTAATGAATGGAAGTAAACTGGGAGAGCATAAAGCTGGGTGCAAAAATAACCTACCCTGATATTCTTTGTAAATGAGTTACAGAGATATTGGAGGATCACACAATTTAGTAAAAACATCATATCCTTTCCCCTTCCTGTCCTTACCGCAACACGTGCTGCCCAGCTCTTGCCAATGAAGGGTTGCTCTCTGCAGTGCGTCCTTTGCTGTCTCAATCCATTTACAGTCACCAGAGAGCTGGACATAATTTTTAGGGAGGTTTTGCTAGTGCAGAAGTAGAATTCACGCAGAGCCTTGCTCCACAATATTTTTCTATCTGTGGGCAGGCTGTGATGATCCTCATATTGCAAGACACTCGGCTTTGGCTCCCCATAATTTTTGTGAAGTTAATGGGGGAGTGTTGTAGAACATATGTTTGGCTTAATATAGATTCAGGCTTTTTTTAGTCCAATATAACAAACTAAAATCTGGGACAGCTTCACAGTAAATAAGATTGAAATGTTTTTCATTTTTGAGTAATATGCGGCTAATTGAGCCGTAGTGGTCAAAGCACACTGTATTTCCTGGTAATTAATTGCTGGCTGTGATAGTTGACTGCATAAAACTATGCCTTGGGCCATTAACGCCAGGTCATTAGTACTCAAGGAAATGTCTAGTGAAGGTCATTATTACTGCTGTTATATAAGCTATTATAATAGAAATAAGTCAGCATGAGCTTCTCAAAAACCCATTTTCCTTGTCCTGGTCTCATTTCAGAGATCTGGGAGCAAAGACTATTCCCAATAATTCTGCATTTACATTGATTTTCAGGGGATTAGAGCTTGCCCACTTTCTTAAAAACAGAAGCCAATTAATTGAAGTGTTTGAGAGGATGATCATCTAGCTTTATGTGTCCAAAAATGTTGGCCTTCCCAAAGGATTGGCACAGGTTACGTTCTTACTGGCAATCGCAGGGGGCTGGACAATGAGCAAAAACCCAACTGATCCCTCATGTTGGCGTCATTAGCAAGGCGTGGACACTGGGCAGTGGCTGTGGGGCAAATGGGGTGGTTGTTGATACAGGTTCGACCCGTGGTATTTGTGTCCTGATATCTTAGGCTTGGATTGAGTTGCCAGGATTTTGGTGATGGACCAAAAGCAGCCTTCTCATGAAAACTAGCCTTTGTTCTAGTTATCCTCCTGCCTCCAGATGGGCTTCTAACTTCCAGCTCAAGCAGGAGCTATAGGGAGATTTGTTTTTGTGCTGTCCCTCAAACTGCTCTGTAGGTCAGGGTCCCCAGAGCAGCAGGGTGATATTTCCACTGAAAACTAAAATTTAAAAATGTCAGTTCTAAGAAGGATTAATAGTATTTCCTCCCCTGGCAGACTGGTGTGGTTGAGAATTTCTTATTTTCTAGTTAAAGACAAAGAAAGTGCTAATGAAACCAAAAGAATAATGAAAACACATTTTTTAGTACCTTGTCTTAAAAAGATGCTCATAACACTTATTTACTATATTAAATACAGCTTTATGTTGAAAGCTGTTTTCCCTAATCATGTGTTTAAAATAGAGTATTTCACACGGACAAAAGTCCTTGAATCAGTATTCTGAGACCGCTGGCTTTAATGAGATTGAGAGGAAGCACTTCAGCTCTACATAGACAAAATTACAGACAGCAGAAGACACAATGATGGCACAAAAAAAAAAAAAAAACAACAACCAAATGGTGGGGAAGTTTTGTAGCCTGCTGAAGTTCCTAGAAGTGTGTTTCTTTCCCCACTTGGAAATTTTGTTTTGGAGTCAGGAGTTTAATTCTATATGAAGAGACCTGTATTGCCCTCTTGATGGATACAGAAACTCATTTTGTCACCATCCTTACTGCAGTATATAAGCAAAGGCTTATTTTTTCAGAGTCTTCCAGTGATGGATTGTTCCTCGTGAATTCTCTTCCTCCTCCATATCTAATGTCAGATGTAGTCTCTGCTTTCCACTGCCCTGCACGAAGAAACAAAATAGCCATGCTGCTTACAGTGGTTCCAACACAAATGTGTTTGTATTGTGGGAATATTTTGACCCATTCTTTCATCAAAGTTTTACTGCTAGACTTCTTTGGTCAGGTAGTACTTAGGTCATTTAAAGGAGTTTCTCTTTTTTGGATGCACCATTTAAATTTGACGAGCTAATTAAAGAATCACCCATGTTAAATTTCCCTGAGAGCTTTGATTCACCAGTAGGAATTAAACCTAACTGCAAAGTCCAGAGGTGCATGGTGTCTCGGATGTGGATTCTGTTTTGAATGTTCCTGTTTGATTTGTCTCTTCTGTTTAGTGATTTACCTGAGATACCACTTCCAAATACAGGTTTCAGTCATTAATTTTCTACATTTCTCCCAAGAAAATGCATCCGTGCTCTCATTGCAAATAAAATGTCTCTGTTGTGGCTAGCTCCAACTGTATTTGGGGAGGAGAGGAGGAAATGAGTGCTATCCACTTGCATGATGAAATGTAAACTGATGTTGGAGAGTTACTGGACATTTTAAGACTGTGTGACCACGCAGACAAATAAAAAACAGCAGGTTTGTACATACTGGGAGTAAGGAACAAATCCTATTACAATCTGTATTATTGTGCATATGTAATAAAGCAGGGGTGACTCGATTGCCAGTGTCTAGGCAAATAGAATAATATATAGTCGTCTCTGAATAAGACAGCAGTCAGTTTTCATTTTTAATAATCTTTAATTAAGTAAGCTTTCACAACACTTCTGGTATTTGTGCATTAACACAACTCTCTCTGAGCAGCCAGAGTTGTTCCATACATAGGCTGATGTCAACTGGTTTCTCCATGGTCAGTAGCTATAGCTGAGTTTAAGTTCCATAGAAGTTCCCCCACTGCAGAAAACCATTCCTGTCTGAGGAAGAAGGATCTGATCTTTCTTCTCCTAGGATCAAGCTGGGAGAAGAGTGTAAATCCATATTATTCTACTTATCTCCATGACATTTCCAATTTCTACAGATGCAGTCAAAAGAATTTGGCTCATTGATCTTCAAACTCTTTAACAATTTCGCACTCTGAGCTGAGTGGTGTGACCCGTACAGTTGCCCTATTGCTTTTCATCAATAAAAGTTTTTACCTGGATCAAGATATCACGGTTGCTGCATACAAGCCATGAATCTTGTTGAATATTATTGGTTTACTGGTGGAATACTTATTTTCAAACTGAAATGAATTCTTAGATGAGTCATTGCCTTGATATTTTTAGGTGCTAAAGCCACCATTTCAATAAGGCTGTGGTGGGGAAAATTGTCCATAATGTTTCGGATGTACAATTAAAGTGCCATCTGCCTCTGCGATGCAGCAGATGTATAATTGATATTCACTGCTGATTTGCCACTTGATTTTCTGCAGACATTGAATGCTGTAATTGTTTATACAGTATCATCCTAAAAACCCATGTGAGAATTTTCCTGCTCACGTGCTCCCTACCAGAAGTGTCACTACCATCCTTAATACTCAGAAGATGGATTCATTAAAAGATAATTTACATTTAGCTAAGCCAAAATCTTACAGGAATCCAGTGAGTAAGTAAGAAATAAGTTTTTAAAAGGAGTGGCTTATTCCTGTAGACTAATGGATTAATATGGGAAAGCTTGTTGGGAAAACTTAAAATGCTGATCCCAGATCTGGTTACCTTTGTGCACTGATTTACATGTAAGCTGTAGCTAGCATTAAAGGAAAAGAGTTGGATTTA
The DNA here is from genome assembly GCF_963921805.1 of Phalacrocorax carbo. NCBI lineage: Eukaryota > Metazoa > Chordata > Aves > Suliformes > Phalacrocoracidae > Phalacrocorax > Phalacrocorax carbo. Next base: position 8,408,010 of record NC_087513.1, on the reverse strand, counting down.
TTTTCCCTCCTTTTTTTGCTGAGATGGGAACCTTTTTCAGGGGAAAAACTGTATGCAGAGTAAACCCAAAAGGTCAACCGTAACATCAAAGGAACTATATTCTCTAGGGCAAAGACTATTTAAATAAAAACCAGAGAGAAACCACAGCAGTGAATTCTGAACATTCAGGAAAACAGAGATGTGCTACCTCTTTTTTTTTTTTTTTTTCCCAATGTCATTATTTTTAGGAAATGCAATCACTAAAATCTTGATCAATCAGCAGGTGTTCATTTTTCATTTTACCCTGTGACTGGCTTCTGAGATTCTCCTTCTGAGAATACTCTAGACCTGAATCTGCTCATGCTGAAATAAAAACAAACGTGACCAGTGACTTCAATGGCAGAAGGTTAGTGGCTCTATTTTATATTGCTGCCCTCCTTTTTGACAGCAGTGGCTTTTCAGCACATTAGTTAAACTCACTATGAAGCGGCAATGATTGTCCAGGGCTTTACATTCAGCTTCAAAGGAAAGAAAAATTGGTGATATAGACTCTGAATCTAGCTTTGCTGCATGTGACATTTTGAGTAATCATTTCTTAAGCCAGTGCCTGGCTCACAGGAAAAGTCAGCTCTCCAGGTGCTCAGAGAAACCAAGGCCCATTTTGTTGCAGCTTGTTCCCGTTTTGCAAGAGAAGGAAAGCACAGGGGATGCAGGGGATGATTTGGGGAGGGGAGATGGAGTCAGATCTAAGGGAATGGGGCTGCATTGCACTGCAGATTAGTCTCGTCGTGTTCAGGTTTCCTTTCAGATGTCTGTTGCTGTCTGAAGAAATCCACCAAGTTAAACCCACCACAGAGACGCAGCCCAGGAGAAACCTTAAATCTGACTATTTTAGTGCTGTTAAACATTTGAAGTAGGGAGAAGAACTGCTTTTCTCCATGAGATGCTCAGTTACAAACATGCTGGGTGCTCTTTGATAAATACAAACAGAAATCCAGCTACGGCACAATGTGTGGTTAATTTTACCTATATAGCTTCTTTTGAGGTCTAGTTGGGCTCTTTGATGTGCAGACATGACAACACTTGAAGGTGAGAAACTTCACACTATTGCTTGTGTGTTCTTGTGGGTTTTATTTTATTTTATTTTATTTTATTTTATTTTATTTTATTTTATTTTATTTTATTTTATTTTATTTTATTTTATTTTATTTTATTTTATTTTATTTTATTTTATTTTATTTTATTTTATTTTATTTTATTTTAAATTTATTTTAATTTTATTTATTTTTCTTATTTCCAGTACCTTTCTTTGATTCGTCTAACAAACTTTTGGATATGCTTGTTGCATAAAGATTCACCTTCAGGTTAAGTTTATACTTACAGAGAAGGTGACTTGCAAAGGGGAAGGTTGCATTCTCACAGCATGTGTAAAGCCATGCTCGGGCTGAGCCTGGATCATGTTAGGAAGCACACAAGAAATTAGGAGACTGCCTGATAGAGAAGGATGTGCAGAGGGGACTGAACTGTGATTAAAGGGAGCTGGAAACTTGCCCAGATACAGAGGCAGCATAAAACTGGGTTCCCAGATCTTGTGAGGAGCAGTTGAGCATCTCCCCGTGACATGCATCTGCTAACTCGGCACCATTGTTGTCTCACTGCTACCCCCTTGGCTGAAACATGGCTTGTTCTCTTGATTGCACTGTTCTGCAGATAAATAAATCAGCCATAGAGAAAATTATCTTAAATGTTGGTCACTGACTGTCTGAAGTGTGTTCAGTTCCTGTTAACACAGAGAGTCAACAAAATGAGATTTCTACCACCGTTTAACTCACATGCTTAAAAATGAAACTCCAATGACAAACTTACACTTTTGTTCAAATGAAAAGGGTCAAAATTAATCTTAATTTAATACTTATCAGCTTTGCAGTTCCTAAAAATTGACTTGAATATGTGGAACTGCTTTCCTTCCAGTAGCATGGAGGACTAAGAGACCATAGAAGTGGAGGCAAGAGGTTGCAGTAGCCATTTGGGAGTGGGAATGCAGGGGGAGACAGTAACAGCTCCTGCAGTGCATTTGAGTTTATACAAAAAGGGTGCTAGGAAAAGTGGAGAACCCATCCAGGGAGCAGGGGTATGGACCACAGGACCTGTCATCCAGCCGAGTGCTTCCCAAACCAGGAGACTTAGGACGAACTCAGTGAATAGATTTGCCTTCTGGTTCCTTCCTTTCCTTGTGGTCCTGGCAGGAGAGGGGAATATGCTCTGAGACACTAAGATATGGACCCCTCCTGAAAGCTGATGTCTCCACAGGCTTAGGAGAGCCAGTGGTGGAGATTTCCTACTTCAGGGCTGAAATGTCACCATGGAAACCAAAGCAACATATCTGGGCGTGCTTGGCTGGTTAATGGCACCTACTAGCCATCCAGATGGCAGCTGCCTAGTGGCAGCTCTGGTGACACCTCCTTCCTCTGAAGACATCACCTGCAGGTGACAATATACTTTTGTTAGATGCCTTTAAAGTGGTTTTGGCCCTCTGCAGTTCTGCTCAGTTTATTTTGTGTGTTAACAAACTGCAGCTTGTGATTCCCATCGGATCTCCAAAAACGTGTGAGCAATCCTAAGGGACTAGTCCCTCCTTCCTCCAGGCAGCGGGCTGGAAGGACCTCCTTGTGGGAAGAAAAAAGTTTTCTCTCCTCCACGTCTCTTCCACTACAGATTTATTAGATTCAATTCTGGTTCTGCCAGTCTAAATAAGAAGGCAGCTTCCCCTCAGAGAAGGGTTCAAAGCTTCACATAAAGTGTCTTAATTTTTATCATGTAGTGCTGTACGTGGCAGCTATGAGCTGCAGCATTTACAAAGGCACCACGGTGCGAGACACCGTAGCGAGGGCTTCCAGAGCACAACTGGTGGGGGAGTCTGCCATGATTAGAAAAAGGGTTATGCTATTGCCAGAATCAAATTATCTGAAGGTGTCCTGCTGGTAAGCAGCAAGTATGAGCTGTACTGTGTCCTAAATTGGTGAGTACAAGAGAGGCAGTATTAGATCTTTAAATCCCTTTTCAGGTTAGGTTGGGTTTTGTCAATATTCTAATCTAAAACCTAATGCAAAGAGCCTCAAGATAGAGGCCACTGCTGAAATAAATGTTATTTTTGTTTCTACACATTAATACTATGTTCCCCAGTTTTAGGGAATGCTTCCCATCAGAAGTTTCCCTTAGGAGTATGAAGGGCTTTGCTGGGAAGGAGAAATTGATGGCTCTCTTGTCCTAGGAGGTCTTTGTCTTTCTTAAAAATAATCTCTTCCAGGCGTGGGGAAAGAAGCCTTCACGAGACAGAAGTCAAGGTAAGTGTAGATGAAAATTAAGCTTGCAGGGAATGTGGAGTGGCGTCCTGTGGGGTGATCTTTGCTGTCCAAGGGATCAGACCAGTGTAGGTGGTACCTGCATCCCAGCTGAGATGCAGTAGCTGGCCGTGTGGATGCTCGCCTCTGCTCTTTTGTACTCTTCCCTGACAGTCTGGGTGAATTGATTTTCCTTTGCTTTACAGCAGATACAATTTAACTCCTAGGTGTCAGCTGAGGAACAGTAACTTCAGCTACTTCGACCCTAATAGTTAAGGTGGCCCTATCATTCCCTATTGCACTATTCATGCAACCATCTAAGAAAACAGAAACGTCATGTTTTGAAAGTGTGCCTAAGTTTTTATCACACGATGGGGCATCGCTGACAGTGGTAGATGGATTTGCTTTCTTTTCCCCTTATAAACAGGAGTCAGCCTTCCGCTAGGAATTCACTGCTATCTCCCTTCCCACATCCTGATAATCAGCTGGGATCATCTAAAACTCATTCGCTTGCTCACAGTCATACATCTATATGCTACCATGCTGCTACTGTGTTTGCATTAGTTTGGCACCTAGATTCTCAGAGGCAGGAGCTTTATTGCAACAGAAACTTTGCAAACGTGGTGAAAAAATGTAATTTTTCCTTTTCATTCCTGAGTCCAAATCTTTTAGATTGTTGTAAATTGGATATTTGTCTCCCTTGTCTGGTAAGGATGACCGCATCCTTTGCAGGTTTTCCTCTGGGAAAATTTATAGTAATATTTAAATAGAAGTGAATGGTCCCCTTTAAAGTTCCATATGCTAAAGGAATGTGACTTATGAATCCTGTTAGCAGTAATGACTGCATGAGAATATCAAACACTTAGTCAAATCAAGATTTTGCTGTGATGCATCTTGCACTAAAAGGGTTGCTATAAATTTTGTACTGTGCCAAACGTTTTTATGTACCCGAGTATGTGGGCTGTGTTTGATGCTTATAGAAGTTGAGTCTGTCTTGCTTTTGTTGCTGACTACTGGAGGAACATGTGCATACGATTGTGTAGCTGAACAGAATTAAAACTCATCTGGATTGCAGTGTCAACAACAGAGACTGCTGCTGCCTGCAGTAAAAAGGGGAGATCATATTAAACTGCAAAAAAACCATCCACCTTGTGTTGGGAAGACCAGTGTTACTTTCACAATTTCTAGTGGCCAACACAGGTGGAATCTTCTGGATAGAGAAGATTTAGTAGAGAGTAGTAATTTACTTAAAAATTGCCTGTATGAAATATTAATATAAAAATTTGCTTCATGGAGTGAATATTTGAACAATTAAGAGTCTGTTCACTGTTGCTTTGTGGTGTTAGGCTAAGCGAGGGGCCTGGCTTAAAGACGGTGGTGTTTGTAGCCTGCCAGCTGTCTGGTACTTATGGGATCATACTGGAAGAGACGGGAAGACGAGCAAGCCTAGAGGACAAAGTAGCAGCTGAGAAGTCCCATGCACCCAGACACCAAGGCGTTTCTAGCATTTCCCTGTAGCTTACGCACTAGACTGCACTGTTCTGAGCTCCACCAGGAAGCCTGGTTCCTCTCTGCTGTCCTGCTCTACAATGGTAAGGGATGGTTATGGGGACCAAAGAGACACCAAAGCCTGAGCAATGGCCAGGAAAGGTGACTCTGTGTGCCCGAAGTGATTTGAATAGCAGGGCTCAAACATGGGCATGGGTCCAAATATCACAGCACGTATATAAAGAGCCTCTTGCATGAAGATGGGTTGTCACAGCTTCCCAAGTCCCTCTTGAGCAGCAGATGTGATACGCCCATGGCTGGAGGCAGACACGTCTTCAGAACACATATTTGATCACATTGTCTTGTATTTAAGCAACAGGGGAAATTTAAAATAAAAACCAACCCCCTTTTTCTCCTGAAATTAAAATAAAGGAAAAACAATACAGTATTAACTTCATCTGCTTCACCAGCAAAATTCTGCCTGTGTAAATTCCTGGAGCTCTTAGTTGTTTTGTGAGTTTATTCTCTTTGAAGAAATGTATTTGTCCTAATGTCGTACCAATTGCTTGACCACAGCAGGGATTTTAGGGCTACTGCAAGGTGTGGGAGCACTGGAGTGATCTCAGGGGCTCAGCCTGTCCCGCGGCACCTTTCTGAGCTGGGGCTCAAGGGTGCGCTGAAGTTGTCCGCCGGCAGGTTGTTTTGGATGTTGTCTCAAACTGCCTCGGTAACGACGAGGCCATTTCACAGTGAATCAGTGAGGTGGCTACTCTTGTGGCTAGATTTGAAAGAGGTTTTAAAACCAACTCTCCAACACAAACAGTAAAAAATTATGAGGGGAAACAGGGGGCAGTGATTTCACCTTTTTATTTGTTTTTCTAAGCAGGGCTAGAGATTTGTTTCTTTCGGGTTGCCCACTTGAATCTCGCTGAATCAAGACAGAAAATTGCTGAACGCATGAGAGGAGTGCAGTAATCATTTGGGGTCAGTGAACTATAGATTGCAATATTCAGCAGAGTTATTGCGCTTGCCTGCGAGCCGTGTCCGTGTCCCCGCTCACCCGTTAGCAGTTAGCAGGAGAGGAGAAGGCCGCTCTGTGTTTTGCTCACTTGGCCTTTTCCATTGTGCTCCCTGAGTCATCAGCCCTTCCTACCTGCTGAAGCCTTTCACGCTGCATTATTGATTATTTTTAATCAAAGGGATCAGAATTATTTTCCCCAGTTTTCAGTTTGGATCGTGTCACTCTGCTGGTTATTGCGACGCACTGAGGTGAAAATAGCCATCCAGATCCTGAAGTTTAGAGGTAGAAAACCTGACTAGCCAGGCAACTGGGTTTGTTTGACTTGGTGTTTGATTTTTTTTGCCTCTCTGGCTCTGTCTGTATTGTATGAGGTATTTTGCTTTTGCTTCCCAAGACAATCTACCAATAATTCAATGACAGCTGCCTGTTCTTACTCCTTGGTTTCTAAGCCTCCAGATGCTAGACTTGAATTTTGAGGGCCTGTTTTCAAGCACTGGCATACATTTTCTCTATGCCCTTGGACAGTCTCCTTCACCTTTTGGTATCTTCTAGTTCTGTAAATGGGCTCAATGTCCTTTTTTGCAGGACCACTTTGCTCATCTGCAGTGTGGTAGGTATTTTGGCATTTCATTAAACGAATAATGAGAGAAAGGAGAAATAAAAAGGGTAGCTGACCTAGCCACAAAGATGAACATACAGTGAAAAAGGGAGATCTTGCTGGAGTGGATTCAAATTCTGCCTCCTCACCAAGGGAGGCTTGTGTGAGCAGAGGTTCATGCCGCAATGGGCAGGCTCCAGGCTGCCGCTCACCATGCTAGATGTGACTCCTGGCTCCCTGAAACCATTCATTAGTTGGACTTGAGAATCTCACCGTTGCTACCACGACTCAAGCTGTAACAGCAATGGGAACTTTCAAAGTAAATTTTATGACCAAACTCTTCCAGCCTGCTTATTAATGACATGTAAATTACAGAAGTTCAAACATTTGCATTCAATGCTCATAGCAGTTTCTTTGATTGCTAATGATGTTGATTCACAAAGAAAAAGGGTTTTTTTGAAAAAGAGACTATTTCATGTACCACACCAAAAGCAAATGAAAGAATGTTGCATATAGCATTTGCTGGGGGGGTCATGTTAAGCCCTGTCCAAACACATCAGGACTCATAAACTAGGTGGAAGTAAAATGTGATTTACCAGCTAATGAGCTAGTCTTTAATTTTTAAACAGTATTAGAGTAAACAATAAACATGTGCATTTAGTCGTGAGCTTCTGTTCTGAATTTTACTACACAGTTATCACAGATCTTTATTATTTATTCACATTACAAGATCAGCACAGTCACTGTACACCTCCTAAAATGCTCATACCTGGAGCAAGTTGTCCACATATAAACTTACGGTATGAAATACCTTTGCTACCCATCCTCGGAACCAGAGATCATGTGAGGGTGAAAGAAAAGATGCCAAGCCTCTAACATAGAAAAAGCTCCTCATAACCTGTTACAAGAAAAAATGGAAGTGAATTTTTTTCTGTTGAATTTTATTTTCAGACAGGCTCTCATCTAATCTTCCAGCAGCCATTTTCTGGTTTGGGTTGGATTTTTTTTCCCCTGCTGAGTGTGAAGGTGCTGAGTACTGTTTAAAAGGAACATATAAATAAGAATTCATTTTTGTTGTGTGTTACACTGGAAAAATCTGATCTTCAAAGCCCCAGCTGGTCTACAACAGTGAATGAAATTGCCTGGTTAGTGCAGACTTTGGGCTATGAACATTACTTAGCACTATGTAGGGAAGTTGTACACAGGGTTGAATTCAGCTGGTGTGATCATCTGCTTTCCAGTGAAAGCCAAAGAAGGAAAATGGATATGTCTAGGGCACGAACCTGTTCTGGAGAAAGTAGATGTCTGAAACTGGACAGATTGTGACTTTGAAGAATCTGTTTTCCTTTCATTTACCATAAAGGGAATGTAAGGGAGTGGCTTAAAGCTAAAGGAGATTAATCCATTCTTGGTGATTTCTGGGTGCAGTCCCTGGCCTCTCCCGGACATACTTTTTGTAGAGGTATGATCCTATAGAAGCAACAGACTGCATCACTTGCAGTACTATCTCAGTTCTAACATTTACCCCTGGAGTACAGGGCTCAACGTCAGTACAGCAATGCAGTTTGACCTTATGAATAATTAGGCGATAGAGTTTTTAACTACTAATTCCAGTATTTACTGATCATAAAGATGTCATCTGTTTAAAATATGTCCTCCAAAATATGTGCGTTGCTCTTTTACATGGAACCTGGCTACTTTGGTGTATGGGTACATGCACACAAAGATGCTGGCCCAGTGAATAATCAGGAAGAGAAGAAACTTCAATGAGATAAAAAACATGAATTTTAAAAAGTAGAGAAAAATATCTGATCTTGAAGCCCAGTAAGAAGACTGATCAGCAGGTCTTGATGATTCAGCTAGGTCCTGTTTGCCAACCTATTTGAAGTTTATATTATCAGACAAACAGAGGAATGGTTTATCCCCAGAGATTCTTCTTTAGAGTCTCAACAAACAATATTCTACAGCTGAAATAAAATTATGACACTTGGGACTGATGCTATTACTTGAGAAATGCAACTGCATCAGTTTTTTGCTATGTACCATATAGAATTTTGCTTGGAAATTTAGAGCCATTTTGATCTTCATAATGTTGCCTTTGTCTCTTATGACACTTTCAATCTCTTTATAACACTGTATTTTGCCGTGAAGAGGCTAAAAAACTGCAACAATAAATATTAATAAATGGAATCTGGACCAGGAAATTTGTCATGGCAGACAGCTGAGTTATAAAAGATTGTTTGCTTTGACTCTTAGACAATGCTACTGAGTACTGTATAAACTATTTTCTGGCTAAAATTAAACAGTAATCTGGGTGTCTGCTGATAGAAAATACTTTCAGGATTGACTTGATTCTTGGGGGCTTTTTATTTCTTTTAAAAGAATCTGCCTTGTCAAACAAGAAACAGAGAAATAATACCAGAAACGTAAACAAGGAATGCAGAATAGCATTTCTTCAGTGTTTTTAAGCAAGATTCTCATATATAAACTCCCAGAGGAGGCAAGATCCACAGGAACCCTCAGTAGGATACATATTCTAGTGACAGTCAACAAGATGCTCCATTGTGCCATAGGAAAGTTGCTGCTGTTGTGGCAAATTGCAGATTTTCTGCAGTAGAGTAAAAGTTTAACCATTTTGGAGCAATTGGCTTGGCACAATGAGATACTGAGGGTTTGACCCTTCTGTTTCTCCTGAGATCTCCTTGGCAGAAGGGCCTGGTTCAGATTTTTAAGTCGACGGGGATGTGCACAGTGAGGTTAGCTGCCAGCCTCCTAAGGGTGCACTTGAGGTAATGTATGGATTGATTTGAACACTTCAGTTCCAATGGAAAACCTTGGGCCACCTGGACCCTCTTCTGGTTTGCATTAGATTTAATGTTGTTTAAAGAGAGTGTCAATAACTGGGAAAAGATAAATAACTGCATGTTAGGCCAAAATCTGCATATGCAGAATACTAAAATCTAAGGAAATTGAAAAATCAGTTGTCAGAGAACATTTTAACTCACTAAGGCTGGGATTCACGTCCCATAAGATGCAGCTAATAGATTCAGATGCTCTGTTAGGATACCTGTATGTGCAGTACAGCTTTACGTTATTACCATTAGTGAAGATCTAGGCAGTGGAGCTGAGAGATGGTCCAAACAGGGGGCATCTTCTTTAGGTAGAACTGAATCCTTATGGATGGTATTGACTAATGTGCAGTGGGTGAGATTCAGTGACCTAGTCATAAGAATCCAGCTCCATTTGAGATGCCTTAAGACATCCAAAGTATGCATCCACTTGTGTCTGGTGGATGTGACCCAGGACCAGAAGGACACATCCAGACTTCTGGAGTAGCAGCTGGTGGCAGGGCAAAATCTCAAAAGGCAGCTCAGATGGTTCTACACTCCTGTGTGTGTGGGCACCTGGGCAGTGTTCAGAGGGTTATTATGTGGTAAAAGGGGAGTCAAGAAACCTCAGTCTTGCTCTTAACCATGAAACCATAGGCTATGAGGACATCTTCTGAAGTGTGAGTTTGCTGTCTGTAATTTGCATTTGCCTAGGCACTCATGGTTCTTCAGGTGCGTTTCTGTGTCAGCCTTGCGTTTCGGTCTGGGCTGAGACTCAAGTCAGCATCCTGGGGTCCAGGGCAAGATACTAGAGCCATTCTGCCAGATCAATATCAATGCACATCTCTGAATCCCTGTAATAACTGCAGGCAAGATTGCATCCTGGTTCTGTGCAACCACATAGGGCAGGTCTGCCACAGGTTAGACAAGGAATAAAGGCTGCTTTGCTGATATTTTCTCATTCTACTATACATAGGAGTGAGTGGGATGGGGAAATTATGAACTGTGGAGACAAAGGATGCAGTTTACACCTAAGGGAAAAATCAGTGGGTAAAGCAATGTTTCTAAGGCTTAGTCTCCCTCTGGAGCAGGGCAGCTGTATGCTAACCCTTCCCTGGGGAGGATGGATGGAGGTTATACCCAACAAGACAACCCATCCTTTGTGAACAAGTACAGGTGACCCTCACTGCCCTCTTTCCCGGCGTTATTAACACTTTTATATGTGTGTGTTCGTTAGATTTGAAAACAGAGGCTACAAGTAACAAGAAAACATGTGCTACCAATGCCACAAGTAGGACATAGCCGCAACATTGTACCTCCAAGACATAGGATCTGTATTGTGTTGGCGTTAGCCACTAATAGGATTCCAGTACAAAGCACTTTAATCCATTGCTAAGTAAATGACAGTGTAGTAAAATGGTTTGAGGGAAGGACATGGCTAATATGCTACTTCTGCTCTTCAAAGACTTAGTTTTATAATCCTCTGCAAAAGTCTTTGTTCAGGTTTCTGGAAGTATTTTGTAACTGCCCACACATGCCTTTAAATATTGTCTCAAGCCCTACCAATGTATTTGCTGCAAAATTCAGTCTATAATTAGTTATGCTTTCTGTCTCTGAATCACCATATAATGGTATGTTGTGTTGGAGCTGCAACTGTTATCTTTAATATTTCAGTAGGCTAATTGCTAATGCAGTTTTAAGGACCAGTAAAGTTGTCACCAGCAGATCAGTAATTTTATCATCACTGCTAGATAAAGCTTCTGAGCTTGACTATGACATCTGGTCAAGTATAGTGTGTCAGCCTCGTGTCTGAGTTAGGGGTAATGGATACTTCCAGTCTCATTTTAACCTCACAAGTTTCAGTTCTTCTGTGGGGATATATTGGCATGTTGTCTACTGGTCATGCTGGTGCTTGTGATCTGGTGGATTTTTCTGGGTTTGAAGCTGTATGTGCTTCTGTAGCTGAGGTCTATTGTGGTTGAGGACTTAACACTCTCCTCACCTTGATCTTATACTGGGTCACTCAAGCTGGATAAGTTTAATCCTTTTCTGTACACAATAAATCAGACTTTAGTTGTTTGGAACACTTGGTTGGGATTCATCTGAAATATTGCAGTGCCTACAGGATATAAATGTAAATGAGCCTAGGATCCCTTTATAGTAGAAATAGAGCTATTCAAATGCAGACTCTTTTCAGTGCAGCCTACATTTGGCTAGAGGAGTTGCACCCTAAACTTTAAAACCCTAAACAAACCCTAAAAAACTAAAAGTTGACTAGACTTCAAATGCTATGATGGGAGTCTCAGAGAGGATGCTCAGACTGACGCTGTGGACATGTAATCTTAGGTGACATAGATCCTATAATTGATAAGATTACCAGGCTGGAAGCTCTTTCTCCACCATTAGCTCATTAAAATTGTACATTATTACAGCATTGCTTAATAAAGTAGTCCTTGTGTTCTGTTGAAAGCAGTCCTGCACCTTTCTGTCTTTCCATAATGGTATCCATATGACCAGTCTAGATGCCAACGTCTCAGCCTAAATAAGACCTTGAATTCTGCTCAAAAACATGTTCAAAGCTGAGGTCTTACACAGGGCTACTGAACTGGATGATGTTCAGCATCTTACTGCATCCCAGTGATACTTATCCAAGTGTCTCAACCCATGTTGAATCAAAGCTGGGAAATGGAGATCTGGAGAAGCCACTTTGCTGAGGTGTTGCCTTCATATTCTGATCTGCATGAAGTGTTAAGCTGTGGGGAAGGTGTGTATGGCAAATGGGCAAAGACTTTGGTATTGTTCTATGAAAAATGCATGTGTTAGGGGAGGCTGGAATTACACCTGTTTTATTACTCTGCCTCCAACACAATGGGAAATGGGGATATACTGCATTGACTAAAACACAGCTTCATCTTGTCCCTTATTCAGAGACCCTGGCAGAGCCACTGAGTACATGATGATGAACATCTCTTCTAACGCTCACAGCTGTGTCTTTGCATAGCCAGATCATGGACTGCCAACTCTTGCTTCTTTTCTGCAGTATAAATAATGAACTATAAAGGCTGATGCTTTCACAAATGATTTAGAAACCTTATTCCCTTGACACTCAAATTAAACCAGGCTGCTAGATTGCTGTATATCTTGTGAAAATGTTGTCTTTTTAATATTAGTGGGTTGTATTAAGTAAATATGCTGGAGGTGTTAGCCTTAGAGTCAACAGGACTTTGGGTTCTAAATGTCTTTGTGATTCCATTGAGACAGGCTTTGTAGGAAGAGTTAATATCTTCTATTAAAGCAAATGATATCTGAGGAAAAGAGAAGAGGCTTTGGGGCATATAAGCCATTCTTTCAGGTCATCTGTATTGTGAGTCTAGACCTTAGTTTCAAAGTGATGTACGAGACCTTCAAAGTGTCACTCAGTGAAAAGATTTACGATGTCTGCCTTCTTTCTCCCCCTCCCCTTTTTAGTACGGGTGTAAATCAGAAGTGGTTCAGTGGAGCTAGACTGTGTCAAACTGTCCAAGAGTCACAGTCTGTACAGTATATTATTGGTACTTGCTTGGAGAGAGACAGTAACTCTTGCCTTTTCAGCACAACTTGAAAGATGTTGGACAACTCTTAGGTCCCCTTCATTGCCTTTTCTCTAGTGGTCTCAGAATAGTGAAAAGTCAATAACCCTGGCAGAAAAAAAAAAAAAAAGATAAAATATTTCTTTAAAAAGACTGTACATTTCTAAATAAGGCCATGACTATTTTTACGAAACACTGGCTTTTGGAAGCTTAATTGTCTTCATTCTGTTAATACAAATTAAAATGATACTTGCTGGCAAGATGAACCTATAATAAAATCTAGTTGTTGTACTGAGAGCTGTGAAAGATTTAGATGAATCAACCTTTTTTTTCTTTTCCCCTTAAAGCTATTATAGATATGTTCTGTGACCTGCCCTTATCTTTCCCTGGCATGTCTGCATACTGCAACGTTTGTCACAGGCTGGCTGGGTCTCTGCTAGCCATGCATGCAAAGCCTGCAAGGCTAGATGCAAGCTCTGAAGCTGTGTCCTATCTTGTTGCCAGGGAACAGTGACGAAAAAGTGCCTGAGCTAAACTCAAATTTACGAACCGTCTTTGCAATGAGCTGCTTATGTGACCTTGGGCAAGCAATTTGTGTGGGGTGAGATTCCTCTCTTCCAGTGTCAGGCTCTCAGTAGTTAAGACTCTGACTTCAGTTTGATGGAGGACTATACCTGTGGGAGGGGGAGCAAGAGAGAGAGACCTGTCCTCTATTTTAGATGTTTGTCTAAAAAGGGGACAAACCTCCACTAGGGACACCTGCTTCTCTCCAACTATAGTATAAGCCCAGGTGGCTACCTTAGACTGATACCTAATATCTGGACTTCTGAAGGACAGTGAAAGTGTTTGAACTGTGTTAATTCCCATCTGACCCAGGTACAATTTCTGAAGTCTTCACAGTTGTCACAAAGGTTTCATTCTGTGTTTGGTGTTACGTGACATGTAACTGCAACGTCAGCGAGACGTATTTTGCACATCCTTAGATTTCTGAGGGTTGTTGGCGGTTATCTTTGAAGGGATGAAGAATTCCTCCCTCCTTCTCACTGTTTTTTGAAGCTTGAGTTATGCTGTTCAAAGTACTTCACAGTCATGGTCGGTCCTTATCTGCAAGGCTTACTCACCTAACCCGCTCTTTGAAGATCCTTTTCTCTGAAGGTGGCAAGAAGGGACCTTTACCCAGCAGCGGTGAAGGGGTGTCAGTGGACGGCTCATGGCACCCATCACCCAACAGTGTCAGGAGCCAAATAAATCAAGATCAGTAACAACAAGCACACAACCTGTCTGTGGCAGAAAGTTTATTCTGGAATAAACATGCTGAAAATTGGCCTTGGGGAGCCTGGAAGGTGTGAGCTGCAGCTGGAATAACTTATTTCCAAAATCATTTGATCCTGGTGGGATAATCCTGTAGCTGTAAGTGCACATTCTGCAGGTAAGTGTGTGCATCTTGGTCTGACGGATTTCACGTGGCCTCTTTCTTCAGTGGTGAAGACAACTGGATACATTTTGGGTGAGAAAGTGAATGACCAGTTCACAACTTTTGATTTCAGATCAAGCAAGTTTTCACCAGCAGGAGGAGAATTAAGAGACCTCTTTCCTTATAGACACTTCATTTCAAATTATCTTCTATTTGATTTGCACCCCTCTCATTCTACCAAAGGGGAAATGCTTTTCTGGTCTCTTATGAACTAAAGCTGAAAGATTTCTTCTGTGGATGCTTTGACAGTTTGCTGAAGCTTCTGCCTTAGCTTTGATCTCCTTCCATCCTCTCCCTATTAATTTTTAACACTTGTTAAAAGATTTGTTCTATTTGTGAGTCGTGAGAAGGTGTCTTAATTTATAGACAAGCTCGAGTATATCTTGCTGTAATTTCCAAGTGTAATTTTTTCCCCTTCAAGAATTTAATTCATGTTCCCAGCTACCATACAGCAGCATAACTACTTTGAATCTTATTAAACTCTCTTGATATGCACCTGACAGGCTTCTGACCTTGTTAGTTATGAAATTTAGAGCTGATTTCTCACCAAGAACTTCACACCTGAAAGAGGCCTCAGTCAACTACAGCAAAAACTCCTGGGTTACATTAGAGGAGAAACAAACACTTTTGGTTATCAGGAACTGGGATTGCAGGAAATATCAAAGTTATCAATATCCAAATAGACAAATGAGTAATTCTTATGAAGAAAATATATATGAAAATCCAATTTTCCTTATGGAAAACAGCAAAGTTTTCTGCAAACCTCTCTCATACTATACTTTTGAAACTTCTTATAAGTGCTTTATTCTCCTCCACTTACCTGTTTTTCCACACTGAGAGTGTACAAGGTTGCCTAGGACACCAGTAATAAACATGAAAATGAAATGGATCCACAGTCCAGGCTTGACTGTGATCTATGGGAAGGATTAATACTATTAGTAATATAATTTCTTGGGAGAGTACTGATTGTTTTTATCTCTTTCTGTACATAAAATGAGCAGATTTTTGTCTCCTGTCCCTATCCTTCAGTACAGATGAGAAATTTTGGGCTTTTTCATGTTTTTTGGCTGGAAACCTCTGCAAATCACAGGGCAACATACAGGCCCTTTTGACCATGTTAGCTGCAATAAAGCCAGGACAGGGATAAAGGGGTAAATGCAGTTTCAGGCTGTTGTCTGAAAGGTAGTGTGCTGCAGTTTTAGTGCCAAATGAATCTATTTTTGCTGGAGAAAATATTTTTTGATCTGTGCAATGGACAAAATGTCTCTAAGGCTCATCGGCTCAATGAAGGGCCATGCTGCTGCTGCGATATCTTCTTGTGAAACAGTGAGGATGAAATACACAGACCATGGTCCAAAAGACCGTGCGCCAGATCCTGTGGGAGGAGGATCAGGGCCCCTCTGAGAGGGTGTGGGCTGGCTCCATGCTGCCGGTATTGTCCTGCAGCCCACTGGCCTCTCTCAAAGGGGAATTTGGCATTTACGGGTAACCTTCAACATGAGGTGCATTCCTTGGGAAGTAGGTATAGGTTAAAACAGCAGAAGTGGCCTCTATTGTCCTGCCACATGCTACATAGTAAATGGCAGATCAGAGGAATGCTTTAAAGATGCTTTTCAGCTGTAAAATTCACATCAAGACTTCACCTGTTACCCTGCTTTCTTCTGCCCTCCATCCCATTTTCTGTTCTCTCTCTCTCTTCTGTTTTTTTTCAGCCCCTGGTCTGTGATATTTGATATCAAAGAGCTTTTGTTGAAGCAAAGCTTTCATTCACACCCTCAGCCTTTGTTTTTTTTCCTCCCCAATCTCAGGACACTGCATGCCCAAGCCCTGCTCTGGGGACAAGGCACTTGCTGGTGTTTTGTTACTAGAGCATTGCAAATGCATGATTCACCCATCCAGGGCTCTGCTTGCTTTGGTGCATCTCTAGAGACAGACCTGTCTGGCAGCCCATTAACCATCTCCATTGACTCCAAGACTCTGATGCATGCTGCAGGAGTGAAAAGAAAGAGCTTTAAAAACCCCAACACAGTGCCTCAACTCTTTCCCTTGTTTGGGATGTTGGAATGTTCTTTTTCGGGGCAGAAATCCTCTATCAGCACGTGCTCATAAAAGGTGGCAACAAGATCCAGTTGTGTTGCTTCCTGTGCTAATCTGGGTTATAAATTAATTCCTCTGGAGCATGCTACAAATGTCCACACAAATACCCATGCAAAACATTTGTCCTTGCTTCCACAGGACCCTGCAACCGCCTCTCTTTTCTACTCAATAGATAGAGGTACAGCAGAGTCTGGATCTAGAGAAAGAAGCCTTCCACACATTTCACTGACTTCCTTTCCTTCCTTCCTTCTTCAGGCATATTTTGGCATTTTGTGTTGGATCCTGTTAGGTGGCACAAGATTTTGTGCACCTCTTAGTTTGAACCCCCAAGTACAGCCGCTTCCAATCTACCATTCAGCTACAAAAACATATGGTTTCTTCCCTCTTCTGCTCAAAGCTTTTGCTTTCTTATTTTCTAAGTCCCTTCTAAATCTTCTGTCATCTCTGTGTTTTGCTCTGCATGATGAATTTCTATTGCTTCATAAGGTGGGGGGAGAAAACATAATAACACTTTCTCCTGCACCCACATCCTTCCAAAAAAGCTTGTTCTTCGTCTGATCTCAGCAGAGCCATGGAAGTTAAGTACTCTCCTAAGATGAGTTTAGAATCACACAAGATCTTGACAATAAAAGTATATAAAGACTGAAATAGACACATTTCATAAAGCTACAGTTTTCCTAGAAAGAAAATCTTCATGTATCCTGGAATTTATCCATTTTTAATAGATCCATTTCCCAAATCTTCACATTTAAGAGCATAAAACTTTTTGTTCTTCTCATCCCAAGCACATTAATTCTCCAGGGAAATCACAATGATTATACACTGTTGCAGTAAGCACATATATACCTATTGACATTTGCTAATTAAGTTTGTTCAAACAAGTGAGGTATACCCTGGAGAAGGTGAGAGTAAATGCAGACTTGAGAGGGAGGAAGTGTTGGGAGGGGATAATAGTCAGAAAACTGATAATTATTTGTTTCTTGTGATCTATTTAAATGGCAACCAAATGAAAACCTGTGCAGGCTTTGAAATGTAAAGTGTCCCTGGGTCAATGGCCTAAGCTCTGCCCTAAACAGGCAGGAGAATCCCAGCTTTGTGTATCCTGAAAAGTTAAAAACACAGGATGTCTGAATTTCAGCCTGGGTGCAGATATTAGATACGTATTGACAAAAGTAAGCTGAATCAGTTTATAGCATCTTCCAAAATGCGTACCAGTAGGAAAGAACCTGTTTCCTGTGATGTTATTATTGAGCAGGGATTTAGTATCAAAGCAGTTTATAGTAAAACTGAAAAAATCAAAACCTTTTTCCTTCCTTGTTCAGGAAAGGAGCAGTTTTGGTTGCATTGTTGCCTTTTAATATATATATATTTTAGTTTTAAGAGCACTGAAATATCCCATTTCAGTGTTTCCATAAGGGATGAAAAAATTCTTTCTCGGGTGTGACACTCAGCTGGGCGTTATGCAATAGCACTTGCAGATGCACAACCCTTCTCTGTCTTACTTTCAAGTAGTGCATCTTTTCCTCCTCTCTTTCTGTTCTCACTTCAGTATGAGCCTCCAAGTCACCATCAGGCTCAGCTGGAAATCCATGTTTCTTCTCCCCTATTTAAGGACTATGGGCTGTAGCCCTGTGGCTTCCACCTCAACAAGTCTGAGTTCAGTTCAATATCTTAATCTCTGATTTTTGAGGGGTAGCAGATGGTCTGTCAGCCCTCACAAACCAACGTGCCATTCATTAACAAAGAAATTTCGTAGGAAGTTATCTAACTTGCTGTTTTAGCAAGGTATCACCCATGCTGCACCAGAGCCATGTGTGTTTAGGAGTTCTTGGAGAAGTCTCAGCTTTTCTACTCTGCTCACTCTTAGTTGTTTCCACTGTTAAGTCTCCACTTGATCTAGCCACTCAGGCCTCCCTTTACAGACAGCACAGAGAAATAAGTAGCTTTGGAGCATGGTTCAGCCATTTTATGTGCAATCTTAGGATGAAATGAATTTGAAGTTGTATTTCTAATTAAAAGGGAAGCTAAATAACAACAATTTACATGTGGGAGTGTGTGAGTGGTCTGATGGATATCATGTGAGTTGTCTTTTTCTCCCTACCATCTAGGACATGTCCAATATAGTTCAATATATAATTTCTCTTGAACTAGGCACTGCTAGTCAGTGCTTTCTCAAGTCTCTCGTTACCTCCTGTCAATATGGAAAGTCAATATTATTTATGTCCCAGAGCAATATTTCCTGTGAAAAAAAAAAAATTCTGTATCCCAGTCTACGAAGACTGCTCTCTCTAAACTAGGAGAAAAGACATGTCAGTTTTAACACTGATCTATTGGTAGAACATTTGCTACATGTGTAGTGTTTGCCACATTTTATTAGCCTAATCTGAGTACTTCAGGTCATGAAATTGCTGCCGCACACTGTTTAAATTCACCTTTGCCCACTCTAAAGATGCAAAACACATCAGACAGTACCAAGACCGTGGGGTGTCTCCAGAGTCCAGAGACAGCAAAGCTGGTGAAGGGTCTGGAGAGGAGGTCTTATGAGGAGAGATTGAGGGAGCTGGGGTTTTTTAGTCT
The DNA here is from genome assembly GCF_963921805.1 of Phalacrocorax carbo. Lineage (NCBI taxonomy): Eukaryota > Metazoa > Chordata > Aves > Suliformes > Phalacrocoracidae > Phalacrocorax > Phalacrocorax carbo. The sequence continues at coordinate 8,389,038 of NC_087513.1, read as the reverse complement.
GGAGAAGAGGAGATTGAGGGGAGACCTTATCACTCTCTACAACTACCTGAAAGGGGGTTATAGTGAGGTGGGTGTTGGTCTCTTCTCCCAGTCACTAGTGATAGGATGAGAGGAAACTGCCTCAAGCTGCATCAGGGGAGGCTTACATGGGATATTAGGAAAAGTTTCTTCACTGCAAGAGTGGTCAGGCACTGGAACAGGCTGCCCAGAGAGGTGGTGGGGTCGCCATCCCTGGAGGAGTTCAAAAAACATGTAGATGTGGCAATTCGGGGCATGGTTTAGGAGACATGGTAGTGTTGGGTTGATGGTTGGACTTGATGATCTTAGAGGTCTTTTTCAACCTTAATGATTCTGTGATTCTAGGAGTGAGAAGTATTTTTCTCAACAAGCAACAGTACTTCCTAATCTGGGGCTACTGAGGTTTCAAAGTGATGTTCAAAATGAGACAATACAAAACTGGGAGGAGTGCTTGATACCCCAGATGGGTTGTACGGCTATGTGGAGGGACATCAACAGCCTGGAGAGATGGGCTAACAGGAACATCATGATGCTCAGCCAAGTGGAATGCAACGTCCTCCACATGGAGAGGAATAACCCCTTGTGCCAATACAGGCTAGGGCCGACCAGCTGGAAAGCAGCTTTGCAGAAAAGGACCCACCCAGGGGGTCCTGGTGGACACCAAGGTGGCCCTGTGCCAGCAGCATATCCTTAAGGCAAAGCAGGCCAGCAGTCTCCTGGGCTGCACTAGGCAGAGCTTTACCAGCAGGTAGAGGGATGTGATCGAAAGATCACATCCCTCTGCTCAGCACTAGGGAGACACCACATCTGGGGTGCTGAGCCCAACTCTGGGCTCCCCAGTATGAGACAGACATGGACATACTGCAGAGAGTCCAGTGAAGGACCATGAAGGTCATGTAGGGACTGGAGTACCTGTCATATGAGGAGAGACAGAAAGAGATGGGGCTCTTCAGTGTGGAGAAGAGAAGGCTCAGAAGAGGTCTTATCAGTGTTTATAAATACCTGAAGGTAGGGACTAAAGAAGAGAAAGCCAGGTTCTTCTTAATGGTTCCCAGTGGCAGAACAAGGCAATGGGCACAAACTGAAACACAGCCAATTCTGTTTAGATACAAGAAAAAACTTTTTTTGCTGTGAGGGTGACTGAGCACTGGCCCGGGTTTCCCAGAGAGGCCGTGGAATCTCCATTGTTGGAGATATTCAAAACTCAGCAGGACATGGCCCTGAACGATTTGCTATGGGTGACCCTGCTTTGAACAGTGGGGTTGGATGAGGTCGTCTTCAGAGTGCTTTCCCACCTCAAGCACCCTGTAATGTGATGAGCAACGCTCAAGGTGACATGCCGAGGCCAATCAAGCCTGTGCTTCAGATGCAGAGTGCGAGTCCTGCCTTTGTCCGCCTGCTGGGAGCATATGCTGATACTGTGGTTCCCTTTCCAGAGCATCCTTCTGGGGCTTGCACGGGCAGTTCTGCCACTCTGAGACGTTGGAGATGAAGTCAGCTGATCTGATTGCTTCCAGGCTTCCAGCTATCGGGGAAACTCTAAATGCATGTCAATTGTGACATATCTGTGTTCAGGATAAAGTTTTGCAGACTGCAGATGTCTCTGCTGCATCAAAAGGCTGAATGGAATACTCTTTCCATTGGTCTAAAAATAACGGGTTTTGAGAATCCCTTTGGAAATATGTTTAATGCTACTACTCCCTAGAAAAAACAGATTTTTACCATGTGGAACAGGTGCATTCAGCAAAGGTCTGTGCTACCTGTAACTTACTTCATTGTTTTAACTTCTCTGCAACACGCCTTCAGACGGTCCTGCTGAATGTGCACTGCATAGAAATCAGTCGATACAAAGCTTTGTATTTCCGTAGGGACAGAGGCTGCAGACATTCCAATGCATAGAAGAATACAGACTTAAACTTTTCTCTCCACCTATTAGATACTCTCCATTTATTCACTAGAGCCCAGAGTGCAGCAGGTAGTACAGGAAGAACTCCAGCAATTCTCATTGCCATATTATTTTATGAAGATTAATGAACAGAGAAGTGAACAGGAGAGCTCAGCAATCTGTTAAATCAGGGTGTTCAGGCCTGTTTGTAACAAGCAAATAGGTCTGGGGACAAAGTGATATAGATGAGAGGTGTTAAGATACGTTCACTGATTTCAGAGCTCTGCAAACAAAAATCCTGCGGTGTGATCTGTCATTCATTTTGATTATGGATTACAACCAGCAGTGGAAGACACCTTTGGAGCGTACTGCGACTAACTGTTTTCTTTTACTGAGAGAGTGAAATGCAGACTCTATAGACCGAAATAAGCTCTTTCTTTTCAAACGTGGAGCGAGCAGAGGAGAGAAATCCTTTGGAAGCTTCAAGGCTTTGTTGGTTTTTTTTAATTTTATGTTTTGCAAGAATCTTTAATTTTAAAAGATTGAAACTATGTCAAACATGAGTCCTTTTTCTAGAAAGGCCTGTTTAATTGAAATACCTAAACTGTTTCTTCAGGCTGCAAACCAAACTGCAAGACCAATACCTGACATTTTTGGAGAGTTCAAAAGGTTGCAATTCAAGTAATGTATTTAGGGTCTCTGACACTAATTATTTCTTGCTTAGCTGTTTGCAAGATCTATGCAAACAGATCTATGGTTAACAGAACCAAGTTATAGCTATATATGCTGGAATAGTGCCAGGAGTGCTTCAATGTAAAGCCCATGGGATTTGCAGATCAGTGATTACCATTGCAGGAGGCAGTGCTGGATCTGGGCATGCAGCCCTTCTCCCTCCCCTCCATCTCACTAGCTTCCAGCCCTGATGGAGGCCCATGGTGACACTATCCATATATAAACCCCAGTTCAGCCCTCTCAGGTACTAGGACCAGGCATTCTCACTAGCTCAGTGCTCTCCACGTCTGATGAACCCCTCAGCAGATGCAGTGGAGTCACACCATGGTGTGGACAGCAAGAAGTCCTGTTAGAATCAATGGCCAGGCATGGCAGTAAAGGGCCATTCCCTGATTGCACCATATAAATGGAAGGGTTCTGTTTCTTCACTCCAGGTGTAGGCTGGGAAGGGGTAGGACAGTCTCTTCTTTAAAGCTATTCCATAGCAGAAGGAGTAGGACTCCCACCATGTGCATGTGCACAAGGCAATTTTGTTCCTTTCATTAGATCGTGATCTTATTTTGGGTAGAACCACACTCTGAATTCCAAATGATTTAATTCATTAGTTCAGAGAGGGAAGGTATATAAACTGATGCTGGGGAATGTGGTGGTTTCTTATCTGTTGACATCCTCCTACAAACAATTTCAAAGGACACATAGCAGTGTCTGTATCTTCTCTCACCGGTGAATAGATGCCTCTTTCTTGTGAATTTGTCAGACTGGTTTTGTTCTCCATCTTTCAGATGCTGACATGGTACTAGGGCTACTGTGGGCCGATGTTAGCTCACATGCTGCTTTTCAGCGATGTGGTACAGATATAACTGACTATTTTCTGCTTCCGTTTTTCTGCACAGTGAGCAGAGTTATTTTGACAGCTATCTGGTTTTTTATCATTCAGCATTCATAATGTTCATAGTAGAAATTGCAGACAAATTCAGACAACATGGCTTATGACTGTTATAGATACTTGTTTTTAAAAACCACCTCTTGAAATAAAATCATTTATATGGTCAAAGAAACATTAATTTCATGAGGTGGATGATGGAAATCTTCTTTTATAGCACTTTAGTTCAACGGTGCAAATATATAGACTAATATATTCGTGTATGTGTAGATACTTATTTCAAAATGAAGAATTTTTACTGCCAGCTGTACCAAAGTGATAAGTTAAGGTTGTAAAGTATGGAATTATTCACATGTAATTAATTTTTCATTGTCTGTATGTGCATATATGTGCTTTATTGCCTCTTCAGTAGGCAGAACAAAAATATGCACCATCTTACCTACGAGCAATTCCACACAGTAATGAGACTCTTCAGGTATGAGAATGCATCTCTTTTCTCTCTCACTCCCTGTCACACAGATGGGAACTAGCTTCTGCTGGGGTGCCGACCCAAAGGTGGGTCTTCATGAGGGGAGAACAAACACCAGAGTATTTGTCTGCAATTAGTTCTGTTGCATGTGTTGAATGATATAGCTTTGGCAAGCAAAAATCAAAGCACCCCTTTACACCTGCTTGAACCCTGGACTCATCTAGGTTCAAGCATCTTCTTGTATTTGTTGGTATATATATTATATAAATATGATCATATATACATATGATATATTTTTTATTCCTTTGAGTTCACATTTGATGATATATTTCTGGGTTTTTTACCTCTAGCAAGTAATGAAAGGAGGGAAATGTGAATACCTGAGGTACTTGCTGAAGAGAAGTGTTGTTCCAACCCATTTATGAGAAATGTATTGAAATAAGGTCACAGCAGACTTGAGTGACCTGTGGGAGTCCCCTGTAGATTGGACTATCTTTGCTGACTGCTTTGAACTCATACTTTATTGATTTGAATGCTATCTTCAGATTTAACATAGTGTTCAGGAGACGATTTAACTTCAGTAATATTTTTGTGCTGAGAGCAATGCTTAGTTTCACAGAGGAATCATCTTGCAGAGAGAGATGGCAAATATTAACCTTTAAAAGCATAATGATTTATCCCCCTAATTCATTGCAGACTTTTACTGATTAGCATCAAGGTCTGATAGAGCTGTTATATTCATAAGTGATTGCTGTTACTGGATACACTGATGTTTCTAGACACATACTTTTGGGAACTGGGCACAAAGAGAAGTTTGGCAGAGGTATGTTATAGTACTGCCCGCGCATGGTCGCTCCTACCTTTCCCTGATGTGTCTGGCACTGCGCACACCGAACACAGTAGGTTTGCAGTATGATCAATGATTGATCTTACTGAACAAAGCTCTTCCAGTTTTCTTTGTTATACACTTCTTTTGCTGAAGAAAAAAAAAATGTTGTACCTACTCTAAAATAGATCAACATGGTTTTCAGAATAGGTTCCCAGAGAAATTATATAAATTTCTTGGTGTCTCTAGTTGTTGCTTATAGGAAATCTTTGAAATAGATCTAACATTGCTATAGCATCTGCCACCCCCTGAAATTCTCCATGCCTTGCTACAGACCTCAGATGCATGTTCCCCAGGTGAATGGGGATGATTCCAAACCCTGATCGTGGTTGCATTTGTGCTTGTAAGGGGTGGCAGTTCATCTATCAATCACCCCCTGCCATTCTATCTGTCTTCAGAAGTTAAGCCTTTGATACTTTTTTCCAAGTAAGCCCTAGGAAATTCTGAAAACCCTTCTTTGAATATGCCCAAAGGACACTTGAGGGTTCTTTTATTGTGCTTCATAGCCCAAATGAAAAAACTCTCTAGCAGATGATCACACACCTTAGATAGATTACTGACTCTGATCTGCCATTCTTCATTTTCATATGACCTTTTCAAGAAAAAACAGAATGTCAGGAACTGTAATGACAATAGCTAGGGGTCTTCCAGCAGTTGGGCACAATGTAATAAGCTCTTAGGTAAAGTACTTATTGCAATAACTTTTCTCTGGTCAGTGACAATGATTTAAATGTTTTTCTTCTCTCCTCATCATAGTCCTCCCATTTGGATGTCCTAAACCAAGAGAACAAGTTCATTAGAGAAAAAGAGGCAGAGGTCCAGGCTCCACTGACTATGAATAAAGTCTGGGTAGTAAATTGGAGTGGCAGGAGGAAAAGAATTCCAATTTGATTTGCAAATTGACTCTCTTCCACTCCCATTTGCAGAAATAAGGCCCATATGCCCAGTAAGCAATTGCTGCTCAAGGTAAAGCTCTGCACCACAGAGGGTTTCTTGGCAGCAAAAGAAAGCAGCATTGCCACTCTGTTACGTATGCCAGCTCTAATAAATCTGCGGATTAGTTTCCCGGCTGCCACAACTGAGCCAACTCAAAACCATATGGTTGTCCTTTCTTAAATATTGCCATTCGAAAGGAGCGTGGCTGCCTCCCTTCCCAACTCATTTTTGTTCTGAGGTGAGCTCTGCAACAATGAGGAATCATAAATACAGGAAAACTCTGTGACTTTATTTATCCCTGTTGCCTAGTCCAGCTGATGGTATGAGATCAGAATTGCATTTTATCGGCATTCTCGCAATTTCCTTCTGTTTACAGCCTGCCCTCTGGTTCTCTTTATGAATTGGAGTGAGGCACAGCATGTTCACCTGGCTTATTTATTTGCAAGGAAGAGTCCCTGGGACGTATTCTGAATCATACTTGTTATAATCCTAGAAAGTCTTATGAAATAGTTTAGAGGTTCGTGGGCTGAAAATGAGATTTTGGTTCAGGGATGTATTATTTATTCTATTTTTCCCAAGCCTCAAAGATACACTCCTACCTATTAAGCACTAATCTCCTTTTGTAAATGTGCTGGGGCCAGACCCAACTGCTGTTCTTTTATGGATAGCTTTCACTTCTGCAAATAGTCTTCATCAGCTGATGGGACAACCCCCTTCTGTGAGTGAGAGAGACACGACAACACCAGAGGAGAAGACTGATTTACAACATGGGATGCTTAATCTGTTCATCTGGAGGGGAAGGTATATCTTCCCTCTTGAAATTAATCTTTTAAGTCTCTTCTAAATTACTATACTAAAATGAAGAGTCCCGTTCTCACGTGTAAGTGGATACAACTTGGATGGTCGGTGTGGCTGCTGCATCGGCAGAGCCTTCTGTCAGGAGTTGTGAACCTTCCATTGGGACACCTGAACAGAAGATACATTCACTTCTGAACTACCATAGTTTAAAACTTATGTGTTAACACTACTAGAAATGACATTTCAAGAGATAGAAAAAAGTCTGTATTTAGTCCTAGTTCTGCAGTGGTTTAACTTTTTTGGGTAGTGCTTTAACTACCTTAGTTCAGGCTTTTTTTTTTTACCCCTTTTCTTTGTTTTCTTTTTTGCTTTTCTTTTGGGTGGGGGGTGAGAAAAGCTTAACCTAAATCTTGATACCAATATAACCTCCAGACTGGATATAGCCATACAGGAAAGTTAGTTACTCTCCTTTCCAGAGTCCTGCATTTGAAATAAAGCCTCTCTACAGCAACAAAAGTGTCTCCACATTGAAGGGCTTGTACACTTTGACCTAAATCAATACTGTTAAGGTACTTCAATGCTTTTATGGAGACAAAGGCACTCTTTAGAGGGGCAGTGAAAGATTTCATTAAACTTGCTGTGCTTTCACCAGGTAATCACTGTAAGAACTAGCTTCTGTTTTGCCTGGGTTGTGTCTCTTCTCTCACCTCTGTTTTGATTGCTGTTGATTCCTTTTTTCAGACCAATAGAGATGCATCACTTTAAAGAAAGATTTTCCTCCTTAATACAGTAGGGAGATACAGTAAAGTTCTAATGTTTTCACCCTCTCTCACCTGTGGTTTTGTATATGAGATAAGTAATGAGATACCCTCTTTCTAAGCAGTGTAGTAGAGCTTGAGGAGTCTTAGAATGTGAAGAGGAAAAAGACACCCTGTCTTTGAGTGTTGTAGCAGGCAATTTTACTCATCCAGAGCCTAGGCTTAGACCCAAATCCTCTTTCTGATGTACAGTAGGTTTGTATTTGTCCAAAGCCTCGGTCAAAATTATTTTTTTCCAACAAGAAATAGGTTTTTCCTTCTGTTGTCTGGTACTGTCTAACAAATCTGAGACCAAGACTCACCAGAAGATCACCTTCTGCTGTACAGTTGTTTGTATTTCTGTGGTTTGTCACTGGACTCGCAGTTTTGGACTGCAACAAAATCACTGATGCTTTATCTGAGGATCCTGCTGGCAAAGGGACAATGTTGTGCTGAGGATGCTGGGACGGGGCTTGCAGGAACTCCTGTTTCTGCCACTGGGTGCTTGTATGGTCTTTGTCAAATTTACATCAGCTATTTCCTTTTTTTCTCAGCATTTTTTAGTATTAATTAACCTTTTTCTGCTTATATTGTAAGCCTTTGAAAAACACTTGCTTACTCCTCTGTGAGTACCTTGTACACACAAGTCTCAGCTGTGGCTTCTGTGTGCTACAAAATATACAGAATAGACTCAGATTTGCCTTTACTGTTTCCCCTAAAACACCTTTGTCACTTATAGCTAAAACTTCCAGCAAATCATTAAACTACAAGGACTGAAACTGAAGGCCAAGATGACCTGAACTTCTGTGTCTTGAACACCTCAAAAGGGAAAAAAGCCCTCCCCACATATAAGGGGAACTTTGATAAACTGAAATAACAGCAGAAAAAGCCGAGCATGTGAAAGGTGGGAGGCAGCACAGAGAAAGTAGGAGAGATTGGTCAAATTGCTCTGGAAGAAGACTGGAAGTCTGGCCACACTAGGTGGTCTTGCCAGCTCTGTGGTCCCACTGGGGTCTCACCCTCCGACCAGGAGCAGACCTGCGGCAGATGTAGGAATCATTTGAGCCCCAACTCAATTTTGCAGACTGTTCCATTTTAGTTGTCTTTGCATCATCTCCAGGTGCAGGGGTATAGTGAGACAGGCAACGTGTGTAGCTCGTGGCTGCTGTTGAATGTAAATTGCTCCTATAAAATGGAGCATCCCTCTGCAAACCTGCCTCCTCCAGAGTCCTCTCCTGCACTGTTAATGCATCATGTTACCTGCTTATTCAGACAGCAAGGTACCAACCCTCCCCCATATCTGAGCTGGTATTGCTTCCTCAGGGACAGCCAATTGCTTTGGGGCAAATAAACTCTTTAAGGCAAATATACGGGACCAAATCCATCTATGGTGCAATTTCATTGAAGTCACTGGGGTTTTACACCTGAGAGAGATGTGAAGCTTATTGCATAAAGGCAGATTTTTTTTCTGTCTTCCTTTCATTTACCTCTCTATGAATTTGAAATGAGCTCTTCTGCTCATGACTTATTTATGTTGAGCCATACCTTTAAACTCTGGGGCTTCTTTTTTTAAACATGATGTCCTTTTACACTATCGTTCCTAGTGGAAACGCTCAAATGATTAGCCAGCAAAAGGAAAACGTCATGGGACAGCATCAGCTGACACCTTCCTTTCTCCCACTGAAGCACAACAAAGGGACTGCACAGTTCAGATTGCTTTTTATTCCTTTGCTCTCCAGGGAGGAAACTTCCATCATTAATGGAGAAGCTGTTATACGTTAAAGGGGAACGGCATCCTGCAAAGCCATCCTGAAAACTCAGATTCATCCCAGCATCACTGAAATGCTCTCAGCTGATCTCAGAGTGTATTTTTCTTGCTATAGTGGATTTTGCAGGTAAGGCAAAAGGTTGTGGAGACACACATACAGGTTCAAAAGCAACCTTTAGGCCTTCTGTTACCTATGAACTTGTAAAGTGGGAGTCTTTCATCCCCTTTTCCTTCCATCTGAGCTTGTATAGATATTGGTTTACAGAAGAACATTTTTCTTCAACAGAAGAAGCCAAATAAATATCGAAGAGGAGTGAAGATTGGGAGATATATATGTATATAAAGAAAGGCTTCTGAGTACAAGTGCACGGCTTTGCATGGATGTGATCCCTGACCTGTGTGCAAGGTCTAATTACAGTGCCCTTCTCCAGCCAGGCAGAATCCCATAATCCATCCCACCAATGCTCCCCTCTCAGGAGTCAGCTCATTTTGAAGTAATTTTTTTTAATCCATTTTTTCAATTTGGGCAGACCTATTTCAGGAGATGAAAAGAAACCTCAGCATTTGACTATGCTCCAGAGCCATAAGAAATGTAGTGTCTTTGCTTATCTCGGAGTGCCCCAAAGATACCATTTGACTTAATGCTTTCTGCTGAAGAGGTATGTTCCAAAAAGTGTAGAGCAAAACCACTCTCCACAATCTTCGAGAAGTCATGGAGAACGGGGGATGTCTCAGAGGGCTGGAGGAAGGCAAATGTTACCCCTACCTACAAGAAGAGCTCGAGGGAGGATCCGGGTAACTATAGGCCCATCAGCCTTACTTCAGTCCCTGGGAAAGTTATGGAACGAATCCTCCTGGGGGCCATCACAAGTCAAATGAAGCACGTGACTGGGAAAAGCCAACATGGCGTCACTAAAGGCAGATCGTGCTTGACAAACCTGGTGGTCTTCTATGACAAAGTGGCTTGCCTGGTTGACATGGGGCGGGCAGTGGACATTGTCTACCTGGACTTCTCCAAGGCCTTTGATACGGTCCCCCACAGCCTCCTCCTGGAGAAATTAATGAGTTATGGCCTAGACAAGTGGTCTGTGCAGTGGGTGGGGAACTGGCTGACAGGCCGCACCCAAAGGGTGGTGGGAAATAGCTCCTTTTCCAAGTGGCAACCTGTCACTAGTGGGGTCCCTCAGGGATCGATGTTGGGCCCAATGTAATTTAACATCTTTATAAGTGATCTGGATACCAGCATCAAATGTAGCCTGATGAAGTTTGCAGATGACACCAAGTTGAGTGAGGAAGTAGACACTCCAGAAGGGAGAGCTGCTCTGCAGGGAGATCTGGATAGGCTGGAGGAGTGGGCCAGCAAGAACCTTGTGAAGTTCAACAAGGACAAGTGTAAGGTCATGCACCTGGGAAAACATAATCTGGGAGTGCAGCACAGACTGGGATCCACCTGGGTGGAGAGCAGCTCTGTGGAAAGGGACCTGGGGGTCCTGGTGGACAGAAAGATCAACATGAGCGAACAGTGGCTGCTGCGGCCAAGAAGGCCAACAGGGTGCTGGGTTGCATCAAAAAGGGCATCGCCAGCAGAGAGGAAGAAGTCATTATCCCACTCTACTCAGCACTTGTCAGGACACACCTGGAGCACTGTGTGCAGTTCTGGTCCCCGCTGTACAAAAAGGGTGTGGACAGGCTGGAAGGGGTCCAGAGAAGGGCCACCAAGATGATCAAAGGACTGGGAAGCTGCCATATGAGGATAGGCTGGGAGAGCTGGGTTTGTTCAGCTTTGAGAAAAGGAGGCTTAGAGGGGATCTCATCCCCGTGTACCAGTACTTAAGGGGTGGCTACAGAGAAGATGGAGACTCCCTTTTTACATGGAGTCCCATGGAGAGGACAAGGGGGAATCTTGCTCTTGGGGAGATTCCGATTGGACACCAGAGGGAAATTTTTCACAGTGAGGACAGTCACCATTGGAATAATCTCCCCAGGGAAGGGGTTGACTCGGCCACATTGGACACCTTCAAGAGTCGTCTGGACAGGGTGCTGGGCCATCTTGTCTGAGCTGTGCTCTTCCTAGAAAGGTTGGCCTAGATGGTCCCTGAGGTCCCTTCCAACCTGTGATTCTGTGATTCTGTGAAGCCAGGTGTCTGTCCTACCTTCTATGAACCAGCCCCAGGTTCATCAGTGTTACAGTAAGCCTTGGTTAAATCTGGTTGTTATTGTATGTTACTTGTGTGTTTGTAGGGATGTTGAAAGTCTTCCAGGTGTCTCTTAAAGGGTAGTGTGTGCTCTTGGAATTTCATACCATAGGACCACAACTTGTCTGCTGCTTGGCAGCTGTCAGAAAATAGAAACAACGACAAAGGGTGTTTTTGGAACAAATCAACAAGTGTTGCTATGGACATCATGGTGGGAATGAGTTCTCAAGAGGTATAAACCAGGATGAAGGCTTACCAAATAGATTCAGGGGTTTAGCACTGAAGTGATGCTCTTTAACAGAAAGGTGGGATAGATAAGAAACATGGACAACCAGGTGGAATAAGAATTGGGAAATAAGTCAGGTATGAAGACAGATTTATACACAAGTCCAGTATTTTGACCAAAGCTGGAAGCTAACTTCTCTGTTAAGTTTTTATTACCACTGCTTAACAAGACTCTTTTGGATGCTGTGCAGGGAAATTATCTGACCCAATGTAGTCTCTACTATATATATATATGCTTACATCTGTGCTGTTTGTCTTAACACCTTGTATTAACAGAGGAGAGAAACAGATGTTTTGAGGACCTGACTCATCTCATCCCAATTTAGCTAAAATAAGGTGAGATGTTTCATGACCTAAACATGCCTGTTTCCATTAAGAGAACAGGGAGCCTGGGCAGGAGGCTCAGATCAGGTGTCTCAGCTGGGAACATCCCTTTCCAGGCTTCTGTTGCAAAATTTTGTTTCCTTTATTCAATGAAATTTTCAGAGAAAATCAGGTTATGAGTATCCTGGCTTGTGCCATAGGCCACGGTGGCTAGTTTAAATGTGTGTGATGCATACTTTAAATAATGACATTTGTATTTACACAGGACTCTGGGAAATAGCTTTATCTCATCCTTTAAACGTCTCTCTATAAGAAGCTGCATCTTTGCTGACAAAGAGAAGATTTAGTGGGTGTTTAGTGTAACTGATTATCTGCTGATTCAATCAATTATGTGAACCTGGAGCCAAAGAGAACATTATGTGGTTTTATGCTGGCATTGCAGCTGCTCTGTTGCTCGACCCTGTGACATGTTTGCTGTCTGGTGTAAACATTTGCATCTGTCAGAGAAACCTGGCCTGTCCCCTACTGCCAAACTGCTCTGCTACAGAGACTGAAATCTTCCTTATTAGTTTGCATAAGGGCAAGCACAACCTGTTCAGAATTCAGGTGGAATAAATTGACTGGACAGAAAAAGAAATCTTTGAAAAAATAAATGCCAGGTCAGCCTGCAATACGGCTGAAAAGGATTCCAAGCTGGAGCCTGTGCAAAGGCTGCTCTTGGCTTTAGTGGCCTTTCTATTCTGCCTTCACATGATTACCTTTTGTACTGAAGTTTTTTTTTTTCTCAGTTGCATGGATGTAAAAGCAGAGAAAAGGAGGCTGACAGTGATCCTGTGTGGAGTAAATTGCAAAGGCAGATGTCGATGAGGAAAATGATGAGCAATTTTGCATTAACAAGGCCTTGGAAAGCAAAATTCCTTCTCTGTGGCAGAACAAACAGCACAACCACACAGGGGATCCAACCAACTGCTTCAGTTACAGTGATCTTTTGCAAGAAATAACAGACAGTGAGACTTCATCACAGCGATTCTTAGTGAGTTTCACATCAGCTGCCTGGAGAGCAGGGGAGAAATATTCATATATAAGCTACTGTATATGCTTGCTTCAGGCTCACTATCACCCACCAAACAAGAGCAGAAACAAATGCACTTCCTTCTGGAAACTTGTTAATGTCTGAAAGCTGGACGACATCTCGGCTGTCCCTTCCAGCTTAACCTGGGCGGGTGAGGTTAAGGATGAGCCTGACCTCATCCTCCCTGCCTGACCACATCCTCCTCACTGCCTGAAGAGCAAGGGAGATCACACAGGTCTCCACTCTGTCCCAGATGTCCTTTCCAGCACGGCCGGGGCTCTCTGATGCTCAGGTGGTTGCTCCGTAGCCCTTGCTCCTGACAGCAGAGAGGAGGTGGCACTGGCGCAGTCCATGGCAGGGGGTGAAGAGCAGCCCTCGCATCACCCGGCTGCAGGAGGACCCAGTCAGGCCCGCAGTCACATTGGAGGCGCAGCCCTTAGGAAATCTCACTGCCTAATCAGAAACAACTGTCTCCAGGGCTGACATTTCCAAAGCTCTGATATCGCTGGCAAAATATCATAGCAGTTCATCAAACTTGTTTGGAAGAAGTGGCTGTGCCTGATAGAGAGATGATGCACGGACTCGACGTACCTGCCAGTGCTGGGTGAAACGGGACTTGGGGCTGACACAGGACAGCTGGTGGTTTTGGCAGCTCACTGCTGGAAAATGGCTTATCTGTTTGTCTCTCAGTTCCTCCATTCTGTCTGTTTGTCTGTCTGCCCTTGTATCATCTCAGGCTGTAAATTCTTTAAGTGAGGAAACACTTTAAAAAAAAGTAGTCTTTCTGGTGTTGCAGCAGCATGGCAGCTGCTCCACGCCAGCTGCTCCTAAATACTGCAATAACACAGATAAATAATTGAAGCATGGGGTCACTCTAATATAAATGGGGGCCAAAATCAGCATCTATCTTAGCCCTGTGTTTTAACTGGCTTCACTTCTCTATTACCCTGAGGAGACTGAGAGAGAGAAAAAGGCAAAGCCACAATACAACTCTTATAATAAAGCTGTTTTACAGTAAGGACATAATGTGTTTGTTGTCAGACTGGGAAGAAGGGGTCATTCTGTGTTTAGAGTTGAATTTTTAATGCTTACAAGCTGACAAGCATAGGTAAATGCTGAAGAAAGTCACATGGCAGCACAGGTTAGAAACAGACTCTTTCTGAGGGATGTGAGAAAACATCGAAAAAACTTAGCATGTTGGGTTTGAATTTCTAAGTACTAGGAGGTATAAACTAGGAAAATGTACACGAAAGAGACATCTTGGGCTACAATGCTTTGAAAGTTCCCTTGAAATAGTCCTTTGTTTTCTTTTTTTTTTTTTAAGGCCTTTTCTATGGGGCCAAATTATTGCTCAAAAAATATTTTGTGGGGGTGAATTATTCTAAGCTCTAAGAGAGTTTGATCTCTTCGAGTGAAGAGAGGTGACATTCTTAAAGGCTTTGGGGTGAGAACCTGGGATATTTGTGTGCAGCCCGATGTCATTAGGAGGACCCTGTAGAAGTTAATAATGTAAATTATTAATTCCGTCAGTTCAGAGAAGGGGCCCAAGGTCCACCCATTTACACTCTTGCAAATGTGATGTTGCTTCTGGTTTTCCAGCAGCCACTGTGGAGACTGCTCTGATCACACAGAATGTAACAGCAAGGTGATACGTGCCATGGGCCAAAAATGAGCAGCTTCTCTGGAAATATGGCTGAAATACATATGTGCTTTCAGCAGGTGGAAGAAAGGTTTTGTCATTTTTTCTGAGAAGCTCTCGATCGAGAAGGGATGATGCCTTCTTTCTGTCATGAGATCTGGCTGGGTGATATTGCTCCTTTCTGGCCTTATAATCCTCAAATGTACATGGACCCCCAATGGGACAGACATTTCTGCATTCTTCCACAGATGTGAGGAGGCTCTGGGTGCAGCCTCTTGTTTGCATTGCTAAGCATGAGACTAGCATGGTATTAATTTAAAAAACATTCATTGAAATTTTCCACCATAGCCAGACTTGGAATCTAGATGGTCCTGATGCAACCTGCTGGAAAATAAAAAAGGAGGTTTTTAGGTATGACTCCTTTCTAACCAATGAATCCAAGCTGATATGTTGATTAGTTGGAATTTTCTTAAACATCTGAGTGCATAAATAGATAAAACCAGATTTTATCTGTTACAGTCAGGTCTGTCCGTATGTTTTTTCTACAAAGGTGCCAGTTCTAGTTTAACTTTATAGCCATTGACCCTCTTTGAGGTCTTTTTGCCTCCAGGTTGGTCTAACAGCCCTGTTATCTGTCTGAAAGGGGTTTTGCTGGGATGTCCAAAGGTGTCACTGACCCACTTGCCCCCTCTGCTCCCCCTCAAGCAGCTGTGGTCTCTGTAGTCAGTTTGGTTGGGTGGGAGAAGCAAGGAAAGCTGAAACTGCTGCAGAGGAGCAAACACCCACCGTGGGAAGCTGTCCTGGCTAAATGAGTAGAAAACATGAGAAAGAGCCCTAGAGAGCAATTAAAGTCCGTCTGCAGATGTTAGGCACTCAATTTCTTAAGTGCAGAAGTAATGACAGAGGATCATTTAAGGAAACATAATCTCTCTATATGATAAGATCTCTCTTATTGTCCAGTTTTTCAGGGAAAACGTTGCCTTGACAACATAATCTACTTGGCAGAGGTCTGCTGTTTTCTAACAGAGGCTGATCTGGAAGTACCTGACATAGGGAATGAAAAGTTTCACTGGGATTTCGGCTGAAGTACATGCCCCTGTAAAACCCTTCAGGACTGCCAAGAGAAGAATTAGAGAGAAGGGATGGGAGTGGGAGGGAATGAGACTGTGGGATCCCTCTCACAGGAGGCGGGTGCTGTATGCAGGAGCGGGTAGAGACCACAGCTCCAGGCTGGGAATGCATGATGCTGGTTTCACCTCCCCTGGCTCAAAAAAACCCGAGGGTGCAATCTCATGTTCCCTCGCTATCAACATGGTGCAGGTGGTGAACCTCGTGCTGCTGTGTGTCGCTATTTTCTGTTGGTTTTAACCTGGCAATATGAAGGCACGTGAAGTACAGACACATTCATCTGGTTCCCAGGTGCATCTTAAACTCTGATTGCATCCCTTCACTTGCATTTCAAGGGTCTTCAGAGAATAAATTCTGATATTTAAATATTTTTACAGCTTCCATATCAGGGCAGTGCAGCCTTTGCAGAAAAACCTGTATCATTGTGAGGAAATAAATAGTGAGTTACAAGCTGTCCAGAGAGGAGGGAGTATGTGGCATTTATTTGGCTGTAATACACTATCTGCCTAATTACCTCATATCCTAGGACATCCTTAATGTTTTACAAGAGAAACACAAAGAAATGAAGGTACAAAGCATGCTTCTACAGCTTATGTTTTCTTACTAATAAACACCTAATCTTCTCTTTGAGTTGATTTATGCAGCTGTGAACATTTTTTATGAAGTGTCTATTCAAGTTTCCCTTTAATTTAACATGTGATAAATGCAGCTTTGTTTGCAAAGTTAAGAGAAAGGCATACAGAATTTGGTAAATGGGACTATAAAGACTAGAAAAGCATGGGGAAAATCCTGTCTTCAGTGAAAAAACTCATAGGGCACAGGAAATTGCTCCAGCATAACCCATACACATTAGCTCTTAGCTCCTGTCTTCACTCCAAACATTGGGCATTGAAGTGTCAATCCTTCAGAAAAATCTGGTATTATTTAAAGGCCACAGCTGATGAAGAAGATACTGCATCCTTGGGTAAATTGTTCCAAAAAATAATTTTCTTGTTAAAAATATGCATCTGTATATTGCAAGCCTCAGGTTTCAGCCACTGGATATTGTTAGAGCATTTTCTGCTAAATCCAAAAAGATCTTGAATAAAATTATTTCTGTTAAGTAAATTCTTCAGGATGATCAAAGAGATAAATCATGTTCTGTTGATGATTAAAAGTCTACAAAGAAAAGAAAATAGCAAATAATATGTTTGAGGTTCAGTTTGGTCAAAGTTTTCTGAGCTACTTTACTGAGGGGTGTATTGGATGTATGTTCATGACATTATATACTCTGAGTCTCAGCAACAGACTTCTCTACAGAGTCTATATTTTAGATTAAGTAAAATCAGGATTAATTTCAGCCCTGCCCCTTGCAACTCTGTTCATTCAGCAGAGGTTACTCATCACCTGAAGGCCGAACAGTGGCTTTTAGTTGTTCTGGCAGCGGATCCCTGTTGCTTTGGTGCGTAACAAAATTATTAAGTCAGCAGTATTTGCCAATGGTTACACAAGCCTTGGATAGTTGCTGCAGTTCCCTTCTCCTTGTAATAGAAATTACCTGCGGCACCTCTGTCCCACAGAGCAGTGATGGCAAATGCTGACAATGCAAAAGCAACTGTTGTTCCTATCATGACCTATCAGATTCACAGTCCAAAGTTAGAGGATAAACCAATGTGGATGTGAAAATGTCATATTGCAGCTCATTCTTTGTTTTTTTTTTTTTTTTTCCTTTTGTGAGTTAGCAGTCAGAATCAAATTGCTTTATATAGCTGCAGTTAATCATGTTTATTACTGTAATAGCTGAAGACCAACATGACCCCGCAACCCAGCAGGGTTTTGCTGTGGCTGACGCTATGTATATGGAGAAGACGTGTTCATTAAAGTCATCTGTATTTCATGGCACAATTTAGAACCTAAGCCAAGGTGACAGGAGTGGCTGTGAGTCGGGGGCTCTTCTGATGGCAGGAGCCACCTGCATCCCATCCAGGCTCTCTCTGAGCAAGAAGGCAACCCTCTGCAGTGATCAACAGCATGAGGCGCTTCAGCACAACCCTGGTGCCTGGCCCATGCTGTTGGCATGGAGACTACAGCTCCATGTGACAGAGAAAAGTTTTTGTTTCTTTCCTTGGGTATGAAGACTTCCAGTTTGGTGACTGGAACCCAAATCTGTAGCTGCCACCATCTTCAGTCTGTAGTTTTAGCTTTGCAAATGGATTCACTTAAAATACAGTTGCTGTGGCCACTAAAAGATATCTGTACCTGCTTGCTCCCATATCTGTTTGCCTATTGAACTTGAGTTTTTGATCTGCTTTAGTGCACCTGCTTGTCTTCCCCATGAGTAAGAACTAAAATAGGTTGTTTTTTTAATTTCGTGTAAACCCAGGTGCTTCTGGTTGGAGGTTATGGCCGCTCTGCTGTGGAAGGTGTAACTATAGATCAAGTTCACAGCTTGGCTGGCTTGATACTAACCAGTTTTGTAGTGATAATAATGAAATTCTGAGATCTCATGAGAGCCATAAATCCCTCCCAGTAGAGACCTGGTAGATATTTATGCAAGCGGCCTTGCTGCTATCATCTTTCATCTCTATCTGGTCTAAAGTTTTCTCAGGTAATTCTCTGAGAGTAAATTTATCCTGCTTGGGATTCAAACCAGACTCTGGTACTTGTGCACTCCCAGGAAAATCTGTCCTGCTTAGTTGATGTTCTCAGACCTGAAATCCATATCCAGCAATCTTTGCCTAGGCTTCAAATCCTTTTTGAGGTGCTAGCATGCATCGACATATCACTATTGGTCATGCTTGGTGCCTAAACCCAGAAAGACTCCGGAAGGCATCTGCATGCAGACCCACGCGCTCATATTTGTATCAAGCCCAAGTAGGTGCTGAGCTGACAGTGACCCTGCTATATAGTGTCTAAAAACCATATATCCTGGAGCAGGCTGCCCCAGTGAGGTCTGACGGACCTCAGTTCTTCTATTTTAGCTTACAAACTATTCAACTGCTGTTCTAACCGGAGAAAAAAATTACCTTTTTTTTTTAATGAGTGTGTTGTTATAGTCTTCAATGTCAGCTTTATCTTCACTGTATTTCTTGTAACTGCTGCTGTATTTCTTATTCTCCTCTTCCAGGATAAGGGCTCCTCCGCTCAGCACCTCGGTAGCAGGCACCGCAGGGGGTAAGGGGAGGCTGGGTTTCTGGGTTAGATTTCTCTTGTGTTTGGTACAAATATTAAAAAATATTTCTCCATGTGCACTGTTGAAGAGAATTCCCATGCTTCGTGTTTCCAAGAAATCCAAAAAGACCCATCACTCTGCTATAGGGACTTTACTGTTGAGGACCTGACGTGGGATCCCTTTGGAACAGTCCACGTTATTGTGGCTTTGTTTCACCAAGCCAACAAACTTCTTTGGGTGTAGTGGATACCGTGACAGATCCACATCTCTAAAAATCTGCTTATGAGTCTGCTGCTGTTAGCTGTCCTAGATACCAAACATGCTGCACTGGCATATGGTAGCAAGCCCTCCATGCCATACCCCATGTGCGCTGATTCTTGCCCTGCTGTTGACCCATCATCACACATCAGTAATCACAACATTAAATACAGCTTCCCGCAACAAATCCTGGGAGATTTCTGTGAGAAATTTTGCTGTTCGTTCAAAAATATTCTCTTGTTCTTTGGCTTTCAATACAGTAATTATTAAAAAAAGGAATGAGTAATATTAAGCAGTATGGTCATGCACTTCAAAATTAGGAAATGCTTTGTGCGTCCTTGGGCAACTGCAGCAACTAACTTATGCGGTTGTGTCCTGCAGTCAGTGTATGCCTTGCCTGCTGTTCCCACTCCTCTCCCCATCTCTCCTGCTCTGCTTTTCAGCCATGCCCTACTTATGGCTGTTCCTGATTCCCCCTAACTCTCCCTCAACAACTGTCTGATCTCAACAACTGAGATCTTAGCAGATCTCAGGTTTCTTCTGTTGTCTGGGTCCTTTTTTGATATCCTTTGTCCAGCTGGACACATTTCTGTCCTTCTTACCCTTTCCTTGGTGGCTCCAGGCCTTCCCCAAATCCTCAGCTAAGCCCAGCTCTCCCTGCTTTCTCCCAGTCCCCATGCATCTCTTCGTCCCACCACCTCCAAGTTGTCGTCTTCCTCTAGGCTTGGTGTTTCCTCCTCTGTTTCTTGCCCTTGCTTTTGCTATCATTTAATCCCAGTTACTAGGAGCACATGGGAGCAATCATTACAAGAGGAACCTTTCCAAGCAGGAGGAAGCATGGCCTTGTGCTCAAAGAAGACAATATATGTTCAGTCTGGTGAACTTTAAGAGATAATACAAGTTCAAACATACTGTTTGGGGACAAATAATTAGATAATCATACCTTGCCTTTACCAAACAAATGCAAACTTTAATTTTTTTTTGCAAATATTCACAGATTAACTGAGTGGGCAGATTTCCATGGAATAGCAAAACTCTACAGAGTGATTATGGTGCAGAGACCATGCTTAACAACTTTCAGGCAGCTGCTGCATGGCCTGAGGTTGCTATAGCTTTGCAGATTACTGGGAATATTGAGAAATCCCTTCACTACACCCCCCTCACTGCCCTCCCATCTTATGCTCATAAACAACTCTAACTTTTGCTTGAATTTAGGGGGAGGAGGAAATAATCAACCTGAATCAGATATCCAGAATGAAAATTTCAGCCTGAATTATTAAATCTGAGAAAATCATTAGCAAGATGGAAAGGATCTTCCAGCTCAAGAGGGGCACAAACCCTTAATAATGTATATCACTGTGGTGGTCCAAGGCAGAAATTATTCCTGACCTGTAAGTATCCATTTATACCAAATGTTTGCTGTTGCTTCTTCATTCACCAAATATAGCAGCAGACTTTTACACTTTGTATATTATAGATTAGCACAGATAGAAGCATTTTGAGATAAGCAGTGGTGTGTTTTCTACTTCTTGCTTTTCACACCAGTCATGTGGCCCCACAGGCAAAGGGAATCCATTTGTGTTAGCTATACCCTTTTTTTCCTGAACACAATCAAGCTTCCTCTCTGTGCATTGCACCTTTTTAAAAATCATCTTTCCAGTACTATGTTTAGCTCTGCATGAATTATACCATTTGTTTTCACATTACTTTTATTCTCTTCTGGGACATGTAAATTTCTTCCAGCATTGCTGTGATGATTTAGGACCAGTTACTTTTTCCTCCTTCCACACAGATTTGACACCGTAAGGGGTGATTACTTCAGAGCCTTTTTAAACTAAAAAAGAAACCAACCCAATATTGCATTTGAAATTAGCATAAAAAGGATCTCTAGGACTCATATACAAACACCGTGCCTAAAAGAAGTTCTGACCTGCAGATAGGAAGAGATATTCTAATGCAACTTTGAACAGAGGTGTGGAGTAATTAGAGCTAGCACCATTACAAAAGAGAAAGAAAGAAAAAAAACAAGCTTAAAATAATTAGTCTCTAGTCCTGCCAGTATGTTTTTCACATTGATAATCCAAGTGAATGTGATGAATACTCACTTCTGGATCCAGCACTGAATAGTCAGATCATTCTTCGTAACACAAACACCAGAGCAGACAGTAAAAAAGAGTGCAAGACTGATATGTTTGGAAGCTGTGTGATGCACTCCTGACAGTCAGGAAGGCTTGGCTGTAATATGAAGGAAGCAAGACCAAAAGCATAGCTATTGAACATTTTTCAGTGTTAGCAGACCATGTCTCTGTTGGACTGCAGTGCGCTCTCAGAACCGTCTGGTTATTTCCCTGTGAACCTGCATTGATTTTCTTGCAGATTACATTAGTTTCAGTCACAAAAGAAATTGCATCTGTTCTACAGCTAATGCAAACCTACAGCTAGCGTTTTCCTGAAGGCTGCTTTTCCATGTCAAATGCAAGAAGTCAAATACATCTGGAAGCATGCATGGCCTTACAGAAAGAACTTCCACATCAAAGGTATCAGAGAGGTGGTACCAGTTAGCACTGACAGTACAAGTAAGTCTAAGGTGTACTATATTAACTACTGTCTTCTCAAACTTATTAGTTTCTAGAAATTTCAGAAAAAGCATCCTTAAAGCCTAATTCAATCTCTAGGTGAGTTTAATTACAAAGTGTAACTAATAAATAAATAAATAAGCACGGAAAACACCTGTGGATCCTGTTGGCATCTAGAGACAAGGTTCTGCAACTGGTACACTGCGATGAAGCAGCCTCATCCGAGATGGCACCTCTTTGCAAAGCTGGTTAAATGACTCTTTCAGCCCTGGATTTCTTTCTCCCTTCTTGAACTTTTTTTTCCTTTTTTTCCTTCTTTCCATTCTGTTCTTTCCCTAGGACTTGAACTGCTTTTTAATTAAGACTGAACAATTCTGTGATCACCCTATAAATAACCAGGCTACTCTGATCTCTCAAAATTGAAGACCATGCCTTCTCCTGCTCCCTTCTGTTGCTCATGGTGTTCAGGGGAAAAGGGGTTAATATGCTGCTTCTGCTGTTCCCATCATCTCCACACTTGATGTTTTTTAGTACCCTGCTGAAGCAAGGTGTTTTTTCTTGGATAATTCCTCACACTCCTTTGCACAGGGTCTATGTTACTCCAAGGGGCTGAGCTCAGCCCGAGGGTCCATCGGAACAGCATGCAGAAATCCTTTCTGGGGAAGTCTGTACAGGGCTGGGGGCTGGGCAAACACACCCAAGGCATGGTCCCCTCCCAAAAAAGCTAGGTTTTTTAAAGGCAAGACAAATACTGTGGTCGCCATCATGGAAACATGGTGAGATATCTCACACAACTGGACTGCCACAATGGACGGCTACAAGATCTTTAGAAGGGACAGGCAAGGAAGGAGAGGTGGAGGGGTAGCCTTGTATGTTAAAGAGTGTTTTGACTGTCTAGAACGCAATGGCGGTAATGATAAGGTTGAGTGCTTACGGGTAAGGGATCAGGGGGAAGGCCAATAAGGCAGATATCCTGGTGGGAGTCTGTTATAGACCACCCAACCAGGATGAGGAGACAGATGAAGTAGTCTACAAGCAGTTGGCTGAAGTCTCACAATCCCTAGCCCTTGTTCTCTTGGGAGACTTTAACTTACCAGATATCTGCTGGAAATACAACACAGCAGAGAGAAAGCAGTCTCAGAGGTTCCTGGAGTGTGTGGGAGATAACTTCCTGACGCAGCTGGTGAGCAAGCCAACCAGGGGAGGTGCCCCGCTGGACCTGCTGTTTATGAACAAAGAAGGCCTGGTGGGTGAGGTGGTGGTCGGAGGCTGTCTTGGGCTCAGCAACCATGACATGATAGAGTTCTCGATTCTTGGAGAAGAAAGGAAGAGGGTCAGCAAAACCGCTACCCTGAACTTCAGAAGGGCAGACTTTGGATTGTTAAGGAGTCTGGTTAACAGAGTCCCTTGGGAGGCAGTCCTGAAGGGCAAAGGAGTCCAGGAAGGCTGGGTGTTTTTAGAGGAGGAAGTCTCAAAGGTGCAGGAGCAGGCTGTCCCCATGTGCCGTAAGTCGAGCAGGCTGGGGAGAAGGCCGGCTTGGCTGAATAGGGAGCTTTGGCTGGAACTCAAGAAAAAAAGGAGAGCTTACTGCCTTTGGCAGAAGGGGCAGGTGACTCAGGAGGACTACTAGGATGTTGCGAGGTTATGCAGGGAAAAGATTAGGAAGGCGAAGGCCCAGCTGGAACTTAAACTGGCTGCTGCCGTTAAAGATAACAGAAAATGTTTTTATAAATACATCAGTGGCAAAAGGAGGGCCAGGGAGAAACTCCGTCCTTTGTTGGATGCGGAAGGTAACCTTGCCACGAAAGATGAGGAGAAGGCTGAGGTACTTAATGCTTTCTTTGCCTCAGTCTTTAATAGTCAGACTGGTCATCCTCAGCGCTGTCAGGCCCCTGTGCTGGGAGATGGAGGTAGTATGCAGAATGAAGTCCCAGTTGTTAAAGAGGTATCAGTCACCAACCTGCTCCTTCACCTGGATGTTCACAAGTCCATGGGGCCGGATGGGATCCACCTGAGGATACTGAGGGAGCTGGCAGTGGAGCTCACCAAGCCACTCTTTATCAAGCCACATTTATCAGCAGTCCTGGTCAACTGGGGAGGTCCCAGATGACTGGAAGCTAGCAAATGTGACACCCCTCTACAAGAAGGGTTGGAAGGAAGATCTGGGGAACTACAGGCCTGTCAGCCTGACCTTGGTGCTGGGAAAGGTCATGGAGCAGATCATCTTGAATGCCGTTACGTGGCACACGTGGGACAACCAGGGGATGGGGCTCAGCCAGCATGGGTTTATGAAAGGGAGGTCCTGCCTCACTAACCTGGTCTCCTTCTACGATAAGGTGACCCGCTTAGTGGATGAGGGAAAGGCTGTGGATATTGTCTACTTGGACTTTAGTAAGGCCTTTGACACTGTCTCCCACAGCATTCTCCTGGAGAAGCTGGCTGCTCACGGCTTGGACAAGTGCACTCTGTGCTGGGTGAAAAACTGGCTGGACGGCCGAGCCCAGAGAGTGGTGGTGAATGGAGTCAAATCCAGCTGGCGGCCGGTCACGAGTGGTGCTCCCCAGGGCTCAGTGTTGGGGCCGGTCCTGTTCAATATCTTCACTGATGATCTGGATGAGGGGACTGAGTGCACCCTCAGTAAGTTTGCAGATGACACCAAGCTGGGTGGAAGTGTCGATGTGCTAGAGGGCAGGAAGGCCCTACAGAGGGGCCTGGATAAGCTGGGTCGTTGGGCCGGGGCCAACAGTATGAGGTTTAACAAGGCAAAGTGCTGGGTCCTGCACTTGGGTCACAACAACCCCAGGCAACGCTACAGGCTTGGGGAGGAGTGGCTGGAGAGCTGCCTGGAGGAAAAGGACCTGGGAGAGTTGGCTGACAGCCAGCTGAGCATGAGCCAGCAGTGTGCTCAGGTGGCCAAGAAGGCCAACGGCATCCGGGCTTGTATCAGCAATAGTGTGGCCAGCAGGAGCAGGGCAGTGATGGTGCCCCTGTACTCGGCACTGCTGAGGCCACACCTCAAATACTGTGTTCAGTTCTGGGCCCCTCACTACAAGAAGGACATTGAGGTAATGGAGCATGTCCGAAGAAGGGCAATGAAGCTGGTGAAGGGTCTAGAGAACAAGTCTTATGAGGAGCAGCTGAGGGAGCTGGGGTTGTTTAGTCCGGAGAAGAGGGGGCTGAGGGGAGACCTTATTTCTCTCTACAACTACCTGAAAGGAGGTTTTAGCGAGGTGGGGGTCAGACTTTTCTCCATAGTAATAAGCGATAGGATGAGAGGAAATGGCCTCAAGCTGTGCCAGGGGAAGTTTAGGTTGGACATTAGGAAAAGCTTCTTCACTGAAAGGGTTGTCAGGCATTGGAACAGGCTGCCCAGGGAGGTGGTTGGGTCTCCATCCCTGGAGGTATTTAAAGGAAGGGTAGATGTGGTGCTTGAGGATATGGTTTAGTGGTGGACTTGGCAGTGATAGGTTAGCGGTTGGACTCGATGATCTTAAGGGTCTTTTCCAACCTTAATGATTCTATGATTCTGTGAAAAGAAAGAATTTCCCATTTCCCAGGTGGGAGGGTTTGTGGCTAACCCTAAATTACTTGTATAAGGTACAGCTGAGATTTAAATTTTTATCTGCTGCTTTGTAGTTCTGCTCTTCCTTTCAGCGGTAAAGGTGGAGAGTTTTGTCCAAATGTTGACACCTGAATGTCAAAAGGCCCTTTATATCCAACCCATCCCAAGGGTGAGTTGCTGAGTCTCATTCCTTCCACCGACTATAAGACCAGGTCGAGTGGCTGGCTCAGGGTTAGGTTATAACACGTATGTTATAGGGCTCTAAAATTAGTTGAGCAAATTCCTTTCCTAAAAGTCTCTGGAAGCTGTGAAGAGGGGATTTTAGGCTTATTGCAGTATCCTGACGATCTGATCAGGACTGAAGGCTGTGAGATACAGAAGGATATTTAATCAACTGAGGTTGAACAAGTGATGCTAATTCCAAGCAGAGCAGAATGATTCCTTGACCAGCAAATATAAGCTTGAAGCTGACTAGTTCTCATGGGAGGGAGCAACAAGACAATCATCATTCAACTCTAGGATAAACAAGGAAATTCAAATCTAGGTCTGACATAAGATCCATAAATCAACCAGCAATGCCAAAGTATTATGGCAAATAATATTTCATCTCCTGTACTGATCTGACAGCTGTGCCACTGCTTACAATGAAGAGAGTGTCAGCCACAATTGTGACACGTCTTGCTCTTTTTGGTTTGAATCTAAATATTTCTCCAATGTGGGGCTTGGGTTAAACTTGCAAAATTTGCAAGTTTAACGAGAGATGGAAGAAATTGTTCCTGGAAGACAAATACAACACAAGGAAAATGGCATACCACCTAATGAAGTCATTTAAATGCAAATGAGGAAAAAGGTATGTGAAAAATTCAGGGATTTTTTTAAAAAGAGAAAAGTTTGCCACTCATCAAAACATCGTGATGTGATTTCAGGGTAAGCCCTTTTGATGCCAAATTTCAGACCAGAGTGGGGTTTATATGTGTGGTTTTGGAGGTTCTTTTTACAAGCTAAGCTGTCAAATGCCTTAGAACAGGGGTTTTAGAGTGAGTTGGCTGACAGCCTTAAGGACAGCAGTGGGAATAGCAACTCAGTAATTGATTTGAGATGAAATATTCATATATTCCCCAGGGAAGAGGCAGCCCAATACCCTCCTCAGCCCATCCCACAGATGTCATCATTAAAGCTGGCATTGCTCAATACACACATCGGCTTGATTGGCATAGGACCCCTCCATCGCTTTTTTGGTTGGATTTTACCGGATTTTATGTTTTTTCTCCTTTAATCCAGACGACCCTTCAGTCTGTGGCATGATCTGGAGGGTCCTGGTTCAAAAGGACTGACTGTATTCCCACTGAAAAAAAGTGGTGTCCTATAAAAACAGATTAATTGTAACAATGCCTCTTGTGGGGTAGGCTCAGCAATTAGGAGATGGCATTAGGCTACAGTCATGTCATGTTTTAACCTGGAAGGCAGCTAAACACCACACAGCCGTTTGCTCACTCCCCCCACAGTGGGGTGGGGGAGAGAAACAGAAAAAAGGTAAAATGCATGGGTTGAGATAAAGACAATTTAATAGGGCAGAAAGGAAGGGAAATGATGAAAGAATATACAAAACAAGTGATGCACAATAGAATTGCTCACCACCAATGATGGTTGGTCATCTCCCACTCATCAGGATGAATCTCTGACCAATGCCAGTTCCCAAGCAGCGGCTGCACCCCTGTGGCCAGCTCCCCCCAGATATTTTGTTAAGCATGACATCATATAGTATGGAATATCTCTTTGGCCAGTTTGGGTCAGCTGTCCTGGTTGTGTCCCCTCCCAACTTCTCATGCACCTCCAGCCTCCTCACTTGCAGGGCAATATGAGAAGCTGAAAAGTCCTTGACTTAGTGTAAGCACTGCTCAGCAACAACTAAAACATCAATCAGTGTGTTATCAACATGATTCCCATCCTAAATCCAAAACACAGCATTATACCAGCTACTAGGAAGAAAATAAACTATATCCCAGCCAAATCCAGGACAACATCAGCCCCTTATTCTACACCATCTATGTCATGCTCAAGTCCCACACTTTCCAATATATTCAAATGAATCACCACCCCCTGCCCTGTCTTTTGATATATACACACATATATCATTCCCTTAGTCTATGGGCCATCCCTCCAAAATGTCCATTGAGCTAATTTAGTCCATGACTTTGGGCTCCATCTGTCGTAACAATTCTTCAGGGCAGGAGAGATGGTGTGTGGTGTTGGATGGTTGCACGCTGATGCTAGTTCTAGTTCCGTCACTGCTGCACTTGTCTGGTTCTATCATTGCTGCACTTTACTCTGTCTTATCAAAATACATTCTTCATTAATTTAGGTAATTCTTACTGTAATACCATTGCTATGGCATATAGCAATCATAGTAGTGATGACATACAGTATTATATAGCAATTAACATCATATAATTAAAATAATTGGTTATTCTCACCCAAAATCAAATCCACTTGAGGTACACATCGGACTTCCCCATCTTTCCACATTATCCAGCAAGCGCACTCAGGTCCTTGAGCAAAAGTAATCCCATGGATGGGTTTGCTTTTGCCTGAGGCAGGAATAGCCCAGACTGTTTTCCCCAGCATGTTTTTTACCTGCACTACAGGGACTTTATCCCCTTCTACAGTGCTTAAAAAGTGTGGTAGTTTTACTGATCACTCCTTGGCTCTCCAGTCAATGAATGAGATCATGGATGGAAATCAGGGAGTCTCGGTTGGTGCGATACTGCCGCCGGTGCACTGTTGTGGTGGCAAACGGCACCTGTTGTTCTTTGACCTTCAGCAACCCCACAACAGAAGGGTCCTCTGAGAGACCGGTCAAGGTGGACAGCTGCTTAATTTCCTCCATCTCCAAGGCAGCTATACCAAAAGCCCACCTGTACACTTTTGGGTCCTTGAAATACCCTCTCCTGAGGGAGTCTATGCCAAGGATGCACGGAGCCTCTGGGCCAGTCACAATGGGGTGCTTCTGCCACTCATTCCTGGTTAGGCTCACTTCAGCCTCCAATACAGTTAGCTTTTGGGATCCCCCTGTCACTCTGGCAATGCTGATGGGTTCTGCCCCTTTATAGCGTGATGGTGTCAGGGTGTACTGTGCACCAGTGTCCACTAAAGTCTTATATTCCTGTGGGTCGGATGTGCAATGCCATTGAATCCATGAAGTCCTGTGAACCTGTTTGTCCCTTTCCTCCACCCGGCTGGAGGCAGGGCTCCCCTAGTCTGGTCATAGTATTCATTACTCAGTTCTTGTAAATGTGAATCAGAAGTCCCTTTATTAAGATCAGAAGTAGGATCAGCTCTTCTACTCTGTCTGGTAAACTGCCCACTGTCCTCGGTACTTGCCCATACTATCCGACACCCTGCCGCTCATAGCTCATCTGCCCACTCAGGGCAGATCTCTGGGCGGTATTCTTAAACAGTTGTTTAACCTTAAACAACGCCTGAAACACATTCAGGAGACATAGCAATAGGAACATGCTGGTTTGAACGTCCCAAGGATATTCAAAATTCTCAAAAGCTGTTGTAACTAGCCTGGAGGAGAAAGGGAAGGTGAAGGAGTGAGGGAAAGTGTCCCTCCCTTGTCTCTCCCATAAATTGGCTCTCTGAGGAGAAAAGGTAAAGAGTGTAACTATTAATAGTTTCTGAGAGATGGTTCCCAAAATACAGAGAAGAGGACAATGCTGAGTGCAGATACCAGATTAGACTCATGACCAGTAATTTTATTGTATCATAAACCAATGTTGCCCAGTTCACTCCCCCACAGAGGGCTTTATCCCAGCCAAAACCAGGACAAGCTGGAATAAAAAATTAAAGGAGCATTAAGATCATGGCTGTACTTTACAGGCATACACATTGCACCCTGTCTCTGGAAGTGCGTTGGAGACACATCTCAACAGGGTACTAGTAAAGGGATTTCATTGTACCATGTTACAGGGGTTCTCTAGCCCAGTTTAAAGACAATGTTGTGATTTTTAAGCAGGCTGGGGAGAGGACAAGACTGTTGTGATCTTGCAAAACAAGCTAATAGCCCTCTCGTGCGCTAGGAGATGTGATACAGGTGACATCCAGAAGGGCTGCTTGGATCATAGTATATTGATAATGTTTAATAATTGCTGAGCCTTACACACTGTGCAGTGAGTCTCTCTCAGTAGCGTGGATTTGTGGAAGGGGGAAGGGAGGCTCTGTTCTCTCTGAGGTATAGCTGGAGCCTCCATCGTAAGCTGGTGGAAGCTCGGTTGCCACTGAATTCGACAAAAGATGCTGGATGCTGGTGTTGCCCCTAACAACCGTTGCTAAGAGACTTCTGCTGGCATAGAGAAGGATTGAAATCACTGCAGATTATGGCCCTATTTATCATAGTTGTATGAATAGTCTTGTTAAGAGAATGCATGACATATAAATTTAGCGTGTGCATGATAGAAATGTAACACACACGTCGTGAGAAGAGACAATGTTATAGCAGGATATTTGTGGCTTATAAATAGTTGTCTCAGCCCGTACTTCCCTCTTACTGCTTTCATGGTTTCTCATTAAAACTTTCGGGAGAGTCTATGAATTATAAAGCAGTGACTAACTGCTTAACAAATTGGCTTTTTATAGAAGAGTCTAGCAGGAGCAGGG
Source organism: Phalacrocorax carbo (assembly GCF_963921805.1). Lineage (NCBI taxonomy): Eukaryota > Metazoa > Chordata > Aves > Suliformes > Phalacrocoracidae > Phalacrocorax > Phalacrocorax carbo. The sequence goes on along the minus strand of NC_087513.1, from coordinate 8,359,017 downwards.
GGATGAAAAATACTGACAGTGCCCGTGTAGCATTATTATTAGGTAGCGGCGAGTGACGTATTGTGTTGCCCAGTTCTGCTGCCAATTGCTGCTGGGAGGGCAGCGAGTCCCTCAGCATCAGCACCTGATCTGGAGGATCCAGCCTCCGCCAGCCTGAATCTTTAACTGGCCACAAAATGAATGGCTTCTTTTCATCATTAGATCACTTTATTAGTAAATTACTGTAGCTCTCCTGATATAATTCACTTCCTGGGGTGAAAAGGGTTTATGCCAATACTTGTTTTGTGTTTAATGGATTCATTATGCTTTTCATCATAAAATTCATCAATGTTAATTGAAAGGATTAGCTAAATGTAATTAGAAGAGGGATATGTAAGGGGGAGGGAGTGTGTCTCTATGCCTACTTTCTCCTACAGCTCTGCTTTAACTACTGTCTGAATGTTAATTCCCTTCTTCCTATTACCCTTTCCAATTTGGCTAATCAATATAATCTCTGCATTCATGTCAGGGATCATTAGATCACAGGTTCATTTAGGACCAAACGAAACATGATCAGCCTTTTAGGGACAGTCAGGTGTTTTTGGTGGTGCTGCTGAGGGGGGGGGGTTTCCCAAATGTTTTATATGGTAGCAGAGCTTCTTGGTTAGAAAATTATGCCAACTCATCAGAAATGACCATGCAAACCAATTATTCCCTTTTTAGTTGTGCAATGGTTGTTAGCACACCTGATAATCACTTCCAGCCCTTGGTGGGGGCTGTTCAGGGACTGAGCGCCAAGTACAGTTGCTGAGTGGTCTGGTTTTGTCCAGCTATAAGTAAATTAAACAGTGATTAGGTTTCTGTGGCCACTTTTCCTACAGATAAGAGAATTGTAGCTGCAGTAGCTGCCTCAGGGAGAAATGTCATACCTGCCTCACCATTTTCTTCATGTCAAGGATGCATTTATGTCACATCTTTATAGGTCAATAAACAGCTACAAGGGGATTTCGGCTGTGGGATGTTAAAGTAATGGAGCTTCCATCCTCACAGAATGTTAATGCTTCTAAATAGGCTAAACCCAGTTGTTTCAAATCTCAATTACATTTACTCGAAGATAGGAAGGTAGATCTCAGATCAATTCTTGCAAGGCAGAGAACACAGAAGAGAAGACCCTTGGGCTAGGTTCAGTAATGAAATTAAGTGCTTTAAATAGAAGTGTTGTGACTGCCAAAGCGGTGAGACCTTTGCAATAGGAATGTTAAAATGCCTCCAAACTTGAAGCCTTTAAAGCTTAACTGTGCAGGGGTTTTGCTATCACATGTGGGTTAAGCCTTGAAGGAAGCCCTGTGTCTGGTCAGCGTCTGTTGCAGCAGGACATAGCAGCCAGGAGAGGCTGAGCCAGCATCCGTGTCCTCAGAGGACCCAGCATCCCTGTGTCGGGTGAGGGTGCCTGGGGCAGGAGGCTGTTTTAGGGGATTGCTGAATGCCTTTTGTCTGTTGAGTTGGCTGTGGAGCTGGCACGTGTCACAGGAGTGGGGTTACAGGCAGTGACAGGGCTGTCAGTGCTGTGTGAGGCTGCGGAGTGTGTCCATACAGCAAGTCTCTCTCTGCACCAGGGAGCAATAGTGGGATCTAAAGAGGAGAACAGGCTGTAGCTGTTGCAGTAGAGAGATGACATCCTGGTCCTGGTAGCTTTAGCCTGGTGATGTATCCTGCCCTTCTCCCGTCCCTTCAAGTGAACACAAAGGGATGGCTGGGAAATGCAAGGTGGAGTTTGTCTACAAGGAAGTGTTAAAGTGTACCTGTATTTGATTTCAAATATGCATTTATAACAGCTTCCATTTTCCACCTTTACAATAGTTATTCATGCTCTTTTCTATAGAAAGCGTGAGAGAGATGTTTTGTGTAAGAACAACTCCACTGAGGGCAATCAGGAGTGTTTTTATTGTCAGAACCAAGCAATAATCTCATGGAAAAAGATATGGTGGCATAATCTTCCTTCTAACATCCAGCCCGTTCTGGTAGGAAACTCTGTTTGCAGCCATCCATGCTGCTCAGCCTTTGAAAACACCTCAAGGTGTGTGGGGAGACTCTCCCTGGCTGGGACCTGGAGCAGACATCCCTCCTCTGCAAAACAGGGGCTTAGGTCAAACTCACCTTTGCAAGTGAGAGCAGGAGATGGTCAAGGCACAGAGAAGGGTGTAGTAATATAATACATTTACTTAGGTGTGCTGGGGAGCCCACAGGTGTGCTGTACAGTACTGATTCCTATATGTACAGCATGTTTGGAAAGTGTGCCAAATTCATCCCAAGTCTTCCTGTGCTGAGACGTGGCCGCTCCCTCCCCAGCTGATCAGGAGCATTGAGACTCCAGCGAGGAGAAAGATGCTACTGATTTGGAGGATGAGTCCAGTGGAAGGGTTAAACTCTTTTCCAAGTCTCCTTTCTCTGCTCCCTATAAATGTGGGCTCCACCCTGAAAGGGGGCTGCCTTTTCCCCACCAAGTGCTAAATCCTAAAACCTCACAGGAGCAAATGTTACCATCCTACAACCTCAGTTGTTATCCCAGAGACATTGTAGGGGTCTGCATACATACGCCTGCCTATGAGACCCTCCATCCCTTCCCCGCATGTTGCGCCCACATGCTCACCACCCCTGCTCAGCCTCTGCTTTCGGACAGTGTAGGGTGTGAAGGGAGGATGCTTTCAACCATCCGGAGGAAGAGCCCGCAGAGGGAGCTGCGGCACACGCTTTCCCAGAGGGTTGCCCGGCTCTCTGAGCCAGGAGCATACCAATGTCCTCCCTTTTCCGTTCCTGCAGAAGCAATGTGTGTCCTGCACCTGCAGCATTGCCTTCCCAAGGCAGCAAAGCTCACTTTTGCGAAGTCCTCTGCAGAGCCTGGCCTTGCTGCTGGGCTGTGAGCATGGGCAGTGCAGGGGTGGGACAGCCAGCCCAGGGGGGACAGAGGGACGCAGGTGGGACACCCAGGGAAACAACAGGGACTGTCCCTTCTCAAAGGCAGGAGCAAGGTTTGGCCTTGGGTTGCGGATGCCACCTCAGCTACACTGCTTTTTGGGGTCTCTGTTGCTTGCCTGTGAAATGGGTGACTATAAAAAGTTAGGAGGGAATCTAGGATTAAAACACACAGGCTTCTGCCTGGTACCTCTCCGCATGTGTCCATAGATAGTCTGTGGGTGCAGCTCCTGCAGTGCCTCCCAGCGCTCACGAGCACTTGTATTGCAGAGGGTAAATGTGGGGAGCGCTGCGGATCACCCCAGATGGTGGATTACGGTCAGCACATGCGAATGGGGGTGTACGGCAGTGAGGGAGCTTTCTGAGCAAGCTGGGGCAGGTGGCTCCAAACCCAAGTGCTTGTTTCATCAAGTGTAACACCAGGAGAAGGTTATTTACCTTCTTTGAAAAGTGTGGTGAGCTTCTCTGTTGAAAAGAGCTGTGCAAGAGGTCAGTATTTGTCTTCTGAATTTGTTTATGGGAACTTTTAATTTAACATTCATTGCTGATGTTTAGTAATAGACTTTTTTCAGCCTGTCTTGCAAGACCCATTATCGGTGTTCACTGGACCAGATCAAAGAGAGAAATTGATGTCTTTTATTGCTTGATCTATACACGGTTTGCTACTTGGAAAGATGAAATATTCCATGCTTATTGAGAATCTGCATTATTGAGAATTGTATCAATGCTTGTTTTATGCTTATTGACATTACATTTAGACTGGTTATTTGAATTCTGTGTTGTGTTTGACCAAGCTTAACTTTGTTTCTAGGTCACAGCAATCTCTTGCCCTGATAAAAGGTAAAGAGGGGGATTCCTATTTTAAACACAAAATAATTAGAATTTAATTTTTTTGAGATATGCACATTGATGCATACAAGCCTTGATATCTGCCCAGTCCGCTGGGGAGTCATTTTGACTTTGAAGTGCAGAACTGTGTTCATATTTAATAATGAGTTCTTTTTAAAGTGAGGCTTAATGGAGGTTTGTTGATAATTATTCTGCCTCATTGATAAAGATCCCAAACACACAAGAGTTTCAAATGATTTCACAGCTGATTTATATGCACAAAGCATAATTAGGATCATGTAATTTCCTTGCCAGTTTGGTTCTCATCTGAATATAGAAAAATGTCACTTAGAAAAAGTTTTATACTTTGTTGTTTGACTGACACTGAAAAATTAAATATGAATTGCAACCAAAAAAATCATGTATAAAGTGCCATACACTATAAGTGAGTACTACTGAAATGCTGCTTTGAAGACAGAATTACAAATTGCCTCACGGGTGTTTCTAATGTGCTCCCTACTATATATTATCAGAGACCTTCACAAATGTCAGTTTTATAAACACCTCTATGGGAAGGGAAGACGCTATTACCACCATTTTACAGATGAGGAGCTGCACTACAAGAGAGTTTAAGGTCAAAAATGTCCACTCAATTTAGCTACATTATTGGAAACACCTAGAACTTGATTTTTCAAAGCATTATACAACACAACGTATACTTGAAGCACTACTAAGGACCTCACTACTCAGTATTATGCCAAATCAAATTCCAGGATTTCCTCTTTATTTCAGCCCAGAGAAAGAGGAAAGCACAGATCAAGTGAGGAGCCCAGTGCCATGCAAGAAGCCAATGGCAGAGGAAGGGGCAGAGTCCAGGTCTCCCCCAGGGTCTTCAACAAGACCTAGTTGGGAACATTTAACAGCAGTGAGAAGATGTGTCATGATCAGGAAAATGATGGCTAGCTAAAATGAATTTTTTTGTAGAAAAAGGACTATGTTAGCAGACTACCACATTGGGGGGTGGGGGGTGTGACGATGTAAATGGTTGAAATAGTCATTTGTGAAATTTGCAGATGAACAGTTTCTTTTCCATTGTGCACTGATTTTTTTCCTTGGAAATTTTTCTTCATTTCTAGCAAAGTTAAAATCCAAGCTTTTACTGAAATAGTGATTGCTGTGTCTGGGGGAAGGAAGGGGTGTTTGAATTAGCAGACAGAAGCACTTTTCAGGAACTTGTCTCGCCATCCTGGCATGGGATGGAAAAAAAATTCAAAATTTTGAACTCTCATAAGACAGGAGCCTTTGTTCAGCTCTCTATATAACTGCCTGCACTTGTGTTAAGCCTAAACCACTGTTTTTCCTTTCCTTATCTCTCAGCCACACTCTTTGCACACCTTCGGGATTCAGTAGGTCTACAGACATCAGCCTCTTAAGTTACTCAGCCACGATTCATCCTCAGCAATAGACCATCCTGCATCCTACATGAAGCAACAGTACTCCGGGGGAAAAAAAAGAAAATACATGATCCTGTAATGAAAAGCTGTTTCATAATATATAAGTACCAGGTGTGGGATTGAGCCTCCCTAATTTAAGCTCCCAATTTTTATCTATAATTTAAGTGCCTAGCAACCCAGTCCTGGGAGGGAGGGCTGAAAATCCCTGCGCAATAGGCAGAGAGAGGTAGGTGCCTCTGGACGTCTCCAGAGGGAGATACAGGCTGCTGCAATCAGGTCCCTGTGGTAAGCTGGCAGTGGAGCCAGCTCAGCCTGCTTTCCCTGCATGTAATGTTTGGTTTTCCTCCAGGTAGTTTTCTCTTTGGGGTCCCTGGTTGGTGCTCTGGTTTGGCCATGGGTACAATGCTTCTGGAGATACAGATGTCCAGAGCTGGGCTGAGGCTGCTGCTGATGCACTGCTCGAAGGCACTCCAAAATCCCACGTGGGTTATGCTCTCCCCACGCAAGCACATCTCTCATTTCCCAATTCTTGGGCGTAGGGAGTCAACCAACCTGCTGCAGCCGCTCTGCCTGGGAGAGGGCGTCCAAGCAGTTTACATAAGACATCATTAAAAGCCACAAGAAAGCATGGTTTTATGATAAGAAAACAGACAGGATCTAAATTAAACAGTATGTGCAAGGAGCTGTGCATCTGTTTATAAAATATGCTCTTACTCAGAGAAAAGGAAAGGTCTTGATGCATCTTTACCTGTGATTCTTGTCCTAATGTGCACAGATTAGACTGTGTACAGAGAGACCTCAGCAATGACCCCTTCTCTGTTATTCCTAACTCAGTGACATTTCCCTCATTCTGAGAGGTGGATGGAATTAATTTTTCAATCTCTCTCTACCGTGGGCCCCTTCTGGCTACAGAGGGTCCGTTGAAATGCATGGGTTTTGTTACACAGCCTGTTTGACACCTCGGGTCAGATCTGAACCATGGACAGAGTGAAATTGAATTTTTCCTCCTGAACATCCCCTTTCTTATTTTCTGCAGGTCTCGACTGCGTTCAAGTCATGCTTCTACCAAGTGTCACACAGAGTCTAACACTGCCTGTATGTTAACTCTACTTCCACTCACAGACGGATGAACCATCATATGAAAAAGGGTTCATTTAAATTCTGCGCTATAATGGAATGCCAGATCCATACACTCCAAATCATGAGTCATTTTCCTTCCCTAATGGTATCGGCTTAAAAACTATATTAGCAGAAAGGTTGTGTTTTCTTGTGCTTGGGTTTTTATTTTAATTTTTTTTCATTTGCATTTTGGAATTTCACATTTGAAGGCTTATTCCTCAAGAACAAAGGTTGGGAACTTTAATCCCATGTCTCCCAGAGCTCAGGTTTTAAAAAAAGATGAGGCACAAAGCTGAAGGGCCCAGATGACGTGTTGAAAATACAGGCAATTCCATACTGCTGTACATTTCGCCGAAGAAAATGCCTGATATGTCCTGTATAAGGTCGATGCTCTGTTTATGTTACTCGGTTCTATTACAGACTGTATGGAGCTATCACAGCTGTATCAGGGACAGGAGGGCTCTCAGCTTTGCAATGAACCTTCATCTATTACATATTTTAGCCCAAACCCTTATTCACAAGCCCATCCTTCCTCTAGTTTTTCAGTTACTGAAACCAGCATTTGCTATCATGTTCATCAATCAAGAGCACTTCAATCTGTTGACATCCAGACCTCATTGTCTAATGTGGCCTCTGAAACCTTTGGAAAGTCCTTGACAACTTTGAATGTTGTATAAAGCAAAAAAAAGAAGGGGGCAATTGTGCACCACTTCTGTGATAAGTAGGGTAAATAAAGAGCAGAAAAGAAGCAGTAACAAATGGTTTTGCATTTCCCAGCACAGGAATCAGGGGTCCTTGCCATGCTAACCTCACGAGCATCTCTCATGTGCCACTTAGGCTGAGCTAGTACATATGTGTTGTCTTATATAATTGCATCTGTGTTTTGACTTGCAAAAGCTGGGATCTTTTTTTTGTACTAGAAGAAAACTATCTTGTAATCAGGCCATTTCATTGTGTCACCCTATCATACAAATAATTAGTTTTATGGTAGAGTCACAGTGTTTGAAGCCTTTGACCATGTTTCCTAAGCAGTGACCCAACAGCAGCAGGTCTATAAAGTGGAAGAGTTGGTGCTGAGGATCCCTCTCATACACTACAGTCATTGCAAGACATTTATTCCAGATGAGCTCTAGCCACATCCCATGAACCATCTGGTCCATCAATGTTTGGAGCACACTAGGTATGCTCCTGCAATGCTGCTGCAGCATCTTTCGGTTGAATGGTTCACCTGGAAAGAATCCAGGTTATGTGCTCCAAGACGACTCGGTGAGGTGAACCACACAGCAGTAAGTGGAGACAACCAGAAGATTCACTCCAAAAGGGCAGCCTCCATGTAAAATAAAACACGACTTTACACACACTCCCTTCTGGTAAGCTGTAGTGCTTGGTCTGGGCAGAGAGGGCTGGCTCCACACTTGTGCTTTCTGGCAGCACTGCAAGGGTTGTGCTCCTTTCATTTGGCAATAACTGTGTTGCTGGTCCTTGGGCTGGTTGGAGGCTGCTGTTTCCTCCTCAGGATCTGTCATCAGTTGGGTGGTTCATGGCTTCACAGATAAGAGTTGCTAAAGCAGAGAGTCACTAATCAACAGGGCTTGTCCTGCAAATCTCACTGAGAATGAAGTTACTCAGATACTTAGAAAAAGCCCAGAATGGGCTAGAAATGGACAGAGCATCAAACAAAAGGTAGGACCTAGTTGAGAAAAGCCCATGAACAACATCCTTTGCTCTGGCTGTGACATTGGCCGTGTAGTCAGCCAAGGGGCATAAAACAGGATAAAATTCGTCTGGACTGATAAAGACCAAGGTCACTGAGGATGTCTTGATTTGTTGGTAACACCTTTAGGCTGCTGCTAAACTTCAGCTGTCCTGGGTATGGAGGAGCATCCTTTCTATATCCACTCCAGATGTTGGTATAGGTCTTAGCACCACCATACAGTTTTCAATAGCCATTATGGTCCTTCGAGAGGTACGATTTCAAGAGATATCTTAGGCTTTTTGCTGTCCTGAGTCAAATTTACTGGCTGGGGGAAATAAGTTTGTTGTAATCTAGCTTGCAAATATGTTGCTTCCACTGATCATACTGTAAACATGAATGGACCTTTGTCAGTGTTATATAGGAGTATGGATCTTAAAGTTATGGACATGGAAGATTGTTAAACACATAGGGTTTGCAAGATTAGCCATACAAGATGCAGCATTGGGACAAACTAATAGTCATATGAAATGGACATTCAGAGTTTGGCAGTGATTTTCCAGATCAGAGTTATTCTGTGATTCTCCAGGGTAAAAGGAGAAGACTGAATATTGCATGGCTGCTTTGCTAATTCAAAGGTGGATGCACTCTCACAGATGTAATCCGAGAAATTTTAAGATGCCCTTGCCGTTGTTGAGCCCTGCTCCCCAGCTTCAGTTGCCTTAACAGATTGTGTGAATGCCCCTAGACCATCTCAGTACGAACTCGGTCAGGTTTAATAACCTCTTGCCCCACAGCAATCCTGAGTTAGCCAAGAGTTATTTTTAATCACACGTGGTGCCTCTCACAACAAGTGATCCATGCAGCCCCAAAGATCAGCAGGCATCAGTCATCCACAAACCGCCCGCATACCGTATGAAAAATGTAGCTCGTGACCTCCTGCTCCCTGAAGAACAGTCGATATTAAAAGCAATCCCACAATATTCAGCGGTACAGGCAGAGGTCAGATCAGACTGGCCCTTGCTAATGCACTGTGTCAGTATTTCTTTAGTGACCTCATCAGTCCTCTCAGAATTATCTTTCTTTAAAAGATGTCATGTCTGTCTCCTTATGAAGAAAACCTCCTGGATGAGATTTGATCGTGCGTGTTCCTGCATCTAGAGAGAAGCGGTATCAGGGAAGAGGCAGTTTGACCCCTTTAACTCAAGGGGATTTTAACTCTGAAGCTTAATGACACTTTAATTGCTACCTGTCCTGTAAGAAAGAGAAATACAGCCATTCTGGGACTGTGGGTTTCCGAGTGCTGTGTAAGGGAAGTACCAGGAGATGTACGTGTTTAAAAATGTTAAAAATGTGTCAGCAAGCATCCAAGCTGGGATAGAAGAGCAGATGGTCTTCTATGAGAATGAGGGATCAGCAACTGCATCACCAAGTCCACGAGTTCAGTCTTTGTTGTAGCGAGAATAAGTGATTTTCACTCAGCTTATATTATTCATCAGAGAACGTCTATGTGTGCATTTTTAAATAAAACATGATTATGTTTCCTTAGTTTTGGTTTTGCATACTTTAAAGCTGAATATCTTTCATCAGTCAGCTTGGCTTTCAGGCTTTGGCATTTTAACCAACTAAATAAATATTCTCAAACTTTCTTAAATGTATATGCAAAAATGCTCAAAAAGGTAATTTGCCATAAATCTCATCTTTCCACAGAGTTCCAAGCTACCATTTTAATTTTTCTGTCATGTATTTCAAGCTGCCGAAGTCCATGTTCAAATCCGGAGGGAAAAGGATAGCAGGTAGGAAATAAGTTTGGAGACAGTTAGGTGTGTTTGTTTGCCCCCTTCTATTTGTTTGGGCTTTAGATTCGTGCAGTTATTTTCATTGTCATCCTTGCAAAATGAGACATCTCTGTCTGTAAAAGTGAGCCTTGTATTCTATGGAGATAAAACAATAAAATGCTGTAAGATTTGCAGTACAATGATGGGAGCTGGCAGTTCTCAAATAGTATGAAATTATTTTAGTTTAGTCTTGTTCTTCTGTATCTCCTACTCATCTACTGCCCTCCCTTAGTGTCAAGCATCATCTGTGGTTTTTTCTAGTGTTCCTCTGACACTTTTGCTCTCCACTTGGCAAATGCAATCAAACTATAGTGCAGAGCAGGGCTGGTAAATTAAGGTACTTAAGACAAGAGCTGATTTTAGAAAACAGCCAGGTTTTTGTGTGGTTTTCAGACAAAACCCACTGAAGTTCATATATGACTTTGCAGCCAGTATTGTCAGATCATTAGAGGAAAGCTGTGGTTATGGGAGAGGAAGCAAATTGTTGCGCTCATACTTCTGTCATTGTCTGATTTGGATTTCCCCCCCCAAGAAACAGTCTGGAATTATTAATTACTGCAGATTTCCTATTCACAAGAGAGGTTCTTAATGGAAATGCATGCCTTCACGCCCTCTCCTACAATACATACATTGTGAAGAAATAATTGCACAAACCAGCTGTTTCCTATTTCCTCCAGGCTGGCTGCTCTTAGGAACAACGGCTCTTAAGAAGCCACAACGTACAGCCCCCCCCTCAGCATGCCATCCCCCTGGATCCGAGCACACCTTTGCCCCTCAGCGCCCAGGTGAAGGACAAAGAGTTGGGCATGAGGGACAAAAATGTCCAGGACATTTTGCAACCCCTCATGCTCAGATCAGCTTCCACTCCACCAGTGGTCAACAGTTTGCTCTTGCAAATCTTTTGAGGATGGTGTCTGAGGTCCATGGACCTTAGATATATTCAGCAGGGTGCCAGTGGGTTGCTGGCTCCTCCTTCAGACCCTAAAGGGGTGGCATTACTCCTGAGGGCTGATTTGGAGGCAAACCTTACAGCGAGGAGTCCATAGGGAGATCCCAGGCTTTGTTTCATGCCACTGGAAGTGACTCTGAGTTTTTTGCCCATATTAACCAAGGACACCACAGTCATGGTCCTTCCTATAAGGAGGTTGGACAACAGCCTTGAGCAAGTTTTGAAGACCTCAGAGAAGAAAATCCCCACATGAGCAGCTTTAAGGGCACAGCAGCTCGAGGCACCTGTAATGAAGCGATGTGCCCAGGGTGGAAACTGCTGGGTAAATAGAGCAGTGGGTATCAGGCATTGGAGCCACAGAGGAGTCTAGTGCAGGCCCATCACGTCATCTACGTAAGCAGGCTTGTTCATGGAAAGCGGCTTGACGATTTGGGGGAATGTTTTGTACGCTGCAAATGTTAAATGACCCCTGATAACGAAAGCCTGTTAACAGACTGCTCTGAAAGCAATCAGGCTTAATTACCTCGGAATACTGGGCTTTGCCAGACTATAAAAACCTGTTATTTATTTTAAAAGTTTTGAAAACATCTGTAAGCCAAATATATTTGAATGTATATTTATATGTTTGTATGCCCATATATGTGTTGATTATTCAATGAGAATGGACTTCTGCTACTCATTTCTGCAATTTCTTCTTTTTTTTGGCTCCAGTTGTATTTTCTGACTGCAGCAGTTAAATGCTTGGTGTCAGCGAAATGCATATTCTTTCCCCACATTTTTTGATTTTTGAAGGAAGATTTGTTCTTACCCTCCCAAAACAAAATCCTCACCCACAGCCTGCTTGAGAAGTCCTTTGATGTCCGCTTACTCAGTATAAAGATACAGGGCTCTAGATCTCAACCCTCCCCTGTTTGCCAGCCCAGGCACTAATTCTCCCATCGAATAAAACTTTGTAAGAGGGCAGAGTCAAACGTCACATCTAATCATTGATCAGACCATAATGAATCACATCTATTAACACACTTGTGCTTTTATTTCAATATGAACATCTTTTTTTTTTTTAGAAAGGGGGATAAAATGTAGCACATTTTTTGTTGGTGTTACCAAGGGTGAAGTGTGGAATTATTTCAATTTTTTTAAAAAAACAACCCCAAATGCTGCCTTTTCCAGCTGCAGAATTTGCATATACAAAATGAAAATGCTTATCTGATGGTTCACGCTGAGTGCGGCATTGCATGCAGTCATTAATGATCAAAATCTTTCTAATTCAGGTGTTAAATTTTAATTAAGGTACTGTGCTGATTAATACCAAATAACACAAGGCAGGAATGACTGCATTTTGCTCACGAGGGACTGGCTGCTGTGCTGATCTAGTGGTGTCAGAGCACCCTCATTAAACCTAGCTCAGCTGTGCTGCATTACCCTCCAAAATCCAGGGGTGCAATTACCATTTCCATCCTTATATGTCAGTTTGCCCTGTATTCAAAGCACTGTCCTCTGTTTTGCACAGGGGTAGCTAAACGGGTTGTCAAGCCTCATCTTTCTTTCTCTTTGTTGTTGTTGTTGTTGTTTTTCTGAATGAGAAACATTTTACTTGTTCCTAAAGGTGTACAAGGTAAGGAGGAAATAGCTAGCACCGCCTTTTCCGTCCTCTGGCCTTCTGATGGCAAGTATTTTGCCTGAAATTACACATCTCTTTTGTCACTTGAATGTATTTCGTTAGCAACGTCAATCCCAAGAATCAGGTCAAGACCAGCATTGAAAGCTGCCACCTTGACCGGCTGCTGCTCCGGGTCAGCAGAGGCCATCAGACTCCCGGCTCCCCTTATTTACCCATCCTCTTGAGCTGCCGTCTAACTGGATTAAGTGATCTAATCCATCATGTTTGCGATAATCTCACTGAAGCGATTGATTGGGAAAGAGTAGATTAATGTAGTCCCATGAGCCCCAGTTTGCTTTGGTTCATGATATAGCCACTTGCTCCATAGCTGTGGACAAGCCCTTTTGAGACAGTGGATGTTAAGGCTTGTTTCCTACTCTTTTTGCACACATTGGAGAGCTTGCCAGGCTGACAGTGCTTGCTGGAGGGTGCTGCTCGTCATACACCTGCTGTTGCTTGTCTCCAAAGTGCCGACCATGAGATTGAAATATATATTTTTATTTTATATATAAACCACAATATACTGAAGAGAGGGCTAGTCGTGCTTTAATCCAGACCCAGAATTACGCTCCCCCAACATAATGAATCATTATGCTCCCCCAACATGATGAAATCCTTCATGTTTACGTATTTTCCCTAAAACGCCTTTAACGTAGTCTTGTTAAGCTGCAAATAGATTTTATTTATTTTCAAAACCCAAAGCAGAGAGTGCAGGTGCGAAGCTGGTAAGAAGAGATGAAAAGAAATACAATATCATGACCCTGCACTTATATTACCCCCAGTGGTTTCTCTTCTGCTTTGTTATCCACTCAGTGCTCTTGAGATTGCATTCATTAGAGAGATCCCCAAACCAGCGCAGCCCGTTTGATTGTATAGTCTGGACCTACCACCAGAAGTCATTCAGATTTGACTCCCGTTCATCTCATTCAGGGCACAGGACGCTCTCATCCTTCTCCTCATCCACCCGCCTGTTGCCACCACCCACTTTGGTTGTGCTCATGTCCCTTGAGCACTGGCCTAAGCAGTTTAACCCTGCCCATAAGGGCAGGAGGTGATTTTTCTGACCTAGTTTAGGACATCTGAAAATCAGACATCTAATTCTGGGCTATTCACCCTACTGTCTCCCTACAGTCAATGAAAAGTAGCAGGTGCCTCCAACAGGTGGTTCATCTCATCCTAAAATTGGCATCTAAGATTACACGAGTGGCCTCTGGACATCTGTGGCTAGGAGGAAGCATAGTGTGGGGTGAGTAACTTAAAATTAGGCATCTGATTTTGACATGTCTGAGTTCAAATGAGAGAAATCCTTCTCTTAATGACTATTTTTACTCAGAGTAAGCCTAACTCACTCCTTCAGGCTGGATTTAAAGCTCTGTCTTGGATGCCTTAAGTCCTTCCAGAGTATATTCGTTTTTTTCCAGAGCTAAATGATGACTGTCCCTTTTTTTTTTGGATGTAGTAAAGGGAAGAGGAAGTCTGGGGACCTGCCCTTTGCCCTGCTGTATCAGAGTTTCTACCAAGAGCCATGATTTGTGACATTGCTTTGTCCTGCTTTGCATGGGGAGGGAGGTAGGGAAGCAGCTCTTCCCACTACTGGCAGTGGTGGGTCGTAGGGGCGAGGGTCTGGGAGGTCACTCAGGGCCCCATGAGAAAGGCAGGTCCCTCCCGCAGATAAACTGCAGGGTCCCTTGGTGCCGTGAGGGGGTCCTTTCTGCCCCACTGCATCTGTAGAGCCAGATGGCTTAATGCCGCTCTGGGTTGGCAATGCAGATCAACTTCACCACCACTGAAAAAAACAGTTTGCTGGGAGCCCCTGGGCCGTCATGAGGGGCCATGAACTTCCTACCTGACAAGCAATGATGACAACCTAGGTGAGGCAGCAGCTGTACCTCACTGCTGAGTCTAAGCACACGTGACTGCAAAAGAATTAATGCCAGACAGTGAGTGCACATTGTGTGGAGCTGATTATTCATTGCGTGTAGCAGAACAGGTGGTCTGCTGTCAAGCAGAAGGACAAGTGCTTTTCCCCCTCGGAGGCTGGAATCCAAAAAATGACATTTCTTTCTCTTTGGATGCTCTGGCAGAATGAAGAGTTTTCTGAGCTCCCTCAGGAGGTTCAAAATCGAGGAACATGGAGGCCCTTTGCACCCCTGATGCTTCATCCAGTGCAGAATACAAGCAACGCTCAATGTTGTCCCAGGGTAGCAATGGCAGCGCTGCCGTCCATGCAGGCAGCAGCAGGGGTGGAAGAGGGCCGCGTTGTCTGTCCTGCCTTCTCCCCTCTCTGTACAGCAAGCACTGCTCAGCATCCAAGGAAACATATTTTCATTAAATGCAAGAGGTAATGAAGGTGAAAATGTTATGGTTGTAGGCTGGTAGGTTTGCAGGAAAAATAAAAGAGGAAAAAAAGGGGAAAAAAAGAAAGGCTGCCACAGTTTAAAATTGCAATGGCTTTTAATGAATTTCTTGTCCCAGTGTTTAACTTTCATGTGTTGAAAGCAGCCAGGAGAAACTGTTAAAGGTGCAGTTAGTGGCAATTGTCAAATTGTAAATCAAATGGGAAAAGCAGAGTGGGTCAATAAAAATAAATAAGAGGGATAGTCCCCTGGGTGGGACAGAAAAACCAGTGCTTTTGTTAGTCTGAAAATAACCTATTTCTCCCCCAATAATCAAGGGTATTTCGTTACATAGAAAAACATAGGTGAAGTAGTAGTGAAGTGACTTAGCCTGAGATTGCTCATTGTCCAGTGCACCACAGTAACTGCATAAACCCAAACTGCTGCAAAAGAGGCTCTCCTGGTTGCAGTGCTGGGTGCTGCTCCCCACTATCTCCCAAATGAAACATGCCACACGCAGAGGAGCATCTTCTCCTCACAGGCCCCTTATTAGTCCTACAGGACTTCTCCCAGATATTCAAATTGCTTAATAGTTACTTACCTTCTTCCTGATCAGGTAGTCTGGTAACACCATCGGAGTTACTCTTCTCTAATCAGAGCTCCTCCAATCCGAGTGCAAAACTTCACATGCAACCCAGGCTTTATGTCTACAAACACTGCACCTCTCCCAAGAAGAGATGTTGGTTCATAGCTCCCTACACACCAGGGTGAACTCCCCACATTGTTTTTACTCCTCGGTGCAGACAGATTTGACCTCTGACCTTTAAAGATCAAAGGTTACAGTCTGACATTATCACACCATCTAACTCCCACTTCATTTGATCTGTTTATATGGCCACTATTTTCCACATCATTGACAAAACACTGGGTGGGTGATTTGTCACAAGGTTGACAGTTATAGACCATAAAGTGTATAAATAGCCCCTGTTTTTTAAGGTAATCAATGGAAAAATGAGTATCAGAGTCTGAAATGTTACAAATATATGTATTTATTCCTGTCTTTTGCAGAAAGAAGGGGAAGGGGTCTTCACTGGAAACTTCCACACAAACCGTTTATTTCATGGGCCACCCATGAGTCAAGTCCTTGGCTGATGTAGGGGAACAGCAGCTCTGTCTGTGACACAGGGGATGTCTTTTTATGCCAGAGTTTATTCTGCCTTCACAGAGAGCTGTTCTTTGCAGTTGTGCTACCTCCATACATTAGGGTCTGTAATGTGTGCAGCGGTATGAGGCACCCCACAGCTGTGGGGCAAATAGCCATCAAGCCCAGCATACTGTGTCCACTGGTGGGTGCTTACGGAGAGGAATAAGGACGTATATCATATTGTTCCCAGCAATGACAAAATTTTCTTGCTAAGCTAAATGTTGCAGCTGGACCCTTGTGTTTAACAGCCATAAAAGGACTTAACCACTCTAAAATAATCTATTTCCTTTATCTATTTCCTTTTGAATCACTTACACCTTGGGCTCCACAGTATCTTTTGGCAATATATTTCAGCTTAATGACGTACTATATGAAAAGTGTTCTTTTAGGTTCATTTTAAACTAATGCTTGATGATATCGTCGCATGCCTACGAGTTCCTATATTATGAGAAACAAATCAGTACTATTTTTCTATTCCTTTCTGCTGCACTATTTGTGACTTTTATCTTTAGCTCCTCTTTATCACTTTTCCAAGGCCAAAAGTTCTCTGTTCAGTTTCCTCCATTTTGTGAAAGCCCTTCTACACCTTTGATCATCTCTGCCTCTCATCTCTCTCTCTTTTCTGTAGTTTTTCAAGATTAAGTCATCAGAACAACATAGAATCTTCAAAATGCAGATGCACAGAGACTTCTACAGTGGTATAATGAAGTCTGCATTTTATTCTCAACCCCTTCCCTCAGATTTCCTAACATTCACTTTGCCTTTCTCATCACCACTCAATATGAGCCAGTGTTTTCCGAAAACTACCCACAGTGTCTCCAGCATCTCTTTCATGACTGATATCAACACTTCAGAAGCATCATTACGTATGTGTAGGTAGGTTTATTTTTTCCCCCACAACTCTCTTTGCACTAATTGACACTGAATTTCATCTGCCATTTTAATGCTGTATAATTCAGCTCCCTGAGATCCTCCTGTAGCCCGTCACAGTTGGCTCTGGAGTTGGCTCTCCTGAATGTTTTGTTACCTGCAAGCTGTGGCACTTGTGGGCCTCTCCCATCTGGGGTTGGTTAGGAGCAGAGGGGACAGCAGAGGTGCCAGCACAGACCCTGCCATTGCTGTGAATTTGGCCCCTGCTCTTCTTCATCTCTATACAGAGGAGGCTGGGTTTCCGCAGGGGGTCAGTGGAGGCTTGCACAGTCAGTGGAGACAACAAAAGGGAAAGCGGAGCTCACGGCATGTGGGCTGCAAGAGGAGCTGTCACGTATTGCATGCACACAACGGGCATTTTATGGCCTCATTAAAGTCAATGGGAGCTTGCCATCTGCTTCAGCAGGGGCAGCATCAAGGTATAAAAATATTACTGTTTAGATGGTGCTTTTTCCTGAGCATGGCTGATCCTTGCCATGACCCCTGAACTAGGTATGAGTTATCACTTCTGTATTTCAGGACAGAAAGCAGAAACCGAGATAAACACAGAAATTTCAAAGATCATGAGTCTCTCATCTGGCCATATGTGTCTGAGCGGAGGGAATGAGCAGCAGATGAGGGAATGCTTGGCAACCTGTCTTATGTGACATCCCCCATCAGCAGGTCTCTATTTCTGTCTGACTTTATGATCTCTTTTTCTCAATCTTGCAACTCCAACACTTCACAGCAAGCTGGGAGTCTGCCGGGAAGGTTCTGAGCTAACTAGGTGACAGCGATAGTGAGACACAATTGCAGAAGCTGTAATAAGCAGTATTGATTTTGAATAAACATGTGAGTAATATTGACTTGGAGAAGCTGTCTCTTAACAAGTGGAAGGACTGACTAGCTCCAAAGGATGGAGAAATGGAAGTCCCTTTCTGGAACTAGGTAAGGCAGGTTCCAGTCACAGATCTGAAAGCATAGTCTATTTCCAGCATCCTTTTTCTTAGTCCTGTTGGTGGATAAAGGTGTATGAACCACAGCGCTTTGTAAATGAATGAGGAATAAAGAAAGTGGTTTAGATAGATTGGTAGGAGAAGGGGGCAGTGAACAGAGCAGTGTAAGTGAGTGATGAACTAGCCACGGTCTAGTGCTTGAGAAGTGGTTGACATCTGAATGATACAGAAATGTTAAAGAGAAAGACAAGAAAGCTTTTGGTGGAGCATAGCTGTGGGAAGCTGGGAAAGACAAGCAGTGAAAACTTGGGACTGTGATTTTCCATCCATGGTTGACAAGGTCCCTTCAGAATCAATGGAGAGGTGCCATGGGCTCAGTGGACTTTGAATTAGGTCCACAATCACGAGATATTAGCTCTGAACCTGATCAGGTAGAACCGAGATTAATCAAATGATACACAATGGAAAATGGTCACATTGACATCTCATGCCTTGAACAAAGGGGAAGTACCTTAACACTTCCCTTTCTTGATAAGCAGCTTCCAGATCTTTGAGTCAAGGATCCAGCTCTCACCTCTGAGATTCGCTTGTGTTAACTCCCTGTCCTGGCAGACAGCCATAGAAGTGTTTCTGTCCTGGGTGGTGCTGTAAAATAACTTTAGACCACTCACCCAAGCCCCAGAGATCACCAGTGACCCATGGATCTCAATATGAGACCCAGCCACCCTGACATCCCATGGATATGTGGATTATAATATGTGCAGTAATGCTACAGAAGCCTTGCACAGAAATAAAGAGGTTGAGCTCCTTTGCATAAAATCACACAGAAAGGAAAAGTAGGGCATCTGGGAGGCAAAACCCCCCGTTTATAACAACTCCCTAGTTGCTCTTTCTGTACGGCAGCAAGAAGGCTGCTGTATGCAACAGGGGTCTGCTGAAATGAGAGCATTCCTTCCACACATGCATATGCAAAGATTAAAGAGAAAGCTTTGAAACGTTTTCAGAAAAGGGGTCAATTATGTAGATTTTACGTGGCTTGTTATTAAGGCCAAAATTCACATTGTTTTCACAAGGGCTGGAGGATACCAAGGCAAAGATGCAACGGCCAGAGTCCAGATTTGCCAGGAAGAAGGGAGGGAGAATCAAAACATTGTTAATTATACCCTCTCAAGAAAGGACTCATGGTGCTAGGAATTCACCCCAAGAGGGTAATTTCAGGGCTACAAGTTGTAATACATATTATTGTTGGTCTAAGCAGGAGCAGCCAGGAACTCTGACTGTGGCATATCCAGTAGCTTTTGCAGGGGACCCTACTCCTAATGTAAAGAGCCTATTCTGGGGAATATGATATCCTTCCCCCAGCCTATCTGAAGTCTTCAGCACCAATACAATAATGCGTTGAAACAAAACTGGTCAACAATTATTTCCTTGGACTTTTCAAACTCTTTGACGAAGTTTCTTACAAAGGCTGTCAAGGAAACCTGAGGCATTTGGTGAAAGGTAAAGTATTGTGTCATTGATTAAAAAACTGGCCAGGACAAAAAACGGAGCAGGAATGACTAGTTAGTTATTACAATGCCAAAAGCCTAACAAAAGGCTATCAGAGTGAACATATCAGCCATCTTTTCATGCATAAATAAAAGGCTTCATTTAGAGGAATTAAGACTATTATATTTCTTTTATATCCAACTAAAATTCCAGAAGTATTACTTTTCTCAGTATCTTACACATACATAGGTTATTAGAAGGTTACTGGAAATAAAGAAAGTACTGAAATAAAGAAAAAGATGGGTTTTTTAATTCCTTGTCCAGGCTTTGATGCATTTATTGAGTCTGGGAAGGAAGGCTGGGTCTTGGTGTTGGAAAAGTGCCTTTGTGTTCATGGTTTCCACAGCGCAAAAACGAGAATGGAGAATGGGTGGGAATGATCAACACTTTATACCTGGACCAAAAATTCACTGTAGGTAATCACTATATTTGCATGGTAACTGGACACTAACAAAAATTTAAAATCCCAGTAACGCAGCTTGCTGTTCCACAGCTGATTACAAAGTGATCATATAAAATAATTTTTCAATGGAAAAGCAGCTTTAAAGACAATGAACAAGTATCACTTTCCAGGAGAAAATAGCCAGTTTTCTCAAAAACCTAAAACATTTGGGCCCAGATAGTGTTTTCCAGAGAAAATTGTGGCATCTTGTCACGTACACAACTTACATGAGAGGGGAAAACATTTTCTGATCAGCTTTGTAGATCCTATTATTCCCGACTTCTTAGCATGAATTAGCTATGAGCACAGAAACGATGGGGTAGTGGTATAGCACTTTTCTTCTAGACATGTCAAAACATTTTACAAAGGCGTTGATGTCGCTTTAGCATAGGAAGACTGATGAGATGGAAAGCTGAGGGAGGAACCTAAAGGCAGCATAAGGCCCTGGAAGGGAACCTGCACATCCTAACTCCCCATGCAAGTGCCCTTTCCAGTAAATTGTGGGGTATGTTATTATCACATGAAAATCTCTCAGCTGATCTTTCCGAGTTGGCAAAAAGAGGCAATGAATAGTCACAATGGGAAAGCTAACTCTGACTTTTTCTAAAGAGGAAAAGTATAGGACTGCCCATTTATCTCTGAATTGAATCGAAGACTATACAACTCTGCGTGAGCATTGTTATTTTCCTTTATCAGCAAGGCATTGTTTTGTTGCATGAAATCTGTATGTTCAATAGATTTGATTTTCCAAGCAGCTGGGTTATCTTGCGCTGTGAAGGCTCTCTCTTAATCTCAATTGCTGTGCTTTTCTCAGCGCCGTTCCCAGCTGCTCAGAAATGAGCACAGCGCTTTCATCCTTCTTTTCGCGCTCTTATTAGGTGTGACAGTTTCAACAATACCCGTATGTAGAAAAATATGCAGGCTTTAATTTGGTTTTTTAAAATGTGATTGTCAAAAAATACAGGCAGAAAGATGTTGCTTTTAAATAATAAGAAGTCCTGCCATGATCACAGAATAATGATGTATTTCCTTAGAAAGATGGGAGGATTTTTTTTCAGTTTGCTCTAACATATAATTGCAGCCAAACCTTATTTATCCTCAGGAGACAAGAGAACAGAAAAGAGGTGAAATATGCAGAGTTGGGCCATAGGTGCTTTTCAAGTGATGGTGACACACAATTAAGATTAATGTATGTATCTGATCATTTGCTTTCTGGTAAATGTCTTTTGAGAGACCAGACTGTTGATTATCCACTTTTTTCCCTGTCCTGATAAGCCTTTTTTGTGTAAATGAACCCTCCCCTGGCCTTATGGGGCCATGAATTTAGAGAGCACCTATTGGTGTGACTGAAGTACTGACACAACAGGAGAGGAAGGGGGAGCAAAACTACTTGGGAGGATGGGACACTCCAGTGAAAGACTCTTTGCTCTGAAACTAAACAGCATTCAATGTTACAAGCAACTGCTTAGAAAACCAAGCTGGAAATGCCTGAAAATTAGTGTCAGCCTCACAGCTATCCTGAAGGCTCAGCATCTGCAATGAGAGAGACAGATCTCTCCATCTCCTTTCAGTGTGTTGTTGTTTCTGCTCAAGTTTGCTCTCTTCCAGTGCAAGGAAGTGTTTCACAGCCTGGACCCTGTGAAGGCAGGGCTGACGGTTCCTTTGTGCAGGGAGGGCCAAGTGTGCTAAATCATGAGATCTGGTGAAGTGGTGGCCGTACACAGCCAGGGTGCAGGCATTTTTCTGCTTGCAGCCCTGGAGAAGAGAGCAAAGGGAAAAGGGATCTATCAAGGCACAGGAAGCAATGTGTTCAGGAGGGAGAATTAGATTTGCAAAGGTACGCACATTTGCATCTCCTACAAATAGTTACAGCTTGCAAACCAAGTTCCCTTTTGCAAAGTTGTCTGGACTGCAGTGTTGTCGACGGTTTAAGTTAACAGACTACACTTAAACCAGGGTGAGTGAGAAGTCATCACATACCCAGCTCAGCCAGTCCTGCTATAGGAGTGCTAACCTGGGGGCCAGAAAGTCCTTGACCCTCTGCTCTACATCTAGCAGGTCCCAGGCAGAGCTCCAATAAACCTAGCATTGCTCCATCAGGCAAACAAGAAGATGGTCTCCTCCCTGGACCACAGTCACTCTCCCATCTTTGTAGCAAAATGGATTTGACAAGGAAATATTGATATATATGCAGAAGGAATGCACTTTGCTCTGGAAATGTCATCATCAGGTATAAGCTAACGTCATTTGGATAAGAAGGGGCTATTCACATATATATTTATATACATTGCCAACAAACTAAGAAAGACAAGTAGGTATGAAGCCAGCCTGCAGACTGTTCACTTTGCAGTATTTTCCTATTGCAACCATGTTTATGAGATATGCACTGGGAGAATACAGAATCACTGTGGACTCTGTCAATATTTCACCAACCAAGTATTTGACCCCTGTAGTTTAGGAAATGTAGTGATGCTGAAATTTTTGATACCTGAGGCTACAATAAGGACTGTAAAACATTTTTTTTTTTCTATATGAAACTTGGGAAAGCAACTGATCTGCACAATAACCTATTCTGCATTATTAAAGGCTTACTGGTAAAGGTTTGATCTACAGCCCAACTCTCCTGGGTTGAGCAGCCCAGGGCAAAAGAGGCCTTTGTCTGATGAAGTTTACGGAAGTTTTCTAACAAAATAGATTACCAGCAAAAGCATTATTTTGCTAGTGCAAGTATGTCTAAGGACTTTGCCTATATAAGAAAGACTGATTTAAAAAAAAAAAAAAGAAAACCAAACCAAAACACAGTAAGCTACTTCTCACCAAAAATCTGAAAAATGACAACATTTCAGGCAGAAACAGGACTCCTGTGTTAGACTTTCTCTAGCAGCAGGTGAAAGACTTCCCCTCATCATGGCTGATAGCTCCTTCTGGTGTAACTTACTGGTCTTCACGGGACAGATAATATAAACCTCATTTCTTCACATTTTTTTTCCCTTGCATGTTTTTCCTTTTAGCTGAGATTGTTTTTCTAATCCAATATCTCCCAGATAAATAGACACATGAGATCTAGAGACTGGGGAATGGATTTGGGTTCGGGAGGCTGTGGAATGACAGAAGCTCCTTCACTTACTACTGCTAGATAAATCATCACATGAAACCATAGTCTGCATGTCTAACACTAGTGCTTACAGGCTGCAGTGCTACATTCTGAGTTATCCTTGGGTGAGATAATTTTGCTTCCCAGGTGGTTATCACTAATGGGTAATAAATCCAATGATGTTTCTAAATGACCTTTTAAAATGAGGACCACTTAATTATATATGGGACACTGATTTAGAGTAAGCCTATATAGTCTGTACAGTTTTTTCAAAATCTGAGATGTTAAAGATGTTCTTAAATTTCATTAAAATAAAAAAATAAAATAAATCCTTTAATAGATTTCCAGATTACCTATGCAAGGCCCTGCAGGAATAAAAAGCACCTCAAGGAGGAACTATAGCAATTCAGCAGTGGTTGGCTCTGGCAGGAAAACACACCCTGAAGAGGATGAAGGTCACGGTCCAGTACGCTCAAGGGGGTGTCCCTGAGCCCAGCCATAGCATGGAGACCCTCTGAGGAGCACACCAGCAAGGTTGCTTCAAAGGATTGTGGCCGGAGGAAGAGGAGTTCCAAGGGAACAAGTAGAACAAGCTTCATTATAGGGAAGAGGGAGGCCAGGCTAGGAATGTACCCGCAGTTCTGGCTCTCCAAAGGTAGATACACTTAAGAGCCAAGACTAGTAACAGCAATGGGACAGCACCAGAGGGGAGTCGATGCCAAAGTATCGGTGCTGGCCTTGCTGGAGACCATTGCCGAGCAAAGCAGAATGGAGTCTGCAAACATCTGAAGAAAATGCTTTTGGCGATTTTGGGCAAGAAGTGGTTCAGTAGCTCCTGCTGAAATTAGACCCATTCCTATTGCTATTTCATTGCCACTAAGAACTTATTGATTATAATATTTCCTATTACTTAGGTACTCAGGTGGCTTAACTCGGGAGCAATATCTGTCATCTTAGCAAGGCTCTGCCCACACCTGATCTTACCCTCACGCTCCAGGAGAGCCAGGGACTTACACAAAGTCCAAAATGTGGGGTGCCCTGCAGCTTATCCCACCTTTGAGCACCAGCAGCAAGCCTTCTGCATCCTGATATGGTTTTCTGCCTGGTTTAGGGTCCACATCTGCGACGCAGACAAGGAGAGGTTGCTGTTCTCTTGGACATGCAGTATTTGCCAGGCAAAGGCAACAGAGCGGTGGGCTCCACAGCCCACTGATGACCTGGTGCCAGGACAGGCTGGGCTGCCCAGGTAAGGGCGTTGAGGACAGGTGCTCCCACTCCCACTTTTCCGTGGTCAGCCACAGAGGTAGCTGGTATTGGTATGGATGCCCTATTAACAGGTTGAGCAGCACTATAAGGAGCAGCTTGCTAGCAATTTTTAGTTGGGGTGGGGGGGGAAAGAAAAGGATCTAAAAATGTACTTGTGCCTGGCAGGGTTGCTCTGCAGAACTAATCCTTTTCATTTCTTTTACATCCTCCATCTGTGATTTCATGGTTAATTGACTTATCCATGCAATGTTCCTCTGAGGTATAGATTATCTCCACTTTCAGAGTGATAAAACCAAGTGCGTAGGGGTTTGCGACATAACTTGCCCAAAACCCTCAAGGGATAACAAGGCAGAGGACGGAGTAGACCTGGGTCCCTGCTCCACACCCTCAAGATGGGTCCCCTCTCCCCATGGAGACATACAAGAAATCATGCTTCATGTGGGCAAGAGCCACCATGTGCTGAACCCAGTGGATCACAGCATTGCCCAAAATGCTCATCAAGGATTTGCTGGCCCTGGCCAGGGCACGAAGCCTAGAGCTGCTCTCATTCCATGTGTGAGCCAGGCCAGTGCTCATGGAGAAATGCTATCGCCGCCATCACACAGTTGGCTTTTATTTTCAGTCATCCCTGCGTCAATAAGTGCACCACAGCACTGGCTGTATTGACGCTCTGACGATCAATATTTGTAGCAGTCCTGGCTACAGCTCTTCAGGGGGATCAAAGCTCCGTCCTCCAGTCATAAGGCTGAACTTCATCTCCCTGGAAGCTGTGGGAAATTTTTACCTGTTACGGGTAAGAGGGAGGTACGTAATACATACTTGGGTTACGTCTGCATAACTTGTGTAAGCACTAACAGAAGACAAACATCAGCCTTCTTTGAATCAATAGGAGACAACCCCCACCCAACAGATTTCTTTCTTTGACTAAATTGAATCTTTCCCTAGACCTTCAATTGTGTATTTGCAGAATGAAGCATCAAACTGCAACTGCCTTTTAAATTGTTTTTAATAAGCAAAGTAAAGTAAAGAGGGAAGGATAGTTTAGAAGTGGTGATGACCCTGCAAATGTAGTAGCAGATAAAAAGTGGGTGAAGAAACACTTATGAAAATTGGGTTTCCAAGAGTCATTACATCCAGGTGGTGCTAAAACTTTAATGTAAAATGAATTAGCTGATTAACTTATTGAACTGCTGTCCATTACCTTTGAAAATATCATGCACAACAGGCAGGTTTCAGGCAACTGGTACAATATGACGCCCATCTCCTCAAACCACAATTTCTGGCTGTTGAGCTATATTGTGTATGACCTACCACTATTTTAAGAATTCAGCTCCACCAGTACAGTGATTGCCCTTCTCATTGTATGAAAGATAACTCAGATGGGCAATCACGGTGTTAAGATAATAAACAGGAACCTTAACAAGATGTTTTCACCCTTATTTTTGCCAGGATTGTGGCATGGGAAACACAAAAAACACACTGCTGTTCAGCAGCTAGGACATGCGTCACCTTATCCTAACACAGGTCAAGGGAACTGAGCCTTAGAAGTGCCAGTTCACTCCACTTACCATACAGAATTGATAATGAACCAGCTGAGCTGGTGCCAACCACACTGTAGACATTTGAAGTTAGCTGAGACGAATCCCACCTCTGAAGACTGACCCAGCTCAGTGAGTTTTGCGGTTGTTTTTTCCAGCTGAAGAAAGATTGGGGGTCCCTGAATTTTAACAGTGTCTAATAGCGGCATGAATTCCAGCATCAAATATTAATTCAGATGAGGCTTTGATGTAAGTGGGGATTGTTGCTTAGGCTGAAAACAGGCTGATGATATGTATTCATTATAAGTAGAAGCTTTCCTGTGCCTTGCTGGGGATGCTGTGCTGGCATCATTATTTTACATCTTTATTGACATTCTGGGAGATGGATAAATGTCCCATTAGCCTAGTAAAGTCAGAGAAATGAGACAACAGGGAGACCTAGAATCAGAAATATTCTTAGAAGAATATCTATATGCTGTGGCTCATAAGGTGAGAGAAGCACCCAAAAAGGGCTAGCACCTCTGCAGACAGAGCCCCTGCCCCAAAGATCTGAATCCAGAGGGTGAAAGGGTTTGAGATGACCAAGAGTTTAAATGAGCTGAATGGGCTATGAAAAGTAGATGGGCAAGAAAGCAAGAGGCGATCCCCAATCTCTGAGTCTCTTTAGCCCTCATCTTCTTTCCAAAGCAAATGAAACCCTACTCAGAAACCATCACAGCTGGGACATGTAGTGACCAATAGCTGGTAGGCCAGCAGGCATCCCCAGGGAGTCTTGGTGTTCACAGAGGACCATAACCCAAGGAGGGCTCAGAGACAGCTGTTGAAGTGGGCGCGTGTGTGTAGCCAGAAATATCCATTACAGCATAAGGCAGCAACACCCTACTGGCATCAGCCGAGTACAGCTCTTATTTGGAGAGGTGACGAGGGCTCCAGTTGAGCTGTAAGGGGAGGAGTGTCTTTTGTCTATGCCAGAAATTAAATCTAACAGACATAATGATTACTCTGAGTTTACAAACAGTGCATGGATTCAAGAGGGTGGGATTCACTAGGGGATGAAGTAACCAAGATAAAAAATATGTGAAAGGGAAAAAGTGTAGAATCATCATGGGGAAACAAAGGTATCCCATTTCCCCAGGTCCTGTTTTAAGGCATCTGCTTCAAAAATAACCCAGCCTTTAAAGAAGATTAAAGAATCTCAGAATGAAATAGTATTTTACAGGACTGCTTTTGGGCAACCCCAGATTATTATTATTATTTTGCACTTTTTCAACACAGTTCTTCCCCTCACCCTGTCTTCTTTATCTGCTTTATCCCAAGCATTTCTGTTCATTCCCTCCATTTCCTCTTCCCCAGGCCAAAATGACCACAGTCCAGGATTTGCACAGTTGTAATGATATTACACTTCAGAGAAATGGCTTTCTCTCACCTAATCCCTTGTCTGCCCTGCAAAAGCTGGGCTTCCTCTCCCAATACACACAGAGATGTGTCTATTGAGCATCAAGTGCATTTATGAGCATTTGCAGAGTCACCTTGCATCAGAGGTTGTGTTTTTACAGACATAAAATGGCTATAGTCAAGTTTCTAATGGAGAACGTAATAGCCATGCTTTAGCGGAACTGCAGCTTTGGGAAACAGTGTTTAATTTGACAGAGATATTAACAGGGATTGGAGTGGAGTCCTTTACATTGAAAAAACCAGCTTCTGTTATCCTGTTCTGTTGATTTGTTCTTGCAAACCAAACATGCTCAGTGTTTGTCGCTTTCTACCCCGTAGTGAACATCGTGCCCTGTTTGAATGGTTACTGAAGTGGATGAATAAATCATCTATCTGGCTGTTGAAAATGCATACATAGACCTAATGCTCTAGTAAAAGGCTTTGTATGTGTTTTGACTGTTAACATCGACAACAGCAAACATACTTAGCAGCAAAAGGAAAATAGAGCTCCAGTTACTGCTTAGGGAAGGAAGCCCCATTGTATTTCCAGCACACGTTTTATCAGAAGACTAAGCAGGATGCTCAGCCTTGTGGTTGCACCCACTGGGAGCCAGGACAGCCAGAGGCCATTTTCTCTGCCAGGGCAGAGACTCTGGACAGCAGCTATTATTTTGAGTCGGTAAGCCTCATCTCTACAGCTCTCATTTCTCATCTATAGATCCTCAAAGCAACAGTGAGCTGGGAAGCAGGCGAGGAGAAACAAGGCAGTCAGAGCCTTGCTGAGGCTACCAAGCCAGAGCTTGGTCCTGGGGACCCTTCTGTTCTGAATGACCTCTCCTCTAAACACAGCAGGCTCCATCTCTGCTGGGGTGATCTACTTGCATGGTCAAGAGGCAGCTTTTCCTTCCTAAATTACCACATTGACTTAACAGGAATCATGAAAATAATGGCTGAGATCACTGATGTGTTGTAGAGATAAATGCCTTCCAGTTGTTGTTGGAGGATGGACAGACCCAGATGGCCGTGCTAAGCAGGGCAGGATGCTAATCTGGCTTTGCTGTCAGTCTCTCTCAGCCTTGTACAGAGACTTATGATCTTCAGATATGACTTTTTTATGTGTGCCTTCCAAATCTGGAAGGCAGCTAAATCTATCTTATTAATACCTTGAGACTTTAATATTCATCATATTGCTTTGCTTTCATGGAAGAAGCATAACTGTTCTGGAAAAGCAGGTCATTAGTCTTAAAGATGAACTCCAGAAAAGTAACTGGTGTTTCCAGCCCTCACTAGAATTGGTGCCATATAAGGGTAAGTTGGCAAATGATTTTGACAACACTTACTCATGCAAATGCTGCATCAGTGGAACAGCTTGCAAAGCACACGGGTCTGCCCCTTGTTTACTTCCCCAGAGGCGGGTCCCTCTCCCTCTGAAGCCGCAGGGCAGATCTCAAAGGACTCCACTGGCAATCTTGGAGAGGAAAACCTCCTTTGTCTGTTTTGAAAATACACCCTATAACTGGCAACAAATAAACACAGCTCCTGTTTCTCAGTGCTGCCAAAGTAACACACCCAGTACAGCACAGTTCCTCCCCTTGCATCACTAACAAAGCTGCCAGCTAAATTACGCCTGTATCCTTGGTGCCTTGGAGCGGTACCAAGCAGGAAGCACATAGATAAGCTTTCGGGAACCCAGCAGCTTTTGCAGCGCTGCTAGGTTCAAAAAAGACCTCAATGCCTTGCCACTGGCTAGTAAAAAGAGCACATTTCACTCTAAAAATACTTGCTGAGAATCTGGCCTTTTCTGAGAACAGAGCTTTATATATGCCAGGAGATTACTTCAGAATAAACCCTGTTTATAAATTAATCTACAGCTGAAAAGGAGACTGGAGAGGTAGCGCCATCCCAGAGAGGATGCGCTCAGCCGTCAGCACCACTTGCAACCTGTGCCATGCCATGTCCTCCCCTCGCCTCTTGGAGACAGGAGTCCCCAGGCAGGCAGTGCTATGAGCGGCACCCAAGTGGGTGGGCACCTATGACCCATGCCACCCCAGCCAATGTGGGTCTCGCTTCCCCTCGCCATCCTCAGAAAAATCATCTTGCTCATCACTGGGAGGTGCTCAGTCTGCACCCCCTGCACAGCCCTGGCAGTACTGGGTGGGACTCACCGCCATGCACAGCACCTTTGCCTGTTTTTTAAAGTGTGTCATATAAAAAGACACATTAAAATATTAATAATTTGGGATTCTGGGTGATTTGACCCTCTTTTATTCACTGTGTACCCTTTAGGGAAAAAATACAGAGGAAGAAAGCAGTTACGGGGCATTTTCAGGTGTGTCTTTTTCCTGGATGAGTGAAGCAAAGTTAGATTTTTCTTCCCCACAACACAGAAAATTAATTGTTGAAAACAGCCATTGTTAAGGCCGGGGGGGGGGGGGGGGGGGGAAGCCCTAAAAGGGGCTGGTTCTTGTAGGACATAAGCAAATCTTACTTATTTTCCAATAACCCATGAAGAGTTTGCCTTTGTTATCATATCAGTAGACTTTTAGTAAAAGTCACAGTCTAAACACAACAGGGACAGGCAGGGAAACTGGATCATACAAACATCCCAGTTCCCTTCCCAACCCCCCGACCCACTGCAGGCGTCGGTCCTGATTAGCAAATGGTACTTTTTTAAGGCTTGAGTGCTGGTTTTCACTTCTATTCACAGAAAAGAAATGAAAACTAGGGAAAAACTGGCAAAGCAGTGACGAGAAAAGCACAGAAGCAATAATATTCATACCATTTGGAGGCAAATGTTGCACTTATGGAAAGTATGCAACAAAAATAAAAAAGCAAGCATGGAAGATGCTCCGAGTGTTAAATATTCATTAGTATTCCCCACACCGCCTGTTCTAAATATAAGATACGTTTAGCACAGCTCCGGTATGTGACCGGGATATTTCCCCCCTTCCCTTATATGATGCCATAGCTATTCAGATGGTGGGATGTTGCCATGGCAACACCGTGATGCTACCTTTTGTTCGCCGGATGAAATGACCAGTTGCGAGGTCGGCCAGCAGCATGTGTGCAAGATACAGCTGGGCTTTGGCAGTGCCTATTTTCCTGGCCACTGGCAGGTCTGGGGGGTGGCAGGCAGGAGGTGATGGCAGTTCTTTGCATCACAGAAAAATGGAGACCAGGTCCAAATCCAAACTCCCTCTGCTTCTCAGGACTGTTATAGGCAGCACACTTGGCGCTCTCTGTATTTGGATCCCCAACCCAATGGCTAGGAGTGGTTTCAATGTACAGAAGTTTTTTCCAGGCTTGGATGCATCTGCAGTGGGTAAGCAACAGAAAAGCTGAGGGTTCAGAAATAGAGGCACAGAGTTTGGTTGTTCCTAGGACCCTCAGCCAATAGCCTAACAGTGACTATTATGTGTTGTTTGGCCATTTCCCCCACTACTGGGTACCTGGGACAGGATTCAGCTCCAGAGTCAGACACCTAAATTCAGCCATTTACGACTTCTCAGCTAAATATCAGCAGATATCTCTGCTCTCATTCGGGTCCTCGGAGGTCTGTCAATGCAGTCAGCAGAGCCTAGAAAGAGGTTCAGCTCCAAGGCAGACATTACCTTGGTCTGCTGGCTAGATTCCTGCAGACGTTTAGATTATGATAATATAAAGGGATTTCAAGGTATCTGTCTTGCTCCCATGATTAACTAAGGAGCCAAAAGAAACTATATTCCCATCTTAAACACTTCTTCTAGGATGAGGTGGGTTGAATCCAGGACAGGATGAATCTCTGCAACATCTGTGGAAACCAGATAAGTGGGTACCCTCTTCTGCAGATGGAGAACCTGAGATATGCTGGGTGTAGCTGACCAGGCTCTGAGTCAAATGCTGCTCCACTCCCCAGAAAGAGGATGAGAAAGCAAGTGTTCACATGCTCCTTTTGCCTCTGTACTGCCTTTGATCTGAAAAATCGCAAGAGCAGAGGCTGTCGAACAAGTCTGTGGTAATTTGAGCATTGCCATGAGTCGCAGCCCAGGGGAGGAACGAAGTGTCAGACCATGGTACGCACTATCACACACTGTGCTCTTGGCTACAGTAACTAAAATTTTCATTTTAAAGTGAGCGTAAACTTCTCTGGCTCTCACAGTTGTAAAGTTATTGCTCTGAATGTGAAAGGGTTTTGCAAACAGGTTGGATGCACGCAGAGGGTGGTTGTCCTGCTCCTGTGGCACACAAACGACAGGTTGGTGGCTGCATAGGCTAAAGCAGAATATCTACTGAGATACTAGTAGAGCTCAAGTCCTACCTGGTGCCTGGAGATTGAGAGGAAGATGAAATATGATGCACAATCTGCATCCATCCACTGCCACTCTAGCTCTTATGTTTACTGGAAACCTCAATGCTTTCCAGGAAGCCACGCTGAAAATTTGACCAGGCAGAAGACATTGGGTTTCCTGGCCCCACTGGTGAAGGTGGATGTGGGCAGACCTTGCTGTCACACACCACTTCAGCTGTGGGTCACGGTAATGCCATGCTCATAACTCTCCCAGGGTCCCAGAGAATCCCCCAGGATGCAGCTGGGAGTCGCAGCCTGCGCTTCCCGGACGGGCAGGCTCACTGCCAGCTCACGGCCACGGCCACGGGTGCTGCTCAAACAGCTCCATCCTCTTTCCCATTCCTGCTCATCCTGCTGAGCTGCGCTCTGCTCTGACTCATGCAGTATCAGCACAATTCCCCAGTCTGTTCAGATCAGAGAGGCTTTGAGTGTTGCTGAACCAGAAAGGCCCTGGCTTGCTTTTCTGGACCCAGACTGAATTACTCTTTTGGCCTTTAGGAAAACTACCTTTTTTCTTTTGCTTGTAAACAGAGATAACACAGGAAACCTCATCAGTCACTGTGGTTTAGCCTAGTTCAAAGCAAAACCGAGTTTTAAAAGAGAACTGGGTGTTCGTATGTTACCGTGGGTGCACCATGCACAGTGTTGTATTGTATTGACCACATAGCCTGAGATCTCCAAAATTCCCAAATGCTCCTCCCTCTTTAGTCCTCTTGACACTCTGGAGAGTCAAATTCCCCCGATGATTTGGAGGAGACAATGTTTCACAGATGTACGGACTTGTAACCCTCATATCAGAGTCTGAGCAATCACAATGGTTTTGTTTTACTGGAGCCTGGAATTCCTGCTGCCATTTATTCAAAGTCTTATTAAAGTCTTGTAAATACCAATAGCAAAACATATTTATATACATCCAGCAAGAAATAGATGAGCATGTCAGCATTGTACACTGTCTCTTTAGCTCTGGAAAACTTATCTCTGCCTTCAATATGATATGATCAGATTCATTCACATTTAATAAAGAGCTGAGTTTGGCTGAGAATAGTTAATTATCTTTGAAATTAATATTAATCACTGTAGGGGGCAACTCCCCTCACTATTTTTACCCCATAAGGAATAATAAGAAAAATGCCCTAATACCGCAAGATCTACAGGGTTGAAAGGATTGGGAGATACAGAGAGGGAAAGGGATGTGTGGGGTCGAACACACTCATCTGTGCCACTGCCTGGGTGCAGTTCTGCTGGGGCTTGCCAGGGCAGGGGTCGTGCCTACCTCTGGGTTTATCCCAGGCTTTGCACCCTGTGTCCTCATACACCGCTATGAACATGCTCCCTCGCACCTTCTCCATCTTGGTGCAGCCTCCAGGAGCCTGTGCTGATCATGAAGGATGCATGTGGGCAGAGACGGTCCCTGGCCTGAGCAGGTGAATGAGGAGCTCCAGAGGACCTGAGGACAGGATTCTTCTTGGCTTTGGACATTTGGGGCAAATCACTTTGGAAGGAGCCCATCTCTCTCATTGGCCTTGCAGGAACCTTGGTGGCTGGCTCAGACCGGAGGGCAATTTTAGATGGTGAAAGCTAAATGACGTGAACACCCATGGTCATCCAGGGAACATGTAGCAATGTCAGGAGCTTAACCAGATCCCAGCTCAGCACCTTAATCAGCTGGTGATTGAGTGTGTAGCTTTTCAGCCTCAAAGAAGAGCTGATGTTAAAGGGCGTTAGAAATTTCCACCTGTGGTATGCTCCAACCAGCCCGACAGCGATTTTCTAACACTGAAAATCAGGTTCTGGTGGTGTAACAGGGTTTTTAATTTCATTTTTGGACAGCAATTGGGTATTGGTATGTGGAAAGTTATCTCCTCGGCCAGAGACGGGTAGCCTTATTTGTGTTTGTATTAGGAACAGGGGCAGCCCCAGGGGGAGCCGACTGTTGGAGCAGTGATGGGCAGCTGGTGCTCATTTGACAACATTTCAGAGGGGTTTTACTTTGCACTGGTCTGCTCTGGCCCTGTGGACTGAACACTGGTATGTTTGCAGGTCTGAAGTCCATTTTCCTGTCAGATTTTTCTCCAAAAGAGATTCAGTCCCATCATCACTCTGTGATGGAAACCAAAATGAAGCGGGGGCAATTGGGGAATTTTTCACAAAGGCATGCTCTGATCTGAATTAAAATGCTAGTAGAAATGCATTCAGCAAGTTGCTTTTGCTGATCAGCTTTGCAGGACTATATTCCTTTTGTTTCACTCTTTCTTTCTCTCAATTCCTGGTTCACAATTGGCAGGAACTGCCTTTCAGCGTGGGTTTGGTCACTCGCTGACAGCAAACGTGCCCAGCAGAAAATGCTCCAACTGTTGGCGTTTCCCGAGCAGAGAAAACCACTTGGGCTAAAGTTTAGGATGAGCATTACACCCCTTTAAGTCAATCACAGGGAATCTGCAATCTTTCCACAGTGACGAAGTTTTCTCAGTGCTTTCCTAGCTAGCACAGCGAGCCGACGAGCGTCAGCCCCGCGCAGGGATGTTACCAGATTAAACCCAGCGGCACAATAGGCAGGGCAAAGTCCCACACCTTCCCATTGCTGCCGCCGACCGGATCCCCGCAGCTGGGCTGGGATCGCTTGTCCTGTGCTGAATGCATTACGTAAAGCAGGGATCGTTTGTCAGCTGCGATGGTACAAACATAGCTGCAGGCAGATTATGCAGAGAGAGAGAGAGGAGGGAGAGGGAGGAAGGTCTCTCCAGGAACAGTGCTCCACGCAACTGAGGATTGCAAGTTGGCAGGTTGGCGGCTGGCCGAGCTGCCGTGAGGGTGTCGCTGGTGGTCCCTGACATGCTCTTGTTCGTGTGGGATGCTTGAGACAGGGACAAGAGACTAAGTTGGGGGGCGAGGATTGGCATGAGGATCGGACCAAAATGGAAGGGCTTCTGTCTCCGATGAGAACGAAGGTAGGGGAAGATGTTAATGTCTTTTGAAGCTGCTTTTACCCAAGGAGGGGAAGGGGAGGTGCGGGGCTAGCTCTGTGAATAGGGGGCTTGCCGAGCTTTTGTCTCTTTTCTTTTCTCTCCCTCTCTTTTTTTTCCCCCTTCTTTTTCAAAACTACACTCGTGAATGTAACTCGGCAGAGGAGTGACAGCAGTTGCCTCCAAGAGGGGAGTAACCCATCACTCTTCCTCGACAGAGATGACCTTTGTAAATGAGTTTGCCTTTTGGAGTAGACAGCCATATTTTTGTTTGAATTTCCAGTCGGAGGCTCTCATTGTGTCTGTGTGCCTGTGCGTGCTCCCCAGGGAGCTGTTCGGGGAAAGCGTACCTGCAGCGCGGGGAGGGATGGATCGTGCCGGTGGGCTACCCCAGTACAGTATTTTCAGCAGCAAGGGATGCCCGGACAAGCAAAGAGAGTGATTTTGTGCACAAATACCCTGCCAGAATGGGAGACCCCTTGTTGCGGACCCAGACGAGAAAGCTGTAAAAAAGAAAGTGAATGTGCAGACCTCAGGAATTGCTGCACTTGTCTGCTGCCTTCTCACACTCCCAACTCTTTAAAGATTTGCCATTAATCCTCGTCATTAAAGAAACTTGAATTCCAGCAGGAAAAAGCCAGAGACAAATACAGTGATGGTTTAGTTGGTAACATCTCCTTCCCTGCTATTATTTCTGCGTAGTCCTGCGGGTTATATTGAATCCTGACTGTATTTTATTTAGTCACTGCCTCCATCCCATGTGGTAAATGCCTTTGGTAAATCTTTCCGATTTCGGTCCATCATGCAGTCCAGCCCTGTTGTATTGTATCTCAGGACTGGGAGAACTGGAAATCAATGACAATTCTTGCTGGCAACAGGATATCGTCATATATCTTAAATGCAAGGTGTAGTCAGACCAGAGCTGTTTCATATAACTGCCAGACTAGAAAAAATTCTAAGAAATCATCTGGTCCAGATCTCTGCTGAGGCAAATCAGCTAGTCTGGTCTCCTCGATTACATCCCTGCCATCCACTATCTTAAATTAAAGTCTCTTCAATGATTGAAAGTATTTTCAATATTAAAAGCTAGAAAAGTGATTTAAATAATAATAATTTGCCAGCAAGTGGCTGTACTGTAATTCTCCAGGGGAGTAATTTTTTTCTCCACTTTAATTCAGTTCTTTTTTGTCTTTTCCAGTAAATTGGGGATTAAAAAAAGGACCTACCAACTTCATATATCTCTCAATTAACAAGAAAAATGCTAAGAAGCAGTTTATTGAATGAAAGATTTATAAGGGATTATAGACTCAGCCATTCACACCTGACATTATTGAGGAATACATACATCAGTGATAGTCTTTGTAAGGCATTTCTCAGTATGACTTTTTTTTTTTTTTTAATCAAAGAAGACAAAAAACCCTGCCCAATAGAAATAATTTCCATTATTATAAAATGTAACTTTCAACGTTTTAGTTGGTGTTTCCCTTCTGCTCCTTTAACCAGGCTTGAAATGATTGCTGGAGGCAGTCTCTCCCAGAACTGGTGT
This sequence comes from Phalacrocorax carbo, assembly GCF_963921805.1. NCBI lineage: Eukaryota > Metazoa > Chordata > Aves > Suliformes > Phalacrocoracidae > Phalacrocorax > Phalacrocorax carbo. The sequence continues at coordinate 8,322,961 of NC_087513.1, read as the reverse complement.
GCTATCAGGTTAACGCGTGGATTACAGTCAGACGTGTGTACTATCAGCACCTCCAGCACGCGTGCAGCTATAAAAATGACAGAGTAAGGGAAGTGGACCGGGACTGGGTATTATGTTTGTTCATCTGACTTGCTTCATAGCTGCAGCTGGAATGTAAATCCTAATAATGCCATTCATAAAGTGTAATCTCAATTACCACTATCACATTATTGAACCTATAGAAGAATCTACGTGGGAATACAGACAGGATCCTTTGGATCCCAGTCTGCTCTAATATCAGAGAAAGGGACAGATTCTGACCTCCTTTGTGTATGGGAAGAGCTTCTCAAGCCAAAGCAATGTGATTTTAAACCATTGATTGCAATGATGTAAAACTGACGTGATGCTCTTGAAGATCCAGATCCTGACGTCGGTGTTAATCCAGAGCTGTTAATCTAGAGCAGCTCCGTGGCAGCTGGTGGAGATACTCAAATAGACTGTGTGTAATAAAGATCGGGATTTGGCCCTTACATCTTTACCTTTCAGAGAAATAACAATGAAAAGATCACCTGAATAGATTTGAAAAGTAATCTCATTTCCAAGATGCTTTGTAGCTGGCAATGGCTCCATGATCACTTGCCAGAAAACGAAGTGTAAAATCTATAACTCTCCAAATACAACCTTAATATGTGATGCCTACAAAAAAAACTTGACAACAGCGAGGCTGCCGATGTGCGGAGACCCCTGCCTGTCACGCTCCCTAATACCGCTTCGTTTTTTCCCCTCTACTCCCCCGTCTGTCTGATCCCATCTGTTGTCGCTTGTTTTACACTTAAGCTGCTACTGTTGGAGGCTAGTTGGAAGTTTTTTAGTCCTTTGGTTTGTATGGTGACATGCAGGACAGTGGGCTCCTGGTCATCTCCGGCAGCGCTCCCTGGAGCGCACCCGGAGCATCTGCGAGCTCCAAGATTTTAACCCGTGTGAAAACATCTCCATGTTACAGTGAAATGCAAATAAATGTTCAGTTTTATCTTTAGTGTCCCAGGCAGCTATATTCGATCTGCTCAGATCTAGACAGAAAATTAAAATAACACAGTTGTTTTCTTTGTTTCCACGGGTAGGTAGGAGTAAGGGCTGACTCTTGCAGGCATCTCTCACAGTCTGTCACCAAGGGGTGAGGACTACATGCATCTGCCTCTCATAGCCAAACATGTGAAGGTCTCTGTAATTAAAATGAGATCCAAATCCCTGCAGGTGGGCTTGGGTGAATCTGGTGGTGGTGACTGAAAATACGACTGCTGTCAGCTCTTTGGTCGCCTTTGCTCATAGAGGTTCCCACCTCACATCAGAGCTGGCAGAGGGACAGGTGGGCACATCTTGAATTCAAAAGCCCAATTTACAGTGCAGGAGGGCTGGAGCTGAGATGCTGGGCACAGAGTGCAGGGCAGAGACGTGGGCACATGTCCTCGCCTCTCCATCCAGATGCACGGCAGGGCTTGCCAGCAGAGGGCTGGGAATACACAAGCAGCAGCATATTTCATAGGGGACTTGTTTCCCATTCCAAAAAGTAATAACCCATTTGGTCACTGGGCCATCCTGCGTGGTCACAGAGTGGGGTGCTTAATAACTTAGAAATGCATCGAAATATTTGTTGAGGTATATTGGATATCAAACGTTAAGTGCATTACACCATGTAATGGACTCCACCGTAGTAAGTCATGGGTGATTAATACATTTCTACTTTTTTAAAACTGAGATGCACAAATGCAGGAATTTAAGGGAAAGTGGAGGAATACATGGTAAAATGAGCTGGTATATCGAAACTGAAGCAGATAAGTGGAAGGTACTGAACAGAAAACTCACTGCATTTTTGATGTTGATGATTAAATTTCACATGACTAGAAGTAATAGTGGGATGTAAATATTTGGTGGTTTAATGATGATACTGATAAATATTACCAGAATCAGTTGAATTCTGTAGCCTAGTATGTCTGAGCCCCTTTTTTATGAGCAAATGAATGCACGCAATAGCAAAGTCCCCATGCCACCTTAAGAGACTGTGAAGTTGATTGAGTACCATGGAGTGAAAAGAATGAAGAAATGCATAAATATTGCACTCCTTTTGTTAGCCACCATTTTAATTTGTTTTATAATCCTCAATGCATGCACAATTTGCCTTAACCCTCAGTGCGTTGCCTTCAGCAAATTACACTGGCATAAGAATTTCAGTAATTTCAGTTTCTCTGCTGCTGACACTTGCCAGTGCACGCTACTGAATTCGCAATGAGCACCTGGCTTGAACCACACAGAACTGGCTAGCTGCTCTATTTTCCTTTGAGAAGCCTGTGTTTGGTGCTTTTTTTTTTTGTTGTTTGTTTATCAAAGCACTGCTTTTCTTTCAGACCAACTGAAAGAACTTTTTCAATGAACTTTTCGTCTGTTCGGAAACACACATGGAGGGTAAATGGAGATTAATTACTGTTGAATTTACTAAGCTTTGCATCCAAAGATAATGAATTTTGAGTGTTCCTGTGTACAGAGAATTCAGCTAGGGAACTCAGTAAATAATGTGTGTAATGTTTAGATAGTGCTTTTAAAACGTTAATGAGGCTGTTTTCTCGTATTGAATCTTATTAACTTTATCTGTTTATTATAGATTTGGGGGATTATCAAACTCCCGTGGTGTTACTGTTTACTCATTAAACCCTGTTGACTCTACTTTCAAAGCAATTTAGTTTGTGACCACTAGATCTCTCAAAAAGAATGGTTAAGGTTTCCTTTGTGCCTTACTGAGAGAAGTTCACAGCAGCTCGAAGCAGAGAAACTTTGGGAGGTACCACATCCCCCGTGAGTCTAGAACAGCAGAGGGCTGTGACAACTGGCCTGTGAGATCGCCAGAGGAAATTGGAAGGGAAAATTGCCCCAGAGAAAGGGCAGTCTGGAGCCTGAGTTACACCTACAGATGGGATTGCTGTAGTCTTTAACCCCCTTGGATGGTAACTGAAAAGAGGTTTACATAAGCATATGTTTTATTATAGTATGAGGCTGCACACAGGAAAGCATCTAAGCAGATTCTTAACTTTAAGCTCACAAGCTGTCCTGTGGAAGCTAAAGTTGGGATCCTGTGCTGTATGGAGAGCTATGAATCTTAAAATCACTTTACAGCACTCTTGTACAAGCCAAGATGCAGAGGAAGTCCTTTGCATACGTTGTGAAACTATTCCCAGTATTTTTAATAATGGCAAAAGACCAAGCAGCAAACGGGAGCACATGTTTCCCCAGAACCATGCACATTCCTCCTCTGGAGTCTCAGATCCCTGTTTTGATATCACTATGCATTTACTCCCACTTTGAATATCCCTTTGAGATAGCCACGTACATGTGCTAATGACGCTCAGAGACTGGGATTTCCAAAGTCATTTGGGGGATTCAGACCTCTTGCCTGGAGTAACTTCACATGGACAATGAGCACCCAAACCTTTTGGGTTCCTGTGCAATCACCCATGAGCCAGCAGGGCCACATGAAGTCTGTAGTGTGGACTGGGAAGCGCCGGTGCCCCCTCAGCGGCCCTTCCATGGGGCACTCACAGAGCCTGCTGAGCAGCTTAGGGGGTACCTCCTTCCCTGCATTATTATTAGCAGGTTGACTCAAAGGTTAATGAGGCCATATGTAATTCTCTGAGCTTGTAGACAGTTAAAAAGAAAGGCAATTCAAGAAATAATGAAGTCCTGTGTCTGCCACTGTTAATCATAATTTTATAAATACCTGGGAGAGAGGATGTAGGGGCATAACTCAGAGCAGAGTTTGGCTTTGGAATAACTCTACCGTAACGTTATGCCTCTGGAAAAGCTGAGCCCTTTCTGTTCTTCTGTAACATTTCTTAAACTAATCCAGATTTAAAAATAATATATCACTGAACATAAAACTGAAAGGTTATTTTTCCTCCCCGGCTGTGCCTTGTATCAGTGCAGTGAGATACCATGCCTGACTGGGCCTTGCCCTTGCGCACAGTCACAGCAGGAGCAAGTTATTTGCTGTACAGGGGGAAAGCATCCTTGCGTATCCTGGGCAGGGGCTGGACACTGCACTGTTAATGAGAATTGCATTGCAGTAACAATAATACATGTTCCCCAATTGCTCCCTACTGAAGGGTTGGGAGAAAATGGGGGCATTTTGCCTCTGTTTTTTAAGGAGGAAGGATTGCAGTGCAAACACTGATATCTCACCTGTGACTCAATGGCTGGGTGATGCTGTCCTTTCTCAGCACCCTCAGCAGCACAACAGAGTCAAGGCTACACTGTCCTAGCACGAGGCAACCCAAGTTGAGCTGGTTCAGTTCTTGCTGAGCACTCCCATGATGGCCATCAGACAGCCCTTCAGATGGGCCAGGATGGCCACAACACTGGGACAGCATAGTCACCTGGTTGGGGTCCCCCCTCTGCCATCACCAGCAGAGCATCAGGACATTGCTGGGAGATGCAAATCAGCTTGGTACCTTGTCATCTCAGAGCCTGGGATGATCATAGCATGCCTTGATAGCCAAAACTCTCATATTGTGTATCAAATGCCACAGAGTCCTTTCAAGGGATGGCAATAGGAATTGCTCCAAAATGGCCTGCTCACTTCCTACTGTCCGGATACCATGTCCCAGCTCAAGCCAGCCTGCACCCTGGCCTTGATTCTCCATGTCTTGTTCAGCCTGTGCAAAGCCCAGGCTGTAGCAAAGGTGTTCAGGAACATTTCATGTTCCCAGAACCTTCCTGCAGCTGAAGTTGCCTGAAAGTGCCCAAGGACCTTCTCTTGGCTCCTATGGGACCTCACAGAAAAGCACACTAGGGGGCTATGTGGAAACTACAATGATACCAAATTGAAATTAATAATAGCAACAATAGCAATAATAACATAATAATAATAAGCTTTGAAATACAGTAGGACAAGGCATGGACTGGAAGAATCAAAGAAAAGTGACAAAGACACAATTAAGAGCATAAAGCTCACTAACTCAGTGTGTGGGTTACAGGCTTCAGGGTTCTTTTAATAAGTGCAAAGAAAATACACTGGTGAGCGTCCATCTTCCTAGTCATTTCATTAAGCAGTTTGCTTAATGGACAGCTGTTGGGGAAGCAATTGGCCATCTTTTTCAAAAGCAGAACTCAGACAGAACCACTCACTTTTAGCTGTGAATCACAGGTCGTATCCGCTGGGGAAGGTCATAAAGTCTTAACTGCTGTAAAAATGGCAAAGCTGAAACAAATGGGAAAGTTGCAAGGATGATTATGAAACAAAAATTATGGCTGTCCCAAAATACCAGCATAGTAGTTATCTATGGAGGAAAACAGCTCTCCTGCATGGCTGTCTGATATATTAGGTCATTCTGAAGGCAGTTATTGGTAAGGACTGTGTGCGTTTAATGTTTGGGACTATATAGAATGCAATAAAGCACTCACGCAATGCGTATTTCAGGTACAAAACATCTGATCCGTGACCAGTGCATGCCAGCAAAGCTCTAAGCACCCCAGCACACACTTCAGTAGTGGTCAGCTATTATAATATTGCACTGGTTTTAGAGGAAAGTAAAAATATGCCTGCACCTCGGCTTTCCTCCTGAGAATGCACACCTAATGTACCTTAACTTTCCCTGCATTCTTCTTTTATCTACATTGAATATAAACCCCACCAAATCTACAAGACCAAGAGTCTGACCCCATTTGGGATTCAGCCAGAAAGACAAAAATCCCAGGCCCTGCAGGTTGTTCCAGTTCAGAGGAGACCTGAGGACAGATACAGGTGTCTTCTTGATGTAATTTATAAACATATAATAATGTCAATAAACACACAAAGTCCTGTTTCCCTGAGCACAGCAGGTATCAAACAAATGAGAGGGCAGTTTTCCTGCTCAAGGTGCCTTCCTTCATGCAACACCCACCACACCTGTGTTTTGCCTTGGTCCTTAGCTTGGTTATACTATGAGGGAGGGGGGGCGGGGTTCTGCTCCCTAATAAAGTCACAGGGTATCACAACACATGGCAGACCAGGGAGTCAATCCTTTCTTCTCTTCAAGCTCCAGGCCCCCGTTTGGGTTTTTTAGGGAAAGTGCTCGTCCCTTCTGTGCAGCAGTTCAGCTTTTGTGGAGGTGCTATGTTGCAGCTTCCCAGCACCCAGCCTCTCCCCACATTCAGAACATCAAAATCTCCCAAAATGCAGCCATCCCCAGGCACAGCCATTGACTCAGGTCACATATCACAGGCTGAACACTGCTTTTAAAGGCTAATTTAATAGTAAATGCAGTATTAGTAACAGCAATAAAAATGTACCACTGCTTCTTTTACAAGGTCTTGTTCACGGGTCTCCCATGTGACAAAACCCAGAGGAACACGGTGGCTCTCACGGCATGTCACGGGTGCCCTGGTCTGCAGCACTGAAGGGGCACAGCCCAAAGCAGCAGCCAAACCCATTCCAGTCTCTCCGAACACATGCAACTACCACCACTCTTCTGCTCACCTGGGGCTTGGTAGCACAAATGCTTGCAAAACTGGACCCTGCTGAAGTAACATTAAAGGTAGAAGCAATCTCCTGGGTAGACAGCACTCAAACCACTTGGAGCTTTGAAGACAGAAGGTCAAAAACAATATATCAAGTCAGTTATCAGCCGGCCTCATCTTCCCTTCCTCCCCTCCCTCTGGCTGAGACCTGCAGGAGCTCAGGTCCTTTGATGTAAACCTGTCAGACACTTTGGTCTCTTCCCTGCTCTGCCCTGCCCTATTCTTCCACATACACATTTGTGTGAGATTTTAATTATAGACATGATGATATTGGTAAGAAAACCCTTCCTTAATTACACGCTCAATTAATTCTAGTAGCTGAATTCTAGGAGCTGAAAGACGAAGTTAGGTGAAATCATTACTGCTTCATCTAAAGCTGGATGTCTCCACAGCCAGGTTTGGAATAATACTGTGGAAGTAATTTTTCTTTAGAAAAATGGATTTCATTTAGGAGAGATTAAATTATTTTGGATAGAGGGAATTAGAGTATTATCTAGTGCCACTGAAACTCTTTTCCAGCAAGGCTAATTACTTACAGGACTAATCTTTTCAGTAAATATTCCATGATCAGGCCCAAGAAATATATTGTACAAATAAGGCAATATTCAGCCTCATTACAGCTGGCACAACCCCTCCCATAATGTATTGTGGTCTTGAGCGAGAGATCAGGTGAGATGAGAGATTAAACATGTCTTTATGATATCAAATACCTCTCCATGGCACCAGTGCCTCAAGGTTTATCCTCACACCCTCGCTGGTAGGTGAGTAGCGCACACGTGGGCACCAATGGGACTGCGGTAGGGGTGCCAGGGAAACAGCCAGGCTGAAGCCAGCGCATCTGAGTTTTAAGCCAGGACCTGTCCCAGTCTCCATTAGACGAGTGGCTCCCAACTTCTGGGGCAGGAAGCCTGCGTTGCATCCTCAGGACACCTGCTGACACCCACAGCAGCATTGAAAATAAGGCACAAGTGCAGGGGAAACAAAATGCAAGCTGGAATAAACAGGCAGAGGAGGATGTGGATGGAGGGTTAGGACTGGAGTAAGAAGTTTGAGGAGTGGCAGCCAGGACTAAACAGATGAGGTCAGGAGAAGATGAACGAGGGGTGGAGGGGCAAAGATGAGGCAGAGCACCTGTGGCCATGGTGTGGAAACTTCCTTCTGCCCAGACCCTGTGTCCCAGCTGGATGTGGGTGGTAAAATGCAGATATGCAAAGCAGCTTTATAAAGAGGGAACACCAGCAAGATGCAAAGTTGGGAAATACTGGAAGAAGGGATGTCCCTGCAGCCCTGTCCCATCTAATTATGCAGTCCCACACTGTTTTTCCACAATTTTTCTTCTCATCTTGTGCATAAGATGGACAGTAGTCAGATAATGAGCAGCTATTCCTTATTTTGTATTCTCCTTATTTCTCAGTTAATAACCCTAGGTCTTATTTACTGAATACTGCCCTGAAAACAGAATTATTCATTTTCTCATATATTATTTTATGTCGCACTAATTGCAACAGTATCAAAGTTCATTAAAACCTATAATCAGGCTCTGGGTTTGCCTCCATTTCACTGATGCAGAACTGAGCCATGAAGGAATTTTTAAAGGTCTCCTCCAGTTTTGGGCCATTTCTGACTTTTCTTTTCCATATCCTTAACATTATACAGTGCTTCCTATGTTCATTGTGTCCCTCACCATTTGCCTCTGGCAGAGCCCAGGTTTTCTTCAAGTGGTGTGCCACGGGTGTCGCTCACAAACCCAAAAATAAAGCTTAGATGTCAGGGATCATTAGTAAAAGTTTGGGATATATGAATCACCCATCACCAACTGTCTTCACCCAAAGACTATTTCATCTTCTGCAGTGCTCCTCAGCCTCATTCCCTGTGCACCTTCTGTCTGCCACAAATGCCAAAGAGCCCTTTAGAAAGCAGACGCCTTCACTGATTCATCCTTAAGACGGCTCCACCCTACACAAGGAGGAAGGAAACCGTGGGGGCAGAGGTTAGGGTGAAGGGACCATATGGCCATGAAATCAAAAATTGCATCATAAAACATCCATTTGCACCTGGCATTTTCTAACTTTTCACCCTGATATTCACCCAACGCAGTTTCCATGTGTATAGTACCAACATGCATATGACTATTGCCATATGGCTATTTTTTTACGTAACCTTATGTTATTAATTAATTCCCTTTAGGAGTTCAAGGTAAATTAATCATTCCTCCTTGCACCTTTTCGGAGTAACCCAGACTGACAAAACAGATACTTGTGGGAGTAGATGTGAGCAGAGCTGAACTGACTGTATGAAAAGGCCAAGCAGCTTCTGAATGCATAAATAAAAATACAACACTGTGGCAAAACCATATGCTGAGGGTGGGGAGTGAATTCATGTCCTTCTATTTGCATCTCTCTGTATGCCATCTTTGCCTGGAATAAATGTCTTTGTCCACATGAAAAGCTGCATCTCATTATTTGCCCTTATTTGATAGGGTAGTAAAGAAAGCTTTATAAAATGGGTGTGACTTTTAAAATGTGTTGCGACTCACTGTTAGAGATATGTGTCTGCATATGCCAGCAGTTATTCTATTTTAAGTCTCTTGTGCACATTTACTGATGGTATTTGCATTCTTGTTGAGTGTAGATTTTCCAATTAATAAACACAATATTATTATTAAGGTAGATTGTCAGGTAGATTAAGAAGAACACTTTAAGCAAAAACTTTTTTTGGCACTCGTTTGACATCCAATCAGCTCTTTTCAAGGTCTAAACAAAGTTTTTTGCTTAGGCCACAGTTTTGTCACATATGTCTGGGTTTGTGGCTTTTTTTAAGATCCTTTTAAATGGGGGATAACAGTGTTCTGGTGCTTCAGCAAGTGCAAGGGGATGTCAGCCAGATGTCTCAAACCTCTCCCACAGACATCACAAACCTCTTTCACCAAGTGAGCTGGCATTTCTCCTGGATACAGCAAAAAGAAAAGGGAAAGGTGGCTGAACAAGCCAGTGACTGAGATTACATTGCATAGGTTCAGAGACACTGCTGGCATAGCCCCTGAAACTCGGTAGAGATAAACCGTAGTTTCTCATGCATGCAACTCAGTCCCAGGCTTATTCGTGAGAATGACTCACATTAATATGGGAACATCACAGATGCACAGAAAGATGGTAAAGTTGTTTGGGAGGCCATCAAAGGCTGGAGAATAACAAATACCAAAGAAAAAAAGAAATAAGAAAAGAACATTTTTCAGTCTGGACAGAAAAAAAGGAAAGGTTTCTTTACTTTTTATTTTTTCCTCCTGTGAAAATATGTCCACCATTAAATCAGCTTAAGCCATTAATCTTCCTTGGGAGATATCACCCACGGTACCAACAGGGATATGAAATAAAGCTACGTTGCCTATTACGTATGTTGCAAAAGAATTAGTGTCAGTGGAGAAAAAACCAAACCGAAAGGGAATTAAATGCAGGGCAGAGACTCAGCAACACAAACCCATGTTACACCACCAACCTGGAAGGAACTGTCACAGTTCGTATTCAGTCAGGAATGTGGCCACTCCTTTGTCTATGTGATGCTCCAGAAGTGCAGAATAAGGACCAAAAATTAGGAATTCTTTAAAACTTTAACATCTAGATATTAACTGGTAAATTTTTACCAGAGATGATGCCTTTGTAGACCAGCCATGGAAATTTTTAGGAAAGAATCAGAAATATTTGCACTGGTATCAACCAAAAAAAACCAAAATCAAGCCAAACTGAAACTCAGAACCAAGGAGAGATTCATGGCAATTCACAAAATGAGAAATCTTAGAAATATTTCCAAAAATCTAAGGAAATGGTTAAAGACTCCCAGAAGCAGAAATTAATGTTGAACATTTACATTCATTTGACAGAATTATCTACTCTTCTGCTCCATAAAACCTAAGTGCAGTACTTAACCTGCAACCCCCAGCAATGTCTGCTGTGTGTTACTTCCCAGCCCCGGCGATGCTCAGAGACGTGCTCTGGAATGCAGAATGAAGTATATCATGGAGTCTGTGGGCTGAAGGGAAATCATTATTACGCTGTAATCAATACTGTGCATCTTGCGTGGCTTCTCGCCTTCTCTGACATCTACCATAGCTGTCAGAGGTTGGGACTGGGTTTTTTTCTGATTTGAATAAGGTCATCGTTTGTTTGTGGGCTTTTGATTTGAATCGATTTTCTTCCTTTTATGATGATAACACTCCTAAATTAGCCAGCAGCTCTGAAGCCTCAGTATACATCGTTTTAGCACCTGGGAACAAATGCACTAATGATGGGGATGAATGTTATTCTCTCAAAATCAGTGCAGTATTTTGAATGAATTTATTCCATATGTTTTGTGGTTTTTAAGTGTAGGAGTGGGACAGGGAGAAGGGAATGGGATCAAGTGTTTTCGTCCCTATTATATGTTGATTAAGAGAATAGACACAGTCCTGCCAATGCCAGACTTGCAAAGGCAAAGACTTTTACCATTCCCAGGTGGTTCTAGAGATGGACCGTCTGGACACAGCTTGGGATGGACCATGATGCCAAGATCCTTCTGCCAGAGAGTAATGGGATTCACTGAGTCTGTAAAAGCCACCCAGGGTAGAAATTTGGCTTAAAATTTTCCTGTCAAAGCTTTTCCAGATTGATTGCTTCCATAATGTCTTGGTCAAAACATGTAAGCTTCAGACATTATCCCAGTCTACATCGAGGTTTCAGTAGCGTCCCAGGGCATTCAGTTGGTGGATTCCCCAGGGCCAGGGGCTCTGCAATGGCCCAGGGAAACTCACCCACACATTCCCTGCACCCCAGCAGTTCTCTGGTGGAAAGGACCTAGCATGGCAAGGTCTTGGCCCTGGTCCTTTGGAGCTTGCAGGTCCTTTGGTTTGGTACTGAAGCCCTGAAGCACACTAATGTCCTTGCTGTTCAGTGTCTTTGGTCCTCCCCAGGAGAGATGAAGACCTTGATACCCTTTTTGTGGTCAGGGCTTCACAGGGATATAGCTGATGAGCCTTTTGCTGAGACTAGGGTTTACAAACACCCTGAAGAGTGTGGGTAAGATCCTGGGGTCCAGGTCCAAGAGGGAACAGGCCAGTAGGGAAATAGAAGTTTCCAGTCCAGCACCATCAGTGCCCCATGCTTCCTCGTCTTCTTCCAGCAAACAAGGACTTAAGAGATTTCCACTGTGGCTTCAGAAACCTTTTTGTGTTGGATCCCTGCCCAGCTCTGAATCATCCTCACAGATTCATAGAAATACTGTTGAAATAACACACTCCCATGGATAACACCCTATAAACTTCCACTGCGTTCTCCCACTGCACTTACTGCGAGACGAGAAATGTTAATGCCTTGAGGGCATCCTCTTAATTGCATGGCTTCTGTCCAGTGGAAGCATATGTACAAATTAGCTGCGATTGCCAGTGTGCACAGTGGTAGTGCTGCTCAGGAAGATCTCTGCTGTTATTAACACAAATACAAGAGGTAATTCCATAGAGAAGTCAGCCATGGCTTGGTATTAATCCTCAGGCACATGGTATAAGGATTTTCTGGCTTGACTCTAATGCAAAAGAAACCATGATAATAATAGGGTCCTCCATCCAACTCATTATGGGAGATTAATTAATACCTAGCGCAACACGAGTACATTCCATACGTTATGTAGAAAGGCAGAAGAAAGTGGAAAGATATTTTGGTGAATGAGCACGTAAACGTCAGTGAGGAATGGGTGAAAAGTATTGAATTACATCTGTATTATTCTTAATGTGATTGTTCCTAGTCCCCCAAGGCCATGGATGCCTTATAAATGAATTGAAAAAAACATGAAGGGAATAAAGAAAAAAAAGCAATGGCTGTAAATCTGATGTGATGCCACTGCTGTGCTTGATGCTTTGGTGGACAGGGCTCACACTTTAAATGTGTTTGTGGCACGCTCAGAGCCAGCAACCTCCTTCATCAGCAAATTTAAAAAGCACCAGCCCTTACCTTATCCCAGTGCTGCATGAAAGTTGATTAAGTCCTAAAGATTGTTTATTCCCCTTTGAAACTGGTATTCTGATCTGGCCAGGAGGGGTTTTTATGGGGATTTGTTCAAGGGAACAGATCAGGCAAGCAATGAGCGCTGATACATGTGCTCTGGCCATGTGCTGGCCAGACAATCTTCCAGTGAGAAAACAACCTCTTCTCCAGTCCCAGTCAGGTCATGGTCTGCAGCTCTTGGTACCAAAGGTTTGGTGGTGTCATTGGTGGCAGCCTTTTGCCCACTGGGGCAAAAGCATGGGTCCTACGCTTTATGCAGCTCAGCAGAGCTTTGATAATAGGGTTTGATGGCTGGTTATCAGCTATGTTCATCTGTAATAAGGTATGCAGTTATTAATGTGGTCACTGGCAAAGTGCTTAGGTGGAAAAAACAAAGAAGCTGCCAGGCAGTTGCATGGAAATAGAGCCAGATGAAAAGTAAGCCCTGAAAGGTAGATGCTCTGAGAAGGAACAGGAGGGTGTGAGCTCCCAAGGATTGGTGGATTCAAAATGCTTGTAGTTGAACTCTCCTGACATGCTTGTCATTTCTCTGGCCTTTGGGAAGCTACTTAAATCCCTGGTTTTATCTCCCCCCATTTTCTAAACTGAAGTTGTAACACCTGCCCACCTACTCACCTTTCAAAGGAATATTCTGAAGCTCTGTTTGTTTGTAAACTGCTCAGGAAATAGCATATGCCAAACTCTCTCAGTATATAGAGAAACATATAAAAAAAGAGGGCTGGAAAGCGCTCAGGCCTGGAGGCAAAATAGGCCCTTTTTCACTGTTCACAGTAGGAGTCTGTCCAAACTGATCTCAGAGCTTCCAGCATGGGAGATTTGCCCCCAGGTAACTGGCTCCTCTCCTGGTGCTTAAATAGTCTTACGGTTAAAGAGAGTTTCCTAATGCCCACTTCGTTTCTCTCTGCAGTGTAAGCCACATTGCCCTGCTCATGTAATTAATCCCAGCCCTATCTACCCCCTTTTTATGACAAACTGCTTCACAACACCTCAGGCTTCTCTTTTCTGGACCACAGAAACCTACCTCATTTATCCTTTCTTCACTGGTCCCGTTTTCTAAACCGTACTCATTCCCATTGCCCTCTTCCAGAATTGTCCAATAATTTCTTAGAAGGTAGTGTGTAAATGTGGACACAATCTCCAGGTCGTAGAGATATCTGCTACTGTTGAACACATCCCTCAGATGAGGTCTGCCTTTTTGTCTTTTTTTTTTTTTCAATATAACATCGCGCTTTTGATTCATGTGCAGTTTGGGATTCAAAACACTACAATCTAAATTATGTTCTATATGGCTTGGAGATTTACCCTACTGCTAAGCTGCTGCCTTTTATTGTTGTGAAGCCTTTCACATCTTTTCTAATTTGCCAGCCTCCAATATTTTTCTCTCCACACATAACCACATGCCAATTTTTATTGGCAAGACATTGTAAAGTTTAACAGAAAATGCTACTATTGCTACAGGTTTACTTTAACCATCCTATAAAAATTAATATAAAATAAAAGCCCTGCTGTAAAATGCTTTAAAACCCCATGAGCAGAACATTCATCTCTGTTACATTTTATAGGGTTCTTGAGAGATTCCAACAAACCCCTATGAATTTAGGGCTAAATCCCTAGCTTGCATAACTTGCCATATCTGCTTTGAGTTCATTATAACCACACCAGTTCACAGCAAGTGAGGAGTCAGCCTTTAATTTCTTCTACAAACCATAGGAACTGTGATTCTCAGGGCTGACTGAGACACTGCATGCTTTGGACCAGATCTTCTCACACCTTGAGAGCCTTATGCATGCAAGGAGGGAACAGCATAAGTGATGGGATGCCGTGGCCTCTTTGCATCTCCGAAGTGTGGCCTGGATTTCTCTTTTCCAGGACAAGTAATAAAAAGCTGGCACAGAATTGCAGCTAAAACTCCCTCTTTTTTCAAGCGTGAAGTAACAGGCATCTTCCAACTCCTCAGCACTGCAAGTAGTTACACAAGGTGCTGATATTAGTGCTGGCCATCAGATGCAGGTCTAGCTTGTGGCCAAAGAACAACCCCAAATCCCACACCAAGGCTGGTTGCAGACCTTCCCATTATGCTACCAGTGGCTCCATCACACCCAACAACAGCAGGAGACAACACTCAGTCTTTGATCCAAGGCCAAACTTCTGCTTGGCTTGTGGTAAGGCGTTGCATGCTGGGATGTATAGTCCTTGCTGGATAATTAAGGGAAAAGATGGACACAATTTGGTAAATCACCCATAAATTAAGCCCAACAAAATGGCTCTTGGCAGGTTGCTAGCACAACACTTAATTGAGGAAAATTTGGCCCTCACCATTGTTCAATGTGAATCTAACAAATACCTTGCACATTGATTATTTACTGATCAGGAAATGTATTTTAGCAAGTTTATTCCTGTATAAACTTCTCATGCATGCAGATGCCTTAAAGCAGGCTACATTGCTACCAATTGTATTTTTAATTGCTGTGTTTAGAGAGTCTCATTGATCTAATCAGAGCTAAATAAGCCCCATGGTACTTCCCATAGCAAAGTTTTCTGAGGATGTTTTTTTTTGATGTGCTATAATGAAACCTTCTGCTGTGCTGTCACTGGTCAAACGCAATGCCAGCAAGCAGAGAGGGTTGCTCCCATTTTAATAAATTTGGTGTTATTTCTGCAGTTCAGAAATCCCATCACCCAGGCAGTAGGAAAACAGCTGGGTGACATTATCAGTAATTGTTTAATATCATCATTGCATTTGCTTACAAGGAAAAAGAGCCACAGACTATCAATCAGCCAACAGAATATTCATAGTCTATGATAATAGTAAGTGCTTTTTGAATGTCATGGCAACAGTCACACAAGCAACGTGATCTTGTACTTGATTATTTCCTGCTGCATTCCTGATAGTGTCCATATTGCTCCATTATTTTTGCTCTCTCTTTTTTTTTTTCCTTTTTTTTAAATCTCTTTGTGTTTGGCAAGTACACAAAATACACGGCACCTTTTCCCAGAGGATCCCAGTGAACAAGACCTCTTGGGGTATCTGTAGGTCTTCTGTAACCTAGATAGGTCCTATATTGGACACAACATTCCTCAGTGTGTTTTAGGAATTATGCCTAGATTATTACAGCAGGTAATCTCTGACATCAGATTTGAGACTGACTTTTGTGAAAAAGATTTAGAATAATCTCATTAAATAATTTGTTGGAAGGGCTTTTCAGACAAGGGGAAATAAATTGATTTGTCTAAGACACATCTGGACCTGACTCATTCTCTGCTTGTCCTAGTGGCCTGTGTTCTTTGATTGCTTTATCTCATTCAAATTTGTAGGTTCATGGCTTTTGAAGGCCAGAGAACATTACAAGCCTTTAGTCTTCTGCATTAGAAACTCCTGCAGTAATTTTTGTACCAAGTCCATAACCTTTGAATGGGCAGTGACGTTTTTAGAAAGAGCACCTTGGAGGGCTGCAGCTTGTCAGTAAGTTCCTATATCCCCTAGTAAGTTGTTCTAGACATTAGTAACCATTCTTCTTAAACAATAAAAAAAACCAACACAACAAAATGAAATGAGGAAAAAACTGAGATCCTTATTTGCAGTCTGGCTTTGCTCAGCCTCAGCTGTCATCCCTTAGAGCTCATTACGACTTTTACTTCAGCTTGAAGAGCCGAGTCCTGTGCAAAATCTTCTCATGCAAGCGCTAATAGGTTGTAATTGAGTTATCTGTTAACATTCCCAAGGATAAACTACTTTAGATAAATTGGTTTAACAAAAGGGAAAAGCTTTGCTGAGGCAGAGGTGTCTGAACTTGTACTAGACAGATTCTAGACTACTGTTTGGCCCCCCATTGTGTTTCCCCTAAGGACCATTTCTAGTCCTACAGGGACCTGAACTACAGGGTCCCAAACAAATATACTCTGACAAGAAGGTGCAAAGGAGTGGAGGAACCACCAGGAACAGACTTAGAAGCATTTCTTTAGAACATTTGAACCAATAGCCCTGTTCAGCCATCACCCACCACAAATGATCCCTGTCAATGCAAATTTTCGAGCTCAATCTGCCTTCTAAACATATCAAAAGTATTTTAACTACTTTGATAATTCTGTTGTAATACCTTGGCTATTTTCTTCTTTCTTTTTAAAAAGAAGAAAAGGGAAATACAATTTTTGACCAGGAAACTAAGGAGAATATGTAGCCATGTCTACCCTGAAGGAAGGCAATTCCAACTTCCAGTTTTACCTTTTCTTTTAATTCCCAGCTCTATTAGATCCTCCTTATGTCATTTCTTATTTAGTCCTCATGTGCTTGAGTTTCTTGATGATCATAGTGGAAATAATGGTGATGTTATGGGCATTTTATCCATCCCTGTAGGTATGACCACCTCTGGGGCAAGTGACCACTCGCATGATGATGACCAAGAACTCAGCTGCTCTTCTGCCAACAGATTATTTGGTTGTATTATTTATAAAGTGCTTTGATAGGCTCGTTTACCAGGAGCTAAGTAATGGCAAGGCCTTTGAGAGCTGGATGCTTGTCAGACGCTACTACATTAAGTCTACAAGTGAAAATCAAACTGCCTGGCTTCAAAGAGGTTTGGCTGGTGTAAATTAACCTGTATTTTAGAAGTTCTGGAGCAGATGTCATACTTTGCCCTGGAGATCTCATTACTGCTCAAATGTATGCACAGATTTTGCCACATTAACAAAGCAGCGGGGCAGCCTTCCCCCACAAAGCAGGATTAGGTGCTGGTGTCTGTAGTTATTTTTGTCAAAAACCTTTTGAAAGCCTGTGTGAGGAGAGGAGGAGGGAAAGTTCAGAAAAAAACCAGAATCTGTCTTTATTAATTACAGCATGATTAATTATTTAATCTGCCCAGATATCTGTATGCACAACTCAGCTGATTCTCATTTATCAGGCTTTCAGAACCATTAATCAAGAGAATTTTTAAATGTGAAGGAAGACAGGTTGATTTAGGGTGCTGCATGGCAGTGACCCTCCTGTGCACACACTGCCCAGCCCCAGCACTGGGGCCATAGATCATGGCAAGGGTTGGTCCTGCCTCCTGTTGACAAGCACCCAGCGTTTGGGCCACTCTGTGATTTGCTTTGGGCTCCTCCAGGGTTACTTCTCCAAATTTCATCATGAAGTTTGAAACCCCCCACAAGCTCAAGTGAATGCACAAGCTAGATAGCAAGGGAGGGTCCAGAAATGACATTGACTTCGGGCAGCTGAAGAGAGATTGCCCAATTTCACCCCAGACAACAATGGTCCCACTTCTGGGACCATCTTCTGGGGTGGTACACACTTCTCTGGAGTGCTGGATGATGCCTTAGCTTAACTCTGGAGTGTTGGTTGATGCCTTCTCCATCACAGCTTGCTACCTCAGGAAGTGCGTACAAGTTTCCAGCATGCCCGCAGTCGCTCAGGAGGTGCTCAGTAATTTGTCATGCTGCCACAAGGCTGATCACATCTAGTCAGCTCCTGGAGTACACATCCAAGAAGTCATTTCCCTACCTTCTTCAAACTCCTAGGCAAGGCCCAGGTCTGGGGTTCAGGAGGGAGATGAATAAGTATACATAGACAATAAAGAGTCCTACTTCGTCAGGGTGCTCTTCTCCAGATGAACGAGGGTGCGAGGAAGAGGTAGGTGGATGTTAGCTCCAACCTGGGTGCAGACTGGTTTTTCCTTCTTTTTTTCTCCTCACCTTCTGCTTAGGACTTGGAAAGTGCCAGTTTATCAGACTGCACTTGCCAAGTCCCATAATTTTAGAATAATTTTAGACTTAACCTTATGTTATTGGAATTGTTTTTAGATCCTTAGCTCCCGGAGTCAAGTTATATTGGAAATCAGCTGCCAGATTTCATTTTAAAGCACAAGTTAGCTTCGTGATTGCTAGGAGAAGCTTAACAGTAAAACCCAAAGGATTATTACAGGCTTAAAAGTCAGATGGCATATACAAACTTTAATTTTTATTTTTCATGTACTACTTTTTCCTGAATTATGATGAATATCAATGACTTGGGGTGTGCAGAAATATTTGTAAACAATTGAACCAAGGTATCTTGAGCACTTGCACACTCCTTTTTCATGGCAGAAGCTTCCCATTGCTGAGGTTGTAGAACATCAAGCTGCATAATTGGTTTTCTTGCCACTGTGTGGCCATACCTCTGCTAATCATTCTCGTTCAGCCCTTTCACTAGCTGATTAGGAAAAAAAAAATCAGTGTCCAAATTCGCCTGTGATGCACTAAAGGTAAATGTATGCCTTGCATTTATAATGAAATTTTTGTTCAAAAAAATGTAGTTGAATAGCAATGAAGTCTTACAGATCTCTTCAGTTTTTATTTTAAAATAAGGAAATTGTTGGCTGATTAGAATTGCAGTCTTTTTTTCAACCCTGGGTGGCAGAACATGGACATACCTACGTTCTCAAATCCACTGTCTCTGCCTCCTCACACTCAGATTTTTGTAATTGGAGAAAAGACAAGAGCCTCAGACTCATTAGGCATAGCAGTATCCTGCACGTTAAACATGCTCATAAGGCCAATCTCCAGGCATGACACTGGCAGCAGAAGGATGTGTGTCCTGTTAGTTAGGAGGAGCAAGGATGATTTTCCCTTCTAAGGAGGGTTAAAGATCACCTTTCATTAGTGAACTGTCAGCGAGTAAGGTGTCCTCCTATCATAATGACCAGGGAAGGGTGGCTCATGTCAGCCAAGGACACTGCAGACCACAGGTTCCCATTACAAATCATTCCTGGGGCTTTACTATGCCTCATTTTGTTTTAGACTTTTCCTTTCTAAGGAGAATCTCCCTCTTTCTCCTGCACAAATCTCATTTTTGGGAATGGCTGGGCATTAGTCATTATTGCAGTGTTATTTCCCTGAAGTTACCCAAGTATCACTTTGGCACCCAAATAAAATGCACAGAGCTCTTAAGATGCCATGCAGGCAGTGGTATTGCTACTACAGGTATGGACAGGCAAGAGCTGGTCTCCAGCAAATACCCGAATATAGGCTCTTGCCACCTACCCAATCCTTCCAGTACATCACAGTAAGTGGCCATGGACTGTTTGTGCATTCAAACCCTCGCCTAGTCCACAGTGATTTTTGTAGGACCATAGGAGAAAGAGCATAAAATCAGGATTTATCTTATAATGAGACACCAAGCTAGGAGCCAAGTGGTAGGAGTTCTGCTCCTTTTTCTACAGCAATTTTTGGTAAACCACCTAATCTCCCAGTTTCTCTTTCCTGTCAAGGGATGATAACACTTTTGCTCCTAATCCCTATTTCATGCAGGTAATTTTCATCTTCACTCTGCAAACTCCACTTCTAACGTGCATGCTTAGTTCCTCATTAATAAGGACCTAATTTGAGCTGGGAACTGCCAACCAACGGACAAGCATCAGAACATGTCTGTGGAACATTTTTTGACCTCACTTTCCTTTTTGTGTCTCAGTGATGGACTTGTGAATCATAGGCCTCACCAACAGAGCCTCTTCCCATCATAAAGTTCTAATTGCAAATTAACCTTTGTTTGATTCCTTGTAAAAATATTATTCTCCCTGTAATTGAAAAAGAAGGGAACACAGTAGCAAAGCACCTGTTTATTGCTCAGTTTTCTCTGAAATGTGAAATGTTATGTTATCAACTGCTGCCGAACTGGTGAACTAATTAAAAATAGTTCTTTGAATAATGTGAGTACATAGGATTCTCAGGGATTCTATAATAATTGGACTGCCAATGATACTTTGACGTCTTAGAAATGGTACTTTTGCATGGAGCTAGTATAAGATATTTTGGGTTTTTAGCATGAATACACATTCATATTAATGAAAAAGAAAATTTAACAGTGCTTGTAGCTAAATTACTTTTTGTTATTAATATTTTCTTTAACCTGACATCAATTACTTGTCCTAAAAGCATTTAAATATTGAGGACTGATTTTGCAATTTCTTTGCCTGCAACACTCTCAGTGAATTAATCTGAGATTTTTATGTACCATCAGCTTGCAGGACATTAATAATCAGATTCAAAGCCTTGTGTAATAGCGGGACGCCTCCAATTGATATCAGCTAGTTTTCCATCCAGCTGTAATTGAAAAGCAGATATATTTTTTCTTTTGAAATAATTTCATATGAAAGTCCCAGTACATGCCAATAAACTGAGCATGTCAGTTGTTATGGAAAGGTCAGAAAAAAGGCTTTAAGTTGGTAGGGAATGATAGCCAGTATTTTTCTACCCCTTTTTGTAGACTTAAGTCAACACATCTGATGATTAAAAACATTTGTAGTAGCAAGTTTTGAGTCTAGTGAGGAGAAAAGAAATATTTTGACTCTAAGTTCTTACTGTAATAAACAACTCTTTTCCTGAGTCTATAATAGTCTAGATCAATAAAACAATTGACGGTAACCATGGGAGAAGAAGAATAACAGCCTCATTTAACATTTATAGACTGTTGCTCCTGAAAGACTTTCTAAATGCTTTAATTAAGCATCACAACATCCCTATGATGTACAATACAGGGAGAGTTATTACCTGGATTTTACAGGTGGAGATGAGCACAAAAAGGTGCCCTCTCCAAGGCCGCATAGGGAGTCTTTGGCAAGGCTGATAGTGGCAGTCATGTTACTTCGCTTCCAGTTGTTTACCTCTAACTTTGGTGGACATACACTCCCCACTGTGTATTGTCATTTATAGGCCAACCTTGAGAGATCCTTGTAGGTAGAAGTCCATGCGGACCCACAAGGAGTTAAGTGAACAAAGTGTTCATAGGATGGTAGTGGACTATAGCCAGCATTTCATTAAGGGAGGGGTGAACAAGTTTTGGAAGCATAGGAAATACCCAGCTCCATCCAGGTCTCTTGCAAAGTGACTGGGGAGGTTGAGCTCCTGTATATCGTTCTCTCTCTCCTTTTTTTCCTGATTCCTGGTTTTGTCTGAATGTGAAGGAAGTTACTAAACACATGGATAATGGAAAAGTCTCTGTTGGTTGCATTTTCAGGAGAGTTTCTAGTCAGGATTGCCAAAGATAAGCTCTCAGGTGAGCCATGTTTCATACCTTGTCATTGCACACTTGGGCATTCTAGATGGCTCTCAATGGCTTTGGGAGGAACATCCATGTTTTTGGAGTGGCATTTCAGTGTTCTAAAGGCTTTCCAGCCACCCACTATGGAACGACAACATCAGTGATAAATTGGTGTCAGAAAACTCTGGAAAAAGCTATCCAAATGAAAGAAACCCTAATATCAGGCAAAGGATCTTCATTCCCTATGCAAAGCTTGTAGCTTAACTCTTGAAATCACTGTCTGACAATTTACTGAAAGCCATTATATTTTCACTGTAAATTTCCAGAATAAATGGTCTTGTGACTAAGCCTCACATCCAAGAAGGGACTTAGATGTCTTGAGCAGAACGTGATGCTGTTTGGGGTACTAAGATTCTCTGTTGTGTGAGGGTAGATTGGGGAAAATCAGAATAGAAACTATGAGCAGGCTGAGTGGGGAACCACCTGAAGCCAACACTTTCAGAGTCAGATTTGGATATCATGAATCCCACTACGTGTTCCAGTGTATTTTTTAGTGTTTGCCTCTGGGTTCTCAAAATATCTGGCTTGTAAGGGCCAGTAGGGGTGCTGAGTGGTCCCCAACGTGGGATCACCTGCAGCTAGCCAAAAGACAATGCAGAGGACAGGGAGCTTATATCCTGAAATTATCTACAACCTCCCCTTCAAAAATTGAGCTGGGAGTATTTAAAGAGAAATATTACAGAAGTGAAAGCATGTCCCCTCTTGTATTACACTGTTGTGCTCTCCTAAGAAAGGAGGGAGGAAGGCTCAGTTTTCACCTCTGTCAGGAGGTATCACACCTTCACTGCTCATGTCCCAGGAGCTTGGTCTGACCTGGTGAGGTATCCTTGGATAGCACCCACTCTCCACCATCCCTGGTGAGGCCCTCACACCACATTTGCATGGAGAGAAAGGGAGCATTCAAGAGCAGGAGAGGTCTTCTGCCAGGACCTCCCCATTATTTTATCTAATGATGTTTATCATCTACTCTGGGGATTGTGAAGTACAACTGCAAGACATAGAATCCTAGGTGCTAGATGCATACCTAACAAAAGCAAGCTCCATCCCCAATGGAAGATTTTCTGTGTATTTGAGTTTGTTTATCTGTCATCCTTCCATACCACCTCTGCGAAACATGAACAGTACCCTTTCTTCTTCTGTCCCCTCTGCCTTACTGAACTATCTAGTAGCTTCTTCCTTGCTTTACTTTTGGCACATTTTTTCGAGTTGGATAATGGGCAACTTTGAGGGAGTGATGTGATATGAAAATAAATAAGAGTGAAGCACTTACAAGTGCAGCATATCAAGTCTACCAAGGACTAGAGCCTGCTTTCTGTGCTGGCTTTTCCCAGGCTGCCTTCATTTACAACTTCAGGCGCTTGACCTCAGTTGGCAGTGGAAGCTGTGGAGGAAGAAGCTATGAATGTATGAATGTAATTCTGTGTATGTAAAGATGTTCTTCCAGGCAGAGATCCTGGAACCCACTCATCAGGTGCAGTGTGAGCCATAAGATATTTATTTGTTCAAGGATGTTTATGGCACCTTCGATTACAAGCACACATGTGCCCAGAGAACTTGAACTGTAACTGCCTCATCTCTGGGACATCCAAAATGAGCTTGGAACAATGAAATAACTACAGGTCAAAAACCACGGCTGTGGTGATGCATCCCCTGCACATTGGGAGACACACTTGGGTCTTCTGGAGTTCAGGTTGGCCTTTTGGACTAAAGATATGAAAAAACCCCACTGTTCCTCTATCATGGATAAGCACAGGTCCTTCCTATTCCTTCAGAGCAGTCATCTGTTTGGCTTGTCTTGAAAACCTTTACTGACTAAAGGCATTCTCTTCCACAACATTACACCGTGGGACCAGCCTCAGTTTCAGGAAACTTTTGATTGAATTTAAGCTAAACTTTGGTACTGAGTTTGGCAGACATCTTTCTTCTTCTCTCACCTCAATTAGAAATTTCTTGGACCAATCATGCATTTATTCTCTTCCATGATATTCTGCCTCTTGTAACAGCATATGTGTCTTCAGATGATATCCAAACCCCTCCATTATGGCATATAGTCATCACCTGGCTATGAGTCTTATAGGTCCCTGTCCCTGGCCAGACCACAGAGTACCTCACATGGCAGCTGTCCCCAAACAGTTGAAGTCCCATCCTTGCTGTTGAATCAATGAGAATTTCTTTTGTCCTGATCCTTTTTTTTTCTGCTAGGAATCATGACAGCCTATATTTAGAGAGAAAGAAGAGAAGCTGATGGGGGATTTCTATTTCCCATGTATTTTTTATGCAAGCAGTGTTTGGAGTAGATTGCATTTACAAGTATTATAATTGTCTGGAGTGCTTTTACCAAAGTGTGTCTAGTAAAAATGGCCTTTTGCTTTCTCCTCCACAGCATATCTTAGTGCAGAGTGCGTATTTTATCTTCAGGAAACCTAACCAAGGGATGGAATTTTAAGCAGAGAATTTTTTCTGTTTGCTTTTCTGTTGCTGCTGTTGTTGTTTGACTGGTTTTTTTAATTTATAAGCTAGTCTTTAGGGTTGGAGAAATGTTTTGACAGAGAGGAAAGGGATGATAATAGATAATGGAGTAATCCATTTGTTGTGGCTGCTCTACCACTGAAATTTGTATACATTGGAGACCGCTAATAAAAATGGAGCCATTTGCACATAATTTAGTTGATTGAGTTAGTTCTAACTCTTTCACAGCTGCCTCTGAAGTGCATAGTTACTTAAGGTTATCATTTTGAGAAGGTTTTTAATTTAGATGGATGCCAGAGATGCAGACTACTCTTATTAGGAGACATTCTGTGCTGTCCTTGTACTGTGCTTTATATAATCAGTGCATACTTAAACAGTACAGCTATTTAATAACCCCTCTGTGTGTTCCACCTAATGATTATAATTACACCAGTGACTGAACACAGAACAGGAGCATCCAACAGGATGTCCTTGTGACACAGAACAGCATGAATTTTAACCAATTCCTCACCCAGATTTGACTGGGAGATTCCAGCTGCGGGCTACTGGGCTGCCTGTGCAAACCATGTAATGCTCAAGCACACATGGAAACAGAAGTCTTCATGAGGTCCTTCCAAGGACTGATTTGTCTCCCAGCCCACAAGCCACTCCGGTACTGGGAATATTCGCCCTGACTGCAGAAAGCCTTTGACTGGGTATGTGGACAAAAGGAATTGTGAACAAAGGTATCTTCTGGCTGAGTCAGCGGTGGCTAAAATCTAATGCTTGCTCTCCAAAATGAATTTTAGTTTAAATTTTTTTCCTCTTATTAACTGTTCACATATCACCAACACATTGTACATGCTTTTGGCAGAGAGAGCTCTGCAAAGGATTACAGATAAAAGAGTAGAGTGCATGGGTCTCCATGCCCCTACAGGCATTAAAAATTAGCCCTCAGTCCCTCTAATTCATTATGCACTTCTCTGTGAGCTAGACTTCAGCAGCTGCCTTGGTGGCATTTGAGCCAAAGAAGGACAAGACAGAAGTGTAATTAATAAAAAGATTATTTCTTACCAAGATATTTTCCTATTAGGCAAGCTCACAGCCTTTAAAAGTAATGCTCTGCAAGTTTGTGTGAAAATTACACTTCTTCCAAGTCCACAGGTTGTTCATAAGCCTACCTGCACATTCCTAATGCAAGGAATGGAAACATTTTCCACGCAGGAATCATATCTTAATAGTGAAATGGTCCAGCAGGCCCCCTCCCTTCCCTCTCTGAGTGTTACGGTTCCTGGTGCCACTGTCCACTTGGCCAGTTGAAAAGTCACATGAGAAGGAACACGTGTCCAAAGGGCTCAGTGGTGCTCAGTACCGTTGCTTTGAAGTCATACTAAGAATAAGCCTTTATATTGAAAAACAAAGCTGATGTACCCCTCTTCACAGCTTTGTCCATTATCAGGGGCAGCAGCATCTTATCACAGAGGTCCTTCTCTTCAGCTTAGCGTATGGGGCTAAGTCAAGGAGGCCACTGACCAAATCCGAGCGCCATCCCTCACTTCTTATGCTGTTCCTGGTGCCAGACCTCACGGAGAGATCTCTGTTCAGCCTTCTGCCAGGTGGATGCTGGCCATGGCCATGGCCATAATCTGTTCTTCCCTGCAGTAATGCATTACTTACACCCAATTATTCAGCAAAGAGTTTGTGCTAACAAACTGCAGTTGGTCAGTTGTTTCTAAGTTGCCTCACTCCCATCACAGATCCCACTGCAGCCAGAGGAGATGCAGCTATTTTACACCAGTGGAGGACCTACCCTAAAAAGCTGACATTCCTGATTTGCTGCAAAGATCTTTTTATTTTCTCCTTTAGAAAAGGAGAGTAGCAGAAAGCAAATAACATGCAGAAATATTCATGCTCAATTTCCTCAAAGCTCTTAGATATTCAGCACATTCACAAACAGTTGTTAGGTCTTGGAGTACTTTTGCACAAAGAGTAATCTGATGATGAATCCTTCAGCATACTCTCCTGCAATCCAGCCTGCTCCATGAGTTACTCCCTTTTGCATCAAAATCCTATCAGCCAAAATGTCTTTAATGTTCTTCATTGACAACCCTTTACTCGTGACAGGTTGTGTTTAATTTCTTTAACTTGCTGGTAAGAAAGAGGACATTGGCACAGTAATTTTAATTTCTTTGGAATGATAAAATAGAGGTCTAGATTGATTTCTAGTACATGTGGTTGAGCTGGGAGAAAATGATCCCTGCAGGAAGAAGTACGAGCTCAGTGTATTTTGGTGTAGTACACTAAGACAAAAAATTAGACCTTTTCCTGCTTCATATAAATGTAGAGCTGCTTGAGATGAGGCTTCTCTACAGCTAATGGAGAGAGACAGCCCAGTGCTCTGTCCTTCTGTGCCTACAGCCATCCCCTCAGGTGGGGAGGGTGGGATAAATTTCTGTGATCAGCACATGAAGATTATCAGAAAGCTGTATTCTGGATTGACCACAGCTGTCACTATCTGAAATACCCGAGAAGTGCACCCTGCCCTAGGCTCTTTGTATACTCTGTAGAAAGAATCAAGCATACCAGGGACAGGAGCAGAAGTTAGACTAAATATCACAAGTGCTTCTTTTTTCAATATATTTCTGCTCAACTTGAGATTGAGATCTGCCATGAAACACTGATGTATGATGTATGTCCTTGGTGCTTTTCAGACCTACACCACTACCACTACCTATCAACTGTGAGTACCTTGACAGTCAGACCTCAACAACCCACTCAGTGAAGACAGCTTTTATTCCTAGGAATGACAATAATATTGAGGGAATAATAGAAGGAAGATTTGCTAAAATCGGTATCCCAGCGAACAGAGAAAATGTGTTTTATAGCTTAGCATGTTGCCCTTAAGCAGATCTGACAGCTTAATTTTGTAACATGGTACGTGGGAAACTTGAAATTAGCTTTTTAGTTAAGTGCAGGTCACAGAGTGTGTCTCCAGAGTGTGTGGAGGCTTTCAGCCATATCTCTCCTTTCACTGCTCTTCACCTTCCTTATTCTCTCTCTTGCCTTCCATGA
Organism: Phalacrocorax carbo; assembly: GCF_963921805.1. Taxonomy (NCBI): domain Eukaryota; kingdom Metazoa; phylum Chordata; class Aves; order Suliformes; family Phalacrocoracidae; genus Phalacrocorax; species Phalacrocorax carbo. Next base: position 8,295,820 of record NC_087513.1, on the reverse strand, counting down.
AATGCATTTCCAGATATGACTGCAAAAGAGAGTGTTTCTGTCTATGTCTATTGGCTTGAGAGTGGCATAGTGTGGACAGGGATACCCTTAGATGCTTCTTTTACAATAAAAGCCTTCAGGACCTGAATTCTGGATTTCAGTGTTGCAGTTATGACTGTTTCTAGCAGGGTGAAATGATGCAAAAATTCTTCAGCACAGATGCAAATAAGATGATATAATGGAGTTATCTTAACATTAAAAAACCCACCAGTTAATTTTCATATCCAGGATGTACAAGAGTAGTCAGCATTGACATCCTTGTTCCTGTAAGGTAAGGAATAAATAGGATACCTCTTCTTGGCCCTGGGAGAGGGCGAGATCTGAGGATCACATTGTTTAGCGTAAGGCACATACAGCTCAAGGTATGAGGCAGGCACCCAACAACTGTACATTGACACAAGACAGCAAAATCTTGCACAGTTCCTAGAGGAACAAAACCCAGAGACCCGGACATGTTTAACAATGCACTTAACTTACACTGATTTACAGCAGTTGACATTTCAGCACTTAAATTTTTACCTACTGCAATAATGACTTGAACTGTACATCCCAACTGAGGATCCCAGTGAGTAAGCCATGACAGCAGATAGTGCTGCAGAAAAATGTAGCTGCTGTGGTCCAGGGCTTTCGAGGCAAAAAAAAAAAAAAGGAAACCCACGCAGAAGTCTCCAGACTTAGCAGACCAAGGGCAGGCATCGGCACAAAGGTTTTCCAAAGTGTGTTAGAGATGTTAAAGAAAATCTTTTGTGCAAGCCAGATGCTCAGAAAGTAATTCTGAAAGTGGGTGTCATTTTTTTCCACCTGAATCACATCTGTGCAAACTTTTGCCAGACAAATGGTTATTGATGTATTTAAGCTTCTAGCCTAAGGCACCCAAAGACTGCAAGTATGAACCCTATATTCTGTGTGTGTGAGCGGGTGTCTGAGGCGAAATGAAAAAGACTACAGCTCACTCCCTTGCTTTGGCATGCTTTTGGTGACCTGCGTGTGATAATGGCTGGGACACAATGCCTGAGCGCCACTGCTGCATGTGGAGCCACATGAAGCTGTCCAGGTATGACAGCAAATATTTCATCCAGCCCTTCCCTCTACTGCTGTCTCTCCCACGACAGAAGGACAGATTTTTAAGGCTGAAGGGTCTGTTTTGAAAATCAGGCTGAGTGTCCCCTTGGTTTGCCGGCAGCAGGCAGTAGATATTGCTGTGGCCTGGGTTAAAGGGGAAAGACAAGAGTGTATTTCCCCATTGTGTTCCTTGCTCATTAAAGTCAGATTTTGGCCAGTGAAGACTTTGATTTGAATCCCTGCGTAGCTGAGGACCAAGTATCTCTGTCCTGAGATCATGCTCTTTTCTCTTGAAGAAGCTGTGGTGATCCCTGGGAAAAAAAAAATAATTAAGTCTCAAGTGCTGGCAAATCCACAACATGACCATGGGAGATCCATTCCCACAGCCAGCATCCCTCCCAGTCAGAAACAGGTGCCATGTTCCCAGTCCGATGCTGTCTGCCTGCAAGACCCAGCTGTCAGATCTGGACCTTCAATCCCGCCTGCCCTGAACCTTTCCTCCCTGCAGACAGCGGTGGGTCGTGGCAGGGCTGGCTCCTGACACAGACACTGTGTTCCTCAACAGCTTGTACGTGCTCCGTAGCTTAGAAAGTTGCCACTGCCAAGTGCTACAGGAGCAAAAAGTGTTATCACTCTATACTGGAGGCCTGAGAAAATTATAGCTGAGTTTCTTGGGTTTTTTTTTTTAAAGCTGGGAACTCTACCTCACTGCCCAGAGTAATTTAACTTTGCAGGCTATGAAGGGAGAATGCTAAAGTGGTTTGGACTGGGAGTTAATCCATTAATTCCTCCAAAGTACCCAGATGTGTCAATCTTCGGCCGCAGCTTTCAGCTTCTGATAAATTGTCCAGGGACCCAATTTGGGCATTACTTCAAATGTGAGATGACAAGACAAGGAAGACAACCAAGCAGCTTATTGCAGAAAATACAGGTTTTAATCTTCATTATCAGCTTCTCCATCTGCAGAATTTGGGGTGCACCCAGCAGCTGATCAGGAAAGGAGCTGGTCTGGGGAAGGCTGACCTCTGCTTTCCCAGCCTTGGTGTGGGTAAGCTTTGCAGCGTGCAGAGCAGAGCCAGCCCTCCCAGCCTACAGAACAGCTGGAAATCCTAATTCTCATTTGGCCAAACTTCTCATTATCTCAATGACTTTATCAGTCAGTGCTGGAGTAGCCAGAAAGCAAAGTTACTTCAAACAGCTCTGATTGTGTTAGGATGCTTTAGAAGGAAGGGGAAATCCTCCATGGATGCCTTTGTTGGCCCTGCCTCCCTAGCCAGGATGCTCAGGGCTTAAAAGAACACTAAAATTTATTAAAAAAAAATTAAAAAAGGAAGAGCAGAAGTGAGAGTGTGGCCTGGCCCCACCCCTCTGCATTTTGATTGTTCCTATCCTCTCCAGGATCATGGTTGTAGACCAGTACAGGATGCTAGAAGTACTTAGAAACATCTTTGCACAGAAATGAATGAAGCAAGAATCAGGGCTTAATTTTGTACATCAAGTCAACCAAGCGAGCTCTCTGGTTTTATTTCTGAAGGCTTTTGACTCCTCGAGACCAAGAGGGTCTGAAATGAAACTGGGCTGGGATGTCTTTGTTGTGTGTAAAATACAAATTCAGGTACAAGATGGTTTTTGTATATGTGGAAGAAATGGATGCAATGAAGCATGAGTGAAGGTGTGTGTGTTTGTAGCTCATAATTCTTGTGGTTTTTTAATAGATACCTGTTGCTCTTTAAGGAGACTGTGATTCCAAGTGTTGTGGTTTTCACATAGCATGAACACTGCAAAATCATTAAGAATATTTTTCTTGCAGATGCAATGATTAACATAAAACTGAATCATACAGCTAAAGAAACCCAAAGCTAAACTTTGCTCACACAAACACGGTGAGCATGTGAACCACTGGTGTTTAGTTAGAATTACACGTTACACAGATCTCACTTACAACCACTGTTTTTGCCCACAGCAGCATAAAGATGTAAAGCTTTTTATTTTCTTGCTGATATCTATCCCAAGGGGATGCCATTTCTTACAGGAATCCTTCTCAGCAGAGTTTAGCTCCTGCAAACATGTGTCTCACCTTTACATTAGACTGACAGTAAGCATCTTATTTCTGTTTTGTGCCATTACTGCTGCTTTGGAGTCCAATCCTGCCAATTGCTGAGCACCTTCGCCTTCCGTGAACATCAGGGCACGTTAAAAGGCATGGTGGGAACTCAGTACTGAGTAGAATCAGGCTGTGATGCATCAATATTAAGGTCAGACTTACAATGCATTAATACCGCTCAACAAAAATATTAGCTGTCAAGAAGCTTAGAATTGTTCTTTTTATGGCTTAGGAAACAGTATTATAGCAAGAATGATGGGAATATAAATTCATAGGGTGTTTACAAGGTGGGAAAACAAGAGTCAACATAAATGGACTATTATCTGTGTTCAGTATTGCCTGATTCTCAGTGAAATGAACGTGGAGAATTTGTGCTGAGTAGGTTTTTTCAAGGTTAGCGGAGGCAAGGAGTTGTTCCCAGGGGAGGATGAAGAGCAGATGGTAACAGAAATGAGCCGCAATACAAGAAGTCAGATTTTGCACCCCACAGCACTGTTTCCAAAAGCAAGTAATGGAAGATGACTATGGCAGTGATGAAGCCGTTTGCCTCATCATGATCTATGAAATAGTGTCTTTCTACCCTACCCTAAGCGCCCAGCAGATCTGCAGGGGTTAGTGGGGTCAGCTCCTGCTGTCAAAAGTGCCGTGGCTTGCCAAAAAGAGGTTGAGACAATGCAGAGAACAGAGATAAATTTCTTCAGACTATTTAGAAAAAAAAAAGCTTCCAGAAGAGCTCCAAATAATACAAAAAAACTGTAAATTCATTGTGGATGTTGCTTTCAGACCTGTAACACTAGCACAAAAACACCTGTCAAGAAATCCAGAGGTGAAACTGCAAGCAACAAAGATGTCAAAACAGCCACTATTTCTTAATAAATGTATTTATGAAAAAATATTTTGCTCTTAGGCGCTGTTAGGTCCACTAATGACATCAGCCCTTAAAGTATCTCACATAAAGGTCTGGTCAGGTCAAAGGAAACTTACTGGGCTGAGCTTAAAAGGGAATATTTTGAAAAAAATTTGGCAGATTGGAAAATATAATGGCCTTCGATTTAAAAAAATGGTGATTCCAAATATTATATCTTTCATGTAATGGAACACCATGAAATTATTAAAATATCCGTTTGGCAGAGGCAGCAGTGAGCCAAAAAAATAAATATTGTGTATAAAGAAAACCTGAAGTAATATTTGGCTTCATGGGCCATGTCGGGCATGCATACGGGTTGTGCTAAAATGCAGTCAGATATCAGCTTCTAGTTCAAAACTGGTTCATTTGCTTGGAAACATTTTACAATTATTTATCACAGTTCAAAATGAAGTGGCAAAACATTTTAGCATATTTACAAATATCCCATTTTTTGGAGAGATACACTTACTCACTCAACTCTATCCAAAATTGCAAATAGTTTTGGTTATTTTTCAGAAGCACTTAATCAATACATGTTGCTATTTTACTTCCAGGATAGGGTTTTACAAAAAGGTCATAAGTTGAGGGCTTCTGGAATATGAAATGTCTTGGAAAGCTTCTAGAAAATATTTCCTACAAAAGACTTCAAAATGGTTCTGTGGGAGTAGGAAAATCACGTTATCTGTGTTTCTGCCACTGAATGTAAAAATGGAAATAGTCTTTGAAAGCAAGAATGATGAGGCAAAATTCTATGACCTGGTGTGTACAGGTCAGGCTACATAATGAAAATTTCCAAATTGTAGCCTTAATAATCTCTGAAAAATATCCTTATAGGTATCCCAGTAATGCAACCATTATTCCCTCTCAAAAGCAATTCTACCACGTTGGGTTTTTTCCCTCTCTTCCTTGTGATGAAATACTCCACATTCCAAATACATCACAATATTGCTATTGTCTCCAATTTAATCCACCAGTAATTGTATTATCCTTCCCCTCTATATCGATCTGGATGAAGCACTGGCTCCAGTATCTCCCTTTGGTGCTTTTAGACCTCACCAAAGGGCAATATCTTCAACTACTGGAATAAACTCTGGTGTAATTAAGGACCTGATGTATGAGTCAGCATGCTGGAGACTGCATTACATGTACTTAATTGGATACCGCGCTCGGTGTGCACACACGCCGAAGGGTTAGTCTTTATACAGAAAGGGACTGTAAATGTTTCAGCTGCTACTAAAATTTAGCTCTGTGACTGAGGAATTAATTGGCTTTTCCTAGACTCTTCGGTGGTGCCTAGCGCTGCAGTGAATGCTCAATCCTGAGTGATTCTGCAACGTGCAAAGTAACCCCCAGTGAGAGCAGACGGTAACAGGATTGAGTTATGGGGCTCGGCCACGTTGTAGGCATTTGGCTATGGCTGGACCTTGTGTACCTGGTAATGTAAAGTGAGCTTGCGAAACCCTTCCACCATCTGACGACGGCTCTGGTAGGTGCTAGATTCAGAAAAATACTAGCCTTCCTGCTTCGTAGAAATCCAGCATTGAAAGTACCTGCTTGGCTCATGCTGATCACACTTATCTATGTATTCATCTACTGTGAGAGCCCATTTCTGAGCATCTTTGACTTTTCTTAAAATAACAGAACAAAGCAAAATCAGCCACAAAACTTGAGACCTCCAGCCCAATGTGCCCTAATTGGTAGGACATCCACAGCAGGTCTTTACACCCTCCCACCTCAGTGGTCGCCCCTTCTTTTGACTTAGCTGTGTAAAAAGGTGAAGTTTGGCCTCAAAACCTTCGATACCAAGACCTCCAGATGTGGGCATTTCTTCTAAGCTGAGAGCTGAGTGGGGACCACATCCCCTTCCTGACTCCTCCTATGCAGCTCTTACGAGGCTCCTGACCAGGTCTGGCACGATCTAACCATGTGAGTTAATATCTTCTGGAAGGTCCTTGGTACCACCAACTCTCTTTTGACTTTTTGGGACTACGTTGTTCCTGTTTGGCTTTGTCATCTACCTGAAGTTCATCTGCCCCACTGCTTTGGGATAATGTGTCACATAACTGCTGCAGTTAGGACAGCTGCACAATATGCAGAACATGAACCTGATCAGTATTTGTGGAATAGCGTTACTGGCTGTATATTTTTCAAGCAAATTATGCCCTAGTTGTTTCCTTGCCTGGAGGCAGAATGGGATCTGAGGAGCCCCATTGCTCTTCATGGAGCACATGGGGAGAGGACAGTTGGCACATCTGCAGCTTGGATTTCAGGATGCATGATGTTCAGCACAAGTGCTGGTTAGAAATGCTGTGTTTCTTTAACAGTTAACAACTTCTTATTTCAGTGTGGTAAATAAATATATTTTTATATATCAGGAAAAAAAAGTTGGCTATGATTTAATGTAGCTTATCAAGCTCTTTATAAAAAAAGCTTTCTGATTAGGAGCTCTGAATAGGAAACACCTCTTTCTGTGTTTGAGGAGCTGAGTTTCTGGGTAACTTCTAGCCTTCAGCAGGGTTGCATCCCTGCTCCATTCAGGATGGACTCTTGTTCCCAGCCTGCTATTCCCTGGTTCAGGTCTGGCTGTCGCAGACCTTAGTTCATCACACAACTGCTCATGCTTCTAGTTGCCCTCAGCCCTCATCCAGACCCCCATTTTTTGACCATGCTGACATCCATAATTGTATTCTGGAGATTAAAAACAGAGGAAAAGAAAGCTCAGCTCCATCTTCCTGTTTTAACCTGTTTTAAGAAAACAAACTGCTTTGGCAGCTCCCCTTCACCATCACAGCCCAACAGCAGGCTCTCCACTTGGCTAAGGTAAATGATCCATAACTTTACTCATGATGGGGATGTCCACAGGGACAATTACATGAGCAAAAGTCATGCAGGGCAGCAGGTAAAACCACTCTTTGATCTAAAATCTTCTCTGCAAAGCCAGTAAACCTTTCAGAAATGGGATCATCCGGTACGAAGCATCTTCCTGTCTTTCTGTCTCTTGTGCTAGTGCACACTGACTTGTCTGGAACAACTGTTGCCTAAAAGGAAATCCTTCTTTTAATGTGTTTTGGAGAGCAAGGGGAGGGAGCTACGGGGGACTTAATCATCTTCCCAGCAAGCTTCACTAGATGGCAGTAAGCAGAGGCAAATGAGTTAGAAACCACATTTTAGAAGGGCTCAGTAAACCTCAGTGACCAGCTGCTTACTCCAGCATTATACCCAAAAACATGACGCTGTTCCTCTGAAGGAGTAGGTCATTATTTATCGTCTTCAGTTTCTGTGAAGGCTGTGGCTGTCAAAGACTAAGTCTGAGCTGGAAAACTCAGGGATACAGAAGCTTGCCCCTCAGCCTCTCCTTCTGCAGGGTCAGTTTGCCAGGTCATTACACCACTGCTTTTTTTCTTTGGGGATCCAATTTTGTTGTAACCCCAAAACAGCCTCCAAGGGTCTCCGAAGTGCAGGGACATTTTGTGTCCAGTACCCTGGGACACCCCCCTGCTGTCCCCAGGGCATGGAGGCACGAGACTTGTAGCAGCTTTTTCAGTGCCAGCAGAGTAGTTTGGCTACCTTAGTAGATTGTACATCAGATGCTCAACATCTGCCGTTTGATTTGGGCAGGAGGTCTGCAGCTCAGTAGTGGCTGTAACCCTTTGATTTGAAGCTGGGCACCTGGCTTGCCCCTCTCCTCTCCTTCCTTGGTGGCAGGATGGCTGGCAGCAGTGCCATGCTCTGCACCGTGGGTGCCGTCTGAGGGCTGCAGTGCTGTGTCAGAAGGCACGCAGAGATATCTGAGACTAATCCAACCGCTCATTGCGTTGGACTGTAAGTTGCTAATTGATGCCAGGAGACTTTTCCCTGAAGGTTCCCCATGGACATTGTCAAAGCAGGCTGAGGAGAGCTAGGCAGGAGTCACTGTGGGATGTGCTGTCAGCAATGATAGATTGTTAAAAGCAGAGTTTGTCGAAATAGGTTTGTTTAAATAAAACTCTCCACAGGAGGCTTCCCAGGCCAGCCAGTGGGAAAGGTGTGTGGCAGGGTGACTAATTCCTGAGTAAGACACCATCCTCAAGCTCCTGTTCCAGGCAGGTCTTGCAGTGCTGGCTCAGGGGCACCTCCTCGACAGGCTCCTGTGGGAAGGGCTAGAGGTCTCTCAAGTTTTGTTTCCTGCTGAAATGCAACAAACCTCAAATTTAAAATCTCATCTTTCTACTTGGATGGGAATTTTGGGGTTTGGATTGTTGGTTTTTGTTTTATTTTTCTGGCCAGCTCTCATCCCAGGCCCCACAAAGGAGCAAACCAACCAACCCCTCTGTGCCATGAAGACACAATGCACCCAGCTCCATGGCAGACCCAGGGAACACAGCAGGGTATCCCTGGTGCAAACACAAGGCTTGAATGTCATCTCACATTTTAGCACTGAGATAAAAAGTCCAGGGAAATGGTTGCAATAAGACTGTGTCAACACAGAGCTCACTGGAGCAGTGGACAAGGAGGACTTCCGAGCTACAGAGAACCATCTGCTGTCATTTATATCCAATTTAAATATGATCTAATACAGATTCAAAGGACCAAGGTTTGGAATACAACATTGGTCTGGCCTGGTGGCAGCATTTCCAAATTAAACGAAAGAGTCCCCCTTACTACCTCTTTTGCTGGATCTGTGGCTCTGCCTTCATGACCAAATAGAGAACCACCTTCCACAGGAGTGGAGAGGGTATCTGCATCAGAAAGCCTGGGAGCCTGGAGACTGTTCCTCATGGGCAACAGCTGCAACATCCTCCAGAGAGGCTCTGGAAACCCAATCTCCTAACTTCACAACCTATATCTCTAAAAGATGGCAGGTGATTAAGAACAGGAGATGGGTTAGTTTAGATGGAGGGTGCTACCCGTGAAGGTCTCTGGAGGGACCTCCCTCCCTCTCTCTGTTGGCTTCTGGGGGAACTTAGACTCTTATTTTAGGAGGAGTGGATGACCTGCTTGGGGCTAATCATTTCACATTTAGGTGATATAACGCCTGAGTGAGACAGAATGGACCCAAAGCCCAAGGCTATATGTCTCATATCAATTTCTCTTACAAACATTAATAGCTTTGCAAGGTCCAATTCTCCCTGGTTTCATTATAGTTTTCAGACATTATTTTGAATTTAAAGTCCTTCCTAAAACACAGTTTCAAATGAAATATTTGCTGCTTGGATAGATTTACAAGTTAGGTAACACTATGCAGAGATTTTCTCACCTTCTGATATCCCTTTCCTGTGGGACATTGAAGTGTCATACAGATGAACAACACAATGCCATTTTCAGTCACGTAAAATCAACCTTAGTTTAATGGGTGGTAACAGACCCCAAATGCATCTTGGCTATCCCTGAGGGCTGGCTGTACAAGATCCATACAGCCTCACTGACATCGAGGATGCCACTCCCATGACTTTCCAGGGCAAGCACTGGGAATGGGAAATTGCTCCCTTTTGTTCCCTATGCCCACTTAGAATGAAGTTGCTATCATGAAATAAATATATTAAACCCAGCTATTCCTTATACATACTTGTGAAACCATGGGATGCTGTCCCAGGAAGCTTCAGCGATATTTCAATCTCATTGCTATTAAGCCTCTCAAAGTAACTATGACCAAGAAACACCAGTGCTTGGATTTCTTTAAAGTAAGAGGCAAAAATGAACTTTCAGCAATAACACCGACATTGATAACATCAGAATCTCCAGTCCTGGACATGAACAGACATCTTCTGCCATAACCCAGCAGGGACTGAAAATCTGTATCAGTTACTTTGAATATGAAGCTTTTGAAAGCACCAGCTGTGCTGTGTTAATTTGCTACTACAGAGCTTAGCAAGACCAGAGCACTGAATTGCCTGCAACGCTTGTGTTATTGATGCAGCTGATCAGGGGCTTTCAAGGTTGGTTTGAGGTGTTGTAACCTACACCTCACTAAGAAAATTAAATATGTCAAAGTGAGGTTACTGCAAGCGGTGGACTGTTGCATCTCTGCAAGACTCTGCTGCTAATTATTGCAAAGCCACTGGTCTCTACCACGAGGATTGCTTCAGCTTTTGATTGCACTGGTTTAGGAAGCGCAGAGACATGTAGCACATTTTAATATCCCCAGTAAAAGGGAGTCCATGGAAAACTATCAGAGAACTGAGAATACCACCCAGAAAAGGACAGCACCAGCATTTTCCTTCCACACATGGATGCCATCCTTACAAATGACCACACAGGAAGATGGAAACACAGCTCTCTACTTACTAATGGGATTACAGATTCTAATGCCCTCCAGAGAGACCAAAACTCGGTAGAGGACTTAGAAAACAGAGGGAGGATGATTAAAGGTAAGCTCTTACTCAGCACTGTCACAGCAGTACCTATCCCCCAGCAGGGATAACCTACACTGCACACCAAGGGATACCTGCAAACTCTTCCATCCCACTGTGGTCAGCTTCTGAATTACTGATAAACGCTCTTGAGAATATATTAATTGCCTTTGGTTTCACAGGCTGACACCAGAGCATATGGCCCGTGGCACTAAACTGGATTTTAGGTAGAGCAAGTCTAGATTTTGAGTCAATCAAAACCAGAAGTCCATGTTCTCAGATCCCTCTCAAAAAAAAAAACCCAACCAACCAAAAAAAAAAAAAAACAAACCAAGCAAAGCTCTTTTAAAAACCCTCAAAGAAGCAAGTTTATGACAAAACTAGCAGTGGCTCCCCAGCCTCTGGATTCCCTTCTGTTCTGCATCCCATGTGCCACATGCTTTAGGCCATAACTGCTTTAGGGCAGCAAGTTCCTGTGCGTTTGGCAGCCCAGATCAAAGCCTTGGAGGACTCAGCACAAATGATAGATGTCCCACCCAATTAATGCCGGTAATGGCACCGTTTAGTGAAAGAATCATTTCAGCCTTGATTTGGCAGTGGGATCACTACAACGCAATGGCTGAGGCTCTTATTTATCCCTGCTGTGATACTACAGAAATCGGTGGGAGCATCTCCCTAGCTCAGCAACTGGCACTGGAAGGCTACTTCTCCTGTGCCTGATCTGTAGGTCAGTTCATTCTGTTTCAACACACACCTCCCTGGAGCATCACTGAAGAGACAGGTCTATTTGTCCTGCTGCTGGAGCTTCCCATGTTTACAAAGGGAGCATCTTCAGAGTCCATGCTGGTTTTGCTGTATTTACATCACACATGTAGGTGATCAAGCCAGGTGTGGTCCAGCGTAAGATCACGTTTTCTACAATAGTATAACCCAAGGAGTTTTAGCAGTTTGCTTAAAGTACTGTGACATCTATACATAAAGTTGTGGGGGGAGGATGATGCAGTTATATTTTATATTGAGAGTCTCTGATAGCATAAGGAAGAAGATAGGGCACAGACTTATTAAAAGAACAGCCTGTGGTGAATTAGATGGCTTTTGGCAGCTATGATGATGAGAAATTGAAGGAGAGGGTTTATCACTCAGGGATGAGACCTGAAGACTCAACCCTTCCATCTTTAAGGAACAGATAGCTGCAGATGTGGAGTGGGGTCACTACCTGGATTGGACCTGAAACGGTGTAAGTCAGTGTTTTTGGTAAGTTACTCCTGCTTTTTACCGCTGTGAATTTGAGATCAGCCAGGTCCTTTGTATCCACAGTAGATACACTAAATTCATCTTTTTTTTAAACTCAGAGAAGGAGGTGTCTGTCCATGGAGAAAGAAGAGCTAGGGTTTGACAGGCCCAATTCCTGTTACTGTCTCTAGCCCCATTTAACCTGGACAAAGCTGTCCTCATCTCTTAGCTTCCATTACACAATGATAAAATGGGAGGAACCATCCTGCTCCCCAGGGGAGAATGACTGTATTACTCAGACTGTACTCCCCTAACCCGTTGGATCTGTTGACACCACACCTTGGAAGAATTCCACCCAACACGGAGAATTAGGTGGTCCGGTGATACTTAGTATTCTAATATCATCAGAAGAGAGGATACTTCCAGTAGTGGAGCCTTGGAGTCTTGCTCTGGAGATCACTTCTCCTCCAGCTCCCACAGCCTCTGTCAGGAGAGGATATTTGCAGCTCAATCAGGACAGACCAGAACTTGGCCACAAACAACCAGGGCTGAGCTCTGTTTCCAAAATGCTGGGTAAAACTTGCCCTGAACATAATCGTGCTCTAATTTGTCTCTCCACAACGTTTTCCCCTTTCTCTTAGTATCACTTTATTTTGCCAAAGTCAATATTTCAGGTGGTGTTTGCTTTTAATTTGACATTTATTCCCAGTGTTCAGGTTTTATTAATTCAACCTCTTTTTCTTACTGTTTGTCAGCATTAATTCAGGAGTGTATATCATTTGTAGGTGGAGCAGTATGACTACTAAAAGGCTCCCTGACATAATTTGCTGCCCTGTTAACAGTAGCAATAATTTGAGCAATTAGCAAGGCCTTGACATGGGCTTTAGCTTCCCCGTCACATAGGAATACCTCCTTGCTGCAGCTGCCGTGCTATTTATACTCCCCAGTCAAGTCCCAGACTGAAATAGTGCCCCAGGAGAGCAGCCTGTAATCAGTCCCTTTGCAATGACTGGATGAGCACTAAAGAAGTCCTGGCCTTGATTATATTAATAAAGCTGCTTGGGGAATGCCCATCCAGAAATCTCCAGATGCCGTGCTGATAGAGCAGTCTGTGCGTTCAGAGCATCCCTTCCCCTTTCCCCTGCCCCAAGAAAAACCCCAACAGTCCTTTTGGCAATGACCACGGCTTTGATAACAGAAGGGTCACTTCAGCCCTTGGGGACTGAAGCTGTTGGGAACCTCCATCAAGAGATGCTGAAGCAACCTCCCAACTGCTCATCTTGGTCTTCTTCAGTGGGTCATGTCAGCAGTAGCTTTGCCCCTGAGGTTAAACGTATCTCTGTGGTCTCTTGTATACACTGCAGGGTGGCAACATTAATGGAAGCCTCCTATGCCAGTAAGTACTGGGCAAACTCCTGCAGACTAGCAGGGCATCACTGCTACAGCCAAGTGGCACATCACCATCTCAGTCCTGTGTTTCACCATCTCGTACTCTGGATGGGAAATTGAGGCAGGGGTGTCTTATGTATAGGAGCACTAAAACTCATGACGGGCCTGTAATTGCCTCATAGCCTAAAGGTACCTCTGCACCCTGAGACCATCCCTTTCCCTAGTGATGCAGGATTAGGGCCTCAATCAGAGGAGCCATGAAGAGCATCTCAAGTCTTTGACTGGACAGTCAGGTGAGATTCAGCCCACGGGTCCCATCAGTGCACTGCGACACAGAAAGAGATCCTTTATCTCTGGGAAAGAACAGCTTCATTAAACACCTTGGAAGATTTCACATGGAAAAAACCCTGTGTAACGTCAGAGCTTAAAGCCACCGTGTTAATGTTCTATTTTTGGATCTCATTAAAATAGATACAATCTGCACATAAAATAAATTACTTGCCTTATAATTTTCAGTTCAGTTAGAGATTTACCAGTAAAATCAGTAATTAACATACTTGGTCTGCTTTCTCCTATCCAGACCCTGATTCAGCACAGAGCTTTGGTGGGGTTTTGCCTGGCTGAGCTTCCCTCACATGGCAGAGGGCAGGTCAGAAGCATCCTCCTAACCCGGCAGGGTGAACCCTTCTGCCTGCATCCTGCAGGCTTGGAGGGCTTCGCACCAGGCAGTGTCCCACAAGCTCAATCCCCGCTTCCTCCTCACATCAAGACCTACACAGGAGGGTTTGAAGCCACATTCTTGCCTCAGCAGTGGTGGGGATGGACACACAATGGCAATATTTGCAGGTCCTCATCCCTGAAGGATGTGGCTGTACAGAAGATGGCTGAGATCCATGCTTGTTAGCAGTTTGGGCTAGAGACAGGTTTGAGCTGGCTTATAGGTATCTAATATACCATGTTGATTAACTATAGATTATGTGTTCAGGAGGGATCATTATGATCAGATAATCTGCCCTGCAACACGACACAGACTCGCAGCCTCTCTCCTGCATCGCCAGTGTAAGGAAAGATCCGCTCCTGCAAATCTCTCCTGCAGGAGGGGTACTTGGAGCTAGGCTCAAGTTGCCTCCTAGACTTACCCTTTTCTTCCACTGAAGTTCATCAGCAGGATTTTGGTATGAGCTTAAAGCTAAGCCAGGTCAGATCTGGTGAACTCACAGCTAAAATAGCTTAAAGTCTCTATTTCACAGAAAGAGACCTCAAGACTGACAGGTTGAAAGACAGCATAAAATAAGGACAGAGTAGACAAAAGAGTGCAGTCTGCTGTTGGTTTAGCAAGAAACTGGCATCTGCAGCTAGGAACAATTTCATTCTTTTCCTGTAAGTTGCTGCATGACGTGATCAAACAGGAATAAGTATCTGAAATTAAAGGCCAAAAAAATAGTGCAATTGAATTGCTGATTTCTCTGTAAGGCTCATTGAGATAAAAGAGTAGTCCCCAGGGAAAAGAGAGACCAGAGGAAAGCATGAAAGGCATGGTTGATGTCTTCTCTGCTTTGCATATAATCCCCTAAAAAATGGAATGTCCAAACGCTTGCAACAACACAAGTGGGACTAATACCCTGGGATCACATAAGCAGTTATCTGATTCACAGGTGAAGGTGGTAATAAAGTGGCTGAAAAGCCCACTGCCACTGAGAGGGCAAGAAACAGCAGGCTTGCTTGGCCATGCCACAAACACCTCTTGAGATCAAGCAGTAAAAATAATTAGGGTTGGGAAGGCAAGGAGTGAGGTTCCCAGATGGTGTGGGTGATAGATAAAGAGTCGTCCTTTTTATCTGTTGCCAGGCCATCCATTCATTCAGTTTTGTGGCTGACTCAGATCTCTGTCGACATGTGGGGCTCTGTGCCGGTGGAGCTGTCAGGGCAGTGCTGCTTCCAGCCTGGATTAAAGGTTAGGCAAGCTGTGTCTTGCTTTGAGGTCTGGTTATTTGCTTTTGTGTTTACACAACAGAGAAAAGAGAAACTCTTGCCAGGGCAAAGATGGGTTGACACCCTTTTCTAGAGGACAAGCAGCTGGGAGCTCGAGGGTGGGTAACTCAGATGCATCACACATGACTCACATGCCATGCTGCGTACGCCACACAGGGATGACCTTCCCTGAACCTGTGGCCCTGTAGAGCACTTGTGGGAGCCCTGCCCAAAGAACAGCTCCATCCTTTTTTGCTTCTTTGTCAAATAACAGACATGCTGGTCATCCCACCATACCCATGACAATCTGCAAATCACTCTGCCTTTCCTTTCCAGGTCTGCCAGTGTCCACGCACCAGCTGTGATTTGTCCAGGGAGAAAGTCAATGGTATTTTATAGCTCCCTACATGTTTGATTTTATGCAGGAGGCAGATCTGGCTTTAGTCTAATGGTGCATTCAATCAAGATCTTTGTTGAGGAGCATGTGGAAGGAGCATAGCCCATTGTTGCAGCTACCAGAATAGCAGTAACATTTGCAGTTCCACTGGCTGCAACAAAACCACTGAGGCATCTTCAGCCTCCAGGGAATAAAGTGATCAACCCTGAGGTGAGGAAAAAACACTGTTCCTTAGGGCAGCTTTGCAATTCCAGGACCTTTGTTTTAAAGCACACAGTCCTAAGACTCCAGCAGATAGAGCAGTAGGCTTTTCCAGCCTGGACATTTGTCCTGAGAAGGAACAATTTTTGCATAAGGTCTGTCTGTAAAGCAGACCGCAGTCAGCAGCTGCCCATTAAGATACCTGGACTTTTTCAGGCTATTTTAGTGATGGCAGATCAGAGCAGATCCAGACTGTCTTGCATGTTCACATGAAGGTGCTTGTGGTGGATCCTTTCTCTGTGGGTCATACTGATAGCAGGAAAGTGTGCAGGCAACCCCTACCATTACAGACATGTATGACCACACCAGCAGTCTAGGAGAAGCTGTTGATGGGCCACACTGGCTTGCTTAAGAAGGCATTTTATGGTTCCATATTATATGCTGTGCAGTGATATGCCTGGTGCTGGGTTTCAGGTCGGGATTGGTAATCTCAGAATTCATGGCCTGCACAAATAAGGTGCAGAGAAAACAGGCAGTGCCAGCACCTTCCTGCTCCCTGCACCTCCTGCAGTCGGTATGTTCACACACAGCTCCTGCTAAGTGCTCGTAGAGGGAAAGAAAAAATATATCAAAAACCCTTGCAGTGTGACTGCAAAGCAGACTCCTTCCCAAGCCCATGCTGCTTTTGAACCCATTCATGGTGCATAGGACTGTACAGCATTGTCCTTCTCTGGACAAACAGGCAAGATGTGCCAAAGGCAGGGATATAAACCTCTAGAGGGACATATTCAGTGGGGTCAAGAAAAGAAACTAGGGTTACAGAAGGAAATCCTGATTTCCTGGGAGGTTGGAAGGGGTAGCATTTGCAATTATGGGCCCATGCATCATCCGCCTTCGAGAGGCAGTGAGAAGCAGAGGGAACACTAGGTCGTGCTGTTTCCCCAAATTCTTGTGCAGCAGTGCTGGGGCTGGATTGCGTATTTCTCGCAGGGACTGAGGGATTTTTTCTGCTGTGGGTTAGCAGAGAACTTTGATCACACTGTTTGGGTGTTCTTGCAAGGAAATTAATTGCATTTGCTGCATGAAATGCTTTGAGTACAAAAGGCAAAGGCACAGGGCAAGTCTTTATATGGAACCAGAGCTCCTGTGCTCAAATGTGAGATAACTCTGCTTATATTATAGGGAAGGAATGATGAATAACAGCAACAGTTCGGAGAGCTTAATTAGCCTTCCTGCTATTCCCATCAAGAGGGGAAAAATAAAGTGGGAATTCTCTTAGGATACAAACTCAACCGTGTGCTTATGTGAGGCACAAATGAATGCCATCTGGGCTCGGGAAGGAGGCAGCTTTATCTGAGTCTATTGTACTACTTCAAGTGTGTTGAACGCTCTACCTTAAGGCTGAGCATTTAGCAAACTGCTGCAAAGTAATCCTGTGTCTCAGTAGGGAAAGAGCAAAAATGAGTGGTGTATTGGCTTTGTTTCCCTCTCACGGTAAAGAAAACTCTCTGCTCCCAAAGAAGAGTTTCTTTGTGTTCCCGCTGTTAAACCATGGCTCGTGCCCCCTAAGGCTTTTAAATGAATACATTAAATCAGTGTGGGGATTTTGAGCTCTGTAAAATTCATTGCTGTGTGCGCACTTCAGCACACACAGGAGCTGTAAGTATTTTCCTTTAATTTAGCAGGGAGCATTTGCAGCTGCTGTGGCACTTCAAAGACCATTCTGTGTATTGCTCCCGCACCTGATGAACACAAGGCCATGGCATTGTTACACTGCTGATTTGGAGAGAAATGGCTTTGCAAGCAGCAGCCAGTGCCATCTCATGCTCTTAAGCCTGGTATAGCCACACCGTGTCTGTATGTGCTACTCCATCACCCCAGTCTGGCCCAGTCAATCCAGCTGCATACCAGCTGGGACCAACCTGAGTCTCTTGTCCAGTCTTTTGCCTAAACATAGATCACCTGAGCTGGTGTCTGTCTGCTCGTGGGGCCTGCAGCATGTCCTGTTCAAGAAGGGTTTGGATATTTGCAGTTACAATGTCTTTTTCTGCAAATCATGTGCTGAGGACTCTTCGCTTACTAGCAAGCATGTTGCAGACGTGCTGGGACATGAACCATGTTCTCAGAGAGGACAAAACCACTAACCTCCCTTAACCACATGCTACAAACCTCACACGATTTCAGTGCCACAGGACGTGTGTTGTGGATCTCAGAGAGCTGAGAAAAGACCAGCTCCATAAATAGTTTGCAGGTGATAAATGGTGGTAGCTCTCCAAGACCCAGTTCAGGCAGGGCTGGGCGAGCTCACCTGCTACTCCCACAGCTGGGGAGTCAGATTGACCAGCAGCCTTCTTCCATCACAACTAACCAAATAATTTATAAGCAAACATAATATTTACAAATCTGTGCTCTTGTGCCTGCCTTTGTAACCCCATTCCTGAGTTGACAGCTGGAAAATATCCATGAGATGTAGCAGACTGGTAAGAAAATGAGAGGTTTCTACTGTTTAGGTCACCAGGCTATATCCTATCTGAGTCAGTAACAGCCAACAGATGCAGACGAGAAGGCCGGTTTTGGTCACCTAGGGGCACCAGGCAGCTGTGAACCTGATGCATCTGCCTAGCTGGGCAAAGCAAAAGCAGTGATTCAGTAAAACTGGCCAATGCATTTTTGCCTGCTTGGTGAAATAAATATAAAATGAGTGGATGGATTCAGCCTGCTGTCTGTGAAATGAAAGCTGTCGAGCCTGCAAGGGTAAGCGCAGGTCTACGAGCAGGCATGTGTTAAGGGACCTGCACACACTGCCCAGTAACTCTTCTGGAGGTAGCATGGTCACAGAGCACACTGCCAGAAAGACCCATGCTCAGGACTTGTGCTCGTATCAGGAAATACCTGGAGGTTGGAAGAGATCTCTGGAGATCGTCTCATCCAACCACCTGCTCAAAGCAGGGTCACCTACATACAGCAGGTTGCTTGGGGCCATGTCCACCTGGGTGTTGAGTATCTCCAAGGATGGAGACTCCACAACTTCGCTGGGCAACCTGTGCCAATGCTCAGTCACCGTCACAGTAAAAAGTACTTCTCCAGCCCTGCCTCATGCCAAAGGGCACATTCCACAGATTTCTTGCCTCCTGCAACAGAAGGCCGAGACACCTTGGCAAGACAGGTGTGAGTCATTTATCTGTGCTGTACCTATTTCACAAAGAGAGAGAAATCTTCAAATGTCAAAGCAAGGAATCAAGCTTTTAGAAGATCCTCAAAATAATGAAAAGTATCACTGTTACAAGCACCAGCTTTTAATGTTTTTTTTCCACTCTTCAATTTTCTTTTTTCTATTTTTTGGCTGTATAGTAAAAAGTTTGAAAAGGACATGCTTCCCCATGCTTCAACCCAGAAGCCATCTCTTACTAACAGGGGTGAAGAACAATGTTTTTATTTTACTGCTGAGCAGGTTTTTTGGGGTGCTTTTTGTATGGGCGGTTCACAGAGACCTGGATGCAGGATGCTCCGTTGGTCTCAGCTGTCCCTGCCTTCCTAAACTGTGTCGTGACAATTTGTATCTCAAAGCTACTTATTTGCTTATAAGAAGTGCAGTCATATCCGTCAAAGACCATAAGACTGTAGCCCCTTGTATAACATAACTGCACAGGCACCGAGGCTCCAGAATAGAATAACTTAATTGGTTTGCTTTCCCGGGGAGATACTGTGCCAGACAGTGAAGCACAACAACTTAAATCTACGCTTAACAATAGCTTCAGCTATAAATAGGATATTTTTAAGCAATGGGAAGAACATCTGGGGTAGAACTAGATAACAATTTTCAGATGAACAGTTTATTTGCTAATAAATGCAGTGTCAGGCTGACTGAAACTATCCACAGACTTGGGCTGAATTCAACTAATGTTTTCTGCTACAAAAAGGGGGACCGTTTTTTCTTGACAAACCAGAAAACCTCCATTTTAACATCTCAACATGAAACATTTAAATTGCTCACTTAAGAAAATTCTTCATCTTAGAATTCAGCTTGATTTTGTTTCTTTATTTTGAAAAACATACCCCAAAATTAAATTAATTCTTTTGGTTTGTGTCCATCCCAGATAAATTCTTTCAGTTTTATAGCAGGGAAAGCAAAAGATTTAGAATAGATTTTCTTAGCCTGTTCCCATAGGTCTGTTCTGGCATTTTGCTTGCTTTTTCCAGTGGCTTTGGAGTGTGAACATAATGTACAGCTGGTGCGCTTGTCTTTACAGCTGATAAAGCGAGTTACACCAGGGTCATGTTGAAATGAACCCTGGATATAGGTCAAGTGCATAAAATAGAGTTCTCCTCCAGCAGCCTCACGTTACAGACCTGATTTATGTTTCTAGTGCTTGTGGTTCTGTTTGGAGCCTGGCATGGTTGCATGCAATCTGCCCAGCCAAGCTTGAAAGCTCATCTTTTCTCAACTTGCTCATGTAAGGAGGGGAAGGTGAGAGGTGTAAGAACCAGCTTTAAAAGCCAGAGATTGATGGAGGCGACACCAGTAGGTCTTGCTACACCGAATGCATTTGCTGTCTGTAATCTGTGGGAAAAACACTTGCTGGAGTAATTCTTGCAAACACAAAATATGCCTTTTCCAGGCAATCTAATATTTAAAAAGCCTTATTAATAATGGTTGCAAAGTGTAAAGAAACTATAGCTTCTATCTATGGGTCACAAGGCATTTTACAAGTATTATCTGACTGTCAGAAGATAAAAGGGAAGAGATCATTCTAGGCCTGATTTACACAGAGGTTTTGTGGAGTTGCTTGGAGAGATTATTAAAAAAATCTAAGCAGATTAAGTGTATGTAAGTCCTCCTAAAAGCAGTGGGGTTTAGACACCGAACTTGCTATTGCTTTTTGCAAACCATAGTCAGAAAAGGGGGCATTTAAACTAAGCAACTTCAGGTGTCTAATGCGTGTGCTTAAATAGACTACAATGTCCCTGTATTGCTCTGCAGTCCGTGCAGGGTGTGGGAGGGAAGGCAAAGCTACATCACACTCCTGCTCTGAATCGCGCACTGGAGGACTCTCTCTCTGAGACAAAATGAACCATGATGTAACATAACAGCTCTGCTGGGTCAAACCAAGGTTCAGCTACTCCAATACCCAGCCTCCAACAGCAGCCAGCTACAAATACTTAGGAGAAGGATAAAACAAGGCAAGTCCGGAGACACGCTTCCCCAGTACATCCTCTGATTGCCCAAGAGTTCGTGGTTCAGCCAATTCCTGACTTCATCAGGTTTAGCAACCCTTTATGGACTTTTCCTATGTTAATTTGCCTAATTATATTTCCAGCACTCTCACGCTATTGGCCTCCCCTGCATCTGCTGGTGGTACTTTCCCTACTTTCAACGTGTGCTGTGAAAAAAAGAACTTTTTCTTATTCTAAATCTGCAGCCTCATTGTGTCATTGCATAGTCCTTAGTCCTGGTGTTATAACATAAAAAAAAAAAAAATTAAAAAAAAGAGTAATCCTTCTTTATTTGCCATCTCTGTGTCCTTCATGATTTTATACACTTCTACCATATCTTCCCTCTGTCATCTTTCCCAGCCTGAACACGCGTTATCTATTTAGTCCTGCATAAGAAATTGTTTCCTACCTATACAGGGAGCCTGTGGTTAAAGCTTAATGTAGATTGCTACATCAGTCAGTGGGGATGCATTCCCCTTGCCCACACAGCAGGCGTTGGACTGTGCCCAGTGCCAGGACTGAGCTGAGAAGGGAATGGAAAGAGTCGTACTGAGCTGGCTCTGTGGAGGAAATGTGTGAGGCAAGAAAATAATAAGCCAGTTCAAATATACTGTCTTCTGGACATGCAGTTCTGGACACATAAATGCTGCTTCTCTTGGATTGACAGATCAAAAAAGCCTACAAATCTTTTAGTAGAAGCCACAGATCTTGTTTTCCTTAGAAGCCATGTAGACCAGAAGATACTCTAACACATTCAGACCTCAGTTCATGATGTGCTTAATGATCACAGCTCCCAAAGAGGCCTTTAGGAAATGTAGATTCTCAGCATTTATAATGATCAGTCCAAATATGTGTGACAGAGTCAAAATAACTCAGGGTTGGCAACCACATCCACAGTTCGGTGTGTTTCTCATTCATTTCCCCAGCACTCAGGTGCTGTTCTCACAAGCTGGGTTTCTAAAACTCCCTGAGAAAGGCTTTGTTCAGCAATCCTACATGCTGCCTCTTCCCACTCCGTTTCATTTCTCAAAGTTTCTCTTTCACACTAGAAGGAAAAAAAAAGGACTTTTTTGACTTGGGGAGACAACAGCTGAAGAGGGGAGACAGAATGAGAAAAAGCAATGGTTTGCAGCAGATGAGGAGTGGCAAAGTGTGTCCTAGAGAGGTGGGAGAACTGCGCTTAAGATTTCCTCTTCTGCCCTCCTCCATCTGCTCAGCACTCTGCCCGCTTGGCCTCTGAGGCACAGATTTCTCTCCTGTTTTGACAAAAAAGTCCTGTGATGGTCATAGAAACCATCCCACCACAAGTTTGTCAAAATTGGCCTGTTCACCCTAAAACTACGAATCTTCTTTCTGTTCAATATATGTATTTAAGAACATCATAAAGATATTCTTCTAGGTGAGCTACAAAGGGAAATGCTCCTTATATACGAATGTGCCGTCATTGCCTCAACCAGTAAGAGTGGTCTCATGTCCCTTCCAGAAAGGCTGAGTGGTTTTACCATGGCCGCAACCATCTGCCGCAAACATTAAGTGGGATTTTCACACACTTCAGCTGGTTGCCCAGGTGCCATTGAAGGCTTTTTCTATACAATCCCAGAGCAGCAGGGATCTCCAGGGAGGTGGTCCCAGCCATTAGGCTGCTTCACTGAGCATTTTCCGCTTGCTTTTTAGTGCATGTAACATCTCTGTGCTCTATGCATTTTAGTCTTTAGGGGTGCCTCACTGGCCCATGCCACCAACCTTCCCACTGCCTCTCGGAGCCCTTTGTACCCTTCAGTATCAGTGGAGACATGGCCGTATATAAGCGTTGGAGCTCTGCCCCACTGACAGTGCTGAGCGGTTTGATTTCCATGCTGCTTTTCCCTGCCATATGTGTGCAGCCCTTCCTCTCATGCCGCTGCCCCTTGCTTTCACCTGGGGGATGAAGCATTTCCCAGAGAAAAGCTGCTCTCAAGGGCTCAGAGATGAGCCTGTAAGAGGCTGCAAGCAATGCAAGACAGTACTCCTTGGGACACCCTCTCCCACCTGACTTCCAGGCAGGTGAACAAAAGATGTACAGAAATATAAACACCAAGGTAAGTGGCCAGGATGATTTTGCTTTGCTCTACACCTGTCTTTTTTTCCTCAGCAAAACAAGAGTGGTCTACAAGCACTGTCTGTCCATTTGTTAGATCTGATTGCTGTAGGAGGAGGCACGTAGCAGCAAGGAATGTATTTCAGCTCCAAAACTGGCCAAGTGCCCCACAGACTTCCTCCATTTCTTCAGATTAGCCAGCAGGACTGTAGGGGCTTGGTACTTGCTTTATGGCACAGAAAGCGTGCAAAGGTACAGAGACATCAAGGAAACACTTCTGTAGGTGTTTGTGTGACACCTTGCACCTGGGGAGTGCTCTGCTGAGCTTGGTGGGGTCCCTGATGCAAGTGACTTCTTACATACAGAAAGAGGAAAGAGAAACATGGTGCGAGTGAACATCATTGAGAGGAGCCTCAGGAGGTGCTATGCCTCAGCAGAGAGCGTAAGCACCTTCACCTCATTAATAACCTCTTTCTCAAGGAGGAAGAGGGTCATCTCAACACTGTCTGGTATCTGGGCTTTGCTAGAGTGCAGCTCTCTAACAGAGGGCATGCCACTGTTAGCAGTGTTTCAGGGAAGAAGGAATTACTCCATGTTTGTACCTGGAGTTGAAACAAAAACTGCTGTGGGGCTTAAACCTGTTTTTAACAAGAGCATGTAGCCTGCCAGATCTGGTGAGAGATTAGCAATTTAATTGTACAGGCCTTGGCTTCCTGCTTTCCACTAAGTTCTTAAAACCCCTCCAAAGAGGCCCATTACTTTGCCTTTTATTTTTTGCTCTTACATTAACTAGGCTGTTCAGAGCAACATAAACACAGAGGCAGGACAGGGGTTCCCTTGCAGAGGTCTCGGGGTTTTATAGCTAAGTGCCTCCTGATGGATCTGTCAGAGCAACCCATGAGAGCAAAACCTGTCACTCCCCGGAGCGACCATTAGCTTTATTTCCAGAGTCCCTGCAAGCACTTTCCATTTGTCCCCTGTTGAACTCACCGAGGAGAGTACGGGCTCTTCTCAGATGGCTGGCTGACTTTGACAGAGAGCGAGGCAAAGCGAGCAGCCGGGCTGCAGGCACATGGCTTTGGGGCAGAAAGCTTGGCAGGAGCCTTCGGGGATGTCGTAGCGGATGGCTGAGCGCTGCTTCACGTGGGAAACAGGGGAAGGGCAGGCAGAAAGCTGCTGAGAAACATGTAACATCCAGCCTTCTGAACCTTGAAGGGCTGTTTGAAATAGGGAGCCAGGAGGAAGAAGTGGCAGCCGGGGCCTTCTTGTGTTTTTCATTCCAGGAGGCAAATTTATTAAGGACTGTGAGGTCCCGTAGCATAAGCAATGAACTCTGTGCAACTGTTTTGCTTTCCAGCACTGGCTGTGGAGCATTTCAGGCAGTCCTGCTTCACAAATGCTCTTCAGAGGTGGGAACTGATTTGTGCTTCTTGTGCAACTCCATCCATGCACGTAGCCATTGCAGTCCCTGCGATTTGCTAAGACTGTATTGGCATCTCTAGATTCAGCCCTGCTTTACTCTCCCAACATCACTTACATCCCCAGCAGACATGCACTGATCCACAGGGTTTGGGTCCTACCATTGTATGTACTAGAGCCTGTTTTTGCAGTAAGGTTCCTGCTAAGGGGTGTAGGGAGCAGATACAATGTGCTTTTCACAGGTATTTTCCTGATAAATGCCCTTATGACTCAGAAGAGTAGTGATTGCTGCATCCCCTACACCTTTTTACATCCATAAGGGAGAGCTGGGGAAGGATCAAACCCCTGAACAGCAGCCTGCTGCCCCCAGAGATGTTGGCTGTCTGTTTTACCTAAAATCCTTCAGAAACCAAAGCAAGAACATCTGCAGGCAACACAGGAAATCTTGCAAAGATGTAATGGAGCATAGTGAGTGACAGATTTGTCATCTCTATTCCATCTCTGCAGCATGGGGAGGAATCGCCACTTACTGCTTCAGTGGAACACCATGATAGAGGAGACTGCTGCCTGTTCAAGCTATTTTTATGTCCTGTTAAGCCAGGCTTAACAGGGACAGGGTGAGAGAAATGTGTTTCTCTTTGGTCAGCCATTTGGCCCTGAGGCTTGGCCCACCTTGGGGGTCATGCTGCGGTAGGGAGAATGTAAGACGGGGAGCACTGGCACTGATCAAGGTGTTACGGTCTGCCCGGTGCTGTCTTGTGTGATCTGATCATGCTTTCAGAGGTAAGCCACACTCCAGACTTGGGATCAGAAAGTCATTTCCCCAGATCGTGTTGTCAGGGGTGTTGTCTGTGTCTTTACCTGGCGTGGCTTCCAGTCTGTTCCCTGAACCATCTGGGAAATTTGGCTAATGCATCTTACGGTTGTGCAGGAGCAATAGCAATGCTTTGGTGCCTCCTGCCATAGCTTCCAGCATTATTTGCAATAGAATGTGTGTGGGTTTTGTGATGACAGGGCACGGGAAGAAAATGCCCTCTGCCTCTTCCTAAACAAAATGTCATTCCTAGGACTACAAGCAGTGTCAGGAGAGTGGAGTGGCTGAGCCAACCAAGCTGGTCCTTCCCACCTCCCTCTTGCTGCTGGCCCTTGCCAAGGCTTTGATGAGGCCCCTGGCATGAATGGCCTTTTCTTGGAAGTGCTTGTTGGTCTCCATTGACCATGGACAGCCAGGTGAGGCCCACATTAGCCAAGACACGCCCCCCTTTAGGGAGCTCTCTGCAGGTGAAATGAATGTGGGGGAAACAGACGTCAGGTCATGGAGAAGGGCAACCCCCTGGGAGTCTCACACTGCCTGAACCCTTCCTAAAGCCTCAACTGCTCCAACAAAGTGATTGTCTAGAATGCCAGACTTGGTCAGAAAGTAGAAGATTTTTTACCCTTCACCATCCCAGGGAAGGGTACTAAAGTACAGCAAAGTATTAACAAAATATACTTCAATGAGAAATACAGCAATGAGAAAGACCCCAAAGAGTATTTTCTATTTTGAATTCCAGAGTTGGAGGCTTGGTTTTTTTTTTTAGCAAATAAAATCATACTGAGGTCTGATTCATGTTTTTTTAATGCCTCAGAAGTCTGCAGTGTCATTCTCCTGGTTTGGCATCCTAATTCAAAGTGAAATACATAAAGCCAAAAGGAGTGTGTCAAGGAGTTTCTCTAGCTTTCATCATCTCTTTTTCCATGAGCAGGCGCTGTCCCTAGCAATGTGTAAAAAGGAATAGAGGGAAGGGCTTGGTAATAAAACGTTAAAGAGATTTTTATTATTATTATTGTCAGTGGTATCAGGATACAGCTTTTATGCATATAATATCAGCTAAACATTCAACAACTGAAACTTCTTACCGAGCTTATAACAACTCACTGCAGCGTACTTGCAATGTCTGACTATTAGGATAAATTAACAGCTATTAATAGATGCTGTCAGCAACTGGATATATACCGTAAGAGGAGCTTTAACTTTTCACAAAATAAGGATATGAAAAAATACAGGAGGATGAGGTGCAAGCTCCCGCGGCTCTGTGGACCCTCGCGGGTGCCGGCCGAGCTCTGGGTCTGTGCAACCCTGCCGAAGGTGAGCTGCTCGCGCCGGGGGATGTGGAGGGCTGGGACAGGGCAGTGGAGATGGGAGAAAATTTAATTATGGTCTTCTGTGGGAGTTTTCCAAAATTGAAATCTTTTGAAGATGGAGGAGGGAGGGGGATAGAGTGGGCAGGGAGGTGGGGGCCTCTTCCCTGAGAGATGGAGACCTCTAGAACATCCTCTGGCCAGGTTACATGAGAGGTTGCTTCACTACATTAAGTCTCTTCATATTCAGGCTAAAAGAGCCCCACAGGGGATGCTGAGGGTGATCCATTGAGAGCAGGTTGGAAAAATGTCCTCTCTAATCCCCACCTGTGGTCAGAAGAGGTGCAGGTTTCTGTTCCAATCTGCCTCTGGAGAAACCTCTCCTTCTCACTGGCTATGTACAGAGCAGCTGCCTAAGTAGAGGGGTTACAATCACCAAAAGTCTCCCTGCTCCCCTCCATCCCGTCTCCTCTACAGCATTTTATCATGCGCATATTTTAAAGTTTTGGGACATTGCTTCTTCCTGAGTCATCAAACTCTGTGAACTGAAAGCCCATGTGTCACATCGCAGGAAATATTGCAAATATTTCTAAATGCCCAGCCTTACAGGAAATGTCAGGGAAATACCCAGTCACTGCCTGAGGATAACTTCTGTGGGCTTTGTTAGACATGAGCTAAAGGAGGAAGGAGGCAAGAGGACATGAAGTCTGGTGGGTTGTGCACAGGACATTGTTTTGGTACTTCTGGGTGTATTAAATTCCTCTGTGCTTCCATGTATCTCACTGTGAGCAAGTGATAATGCAGGTTGAGAGCATTGTACCCACTGCATCAGGCAGGTTAATTCACTTCTGCTTCCAAAATATGTGGGAATCCCAGAGTGGGGTGGATGGGGTGTCCCATATTCACTGCAGAAGGACCAGGCAAGAAAACCCTTCAGCAAACACAGTGTGATGGAGAGGGGCCTGGCTGCCTAAAGCCCCTCTTGTGTGGACTCCCGCCACATGGGTAGCACCCAGCACGAGGGCTACTGTTTGTATTGCCGGGCCCCCAACCCTCTTGCTGTGCCAGACTTTGTAGAAATACTAATAGCAGAATTATGGGCATGCATCACCAGGGGACCGTAAATATCATTTTTAATTAACTGGCTATTCTACAGAGGAGACTTTGTGCAGTGCTGTGAGACATGGGAACAAAGTTCAGCCTGTCCCTGTAACAGAGCTCCAAATTTCCCCTGCTCTTTCCCGACCCAACGCCAGCAAACAGATGTGCTCTGTGCCTCCTATTTATGCGCTCCCAAGAAATTAGCACCCCGTTAAGCTACACAATGCAGTGCATTTATTTTTATTTCACTGTGCTGCAGCTTTTCAATGTTAACTCTGCACTATTACTGGAATCAAATCCAGGCTAGCACCAAGAGCTGCTTAAATCAACGACCTATGAGGGTATGAATTTTGTGCAGCAGAACTAGTGCCTATAGCTTAAGATAAAGCAGCCCCCAAGCTGCAAAGTCCAGTGTTTGATCCAGATCCAAAAAAGAAAGGACAGAGGAGGAAGATTTATCTTCCAAATACCTGAAGCTGGGACTGTGATTTGTCTGCAGACCCATTTTAAGGCAATAAACAGCTATATTTATATCTTCTGAATGTGCCTATTATTTCAAGATCTTGCCCAAATGAGTGAAAGTGACATGACAAAGCAGCACTGAAGGGAGCCAAAAGTGTATAAAAAGCAATTGATCCATTATAGATGCAATCTCGGGCAAGCTTAGTCTATTTTTAATCATTTTAATAATGCAGCTGATTTGCTACATCAAGGAGAGAAGCTGAAGAGGGATCCCTCTCAGCAAGCTAAATAATAGGTTCATGTGGCTCAGTGGCATCTGGACATCTCCAAGAGCGTGCATGGCACAGTGATCTCCTGGGGAAATAGTATCACTGCGGAAGCCCTGCCCAGCAGGTCACCTTGAGGCACAGGAGACCCCAAAGACAAACAGATGATGCTTTAGGAAAGTGAGAGGAGAAGCCAGTGGGACACTGAATTGTGGCAAATAGTATGAGAAGAAGGGAAGGTTTTTTGATAAATTAAAAAAAAAAGCACATTTCTATTGCTGTGATTTGGGTAGGTGAACTGTGTTGCAGGGTTTGGTGCCATGGGAGGCAGATTTGGGTATGCATAAACTAACTGGGTCAGAGAGCAATTGATCTCTCCATTTTCTCCATGTTCTCCATGGCCACAGCCCTCTCTCTCCATCTGAAAAAGCCAAAACCCATCTGAGCATCACCCACTCAGCTCACCCGTGCCAAAGACAAAATGGCTCCTCCATCCTTGGGTGGCCTGTTTAGCCCTGGGGTAGGTCTGGAAAAAAGAAAACTTGAGGTTTCCCCTCCCTTTTCCAGAGTGGCCTTTAAATGAGAGTGCATGTGAGAAGGACAGGAGACAGATGCCTTCTAGCCAAAGGATGGCTTTCAGGGCACTCAGTTAAATCATGAAAACAAACCAATGTCTTAGAGAAAGCAGTGTGAGGCCATCAAGGAAAGAGGGACCACCCATGAGGAGAGAGTCACGCAATGGGGACAGTGGAAAAAGTCAGACAGAGGCCACTATGCCCAGGAAGAAGACGAGATGTTGGTTGAATATGGTGACAATAAAACTGAAGTTATAGCCACGATTTTTAAACTTGAAAGCTGAATACTCTATGACACCTGGGACACTTCAGAGGCAGAATGATATGGGACCCCATTTTGCTGACGCTAAGTTCGCTTCATAAAACAAACAGAAATGTCTCTGTTAGGGGCTGTAAAAAGGCTGGGGTGAACCTTGATGATAAACCTGCCTGGGTAGAACAACTCTGGTCATTGCTTTCCTTCTTCATAATACCTTGGTTCTGCTGGCGTTTCCCATCTGGGGACTTTCTTATAAAAACGTTTATCTTGTTGTCGTGTGGAAGCAGCATTTTTTCTCCATTATGGAGCTATGTCAATCCCACTGCGGGCAAGAGGTCAGGAATGGGACTCCCACGCCCATTCTTCACCAGGCGGCATGAGCCAGCCCCAGCCTGGCAAGCCTATCAGCTGCAAGCAACGACTTCTCCGTCCCATTGCCAGCAAGGAGATGAACAGACACGTGGGATCTCGGCTGGCCCGTTGAGCAGCCCTCAGACGTGTTGTAGCCTCGCCTGGCAGTGCACTATGTACCTGCAGGCTTGGCCCACACAGTTTAGGATGGGGAGCTGCTCTCGAAGGAAAGGCATGTTTGTAACTGAGGTTGCCATCGGCCATGCTCAGCCTCTCTCCCCATGGACGGTCTTGCACATCAGCTTTGCCAGCAGCAATATAGTTACAGGTCAAAGTATCTGCCCCTCCATGGGGAGTCATCACTTTGGGACAAAGGCAAAACTTGTAAATAAAGGGAAATAAACATACATAAACCCCTCATTAAAAAAATAAATAAAATAAAAAAATTCATACCTACTGTGAGAGAGACAAGTAGCTCTTGTTCAGTAGATCAGAGCTACAAGTTGCTTAGGCTATTGATCAGCAAACAGTGCTACACCATTTCCACTGCTTCAGCATGCACATACCTTCCATTCAAGCCTAGCATTAATATCTAAAGGTCTGTTGACTTCATGGCGTCTCTGACATTCCTGTCTTTTGGGGGTCAAAGCACTTCATAGAGAACTTTGTTTTGCAGAGTCTGGAATGGGCTTAGGCATTAAAAAAAAAAATCATGATAAATTTGGGGCAGCTTTCTCATACTGAAACTTCAGAGCAGTCATCCTGGGTCAAAGCAAAGGTCTGTGCAGTGTCATGTCTCCAGCAGTGACTATGAGTGGTGCAGAGAGGAGAGTGGAAAACATACACGATACTTTCCCTGTATATTCTCCCACCTTCCACATGTTTTCAGTCCAGGGACCTCCTGTGTGGGATGTTCTTGTCCAGTGTCCCTCTATGGATTTATTAGCCTTTAATTTGTCCAGTCTTTTTCTCAACCCAGGTAAAATTTTGTATCTTTCAGCAGAGTGCCACAGATCAACTCTCAGGTGTGCTCGAATCACCTCCTTTAATTTGTTCTGAGCATGGCTCCTGCCATGTATATTGGGTGAAACAATGAACGGTCAATCCCTTTTCGCCCTCTCCTTGTCACTCACCATCATTCCATAGATCTCCTTAATTTATCCTTCAGGTATCTTATTTTTTTTTCCCCGACCAGAGTCTACTTTGCTTACTTAGTCATTTCTTTATAGGAGCCATTTTTTTACATTTAATCTTCTTTACTGCCTTTCCTTGAATCCCTTCCATCATCTCTGTGTCTTTTCTGGAGATAAAGGGATCAGAAGGTAGTATTCAAAATGTAAGTGAACCCTGGTTTTATTCAGTAGCATAATAATATTCTCTTTTGCTTGCCCCTTGGTAATTGTTAATATTTAATTTGCTTATTCCACCACTACTGAGCAATGAACTGACATTTCATAGAACTATTATAATCCAAATATCTCACTCCTGAGTGAGCCT
Source organism: Phalacrocorax carbo (assembly GCF_963921805.1). Classification (NCBI taxonomy): domain Eukaryota; kingdom Metazoa; phylum Chordata; class Aves; order Suliformes; family Phalacrocoracidae; genus Phalacrocorax; species Phalacrocorax carbo. Next base: position 8,264,846 of record NC_087513.1, on the reverse strand, counting down.
AGGGCCCATAATTTTATACGTGAAGTTCAGAACATTTTTCCTGCCATGAACATTACTTCACATTTGGCTACATTAAATTTAATTTGCTGTTTTATTGCTCATTCACTTAGTATCTTCATATCTTTCTGTAGGCCTTTGTTCTCACTACCCTGAATACCATCGTGTCACCTGTGCTCTCTCACCCCTTTTCTTAGGTTATCTATGGGCAGGTAGAGCAGCACATGTCCTCACCCAGATGCCTGGAGGAAAGCAAAAGGCCATCTCCTTGTTGCCTTGATTGTACAGACTCAAGCTTTCCAGGAGTCCTTCTCTGGAGATATTGTGTCATAGCTAAATCCCTTCATCAGAAAAAGTTGTTGCATTTCATCCTGGGGCATAGCTTTGAGGTTGGGCCATCTTCAGCCTTTGATACAGCGTTAGGTTAATTCATTCGTTGGAAAAATACCACCAAGGCCTTCAGCTGACATTGAAAGCTACTGCAGGATGGGGTTGACTTGCAGCATCCTGAACAAAGGTGAAAGCAGATGGCTGTGCCCTGGGCCAGCTGGAGCCTGCACAGATTCACACTCAGCTCCAGATTCAGTGAATTACTGAAATCCAACCTGGAGGTGTGAGGTTGATGAGTTCCTATGTCCAGGGTTTTGTGTGGGAAGGAAAGCTGGGGATGGAAGGAGGGTTTTAGAAGCTGATGGTTCCCTGACATCCAAGTTTACCAAGAGGATGAGACCTCTCTATGCACCTTCCCAAAAGGAACAGCTTCACACTTTTTTGTGTAGATCTATTATTTGCTCTCAAGAGGACAAAGCATATAAAAACCTGTGTAGGAGATCAAAAAAACTCATCTTCAAAACCTCACTTTGATTATTTAAATCAGAGAAGTTCATACAAGTTCCCCAATAGTTGGATGGAAATGCATCCCGGCTTGCTGCAGCTGGGTTGCCATCCCATGACCCATGTTTGTCATACATGTTCATAATCCACAGTTACTGAGGACTTGACCCCTTGGATAAACCAGTGGAAGTGACCCAGGCTTCCTTTTCTGGTGCGCTCCGTGACCCAGGCATGCTTTTTACCTCATACAAGAATAATCTGCCTGTTCTTCTCCCCGGACTCCTCAGCTCCCGTCTTTGCAAGCTGGGCTGGCCCAAACATAGCATCCTGGGACTAATTAGTCTCAGATCTGCTCTCTAACCCTTTCTTGTCAGCTTTTGGCTTTACTCATTAAACTCTGTGCTCTGTTTTTACACCCCTGTCTTTGTAAGTCAACCCTTACAGGGTGACTTTTTCCTACCGTCACCAACCACCTTCACCCCCGAGAAAACACTTCTGGGACCCAGTGTGTCCCCAAATAACATTTCAGCTTGTGAAAACCAGCATATTTTGCTGAAATCTCATTTTGGCAAAAATGTTCCAACTGTCTCCACTTTTCAGCTCTCTTCTGGTATCTTATTCCCAAATGGCAGAAGAAAACTAGGAAGGAAGTGAGGGGAAAATGTGGGTGTAGAAGAACATCCTGTTCTGCACAAATACCCTGGTGTGTTGTCAGATGGATGCTCTGCTTTAAATAGAAGTCTTCTGCTTGCAAAGGCCAAAATAATAAATTCTCAGGAATTAGAAAAGATGGAAATAATGACTTAATAAAGAAAGTGTATGGACTTACTGCATTAAAGAATCAACCAAGCTAGAGCTTCTCATTATCACAAGCAACCTTATTTTCACGTGTACCTGTAATGCACATGCACAGAGGGTTTAGGAATGGTCCCTGGGGAACTCAGTGAAATATTTTTTCTTGTTTATTGTATTTGAGAACCTATTTCCATAAAAGAGGTCATCTGGGGTAAGCAACGTTAAAGCGAGAGTTAGAAGAGAGCCAATGGGATAGGTTCAGAGATTGCTAAGCTTTGATGCGTTTGAAGTTTTTCTGCTTAGGTCTGATTTTGTGACTCTGATTTCTACTATCCACTTTTTGCAAGGGGTTGAGTGAAGCAACTTTCTGCACTCTGGTGACCTTTTCATTTGCCATCAGTACTTTTTTTTACCACAGCCACACCAGCTGCTTCAGTTATCACTAGAACAAGGAGACTTTTTTTTTCTCATCTTCTGCACATTTTCTATATTTTAGAACTTTTCTCATTGTGCTTTGCTTTGAATCAGAAACTTCTAGTGCAATTTGAAGGAAAAATGGAAAGAGAGATACCTTTGGGTACAAAATACCCTGCAGTCTAGGAGTTAGGAAAATTTCACAGGACTCCCTTCAGAAAAGCAACTTTTTACATCAATAGCATTTTCCCCAAACTTCTGACCATTTCTCAAGACAGTTAATATTGATCAGTAGAGGAATGGCTAAACTGAGTACTGCAACTGCAGGAGTCTAAGAGCTGGTATATCTCATATCTCAGCTATTTATTGTTGTGATAATGGAAGCCCAAGCCATGTAAAGCTGAGCCTGGGTGAGAACCCATGAACCTTTTCCTCCTCCTTGCTGTTGCCACTGGAACACGTGGTGTTTTTCTTGCCAGGTGCTTCTTGAGCAGGAATCAGGGAAGACATTATGTGTTCCCTTAAGCCATTTTCTTGTGCCTGACACGATTTTCTCCATCAGTTTTGAAATCATCTTGAGATTCATCTCTGTGAAGACAAAAATGAGCCTGTATTGGAGTCACAGAGTCTGTCACATGGATACAGCATTCTGACCATGGAAGATGTCTCCTGTTGTTTTCGCTGTGGCCAATACAATGGAGCTACAGGGACAGTGAAGAGGCACAAGTGATGTGGTTGCTCTGCGCTATTGCACAGAGGCATCCTACAGAAAAGGATCTTTAATTTCATATTTCAGTATGTAACACATAGCCTTTGTGCAATAAGTGGGATGGGGAGGGGAGAAGTGATCACATGCTCGGTTCCAGTAAAGTTCTTCTTGTGGTCAGACTGGTTAGACAGTTGTATCAGTTAGAGGTGGACAAATGCATGATTCAATCTTGGTGGACCTCTGTTGGCCCGTACTGAGACAGCCTGAGCGCTGCTTGCTGTGGACCAGAGACAGGGACCTGCCAAAGGACAGTCATGTGTCCTTGTACCCAGCCTGCCCTTGTAGAAGCCGGAGCTTCCTGAGATCTCTGAATTTCCACACACGCCTGAGGAGATGAAGGCTTTCAGCAGTCAGGTCATCCTCTGCAAATACTTTCTAGAGAGCAGAACATGTGAAATCCTGCCTGCAGTGAAACCCACGTGGGCCCTTGCAGCGGTGAGCAATGCATGCTAGCTCACTCACCAGCATACTGCATTATGGTTCCCTGAGTTTCAACCGCTTCCAACATAATACCCTCCAAGTATATTTCTTTGTGGTTTGATCCATGCTCATTAAAACACCCCTGCACTCAGACTGGTAAAGATAGACACTTCGTCAAAGCTTTAATGGAAGGGCAGCATGTGGATGATGAAGAGGCTTTCTTTGCAGTAGACAAGCTTCGCATGCTGGGTTTATTTCTAGAGCAGCTAACCTATTGTCTGAGGTAGGGCCTTGTGTGAATGACAGTTGGTCCATCTGGAAAATGAATTACATGCCCTTCTTTGCTATTGAAACTATCCATCATATTGTGTCCCAAATGGTCTGTCATGTTGTTGTCTAGTAAAACTCGGCCATCAGAGGCAGCTTTTGCTCGGATGCTGATGCTAGATGTCTAAAAATGTGATTTCAGCTATAACTCTGAGGACATTTAGTTGGAATTTATGACTAGAGGTCCCTCTAAGCTCCATCAACTCTATCCATCTCACACCTTTATAAATAATAATGGTCTTCAGTATCTGAATCCTTTAGGACAGCCTTGCGGGTTTGTTTCTAGTGTCTGGAATACATCATATGCAAGATTTCGCTACGAGATTTCAAACTGTGTTGGCAGATATTAAATAAATAAAAACAGTTTGGCATAGTAATGTGGACACCTTGGAAGGCAGTCTGGTGAACTTGGCACTGTTTAGGATGCAGGACACTTCAGCACTGCTCCCGGCCATACCAAGACTTTCAGTATTTCTCCTTTTTGTGCCTCAGTTTCCTTTCTATTTGGTTCCCAGCCAGCATTAACCAAAATCCTTGAAGGATCCCCATTGGGTTTAGCTTCAGTTGGATCAGGTCCACCAGTACCTTACCAATATACGCGGTGCTGTGAGAGCTACAGGCAAATAGTGCTAAGCAAGCAGAAATGTCACCTTTTCTCCATTGACTTAAATGGGAGCAGATGTGTGGAAGAACAGCAAGCACGTAAGATCATGCTTTAGACTTTCCATAAATACAGTAAAAGGAAGGGTCTGGCCCTGAGAAGGGCTTAGCATCCTGGACAGGGATGCTGCAGACATGAAGCGTTTGAGAGGTGGGAGGACATTTCAGAGGGGGTGCCAGGGTGTTTGCAAAGTCAAACCCTGCAGGATTATTTAAGTTTATTCCCCTTCATACATAACCTCAGCAGTCACCACGACACTTACTGTAGTCTGATGCCTTGGGGAATGGGTAAGGGAATCTATTAATATACTTAGGAAAAAATTAGTATCCAAACAACTTTTGTTTCCTTGTTTTTTACACATCTGTGCTCTCCTCTGTCACTAGCTGCAGCACAGAGCCTGATATGCTCCACAAAGAGCTATTGATGGTGTGCTTGTGTGAATTGGCCCAGCACCGGTCACAGCCAACTTCTGTGGGACCTGCTGCCCCCGTTTTACAATACGCTCCAGTGTGCTGAGCCATTTGTGAAAGGTCAGAAATGAACAGAGAAATGGACTGGAGTCAAAAACAAGTAGTCCTATAAATATCAGTCATAGTCAAAGGCAGTTTATTCCATTCCTCCCCTCTCTCTCCCTCTGTGTGTGTCTCTCCCTCCCTCTGTTGTGGTTTCCCAGATATAACTCCATGTTTCTGACTGGGGAGCTCTGAAAGGAAAGCAGCACGCACATTGCAGCTTCTGCTCCCATCTTGCACACATGGAATAATCCCCAGTCTGACAAGCAGGACTGACAGCCAGCACAGAGTCCAGGCATCATCTGGACTTACATGTTAAGTTCTGATTTCTTGGATTTTCTTTATCTATGAGAAACTCACTTGCTACAGTTTGAGAACTAGCTTTGGCCACAGCCAGTTTGGATTGGGACTCCTGAGGGCTCTTCTCCATCCAGAGCTAACGTTTGAATTCACAATGACTTTAGCAGCTAAATTAGAGGACATTGAAGTGACGCTGGAGCACCTACTAATGGATGTGTTCGTAAGTAAGCTATAATTTCCTTTTTAAATAATCCAGAAGGCGTCATACAAATTTAATGGTGTATTCAAGTGTTGCACTGACTTAATTCCGTTACATTTAATGGTAAACTCTGTGTCCAACACTACCGATGTGCTGTGGTATAGGTAAAGCATCTACTGCAAGTGGTCGCGTGCAAAACTGGAACAGTGTGACTCCAGGGCAGGATATCTTCTGCACTGCGTTTGTGTATCACCTATTTTGATGAAGCACATGAAGAGGAGGAAAGATTTGGTCAGAACAGTTGGAGGAATACCTGTGTAAAAGAGGTGCACTGACAGAACATTTAAACTGTGTATTGCTTAGCATGTGTCCTTGGCTTTAGGATTTTGACAGCTATTAAATTACAGTCTTTTACAACTTTGGCTTTTGGGTTAGTTTTGTAAGAGATGGAGGAACAAGCAAAAATAGTCAAGATTTTTCAAGAAAATCAAGTTTATTCCTCCTGGATATGTCAAACACTTTAAACCAGTGTTAATCTCAAATTGCTTTCTTGCAATCATCAAAGCTCAGTGAAGCAATGTATGATTTGCTTCTGCACATCTGAGATAAGAATCTGTCTGTATAATCTCTTTTTAAAGGTTTCTTGAAAATATCAGCACATTTCAAAACAGAATCATGTTTTTTCCAACACAACTTGTTGGGTTTTGCCTAAAGGTCAGAGATGGCCATGTTCTGGAAGTTTTTTAGGGGGGAAAACAATGATGAGGGATTGCCAGATCATTTATCTTCTTCAAAATAAAAATCATGCCAAGGTGATCCATACTCTCTGAATTCAGACTATAAGAAATAAGATGGCAAGTGACATTCTGAATTTTCAGAAGAGTATTTTGGCATCTCTTAAATGAAATGCTTCACATTTCAGGGTCTAGCGAAGAGGAATCTTAGACATCAACCACAAAAGTGAAGAGCAGGAGAGCTTGCCAGCTTTCTAGACTGTGGTCCAGTTACTAAGGTGTCCATCTGTGCTGTGAAATGGATTCAAGTCTCTCTGGGCTGGTGTCTCCCCTCAGCGCCTTGGGGAGTGCCCTGTCCCCTTCCCCACAGGTTGCTGAGATAGGGGGCATAGGCAAATAGTTGGAGGCTGCCCTGTCAAAGCCTCTATGTAGGGTATGAAATACTGGAATACTCTCGGCTGTAAGATTTGAATCAACCCAACAATTATTTGCTACTCTGGGTTCAACTCCCATTCCCAGCTCTGAGTACCGTGCATCCCAGAGAAAATCCCTATGGGTTTAAATCCCCATGACAAGCAAAGATGCAATATCCGCATCTCATGACCACAGCAAGTTAGTCTGCGTGGGAAGGGGCCACTGCTTTCTTTGGACTATTTGCAGTTGCTGTAGAAAAAACTTGGCACTATGATCCCTCTTGGTCTATTTGTAGCTCAGGATCACTTCCTCAAGCTGGGTGCTTGACACCTGGGAGACTGAGAGCCTCCATGGGGCAGGTGTCATTGAACAGTGGGGTGTTTAAAGGCATCTTGTCACAGGGTGGCTCCAAGCAGTAACTGAGAGACTTCCAAGACCTAGAAAGCCAGGGCTGACTGAGCTGATTGAGGCTGAGTGAGCCAAAGCTACAAGCCTACACATCTGGTTATGTTTGAAGAACATGAAAAGCCTCTTGCCCTGCTGGGAACCACCCAGCCCTATGAGAGAGGTCATAGGGAGGCATTTCTCCTATGGATCTTCATGCCATTGTGAACACTGTTTTGGAGTTGTGTCTAGGCTTTGTCTAGCCTTATGTTCACCTCTTGCCTTCATCCAAGTTTTTATCCTCATGGGTTTTGGGTTTCTTTGTAATGAGGGTGGCAGTAGACCAAATAAAATATGGGCCAAATTCTCCAGAGCTGCAGGTGGCCTCAGTCTGTGAAACCAATGGATCTTTTCTCAGGTTGTGCTTTGAACTGGTCCCTCAAATGTGTAATTCCAGAAACACAGTGAAATGTCCCCAGCTGTAACGTTGCAGTCACAGCTGAAATTGTGATGCAGGGACATGTCTATGCAGTGCCATGCTGTGCCACGCTGGAGCCCCAGCTGGTTCTGGAAGAGCTGGTGTGTCTGTGCAGCATTGTGCAGGGCACACTGCACTAGTGTGGCTGCTTCACCCCCCTTGTCCCTCTGCAGAGCCTTGTGCTGGAAGACTCATGGGTAGCATGTCCAGGCTCCACGTCTCACTTTGACTATCAGGACTGTGAATCTAATCTAGCTTCTATGCAGATCAAGGAAATATGTGTTCCCTGAAGAGAAAACATGTTTTCAGCTAGTTGGGCTCTCCTAAAAACTACCTAGGAATTATGGCAGGAAGAATTTTGAATAATCTAGACCAATTATTCAAAATGCAGAATCATTTTGTCCTACACGATCAGGCACAATATTCAGGCTTTACTCATACATCACATTGCCTTGCGGCTATGTTTGATCTTAAACTACCTGTCCATTGAGCAGTGCTAAAAATAATTTCTACTACTGGATACAGAAAAGTAAATATGAAACAAAGAAGGACAAAACATAAACCTCTGGCTGTTATAGATCATTCTAGCAGCCAGGTTTGTCAGAGGTCATTAATCCATTACCAAGTGTTTTGCCATTACCAAGACTAGTACTTGGGTGAGCAGCGTAGGGCCAGACTACAGGGCTGAATGGGCTGCAGGCGGATGGATGCCAGGTAACAGGACCCTCCTGGGAATTATCTTGAAGCCTGCTCCTTGCCATGCATCTTCATCTCTGTCAGGTTTATTGCTCAAAGAGTGAAGCCATCTGTCACCGTAATGCTCCTCTTCCAATTCTCCAGTGCCCTCCACTGCTCCAAAACAGGCGATTACTACAAAATTGGGAAACTGTGGTCTGTGGAGACTTGTCTTGTCTTTATTTTCCCTTTAAGAAACCTAGTTTTAATGCTTGTTGGACCACAGGGGCAGTAAGCCATTCCCCAGTCAGTGGACCCTGACAAAGCCCACTTTAACAGCTCATACCAAGCTAGCAAGCCCATTTTAGCACAGTGTAGAGAGAAAGGTTATAGTAGACAGCAAATGAAAAATAACCACTAGTTTCTAAAGAAAACTGAGCCCTACCTCAGCTCAGAGTAGCCAATCTTGATGTAATTTGGCTTCTGCAGGAATACAGACTGAAGAAAGACTATAGGATCGGGACAGTTTTTTCTCTGGACAAGGTTTTTAGCTTAGTTGTCCTGCAGGAACTCACCTGGAGTGAGTTCAGCAGAATTTCACAGGGAGGACAACAAGTCTTGGCAGCAGATATATTTAAAACTTCTGGAAAGCTAATATTTCATGGCAACACTTTTTGGTTTGGTTTGGTTTGGTTTGGTTTGGTTTGGTTTGCGGAGACTGGAGATTTGCATCCACATGGCATGAGCTGCCACTTCCTTCCAGGACATGGTGTACTCGCCGCTGTCAGAGAAGCAGCTGTTGATACACTGACACTTCCTTTCCCCTATTACCAAAGGGTGTTGGAGAGCTTTGCTGGGCTCTGCGAGGTGAGATAAAAGGGAAGCCTCCAACATGACATTTCATAATTAGCTGTCAGCACTGGTGGGCTGCCACTGAGCTGCTTGACGAGCTGGGACTTGGCTGTCTGGAAAAACCCGGGCAGGGAGGCAGTGCAGGGACAAGCTTAACTGGTCCCTTGGGTGTGCTAAGGGGAAAAGGAAGTCTGGGTAAGAAACACAGGCTCTGAATCCTTGCTTCAGTGCTTGTAAAAGGCATCCCTGAGCCAAACCTTCCTTGCTTCTGCACACGCTAATTATTCTTGTGCAGTCTGTGAAAGGAGACCTTTGAGGTACACCTCAGGACCAACCTTGCTGATTTCCAAGCCTTGCCTTAGGCACAGCTAGAGTGAGCCTCCATGATGCACCATGTCCAGCATTACTGGGGTACTTTTCTTGGGATGTTTGGGAATGAGGTGGGATATGGAGCCTGCCCCACTGTGGGATGCTTTTCTTTGCATTATGCATGTGGCTTTAGACCTGGAATAAACAGTATCCCAAACAAACAGGGAAAGAGATAATAATCCTGGCGGAAATGTGAGCCTGAAGTAATCAAATATTATCTGGCCTCAAAAAGGAGACTGATTCCTGCAGGCAGATGTGATGGGGATACAGTGGATATCCCAGGAGAGGAAGAGAGCCTTAGATGAAGTCCTTAAACCATGAACCCTGGCCCACTCCAAATACAACTTGGGAAATGACAGGCAATTTATCTTCCATGGTTCATGGGGTCTTAGACACCATCCAAGCCTGCCAAACCCACAGTACACTCCATAGCTCCATCTACATTCCTGCAGACATCTATTTCCACAGCTGGCTTCTCAGCTTTCCTCCCACCACACTGCATATAAAAATATATACATACATATATACACGTATATATAAAATTACACATTTTTATATAGAGATGTATATAAAAATATCTGTGTATAAACATAGGAGACTTTCTGATGAAAGTGACATTCATGAGGACAACCTGGCATGGAGAGGGGCTGTGGTTGCTTTGCTCTGGGTGGATGTAGCAATCAGGAGTTGCTATGCTCCAGCCTGAGCAACAGCTGCTCTTCTCCCTCCCCACATTGTCAAGTCCTGGCAGAATTAACACCAAAATAGTAAGATTACGAAACTAAATCTCTGTTTCTAATACCATAACTTAGTCAGAGGAAGTCAGAGGAAATTACCTGGGATGCTGCAAGTATTCTGGCTCATTCTTCTGCCAGCTAGTGATGAACAGGAATTAAGGTCTGAATCAAACTCCTGTATCCAGCCAGACCTAAAGCTGACTATTTGAAGGAGAAGGACACAAACCTTAGCAATGAAGGGTCCAGAATGAGGGTCAGGTTCCTTGGCCAGAGGGTGCCAAGAGGAGGCAGGGCTCCTTGGCAAACCTGGGCAATGGGGATGGCGCCATGAGGTGGACAAGGCCACCACATCCCAGTAAGGATCTGAAGTGGTCACTACTGATGCCCACATATTCCAGCTCTTAAAACCAAGCTGTTAAAAGAGGGTCATTTAAGTGATCCAGCTCTTTAATAATAATAGAGAAGTAGCAACAAAAGCAGCTGTGGTAAGAGCCAGCTCTTCTCATCATTTTACAAATAAGGAAACTGAGACAGGGGGATATGAAATAATTTAAGCAACACCCTTCCCTGTCCTCCTGCTTAAAAAGGAGTAGAAATCTGACTTCCAGAATCTCAGTTTGGTGATTTGTTCCCTCCAGAGTATAACATTCACCGCAACTGCAGAATAATCCCATCATCGGTCCAGGACACAGACCTCCAGTGCCAAGAATGAAGTGTGCCTTTGCATCTAGTCTTAGCATGCTCTGGCATAGATAGGTGTTATACTTTGTCCATTCTTAGGGCAATTACACCATTAACATTCCTATTTTCTCATGCCCTCAACACTGGTAGACAGTAGCCATTCTCATAGCTGGTACTGAGCACAAGCGGAGAAAGGAGGGGTGCAGGAAGATGGTTGTGACAAACTTGCTTTGACCGCCATTTGCGCAGCGAACCCTGCACACAGCAGGCTCCATCCCCACTGCAATCAAACAAACATTCTTGCAGTTACTATCGACTCCTGGTGTCTGTGTTACATTTTTCTTAATAACCATTTCAATAATAAGACATTATCAACGTGTAAAGTGATCCATTAACCTTTATAGCAGCAATAAATTGCGTGGCTTTGCCAGGCTGCCAGGACTTGCTAATCGAAGAGCAAGCAGAAAGTTCATACTTGGAGCAGTCGCAAATCATGCATAATGCAAAAGCATGGGTGCTATCCTCACTCTCTGCAATATAAAGGGTATTTCCATGTGTTTATTTATCAGACAAATCAGTACTTTGCAGCAGCCTCTAATGTGTTTCTCTCTGGAAACAGCAGCAACCTCTGGTTTATCCTCAGCATCTGGTTTGCAAGAGATTTAAAGCCTCATCTTCCACTGCTGGAGTCAGCCTGAGTTCCGCTGTGTGGTGGGTAGGAGCAGAATCGGGCCCCTTGCCCTGCACTAAAAGCTGATGTTGCCCAGGCTGATTGTGACATTAAAGAGATCCAATTAGGTAGCTGTTTGTCAGGTTTTATTTAGACACTTTTGAAAATAAGAACAAAAAAATGATCCTGCCATGTCTTTCCAATGAACAATCTAGTCCAGCATCACGTCTCAGGCAGCAGACAACGTCAGGTGCCTACAATATACAAGCAAGACAAGTACATAGCCAGTCTCCACAATCATCAGTTGTTTGCAGTCGGGGGTTTCCTGACCCAGAAGTGCTATCTTCAAATTTAGCAGCCCACAGTAGATGTTCTTTCGTTAATTTGTTGAGTCATTTTTTTGAACACAGCCCAGGGACCTGACTTACTAGGCACAGCTGCCATGAAGGGTCCTAGAGTGGAAGAAAAGCCATAGTGTTGTGCTGCAGCAGAGTGCCATCAACCGCAGATAACTCCTAACCTCGCTCCCATGAGAGTCAGGTCACACTGTTGACCCTCAGAAAGCCTCTACTGAACAGAAGAGCTTTGTGGAGCAGTCTGGGCTTGCTCACCCATGCCGAACAATGCACAAAAAAAAAAGACAGTGAGATTGAAGAGCTGGGAGTGCGAGTGCCCACAGGGATGTTAGCAAAGGCAAGGTAATTAAATACAGCTACCAAGGGACACAGCAGAACTTCTGATAGCTGGAGAGGTAGATCAAGAGTGGCCAGTTATCAAGTTTATTTTATAATCAGTGGGGAGACATCGACATTTTTAGGTGTCGTTCACCCCCCAGTAAAGTAGGCAGTTGAAGTACCTTGCAAGTGCACATTTCTCTTCACTGATGACAAAATGAGTCCAGATGACACTCTCAGATGAAAGTTAGGAGAGGTAAATTCCACCCCAGATGTATCCTACAACTAAGGCAAGGTGTTGTTACAGCTTGGCAGACACAGGAGAGCTGGAGCGATAAAATGTAAGCTGATAGGAATTACAGAGAGAGACTCCAAAGCTGAAGATCCAGGGAGTCAGACAAACTTTTCACATTTCTTCATATGTCCATATAAACCTACAAAGCTCAGAACATAAGCAAATTGACTTTGTATTTTGCCAGTGTTAGCAATTCCTCCTTCAATTTTGTGTAAACCCAGTTTTCTCCTCACCCAGACAAAATCCATTATTATTCCCTGCCTGTGAGACCTCAGCTACAAAACTAAGTTTGCCTGAGATGCTGTTTACAGCCTGGCAAGACTTAAAAAAAACGCCTCCTAATGTCTCTCGTGAGTCTTCTGCTTCCCTCCTTTCCTTAGGGACATGTTGGCTTCTTTAGGGACATGTGGCTTTCTCTTGGGGCAACATAAATCTCTCTCCCTCCCTCGCATAGACACATATGCTTTCCCACAATATATTAAGATGAATCAACACAGCGTAACAAGGATCAAGGATGAAATTTTGAAAGAGGGAAAATTATACAGAACAAAGAAGCATTTATCTTCACATTGTTTGACATAGTCCATGTGTCACATATCCTGTTTAAACCTTAAATATAGCTCAAGGCTAAGTACCTTCCATGATGTGCTAAGCAAACCCCTATTTCTTCAGGAGCTGAAGCAAATCAGCAGTGCTAAGCACTACACAGGAATAGCCGGCTCACATTTTAAGACTTGATACTGAGATGCACCAAGTATTTGCACCGCCCTTGCAGTCGCTGGGATTTGCAGACTTTAGACCAGATCCCTGATAGAAATATTGCACAGTCATACTCCTGCTGAGCACATGATTCCTTTTGAATGCATCGCATCCAGCCTCTGCTACACATCCACAATGTGGGAATGTGGTGGTGTTGCCAAATATCTCCTCTTCTGTTTATATAAGCCCTGGAAGTCAGAGGTGGCCTCTGCGATCCCTTCGTGATGTTTACAGGGGCGTGTCTCCAGGGCAATGGGGTCAGGCAAGTTCCCTCCCTAATTAATTACTGTCTTTCTGAGTTATGTGGGAAAAGAACTGACCTATCGGCACACTAAAACACAAGGGAAATGTTCTTCCATCTAGCAGAGGCCCCCTTGCTATCTGCTGCTGTTCTCTGGCCAGGGTTTTCCAGGAGCCCGTCTGCCTGGATGCACAGAGGCTGGGACCGCTTTCCCCAGCGAGGACCATACACAGGGCGGCGGGTGGGGCGGAGAACTTGAGGTGAGGTGGAGGCTGATCCTGAAGAGTGTGCTTGGTGGCAGTAGGGGAAGAGGAAGGATGCAGGTTGCTCTGTCCCCTTTCCTGAAGACATTTTCTGGGGTGTCTACATCTATGCCATGTCTTTCACTAGAGGCTGTGCCAAGAACTTGCTGGCTTGGTGGACACATCAACTGATGGATCTAAGTGCTTGGCTAGGTAAATGCTCAGCAGGTGACATCCTGGTTTCACACACTGCTCGGCCAGCCATTGCCCATGACGTGCAAGGCTGAAGTACAAAAAGCAACAGATGAGTGGCCTTGTGGATATTACTGTTGGAATGCCAATGAATGAGGAAAATTAGGAACATCTAACATTATATTCTGAGTTAACCTATCGCAATGTGCATCAGATATGAACTTCTCTGAGTCCAGAAGTGCTTGGTTCTGAGTTTCTGTTTAGGCTTGTGCTAGTCAGACCTACTAACACGTCTAAGAACTGCAGGTAGTTAAACAATCTTGCTGCTGCACAAAGCAAAGCTGTCACCTCTGTAGGTACAAATGATGGACATGCTGCACACGCAGTCCAGCATCGTGCTAATCACTGCTTAACCCAGAGCACCAAAACAGTAAAACAAAGAAAGAATCTCTGTTCAAGTGTGGGGTTGACCTTCATATTCAGCCTGGATTGCTGCACCCAGCAAAGGCACTCGCATGTGCTGAAGCAGGAGCTGCTGCAACAGCAGCACCGCTTGCCCAGAGGAGACAGGGACGCGTGATGGTCTGCGTGGCCCCCAGATGTGACACAGCCTTGCCGCACACAGGGAAGCCCCCGGCTTTCCGTGGCTGGGGACTGCGAATGTCCTCTCTCACCCTAGCAGGCTGTTGGGTGATTGCCAGCTCTGATGGAAAAGGCTCCTATGGGAATGGAGCTCCACCCAGTATGTTTTCCCACATCCCTCCTCAGGCTAGAGTGATCATAACTTTTCTTTGTAAAACACCACATAAGGCTGGAAAATTGTTTTTACTCTAAGGCAAGCTGGATTTGCAATGACAACCTGTGCTTATCTTTCACTCCCAACAAGGCAATTTCCTTTACAGTCTGATTCTGGGTGCAATAAAACATAAGCTAAGTCTCTGTAGGGATTGCAACCCCAAAGCATCTCCTTGTTCTCCTTGTCTTCTTATTGCTTTGCCATGCCTTTACAAACCATCTCGGGAGGATTTCTTACAGTGGGAAGTAAGAAATTCCACCAAGATTAACAGGAGCTGCTAAAGAGCTCAAATACAAGTGGTTTCCCCATCAGGACCCCAGGGAAGAATTTGGCTTTGCTATTGATGGAGACCATAGATATCATCCAGGATGGAAAATAGTGTCAGGAGCTGCAAGTTATCCTTGTTCTCCTCTTATTCTGTGGCCATGCTCATGTCTTCATGGAGAAGGGAACTTAAGTGGGTTTTTCTGTACTGAGTGACTTTTCAGTTTTACAAAACCGTGTCTTACTGATAGATCCGATAGATACTGCGTACTGCGTTCCAGTCTGCTATCCCTGGTTTCCATTCACTGATCTCCTCTGGGCATACACTGACTTGAAACTTGACTCCTCTGTTGCAAATATAAGACACGCTTTGCAGCAGTAAATGATTTCTTTCTCCTTTTCATTAAGTACCAAAAAAAAAAAGTCTAGTCTAAATAGCAATCTATTGGAATGTACTTTCCTCTGATGCATTGTTACCGCAAACCACTGTTCCTGGCAGCCTGCAATTAGTACTGAAAAGCATTCACTCTTTTAAAGAGTTTCGTCTTTCAGCAGTTAGTAAATACAGCGTGTCTCTTTTGAGGGTCTGTGCTGGCAAGGCCAGGAGGTTCCCTTAAAATAGTTTGTCTTTTATTTCCTACTGTGCATTTCAGTCGGCAATTGACTCTGCAGACAATGCAGTTGAATGAAGCCTCAGTGATGAGTCTGGTCATCTTAATCTGCCTCTGCAGTCAGCTACAAGAGAGGGGGCTCTCCAGAGGGAAATTCAGAATCTGATGGGCTGAGGGGCTCATCATCTGCCACAAACACCTAAACTGCCTCTCTGGGAACAACTAGAAAAACCCTCATGAAAGCCTGTTTTACATTACCCATCCTATAGGGAATCTAGCAAACTAATCCTAACAGACTACCCTATACACTTGCCTACCCACATACCTTAAACAGCTCTAAAAATAGAAAGCCAAAATCTCATGCTTCTAGATGATTTCCACAGTCCTGGTGGTTCTGGTTTGGCTTCCTGTCTCCAGGTTCATACCAACTGGGAAATGAGGAATGAGACAGAAGAAAGTGTCATAGTGGGTCCAGGTCTCCAGTTTTATGTGGTTTCTGTGGAGGATACCCGTCGAGTTGTGCCTGGGGTGCCGCACAGTGAGGGAGGGAGGAGTGAGGCCCATTGGGATATGCAGGGATCTTGTTGGAACTGGTTCCACTACCATGCAAATCGATGGATTTCTTTGACTTTTCACATGTGCAAGAGGTTTCCTGCAAAGAAGTGAATTTGTATTATTATTATTCAGCTGCCTTGAGCAATATGCAGATTTACGTTTCATTTGCAAGACCTAAAAACCTACACAAAGAACTTGTGGTTCATGGAATTGACTGAACAACTGTCCCCTTGCCCCTACGGAGAAACTGTGTCTATGTGGTGCCTCATGCTGGCACCGCTAGACTGTCTGCCTCTGGTCCCGGAGCTCGGCTGCTCCTGTGCAGAGGCGGAGATGTGTGTTACAGCTCTTTGTCCCCTCTAGTGGATAAAGTTCTATCTACGAGTTCCATGAGTGGGACCTGAGGAGGACCTTGATTGCAGGAATGTGAGAGCTTCTGGGGAAGGGGGCTGGCGTGAGCAGGAGTCCCCCCAGCCCAGGGCTCCAGATCGAGTGAGCAGGGAGACCTTTACTGCTCTGCTGTCATACGGGGCACTCACCCCCAAGGTCCTGACTCAGACATGACTCAGTTTTTGTTCAGGCAAAGCTCCCAGTGAGGCAGATCGTGGTCGCTTTTGCCCTCTTTCTCCACCGGTAGGTCCCCAGCGGCTCTGCTGATGCAGGCAAGGGTTCCCTGTAGGCAGCTGGGAAATGCCAGCCAACGCATGCTTAAACAGGCAGGTATCCCGTGAGAGATCGGGGGGCATTAACAATAATAAAAAACCCTGTAAGAAGCAAACACCCTAACTCTGCACCTATTCCACATAAAGAACCTATATAAGTCAGTCATGCTTAAGATATTTCCATCTTTTCCTGCCTCTCTCACTCTCTTTAGCAAGAGACATATGGAACTAATTTTGAACAAAGGCTGATTGTCTTAATATTTACAGTTTCCCACATCAAGCTGCTGGATTTTTTCTTTGACTGGTTTTAATGCATGTGCATATGCTGAGCAGATACAGAGTTTCTCCTCTTTGTTTTGAACGGTTGCTTTAATGTCATGTCCCTAACACCTTCATCCTGGCTCTTGGACTTCAATCAAAACAAAGTATTTTTAGTTTTGCATTAAAATGAGAACAATACATCGAAAAGGGGTTGGCTCCACAGCTCAGCAGATTTTGCTCTCCCAGCTAGACTGCTCCAAGGAAAAGTGGGTAAGCCAAAGTCTTTTCCATTTTACTAAGCAAATTCAGAATACCACTATGGAGCTGGTGGATTGAGAAATTCCTACTTTGCACACATTAACTCTAAACTACATCTGGACCAGTCCCTGTAACTGAGCATGGAGGTGAGCACAACATCCAAAACACAGAATCATACCTGGCTGCTTTGGGATAACTCCTGGTGTTGCAGAAAGTCTGTGAGAAGGGAAAGACTCTTTCCCGTTTCCAAAACACTTGTGTACAATTTAAAGTGTAAATATAGTTTCAAACTTTTCTTCCAGAGAAAGGAAGTATATTGTCTACTAGTCTTTAATGTGGTTTTATAAGAGAAAAAAGAAGTAGACATTGAGACTGACTTTGTGAAGACAACACGTCACAGTTACAGACATCTCTAATGTAATGATTTTTATAAGTACACATAGAGGCTGCAGGTGTCACCAAGCAGGCTTTCACTGATGCATATGTGTACAGACGCGAGTGTGAGTGGTAACGTATGTTCTTTCTACATATGTATGTACTGCACTACGCCACACAGACCGCGGAGCCTGAACCGGTGCTTGTGTGTAGCTGAGCAGCCCAGAGGATCTGTTCAAGCCCTGTGCTCTGGGTATGCGCTTTCCAACATCTAGGAGAGAGTAATATCTGAATGTAGGATTTAACATTAATCTCTGCACCAGATGGTGATACACCAGATATTCTTTTTAAGGTGAACATGTGATCTACTGTACAGCAAACCAGAGGGGTCTGCAGTCACATGGCAAAATGTATAATAACTCTAATAGAGCTTTGATTAGACAACTGACCTGGTTACCATCTGTAGCAACAAGAAGCGAGCTTGACATTTTTGGAACATTCTCCCCAGAAGCTTAATTCTTCCACCTCTGTGGCACAGCAATCCTGCTGAGCAAACTACACCGAGAAACAGAAGGAAGCTAAAGATACGCTGCTTGGAGCATGTTGTTAAGGTTACAAGGCTTGGGTTTTCCTTTTCTTTTTTTTTTCCCTTTTCCCCCCTCCTTCTTTGAAACAAGCCACATCTTGACTCATATGGTCTGATGTGAAAACCCACTCAGCTATTTGATAGTTGGGAAATCTAGATGAGACTGTAAGTTATTGCAAAGGAAGCCTGTGTGTGCTGTGAACTCTCCCTCTCACACACACAGGCACACACACACACGAGTGAGCTCTGCACTATGGTAGTACAGACAGCTGTGACTCCGGGTAGGACCCGAAGACTTTTATTCAAAATACCGTATGGATCACTGAGGAGACGGAGTGTGGAAAGGGTAAGCCATGATTTCTTTGTCCTGAATGCATGCCCAGAGGATGAGGAGGGTACCATTTGATAGCAGTCGTCTGCCCCATTAGTAGTCAGAGCTAATAGGGGTTACGTTACGCTGTGTAGAAATTACTATTGGTGGGACCTGTATGGTGATGAATGGGAATTAGTACTAGTCAGAGGCTGTGTGATAATTTGGGGTAGTGGTCAGTGCCAGCAGGAACAATAAGATAACATGCAGCAGTTAGAACTAGTAAAGGCTGTGTGATAATACTTGGAGGTAATAATTGCTGAAAAGGGTCGTTTTTAATAATCAATACTCATTGAGAGAGTGTGATGGCATATGGCAGCACCGACCTGTAGCAGTGGGAAGTAAATAATAATAATGTCAAACGGTGAATAGCGGCTCAGGCTGGTATGGAAGGGCTCTGTGTAAGTGAACGCAGACGCAGATGCCCGCTAGTGTCTATCCCAGCAGAGACGTATAGCGAGCAGCGGGTGCACAGCGCCATATGGGCTATATGGTGCATGATGTGTTGCTCTGGTCAGTGCCAGCCAACATGACACGGCAGGGCTGGCAGTCCCTGGCTAGTCAAGGCAACGCTGTTGCTTTCTTGCTGTGGCGGGCGTAGCAGGGGATCCCGGGGATGTGTAATTATGTCATTAGTTTCCTGAAAGTGCATCACTTTAGCAGCAGTGCCCAGGGGACCGGGGGTGGACGGGGTCCCATCACTTTGAAGGACTGACAAGCTGCCAAAAAGGTGGTGGCCAGGACGCGGGTCTCAGCTCAGAGAGTGGTGTGCACCTGTGGAGCACACACCGGGCACACACCGGGCACACACCGGGCACACACCGGCTGCTGGTGCATTGCAAGCTTCCTCCACCGGAGCTGGCAGGGGCGGCACGGCCCCCCGGGGGATGGGGACACCTTGCACACCCCCTCTCCTTGTCACTGATGATACCCCCTGAAATGGTGCTTGGCTGGAGGGAATGGGCATAATCTGCATGCTCCCTGCTGTGGGGGGTTTGGGCAGGGTGCTGCGCGGGTGGGTGAGGGATGCTGCACCCGCTGGTCCATGGCTGGCAGCACATGTAGAAGCTCTGCAAGCCCAGAAATGGTCGGAATTGCTTCTTACAGGACTGAGGGAAACTTTTGCTCAAGGCATCTTTCTGCTGAAAAGCAGTTTTGCAGCAGCTGAAGCCACCTGTGAGTTTACTTTGGGTCTGTTGCATGCATCACTCAAAACAAACAAAAAAAAGCCTGTTTTCTGACATTACAAACCAATTTTTTTTTCCTTTTTTCTTTTTTTAACACTGTGCAAAGTTGTTTGGATGAATGCCTTGATTTTTTTAAGGAATATGAAAAAAAATCTCAAAAATTAAATGCAGGTTAAAAACTGTTTCTGTTAAACACAAAGCTTTTTTTTTTCTTTCTTGTTTTTCTTCCTTATCCATTTGGCAGAAGGGAAAACAGAGTAACTTTGTGTCAACCTGAAACATATTTTCTTTGCTTTTCCAGTCCGTCAAGCAAACCAAAGATAATCAATTATTCACACAGCTTTGGTCTGCTATTGTTTGGTTGTTGTTTGCTGCTTTGGAGCACATTCAGACATGTCCCTCCTGGTAAATCTGGGCTTTGCAGTTCAAGATGCTGGTTCTAAGAGGGGCCCCGGGCAGGCAGCCCTGCCTGCACTCTTAACCTGCCCTGGGGACAAGGATTTTATTTGTGTCCCCTCTGCAGTGCCCAGCTCCACTGCAACATCGGCCAAGGGTGCCCCTCTGGAGAGGCACTGCTGTTGCTGCCCACTCACAGGAGACGGGTCAGCGTCTGGCAGCTTCGCAGCTGCTCCTGCAAGTGTGGGGAGGCAGAGAAGCTGGTGTCTCCTGTCAAAGGCGGCTTCCTGCAAAGTCACAGATGATTCTTCTGCTGGGGCGATGTCTCAGCTGCTGCAGCATCCTCCACCACTGCCAGCCATGGCGGGCGCCTCCCCAGCTGGAAGGGCTCATGCTTTCATGCAGACCATACCCGAGGCCGATGAGCCCGGAAACAAGTCATATAACAGTGTGCAAACTGGGAGATTCACAGGATACGGTAAGAACAAAAGAGATAGACCACCCTCCACCATGCACACACACATGACCTTTGGAAACATGCCGCCCATTCTGACCTACCTGAGCAACAGCTGCCTGAGTCCTCTGGCTTTGCTTTGTGCATTAGTCCATGTGATGGAGAGGTGTAAAAGACAGCAGTAGTCTCACAAGGTGTTTGCAGGAGGCAACCCCATGGCAGGGAGCTAGGGAAAACATGGAAATACCTGCAGGAGAAGGTGTCAGAGAAGGTCAGTATCTATATAGGAGGCAAGAACAGATGTGTAAGGATGACCAGCGTCGCAGGGAATTCAGCAGTGTGTACACACTTAACAACTCTATGCACAGCTCAAGTGACCAGCTGCTGTCAGGGGGTTTTGTGTTGTTTTATTTTCACTCACATCCACAGTTTATTTCTCTCCTTCCCACTCCCTGACCTAAGGTTAGGGTGGTTTAGGCTTTTTGTCAGGCAAATGCTGGAGCCTTGCTATAAAGGTTGCCAGAGGATTTGGTAGGATGTTTTTTGCAGCCGGCTCTTTTTTGTCCTAACTCTCTGTCCTTGCCATTTTTCTCTTCATCTCATCCCATCCTACCCCATCAGGCACCTGACCCATGAAGTTGCGGTCAACCTGGCTGAAGTATGCAGCTCTCTCTCCCTGGAGCCCCCCACCAGCCAGAGGTGGCGAGGCAGATCCCATGCACTTGGGGTCCTGAAGCCACACAGAAGCTGTGTTTCTAAACTCAGAGTCCACAAAATCCCACTATGACCGTGAGAGCCCAAAATACGCTCCCAAGTGAGCAACATGTAAAGCCTGAGATGTGAGAGATCTGTGCAAAGCGTGGAACGGACCCGGCAGAACAGATGGCTTCGCAAACGCTTTTACAAGTCCAAATGAAAAAGGGGAGTGTTAAATATTAGTAGGTATGGCACAGAGCTCACCAAATATGTCAGATGGGGCAGAATTAAGTTTTGTGCCATGGGGCACACCAGCAGCCAGTGTCAGGACTGAGACATGACTTGGGTTCATCTAAGTCAATGGTGACGTCCGTGAGACTTCTCCATCCTGGCCAGCACCTCAGGCTGCCTTTGGGATCACTGCAGAGTCAAAATACTCTTTGGGGGTTGCAGAAATGGTCCCCTGAACACCCATGTTTGGCTGAATTAAAAACTCATGAAACTCCAGCCAGCTCTCCTTTAGCCGGCATTTACAGGGACACCGTGGTCGGAAGAGGACCCCCCCAAACCAAGCAACATGAATCCAAGTCAATATTTCTTAACACAGAGCCCTCCCCACCAGCTCTTCCTTCTCTGAGTCTCCTTCCCCCACCAGTAAACATGTATGTTAAATATGTAGTCCTTTCTCCCTCTGCATTATTAATGTGAGACAGTTTATGCCTGCGAGCTATCTTTATTACATCCATGTGCTGCGGATGTGTATGAGAGGAAGATGAATAGAGTCCTGCTAATGTCTAACAAATGCCTAGCACCATTCAGAGATCTCTTTCTGCTGTTGCAAGGCACTGGTAAAGAAGAACACATATTTATCCCTTCTCCCAAGACCTCACTGGCTATTTTCCAGCCATGGGAATGTTTCTTACAACAAATCCAAGGCATTGTTTTTTGAGTTAGAAAGCCTAGAGAAAACACGCAGCTTGCTTGTATTAAAAAAGAACAAGTCTGCCCTCTCTTCTGCCTTCAAGGCTCAAAGGATGGTACTACAGATGCTGTGGAAAAAAGAAGGCTATCTCCAGACTAAATGAAGTGCTGTAAGAAACAAATCAAGCTGGGAAAGTAATTTTAAATCAGGTCTTGCTGTTTGCACCCCAGCTTTAGGTCCCAGCTCTTAGCTATGGTAAATTAAAGGCCC
Organism: Phalacrocorax carbo; assembly: GCF_963921805.1. Taxonomy (NCBI): domain Eukaryota; kingdom Metazoa; phylum Chordata; class Aves; order Suliformes; family Phalacrocoracidae; genus Phalacrocorax; species Phalacrocorax carbo. The sequence goes on along the minus strand of NC_087513.1, from coordinate 8,242,558 downwards.
TGTGCCCATTTGTGTCAGTGGATGCTTGCAGCTCAGCAGGATTTTAGTCTAGATTGCTTTTTTATTTCTTGTGTCTCAGAAGAAGATAAGCTAAGATTAAAAATGCAGCCAGAGCCCCAAGCCAGAACTCCACTGTCCATTACACTAGTGTAAATCTATACTGGTGTGGAGCTGGGACTGGTAGTTACCTATGACACTTCCTCTCTGAATGGATATCCATGAGCACTCATTCATATCATGACTTTAAAACACACCAGGCAGAGATAAATCTGTAAATGGATATTTATTGCCATAGAAAACAGATGGCAGAAGACAAAGCTCTCATGTTCTTATCCCAAGCTGCAAGCATGTTAAGAATGCAGCAGGAAACGTCATTCCTCCTATAAATAAATTTCTCCTGAGAAGAGAGAACCCAGGGCTGAAAAAAAAAAGTCAGTCTTTCTGCTTTGGAGGCCAAGTCTGAGGCAGGTTTTCCCACGCTATTCTGCAGCTTACGGCGACCTTTGCTTTTGGCAAGGGAGGAGGTTGCCTTCAAGCAAACATGGCAAAAGAGTTCAGGTATGCCTTGCTGCTGCACTTTTACTACCCTGAGTTATTGATTTTCTTTTTCTACTGGACAAAGCGTAATTCAGCATTTAGCTCATTATTAATCAACTTTTCCAGCATGGATTCAAGAGCAAAGTGGTCAGAAACCTCTCACACCAAGTGTTGCAGTGCAGGGCCGAACGGGGTGGAACAAGGCAGATCTTGTGGTGTTCAAGGCAGAGTGGTCCTCATTTGTTAAACCTTCTCATGCAAACCTCTGTGAGTGATGCTGCGAGCACTCGCTCTGACACCACGACTAAGCGAGTGCTTCAAGGGAAGTTGATCTTTCCAGTTCACGCTGTTTACTTGCAAACTCTTACACTGACAGGCAGGTCCTGCAGACCTTTGCTTAGCACCTTCAGAGACATTTTTTGGATTGGCCTCTTACCTTGACAGCATCACCACCAATCTGACAGACTGCTGAGGTGACAGCAGAGTTACTCAGATACTGTGGATAACAAAAGAACAGAGATATTTGAGTGTAGAAGTTACCCAAGAGAGAAGAGAGACCTTGAAGCCAGGAACAACTTTTGTCTTAGCTTTTTTCTGGAAGTCACTCAAGTCTTAAGGTGATGAAACCAATATACAAACTTAGAGCGGGGAAAAAAAAATACGACAGCATTTTGCACCATACTTTATTTGCAATGAATTATTCACCAGCCTTATAGACAAATAATTGTATCCAAAAAGAAAAGAATAAGAGGATAAGCTTAAGTAGCAAAACTCGCCTGTATAATGCTCTGATATAATCACTGGTGACTGCCAAAACATCAATTTTTTCTGCTTCATCTGAGCTTTATCTTTTCTGACCTGTTCACAAGGTTTTTTTGAGGAATTGGTTTAATTTGGACTCTACCTAGACAGATAAATGCTTGGCACACCCTCTCAGGTATCTAGAAGTTGTAATATTTTGTGACACTTCTGAAAGGTGTAACAAACCAAAACAGACATTCCTGTGAAACGGATCAGGAGCTGTGCCAGACCTTATCCCCCCAAAATGCATGCAGGTTAACAGTGCAAGAGGTGAGGGCATGGCAGAGGCTAATAGATAGTGACTAGTGAACTCTGCAGAGTTCAGAGCCAGGATACAGCTCAAATTGGTTTTCAAATGATTGGAGCTTAATTGAATTATTGGAAGCTCTCAAGGCCTGGAGACCTCATGAGCAGAGTCTCTATTGTGAAATTTCCAGTGCTTCTGATTCTTATTTTGATCTGAAAATGAAAAGCTTTTTTCATTGCAGTTTGGCATTTGTTGCCTTCGCATTGTCCAGACCCTGGGACACCAAGGGTATGTCAGGGAACAGAATAAGGGCAAGCCAGGGCACAGAGGCTGGGAGCCAGAAATGAGCCAAATGTTTTGGATCTGGGTGAAGGGAATGGGGGTGGGGGGTGGGATGGTGGTGTGTGGCAATCATGTGAATCCAGTTATAAAGCTTTGGAGGGAGTGGAAATGCTTCTGTAGTTCATGGACCCTTTTGGTCTTCCAGCTAATAAGCCTGCTCAAAGGGCTTTCTCAGGTAGCTAGTGCCATGCCTGGATAATACCCCACCAGCAGCCCAAAGCTCAGGACTTATGATGGCTTAGCGCCAGAGTAGTTTGCCTCAAGGTCGTGCTCTATAGCCCAAAAGGCAGGAACTTACCACCCCTACTGGGAGCTTCCTCGAAGGGCTTTTCTATACAGAGACTGTGTTTCATGCAAGGTTGGCAAGTGATAGAAAATACAAAGTGGTAGCTTGTGTATTTGAAATACCTTCCAACCTGCCCAGCCCTGAAAACCTAGCCCTAACTCAGCTTCTAGCCAGGCCTTATCCTTGGAAGGGCTTAGACATGCCTTCAGCTGGATTTTGAAGTTCAGGCACAGAAAGCCTCTAGACTTTGTCCATTCATGATCCATACAAGGGATTGCTTAAATGTTGCTTCAACAATTTCCTGAACTAACAGCATTTTCAGGTATCAAGTGCAAAGTATGACACATACCTTTTCCACTTCTTAATTTCTTGATCAACCTTTTCAGTCATTTAGATCAGGATACTGTAAGCGTATGGGGGGAAAAAAAACAAAACAAAACAAAACAGAACAAAACAGTGGATGAGCAACAAACTTAGCCTTCATAAAGCTTTTCCATTTTCACTTTTGAGACATCTTTGGTCCAGACTAGGCACCAACACAGATCTGTGACTTTAGTCACAGTGACTTTAGTGAAGCTCAAAAGCACCAGGGCCCCCCTATCCAGCCCGACAGAATCATGAAGGAGGCTTTTCTGACCAAAAGGAAATTTGTTCTGTAAGTAGTCACACCGTTTCTGTTTTGCTGATTCAAGAAGTTCAGAAAGTTGGATTTAGATTTCAAACATGCTTCCAAACTTCCTGGTCAAACTTTCTGTCTGAGCTTGGCTAATTTCCTATTGAAGTCTATATTATCCTCATTGTTTAAATCATTTCTAATGGCTTCAAAGAAATGGTGACTCTTCATCCCACCAGCAGATGGATATGAGTGAATCTTACACTATAGTTTTTATTGTTGGGCCCAAAGTACCGAACTCTCCAAACTGCACAGGCAAGGAGCACAATTAGTCTCCACTTCCCAAAGATAACACATGAAAAGCTTTTGAAAAGATAATGGGCTGCAAATGATGCCATTTAGTCACCCGCACACACTCTACAATCCAGCTGTACTTCTGGAATATATTTAGAAGGCGTAATTAGTGTTGTGCACACTTTGAAGTAAGTGAGCAAGTTTCTCAACTGCGGTTGAAATTCATTTTAGTTTTCAGCACTCCCTCTATAAAAGCTACCGAGTCATAATGGGGTGGGACCACGGATATCTATTTTTTCTCCAGGTTTTGCATCATCATAGACTAGTTAAACTCCATGTGAAACAATAGCTGAGGACCAATAATCTGCAATTAATGTTGATGCACTAAGCATCTGCCCTTTGGAGATCTACATGCAGAACAAGTACCATTTTACTGTTTTATTATTTTAGTTCAGAATAGAAATCGCTGCAAGAGTGACCCAAATTGCTCTAACTCAAAAGTTTCCGCCACAGAGAGTTTCCACCCTGCCAACTCCCAACAGATGAGTGATGGGATGAGATGTGTTTTGGAGAAACTCATCTAAGAGAGATTAAAGGTAGGGGGTTTATGTTCTTGCTGGTGTGTATTTCCTATATCAGCTGCCTTCCACTTGTACCTTCAGCCAGCCTACATTTACAAGTTTGTCATGCAACTGTAATAATTTTTACTACCTTTTTAGGCCTCTTCAGTAGTCAAAGAAGAGGGAGTAATCTCTGTCTTCTGGTGACAACTGATCCTAATATCTTAAAAGACAATTTAGGATGGGATTAATTGCTCTCTGTGTAGACATCCATCTTCCATTAACTGTAGAGGGAACAAAAGCCTTTCCAGTTAGTGGAGACAAACACAGACTGCCATGTCTGCTCTGCATGCTTACTCTTGGAGACCAGATCCAGATGGGGCATCCATGGCCATCTTCTGGGTTAGTCTTCCACGTTTACATCCTTGCAGACTGGAGGGTAAGGGCACCAGAAGTAGATAATTGAAAATGCACAGTGTAGCTTTATGACCTTGATAAAATGCCAGATACCTCACCTGAGTACAGTGCAGCTGGGGAGGGGACTGGCAGCAAGAAAGGGACTGGATCCTCTATTTGCACCCTCCCCAAATGCCTCTCTTTCATTGCAGGATAGATATAATCTGACATTCAAAGCAATATGTATCTTGTATCAGTTCCTCTGCCTAAATGCCTGTATTTACTGCATCGGAAAGAGATGCTGAGGTCTGGCTGGGTAACAGCACTCTGAGATGCTCAGGGGAAGAGCACAGGATCAGTGTACTCCCCTGATCAGTGTGATCCATGAAAAATTGCCACTCTTCAGAGAGGAGAATGCCAACATCCTTTTCTTCCTCCACAGCACTCCAAAAAGGCTCTCCAACCTCTTACCTTTTGCTGTACATTCAGTAGCCACAGTATGTCTTTAACCACAAGGTTTGTCCTGCATAGGTTGTAATATTATCCACAATGCTTTGGAGCATCTGAGAAAGCTGAATGAGGACAGCAACAAGTTACTTTCTGTCTTTCAGTCTTCCTTTAATCAATCTTAATGCATCAGCAGACAGCAGGGAGGAGGAGGAGTAAGGTTAAAACCCCACAGGCAGTTTGTCCTCATTAAAGGTCCATATTTTCACAGAAAACCAAGAAAAGTGAGTTGCAAATATTTCATGTGCTCTCTTTTCCTCAGAGCTGAGCTCAAAGCTGTTACTCTGGCCTGAGAGCAGAGCTTGGAGTTCCCAGTTTTTGAAAATACCATCCAAGAAAATCTGTCAAGGCTAATATGACGGATGGGCTATTGCAAGAGGGAAGCTTGGCAATCCTAGGTCACAATGTAAAATGATTCCTTATAATATATCAGGCTTTACATATTACAAAGGCTCCGCAGACATTGATCCTCTCCAGACCTCTGGAAGACCCAGCCAGTGCTGTCGTTCCCACTTGCCAGCCAGGATGCTTTCAGGGTAAAAGCCAAGGTGAACTGCCAACACCATGCAAATCTGGGCATGTTTGAAGCAGGCTCAAATTTCAGGGCTCCCGTTAGCTGGAAGTGCACATCCACATCCCCTTCCTCCCTCTCCAGCATCCACCCACCCAACTCGTGCTTGCAAACCACACCAGGGACTGGGAGGAGGCATTCTAATTTTCATAATTTCCACTCTGAAATGTTGGAAAACTTCCTTTTTCCATCTTGGACTTTGCTGGAATGCAGCCATCATGTATCCTACTGTAAACTTTCAAATGCACCAATAGCGGCAGTTTCCTGCAGATGAAAAAGGGCTTGCTGCAGTTACAGCAAGTGGGAACCTGGCCAAGAAGAGTCATAAAACCAGAGGACGTTGATTTTTAAAAGCACAGTTATGTTAGTGCATTCCAACACATCCAATCAGTCACCGGAGAGCAGTTAAAGTGGCCTTGAGGCCAACCTCCAGCTTCTGGAGGATGGCGTCAGGAGAAAGATAAGCAGGCTGATGCCAGTGGACGATCTAGCCCCTTTTCCTTCTGATCACTCACAGCAGACTGTGCGGGGCTGGCCAGACTCTGAGTTGCAGCAGCATTTTGAAAACTTTTCATTCCTAAGCTTTGTTTTATACTAATCCACAGACGCTGTTATCTGCCCTAGACTGGAAGGGAAGTTGCTGAAAGATTCAGGACAAGGGTGTAGGCAACATTAATATTTTCCTGCAAAGGCCAAGAGATGCTGTGAGGTCTCTGCACATCCCTTATAGAGCCCAGCACTTGTGTTTTGACAGAAGTCAGCACCTTCCCTTTCCCAGGAGTCCTCTACTTAAGGGGCTTAAGGTGAAAGAACCCCATTTTGGAAGGAAGGGAGCAAAATATTTCTGAAGTCAGCACATTTTAGAGAAATCCCAGGTGGAAACCCACAAATCCAGATACCCTGAATCACTTGAAGATGGACCAGGCATCCTCTGCAGCCCATGATATGTACCACCAAGCTCTTGCATGCAGCCCCTCTCCCGTGATGTCAGCCCTTTGCAGAAGAGACTGCAGGACTAGCCTCAAATTCCCTGGGCACTGGCCTCTGAGAAACCCTCCGTTGTTTGTGTTTCATAACGATTCCCCATCTGGGAGGCACTGGCCACCTCTCCCTCCCCGTTCCTAGCTTGCGAAGCCAAGAAATACCAGCATGAAAAGGTCCACATTCTCTTATCCTGGAATTAACTGACCACGTCTGGTCAGACAGGGACAGAGCCCAGAATACCATCTACATGGGCTTTTCTTTCCCATGACAGTTTCCCAGTCAGAGCTTGAGTAAACATGAGGTCATCACCAATTTATAATTGCTGAGATTTATGCCTTTCCCAATCACATTTTTATAGAAGCAGCACTATGCTTTCATTCTTGCTATTCTGCCTGTATCTTAATCACTTTTCTGACAAAACCAAACACCCTATTTTGAAATCAAACAGATTCACAGAGGGGTTACCTGCCAAGGCAGTGGTTCTTGTCTGACTGGACCACTGCCCTGTACACTGTTGATTTTGGTGGGCTTCAGACATAACGCTTCCCAAAGACTGTTCCTCTCACTGCACAGAATAAGAGCCCTATTTTTACAGCTTTGATGCATTTGGGACAAGTCTCCATTGCTCTTTAGACAAAGGCAGCCACTCAATGGGGCTGTTCTCATAGATGAGTACCCTGTTTCGTCTCCTTCTCATGCTGGAGAGACTGCTGGACCACTGGAGTGGTCCCAAGCACTGTACTGGGGAAGGTGGGGGTGGTGGGGTTATTGCTCTGTCTCCTCTTTTTGCTGAGCAATGGCTTGGAGGACTGCTTATACCAAAGCTGAGGCAAAAGCACCACAATGGAAATGTGCAGTCATTTATGCTCCTTCTGAATCCTGCAATAGCCCAGATGAGGTCAGTCAGGACTAACTTTGCCTTGAAGTGCCTGCTTCACGCAGACAAACACCTTGGCTCTACAATGGAAGTTTGTCCTGCCTTTGAAAGGTTGTGGCATGGCTTTGTCAATTGATGCTTGTCCGTAACAAGGCTGAACCCCAGTTCTTACCCTTACTGTCAGGGCCCTTCAGAGGTTGTTCTTCAACTCATTTGTGCATGGCTTATTAAGGCCACTGGACCATGCACTGCCAATACTTCTCTGTGGGCTGAAGGCAGTCACGCAGGCATCAAGAACACCTCACCATCCTAAACAAATGTGGAGAGGGAGCCAAATCAGGGCAACGTAACACCAAGAGCCATGAGCACAGATCAGAAGACCTTCAGCCCCATGGGATCTTCGTGTCTGGGTAGAGATCGTGCTGTGACTAGGTTGCATCTGGAGTCTCATGGGGTGTGTGCTGCCTGGGACCTACAGGAGAGGGCATGGCATGGCATTTCAGGCTGACACGGAGGGCCTGCTGGGAACTGCCCAGAAGAAATGAGGGCAATCCTGCATGTGGTTCAGAGAGAATTGCATGGATAGAATATATGGCCCTAAGCAATGAAGAAGTGAGTTTATTTCAACCACATAAAGCTATTCAACTTGTGAACAACATTAGCGGGGTTTTGATCACTCTTTTTTTCCGAGCTACTGTGGCGCTTGGGCAGAACTTCCAAGTTCATCATTCTCTTAAAAGTTCCTATATTTGTTTTCCTTAGACTTGAGACTTCTGTTAAAAAAAAGAAAATCTGCCATATCCTTCAGCTGCAAATGATTTAATCGTTCTTGGCTTTGTGTGATCTGAGTATTTTCTTGTTCTCTTGCTTTGCAGCTGTGACCTACTTACTTACAAGCAGGAAACAAACCCCAGAATCATTAGACATTCTGCCTGGCTTGAAGAAGGGGAAAAAATAAAAATCTCATGTGTTTAAATACTAGGATGTCCTTCTTAATAACAGGAAGTCAAGCTCCAGATAGCAACAGTGAACATTTGAATTCTTTGTGCATCAAGATAAGGACAGCAAATTGCTTATGGGTTTTATTTTTTATGGCATGGATCTTTTGGGGACAGGGGAAATGAAAGCCACTTCTAACAGCCAAAATGGGTATGAGTCATAAATTTCTAAATGAAGAGCCTAAATCCTCTTTGTTTTGAGTTCTGAACAGCTTCAGTCTGCTGTCCATAGGGACAATGAAGTGACTGACTTGCTGCTTCGATCTGGCAGCTTTCGATCCATTTTCTCCTCTTTTCAGGAGGTGTGAGCAAACAAGCTAGACTGTGAGTTTGGGTTCCACACTGCAAATCATCAGGTTGGAAGGCAGAGCGTGGGGGAGGTTGATTAACTGCTCTCCACCTCTGCAGATGGAGTCTGGGCTACTATTTATACATCCCGAAACTCAGCACCCCGTCTGGATATGCTGGTGGGCATGTGGCTGTAATAGTAGCTATAAAAAGCAGCCAGAGAAAGGGAAAGCTAGGACTATCAGCCTCTGTGACTGGCTGTCCCACACAGGCACTTCAGTCCTCTTTTCCCTGTTTATCCGCAGCTCTAGTATCAGCTCAATAATACAAATCTCTCAATGCATCGTGAGGCAATAGAAGCTGATGTTTGTACAGGGTTTTAAGCCAAGCAGCAACAGAAGTGCAAGTTATCATCTTCTGTCAACTGTGCATGCATTATCACTGTAAATGGCATGGATCCAGCGCTGTCCTACAACGCAAATAGAGATTTTCCATTAGCACAAGCCACGGGGGTCTGTGTTTTGGGAGCAAACAGGGTAGAGGTCAAGTCTTATGCTCTACTGAGAAGGTCTAACTGGTCCCAGCTGGGGAGATGTTCTCAGCGTGAAGATCAGCTGCAGTACAGTAATCCCCCTATGTTGACTCCTGAGTTTCCCATCTGCAGATTAATTGTGCTGTGGCAATAGAAACAGCCAAACCGCCCCACATGAGCCAGCCCCAGTGCAGATGCCATGAATGAGTGTGCGAGTGTGTACATGCACTGTGTTTTGTGGTGTAAACAGCTCGGCATGGCTCGCTTTGGAACCTGTCTATGCCAGAGTCAACGGAGCCATCACCCTCCTCCACAGTACCCTCCCCACATACATTTAGCACAGCCTGGATGTATATAGCACTACTCCCACAGGGAGCGTATATACACATAACCAGTCTTCACCTCAGGAACATTTATTTACCTATTCACCTATTCACACTCATTTTGATAATCAGTGCAGGAGCTTTCAACACAGAGGATATGTTATCAATCCAAGATATCTTAATTATTTCTGCTTTTTTCTGCATAACTCTTGTGCAATATGACCAGCTGGCTTTCTAGCAGGCTGAATACATATCTACTTTTTAATGTAAAACAGTTCCCCTGAGATTACATAGCAAATGCCAGTGAATTATTCTACTGAGTAAATGGAGACACATAAAGTTATGTGACTTGTCTAATGTTGCTCAGGAAACTGATGACTTTTCTGGAATAGGACCTGATCCCTGCTTATATTATATCTTTCCTCCCTGCCCAGTGACAATTCCATTCTAACCAGCAAGACCAGTATTTATTTGTAATGATCATTTATAAGGAATTTCAAAATAAATTAAACATATGAGCTTTAACTTAGGCAGGAGCAGGCTTTCCAACCTATAAGCAAGATCAAATACAAGAAATCTGGACCACTGATTTTCTAAAATATGTTTCCTTTGCCCTCCTCCTTTTTAATGAAATGCTCAGCTCTAGCCTTTGAACAGAAAGGACTTTGTATTAGTCATTGAATGCAGTGAGTGTTACCACTGGTCTGAATCAGACAAACTACTTAAATATATCTGCAGGATAAGTTGTAAGAAAATGTTCTGCTGAAATGGGCCATTTGTGCCATATGTGGGCTTGTTTTGCATAGACAGCAAGGCTGGCCTTCATTACATTATCGGTCTTGCCATAGGGCAAAACTGCAGACTGGCTTTCTATGAGCCACCAGATTTGTCCTCACCCAAGCAAATAGTGCCAGTTAAGAGACACCTGCAACGTGAAGCAATGTCTCCTCCAAACCACAGCCCACAGACAAGGCCATTTTGCCAGCTTGGCCATCATCTTCTGGTAAGGGCTGGGAAGCACAAGCTAAATGTGTAATTCAGAATGATATAAACATAGGGGTGCAAGGGAACCTCTCATAAAGGCAAATACTTGCTCCAGCCACCAAAGGAATAAGAGAAAGCTTGAAAGAAGAAAAGTGTAACTGAACAAGTGTGTGACTCTGTGAACAGTGAGGTGTGTTCAGTCTGCAGTCTGAAATGCAGTGCCCACCTGATGGGCACAAGCACAGGTTTGTCTCAGGTTCATATTGCTTCACCCTGAACCTTGCCAGAGGCTCTTTTAGACACAGGTGAATAACATGGAAGGAAAAAAAGCCTCCTAAGCAGGCTGTGACTTTCTTCTGTTTTCTTCTGCCCAAAAATAGTTCTCCCAAACATTTCTGCACATAATACCAGGGAGCAGCGTGATGATAAACCTTGTGGCGACGGGCATGTGCAAGCGCATGCTGCTTTGATTGGACACCCTGGTCACAGGACATTACAGTCCCCAGAGGGATCAGAGTTAATCATAAGCTTGGGTTTCCAAAGTGAATAATCGTATTTAAGATCTCACCATTCACTTTCTGCGGCTGTTCTGCACTATTTACTTAATAAGTTGTCCTGACCTACATCCCCTCCTGCAGACTCATTCACCACAGTATTCGCGGAGAAAGAGGATTGAATAGCAAATCTCTGCACAATCTCTTTCACGTTCCTGCATAGTAGAAGTGAAATCACTTTAGCTGGTGGAATATTAGGGACAAGTACAAGCCTAGCTTTATAGGATTCACCTACTTTTAAACCTTGTTAAATCACTAACACAGCTTACTTTAGGAAATGAAATGCGTATGATTTGAGGATATGACATGCTCTTCTGTGTCAGTCAGTAAAAGCTCTCTAAAGTGAGGACACGTACAGCCTTACGCAGAAGGAGCTGCTGTTCACATAATGATAATACTTGGCACTACCAGAGCACTTTACATTTTCAAAGAGCTTTTGAAATGTTATGATCAAGGTGGATGACTGGAATAGTAAATTTTCATTCAGTTATTACCGTGAAGCAGCATTTCATTTCATTACGGAACATTTTAGGCCATATGGACTCATGAGAACATCTTGAGGAAATTGGCCAGGATTTCTGACTCGTGATGTTTGTTCTAAAATGTAACCAACAGGGAAGGCTTCAGTTTATTGAATTTTCTCTGCAGGGGGGTTGTAGGGCTGTCAGTGGTGGCAGACCAGGCGGTAAGGGGTGGAGACTGTTTATATCTGTGGTTTTGGTAGCAAGTGATGGGTGAGAGTTAGAAGGTAACTGAAACAATGCATGCATAGCCATCACATTCGCATGGAGCAGCAGCTCTTTGGGGAGATACTTCCAAGTACAGCTTCTTGACCTACAGCTCCAGAGAGGTGAGCTGTGGGTGTTGGTGTTTCCTCTATAAGTCGGCAAATGTTCAGGCATGATCATTATCCAGGTGTGTGGCCCAGCCAGGCTGAGGTCATGATCTTTAGCAATCCAGAATGGTTATGGGTCGGTAGACCCTTAGCTGATCAAAGCTCTCAGCAGACCCAGTATGGACAGCCATACTTTATTTTCACTCTTTTTAAATTCAGGTGAGTGTCCTTTGCCTAGAACATATATGTTATATAATATAGCCCTCAAAGTCTGAGGACTTCTTTCTTCAACTCAAATGTCATTCCGAGTTCCTTTTAACACCCCTCCCTCAAACCTTTCCTTATAGGGACAAAGTACAAAGTCTGGCAAAGGTACAAGAAATAAAGCCAATTGTATACTGTCCTTGCATCCTGGGAGCTCCCACTGGACACACAGAAACCCTCCATGGTCCCTCTTTGGGTGGCAGCAAGGCTACTTGTCAGCAGAAAGACAGAGAAGCCAAATGGGTCAACATGAGGGATGAGACCACCTTGGTTGGGGTGAGAATAGGGCACACAGAGGCTCGGGTTCTCAAGCAGATTCGGTGCCCAATGTCCATTTGGAAATCTTGGCAGAGTTTGTGGTTCAGCGCAGTTGCAGGGGGGAGGTCACTTCTGTAAGTCCCCACCGAGAGCTCTGGCTCTGTGTGGGCACGTGTGAAGGAAGGGGGGGGTGGCTCCTTCTTTGTGTGTTCAATCACTTGGCAGTGGGTCATCTCTAACTGTTCAATCATATCAGCCATGAAAACGATGCGCCATTAAGGTACAAAGAGGAAAATGCAACTAGTTAAAATCTCAAAAAAAATCATCTCCAACATAAAAAAGCATGAAGCTGCAACATGAAAAGGAACTTTAGACAGAAAGATCTAACAACATTAATCATCTTAACATTTTAGAGAAATAAAGATCAAAAAGGCTAATGGATTTGAAAAAAAACCTAAAAGACCACATTGGGCTGGAGCTGCAGGGACCGTTGGGGCCATATGTTGAGCAGAAGCAGGATGTCTCTGGTATGTCTACAGCAACCTCAAAGGAAACCGCCCTCCACCCGGCATGTCTGTCTTTCAACGCGCCCAAATACATCCACACCCATCGGAAAGTTGTGGGTAGAGATTTACTCTAGAGCGTGCTGGAAAGACATGCTGAACTCCTCCTTCCGAGGCCAGAATATACAATCTGCCTAAAGGCAAAACACGGACCCATCTCTCGAGTTCCCAGAGCAGGCAGCGTCTACCTACATCAGTGCACGGCTGTGATTTGCAGGGTCTGCGGTGCAGAGGAGCTCTGCTGGGACTGGGCCAGGGAGTCCACCCCCAGCCTTCAAGGCTTGGTTGCAGTCACATGAAACAACACAGCAGCCCAAAAGGTTTGGGTTTTTTTCTTTTTATTTTTTTTATGGGAAGTGAGGAGCTATTTTTGTACCCTAGTAACAGCCTTTGGACTGTCAGTAAAACGTGGGAGGTTTCATAGTAAATGTTTTGCCTGACATTTTCTCAGAAACAGCAGGAAATAATCAGCACATAATTAGAGAGGCTGTCTTGAAAAGACCTGCAAATGTCTATAGACCTATGTAGAGTGCAAAGGGCTTTTTTTTTCTAGTTGACCTCAGAGTGTTTTGTAGAAATATAAAATGATTTTACAGAAATGACTCAAAGTGTATAACAGCAGAAGAGCCAAGCTGCTGATTCTTAGTAAATTTTTCTCCTCTCTTCTGCCATTCCCTGTAGGAATGACCTCTTCTGACCTTTTTGGCTAAGTAAGAACACCTTCTGTAATGTCTCCCTGGAAAAGAGCACCTTTGGTGCTGTATCCCTTGGCTGGGGAAAGGGTGGCACCTTGGTGGCTGTGGAGAGGGAGAGGATGGTCCGTCTTTGCCTGGGAAACGTCTGTGGTTGCAATTTCCTTGGAAGCTGCAAGGTGGGATGGGAAATCTGTATTCTGTCAACTTTTACCCCTTCAAAAAATAGTATGCATCTAATCAGGGGGAAAACCTCCACAGGAAACCGAACAATCTGCTCTAATCATAAAGGTAAATCTACACACTGAAATGCTCACTGGGCCTCCTATAGACTCAAGTGACTCCTAAGGAGAATGCTTCAGTCTATCAGTTAAATAAATACATAGGGGAACTGTTTTCAGGAAGTCTGATTATGTCATCAGCCGAGTGAAAAGGCTCCTTCAGAGCTGCCCTCATCTGTTGAGTAATTACCGAGTTGGGACAGGGGTCTGAAAGTCTCCTTTCGAGCATACGGAAAGACTAGATGCACATGTGGAGTGGCTAATTTTAAAACTGTGGCATATCTCCATTTCCCCTCCTCTCCCCCTTGCAGAATACCAAAGGGGTTAGGTCACATCCCAGAGCAATCACTTGCTATGGTTTCTTTTCCCCCCTCTGTTTTCCTTTATCAAACACATTTCTTTCTTTTCCTCTCTCGTGTTCCCAGGCAGAGATCTTGTATACTAGGCTGTAGCCTGGAGCAAATATTGTCTAGTCACGTTATATAAAAAAAACCCACCTTTCTTCCAAATAAAGCTTTATAATGGAGATGTTCCTGGTCCCTTGTCTACATTGCTGCTAATGGAGGCAGTGTGTTACCTAGTTTACAGGCAGGCAAAGAAATAACCGAGAGGCGATGAGCACAGGGAGACTAGCAGCAAAGGCTGGACACCAAGAAAACAGATAGGCAAGGACAGAGGGAGGAGGAAAGAAAACTACACTTTGCAGAATTAATAGCTTCTAACAAGTTTGAAGGAAATATTATTACGATTTTATTACAATATTTTATGATGCCACTCTAAAAGCTATGTTCTGAAGAAGCAATTAGGCTGAGAACATTAATTTTGCAGCTGTATTTTCCTGGCGTTCCACCTGCCCTGTCAATGAGCTGATGAGCATCCTTGTGCCATTATCATGACACACTGCTGGCTTCATGCTCTCCAGTCCTCAAAGATCAAATTATGGATGGGGTCAGGGTGGGACAGACCTGCAGAAAATCAACCAGAGATTAATATTCCTGCTCCTTCCCCATCCAGGGAGTTGAATCAGAGAAGAAATTGAGGCTTTTGGGAAATTACAGCTTCTCAGCTCTGCTAAACCAGCAGCTTTAGGGGCTCACTGCATGCAGGTCCCTCATGATTTCAGCTCAAAGTGGTGTTGTCCTGTCTACCCCTCTAAAAAGTGCCTCCTCAGAAGTACCTCCATGTAGGCACTCCCCAGCTGACTCCCACCTGCTCCCTCCAAGTCCCACTGCCTTTTTGTGCACATTCCTCTGAAGGGAAAGTAAAATGTGTGAAAAATAGCACCAACAGGCAGCTGTCTCCAAGGGCGCTGGCTTGCGCTGTGCCTTTGGTAAAAATACTTCCGCCTCAGTTTCCCCACCTGGTTATTAAACTTTAGCCCATAGGTAGAAGGAGCACTCATAGGATTGAGTTGGAAAAGCTGTTGCGATTTGAGTGCATAATTTTGTGGTGATTTGACTGAACTGCAGAATCCTTGTGTTGATAATGTATTTTCACCCTCACCGAACCTGTTCCCTCAGCCCACCTCATCATAGATGTTGACAGCATTGAAGACTCCACCCAGACAAGCTGCTCCTGGGGGGAAATGGGCAGGGAACTTATCTCTTCTCAACACCTGTTTCAGAAAGGGATGCCAGAAGTGGATCTTTGCACCCATAGACCAAAAAGAGTGTTTTGGCATCCAGCTCATATGGAGGGGCTTGTATTGCATTCTCCTGGGCTTGCTTAGATGAGACCCACCCCTATGAATGCAAGGTCAGCAAGGGTTAAAAATACGTCCACACCAGCTGAATCAGACTGACTTTAAATGGGCTGCTTTAATCCGTGCAACCTTCCGAGATATCACCCCTTGGGTAAATAAGGTGCATAAGTCTCATATAAAGATTAAGTCCCCTTCTGAGTCTAAAAATATAAAGGCTCCAGAACAGACAGTTGGGTGGAAAAAAGACTGGAGCGTGACTGTGCAATGGCTAGTCAACACACGAAACAAAGGGTGAAATGTTGCATGTGGCAAAGCTGTCTTCTCAGCTGTTCTTCAGAGTGTTTGAAAGAGTTAAGCCTAGTACTGGAATGTCTTGGGAATGTTGGCAGAGGGAGAGCGAGTGGCTTTTTTCCTCCCTCTGGATGGAGTCCCAGGACTGAGCTTGCAAAGTGATGACTTTGGATCCGAGTTTGCTTCTTGGTTCTGTAGCGGAGAGCTGGGAATTGATGCAGTGTAACTAAGAAGCCCTTTGCGAGGGATGTGCAATTGCTGTACTAAGTCAGGAGAGGTATTTTTACCTCTTCCCTGCTCATCCCTGGGTGCAGAAGAACTTGCTTTGAGAAGATACACGGAGGGAGAAACCACATCCTGAAGGGCGTGTGCGAAGGGAGAAAGACACATCCCCAAACAGTTTATTTTGGCTGCTGTTTTTTGTTGTCGGGTTTGGTTTGGTGGTTTGGGGTTTTTTTTTCCTTTCTTTTCCTTCTTCTTTGATGGAAATTGCAGTGACTTTTTAACCTTGCAGTTCATAAGGCGCCTTGGGATTAGCTGATTGCCTCCAAGCAGGGAGTCCAGGGTGTTTCACACGGGGAGCTGGCATGGCTGCTGTGCTCTTTGACTTTGAGGATCTGCTATACAGCTGGGACAGCCTGGTGTGGAGCCTGACGTCCCGGGCTCTGAGGACTTGCCGCTTTGGAAACCTGAGGGTCCTGCAGCTCATGCTGAAGCCATGGTGCATTTCCAGAGCCGTGTATCAGGTAGGGTTACAAAACACCAGGCCAGATGCCCAAACTCTGGTGCTGCAGAGGGGAAACACCCCAGGGAGTTGCACAGGGTCCTGTCCTGTTCCTACCAACTGCTTTGGGTCCTACCACAGGTGGTGGGATAGAGGAGACACTGCGGGCAGGGGAGGTCTGGAGGAGAAACGCAGTTTTGAGGATGATGGTGGGATCTTCCATGCCTGAACATGGTCCAAACTCTGCTTCCCACAGAGCAGAGGGGAATAAGTCAATGCAAATTAATGGTCACTCTGCTATATCCCCTTTCCTTGAGCTTTATACTCAATAAGTACAGCCAGCCTTACCTGTGCTGCATCCTCAAGCTGTCCCTGCTGCTGCACAAATGTCATTCATAATTTACTCAGAGGAAGACACCTAATGTGTGGAAAATGGGCAAACACAGTGGGTTTTAAACTGCAGAAGCACTAGTTAATCCTACTTGACTTGTGCAATGCTTTCTGACTGCTTAGTCTTGCAAAGTCTGAGGCGTCTGATTGTCTAAAACTTTTGTTTTACTTGGTGTGTTTTATGTGGTATAGAGAGGTTTGGGGCTTGGTCGACTGGCTTCTCTGTAGAGTTACGCTAACTGCTTGCAGCTTGAGGTATAACAAAACAGCTCTAATAAAATGTGTGTTTCTGAGACTGGCTAAACTGTGTTAAATAAATTGAACATCACAGTGAAGGCACTAGAACTGGATGCCACTTTGAATAGCAAGTCATTCCAGTCCATAGGTTGAAATGACACAGTAAACCAACCAATATCCAGCTCGCCTGCTTTTTTAATCAGCCTCAGACAACTAAGGCTCAACATTTATTCTGCTGCAGGGACAAACCCCTTACAATATTTATCAACATCACAGATTTGGCTAATGCTGGACACTGGATTGACTGATCGGTGTTTGGATTTGGAAAAGGCATTTTCTGCTATTCCCATTTGCTTGGTATTTTGCTTTTCCTGTGCTTTGGAAGTCTCCATGTGTGAAGCCAAGTTATACAGAAGAAGGCAGATTAAAAGCCTTTAGAAATTGTGTGTGTTGCTTAGAGGGAGAGCAGGGCAAGGCTCCTAGTAATTTCAGCAAACTTTGAACCAGCTTCTAATCACGCTCTGGTTTCAGCAGGCTTCAGGAATAGATTTTATGGCCTTCTTTGGAGTTCAGTAGGCACAGGCAGCACGTTTATTTTAAGTATTTGTTTGTTCTGAAAGATGCCTGCAGCCAATAACACAAACTCATTACCCAGAAGGACCCCTCATTCCACTGATTGCCCTGGTGGCCCCAGGGCACGCCTTTGAAACCCCCAGGAGAGGTACCACAGTAATGGCTCCAAGCAAACCAAGCTGCTCTCCCTGGGCTGCGCTTGGTCTTGGCCAGTGTGAACCTACAAGTCAGTCTGTGGTGTGGGGTTGCCCCATCCTCTCTCTGCAGCTTGTTTTAGGACCCTGAATCTGAAACCAATTAGCTCACATGGGCCTGGGAAAAGGGAGGGGGAAGCAAGAGGGCTTAATGCTAAACCCCTTTTTTATCCTCCACCCATGTAAAACTATGCAAGGAACTAGTTTTTAGATGTGTCCAGATTCCAATTACAAATAACCTAGAGCAGCCTACACACCATGTGTCAGGGCATGCTACTGCCTGGGATAACTCCCAGGATTGGTGGCCTTTTAACAGATTTACTCTGTTGTGAGCACTGAGTACATGCACAAGTGCACTTTTTCCATTTCAACCTGTACAGAATCAATGAACATCTGCAAATGTTCAGTAAAACCACATCACTCTATTTGTCAGTGCCCATGAGCTTCCAGTTCTCTGGAGGGGACACAAACTGGTAGATCAGGTACCAGGAGAGTTGCTGCTGGATGGGGGTTTGCTTGGGAAAGGCATCTCATAGCTCATTGCCAGCAGTATTATTATGGCCAGCATGAGCTGATAGCTAACTCTACACTTATGTATATTAATCCTAACAACATTTCCTCCAGTAGCCAGCATCCTCCAATTTAAATGCTGACGGGGTATTTTAGTAGAACATTGCTTGGACAGAAAGCCTGATGGTTTCATCACTTCCCAGAGACAGAGACTTCTTTCACTGTTTATTATTTAGATGAGCAAATAAACTCTTAAGCATTCTAGTTGTGGTTGCTGTTATATTAATATATTAATCCCTGTTGCTACTGCATCCTGAGACCAAAGCAGATAAGCTGTAAGACCTCTGCATGGTAGCAGAACTGAAACAACCCTAAAAAGAAACATTAGTCAATTTTGTGAAATAAGCAAAACTTTTTAATACTCCAAAAAGTATGCTTTATGCTTTTTCCTTTGAGCTAGTCACATCCCAACAGATCTGTGCTTCTGGAGCCATTTGCTGGCTCACCCTTGCTGAGGATGACTTGGGGGTACCGCAGCAGGTACCACACAGCCAGGTTCCTGGCTGAGCAGGACCCACGCTTCTGTGCACACATCACTGGGGAGGACTCAGGTCCTCTTTGCACCACCAACCAAGACCATGGCTGCTCAGGTATGACACCAACTTGGAGAATTTGTTTGTATCTTTTCCCTAGACTGTCGTCTCCACCACACAAACCCTGAAAAACATCCATGGGTTTGGTAATTCCCTTCTACTGTCCCCACAAAATATATAAAAACAAAGCTAATGCTGTACAGAGGGTACAGTCCAGATTTACTGCTAAAGTAACAGGCAATGGGTTCTTGAAAAGAAAAGGACCTCCAGGCATCAACATAATCAGTGTAATTCCCCTTATTTCTGACAAGTGAGACTTTGCTTGCTTGGCTCTAGGGAAATCAGCAGCAATGCATTAGCAGAGGTAGATGGAATAGCAGTTTTGGGGTGGTGCTGGCTGTGGAGTTCAGGATGGGATCCTAACCACTTGAGATTTCAGTCTTCAAATCCAAACTGACACAGCAATCAGAAGTCTGGACTTGGTTGGGCTGCACTCTGAGCAGTAGCTGGTATAAAATAGGTTACAACAATCAAATTTTTTCATTCGTTCTTGGTCTTCCAAACTGGATTTGACTTTCAGAGATGCCAAGTAACTCCATTTTTCACTGTCTTTAAGTGATGTTGTGGTACTCAAGTCATCCAAGAACTAGAGGCTTTTGGTACCATCGACTGTCTCAGACTGAATTTCACTTCCCAGCAAGTAAATCCTCCTGCAAGTCTGCTGCGACTCCCAGGGGTACATTTATCTGTGCAGTCTGAACAAACCACTTGCCTTGCTTTGTTTTCAGTGGGCTAATATTCACCAGTTGCTGTAGTTTAATTGTGATGAACGCTTGTGATATTTTGTGCTTTGTGTTCCACTGTGTGGCTTTCTGACCGCACGATCAAAATGGATTTGATAAAGGAGATTAACAAATAATAAACTTCCAGTCAGGGCTTTCAGTCAGTCAGTTGTACGAGATGCCACAGAGCTGTCGGCTGTATTTTTACCAATGCCCAGAAGATGTCTGACTGCTCTGACCTACTGAAAATATGACCCTGTGAACTGACACAATGCCTGCATTTGCAGAAATGCTCACATTTCAAGAAGTGCTGGGGGAGTGTTGGTCTATTATGGAATAGGCAGTCAGTTCTGCATTTTAACATCCTGAAGATATTTCACTATTTATTTAATCTCCAAAACCATCAACAAATGTTTTAGTGTCCTGGCTATGTCTGTGCAGTGTCAAAGAACATTAGACAGGCCAGAGCTGACATCTTCAGTAAAAATGTGTTTATATGTCTGTCTGTTTGAAATCCCACCAACTGCTCCCTCAAGTCGGAGGCAGGTTGCTGGACGTAGAGTAGTCTCTCAATGAGCTGTAATACTAAACACAGAGAGTTAATTCCTCACACACTGTACACAGTAGTGCTGTGTACTTTTTACACACTGCTTCTTATCCACCAAGTACTTGGAAAGGTGGTTAAACAGTATCATGCCTATATTTCTGCTGAAGAACCTGAGGCAGAGATAGACAAAATTACTCCCTTCAGGCCATAGATGCTCCTTATATATCCAGTTATAGGCAATGGGATTAAGGAAGGAGGTGGGCTGTAGTGTTCAGGGGCTGGATGTTAACCTAAAATGAGGAGAGCTTTTGCCATGCTGGCAGGAGGATAAAGGCACAAGGAGCAATGGCAGGAAGAAATGCAAAAGCCAAGGTCCCATGATGGGGGAAGGATATCTGGGGGCTCTAGGCACCCCCAGCCCTAGGGGGGAGGTTGCTGCTACTGTGGACACCCCCAGCTCCTGCAAGGCAAAATCAAGTTGCAGATCCCAGCTCACTAACTGTTTTCCAGCTGTGAAAATCACCTGTGAATCCTTGCCCCTTGCTATTGAGGGTGTTTTTGCAATGCTTTAAGTCCCTGCTGCTCCCCTCGAATCAGAGCTGGCAGGTATTGCAGCCCGGAAGCTGGTTTTTCATCTACATACGTGCAGATGTACTCAGCCATATGAGTCCCCATACCACGTCCTCCTTGGGCCTGGTGTTCAGCTACTTCCCTCCCCTTATTTTCCTGCAATTTTATTTTTGCTGGCGAGAGCACATGTTTCTCCCACGGAAATGCTAATGGGTTTTTACCCATCCTCCATGGGCTTTGGCAGTTTGGCTTTGGGTCTTCTCCTCCGTTCATTTGGGGGACCTCTACACCCAGCACCCTGCTTGGGTATTGCACTGATAAAGGGACAGGCTGTTGTCTACCTCACAATGGGCTCTGAGACATCCCTACAAACTGTATACCCTATTGGGAATGTGGTCATCTCCTTCATAAAGAAGCAATTTGGGAAATACATTCTTGTTTCAGCATCATTCCTCACCCTGCTTACCTTGAAGACATCTTATTATGTCTAAGCAGAATTAGGGATTCAGGAGCAAAAGCAGCATTTTGCAAGCCTGCGCTGCTGCTGTAAAAGGCTGTGCAAATCAATGTCAGGCAAGAGGGAGGAAGGAAAGCGCTGAAATGTTAAACACATCACTTCAGATTGGTAAAACTTCCAGGTTTTGATTTATAGCTTCATCACCAAGTAGATTAATGTGGATTTCAAACACAACCAGCTCTTTGCTTTCCTTTCAGGCCTGATATATTAGCATTTCCCATTAATCTAGTTAGCTCTGGCACGGTGAAGGCTAAGGAAATGGGAGATTAGGTGTGTGGGAGTACTAGGTGGGCAGGAGAAAAGAGCCAACAATATTCACTTTAGCTAACTAGCTCAAGTAGAGACCATGGGACTTTATCTAGGTCTCAGGTTGTAGCTGAAACTGTTTCTGACTCCCTTGGAGTCAGCAAACCCAGATCCTTTCTCTTCTGATTTTGGACAGAGGGTTTTTCAGTGGGGTTGTTGATTTTCTAGTCATAAGCGCAATGGTGGACATGGGTACCAGTGCCACCCATAGAGCTGAGCTTGCAGGGCTCTTTGCTGGTGGTGGCTCTGTTCCTGAGGTGCCATGATGTTCCAGGGCAGCTGGCTTTCAGGATGCTTTGGGACTTCTTAAAGCCATCCTGCGGGTATCGTAAATGGATCTGGCCCCTCCAAGCTTGCAGCCTGCCTAATTCCCACTTTTAGTGGGAGGTAACTGTGACTGTTTTGCCCGGTGCTCTTTGCTGAGCTAGTCCACAGGCTCTGGAGCTGCCCTGGAGACTTCTCAAACTTTATTGCTACATATTTAAGTGTTTATGAGACTTGAACTTCTTCCCTTAAAAACAAAAAACAAGAGCAACTGACATGAGTCACAAAAAAAAAGAGGAAAATAACCCTCCACCCAAAAGCCCTAGAGTTGCAGAAGGGGATAATGAACCTCACATGTTTCCGAAAGCCACTCAGGAGCTTTTGGCTTGTGAGTTTCTCACCCCATCTTCATTACAGGCAGAAGAAAGAGGGTTAGACAGGCAGGGGAGGGAAGAGAAAATGCAAAGGTTTAAAATTCATCTTTGCCAGAAAACATACGCAAACAGACAGAAAAAAATCAGCTTATGGAAGAATCAGCTTATGGAAAAATGCCCCCAAGCCATTTCTGCTTGAGGCATCTATGGACAAAGCACAAGAGGTGTTCAATAAATTCCTGACCTCAGGTGTATTTATGACACACTGTAAAATTGCCCTCAGCATTTGATACAGGCTTCCCCTGCCTTTCTAGAGCTAGCAATGGCCAGGGAAGTCTCGTAGGATCTGTGCCACTGCCACCAGCCCCACTGTAGCCCCACGGAGCATTGATGTCAGTGGAGAGGAGGTCAAAACGTTAACACTGCAAATGTCCAGCTAGATATGAGTGCTTATCCCCACTCTGGGGATGGCAAATTGACCTGCCCAGGTCTGATCTCCACCCAATACTGCATCAGGCGAGAGGGCAATAGCAGCCCAGTCCAGGTAAATCTAGAGGGCTCCTTGGGGTGTCTTGCCCAGGTCTATGGATTCAAGGTAAAATGTCATGGTGGAGCTCACCAGAGGAGCACAAAGGGCTAACACACCTGGGAAGTTTGGGGCAATAACCCTTTTGCCTTCTGGACAGCCATGAACACCTACTCCACTCAGCATCTTGTGGGGTCTCATCTCTCCTTCCACTGCCCCAAGGCAGCTGTGGTCAAGACAAGAGGCACAGGGGTTTTCTGGAGGGCAGAGACAGGCACCAGGTGTTTGTTGGGCAATGGTTGAACCTGAACCATTAAATCACCTCAGGGGCTGCTGTACCGCTGAGCACAAAAGCTAACGGAGCTGCATCAGGCTGGGGCTTGCACTCACTCATTATTGGCAAACACAACGCTGCAGTGCTTCCCATGTGCTGTAGCAAATTGTCCAGTTCTGCTAGAAAGTGAGGTAGACTTTAAACCCACACTGACCTTCCTATCTGTCTTTATGTGAACTTTTAGGGATGGTAGGAGGAGATTGAGCAGTCAAGTCTCATGACTGAGCTTTCTTTTGTTCAAGAAATACAGCAGTCTCTTAAAAGGGGAGGCACATTTGGCGTTGTTTTACTCCTATGTGGATTTTTCCAACCTGCTTCCTTGTGAAAATTCACTGTACTGGACAGTACAAAAATGTACTGGACATTCAATGTCCAGTACTACTCTGTTCATGAGAGAGGAGTCTGGCTGTCCCGGTTATGAACATGGGCAAAGTTTTTCATGGTGTTAATTCTACCCCACTAATAAATGGGTTAGGATTGCCAACGGAGCTTATATAGGCCACCAGCCAAGGAGCAAACACAAGCAATGCTGAATTGTTTCTAGCCCAGTGTGGATTTGAATCTGTCCCAAAGCTGAGCTCTCTTGAAGTCCACCACCAATGACTTGGGCGTTCCTGCCCCATCTTTGCTTTTGGCTGCAAGGGATGAAAACTGTGCTTTCCACAAGGAATACAAACCACCTCAACTGAGACAATCCCTAGCAGCTCACCTTTCTTATAACAGAAGTGCATCTACCAGCAAGGCAAGGGAAATACAATTTGATCCCCTGGATTTGCAGAAGCTAGGTCTGAATTGCTTCTTCCTAGGGGTAGCTACTTTCTACTCAGTGTCTTGAAATGTAAGATAGAGATGCATCTCATGTTCCTATAGTTATCAAAAATTAGGCATTTCATCTATGCTGCTTCTTTCCAAGGCGGGTGTCTTGGTACAAGTCACTGCCTGGAGATGCCTACCCCTTTGTGCTGAAACCAGAAAGAGCTAAAACCCCTAAACCCAACTAGATGCCAAAGTATTACACACCCACAGTCCCATGAGGCAGAGCCCAGTCATGTTGCTCTGATTAAATATATGTCATCCAAGGCCTGGGTCCTAAAGCAGAAAATGCTGGAAGCCCTTGGGAACGTAGGCAGCCAGCAGGACAGAGTGCCCAGCAGCCTTGCAGCTCGAGTCATCCGGCTTCAGCTGTTGCAGTTGATACAACATGCTCTGTAATGGGACAGGCCACCATGAACCTGCTTTTGGTAAAGAGCTTTGCCTTCCCCCGAGAGACACTTGTGAACAATTCAATCCTCTAAAGTAATTGAAACCAGTGGGGAGTTTCGCCTGAAGAATTTTTGTTCAATTCTACCCTTTCTCCCTCAAAGAGAAATCCGTCCTGAATATAAGCCTCAGAGTAGCCCCAGAACAGGTCCACTCCCATCAGGCTTCCATGTATTTCTTTTGCATAAAATAAGATGACCATGGGAAAAAACTGCTTTTTCCTTCTCTGTTTGCTTCTGTTGCTCCACCAAAGGCTTTGTGCAATGGATGCCATTTCCTTCGGGTGTTCTCCTGGAGCAAAGGTGGAGCTGACTAGTGCCATTGATGTGATCCTGCCCTAACTATGTTTGCAGCTGCATCTGAGATGCTGCTGTGAATCATCCACACTCTTGCAGAAACTCTCTTCACATCCAACTGACAGCATCCAATTGTTTAGAGAAAAAAACTGTTGCTTTTGGGCACAGGAGCTTTGGGGAAAAACAAGCCCAAATTACACACTTTAAAGATGACTCTTATGTGAAAGCAAAAAAGAACTGAACAAAGGCTGTTAATGCCATCGAGGTCGCAATACCAGAAGGCACTGAAGTCAGGGAATGTCCTGCCTGTCTTTCCTTCACTCTGTCCCTCCCAGGTTGGACTGAGGAAGGTATTAACCCCACACACCTTTGACACTGGTGAGTGGCTACAGCAAGTCTTTTACCAATATTTCCACATTAATTAGTTCCGAAGTTTAAATATAAAGAGCAATTTTTAGTATCCACTCATTCTGATTCATCTGTAACACTCTTAGTTTAAATCTCCTATGCACTGCATGTGTTCACATGGGCTCACAAGAGGGTTGTTTTCCTAAATTGGAAGCTTATGGGGCCTAGCTGGAGGGACATTGCCATGGGATTTCAAATCCTGCCTATTTTTCTTCTTCTTTCAGTTTGGGAGGTATTGTTTTTAACGATGCGAGTCCACCAGGGACTCCAAAACAGCTGACAAAGCATAGTTTCAGGCTGGTCCTATCCCCCACTTCTGGAGAAGAGCTCCACATGACAGCCAGTGCTAAGTCTCAAATATGAAAAGTTATCCAAGGTCAAATTCCTGTGCACTGTGAACTTCCATCTGGCACCCCAATGGGGGATTAGCGTCTGTCCAGCACCTGGCAGGAGTCACCCAATGTCTGCAGCGTTGCATAACTTACAAACCCTGTTGTGTGCAATTACTCGCAAACTTCACTGGTCACTGCACTGCTGGAGCTGCCGGACACGGGGACTCAAGAGGCTCTTACAAAGCTCCAGGAGGGCAGGAATGTGGGTTTTAGAGCCATTGCAAATCCACTCTGCTCTACTTCTATGGGGCCTAATCTCAACCCCCGTGTGCTTGGGGACTTAATGCGTTCATATGGTCACTTCCATGCTGGTAAAGAGGCAGTTCATGATGAAGAGAGACCTGTTTGAGGGCTAGGAATTTTTATGTTACTGTAAGGTGCTGTACTTGGGTTGATCTCTGCTTTTTCTTCTGTTTAATGTTTTTCTAATACTCTTTAGAGCCCCACAGCCACAGGAGCCTGGAGTTAGGCAGGTCCTCATGTATGTAGCCACAGCTGAGACAACAACTTTGAGTATCGGCAAGTCTAGCAGCTGAGCTGGGCTTCGCAAAACCTCAGGCAATCAATCAGGGCTTTTGCAAAACCAGACTGCAAATGAGGAACAGTTTGTGCCAGACAAATTATATCAGAGCAGCCACTGGGATGAGGAGGTAGGGAGGAAGGAAGGGGAATAAGCAGCACAGGGGTTGGATAATTTCTAATTAAAGTGAGAATAGAGTCACTGTTCATTTTAGAAAATAGAGATTCTGGGAAGTTCGCAGCATCGCATATTCTCAGGCTTTCATCATCTGAAATGTCTCTTAATTGCTGCTATTATATCATATCACAAACATTCCCATAATTTATCAGTCATAACCTCCTACAAAGGAATTCTTTCATTCAAGCTGTTTTCACAGAATTCTTTTCCCCTTGGATCCTGGTCCCGTAACGCACTCAGACCAGGAATCTGGAAGTGGGACTTTTTTTATTTCTTTTTTTCTAAATGCCAGATGTTGCTTTGCAGACAATATATTTCAATAAAGGACTGTGTCCCATTTTCAACCTCTTTCCTCTTTGTCCCAAGATAATCAGCTCTTAACAGCTCTTCTTCCTCTTATGGTAAAAGCTGAAATGTAAATATTCAGGACGTCCTAAGTGTCAGGAGCCAGCGGAGTCCTGCTAACCCAGACAAAGGGTCCCTGACACAGGGCTGCCTTAAACATTTGGCTCAGCCAACAGACTGTATCCATAATGTAAAAGCCCCTTGTCAGTTCCTAACTCCTGGCTTCAGTTTTAGAAAATTTAACATTTCTGGGGGTTGTATTTTCCCACCACTTAGTTGAGAGCTGAAATTTTTCCTCTCAGAAAATACACTTGTGTGTCAAAGGCCAATGGCCTAAAAAATATCAGTAGTTTTGCAGCCTAAATATAGCACAAGACTGGAACCCTGAATTCCTGCAAAGGAGCCAGTGTAAACAGACGTTGTCTGTGTGACCGGGGGGTGGGCTACAGACAGGACTTTTTTTTTACGTTATCGCACGCTGCAGCGCCTGGATGTCCCAGCACAGGCGAGGAGCCCTTTGCGCAGGGACCTCCCAGCCAAAGCCCTTCTCATCTATAGGCTTCGTTATCCAGCTTCAGCAAAGGGCACTCAGCTTCAGAGTCACCCCAACCTGAAGATGCTGTCCTTCCACTGGCTTACACTCACTTGTCATAAGGGGTTAGCTGTGCGGCCTTGATGTGGAAAGCGCCAGGTTCAAGTACTGCCATTGACTTTGTGAAGGAGTCGTGTCGCAGTGAGAAGCCATGAGGACACTCCCCTCTGTGAGCACTAAACGAGCCAGAAGCGATTGAGCCTTGACCCATCATTGGGTGATGGTGATAAACACTGGCTCCAAGGAGAAGTAACCCGCCGCCATCCCCTGAGTAGGAGACTGTGATTCCCAGCCACACCATTTTATAGCAGCAAATTAATCATGTATTTATCTGTGGATGCTTTAACAAGCACAAAGTCACTCCTATGATTCATCTCATCTTACAATTCATACGTAAAGCAGATCGGAAGTGTCTCCTGCCAGTGCTGCTGATAGCTGGGGATGACCAGGAAAGATGGACCCATCTGTCTTGCAAAGGTCTGGGATTGCTCAGGACCATATCCCGCATATTTTGCCTTCAGTGTGAGCCAGCATCTATCATTTATTAATACACGTCTTAACCATTAGCTCCAGATGTGGAAGCCATGATAACCATTAGAGCTTCCTCTCCCTCTCGCGTCAGACTTGGGAGGGTTGGAAGTAAATGAAACCTAGCCAGGAAAATGCAGCAGGGAATAAAGCGTGCATGGTGTTGAAATGGTTTGGGAATGCTCAAAGGTGGGCAGAGCTAATTTTGTCAGAGCTGATAACCATTGGTTTACCTTACCCCCTTTCATTTCACTAACCAGATTCTCAGTGGATCTCATTATCTTGAAAGCTGTTCAAGAGCCTTCCCCTCCTCTAACAGGGCCCCAGACACCTTGCACATCTCCAGAGGTTAATGGTAATTCATATAGGCCAGCCACAAGATTTCTCAGTGGGGCATTTGCTCCCACGTCTCTCAACTTTATTGTGTTTTAGGGATGAGTGTATCTGGATGGCCTCTTGGGATTTTCTCCAAAGGAAAGGCCTTCTCCAAAGCTTTCTGTTCGTGTGCACCTTTTCCCAGGACATGGTGTCTCTCTTTCTTTCTTAGCCACCATTTGCTCTGATCATGCAACCAGGCTCCTGTCTGACTGGCTGGTATGAGAATTGGGCAGAGTGATAGCCCCAAAGTGATGACCAGCCTGTGGCCTTGAAGAGCTGCACTACCCTTGAAATACTGTGTATCTGCCCTCTTACTAATTCAGGCAGACCTGCTTCCCTCCCATCTGCTGTTTCTCCCCTCGCTTTTCAGTATTTTTTGCTCTCACTGTTCTTGCCAGGAATTTCATGCCTGTTTCTACCCTATCTCCTGTTCATAAGCAAATTAAAGTGCTTGCAGATGACACTGCTTCTAGCTCCTCTAAGGCAAAACCCAAATGCCACTTAGGATGCCAAGCACTGCTTCACATGTCCATGGTGCATCCCAGGAGTGAGTGCAGCTGAGTGACTGAGCATTGTACTGCAGCAGCTGTGGAGCGTGGGATCAGTTATTTGAAGGAGACTCCTATCTTAGTCATCACTGACCTAATTTTGATCATCCATCACTATGGTCTTCCCTTTTATGTCAAAATATGCAGAAGGTCTTCATGCAAAATGAAACACACTCAGAAAAAATACTTTGAAAGGATTTTGCTGGGCCATTTGGCAGTTTGGGAAATCTGCAGAATCACTAATCATTTGATGGTTTTGTAGCTATGAAAGTAAATGGAGTTTTAAATTAGTACTGTTGCAGCAGTGTGAAGTCTGGAGATAGACTGGGACAAAGCTGGGCCTCAGATCAGCAGTTCTTCTGATGCTGTTTTGAACTGGAGGAGGCTTTTAGTGGGGAGCTGAATGCTAGGAAGTGCTGGATAAGCTGTTTCATTTTGGAGGGAGGAGGGAAAAGACAGAAATTAGCAGTGCTAACTTAACAGGTGAAATGTGTTTTAGGTCTGTTTTCCTGGCCCAAGACAAGGACACAGGCCTCTGCACCCAGCTTTGCCAGGGGGAGTGTGGGATCTTGCATGGCCTTTGCCTCCTGGGTGTCAGTGTTTCCTCCTCCCTTTGTTCAGACCTGCTTTGGAATGATCTGAGTTGCATAGTGGACTTCACAAGAAGCTTCAGCCAAGTTTTTTATACATGCTGTAGTATGCCTAATAAACAGATATCTTAATAAGAGAAAGGGCAGTCATTCAGCACAGAGTTCATACAAGCAATACAGTCTGCATCACAGAATCATAGAATGGTTTGGGTTGGAAGGGACCTTTAAAGGTCATCTAGTCCAACCCCTCTGCACTGAGCAGGGACATCTTCAACTAGATCAGGTAGCTCAGAGCCCCGTCCAACCTGAGCTTGAATGTTTCCAGGGATGGGACATCTACCACCTCTCTGGGCAACCTGTTCCATTGTTTCATCACCCTCATCATAAAAAATTTCTTCCCTGTATCTAGTCTGAATCCACCCTCTTTTAGTTTAAAGCCATTACTCCTTGACCTATCACAACAGGCGCTACTAAAAAGTCTGTCCCCGTCTTTCTTATAAGTTCCCTTTACATATTGAAAGGCAGCAAAGGTGTTCAGCACTGAGTTCATGCAGGCAATAGTCTGCGTCATGGGCTCTCATCTTACAAATGGCTTCCTCACCATGAGCTGGTAGAAGTGAAAGTCGCTCTACAGGGTTGAGACCACACATTGGGAAGCAGAGCTGGATTAACAACCACCTTCTCTGCACAAAATATGTACAGCAGGACCTTCATGTGAAAGCAGGGGTAGGTGTGCGATGTGGCACTGCTGCCGAGGCAGGGCAGCCCACTGCAACTGGCCAATGGGCTGCTCTGCTCAGGCTTTCCTGCGCAAGCAAACAAATTCCCCCTTTCCAGGTTCTTTGAATCCCTTGAACATGGGTTTTTGCCAGAAAGCTGAAGAAGAGCAGTGAAAACCCAGCAAACCTTTTGGTTGCCCATTCTTAGGCAGTGGTAGGACTGAGAAAGATCTGTCAAAGAGCTATGGTTTCATTACAAAAAGAATCAAAGATCTTTTTTCTTTTCTTTCCCCATTTTTCGTAGAACCATCCCTGGTTTGTTTGGGTTTTCATTCCCTTTCATGAGCGTGAGCATCTGGAGATGAAAAGTGTCGTAACCCATCACCAAATGGCTCAGCAAGGCAACATTAGACATGTGCTGTTTGACAGCAGAAACCCAAATCAGGCACCAGCACTGAATGTTAGCTGAGTCAGAAGTCTTTAATTGCCTTCAGCAACAAAAGTGTGTGAAGTCAGGAGCACATGAGAGGACTTGGATGCCAGGTTCCCTCGCTGAAAGCACAGTATTTACCAGCAAAACATCTAACCCAGGGGATGGACAAACACAGGAGTGAGGGATTAGGGGAAGTCACGAAGCTGTGATGCACAGTACCACCTAGTGACAGAGCCCAGCTACATAAGGAGGGCAACTCCGTGTTTGCAAAATTCAGCGTCTGTTTCCCCCGTCTGATCTTTAATCCTATCTCCCAGCTGGGCCACGTGTGCTACCATCTCCTGCGGGTGAAAGGACAGCACAGCTCAAGCACCCTAATTTTTTTTCCTTCTTTTTGTGGTTTCCTTTTTGCAAAGCAGACTCGGGTTGCAGTAGACAGGGCTTCTTGTGTCTGGCGAGAGCAGCCAGCAGATGCCGTTTTGTTTGCTACACGGGGTGTGCAGGTTGGGCTCGGCATGAATCGCCCGCTGAATCACCCACGAGGAATTCCTCAGTGCATTGTGCAAACGGGGAAAGGAAAAATGCAAGGTCCAGTGAGTAATGCAGCCTTTCAGGGCATCTGAAATGAAAAGAAATGCCACGGACTTGTTCCATTTGTAGCAGTGATGTGAAAGAGCAGTGTGATGGGCTCTGCTCAAGAGAAGGCTTGTAACCTTTTCCGTTAATTTCTTTTCAAAGAATTGCTTATTGGAGGCTAAGCTGCTTTTTATAAGCTTTAGAGACTGAGCGTGTCTTTGTCCTTTTTTATTATTCTTGCTGCTCCTCTCCCTTGCTCTCTCTTTCAAGAGAAAGCAGTTACTGTACATGGGTGGTGTCTCTCTCTCTGTGGCTGAGACAAGCCCAGCACCGAGATGGGAATTTTGTCACCTTTTGGCAGTGGTGGGATTGCATGGAGCAAAGTGAGTTAGAAGAAATCCAGATATGTAGAATTTCCCCATATTCCAGCCCACAGATTTACCCACAATCCAAGCAGCTGGGCTTAAAAGGATTTGATTTCTTCTCCTCATTAAGGTCCCTTTACACATATTCTTGAGCGGGAGCTAAAAGGCTCCCCTCAGTCTCCATGTGTGGGTGAGTGAGGAGGGGCGACTCGGTGTCTGGGTACCGTCCTGCAGCTTGTGGGAGGCAGCAAAAGAGCACTGCACCTCCCTGTGAGGCCCCACACACATTTAAGGCTTCTGCACACAGCCTTAAATGTTTGCATGGATTGCAGTTGGGCTGAAAGGAGTTGGGGCCACAGCTATGCTCTGTGCTTTGTGCAAACAGACAGGAGGAGTGTATGCGTTGGGTTAGGGTTATGGTTACGGTTACAGTTAGGGTTAAGGTTAGGGTTAGGGTTAGGGCTAGGGTAGCCTTTTCTTTCTCTTTCCCAGGAAAAGGCTCCCCAGGGAAAGGATATTCAGACCATCTCCTGGACCCTGGCTAGAAGGTGTACTAGTTGATAGGCTGACCTTGCTTGTACACCAGGCAATAGATGGTTCTTGGAGGGTTTAAGTCAATATCCCTTCCCTGACTTCGGTGGAAATCTTCCTTTAGAGACTGGCTGGGAACCCAAACCCCAACGCTGCACTTCCATCAGTCACTAAAATTTACTAAAGTACCTGAGTGCAAAAATACAGCATATTTGTTGGGGCCACCAGCATGGTTCTCTCCTGAAAAGGTAATGCACAGCCATTGAGCACACTGCTTTCAACAGGAGTGCCTGCTCGCTGCCAGCCAAAGGATGAGGCTGTCTCACGCGCACTGCCATGACATGGTAAATACCCATTTCCAGCAGGATTTCTTCCTAGGCTTATCCTCCTTGAGCTCATTGCTTTATTTCTTTCCCACAATCTGCAGTGTTACGGCTGGCTCCCAAGCGCGGCAGCCCCGGCGAAGCTCCCGCAGCTGGGTAAACACTCCTGAGTGAATAGGGCCCTTCACAATGGAGTCACCAGGAAATTCAAACACTGCAAAGGCCAACAAATCAGCGGCTACATAATCATGTCATTATGAGACATGGTCCTCCCAAGCACCAGGAAAACACAGACTGAACGCTGCCTAGCAGAGTTGCTCCTCAAACAATGTTTTCCACACCCACAGGTCTCCAGAGTGGCTCTTTCTTGTCTTCTTTCAGCCGTCCATGGAGGTGAGAAGGAAGATGAGTTTCTGCAGAGAGATATTAGGATTTTTCCTCCCACCCAGGACATTTCAGCTACAACAGGCTGGACCAACCCCGTTCCCTTTGCAGGGCTGAAGTCAGTCTGGGAGAAGGATGGAGGGATGCTAAATGGGGAAATAATAGCAGGGTAAATCCTGTCTGTGGTTATGCAAGGGTAAATGCAAATTATTACTGCTGATTTACACCGGACTGAGGGAGAGCTGGCTCAGGTCAGCTGCTTCCACAGGCATGGGGTTTTATGAGCTCTTAGGCACCAGGGTGAGGAGCAGAGGCAGAGGAGTCCCCATCCCCTTACACTTTCCCTGGCATGTTGCAACAGGTGTTGGAAATACAATGTCATTTACTTCAATCTGCACATTTGCTAGTGACCTTGCCCACTGTGGTCTCTTCTGGCTCTTGGATTTGTTGCTTGAACCCATGCAAGCACTTTTTCCCTGGACCTACTAATCTTATATGTTTTCCAGAAATGCAGTGGTTAGCATGCAAAGCAGCTCATTAATCTCCATCCATTGCTGCAAGGCAAACTTCTCCTTGCTGTAAATTGCAAATTTTACCAGGATTTGACCTTGAACACAGAAGCCAATATAATATATGCTGATATGGGTAAACTGGCTATGAGTCTCAGGTGAGCACATACCAAGCCAAATCCTGAAGTCAAGAATTAGGGGGCTACTATATGCTGTATACTAACAGAGGAGCTGGCTCACTGTGTTATTAGCACACGTGAAAATTAATCATATCCTGCAACAATGTTCACAGGATGCATTTGATTTATTACTAATCCTGTACACTCTTGCAGCTGCTGATCTGCTGCCAGAGGATATCGTAATGATGCAGCTGGCATCCCTGCCGCGATGGCCATCAACATAGCCAACGGCACGCGTTGATCGGTCGTCCTCAGCAGCACTATTGCATTTGCTACCTGAGCTGAAAAGTCAAGCCCTGTAGCTGGCGCTTTGTCTTCTATATAGAGAATAAAAATATATTATTCTTATATATTCTTACACAAGGATAAGAATGCATGATGTGCACAGACCAGGGGAGCACAGATAAAATCTAAAATATATCAAATTATTCAAATCTGTAGAACAAAGCTGATTTTGGCTCACATTACAGGAGTTTCTGTCACCCAGCTGCTCTGTGCTAGGCAGTCAGCAGCAGAGGTGTGTGGGGAAGCTGTGCATCACCCTGAGGCCGAGACGGTTTGTGATCAAGAACAGAAAGACACAGCTACTGCAGTGCTGTCTCCCCAAAACACAGCTGACCGTCCCGAGATTAAGCCACAGAAAGAGTGGATAGGAGAAATTAAATTCTTGTTCTCAAAGGGTTTCTTTCCTGCCTTGTTTTTATCCTGAGCCCTGCCTGGTATGAGGCATTTCAGATTTTAAAACTCACCACCAAATATCTGAAATTGAAATGCATTGCCTTTACCATGACAGTATTTATCTCACATGTTCCTCTTAAGCTTTAAAAAAATGCAAATTAAAGTTCTTTAAATTATTTTTTTAGGGAAAGTCAAAATAGATTGTTAGGAATTTTCGCACTCTTTTACCATCAAATATGACTTTTAGCAAAACACGATGGGCATGGGGATGCAGGGCATTTTGACATGAGTGCTTTCTCTGCCAAAAAGCTACTATCACCAACATTTTTCCAGTTTACTGAAACAGCACCTTTGCCCAGGGACTGACCATGCAGACAGCATTAAATCTCTCTGCTGACCAGCAATAGGCTGTGTCCATCCTCACACCAGCAGGCTTGTTAGAGGTACCCACGGCGACAGGAGATTAGATTTATGCAGTTCAGCTCATTCCCCGTGGAAGAACCTGCTTTGTGCAGACCAGAAGAGTCTCGTTTTCAGAGCAAGAGTGATGTATTTCCAAAGGTGAAGGTGAAATGCAAGGTGAAGATATCTGCTCAAGTGGGTCTCACTGAGCTCAAGGCTGACTTTACTCTGCTAGGATGTATAGTCATGTCACGAGTTGGGCCTTGCTTTAATTCCCCCATTACCAGGGATTTAGCGGTAGGGTTGGTTTAAATGCACGTTACCCATAGCCTTGGACATCAAGGTATAAACCTTTACCTGTCCTTTTAACACTGAGATAGCATTTTCACTTGACCTTCCCCCCCTCCTTCCACCCTGGCCAACTAAGCATGAGAAAGGTGGTGCACAGCAGAAGACCCTGCATCATCTGGGGACCCTTCCCCGGGGCAGCGTCCTCCTCGGGCACAGGCAGGACATCTGTCACACAGTGTGGGTGACCCTGGGGCAGAGAGCCTGGTCAGACGTCGCCCAGCCTGGCTGCTGGGAAAGGGAACTGGCTGTGCAAAGTGTGAAACATGAGGGCTGTCAGCATCAGAGGGGATTCGCACTGGGGATGACAGGCATGACCTGCTTTTCCTGCTTTGTTTATTTATTTGGTGACATGCTGTCATTCAGTGAATAATGTGGAGTTTTCCTCTCAGGGATTTCTCCCTTGTTCCTTCAGTACTGAGGATAACCAAGGTGGGGATGGGGACAGACACCCCACTACCTGACTGGCAGGACTCCAGTCACGTCCCTGTTATACTGGGGGAACCAAATGAAAGGGGCACAGCACGTGGCCCCCAGAATCCTGAGAGGAGACTAGGGATCTCCCATCCGCCTCAGGGGAGGGCAAGAAAGGTGATGGGACTAGAGGAATTCCATCCCACTCTCCTGCTCCTTTGTCTGTTGAACTAACTTCCATCAGAGCAGCCACTGCATCCTGTTCATCCCCGTGCAGCTGGCGGTGTGATCTCCATGTGGTGCTCACCAGGAAGGGCTTCTCCCACCTCACAGCCTGCTTTTCATTACTCACCTCCGTTTAGCGATGTAAAGGGCAGGAAAGGAACAGTCCCGCAACTTCAAACAGCCCAAACACAATCTGTTGCAGCTGGGCAATTCTAGTTGTCTCAGATGCATAAGGTCTGATTAATCTGTGATGGTACATAATGTGCAGCACCTTCAAGATCACTTTCAAAATTGATTCAGCATAGCCATCCACCAACCCTGTCTCTTGCTGAAATACATCCATCATTAGAGCAACAACTATACATTAAATTTGCACGTAAGCATACGCATATGTATGGGAAAGAGTCCATAAAACAAGCAAACTGCCAGCCTTCTTGCAGAAAACTTTGGTTTTATTCTGTGTGCATGTTCAAGGAGGGGAAGGTGGGTTCTGAGTTAGGACATTTCTGCCAAGAATGCAGACACCAGTCCAAGTGGAGAAAAGCCAAGTCAAACACTTAAAAAAGTGGTTGGTCTCTCAGCAGCTGGGCTTTATAATTTACTGGAACATCATTCCCAAAAGAATTGTCTGAAGGTCACTGCAACCCTGAGCCTCTATCTGGGCTGAACCAAGACCTGCCTTCTGTGCACCTAATGGTGTGTGACGTTGAGCCACAAACTCTCTCGGCACTGCACCAGGGCAGCGTTGGGCACCAAACATTTTGCATGAGATGTGACAGCATGTTTAGACATGGGAACATTCAGGCCTCCCTTAACTGATTTCCCAACCAAAACCTACCAGGTTCAGCAGGAATCTTGCTTTCACCCCTTCTTGCTCCTCAGGCTGTCTGGTGGTAGTTATAAATCATAATTATAGAATTATAATGATAAGCCAATTAATAGAGCAAGACACTTTTTCAAAATCACGTAATAGAAAAAGAAGTGCAAATGTTCTCTAAATTCATGCTTTTGCAAACTGATTTTGACAGCCTCTGCTCCGCTGACAGCACCTCGCGTCTGCCATGCCAAGCACAACAGCAACCTCAGTATGGGTCACTACCTACACGATGGTTGTATTTTTGTTTTACTACACTGCATATCTTACAGTGGGGTCCAGCAAAGTGCAAAGGCACCAGACATGGATCCCATCCTGCATGACTGCAGAGCTGGGTCTACCCTGAGCATCTGGCAGGTGCAGGACAATGAAGGGCACAAGTCCTGTGCATTTTCAAGCAGGTGAGCCTGGGCTCTTTGTTCTTGCCCAGAGCAGCCACCCCTATAAAAGCTCCTGACAGGCAGGCAGTGAGCTGGGCAATGCTCTCATTCCCGTCAAACTCTTGTTTTCCTCAGCATGCCTGCCTCAAGCATTCTGCTTTTTTCTTATTCGTTCGAGAAGTCAGGCAATCTTTCAAGTGGAGGTAGCATCCTGAAACTGGTTTTATTCCTGAAATGTGCATTTGAATAACCAGTTACTCCTCTTTGCCTTCCTAAAGCCTGTCCTGGCAGGGCTTGGCAGGCAGCTTGCACATGGCCTGGAGCACCTGCGTGCTCAGATGGGGTACATGGGGAGAGCCATGGCCACCAAGCTCCTCCATGGAGGAAGCACAACATTCTGGCCACCACCTGGGTGCTCCACGGGGAGCTGAGGTGGCCCCATGCCTCCTGCGCTCTGCTGTGCTTGGCGGGGAGGGCACTACTGAGTGCACCTCCTCACCTCGCCCAGACCCCTCCCTGGCCATCTCTTCCAGGGATGGGGATTTTTTGCAGCCAGGATGGATGAGCAGGGAGGAGTAGAAGAACCCCTCAGAGTCAGGGCCCCTGGCTGTGCCCATACATTCACAGGGCTGTGCCTGTGGCTCTTACATGTTCATTGACCGCAGTAGCACCAGAAAAAATGTGCCCTTTCACAAGCATCTTCCATGCCCACACAGCATCCAAAATGCAGGGTCAGATCCTCCAGCCTGGCCAACATTGGATGCAAGGCAGTCTCAAGTGCTTTTTAGGGTGATTTGAGGCGTAGACATCCTAGGAGGTATCAGCCCTCCAGGAAACATCAGGTGGCTTTGGGTACCAGTTCTTCCCACAGCCATGAGCTCGGGGAAGAGCAAGAGCAGCGTGGTTGCTCAGAAACAGCAAAGCCCAGGGTAAGACAGGTTATGTTTATGCCTCCAGGGCTGACATCCTTAGACACATCTTAGAGATGTTTTAGCCTTAATTCTGGTCCTTAAGCTGCTGCCAGTAGAGCCAGGACATTTGGCTGAAGAAGGGAACAGCAGGGCACAAGCCACCTTCTCTCATCCCATCGCCTGAGCTGCCAGTGAGGCACAAAGCAGCACTGGAGAAACAGCCCCACCTGCATGAACACCCATCTGCAGAGGACTGTGCTGCAGGGTTTGTCATATTTATGCTGCTTTAGGCTCTGCTGGCTTCAGAGGAAGAAGGAGGTTTGGGTAGTCCAGGTCTCCAGTGCTGCTCTGTAATTTATTCTAAATGCCACTTTTCACTCAGAAGCAACCAGAAGCCACTGCAAATTGCACTGGAGGTTAGCCATGACCTTCAGAAAACTATGGAAAAATACATTGTGTTCGCTGTCTTTTGTCAAAACACTAAATAACAGCCCTGCCTAGGTTGGTAAGTATCCCACTGAAGGTGCAGGAGGCCACAATGAGCATGTTTTAACAGTCGCTGGTACAAAATTTGCATCTGGCAAAGATCCTGCTCTGCACCAAGAGCCACGTGAGTTTTCAGAGTTAGCATTGCACCTTGAATGCATTTTTCACCCGACCTCCTTGTTTCAAGGGATGCCATAATCAGCAGAGGACCTGGTTTTGTTATTAAGTGGCAAATCAATCTGGCTATGCTGAACGCAATCCAATTATTGCTTGTAGTTACTGTGGCCTGAAGAAGTCATAAATAAATTAGCATGCTGAAGGTATTTAACATTTCAGTCCCGCCGTAAGCACCCAGCCCCTTGTTCGCACTGTGTGCGCCAGCTGGGCATCAATTCTGTCATGAATTGCTCGGTTTTGGGGGGAGTTTTGGCCGGTGGGGCAGGGCAGGGTGGTCAGAGGGCAGGTTGCGATGCTCGGTGTGGGCCCAGACAATTACAGGATAATCGGGTGCAAATGCAGACTCTTTTTTTCTTTAGTTTCCCTGGGCTGAGTCAAGGCAGGGGCCTCTTCCTGCTCCTCACTGGGCAGGAGTGAAGCAAACACAGGCTCATGTGTGGGTCCGTGGGCACAGGGAAGTTGAGAAAAGGCACATTACAGAACCCCAGGCAGCTCCCAGGGGGATAGGGCTGAACCCGTTGCTTGCTTTCCTTCTCTTACTGCTATTCCCAAAGCACCCCAGCTGTTTGGTTTTAAGTTTCAAACCTTATTTTCAGAGGGTTTGGGTTGTTCAGTGGAAATAAAGCATCTCATAGTATACAGGCACCTAGTTACTCATTACCTCGTTAGCACAATGATGCATGAATGGCCGCACAAGTAAAATGATGCTCAGCTGCAATATAAACATAGTCAATGTTAAACAGACTCAGTTAAAAAAAGTATTCCTTACATCTGGCTTTCTTTTGGTGGGATTTTTTCCCTCGTCTTCTTTCTCTTCCTTTCCTCCAGGCTTTTTTTCTACTTCTGCCCGTTAGGATCTGCCCTCAGTTATGACAGTATGGGGGGCAAGTGCTGCGAGGAGGGAAGGTGCCCCTGTGCAGGCAGCCTGCAGGCAGCTGCCACGCAGACCCCGCGCCCATGCCCGTGCCCATCCCCAGCTGAAGCAGCGAGCACAGTGAGCTCTGCCCACGTGGCTCTAATGGCAAGGAGGATGCTGGTGTTTACCTTTCAAGCTTATTAATATTCAACTGTAGGGTCAAGTGAATAAATTTTTCTAAGTTGTTATTATTTTTATTGTTGTTGTTATTATTATTATCATTATTCACTTTTTCTGTCAGGGAGTGTATAAAAATGACATTCACAATCCTGTGCCACCATCTACTTGATTTTGTCCCTGGTCACTTGGTGATGCAGAAATCAGTTGTCTTCACTAGTTTGGCAAAAAAAAAAAAAATACCCACAGATTTTGCATCAAAGCAGGTGGCAGCTTCTCATTGCTGTTTGTCACAAGCATCAAGCCTTCTTCAGCCATCCAGCAGTTTAAGGAGTTTGTTTTGAAGGAATAAAAGGATGAGAGGGAAATGGGGTATTTCCTATGGATTACCGTGTTTATTTGCTTGGGCTTGCTTGTTTCTCTGCAAGGGGAAATCAGCAGGAAAAAGAACTTCTAGTGAAAGCTACAAAAGGGGACAACTTCCAGATTTCCCTCCAGATATTTCACACAACCCTGCATAAAATGTTTGGAAAGCTGCTGTTGAAATCAGCTCCCCTCAAGAGCTGTGCTTTCCTTCCCTGACAGGAGCAGAACGGTCTGTTATGGGGTTTCTATTCCTCAGTTCTGGGTGTTATCTGAATTTTAGCTAAAATATCTGAAACCTTGAGATTTGCCATTCTTCTTCTCAGTGGGTGCCTTGTAGTCTTCTCATTCCCCTGGACGTGGTGCCATGGAAAGCCACCAGGCCAGGGACCATCCACATCTTGATCTCCAGAGCTTCTCCCACAGGGTTGAAGAGCAAAGCGATGGCTGCTGCATGCTGCCCCAGTTGCTCTGAAGAATGACAGGCTAGAGCACACTTCACACATATCCTGTGTATCAGCCTCAAAAGTTAAAAATCTAGAGACATGGCTTGAAAAACCTTCGTATTTCTAGGTAGGCTTTAGCCCATAGGCCTGAATTCAGAGGTCATAAGATTTCTCATTTGACTTGTGAAGTGGAAGCAGGAGGGGCAGGTTTCTGTGGGGTGTATTGGCACAGTCCTCAGACTTTATTGAAGGTCTGCACCAGCTCAAAATCTGAGTCTGTGTGCTCTTCCTACAGGGTTTATTTATTTTGGCCATGTGCAGGTGGAAGTACTGAGCCCAGCGCTGGCGGCTGCAGGAATGGTGATGCTGTAAGGGCTCTGGGAACATGTGGGCAGAGAGACAACCTATGTGATCACCGCTGGAAAAACCCACCATTCACCACCAATTATCACACTCAAGGTCTCAAGAGAAGCTACAATTATTCCCTACTCCAAGTCTAGAACAAATCAGCATTTTCCCAGTAATTGTAGTGTTGTAACTACTGTAGATGTTGACTTTTTAATAGCAAACACTGCTCAAGCATTAGATTTACAATCATGTTAGTTAGCTTTAGTGACTTGGGAATCAATTACCTTGCCGTACAACATGACCAAAGATTATAGGGTAGCCCATGTAATAATTTATACTGCCATCTAGGAGTGAAACTGTAACTTCATCGTTTTGCACAGAAAGACACTCTGTTTGCACAGCAATAATTCCAGTAATAATAATAATAACCATAAAAAGGAAAAAAGGAGGAAAAGAGTGATTACAAAATAGGTGAAGACCTGAGTACAGATAGGGCACTGGGAGGTGTTGGGAGCTTTGCCATTATCAATTATTATTCAGAGTGACAACAGCAGCAGCATTTTGTTAATGAATGTGTTTTACCAGTTCAATTCACTTGGCTTGGCAAGTGAGGCTGCATGGCTCTGCCCTGCAGAAGGGTTGTCCCAGCCCAGTCGTTGGGACACGCAGCCAGCGTGTCATGTCATCAGCGACACAAAACTCACACCCAGCCCCAGTTAACCAATTGCCCTCTTAATTGATGTCAGCACTGATTACCTCTAGGATCAGTTTTGCAGGCAGCATTTTTCCCATTTTCTGCCCACCTCTGCCTCCCAGCACTTGTTCCCACACTTGACTCCTTTCTCCCGCTTGGGACAGGAAAAGCTTGTGCCTATTTCTCTAGGCCCTTCTGCACAAAGCAAACATTTTTTCTTTAACTCCTTTGAAACAAGACCACCCAGCTCAGCTTTTCAAGCCTGTGTTTCCAAGCAAATTACAGAGAAAGAGCATTATTTTTTTTTAAGTCCTGCAAAGGAATTGCCACTGTGACCCTTTAAAAATTGGCTTTGTCCGTCTTCCTCTCATTTATGTCCCATTTATTTCAGTCCTTAGTAGGCAGCTGAGCATTCTGAACCCACCAAGCAGTGGTTCCTCATGAAACAAGGATCAGTGAAACTATGAAAGCTGGTTACTGGCACATAAAAAGGAATAGGACAGGGCCTTCCATGTGCAAGTGTTCATCACTGGACAGTAACAAGTTTAAACCAATATACCAGACTATTTTCTTGACCCTAATCAGCAAAGTATACCCTGTTTTTAAAAGTGCTAAGACTCAAAATTATTGACTGCATTAAAATAACAGAATTAATAAAATGCATAGAGTTGGGATGTCTTGTCCTTCACCTTCTGGAATTAGGCCAGAAGAGCAGGTTTTCAGAAAAAACGTCATCTATCATGAGATTTGGCAACCTTGCGCTCTCAGATTGTAAGGTCACTGACACTGTGGAAAGGCAGCTGCCTTTGGAATGAGGAGGAGGGGGCGAAGCGTCTGCCTGCGAGCTGGGGGATGGGAAAATTAGCATTGCTTTAAGTGAGGAGCCTGAGCTGCAGTGGGGAAATAGCATAGCCACCCCTCTGAGATGGTCCAAACCCACTGGGAACGTGCAACCCCCGCTCCACCCGTGCACCCAGCAGATGGGTGCATCCAAACTGCGGTCCATGGAGAGCAGCACAGCCCTGCCACCGCCGGTGCGGTGGGACATGGGTGAGAATGTGCCTCCCATCCACAGTGGCGGCTCCCAAGCAATTTGCAGACAAGGCACAGGGGATCCTTTTATCATTAGTTTCCCTTGTTAGAGCAAGAATGTGCAAAGGATAACGTATGAATGCAGTCAACTCCCTGCAGAGGTTTGCACCTATTTCAGAAGCACAGTTTAGTTGTGTCCTGCACCTTAGCAGTGATATTGCAAACATCAGGGGCTGTGGTGCATTTGGGTTTTATTCCCTCTCTTTCTTCCATGCAGCTCCCATAAAAGCTGCTGTGGAAACTCTTGTTTTGCCTGAAAATATGCATTTGACCAAATATGACCGTATTTAAGCCTGTTCAATTGCTTTAATAACAACCCTTCCAACACACTTAATCTGAAAATGTTTTCCATGTACTCAAAATCTTATAAACAAAGATTGCAGTCCCCATCAGTGTGTTCCTGCAAAGCCAAAACCCAAACATTAGTTGGTTTATTGTATAGCTTAATTGCTGTGTATCCTGTCTGACTGGTGGCATACACTGCTATAGCTAATCTGAATGTAATTTCTGCCCTTTTTTAAAATAAAACAAGCTCAAGGGGTCATTGTAAAAAGTATCACCTTAGTAAGAGTTAACTCGTGTTATGTCCAAAGTTTATATTCACCTCTCAGAGTTTAACAAGTTACTCTTCACAGTCTTCCCAGGAAAGAGGGAAGTGTGTTATGACAAAATTGGGGTTATAGGTGAGGAAAGAGAGATAGTGCAGCCAAAATGTTACTGAGAAATGGGAGGGAGAGAACAGATCTGAGCATAAACCCATCCTTCCCCATCCTAAGAACAAACACCTGGTTTTCCGCAGCCCAAAGATTGCAATGCTACAGAGCTGCAGAAACTACAACTGTAATAGACAACAAGTACCAATTCTGCTGGTAGTTGAGGAGTTGCTGGTAGTTGAGGAGTTGATGGGGTTCACCAGTCTTCAGAGACAAAATATCTCCTGCTTCCCACTTCCAGGAGTCAAAGTGGTCATGGAAAAAATGTGCTACAGTGCAAGTCCCACACCTTGCCTGCAAATGCTAGCTCTGAGGTAGTGTCAGCCAGGTTAGAGCTACACCCAAAGTGGGAATTGGACGTTTAATGCTGGCTTTTTAGGAATCAGCATGCTGCCTGGAGGCAGGCACCCCCATCCTTTCCTGCAAAAATGGAACAGGGGATGAAAAGTTGAGCAAAGGAAGTATTCTTAAAGCCACAGCTAAGAGGCGAAACCTTCACCCTTTTCAGGAAGGTTTCTGTGCTTTGAGACCTCCTTCTGGATGTATGAATGTTAAGCACCTTTTTTTTTTGTGGGGGAAGAATCAGTGCCACTTATCCTACAGATTCGCATGTGTCTGCAAGGCTTGTTACAGCCGTTTAGGTGAAAGACATAAAGAGTCCTCAAAGCAGGGATTGATACCCAAGACTCTCCTCAGCCAAATAGCAGCCAGCAAGGACTGCTAACTCCCATCGACGGGCCACTTCCAGGCTCTCC
This sequence comes from Phalacrocorax carbo, assembly GCF_963921805.1. Classification (NCBI taxonomy): domain Eukaryota; kingdom Metazoa; phylum Chordata; class Aves; order Suliformes; family Phalacrocoracidae; genus Phalacrocorax; species Phalacrocorax carbo. The sequence continues at coordinate 8,199,145 of NC_087513.1, read as the reverse complement.
TGCCCTTTTTGGAGCTGGTCTCTGTGTGGCCCCATGCAAACACAGCTAGACTTCGCAGAGACAATGCTTGGAGCAAACCATGCAGGCTGCAGGGTGCTCAGAAACCAGGCCACCACCACATACGGAGGGGAAATGAGCACCTTTTATAGAGTGAATTAATCAAGCACTTCAATCTTCTTAGCTGAAGGTTAATAGTCTTGTGGTGACCACCCTGGACAGGGTATCAGGAAAGCTGCGTTTTATTTCTGGTACGCTTCAGTAATGAAAAGGAAATTGTTTTCAGGCAAGCGATAGAAACCCATGCTCCCAGAGACATCAGATACACAGCAATTAGACTCAAGTTAAACAATAAATCAAGTAACACTGAGCCTTTGGCTCTAGCAGAGCACCATTATGACTAGTGCTATGTTTATTTAGAAGATGCTGAGCCCATTTTAATGTTTTAATATTAAGTGTAATTTGGGTGTTTGTTATTAAAGCAATTGACTGGGAATAAATGCAAACATTATTGGTCAGATAAATATTTTCTGGCAAATAAGATCCGTTCATTGCACTTTCATGACATGAGGGCTTTCTTGCTCCAAGATTTATTTTCTGTTTGCTTCCTCTCTTTGCAAGGATTGCCTCATAAACATTAAAAAAGCCAAAGCAAACCAAAGTGTAAAGTAGAAATCACCGATTAAACTGTCAGAAATGGAGCAGCCTTTGTTAATCACTGACTCATTAGCTGGGGGACTCAAGTTCGCACGAAGGCTTTGGTGTCGCAAGGTTTGCGATTTATTCCCACGTCTCTCTCTCTCCAATTTGGTACGGGATCTTACCCAGATAAATTGATCTCTCTATGACTCCATTTTCCCATCTGTTCAACTTAGGTAATGATCTTGCCTCACAAAAATAGTGAAAACATTCAATAAGAAAAGGTTACCTTGAAACCCACACCTGCACCTGAAATTAGGTTACCCCCTACTAACACCTACAAGAGCTTTGGCTAGAACAGCTATTTCCTACTGCACCCCAGAGGTTTCCCCCATTTTGTGTGGTGGGCAAGCAAGAGAGGAGAGAAAAACATTTTAAAAAATAGAAAGGTATGACCAAAAAGTAACAGAAATTAGAAAGCAAGCTAACAGCAATTTTTTTTTCATTTGCTAAAATTGTCATTTGGCCGTGTCACTTTAGTATCTCATGAACCCTTTTCTTGATGTTTCAGTGATGTATTAAAAGCATTGGCTAACTGGCTTTTGATTTTGTAAAATTTATTTAGCAAAAGTTGTTAATAATTATTTCAATGTCACTTTGGAACATTCTCTGGATTTTCTGCAAAGTGTGGCACCCTTTAAAATAGAAAGCTTTTCCATCCAGTGTAAGCTTTACAATCCTCAGCAGAAGGCAGTGTAAAACTACAAAAAATTTCTTCATATCTGACATCATGCAAAGTACAAAGACTACATCAGTACAAAAAGCCAAACAAATGAGAATTAGTTTGTTTTATTCATGCATACAAAAGAAAGTACCTCATTATGTAGCTCCATGCAAGAGGTACATGTAGATTTGGCTTAACAGGAGGCATGTTTCTGGGCTCGGATCTTTCAGTGACTCATTTCATGTCCTTCACAATTACTTTTGCTGCCTTTTGTCATCCAGGAAGGCTTTTGGGTGGCTTTCACCAGTGCCAATCAACTGCAACATCTGAGGACAGGGTGGGGACAATAATCTCGCCTTTCTTCAGCCTTGTTCTCAGGTTCTTGTCATTTACTCACTTGCTATTTACTCAGCTGTTCGCTTCCATCGATGAGTTTGGTCCACTTGCCATTGTAGGAATGAGATTTCTTCTTATTAGTCACATTTTATTTCTGTCTGCCCTGTGGTCATATCAGTGGTCTACAAGCATCTTTCCAAGCTGGCATGTCAGGTGAAAACGGCAATATTCTGGGAATAGCAAGATGTTCCTGAGCCAGAGCGTTGCTCAGCTTTGAAGAAAAGGGGAGTGGGGTCCCCCATGTCCCCTCCACCCCATGGGAGTGTAGAAGGGATTGGTGAGGACCTGACCTCCAGCAGAGCGGGGAACCCTCACCCCTCCTGTTCCTCCTGCAAGGCCAGGGATGGCTCCCAGCACTTTCCATCAGGAAGATTTCCTTCTCTCTTCTCACCCCCAGCTATCGGTGGGTGAAAGGGGGTGACTGCAAGAACAGCCCTTATCCCTGGTGTCACCCCACCAAGGCATGGGTCACCCAGGGAGGGCTGGTGGTACACCCAGCTCCTCTTCATTCCCTTATGCACACTGCAGCTGTTCGCTTTGGTTGGCCTCTGGATGCCAGGATTACCCGGAGATAATTGGGACGCAGGCGACTCACATGTGAGCCCTGTCCCTCTCCACGCCAGCCCCAGGCTGGAGCTGGAGGCAGCAGGCAGGGTTTGCCAGCCCACAGGTCATAGCATCATCCAGCTGGAGTTGGCTTGTCCCCACCATCCATTTCAGCTGTCGCGCGAAGACCAAGCTTCATTTGCCTACATAATAATCCTGCCAGCATGCGCCTTCTTCACCTAATGAAGGGAGGATTTATTGCACCAACCCTTTGGGAATGTCAAGGTCTGCTTACTTCCTTCTTCAGCTCTCAGAGACCCTTTAAGCAGAGTCTGTGTGAAAATTAATCAGACACCCTGGAGGCTTATTTTGTCCAAAGCTAAAGCCCTGCTTCTCCCACTCCCCCCTCCTTTTGTGCCCCAATTACTTAAGGGATTGTCCTGGAAATTAATGAAAGTATGGCATGGGAAATAACACCCACGGTTCATCTCAGAAGTGAAGCATTTCTGAGGAAGGCTTAAGCAGAAACATCTCATGGTTCACTCAGCAAACTTGGAGATTTTCCCAGTTTGAAGCATGCTGCGCCATGACAGTTGGTAATACTTGTGCTCTATCTGCTAAATTGTTTGCAGGTCCAGATCCAGTCCTGCTCCTGAGTAATTGCATTTTACTTTTCTGAATGAGATCCTGGTGGTTTCCACCTGGTTTCCAAAGTTCTCAGCATGAATTGGTTCAAGGACACAGTTCATCCCAACCTGTAATAGAGGGAAAATGAAGTGATGGGGACAGGTTTGGTAGGGGTACACACAACCCTTCGTCTTTGTTTTGCTGGCCCTGGTCCATGGAGCGGGTGACAGCAGCCTGGCGGCTTGGGTGACCAGTTGGGTCTTGTCAGGCCCTTTTCTACTTCCCAGCATTGAGGCATATTTATCGCATGGGGGATACAGATTGTCTCAGCTGAACAAAGGTGAGGACACTTGCTTCTTCTCCAGCCAACCTACAGCAGAGCTTGTGAGCAGACAAGACAGTGCTATACCATGAATTTCAGAGGAACTATATGAATTAACTCATAGGCTAACCTGACGCCTCATTTTCTCGGGCTGGCTGACCCTTGTCATGGTTAGAATAAGTCAGTTGCATTGATTTAGAGTGAGATTCATGTGCCTAACAGCTTACATCATCTCTGAAAATGGATTTAGGTTCCCAGGTTGTTTAGGTTCATGTTGCTTTTTATGTTTTGGGGCTTTTAAATCTTTTACTGCCACTCAAATATTTTGAGTTGGGTTGTGCAATCAATGGGATTTAGGCCCTTAAACACCTCCCACAAGGAGGTAGGCAGTTAGAGCCTTCAGCAAATCCTAAATATTCTTTGAAAGCATTTTGCTCACCTTCCATGGGTTTCAGATGTACCATACGGGGGAATGACATTGACTTCTGTAAAGCACGGCACCACTTATGGATGCAAATCGTTGTGTAAGTGTGAATATTACTTCACAAAGTGACATCTCCTCCAACCTGCTAGTGCTAATTAATGCAGTTCTGGGATAGACAATATTCATTAAGCTTTTTGGAAAATACTAGAAATGTTCATGTAACATCTCACACATTTTGATGGCACCCACAGTCCTATCACCACGTTCCCTGGAAAGTATTTTGATGCTTTAATCTTTGCTAACGAGAGTGGAAATGAATTGTCAACAACAGTTCTCCAGCACAAGGCCATGGTGTCTCTTTCTTGCTTTGTTATGAAGAACTAATAAAAAGGAATCAGCCTGTTGCTATTTTGGCACAGAAGCATCTGGTTGCTGGAGGCTTCCCTCTGTGTATGTCAAAGTTAAATATTTGGGTTACTGTTCTCTTTTTGGGACTTGCCATGATAGGAACCAGCTTGGAAGAAAGGCAGCTATCACCTGCTTCTAATCATTGCAATGACAGCAGCTCTGCTGCCTCTAGACTAAATGTTTGTTACTGGGCCATTTTGTTTGGGTATTGACAACTCCAGAGACCCTGTGAAATTACAGAAGCTCCTTGAAGAAAAGGACTCTGGCTACTGCTGCTGAATTATAGCTAGGAAACTTAGAGAGGAATGTGCATGAGGCGAATGCTTTTTTCTCCTGAAGGGATGCCCCTGAGGAAATCTGAATTGCAGTGTGCATGTCTGGGAAAGGAAGAAGGGGAGAGCAAACTCTGGGTGGCACAAGGCATTGCCTCTGCATTGCAACACATCCATCCTTCTGCAGGCTTTAATTGAGCTGGTGAGGGCTTCGGCAGCTGTTTCGTTGAGCCAGCAGTGAGCCCTGCATGCATTGCAATTCTTTATCAGGTTTCAGTGTCCTCCTTGGGCTAGTGGTCCCAGCCTTAGTGGCCTCATAGCTACCAGCATCTAAGAAGCAACTGTCTGAAGCTGTCCCAGGTACGGACACACCAGGCTGCATGCCCAGCAGTGTACACCTACCCCACAGGGTGGTGCCCCCCAGTCTATTAGCTTGATTTCCCACACACTGAACAGCCCTGAGAGCCATTCTGCACTCATGTGTGTTTGCCCATCTGTGTTATGAGGCTGGCAACATTCCCCAACATCATGGGAGCACTGCAGGGCTTGGTTAACTGCAGCTGCAGAGCTTTGCAAGCTATGCCACATAACTGCAGACAACAGCTCCTCTTCATCCAGGAGGCTCTTTAACATGCTTTGCTGCCCAGCTCACAGGTTTACCTGAAGTGGGCAAGGCTGGAAGGAAGAATAAGGATCCCAAAAGCATGATTTTCCCCTTGGAGGCTTTACTAGGGATGGCATTTCTCACTTTTCCACCCCGGATAGGGTTTCTTCTTAAAATGTGCAGCCACTCTGAGAGCTTCTGCTCCTCTCTTATAGATCCCAAATTAAAGGTTCTGCAAATGTTTGTCTGTACCCTCCACAGACCCCCTCTTCCACCCCGCTGCGCTTGTAGCTCAGGGTACCACCTCGCTACCAGGGAATCAACCCAGATCTGGACAGGGTGTTCAGAGGAAGGAGGTGTCAATGAACAAGTGGAGCAAATTCCACGCCTAGTCTGGGGTAAAACAGCTCTTTCTGGTTGAGCTTTCATGATCAGCTCTTGGCAGGGACAATGCTCCACTGTCTTTCCATGTTATAAAAAACAATCCCCATTTCTAAGCTCTTTGTTAGTTCCATCAGGTACCTAAAGGATGTTATCTTCACTCAGCCCAGTAGTTTATTTTTATTACAAATGTGGATCTCAAATTAGAGTATTAAGGAAATGTAACAGGAATATCTCCCGCCATTGCAGAATATTTTAAGTCTTTGTACCAAACTATATTGTACTTTCTTTCGGGGGAGTGTTGTGCATGTGGTCCTGGGTGGGTAGGAAAGGTTGTGTCCTTACAAGGGATCTGAGGAGGATGCAGCTTGGGCTTTCACAAGTATGACAATCCAGCCCCTCTTTCTGCATGGTGAAGCTCAAAGGCTGCAGAGGTGCTGGACCCGGCACTTGGGAAACCAAGGAGCTCCCCACCCATTTCTACCCCAGACAGTTTCCATGACATGGCACCTGTCACATTGGTTGTGACGCCGGTCCTTCCCTGTGACATAAACCAACTGATGCCCCAAAGATGTTGGAGGACACCATTAGGATCACACAGTGATGGGGCGCTCTTTGGGCACCTCTGGTAGGCAACCCCACCTTAATATGGGGCATGAGAAAGGATGCTTTCTTGCTGTCTCCAGACTAGTCCAAAACCCATGCCTGTTTATCCAAGGTTTGTGTCAAAGGAAGAGGCTGAACTGTTGTGGGGAGCCTGTAATTTCAAGCTAAGTTTAATGAAACTCCTCACACCTGCACTGAAAGCTGAAAATTGCAATTCTGGGCAGAGTGATCCTTGCTTTCCAGTTTTTTGCTGCTATGCATGGAACAAATTACTTTCCAATTAGAGGCTTCCACTCCCTGTTCCTGCTTCTTTAACCCATCAGGCAAGCTCTTTTATCACCAGCTGAATAATGCTGCACCACACCCTGGCTCTGCTTTGGGTTTAGAGGCAGATCCTGCCAGGAGAGGATGAGTTACCTTGAAGGGCAACATGTGCTATACAGCGATGGGTGGGGAAATTGCCTTGAGGCTTTGCTAGTTGAAGGATCATCCTACCCCAAAGGCAAAGTCTGTTGCTTTGGCATATTCCTGTAGAGCAACAAGCACAAGCAGGCACCTGCATGGTGAGTGCACCTTTGAAGCAGCTTCACCTCCTGTTTTAGCGAAAGTCAACCCGGGAAGGTGATTTTTCATTGCTAGTTCTGAGCAGGGTTTGGGAGCAGGGCTGAACCGCCGCTGGGGTTCAGGTTTACATGCTCTCTTCGCCACCACCACTGAAGATGGCAGAACCTGCTTGAGATATGTTGTGACCTTCGTTGAAGGAAAAGAGCAAAACAGAATTTAGGAGGCAACTTGACATTTTACCCCTCTCTGAAACTATGGGTTTAAAATTCCAGGCTTTTTTGAAGTTTGTGTTTTGGTGGTTTGCCCCTTGGGGCTACTTCAGCAGCCAGATCTAGAATTAGGATTAGATGCACCCAGAAAACCCCAATCTTTACCCTTGCAATGTAGCCATGGTCCCCCTGCTTCTCCTGGAGCAGAGTTGGGTACCTTTGCTGCCTCTTGCCACTGTGTCCTGACCTTGGGATCACCTCCAGAGCAGAGTTGGGCCACCTCAGCTTGCTTGCTCTTAACCTTCAGCAGCTAGAGTCCAGAACTGCCTCTATATTTATCCCCTTAATCAAAGCCAGCCCCTTGGGTGGAGTGAGCTGGACGGGTGAGCCTGCCTCTGGCTGTGTACACAGCTCCATTTTTATAATGTCTGTGCCTTAAAGACAGTAGAGGGAACTGCGCTTGTGCTCTAGTTTTTGCCTATTGCACCCAAAAGCGCTTTGCAGCCCACTTGCCCCCACGCCCATTGCAGAGGAGAGGACATCAAGGCTTGTGGCATCTCCATGGTGCATGACCTTGGCTTTCAGTATGACAGCAGATCAAACACAGAAACAGGCCCAGATAAAATCAGGCATCCAGCTGGTTCACCACCATCATGTTGGGAGAGCGGCTTTGTCATCTTCGTACGGGGCAAAGAGGAAATTTCCAACTTCCCGTGTAAGCTCCAGCTCCATCCTCACCGTGAGCATCCTCGCAGTGGCACAAACACCAGCTGAAATCGAATCAAGGAAAGGGCTCACCTCCACACTTCCCCTCCCAAAGCAGACCTCTCCCTGGCCAGCCTGTGCCAGAGCGTGGCACAACAGCAGCCTCAGGGTTTTACCTGGTGGGAATAAGCCCAGTCCCAGAAAGAAAACGCTGGCGAGGAGGCAAAGCAGGGGCAGCGAGTCAGAGCTCTACCACAGGCGTTGCAGAGTGGGTGCTTTGTACTGTGCTTGCTTAACCAAAAAATTCGTCACTTTTTGGAGGCTCACACACATCGTCCTTCTTGACTGATCTGATCAGTTAATAGCAGTTCCCTTGCACCAGGGTTACAGCCAGCGCGGTCTGCAAAGACGCTTTGTTCCCGAGCAGCATCCTCTGCTGGTGGGTGCACTTTTGCACCGTCATAAGTTGCACCCTTCTCCCAGCTGGGGGAGGGGGGGAAGCCGGGGGTGCCCCCCAGCACCAGGGCTGCCGCCTGGCAGGAGCTGCTCCGCCTGCCCGGCCCCGGGGGTGCCCTCGCTGCCCTCCTCTTCCTCCCTGCCGGGGCTTCCTGACCACTCGGAGCAAACATCCTCGCTGTCTTCGCTCCTCTCCATTATAATTTCAAGGTGTGCACGCGTGGGTCGGGGCGGAGCGGGGGGGTTGTTAGTGCTCCCACCCCCGCACCCTTCCTCCCTCCGTCCTTCCATCCCTTCGTCCTCCTCCCAGAGGCGAGGGGGAGCCCAGATGTTGGCAGGCCCGAGCCGGGTTCATCTGTTTCACATGACCCAGCGCCAACTGCTGCTCGCTGCCCTCCTCCCTCCCTCCCTCCTTCCTCCTCCTCCTCCTCCTCCTCCTCCTCCTCCTCCCTCCCCGGCTCCAGCCTCGCAGCGCGGCGGCGGCCGCGCAGGAGCCGGGCGCCGGGGGCCGGCAGGCGGGGACAGGGAAGAAGAAGGGGGGAAAGGAGGGTTCCGGCACCCCGTCCCGGAGCATGGGAGCGCCCTAGGGCGCCCGGGGAGCGCGGCGGGAGCGGAGGGACGGGCCCCGCGCATCCCGGCGCCGGGAGGCGGGCGATGGATGCGGTGCGGTAGAGCCGCGGCCTGCCGACGCTGCTGCTGCGGGGATGCTCTGGCCCCGGGCTCGGAGCTGAGGGGCCGCCGGAGCCGCCGAGGGAGCGGGAGAAGGTAACGGGGTCTTTGTCTGCGGAGGGGAGGCGAGGCGGGCCGGGGCTCCCCTGCCAGCCCCGGCCCCGCGGGGAAAGCCCAGCCGCAGTGTGCGGGTTGCTCCACGCCCCCCTCCCTCCATTTATCTCAACCGGAGAGAAATGTGGGCAGCATCTGCTTTCCCTATCTTTTTTTTTTTTCTTAAAAAAAAAGACCCCCCCCAAAAAAAACCAAGCAAAACACCCACCCCAAAATCCCGAATGTGGTGGGCGACTAAGGGAGACGAGCTCGGCGGCTGGGTTTTTTTGCACTAGAGGGAGGGAGAGGGTGTGGAGGAGAGAAGCTGGTGCTGTGATTTCTTCCCCCCCATCCCCAGCAATCTGGATGCCTGTCCCCACTGACTGCTAAGATGGACTGCTCCTTCCCTTACCAAATGGCTGCAGCAAGTTTAATGCAGAGCTGGGGGCTTTGCAAAGGGTAAAACCCCTGGCCTGTTTTCCCTTTCCCCATGGCACCTTTTTCTAAATCAGGGGCAGAAAAGTTGCTGCAGATCCAGGGATAGAAAAGACAAATATATAGCTCTGTTTCCAAACTGTGCCTGTCTGGGTGTATCTGCATGCCTTACAGACACGCTCCGCGTAAGGAGGGTTTCTCGGCCACATTGTTAGCCCGCTAGCTGCTGGGGAGGGCACGAGAAAAGTTGTTTCAAGCCTCTATATAAAATTTCCAGGAGAGACAATTGTTTCTAATAATAGCCCTGGCAGCGGTTTAGCAATACAACACGCACAGATGCGGGAGCGAGCTAGCAAATCTCCTCTCCCAGGCAAGTCAGGTCGCAGGGAAAGCTGAACTCCCAGCTTGTTGGTTTGGCTTGGGATTTTAAAACATTGTCCCGAACAAAAACCCCGGCACCGCTCGCCCTTTCTGCCGGGAAGGGGGTGTGGTGCCTGTGCCTGCGCGCCGCACTTCACAGGCACGGCTGAGCTGGGCTTTCCCGCTGCCTTGGGTATGGAGACAGGCTGAATGCCAGCTCTGCCCAGCGCCAGCCAGATATCAGGGCATCTCAGACTTGGCTCCCTCTAGATTGGCCTCCAGGGTCTGATGAGCACCCCCTGTGTGTGCACGGAGGGGACCACCACTGGCGTGGGTGTCTGTGCCATTATCCCTGCCTAGAATCGCCTGCCAGGCACCAGAGAGATCTCAGTGGAGCTAAAACTATCAGACTGATCCCCTTCCTCCTTGCGGTGATGGCAGAGGGCCTGGCAGGAGGGCTGGTGCCTGCATAGCTCCTGCCCACTACTTGGACCCACGATGCTAACCCTGGCCAGGCAATGAAGCACCAGCTCAGTTTGGCGGCTCATAGTTGCTTGTCTTGACCTTCCTGGCACAAGTCACTAGTAGCTTGTCCTCTTCCAAATATTAATATTTTTAAGGGGGTTTTAAGCACTGGTGTCAGGTGGGGACGTGCCATACGCTGCAAGAGGGAGATTGCTCGTGGGGCGATTTCCGCAGACCAGCCATGCTGCTGAGCAAGGGGGGCTGTGGCAGAAGCCATGGGGAGCGAAGGGGACTTCATTTCTTTTAATGAGAGGGGGTAATTTGAAGGGTCTGCAGCTTAGCACCACCTCGCACAGCTGCTTGGGTCAGCAATGTTTCTCTGGGGACCAAACAGGCTGATGGGGATGACAGGAGTTGGTGTCGGTCACCCTTGGCACTGTGAGTGGCCCCATCCATAGCAGTTCCCACAGTGGGGATAACTGCTCCAGTGGGGCATAGCATGTGGATTTATGCAAATGTAAAATCAACTATTTGTTCTTAGGTGAATTTTTGTTTCAAACATCCGTACTAGAAATATGGTAACTTTGCTATTATTTGAGTATAGGTACACTAGTGAGCCACTCACAACCCATTGGGGCAAGCTACCCATTTCTCCTGGTAGATGGTTTCTAGTGGTCCTGTTCCCATGCACCTGAACTGATTATTGCATTAAAAATGCAATTCAGTATTTGGTGATACCTGTGGTCACAGCCTTGGGTCACTCGGGGCCATACAGCAATGCAGTGTCACTTGGCACAGAGAGCATCTTCTGCAGAGATCGTCAAATTGTTTAGCCAAGTCAAGAGCTTTGGTTAGTGCATTGGGTGTTGTTAGTAGGGACATATGGCTGGGAAAGACTTCCCGAGTCACAGAGTCTAGTCCCAAGTACCAGAGGTAATTACTGTTATGCATATCCCCTTTGTTGCTGCGGCTGCTTGCTGTATGACTAACAGAAGATGGTTTGAATGCAGCTTTACAGACAGCAAAAGCAAAGTAAAACTGCATGGTGTGGATGAGGGAGAAAAGGTTGTGTTAGGGAGAATCTGAAAGGGGCTGGGGAGTGACTGAAGTCTCGAGTCCCAGCCTGGTAGGACTGCAAAGGAGAAGGATGGGTCACATCTTGTGAGAGGGGTGAGACACACAGGGAAGGTATAAAAGGAGTGTGTTGATCCAACACCAACTAGATTTGGGGTCAGGGCTTAGTCCCCTGAAGATGCAGGAAGGCATTGCAGCACCCACTTCTGGGCTAAGCAAGAGCAGGCCGTATTGCTGGGACAAGCAAAGGCTGCTGTCAGGCATGAGGCCATGCTCACGCTCAGCTCTCAGGGACCTTGGGTGTCTTTCATTCAAAACACTCTAGGTTTGAGGCAGTCAGTATTCCTGTGCCTCTGAGCTGCACCATAAATCTCCATCTAGCTGGGAGCCATCCTACAAACTCCCCATCTCTTGGGGAGCTGGGAGAAGGCAGTGCTGTGGGGTGAGCTGTAAGAGCAGGTGATGTTGGCTCCCTGGGGTCCCCATGCTTCGTCGCAGGACAGGGAGTGCTTGGGTGCACAGCTGGATCCCAAGGTCACTCAGCAATGTCAATCTCCAGTCATCCTTGCTGGCTCGCTCCTTCCAGCAGCTAGAGGTGCTGATTGCCCTGCAGCCCCAGTGCAAGCAGAGCACAGCAGCCTGGCAGGCAGCAAGGTCTGACAAGGTTAAGCTGTGGCTGAATTGCTTGCAAGCCTCCTCCAGCCCCAAATCCCAGTTTGTCCCAGCCTCTCTCAGGCCATATGGGTCCCTGAGCCAGCAGTGGATTGCCCAGCATGGCCTTGAGGACAGCTGCAGCAGACAGCATCCCCTGATATTTCTTGTCTCCCAGACTTTTAACAACTTAATCCCAATCTCCCCTGTAAATCTTAATATGTGCCATCTCCTAGAATGCCACAAATTATTTTCTAAGGCAGCACAATGAGTTGGAGCTCCTGTCTTTGGCTTCAGAGATGAATCCTATTAAGAACCAGAAAAGACTTTGACTGGTTTTCTCCCTGTTCTGACATTGAGAAGAGGCCCCGACCAGACGTTTGATCAGCGTCAAGTTTCTGGGAGTACTTTCATGTTGACGAATCGCACGCACGTAGGGTTTGATCCTGCCTCCCTCTGCTCCAAGTCACCTTTGCACTCCACCTACTTACAGGTCAATGGGAGCCTGGAGGTTTATGCCTTGCCTACATCTGGCTCTGGTAGGCTGCCTGCCAAAATAACTACAAGAAGATCCTGATGTACCTCTGCCTCCCAGTGTGTCCCTGCTTCGTGGTTGTGTTAGGCCTCTCTGCAGCCCCATGCATGGTGTCAAATACCCTGGGTGCATCTCCATGGGGCGGGACTTCAGCCTTTGCCAAGCCTTAAAGCACAAAGGAGGCTAGGGGAGTAGGGACCGTCTGATTTCCAGTGCAGTTAACGATGATCTTGCTTAAAACCCTCTTTGGCTCCTTTCCTAGCAGATACACCAACCTTCTGCTCTTGTCCTGAGCTTCTGTGTGATGTTTTCACGTAGTGTTAAAGAATTGCTGTGTCCCACCTTCAAGAAAAGATCACTAGTGGATAGCAAACTGTCCTTCTCAGCCTCTATCTGTACTGGTGGGATGTTCTGTGACCTAGTGTAGTAGTCTTTGGGAAAAATCCTTGAGGACAGAAAAAAGGGAAGCAAGCTGACCCTTTTTAACTTAAGTCCACTGTAAAAGGGTCCACTGAAAATATCCTAGAAAGCTGCAAACAAGAAAGAAGTTGATATTCCCCTTTTGCTTACAGAAACCCTGTGCATACACTTCCACGTGTAACGTGTAACATTTTGACAATGGCTGTTGGGCTTGCCAACCCGCAAGGCTCGGGCTCGGTGTTTAGATTATTTTTTTTTTCTTCTTAGAAGTTCCCAGATCTCCCAACCAAAATAAATCCACCCTTGTTTGGGTTTCCTGACCGCGTGAGATTGAACGTGGCTGCAGCCATACCACACACGCTGCAAGCGCTTTTGGCATCCCATCCATCCAAACTGAAATATTTAGCACTGGGAAGTGCTTTGCAGATAGCGGAGCAGCCACAGGCTGACCCTGGTGTTTTCCCACCGGGTTTATGCAGGACAAGGCAGGGGTGGAAAGCTGCTGCATCAAGGGAGCAGCTTGAAAAGACAGCACAAAATCTGAAGCTGAAATGTTATGCCTGTCCTAGAGAGAGGGGCATGTATTGTGCTCTTTCCACATCTAAAAATCATTTTTTTCCTTGCTCTGTGTGGTGGTATCTCTCCTGGCTATGCCCAGCTCGGGTTTTGTGAAGATGCCCATCATCTCAACATGTGGCTGCCACGTGTGTGCTTGTGTACCACCAGACACACTCATTTCCCAGTGAAATGGGGCACTTAAGGGGACACAGATGATTTAGGGAATGTGTAATCAGATACAAAGCTTGCTTTGTGCGCAAACACCCCCCCCCAGTGTGGAAGCAAGCTGGAAAATAAATTTGGAAGGTAACTTCCATTGCCTGCTGCAATTCTGAACTGGAAAGACCAAAAAACAGAAAAAAAAAGCCCCACTGTCTGAAGTGGTCTGGGCTCCCGGGGATGCTTTGCAGCCCTGTTGGGGGTGGTGATGCAGGCACCAAAGGTATCACCTGGGCTTGTGCTGCAGGAGGTGGTGGGGATGTGGGGGAAGGACACTTTTTCCTCACCAAGACCAGGGAGAGCTGGAGGGAAGTACTGAGTCTGCTTTGCCTCTGCATTGCACTGTGGAAGAAGCTTTCTGAAATGCTCTGGGAGTGCCGATGGCAGTTCTGGGGGGAATCTGCAAATGTAAAGGTGCTGGGCGGTGTCCTCGCTTTCTCAGTCCCCTCTCACAGGCACAGCCCGTTGCGTATGTGGCAGAAGGCTGCTCCAAATTGCATATCGAATCCTGTGAGCGTAGGTCTCGGGTATCAGATCCAGCTGCTGAGTCTGGAGACATTGCATAGGGCTGCTCCTTCTTCGCTTCCCATCCTTAACTCTTCTGCATCAATTCTGCACGGCATTAAGGAGGTACTGTGTTTTCTTCCACAAAGAAAGATCCTTCCCTGGCTCTTAAAAGGCAGAGGCATCTGGTACAAAGACAGGCTCAAGTCTAGGCGTTTATTCCAGGTTTCTCCTGTGCAAAGGTTACAGGATGTCCATATTTATTATGTTGTGAGGTGATCTGATGCAGAGAGGACCCAGTCTTGCTGCATGAATAGCCAAAGCGTTCTCAGGCGATGCAACATCCTGGCTTTACTCAGAAGATGAATGGGCATATAAAAGTGCAGGCTACGTGTCTTGGAGGTAGTTCTCCCTGCTTAAGCCCAGAGTGGGGCTAGTCTTAGCTCTGATCCTCACCAGACACAGAGGTGCTCAGCATCTGGAGATATCAGGACAAGAGAAGGCAGGTAGGATGCCTTCATACTCCTCACCCATCTAGGTGTGCAGGCAGAGCCCATGGGAGATGTCCCATTCCCGTAGCCCCAGCTCTGCCCTGCTCAGCACGCAGTGTGCTCCCCGAAAAAGCAGGAGCAGAAATGGTCAAACCAGACTTTTGCAGGGCCTGTTTCTGAAAACACCTGCATCTCTGAGGATGAGTCAGCTCCTTGTCGTTTCAATGTGTTCTGCATTTCACCCTGTCCTTCCTGTGAAACCGTGTTGGGGGATGATGTCCACCCAGCACCGACCCCGTCAGCTGCTGCAGCTCAGGCAGAACCACTGGCAGTTGCCCAGCCTGGGCACCAGCCGCAGCCCTGGCTCTCGACATCAAATGTATGTCAAACCCGCTGATTAGCAGTGGCTGGAAACAACCTGGTGACATATTTTTCCACTGGAAGCATATCAGTTCTTAGAGTCTTATTCAAATCAAGAAGAAAAGAAAAAAAAACACACAAAACAAAACACTTCTGCGCACAGATTAACATTTTCCTTTATTTTTTCCCATTTGGAATGACTTCCCCAAGTGTGTTTTCTATTACATGTTATATATAACACTGGTCAGTGCTATCTATTGACCCGCTGTGTTACAGAGTATCTGAGTGATGCACTGCCCAGTGCCTTGGCTCCTATTGATCAGGGCAATCACCACTCACACCTCCGAATGCTTAGAGATACAGTAGGTACAAAACACTCAGCAAGCACTAAAAGGACACTTTGAGCCTTAAATCTTAATTTGTCCTTTAAAAACATTTCACAAATACTACTGCTTCCACTGCCTTGGGGCACTTTGGTCATCTTCCTATGAACCTACATTGATTTTTTTTTTCCCTCCAGCAAATCACACTACTTTCAGTAGCAAAAAAACCATCCTGTTCCTCCTCTATAACTAAACCAAACCTCCTGCAAATGTTTTCCCAGAAGACTTGGATGCTCTCATGTAATTACCACCCTGTCTGCATGCACAAATGAGTGATATCTGGAAGAGTTTGCTGAAAATATGCCATGTTTGAAGTGTGAAACTGTACAAAAAATTACATTTTTATGTATGTTTACGTGGAATGAAAAGTCAGACGTAGGAGAGATTAACAGACGTTCTAACATCTTTGGGAAAAATAATAATAATAATCTATTGCTATGTACTTCAGTGCCACACAGTCGTTATCAGGATGATGACTCGTGGCGCTTGCTGCAGTGCATAGTAGAGGATGAACCAGAAGGTGACCAAGTGTCCCCAAAGAGAGGTTCTTGCGACTTATAAAAGGCTGTGGAGTCCATTATTGGTAAAGGATTGCCCTGGTAGATAATTTAGATCCTTTTCCCTTAGACCATGCTCTGTCCCTTGTGCACAGCAGACAGAGTAAATACGGAGCTCTTCCAGGGGAAGGAAGACCTCTCCCAGGACGTATCGCAGGCTTCTTGAAGCACAGCTATGCTCAAAAGTTAATGAAGCATCTGTCCCAGGACCATACAGCTTGTGTGGTCCTTGTGCAAAGACACCAGAGATCTTTCATCCTCTTTCCCTCTTCCCATCCCATTTTAGTTCTGCCATTGACATTTATTTCTTTGGGCCACATTAGAGACAAATGATGGGTCATGCCCTTGTATATAATCTGCAAACATGAGATGAAACTACAGAACTTGCCTTAAAGTGCTTTTTACCTAGAAAATAAGTTCATCCTGGCAGGGGCAGGGGAAGAAAATCTCACAAAATAAAGATGTTCTTCACACAGTTTGTCTGAGCTGAGTTAGCTCAAGAGGAGTTTACCTACAGGGCAAGTTATTTTGGGTGTTAACTGGGAGGCCTATCATCTTATTAACATAGGCATGAGGGGTCTTATTTTTTGCTGTTTTTTTGGTGATAGTGGCACTTTTTCAGCCTTTGGGCATTACTTTGGTGTACAGTTGAACAGCATAGAATGGATGAATAGTCCCAAGGTCTGTAAGGTCTGTAGGCTACCCTAGCCACACGCCTTCCACTTCCTGTAGGATGCAACCCTCCAGTTGCAATGGTTTCACATGGGTGAAGCAGTTTCATTGCACTTAAAGGTGCTCCTTAATGCTCAGTGCAAACAACTCGGTGCCTGCTCTGCAAGGAGTCACGAATGGCTGAGCAGCACTGCAGCTCTCTCCCACTGGGACTTGCGGTCGGCCCCAGGCAGGAGCTCGCCTACCAGGTCTGAGGCTGCGCAGGAAAGTCTGGCAGGAGAGGATGGAAATCCCATCCCCTGACTCATTTAAAATTCATCTGCATGAAAGTGATGGCCACAGGGAAGAGCCCTGAACTGGCAGGAGGAGGAGCATCTGGGCCACCTCTATTGCACGATTGTTTATTTATTATTTACTCTCTGCGCAGCCCTTACCCATCCCTGGGCACAGTCAGGATGCTGCATGTACAGGAAGGTTGTAGGAGCAACACAGGCTTCCCAGGTCAAAGAGGAGGAGGCAGCTACAGGATACCAGTTTGAAGCTAGGTTTTGAGAGCTCTGGCATGTTCTTGACCTAAAAACACTGGCCTGAAGCAGGTGTCCACATTGAACCACCTGCACAACTGACCAGCTGAGTCAAGGTTTATCAAGCCAGACTTTTCCTGAGTGCAGAATGGGTTGCAAATCTCTACAGTTTAAGACATATGTGGCCAGTGAATCCTCTAGACTAAAAATAATAAATAACATTGCAAACTGTGCCAAGCCCCTGTGGTCAGCCTTAGCTCCAGAGCTCAGAGGATGCTCTGACCAATGGTCTCAAAGCTCCTACACTCTCCACTCCTGCCTTATAAATAGTGGGGATAATGCCTGGATGCTGATATGTTTTTAACCTGGTAACTGGGTTTTTTTCTAGCCAGGAAAGGGAGTGGAAAGAGTTACAAGGGCAAAAGAGTCAAAAGGTAGTGAAAAGTATGTATTGGGATTGCCCTCTCCTCCTGCACCCACTTCAGAAGGCAGGGAGGGCATGAGATGTTCTGCTTCCCTTTGTATTTGAAACAATTTAGTCTGTATTATTTTTAAGAAAGAAAACAATACGTGACATAAACCAGCGCACTTCCATTCTAGTGAGGAAGCCAGCCTGTCCAGGAAAGGACTTTCTTATCTCAGGATATAACTTAAATCAGGCCTCTGAGGCTGGCCGCTCTCAGAGCGGTGATTTAGGCGTCTGCCAGGTAATACCCTGGTTGGTTTAAAATGCGGCATCGGAATTAGATTTAATTCTAAATACATGGCTCAAGCACCAAGTGTTTTGAGGTTATGACGCGGAGTTCCCGGCTTTAAAGTTCACCTGAGAGTTATTGCTTGATGTTGTAAATGGACTTAAGGACCGTAGGAGACGGTTTTTCATTTCAACCCTGATACAGTAAGCCACTTAAACACTTGCTTATGTCACACTGAAATAAAAGGGATTTATGGACACGGCGATGTGCTTTGCTGAATCAGAACGTTTTTGCTGAGCGCTGTTTAGAGGAAGCATGAGAAATAACCTGTGCAGATGTCCGCGGGTGATGCAGGAGCCTGAGCAAGGCTGGAAAGCACCGCGCAGAGGAAGCGAGGAGCCCCTGGGCAGGCCAGGAACTCTTTTGTCAGCTCTCAAGACAAAACAGGGAAGTCACCAGGTCACTCAGCCTTTAGCTTGCCTTAATTTTTCTCACATCCCTCCCCACATCAGCATTCACACAATGGCTGGGTCACGCCTTTCACGGTGGCGTGCTTTCACCAGGGTGACACTGTGGCTGACACTGTCCCACCTCCTTTCTTGAGGAGGACTCTTGCTTTCTGATTACTGAAGGTGGTTTTTTCCTCTCCTAGCAAATGAGTGCTTGCAGAAATGAACACAACACTTGATGAAACCCCTCTTAAACACATCCCCAGTGCAGATCCCCCATGCAATGAGTAATGTCAAGCTCCTCCAAGGCATGACAGCACTCCATTCCTACAGGACAGGCGAGGTTCTTAAGAACGGTATCTGTAACCATGGTTTCAGCAATTTCATCTTCATTCCCTAGTCCATGGGTAAGGACACTGATTTTTCAAGGGGTGAGATAAAGAGGCTTGCAGGGAAAGCCAAAGGCCTGGCATGTGATACATTCCTCTGGTCCTACCAAACATGTGGGAGATTCTGCATCGTCATCAGTGTATATTTTCTGGACATTCAATCCAGCTACAGACTGTGCATGTATGCTTTAGAACCCGAGGGAATGGCAGGGAGATGTGCCAGGGGAGGGTTAGGCTGGGTATTAGGAAAAGGTTGTTCCCCCAGAGGGTGGTGGAGCCCTGGAACAGGCTCCCCAGGGAGGCATCACGGCACCAGCCTGGCGATATTCAAGAAGCACTTGGACAAGGCCCTCAGAGACATGGTGTGAATTTGGGGCTGTCCTGTGCAGGGACAGGAGTGGGACTCGATGGTCTGTGTGGGTCCCTTCCAACTCAGGGCATTCTGTGATTCTCTTTCACAGAGCCTCAGAGCACTTCCGTAACAAGGAAACTTGTGCTGCTTTAGAAGCTGGTGCCTGGTTATGAATCAGCCATTGGCTACTTCTCTTCACATTGCCTCTATCCACATCTACAAGATCTTTCCTGGGCCCATGCTTTTGGCTCCAAAGCTCCATTTGCCACCAAGTTCTCTTCCTAAAAAAAAGATGCTCCTGTTTCTTTGAATATGCAACATCTTAGTTTTCCTACAGTACTGCTAGAAGATGGCAGATGCCTGCGGATATGGCTTTGATACCCTTCCTAGGCAAAAAAAAAAAACCCTGGCTTAAAACTAACCTCTCTTGTTCCAGAGCACCAAATAGCCTTTTCAATTAAAAAAATCATCATGTGAACAAATCTGAATGGCAGAAGTGTTGTCTAATGGGTTCCTAGGCACCCTAGAGCGAAACATTTCTACTTCTGTATTGGATTATTTCAGAAAGTTCAGCCCATGTTACGTACTGTGTCGCTGACCTTTGCAGACAGGGCAGGCTATATAGACCCATGCCTCCTATGCCAGGAGCTTTGTGCCAAATGAAAATAATTTTTCTCCCTCTTGAAAAATAATTACAAACTAAACTTTCCACTGTTGGTTCAGGAAAGACTTATGGAAATAAATGGTAGAAATAAGGACTGTTCAGTTTCTGTTCAGAAACAACCATTTCTCCTGACTGCGTCCTCACCCTCAGAGCTCGAGCCACTGAGGCTCTGGTGGAAGCCAGCCTGCCTGAATATGGCCCTTCCTGGTGAAGGGGAAGGGCAGGGGAAGTGAGCGTGCACGTGGGCATTGGACCTGGAAGCCGGATGGCATGAGCAGTGCTGATGTGCATGCCAGCACCATGCGACGTGCAAGCCCCACGGCTGGGATGGGTGAACCAGACTGGACCAACAGTCATCTCACTCCCCTTCTTCAGGGCTTGTTCCCACTGAGTCACAGCTAAAGGTTTTCAAAAGCGATCAAGCCCCTCTGGGCAGACCCTTGCCTTCTCCTCAGTCAGTGCTGCTCCTCTTCCTACCATGCACAGAGCCAGCTGTGACCATGTGCCCTCTCCCCAGGTGCCCATGCAAGGATCAGCCATGTAGCTCAGCTCTTTGTGCACTATCTCACAGTCATCCTCATCCCAGTCACCATCACTATTAGGTGCTGATGCAGACCAGCAACTGGGCAGGATGCTCTGCGAACACATGCCATAGAAAAGAAAGATTGTCCTTCCTCCAGGATCTTGAAGTGTGAATGTAGAACAGGAGATGACAATGGATGCAGGCGAGCAAAGAGACAGAGCTGGTCAGTGCGATAGACAGCCGTTTGCAGGACTGGCCCCGATTCAGCAAAGTGAAGTGCTGCCACATGCACAAAATACACTGTGCAGACATCAAAACCACACCGCTTTTCCTCCCTCTGTCTCCCTACAAGCTTAGGAGTTGCCAGGATGAGAAGGCAGTAAAAAGTGGTCAAGTGGGAGCAGGATGTTTAATCTAATAGTTTATTGTAATCAGTGGGCTGTCATCTCTTCCTATCTCCTTTCAGCGGGACTGTCCAAACAGCGGGCAGAGAGACACAGATTTTTGTGTATTCAGCACAGTAATTGCCTCCCATACAGGCAGAGAGTGTTTAGGAAATATTCTGCCTCCAATTACAATTTCTGATTTGAGTCATGGAAGAATACACCGTATTCCTCTTTATTTCTGCAGTCACTGGCTAATGAAACATATCGGGGATATTTATAGAACTGCCATTGTAAATAGCATTTGCATTTGGTGCCTTTGAGTTATTTAGTGTGACGGTGCTTTCACCAGGAGGGTTTTTTCATTTTGAAAGGGAAAGGTTCCCTTTGGAGCTGCTTCCTCCCATCACCTTCCCTGTTTGTGTTGGATGGAGCAGTTCTGTGGGCAGTTGCTGATAATTTAGTGATGAAGTGACGGGTGCACGGGGATTAGCTGAATGCGACGTGGGTTTTCGGGCTGTGTCACAGACAGTTTATAGGATTCTCTGAGACAATGTTTGGAGTTACAGTGAAGATGAATAGAGAGGAGGGCAGTCGCCAGAGCAGTTCATGCCACAGAGCAAAGCAACCACCAGCCTGCTTTCCCTAGGAAACCCGTTGTGTAAATATTTGGGTAGAACCCTCCAAAGGACATTTAAAATCTTGTGATAAAGGTAACTAAAATGTCCTTTCCTTGACAAAAACAGCTACAGTCTGGAAGATCCCACGAGAAACCACAAGAGATATTTCCTTTCTGTAGCATCCCTTTGTTAGAGTGAACAAGCATGTGTGTCAGGTCTTGCTGTCACTGATGGATCTCAAAGTGCTTTGCAAACGAGGTCAGCAAGGCCCTCACCAATTAGGACCCGAGGGAATGGCAGGGAGATGTGCCAGGGGAGGGCTAGGTTGGGTATTAGGAAAAGGTTCTTCCCCCAGAGGGTGGTGGAGCCCTGGAACAGGCTCCCCAGGGAGGCATCACGGCACCAGCCTGGCGATATTCAAGAAGCACTTGGACAAGGCCCTCAGAGACATGGTGTGAATTTGGGGCTGTCCTGTGCAGGGACAGGAGTGGGACTCGATGGTCTGTGTGGGTCCCTTACAACTCAGGGCATTCTATGATTCTATGAAAGCATCACCTTTCCCATCCTCAAGGTGCAGAAGCCAAGTAGGAGAGAAAGCATGCATGCCTTGTGTATGATCACCTGGTGTGGTTTAGCCCCAGGTAGGAACCAAGTGCCACTCAGCCGCTCGCTGATTGATTCTGCCCTGAAACCAGGACATCATCTCTCCTGCACACTAATCCAGCACCTCATCCACACAAACACATTGCTTCAGATCTTCACGTGCCTCACAATCACCATCTGTATTTGTGTATTGGCGATATACTATCCCTAGTCTTTACACACTCACGTACATAAATGACAGAGCTTTTTAAAAGCACTCATGTTCAGCTCTTCAAGCACTCAGGGGTCATGCCACATATGCAGACACTAAAAGAAGTGGCAGATTTTCAGAAGAATGTGACGTACTGAGTTGTTTTGAAAAAAAAATCTGTATTTTGGTGCATAATTTCCATCTGAGCTCGTGATAAGTCTGGCCCATGAAATTCATGTGGCCCATATTCACACCCAACGTGTGCAGCTCCCTGCCATATGGATGAACTGTTAGCTCTTAGGAGTGTGTAACACAGTCCTATCTCTTCACACGTCTTGAGAAGCATCGGAAATTTGGGGGATTGATGTGCATAGAGCATCCCTAAGTGTTGGAAGGCTCTCCTGGGCTGAGCACTAGAGCCTGGTGTCATGTATGGGACAATCCATGTGCTGAGCAAGCAGCAGGTACAAGCGTGGAGCTCACCTGGGAATTGGCTCTCCTTACTTGAAATATCTGGAAGTTCTCTCTGCTTTGAGCATGAAGGGCATCTCAACTGTTAAGTTGAACGAGACGCTTGACTCTCTACTTTCTGGAGTTAGGTTAGAGGGCTCTTGCCCTCCAGAAGGAAACAGTGGGTCTGTGTTGGTACAGGAAAACTCACTCACAGAGTTCATGGTGAAACCCAGGACTTGATCGGAAAGCAAATTCCCCCGCTTCCCTGCCACATCCAGTGTCCTTCTCTTCTGTCAACAGCTCTGCTCAGCCATTGCTTCTTGCCTCTTTACTGGGATTTTGCTTTTCCATGGTGAAGGGAAACCTGTGCCTTTGTGCCTCTTAGCTCTCAGTTCCCCCCATCCTTCTCTGGGTAAGAGCCTTGGGAGTGGAGAATCTCGATTCACTCCTTGCAGTTGTCCTCCATCCAAATTCTGGTGCTGTTTAGCTCATGCTTAGTGACCAGCTGCTCCCACGTTCCCATCTATAGGGCTTTGGTGTTGATTCATTTTCTCTGGTTACACAGAGAAGCAGAAGGGTTTCCTAAACTTGTCCTCCTAGAGCCAGCCACAGCTCCATCCATCGCAGTGCGGCAGATAGTGCAGATCAGCCAATTTGCAAAGTGTCGGAAGCAGCATCTTTCATGCAGACAGACTGTGCTAAATCAGTTCCTTCTCACTGTGCTTTGAAACATTCCCATTTCTTGCTCTGACAAACTAGCAGAGTTTGTATTGATCTGATAATGCAAAAAAAACACATAGTGTGGGCTTCAGACACCTGGTGGAATAATAAAACACAAAAGAGGGAGGGAAAGACCAGCATAGTTTATCTTATAACAGGGAAGAAGCCTGTCTTCTGCCTTCTTTTCTTTTCTTTTGGAAAGCATCATTTGGTTCAGAGGGAAGTGAAAAGCCCCCTGGCTGGGCGTCCTGTCTACAGAAGGAAATACTGTGGCATATCTCCAGCCAGGTTCATTGTGGTCCTTCTGAGCTTCAAGGTATCAGCCAAGACAAAACCAGAAGCTCCTTCACCATTTGTGTTGGTACCCATGGCTGGGAGAAGGGGCCAGTGCTGGGTCTCTTTCTCCGCTGAGGCTGTGCACGGGCTGTTGCATCCTCTCCAGCTCCTGGAGCAGCTCTTCACCCTTTCTTGTGCAGAAATGCTTAGGTGGAAACATCCTGCAGGCCACCAGCTGGGGTCATTAACCTGTAGCATGAACCTTCAAACTGCTGAGAGGCACAGAAACAAGGTGGCACTAAAGAAATAAAGCATGTGCCTTGCCGTGTGCTCACACACTGTGTGACCAAACTAGAAAAACGATGTGGTCTTTGACAGCCACTTTGTCAAGGGACAGAACTGTGGGGACAAGCTGATCTGAAAGCAGTGCGCTTTCCTTCCTCCTCCCGTCCCCTCTCCTGCAAGTGGTGGTCACGAAATGCCTCGCAATTAGTCAACCATCATGTGCTGCATTTCAGAGCTTCACTTTATTCAGATACTTCGTGTTACCAGCCGTTTGCATTTGGGATCTCTTTAAGCCGTGAAAGCGCTGAGGAGGTATGAAAGTCTGAGTTGGAAAAGCTTGCAGAGCTAAAGAAGCTCCACATGGAAAGCAAGAGCTTTGATGAAACACTAAAGCACAAAGTCAGGCATCTCAGAAAATTTTCCCTCTTCCCCCTTTCACCTTCTTTTACTCCCGTTTCATCATTGGTATAACAGACAGAGCATAACATGCAAGAGCTGGACTGGTTCCATCCCTGCCATCGTGTGTTACCGCCATGATAAACTCACTGCTTTATGTCTCGCCTTGGGTAAACTCATACTGAAACTGAAATATCAATGTATACTCACCATCATGGGGGTGCAGCAGATACATGACAGTAAAAGAATGAGAGAGATACCGAAGCAGAGCTCAGCCCACTCAGTTTTATCTGCTGGGGAAGCCCAGCAAAGAAAGCTTGCGGTTCCCGGCGCCCGCGTGAACACAACCCACACCACTCTTATTCCAACCAGGGCAAACCATTGCAAAGCCCTTCTGCGAGCCTCTGGCATAGCTCTAAAACTGAGCTGAAAGCTGTTTAATGCAGACTTCACAGAAAAATCTCACTCACCAAGTAACATACCTTATAAGAAGCCATATTTTGCATAACATTACTTGCTGGAGGAAACTCTCATAAGAAGACAATTTACTGCCACGGCAGTAACTGGCTGACATTTATGAGAAACCTTGTTTTACAAGGTTTTCCATTGGTTGCAATGCCAGGGCTCCAGTTGTGCTCACGGAAAACAAGAAGGAAAGCGATGTTATTTAGCGTGCACGATACTCCCAAGGCATGCGGGTGTGAGTAACAGTGGGGGTAAAGTCTGCTTGGAGTGCATGGGATTGTGCGTGCCAAGATTGTAAATTTGGGATGAGTTGAAGGGAAAAGCTCATTTTGACTGAAGTCGTCGCATAATAAACTCCATATCTTGCACGGCCAGCTTGAGGCTCAATGGAGTTGTTGGCACATCTGGATTTTTGCTATGGGGAAGAGGTCAGAGCCAGGGTAAGACTCGGTCTGTCCTGACCCCAGGAAAGGGAGAGATGGATGTGGGACAGAGCTGGCAAGAGGGAGGACAGGAGCACCCAGGAGAGCCTGATGGGCTCCCGTGCCAAGAGCCAGCAAGTGGCAGGGTGAGGGCGATGCTGCTGGAGGCTGCCAAGGTTGCAGACCCCACAGCAATGGTCACGCACCACCCTGGGCTCTCAGATGGGTGAAGCTTATGGTGGGGCACCCACCACCACCTCCTGGATGCCAGCTCATCTGGCTTCATCAAGCCACAGGAGCGGGTGATTTTTAACCCACAGAGCTCAAGCAGAAAGCTGAGCTGTCCTCAG
This sequence comes from Phalacrocorax carbo, assembly GCF_963921805.1. NCBI lineage: Eukaryota > Metazoa > Chordata > Aves > Suliformes > Phalacrocoracidae > Phalacrocorax > Phalacrocorax carbo. The sequence goes on along the minus strand of NC_087513.1, from coordinate 8,174,060 downwards.
TTAACCCCCTGAGCCCACACCTCCCTGCTCTCTGCGAGGCAGCTTTGCACTGGGGGTTCAGCTCAGCTGGCACTGGAGGGGAGACATGATGGGAGAGGGCAGAAATGCCCAGAGTGCTGCGGCAGCCTCACCCCTGAAGGCTTGTATTTCCCCTGCCAGGCTCCTGTGGACCCTCTGTACCCTTCTGGTGATGCTTTAGGGCTCCACATGGCAAGAAATATCATTAATTGAGCTGGGGATCCATGCAGCACTCAGGAAGATGCCTTGGCTGGAGGGTGGCGGGTCCCTGGGGGACTGAGCCATGCTGCGGAGATGAGCTGGGCTCGCGCTGCTGTGGGTCCAGGCATGCACAGGTGCCGTGGGGCGAGCACACTCCAGGGGTGCTGCCTGTGTGCCGCCTAAGTCCTGCTAAGGAATGGATTTCCAAGAGCCAAAGAGGCTTAGGTGGTCCATATCCCATTAGCAGATAGCGGGATTGTGCCTGTGCCTGTGCGTGCTGAAGGGCTTTGCAGGGCTGAGTCCGGATCTGTAACTCTGCCAAGCAAAGTTGCTCCTTACTTACAGTGCTCTGTGCAAGAGAGCCAGGAAAGGTCTTGACCGACTGCAGAGGAGTTTCCTCAGGCTGTGGCTCATTTATTTCTTGGCATTGCAATCTACAGGACCTTGGAAGAAATAGTCTTTTATACCTAAAAGTTTTATTGATATTATTTGTTAACAGTTGTAATAAAGTATACTGGTATGGAAGCACCTTTGGACCAGTGTAACAATATCATGCGTGGCTCCAGTGATACATCTTAAACTGGACACCCCCCAAGTAGGACAAGCCCATTTCGGGATTCAGGCCAGTGAGGGAGCACCATCAGCATCGCCCAGGGAGGAGCCTTGCTTGCTCTGTGCTCCCTCTGGGATGGTGGAATCCTTGCTGTGGAGGGGTTTGGGGGAAACTTGTCTGGATGTCTCCTCTGCTGGTCAACCCGGCTGTGAAGCCAGCAGCTGTGGTATGAAATATCAGGGCTCCTCTGCTGCAAACTGTCCCCCAGCCCTATTTTTCACACTGGAACTACCTCCTCCCAGCAGCTGCGTCCAAACAGACGCCACACACTGCTCTGTGACAGCTACCGGGGTGGCTTTTCTTTTTCTCCTTCCAGCCTTTTCTTTCCCCTGGTGCCAAGAGAAGGGGGATTAATTTAAAAAACACACACAAAAAAAACCCCAAAAAACCAAAAAACCAAACACAAACTGAAAGCACCACGGTGAATGAAAGCCTCCAGCTTGCGCCGGGGGAGCCAGCAGCTGCGTGCCGAGTTGGAAAGCTGAGCGCCCTGACACACGTGCCTCTTCTCTGTTGCAGATGACGGAGGGTCGCAGATGCCAAGTGCACCTCCTTGATGACAGGAAGCTGGAGCTCCTCGTTCAGGTAGGAACTGCACCTTTCTCCACGCAGTAGTTTGCTACGGCTGCAGATTTTCAACAGGGTGGGGAGAGAAAAGGGTTTTCAGCTGGTTTTCTTAGCAACTTCACACCGCAATTGCCTGTAGAGCTCAGGGAAGATGCATTAGTGTTGGGTAGGGAGGATCTGCAAAGGCATGGAGTGTGGAGGACTAATTCAGGATGTATTTTGATTTATTCTCTGCCAAACCAGTCTCAGTCGCCGCCAGTGAGAAGGAAAGCAGCTCTGGTCATTTTTGACACTGTTACTCTATCACTTAGCTATTTTTTGAGGCATTGCTTAGCTTTGAGAAATGTACTGCATCTGCTTAAAATACCTCCAGCATTTGCTTTTATTGTCTTTACTTGCCATCCCAGGCTGCTGGGGTAGGATGCCGGGCTCCACTCCGGAGGCGGCTGTGCCCCAGGCACCCACCTGCGCCGGGAGTGCAGCCCGCAGCAGAAGAGGCTGCAGCAGTGGTGCCACGGGCAGGCATTGCTTGAGGCATTACAGAGGTTATAAATCATGTGTCAAACACAAACATGCATTAAAATGAGTCTGTGCTCCATCTGCCTTATTTTTTAATTTTAAAAAAATAGTAAAAGTAGGAAAAATGAGAGTCTGGTGCTGGCTGTGTAATATGGGCTGGTGAAAGCTGTAGTGTCCTGAGCTTTTCTGACAATTTTGGCTCATGTCTCGGAGATCACCAATGGGTTAATAACAAGAATTAGAAGAATGTCTTTCCTTTTATAATCACTGCCGGCCAGCCACAGGCAGCCGGAGAAGCAGGAAATGAAACTTCCCATAGCACCCAAATCCCCCTGCCGCAGCTGATAAGCTGGGAGGGGGGCAGGATCCTGCCTAGCACAGGCAAACCTGAATGGGGATTTCTGAAGGTGACTTGAATCGCCGGAAGCACATTCAGCCTCGCTTTCTGGAAAGTTGCTTAAAAATACCACTAACAAAATACTAATGGGTAAGGATTTTTTCAAGTACTGAGTCACTGAGAAGGTGAAATCCCTCAGCTCTCTGAGATACTTGTCAAGTGCCTGGATAACCATGAATGAGCCAGGCCAGGGCTGGAATGAGAACAGCTAAATCAGGATGACTAATTAAACCGAAACACCATACCAACGGTCTCTGCACGGCGAGCATCCGAGCATCCCTGCACCGGGCTCACTGATGCTTAGCAGCTGGCTGGGGAAAATGCAGCCACCTTCATGATAAGGGTACAGCACTTGCCTTTCTACTTCATATAAATGCCTTTTTAAATTTTTCCTGGTTCGATGAAAAATGAATGGGCTATTGGAGAACAGCTCCACTAAAGCACTGCTCGCAATATTAATAATCACAGTTTGAAATATACTGTGGGAAATCTATATGAGCTGCCCTGGCCAACCTGCTTATTTGTTTTTTTTTAATCAATAACACCAAAAAAACACAGTGAAGATGGCAGTCGAGGAGGCTGGTTTGGGAAGCTCTGTGTCCATTTCTGAGTAAGCAGAAACAATATCACGTGGTGTTATTTTTTAAGTGTTTGGTCACGCCTTCAATGGGAATTTCTCGTGATCAATATAGGAATTGAATTGCTCTGTAAATCACACTAACTAGTTTGCAAGTGACCCATGGCTGAATTTTATTTGTACTATAAATTGTTTCACTGTTTTCAACTAACGTGTGAATGGGGAAAGCCAGGAGGTGTGATTATGAAAAAATCATACCCAGAAAAAGCAGTAACCTGTGTTGCATGCAGGTTGGACCAGCTCTCTGAGCAGCACTGTGCCCTTATGTGCACAGAATTGTCCACTGAGGCATCTCAGATGCTTTTCTGGTAAAATGAGGCTTTCCAATGCTGTTAGGTAGCCTCTACTCATGGCGATCGTAAATAAATCGCTTTTGGGTGGAGCAGATGACAGAGGAAGAGAATGTTTGGATTCAAGTGTGTCTCCAATACTCATTACGCTTTGCAGACATGGGCACAGCACTCTGGTTCGCCTGCCTGTAAAGCATGGCCAAAGCCACCAGCTTTGGGGTGGTTTTAGGGCTGCTTCGCTCAGGGCAGGAGGGAGCTGATGCTACCCAGATGAGTGGTACTTTGCCCTGGCAGGTCCCAAATCAATTAGGCTCCCTACGGGAACAACATGCATTTTGCCAGGAGAAATATCTCCCATATTGTTTGTAACTTGTGATGAGATTTCAGATAAAAGTTGCTTTGTAAGTTCTGAGCACCATTATTTTTATTATTGCGTCATCTCATAGCTGAACTGAATAAGAAGATTCAAATAAAATGTTCATCCAACCCTGAGTTTCTGGCTGTCACTTCAAAGCTGTATTTTAATGTGTGTATCTTGCCATGAGCTGGTTTATGCCATGAAAGAGATTATTCTGTAGCTGTGTTGGGCCTTAGCATCTAGATTCGCACTGGTTTCAATTGCTCAGGAGCCAGGCTCTCAAATTCTCATGTGAAATTTTCTCCTTCCCACCAGTCTCAGCCTTTCCTGGAAGCTTCTCCATACCTAACTTCACACTCCTAGGGCAAGTTTAGGAGAGACCGCTGGAAGTCTGTAAAACTGATTTCTCTGCCGTGGGTGAGATCAAAATACCATCCTCACCTGGATCTGGCTTTACACAGACTTACAGCGCTCACGTGTACGATATCAAGGGCTCTGCTTAGAGAGGGGTTCAGAGATCCTGCTGCTGTATTTTGGTGTGGAAAAAAACCAGAAGAAGCAGCTGGGTCTGATCGAAGGAGGGAGCTGGGTACAGCTCCCTTGAACGGATGCAGGAGGGCTCCTGGAGCATCTTAAAACTGCTTAGGCCAGTGACTCCTGGGAGCTGAAATTACTTCCTCTCCTGCTGCCTTGAGTGCTGCTGGGCAGAAACAGATACATCTGGGAACAATCAGGGTGCTTGCAAAAAGCAGTGTATTAAGCAAATGTACTCCTTTTTTTGTCTGTGAATTAGCTGTGATCAGACTCAGGGGTTTATGAATATGCCGTTCGAAACATATCAATTGATGGTTAATGAGGACCATACCTCAGGCTGCAGGAGGGCGGCAAGCGGTAACTGCTCCTGCGGTTGCTCGCAGGAGTCAGCCTTGGCTCTGCGCGACAGCTCCGCCAGACCAGACTGAAATGTTTCATCATCGCACATTCTCTCCCAAAACTACAAAGACCCCTCAGACTGGCCACACAGCTATTGCCTACACACCTACGTTTTATTTGCATTACTGAGCCCCAAAAGTGAGATTTTGGCTCAGAGGCAGCATTTATAACCCCTTCTGCGAATGCTGGCTTGCTTTGGCGTTGGCACGTAACGCAAGGGCTTGGGGTTACCACCAGCAGGAAAGTGATCCTGAGTTCAGTCAGTCAAAGGGCCTTGACTAAAGTCTTTTCCTCCCAAGTTGAGTGGCTGTAGAGTGGTACAGCAGCAGCCAAGTAAAAGCAGAAACACAAGTTTTGCGGATAAAAGAAAGCCCTCCCCCGTGCGCTTTGTCAGATAAATGCTGAAATTTAGAAGGGCTAATCATAAACGGAGACAGAGGAGGATCATATGGAAATCTCTTCCTGAGGGTCTGAAACTCAAAGCCTGTTTGACTTGGGATTAGGAAGAAGAGTTGCATTTGGTATGTGTTTCATTTGATAAATGCCTGTTGATGAGCTGGTGTGTGTGGCAAGTTTACATAGGATATTTTTCTGACAGCGTTTTCTTTCTGAGCAGGAGCAGAGTGTGGCTTGTTGGATCTTCTTACAATCTCTTTTTCCCCTGTTTCTGTCTGATGTATGTTTAGTTTCTAATACAACATTTTTTAAAAGTGTTTGGCTTTCTCTAGCTAACCCTTTTCAGCGATCAAGTCCCCTTTTTTGCTTCTGGAAAGTGGATTTGCCCACGTTCCCGCCTCTCAGCCTCCCTATCTGCTATGTTATTTCCCTGTGACCATGTATCATTTGTCTGTTGCACATGAAAGGTTTGCGTTGCTTTACTTAAAGACTTTTGAGTAGTTGGCAATTTGTTCCTTTTCATGTGGGTTTTTATAAAAGCGGCTTTTTTCTGGGCTGGCTGAATCAGGTGGCCTGGCTCACTCCCAGCTCCTGTGCCAGCTGCCCGTGCCTGTTATCTGACGGTGGCTCCAGCAGCCGTCATCCAAAAGTGTTAAGCCTCCTAATTCTTGCTCTCTGGAAGAGCTATTGCAGAAACAAAGCTCATCCAAGGCTCATAGCAGAGCCATCTGTGAGGTCTGGAGGTCTCTGAGATTTGATCGTATCAAATAACTGGGCTTTTTGTTTCTAACCTTCTCCCCCGGGAACACTGAGCTCACTTTGGAAGCACCAGGGAGAGACGTGGAGGTCAGCACCATGCTTGTCCATAGGTATTGGGGTAGTTAACTCACCTGGATGTCCATGTTACCACTTCTTAAGTAACTCTTGCTACCCAAACAGCTCAGGGTAAGCTAGGTAAGCTTGCAGCATTTCTATCTCCCAGATGCAATGCAAGTGCCTCCAAAAAGACGTCAACAGCGATATGTGTACGGCTACAGCCAAAATTAATGGCATGTGCAGAACAACCCTTTCCAACCTTTTTGCTTTGTGCACCGACTCTGCTTTGAGTGGGTCAGGAGTCCTTCAGAAGCCCAGGACTTGTCTCCAGTGTGCCTGCCATGCTTCAGCATCTCATCCCCAGCAACCGCCTCCAAGCCGGACTGGGAGATGCTGGTAGCTGTGAGTCAATGCTGGGCTGGCGGGGTGCTTCGTGGGCTGGTGACTCGCTGCCACATGGATGGCTGTCACCAGCATGGCCATCTCGATGGAGATGCTCAGTTCAGAGCACAACAGTGTCCTTTGCTCCTCCAGGCTCAGCCTTGCTGGCACCAGGCTGAGGCCTGCTGTCCTGGGGAAGATGCAGCATCTTCTGAGAGCAATAACTCCACTAACAATGGTTGGAGGGAGAAATAAAATGTTCCCCTCTCCTCCCATGATCTTGTTAGAGTTTTTGTAATATTTTCAGTATTGCATATGGTCAGGAAATTTCAGTCAATGGGGGTTTACTTGTGTTTTCTTGCTGCCTCGCTTTTGTACGCCAATAAGTAGGTTGGTTACCTGGGCTGGTATGGTGGAAAAGCTGCAAAGGTTCCCCTTTAGGTGGTACTGAGGATGGTGCCTGCCTGCCATCCGGGAGAAGCTGTGTAACTTTGGATACAGATTTTGCATGAGGACTACAGCAATATATCCCATTCTCAGAGTGGGATAAACAAGCCCCAGAATGGGCTGAATCTGCCCTTGGAAGCCAAAAGAATTGCAGAAAAATGAGATCCACTGCCAAAACTAGGGATCCCTTTAAAAGCACCAGCTCCCGGGCTGATGCAGAAATGCAGCCGCACGGCCCTGACCGTAAATGGAGACGTTTGGGTGCCAGTAGCCGTCCTCGCCGTGTGGGAGAGGCAGCACGGTTCCCTGCAGCGCTTGCAGGCTCTGCTCCAAAACTGCTTTTAACCATCGCTGTGGAAAGCGGCGGCGGCCAGCACTGCCCTGGGAGCAAGGAGGCAGGAGCAGGCAAGAGGGTGAGTACTGCCCTGCCAGCCCCGCTGCCCTCCCTTATACCCTTGCAGGAGCACCACGGTGAATATATTGCTGGGGTTGCTTATCAGGCATGTCCTACAGGGCATGGAGAGCTGGGGTCAGCTGGCAATGATGCCCTTGGTGAGTATCCAAGGGAGGCTCCCTGCATCCACTCTTCTCACCCAGCCTCGCCATACCTGCATTGAAGCAGCAGGAAGGTGTCCCTTCGCCTTAATGCAAGGGCTCAGCATTGGTTTGACAACTGTTCCTCTAGTGGCTTTGTAGGCTGTGGGACGGTATGTTGCTCCTCTCAGAAAAAAAAACCACCATGTTTTCTGGAGGGCAGACAAATAACTAGAGACCAGGCTGAGCTCAAGTGGAGTTTTCTGCTATGAATCTGGCAGGATCCGGATCCTTGCACTGAGAAAAACGTGCAAAAATTGGATTTGGATCATAATTTAAATGGGTTGGAGCTGAAGGGGTGCTCAGATCTGTGTTCTGGAAAGGAGGCTTTATTTTCCCTAACTGCAATATTAAGACATTGGTATAAGTCTGATTTCAGAAACAAATCCTGATGGACTACAGCAAGAGTGAGACTGTAGTCCAGTCCAGGAAGAGTTTGGAAAATTGCAAAGTAGATTTTTTAACAACTTTGGCATTAAAAATTATTGAGATCCACAGGTTTGGATCAACTTAGAAGCTGTAGAAGGATCCTGCCAAGCAGTGTCCAAGGTGTGATTTGCATCACCGGGACAACCCACGCAATTGCCCCTCCACAGCCTGTGGCTCCTGGCAGATGAACAGTGTGGAGCCATCTCTCTCCTGCAGGAAAGAATCCTCTTGGCCTTTCACTGCCTCTCAGGTCTCCATTTGAGATTTTTAGTCATTTTGAGCCTGGCTGCAAAAGGGGCAAATGTACGGCTGGGTTTGCTCACCCTGCAATGGGGAGGGGTGGAGGAGAGGGAGGTGGGAGCCCAGACCGGCAATTCATGTTCTGAGCAGCCGGCGAGCTATGAGTTAAGAGCTTTTCTGCTGAAAAGTTGGCTGTTTACCAAAAATTAACATTACAAAAATATGTTTATCATTGCTCCAAGGAGAATATGGTGCTAGGCTTTCCCAGTCAGCACACTGCCTGCAGACAAGGTTGCTGCACGATACCTAGATGTTGTCTTAGACCAGATAAATGGATAAATGAAAAATGGACCAGAAGAGCCAGGTCTGCTCCCCAACCCAGCCTTTCAGCCTGCAAGGCATGACTCTATTGAGCCTCCCTGCAGACCCTCAGTAAATGCCCTTCAAAAAGCATTCACCGCTGCCATCCATGGCCACCGGAGCATCTGGTGTCACGCTGGAGGCTATACCTTTGAGGCTGATTTCTCAGCTTAGGCTCCAGTGAACCCAGAAGTCCACAGAAGTCAAGCCTGGAGGGGAGAGTGTTTGCTGGGAAATGGAAATGGAAGAGCACAGGGGTAGAAGAGAAGGAAATTTGATGTGCAGAGGTGGGGAGTGAACAATTCAGCTTAAAAGCCAAGAGAGATCTCGGGCAGAGTGAAGGTGGCAAAGCAGATCCACTCAAGGTTGCCCTCTATTACGAGGGCAAAACTGAAGGAATTTGGGTCAGGAGGTGGAATGAGCATCTCAGAGGGAAATCCTGGGCAGGGTTCAGAAACTAGGGGTGGAAAAGCCTCTGCTGTGCACCCTGGCTTGGCTCCACTGAGGCCAACACAGTGGTGCTTGCCCCAAGAGTCTGACCTAAGCCCAGCAGCTCCCAAGGTGTGCCAGGTGGTCCAGGCTCCTGTGAGCTCACTGCAGGGGACCACAATGCCCAGTGAGAATGGACATGGCCCCTGTGCTACGGACGGCACTCAAGGGATGGACCTGCTGGAAGACAGCATCCTCTAAGGTCAGACACCAGCAAGGCAGGCTGTGCAGAGCAAGCTGGCAGGTCATGCTAGCTGGTGAGGTTCACTGGGAGCAGGATCTGAAGAGGGCAAGCAGGGTGCACAGCTCCAGGGCAGCGATCAGCAGTGAGCCCAAATGGACATGGAACATGGAGAGCCTCCAAGGGGATCTGCCATGCAGTGAAGGTCAGTTTGGTCAAGCAGCTCTAGAGAAAACAAAGCTGTGCTTAGGCAAGGCAAGACTGGAAATTAATGAAACCCAGCAGGGATAGCTCGGTCCCTCCAATTTGTTCCTCAGCTGCCTGAGGGTTGGCATAGGCATGGGAGGAGCATTATCAGAAGATGGGACAGGTGGAGGCAGGGGGCAAGAGCCACTGGGAGCAAAGTCACGCCGGAGGATGAGTCAGGTCAAAGCTGACCTTGCCTATGGCAGAGGTACTTCTGTGTCCTGAGGAGGTTAACTGCAGGGGATGATGCTTCTCTGACACAGTAATGTTGCACACTCCCCACTTTCTGACCTGCATGCTGGCTTCTGAACAAAGCTGACAGCAGGTTTCATCCTTTCATGCCCTAAAATCCCTGTAACCCAGGTCTGCACATCTATCAGGTGCTATGTTAGGAGCCGCAGGGAACAGACTCCCACAGCAAAGTGCTTACAGCCTTCTAAGAACATAAATAGGGAATGGCAACCATTCTCCTCCGTGGAGTGAAATGAGGGTGTGATTTCCAAAGGCCTGCATAATCAATATCGCTATTATCAGTCTTCCAGAATAAATTGCATTTAAACTAATACAAGCTAGGGAGCTATCCATGAGCTGTCAGGAGAGAGATAGGCTGAAGACATATGTGTATTCATACTGCATATGCTGAGAACTAGATATACTTTACAGCTGGCCAAATGTGGATGAAGATATTCAGTAATCTTTTTTCAGTTGTTCTGCTAAAACTTGTCAAATACCTTTAATTTTGAGAACATATGGATCTTTCAAACTTACTGGTTGAGGGAGGAGTGGCTAGTGACAATCCCAGTAAAACATCCGGTAAAGGGAGAAAGCTCTTCCAGATGAGTTAACTCCTAAAGTTTTGTAGAGCATCAGCAGTTCAACTTGTCCTGGTGACCTCCCACCACATACACCAGTCCAGGAATGGCACATCCAGCATCTACTAGCTCCATTACAGAGAAAACATCTCACTCACAGTTACTTGGGAGAAATTCGAAAATTCACTATTGTTTCTGCCCGGCTCAGCTGCTCTGTGGCTTCAGTGGAGCTTTTGTTTGTGCCTGGTCCAACCTGTGACTGTCCGACTGTGGCTGTGAAATATGTCGTTGTAGCCCATGAGATGCTGCTCCAGCCATGGACAACCCAATGCTCCCAGCCTCGCTTCCCCCTTCCCGGGGCCACCGCAGGGCTCAGCCATGGGGCACCACCAGGCACAAAGGTGGAAATAAATTGGGTTTAGCAGCAGGATGATGAGGTTAAAATTCAGACAGCTCCTTCTGCTCTCTGCTGCTGCTCCTTTGTGGTAGACTAGCCCTTGTGTCGGTGCTGTGTCCTGCCCCTTGCCCCATCCCCATCTTGCCTGAGTACCTCCCTGATTCAGTCCATGGTGGTCACTGGTGAGGTTCATCTCATTTAACTTGAGGCACGCACAGCGTGGGCGTCTGTGCCTGAGCCAGGCTTTTACAGGTCATGGAGAGAGGAGGGCACTTGTAGGGCATGGCTGAGCTCATCCTAAAATAGACTGTCTGAAATGAATCATGCCCCTTTCTCTCCTTGACTGCAAAAGGACTCTCTGTAATTAGGTCTTGGGTAGGTGCTCACACTGTGGATGGTTATGTGTGACGAGATCGGTCCCGCTTTGGCTCTGACTCCTCCTTTCACATTCCCCTGCCTGGACGAGGAAACCCAAAAAGTAAATTCAGGTAAGAATGTGCTAAATGTGGCACAGGACAAAAGCTGCCTGCCAGAAGGCAATGGAAATGGAAACGGAAAATTGTTTTTTTTTATAGCATGGACTGAGCGAGCAATTTTGAAAAATAATAACGTATGTACCAGATCATTTCAGGAGATATTGAACAGTCTGGAAGAGCACAGCTCAGAATAAACGATGAGCGAGGCAGCAGAGCAGATTTGCTTTCAAGCCAAGGTAAAAAATGTACATTTCCAATCCGAGCTAGCATTTCAGGATGGAGCATTTCCCCTTATTGCTGCCATCGGACTGCGCAGTACAAATACTAGGTTGATACTGAATGAGAGATGCCAGGCTTGATTGTCTAAGCTACATTACTCGACTTAGAGAAAATTGTTTTCCATTCCCTCTCCCTTTCCTTTTCAGCCACAAGCGAGTGCAGCTTAGACGAAAGATCTCAACTTTCAGCCAAAAGGCTCTTCCTTCGGCACAACACAGTGAGAGCCTTGGCCATGAGTGAGGCTCCTGGGCTCAGGGGTATTGCACGTAATGAGCAAAACGGGTCTTAAGCTGTTACCGTCTCACTGGGAAACAGTTTCCTTTCCCTTTACCTTGCTGCAGGTAAACACAAGCGGCAGGTGGCTGTGGCTGCATGGTATCAGGTTGGAATGGTTTGCCAGCAGCGATGGATTCCAGCTGGTTAGTTTAGGGCAGCTCACATGTGCTTGGACAGACATGGGTTTCAGCATCACACCCAGCAATGGCACTGAGCGAAGCAAAAGGGAACCAGAACTGGCACCGTGGTGCTGCCAGCAACGGTTGCTGGGGCAGGTTTGCCCCACTGCCCGGGGCGTGCAAAGGAATTTTTGGGGCTGTCCTGTGCAGGGACAGGAGCTGGACTCGATGATCCTTGTGGGTCCCTTCCAGCTCAGGACATTCGATGATTCTATGATTCTATGAGACATCTGCGACCATGCAGAGGTGGCAGAAGGCTGGGGACAGGCAGCGTGGGGATGCAAGGAGATCGCACTGCCCTTCCTGAGGGAGACCTGGGTGCCCCCAGCCCTGCCCACCCCACCTCCCCCTCTCCAAACCCCATCCATTCCCCTGCCTTTGCCCAGGAGTGTGTTTTTTAGGCCCAGTCTCTTTGAAAATTATGCAAAATATCATCCTTAAATGATCCAGGAAATCTCCATCCTCCAGCCTTCACCATATTTCCAGTGTCTGCCTTGTCGGTCCTTTCTGTCTTTATTTTGGGGAAGTGCCTGCTCATGAGGGAGCTTTGGGCAATCTGACATCGAAATGAATTTGTCTCTCTCTTTGGTGGCTTATGTTCCCGAACTCCACTCCTCCCCCAGGGATGTGCTAGCTTGCTGACGGCAGCAAGCCCATGAGTTTGGTGCCCGGAGAAGGAACGAGGCAGGCACAGCATCTGCTGTGAGCACAGAAAGGCTGCCTGTGGCATTCATGTCGGGCACGATACGGGATGTCATCAGAAAAACCATCAGCTTTTCTAATTTTCAGTACAGAGGACACGGCTCTTGGCTTGTAACTGGGTTATGCTTTAAAAAACAACTGCGTGACCTCAGCGTGAGCAACAAGACGTGCTCGTTGTCCCCTTACATTCCTCTCCCAACCCCTCCCGCAGAAGCAATCCTTTTGGATGAGAGGCTGTTAACGCAGATAGGATGTCTTTTACTTTCCCATCTATCTGCACTCAGAGATGGCTCATCACCAGTATGTTTGAATGAAAACTCTTCTGTTATTACCTTTGCTGGGAAAGTGCCCATATTTGGGGAGGAAGAAGCACAAAACTAAACCCGCCCTGGGAGGAAGCTTCAGTCTCTGTCCCGACTTTGAAGATGATGCTATCTTGGTAGCGGGTCAAACCAGACACTTGCAGATAGAGCCAGCAAACACGCCAACTCTGGAAGGTGTTTATCTTTGGAGAAATTGATTAATAGTATAGATTTTGGTTTACTGATTCACCCCTATTTTTGGAGAGGAGACTGCCCTCCACTGCACTGCCTGTTTCTGGCATTCCTGTTAGCTGAACAAGAAAATCCCTCCTATGCAAGCAGATGGCAGGCTAGCAGTGCAGCCTGGCCCCCGTCACGCCTGCCTTTGGGAGCCGCCATCCCCTTCACCCCGGGAATAGCATGGGGTGTGTAGTACAGGCATCCCCTCATCCTCACACGGGCACAGGCACATTTTGAATTACTGGGATCAAAATGCTGCCAAGCTGCAGAGGACCTCTGGCTCATTGCTGTGGTTACAGTGGAGGATGAAGGAAAAAAGGGGGGATTGGAGCAGGAGGTGCAGCAGTGAGTAGATGTGACATGACAAGATTGTAAATAGGCCAGCAACTTTCAGCTCATCCCTGCCCTCCTGGTTTGGCAGCCCAGACAGTGGTAGAGACTTCTGCTTGTCAGAGTGGCTCTCTAAGTTACACTTATCTCCTGGAAAAGAAATTAATTAAAGAGATTTGCCTTTGCTCTTTTTAAGAATAAAATAAAATTAACCAGCCAAGCCATTTACACTTCATTTCCCCTCCTCGCTTTGAAGCCAGAACAAGCATTTAATGCACAGAGTTGTTCTCACCCACACGTCGATGGGGGCAATGCCGTTGCTCACGCTTCCCTAGTCTCTCTGATGTTTATTGAAGGAGCACCCGTGAATCTGCCCCATGTAGCAGCCAGGCCATTGCATGGGACGAGCCTTCAGTTGCTGAGCAGCTCAAAGGCAAAAAAAAATGAGGGTTTTGGCTGTGGCATTGGGATTCTCTTGGTTACTAGGAGGGCTGGTTTTTGGATTAATTTAGTTCTCTCTTCTGAGAATGTTTCAGCAGTAGATGCCTAATGAAAATACCTTTCCACTTAGACTCTGCCTTTACTCCTCCATCCCTATCACTAAGTGGGCAAGGGATGAACAAGCCCATTTCCTGAGGTTCAGGTCAGGCTTATCGTCTCTAGTTCTTTGGGGTTTTTTTGTCTTTTGAGCAACCAGAGAGTTTATACAGATAGGTTATATGTATTAATGTGCTTTAAAGAGAGGAAGCACCATCCATGCCCCTGACCTGGTTCATCTCATGGAGACTGGGCACCCATTTCCCACAGCTCCCCACTCCACAGTTTCCCTCTGCTCCTGTCATGGCAGAGCTAACCGGGACCACAGGCAGCAGCTGGGATAACCCTCAAGCCCCAGTGACCCCAGTGTGCTTTCTCTCTGCTCCCATGTCCCATTCACTGGCCTCCTGCTGCCCCGTTGACAACCACAGCTCCATCAGTGCAAACATCTGCGTGCTCCGGCATGGCTTTGGGTCCAGGCTTTGGGAGATTTGCCCCCCAGCAGGACCCAATCTGTCCATGAGGATGGAGACCCCAGAGCCAAATGTTTACAGAAACTGGGGTGGCCACTTTTATATGTATCCAGGATTTTCTCAAATTATTCAGCAAATAACTGTGAGATACAGAGACACTGACGGTCAGGCACATTCAGTGTGATTCAGAGCTTGTCACAAGCATTTTGCACAGCTCCATCTCTTGGGCTTTAGTGAATGGTTTTAAAGCAGCCCTTTTCCTCAAAAACACTATGGAGGCAGATAGCATGAATTATTATTTATTTTCACTGTGTGGACAGTTGATCAGTGACAGATGTTTCTAATTGCATTAAGCAAGTGGAAATAATGAGAATTAGATAGCAGATTCTTCAGGAATTTACATTTAGATTGAGTTACAATGTGCTATTAAGAAAGCAAATTCGATGTAGATGCATTGGTTCTTCACCAAAAATGGGAGCCGATTATTTTTAATTATTATTGGATTATTTAAAAATGAGCTGTATTATTGTACTTAAAAATATTTGATTTGAGGGGGTGATTTAATACGTGTACCTTATGTCTCCAAAAAAAGACACAGAACAATGAAATTGTTCACCAGCAAACATCTCCACCTCCCCATTAGGGTTATATTGAAAGGCAAATGAAAAACGGGCTGCCACAACCCCAACTCACAGCCCTTGTGCAAAATTTGGCCGACGGCAGGATGGCAGTGTCCAGATCGGGCTCACCCAAACCGTCTGCATCCCTGACAAATTGAATTAAGTTGCACTGATGGAAGACAAGCTGCATGCCCCCCCTTAGGCACGACACTACGCTGAGCTTGGCAGGAATTTCGGGCTGACTATCTGCAGGCCATGCGTTGTGTGTAGCTGATGTAAAGCCGGCAGAGGCAGAGCAGAGGTAGGTGCGCAGGCTGGAGCAGGGTGGGGGTACGAGCAGGGCTTCAGCGCGCAGACAGCAGCAGCATCTGCTGCCTCCAAACGACACATATATGACAGTTATCTCCCAATTCATGCCAAGAGGAAATGAGCTGTGGTTCAAACTGCTGGAGGTTTTCCTTTTGGGACTCTCTCGCAGCTTTTTTTACTTTATTTTATCTCCTAGATTCCAAGTTCAGCTTCAGACACAGAAATGTGTGAGTCCCCTGTCAGCAAAGAGGGGATTTATGTGCAGTGCAGATTATTGTATGTCTCTGTTAAGTGCAGAATCCAAACTATAATATTTTTTAACTAACTAGCTGGCTCAGCTTTTAATTTTTTTTCCTTTTGCCTAATGAGAGCCTTATCCAGAACTCCTTGAAGTCAGAGTCTGTCTATCAGCTTCAGTAGGCTTTGGATCAGATTTCAAATCACTGATTCATTATTAATTACACATCTGGGACTCCCTTTTCAAAGAGTTCATTGTTAAATAAATTCTCTTTTAGACATTACAGACTTGGCATTCTGGTGCATTTAATAAAAGTCTGGCAAACCAGCAAAGAGCCATAGGCCAACTTCTTTTCTGGTATTGATGGATGAATCTTTACTGAACAGCAGTGGTTTACACTAGAAGGATATAACATATCTCTTTGCTCTCATATAACTACTCTCTGTCTGAGACTAAGTCTGTGTTTGAAACTTTTGCCTTTTTTGTGATTTCTCCTCACTTTTTCATAACTTTTCCCTACCAGCAAGAGTTCCTTTGTAGGTTCAGGCATCACAAGGCAAAATATCTTTGCTATCTATTTTCTTTTCTCTTCTCTTCAAAGAGATACTGGCATCTTCTTCCTCGGACAAACTGCAGCCACATCTGCAGAGCCTCTGGGGAAAGTAGACAGGCAGGCAAATGTTCCCCTGATCCCTATGGCTAAAGACATATGGTCTTTCCTGTAGTCCTCAATAATCTATTTCAAGTCCAGCCACTGAGACATTAAAGTGACCAAGGAGCTGGTCTGGAGGCTCTGTTTACACAGAGGGATAGTGTGATGTGGGGGGATATGTAGAAATACAGACTTTCCTACTAAGGGCAACTCAATAGGAGGCTACGCCCTTGTCGTGGTTTAGCCCCAGCCAGCAACTCAGCCCCACACAGCTGCTCGCTCACTCCTCCCCGGTGGGATGGGAGCGAGAATTGGAAGAGTAAAAGTGAGAAAAGTCGTGGGTTGAGGTAAAGACAGTTTAACAGGTAAAGCAAAAGCCGTGCACACAAGCAAAGCAAACAAGGAATTCATTCGCTCCTTCCCATGGGCAGGCGGGTGCTCAGCCATCTCCAGGAAAGCTGGGCTCCATCACACGTAACGGTTACTTGGGAATCACAGAATCACAGGCTGGAAAGGGACCTCAGGTATCATCTAGTCCAACATTTAAAGGGAAGGTCACTCCATCACTCCAAATGTGCCCCCCTTCCTTCTTCCCCCAGATTTATATACTGAGCATGACGCCATATGGTGTGGGACATCCTTTGGGTCAGCTGGGGTCAGCTGTCCTGGCTGGGTCCCCTCCCAGCTCCTTGTGCACCCAGCAGAGCATGGGCAGCTGAAAAAGCCCTTGACTAATGTAAGTGCTACTTAGCAACAACTAAACCATCTCCGCATTATCAACACTGTTTCCAGCACAAAACCAAAACACAGCCCCATAATAGCTACTGTGAAGAAAAATAACTCTCTCCTAGCCAAAACCAGGACAGCCCTACATGAGAAAGCAAGCTATATTACAGGGTGATTTAATGGCACAAGGTATTCCCTTTTGGCCACCAAAGGCACAGGCACCAGCAACGCATACAGGCCTGTCCTGTGCTGCAAGCAAGGATCTGCTAGGCTGTACCCAGCCCATCCTTTCCTTCTGCAGGGCTACCTGGACAGTTTGGGAAGGGGAAATGGAACAAGTCCTATTTTCTTCTCCTGATGCCAAATCAGAGTTTAAAATGGCTGAATGGTCCTGGTTAACACCAATGTCCAAAGAAATTGTGGGCATAGATTCAGATGACAGCTACCTGGTTTCCAAAGCTTTCACTTAATCTACAACTCTAAGTTACTTGGAAAGGAAAATCAATAGAAACGCAGTTCCCCCCATTTAAATAATGAAGCTCTGAATGTTTATCAGAGGCAGACATCCCCTGAGTTAATGGAATGCTTTCAATGCAAGGGATAAAATCACCACACTGTTGAGGAAGGGACTATGAAGCAAGATACAATCACAACACTGGGCACCCAAACCCCTCAGTAGTCAAAGCTAATGCCTCACTGCAAATCAGATCTGTCTCCTGTTTTATCACAGAGGACAAAACCTTCCCTCTGCCCAAATTCACCTTCCTCACCTTTTCAGAAATCACATTAAATACGATTATTCCCTTCACTGTCACATATGAAGTACATTTCTTCCCAAAACTGCAGCTCTTCAGCATTAGAAATGTTAAAGGCATTTACTCCTTGCAATAGGAGCAAGTTTTGGGTGGGTCCACAGCCGTCTGGTAGGACATCAGGAGGGAGAGGGGGATCGGTCACACAGGCAGCATGACCACTGGCTGGTCAGCAGAGATGCCTTCAGTTCCCAGAGGACCATCAAGATCTCCAGCATCATTTTCTGGAAGTCTTTGTGCTTCCGGCAGCAGCACCTGCCAGCAGCATAACTGATCTCAGGGCTGGCCCAGCTTATGGCTGTCACTTGAAGAACTGCACTGGGAACAGTGTCTCTGATTTCCCTGCCTGTGGTGCTGCATTAGGATCTGCTCCTGCCCATCTTTGACATTGGGTTTTATGAAAGCATGAACAGATATATTTACTTAGTCACTTTGATCTCACTTTGCAATGAGGAGGTGTCTGGGTGAGATGCAGAAAGAGACTTTCTAGACACTGGCAGGCAGGTTCAACTCTTCCTTGGGGAAGAGGATGGCCTCCAGCATCCGTCGAGGGCAGGCAGCCGCTACCTTCTCCATGAGAGAAGCATGGACTCAATGCCAGTCGTGGTGGATGACCTTGGTCCCTGGGTCTGCTTGCACAAAGATGTGCTTGGGTTGGTGACACTGTGGGTGAGTCCTTATGCAAGGAGAGAGTGTTAGCTGCAGGGTAGGGTTTGGGTCAACATTACACCAAGCCATCTTCCCATTCCTGGCAGTGCTGAGCAAGCTTTTAGATATTTTGAGAGACAAAGATCTGTGGTGTCCTTGGGTTAAAGCTGATTATGGATTTTGGTAGGATATCTCAAACCCTGATACTCCAGCTGGCTCAGCCCATGGCTAGCAGCATCCTGTGCCATACCACTGCATGGACATTTGGTCTGCTCTTGGCTCCTCTGCAGTGTTCCGGAATAGAAAATGCCCCAGATCCCATCTTGGGGACACCAAGCCTGTGGGCAGATACACGGCATTTCAGTTCAAAAATGGGATCACCTTGGGAAGTCAGTCCCAGTCCCAAATCGGTGGGTGAAGACCACTAGGGCCAGTTACAAACCCTGCCCTCAACCTTCATTGTCCAAAAAGAAAATGGGGCAGCGAAGGATTCCCTCTACCTGAAATGAAACTCATCGGGAGAGAAGCGGGTATGACTACTTCTGACCATTGCCCCTCCTTCTAACCTTGGAGGGACTCCTGCCTTCAAGCATGGGAACTGGTGGAGCTGGCATCAGCATCCCTTCCTAGATCCCTTTCTTCAGCCGATCCTGTGCGCTCATCCTCCCCTTTTCCTGCTGACATTACACCAGCTATGGGCAAAGGATCACTCCTTTCCACAAACCAGGCTGCTGTTGTTTACTTTCTACCCCTCCTGCTTCGAAAAATCTTCCCCAGTTCTCCATAAAGTCTCCAAGCTTCTCCTTCCACGGTTCATTACATTTATTGGCTACTTCTGCTATTGCTCCAGTACACGGGTCATCACCCACATTTGTATGCGTTTACATTTTCCAATTATTTCCTTAGTAGCTGTTTGCCACTAAGAGTTTTTACCCTGCCTGAGTTCTCTCTTAATTGCTCCATTTAATTTCTTCTTTATTCTTTCTTTGCAGAAAAAAGATTTTCTGTTTTTTACTAAAAGACACTCACTATCTCATCCTGTCATTCATTTCACCCTCCTCCTTTTTAATGGTCCTGGTTTATCATGAGCACTTCTTTTGACAAATATCAGGGGAAATAAATAAGCCTTTCTTATCCCCTTATTAATTCCTATGATGAGCAAGTATTATTTTGCTTTCTTTTCTTTTGAGCTGTGGTCAATTATCAGTAGGGTCCATTTCCTCCTCTTTTATTTATAGGGGTTGCTGTGTGACAATAGTGAGCCTGCAGTCAGGAAATGAAGCCCAGCATCCTCAACCCCTTCTCATCCACCAGTAGACTGTGCCTTCAAGGGCATGAGGAGCAGAGCTGTTTGGAGGGGGGAGTGGTAGGACCCGTTTGGGCTGCAGGCAGTCCTGATGTACCCCAGGACGGCCCATGTCCTTCAGCCGCACCGAGTTTTAGCGTTCCCTGTGTTAGTTCAGCAGGTATCACAGGAGAAATAACTGAATATCTAGAAGTGGAAGCAGGACTTGCCTGTGCACAAGGTTTCTCCATTGCAACTTGATCTGCTCCTTGAAGCGCCCTGTCCCTGTTGACATGGGTGGCTGCTGGGTGCCATGACTGCCGTGACTGATGGAGGGGACCCAGGCAGCTTCTGTGCTGTGTCCCAAGGCATGCTGGACACAGAAACCTTTGCTTCTTTGGGACACACACAGTTGGTTGGCTTCATACGTAGGCTCTGAATGTATAGACTCATTAGGGAAGACTGCAGATAGTGCTTAATATGAGTAGCTGAAGGCAGGGGGGAGCTTCTATCCTTTTGTAGATGACAAGTTGTTGACTTTCTCCATTCCCTTTTGAAAGAACCATGGTTTTATCACAAGCCTAATCCTTGATTATATTCAGCACCTTCTGCTGACTCAAGAAGCAAAGAATCCCTTGGGTACTCACCAAGAGTGGAGGGGACCCTCTCTCTTGCAGGACAAGGGTGTGTTAGACCAAGCCCCATGGCCCAGGAGAGTCACGGGCAGGTCCTAGCCATCACTCTGGTGAACCTGGGGGCCACACTCACACACAGGAGATTAGAGGCCAGACTATCAGCGGGGATGTAATTGGAGTAGCACTGATTTACTGTGCCTTGGGAGCTGGACCTATGCAATGCATCATTCTTTTATTTGGCTTCAAGGTTAAAGCAGTTTGCTTAGTTATCCCATTTCTTGCAGTTTCTGACCACTCACCTCCCCGTAGCATCTGAGCTTTGCCACCAGGCATTAAGCAATGCAACCAGCCTCTGGCAAGTGAGGTTCAGCCTCTCTCTCCTGACCTTCCTAGGGGAAGAGCTGTCTGTCTGATGTGTACTATTTTCATAGCTTGCTTTACATTTGTGTGTGTTAAGCCAGAAGCTTCAAAACATTGTGGTATGTTCTTAACATATGTGTGTATGTACAGATAACCGATGAGAGCATTCAGGAAGACCAATATGCTTCAACTCCAAGCTCTTTAGGGAAGGGAGTATCTAATATTGCTGTATGTATGGAGAATCTAACAGCAGAGTCAGCTGTCTTGACTACATCCCTGGGTATAAATATGGATAACAAAGATGAATGCACAAAAACCTAATCACCCATTATGCTTCTGAAGGCATCCCCCATCCCCAGTCTCAGCACATGAGGATGCAGCTCTCGTTAAGTTTAATTTGTTTCTCTGCACTCACAAATGGTGCGTAGGATAAAACAGGAAGATGTAATTCTATGCATCAAACCTAACACTATTATAGATATTATTTATTTTTATTGCTGTTAGATTTGCTAAAATTTGAACTAGCTTATGATTCAGAAGATGGTCATGTAGGTTTTGCATGGGCTTTTTTCTGTAAGTGATTTTAATGTGTTTAGAAAATGTGATACAAAAATAAGCATTCAGTTAGCTTATTAAATATTTTCAGCAGTGAAGTGACTTTGAGTCAGGATGGAAATAAACATCCTTATTCAGGAGAGATTTTTAAAAAGCAAACAAAACATAAGAATGCAGCTAAACTAGTATGTCTTGGGAAATCGTTTTTCCTTTTCCACATCAGGAATAAGAGATTGAGAGCATTTCTAAGCACCAATTTCTGTAGGCTGGATGAAGGGAGATGGACATTTCTACACTTGATTTGAAACTGGATGAACTAGAGCGCTTCAGAGGTTTACAGTCGAAAAGATAAATGGATTGTGTGAGCTGTCCAATTTCATTATGTGCCCTAGCCAAACTCTTTCTTTAATGTTTGATAGAATTATGATCAAATATTTCAAAATAAAAATGCTGACCTCTGTAGAAATTGTTGTTGACCTTGTCAAGGTAGCTTTAACGCTTAAAAAGAATACCAACAATCTCTCAGTGATATAAAACTTCAACAGATGCTACCAAATCAAAATATATATAGAAGGCAGCTGGTTATTCACACTGGCCGAGCTCTTATCAAACCCTGTTGTCGGCTGAGTGTGAAATGGATTCCTGCCACAGAAAGTTGGCTCTGAAGCTCGCTTCATGTTCAAAATTTGATTTGCCACATGTGATACAGTCAGATGATTTAAAACACAATTGACTTTCTTGCAGCAGTTGACTACCTTTTTCAAAATTATACAGATCTCCAGAAGCTGAAAGGCAAGTGCACATGAAGACCCAAAATACTTTAAGCCAAACATTTACAGTACAGATTATCCGCATAAATTTGTCAAGCGCTTTCTTAAACTAGGCCATATAACTTCCAGCCCAGCATGCTGCAAAGAATGCCATATCCATGTCTTTCCTTTGCGTTAAGACAAGGGTTTGAACCAAAGCCCTGTACACAAACCCTCTTAACTCCACAGCATGTGCAATTTGCATCTTGAGCTGCTTTGTTTTGTATTAATTTAGCACAAATTTCCAATTGGAGAGCTCCATCTAATCTGGTCTCTATCTGTCACTGCTGTATGTTACGTGAAAAGGAAGGTGAAAAATCCTCTGCAAACTCCAGTTCTGCGATAAAAGCATGAGAAATGCTTAGTCTCAGCTTGCTTAAATTGATTACAGATAATGGCAATGAAATCCAAACTTCAGCCAGTGTGTCTGCTAGTATCTCTGTTGCAGGGGCAACTTCCACAGGTTAAATGCCTCTGTGTTGCAGAATGAGGCTTTTTTGACTCTTTGCAAGGATGAGGGAAAGAAGAGTTGCCTTGCTACCCAGGCTTCTTCCAGGCCACTCAAAGATATCAGGGTGTAGGAGCATGTTAAAAGAACAATTATACAAAACAGAAAACTTGTAACCCAAGTAACAAAGCCAGCTGTGTTACGCCAGTGTAACTCAGAAGGTCACCACATCCCTGCTTCACAGCAGGAAGCAAGTCTAGAGCAGCATTCCTTCCCCTCACCTAAGACAAGTTAGAGAAAAGAAACAACAGCTTGAGTCTCTTACATTTGGGGACTCCACACCTAGGAACTGATCCCAAACCAGCACACAGCTCTGTTGCTTGGCCAGGTTGCAGTGTCCTTCACCATGGGACCAAACCCAGGGGAGGAGATGAACCCTTATGCTCTGCCCGCTGGGTTAAGGCAGCACTGCATGGGGCTGGCTGTGGCTACGGCTGGGTGACAGGCAGAAAGGATGGGCCATGCCATGCACATCTGAGCTGTGGCTTGTAATCTGTGCGAAATGTTGCTACAGAACCTTCTACCAGAGGAGCTAATCCTTCTGGTTTAGCAATATGTGAAATCTGGGTTTGTTTACCTGATTGTGACTACTGATGGCCAATTTGGGACCATCCTTTCTCTGACTTGGCTCATATGGGAGGAATATCAATGATTTCGTCTGTGCTAGTAGAAGAAACAAGTCAGAACATGTTCACCGGCTCATGGACTCCACTGGTATCCAGCTGGCTAAACTCTCTTTCCCTTGAATGAGGTCGACAGATCCATACTGAATCCAGAACTGGTTCCTGGCCCAAGCTATCCCCAAATGGTGCTCAGGCATTGTCTGGGGAAAGTTAGCTTCCACAGGCCAGCGCTGTGCAAATGGTGCTGCAGTCTGGAGACCACTCAAGTCCATGCTATGGCCCTCTTCAGGTTACTAGTACTGACGTAGCCAGTGCTGCTAAATGATGGGGATCCAAGTGCCAAATATGCCTGGTCGGGAGTTATCGGGAGATTAGGTAAACTGGGAGATGCTTAAGCTGCTGTGACCTTGAAAACAGTGTTTTGCTTTGAAGCACAGACACTTCTGTCTCTTCTTATATGAAACTGATGGTGTTCAACCAAGGCAAAGTCCTCCTGCTTGTGGGTATCTTCTTTCTGCTCTGCTGATCTATTGTCCATATTCTTCTCATTTATACAAGCTCTCAGATGTTTCATGCAGAAGGAGACAGGAAGCTACTGAAAGATCATTAATAGGTTCAAGACATTGAGAATGACATGAAGGGCTAATGAATCTAGCCGTCATAGCTGGGAATGGTTTTTTCCTGGTCTGAGGGAACCAAACTTGCTTGACAGTTGATTGATTGTGTCCTCATAAGTGGGTACTTTTTTTGTATTCATCTTTCTGTGTTTGCACCTCATAAATTTGCTCTAAATTCTCTGAAAGCTCGAAGAAAATTTGTCAAAACTGTCAAATTTGGGATGGACATTCATTAAAGGTGATTAATCCACAGAATGCAGCTTTTGACAATACTATAAGACCTCCCATAGAGTTCAGAGTAGTCTCCTGAAAACATAGTATTTGCTAGAGTAAACACAGAGAAAAGCAAGCAGTCAGCCAGGCTTGTCTTCAGGACAGTCTTGTAAAGGACAAAACAGATCTGATGTTGTGTTAGGTTTTGGGAGAAATCCAAAGAAAGATAATAGAGGAAGGATCTGTTTCTTCCAACTATCCAAAAACAAACCTAGAAAGTTTAAATAAAGAATAATAAAAGTTTCATGCGCAAATTGACTCGGGGCACCTTTTTAACTTGCTTCAGTGATGTTTTCATGGCTGATTAGATGAGCCTTAGATGAGCTGGCAGTGACCTTGGCAGTGCTACAAAAGCAATTTTTACATCAGCCAGCATAAGGAATTCCACACTTTCTATCAAATCCCTCCTAAAAAGATGCCTGCTTGCCCTTGCAATCTGGATTCGCTTCTGCGGTTGCCCAGATCTTCTCACTCAGTTCATGCTCCTGGCTACTATTCAGTTGGAAAGGACTCGAGGGTGGCTGCATATGAGGTTACCCTTCACAACCTCTTTTACTGCCCAGAAAGATTACCCAGGGGGAATGCCAGGTTTTTGACCACTTGCCTTTGATCCCCAGGCCTCTGGAAATCCCATGCAAAGGGCTGCTTGTGCCTGCACAGATCAGCTCTCTGGCATATGGGAGGTACACTGGGAGGCAGTGGACCTGGCAGAGATGCTCTGTGAAGGTGATGTGCATCTAGCCGGCACATCTAGACTGCACAGCTCAGAGATGCAGACTCCTGGGGGATCCCAGGCAGAAATACCTTAGAGTGTGTTGTTCCTGCTGGCACCCCAAGCATGTGAGGCAGACCAGGACATCAGTCTTGAATGCCAGGCACAGCATCCCCTCCCTCTCCCCAGCCCCCCAAGAGGCAGCGATGCAGATTCCCACATGGGACACGGTCTAAGCAGTCACCAAATCTCCTTGTGCTTTAAGGCTAAGAATGAAAAAACACATGTACACAAAGAGGGGGCCAGCCACAAAATTCAGCTGCTCCTTCTTCCATCTTCAGCCCATCAGCTGCTCTCTCAGCTGTACATGGGGACATTAGCTGCTTCCAGCAGAGACAGAGGGAGATGGAGCCTGTACAGAGGGCTGTATAGAGGGCTAAGGGACAAAAGAGGGGAGCACTGAGGCTTTTGGCATGCATGAGAGAAAGATCTGAGCACAGAGCAGTGAAGACAGGCAGATTTCCCATCCCAGCACCAGTAGCAGCTGGCTGGTCTCTTTGGATGCAGTCACCTGAAAAGGCTGTTGGAGTCGCAGGATGATACAGAAGACAACAGAGAGGAATGGGGTCACTGGGCATCGACGCAGACCCCATCTGAATGGGGGAAGTGCGCAGCTGCCGCCGCGTCGGGCAAGAAGGGGATGCGGGATGTTACAGACCCCAAAGTGCCTTTTTCTTCCTACCAGCTGCTTCTCATTTTGGCTTGAAAGGAATTTGCCATGCAGGCTTGGCCAGCTCATGCTCTCTGCTTTCTCTGACTTCAAAAATATTTAAGCAGATTCACATTGCTAATATGTGGGGGAATTAGAGACTGTCAGCAATAGCTTCTGACTTAAAATACTGAGTGTCAGGTATTAACTGAACCCAGAAATGCAGCTATCTGTGAATATTTCGAAGGCAACTTGTCAGTAGGGTGTTTCTAATCCTTTTACCAAACAGACTTTTTTTAAACTTGGGGATTTTTTTGTCTTTGTCTCTCTGACCCTAATAAACCCTGATTCCCACAACTTGTGGGTGTTGATTTTCCAAGAAAAACATCAATGGCACTCTGTCACCACCCTCCACGTTCCCAAGGAGGCTGCTGGAGGCAAGTTGTCTCATTTTCCTATGTAAATGAAGAACAGAGATTTTAGAGCGAACTGCTGATTCTGGGGAAGAGGTGTTGTGTGTGCCAGCGCGAGCAACACTCCCACCATCGGTCCTCGACACTGACGGAGTTCAGCTGTTTCGTGATAAAAAATCAGGCGTTCCCTCGCCAGACATCTTGCATTTCAATGAATAATTTTTCACCCAACTACTTCCCAGCCTGCTTTGATTATGTGCACTCCATATATTGACACAGTAACACGGAGTTGAGGAATGGTGGATCTATCCCATAAGGGGAATTGCAAAGCTGAAACCCCTAAGGCCGCAAACCTTCTGCCAGCCTGAGCAGTTTTGTAAAATGTTATTAGGCTGTATTTGGACGAGAGGGTAGCTGAAGGAGCTGTTATTCAGTATTTACATAACATTACTATGGAGCGACTTTGGATTTTTCTTTTCTTTGAAGTGCATAAAATGGGTTAAACAACCAGGTGACGGAGCTGTTGGCAGAGCCAACTTGACAAGAAGAGAATTGCCAGTGAGTGACAGTTCAATGGCCCCTGGATGAGGGATTTCAGTGTTTCAGGCACAGGAAGCAGGGGCGTGAGGGAGTTACGGTCTGTAACTATCACAGGGTAATGTACTGCCTAATGCATATGGGTGTACATGTGCTGCTGGCCTTCAGCAGATAAGGCTGCTGGCCACTGAATAGCCAACGCCTCAAGAAACAGAGTGGGGACACAAAGGATCTATACGGGCATCTTTACTGCCCTTATCACCATGGTGTTGGAGCATAGCTTGGTGGCTGGTTTTAGCAGATGATCTAATTCAGCTGAGGGCACCTGGAGTTTGCTTCATTAGCAAATGATAATAGTTGGTGGAGGGGAAGAATTGTGTGCGAATCACCATTTTGCACTTTTATTTCCTCCTGATTGCACTGCCCAAGGCTCGAGATGGGTGAGAGCCACTGCCAGCTGATGAAGAAGGATAGTACCCTGCCTGGCTTCACCACACTGGGCACAGGCAAGGCAGGAATTCATGAAAACTTCTCCTTTTTCCACCTCATCTCTCCCACTGATAGATTGGCTGCACCACACACAACCCTCACCCTACATTTCAATTCAAGCCACCAAAGAGATGTTTTTTCAAATGTCCAACCTTCGAACACTTAGCAAAGTTGGACTGAGCCAGCAAGACTCTAGAGGCTGGTTTGAACTAGACACACTTCACGGTCCATCCTGCAGAAACCAAACCTTCTCGGGAACTTGCCGACAGCATCTGTTATGTCTGTGCTCATAAATAAAATAGGCCTTGGCTCTCTGGCTGGGCTGGAAGCCACATGGCACAGCCCGGGTTGTGTTGCTAGCGGTAAACTCCTTCGCTTCCCCAAACAGGGTGACCATCCTCGGGACTGTTTCTGGCCTGGACTATGCCCTGGTGCCTTTGACTTGGAAGGTGACCACAGACCAGCCTGCACTAGCATGTGCTCACAGTTAAACAGCAATGATTCGAGACAGCCCTGGAGCCTGTGCCTGACCACAGCTGGGCTATCAGCACAAAATTAGCTCAGGCTGAGCACTGGTACTGCAAACAGTCTTTAGCACTGCAGCCCTAGGTGTAGCAGTGTCTCGTCTCTATATTCTCATTATATATCCTCCAGCAAGGAGACAGTGGATGGTAGCAGTCTTTTTAATCTAATGAAACGAGGCATTACTAAGTGTGATCTAGTTACCTGGTTCCCACAGTTCCACGTGTCTCTGTGCTGGATGGATTCAGGCAGCACGCGACTGTCCATATGTTGAAACTATGCATTTCCCAGAAACCTTCTGCTACGGAGGATTAGGGAAAAGCTATGAAATAGGGGAGGGGGAATAGATAGGCTTGTTTGACAGTTAATAAAACAATAAAATATACTTCGTGTGTGCCTGCATTTCTAGGGACGTATCAGCAGCTGCTAATACCATGTCATCTGTTTTTTATTCATGGCACTGCTGGACTGTGGATAGATAATCTCTCTATATAACTCATTCATTTCTAAGCGTAACGGGAAGCTGTCACTAAGAAACATGTTTCTCTGCCAAAAGTGGGCAGCCTGTCTTTCCACTGGGGAAACACAGGACTCTGGAGTCCCTCAAGCTGCTAAGATCCAAGTAACATTGTCTTTTAATTATATTGAATATTTAATACTGGAATGCTTGTGTTTCTGCTGTATTTTCCATGATGGCTGACAGAATGATCTGCTCAAGCTACAGAGAAATCGATGCACTTGTCCGATTTTTCTGGTTGAAATAGGCAGATGTTTACTCCCCAGGTGCTGAGCCAGCTGAGGTGCCTGTGGCTCGATGAGATGAGCTCCCAGTTGCACCCATGGTGGTACTTGGGCTACCTGGGTTGCAGCCCCCAAGGAGAGCCCCCTCAGACAGCAGCACTGCCCTCTCAGGACAGGATTTGGCCTGAGTCAGGTTAGATATTTACAGTGTTGATCATGGGCTGAGTTGATCTCCAAACCCTCTTGGAAAGAAACAGGTATTTGTAGGACTTTAGGCCTATTTTAGGATGAGATAAGTTGCCCCTAGAAGCTTCCCCCAGGATACAAGGGGATTCTTCTCCCCAGAAGCCCTCCTCATCATCCTCCCATCCTGTGGCCAACACATGCCCGTAACACAGCAGTATCGTCACTAAACCTACATGACAATGACGATGTCTAGTGCAAGGAGGCATCAAAATGTGTTTTGCATGTCACCTTGTGTAGCAAAGCCTTACTCTGCATCACTTGCATCTCACCTCCTCCTTTTCCTCTCTCCAGCTCTCAGGAGGTCTCCTGTGAGCAGATCCCAGTCTGCTCCCACAGTGGGTCCAGCAGCCCTTGTTAGTGGGGTCACACTAATGAGAACTCATCCAATACCTACATGAAAGAGCTGTGATACTTGAGGGGGTTGACACAGAATCAGTATGACCCATCCCTCATGCAGGCTCCATCTCCCCTTCCCAAGGAGCTCTCGGGGTTGCCCTTCCTCTTCCCTCTTGCCTTTAGTGCTTGCCGTGCTCTGCTGTTATTCAGGGAAGTTGTCTTCACATCTAACTGGGAAGAGACACATGTATAGAGTGTACCTGTATATAGTGTCTCTGTATAGAAATAAGCACAGTGCATGGAAGAGGGACTCATCCCCTGTGGTTAATGTGTCAGTGCTGAATGCTCCTTAAAATAAAGCCAAGGAGATAAAGACAGAGCCTGGGCATTGCATGCACTGAGGTTGTCTTGGTGTGGTTCTCTCTAGCACAGGCTGTGCCTGCAGCCCAGGGCTTGGGAGGCTCTTCTTTAAGCAACGGAGAAATGCAGGGAGGCCGCGCTGGGAGTGTCAGCCAGCTGTGGCCCCATACATACCTCCTTGCACTCTCTTCAGTGCCTTTGCAGAGGCTTTCTTGGTGCAGGTTCAAATCACAGAGCTGCTACTGAGGCTCCATTCTTTCCCTGTCACCTCCCAATACCACTAATAAAGCTCTCCCTTTCCTCTAAGTTATTATTTGAACAAACTTAAGTTGTTTTGGAGGGGAGGGAGGGAATGAGTTTACTACTTCAAGGCTGCAGGAGCTGGGGTTGCAGAAGAGCCCTGGCCTGTCCCTCTCACTGATGAGGCAGAAGCGCTTTGCAGTTGCAGCATTTCAGATAAACCTCTCAGGCATGGCCCAGGACACAGTGAAGGGTGTCTGGGTCATTCTGCTAATAAGATTGCAGTGCCTAATGAGTTCATCTCCACTCTCCTGCCTTTCCAAGAGGGAAAGCAGAAACCTCAGAGCGCTTCCATGTCAGGTTTGACTTCACAAAGGAGTTGCCCACTCCACAGATGAACAGGAATCCCCTGGATGATGCACTGATGCCATCAGGGCTGGCAGTTGGATCCATTGACCCAGTATTGAGGTATTAAGTTTTGTGGAAAGTGTTATGTTTGCAAGTCCAGAGAGCTTAGGCTGCAAAGTGTTGCTTGTCCCAATCTGGAGAAGAAATTGAGGAGTACAGGGGGTCCAGAGCTGTGAAAGCACTCGGCTCACTGCCACACAGAAAAGCCTCAGGGACAGTGTCTTTGGCTATGAAATGACTGGGGTGTGTGCCAGAGACTCTACTATATGGGAGCATGTGTCCCTCAGCCCTTCGTCCTGGCAGGGGGAGAGCGCCCACCAGGAGCGGGCTCTTTTTCCCCAGGGCCACAGCTCCAGCGTGCTGGGACCCTGCTGATTTCTCTAGTAAAAACAACAGTTGATTTATAGTGCATTGTTCTTCACATGCGTTTTTGCAAAGAGGGTCCTGTAGCAGGGGGGAGCAGCAGGGGAAACCTTGGCTGAATAACATTGCTCTGACAGCCCACCCCCACCAGCAAAGTATGCTCAGCCCTCGCTGCTCCAGCTGAAGGATTTCTGCTGGTGTAACCCGTCCAAAGTTCAGGCCAGACAGCTGCAGCTCCGACCTGCACCCCCAGGCTGCTTTTTCTGATGCAGGTTACATGGAACATGCCAGGAGGGTGTGGGTAGGAAGGAGTTGAAGAGCAGCAGATACAGAAGGGTCTCAGCAGCTGCCCAGGCAGCTCACAGTGCACCATGGTCCAGCTCTGCAGCACTGAGGACACGGTTCGGTTTCTGGTTTGAATGCTACCTGTTCTTCCTGATTTATGCCTGTGGGATTCACAAGCTATCTTGCTGACCACCCCACTGTATTGGATGCAGAAGGTTCTGGGCCCACTTTCTATTGATTTCCCCGGTCTCAGAGACCAGTCCAGTCTTCAATGTGTCTGCAACAGAAGTTTTATTAATGCAAAATGAATATCCCTCTGGAAAATGAAGTCCAGAAATTAATAATGAATTAAAACAACTTGCCACAGGCATTGTTAATGAGCTCTTTGTCTGCACGGCTCACATGAAAGGAGGTCATTGCTCAGCTGTTCCCGTTGCGAACGGCAAGCAGATTAACCGCTAACGTTGAGCACGTGGGTCTCTCCTGAGACAGCGGGATAGCTGCATCTCAGTTTGTGCACGCCAGGGTTTTCCTGCCCTTATCCCAGCTGTGTAGGTTTGCCTTGAGGAGTCTTTGCTACCTGGAGAAGACACCTTCCCCCTCTCCCCTCCAAAGCCTCAGGTTGTCTGTCTGTATCGGGAGGACATAGGACTCATACCACTGGAAAAGACAGTAACCTTGCAGAGCTTACGAGGAGAGTGGAAAGTAATCTTGGAGGGGACTAGCAGGGCTTAACTTCACTGCCGTAAGCCTCTTCAGGGACGCTGGCCCAATAACTAACCTGGCACCGCTCCAGTGCTGGGTCTGCATCTATTGTTCTTTTCCTTATCCTGCAAGGCAAAGGGTTATCCTCCCTTATCTTCTACCGCAGGCTTTGGAGGAGGCCCCACAACAAGGGCAGTAGAGATCATGCCCCTGCCGAGCCCTGGGGGCAGGAGGGGGGCTATGCTGGGAGAGGAGCAGCTGCCACCAGGCAGTAGGTAAAGGAAGGCTGTCACACCATGCAGACCGCCTCTCTGCAGCTTTTTCAGCAGCCAGGTCTCGCTAAGCAGAGATAAGGAGGCAACATTTACCCATCCTGCCTGGGGAGGGTGGCTGAAGGCAGGTTCTTTCAGGTGCTGCTCCTCACTCGATGCCTGGAGCTGGATGTAGCAGTGTGTGGAGCAACAGACGCTGGGCATTACTTCTCCATGATGTGGCTGGACATCAGAAGGGGATTTTAACCCTTGCCAGTAACACATGTGACAGTGCTGGCTGGCTCTGCTCTGTTCTGCTTTCTTGCAAAATACAAAAGCTCAACCTATCCCCTCCAAGTGCTTAACCCAGGCTTGAGAAAATGCTGCTGTGTTTGAGGCATGCTTTTTCACCACCCTTCCTCACCCTTGCCTCTCAGGTGGGACACCCAGCAAGGCTGGCTGATGTCTTTCTTCCTTGCTTGGCAATACAATCGCCCATTTATCAAAAAGCTGAGTCACCGCAGAGCCCTGGGAGCCAGGCAGTGCCAGCCACGCAGCGCCACCCCTGCAACGCATGCTGTCGCGGGGCTTCACCTCCACCAGCTGCCCCAGCAGCAGCCCCGGCCACAGAGGGGTCAGTCCTGCCGTCTCCTGCACCCATCACAGGCCATGCATTCCCACCCCTCCTCCTGTGGTAGTGCTGGGCTGGGAAGAAATCCCCTTCTGGTGCAGAGAGAGAATGGGGAGAGAAAGAAGCAGGGAGGCTTGGGCAGGAGTGGGGGAAAAGCAAGACTTAGACTTTTCAGACTGCACATTGACAGGCACAAAACCCTCTTCCTCTCTCACCTCCCAAGTTTATGTTTGTTTATCTGTTGTTAAACTGAAAACTCATCCAATGCTCCCAGTAAGTACATGCACAGAGCCTACGTATCTCTGAATTCACATGCCAGTCTTACCATCCTCTTCATCACAGTACCTGGGTACCTCATAAGCCAGACTGTAGCTTGTCCTTAAAAAGGTTTGGCAAAGGGAGGTTCATCTTACAGGAGACAGGGATGCTGGGAATGTCCATCCCACCCAGCACAACGCCAGGGGAAAAGTATCTGAAGGGTCTCCAAAGACACTGGTGTAGCTGGAGTGCTCTTTGCTTGGGTCCCTGAAGAGACTTAAGGGGACAAAGGACGTGACCATGGCCCCACACCTGGTCTGCTCAGCTCTGAGTGCTGGTCAGGAGCTGGTTCGAGAGTCTGGGAAAGGCAATGCAGCAGGTAGCACAGACATAGCAGAGACTCCAGCAGCTGTGCCTGAGAAGTCTGACCTGGGAATTAAAATTAAGCTTGTTGCATCCCACCTATTCATTATCTGCCAGGCTGTTCTTCCTACACAGCAACTTACATCGTATTTGGAGGTTGCTTTAAGGTAGTACTGCATTTAGGTATGGCTATTGCTTCTTTCTTTGCTGGCATGGTGGAGGAACCACCCTTGCATTGGGTGCAAAGACAAGGAGCAGTTTGGATGTTGCTGCTAACTGCATTGGGGCATAGCAGGCAGATGGGTGGGTGAAGGACAGCATAAAGCTCAAATGAATGCCAGAGAAGTATTTCAGGCTTGGTTTAGCTGTGACAGGTACTAGGACAGTGCTAGGTTTAGGACCATTTTTAAAGAGTGGTTCAGTGTCTTATGAATCTATTTGGAAATTTAATACAACTCAAGGTTTCTTTAAACATAAGCTGTGTTTGTATTTACAGGACAGGACAGTCAGTTAGGACAGCAGGGTTCTCAGGTTTCTGCACAGCATCATCATTTCATCTCAATTTAACAACAGGCTCACGTCTGGGCTAACTCTGACTCAGCTGCTTCGCAGACTCCTTGGGGCAGTCAAGCCTGCAGACAGCTTTATTTTCACTGAGGCTTGTAGCACAGAGATTTGTAGACCAAATCCTTATGAGCAGTCACCAGGGAACATTGCTGGGGTCTCTGACCCCAGCTGTGCTGTTGTAACTATTGCAGCTCTGGGATCTGGGGCTGTTACAGGCTGTGGGATGACAGGCTGTGGGATGACAGGCTGCATCTACCCGAATCCTTTATTACCCCTGTTTCCTACCAGTGATGCTCAGGACGAGAGCTCTGTTATGGCCAAGACTTCAGTAGTCCACTAGGAAACACAGGAGATCAGGAGAGCTGGTGAAAATTATAGAGGCAGGAGGATGCGTTAGACTTAAGGTTTTGCAGAAAAGGTAGTAATGCACCATCCTCCAAGTGGAGTGAATAGTTTCTCTGAGCTTGCCTTTTATGCCCTTACAAAGGGTATTTTGAAAGTGTGTGCTATTTTCCTCTTTTTCTTCCCAAGTGTCTAAATTTGAGGATATATCCTTATTTCTAAATGACAAGCAATACTGAATGGAAAACTATTTTGTTCTGTCATTTACTTCTCATTTGGTCCTGTCACATCCTATCTTTTGGCACTATGTATTTTCTTAGTGTTATGAGCATATGTCTGTTCTGTGTGTGAGAGAGTGGGTGTCTGAAATGTGTTTGCAAAGGTCCTTGATAAAAAGCTTTAACAACTAAAATTATCAGAGCGGCAAGAGTGCGCTGGTCGTGATAGATCTGAACACTGCCAGGCAGCAGGTCATCCATCTGCAGAGACACTAAGCACAGAAGAGATCAGAATCACCAGGTTTTTAGTACTTACCTAGAAGGGAAACTACTGCTCATTTAAAGGAGCTAATGTTGCTTGCAGATTTAGCTTGGACACCAGAGGGAACATAAAAGCAACAGCAGTGGAGTACCTTCAAGGACAGCATTTCCCTCCGGAAGCACAGTGCAGTTCTATCCAAGTTCTCCTCATTAATCACTTACTTTCTTGTTTTCCAGCCAAAGCTTTTGGCCAAGGAGTTGCTTGACTTGGTGGCATCTCATTTCAACCTGAAGGAGAAGGAGTACTTTGGAATTGCATTCACAGATGAAACGTAAGTCTGAGAAATTAAAGACCTAAGAGGCAACTCTTAGATCCCAGGAAATCTTGACAGTTTTGTACTAAGCAAAATGACCAGTGTAGAAGACCTGTGTACCCCAAGGTCCTAGACCAAGGTCTAGGGAGACATGGACCTCACTTCAGAGTCTGTCCTGTACTGCCTCTTCTTCAGAGGGCTGGAGGCCTCTCGTGGCAAGTTAAGCATGGCCAGAGGTGTACAGAGGCAGTAACAATTCCTTCCTAATCCCATGTTCAAAGAGTTGGTGTCTTTTGGCATTAGTAAAAGGTTAGCTTAAGCCCTCATGGACTTAAGAACTACTCACTAGTTGAGAATTATTACCAGATTGGTGGAACTGTTCAGTTAAAGTGTTAATCAGTTTATCCACTCAAGCAGGCTTAAAAGTAATGCTAAATTATTTCAATGAAAGAAAAAAAAAAAAACTCAGAAAATTACCCTATTATTTCTGATGTTTTAGATCCCAGATTAGAGTTTCTTAAAAAAACGAGAGAAGAAAGTGTAAGAAAGGAATGGATTGCCAAACTTAGCATGGACAAAAAGCATTTTTAAATACAAAATTTCCATTGTGGAAAGGATTTGACCTTACCAGGAATCACACAACAGCCTTATGGCAGAGCTAAGCCAAAGGATGGGACCCTGACCCTGACATCACCTCAGGCAATGTGTTCGCCTTGAAGCCCAGCTCCCAGGTTCTTAGTATTACCACAAAATTTGAGGTTTTGTCTCAGGACAGGTCATTTCTACTGCCTGTTTAAAATGCAAGCATAAAATTAGCACTGGAAAAACCCTAAAGGTTTGCCAAATGCTATGATTAGTCCTAGACTTTGACCTCTCTGCTACTGCACAATCTCTGCTACTTTTTTCCAGCTGCCTGTTCTCTCTCTGTAGTCAGACTGTTCTCAGCATATGGGCTGTGCCTTGTATACATGCCCACCATGCTCCACCTTGGTTTGCAATAGGGTATTTTTTGTATATTATATATTTGCATACGTATCAGGAAGTAGCTTCCCACACCTATATTGTTTTAAAAAACTCAAGATTTTCAAGCCAATGCTGTGTTCCCAGAACAGCTGAGTCATGGGTATTACTGTCATAAGCCAGCTCCGCGCTCCTGGCGAAGTGGCAGAGAAATGTAAATTATCTGCTGGAATAAGGATTTAGGATTGAGTAATCAGGGACAGCTGGATAACTGCACAAACATATCCATTTTAATCTGAGCAGTGATCGCCCCTTTAGAGCCAGTTCCTTTTGCAAGCACCTGCCTTGGGCAACCTGAGGCCATCTCAGGACACAGCTCCCAGAATGGAGGAACGCTCAGCATCTGGCACATGCAGAAGCAGGACCCAAATCAGAGGACATCCCAGAATCCATCCCATCTCACTGACATGAGCAGCTCTGCCCTGTAGGAGATCTCCAGCCCAACACAAATTAATGAGACTGGTCCTCAAAGGAGGAACAGCAGGAGGTGCTGGTAATTTATAACACAGGAGGAGGAAATTGCTCCTCACCAAGGTGTTATTTCTTACTGGAGGGAGCAAGTTACTCAGTGGGTGCTGCCTAAGGGGTGCAGGAAAGCCACGCAGGGAAGCCAAAGCAAACTAAAAGATGAAAATGTTCCTTTGACAGTCCTAACAGCACAGGTTAAAAGCAAGAAACGCATGTCGGACTGCAAGCAGATAGTAGCTGAGCAAGTCCCAGCTCTCGGCTCAGCTGAGTGGGCACAGGGCTCCCCTAGGAGTGCAAGGGAAGCTAATGAGGTGGTGTCAGCAATTAGAGAGAGCCCAGCCTCCCCTGGGGCTTCCAGGTTTAACACAGAGCGGCATGAACAAAGATCTGGGTTAGCGATGGGAGGAAGCACCAAAGGCTGACAGATGCTGTCAAGGCAGTGCTCAAAGGTGCGCAGCGGATGCAGATGGATGTGTACTGTCTAGACAGGATTTCAAAGGGTGAGGTGATGGCATCCACTCACTTGGTCACCTTCTTGACCTGTAGGCAAGGTGGAGCAGGGTGCATTCTAGGAGATGCTCAGCCAGCCCAGATAAAAGATTTGAGGACATCCTCATTAAATCTAGTAAACGCAACCCAGAAACATACCAGTAAGTCTTAGCTGATAGGGAGCTTGGTCTGCAGCCCTTCTGCTGTCCCACAGTGAGTCTGACCTTTGCACTGAGGCTTCTTCAGGGTTGTGAAAATAACCTTGACAAAAATATTTCCTCTTCAGCTGTAAAAGCTTTGAATAGAGTTGGCACAAACAGAAATTGTTTTATTTGACTGAACACAGCCAAAAAAATATACTTGGAGGGTTGGACTGAGTCTTGGAAATAGATGTCCTGTGTCACCTTCAGAAAATAAACTGGGCTGTCTGCACCACAGATCTTAACCTGCAATGTGAAATGGAAGTTTAAAAAAATAATTTCTTCAAAAAGTAAGAAAAAGAGTCTCTTAATGTGTGTTTGCAGAGCACCTAACCCAGCCCTATAGCTGTTACATACCAGGCACACAAAAAGAAACACTTTAATTCTGTGATGCAGGCCCTTAGGGTTTTCCTTCTCTTCACTCTTTGCTGTGCCTTACTTGAAGGGAACTCATAACCAGCTAAAACAGAACAAACCTGGTTCATAAATGTAGTCTAGGATTGACTAAAGTGCAAGTTTAGAAAGAAGAAAAGCCACTGAAGTATTAAATCAATTCTTCTATTTAAGAGTAAAAGCTCTATGAGAGTAATTTATTTAGAAATGATTTGGACTGGGGGTTTCCATTCATTAGTTGTCCTCTATCATGACAACCTAAGAAGAAAATCAATAGGAACAACCTTTGCGTTGGCGACTTAATAGTTTCTTGTGATAATATAGGGTCATTACTGCATTCAGCGTGACTAAAATTAGATTGTCAGACTATTATGGAGGAGAGAATAACACCTCCTATTCTAACGATCATAGGAACGCTTCATGGTGTGAGCCATTAACTGCAGGAGAGCACAGGTCAAAAGGGTGTCCCTGTATGGCATGTGGGGCCAAGCTTCACATGAAGCTGGAAGAGCTATATGCTCATTGATTAAAAGTGAAAAGGAATGGGGAAAGGGCTTTTTATTTTCAGTTCAGCTGATTATGAATCTCCGCTAACCGCCCTTTCCCTTGGCATCAGCTCTTCCAGCGTTCACTGAGAGCAAGTGGTCAGGATTACCCTTCTGTTCACTGCAGACGCCCCGTCTGGGCCATAGGCAGATTTTCCACGTCTTTTACTTGTCCTTAAATGTGAGCCACCTGCTCCATGGAGAACTACCAACTTTTGCATCCCACAGCTCTTCCTCTCTGTGGGTCCAACCAAAAGTTGATCCAAACCCTTTTGCCCCCTCCCCAGAGGAGAACCTGCAGAGCAGCTTCTTCAGCTAGCTCATACATAGGATAAAACCTGCAAGGCATTGAGGCCCCCGTTAGTTGTTTTACACTTGTGCTAGAACTGTACTAACATGATAAGGTAATGACAGCGAGTGCCCTTGCTGAGCAAGGGTACTATGGCCGAGGGGATGTCAAGGGAAGAGCCACTCTTCCCTGGAATACTCTCTCATCTCTGGGAGCAGAGGGGAAGCCTACCTCTACCCTGCAGCCACGTGGCAGAGCCAAAATGAGCGACCCAGGTGTCCCATGTCCTGGCTGAACAGAATGGAGGGTGCAGCTCTCAGAATAATGTCCTGCTTTGGGGTTAGACCAGTTCCTTTGTCACCAAGTCCACCACTTTGCCAAATCCATATGGTTCAACTCGTATAGCTCCTTGAGCTTTGCAGCCCCTTCAAGAGTATTTCTGTTGAAGGATTAAGACCTTAAACGAGAAAATCTGTGAGCATAAAAGGGGTTTTTGTTTCTGTCGTGATTGATGGAAATGTAAAATAGTTTATATGGTTTCTATTATGTGAATTGGTCTTTCTTAGTGTCCATTCAATTCAACATGAGTTTGACACTGAAGAGGCATGAGTTGGTTTATTGATCCAAATACCTTTATAACACAAATCAATGTGAGTCTACTTTTCAGAAAACCGGACACTAACTAGTAAAATGGTATAAACAGAACCACCTGGAGGCAAAGTATTCATTGATGTACTACTCTTTACTGAGAGCCCTGATAAAAGAAAACAGAACTACTGCGTGCAGTCAACAATGTGAACCCTGGACACCAAAATCCATACTCCGTCTGTAACCTAAATGGACCCAGATTCTTTTTCTAAAAGTGATTATGTATTTGTTATTGACACACCAGTTTAACTGCCAACATGAGCACAACCAACAGAGAAAAAAGAATTGGCTTCCAATATTCAACCTCCCTATAGGTCATCATTATTTGTGAATACACTGATATAAATACCCCAATAAACAAATCAATGGCAATAATGAAACAAAAGCTACTTTGTGTCTCTGAATTGAACTAGCTGGACATAGGCATGTATGAATGGGATCCCAGTGCTAGCTGCCTAAATCGTTTCATGAAAGCTGTCAGGATTACTACATGCCTAGGCTTATATGCCCATACTTTTCTCTGTCTTACATGGGATTGTGCTCCATGAATAGTTCTGCCGAAGACAGGAAGACAGCTTTCAGAGCAAAGCGTTTTGTGGTGTAACGGCATTGGAGTTTGGCTCCCTGATAGACCACGTTCACAGGCAGATGCCAGTGACTGCTCGCTGCTGCTATTCTCTACATGCCACACACGCATACTTGAAAAAAAGGAGTTAGGTGACAATCTGCAGTGCAGAAGCCCTCAGCGATGAAAGATTGTAAGTGGTAATTGAGTACAGTGAGCAGTTAGCTCCTGGCAGTGATTTAAGTGACCTTCCTCCTCTGAAGGAGCTATGGATTTAAGCTCCATGCAGATGAGAGTAATGAAACTCTTCAACCCAAAAACTCAGCAGCAATTAAATGTGTTATTCAGTACGCACAACTGCGTACATGTGCAATATAAATGCGTAACCTGGTATGCATACGTATATGCATATATTCTTTTTTGTACTGATTATAGCAACCAGTTTCTCAAGTTAAAATGCAGTGAGAATGAAAAAAGCAAGTCTTTTTGAAATAAGAAATACCTTGAAGTGAATTATTGTTCTCTGCACTGTGGCTTCTCAACCCTTCCTTGAACGTGTTAGGCAAACCCAGACATTTCTGCTGAATAAACATAGAGGTAGACAGTAAGTCCATTGTCAACAAGTCGGTCTCGGTGGGAACCAGTGTGTAATGCCATCAGCTGCTGGTGGCTGCTACTTTGGTGATACAAATGCAGCTGGACAGGTTCAGGATAGGATGTCAGGCTTAATGTGGCTTTTCCTTGCTCTGACAGTGTTTTGTACCTTGGCCTACATGGTTAAATGCTTGTTTTGTACTTCAGCTGGTAATGGGTGAGCATGTCTAGTTTCAAGCCCCATGCGTACTGTGGCCTTCATAGTTAATTTCAACCTTCCTGATCCCTGTTAAAAGAAACATAACAGCACTTCAAGACAATAAAATAGGAAAAATGACAGATTTCAGGAAAGGGGATGCAGTAGGAAATGTGAACACCCCTGATTTTTTGGATGTCCAGGCTGAGAATCTCTCAAAGGGATTTATTTTCTGATGGCCTGGAGCATCTGTCTTCTAAAAACCAAGCCTTGTTAAAGTACATATCTGTGCTGAACCACAGGGCATGGGCAATGCAGGGATCCTGCACTAGTGCTGGGCGACGGCATCCCAGCAGCAGAAATGACAGGAGACCCC
Source organism: Phalacrocorax carbo (assembly GCF_963921805.1). Taxonomy (NCBI): domain Eukaryota; kingdom Metazoa; phylum Chordata; class Aves; order Suliformes; family Phalacrocoracidae; genus Phalacrocorax; species Phalacrocorax carbo. The sequence continues at coordinate 8,134,221 of NC_087513.1, read as the reverse complement.
ATCGTGCTGTGTGCTCAGCTACGCAGCCTGCCGAGAACAAGACCAGTTAGCCTACACACCCAGCCCTGTTAACACGGCCACCCTCATCCCTGATCCCAAGCAGTGTCACTGCACAGCACTGTCCCAGGCTGGGCAGACTGCCCTCAGCCCAGGTACTGCAATAGAGACATATGAAATGACTAGCTGGGCTTGAAAATCTGTATTGTGTCACCCCTTTCCGGTAGCCACGCTGCTAGTAAGTCTGTGCCCCTAAACACAGTTCAGGCTGCCTTTTACCTAGAGAAAAAAAAAGAAAAAAAAAAGAAAAAACTTATTTTAAAATATTGTCTAGAGAAGAAACTGACTGAAAGGTAAACTAATCTTTAATCCCTTAGAGAGTGCAAAGCAGCGTGCTGTGCTGAGGTGAGTGCACACAATGGCCCAGCTGGTCTCCAGGGCAGCCCAGAGCTGCCTGGCCTTGAAGGTCCCTGAGCCGCCAATCTTCTTCTGCACCCACATAAGCAGGGCAGCTGTACAGAAATTCAGGCTGAATGCAAGTGATTCAAAGCCTCCTGAAATGGCTACTTTCCCCTTCATTTATTTTTCTAGAAAAGATGGACTGGAAGAGCTACAAATCCTGTTAAACTGCTGAATAGATGTTGTTGCTTACTTTCCAAAGGGGCTTCTCAGTTGCCCAAAGCACAAGTGCTGCTGAGGAGACAAATTGGCAGACCCTGGTGAAAGCTGAGCGTGTTTGCTGACAGGGTACATTGCTAAGGCTTGTGGCAACCCTAAAGTTAATTTAATTTTTTTTTTTTAAGCCAAGCCACTATTTCTTTTTTTTTTTTTCATTTTCAGTGGAATGAAGAATTATTCTTGAGGATTAGCATGCACTGGTGAATAGGTACTGGAATAGAGGACATCTGAGTTCCATTTCCTGCTTTATTTGTTGCAAGATTCTGCCCAAAGTCACTTCAGTTCTCTCTCCCCTTGCTTATCTAGACAGCAGAGCACTGAAGGCAACGGCTGCCTCTCCCTCTGAGTGAAATCTGGTCTGACTGAAACCAATAGCAAAACGCTTACAGGATGCAGCCCTAGCAACACTAAAGGCGATGGCAAAATTCCCGCCGACTTCAGTGGGGCCTGAATTTTACCCTATGTATTTCCACAGCGCCTAATTTAACGGGGCCTTTATCTCAGCTGGGGAGTGCGATGTCCCTGTAATACAAATAATGGTATTTATAAAACACCTCTCACGCACACACAGCGCTCTACAATGTGGGGAACGTGACAAAGAACAGAGCTCCTGCCCAGGAAAGCTTCCAGCAGCAAGGCACGAATGGATAAATTATAGGAGAAAATAATAGCGACAGGTACCATCTAGGCAAAAGAAAAGCAGCATGCGGTAATTGGAGCTGGAACGCTTCATGGAGCAGCTGTTTTTCAGGAGCTCTCTGAAGGAGGAAAAACGAAGGCTGGGCAAACTTAGGAAGGCTATTGCAGGCATGTGGGTGGTAAATAAACTGTCTGAGGCTGTAGAGTCAGGTTTAGCCTTGAGTGAAATATTGCAGGCGTTGTGGAAACTCTTAACAATAAGGGTTTCTAATGAAAATCTTGACAGACTTTTAATGATACAACTGCTCCAGGGGGTTGTAATAAAAAGGTGAAGCTCATAACGTTTTGGGCTGTCCTGCCTGCTCGGTGCTGCCAGCTTTCACCCTGACAGATTGAACTTTAGCAGTTCGATTCCCAGACTGAAATATTGCCAGGATGATATCGCCTCCACTCCTCAAACATTTACTGTGCGTTTTTCAAATATCACGCAATAGCCGAGGGCAAATAGCATGTGCTTCGGTTCATCTTTTGTAACACCTCAGACCTCGCTGCAATGAGTAGTGAGAAACCTCTTCGGTGCTGGGCTCAAAAGTGTTTCTTCTCTTGCCAGGGGACACTTGAACTGGCTTCAGCTGGACCGCCGGGTGCTGGAACATGACTTCCCCAAAAAGTCGGGACCGGTTGTTTTGTACTTTTGTGTCAGGTAAGTGCACAATGGCAAGCCCTTCCCATGGGATACAGATACAGACAACCCATTCCCCCACAGCCAGGAAATGAGGCTGTCGGTTTCTCACACTGTAGAAACATTTGTGGACAAACAAACGCTTTTACAGAGGTTTCTTTTGAGCTCTTTGGCTTTGAAAAGTCTTCTCACACAAGTGTAAATAAGTTGTAGCCACAATAACACCCATAGCTGCCCACAGAGAAAACCTGTATGAGGGCAAGATCAGACATTTTACATTTTTATTTGTGGGTTTTGAACTCCTGGAAAGCCCAAGCCGGGTAGGGCTGCAGAACAAAGACCTCTTTCTGCCAGGATAACCAACCTGAGCCAGCCACCTGGAGGGAAAACACTTGCTTCCTCGCTGGTGAGCCATCCGTTTCCTCTGGATTGTGCCCAGGGCGTGGGCTATGTCAGGGACTAAATTAATCCCAGTATAGCTCTGTCGTATTTGTCTTCTGGACTCAACCATGTAACGGTGTAATGATTTACCCGCAAATAGCAAATGATGGCATTTTATGCATGGCAGTTGGCTTCTGCATAGGCATAAAACATATTCATAGACTGAACTGGACCAGACTAGAAAGCTTTTAATGAAGATTATGGCAGCCTGGGAGAACTTCTCTTCATCAGGGAATTCTGCAAGGCACTGTTACTATTTGGAAGCTGCTAGAAGCTGCTGGTGTTCTTGTGCACACAATGTCTTTGCCTCCAAGGGAGATATTTTCTAAGAAGACAAATTTGCTCTTGCAGCTTTAAAACACCCAAAGAGAGATTGGGGGTTGGGATGGCATATGTACAAAATTAAGTTGATGGTTTTGACTTACTTTTAATGGATAGCTCATGCCTAGAACTAGCCAGTGCAGTGTTACTGTGTCTTTTGCTGTTAGCCTTTCCACTCCAGTGTTATATTACATCTGACATCACTCTCATTCATTCCATAGTACCCACAGAAAACGGAGACCTACTTTTGAGTTTCTTCCCCTGAGTGAAGCTTTTTTTCCCCTTGCATAGTGATCGTCATTCGTTTAACTGCAGTTACAGGGGAGGCTTCTCAAGAGAAGAGACTCTTTGTTCTGTTATGTCCCCATATTTAGTGGTGGATATATCTTTGGACAAATCAAGGCCATGCAGAGCCCCGTGACTCCAGAACTGGCCTGCTGTCTCTCCCAAGAGAAAAGCTTAGTCTACATTTTAGGTGCTTCAAACCATAAGGGTAGAACCAGAGCTGAACATTTCCAGTGTACACAATCCAGATCCACCTGTACTTAGAATTACACAAAGTTGTTGGTGCTCTTCTGCAAAAGTGTTAGACTTTTAGGAAAATTAAAAAAAAAAAACAACAACACAAAAACCAACCAACAAACAAAAAAAACCCAATCAACCAACCAAACTCATTAAGAACATACCAGCTCTGTTATCAAGCATCTTGCCTAGGGGCCAAATTGAGGAGTCTGTGCTAGGGCAGGGATCCCATGGAAAGCAGATTTTAGGAGTGGAACTGCTAAATGTGTGAAAGCCAGTGCTGAGCCACTCTCATATTCATTTCAAAGACCACTCAGTGAGCATGAATATTGCCATCTGTATTGTTTTATGAAAGTTGGCAGCACAGCGGGGACAAGTCATTCCATCAGGATCTTAGCCAAGAGACATCTTAGGACTATGGATCCATACAACAGTTAGTATATGAGTGACCTCTTCTGTTCTGGAATTGTAATCCGTAGGGGAAATCCATATGGGAAAATTCAGCATTCAGTGTCTGAAAAGTGAGTGTGTGAAAGCCAGACTGACTATGGGGTTATACTCTTCTTTGTGGTAGTAATGAAAGGTTTGTCACACTGAGTTACAACTTGAAATGGACTGGAAGGCCAGATGCCTCAAAAGTTAGGAATGGTCATTAACTGACCATGGATTTTCTACTGGTTTTCTTCCCCTGTGGAAGTCAGATGCTGGCAACAGGTTGAAAAAGTTTCCCAGCACTTAAAGAGTTCCCATGTCCATCCCCAAATCTGATCTGAGCAGAAGGAAATTGGGGAAGAAATCAACCCCAGCCAGCTGGCTGAAGGTGGAAAGGCCCCATGTGTCTGTTACCAGCAGTTCCAGTTCTGCCTTGGGAACTAAAGCAAGGGCTGAAGGAATGGTTGTGAAAAGACACACCCATAGACAGGGTTATATTTTGATAATCTGGGGGCGAACAGAGGCTTTCTGAGCCATCCATACCGTAAACAGAATGCTCCCTCTCCCCTGCTGCCATGAGGTGGAAAGCAGAGATAACTAATGCTGTACCATACTTAATTACAAATGTGTTCATTTTTAATGGACTGGGTGCCCGTGACACCTACTATATCATTGGTAAAGGTTTGTCTGTGTTTGCAGGTACCTTTCTTGCATTACCTCTCCCAAGCATTGCAGCAGAGAAAGCTTAGGTTGGTGCTGGGAGTCCTAATTGGGGAGATAGTAATGCAAGTAACTGGATGTGCCAGATGTTCATTACAGAGAAATCTGTTTACTGTATCAGGATTTAGTAATCATGTGGGGTTTTCCCTCTAGTCAAAGTAAATGTACAATTCAACCATGCTGGGTGACTACTGAAGACATGAAGCTTCAGGCAAGAACAGTAAATGGTAGTTTGTGAAGAGAAGAAGCAGCAGAGGAATCATTTTCACCTTTTATGTGACCATCAAATTGTTTTTACCCTTAACATGCCTGCAGCAATGCTGACAGAGAGCATGCCCACCAAGGATGCAGTGGTTTCTAGATTGCTCTAAAAGTACATTTAAAGGATGGGTGCCTTTTTAAGCAAAGGCTTCTTGGAAGAACTGTGCTGAAAAATAGGAGGTTTCACAAGCTTTGCAGCGTGAAATTCTCCTCCCTTATTTAAATCTCTGCAGCACTGTTGAAGCTACATCTTTTGACATACATTTCCTTGGGGTTTGACATTGTTGAACATTGATGTCCAGTGTCTTTACTCTCTTCCATAATGAAAGACCAAAAATTTCACAGCACTGTGTCAGAGAAGGATGATTTTATAAGGATTTTTTTAGCGTTCATTCAGAATAAATTGTTTCTGCCCTTGTACGCTTGCACAGCTAACTGAAGCCTCTCTGTCTTCAGGTTGTCATCTAGTGCTTCTCTGGAAGCTTTCCACTGAGAACAACATAGGAATCTAGGAAGCGATCAGAACTGCTTGGGCAGCTGTGAACTGCCCCATGGCTGATCTTGTGCAATATTATTTTATGAGACTCTGCTAATATCCATTTATATAGCTTTAAAGCTACACATGAAAGCAAGAGGGAGTGCCATGTGTCTTGCAGGGAAGGCAGGATACCTGGCAACAGGATAGGAGTGATATTAGTTCTCATCTTAGAATTAGCTTCCCCTAATGGCCTTCTAAAGCCCTGGTCACTTGGTTGTTGGTGAAACTCATTCCCTGCCTCAGGGGGTTTACAGTGCAGACAAACCAAGTCAGATGAGAGTCACAGCTAAAGTCCGGGAGGAACAAAGGATGGGGATGAAGGAAGGAGGGCTTGCTTGACTAGTTGATTTTACAGAGGTGCTCTGAGACCTTAAGAGGACCATGAAATTGTACCTCACAACATGAGCTGCATGGCAAAGGGCAGGAACCTAAGTAAAGCGTGGAGACTCAGGCAGCAAGAAGGTCAGATGAAAACAGAGCTAGTAGGGGTTGAGATAAAGGTTGTTGTACTTTTGTCAGGGAAGGAAGCATTTTGCTCTGACTCACACAAGCAGAAGGAAGGCAAAATTACTCTCTTTGTGTAAATCTTTGAGGTGAAAGAGGCCCAGAGCATAGAGACGCTGTTTGTTCATGGAAAGCAAAATTGGCCAGGCTTTGCAGTGAATTCTCATCCTCAAACAATGGCCTTGTGGGATTAGCAATCCCTAGTTAGGGAACCACCAGCATGGGTCTCATCTCTTTCTCTTCTGGATGTTTGTCATGCTGTTAATTTACATGAACAAGCTCAGCAAATAAAATTCACTTCACTGGTGGATCTTTTCCCAGGAATGAATATATGTGTTCTCAGGGTAGCTCCACCAGCTCAACAGTGACAGCTCACTGCAGAAGTCGTCACGCTAAATCAGAACATCTCTCACGTGGAAAGGCTATTCTTTCAGAAAGGCATGGAAAAAATGTGAAATAAATCCTCAATACTCAAATACACTGTGGGACACAGTTTGTATCTATGGCCCGGCAGTATTCCCACAAAGGAATGCCTGTGTCCAGCAATGTCTGGCATGTGTTCATACGTACTGGCTAGGCTGAAGTCAGCATGGGAGCCAGGGGGGCTCAGGACTCACAATACTGAGGGCAGCCGTTTTGCCAGGTTACCTCAGTTACTACAGATCAAAGTGCCTTTAAATAAGAGACCAGCACTGAAACACAGAGTGCAAAGCTCTTGTGAATCATTGCTTCCTTTAACCTGAAGGAACGTAGCTCTGTGTGCACCGGTGGTGGTCCAGGTCAGAGGCACGTGAGACAGATGTCTGAGATGGGACTCACCACAGCAAACCTGAGATGTTTACCTGGCTCTGTGTCAGGGCTAATTAGCACAGCCTTCCTATATAACCACTGGAAAGAAGTAGGCATCTTTCAGGAACAATTCATCTGACTTATTTTAGATGACTGTTCTGAAATTCAATAAGTTGCAGTCTAAAATATCTATGTCTCTCCTCTGATCTCAGACCCCCACTCAGAAGTAGGCATCTACATTGTAGCTACGTCTTTTCACCTGATGAATCCCCTCCATGTGCATCAAGGGCAGCCTATAAATTCGGATTATTATTTCAAACAGCATTGGTGCAGTCAGGGTTGAGAGGCATTTCCCATTTACAAGGCTTTGCCTGACTACCTGAACAGAACTGGACCAGATTTCAGCTGCTAATGAGGCCTTAAGCTATTTTAGCTTTTCAGCCTTCCTTTATATCCAGTCTTTAAAGCCGTGTTCCATTAGAAAAGGACTAATGTTAAAAATAAAAGAAGCAGGAGTCCGTTTAGAAACAGTTGACTCTGGAAGGGAGAGAAACAGTGGTTGCTAATATGGATTGTTCATAGGGCTAGATGGACCTTACAACTTGTTGCTGGAATGCATTGCTGCCTCCCACATCAGCCAGAAGACACGTATGGGGTGCAGATTCATGGCATGCTGCTCCCAACTTGCCCAACTCACATGGCGATTCCAGCACACCAGGGTTGTGTGTGCCATTCATTTCTACTCAGCTTTGCATCTCTCTGAGAAATTAGGTTAGGGGGTGGTGATGACAGCAGCCTGCTGCGGCAGGAAGAGCGGAATAGAACCACACTAAATTAACCAGAGCAATTTATTTGTCTCACATGTAATGGGCTGTGTTTCTCCATCCACAGTTTTCCCCACCAGAGAGGGGCATGTGGATGAGCGGCATTCCTGACCAAGGCGGGTGGGATGAGGGGAAGGCAGTAGGAAGCTGATGCCACGGTGAGGGAAGAAAGATGGTAGCAGAAGTATCTTTCCCCCACACCACCAGCTACTGTCTCTCCCCACTGACAGGAGAGAAGGAGCAGCCCTCTCTCTGCCTCATGGTGTGAGACAGTTTACAGGAACTGGGGAGAGAGGCCCGAGGAGATTAGCAAACACATATATTTTGCAGCCAGGGGAGAGGGAAAGAAGCAGCAGAGTTTGGTCTCATCTATGGATATGTTTCATCTCACCTACTAGCAGCCAGGAGAAGATGCTGGGGAAAAGTCATATCTACACAAATTCCTCTGCTCCTCTGCTCTCCCTGGTCAGCTGCAGACCCCTCTGCAAGGGGAGCTGCAAGGGGGCTGTGGTGGACCCACTTTGCCATGGAGCTTGATCATCCCAGGAGAGTTCAGGGAACTGCCCCGAGATGTTTCAGCACCTTGCTGTGCTCCACCCTCATCCTCATGGCTAGCCATCTCTGAGCTCCTTCCAGCTGTGCTGTCTCCCTCACCCACTCTCACTACCAGCACCAAGCTGGTAACTCCCCACACCAAGTTCCCAGGCAGTTTATGCTACATATAAGGGAGACAAGGAGACATCTCCCGCTCACATTATATCTCTGCAGCTCCATGCACTGCTGGGGTGCTGCAGAAACAATAGCAAAAATCAGAATATTAAACCCGCATAACCAACCAAGCTACTTTCAGGGGCTCCCGTGAGCCACTCTGTCTATGAAGTCTGGCAACACTGTGTGCCATAACCCAGACCTCTTTGTACAGCATGTGTTTTGCTGGTTGGCGTGCATCAGCTGTGTGTACACTAAGGAGGGAGATCTCAAAATCCAGCAGCCCTGCAAACCCCCTCCTCCCACCCAGCCGTGGTGTATAAATACAGCCACTCAGACCTTGTTTGTGCTGGAAGACAAGGCTCCCTGCAGACAATTTATTGCAGCCTTCTTGGGGTGGCCCCCTGCTCTGTTCGCCAGGGGGAAGGTGTAATAAATTGCCTGCGGGGAGGCTTTGCTCCTCAGAGTCTCTTTAGAGATATGAGAAACTTCTGTCCAGTCGGAAGATTTAGTTGTGTGAAAATTGACCTTTGCTTGAGGAAGGGAACTAATGGGGCTCTGCTACTTAGCACACAGCTCTGAGCTAAGCCATCCATTACACACACATCTTAATAGCAGTCTGGCTCTTGAGTCCCATAACATCATTTCTGTTTTCTGCTTAACTGGGCATATATTTGTATAAGTGAGCTATGTTTAGAGAAGGGGATAAGTTGGTTTTCCTTTCCATTCAGCCACCTGAGGGGAAAATAAAAAGCAGCATTCTAAAAATTTGTTTTTGAGCCACATTTTGAATGAGTTGATGCTGGCAGCATTGTCTTGTCTAATTTTGGGAAGCATTTAGACAGCGTGATAGGTACCATGGAGAAATGATGGATGCTGTCAGTGTAGGATTTGTACCTAATTTGGATCAAGCAGCAATAGCTATGTCAATGCCTACACACAGATTCTCTGGCTGGGTGAGAGTCATGCAGACATTGTTTCCATTTTCATTGCAATTTGTGCATTTATACCTTACACCAGTGGGTGTGATTTGCTGTCACCAGTGAAGCAAGCAGAAAGGTCTGCTGTGAGGGGTCCCATCACCGTGGCTTTGAACGAACAGGGAGAGCCAGTGAGCAAGTAAACCCCATGCCAGCTTTCACAGCCAAGTCATACCTTTGTGAGCTGCTGACAACACAGCGGAATGGCTGGAGGGATTTCTGTTCCTGAAAGGGTTTGGGATCCTCAGATGAAAGATGCTATAAAAATACTGAGGGATGGTGTTATGCCAGTGCACCCAGCGAGTTACCTCTAATAGCCAAGATGTCACTCTTGGTAAGGATCAACGAGCAGGAAAGATCTGGGCTGGAGCTCAGGAGAGTGTGGGGAAATTCCCCTGGTGACTGAGGGAAAGGAGGAGAGGAAGGCAGTGTGCTACTGGGATCCAGTCGCTGCTCTTGCCTCACACTTGGGACAGGTAACCTCACCACTCCAAGGCAAGAGGAGCTGCAACAGCGTTTTTGTACAAAGCTGCACTTGTCTTGCAAGCTAGGCTCCACAGGACACTTCAGGGGAGGAGAGATTTGCAGAATATATTGAGCTGGCTGCTGCTTTTATGCCTTGGTCAGGCCTGATACCCCTCCTGGTGAGAGGGCAGAGGCTTCGCTGTGCTGAGGGCAGAGCCTTTCCACATGGTGCTTGATGCTGTAACCAAACAACAGGGAGGAATGTACCTGCATTAATTCCTTTCCTCTCTATGTTCATCCTGGAGCACTTTGCAGTTTGTAAAGACTCCCGGGATGTATAGACTGGAAGAGAACTGGTCTCTATATATTCCAAGCAGATGGCTTAGTATTTTGTACATGGAGAAGACGATGCATAGGAATGAGCAAATATCCCCAAAACACATGGTTTCCCAGGAGTTCAGTGGGTCTTAGAAACTCTGTGAAAAATGGATGGGTGGTGAGTAAAGGTGCAAACAGCTTCATAGTACAGTGCAGCCGGTGGGAAAAAGAGGGAACAGACTGAGGTTAAACAGCACCCACAGCTTTGTTAGCTGCAATTCCCTGTATTCCTGGAATTACATTCACCTCCAGTTTTGTGGCTTCCCTGCGTTGAGGTAAAAGTCAACAGAGGTCTTTCTTGCTGCATCCTGTCCCCTGCATACCAATCCCTGGAGCTGGGCAAGGGGGGCCTGAGCACGGCACAAGCACAGGGGACAAGACATGGGATCAGAATCAAAATGAATGCAGAGGGGGACATAAACGGGGCTTTTTAGCTCCTCTGATTTTCATTCCTGGCTGATTACTTAACAGGCCAACTATTTAGCATGACCATTGTCCTCTTTACGTGTCAGCACATAAGAGCATGCACCCAGGACTATTAGCAAACAGGGCTGCAACATAAAAGGAGCTCTGCAGCCCAAGCTGCTCAGAATACTCATTTAGCACGAGACACTGGACATAATGACATCTGCATTTAAGTCCATTATACCAATGCATGTGATTTTTCTTTTCCTGGTTAGCAAATGGCCTCATATTTTTCAAATTATCCTCTGAGGTTTTAAATGACATGGTGAGGGATAATGAGCCAGACCCCAGGATAGAGGAGGCAGAAAAGGGGTCTCCTCCTTTGTCCATTGCTTTGTAATAATGACATAAGAGGCTCTGCTGACAGCTCTGTCCTGCGTCCTAACCGGAATGGAGTCAGCCAGCTGGGAAGGACATGGAAGACACCTCTGCCCATTTCATTCCATCCTCTCAGGTCTGAGTGTATTTCCCATCTAGGGCAGGAGGAAACACTGGGGAAGGTGACTGCACATCAAAACCAAATTCTGTCTTCTTCCATGAAATCCAGTCTTACCCTTTATTCTCCTTTTTCATGGGAAAGATAATGTTTTCACCAGGGAAGAGAAGAGCCACTTGGATTGTTATTCTGTGATTTTTCCCCTTTCCTACTTTTAAGAGGCCCAAGAGGGGTGTTTTGCCTCTCTGCACAGAAACAGTATCACAGGCCTGGAGGGAAGGTACCCTCCTTGCCAATACTGAGCCACCAGCTCCTGACCTTTGGAAAAGGCAGGAACTCACCCAAAAATCACTGCCACACTGCTACCAGCCACCTTGATCAGGATCCTCAGTGCCATCCTTGGCCTCCCTGTCACTGCCTGGCACTGCTCACCTCTGTTTTGACTAGCCCTCTCACACAGCACTGTATCAGCATGCCAGAGCCACACGCCTTGGCATCTCCCCTGCCCAGCTGCCTCCTGTGGCCACCCCACTGCCTTCCTCTGAAAACAGCAAGATATTTGAGGAGTGAGGCTTGATAGAACAGTAACAAGAGTGCTTTGCTACACCCTTGCCATTCTGGGCTCTCAGATGGCAAAGAGACCCTTTGTCCTCTTCAGGGCTTCAGTTGCGACTAGTTTTTCTCGTACAGGCACTCCTGAAGAAGATGTTGTTCCTCAGTGAAACCAAGTGCTGAAACCTTTCTGAGGTCTTCCAAAGTCCTTTCAATGTTTTCTTTTATTTTTCTTAGAAGAAAACACCATGGCACCAGAATAGGAGTTTTGGAGTGTTTCCTTTTGTTGAAAAAATGGTCTTCTTGTTGGTTAAAAGCTTTTTGGACTAGCTGGTTCCCGCCAGAGTCAAATATCACAAGAACTAGGATGATACCACTGTCCCAGGACAGATCTACACCTGAAGTAGACAAGACATCCATTTGCTGGGGTCATGCTTCAAAATACCATTGTGTCAAAGACCACAGTGAAATATGTTTACCATTTGGCAGGTTCTGCTTGGAAATAAACACATGGGTGTGTCATCTCAAATGCTGTAAGAGTACATTTGCACAGTCAGGAACTCGATTGCTCAGAGCCTGGTCCCTGCTAGGAGGTACATGGCCGAGTTCAGGCAGACAGGATATGATCAGGGCTCTGTGTGTGTTAGTGGCAATGCTAAATATTTTTTATTTGACGTTTTCTTTTGGTGTGTGGAAATTCGGTGCGCTGCTCATTTCAGCTCTCACTGGCCACATAAGCACACCACTAGCTCAGGTGCTTTTGGAGGCCATTTCCCTGATCGTCCTGAGGCCTCCTACCCCACTGCAAGGACAAAGCACTAGTTATCAAGCACCTTCCCAACACTGCTAAATATGAGCATCTGCACACACACAACCGGGCTTGCATATGAGGCTGGCAGCAGCAGCCAGGGATTCTCCATCTCCTGAAGGACCAGTAATCAAACTGGTGAGTCAGGCATTTCCCCCTGCTGCAAGTCAGAGGTGGGCATGTGTGTAACGCAAGGGAGAAACTACAGTAGTGCCAGTTTTCCATCACCCAAGGATCAGGAGTTTCCACAGCTGCTTCTCACGGGCACTGCTATATAAATGTCTGTGCTTGGCTGGTTACGATGGGAATTGCCATTCATCATGGCATGACGGGGCTTAAGCTGTCTCAGAGCAAGCTGTCAGTTAACCAATGCTTAATATAGAGCAGGCTGATCAGTACGAGGCATGTCCTCGCAGCTAAAAAGCCTTAAATGTTTCAGATGCAGCAGCTTCTGAAGTCTTCCAATATGCCTTCTGCAGTACTTATTACTGTCTTCCTGCCATTCAAAGGGAGCAGACAAGATAGACACTTTGTGTTCATTACCCACTGTAATATTCACTGGGCTATTTAATTAATGCTTAGAAAATGTACTTGATGAATTATAAGTTTCTTGGGGTGGGGACGGATGGGCAATGCAGAAATAGATTAACATTGGCTGATCTTTTAAACCTTTTCAAAAATTATTTTTCCGGTTTTTACACTTACAAAGTCTTCTCGGGTGTTCCGCCTTCCTGCAGGCACCTCATTTCTCACAGCAACAGTTGCTGGCTATCAAGGAACCTCTTGTAGGAGCTGCTTGAGGCAAAGCTGTTTGTTGGCTAGATTGCAAGAGATGTAGGTAGTGGAGCAGAGGTGTTGGACACATTGATTGTACTGCCTGTTTCTCTGTCCAGCCCATCCATTATTTCCTGGATATATCAGTTTCACAGCACATGGAGGAATGCTGCTCTCAGGGGAGCCCTTCACAGAAATCTGAGAGTTGCCCCTTAAAACTGACGGTCTTGAAACATGCTGTAAGAAAGGGCTTATAAGCTTAACAGGCAAAACAGACAGAGAGGGGCAGAGGAGGGAAGAGTATTTTCTAAACACAACACAACACCCCCAATCAGCTAAATGATTTTCTGAAGGTCATGAAGGAAACCTGTGTCCGAGTCAGGAATTTAACCCAGATTTTTTTGCTTGGTTCATTGCCTTAGCAGCTGGATGCCTCTTCCTGCCTCCTTAGTCACTCACATTGGTCACTGCGAAGTGCGGTTTCCCTCACCGTATTTGTGAAAGGCAGTAAAAGGAGGAGGTCTGACAAGATCCATGATCAGTGCAGAAAAACATGTCTTTTCCCCCCCTTTCTGTTGTTGCAGCACCGGCTGTGAATTCAGGGGAATCTGCTCCAGTTCGGGTTTTCTGAGCTTGCCACACAGAAAATCCCATGAGAGTTCTCTCTGCAAATCTGTTTTCTTTTAAGTAGCACCAATTTCCCGGTGCACATGCTTTGCATTTGTCTGGGTCCATGTGTGAGAGCCAGTAGCTACCCAGCACACTCTCCACTCTGGAGATCACTTGAGAATTGGGATTTCTTTGTGAAGATGAAGTATCATGTGCAGGCTCTGTGCTCTGAGAGACTTAATTTTTGTACAGAAAATTATCTGTGTGTGTGTCTATGTGGAAAGCCCTGGGAAAAGATCCTTGCAGCCTTAAGAAATGCAATATTGCCCTCTAGTGATGGTGAGGGTGGTCTCGTTTGATCTGATGAAACAAAAAGCATTTTTGGCTAACCTTCACTGGGATCCAAAAAAGAAATAAATATTCTTGTTTTTTCTGACCCTGGAATTAAAGATCCTACCGTCACAACTTGGAGAGCACTGGTAGTGGTGATAAGCAGAGGAGGTTCTTCAAGAACCACAGAATATGTAAAATTATCATTTTTCTTCACGGATGCAGCAGATGGAAAGCCAGCTGCACTCAGAGAGCAGATCGAGTAAGAAGATTCCTTTTTTAACACAGCATCTTTTTTGCATTTCTAAAGCCAAGTATATTTTTATTTGCCAAAAAAAAAGAGAGAGGCAGTTGCAAGGACAGGAGGAGAAACCCACTGGAAACTAGAAAAAACATTCAGAAAAAGTTCGTGTGCTTCATGATCCCTACAATCAAATGGTTTTATGAGCCAGGTTTTATTTTTATTTCTCATTTAAAATAAATGAATGCTCATTTGAATGCTTCTGGAATGAGAGAAGGAGGGATAATAGCAGGAACACTTCAGCAGATGAACAAGAAGAGCTCAAAATGATTCTCTCACTCTAGTAAGCAAATAGTTGTTTGCATCTGTCAGGAAATAAGCTGTTTTGAAGGGTCTTCAGGAGACACTTAGGAGCACTACAAAGCTTTGCCCTTTACCCCTAAGAAGGTTACATTTAAGACCCTCAATTCTGCAAATAGCTCAACATGGACAATCCCTCCAGTGCCTGTGTGAAGCCCCAGGAGTGTCAGCAGGTCTCTCAGCTCCACTCCCGGAGTGTAGGGTCAGGGAGTAAGGTTTCCTTGTAACTGGATCTCAACCCAGATTTCTAAGGTATCTTGTTTTTTTAAGTTCTTGATGCAGACAGCATTTCCCTGGCACTCTCCCTATTCTAATTGCCTCTGACAAGGCACGATAGTACTGGAATTTATGTAAGGAACATTGCTGCCACTGTACTGCAACTTAAAGATCACTATAAAGAAGGGTTGGCAGATAGAGGTATTTTTTTCCTTACTCGAAACATAAAGTAAATGCAAAATGCACCTTAATTATTCACTGAACCTATCCAGGCTTTCTCTGCTACTACAGGAACACATAACATACATAACCTTTGATGGTATCCTGAGCTTTTTTCCTCAAAAGGTCACAAGGCAGAATTAAGGGCTGGAGTTGATTCAAGCCAGTGGCAAAACTCCCATGGAGTTCACTGCCAAAGGATCAAACCTTCAAAGCAGGCAGGACACAGAGAACGGAATTGATTCATACATATCATGGGCTTTCAACATAATTGCAAATATTATGGTGATCAGCTAATGCAAGAGAGTGGGTTTTTCTGACACTAGGGTTTAAGAACCCTTTCTACTGAGTTCTGCGAATTCATCTCCTCTCAAAAAAAAAAAAAAAAAAATTATTCGCATTCTCAGTCACCCCCAGCATCACAACTCACAGTACTTGTAAATTGTGCAAGGTCCCTAACTGTTGCTGGTTGCTTACTCTGCGACCACAGCTGCTATGTGCTAGCTGCTAAAATATGTAAAGAAGCCTTTATAAAATTTGCCTTATGCAAACCTGAAGTTGAGAGGAAGGAACCCGGGAGTGGATTTCTATCAGAGAACATTTTACAAGATGCAGGTCAACAGCACAGAAATGGGCAGGTTAGATAAAGGAGTGAAGAAGAAATGTCAAGATGTGATGGAGTATGAAGGGGAGTTTACTAGCAAACAGAATAAAGGATTATTTGAAATTTAAAAACAAATCAAAGGATTATTTAGAAACAAAATCACCCATTTGATGATCCAGTTCTTTTGGTATGGCTGGGATGGTGGTGACAGGTCACATCCTGGAGCATGCACAAGCATCTTTCATCACCCCAGCCTGTCATAAGCAAAGAAACTTCATTTTTAGTATAGTCATCATGACTCTGTTGACCACATTTTTCACGTAATGAGTGCGTTTTCGTGTTTTACCCTAGTTCCCCCTTGTGTCTCACTTCTCTTGCTTTCCCTTTCAGGTTCTACATTGAAAGCATCTCCTATCTAAAAGACAATGCCACCATTGAGCTGTTTTTCTTGAATGCCAAGTCCTGTATCTACAAGGTAAGGACTCAGGAAGCTCTGGGTGGCACTGGGGTAGGCTGAGACACCTGGGTCTGGATCCTCTGACCCAAAATTTACACTGGTCATACCCGGACTTTGCGATAATGACCTCCTCCCACCTGCTCTCACCCCTCTGTCTCTAACGTCCCTGGACAGCTTCCCTGTCAGAGATGGGTTCTGAGGTAAAGCACCCTTGGAAGTAACTCTTGTGGTTGGTAGGAGGGAATCTGCAGCTGCTTAAACGATGAACTGGCTAGTATTTAGAAAGAAATGTCTGGGTTTGTCTTTAAAAAAAAGCGCCGGTGGAGAAGCTGTCGGGGCCCGCTGTGGGCTGAGGGCTGTGGTTAGCGGTTCCCGCCCGAAGAGGGCGGCAGTGGCCGCGCTGGCTGCGGCGCCGGCGCCATCTTCTGGGCCAGGCGGCGGGGAGCGGGAACGTGTTGGGGGGGCATGTCCGTGAGAGGGTGCGTGCTTGTGTCTGTGAGACTGTACCTGTGTGAGAGAGCGTGCAAGGGAATTGTGAGAGTGCGTGAGGTTCTGTGAGTGCGAGAGTGGGGGAAGGCATGGCGGGCTGAGTGTGTGAGGGGTGTGTGACTGCATGTGTGTGTGACTGTGAGTTTGTGCATCTGGGAGAGAGTATGTAACTGTGTTGGGGTGCATATCGTAGAATGCCTTGAGCTGGAAGGGACCCACAAGGATCATCGAGTCCAGCTCCTGTCCCTGCACAGGACAGCCCCAGATTCACACCATGTCTCTGAGGGCCTTGTCCAAGTGCTTCTTGAATATCGCCAGGCTGGTGCCGTGATGCCTCCCTGGGGAGCCTGTTCCAAGGCTCCACCACCCTCTGGGGGAAGAACCTTTTCCTAATACCCAACCTAGCCCTCCCTTGGCACATCTCCCTGCCATTCCCTCGGGTCCTGGCGTTGGTGACCAGAGAGAAGGGATCAGCGCCTGCCCCTCCTCCTCCTCCCCTTGTGAGGAAGCTGCAGACCGCCATGAGGTCTGCCCTCAGCCTCCTCTTCTCCGGGCTGAGCAAACCAAGGGACTTTAGCCGCTCCTCATATGGCTTCCCCTCTAAACCCTTCACCAACTCCGTGGCCTCCTCTGGACACTCTCTGGTAGCTTTATATCCTTAATGTACTGTGGCGCCCAAAGCTGCGCACCGCACTCGCGGTGAGGCCATGTTTGCGCCAGTGTGACTGAGACTTTCTGGGCCAGGGGAGTGAGCATGTGGGTGTACAAAAGGGTGGGGAAGGGTGTCTGTGGAGTGTACTGAAGACCATCTTGTACAAACACAAGCCATGCATGGAGAAATGTTTTTGTACCAGAAATAGCCCTGCCTTGTAGGCTATTGAAAATACCGGCCTGCTGCCACCAGCACTGTAACTCAGAGCTGCTCCTTGCAAGGCACTCTGTGCACCAGACACGGGCGTCCTGGCATGGCCTCCACTCCCCCGCCGGAGTGCCATGGCAGAGCTGCGAAGCTGACCCCTCCAATGCCACTAGCCAACCGTACAAGTGAAAGGGCAGGGTCCAGAAAATTAAGCAGACCCAGAACCTGCTGAGGTGGAGTCTGGCTGCGTGCGGACTTGGCCAGGTGAGCTGGACGGGCGGCTGGACTGTGTGGGACTGGGAGAGGTTTTTCAGCAGCTGGGATTCCCTGGGAGGATCCTTCCTACCTCCCTCTGTGCTGGCAGAAGCCATTCCTGGTGACTCACCTCCATCTGCCAGGGAGGAAGTGGTATGAGAAGACAGCTGTAGTCAGGGAGTGATCATAGCACCATCCCACAACCCTCAGCAGGTTTATGACCTGCTAAGCCGACTAGCTTACACCAAGTCTGGAGCCTCACTTCCTGACATCTGCATGTCCTAAATGCAGGGACAAACTCTGCATCTCCTAAAATGCAGGGTAGATGCCAGACAATGCCTTTTTCTTCCAGTGCCCAGGAAAGAGGCAGGGCTGCTGAGCTGAGCTGCAATTAGATGTGCTTAGTCAGCCCTCTCTAGCAGCAAGCTCAGTGAGCATCACATTTTGGTTCCTGGGGAAAGTTCCTTTTTGGAGTATTGCCAGGAAAAGCTTACAGTGTTGTTCTTTTTTTGGAGAAAGCTTAATAAGAAGAGGGGAAAAAAAAAAAAAAAAAAAGAGTGCCTACAGATCTAGGTTGGTCTATTTTAGTCTGACCTCTCCTGAAACCATTACTTTGCACATTCGAGCTGACTGTCATCTTCATCCAAAAATAGCCCTGCTGGATTCCCAGTCTCCCATGCGGGTCCTTCCCCATTTGACTTCCAGCCACAGTAAGACATGCTATGCTATTAAAAAAGGCGCTGAATTTGAAAGTTGGGTACAAGGTCTCTGCTAAGACACAGGGTGAGCACCCAGCCAGCATGCCTGGAAGATTCCTGTAGCTGTAGGAAAGGGGATTCAGTGTCTAAGCACAGCCAGTGCTTGTCATCCCTGCAGCTAGCCAGGGGTGTTGCATGGTCCCAAACCTTGAAAGCTTCCTTGTTGCACGCAAAGTTTCCTCACTGGACTCCCCACGGATGGCTTCATTCCAAACTCCCCTGCAGCCTGGAAAGACTGTACTGTGTAGGACACAAGTGTAGTTCATAACACTATACTGGCACGTCAAACCTTGTTCTGTTGATTCTCCAGACACACACCCTCAAACATCCCCATACACTGGGCTGCTCAGGTTGGGAAAGAAGTTGACTGTGGCCTGTTTAGTCTGGGGCTACTGGTCCCTTGGGTTGCCAGCTGGCTCTGCGTCGGGTGCTGTACTCTGGCTGTGCCCATGGCTCCCCCACACCCAGTCTGTGGTATAATGAGATATTCATGGACCCACACACCCAAACCCTCGCACAGGACCAGCAAGCCTCTGTTGCCCAGAAAGGCCAAGCCACGTTTGTACCACCAGACAAGACAGGGCTTGGCATTGGGCACTGTCCCCGATCAGTCAGGCTGTTTAATTACTAGCACGTTCTGGCACGGGTTTTGGTCTGTGTCAGCTAGCCCAGTCCCAGGCATTGCTTGGGCACTGCTCAGGGATGAGCACCTGTTCCCAAAAGGCAACACAGTGGAGGTAACGCCATCTGGGACCGGGGGAGGGACGAAGAGTGTTTAATCATGAGCTATACTGTGCCACGTACCCTTAGGGCCAGAGAACGGGCTCTGGCCCACTTTACCTACTAGTACAGACTTGCCGTAGCATCGACATGTAGTTGCAGAGGCTGGTTTGTCCGTGTGATGCCGGGTGCTTCAAGATGGGATGAAGACCAGGCACTCTGGTTCTACTCTGCGTCGCCCCTTGCTATAGGATATGCCTGACTACCCCAGCCTGGCCCTGCCTGCAGCTGAATCGACATCTTGCACCAGCTGCTTCCCTTGGCATATGCACAACGTTACTACCTATAGGTAGCTGTATAACAACATCGTCAGTGCAGGTGCCTGCGAGAATCAGGCAGTTTAGCTGAACGGGGGAAGGTGTGTATATTGCCCGTAGCAGAGCTCGTCTTCACTCTCCAAGGTGTTGTTATGAAGGAGGTGAAGGAAGTGCTTATTTTAAAAAGCTGGCACTGGTGAAAGCCAAGGACACCTGGAACTTATCCTCTGGTTTGTTCCCTTTGTTTTTGATTTTGCCAGAGAGAAGCCAACGCAGCAATTGTGGCTTGTAAATGAGGTGTGGCCATGACTTGGCTGGAGCATGGATCACAGCAGCAATCTATATTTAGATCACTCGTTGCTTGCCAGATGAAGTAAAATATTAAAAACAGCAGTCTAAATAAATATAACAGAAGAGCTACCACAGGAGTGAGGTGAACAGTGACCCACTTTACATGGCCATGTACGTAGGAGGCAACGTAGGAGTTCTAGTTGCAGAATAGAGGCTTAAATAGTATCTCAGTAAAAGCCCACCATCTTCCCAAAAGCAGGGACAAGACACTTGGGGAGAGCACACTTGGCCACAAGATTAATGCTCATGCCTCCCATCCCAAGCACCTTTGATGCTGGGTCTGCATCCCACGCGTTCAGACAGAGCTTTGCCTGGACTCCTTGGTTCTGTGACTACTATCTCAGGAACAGCAGAAGCACCCTAAGAGGATCTTGTGGGACCATCACTGTCCTTCACGTGACCATGGCGTCCAAGCAAAACACTCACAATTTCACCTGACCCTCCAAGATTGCTTTCATCAGGGGCTGAATCCTACAGAACGGAGCAGTGAAGACCTACCAAAAGATTTGCTGTCACAGCTCATTCTCAAAGCACCCCCAGCCCCAGTGCTCACAGGGTAAAAGGGCTGAAACCAGAGCTCCCATCCTGCAAGAGGGAATACGGCTCTTTTTCCTGTGAGTTTACCCTGGGCAAGAGCCAGAGGTGTTCCGCAGGGGCTTTGACACAACTTCAGTGAAGACAAATTTTCTCATTTCCTGGCCTCTGTGAGCCAAGGACAAGGCTGTGTTCCCCTGAAGCAGAGGTGACATTTGGGGGAGAAAAAAATTTATTTCCCAGACTACCTTCCACTAAATCGCACAAGAAAATAAAAATTACCCTGATCCTCCCCCTTCCACCTGCATCCTCCCCAGGAATCCCTTCATGCCACATCCAGTTATGCTTCATTTACCAAGCCATTACGCTGAATATTTGGCTTTCTCCACATTTGAGTGGGCAGGTTCTCCCTCACTTTGGTCTCCAGGAGCACAGGGAATGCTTTGAAGCCTAGCCAGGGGAGAAAAGTGGCACTGCACGCTTCACCGTGCAATAGCCAGGAGGAGATGCACGTCCTTCTTCCAGGAGCTTAAATTGACTCAACTCTCTTTTTCTTGTTTTCTTCACCTTTCAAGGAACTCATTGAGGTTGACAGTGAAGTGGTGTTTGAACTGGCTGCGTACATCTTGCAGGTAAGCACCCCCCTTCTCTCACTTCTTGCTTCCTCGTGTTGCATTAAATCTCTTGACTTGCCAAATCCAAAATGGCTGCACAGAAGTGCAGGAGTTCACCCACTTGGAGGAGAAAGATGTCTTTACACAATTTTCATCATTGATACCAATGCAAAATAGGTACAGAAAGCTCTCAAACCAGACCTCTCCACACATGGAGCAGATTCCACTGCCCAACATTTTGCATATTATGTTTGCACCAACACAGATATCCAAGAGCCTGGAGTATGATTTGGCAGTGATAGGTTAGCGGTTGGACTTGATCTTAAGGGTCTTTTCCAACCTTAACGATTCTATGATTCTATAATGTAAAGCCAGAGAAAATCAAGCAACGTATGCAATTTCCTAGGTGAAATCTATATACAATGGGTTCTTCTCCAGTGATTTTACTTGCATTTGTTTTCCCATGGGAGCTTGGCCCTCTGATGTTCTCCATAAGCTTCTATGTACGCAACTGTCTGTTTTCTCCAAGGTGGGCAGAAGGGCTTAAAGACTTCCCAAAAAATTTTTCCAGAAGTAAAATTGTCTTTAAAAGTCCTGTTCTTCAGGAAGAGGTAAAGGGTCAGAGAGCAAATTACAGCGTTTGGTAAATCTCTGGTTCCCAAAGAGGAATCTTTTCAGGGTAGCAGACGTGTTTTTCGTGAAAGATCTCTTTTTAGGAGCATGACTGTGGGAGCACATCAGAGCTCACTGTCAGATGATTCTTGTTCCCCTTTTGTACAGTGTCATTTTCATTTTCTTTCCTATCAGCCATGAAGCTCTGAGGAGCCATGTGAGCAGAGAAGCCATCTCACTGGACTGCACTAATAAATAACAATGCAATGCACTTCTATAGAACTTTCCACGCTAAAGAAGCAATTAATGCATAGGGATTTGAATCTTCATTAAAATTGTTTTATGTAACAAAAATAGAGCAAGAGAGTCAAGATGGGGAACTCAATTAAAAGCACATTATAGAAATTTCATATTGGCTGTTGGGGGAATACACATCAAACAACAGGCTCATTGTGAGAAGCAGCAGTAGGGTTATGAATCTATTGTCTGCTCATCCTACTGAATAACGTGAGCGCATAATAATTGTACAGCCAGATCCAGGTCTGCCACTGTAACCCTTGTTGCTGTGGTTGTATCTCACACAGACAAACACAGGATGTTACGTGTAATCCTGTAGTAGCATGAGGTGTAACTTAATGAAAACAGTCAAAACAAACCACACCTCTGCTGTCTGTAACCAGAAATTACTACACCCCACGCTTGTGACAGGATCCAAGCAAAACAAGAAGGATCGTACTGCATTTTGTTCTACGTCTCACTGCAGCATTCAGGTCAAGGAACTGAATTATGGAGAATCTACCCTACAAAATTGGTTTTTAAATTCAGTGTGCTTATCCCTGTGCAGGCCAGGGCATATCCTTTGGGTTTTGCTCTGTGTTGAACTATAATTGTGATATGCTTGAGGACTCCTTCCTATGAACCAGCAGAGAGCTTGTCTGCCCTTCAGTTCACTCAGACAGAAATAGGAAGATAGTAAAGGACTGTCAGAACTCAAGTGGTTTATTCTGCAGCCATATTTCAAATTGTTGTGTTACCAGAACAAATTAAAGTACCACCAAAGCTCTGAACTTTACCCCAGCCTCAGGACTGAAGCACCACTGGACATGGGCTGACAGGTTTTGTGGGTGGATGGATGGCTGTAAAGACAAAAGACTTGAATGTAAAACCTGGTCCTCTTGGCAGTAGAAACTCCCTCACCACACAAATTACATTATTACACTGCGCTTTCTGTGTAGCTGATGGCGAATGAAGTGCTTTAGCATGCATCCTATGAAATGCATATTGCCCATGGAAAATGAAAAATGCATATTACATCTATTGAGGAGGGGACTCACCAAATTCTGAGGGTTCGCCAGTTATGCAATTAGACTCAGGTACTAATCTAACTACTGGGGTGGAACATTACCCATCCCTTTAACATCAGGCTGTGATGGTAATCAACAGAAATATCTAGATATATAAGTAAAGGAGCTAAATACTCCCCCAAACACCGAGCAAGGAGTTAGAGAAACCTGTGTCTTGCATCCCTTGAAAGCTGACAGTGAGCTAGTTTTTGGAAGTCTAGTTACTAGAAAATAACAAGAATGCTTGTAAAAAGAGTCAGGGGAGTTGCAGTCTCAGAGGCTGCAGTCACTGAGACTTCAGAGATCTTCTAGTAATGTAGCATCCACATTGACCCAAAAAATTCCTTATTTACTAGCATTATTCCCTGAGGCTTCTTGGGTATCCACTAGCAGAATGAGGAATCATCTGGCCCTGTATTAGGCAAACCTTTTGTTTGCTAATCTGCCCAGCTCACTGCATGCATCATGGCACTTGACATTAGACACTGGTTCCAAAAATTACACGAGGAATCAATTACAACAGGAAATTGCTGCTAAATGAATTTTGCAAATGGCAAATCTTGAACATCTGTTTTCTTAATATTTCTTCTATTTTAATGATTTTTAATTTTTTTTCCTCATTTTACAGGAGGCAAAGGGAGATTTTTCAAGGTAGGTGAATTTCAAAGTTTTTGCTATAGTGTGCCACGGGAATGAATCTGGTAAAATCACCGTGTGAGCAATACAACTCAGTTGTAGCTGTGTAGCAATAGGAATGCATTGCTAACACAGACATTGTGTTTCCTGAAATCATTTCTTCACAAAACCCAGCCTTTGACCAGAGCATGCCTCCCTAACAGCATTGTTTGTGACTTTGTTGTTGACAAATCTCTTCATATGCCCATGAAGTTCAGGAAATAGAGTAGTCTTCGGAAGAAAATTACTATGAAAATGACTTTACAATCATGGTTATATCACAGACCCAGCCAGAGACAATATAAAAATTCCATCACTAATTGATATTTCAGCTTGGACAGAGTTCTCATTATCATTATCACTGTGAGAATGGTTGGTTTCACTGAATTTCCGCTATCCCTTGATCTAAATCTTCAGACTTGCTGTAAGAAATTCAAAGAGGTGACCATGTTTGGTGTTTCAGGAGGCTGTTAATGACAAGCCCAAGAATTTTCATTTAAGTTGTCAGTATCTGACAGTTACGCATTAGTAGCAACCAAAGGTCAGATAGATGTTTGATGCCTTGTGTGAGAAACATGAAAGTTCTTCATCGGAAGCCCAGGAGAACTGTCTCTGCTAAAAAGTTCACATACTCCATATATTACTTTTGCTGACCTGAATGTGAGTTCAGCTGGAGGACCACAATATCCACTGAAGTTAGTTTCAGAGAAGAAAACAAAGTGTGAATGGGCAGTGAGGTTGAATTGGCAGATGAGCCTAAGGAGGTGTCTTACTTCTGTCAGCGTTGAGATACACTGAGAGAAGACTGTAATGATACTCTGTGCACCCATAGCAGGCTGTGAATAACTGACAGGTTCCACGTTCTGGTGGACTGGGACCTCTAGGCAGCAAAGGTTGAGGCAAATCAGTGAAAGGAACAATGCATTGCAGATATTGCCTACCCATCATGGAATCTGAGATGACACAAGGTAACCTTTGCTAAAAGGAAGTTTAAGTTGTGCCTTATAGTTTCTCAAAATCTTAATCAACTTGCAAAATCCTAACATGCATCTGACCAGAAACACAAGTCCAGTCTTGTTTCATTTTTCAGTTCCACCCAATTTGGAATAACTCAGCTACCAGCAGTGTTTATTTAGGGGGCACTGGAGTACATGTGGTTCTTTTACTTTTCAGTCTGGTTTTCCATGTACTGCCAAGTGCTTACCCCAGAAGAGCTGGACCACGCAGAATTTTGCCATTCAAACCTGTGATAAACTGCATCATCCACTGGTTTTGCTATGAAGAGCAATATTTAATATTTCTCAGAATATCTTGGACATGACATAAACACACCCAGAAAGTGTATATTCAGACTATGAAACACAGAATAGAAAGGAATCAGATGGCTCGCAGTAACAGGACTGAAAGCATTTTATCTTCAAGTTTCTGTTTCCAGGCCAGAAGTGGAAACAGCCGGTAGAAAGCATCCGTCTGCTAAGAGCTGTTTGATGTCCCTTGTAAAAGGAATGGTTAGGTTTATCGCAATGCATTTCTCTAGGCCACAGAGAAATTAGGAATCTTCTCTGAGAGCACAGAAGATACCTCAACACATGGTGTTGACTGCTTCCTCCACATCAGTGTGGCAGTCATCACCATCCCTATTAAAACAGTTAGCTCTTAGTCCTTTCCACTTGTGGATCACAATGATTTCAAGTGGAAGGGGGAATCCTTACATCCAAGTCAGGCAGAGAAGTGGTGTCACAGTAACAACTTGCTGACACTGCCAGAGATCTTCATGTGTAAATGGGCTGGTGGCAAAGCAATCTGCCAAGTTAGTGGAGTGTAAAGCCTGTTCTTGGAGGAAGGTAGAATAATCCTACCCTGACCCTCTATAGTCTAGGAGAAGACGTAGCATCTCCAGGGGTGTCTGTCCAGTGGCTCCCCTCTAATGTGCACTGACATGGGTTTATGTGCTGGGTAAGATCCAGGTGCTACTGAAGTCAACATGAGGTTATTGTGGTCAAGATTTTGCCTGCTGAGATTTGTGGTTATTCGTACTAGCAGTGTAAAATCTGGGAGGCAAATTGAACCTGGGGCCAGCCAGAGAAACTGCAGATGGAGACAAATGTTCTGACTTCTCTTAGGGCTGAAGTTAGCTTCAGTGTTTGAAGTTTGTCAATGTTGAAATGTTGTTTGAAATAGAAGTGGCTACTCTTTGAAACAGAGAAGCTCTGCAGTTGTGAATGCCTTGCTGCTGAGATTTAGAGCGAACATGTTGTGCATGGTAGCATACATTGCATGAAGGCTGAACTCTTGAACTCCTGCTTTTCTTTTTTTTTTTTAAGAAATAAGTTAATTCTAAAGGGTTGCATGCTTGGAACGTAGACTCCAGATTTCCCACACCTGTCCTGTCTACTGCCACCATCAGATTTATAGCCTGTGCGACTAAAAGTTTCTCTTTGGCCTTGATCCAGAAAAGTGCATAAGCACTGGCTTGTTTGTAGTGATGGGAGAATTGCTGTTCCCGGTGGGAGCCTTCCTGTGACTTGCTGCTGATCACCTCAGGTGCTGGGATAGCCAGCGCCAAATTTTTGCAATTTCACCTGTGATTTGGCACCTGCCCATGGTGGCCAGAGGGTGATGACCTCCAAACCCCACTGCACCCAGGTGGTGGATCACAAGAGGCTGGTTCAGGACTCCTGAATGCAGCTGCAAGTCTGCTTTTTGGGCCTTATGGGAGCTCAAAAAACAAAACTGATCTTACAAACTCTAGCAGTCAGTTTTCTACCTCTGTGAACTGCTGCATCTTCAATGTCAGCAGCTCCCACTGCTGCTTTTGAGGGAATAATCCCAAGCCTCAGAATAACTGTGCTCATAGTACTACTCTTTCCCCAAAAGGGGCTTATGTGCCATTTCAAGCACATGTCCTATATCCTTTGGTAGGGCATCATCATGTATGAGTCTCTTAGTACCGGTTTTTGCCACCTTGGAGTACTGCTTAACTCAGGCGTCACAATGACTACCCAGTGTTTGGTGAGCCTGGAGAGCGCGTAGTCTGAGTCGCCCTTATCTCTCTTGGACTAAGATCTCACAATAGCCCTGATAGATCAGTTTGCCATCTATAGCGAACTATTTGACCAAGACCTTTTCCATTTCTAATGTGTGTTTCATTTCAGTATTCCCCAGTGTTTGCTGTAAGTGGCCTGGTCCAACTCAGTGTTTTGCAAGCAGAGTTGTACAGAGGGCACATCTCTTAGCTGTTACTGATTTAGGCAGAGTAAGGTTTAAAATAACAAGTTATTCTCCTTAAGAAGTTCCTCGTCCTCTGCATTAAAGGAGAATGGTTTTCACATTATTTAAAAGAATCCCCAAATGCTTCAGCTGACAAGACTGAAGAAAATTTACATTTAGACTGGGATGTACCACTGAATTTAGGACAACTGAGTATCCCTGTTCAGATGATTCTCAAGTTGAATAGGGCACTTAAGATTTGATCTGTGCTTTTTCACAATAGTTACAAAGATTTTTACTTCAAAGGCACAGAATCACGTGTATAAAGCTTCTAAATGAGTATCCTGCAGACAGATGTAAAGGTTATTAACTCAAGCTAATTTTGTTACTAGTAGGGAGCTGAGTCACACTTGGTTGGCAGAGCGTGGGCAGGACAAATTTCAATTCCTTAGATGAACACAAGTCCTACAGGTGTGACCCTTTTTAGGCCTAGATAGAGGAAGGAACCAGGGTGCCCTGGATAATTCTGGGAGGAGCATCACATGTTGTTAAAATAGTTGAGATTTTCCCTCTAAATTAATCCTACAGGATTTAGAGTCCAGTCTGACATTGATCAAAATCTTTGGGAAACTCACACTGGCTTGGGTTTCAAATGTTCAGAATCCAGCTCTTCAACTGTAAACAGCATCTCCTGTTAAAGCAGCTGGAAATAACATATACTGGTCATTTGTCCCTCAGTTTGTGGAGGGGAAAGAAAAAACCCTAAGCAAAACAAAATCCTGAACCATTGCAGCTAGTTCCTCAGACAGGCTGTCATTGCTAGATTTCTTCCAGTTAAGCAATATGAGACATTTCGAGAGAACTCCAAGTATCTCCCAGCGCCATATGAAAGAGTAACAAGGGAGGAAAGCAAACGGCTGGTTTCCTGTTAAGCAGAATTTCACAATAATTTCAACGTTTGGGCAGATGGTAATCTAACATAGTTTCAGGCTTACTTTTCTTTCTGTGTAACCAAGTGACATTTAACCAATTAGAATTTATTAAGGAGTTACAAAACCCAGGCTGCATCCTGCAAGCTTTTGGAGAAGATCCTAAACACTGCATTTCAAATGGTACCATTTAATCCAAGAATCTCAAACTCTGCATTTCCTGTTGCATTCAACAAATTGAATTACCATGCTGAGAAGTGTTGATAACTTTAACCTGCAGTTTAGTTTTGCTTTTGATCATCGTTATTACACATGCTGAAAAATGTATGGATTTCCTGAGACAACTTCAGGTGTAATCTTGCTCAAAATTATTTCAGACAGTTTGCAAAAACTTGTTTTTCACAAAATGCTGATGAAGTGGCTAAGTGGGCCTTTTACCCCCATGTGAAGACAGAAATACTGAAATGTGGTGACTAATTTATTTGGACAAGACTCATTAAATAGATAGTACCAGAACTGAGACCAGAACTCAGGACTTCTGTTTTCTAGGTACATTCTCCAGTCAGTTGACTTTATTTCTGGATATCTAACCAGCTTTCAGGATCCCATGCAGACGGCTTTTCCAGTTTGGTTTTCATATTGTTAGTCAGACTTTTAAATACTATAATTTCCACCATAGTGCAGGAGTTGAGTGGTCTGGAGGACACAGAGAAAGTGTGGAGCCTTTTCCCTGTATATTAATAAACCCGTATCAAAAGCACCTTTCCATATATAACAACCCTGGAGGCTGGACACTTTCAAATATAAAATAAATGTAACACAAGTGACCAGATTAAACAAATACTTTCTAAACACAGTAATAAAATAAACACACCAAGATATTTCACTAGAAAGGGTGGGAAAGGCAGTAAGTACAAAACCACTTGTGATCCTGCTGGAAACATTTTAAAAATTAAGGGGTTTGGTGTTTTAAAAGGAGCCAAGAGGAAAGTGACCTCATGGCCACTAGTTCAAATGCAACCTGAGTCATTTTTTTTTTCTTTTTTCTTGATTTGACATCCTTTGGGGAGTCTAAATTCATTTGTCTTGAGACGAGTCTTGCCAGAAGACTTAGTGAATATAAGGACCATGGAATGAAATACGTTTTTGTTCCTGGAAGTGATTACCTGGATACATTTGGCACTTTGAAGTTGTGAGACACTACCACCTTCATGGTATTTTCTAGGTACTGAACAGAAATGCTAATCCCATCCAACAGCATCATTAAGAATGTCTTTTCCTCTGATTCTTAAAAGACTGTTTAGCACAGTGCAAGCAAGCTTCGCTCCTCACTGACAGAAAAGACAGAGCTGACTGGCGTTAGCCCTTTCTTTTTTGGGAGCCATTACTGATTCTGGCTTTTTCCCAGACTCTCAAAGATAGTTACTCACTGCTAATCTTGCCCTATTTGACAGTTTTCTGGGCTCAGAAAGTCCCTGTTTGGAAATTACTCCCTGTCTTCCCATAAAAAGTTTTGGAAATTTCTCAACTTCCTTCTGTGAGCAGCCAGCCCCAGAAAATCTTCACTGGAAGGCAGTGACTGCTGCTTGTGCTCCGACTGTGCTAGGTGATGGTTTTTGTGTGGTTTTTTTTTTTTCCCCAGAGTTTCTTTCAAGATATCAAAAAACTCAGTGAGAGCTGAGTATGCACAAGCTGTAGAAGAGATGTCTTTGGGCAGATCCAGTAAACTCTGTAAACAGCAACAGCTTGTTTTCTAGGCTGTCAGTCACAGAGCAGAGCAGCCAGATTAGTAGATAACAAACAGAGCAGCTTCTTGTTCAGACTTGTGGAGGTATTTACCTGCCATGGAAGAAAAAAAAATCTGAATAGTTTTTGAGCATTGGCACTTCCAAAGGAAGATCTATCTGATGGTCAAATGACCATGAGATTTGGGCAGGAGTGGGTGTTCACACAGTTTGTCAAGAGTCATTTGACTTGTCATAGGAGGTGCTACTGAGTGGTTTTCTATGTGCTTAGAATGGCTTAGCCTTAGTCATTTCTTGTAAGTGCTGTTCTACACATCTTCACTCAGCAAAATTGGAACCTAACTGAGACTTGGACATCTCTCACAGATTTCTCTTGACTAGAAGTTGTGGTCTTGTTTTAAAACTACTTAATTGATTTTCAGGGAACTACCGTGATAAATGCCTGTAGACGTACCCAAAATTCCTGCTCCAGGATTTATGCTAGTGGTTTACCCTATGGCCCAACCTAGTGATTAACTGGCAAACTCCAATTAAGACAAACCCACCTAGGTCTCAGGCAGAGCCTGCTGCTACTGGGATGTGCAAATGGAGAAATGCTGTGGGAAGATTTTTACAACCGAAGCAGTATCATGTCTCTACAAGCCACCATACAGACTGGCTCAGAGACAAGAACAAAACTCAGGGTGACCTGGCACATCCAAGGACTCCTTGGGCCTTTAGCAGTTGTTAGGATGGCCGGTCTACACCTGGGGATGCTAAGACTACCTGTCTGCCTGGTTAATGGCCCTGCGGCCCTACAGGAGAAGCCAGTGGGCTGGGAAACCTGGAGCTCTGGAAGAGGTATCTCTCTCCACAACTCCAGGACAGCCACACTTCTTGGTAGGATACAGGGGAGAGTAAAAGAAGGCAGGATAAAATACCATTAAGAAGTAAGCCAATAAATTAATCCTTTGGCACTCCTCAGTGTCCTGTCTGGCCCTCTTGGCTGTGTATTTCTACGATTTCAAAAGTAGCAGCAACACTGCTTTCCTTCCCAAGCGTTTGAGGGATTTTTTTTTCACATGCACACAATTTCTCTGTGTTTAAAAGTGAGAAGGGAGGCATTTGGGGTTTCTAGGAGAAAATCCCATGGTTTCATTTAATCTGCAAGAATCTGCCTCCCATTTCATGAGCTCTCCCTGCTCTCTGGTGTGCAGTGGTGCTGCTCCAGCTGGACAGTGTGGCCACTAGAGGTTGCAGGGAGGAGCATGTTAGCCAAGTGGTTGGTCCTGGTCCCATGGAGGGTTTTGTGCAGCAGGACACAAATTCAAGCTGGAATCTTGTCAGTGAAGATGTTGTGCAAAGGCCAGGTCACTGGGGCAAGAGGCTAAGAGCAACCTGTGATACTAAGAAAGCAAATAATTACTTTTTGGAACAGATTGTAAGGTATTAAATAAAGGTGCTTTATTGCAGCTGAAAGCATCACTTTTTCTCCCTATGAACATGTCAATGGGAACCTCCTCAATGAAAAGTGATATGGTAGCTTTTGTGTCCGGTCACTGGTAGGAAGTGCTTCAACATAACCATCTGGGAGAGCTTCTCTCCAATTCTGATAATAGAGGGAAAAGTTAACTGGGCTGCCATAAAACAAATGAAGAAGGAAGAAAAAGGAAACCCCCATGCCTTTTGTTAAGGAGGAACAGATGTAGAGCTGTAGCACCCTGCCAGCTAGGTCAGGTTGTATCAAATATTGTGGTTGTTTTCTTGTAGCCTGATCCTCCTTTTGAACTCTCTTTCAGCAATGAAGTTGTAAGGAATGAATTAAAGAAGCTGCCAGCCCTTCCAACACCAGCACTGAAGGAGCATCCTTCCCTCGCTTACTGGTAATGTATCATTCTGCTGAGCAGCTTTGCAGTGTCTTATGCAGGGCATGTATCTGGCAATAAGTGATCTGGGAGTGGAACTGGCATGCAGGGATTCCTGCCTTCTAGCTCTGGGTCTGCCACTGACTCATTTCGTGATTCAACACAAGTTTCCCCATCTGCCAAATGGCTGCAGTAATATGTGGCCAGAAAATTCACTGTAGATGCGCAAGCGTCCGGATGAAATCAAGAGGCCTAATGTGCTGTTTCCTTTCCCACCACTTTGCATCTGTGCAGAGAGTTTTCCCAGTTTGAAATGTCAATGTTTTGCACGGCTCTGTGTTATTTTTGAGTGACTGAGCTTCATTTTGCAAGTCCTCTCTGTATGGCATAGCTGACCTTAAAGGGATGTATTTCTCCTTTTATATGACCTAGGTGATTTTCAGAGGGGGAGGTTTGTGAGCAAAGTCTTTATTGCACTGCAAATTAAATCTGGGGTAGGAACAGGGTCGCAATTAAATTTCCTATGCCTCACACATAGATTCTTTGTGCCACCCTGCCTATCCCTTTTATCTGTGCAAATAGGAAAGAATTTGGGGAACGACTGTTCATTAATGGGGAGATGCTTTCACTTGATTTTCTGTTTGTTCCTCTTTCATGTTTGTCTTTAAAGCATTAGGCTACAAGCCTGGGGGTGGGAGTGAACTTCTTTATCTGCTACTCTTTTAATTTTGGCATGTTGGTAATCTGAGAATGGCAGGGGGAAACACATCAGATTGTAGTTTATGATCTCAGATCTTCCCTTTGCCAGGAAGGCCATCCACTTCTAGCATAGCTACAATGCCAGAATTAGCTGTACCTAGTGTCAAGCCAAAGGCAAGCTAGTCTGTGAGGTGTCCTAATCACTTTCTCAGCACATCAGGAGAGACTCTAAGTCCCCGACTATGATTAGGAACACTGTCTTAAAAAGCTGTGGATCATCACAGTCTCCTGGTGTTTCTGTCTAGGAACCAAACGAAATCTTTATGAAAAATTGATAAATGTAGGCTGCTATTTCACTGGAAGCAGCATGGCCTCCCTCTTGGGTGCATCTCATTCCTTTTCGCACAAACTAATCCACACATTAAAAAGCAGTGCATTTCCAGCCAGGTCAGTGGCCTGTCTGACTGCTAGCTTAAGCTAAAAACCACAGCAAGAGGAGTGGTGGGAACAAGTAGCTATGGACAGGGAAGGCAAATCCGAGACTTCAGCAGCAACATGGACTGAAGTCTTATTAAAGTCCCACATAACCTTTGCTTCAGTTGCCTGTGATGGTATCTGTCTACAGAGAAGCAGTGACAACCCTGTGATAAACAGGGTGCATCAAGCCCTGCATTGCAGCCAGTCAAGGGGGGAGGATTGTCCCACTCCACACTGGGGCGGCCTTACCTCGAGGCTGAGCAAACCAAGGGACTTTAGCCACTCCTCGTATGGCTTCCCCTCTAAACCCTTCACCAACTTCGTGGCCCTCCTCTGGTGGTCTGCAGCTTCCTCACAAGGGGAGGAGGAGGAGGGGCAGGCGCTGATCTCTTCTCTCTGGCGACCAACGCCAGGACCCGAGGGAATGGCAGGGAGATGTGCCAGGGGAGGGTTAGGTTGGGTATTAGGAAAAGGTTCTTCCCCCAGAGGGTGGTGGAGCCCTGGAACAGGCTCCCCAGGGAGGCATCACGGCACCAGCCTGGCGATATTCAAGAAGCACTTGGACAAGGCCCTCAGAGACATGGTGTGAATTTGGGGCTGTCCTGTGCAGGGCCAGGAGCTGGACTAGATGATCCTTGTGGGTCCCTTCCAGCTCAGGGCATTCTATGATTCTAACCAGGCTGCCTGTCAGGATCTGTCTTCTGCCCCCACTGCCTGTCAGCAAGTGTTAGTCACATGCATATGCTTAAGAAATCTCAGTGAGGTCTGGGACTGCCTTAGTCTGTTAGACACTCTCCTTGGTTTTGGGCAGCGTTCAGTCACCTGAAGCAAGAAGAGCCATGTAAAAAACTCATGCTCAGAATGTGAGTATTTACAGTACTTGCAGCTGTACTTAATTTTGTGGGAATTCTCAGGTGGCTGAGAACAGGTCGCAGGTTGGGAAGCCAGTTGTTTCCAATGGGGTAATAAAAGCAGTGGCTACAGGCCTGTGACTCCCTTGTGATTTCACTTCAGTAACCAGGTCTCAGAGACCTCTTTTACATCCGTATTTCATTATTTTTTAATGGTGGGTTTTTCATAAACACCTTCTGAAACACTGAATTCTCTCAGGAAGAGGCTGCTGGTCAATCAGGCAAAAAGCCTCTGAAGTACAGATCAAACTTTAGGTATCTAAGAGGGCAGGTTTTTAAAGCTGTGTTTTCTGACACTTCTGCATCTCATGCAGATTGCATACTGGATACAAATTTCATCCTATTATTTTCTGTGTGCCATCAGTTTTATGCTGCAATTCTTCAGCATCAGCACGAACCAGTAACAAGTGAATTTCCAGCTCTGGAAAGCAACAACTAAAACATTAAGGGTAGGATGGGTAATTGCTCTAGTTAGTTTAAAACAAACAAACAAAAGAAACCTGTGTTACATTTGTACAGGCTAAAATGGACTGAGGCAATAAAATGGCTAATCAAATAAATACTATGATACCTTCAACAAGGTACTGTGATAGATCTGCATGAAATAATATAACGTTTCCATCACACCACATGAAAAAGCATTACCTGTTGTTCTTGTCAAACGTAGTAAGACGAGTGGGATGAGTCCTGGATTCTTAGATGCAGCGAGGGCTGAATCAGCAGTTTGGTGCCTCCAGCTCCGCCTTCCTGGAGTCTCCTTGTTGCAAACCCTTGCTGCAGGCCTTTCCCTTCACTGTAACCTCTTCTTGGAGGTTTGTAGCCATCACAACAAGGATGAAGGTTGTAGTTTTTATATCATCAAGTTTTTGCTTCCAGCTCTCTACAAATTAAGAAGGACCACTTGCACATCTTGTTCTCAAGCATATCTCAGTGTCACTGACTACTGGTGAAGCAAGGAGTTTTGCGGGGTGGTACTTTTAAATGAAAGCTGAGCTTCTGGTCCTCCCACACAGTGCAGGAATTGGGGCCCTGAGTTCTGACTTCTCTTGCCCATGCATGGAAATAACTGACAGTATTTGTTATTTTAGACACAAAACTATGACACAATGAGACAGGAAAGCACCTGTGTTAGTTCACAGCACTCCTTTCCAGCCACTGTCATTGTATTTTATCTCAATTCAGTTCCTCCCCAGCAAGCCAGCCCAGTACTAGTCTGCCAGTAAGAATGCAAGGAGGAGAAGCAATGGCACAAAAGCGGGTGCTCAAATGGGATTTTGAACAGACCGAGGGGAAGATAGACTTCTCCCACATTCCAACAGACTTTGAATGCAAGCTTGTTTTTAGCAAGCTAAAGCATCAGCATTCCCAGAAAATTCAACTCTGAAAATATCAGCTGAAAATCACTATTTAGTTTCTCTAATACAACACAGACCTGAGGTTCTGATCCTGTTCTTGGTGCCTTTGGCCTAAGAGATGCTCTGCTGGCTTCAGTGGGATAGCATATGACTACAAATAAAGACATTAGTAAGTTTGAGAATATAATCAAGATGGACAAAGGTTAGAAACAGAACAACAGTAAGGCGCGGCAATGAGAGGACAGCTATTTAAAACAGCTCAGTGTGCTGGGAAGATCTGATGATGAGAAACTCTGGCCCTGCATTTGCTTGCAAGTTGTCTGCCATCCATTTCTGTAAGCTGCTGGAACAGGAAGGATTTCTTGGTGGTTCTAAAGATCTTTATCAGAGTTGATTGCTGCAAGATATCATCCATGTACTAATTTTTGCAGCTTTGGGGGGAATGTTTTATGAGCTGGCAAACAGACGGTAGTGCTTCAGCAGCCTCCATGTCTCCAAATTAGTTAGGCATCCTCTGTCAGTCCTGTGTTATGAATGAGTTTCTGTGTCACTGACACAGCAACAAGCCAGAGCAGGGGGAGAGGAGACGTCAGCTGGTGGTCCAGGCAGCGTCCCAGCACTCTCCCAGCTGTCAATAGCAGCATAGCAGCCGCTCAGAGATGAACAGCTGAAATGATCAGGGAGAATGTCCATAAGCTCTGCTAATGCTCCTTCTGACCCGTGAATGATTTTGCTTGTTTTCCGTGGCACATGCTGGGATTGCCCCTCTGTCCCAGAGCTGGAGGCAGAAAGTGACCTCTGTGCTGGATGATCCTTCTTGCGCAGGGAATGAAAAGGAAGTTCAAAGAACTGTTAGAGGAGTGACTGTCATGCAGCTGGGGTGGAATTCATCTGACCATGAACACTTCTTCAGTGTAGACCTCACCACCTGAGCTAGGTGCCCTCAGCTCCCTTTGCTGTCAGGATGAGTTGTGCTCTGGAGTATCTGTTTCTTTCCCCAAAGTGTGACTAGCTCTGTGTTGTAGAAAGGTGAAAGGCAGCAAATCCCACTCTTAAATATTCATGGCTTGATTGATAATTCAGGCTTTTTTTTTTTTTTTTGTCCAAAAGTACAAACAAGGATGATACTTACCTGGCACTTAATGTCTGTAGACCTCAAAACGTTATACAGTGGAAAGGAAGATCATCAGTATCCTAACGAGGCAATGGAGGTATAGAGAGTGTTGCCTGCATTTGTTTAGGAGAACTGGGTAGAGCCTGGACTATCCCACATTTTTAGTATGGACTGTGAACGTAACTTTATTCATCCCACCATTCAGGAAGGCTCCCTGACATCTAATCTGTCCTTTTGAAGGATATGGGCCATCAGTTGGCTTCCCTACCCAAGGAGTATGATCTGGGAACATATCCATTATTTTATAATAACCATTTGTAAGAAGGCAGAGCGCATCCGGAATCACGTTAGGTAATCATCCTGTAGGTGCATTTATCCCTTCCTTGAATTCATCAATATAAGAGCCTGATCTGTACAATAAACTGCACAGAGTGGAAACCAAAGTTAAGAGCATTTTCTACTGGAGAAGCTCCATTGTTTTCTGAGAAGGCACTCCTGGTTTGTTCCTGTCTGAGGCAGAGAGGAATTGCATCCACATGTAATCATGGTTTTAAGAGGTAATATCAAAGGGCTGTAAGGCCTCTCTGTCTATCTTTTTTATTAAGAATGATGTTTTTTTGGAGATCTTCCAGTACTGAACACTCATGTAATTCAGTTATTGCTCCAAAAGTAATCCTGTTTATGATAATCATGGCAGGAGACTCAGGCTCTGCCTTCATGTGCACACCCGTAACATCTGTGCTACTTGCTTGGATCAGTGGGCTGAATATGGTTTCATAGCTGTTGAATTTATAGCTTGCAGATCATTTTCTAAGCATTAAAATTATTCTGAGGGATTTGATGGGAGAGCTGGACCATTCCTTTACCCATGTAATTTGCCACCGGCTCAGTCAGCACCCTGTACCTGCTGTGGCATGCTGGTGGGACATCACTTCAACTTGCCCCAATAAGAGCCCTTTGTATTTTCGCAAGTGACTTTGGGGGGAAGTCACTCAGCGAGTGAGTAAGGAAAGCAGTTACTCTCAGACAAATTACAGGCTGGGGGTGGAACAGCTGGCCCTGCTGACAATCTGACAGACTGCCTACTTTGAATTGCTCTGTGCTGTCTACGCTGGTGTTTCTGGTCCTCTCCCTTCCTCCCTGCATTACCCAGGATGAATGCATAGTCTTCAGCTCCCCTGTGCCAGGCCCCATGCCCCATCTGTGCACAGCATGTGTTGTTTGTCATGTCACAGTGCAGTTTGTCCTCCTTGCAATGTCACAGAACAGAACATCCTGTGTGTGATGTTGCAGCAGGCTCTGTGTGGTCTCTACCTGTGACATCACTGAGGGCATTATGAAAGCTGTGCCCATTGCAGGCAGGGGAACTTCTTTCTGAAACAGATTCTGGCTCCATGCAGATCTCTCTGGCACAAGGATGCATATGGGGAAGGCAGCAATGAGAAGACACAGTCGTGTTAGCAGGGCTACTGAAACGCTTTGCAGTTTTCCGCATAGGTCCCTGTGGGCATCTCTGAGCAGTTAGGGTGAGGTCATCTACCAGACCATCCCACACTGTTGTGCTCCTTCACACTGTCTAGCAATAAAAATAGCTTCAGTTCTGCCTGGGGAAGGTTTATCACGTGGTGGACAACTGGGTGGCTGCCTTGAAAGGCCCCATTAGGGTCCCAGCTGGACCTAGGAAAGGCAGGGAGGGAGGAATGCCATTTCACATTGGCCTAAACCACATGCAGCACTATGGCATTAGATAGATACCTGGTGCTGCTGGAAGCTTATGCTGGTGGTTTAGGTTTTCTTCCTCTTGGACTGGCAAGGCCTGTACAGTAGCTCGAGGGGACTCAACAGATTCCTTATCCTTGGTGTTGCAACGTAAAGAGCAAGAGATTGGGTTTACACCTGCGGACTGGAATATTCTGTCATGCCAGTGTAACAGAGCTGGTCCTGTGGGCATTACATTCCCGAAGTTAGAGAAGAACCGAAGTCTGACCAGCCTGAAAGTACCAGGCTTGGAGGCTATGATGACTTGCATGGCCGTAGATTGAAAGGAATGCTACTGAAACCAAAGGAGAGGGCTGTGAACCTTTGACAGAAGATCATTGGCTTATACTTCGCTGAGCTGCAAACTTGCTAGCACAGCTGATTGTATGCATCAGATAGCTCTGGTTCTGTGCTGTCCTGCTACGTCTTCACTGGAGAAGAAGGACTGAGATTCTTTAAAAGTGACCTTACAGATGTCTCTCGGACTGTCATTCGGGACATGCTGATCTGCTCTTAGATGCTACATCTCTACCATGTATAGGTGAATGTCTCAACATGCGTTCATCAAATGTGCCCAGAACTATTCTCTGTCACAGAGGCACGCTGGTGTGGAACAGTGTCCATCTATGCCATGAAACTGTCTTAGCATCCAAAGCAGTGCTGGGAATGGGCCCTGGCCCATGCTAACTCGCAGTGCATAGCCAGGAGCATAACACAAAAGTATGCAAAGGCACATCAGTACTTCAGCAGTAAAGGGACCCAAGTTTGAGTGCCTTGGAAACATTCCCTGCCACTGTTTAACCTGCTGTAATAGACAGGTACCTCTGTGTACACAAGGAATTTAACTCCTTGCAGAGAGAGATTTCTCCAGAGTACTTCCACTAGTGCTCCTATATACAGTTTTGCACAGTTGCAGTGAGGAGTAATCGGTGAGACTTAGGACTGTTCATGTCCACCAATTTATCTGAAAGCTTTGCTAGCTTTCAGAGAACTTGGTGGGCTTGGAAAGACGTTGCACCAGCTAGGGCAAAGCAGAGCTTGAGCAGTCTCAGCACACATCTGTTTGTCACACAATGTCATACCATGGGCATCATTTTTAGATAAGGAAAGTAATGCAGAGAGGGAAAAGTCTGTGCGCATAGATACTGTGTTTGTGAGTAAGAAAGGTACTTCCAGAAAGCCAACTCCTAGAAAACCGTTTTTATTCTCACTCTGTGAGTCCCCCTTGCTTTCCTGGACTGCATCAAATCTCCTCATCGAACACTTTTGCTTGGCATCTTTTGATCCCCTCAGTCGGTTGCTGTGTTAACAGAAGTATCTCTTCACCTTTTGCCAAGACTCTTAGTCATGATACTGCCATTATATAAAACATCTCATTTCTTCCTTTCCAGTGAGGATCGAGTCATTGAACATTACAAGAAACTAAATGGTCAGACAAGAGGTCAAGCAATTGTGAAGTAAGTGAAATAAGAGTGACTTCTTGTGACCTTTGTTCTATCAGGAAACATCTATACTGGACTGTAAATACAATATGTAACTATGTCTCCCATCTCATCTAATGCTTTATTTTTAAGTATTTCTGTAGTTATTTATTTATTTAAGCTTTTTTTCCCCCAGATCATCCTCTCGGCTTCTCAAACATGTTATTCTTTTATGTGTTGTTTTGCAGTTACATGAGCATTGTAGAATCCCTCCCAACATATGGAGTGCATTATTACGCAGTAAAGGTATGTGCTACAAGAAGGGGTCATTTATTGCATTAAACTGTTGTTGGAGAGGGAGAGAGGTACAAATAACCATGCTGCTTTCAGAATACAATACACCGCTACTGAAGTCTCTTTCACTTCCTGTGGTAGGATAAACTTATTTCAACTCTGTAATGAATGTTTGGTAAATACAGCTCCAAAGAGGAAAAACCTGTTCTTGGAGATAAAACTCCTGGAGTCCTATTGTGCTGGAGATGTTCAGCCCACAAACAGCAGCAAGCTCTGGTGATGCCAGTGAACCAGCACCAAAGGGACAAGACAGCCACATTGCTGGCAGACTCGATGCTTCACTGCTTTTTGTAGTTCCAGGAGGTCAGACTTTTCCCAGCCAGCAGATCCATGAGCAACTAACTAGGGCCAGCCATGACCTGCAGACTGCACCTCCCTTTGCTTGAGATATAGGTAGATGGATACAGATATAGTACACCTTTTTAATGCCTAATAGTTGTCCTATAGTCTAGAGATAATGCATCCCCCTCCCCAAAGAGTTCTCTGCTTCTAACTATGTGGATTTCATTCAGGTATTCATTAAATCCCTCATTTCTTTTGTCTAATGATTTATCACCAGATCTTCCAGTCTCATATTATTACTTCCCTGCCTGACCAGCTGTGTAGGGTTGTTATTTTTTTTAAGTAGAGAAATCAATAAACATATAAAGAAAGCTATATCCACATTCCCCAGAGCATATTCCCTCATTTATCACCCCTGAAGTTTTGATGTGTTTCATCATTATCTCCCGGCACAGATCATATGGTTTTTCATACATCTGTAACATCTTGCACACATGGGGTACGATAAAAACACAAGTGTCTGACCGTACCTGTCTCATGGAGATGTGTTTCTGGTCTGTTCCTGCTAATGTGCACGGCATTTTGCAAAAAGCGTTAGCCTCATCTTTTGCCAGAGGGCAGGATCCCTCCAGCCCCCTTTGCATCCAGATCTCTTGGGCTACTCTAGACAAAAAAAGATATGGTGGATTGGGCTGGGTGTTCAAGTCCGCGAACACCCAAGAGCTATCCCAGTGAACTTGCCATGATCAATAAGTACCGGTGAGCAGTAGTGACGCAGGAAACACTGAACACCTTAGGTTTTGCTTCTGCCTGATGTGGGGGTTTGGTTTTGCTGCATTTTCCCCTGCCATTCTCCATGACATTAACAGAACAGATGTAATTTCATTGAGGACTCCAGTTCAGTAAATTGCAGAGAGGCTGGTATCAGATATCAGCCATTACTCCATAAGGCCATTTTATTGCATACTCAGACACAAAGCAGTTGGGTCCGAGCCTGTCAGACCTTATCACTTGGTAGCTCTCAGATCCCATTACTGCTGCATTTTCCAGATTAATGCTAAAATCCCTCCACATAATTCAAGTCAGCTGGGTGATTCGCTTCCTTCCTCTCCAATCTCTGAATGTTCAGACTGAATAATTTACAGGGAAGAGAAAAAGGCTGCACCACTGCACAAGGGACCCATGTCAAACCTCCCCACTTCCCCTGGCACCATTTTGAGTAGCTTGATCACAGGTGATGTGTTTTAAATGGTTTTATATGCCACAGCTAAAAGTGAAACAGATCTCTCCTAAACACCATGCAGCTTTGTGACTTGAGGAAACTCAGCAGGAGTAAACTTAATAGCACCCATGACATTCAAAGATATCACTTAGAAACAAATCTTCACCTTGAATAGCAACCTAGGAAATCTCCAGCATTTCCCCATTCCATTCAGTGTAACTCCCTCTCTTTTCTTCTTCCAGGACAAGCAGGGAATTCCATGGTGGCTAGGACTTAGCTACAAGGGGATTTTTCAATATGACTACCATGACAAAGTGAAGCCAAGAAAGGTAAGTGTTTACTTTTCTATCAAGGTCTGGGCTTGCCACACATGTTATACCTTGATTTGAGGGTGTGATGTATGCCAAACGCTGGCATTGATTTATGTGATTTTGAAGGATATTGTTTCTCCCAAACTTGTCCAAATGTCTGCAAAGAATTAACGGACAAAAGTAGCTCTTAATTTATTAAGTGTTGTGGTACAGGAGGGAAATAACTGGCACTTAATCTTGCAACTTACGCTTCTTTTTTGCACGGTTCATAAAGCATAAATGGGAGCTGAAGGACTGATCGTCTCAGGTGCTGGAGACCTTCCATCCCCACTAGTTGTGGTGGGATTGAGGGTGCTCAGGATAGTGTATTGTCAAGCCATAAATGATCTGAGAAAGAAGGGAAAGAAGGGACAGGAAAACTTCTTCCATTTATTGCAAAAAGTAAAAATTGCATGCTTTTCCCAGGAGCAGCATTACATTTAGTAAGCAACAATTTTACTAACTGAAGAGTTAGCGTCAAGCTAACAAGAAAATAAGACTTTCATCACATGCCTAAAAAAAAAGGCATTAAAAGATTTGTGCCCAGTATCTGATTTGTTTAGGAACTTCACTTTCAAACAGTTCACAAATGAAGGCATGGCGTGCTATGCTATCTATGATCTCAGCACAAAACTAGAGCTTGGTCAGTGATGACTAGCAATTCTGGTCTTTTTATTACTATTTTTAGTGAGGCTTTCAATGCATCTGAAAATCAGGATTTGTCACAGTCCTTCCAAATTGCCTTTGAGAAAT
This sequence comes from Phalacrocorax carbo, assembly GCF_963921805.1. Taxonomy (NCBI): domain Eukaryota; kingdom Metazoa; phylum Chordata; class Aves; order Suliformes; family Phalacrocoracidae; genus Phalacrocorax; species Phalacrocorax carbo. The sequence goes on along the minus strand of NC_087513.1, from coordinate 8,092,320 downwards.
CCAGCTAAGGAATGTCCTGTTCGTTTGAGGAGGAAGGTTCTAATCCCCTGAGTTAATCCTACTAGGCAGATCCATGTGCTCCGATTTTCCCACCGAGGGTGCCATCTAATACAAAAAAGCTCATCTCTGAGCACACGCCCTGCAGGTGGGCATGCACAGTCTGTTAGCAACAGTATCTCTTGGACTGAAAACCCCTGGAGATATCAGGAGGCAAGGTTTCAGGCTTTTTTGCAGAGTGCAGAACTGGATGATTTGGCGCAACTAGACAGCTCTTCTACAGATGAAAATGCTTCTATCCTGAATTAACATACTGCATTTCTCTGCATTTTCTCCTTCTCATTTTGCCTCTATACCAAGGTGTCCCCCCACCCTTTCCTTCACCTCCTCTGATCACATTCACGTTGGACACTGTCTGGTGCTCACGGATAGCATCTTCTATTAAAATAAACAAGAATGAAGGTTTTGGTAGAACACAGAACTGCTAAGGAGGCAGCAGGAGATAATAGGTGCATTGATTAGCCTTTTATTCACTGAAGGCTATTAATGGTGCTTTTTATTCACTGAAGAAAATTATGAGGGGAGTGAGGGGGTCTTCACAGAGCATCTGTGCTCTAAGAGATGTATCTATTTGGGATCAATCATTACCTGCAGGGCAAGCCACACTCACAAACGATAGTTTAAAACGTGCCTAGGCTAGGCATTTGCACCCACATACCTCCGTTAGTGCCAACACCCCAGGGAAGACATGTCCTTAAAACATGCCTTCAGAAGTCAGTCTCAGTGATTGAAACATTTCTCTGGAGGAAAACATTGCCCTGCTATGACAAAGATTCAGCCATGCACAGGCTATAGCAATTTTCATCAACCCTGATGGGATGAGAGGATTGATGGAAAGCATCAGAAGAAAGGAAAAAAGAGGTCAGGTACTCTGACTGCGTGAGAGGAGACAGACATTTCCACTAGAAGAGTCAAGCCTCCTTTCCTAGCTCCTCTACTTTCTCTTCTTCTCAGCCACTCAGGGTGATCTGGTTTGTAGCATCTCTTTTGGAGCTTGGTAACATCTTGGCCAGCCTCTCTGTGTCCCCACTAACCTACCTCTAGCTCTCATGTTGCCCCTAGAATCAAGAACTGTAGGCATATCCTACCCTTTTTCTGCAAGTGTAACCCTAAAAAACAGTGTGCCAGTTTTCTATTTATTGGGAATTACTATTTTTTTCTCTTTAGCAAATTATGTACAAAATCCAGGAGACCCAAAACAATGGTGCCATTTTATGTATAAACCACTGAGGACTTCTGTGGCTTAGCAGAAGGGGTCATAAATCAGGGAGAGAAGGTTGGGTGGGAAGGGAGACCAGGAATTTCTGGGTAGAATTTGTCCATTGCCATAATCCAGAGACCACAGCAGAGAAAAGACAGCCTAGATGAGCATTCCTCTGTTACATGATGCTTGCAAACCCCATCTGTTGGTAGGGCTATTCCAAAATGCACAACCTAAATCAGGGACAGGACTAGGATAGAGTGGCTGAGGCTTCATAATTTTGTCATCATGTGCTTTTACGCTCTGCAGAGCAAGTAAAAAGACCTCCTACCCTACCGAGGTGGTAAAACTGCTCTGTCTAGAGCAGCCCAACTCCCTCAGAGAGGTGCAATCTTTAATCCTCTGCTAATTAGATTGCAAACTTACACTTGATAACCCTGGTATCTGGGAGCTTACCATAGTGTTTCCATTTCACTGTACCAGCATGGGCTGGTTCAAGTCTTTGCTGTGCAAAAGGGAGGGGTAAACCTTACTGAACTTTCTGTAGGGTAAAATTAGGAGGGGAAAGGGGAAAGAGATTATGTCTTTTCTGATCTTTAATATTTTGTTCCTGCACATTGCCAATGCCAGAAACAAATTGAAAAATTATAATGGAAAAATAAATCTCCCTGGAAGAAACACAGGCAGAAAATTGTCGCAAGAAACCAGCTGAAACCAAGATATTGATATTAAATGCGTATAAAAACCTTGCTTGTCTTATAAGGGAGAATGTAATGTTTTCCTATTATGTCATCCTAGATAGATTTCCATGCTTATTGTGTTTGCAAGTAAAACTGTAACCCACACTAAGCAGCTGAGCCCATCTCAGACGATCCCATTAGCAGTCAGTCAAAACCACGTTTTTATTAAATTGCTGGAGTAAATCAGCCATGTGTCTCTAGAAAACTAACTAGGTTTGTCAGCAAGTTGGATGAGTCCAGAGAGGAGAATTGAGGCTGACACAGGGCCAGAACCTGATTTTGCTTGTGCTATTCTCACTCAGGCGTATGTCTTCCAGCTTTCCTGGGGATGCAGCTGAGGTGGGTATCTGGCACCTAGTCCAAGGTGCTTCAGACCGGAATGCAGGGCTATTAAACAGGAATGCAGCTTGCACTGGGCTGCAGAGCCTAATGTGACTCCATGCTTCTGTTTTTATGTTCCCTTCTGCCAGTGCATGAATTCTGTGGAAGCCCTGAAGCTACCCAAAGCCATCACTTTGAGGCTTATCGTTCTGCTTTCTGTTTTTAATCCTCTATGTTCAGGGGCTAGCTCACAGACTCAGCAAGCCCTGCCAAAGGCTTCCTCTTGAATGCTGCCTGTTCAAACCCAGATTTGGTCCATATCAGTTATGACCTGACAGCTGTTCATTCTTAGGTATTAAATAAATGCAAAATTGTCAGTATACTTCACAAAATCCATCACTGCAGCTGGACAAGAAGAAGGGACTATCAAGTGTGGAATGATGGCTGCTGTCCTGCTAACCATATGTTGAGGCATTCTGGAAGTTTAGTAGTGGCTTGCAGAACCAGGGTCATTTTTTGTAGCAGCAGCACACACCATCCAGGATGGGCAGAATCGATCTCCCTCTGTGTTAGGCTTAGCTTCTACAAACTCTTCCCTGTGGAGAGAAAAGGCCCTTCAAGGTTCGGTGTGCCTTCAAAAAGCACATCAGAAAGGAGTAATTGTCCTGCTGGGCTCTACCCGTCTTGGGCCAGCAACATCCAGTATTCATGACAAACCAAAGCAGATTCTTTGGAGCCAGGTCTTCAGATAGGATGTGCCAGCACCACGCTCCCACAAGCAGCTGAGGCTGTAGTGACCAAAACCATTGTTTTCAGAGAAGGGTCATTGGGGTTTTTTTGCTTGCATTGCAGAGTAGTTGGAAAGAAAGAGCAAGGCACTGCAGCTCCCCTATTGTCTGTGAGTGGTGTTCGTTCATTTTAACCAGCAGGTAGGGATGTAACTACATCCCAGGAGACCTGTACATGAAGCAGAAGTGGCGTAGCCTGGAGCTCTGAGACCTGTTGTTCTAGTGAGGTATTCCCACTGATTTAAGAACCCAAAAGGCATCTTTTACTGCACACAGCTTAACAGTTAGTAAACAATTAACTCCAAGCTGAAGAGTGAATGATTAATAAAGTCAGCCAAAGGACTTCCATATGGCCAATAAACAGAGAAATTGTTTAACTTATCACCAAAAATAAAATTACTTTAAAGAAGGGTCTGGTAGTGTTTGGTTGTTTTGCAGGAAATACCACTTTGTAGTGTTATCCCTTTTTCTTCCACAGAAGGCTAGTGGCACCAAAACTTAAGGAGAGCTTTTTTTCTCAGACTCATTATTAGTGTTTGCATTCTCTGGTTGACTGAAAAGGTAGATACTCAAGGGGAATAAAGACTTTTGGAAATAAGATAAAATGTAAGGCATCCCAAAATTCAGTTGTGAATGTAACTTGACAAAGATTTTCCCTGTGACAGCCAAACATCAGTTTCTGCCATTTCTTCCCAGCATTATCCTTTCTCTGAGATGAAATGAAGCATGCTATGAAAATATTCTGTCCCTTGCCATAAGGCCTCCACAGTGCTCTATGGATTCTCATTACAGAAGAATTTAATTTATACTATTGTTATGAATCCAAAGCAATGGTAACAGATTGACTTCGCATTTAAACATGCAAAAGCAAGAGCTGAGTTGGACCCATCCTATCAAGAAATACAAAGCACAAGTAAAATCAGTAGCAAACTTTTTCAAAAAGAAAATAAGATCTGTTTGATCAGGCAGAAATCATCTGCTTGTCAAAAGCATGAGCAAAGTAATCAGCACATTAGTTGTGTCCAGAAAGTGAAAGATTGCTGCGTGATGACACTTGGCCTTTTCCAAGCGCAAGAGATAGAGTGAACTTTCCCAATTCCAGAGGCAAAATGAGATATTTACACAGGAGGAGCAATAGCCTAATTAAGAACTGCTTTATTGCAGAACAAATAGAGATCCTCTCTGCTTTAGGGCATAATGAAGCATTGTCAAGTCAGTAATTGCATTGATGGAGTGGTTAAACTTGTGCTTCCTGTGGTGAAGGAATGACAGAGCAGTAACTTAAAAGAACCATAAAATAGGGATTGATGTGAAATGTATAGAAACTAGTGAACGATGGGGAGGAGGAAGCTGACAAATTAGTCTCTACCCTTACTGCTCATAGAACATCAGGACATTCAAAAAGGCAAAAGAAACATGAAATTCTGATCCATTAAAAGGAGTCCAATTCACTTGCATAACTCCTTGCTGCATGATACAATCTAAGCCAAGAGTTTAGAAAGGTTTAAGATAGGACTAAAAGTGTGTAAGGGTGACCCCTCCATCCAGACTTATAACATTGAATTGGTTATTTTTGAACAGGATTTTGGGAGGGGTTATAAACCCGCATGTTCAAGGAGGGCGTTTGATTTGGCAGCAAGTTGGTTTCTGTTGTCAGAGGTACGGAACATGTGTAACACTCCTCTCACTAGCACGCCACTGAGCCACAGCGTGTATGCAGAAAGGGCTGGCCTTTCTCTAGAGCATCCTGAATCAAGTGGGGTCAGAGACAATGTATTGGACCTGTGTCTAATTGGGCTTTTCTTGGAACAGCATCATTTCCGAAGACCCCTTTGCAAACTTCTTTGCATTGCAGACAGGGATAAAAGATTTCAAATTTACACATCATACAAAAGGAGCAGAAAACATTTCCGGTAAAATACTGATTTAAAAGCTAGTGGAGTCCCAGAGGCATTGCTATAATAAATTATTCACTGTGATTAGCTGACTGTTAAGGACTACCTGCTGACTCCTTCTGCTCAGCACTTTTATTTCTCTTCCCGTTGCTGATCCTTCATGCCTTTTGGATTATGGACTTGGCTGTAAACTGAACCAGTCTTCAGGTCATGGCAGGTTCAACTCATTCTATAGTGCAGTAATTCAGTCTTGGTTTAGTATTTGGAAATGTGGAGCACTGGAGGAGGGAGACATATACAAAACAAGGTTCCTTACCATGCCGTTTCTTCTTATGGAAAGAGGTTGCTCACCCCATTTCCTTCCATATCAAAATATAAGACCCAGACCTGTGACTGTTGAAGAGCAGCCATAGTTTAAGACCTTCCCCTACTGAAATCTCTGCACAGGAGACCATGCTCTCACTAGCACCTTTTTTTCCTGCTGCTTGCCCTCAATTTGGGTTGCCTACCATCCAGCAGCAGGCTCTTCCCCTTTCAACGCTCACTACTCCATGCCTTACCACTGCACTTCACTGTGCCAAAAAGCTGCCAAGGGCACTGGGAGATGAATAAATCAGATCAGAGCACATTGGGCTAGAAAGCAGGATTTTGTCCCTGACACTGAGGATTTTCACAGGATTTGGCCAGACGTGCCACTGGGCTGTCATTCAGTGAACATTTCTTTTGGCAGCAGTACCAGCTGAAGTGGCCTTCACCACCCTCCTCCCCCAGTGCAATCCTACCACCACTGCTCACTTCCTCCCCTGGGCCCCTTCCCCAGTCATGCTGCTGGAATTGTGTGGCCAGGAAGGAAACTGCTCCAGAGAAGGGATCAGAGCTCAGCATAACCCAGCCAAAAAAAGTGGTCACTTTTAACCTTGACCAGTTCCCAATCCCATTCCCCATCTGGCCCACTATCAGTACCCTGTAGGAGCACAGCTGTAGGAGCTGGATATGGGTGCAGGCTGCATAAGTCATGGCAGCCAGAGAAAGAAACTGCCATTAACCTACACAATAACTTTGTGGAGCAAGACAAGGGCTCCGTAGCTCAGAACAAGACAGAAGGAGTTTGGCTGCATGGAATTTGCCATGGTTGAACCAGGATGAATTAACAGTTAGGTATAGGTCATCATCACCACTTTTTCTCATATCAGCTGGAAAAAGTTTACTTCAGTGTCTCTTCCAAACAGGGCTGGTCTCAGACCACTAAGGAGATGGTCTAGGTAGAGCAACTTCTTAAAATCATAGAATAGTCATGCTCAGTTTCCATTATCTAAGTAAATAAGTAGCTTGATCAACTGTAATGGTTGTAAACACTAATACATAGTGTAAGGCACTGCTGTTTTATAAGGAAACCAGCACTATTGTGGTGGTTTAGTGTGTGTGTCCTGTGGTGATACCATCAGGCATGCAGTCCCCAGGGTTTTCTGTAAGAATTTATATTCACAAAGTCTACAGAATGACATCCCATCCCCTGATCCAGCCAAGTCAAGCCCATGGCTACCATTAAATATAGGAATAGTCCCATCAAAATAAAACTCCCTTGCTCTAAGTGCTTTGTCATATTCAGGTCTTAAAGGGTAATTCTCTATAAAAGCAGCAGCCAAGTCTTAAATGATTCTGCAGCGCACAGCAGGAACTTCAACAAGATGCAAAGACAAATCACTCCAACAGCACAAAGTGAAACAAATTGGACGTCAGTGCCCTGGAGTTAGGGTGGAGATCTGGAGTGAGACTGAAACCTCCTCAAGCACTTGTGCTTGGCTGTGAAGTGGTAGCAGGCTCCCCGTATGCCCCACCCTTCTCAAATGCTGTCTCTTAGCTCACCAGGACTCACTACCCCAAAGGCCTGGGCATTTTTATCACCAGATGAAGCCAGGCAAAGGCCCAGTTATTCAGTGGCTATGAATATGAGGCATCTTTAAGTCAGTGGCCTGGGGAGGAGGCTCAGAAGGTCAAGTATTGCAGCCCATTACCACGTACATGGGACTGCTGCTGCTGTGGCACCCCATAAGCAGACACCCTGCATCACAGGGGTATTTTTAGTCACACAACCTAGTATGCATGTGCATCATCGCTGCAGTGTGGGATGGGGATGGTGGTTCCTGTATTTTGGTTCCAAGATAGATGTGCTTTAGTCATGCCACTAAAGAAGACAAAAGGATCCTTAGGAAAGAGAGTAGCAGGAATGGATTGTGGGCAGCATAAATCATTCTGGGATGCCACAGCTGATTCATAGGCTGGCCATCCTTTATCTAATACATAGTATATTGTGTCAGAAAGAAGAAATCTTGAATGCAGGAAGATCTAGTGAGAAGACCTAGTCACTTTGATTTGCCTGCAGAGGATAAAAGGGAGAAAATTTAACTTACAAGAATCAGGAAAAAAAAAAGTTCTCTGTAGACGTATTGATTTAGGCACACTGAGCACGGTGACAGCAATGCAATATCTAACAGCATCTACCAAGTGTGTACGTGCAGCGAAGATGAATTTGGTTGTATATAAAGTCAGAGTCTGATCTCCCAGTCTGTATACAGTTATAGACACAAATATCAAGTTGCATTATGTAGACAAATAATGCTTTGTCCAAATAGTGGCTCTTCCCTTTGTGATCTGATGCTTTGCTGTCTCTTTGAGCCAAGAAACCACTTTGAAATTTAATAGGGAATTGTGTCTCCATAATGGAAATGAATGCAGAGTCGTGATTATATAGATCTAGATGCAATTTCTGTTTGGTCAAGCCAGAAGTGTTTGTTGGGGTGGTGTGGTTCCATGAGAACAGCACACAGCAAAAAGGATCTCGAATTGGACCAGAAATTGTTTGTCTGTTTGGCAAAAAAAAGAGTCCTGAAGCCTGAGGGGAAGAAGTAATTAGATAGCAAGCTGGGATTGCTGACAGACCACTGCAAGTCCCACTCAGCCAAGCCACTCTCTCATTCCATGGGGGAAGGTAGGACAGCAGGCCTCTGGGAAGATCACTGGTGAGGTTGTTTCCCACATCAAATCACATAGGAAACCTTTTAGGTTTTTTGTTTTGGGAAGTGAAAGATAAAAAAATACCCCAAACTAACAGAAATATAGGAATGAATGGAAGCATGGCAGGATGGAGGGCTAAGTTATGATGCAGCAGCAACCCCATCTCATGACCTGGGGGCACCCTCAGCAATGGGTCACACTAATTCACAGGTGACAGCCCACGGAAATCTTTTGGTAAACCTGCCCCTGAAACAAAAGTCGATTTGTTTGAGCTAAGATCGTGCTGTTCTGCCTGGACCAAATCCTTCCTCATTCACTCTAACTAGTTTGACAGAGGTATGATTGATGGGAGCAGGGTTGGCTAGAGGCAGAACACAAATCTATGCCCGGAAACCATGGCCCCACTGAAATCACTGGGACAAAACTGCCATTGACTTCGCTGGAGCTGTGATTTTCATATAGTTTAAGGCAAAAAAGGGCCCGCTCATAACCTCCACCCTGACCTCCTGCATAACTGAGCCCCTTGAATTTTGCTCGCTGGTTTGTTCAGTGGAGGGAATTACATTTCCAAGGAGGAATTCTTTGTTATGTTTGTTTTGTCTTTAAACTGCAAAACAAAAGGCTTGGGATTTTGTATCTGCACTCATGCAAGCTGTGTGAAAATACTGTCATTGTTTAGTTCCATTGTTGAGTACCAGTTTTAGTATCGGGATGTCATCCAGGGTTGGCTCTTGCCCATAGCGCAGGCAATGGAAGGGGTTGCATTTGAGCTGTTAGAAATGTGCCATGTTATTTCCCTGCCTTTCCTAGAAGCCTTTCAGAATATCCAGTCTGGGTGGTGGTGCGTGCATTTGGAGGGATGATTTAACAAGGAGTATGATTTAACAAGGCATTACTCATCTAAGAAGCTGCAAGACTTGAAGGACCAGGAGATGCCATATAGCTCATAGTAAGTCCAACAGCAATTACAGTTGGTCATTTATTAGATGCTTAGAATCAAAGAAATATATAGGTCAAAAAGGCCTCTGGAGGTCTCTAGCCCAACCTCCTGCTGAAAGTCAGGCCAACTTCAGAGTTTGATCAGGTTACTCATGGCCCTAGCGTTTGACCACCTTCACTGACTGTTTTGGGTTTGGGGTTTTTTTAATATATCTAGTCAGAATTTCCCTTGCTGCAACCCTGCAACCTGTGTCCATGCTTTTGCTGGGCACCTCTGAGAAAAGTCTGTCTCCACCTCCTTTGTAAATCCCCTTTAGGTCACCAGAGAGAGCAGACAAACAGCATGTAGATCCTCTGTAGACTTGTACAAAAGGTTTGATTCTGAACAGCCACCAAGTGTGATATCTGAAACCCCTGATAGCATGTGCATCACTGAGTAACCCCATTCTGCCCGTGCCCCAACTCAGCTGCTTCAGGGGAAGACATTCACACAGAAAAGGGAAAGAAAATGAGACACCAAATACCTGGGCATTTATATGTGGTTTTTAATAGACCCAATGCAAAACAGTTCACACTGTGTCCCCACCAGGTCATCCAGCCACAGTGCACGCCGCCCAGGTCAGTGCCAAGTCCAGCTCTTCTGGGCACAGCAGGCAGAAGACAGTACCAGGGACCCAGTACCCCGACCCCAGGGTAGAGGAGCCTAACAATAGCACCAAAAGGTACTATTTGGGCATGTTTCTTTAGGCACCATAATCCAGACAGCACTGTGCACCAACCACCAGTGCTGCCCTTCAGCACCCCTCTCTGTCCTGCCCCTGAGCTGTAGGGTGACACAGGAGCCAGCAACAGCCTCATCACTGCCATGCGTTCCCAAAGGTATGGCACAGTCCCTCCACTGGATCCTCGGGCAAGGCTTCCCACACACAAAGGGACAACAGAGCACAGCCCGGAGCCTAGCATACATTAACTCAGCTCCCCACACCTCGGCAAAGTCCAGGTCACCCAGGACAAGAGTGACCAAGCCAGAAACAATCCCCTATGTTTCATTCACAAAACACCCTCCTTTCTTTATCAGGAGCCTCTGGCATTTTTCAGATGCTCTCACACTGACCCTACCTCCTGCTGTGTGCAAACTCACCAGCCCCACCATCAATAAAAATGGTGAAAACCTTCTTCAGACTCACATGGCTGAAACGGATGCAGATCCCTGGGCCTCCTCTCCTCCAGGCTCAGCTTAATTAGGGAGCAGCCAGCAAACCACAGTGCGCTCACAAAAGAAGCTTGCGTCTGAAGGGCTTAGACTGCAGCTCTTTGTAACTAGTCACAAACATCTGGTGCCTGGCAAGCTTGCCTGCCTCTTGGAAGGGTTTCCAATGAGAAAATTCCTGTAGCTTGCACCTGAATTCTCTGCAGCGCACCGTGGAGCACTCGGATCTCTCCCCTGGCTCTTCTTCTAAGCTGCCAGCTTTGCACAAAAGCCATTTCTGGCACTGACTTCCCCACCATAGCCTCCCCACCCACCCCAACGCATTTTAAATAGTACACATGGTCCAACAGGGAACAATTATTCCTTTCAATGTTTGTGGGTTGATAAGCAGTCTTGCAAATTCAAGGGATAGCGCTGGTTCGTTTTATTGGCACAATGAAACAGAGCTCATGGTGGGGACGGTCCCCCCAGAGAAGGAGGGAATAAGAGTAAATCTTTTCTCCTCTTTTAGTAGGCCCTTTCCCTTTTATGTGCATGTGTAAGTGTGCAGCTGTGCTCAAAAGCCAGTCCTTAAGTGTCTACTGAAGATTAAATGATGTCGTGTGCACCCTGTAATGATGGCCACTACCAAAAATTGTTCCCATCTGAAAGCTGCCCAGTGCTGCATGATCTGAAACGGGCTGCTGACCTCAGAAGAGATCCCAGCAGGCAAACCACCACATCACAGAAACTCAGCCCACCACAGGCACCACTAATTGTCCCCTTGTCCGCAGGCTCCCAGTGAAGGCAGCTACTAAAGGGCAGGGGAACTGTGCTCTCAGCTTGTATTACCTAGTGACTTTCTCCTAAGCCTCATTTCCAGCATGTTTGGAGAAATGCTGACCCAGTCCCTGCTGTGAGGTACCTTTTGTCTGGCAAAAGTCACTACATCCCTAATACAACTCCAGAAAAAGCCAATATTGTCCCACCCACAAATGCAGGTGTTGGATTCAGCCCTGCAAATCAACCAAAGACAATAATAAGCCAAATAACCCAAGACCAGACCCAGACTCGATGTAGGAAGAGGCAAACCTGCCATGAACATGGATGCTTTGACTCAAACTAGCCCGAAAACCAACACGCATCTGTTGTCACTGCATTGCTGCAAGGCTCTGTTGAAATTACGACCGGCTCCCCGCTGTGCCTCGTATTCCCCAGTGAAGGTTGCAAGCACCAGCGTGGTAAAAGGATCTTGATGGGTAAAAATTATGCCTCCATTTAAGAAGACCCACTAATGGCACCTTATGCATCTGTCACTGAATTAACAACATCAATTTGAAACCCTACGTAAGCTGGGCCACTGGTGAAGGGAACAGCTTGCCTACATTAGGAGGCCTGGCTGAAGGGAGACCTTAGGCTTTGTTTCTCCGGAGAGGTTGTGATCAGCTAACAGGAAAGCAGATACTTTCTTGTGGGTTTTCACATTTCTGCAGATTGGATTCCTTATGTATAGGAAGGGTGAGACCTCTCAGAACAATGGGGGCAAAAGGAGTGGGAGGCTGCAGAATAATATTTGGGGAGCAAAGGGAGCGCAGTTACAGCAATGGTAAAATGCACATGTATGTTCTGGAGAGTAGGGCTTTGGAGAAAAAGACACAAACTCAGGTTGTGGGGCCACTTTCACCCCCTCCCTCCCAAGAGTCTGGATTTGCCTCCTTCCGCACCCTGCCAAGAAAAACAAAGAAACTAAATATAAAAATGCAGCAATCTGGGGAGCTGCTCCAGTGCCCAAAACGTAGGTGTCTAATGCTGTTTTAGGCAGTGTTGGGGATCCAAGACATCTGCGTGGGGCTGGCAGATACGGCACCAGCCCTACGGCAGGCTCCCGCCCTCCTGGGGCAGCAGCCGGGGGCCAGGCAGGGTACCCCACGGCATGGAAAATGGCACTCGACGCCTACGTTTGGGCATCTGAACAGCTCCCCCGGAGCCCTCTGTGTTTGGACAGTTGGAGTTAATCACCATCGAAGGGAAACGGAGCTGCAGTTAACGAACTGAGCGCTGTGAGGTTTGGTAGCAGAGAGGATGAAACAGGAAAGGATTGGAGCGCAGGGGACAGTCCGGCAGAGTCCGAGGGAGGAGGATGGGAAGGAGAGCAGCTGCCAACAGCTCGGAAGAGGGTTTCAAATTCCTTCTGCGCCACGCCGAAGTTTAGCCATAAATGACAACAGGGGACCCGGGGACAGGGGGATATTTTCTGAAGGGCGTGATCTGCTGGTTTTTTAGATTTTTATGTGTTCCACATGTCTGAGCGCCTCCCAAACACGTCCTCTGCACATGCCGCGCGGCACGGCCGTGTTATCCTCCCCGCCTGCGGACGAGCATCTGGAAGCATGGAGGGATGTTTTCGGCAGCCCACATGGCAGTCTCAGGCTTGACCTCGGTTGTTGTCAGTGGGAGTTTAGGCCCCAAACTTCCTTTTCGTGCCTTTGAAGCTCAGCTACAGCTCACTGGGTGCTGCAGGGGAGACAGCTTCATGTTCAGACCTCAGCTCCCAGCTTAACCCTTTCACCCCGCGTCTGTCCTCCCTCGGTGGGGAAAATAGAGGGTATTTCTGTGCTCTGGTGATTACAACTTTTATGAAGGAATTAATTTTTCCAATGGAGGAATAAAATAATCCTCTAAGGACGATGGAACCCAGCCCTTCCAGCTTCCCATCCCTCCTGGCCCCCCTCCTCCCCTACAGACAGCCCCAGAGTACAGGGCAACTCAATGCCCTCCCTACCCCACCCCTCCTTCCAAAAACCCCATTATAGAAAGGAAAAAACAAAAAACCCCACAACTCTTTCTTGGAAACTTTTAAAAACACCAATATTTTCAATTTTGTTGCCCGTGAAGTATTAGTGAGGAGAAAACATTTGGGTCCTCACTGTGGCTTGTTTTATTTGCTAGATTTCACCTCCACCAGCAGCTTAATCAGTGCAAATCAAATTATGCCTCCTGTTTACTTATCTCCAGAGCGCTGACACTGGCGAGCAGCTTATCTTGCTGTGGCAGGAGCCAGCGCCTTCCTTGGGGGTAGGACAGGAACTCCACAGAAGCTGCTTGTAGTGGGAGAGGGAGTATAAATCAGGGAAAGCTCTGCTGGCTCTGCTCCCCGGCAGCGAGGTTACTTGCTAGGGGCAGCATGGGGAAGCTGGAGCACGAGTTGCCCAGGGGGTGGAAGCTGCCTCCTCCCTGTGGATTAGCAGCCTGGAAGCCAGGGTTTGGATTTTGGCTTACTCATTAAGAGGAGGTGGCGGTGGACCTGTCCGCGGCGGTGACGGTGCGGCGGTTTGCAGAGCTGACACGGTGTTTTGCAGTCACCGCGTCCTTCGTGCTGCTTCTGTGGTCAGTCCTCCCTCCTGCCTGCGAGACAGGGCTTGCTTCACGGCAGAGGCGTGGGTACAGGGACCGCGTGTTGACAGTTGGACTTGATGATCCTGGAGGTCTTTTCCAACCATAATGAACTGATTCTATGTATGAGCGCACCCCGCTGCCCAGGAGCATGTTCACTCAGAGGGCAGGCGGAAGCCCCCAGGCCCATGCTGACTTGGGGGTGAGGGCATGCAGCCAGCACCCAGGAGACCTCCATTTTACTCCCATGACTGCTTCATGACTCAGTTTCCCCCCTTGGTGATAGCGTTGGCTTTGTCTGCGGGCTGCTTTGAGGTGCCCCAACGGGGGCAGCCTTTAAAATGGAGGCAGGGGTATGGTTTGCTTATTGCTTGCTTTGCGCTGCCGGGAGCCCGCTGGCGCCCTGGGCATCGCCAACACGAGCTGCCAGCACCTGGGATAGATAAACTGTCTCACCCAGCTTACGCTCATGCGAGTTCTATGTTGATTGTGGGGGTAAAAGCAGAGCTGGGTATCGCAGTTCAGCGGAGGGGTGCAAGTCGCCTCCATGGGGGCCTCCCCTACCCCTTCGCCCCTCCGACGTCCGCGCCGCACACTTGCCCGAGGGAAAGGCTGCTGTGCCGGGGCCAACACACACAAACTGCCCGCCCTCGAAGGGAAAAGCAGCCGAATCCCGGTTTTCCCGTGCCTTGCCATGCGTTTAAACCGTATTTCGCCCCGCAAAGCGAAACCGGCTGCCTCCCCCGCCGCAGGCAGCGGGGGCCGGCCGGGAGGGCGCTGCCCGCCCCCGGGGCTGCCCCGGGGCTGCCGGGCCCCCGGGGGGCGCGGGCGGGACGCGGGGCCGCGCCGGGGCGGAGCGGAGCGGAGCGGGGCAGCCCCGCCGCAGCGGCGGGAGGAAGCGGCGCGGCGGGCAGGGCTGGGCGAGGGTTTGCGCCGAGGCGCCTCACCCCCTTCTTCTCTCCGCAGATCTTCCAATGGAGGCAGCTGGAGAACCTCTATTTCCGCGAGAAGAAGTTCTCGGTGGAGGTGCACGACCCGCGCAGGTGAGAGCCGTGCCGAGCCGGGCTCAGCCGAGCCGGACTTTGCAGCGTCGAGCCGGGTCGTGGCGAGCCGGGCTCCTCCCGCCGCTTGTGCGGGGCTTGCCGTGCTTGGTAGCGGGGAAGCTTGTAAGCGCGGGGCTGCGGGAACCGAGCGGGGGCTGCTGCTTCCTTCCAGCGGGACATTTTGGCTCGGGTGGGTGTTTTTGAGGATGTGTTTCCCCTGGCTCCTAGCGGTATTTGTTTTTTTCCTTCCCTCTTGTTTTGGCACCTTCTGACCCCCGGGGCTGTGCAGCTCCGGTGCCCCAGCTGCGGTGCCGGCGACCCCCGTGCGTGGAAGGGGGGTTGCCTTGTCCCCGTGTTGCGCTTGAAGCCTGGAGATGGGCGCCAGATTTTGTACTCACATGCTTCCTTGTAAATAAATATTCAGTAGTGCAACTGAAAGGAATGGCGCGGTACCAGAGCTTTACCGGCAGTCTGGATGAAAGCCCATCAGTTGTTTTGGCACAGGAGCTTTTTTTTCTTACTTTAGAGACCTAATGTGGGAGCGAGTGAGTTCAAGTGATTGTGCTGCATCTCCCCAGTGCACTCCGCACCCCTTGCTCGTTTGCGTTGGTGAATGGTTACTGCAGTGCGGGTGTGAATATCGCTCTGTAAACTGCTCTTGCTAAACTCTCTGTCCCACATGCAAAGTAAGTGTGAATACAGCTGAAGTATGAAGCCAGCTCTCTTCCCAGCCTGATTTGATGTGCTGCTGGTAGTAGCGTGTTTTGCTGATCGCTCAGCTGTGATCCTGTTTCACCCGTTTCCCATGCCTATCCGTGTACTAATATATGTATTTTTATTAGAGGAATTTTGCATGCAGTTTCTCGGCTTATTTGCCCTGATGTGAACACAGTCACACCAATACAATGGTGCCTGTCTCCATAGGTGCTTTTTGTTAAAGCAAAAACTGAGTAGAGCAGCTTGTACTATTCTGCAGCTCCAGGTCAGCAGAGCCTTGAAGCATCTGCTTAATATTAAGCATGTAAATAGTCGCATGAAATCTAGCAGAGCAAATTCCCAAATTTTCTCAAATTTCCCCAAGTTGAGAATACTCTGGGAGATCTTCCAGAAGCGGGAGCTGGGGGTGGTATACTCCTTCCCCCACCAAGCCTCCGGCAGCAGGCGAGGTGTCAGAAACACGTGCCGCAAGCAACCAGCAGCGAGAAGCCCCTAAACGCCCAGGCTGGCCATTTCCTGTAAGCAGCGACTGCAGGGAAGAGAAAGCAAATAGCTCTGAGACGTTAAAATCATGGTGATGTTGGCAACTCAATGTCATGCATGAGATGTGACCACACAGAGGAACCTCTTCTGTCTCATTTGTGTTCAGATGATAGGAATTACTGATACAGAAGAGCTTCCGTTTTTTATTCCATTGCATTTTTCCATTGTTAATTCTCTGAATTAACACCAGGGGGACAAAACCCTGCCCCAGGTTGTCAGCCTGGTGTTTTCTCACTACAAGGGAATTTAGTTGGTTGAATTTTCATATCCAGAGAGTACCACTGACCAGGTCAAAATGGTATGCTGGCTGTAAAGCAGCAAGGCGTGTTGCAGTGGCATGGTGGGAACGCAGCTCGGGTTGTAGCCTCCCGGCCAAGTGGGATGGACTCCTGCGAGGAGTCGTTCGGCATGTGGAGGCAGAGGAGTAGCCAACACAGTGCGCTCTCCACATTCCTCTCCGTGTAGCCAAACCAAAGCCTGAGTCAGCAAAGCCACACTCGCAGGAGAGCAAGCACGGCTCCGTGGTTGTGGCCAGGGCTGGGCAGCACAATATATGTTTTTAAGCCCTGCCTCTGCCCGTGGCTTCCTGTCCTGAACAAGCCATTTAACCTCTCTTCATCATGGTTACTTACACCAAAAAGGATGAAAATTATATGATTTTTGGGGGTTTCGACAGGGTTAATTCCATAGTATATGTGGCATGCATGGAGGGAAGTAATGGAAGAAATACCCATGGGCCATCTCTTACAAGTCCCAAAAGAGAGCTGTGAAAAGCAAGTCCACAGCTCTGACCAGCTAAGTCTGCAGACCTTCAAAAGGGGTCTGCAGTTTTGATGGGTAGGTAACATGTACAGATCCCAAAAAGGAAAAAAATGGAAGTCAGTGCTTTTAAGATGAGAATGACTTGCAGAGTATGTTTCTGAGAGTTCAAAACGAGTAACTGCATTTGACCTGAATGGGGTGACACCAGAATTAAGACTTTAGCCCATGTTTGAGTGCCTTAATGCCTTAGAGCCTTACATGCCAATGTGCTGCAGTGGTTTGTGTTCCTTAAACCAACGTAAAGCATCCAGAGTTGGATCCCATCTCCAGCCTCCACTTCAAGAGCAACTCCCAGCACAGCCTTCATTCTGTGTCTGGTGACAGGGATGAGGCAGCCCAGCACCCATCCTCGTTAGGACCATCAGCTGCCGTCCTGTTGCATCCATGGACAGTTTTCTCACAAGAACAATACTCATAACAGGACGAGGTCTTCTGCTCCAGTTGCATGGAAAGGACTCAGCACAGGGTAACACTGAAACATGAGATCCCAGTTGTCTCAGATATTGTTTACATTGGCCATGGCTGCTTTCTCAGAGAAATTTCACCCCAATTTGTAGCATCACAATTTGACTTTAACACATTTTGGAGCACGGAAAAGGTCCTGACATGAGAGCTGTCAGCCCTCCCCCGGGCTGAACCTGGCCAGCAGTTCCCACTTCGCTTTTCTTTTATTCTTGGCTCTATCATAACTTTCTTTGACCATGTGCCTCCCCTCCCCACGTTCACCTCCAACATTGGACAGGGCAGTAGCCCACAGGCACCGGAGGAGAGGTGGCCAGTGAAGGTGCAGGAGGGAACCACTGCCGTGGCAGGCTTGAGGACTTCCGAGTGCAGGGAAGAGCGTCGACCATCCCTTGCACCTTGCACTGCACAGTAGAGCTCCTGGCCTGTGCTGCAGTGTCACCTCCACATCTGCATCGCACAGACTGCCTTCAGGCTATGGAATGTGCCAGTCCCTCGTAGCACACCTTGCTCCCCAGGCTGTCTCATGCACTGGCCCCTCTTCCCCATCCACGTCCCTCCATGAAAGGCTCTAACAGAAGTGTCACATTTCTGAGCTAGCCTGTGTTCCTGCGCTCACATTCATTTCATAATCATCCTCCACCACAAGACTCTTCCTAACAGACTGGAGGGGAGGACCTAACTGATCTGGGGCTCTGTAGATGGGTGGCTTTGTTTACTCCAGCCAGTGCTACATCCCTGCAGTGGGAGGGGTTCTCCAGACCAGGACACTGCGAGCCTGTCTGTGCTGATGTGCCAGTGTCAGGGGCTCTGCTGGTGGGGTTAGAGTTGAGGGGTGGGGAGGAATAACCAAGCAGTTTTGCACAGCTGTGAAAGCACAGGGAAACCTAACCTGTGTTTTTTGCTAATATTTGAGGACAATTGGGAGTCCCAGAGAGGAAACATTTAGCTCTTATTTTTCCTGTTTTTATATTCACTCAGCTAATCACTGAGTAACATTCTTCTCTCCAGGGCCCTCTCCGAGCCTTACAGCTCCCCTTTCCCATACCACGTGGCAAGTCCTGCTACATCTGTTTACAAGGTACCTGAAGGGTTTCTCCACATTCTCTAAAGCAGCCATTAAACCTGTGGATCTTTAGTTGTCACCTGGTTCCTAACATGTGAGAGCCACCGTCCAAAGCCAGAGGTAGTGGAGGGTGTGAGGACTTGGCCTCGGGTGTCTCAGCGTATGATGAGACACAGAGGATTCACACATGCTTTGGTATTAGTGACTCCCCTGGGACTCATAGCAGGTCAGCATCAGCTCAGCCAAACTCAGGAATACAGTCTGAACTGGACAAACTGGATGATCTTTACTGTTAGTCCTCTGGAGCTTGCTAACCTGAGGAGTTATTTAAAGTAAATGCTCTCCTGGCCTGAGTAGCTATTTATTGCTGTTCTCTAAGCATTTTTTCCTATTAGCACAAGGGCATGCACAGTAAAGACAGCAGCTTTTACTGTGAGGTCTATGATAGGTTCTGCCACAGAAAACTATCTGCGGAAACCTCAATGTAACCCCCGTTCGTTCTTTTCTCCCCTCCAGGGCATCTGTGACCAGGAGGACTTTTGGGCATAGTGGCATCGCTGTGCATACGTGGTACGCCTGTCCAGCACTAATAAAGTCTATCTGGGCTATGGCCATTAGTCAACATCAGTTCTACCTGGACAGAAAGCAAAGCAAGGTAAGCGTCTTGGAGGTGGGAGGTGCATGTTGCAGTGGGTGAGTCCTCCCAACTCCCCACAGACCCAGCAAGGTCAGGTCCAGATGGTGGCTGCTTTCCTACACTCCCTTCCTGCTTGAGATCAAAAAAAGACAAATGTACTCAAATTATCTGCTGGCTTTGGCCAGGTTGAGGGATTTTGTATCAAATTCATGTCTGTGAGGGTGAGGATTGAGCTGTTTGAGTTCAGGAGTGCTGAACTGTGGCCAGATTGGAGGAGCCAAAGTTTGCACACATATAGGGTTATGTCCCTGTCTGGATGATTTCCACGTATCTTCTGGTTCGTTAACTCTGTCATAAAGTTAGGGCAGCTTCCAATAACTGAGTTCAAAGTAGCTTCACACTCTACACCTGTTTCTGAATCCTCTTGCTGTGCTTTGCTTTGCTTTTTCCTATCATATTTTCTTAGACGTGAGGGGTAGGAATATTATTTCTCTCTCCACAAAGAATCTCACAGCAGAAGGAGAGGGGCAGGATGCTGACAGCCTGGCCTTACGAGGGACTGTCTTGATCTGGTGCTGCACAAAGGAATGCTCAATGCACAAAAGAAACCACCTTGAAACCAGAGGACTCTGTGTTTTCCCTCTAATTCCTTTCATCCACAGTGATTTTAGGTATACCCAGAGCAGCAGGGGATCACTTTGGTCACTTTGAGATCACTCTGAGACAGAAGAGAGACTTCTCATGCAGATGCCCCGCTCCAAATTAGCATGCTAGTGTAAGACCTTACAGAGAAGATAAAAAGTGTTTTGAGTGGCTACCTGCTTACACAGCTGGCTGCATTGACCCCCATCTCTGGTGAGATGGCAGGAGTTTGTGGGGTGATAGTCCTCAAAATGGCTGAAACAAGCTTAACATCTTACTGTTGCTGAAAGCGCTGCCCCCATTTTCAGGCAGGGGCTGCTCCCTCCCGTGCACAGGCCCTGGCCCTACCAGGTCCCTTCATGAGCCAGTTCAGTTCACTAAATGGAGAGAAGAATCTTTCTTTTTCCTATTTTACTTTGCTGCATTATTTTTCTTTCAGTTCAATGAATTGAATTGGCTTGCTGAAATTACGTGAAGGGCCATCAGTGTGCTATTAGTACAGCTCACTCTAAACCCTTTTGACATTGCTTTCGTTACGATGATCTCTGTGACTTTATTGTGGAGTGGGTAGGGCTTTCAGATGCCTTGGGCAGAACACGTGGTTACACCTACTTAGGCCATGTCCCATCTAGTGCAAAAAGCCAGGATTCATCTTAGTTGCTGTGAGCTGTATTGCATTTAGCTAACATGTAGCTAACTTCCCACCCCTAAGTGCCAGCTGTGAATATGGACAAAATTGCACGCTCACCCAACACCAGGTAATGCTTTCCTGTCTCCCTCCTCAGCTCAGCACTACCAGAGCAATGCATAGCTCACTCTGTTTTGCTCTAAAAAAAACCAACTCAGCAAACAAACAGTAGTTTATTTTTTTTTACTTTTAGCCAGATGGATTTGCGGATCTAGCTGCAAGGTATTTAGGTCACAGCAACCAACAAACAAAAGGAGATTCCCCCCTCCCCCCATTTCTTTGGTAAGAAACTGGGTCTTTTAAATGTCCAGGACTTCCCTTCAGTCACTTCTTTTGTTGTTGGCAGATTGTGTTTCAATCTGATCTCCCCTCTCTCACACTCCTACAGACAGCACCACCCACCAGCCCTCGTTTGTCAACCTGTCACATCTGTGACCACGTCAGTGTGCTTTGTCACAATAATCCCGGTGGTCACGCTGAGGCTTTGAAGTTAAGGCATACAAATATTTTTGTCCCTTTCTCATAAGGGAGCTTGTATTTTGGTCTGTTGTCCTCATCTTTGACGTGACACTGTCAAGATCAATAGATCCATCAGTTTTAATTGATCTGTTCAATTCATCCTGGTGGTCACTTCAGGACACTGTACCCATGTGCGCTTCGCTTTTGAAAACCAGTAAAACATATTCCAGAATGGGGCAATGTGAAATGGCTTCCTTTCAGCTCTCAAGGGCTTTATTCAAGTTTTGGGTCGCATGGGTTCGCATCCCCTTAAATCTCAGTCTCCGCTTCAGTTGAATCCCCAGCTTCAAAGCAAAACTTAGATGTTCCCTCCTTTCATGCCCAAACTTTGCATTTCATGTCATTTTGACAAAAGAAAGAAAAATAAAAACAAACTTAGAAGAAAAAGCCTGCTGGAGCTCACTGCAGCTGAGTCTTCACTCCAGTGATGTGGATTAGATGGCAGGAGATATGACATAGTGATAAAGCAAGCTTGAACTCCATGCTTCTCACATAACTGGGCACCAGTTGGATCTGGACCTTCTGCACAGCTCCACTGGAAAAGCCCCTTCACTTGATTTTATAAAGAAATAAAATCAGCTTTGCCTCTTTTGCAAGGAAGTGAGGTCCCAGCCTTCTTTACAGCCTCACTCCATGTTGAAGTCCTGCCAGCTCGCCAAGTTCCCAGCATCTGGCTCCCCGCTGATCTGTCTCTCCCTGCAATTGAAGCATAACATGGAGACTAAAAAGATCCCCAGCCTTCCAAGTGAACATGTCAGCGTGCAGAACTTCTGACAGCTTCCCGTTTTTTCAGAAGACAGATGCAGCAGGGCTTCAAGGTGTGTCTTTGCTCTGTTGACCGCACTAAGTCAGTCAAATGTTTGGCCTAGAAGCCTTGAGCTTTTTGTGGGAATATTCAACAGCATCTTCCTCCAAGCACAAGGCTTTTTGGTTGAATGAACCAGTGGAAAATAGGCCAAGGGTTTCAAAAAATCACCTGCAGCAAAGCCCCATCACTGCAAGCAAGACGGATAAATTAATCCCTGGTGTCTATCTAGTCTTGCATTTCACTGATGGATTTTTCTTCACCCCCTGACCCTGTCAGAACAACACTGGGGATCAGTTTGGCCCCATGCTTTGAAATGACTCATGAATGAGCCAGTCTCCCTCCATGTAAATGAGACTTGGCAGGTCTGCGCTAAGTGCTTTAAAATTTTTGAGCCTGGAGGGGCTGCAGGGCCCGAGGGAGCGCTAATGGGATGTAATCTAGCTTTCCACTATTGTGCTGTCAGTAGGAAGTCTAGCCCAGGCCTTGCACTGGCAGCTGCTCAGTGGCCTGTATGAAATGAGCTGTTGGTCTGGTTCCTGCTGCTGATGGGTAGCTGTCCAAAGCACGAGACCGCCCGACACTGATTGGCATTGCTGTAGGCAGCAGAGGCAGCAGGGATTGAGCAGCATGGAAAATTAACCCCATTCTTTTCAGGAGATGTTCCATCCCAACTGTTTAGTGCAGGGTAGCGTTAGCACAACTGCAGTCAGACCTAAAACCTCCACCACCTGCTTCAGCAGGTTTGGATTGCACCCTCTGTGGAGGAGGATCATTCTGCTCTGCTGATCCCGTCTGCTCTCTTCTGGTTTGCTTTTCCTCTATTCTGGCTCCAGGGGTGCCAGGCTTTGGTCTTACACTATGTTTTCATTTGCCCTATGTAGGGCACACTTCCAGCTGCCACTGGCTTGGCATGCTGACCGGGACCACAGCCTCCAGTTGCATTGCCTTCGCTCAGCGTTTTAGTGAGTGCCTAGTCAAACAGGTAGGGCCAGAGTGTGCTCTAATTTGCAGTCTGAGTATGAGTGGAAATAAACTACAGGGCTTCTTGCTGTAACTATCGTACAAATACAGGAAAGGCACTGCCTCGCAGAGCGGGACGGCAGGATCTGTCTGTGCAGACTTGGGGTTTGTACCTTTCCTAGACACCTGCTGCAAGGACTCAGTGTACTGGGTTAAGCAGAGGCTGAGTTTGATCAGTATGGCTGTTGCGGGGGTTATACAAGGTATACATAACCATACACATATGCAGGGTCATGCAGCGTGTATGTACCTGCAGGGGATAAATCACCAGGATAGCAACAGCCTGAAGACTTGTTGCCTCCAAAGACCTGACACTGCAGCAATAGGGCAGTTTGTGCTTCATATTGACACTCAGGTAGCAGGAAATCTCATTAGATAAAAGCAGGGTCATTCCTCTTCACCTAGAACCAACCTTCCAGAGCTATTTGGAGAACATCTTTCACAAACCTTGTTTCTGACGAGGAACCTCAGATCCAAAATGTTAAAAACAATGCTGTCCTCCTCGCGGGGCTGAGTTTTGGGGGGAGATGCTGGAAATGAGGGGTGTCTAACTGGTTGTGTCATTGGTTTAAGAGGGTCAGTACTGGTTGCCTGATCTCTGGCATCTTGGCAGGTAGTTCAGCCTCTGCACTCAAATAAGTGAGTGCATACACCCTGTTCTTTGGGTTGTTGTGGAAATAAGCTTGTGAGGCATTTGGGTACTTCTGAATGATAATAATAGAGGCTATAAATACCC
Organism: Phalacrocorax carbo; assembly: GCF_963921805.1. Taxonomy (NCBI): domain Eukaryota; kingdom Metazoa; phylum Chordata; class Aves; order Suliformes; family Phalacrocoracidae; genus Phalacrocorax; species Phalacrocorax carbo. Next base: position 8,069,079 of record NC_087513.1, on the reverse strand, counting down.
AAGAATACTAAATTATGGTAATACTTCTGAGAGTGTTTTCCATATGAGGCTCTCCCAGTGCTGTCTTCATTTGAAGTCTTAAATTAATCTTAAAAATACAGTGTGCAACAGGGAGACTTTTTATTTCCCTTATTATTTCATCGATGTGCAAACAGGCAGGGGATCGCTAAGATTTAACCTTAAGTGTCTTACCCAAAGCCCCATAGCAAATCAGTAACAGAGCTGAGTGAAGCTCAGTGTGGTGAGCATCCAGCCATCAGTTCAGCCTTAGTTCTTGTTAAAATGATTTCTGCTTCCTGAGAATGTGAAATAACACTGAAAATCCCATCATGGCAAGCATTTCTTGTAGTCCCATCTCGCGTTTGGTCCAGTGGGAACAGATCACACCCTGGTACGTGGACATCAATCAGCTTCTGATTTGTTAGCACTGTAATGATGTGCCCATCACCTGAACTGTATGACTGGGGCAGAGAGTCTCTTCTGCATTGAAGAGGTGCAGGGGCGAATGTTCAGGTGAACTGCGGCTTCACCATCCTGTTGAACAAAAGCCTTTGTGCAGCTGGAGAGCCTTGGCACAATGTCCCGACAACTGTCTGGGTTCCGGGAAATAGAAATTGCAGGTCAGTGGCCCTCCGAGGCCAGGCTAGTTGAAGCTTAGAAGCACAGGATTTGCAAGATTTGGGCCATGGGCTGAGCTCCAAGCTCCTTCCATCCATGACTGAGGAACTCACATGAGAGTCAGCAAGCAAGAAGCCGATTTCCAGGTCAGAGAGGAAATAGCAGTCATCTTTGAGTGCCATGTTACAGTCCGCAAACTCCTCCCTCCTTGTTAGCATGGCTTGTTACCTGAAGTGAATTCAACAACCAACACATAAAATAGAGCTCAGAGCATAAACATTAGTTCAGAAGAGGCAGGAGGAACTTTTCCATATTATGGAAATGCCACATTAAGGATTATGCCACAATGGCTTAATGAAAAGTTTCCTTGTATATTTTCCTGAAGTGCTTGGTGATGACCCCAGTCAGAAATAAGACAGAGGACTAGAGAGGCTTTGGGGTTGTTCTGATGTGGTAGTTGCTATTTTAAGGTGATCCTAAGGCTGTACTGGTCACAAAAAGTGCTGAAAAATTCTTGTGGCCACCTGAGACACCCTCATATGTAGGGTTCTTCCTGAGAGTGCTAGGGATGTAACCGAAAGGCCATCCCCAGGAACTTTGATCGATGTTCTGGATCCTCTTGTTCATGTTAAGCACCTGCTAGAGGCTGCCAGGAGAATGGACCGGAGATAGATGGTGAGCTACTAACAGTGGGGTTTGCATTGCAGAGGCACGGCAGCCACTAGGACTGAGTCAGCCCTGAAAGCAGTGCTGAAAGCAGCCACCGTGCTCATTTCTATGCTCAGTGCCGCTAACCCCCTGAATGTTTTCTGCGTTTGTTGGGCCTGTGGGCATAACCACAACTGAGCTCACTGCTCAGTGAAGAGAAAGTTCTGGAGTTACTCATCTGAACTTTCTAGGCATCTTGTCTCAAATCCTTCCATAACCAATGGAGAATGGATGACATCTTAGGAAGTCAACTCACTCCCTCCTAAGATAGGAAGAGGACTAGATGGTTGTTGGAGGTCCCTTCCAACTGAAGTATAATACAATATTCTATTCTATTCTATTCTGTTCTGTTCTGTTCTATAGGTTTATGCAGTATGCATGTTTGCTTTCCCCTGGAGATGCCTAGATGTTGACATTTGGTGATGTACGATGGGTGACTCTATGCCCCATGGCCAGTTACTGAGCTGGGGCAGCTGTTTTTTCATAGAGGAGCAATGTTAATGCTTTGAAGAGGTCCCTCACATTAGGGGCATTGCTCACAGCTCGTTAGTCTGGGCCATAACCTGAACATGCTTTCCTGCCAGTATTTCCTTCCAGCTTCTCATGACAGCCCATTTAAGCCACGTCCTCACTGTGTCTTGGTTCAAAGCTACTGCAGATTTGGAAAGGCCCCTCCTGGATTCCTTTAGATGCTAGAGATGGTCTTTAGCCTTTGGGCTTTCCAGTTTGTTATGTTGGCATTTCTTAAGGTTTCTTATTGTATGTGGTAACACAGTGACTCCATACATAGTTTTTTTAAGAGGGAAAAATGTGCATGGCAAAGCAGAGAAAATAACAAACAACAGGAAGCAATGCCAGAATTGTACCCACTTAAGAATGTAAAAAGCGCAGCAGTGAATACCATGCCAGATTGCTTCTGTTCTTGTAAAATAATCCAAGTTTGCTGTGGAGGCCTATTTCCTGCCACAGCAAAAGGACTTTTTCCTTCTGTGACCTTTAAAGAAGCTCTAGATCATTGCTAACTCCTGTGTCCATGTCCAGTCCAAGATTCATGCTGCAAGAAGCCTGAGTGAGATTGCGATTGACCTGACCGAAACTGGAACGCTCAAGACCTCGAAGCTGGCCAACATGGGGAGTAAAGGCAAAATTATCAGCGGCAGCAGTGGGAGTCTTCTGTCATCAGGTGGGTCCTTTATCCTGTAACTAGAGAGAATATGGTGGGACGGGCCATGGCTGTGGTATAATGGGGAGCAGCCGGAAGCTGCACTGCAGAAGTGAAGGTCACTTCCCTTTAGCCTTTCTGTCTGTCCAGGTGTCAGTCTGTCTCTCAGCAGATTGCCCCACAAACAGCACAGGCAGCAGCCTCCCCCTCTCTCATTACTGTTGCTTGTTTCCTCTTTGGCCCCAGGATGTTATCTCCAACCTCTCACTTTCAAGCTGAGACCTGGTCTCTCTTCACAATTTCTACCATAATCACCCCTTGGCACCCAGCTCAGCCCTAGGCAGATGTGTTTGTGAAGGAGCCCTCAGCCAGCAGTGAGGAAGCAGACAGCCAGTGCAGCTCACTAGGGGAACTGAGGCTGGGAACTGGTGATGTCCTTCAGCAGTCTTGAGGCAGGATGGCTTCTTCACAGCATAGCATACAGTCACAGCAGTGGACATCTGCGTTGCCTCTCTGTTGCTAGAATTTGCCTGGCGTCCCAGGCTCAAAAGAGCTAGTCCCTAGCACACTCCACCATACTTGTGTGGGGACCTGGTTTCTTTTTGTGGCTTGGAGCGCCTCCCTGTTATAAGGAAGACATAATCTGTGAAAGAAACCCAAGAGAAGTTAATACAGAGGAGAGCTAGAGCATCAGAAGAGAAGTACCGGGGAAGAGGAGTCAGGAACGTGTCTGTATTTCTCTGAAACCATTCTGTCAGTCTGAACAGGGCAAGCCTTGTGTAAAACAGTGCTAATGTCACTCCAGGAGCAAAGCAAGGATTGATAGTTTGCGAAGAGCTTGAAGCTGCTCAGGTAAAAAGCTCTTCAGGAGGGCAAAGTTGATGATATCAGTATAATTAATAGTTCCAGTCAATTAAATGCCCTCTGTTAAGTGTCACATCAAGTTTTTGAAAAGCATTGTTTTGAGATGTGTAACACCAGAGAATAACCTTCTCATGCTTGGCAAGGGAAGAGTCCCTCTAAGAATGCACATGCTTTAAAACTGAACCTACATTGGTGCAGTTGATCAGCTTTGCATCGCTGTATTCTTCACATCTCTTAAAAGCCACCCTCTCCTGCCTTGAAAACGTCCAGCAAAGGGTTAAAATGTGCAATGCTTACAGAGCTCCAGAGCAGCCTGCTGTGCAATTCCTTGCCTTGCCTGCAAACAGAGATGCCTTTCTGCTCCTTAGGTCCTCCTGAGGAAGCATACAATCCACTGTCTGTGCCTCCCATCACTTAGGGAGTTGCAGTAGCTGAGCAGCTCCCGGACTGGTGTCAGGTTGTTGGAGCTTTTTGTTTGTTTGGCATTTTTCCAGCTCTCCTGCTGGAAAGTAAATAACGTTAAGTACCCCACGGAAGTTCTTAAGGTCTTTCCAAGATCTCATCCTCCTGGGCACCATTGCCAAATTTGTGAGACCTACTCGGTAGTAATCCTGTTTTCAGGTTAATACGCTGACTTTTTACCTTCCTGGAAAAAGACATGGAGGTCTGCTTCTGCTCTCACACTGGGAGAGCAGTAGCCAGGTGAAAGCCAGCAGAAAATCAGGCCCAGAAAAGCTTCTGTAGGGCCAGCACCTTCCAGGGTTATGTGGATGGAATTACCAAACTGGGAGCTGCCCATGCTTTTATTTCTGTATTTTTTTACTCTCTGCTCAAATCCCTTCTGGCTGAGCATGGGATTTGCAGATTCAGCAGAATTGCACTAGTGACTAGACCCGTGCAAAGTTCACTGACAAGGTGAGTAATTTCTTCAGGCCTGGGTGGGTGGATTGGTCTACCTGGGCGCCTGCGTAGGACTGTGTGAACCTCTGTTTCAGTAAAGGTGCTGCGGGTGGGCCAGGTGAGCATGGCTCCCTCCAGGTTCCTGTGTTCACAGCTGCCTTTAGGTCCTACCACCTGTGAGGACAGGGCTTTCCCCAAAATATTAAGTAGAGCTGTGGAGTTTGCTGTTGCTGTGTGGCTTCCAGCGGCTACAAGCAGCTACAAGGAAGTAGAGAAGATGTCTGGCAGAGGAGGGCAGAGACCAGGGAACTGGAGACTCTGGATTGGTTCCACAGTCACCCAGACCTCTGCTCCAAGAGCCCCTTCCCTCGAGCCCGGCTGGCAGAGGTGACCCAGCGCTGTCCCACTGGACGGAAGGGAGCATTCGCTGCCTGCTACACTGGGCACAGTCACCGGCTCCATCCCAGCCTTTGCGTTTCCTCCCATTGTGCCGAAGATTATCGGCACACAATCACAACAATGATGGGTTATCGCAGTACAGCCTGCGTGCTGGAGAGAATAAGTGCAAATGATTAAGTGGCCACAGTAGATTTCCAGGCTATAAATAACCTGAGTGACTTGAAATCACAAGGGCAGGACTGAAGCTCTGTTTGCCCCCACTTCCCTACTGTTCTTAGTCCTTTTTTCCTGGAGATTACTTGTAGCCATTTCCTCTCTCCATCTCACTCCTCCTCACTGAAGGGGCTATCTGTGCCACGAGGAGCATGCTGAAGCTGGCATGTCTCCCCTGGGATTGCAGCAGGGCTGCAAGGAAGCATTTGTTGTTGCTTTCAGCTGTCACACTGTCTGGCCAAAATCCTGCTGTGCAGTGCGAGACAATCGCTGCCCCACATCACTTACAGCCTCAAGACACAGCAGAGGGGAGATGGAGTTATATTCTGGGGCAGTGACTTCCCTGAATTCACTGGGGCAGTGAATTCAGGGCCAAAGCCTAAGCTCCTCTGTATTTCCCAGGCCCTCATTTCCCAGTCTGTATCCTCTGCAGAGTTGTAAGTTTGGTGGGCCCAAGTCCGTTTCTGACAAGCTCACTCTAACTTTTGTTCTCATTTGGCTCTGAAGGGGACCCTTAAAACATTGGGCTGCTGGGAGTTAGCTCAAGGATCTTCTGCTCAGGATCTCCGGGCCATCCCTGGACATCTGGGGCAAGATTTGCCCCGGAATAAAAGCTCTGCTTTCACCCTGGCATGAACCCTAATCAAAGCCAACAGAGAGAATTGTTGGAGGGAAATCAGGTTAGGTCTAAGGTGGATTCTTCCTTCAGTCTGTGCCCTAAGAGCTCTGCAGGGCTTCTAGCTAGTCAGGAGCCCTGTTATTGTTGGACTGAACCCCAGACTGCCTTATTCATCACAGTGGGCAGAGGAGAGATCACAGAGGATCACCTCTACTGTAGCTCTGCAGACATGTTTGATGAGCCTCTGGCCCCCTGAGCCCCGTTCCTTCATCAGCAGTGGATGTTTCCTGTGCAGGGGCCTGTTTACATTTGAAAATGCCACGACAGAGCCCAGCCAGCCGGTTCCCCGGCCCCCACCGCTCCATCCGGCAGGGCCGTCTCCCAGCTGGACCGCCTCGGCGAGTGTTGGAGCGGATAAACAGCACCGGCACAGCCCCAGCATGGCCCGCAAGCACGGGGGCTCGCGAAGACGAGTCACTCACAGGATATCTGTGCACATCCTGTGCGGACCAGCTCCAGCTGGGCTCCCGCGCGCCATGGAGGATATCCTATTTGTCTGGCAGAGACAAGAGATAGCGGCTGTCTGAGGTTGCTGGCTGTTGTGTGCTGACATCCTGGCGTGGTGAGTCAGCCCAGGCTCTGGCAGGGAGCAAGCATGGGGGGACCTCCCCTCCCTGCTTAGGTGACAGCCTTCCACAGGGACCTCAACCAAACACCAGCAAGCTGGAGCCAGCAGCCAGATGTAGCATGAAGGGTTTGCCGTATTTAGATGTGTTTTTCCTGGAGTAGGAGACTCACCAAATGAGAAAGAGAAGAGATGCCTGAGTGCTCTTGCCTCACTGCTGCTCAGCCACCTTGTTGCATCTCCTTTCCTCTCACAGATGCTAGCACCAAGCCTTGGCTCCCTCTGCTCTTCAGCATCCCATCTATCCTCCCTGCTTATTTTCATCTTTCTCATTTATCACTTTTCTAAGCTGACTCCACTCCACTAAAACAAGTGGAGGAAATGGGGACAAACAGTGAGTCACTGGTAGGGCTTTCTTCTTCAGAATGGTGGCTCACATTGCTGGTCTCAACTTTTTGACAAGCTTTGGAACAAACCTTGTCTTGGAGCCAACACCTGGCAGCCAGGAGCCCCTGCAGATCTGCACAGGCACAGCACGTCGCCTTGGTCAGATCCTTTGGGGGTGTGACTCGCTTCATACTCCCATCAACATCACCAAGACTTCCTGACATTGCTGGTATTGGAGTGATCAGAAACCAGCCCGTGAGCACTGGGGAAGAAGTTCAGCCGTGAATTCTGCTGGAGGAGTGAGTTGGCCAGGGAGGACCATGTTCTTCCCCTGTTTCACAGCTCATGTTCTCCTGAATGTCAGTGGATGGAGAAATAGTCCAGAGAGGCCAAGTGAATATCAGAAAATGCGGAGAGTTTCCACATGCTAAGAGGGTATTAAGTGGTGACCTGCAGGTCACCAAGACCTGCATCCCATCCTGTATGCTAAGGAGGAAAGGGCATGTACCATTGCCTTGGCTTTGTAAACCAGCATCATCAGCTATAAAAACAGGCCCAAATTCAGCAGGTTCCGGGTGCCCACCAAAGAGATGGCCCTGTGCTTGCTACCTGGGGTGTATTCACAGCACTTTTTCTTTTAGGGACATCAAATGATTTTGCAGAAATGTGTTAAAATGCAGAGTTTGGTAAATCTTTGCATAGCAAATGGGAAGGAGGCTGAATAATAATTTTCACAGAAAGGTTCAAAAGCTATACAGGGAAATTACACATTTCGCCAACATTTCTCTCGTTTACAGCATTAGGAATTAGCCCTCGTTGTGGGAGATAAAATACCTGAGAAAGCCTCCCGGTCAATCATCTCTGTCGCAGTAGGAGTCTCTCATGTTAGGACTGATATTTCAGGACTGATTTTTCTCTGTCGATGGTCCCCTTGGGAAGTCACTGGGCAGCCGTGACTCAGTGAGCATCGTATTTAGTAAGGCTAATGTAAGGTAGTATCTGCCTGATTGGTTTGGTTTGTGCTGGTCTTTGATTATTTCTTTGGTTGATTTTATGGTCTTTTGATTTGTTGTTCTGACATTTTTGTGCCAATTGCCACTGGGTTTAGAAGTGGGTCTGTGGTCACAGCCTTGCTCGAGGCTGGATTAATACCTATTTATAAATAAAGAGCCCCTAATGGAAGCTGGAGGCACCCCAGCAATACAAAGCACCGTTCTCTGTTCCTTTATAAGAATCTCACATGGGTGTGATTCTCTTGACTGATCAAGTTTCCGTTTGCTTTTCACCTGTGAGAACAAGCAGAGAATCCAACCCATAAAAATCTAATAATACACCCAAAATAGTTCAGCTCTTAAATAAAAAAAAAAAAAAAAGAAAAACAAAACACAAAACAGCTAGAACAGAACAGGTTCTGAAGGAGAAAATTCAGGAAAGTCTGAAGAAATAAGTCAGTCCTGCAGTATGCCCAAGGGATCGTCCAAGTCAGGTATGGTCAAGCTAAAAAAATTCAGCATCACAAGCCATGAACTGAGTACCCTGCCCCCCGGCCTTTGAACCCACGCTATGCTAGAAGAGTTTGTAATACACACTTGGAAAAGGTTAATTTGAACTGGTTCATTAGTGCCAAGGAGTGTCTGACTTTGGTTTCAGCAGTAATCCCATTGCTTAACTCAGAATGTGACAATGTGCTCCCAGATCTCCCTCCGTTCCTTTGCTTCCTGGGAAGGGTGAAAAAGGTGGCAGAACGTGCACTCAGTGGACACCACCACTGACCGCATCAGGGTTGAGACCAGCGTGGTTCTCACACAGGGTGAGCACAGCTGGAGCAAATGCTGTGAACTGTCTGTGCTTGATTTGGGTCCGTACCAGCTCAGCCAGAAGCCGTTCGTTTCCTTCTTGTCGGCACACCCCAAATCAGCTCAGGCGTCTGGCCAGGGTTTAGGCTATTCATATGCTTTTAAATGTTTCAGCATCTATGTAGCTGCTGTGGCAACCCGCAGTGCAAAAATGAATAGCTTTTAAAAATAAATCTGGGGCTGGTGTGGAGGTAGGGAGCAGAGAGAGGAAGAAAAAGGGAAGAGCAGTTGAAAGGAAAACGTAGATCATTAAAGTTGTCCTAAAAGAGAAAAAAAAAAAGATTGAAACATCTGCTGGAACCATGAGAAACTTTTTACCGGGACTCAGCAGTTTGTTGGCAATTCATTGAAGAAATTCTGCAGTTCAGTTTTTGCTAATAACTGCTCACCAGGGTCACTGTAAAGAATTACTAAATGTTAGAGAGGGCTTTCCCTGCCAGTGCAAATACAAGGCTCCTCTAGAAGATCCTGTCAAGTTCCTGCAGCACAGATGTGTTTGCAGAATTGAGTTTTGTTGCTCTGTGAGGGCAAACCCAAAAGAAATGAGGATGATGGCAGCAACTAAACAAACATCTCACCATGAGGTTGCCCTCCTTTATCTGATGATGGTCAACCTGGCTGATCTTTAGAGAGCCCTTTTTTCACCTCCTCCACTGCAGGACAGCCCAGTAAAAGGTGTAACAAAGTGGGGGTGGTGTTTCGCAGAATGAGTGCCAGCTGTCTTCCTGTATGAATACTGCAGAAAATAGTGATGGAAAAGATCTGTGAGATTCTCTGCTCCCCCTGGGCCAATGCAGAACTGTTTCATGGCATGGGTTGCCGCAGTCCTCTTTCAGTTTAGCTTTAATGGTCCGCTGGAATAGTAGCAATGAAAGATGAAGCTGAAAGCACAGAGTTCACTCTGTTTTGCTGCCAAAACAAAGAGTTGTTCCTAGGTTCCTTCCAGAGCTCTGTGAAATGGCAGCAACGTTTTCAACCTCCTTGGGCTGAGCGTCTTCACTGTACGCTTGGAGGCCAAGCTGCAAATGTATCTAGAAGCCCCCTCCCACCCCCATCCTACAGGTGCACAGAACACTTCATGTAGCATCCTGTTGCATCTGACTTCTGCAGATAATAAAGCTCTGCTTTCTCTGTGCAGTTGCACTAGAGGGGCAAAGGAGTCACCCTGAGACAGCAGGTGCTGAGACCACTGAGGAACCACTGAGGACTAGGAGGAACCCTCTTGAAAGCATTGCCAAGTCAAAGGCTTCTCTGCAGGCACAAACCTACGGTACCCCACAAGAAGTCCCTGCAAGGCACTGGGCACAATCCAGCTGTCTAAACATAGGTGTCTGTTGTCATTTTAGGTGGGTTAGAGTATCCCACTGCCAATCCGATAGCGTGTGGGTCTCACAGCATCCTGGGTCATATCTGCCACCCCATGGAAGACATCTCAGATACTTAGATTACCTAGACACTTCTGCTGAGGCAACAGCAACACCTTAGCCACAGCAGCCCTGGCTGTTCAGCCTGGCTCAAGACCCACTATGGAGTTTATTAAAAAGGGATCAGATGCAGACTTAAGCTGAGCTCCAGAGCTGTGTATGGGGCAGAGCTTCAGAGTGTGTGTAGCTGTCAGTGTCATCTATGGACAGACATGGGACACACATGAATCCACCACAGATACCAGGTACCAGAACTCAGCTTTCCATAAACCTAAGGTGGATGTTTTGAACTACAGCTGTAGCTAAACAACAGCCAGTAATATGAGTGGGAAGTGTGTAGAGATGGCATTTACCCCTTCCTGAGCATGCTTTTCGTCTCACAGTACAGTCATAACCTTTGTGTCCTTACTCTGTGATGAAAGGATGCACTTGGCTCATGCAAATGAGGGGTTCAGAGGGTAGTGACTTCACCATAAACTCACCCCTGAGCCCAGAGGTGCATTAAAGAGGGTGAATTGCTAAGCACGTGCTGAAAAATCACCTGTTCAAGTTGGGGACCCAAAAATGGATGCAACCAACATTGCCCCTTCTTTGAGATGGTAGATCTTGGATAGCAACTGATGCACCATCCCAAACCAAAATAAAATCAGGAACCCCACCAATAAGTTCCCCTAAAGAGCTGAAGTTACAAATGCTGTCATGACATCTGAGCAACAGAGTCTGACTTAATACATGGACTTACTTCAGTGGAAGTTGCTGGGTAATTGCCGCTTGAAAAGTCAAACCATTTGGACATCCAGTTTAAATATCTTGACCTACATCTCCACAAGAAGCAGCTACTATCCCTGAAGGACCTATGGGTTATGGTTGTCTTGATGTGCTTTACAGGAACCTTGTTAGTTAATTTTGTTCCATTACATTTTTCATAAAACGGGCACTGTGAGTGAGTTGAATTAAATGTTTGCTACTAGGATAATTGCAGTTCTTAAGAAGTATGCTGTATTGTCAAATGGTTTCTTCTAGGCTTAATTTCCCAAAAATGCATCTCCAGGGCTTCATAAACTGTACTGTTATTTGCCATTGGGAACTTTCATGGGAGTGGTATGTCTTTTTTTCCAGGATCTTTACATGAATAATTTTGTTGCTTTTGTTTTTCTGGATAATTATTACAAATGTCTTTGTGTGCCCCACTGTCCAACCTCTGTCTGTTAGCTTAAACGTTAAGAATTTGCCATAAACAAACATGACTGGGTAACACCTGCTTCATGTCATAGTCTGATTTCTTTTTGGAAGGACTGCATCCAGGCTTTGGTAAAATTACAAGCACTCCAGATGTGTATTCTGCTGTCAGCTGGCCTAGTGAAATCATTGTTTATTGATAGGTTCCCAAGAGTCCGATAGTTCTCAGTCTGCCAAGAAAGACATGCTGGCTGCACTGAAATCCAGGCAAGAAGCTTTGGAAGAGACACTGCGCCAACGCTTGGAAGAGCTAAAGAAACTGTGTCTCCGAGAAGCGGTAGGCGATGGACATTTTATAACATGTAACACTTTGTTGCTTGCATTGTTATAGCACGCTGGTTTGGAGGTGGTGTGGAGTCAGGAGAAGAGATTCCTTCCACAGTCACCTCCTGCAAAGCCCATTGTACAAAGACCTCAGGAAGGGCCAGCTGTTTCAGCTCCAGGCTGCAATGTCACAGGACATTTTCCCACTGGAGAAAGGGACCCCATGTCAGTTGGGTACCCTGTTGGCTTGGGGCTAGGAGGGTGCTCAGCATCCATGTCTGCTGTTTGAAACTGTGTTTAAGATGCATTCAGCCAGTCTTCTTATTGACTTTGGTGGGACTATGCAGCTGCCTAAATGGCATAGAAAGGCTGTCCTGTGTACTGGCAATCACTTCTCAAATGTTTTTGACTTCATTAGCAAAAAAAAAAAATAACTCAGGCTCATACACTTTCTTCTTGGAGCAGGCCTGACCTTAAGTGCTTTTCTTCTCCCAGCACATTCTTACATACAGCACACAAGGTCTCATCTGCTCCATGTAGACCCTTCATCCAATAAGCTCTGGAATTGCTGGAGTGGCAGTGTGGTGGCAGACCTTGTGAAGAGGAACCACTGTGGTGGCAGAATCACACAATGGTAGGGGTTGGGAGGGACCTCTGGAGACCATCTCATCCAAACCCCGACTCCAGGACATGCAGGACAGCTCAGGAACTCATCTCATAACCTTCCCACTCACTTTCCAGCTCATTCTTGGAGTACCCAGGAGGCCAGTTTAGAGATCAGTTTAATGTTTGGGAAAATCGCAGTCCTGCTGCAGATGTGTGTGGAGATTAGCAGCAGACACACTTGGGTCATTCAGCAATTCTCCTTTGTTTAAGAGGCCTGAAAATCTGAATTTAACAACAAATTGTGATGTTACACAACAGGAAGCTGGCTGCAGACAGTGGCACCGAGATCTTGCAGTTGTTGCTTAATATTTGATGTGTATCTCACCTTTGACAAAAATGGGGGAAATGGGTCACTGATTCAGCTCTCATTGCACTTTGTTTCAATTAGTCTAGTTTTAATGCCAGCAAGAACAAGTTGTGGAAAATACCTCTCAACAAAGAAAGTCAGCAGAAATCTCTGCTGTCCCAGTTCCCTTCCTTTACTCCACACATCAGCAATCCCTTCCCACCTGGGAAGTCCTGGTTGACTTCAGCAAACAACTTGTGCTCCTAAAGGTCGCAGGACCAGATCCAGTCACAGAAGTCCCTTGAGTACAGAGCTAAGATCTCTGCACGAAGCAGTCACACACTTTTCTGGGGCTGATGGGCAAGGTCTGCAGGGCCGTACTTGCCCTGGAGGAGTTTACCACCCTAAGGTAGCTCAGCCTGACTGCTGATGACTAATGCCCTGCAGCAGCACTCGTGCAGAGGAAGGTGTGCCTGTGCCACAGCTGCAGGAGCTCACAGCCCAGTGCCTTCACCTTCTCCAGCCCCATCTGTGGGGCAGCCTCAGGCACTTTGCAACCAACTGGGATGCAGGCAAAAGCCCCCACTGGGGTGTGGAGCCAGTGGTAAGGAGCAATATCTCCTTAACATGCTGCAGCAAGGCTGGCCAGAGCCCAGCTGTAAGCACCTTAAAAGCTGGTAGAAAGTGTCCGTGCTTTCTGTAGATGATCCAAGAGAGGCAGTTGATAGACGCTTGGAATCTGACCCTGTCTTGCAGCCCTACAGCTCATCCATCAGCAGCCTCCAGTTGGAAGGATTTCCCCTCAGGCTGCCCTTCATCCTTTCTGCTTTTGCATGGGAATGGCCAAAACAGAGGGAGAAGGTGGCAAACCAGGAGATAAAAAAAGGGTTAAAAGGAGGGCATAATCAAATAAGCGGCCAGAGGCATTCCTAACAGTGGCATCAGGTTACTTTGGGCCATCACTACTCCAGTTACTTATTATTTCAGATTACATTTCAGGACCGTGCCTGTGAATACTTTTCAGTTTATGGGGGCAGCATGGTAGCCCACATTAATTTTGTTCTGCTTCAATCTTGGGCATTTTACAGAAGATATTAACTCTTTCCCCACTGCCCTGCTCCATATTAAGTTAGGGGTTATAAAGAAAATATTCTTGTTTCCCTCAGGAAAGGAAACAGGAATCTGTGTCTTGATGGAGTGCTTAGAGCCACACCACACGAGAAGGAATGCTTTACAGACGAAAAGCTGAAATAACCCCACAGGGCTGGAAGGACAACGTGGAATGGGACTCACGAGACATGGCAGCAGTGCCTCTCGCAAAAGGCGGTTGTGCACATCGGCACAGAGCTGTGCTGCAAACCCATTTTGCTGGGAACTGCTTGAAGGAAGGATTTGAAAAGGCCTGGTCCTTGTTTCCTAGTGACCTAAAAAGAGTAGAAAGAAAAACCCCATTAGGGAGCGGGGGAGAGTCCAGGACAGGCAGGGTCCTGAGCTGTGCACTCGCATTAAGGTCAGCTGCTGTTCTTTGGGATTCAGATGATTTAGGTTATTCTGCCAGCTGGATCCTCTCAAGGCTGATGCTAAGGAACACAAAAGCCTTTTGTCCTTCATGGGCAGATTTTGAGTACAAGGAGTAGAGCTGTGCTCGTAGTGGGGCTCCTGCCTTTTTCTGTAGGCATTTGAATGCCTTCAATTCAGATATGTGTGGCTGTATTGTGTAGTCCAGGGAAAAAAAAAACCACAGCACTAACATCAATATTGGTGATTGCTGCTTCCTGTGTTCCAGCTGTTCCTCAGTTCTGTGGGGTTTGCTTTAGATTTTGAACAAATCTTTGCAAATGACCCCATCACTCTGATAAAGCATCATCATATTGCTCCAAAGCTGCCCATGACATCACCAGGGTTTGGAAGGGGGCTCTGATACATGAAGTGTTATCAGACGCGTAAGGAAGTACCAGGCACTGCTTTTAGTGGCCATTTTCAGTGCATTCCTCTCAGACACATCATGAATCAGGTGGGAATGTTTTTCTGTGCGGGTCATAACCTGCATGGCTTTTGCCAGTGGGGCTTTCTGACTCAGCAGACCTACATCCTGCGTGAAGGCTCTTGGATCTGCTCACTCCCTTCTCAGAAGTAGCTCAGCAAATAGAAGCTCTCCTTTCCTGCTCGCCCTGCAGCAGAGATGAAAGCGTGTGTGCTGCAGTCTGTTCAGCCTCAGGCCCCAACGCCCTAGGGATGGGCACCACCTACAGACCTACCCTGGGCAGGCCACAAAAACCTGTATTCATGCACAGGTTAAAGAAAAGCTCCCCACCCTCAATGTCAGGCCCTGGGACGAGTTTGCAGGGCTGGGTGCTCTCCTCTACATTTATCAGCTGGCTAAACTGGATACGTTGTTAATGAACACCTGTCATTTTACGGTCACAGTTCAGGAGTGGTGGTGTGTTCTGCTCTGCCGCAGGATTTCCTGAATCACTAACAGCATTTTCTGCTTACAGGAGCTCACAGGAAAGCTGCCGCGAGAATACCCCCTAGATCCTGGGGAGGAGCCGCCTATTGTAAGGAGAAGAATTGGAACTGCCTTTAAACTGGATGAGCAGAAAATCCTGCCTAAGGGAGAGGTGAGACTGTGCCCTTCCTTTCCAGCCCCGTGTCCCCCCCTTGGGTCTCTTGAGACATCGGGCGAGCATCACATAGGAACCATCAGCCTTAGTCATTTTTGCTTTAAATGACTGTAGTTGGTCACAGTGCCTTTTTTTTTTTTTAAATATCCATCAGAACAGGGAAGAAGCAAGAGGGTTGATGCCCTTAGTTCAGACTTGGAGTAAAGGTTAAACCCTCAAAGTTCAGCCCTGGCTTTGCTGGAGGTAACAGAAACAACCTGGGTGACCAACTGGGCCATGACAGTCCAAGCACATCAGGAGCCCCTTGAGCCATCTGAGCCCCGTTGCTGCCCTCTGTTGCTGTTGTAAACAGCCACTTGCTTTCTGCTTCAGTAGCAATACGAATCCAGATCTCCCCTAATGGGGAGGAAAGCATCACAATTACCCATCTTAGCCCTGCAAAAGCAAGATGAAAGCATTTTGCTCCCCAGTCCTTAAACAAAAGAGCCTTCGTCCCTACCTATGGGGAGTTGGAATTATATTTTTCTAAGTTTGCCAGGGAGTGTTTGTTCTCTTGCCTTGCTCTCACAACGTGCTGGGTCAGTGCCCTGAACCGTGGCTGTGAAAACAGGCCTGCAGCAGCTGTAAGGCGGGACCGGATTCACAGAAAAGCTATTGTCTGCAGAGACGCATTTGTCTCAAGACACTTGTGTATATTCCAGTTTTGAGTTTCCTTTTTATTTTTGTAAGAGGAGAGACTGAAGCCGGTGTGACTGTGTGGTTTAAGGCTCCATTCAGCCAAGGAATTAACTGTTTGTCGTTTTTTTGGCATTTTCTTTCTGCTGAAAAAATAAACAGCTGGAGCTCTTTAGTTTTGTTCTCAATGGAGCCTGGGAGAAGAATTCCACTGAAGTCAAATATTCATGAACTAGCACATTTAATTAAGCTTTTCAAAGGAAAGCACAGCTTAGCTGAGCTACTCCTAAAACCCCTGCAGTCTGTTGGCTGCTCAGTTATAACCTGATCTCTAGCTTCCCAGATCTTACTGCTACAAGGCAGCTTTTGGGGCCAGCGGATGAGGAGTCTCCTTACTCCAGTGGCAGGGTTAGGTGTGGAGAGCATGAAGGTAAAGCAGCTCCTCCCCATTGCAGGCACGCTGCCTTTTGGCAGCAGCAATCCAAACATGCTGACTCAGCTTTTCTCTACCTACTTTTGCATCTGTCAAACTTTAAGGCTGTGTTGGAAACGATAAATTTCTGTTCTCCGAGAATGACGTTGAGCTGTGTTTATTTGGCTGCCAGTTGGAGAGCATTTAGAGAGGCCAGCGATGATTTCCGTGTACTTTGCAGCAAGTGCAAACACTAGAAACTTGATTTAAAACTAAAGGTGAAATACTCCCTCAGTCACATAAATCCAGGACTGATACTACCAACTATGACAAGGACCTGAACCAAGGCGCTTCCATCTGAAGGTGGATGATAGCCCTCATTTTCTGAGGCTTTATTTAGAGTGACCTCGCTGGAAGAAAATAGACAATTATGGCCAGAAGGAAAATTAATATGTTTTTTCTAAGATATACTGAATGATTTAGAACTGAATCTGTGCAGGTCTGAAATGACAGCTCACAGCAAACTCTCTGTACTTTTAGTAAGAGCTTTGTCAGAGCAAGACTTGCAGGGAAGGGTCCTATGGTATTTTTTGGTAATCGCCTCTGCGTGGTTGGTAATTCCTGATGCTGGGAAGGATTTTGCCACAAGACGGTGAACCAGGTTCCAGGCCTTAAAACTCTGTGGTGTCAAGTTCGCTTTTAATAAGTTTGGTGCTGATAGAGCTTATAAACTCTTCAAAGCAAAAAAGGATCTGTTAAAAAGATGGAGAGTGGGTTCAGTCTTCCATAAAGTAAGGGAAATTATAATTATAGATTTAAGGCAATGCTGACTCACCGCTGACAGCAAAAGGATTTTTTTTTAAAGCCAGAAGCACAGAATAAAAACTTCAGAGAATTACTTCAGTCTGATTAATTCCCACAGCGTCAGCTCTTGCAGCATATGCTACTGCTAAACAAAGAGAAAGGATTTGAATTTGCATAATGGGGATCTCCATGAATGTATGGCTGTCAGTGCTTGTGATCTGAACTCCCACCATTCACTGGAAGTAAAAAAGCTCGTAATCTTCCCCCTAATTTGCAATATACTGTGTCCCCCTTTCTAGCAGACTAACATCAAAAACTCCACCAAGCTGGGGAAGGTAGCCAGATCCGTTGGAGATTAGCAAGTACCTCACAGTCTGGGGTCTCGGCGCAGACGAGGAAGCTGTATATCAGCTTCTGCTTTGGCATAAATTGGCCTAAATCCCTTGACTTGGAGGATGACTGAAAATCAGTAGGTAGCTTCCAGGGTACACCTGGTTGCATTTAAAAACTCAGCTGAGACCCTGCAAGGGCTAATGTTGGAGACACTAGTCCTCTTTGACTGTTACACACTGCTTGCTCTGAAATCACCCTCCTGGCTGGTAACTCAAGGAGACAATTCTCCGGTGCAATCAGTTGCAGCAGCCCATAATTACTTCAGCGCATAATCTCCCCTGGATTTTGAAAGCCATTCACTACGGAGGGATTAGCCCATCTTTGGCTTTTTTACCTTAAAGAGTTTGGTGGGTGCCAAGAAAACCTGTCAGGTAGGTTAAAGTTATAGCTTTGCATCAATACATAGCACTGGTGTCAAATGGGGCTCAAATATGGAGATAGGAAAGAGGGAGAAGGAGCAGGTGGGAGGCAGGTGTTACCCATAAGATGGGTGTAAAAGGATGAATGTGTCAGCAGTAGAGCACTGTTGAACTAGGCCATACTGAACTGCATGAAAAGCCAAACAGCACAGCAGGGTTAGGGCTGGAGCACACATGTCCTCCTTGTATGGGTCATCCCTTCCACCAGCTGTGCTCCCAGGCACTTGTGAGAGCAGGTGAAGGTGAGATGGGTATGCTCAGGGAGGCCCTGAGATGGGGGGACCATTGTGCTTGTGATGCTTTGCTGATGAAGAGCCTTCACTGGAGGCTGCTTGCTAGGTTCAGGGGGAGCTTTCCCCATAGCTGGGCCGGGACAGTTTGGTTGTAGCGAGAATCTGTTTGCCTTTCCCCAGGAGGCAGAGCTGGAGCGCCTCGAGAGGGAGTTTGCCATTCAGTCCCAGATCACAGAGGCTGCCCGGCGCCTGGCGAGCGACCCAAATGTCAGCAAAAAGTTGAAGAAACAGAGGAAGACATCCTACCTGAATGCCCTGAAGAAACTGCAGGAGATCGAAAATGCCATCAATGAGTACCGCATCAAGTCTGGAAAGAAGCCAACCCAGAGAGCCTCCCTGATCATAGAGGGTAAGTGGGGCTCGGTGCCCGCAGCATCGCTGAAGGGTCTGTGGAGGGCAGGGAGCAGAATTCTTGCCTTAAGCTTGGGCTTGAGGCATAGATTTCCCTCTCCTGACTCCACGGTGCTGGCAGTTGGGTTGTCCTCTCCCGTACCAGCATGCTGTCAGACGGGTGTCTGGGCTGCGTGCCGTGCATTAGGGATGTGCTGCTTCTCAGCACAAGAAGTAGTGTCACGCTGTAGATTATAAGCGTGTCGGGAAAGCAGACTGTGACTCCTTTGTTCACCTTTAAAATCACTCTGTTAACGTCTCCTCCGGAGTGGTGCTGTACAAATGTAATTAATGTTAGCAGATTGGGGTGAGCTCTCTAGCTGAAAGGCATCTGTAAAATCAAAGTGGTAGCAGTGTCATTGCTGTGTTCAAATGCTTTTTTTCTTTTTCTTCTTTTTACAATGTAATTCTCTGGGCACTTTATGGTTTACTGGATTGTTGATTGGTTTTTCATGAAATCCATTAACTTTCTGCTGTGGTTCTTTCTCCCTTGCTGATTTTGCCCTTTCCCTTTGACTTGCAGAGCTTTTCTCTGTGCCTTTGTAGCAGGAACTGAGATTAGAACTGCTGTATTTGTGACCTGGGTACCAAGTTGCACCACAGTCGGGGATAACAGTCATGAGGACACAGGCTGGGGGAGGCAGCTCAGATGTGTGCACGCCAAGGATGTAAGAGCTTGTCCTGCTGCTCAGAGGATGCTCAGAAAGCATTTCCCTGAATTACATAAAACTGGTACCTAGTGTGGGCTTTTAGTTAGCAACAGGATGATCATTTTAAGAAGGCAGAGATCAAACTCAGAGTCCTTAAGGCCCAAGATATAAACCTTGCTAATGGTACTATGCCATTTTGCATCCTCTGGGGATCTCAGCTCTCCATTGTGACTCAGACTTAATCCCCATTAATTGAAAAGGGTTAGCAGCTCCTTGAAAGGCAGCCTGCTAGTGAGAGACCTGGCCTGCAGCTCTGCCCTCTGAAACCGAGAGTGGGCTGAGGCAGTTGTTTATAGGAATCTTGCCTCTCGCCTGTGTGAGGAGGAAGACATGAGGAGTAGCTGCTTAAGGCTAAGACTCAGTGGATGAAGATCACAGTGCAGTTGAGCACGCAGTCACTGCGATTCTCAGGACCATCTGACCATCTTTATATTTTCTTCCCCTCAGAAGGAAACATTGCCAGTGAAGACAGCTCCCTCTCAGATGCCCTTGTTCTCGAGGATGGTACGTTGGCTGCTTTATGTTCTAGAGGGCAGGAAGGAAACAGGGAAGGGTGTGTGAACTCCTGATTGACACTCAAAATGGAGGAACTGTTCTGTGTAATAATCCACCTGAAATTCCCAGTACCAAAACTGCTCCAGATGGAGAGCAGTTTCCCCTGACTCTAACTTGTAGTCATACATCAGGCCTGGAGCAGCGAGTGTTGCCGTAGTTACTGTTCTGAATTCTTTGAAAAGACAGTCCCAGAATGCCCCCTTATTTTCTTTCAAGGCTTCAGCTGTTTTAATGCGTGACACACTCTTGCTGGCCATTCCCTCCCAAAATGGTAATGTCACCCAGTGCACTTCTGAAAGTCAGGCCTTCAGGTTGCTCCTGAACGCAACCAGGGGAAGCAGGATAGGGAGGCAGATTCTGGAAATGCAGTGGTGTCCCCCGGGGTTGTGCTGCCGTTGGAGGTATCTCACAGCCATCACCCCTCTCCTTCTTTTCGCAGAGGATTCTCAGGTCACCAGCACAATATCCCCTCTCCAGTCCCCACACAAAGGACTCCCTCCCCGGCCACCCTTGCACAACAGGCCCCCTCCTCCGCAGTCGCTGGAAGGCCTCCGCCAAATGCATTACCACCGCAATGACTATGACAAGTCGCCCATCAAACCGAAGATGTGGAGCGAGTCGTCCTTGGATGAACCCTACGAGAAGGTCAAGAAACGCACCTCACACAGTCATTCCAGGTAAGCCAGCTATCTTGAAGCTCCATCATAGAGCTGTCCTCAGGATATCCCTCAGGAGGGACAGGCGTGAGCCCTTTCAAAGTTTACAAAGCTGTCCCTTACCAAAAGGAGACTTTTAGGTGTTCTGGCCAATAGGCATGTCATAAAAATAGGCTGCAGCCACATGACTGCTGCTTGGTACCAGTGTTTATTTTAAAAAAACATCTAGAAAGGAAGGATGGTGGATCATCTGAGGGCTTTGACAGGGCTTGGCCTTGACCTCTGCTACTGCAGAAGCACAAGCTCTGGGACGCACCTCAGAGCAGCAGCTGACCCAACTCTCACTCACCCGTGAGATCACAGGCTCATGCCTGAGATCTGGAAAGAAGTGTGGGAGCCCTTTCCCCAAATTCCTGCCTGGGAACTGAAGCAGGGTGTTTGCTCTGCAGCAGTCACAAGCGGTTCCCCAGCACCGGGAGCTGTGCTGAGGCGGGAGGGAGCAGCTCACTGCAGAACAGCCCCATCCGGAGCCTTCCCCACTGGAACTCCCAGTCCAGCATGCCATCGACACCGGATCTACGGGTACGCAGTCCACATTACGTCCACTCCACA
Organism: Phalacrocorax carbo; assembly: GCF_963921805.1. NCBI lineage: Eukaryota > Metazoa > Chordata > Aves > Suliformes > Phalacrocoracidae > Phalacrocorax > Phalacrocorax carbo. The sequence continues at coordinate 8,048,306 of NC_087513.1, read as the reverse complement.
CGGTAAGTCCTCCCGACTCTGGTCCCACCTTGCTTACCCTGAAATAAATATTCTTTGCTTAATCCTTAATTCTTCCCCCAGGATATTAATTAATTCCCAGTTCAGGAAAGGACACAAACCAGTCCTATTCACATCAGAACTCAAGTGATGTTGCTAGTAGGAAACCTCTCCTGAACTAAGATGCTGAAATCACTTCAGATAAATGTGATCCTGGCCCTCATCTCCTTCTCAAAGTAATCAAACTTTTATTCCGCTGGGACCTTTCATCTCAGGGACTGTTTATAGACACTACAAACCCTGTGCCACTTCAAAAAGGGATGTGGTGCTGCTGCTAAATTCTGCAGTAAATTCATCCATGGATTCAGCTGGAGATAACATGTTTCCTGTCTGATACAAAATGTTGGGTAGTGTTAATTCTGTCTCATAGATAAAATATTTGCACATGTGTGATCTTACGGGGAGAGAGAGCCTGGATGAAACGATCTACCTGAGGATCCAGGTGGCAGTGAAATAAGCCCAGGGTTGACAGAGGAAAGAGCTGAAGTGTGTAAGGGAGGTGATTTGATCTGGCCCAATTTGACCCCCAATTTTCAGCAGGATTTCTACAAACTGTTCCGCTTCATTGCAATTTTGCTCTCGTGGCAAACTCCATGGACACTGCAGGAAGCAGAGCTGAGCCAAAGCTGTGTGCCATTAGGTATCCTGCCCTAAGGGGTAGTGCTAACGTCATTTAGCTCAGCATAAATCAAGAGTCATGCCAACACATCAGACTCAGGCAGAGGCAATACAAGGCATTAAGGCCCTGGGTTAAGTTTGTTACAAGTTTTTGGCTGAGAGTACCTTTCAGGAGTCCAATATTTGTTAACGCTGGAGCCAAGCTCCGTGAGAAACGAGCCTGGCACAGGGCTTGAGAAGTGGCCTTGACCAGGTAGGGGCCATTTGGTTATTTGAAACAACCACTGCTCAGTCTGTGGCTCATTCATGAGCTGCATGTCCTGGCCTTGGCCATCCGTCATGCGGGTGTGTGACTCATCGCGGGGTGTTCGTGCTCCTGAAACACATGGCTGAAGCTCTCCAAACAGCCGGCATGAATAGAGACCACCCAGACTCAGCCATGAATTGAGCCTTGAGAACTTGCCTGAAGGGCTGTCACCTGCTGACAGTCCTGCACGTGCTACCCACAGCTGGGCCCTGGTAAAACCTAGCTGCTTGACAGAGGTCACTTTTTCAAAGGCCAGTGGAGAAATCACTGCATTCTGGGCTAAGAATGGGCAGGCTGGCTGACTGTCTCAAGCTAGGTGGATTGTACCTGTGCAGGTCATTCACAGGCCACTTGCAAGGGAATCCCACCGCCTTTGAGGCTAAGGCCTCGGGATTTGCAGAGCTGGAGTGAGGTGAACCTGGTAGCACAGGGATGGTGCTGATTCAAACAGCTCTGCCACAGGGCCGCACCAGCAAAGCCAGGGCTTGAGGTCCCCGGGTTTTTCCCTTCAGACTGAGTCTTTCCCAGGGTGCCAAAGCCACAGAGGAATCGGGCCGGGCAAGGGTTTATATCCCACATGCTGCTGCAGACTGACTGCCACCACCAAGGAGATTGGAGAGGAACAGGAGTGCCTAATCACCCCAAACCCTGCAGCGGGGAAGCAGGTCGCTTTGCAGCCAGCAACCCCACGCAGTGCTGGAGGGGTGCAGGTTTTCAGTGCCCTCACAGTCCCTTGCCTGTGAAGCTGGCCTTGTGTGCAGAAGGGGATGGGGAGTGCTTTGTCCTGTTGACTCACCAGCCTGGATTTTTTCCCTGGTACCTGCAGGTCAGTAGACATCAGCCCGACCAGACTGCACAGCTTAGCTCAGCACTTTAGACACCGGAGCTCCAGTTTGGAGTCACAAGGCAAGCTCCTCGGCTCAGAAAATGAGACAGGGAGCCCCGATTTCTACACCCCAAGGACTCGTAGCAGTAACGGCTCTGACCCCATGGATGACTGCTCTTCCTGCACCAGCCATTCCAGCTCTGAGCACTACTATCCCGCTCAGATGAACCCCAACTACTCCACCCTGGCAGAGGACTCCCCGTCAAAAGCCAGAGAGCGGCAGAGGCAAAGGCACAAATCGGCGGGCAACCTGGTCTCTTCCAATTCAGGGAGTATGCCCAACCTGGCCGCAAGAAATGGGACTGGGCACCACCGCGTCTACCTGCACAGCCAGAGCCAACCTTCCTCCCAGTACAGGATCAAAGAGTACCCCCTGTACATTGAGGGCAGCTCCACACCCGTGGTGGTGCGGAGCCTGGAGAACGACCAGGAGGGACACTACAGCGTGAAAGCACAATTCAAAACCTCCAACTCCTACACAGCAGGGGGGATGTTTAAGGAGAACTGGCACGGGGATGAAGTGGACTCCGTCAGGCTCACCCCCTCCCGCTCCCAAATCATAAGGACTCCATCTCTGGGCAGGGAGGGCCATGAGAAAGGCTCGGGTAGGACTGCCGTGTCGGACGAGCTGCGGCTCTGGTACCAGCGGTCCACAGCCTCCCACAAGGAGCACAGCCGCCTCTCACACACGAGCTCCACTTCCTCGGACAGCAGCTCCCAGTACAGCACGTCTTCGCAAAGCACCTTTGTGGCACACAGCCGGGTCACGAGAATGCCTCAGATGTGTAAAGCAACATCAGGTGAGAGACGGTCCTGGGCGAGGGGGCGGGAGGGACGGGGGCTTCATGCAGCCTGGATTCATGCCAGGCGTTACACCCCAGCTGGAGAGCAATGCCAGACTGTAGCACGTTATCTGGTCTTCACATGCTGTTCGCCAAGCCTGTAGGCATAACGCTGGGGGACAAGCCTTGTCTGAGACACTCATCGGGTGAGAATCTTTTTCCATGGAAATCATCACTTTGCAATGATGGGCTCAAAAGACAGGGAGGGACTGAAGCCCCATTGCGCCAGGGCTTTCCTCAGAGTGCAGTTGGGTTTTGGGTGATGGCACTAGGGGCCAAACATGGAGAAACCACAGCGGGGGGTCACCCTTAGTAATCACAGCGAGGGGAGCGATGAAGCAAGCAGGGGCTTAGCACAGACTAGGAGAATGCATGTCCTCAGTGAAACACCAAAAGCATGAGAAAGGTTAAGTGGGGAGCATCCCAGTCCCTCCACCCCCCACAGAAATGTTTGAGCGATGACATCTTTGTGCACTGCTGAGATTTGGTTTTCCCATAAAGCTCCAGTAGCTGTGCTGATAAAATCCCGCAATTCATAGCGCTTCAGTTTGTGCAGTATTATGGCTCTCTGTCATCTACAGAGCTTTGCACTCCTCTGTGCTGTTAATATTAAATGGTAAGAAAACAGTCAAATTCATTAAACTGAGGAGGCCACTATGTGTTATGAAACAGTCCACGGTTAAATATTTACTGGTCATCAGTCTCCGCTGGACAAGCTCAAGGACTTTCTAAAAACCTGAATCCAGCCCCGCGTGGACAGGACTGCTGGTTAATCAGAGTCTGCACTGTGCCTATCCCCACCCTTCCACACGCCTCGGCCTTGGCATGGGAGACACCGTTGCTCCGGCCTCACTTCCCGCAGGTCCTCGCAGCCTCCCGTAGCAGACCAGTGCATCGTCCACCGTGCTGGCTGTTGGCCTTCTGGCATCCCAGCATCGCGCCCTGTCCACGGTGACCACCGTGCTACACTGGTGGGGCTTTATATTTGCAGCTGACTCCAGCACAGAGTCAGAGAGGCAGTTTGACACCAGGCTCCTCGTGGGCCACCAACAGCTCCCTGAGAAGAGGCTGATTTGTGTGTGATGCTGACACTCACGGGAAGCTCAGATGTGGACCAAGACAGAACTGAGTAGTTGCTGGAACCATCCTGTAACTCCATATGAAAATCTTGTCTTCCCTGCCTTTGATTAAGGGTATTTCTGTCCCACCCAGCAACACAAAATGCTTGAACACTGGAAAGCTTTGCCTTGCTTAGCTTTGGAAACCGTACTAGTTCAGTTAAGTAATCTAGGAAGGGAAATGGTGGGGCTCGGGGGAGGGCACGTAAGAACTGCTGTCAATCAGCCTGTTCCCCCACCCAGCTGGGTCTTCACATCTAAATGTGATATCTGGGCAGCACCGTGGCAAGTGTGCTCAGTAATCACAGCTTGTCATGACCAGTTGGCAGCATAGATTGGTTTTGCCTTCAGAGTGGGCTCAATTACAGCCTTGGGAGGATACTGACCTCGGGGGCTGCCAGCTACAAGGAGCAGATTAAAACTTGTTTTTTTTCTTGAAGTGTCATTTGGCAGCCACTAAAGAATTTAACAGCACAGAAGGGGATGCCAGGTAGAAACATCCATCATTTTAGCTGATCAGCCCTAGCTGATCGACCTATTGGACTTCACATTGTCCTTCAAAGAAGATCATGCTTCTAGGCATGTATTAAATTTGGAGGGTCAGCTCTGTATGGACTTGAGGAGGAGGAGAGATCGGTCAGGTGGATTTCATAGCTAGACTCTCACCAGGGAAACTCCCCCAAGAACCACTGCCAGTGTTGCATTTTTAGTTCAGCTTGGTTCTGTCCTCATCAACGTAAGAAAAGCCTTCCTCTGGTCCCATAGCAGTAGGGTCAGCAAAGCCCAACCTCAGTTTATTACAGATGCACAGTGAAAAGTAGCTGTAGCTTTGGAAACCTTCAGAGCTTGTCTTCCTCCTTTCTTTGCACCTGAAGCAGTGTACTTGTCCAGGCTCTTGCCAGTGCCAGCTCTGGCTCCTCGGGACACAAAGCATCTCCCACCACCCCTGGAAGCAGGAGGCTGAGCCTGACGGGCTGCGCTCCTCCAGTTCAGGTCCCATGGAGATGTGCAGCCCGGCCCTGCCAGTCCAGGCTGCAGTGAAACTGATTAGCTTTCATGATGGGAGAGGTGCAGTGTTTCCCAGGCAGGGCTTGAGAGAGACCGGGTTGTTATATTCAGCTGGAGGCCTGACTGAAACAAAGCATTCTTGCAGAGCCAAGGACGGATCTGGCCCATGACATGCACCAGCGTCAGCACCAGGCTGGCTGCTCCCCGGGCCACGTTCAAGCACAGCCATCCAGGAACAGGATGAGGTCTGACTCCCAGGCTGTGTTTACTCACAGCAGGACTGGTTTCTGCTGGTCTGACCAGCTGATGCTTCTGAACCACACTCACCCTCGCGCCCTCACCTCACCAGTTATTTTTCTCCACCCTTTGGTTGTTTTTCAGCTGCCTTACCTCACAGCCAGAGGAGTTCAACACCATCGAGTGAACTAGCAGCCACGCCGCCGGGCAGTCCCCACCACATTCTCGCATGGCAGACTGGGTGAGTGTCTGTGGGATCAGGTTAGAGAATTCACCTCACTCCGTGCCAGTCAGAAAAACCTCCCCGCACACAAGCAAAGGGAGAGAGCGCAGGCAGGGGGAACGTTTTGCAGGTACCCAACAGCCTGCGCCGTTTCCAGCCCATGCTCTCGTAGCAGTGGAGCTCTAGTTTAGGCTGACCGAGACACGGCAGTGTCATCCGCACCCAGCAGCACCACTCCAAGCAGCGCTGGATCCACAGGGAGAGAAGCCTTGCAGGCTCTTTCTGCTTGGACAGTCTCCTTCCTCCAGTTACCCACATGTTGAAATAGCTGATCTTTTTTTTAACCACCACCATGCTGGCCATCCAGACCAAGGAGATCTTTTGTTGTAAAGGCAACGTTAGGTGTCTACTGTATTTGCATGTGCAGCAACCACATTTTTTTGCTAGGTTTTCCCTAGCATTAAGCAGTCTTAATGACTATTAAGTGCATCTTTTTTCAGCTACCACTAAGTTAACGTGCTTCGCCAAAGTGTGCGTCATTACATGCAGGTAGCCATTACTCATGTAAATATAGTAATTGGGTTCACTGGCACCTCTTTGTGAGGCAGGGAGTTCCAGGAGTAAACAAAAAGCCTTTTGCAAGCTCCCATGCGTCTTCTCTAGCACTCTCCTGTAATTCTGTCCTGCCACATGAAATAAAGACCATTTCCAGATCCCATCTAACTCAGCACATCCCAGATTTTTGCATGAAAATTAAGTCTGGTGAGATCAGTTAGACAGTTTCAGACTACAGTCCTCAAAATACTGTAGGCCCTAGAATAGGAAAACAAATATGAACCCCTGAGTTGTGAACTGGGACCGGTAACTTTGCAAACATTTCACTGTGCAGCCACTGGGAAAATCTCATGCTCTTTAATTTCTCCTGGTCACCTGTGACCACGTTTGACCTCTGGTTTTACTCCAGCACTGCTTGTGACTGCACTTTAAAATGGAGATGAGGAGAACCATAACCACAACCCCCTTAGGCCTTCCTTGGATTTTAAATTCACACATTTGACATCCAGCCTCACATGGTCCTTGCATGTGCTCTCAGCTTCAGATTGGGATAATTTGCCTGGTCCCATTTCACAAAAAGTCAAAGGATCACAAGATAGGGAAAATGGCAGCTGTCTTTACTGTACACTGAAATCTGCACTATTAAGGGCTTAAGTCTAGACTCTATCCTAGTTCCAGTCTCTATCCCAATCCTAATTCCTCTAAATATCTCCATGATGATCAGAGGTAAAACTGCTGAGCAGCCAGCTGACAAATCTGTTCAGAGAATCCCAACTTTTCTTATTTTGTCATTCAAGAAAATGCCTGCACCCTGTCTCTCATAGCAAAAATCCATCAAGCCAAATTCTCAGCTGGTGAAAGTGAAGTTATCTCGATTTATAGCCTAGGCCCTGCACCAACAACCAGTGCAAAGAGAACTGGAGACAAATCAGCTCCTATTCTGTGCCTGAGCGTAACACCCAAGGCGTATGTGTAAATACAGTCGGAGCAGACAAAGTTTGCCATTAGCTGCACAACACGAGCTCCCCCGCCGCAGGAGCAGGCTGTGCCCTCCCAGCACGACTCAAAAGATTGACAGTTCTCCCCAGTGTGTTTTTGTGTCACTAACTTTTTCTAAAGATGATTCATCAACTTGTTTCCCCACTGGATTAATAAGCTCATAACAATGTCTGTGTCACTTCTTTTCTTTAACATTTCCTCTCTCCTCTTTCCTCCTTTTTTGCTCTCCTTTGTTCAGAGAAGCAACAGACAACTCACCCACTATGGATGAGTCTCAGTCTCCAACCCACCAAAGTACTGATGAATAGAGGTATAGTAAGGGAACGTTTTGTTTTTTCATCCTTCTGCCTTACAGTCCGTGAACACAGGGCGAACAACTGGCATCCTGCTGTCCCAGAGGAGCAGCCCTTTTAATTGCGTGCCTGTTTGTTTGGCAACAAGGCTTCCTTCAGCTCTTGGAAGAACAACTTGAAAGCATCTTGAATCCCTCTCTGTGCCTTTTCAGCAAGTTTGCGGCTGTGGCGCTTTCCCCTGTGAAAGAAGACTTTGGCCCAGCCCGCTCTGCATTCCCGCAGAGGTTGAATGGACACAGAGAGCAGGCGGTAGTGACAAATCTGTGGCTGGGGTCATTTCGAAGCAGCGTGGGCAGAGTGCGGCGGGGAGAGTCTGGGAGCAGCGTGGTGGGGAGATGAGCTGGGGTAAATGGGGTTCTCAGGAGACCTGGACTGAGCTCCTGGCAGTGCTCCGGCCCTGGTAGCAAGCACCCCTTTCTCCTCCTTCCCTACCACAGAGCAGAGCTGTGAAGCAGAGGCTCTTAGCAGCAGTGAGGCTTCATGGAACGAGGAGCAACCCTGGCCCGGTTCCTGTGGGAAGACAGAGGGGGAAGGGCGGAGGGAACAAAAACCCTCAGAGTATTTCTATTTTAATTAAACTGCCGTTGCTGTCTGACACTCTCATTTGAATCTACAACCATTCACAGCTGGCATCTGTCAAGTATTTCAAGCCCAGCGTTTTACAGATAACCCATAAACCTCCATACTCCAGCACAGAGCTGGGAAACAAAAGGCTCTTTAACATGCAGACGGTGATGCCCTTGCTCAGGTTCCTCCCAGACACCCATCCCAGGGAAACCAGGACAGAGGAAGCAGGAACTGCCAGACTGCATCAGATGTGAGATCAGTCCTGCGAGGCGGGGAGGGAGCTGAGGAAGGCGTGAGAATCCCACACTAAACAGATAGCCAATGCACCTCCCAGCTTGAGCCTCAAAACAACCTCTAGTTTGGAAGTTGGTTAAAATCGAAGTGTGAGGGAGAGGCATCAATTCTGAATACTACTACGCAGGTACAGCAATCACTTTTCAGAATATCAACAAGATTTTGACCTCAGTGTTTTCCTCTGGCAAGGAGCTCCGCAGATGAAGCCAGGAGCCGACCCTGGTCAGAACTTTAAGATAAATAGCATAGAAAATTCCCATAAAATGTCTTGCCTGCTCTGTGCAATAACACAAAAAGCCATGCAACAAAAGAAGCAGTAGCTTGTCAAGAGAGATGCCACAAGATCAGGACTGGGCTACCTATGACAAAACGCAGTCCCTTCCACACTGGATGCAGCAGCCTCTCACTAGTCGCTTCCTAGCTCATCCCTGGGAAGCCACATAACTCTGGGATTGCCAGGTGATGCACGAGCCTTTGCCCAGAGCAGAAGTGCTGCAGGAAAGCACCACCACCCTCCTCCTTCCATGTTCCCAGTAGGTACTATGGCTTGGCCAGGAGGGCTGCTCTGCCAACTTGCTCCCTGGAGAGCATCCTCCTAAAAACCTCTTTACCCCAGCTTACACTGGGCAGGAAAGCAAGACCAGGCCCTGTAGGCACAGCAGAGCACTGCTGCTGTACCACCACTCTGCTCTTGTAGCACATCCCCTTCACGAAGCCCCTGCCACGGGCCAGCAGTGGGCTGAGAACACACCAGCTCTGCCTGTTGCCACTCAGGCATCATCCAGAACTCTGGAGGGGCTGCCGGAGCTCGGCTTTCCCCTGCCTCCTCACACCAGGCAGGTTGCTGGGGGGAATGGGACCGCCGGGCAAGGGCAAACCGGGTGAAGGCAGGGCCTGCATGCCGAGCTCACCCCAAACGTCAGCTCCGGGGGTACCTGCAGAGCGCAAACGTGAACATCCCGCGTTCCTCCCCACCCATGATACGATGTTTTATGCCCATGGCTGAACTTCTCAGGAGCCCTCGTTGTCCTAATGACGTTTCCTTTCTCCTGCAGGAGCTACAACGATAGCTGTTTCCTGGATTCTCCCCTCTATCCAGAATTAGCAGATGTCCAGTGGTATGGGCAGGAAAAAGCCAAGCCTGGGACTCTAGTGTGAACCCCTGACCTCAAGTTAATCACATCAATGCCATTCTGAGATCACCTCACTGCCTGTCATTTGCCTTACCCAGATGCACTGTCACCCAGCACCAGCTTCAACTCTAAGCACTTTTCTCACGATGCAATTCAAGATGACATTTACAGAACACTGGCCCCGAGACATCCACCACGACAGCGACGGACCGCAGCGCGTCCCATCGCCAGACGGGTGCCCGTCCCTCCCGCGGCCCACCGGGCAGCGGGTGCAGATGGGCCGCCATCCTGGTAGTCAGTCAGCAACTTAAAAATTGGTTTTTCTTTGAAACGATGGAAGCCTTTCAAGATTTACATCAGATCTTATTGTTCTGCAGCATGTAACAGCAGTAAGATTTCCATGACCTGCGATCTGAAGCCAAGAGAGCATGAGTTTAAAGGGGAGGAGGGGGTGAAAATAGGACAGAGGCTGAGAAATGGGTATTGTAGTTCTGAAAACACATCTCTTATGACATAAAACAGTAGAATCCCACCCCTTCACAGCTTTTTCAGCCTCGCTATCAGGTCTGCCCTGCCAGCGATCGCCACGCCAGCGTCAGCAGCATGAGTTTGCTCAGCAAGTTCTTGCAACGAGAACATCTTTCTCATTTAGCTCAGTGAGCACCTCCTGTAAAGCGGCATTTCCTCCTTCGCTTCGAGCCCACCTACGTGCAGGTAGAATAACCCCGTGCTGAAGATGCACTGGAGGTCTGGGCTGGTATCGCAGCATCGCTGTCTACAAGCTACTATCAAACTGGACAAACGAGGTTTACAAAGGCATTACCTAAAGCAGAGGCAAGTACTGCTACTCACACCATCTCCGTGGCCGGCACAGGCTGCACACCAACACACAGAGGGGTTGCAGTTGTGCTGGTTTGGGTGTTTTTTCCGTACTCTGATGAAAATAAGAATTGCCAAAAAACCCCCTTCTACAAACAGATACAGCCAATAAATTCTAATCTATTTCTGCACAAAGCGTGAACGTGAAATCAAAGGGAAAGCACATCGCAATCTAATTGACACGGTAAGGTAAAGCTGCATTAACATATCTGTTCCGCTCATCTTCCCTGCGTTAGCACCAGTGTAGCAAAGGGCTCGTCACCCGGGTACTGCTGCGTGGGAGAACCGGTCTGTCGGGAAACGGAAAGGCTCCGCGGCGGGGTTTAACAACCAGCAGACTAGGCAAATTTTCCCATTGCAAGAAGCGACCACAAGAAAGAGAAGCAACTACATCAGGTGTTGGACACAAGCGAGAGCTGCCTGCTGATACCAAAAGGAATCGTACGAGAGCGTCATGGAAGGAGCTGCAAGTTTACACGTACTTTTGAGCAATGCTTTATACACGTCAAGCCATGGAACTGTAAAAGGCCTCAAAGACACTTTTGTACCGAACAAGTGCACAATCTGGGTGGATGTTGAAGCTGGCACGTCTAGTCTTCATCGCGGTGCTATGCTGTTTTTATTGCCACTAGATGGGGGAGGCAGCCGGCCTGCCCCCGTTCGTGCGTGCAAACGATGATTTCCTATGGGAAAGGCATTAAAAGAAACGGCTGGAGGGGGTTACTTTGTGAAAAGCAGAAACTGAAGTTAGCTTTAGTTTAAGGAAAAAAAGAAACAAAGTGCGAGTGTGCGTGTGTGTGTGTTCCAAGAATAACAATAGCGTCTACCAGACAAAGTAGGGCAAAACGTTGAAAATGAAACACCGCGACTTGGGGGGCTGCCACACCTTTTGGTATTAAGATTGCTGGAAAACTGCATTCCAGGCGTTAAAAGAGAATGGGTTCTTTGTAATTAGGCTTGGAAAGGCGATGGGGTTTCTAAAAATTAATGCAAGCGGCTCACGCGAATACCTTTCTGCAACAGATACTAGAAACGTTTGCTTCGGTTCTCCGCGCCTGGCTGCTGCGCCGCCGCCCGCGTCGCCGGCGAGGCAGGGAGGCGGCCTTGCGGGCGTGCGGGGCCGCGGCGGGCAGCAAAGGCTGCGACTCGGCCAGCGAAATCCACGGCAGAGCCAGGAGGAAACTCTGTCACGTTCACACCTGGAGCATAAATGAATTATCCCTCTGGGGGAAAAAAAAAAAGCGCAGACGTTTTTCTGCTGGCAAGGGGCTTCCACCGCCAGCCCTGCCAGCCTCGTGCTTCTGAACCGCCGCGAAGACTCGCCGCGGGAGCGCGACCCCCTTAGGCGGTAATTGAAGCCTCGCAACCGATTGCTGGAAGAACAGACAGCGCTGAGGTTGCACCCTTTATCTGGACGTGCAGAATGCTGTTTTCACCATCTCTCTGTGCTTCGGGGTCTTTAACATGGGAATTATTTCAAGCTCCTAATTGGATTTTTAGCTGGGTAAGAGATAGTACCAATTAGCGACATTTACTGATAAGATTTGGTAGCTAAAGTGAAAGGATTAAATAAGGACTAAATTAAGCAGCAGCAAGTAATTTAGCCCACGGATTTTTAGGGGCTCTGAGCAACTGTCTGTTTTCTTTTTAATGTCCCTGGTAAGTGTTTTTGGGTTCGTTTGGTTTTTCTTTTTTTTTCTGTGTACCTTCTTTTAATTAAAAAGAATTCAACAACAGTGGCGCTACGAGGCCTCTGGGCACTACAGTAAAAAAACATTAATTCCTCCAAGACCAGCTCTGCAGTTTTACAGCAAAGGTTAAAAGGTGGCAGCCCTGAAATTAGGGGGAGAAAAAAAAAAAATGGTTAGCCTGAATTGCAAACAGGCTCGAGTAGAGAAAAAGCTTTCTGGAAACGGATTGAGTTTTGCTTTGTGTTCTGCTTTTCTGTTCTGCAATCAAGGCACACGTGAGCAGCCAGTCTGGTAGTAAAGACAGATTAAGTAAAACAGGTTTTACTGTTTAGCTCAATTCAATTAAACACAAATGTACATAAAATGTTAATCATATGAGATTAACATATTTAAGTATAACGCGAGGGGTATATACATAGCTCTTCTGTACAAGCACTTGACGACCAACTTAACCCCTCCTTTACTTTTTTATTTTTCAAGGCTCCATCTGACATAAAGCCACAATCGCGTTCTTAGTCCGCACGTCCGACGCTCCCTCGGCCTAGCCAGGAGCCGGGCGTGCGGTCTGCGCCCCGGGCCGCGCCGGGAGGCAGGGTCTATTTTTAAATGATATTATATGCGGTCGAGTGTTGAAAAATGTTGAAACAGTCCGATTTGTTTTCACTCTGTATTAGTTTTAGTTTCAGGCATAGCCGATCCCCATTCAGGTGCTATCAGATGACCAGTTACTGCTTAGTTAACTAGATGTAAAGTTTTACATATATATTAATGTCAATAGTTTTATTACAAGTTGTGTAAAATGGACTCTCTAGTTTAAAAAAAAGGAAAAAAAAAAAAAAGAAGAAAAAAAAAATTAGGTCTCTCCTGAAATTGATTTTAGAGCATGGAAAATGATTTTACTGGATTCTGTTCAACTGTAATCAAGGAAAAAAATATGTATGTTGTAGAAAAAGTTGCAGAATTAAAAAAGATCTGCTTTTAATTTATTCTTTTTGTATTAAGAATTTGTATAGTTACCTTTACATTTTGCAAAACGGTGTTGTCAACACTTCCTTATTAAAGCATTTTCAAAATGAAACCTTGCCGTGGTCTCTTCAGGAGGGCCCCGCGCCTGGGCAGCCCTTACCGTGGCGGCCGCACCGCCGCCTCCGCGAGACGCTCGCCCAGATGCGCGCACGGCTGGCCGGGCTCTCCGGGAGGGACCCGCTCACGTGCCGGCAGCCGGCCTGACTGCGGGGAACGCTGGGCACTCCCCCGGAAAAGCCGAGATCCCTCGGGGTCCGGCAGATCCCTGCGCGCTCCGTGGCGTGTCGTCTCGAGCGCTGGTCTCGGGGGGCTCCGCAGGGGTCTCGGGCCGTCAGAAGCCGCGTGACCGACTTCCCACCACAGCAGGAAACAGAGTCATGAAAATAACATCGACCTTAACGCACACAACTTGAAATAACTCAAAATTAACGCTCGCTTACACCAACTGGAAGCTAAGGAGCCACGAGGCGGTTTGCAGCGATGCCAAGGTCTGCAGGACAGGCTCGAGGCCCTCGCGCTCCTAAGAGCCGCCTGCTCGTTGGGTTTAATCCCCGAAGAGACCCCACGGGCCTGGTTTAAGCTCTGCCGCTGAGGCAGCAGTATCGAGAACCCGCCCCAACAGCCACAGCTCGAGCTCAGGAGCGGGCTTTGCCGGCGCCCGGCCCCTGCGCGGGTCAGGGGCACCGCCGGTCCCCCCGCACGAGGAGTGGTGACCCCGCAGCCGCCCCACGCCCCTTCCAAACCGGCAGGTGTCAGCCAGCCACACGCTCTCCACGCGGGGGCCGTCTGCGCTTCTCAGCACCCAGCGCAGTTGCTTCCCCTTCTTTCCTTTTATTCCTGCTGCGAAGGGAGCTCCTTTCCACCCGAGCCGCTCTCTTATCACCCACCCGATCCCCCCCACGCCACAGGGAGGCACCAGTGGCACCAACCCGGAGCCAGGAGGCTGCCCCAACATCACCCCTGCGGCGCGGCGCAGGGACAACCCTGGTAGTGAACCCCCACAGGGGTTTGGGCTGGGACAAAACAGCAACGATGAAATTTCTCCCCCTAACTCTGGGACTTTGGCTCAGATTCATCGCCCGTGGCTCCGACACTGCTGCAGGCGCCTCTTTAAGCCCTGCAACACAACCGGAGCGGACCTCCTGACAGCCTGCCCCAGGTCCGACACCAGCACTGGCAGCCCCACGCCAGCCCTCCCGGAGGGCACCACGCCGTGCCCTCGCGCCCCGGCGCCGGGACGCTCCCCTGCCCCCGAGAAGGGAGGCCATTTACATCTCAGCCAGGTTCCTTCTCTGGGCAAGGCTGGATCTATAACGGAGACCACACGGCAGCTAGCCACAGAGGAACCCAGCTCCTCAACCCGAATAAATAGATCCCACATACCCTACCCTACGAGCCTTTCCAGCAATACCGACAAATAGCAAACGAGGAATTAAGGGCATCTACCTACCGTTGGGCATAATAACAGCGCCACGAGGCAGGTGTCGCGTACTTGGAGCGCACTTGGTATCGCCCCGCCGGGCTCGGGAAGGGGCGGGGGCTACAACCACCGATCGGGGCACGGAAGTCCCCAAACCACTCCAGACATCGCTGTGGTGAACGCGTGACCTCATCCGGAGGCTACAAGCCTTTGGATTCAGCACGGTTATTTCCGCCTAACGCGAGAATTATCAGAAATAAACATCTGGAGAAGCCCAGAGGGAAAAGTCTAAATCGCTAAACTGAAATATACCCTCCCCACAAAAACCGTCCAGCAGTGACAGCTGCGCCACACCCACTCGTCCCTAAACTATCCTCGGGTGGGTTTTGGAATTTTTTGGCTAAAAGGCACTATTAACTATTTGATCACGGTCCGGTAGCTGTAATTTGGGGCCATTCAGCTGCAAAGAGCCCCCAGCTGATGATGAAAAGCAGCTGCCGTAACAGCGTCCCCCTCCTTGCGGTCCCCCGAGGCCCGGAGCTGGCTCTCACGTGCCGGACAGCTGGAAACTCTTACACAGATCTGCCGTGAGAAAGTACTTCTCAGCTCCTCGGTTCCCCGCGCAGCGCCATTCCATGAATTGCAAGGGGATAAAGTTCTTCCGTCATGGGATTCATTCAAGCAAGGCGGCTGTATTTCAGGGACTGTCAGCAAGGAGGCACATTGCTTAAATTACTCTCTTTAAAACCTGATCAGACTAAAACATTCCAACCCCACATTCACGTCCCTACAGGAGGCGCATCCCCACTCAAACCAGTACTCAGGGTACCATTAAAACTCTCCTCAGTAATTAGCTCTAAAGTGGGAGGGAAAAAATTCTAGTCCTATTACAGCTGCCCTAAGGAATCCCATTCCCTCTAAAGCAGACTAAAAATGCTCCCCAAACCATCCCCTGGCTGCTCGCTTGCTGCACTTTCCAGGGAAATTACAGCCTTTCCAAATGAGGGACAACATTGTCCCTCCATTATTTACAGAGTTCAAAACTACGGTCAGGACAAAGATTTAAGAAATCATCTGGGTGGGGAGAGGGATAAAGGTGCAGTGTTATAAATGGTTCCTGTTGTAATAGTGCCTCCAAAGAGTATCTGTACAGAGCACTGCAAAAAAATCTCCAGACACCACCGTTAATGAAACTCTCCCATGCTCTTGCCACCCACCCAGCTTCTCCCCACAAATCCCCCTTTACTCCCCAAAGGCCCCTCCCCAAGCGCCGGTTACATCTCGTCAGCCTCATTTTTATTACTTCTAAACTGTTTAAGCTCTTGACATTTTCTCCAGGGTCAGACACTCCAGACTGAAAAGCTCCTGTGTCCAAAGAGGCACTTCAGAATACGGAGAGTCTCCAGAAGAACCTGAAGACGCTCCTCCGCACTCCCTCCCCTCACCACTCCCCCAGCATCGCTTCTCACAGAGCCGTGGGGCACCGCAGATACCCACAGGAGACGGGTAACTCCCCCCGGAGGCGGGCACCGCGTCCTGCCCCGCGCTGCCAGTCGAGGCGAGGGCTCAGACAAACCAATACTCTGCGTATCGACACGCTTCTTCAGGAAGCGGTTCCGCTCACGTACCAGGCCTACCACTGCGGCAGCAGAACGAGCCCACAGCCCGCGAGCGCCACATGTATCAGACCTGCTGCCTCGCAGGCACGGTAGCAGGAGACTAGACGCAAACACCTGCCGGAATCCGGCCCCAGGCCGCAGCAGACGCTCCCCTCTCCACTGACTGCGCTGAAAAGGCTCCTCCAGGGGCAGGGGCGGGCTCTGCATCGGCTCTGCTGGGCCTGTGGGGCCGGGCAGATGCGAGGTCTGGGGTCTCTCGAACGTGGGTACCGGCAGTTGTTAGCAGCCACTGCCACGATCAGCGGTTTGTTCAGAGCTTCGCTGTCGGTCCCAGAAGGGCCTCCTGAAGAGGAGGACACGTTCATACCGCTGTAGAGGTGCCGCTGCTCTTGGAATTCAAGAAGCGCATGATTTCACCCTAAGATTTTCAACCAGCACCACTAACGAAGTTTCAATATTGCACTCGTTAGGCAGAATTAGACATCATAGTTTCTGCGAGTTTCTTCGCCGTTCCCAGGCAAGATGCACAATGGTAAAGATTTGTGGCTGCTAGAAACACTGTACGTGGCCATGGGAGGTCCTAATTATTTTCTCTACAATGCCCAGCAGACTGAAATTTTCTCCAGATGTATAAAAATGGGATTTGAAAGAGTCAAGAGCCATAAGATTACTACCCCCAAGCCCAGAAGGTTTATATTAAAAATGTCATCACAAAAAAAGAAAAAAAAAAGCCAAATCAGATTTATTCAAGATCAAAAACTCTTTGCACCGAGGCTGGCTGTGTTTTTCAGCTGAGAAATATATAAACTTCTTTTTTCCCCTCCTGATAAATACCACATGAAAGATTAGCCATTGAAGTCTTCATATTTACAGAAATAACCAAGATTCAGATTTGACTGCTTCACTCTAATCATCTCCCCACATCAATCTCCAGTGGGAAAGCAGCCAAAAAACTCCACATATGCTCCTTGCAGGGCTGAGTCTCACCTAGACCTCTAAGGTACGGGAAACAGTTCAATCTGTACGGCTCCCTGAATAACACATCGAAATAAAAACAAGCGTCATGTTCGTTGTCCTGCTCATACCCCCTTCAAAAAAAACCCTTCTTCTGTATATTGGATGTGTTCAGCATAAAGCATAGATTTAAAAAGAAATCTAAATAAATGGGTCTCATAAAAAGGAAGCTGTAGAGAAATCTGCTGCTTTATGCTTTTTCGCAAAGCCCACCCCAGGTTCCTGTCAGAGTCAAAGCACAAACTCTGCCTCTTCAATCCTCTCTGGGTCTTGGAAATCAAAATATGAGTCACGCCTTGGACACCGCAGAGCCTCATAAAGCGTTGTACTCCACACACTTCGATGGGTCTGTTGGGAAGTGCTTCTGGCAAATGGTCATGAGCCTCTTCAGCCCCTAGGAATTAACAAAACAAGGACAATTCTGTACTAAAACTGCAGCTGTCAAACAAACTTAACACTACAGTATTTTTAAGCTTAACAAGAAGAATCCAAAACAAATGGCTGCTATTTTGGGATTGGGTTTTTTTATTTGGTTGTTTTTCCAGTTTTTAAATTTTATGAACCCTTCTGCCTGCAAAGGGCCAAGTTCTCTCCAATATTAGAGGATTCTGTGGCATAACCGAAGGGACTAGAGTCAGTCCCTCACGACAGATTCAGTGAAGGATCACAGTAATGCTTTAATCCCTCTTCCCCACCAAGGGAGAAAACAAGACTATCACAGTAAGAGAGATTTAAAAGAAACCTGATCATTAACAGTAATTCTATAGAGCAAAAAGCAATTTCTGCCACCAAAACAAGCTGCACAGCTACGAAAAGAACCGAACGGTTTCTCTGGAGGAGAGGTGTCACCCCTCCCCGCGGTGGCACCACACCTGGCCTGCACCGTGGAGACAAAGTGAAGAAGTAATCAAGAAGAAAGGCACAACATCAACTTTTCTCTTCAGTTCTTTCTAGGCATCAACTGCCAAAAAACAATGTGACAGAAACCCTGGGATTATTTTCTTTCAAGTCTCCTGTAAAAGGCTAACAAAGAAGGAAAACTGCTGTGGCAGTGCCGTAATTTAGCAGTGGCACTGTACTCCAAGATGGCCGAATCACGTGCCTGTCCTTAAACACGACAGAAGACGGCTCCTCACTGAAGGGAAAAGTGATTCACCAGAGGATGCTTTCGCCTTTTCAATGCAGACAAGTCTGGAAAACATGTCCTAGTACCATAATGACTCCTTGTTTGGGATGTTATCATCCCAGGCTCCTCGTAAATCAGAAACACATCAACTTCATGTAACTGCTGGGAGGACAGACCATACTCCATGCTCCAGTTTGAGCCAGACTACCTAAACAAGACCCGCTATTTAAAACCAACACAGAGAACATAGTTATTTAAAGCCAGCCCCATCTTGGCACTTCAGTAAGTTGTATACTAGAGAAGCACAGATATGAAATTCACAGTGGGGAGATGAACATGAAGACTTCCTTGACCAACAGGTGTAGATTCATAGAATAGTTTGGGTTGGAAGGGACCATTGAAGGTCATCTAGTCTGACGCCCCGGCAACGAGAAGCACACTGCCAGCTCATGTCCAGCTTTTCACCCGCCAGTGCCCCCAGGTCCTTCTCCGCGGGGCTGCTCTCAATCCCTTCATCCCCCAGCCTGCACTGATACTGGGACTGCCCCGACCCAGACGCAGGACCCTGCCCTTGGCCTTGCTGAACCTCGGGAGGCTCACACGGGCCCGCTCCTCAAGGCTGTCCAGGTCCATGTAACCCCAAAAGCAGGTAAGGGACAAACTGAGGAATTCTTATCCATTGTATCTCCCAAAGGCCGTGCTAAGAGAGATCAAGCAACACCAGAGAGTAGAGATATTTCTGTGAGAAGAGCAGTAAATGGACACAGACAGCCAACTATTCACCAGAGTCAGAGAAGCAGCACTATGGACATGTTGAGTCCCACAACAACCTTCCTTCAGAGGCCAAATTCCTTTTTTAACACAGACTAACAACAAAAAACTGTTTGGTCTAGCATAAGCTATTTCATCCACTAAATACTTCCAAGGAAGTATTACACTAACTGGAGCCTGACGCTGAAGATGTGTAATCCACATGCCAATTTTCACCTTGCAAAAGAATTGGTCAAATTTAATTTTTTGGCTCTGTGTCTGAAGCTTCCCCTGACTTCACAGTGATATTTTCGCAGGGTATGATATTAAAAACTATAGCTGAAGAGAAACCAAAGGATATACTTGTAGCCCCAATACAAAGTGACTCTAGGTAGGAGGAGAAGTTGCATTTTACAAGCAACACGCTTGCAGACATCTGCAGAAGCTGAAAAGCAATGTGAGTCCTGCCAGAGCAGCAAGATCCTGCTAGAAGCTCTGAGCTCCACGATGCTGCTCTGGAGGCTTCAAAGTTAAGCCAGAAGGTCCTTATCTCAGTGAAACTGCAACTGGCAAGAGGCAAACACATTTAGCAGTACAAGGAGCAAAGACTGGTTTCCTCAGACCCATCCACCCATTACACTAATACATCAGAGAAGGAAAAACGACCACTGCTATTAATTCCATAAACAACAGAAGTTCACAACGTGAGTATGAATATGCATAGGAGGAATTGAACCTGGAGTTTTGAGCCCACACTGTTAAAGAAACATGTTTGAAAAATGAATGCATTTATCTAGTTGCAGATATAGTCAGAAGGACTGTATTCCACAGTATGAAATTCCACACATGATGTTAAAGCCATGAGTTAAGCAGTGAAGGAACACAGGAGAATAAAACACGTCTTGACAGCTACTTTGGCATTCATACAGGATCACAATAGTTAAGACATAGAAA
This sequence comes from Phalacrocorax carbo, assembly GCF_963921805.1. Lineage (NCBI taxonomy): Eukaryota > Metazoa > Chordata > Aves > Suliformes > Phalacrocoracidae > Phalacrocorax > Phalacrocorax carbo. Next base: position 8,028,630 of record NC_087513.1, on the reverse strand, counting down.
AATCCATCAGACTCCGTTCCTAGCCCAGCACTGAAGAGGCTGCAGGTCCAGGATGAGCTACCTATTAAATGGGTGTTATGCTTGATATAAGCTAAGGCAACTGTAGATTTCTAGGACCTTTTTACCACATCACCTGTAACTACAAAACCAACATTTCTCAAAGATCCCCTAAATTCAAAATCAAATCTGTTGGATTTCCAAAGCTGTTACCTGAATATACTTCCTTTGAGTTTCATCGTTGAGAACGTGGGCTACGTGCTTGGAGAAAATCTTTTCGCGACCCGTTCGAGCGTGGATGCCAACCATAGTGACACCAATAGGCCAGGGAGCATTTCCAATAGCCATCTGAAGATAGGCGTCGTTTGCCTGAAGGAATACAGTGCGGGCACACTCAGCAAAACAGAAAGGGCATCAGAAGGCAGAGCATTCTGGCATTGCCAGATACAATAACAACACATATTCCAGTCTCTATGAATCAGGTTTCATTGCACAATATTAACCAATTTTACAACACACCCTCCTAAGACAATTCACATTTATGCTCAACTCTGAAGGAAGCAGGGACTATGGACTTCACCTGATAAAAGAAAGCACTGGATAAGGCAGTCTAATACTGGTTACTGGGACTATTTTCAGCTCAGCCTGCTCAGGTTCCCCTAAGCTTTTCTGCTGTAACCACCTTTACAGTCCTTGCCGTTTTGGTTGCAGACTGGACCAAGGAGCCTGTCTGTAGGCACAACCCACTGCAGGACCCCACTGTACGCACAGAACTGGTCACCCAGCACACCGGAGTGCACTGGAGCCTGACAGCTCTCAGGGAGAGGAGCTAGCTTCCAGTGAGGCTGAGAACCAGCTCTCTGCAAAACTGGTTAAATAAGCACATCTGTAACAATGCTCATGGACAGCGCAGTAGCAGCAGTAAATGAATCTGAAACTTCCCGATCAAGATAGCAGATCCCCTTTCTTAACATAAAGCTGTAGCAGACAGCATCCCTGGGGAAAAACAGTGATAAAACTTGAAGGGAAAATGAATAGAAAGGGGGAAAGGAATAGAAGTATCGAGCTTAAAACAAACATGACAACTGAGAACCAGGAACCGAGTGGGACAGACACACATATGCAGTAACATAAACACAGCTTCAGGAAGGACTTGGAGCAGGACATTCCTCCACTGTTAGTAAGCAGCTACAAGTCTCACTGAGAAGAGTTCGTTTATCACCTCCCATTTAGAGGCTCATCAACACGAAGCAGCCATCCTGACCAGCGGGTGCCGTTTCTTCCCCTTTGGCACTGAGCAAACTGGGAGGTGAATAATGAACGAGGCAAGGGACTGCAGACAGAGCTGAGAGGAAACCTGGAGAAGGGACATGACTTTGTCTTCACCTACATGATGCGGGTTCTGAACAGTCTTAGCCAAATACCTACTTACTGACTTAAATACAGTTTTGTGATGAAACACAGTGTGTGAGCATGCAATTAAAGACCCTTCCAGGACTGTTACAACAGGGTTAATTAAGGTTGAGCGGACAACTTGCATCCTGGCATTTGCCTACTGTCACGTGTGGATTTCAGAATTTAAATCTTTCGAGCATTTCATCTAGCAAACAGTAAGAACTTGTGGCTGACAGCATTCACTAGGCTGCACAAAGCAAAAAAGCACAGAAGACAACAGCAGGCAAAGACAGACAAGTCTCCTAGGAAGCAAAACGGAAAAGGATATCAGTATCTTTAAAAGCCTAATTAAAAAAAAAACCCAACAACTTCCAAATGTGTACTCAACTCCTCCACAATCTGTCTGTGAAGTTCACACAAAGCCAAGCACCTCCAGGAGAGAGGAGCACAGCAGCTTAACCCTCAAGACAGACCACATTCCCGCACACTCACTACTTTGTTTGGGAAGGCATTGGAAAGTGAATTGCAACCTAATGATGACAACCAAAAGAAAAAAAAATGCCCCAAAACACAACCCCACTGTCATACATCCCACACTTCCAGTTCTACTTTCAAATGATTGGGATTAAACTTGCCTTAGGCCATCTAAAGTTTTTGCAATAACAAAAGCAGGTTTGCTTGCTTACTCGATGAATTATCCCAAGTCCTCACAAGAATAATAATAAATACTAGAAATTCAAAGGCAAAACATGGCTCAATTTCCTCTGCATACACAAGCTGCTTAAGCAAATGCTATGAGTATTTGAGTTCCACTTCTGAAGGCAGCTACAAACAAAATGCAGCACTGTCTTTGATCTTGTGTGCAAAGTACTTCTGCCTCCTCCAGTAGGCACACTTTGTCCAAAAAACTTTTCATTAACTTACTTCAACCTTACCAGACCAGTTAATGTGAGCATAGCCAAAGAAAGGCACAGTGTCTCAGATTCAATAACTCAGTTCATCTCAATTAATTCCTGATTAATTAATCAACACGCTATTACTATTAATTCAATACCTTCATTTAACCTTACAGTATCAGGTTTCCCGTACATGATTCCTCTGCAACTTAATACAACCAGCTCTGAGGAAAACTCTATTCATGCTTGCAAAGCTCGGCAGTTTCTCCAGTGTCAAAAGATCTTCTGACAGGCTGTGGACCAAACACGACCTGGAGCCTAACCTTTAATAGCTATTTTTCAATTTGTTTGAAGATATGTTCTGTGTATTTCCAGCCATGTATCTTCAAAATGCAAAAAAATAGGAAATGTTGAAATAATATACTCAATCTCTTAGAATCAGACAGCCTGAACATGCTGGAAGAGTGCAAACAAACATACCTTCACGTACTCTCTTTGCAACATGAATTTAATAATATCTGTTATTGATTCTTTTATGTCTGCAGGAAGTGTCTACAAGAGAAAAAAATAATTTAAAAAAAAGACATTGTTACTTCAGAATAGCAGCTCAGGAAAACCACCCTACTCAGCATTTATACAAAGTTTAGCACCTACCCTAGCTTGAGGACTTTAACAAAGGAAAACATCTTAGTTATTTAGATGAAGGATCTGAAGTAAGAGAGGTTAAGTGGTTACAGCTAGTAGCTAGTGGCAAAGTGCACAATACAATCCCAATTCTCTATCCCATTTGCAAGCCAATGAACAGGCAATACATAAAGCAACACCTGGAAAAGCAGTGGGCGGGCAGAAGAATGCACTGGTCAAGATAAAAAAAGTCGTGTCTAGAGCCCATGGCTCCCAGTTCCAAGAACCCTGATCAATGCACTTATCCTCTCTTCTTCGGTGGAGATAACGTTACCTTAGGAAAGGGCACTAACCACTGGGTACTTTGAAAGCAGAAGTTAAAGTAAAGCTTATAGGATAGTGACATTTAAAAGTGATTCACCCTTTTCCGAAGTTTTCTGAAGAGTGGCCTCAGGTACGATTCTGTCTGCTTTTGAGTGGCACTGTTCAGCTTCCCCTGTACTCCCCGTTTCACATAGTCTTCTCTGGCATTCAGCTCCTTAGCCCAAACTCCGAGAAGAAACTGTACGATGAACAAGCAAATTTATGTCATAGTGCCATCTAGTGACTTCCTTGGCAAAAAAGGTGGGAACAGTGGTTTAAGCCACCATGGCAAAAAAAAACAAAAAGGAAACAATGGTGTAGGTATCAGTGCTGGGAGGGAGGAGTAGTACACAAAAAGAGCAGAAATCTGAGTATAAGATGCTGATGTTTCAGGGTGATTTTTGCAAAGGAGCCTAAGGAACAGTGAAGATCGCAGTGAAAATTCAACACACCACAAGGCAAACATCTCAGATGTACCTTCTGTCTACCTGGAAAACAATTTTTGAGCTTTCTTTGTCTGAATACCCAGCCCAAACTGTAATAAAATGCCAATGTATCTTATATACACAAATAAAAGCTTAAACTCTCGCTGTGACTTCTGCTCATCACAATAGTTACACAGGGACTGGCTGACTCAAATAGAGGCAATACAGGCTTCTTCCCAGGAAACACGGAAACAATTTTCTGCTATCCACTTGAACCTGCTTCCTCAGCAACGGCAGTGGACTTCCTTTAAAATTGTCTTACTTCATATAACAGTACCAGGTGACATTTCATCGCAGCTTGCACTGCTCCCGGGGAACGGAAGCAGGGACTCCTTGGAAGTTTTTAATGCCATAGTAGAAGCAACTACATACAACTGCCTCAATTATCATACGGAAATCAAAAACGTGTTTATTTTGCTTGGAAAAGTAGGACCAGGTTTTGAAGAACACTGCTCTCCCAACAGCTCTTTCCCAGGTCTGGCAGAAGACGCTGTTGTGACTAACCAAGGCTGTGGAGTGCCAAGCATTTCAAAAACACCACATCTTAAGCATAATGTGTAACTTTATCTCCCAGCAGCTGAAACCATCCCTTCTACTCACAAAATCTATCTGCATCACAGTAAAAAATGACACAGCTACAGAATAATTAATCTATGAGAGTTTTTTACCTTCAAGAACTTTGTTATGATGTCCATATCATAGTGATCATCACCCCGTCCTAAGGATTCTCCCAAAGCCTAGAACAGGAGAAAAAAGGCCATTATTTCCACATCGTCTAGAGGTTTGCCACCACCACCACAGCAGAGCGTGACTCACTGCACTGTGAACTGTAACAAACTCCACCAGTAATCCAGAACGCTAATTAGGAAACAGAATCAAACAGCTATATATGCTACTGAGATTCATTAATCTCTTAAAAAATTTAGTCTAAAAGCCAATATCATTACTTCTGAAAAGTCAATGCAACAGTAATTTTTCATTCATTAACTACTAAATTATTGGCATAATTAGAAGCTGTCTGACAGCACTGTATTAAGGGGAACTGTGGGTGCACGGTGTTTTTTGAGATCCCCAAAGCCATCAATTAACCTAATTGTTTTGTTAAGCTATTTCAAGTCTCTAATGTACTGGGAGTTTTTACCATTTCATTTAATTGTAGCTGTGAAATTGAGGGAATAAATGAAAAAAACCCAAACCCAGTAGTACGCTCCAATACTCTAGCTTCCCACCAAAACCTTGAAACTGTTAATACTAACAGCAATTTTTAGAAACATTTTCCAGTACGTACAGTTGGATTTATAATCTATTTCCATTGTCCTCACATTTCCAAAGTGAGCTTTATTTAAAAAGTCTCCTAGATCTGGAACCCAGTTCAGCGTAAGCCTTTATGCTTAACGGAACGCAGTTGAAGCAGCATAAAATTAAGACTGCAGTGTTTCCAAACTTCTCAGAAAAAAAGATTACTCTCACGGCTCAAACCAAGGCTGCCCTACTACCCCAAAAAGAGGATATTTTGAGAACTAACAAGTCAATAAAACGCAGTCCCACTGCAACTGGTATCCATTCTGGTGTTACTGTTACTTTAAACCAGAGCCCCTGGTACCATAAGAAAAAAGCCAAAGACTATCTCCTAATAATAATGTATTCGTTTAAGCTTTCAGTTATAAATCAGATTATTTCTTAAACACACTTTTGCAGGGATGTTATGAAGATTAACCCCTGCAAAGAGTGCTGAAGATTAAGGGTAAAAGTCTTCAGCTCAAGTTAATGTGCTTTTCAAACACCACCCTAAAACACCAGGCGCTGAACACATTTCATGGCACTCACTCTCCGCTCACTCACACAAACGCCAGGGTATCCTTTCAGAAGACAGCAGTCATTTGCACTCAAGATTCTGGGACACATCATCTCTGCACTTACATTTTCTGTGATCTGCTTACTTCTGACGTTCACTTCTTTTTTTGTCCTGGGTATTTTTATATCAAATATTCTGTGTGTCTATTTTTCAGAGTCCGCCTTTCTTGTACAGGGAAAAATTCATCAGTACTAAGTTTATTACCCACTCAAATACTCATTGGAAAGACTTTAGCATTTATGACCAGGTAATGTATTAAACACTCTACTTCCAAACCCCCTGCAGAGGGAATCCTAACTGTATCACTTTCCTTGCAGGCATCTCCTGCCCCCTTTTTGATGAGATGGTGTAGACAAAGACCACTACACACGTCTACTCTAGGCACCTGTGGTGTAACTCAAGGCTTAGAAACCTAAATTTCCCAACAGAGCATATTTAAGGATACTTCAGAATGCCTAAGCTAAATGTTGGAAACAAGATAACTTTGTCTAAGCAATTCTGAAGCTTTCTCACAACGATATACGACAGCTAAAATCCCTTGATTCAAATCTACCCATCACATACTTCTAGTTCTTCAATAGTAGTATTCTCCTCATGGACTTTCAAGTCATTCTGTGAGTCATCGTCTCCCGCTTCTTGGCCGCCTACAATTTCGTTCAGATACTGCTGGTCGATCTTATCCAAAGCAGCCTTCAGGTCATTTCTCAGGCCCTGGAAAAGATAAAAAATAATGACTAATTTACCAAAAAACCTAAAGTAAATAAAAGCAGTTCAGAACTGTCACTGTAAGCATCCAACTTCTGTTTAAGAAAAGCCAAATTCTGTGAACACATGCATAAGGGTTTAGCTTTGTTGTCTGAATTTAAACTGAACTCAAAGAACAGTTTCTGGATTGCGCCAACACTTAACGAAAAACAGGTACATGAACTTCTGCAACGTTCCTATCTACGAAAAACACTTTTTACCATATTTTCACCAGAAAAAAGCATGGAGGACTGAATCAACTTCTAGGACTTTCTTCAAAACATCTTCTCCAAACAATGCACTGAACCGCCCCAAAACAAACAGAAAACAGACCATAACCATCCTCAGCTCTACAAGTCTTCACATCTGCCCTGAAAAAAGCTGTAAATAAGGTTAAGTAACACTCCTTCAGTACTATCGCATAAAACATATATGTAGTTTCCCTTTACTATCAATGATTTAAACATAGCAGAATGTTTTATATAGATTAAGTGTTTGAAATCCCCTACTCTAGAATCGGTGATTTAAAAATAAAATTAGAATTAGTTTGAAACCATATATATAAAATTAAGAGCTTCTTTTAAATGGAACAAGAAACTTGGCTTAGTCACAGTTAGAGGACTTGCATTCTTATCTTGAGACATAAAATATAATGACATTTCTTACCCCAAGATAAATTCAGCCACTCCACTGGGAATAGATATGCACAGTTATTTCCCCTCTTCCATTGCCATACTTGACTGTCTGGAGCATTTCTATTAATCATTTAATAGTCTAAAAATGTCTAAACCACAAACTGGTCATAGCGACTACCTTCATAGCAACAGGAGCGGCTGAAACATGTAACACACAAATCCAATGCAATCCTACTTAAAAGCTCACTATTTTCGAACACTCCTACTACTGTCGTCCATGTCACTGCAGGGGAAACTTCCATTAGCAGAATTATTTAAAAATGTTTAGATACGTTTATGTTTTTTAAAAGACCCGAACGGGAGAAGGCTTTCCTTTTCTGAGCAGTCCCAGCAAAGACATTTCAAACAATTCAGTTTGCCACAAATTAGGGAAGAAAATCCAAACCTGAATTGCATCTCCTCACTTACCTGATCAATCCTCAAGACAAAAGGAATAAATCAGTAAACTATGATATATCTTTTAGTCATTTTTGGAATCAATGGCTACTTTAAAGGCAAGGAGGGGAAATCAAGTTTTCCCAACAAGTTATAGCTCTGGAATCAAATGATTTGAAAAACCCTTTACATTCCAGAACGACAGGATGCAATCCTCCTCTCTCTCACCCGTACCATCTCAGAGATGCATACGATGACAAACACAGGGTGGTTTTAACAGTAAATGTCTTCTCTGCTTGTTAAAAAGCAGGTAACAGCACAGTTTGGGGAATTACTGCCACCTGGAGGCCCCTTTTTCAACTGAAATGGCCTAGCGGTTTCTAGGGTTGAACTGTCTAACATAAGGAATTGTAATTGTGCACAGAACTATGACATTTAACATACTTTCTCAGGCAATAAATGAGACAGAGCAGATATTTCTCTATGCTTTGTACTATCCCTCCCTCCTAATAATTAACAATTACTGGAACTGATTTTCTGTAACTCACAGGGTTCCTCACTGGTTATCCCAGTACAAATAAGTGACTAACAATTATCCAGTCTTACCTTGTTCACTTCAGGTGCAAGAATTTCTATCTTCCTCAGACGCTGAAATGCATCGTAATCTGTTTCTCCGAAGAGTCTGATCGGCTCACCTCTCTCTCGTAACCTCCTGATAACCTGAAAAGAATCAAAGTATTCCCTTATGCAAACTCATAAAGGAAGCAAAACAAAATCCAGAACGATGGATTTATTTACTTTGCTTAGAATAACAAGCTGCCTGGATTGGAGAGGAAGTGGCAATATTTTAAGCAGCAGAAAAATGTTCCAGACACTTTACAAGCTAAATATAAAACTCCCACAGTACTTCAGTGAAAGGTCATTCCAAATATTACCAGTCTAAATTTTGCATAAAATCCCAAGCTCTTTGGTATAGCCTAACTTCCTCCTGCTCTGACTTGTTTAAACAAACACACAAAAACCATCCCTCTGGCAGAGCTTAAAAACTGTTTTCAAAATCACAAAGGAACTTGACGATAATCTCACTCACCTACTTGTCAAGGGCAAGAGAAATACTCCCTAACTAGGCTGCAGGTTGTCCCAGAACATCTGCAAGTTGATTTGCTGAAGATTCTCATCCTTACGCATTTGGCGAATGTGAAGTCCCATAATTTAATGGGATAGTTACTTTAAAAGTAGATATTACAGAGGTGAAAAAGCCTCCCTCAACTGATTCACAAAGTCATAGGCAGAGCCAAAACCGGAACTTCATTCTCCCAATTCCTTACCTCATGCATTGCTTGCTAAATAGCTTTACATTTACCATTATGTACTCAGTGTATCAAGCAATAGGCTTACTGATACATGAATCACCACGCAATACTGTGGTGAACAAGAGAAGGCCTTACACTTCACTTCATGCCACCAACTACATCATACCAAAAGACTGGTTGGGTGACAAAAAACTAAATGAACTGAGACATTGTTTATTCACTTCAAGTGTCTTGCTGTATGTTGGCAAGCATTTGACTTGCAAATGTATCACAAAACCTGCGGCGGACAGAGCGCTGGCACAGCAATACCTAAACCTTGACCAAAACACGTACCCAAGCAGATCAACAGCAGTGAGACACCGTGCGTTACACAGGACATACAGACCAAACCTCAAACCAAACATGAAACTAACAGGCCACGTTACAAGTCCTGTGATACACTCCTGTAAAAAACAGTATCTTGCAAAATTAAGGGGACATGAGACTTCCTTGGATGATCTCAGCTGTCAATTTCGGTATTTCCAAGATTACAATTTATTCTGTACTTCTGACCTTCCTGCTTCTCTTCTGATTTGGGATATAGATCTGTTTGTGAATTCACATTCACATAGGTACTTTTATCCTTAGAAAGGACAAAGAACACATCAGCTGCTCTGGCTTCAGAACCTTTTTGTCCTAGAAATTAAGATAAACTTCCAAAACTTAGTTTCTAAATTTGGGTTCAGACCAATCAGCTATAAAGAAAAGAAGCTGGAGGAAAAAAATCTTGGAAAAAGTCAGCATGCCACCTTCAGCATTATCCCAGGATAATACTGACATTCAGGGTATTGCAGAAGTCATCTGAAAGAGCTGTAAAACATTATCACGCATCTGTGCAAATCCATACGACAAAGCGGCTCTCTCCATCTGTACCTCCCTATGCATTCAACTAGACAGCAGATACTTGATGAGCGAAGACAATCATTAATTACTGAGTGTAAAAATGGACGCTTTTCATTTAATACAAACTGTCATAAAAAGTAGAGTTCACTAGAAAAAATAGCCCTAACAAGAAATTTCAGATGCATTTGCTGTAAACTCAAGCAGTCTGTTTATGATGATTTATTTTACCTCCTGTCTGGAAAGGGTCATTGGTAACTTTTCTTCTGCCAGTTCGAGTTCCAGCACTGGATTTGACGAAGTCATCGGTTTCTCTTCCTCTTCTTGCTGTTGTACCTACATTCAACAGACAGTTACTATTGTGCCGATGGGAATAAACCCATATATTGATAGCAATGTGAAGATACAGAACTCTGGAACACAAATTTTAGTAAGATACCTTCAGTTTAGTTTAGTATGAAACCTTTAGTTTCAGTTTTTGTTGTCTACAATTGAATTTCACAGAACAATAAAAGCTTTTAACATTATCAGTAATTAACTAACACTTCTGCAGGTTGCAGAAAGCAGTCTATAGAAAATGGAAAGGACAATCGCTAAAGTTTGGTGATCGCTTTAGCAGGCAGGTGTCAGCACTGGTGCCAAAAATAGCAAATACACCCCCTGCGCTATCCTCCTTACCTATGCAAAGGCATTTGCACCGCTATGTGATGAACCAGATGGGGGGAATGATTCAAACAGAGAATAATCTGGCAAACACAAAGAAAGGTACCCTTCCCAGCCTGTCTAACCTCATCCAGCTCACCAGCTGGAGCACATGCTCCAGCTCCACACACGGGCAGAAATTAAAACCCAAGGGCAGGGAGAGAGTGGGGCTGGTTCTTTCAGTGGCAGTGTCAGCTTAAAATGTTTACTGCCTACAGCTTCAGAGTGCTGAGTACAGTTAGCACTGCTCCATGGTTTCTGCTGGGTTTTGAGAGGTGTTTGTTTAAGGTAACATGTTTCTCACAAGCTTGCCATAGTTTCTTGCAGGTTGAAGAAAACCTACAAAAACCTACAACTCCTCATAGGGATAGGATCTCATTAACAACACCTCTTAATGTAAAAGAAGGTCCCCCTAACAAACAGAGTTTTCGTCCTTCATTGCTCAATATTGTAATAATGCAAAACAACTCTGATCAAAGCAACTTTGCGATGGCAGTCATGTAACTACTGTTCCCTTTATAACCTCCAATTTGACACTTCAGACAGCACAAGCAGATTGCTCTTGGCAATATTGCTGTAATAAGGGAACATTTCCAGCACTTAAACTCACATCTTGGTTTTTCCCAGATTCCATATTAGAATTTATTTGCTTTCCATTCTTGCTAAAAGGGAAATGCTCCACTTAATTCCACAGCACCCTGTAGCACTCTGTGCACAGGCAGTACATTGTCATTTCCAGTCCGTATTCAGGTTGAGCAGTTTGATGAATGAACTAGACAGGTTTTTTTAAAGAAGCTTTTCTGTTATTTCAGGCCAATGTGCCAGTCTTGCACCCCAGCGTCAGTATGACTCCATGTGGATGTAAGGATCCACCCCTGTGGTTCCTGTGACTGGATTCAGCCACAAATCTATATTCAACACTATACTAGCGAACACAGAAATCAATCCTACAGCCACAGGTGTTTGGAACGAGCAAGGGAAGGACAATACAATCAATGCTTAACACATAAAGGGAGGGGAAAAATAAAACTTCTATTGATGCCGGAAAGGGGGAATTGACAGGACAGAAAATATGGAAAAACTGTGTAAAAAAAAAAAAAGATATATATATATATAAAGAAAAGCACTCTCATGGCAGAAGGAATGGTACAAATTTTAACTTACAAACATTCTCGAAATCATAAAGAGACAGCAGCAATGGGGGAAAAGATTTGATCCGTTCTGTCAGCTGGACTCCAAGTTACAAGCAATATCTTTACCACAGTTATTTTGGTTTCAATGCTTTTTTTTTTTCCAAGCAAGACAAATTATTACAACTTGTTAAGTCTAAGCAAAGGAAAAGTGTACCTGAATTTAAAAAGAAATCAGTCTATATTCTACATCTTATTAATTTAGTAAAGATCAAATGCAGAAATCTGGGAGGCTCTAAAAAGGTACTAAATTTAAATAAGCAACTTATTTTAAAACCGTTTTCAGGGTCGCATTTCAAACCAAAACTGGTGCTGCAGCAGCACAGATAACGGCATTTTAACCACTGTGCCAGGTTCTGAAGAACTCAAGCTAATGCTCAAAAAGCATCACGCAGTCATTTCCACTTGGAAGAGTGACGGGGTTCACAGAACACTTTCTCGTGACTATATGCCACATGTGCCAAGAATCGTTTTGGCATTGATTCTACAAAGAGATCAAGGTTTCAGAATAAGTCACTAACTGGGTAAAGTTCAGTTGAAAACAAAGCTCCTGTTTGTGCCCAGTAACAGCAAACAAGATTTCGAGCCTCTGTCTTCCACAAGGGAACGCACCCCCCTCCTCCCATACACGTATAATCAGGCAGGCAGGCAGACACACACACACACTTGTAAAAGAAAAAAACATTCTTTCCATTTCAGTAAACCATTTCCCTGACACCAATACGAGGCAGATAAAGCCTTCCAGATCACTCATTTGTTTCAAAACCCACCCTCGGTTACCAATTGTTTTCTAATATTTTAACAGCAAGAACACAAATGCTGTTGTTGCACTCTTTCAGTGCTGGATGGTTGATGGCCAATAGCCAAATACAGTCTGAAAGTTGGCAGGTCTTTTTAGTATGTGCCCACACTATACTGATTTCTTTTGGACATTTTGACAAGACCGTGAAAATCATCTGAATGGATAAAATTATCTGAATGTATCCATTTTTCTCTAATAAGGGGCGGGGGAAGGTGGCTATATCAGATCCAGTGTTCATGCCTAACAGCACAATTTAAAATGAAAGGAAGACAAGCTTTGATCCCAAGCCACTTCATGCTCTTCCACAAAAAAAATAAATAAAATAAACAAAAGCCAAACCATAACACAAACTTAAGTAGCTGTATATCATGCATATTTTTCCTGCATTGAAAATGGTTTTGGAAACTCATACCTCTCCAGGTGGCTTCTCATTTACAGGCTAATGTACAACATTAACAGATTGAACAAAGAACAACAATTATCATTAACAACATTTATACTGTTGATAATAAAATGTAGACTTCAAAGTAAACATACAAATTCCCAGAAGGACAACTACCATACCTTGTAGCCACATCTCTGAAAGTAGGCCTCCTCTTCTTTTTTAGCTAACTCACTGCGTTTGAAATATTTCTTATTTCCCTAAAAGAGAGGAAAACTGTTAACAGTTTACAGTTTTGCATACTTGGGCAAAAATGGCTTGAACTTCCTTATTTGATTTGGTGAATTCAGCTACATCCTTTCCTAGAGGTGGCTACATTGTCATGCAAAGGGGACAAGTTGGAAGCACCTCTGAAAATCAGCTACATAGAGTGACTTCACAGCACATATGTATAAGCAGGCTTGAAAGTACAACATGTTCACTAGTGCTTTAAAAAACATGTTCTTTACCATGTAAGGCCATGGTACTCATTAGCATAAAGATTCACTGCAGAAGTGCACAACAAGACCCAGGCTGGAGTACAGGAAAGTTATTCAAGAAAGCCACACAAATCAAGGGAAAAACCATCTTTGTACAGAGTATTTTGTAAGTCTGTTTGGGGAACCTGTGTAGAAATCTGTTTGATAAGACCTTCCAGACACAAAACAGCCAGCATCTGTGGTCACCCTGAAGCATTTCGCTTGACTAATATGAAATATTACTTCTTTCTTCATGTTGCCTGACTGACAACAGCCTCCGATCACAGCTCCCTACTTCAACCACTAACGGCAAAACCTTAACTCAGACATCCCCAAAAGCACCCTGCTTTGCTGTGGGTGCCGTTAAGCTACCTCACATAGCACGCACACACACCTCTGCGGCCCTGCTATTGCTAAGAGCGTTCTGCGGCAGTGGTGAGGAAAGGGATCCACACATCCATCACCTAAGGCAGCACAAATATTTCTCATCTCTCTCAGTACCTGAAATAAACAACTAAACCCGCTCCAAATGGCAAAGGCAAGCAGCCAGATCCTGAAGCCGGGCAGCTTCTGCGCCCCCGACTCTCCAGCGCCCCCGACCCGGAGCACCCCTTGATTTCGTCTGTCCCCTGATCCCACCCCGGGACCCTCCTGCTCCTGCTTCCTCTCCCCAAGCCCCGACCGCCCCCGGACCGCTCGTGGTCCTCCCAGACGCCATCCCACGCCGCTCCTGAGGCTCCCAAAACCCACCCTGGGCAGCTCCGGAGCCCCTCACTCTCGGACCCCCTCACGCCCTTACCGCCTCAACCCCTCAACCCCTCACCCCAGGTTCTGGCCCAGGCCCAGGCCCAGGCCCAGGCCGCGCCCCCTCCCCTTCCCCGCCCCCCCGGGCGGCCCCCCCCCGGCGAGCCCCCGCCCCGAGACCCCACCTCCGGCCGCCCCGGCCCCGCAGGGCTCCTGGGCCCCGTCCCCACCGCCCTCACCCCCACCAGCTCCTTCTCCTCCAGCTGCTGCCGCTTCCGGCTGATCTCCCGCTTCAGGATGTCCATGGCCGCCCCGGCCAACGCCGCCGCCGGAAGCGGAGGAGCAAAAACAACTGGCGTCGCTTCCGGACGGCCGCGCCGCAAGGCACAGCGCCCCCTGGTGGCGGGGAGGAGCGCTGGGAGGCGGCGGCAGCGTGGCGGGGCGGAGGGGAGCGGCGGCGGCTCCGCTGCCCCGGGAGGGCGTGGGGCTGGTCGCTGGCCCCAGGGATGGCGGCGGGGATCGGCCTCCTGACCCACGCAACGAGGGATAGGACACGAGGATCCTCAAGGCCACGGGTTGCACTCGGGAAGGTTTAGGTTGGGTATTTGGAAAAATTTCTTCACCGAAAGGGTTGCCAAGCACTGGAACAGGCTGCCCAGGGAGGTGGTCGAGTCACCATCCCTGGAGGTGTTTAAAAGACGTGTAGATGTGCTCAGGGACATGGTTTAGTGGTGGACTTGGCAGTGTTGGGTTTGCGGTTGGACGTGATGATCTTAAAGGTCTTTTTCAACCTGCACGGTTCTACGAGGCTGGTCACTGGTCCCGACGAACATGTGGACCCTGCCACACAAGGGAGGGATGCTGTCTTGGCTGCTCCCGGTATGGTTCGCTCCAGGAGGCATAACAACACCCTGAGGGAAATCAAAACTCTTTCACCGACTCCGGGATGCCCTCAGGCAAAACTACACCAGCAAACAGCGCAGGGTTTAACTGCAGGGTGCTCACAAGAAACCCCCTCCTTCCCCAGGTGCTGCTATTACAAGTCACCCAAGAGATCGGAAAGGTTTGCGCTCCCTGTCTCGTGTGCTGTCTGTGCACCTGAGACAGCACGTTGGGATTTAAGTGTGATTGATGCCTGGTTGCTGCTTCTTTCAGGCCTCGAGGACTGAGGTAGCTGGTAGGGGCTGAGCTCCTTAGTGTGTACATCCTGGAAGTAAAAACTACTGCCCTCATTAGCTTGAGTCCTTGTCACCAGGCATACAGCATCTGTGACACATGAAGAAATCTCATTTTGCTTATTTACCTGTTTTTATCCAGCAATTTCCATCCTGTGGCTTGTAAAGTCCAAGAGGTCCAGAAAAAGCTTTGGAGAATGGGTAAGAACAGCTGATTCTCACTACTACACTTAAATTCATCAGGACCACACCTTTGCTGGAAACAAAGAGCACTAAACAATGAAGGATGAAAGTCACTGTAACTTTAGCTCCTCTGTTTCGCTTAGAAGCAGCCTGGCTGGTGGCAGCGCCTCTGACTTCTCCAGCCTCATGCTATGGCACATGGCAGCTTCTACCTTCCAAGCTCTGCCAGGGTTTTTTCACCTTTAGGTCCTCTAAGATTCTTTCTTTGCCTTTCCCTGTTGTAAACTCCATTGCTCCAGTAGCTATTTTGGAGGTCTGTAACTGCAACTGGCTTTTCACGTAGGTCAGATAATCTGAGCCACGCTCTGTGGCTCTTTCTCACAGAGAACAGCCCATCAGTTTAGGGGTGTTGTTTAAACCCAGTCTGGAGGGATATGGATTTAGAAATCATGCCCTGCTTCACCTCAGGCTTGAATGCAATCTCTCTGCAGTGAGGAAGCAATAGCAGTCCTACACTTTTTCATCATTCTTCTAAAATGAAATTATTTCACATCTGATGGTGAAAGGATCCGAGAAGGTTTCAGTAGAGAGGCCTGCGGGGATGTGCCCACACTTGGGTAAGGGCAGAAATGGGGAGGCTGTAGGAAAGCTCTGTAGTGGACTTCATGGCAAACAAATCCAGGTGCTTGTGTCTGAGTCCAGCTGCCCCCCTCAATTAACTGTATGTAGACATAACCTTAGCCCTTGTTTCACTTCCTGCTCCAGTTTGGCATTATATCTCAGTTAGAGATAGTACAAAATGGAGGAGGAAAGCCAATTCACACACAGTATTCACCAGAATGATGCAATTACTGTGAGGTGACACCTAGACCAAAGATATCCCCGTTTATAAAAATCAAAACAAGCCAACAAGGTGGCAGGGAGGGCATAACAGACAGGAAAGCAGCTGAACGGTTTATGCTGGTAAACAACTTTGGTTCGGTTTGAAATTAATGCTGTACCTTTAAAAGGTGTCTAAAAGTTCACTAACGATGACACAACCTTCCACGATTGATTTGGTGCCCTTCTTCCAGTACTCATGGTTCTGTGCTCTCTTGTTTCCAGATCAAAGCATCCTTTAACATAAATCCCCTCCATGGTTAAGACAGTTGTCATCTGGAAGAGGAGTGGCAACCTACAAAGTACAACATCTCCCAGGAGAGTTGCTGTACGTTTGCAAACATGTATATATGTTGGCTCCGTTCTTCTGAGGGCATTCACTAATATCTCCCTGAAGAAGGAAAGCAGGGAAAAAATATTTGGTGTCATCCACCTCCTCAAAATTTCTTTTTGAAGAGATTAGAAAATCTTCTGATATTTAACAAGTTGTGGTACCTTCTGTTTCTTTCACTAGCAACTGATGAGGAGATCCACTCTGGCTTGCTCTCTGATTTCCAGGATGGCAAATCTGTTTGACTCCTCTTTGCCTTGGGCTCAGGGCAACATTTTCTGAGACACAAATTGCTGAGAATTTTGGGTCAGGTCTTTGCTGGACCCTGTTCAAAGCTTCTCTGTTCTTCAGAACATATTCCCAAGGGTGTATCTATGCTGGCAATTTGTTACAGTCCCTGCCCGCCTTGTTATGGGTCTCAGCTCCTTTGACTGCCTCCATTCACACAAGCTACTTGGTTGTAGGGTGGATATCTGGAGCACCCCTTGCCAGACAGACTCATGGCACACATGAAAGCTCACGCTGCGAGCCCTGCTCCTTAGACGAGGCAGTGGAAACTGTTCTTGTGCACTGCAGGAGGGCTTCTGTGAGTCTCCCTTGCTCGGAGGAGCCCTTAGACTGTGGGAACTGCTTACCAGCGTGCTATGAAAGTGGACAATTCCTCCCCTGTGCCAACCCCTCATCCATGCAATGATCCTTTTGATGACATCAGTGCTTAAGATATTTTTAATGTGTGAAATGGGTGCTTTTCCAAGCTGTATTTCAAACTATCAATTTATCATATACAGCATTACTCTAGTCATTAGAGTCAATTAGATCACTCCTATAAATCCTTAGCTTGACTGTTTGTTTTCTACTGCTCCTGTTTTGCTTTCCAGGGCAATAATGCTGGTTTGGTACCATGATGGCTGTGTATTTCTGTGTCACATGTGATTAATAAATGTTACATTTGCTGTCAGGGCTCTAGCCAGGCTGTTAAGCTCTCCCCAAACAGCTTGCAGAGTCTTGAGAGCTCACTGCAACTGAGCTTGGGTCTGGAAGCAATAGTGTTACCCACGTTTTTCCTAGATCCAGGTTTCCGCAGACCTCTGGAACAACCCCACAGAGTTAACCGCAAAGCTACTTGGAAGTAATTTGCTTCACAACATTCCGTATGAAATCAAGACTGGAAAGGGAAATCTAGAAGTTACTCAAAATCTTGGAACATTCATAAGGGCCTTATAAGTAATAGAAATACAAGCTGAAAACATACACAAGGTGTTTCATTCCAATTTCTTGACGATTAAGTGATTGCTCAGCTTTATCTGCTGCAAGCCAACTGTCAACTTACAGGAAGATTATTGAAGGCAGCTCAGAAATACATTGTTTCACTCAAATAACCCAGATGTCATCTATTTGCCGAAGTGGTAAAGCTGATCAGAATGATTTTGGTTGCGCTCAGTTCTTGTATTTGGTTTATATTTAGCTGTTTTCAGGTTGTATTCAATACTTTATGGGTATCCAGTTTCACTTTTCTATTTGCTATTATAACAGGGGAAGAACCCAGCTCAGCCAGCATATGCTTTCACTTGCACACAGGAGGCAGAACAGATGCCTTACAGCTGACCGAGATTGCAGAACTCATTTCAAGTAACACAGGGCACAGATCCCTCTTGGAAACCTTTTTCAGATAGGTACATGATTCCTTTTATTCGTCTTCAAAATACTAAAACAAATTGCTTTTACACTGTGACTAAATTGTCTGCTTCTGGCAAAGGTTGCTCCAAATCCAGTCTCACTCTTTTCTTTATTTATTAAAGCAGTCCTTAACTTTTTGGAAGGGATTAACCCATCCAGTTCCTCATTCTCTGCCCCCATGTTTACTTGTTTACAGCTGTCTCCAGCTTGTCCCATCCAGAGGTCACCGCCACACGCGCGACAGTTTGTTCTAAGCAGCCTTGGTAGCACCTCTGCTGAGGTTTGCAAATTGCACTTTACAGTTCTTGCATTGGGGATATGCCCATCCCCTCCATTTAGTGAATTTACACCACTTATACTGGGCTTGCTATTTCTTATTTCCCTTTCAGAACTGCTTAAACAGTAGGGCACAATCCCCAGAAGATCACAGACTGAGAAACACTCAGCCAGAGGGAAGACTGAGGAAGGAGTTGGGGGGTAGCGTTCCACCACAGGTGTCCAAAAGTCACTGGCAAAGACGGGAAAAGCTCACGGGTGACACAATGCAGAAGAAAGTTCTCGGCTTTTCTAACAAACAGAAGTCTTCGAAAAGGTATGACATCCATGAATCGTTAGGGGCAAAAGAAGCAGGTGGCATTTTAATTTGGTTTGGTTTGCATTTTAAAGTATCACTTGATTAGTTCTCGTGACAAGTCATCCCCTACAGTTCCCGACTGCCAGGACAGGCCTCTGTAACGCACCGTTAAAATGCTTAGGAAAGTAGTGGCTCCGTATGGATGTTACTGGTTAGCAAGGATAGTGTGGCTTTTAGAAACACGCTTGAAATTAACTGAATTATAATTATCCTCTGGTTTTAATTGTGTGGGTTGTATGAAGGATGCATAGATCAATTCCTATCCCAGTATCTTTATCATCTGTAAAATTGAGGTGGTGTAAAAACTCATTATTGCTTCTAAAAAGCTTTACGTTTAAAAACAGCTAATTATTATCAAACTGGCTGGTACGGGAGATATCTGAGGAAAATTTTGTTGTTTCAGGAAGCAGTATTGGTAACTCAGCTTATGGCACTGTGTCATCAGCGCCCCTAATGAATCAGTCCCAAGCTGTCACTAGGGAGACCGTGCTCTTTTGACAGCAGTGGCCATTTGTGACTGTTAAAGAATTCAAAACACTTTGCAGGGAAATGATCATGCTTTTGGGGGGTGTTTTTGTTGTTATTTCTGTAGATGTTCTTTCTAGCAGCACGGGGCAAACCACGTTAAGTGGGGAACATACTCTCAGCATCAGTCTGCACTACAGACATCCAAGCAGCAAACTCTTTCCAGGAAAGATGCAGTAACAGGACTAATCCCTACAAATCCCTACAAATGCAGACCGTTTTGTGAGATTCCATGGTCTGTTTTAGATCCATACAATTGTCTCTCTCCTCAACCTTCCCCAAAGCAAGGTCTCTACTTCACAACCCTTGTTTTTGAGATATTTTGGCTATATTCAAATTGTAGGTGAATAAACATAACAGAGACACCCCCCAAACACCAAATGGATCCCGCTGGATGGTAGAAAAGCTCATAAAAATATATATTTTTCTTCTTGTTTTATGAGTAGAGAAGATAAATGGTCGAGCATAAAGTATTGTGCTTCTAAGTTTGAGTTCATTATCTTTTATTCAACACAGGCAAGAAATCTCTCAAAGTTGTTACTAAATGATCGTACCTCTCTGTTGTCAGTTTGATCCCTGCAGGATGTGTCCATCTCAGAGAAAATACCCATTCAGGTGCATTGGCTGCCTCAGCAGAGAGCTCAAGGATTGAATGGGTGATGGAGTCTTCAATATCTACACATCTCTGAGGGTGAATCCAGGGGGAGCCACATTAATAAAAATGCTGCTGCATATATCTTACTGCTGAATAAAAGCATCATTTTCAGATGTTGTCAGTCTCCAGCCTGACACAGATATTAAATTCACATAATCTCTCTTTAAAAAGTGCATGTGTGAGTAGATTTTGAACCACATTGTACCTTCCAATGAAATTTCATTTTTTAGAACTGAAAAGCAGGCAGGTGGTTATGAGCAGGTCTTAAGCTATTTCTCCAGCCTGAAATGTAAGTACTGTTTGAAAACATTTAGGGAAATAGAACATCTTGGTAGGAGCTGCAGCAACTTTTCATAAATTTATTTTAGCTGCATCAGTATTCTGAGTTACAAGGATTATAACTTAGCAGAGAGACTCTCACTGGGAGAGGGGATTGAAGGCATCGAGGCAGCAGCCCTGTGAGTTGACAGGGATTCTAATATAGCCACAGAAGTTTAGAGAACAGATCAGAGCAGCTGGGTGGGCTGATAGAGAGGATCAGGGCAGCCCAGAGGAGCAGTAAGAGGATCCAAATAAGTGGATTAGTAGCATACCAAAGCACACATTACTTTTAGTTTTCAAACTCCCATTGATTTTAGTGCAAGTGCATTTACTAATATGTGGCAGGAGAAATGGAAGAGGATCAAGGCCGAATCAAGACGCAGAGAGCAGCTCCCTGTGGCAAACTGGAAACGGTGAGAAGGCTGGACTGGGGAGGCACAGCATAATGTCCCCACATCAGTCTCAGTCAGGGCTTAAAGGAGGATGGCTGTTGTCTGGGCTGCTTCATCCCGCAGCCTCAAGGAGCTGTCTCATGTTGCTAAATGCTATTGTTCCTGCAGCTGATTCTGCATTCATTTTCCATCCGTAGCTCCAGTGATTGACTCTTTCCATGGCTGCACTCTTACATCTGCCTTCAGCTGCTGTGACTGAAGCAAACCGACACAAAAATGCATGTAACATAGCCCTCTTTGAACTCCTCCTGGCAGGGGACTGACTGGGCTGCTGGATCCTGGGCTGAGCTTGCCGCCATTTGTGCCTATAGCCTTCATCAGAAATGGGACCGCTTACCCTAGCTGCGCTTGGGCTATTAACATTGACTCCTGAACTACCCAAACCTCAAACATGCCCTTTCCTAGAATGCCAGCCTGGCTTTACACTTCATCTCTTTAGACAGAGGTGGTAGTGATGCAAAGACACATCCAGACTAAGATTTCTAAGCACTATTACTCTTTATATAGCACCAAACCCAAAGTTCTAGGCAAAATAACGAGCCCTACTCACACTGCCCTCAGTTCCCTTGAAGCATCTCGGGCTGTAAGTGGGAGGCAGGGCAAAATTTTTGCAGCTTGTGATTTCTCCATGTTGCAGAGAAGCACGGGACATGCATGTACGTGGTCAGACTTTTTTTAACCTTACACATTAGCTTTCATACAAGCCTTGTTGAGGCCTTTTGTTCTTTATCCTCCAACCACATCTGTTGCTTAGACACCTCAGTCTCCCCACCCAGTCCTCCCAGAATCCAAACCTGAAAACTGGTTTGTCCTAGGGAGGAGTTAATACCTTAATATCCAATTATCCTACAAGTATTTAATCAGAGTGGATGACCATCAAACTTTGACTCTTAGACTGTGCTGCCCTTCCTTGCAGTCTTAGTGCAAGCTACACAAAACGGCAGAGGGGAGGAAAAGCCCAGCCTTAGAGTCAAAATAGGGTTTGCATTCTGATACAGAAATGTACAAAGGGTTTGTAACTGCACACACAAAGAACACTTTGTACATAGATTCAGTTATATTCTTTATTGTTGAAACAGCTCTGGAATGTTTTGGTCTCCCTGAGCTGGCAAACAGATGAAACCATTGGTCCGTCCTATAGTTTTTTTCTTTCAAATTTATATGAGGAAGATTAACCAGCAGCAGAATGGACAAGAAGCCGTTTCAAAATAGTGTCCCAAAGTAAAAAGAGTAAGGATAGACATAAGATGTCAAGTACCATGACTAAAATGATACAGAAAGAACTTAAGGTGGAATCAGAAATCGAGTTAAACTGCGCTCCTATGCGTCGGACTGACTTCTTCAGGACATCCAGAAACTCCCCTCTGTAATGACCCGCTCCTCAGACATGCCAACATGAGGAAAGCTCCCTGAAAGCCAGGGTTTGTAGTAAGACAGCATGACGCCAACATGACCTAATGTCAAGCTGGGAGCTGAGAAGTACTGCCTATGGATTTCGTATGACCACAAAAACATTGCTGGAAACCTGCAAGGGAAAAACGCTTCCACAGTTCATGAAATCCTCAACGACATTCATTACACATAACTAACCAAAATAGCTAACCTATTAACCTGTCACCTATGTGGCTCCTGATGTCCAATTTAACTCTTCACCCTTCTCCTGCTTCCTACTACTGCATGGAACCTCTTCAGCCTCCAAGGCAAGTAGTCATCATGGTGCTACTAATATGACAGTTGGCAGCCTCTTCCTACTTCACCAGGCCTCGCACTGATTCCTTGGCGTTAGACTTAAAGCCTGAGATCAAATCATCCACTTTGTAAGATGTCTTCCAGTATTATTTTTCCAACCAAAAAGCTTAAGGAGCTCTTAGTACACCCATATAATTCTGCTCTGCTCTAGGATTCTTCAGTCTTCTGTGTCCTATACCATCCTACTTTCTGAATAATAATCAAAATATTGTAATTCACTGGACACACCTGTGAGCCTGGAAGCAAAGAAAAAGCCTGGGACATCTTAAGAGCACTGCTGCTGTTAATACTGAGGTATTACTAGATTAATTATATTTAATTGGTTAGCTCATGATCTAGCACCTGAAATGAAAAAAAAAAAACCCACAGCATTTTACACACCAGAAAATTATTGGGAAAATTAGTATCAGTTAGAATGGGGAGGGAGTAATTTGAAAGTAACCTGCAGCATAATAAAATGGTAACTAGGAAATACCCTGGGATAATCATACTGACTTTGAATATGTTGCAAGATAAAGCCCGTATTTAGTTGCCTAATTTCATGGCATTTTGAAAAACACGTTGCTCAATTAATGGCTTGATTGATGAAATACGTTGCGACTATTCATGAATATATACAAAATGCTCTGAATTTTCCACGTTTTCACCAGAAAAAAGGAACTATGTTTATAATCGTTAATAACAATTGGTATTACCCTTAATGTGCAATAATAACAATCCCATACTGAGATATTAACTGAAACAAAAGATGAAATTAAAAGCTGACCACCCCTTGGAGCCAGTGCGCTTTATCCTAAGTCACTTGGCTGCCAGAGGGAAGCAGCCGGCGACTATCTAGGGTGACACAAGGCAACCGTTCTCATGCAATACAGACGACTTTCACCTCTGGGTTTCTCCAGCTGGAATAACACCATGGCGGCCCATGACAAATGACCAGATGGTCCCACTCCAGCTGTAGGATACCCACCCCAAAACAGGCTTGCAACTTACTGTACACAGGAGCCTCTGAGCTCTTGAAGTAGTTTTTTTCTAAGTCATGGCTGAGAAACACTAGCCGTACGGGAAGGAAAGCTTGGCTTTCAGCTACTGGATCCTCCTACATGTTGTATGGATAACCAGAAGACTTTGACCTAAAGTCACCATGTCCTAGTTTCTAATTCACTTTTATGCAGATGAGATGGCAGGATATTCAAACCGGCTAATACTTTCATAAATGAAAATTGCAAGATTTACTCATGTAGGTAACCATAATTGGGTTGGCTTGCAGGACCAGGCTCATTCTGCACGTAGAAAAGAGCGAATCTCTTTAATTCACAAGAAGCAAAATGAGAAACACTACTAAAAAGGGGATGTGCTAACTCTCATGTTACTTGAAACTGCAGTGTGCAGTGTTCAGACTGAAATGTCATTTCAAATCATGAGTGTGCCTTTAAGCAAAAAAAAAATCCAACCCAGAGAAGAAGAACTAAAAGGGAAAAAAGAGCAGTTGATAAAACACTGCCATCGCTTTTTCATAAATTATACCCCAAAATGTTTCACAAAATTGAGTAGCGGAGGAAAACAGAAAAGACCTTTTCATTTTTGTAGCACATTCCTTTGGCAAATGCATCATGTGAGTTGAACAGTAAATGAAGGCCTTATGCTTTATAAAAATTCTCCTATTGTCCCAGGAAGGATGAGAGTCAAACACAACAGTTTCAGCAGTGCTCTAAGTCTTGTAAATAAAGTTAGCAGACAGGAATCAGCAGACCGCTTGTCGAGGAGGGGAAAAAAAAAAGAAAGAAGAGAAAATACTCTTTTTGTACACAAAATTTAGGGATTAGGGATGCTGCTGCTGGGTTTCAGACCTGACTTCACTGTGCTGTACCAGAGATTAATTGGATCCACACAATTTAGCATATGACATCCATCTACCTTTGCTGCTTCAGCATCCTCCCAAAAATATATAATGCAGGATTTTAAATAGTACGTTAGCCCAGTTTCCTTTCACAAAGTCTTACAGCGAAGTTTAGGAAAATTCCAAAAGTAGCATATTGATTGCCTCTGGGATTTTCCACTTAGCAATTTAATAGAAAATTACACCCTTACCCAATCTGTGAGGTTTCCATAACCTCCCTCGTGAATTTAATTTTCCAGAGTCTAATAAATTTTACCATTAGGCATATTTTCTGATATTGCTTCACCATTAAGCCCATTTCCCAGATTTGCTTTTTCAGAACCAGGTATACTCCCTGTCATGGCATCTGGACTACACCATGCACAAGAGAATTCAGGTTTGGCTGTGTCTGCACACACAGTTAGGATATAAATCACTACCGTTAATATTCAGTTGGCTTTCCTCTTACTAATTTTATGTCATTACTCCAAGTGATAGGGTCAGTCAATATTACTGGAGCTAACGGGATTCTCCAGGGTACTCTGTTGAGAGCAAGGGAAGATCTGCATTTGCATCTGTTTGAGTAGGCGTGTGAAAGTATCACATACTCTTCTCCTTGTCATAACACAGCCTGACTACGCTTAAAACACAAGACGACGATCGGGAGCTGTGTTTTCAGTTATCGGTAGTCATAACTGTAAAAGCCCGGGTCCTTCCTCTACAGACAACAGGCAAAAGCACTCTTGACTGTAAAAAAAAAAGGTATACCACAAGCTAATTCAGGCAAAAGCTTTCTTGACTCTAAGAAAAACGCTACAGCAGAAACGAGTTTAGTGCAGTAAGTGAACTGGAAGTACGGCTGAGGGCGTCAAGTGGTGAATAAATCAAAGCACCAGTTGCAGCTGTGTTTGGGCCATTCGAATGGCCACGGTGACCTGCTGGTGACCATCAGAGGGTGGCCTGATGGGCTCCGCCTCACTCCTCGGGACGACGGGGACCCTCTGCCCCCTGCTCGGGCGATCCACGTGTAACTAACGCGGGCGAGGCAAGGCTTGGCGCCCTTCGGTGCAGCGCGCTCCTCCAGGCCTCGGTCCAACGACGCAAGGGGCACATCCCTGCGCTCATTCCTGTAAAACACGGCAATAAGCAGCCGTTAGTGTCCGCCGAGCCCCACTTTGGGGTTTTGCCTACTTTCCACACGCCGCAGCCCCGCCAGCGCCAAGCTGAACTCCATCCCCGCCGGACCTCGGCCCGGGGACGCCTCCGGTGCCGCTAGACAGGGCGGGCTCCCCGCTCCAGCCCCGCGGGGAGCCCGCCGCCGCCGGCCGGGCCCACGGGCAGCCGAGCGGCCCCGAGCGCCCGGCGGCAGCGCCAGGCCGCGCCGAGAGGCCGCCGCTCCCTCACGGCCGGGCACCCCCTCGCCCGGCGGGGAGCCGCGGGGCGGCGGCGCCGTCCCGGGGGCGGGAAGGGGAGGCTGTGGCGGCGGCGGCGGGGCACGGCAGGGGGAGCGCGCAAGTGCCCGTGAGGGGGGTGTGTGTGGGGTGTGTGTGTGTGGACGGGGGGGAGCGGCGAAGCGGGAGGGGGGACACAAAATGGCGCTGCCCTCTCAGCCCCTCTCCCTCCAGCCCCCCGCGGCGGGGCCCGGCGGCGCCGGCCGCCTTCCCCGGCCTGTCTGTCGTGTGGCGACGGGCCGGCCTCGGGGTGGCGGCTTTACGGCCGGGGCTGGCGGAACCGCCGCGGGGAGCGCCGGGCTGCGCGCCGCCTTCCCCCAGCAGGTGGCACCGGGGTCCCGGAGCCGGCGGCGAGACATTGCGGGCCGCCCTTCGCCGCCGGGCCGCGGCCGCGCAGCCGGCGGGGGGGAACGGCGGCGGCGCTGCCCGGCATCGCCCCGCGGGCTCCCCCCGCCGCACCCCGCTTTCCCTCAAAGTTTGGGGCGGGAGGTGCGGGGAGGGGTGGGGGGTAGACCGGAGCCAACTTGTCCCGGATCCCTTTATTCACCGCCGGAGCCGCCGTCTCCCAACCCCCGCGTGTTTTTGCTGATTAAAGAGACGGACCTTGGTCCTGCCGCCGCCACCGCCGGCTTGGCCGCCCGGCCGCCCCGCTCCTTCCTGCCCGCACCATGGAGTTCACCCAGAGGAAGAGAAGCAGGAAATCCCAAAGCTTTAAACTGATTAACGAAGGTAAGGCGGCGGCGGCCGGGGGGCGGCGGGGGCGGCCCGGGCTTTGTTCCCTCGCCGGGGGCAGCCCGGACTTTTGCACCGGGGGGAGCGGGGCGTTATGAAATCGCCGGTGCTCCCGCTCCCCCCGGCGCCTCTCCCCCCCCCCGACCTGTTATTTAACTCCGCAATCCTGTGGCTGAACTCCCCGAAACCATTGCACGCCTTTTATTATTTTTTTAACCCCCCTCCTTTCCTCTTTTTAATTATATTTTGCATCTCTGTTACGTGTTGTTTCAAAAACAACCCCCGCAAACCCACCCCAGAAAGGTGGACGTGGGTTTGGTTTTTTCTTTTTTTTTTTTTCCCCCGGGGAAATCTTGTACAAAATAAAGTTGGATCGTGTTTCGTGGTAAATCCTGCTTTGGGGGGGGGGGGGGGGGGGAAGAAAAGGTAAAATCGGGAAGCGAGCAAAAAATAATGACACTTGAGCAGCAACGGACCTTCTTAGTATTCAACTCCTGTGGATTTATTGTGTTTTGGATGGGTTTTTCCTCCCCTTGACTGCATGCATCCGCGTATTTCAAAGAAAAGCCGAATAGATGTTGCTTTATTAAAAATCCACGCAGCTAATTAATTGTACGTGGGCTGGGGAGAGCCGCTGGCGTGTAACTTGTTCGCTCGGGGTGTGTTTGCTTTTGGAGAAGAGGATATTTCAGGAGGGATTACGGAGGGGAAATGATTGGATTCATGTCGGGGAAGAAGCCCAGCTCTGTGTTTCGGTCTTGTTGTTGTTATTTTTAATAATAAATAATAAAAAGACACAGGCACTGGTAGGCATTTTAACAGGTGGACTTCCCAGCCGTAGGGATTTATTTTGGCTGGGGCATTATCCCTTCTCCGGCCGATGAGATCTTTTTTGCCCTGATGGATCTGACTTGAGATCTTTTTTCCCTTTTGTGTTTCCAAGTATTGGATGGGAATATCTCCATGAAACACCGTGTGTGTCCTGCATGCCAAGTTCAAGGCAGGTGACTGCTTGGTGTAATGTCACACTTGGGAAAGGGGGGGACGACACACATACGAGTGTCAAGACTTGCTGTCTGAAGAGCGACGCCTTCGCAGGCGCTCGGCAAAATCACGTTTGATGCAAAGAAATATAAAGATGGAAAGAAAATAGCTTGGTAGGAATAGTAAATAATGACTGATATAGCGCCATAGGGGGGGTCTGCAGCACCGCACATATTCCCTGTTAAAAACTAGAGGGGCAGCGATCCGTCAGACTTGACTGAAACGTATTGGAGGTCTGTATGCATTAGCAGACCTATCGAGGGTTTAATTTCTAGGGAGAACAGGTTTGGATTGCGGGGTTTTGGTACCAAACACACTCCCAACTCAGAGACAGAGTTAGTGCAGGACTGGGCTGGAGCCTGGGGGCAGGGGGTGAAAGTGAAACATGTGGAGAAGCAAAACTGAAATTGAAGACATGGTTTTATTTCAGTCCTAATGGAGCTGTAAAAAGAATATGTTCACTATCAGAAATACATGACTATTTTGCCAATTCTCAGTTGCCACTCGTTACAGGTTTAGATATGCCTCAGTGTATAAGACAATCTACTTAACCTTGTTTTAATAGGTAAATTCAGTTACAGTGGTACACTGTTAGTAATTCTTATTTTATCTGGGGTCTCTTGTACGTGGAAAGTCAATTAGAAAGCTACACTAAAAACACATCATAGACAGAAAATCATGTCTTTGTACTTTGAGAATGGAAGAGATAAAAATCACATTTTGCATGTGAGTCTGCACACGCATACTCTTTTTTTACAGTTGATTAGAAAGATAATTATGCATAAATAGTTGTCTCTTGTAATTGGCCTTTGCCTCTTGCTGGAGTCATTCTGTAATGTCACAATTTCGTGTTTACTGTTTTGAAATTGATATGGATTTCGCTGCGCCTGGACTGTGACATCCGAGGCAGAAGGGGGAAACCAAAGGGAAAAGGGTATGCTGTGTCAATTCGTTGGTAACACGCCATCTGTTAACGATGTGTGCCCGTACAGTGCTTATTCTGTCCCCCAAAAAAACTTCAGAACACCTTATTGAGATGATCAGTAACGACCAGATCGAGAGGAAATCCATTCTTGCGCTAAAGCGCAGCCGCCTCTGGGGTGAAACATGGTGACTTTAAGGCAGCAGCTGTAGATCAGAAGAATATTGTGACCAGCTGGATGTATGGAGGGGAGTGCTAGAGAAGAAACCACGTGTAATCTGTATATCTAAGGACTGTGAGTCTGTAAGTCATTTAATTCCTAGTTTCCACATACTCACTCCTAGCAGATCTGGGACACCCCTGAGAGGATGAAAATGCAGAGCGTGGTGGGTTGATCTTGGCTGGCCGTCAGTTGCCCACCAAGCCGCTCCACCACTCTCTCTCCTCAACAGGACAGCTAATGACCACAGAAGGCAGGCCGCATAAACCCCATGGTTTTAGCCTTATGAAAGGAGCCTTTACTTCCTTGACATTGTATCTCAGACTTCACCTTTAACCGTTTCACTTGCTGGGCGTGTTCAGTAGGCGGAGGAACCCTTTGCACCTCATTGCTGACCTGTCCAACTCCCTGCTGTGTTTTTTTCCCCCTCACTTTCTTTCCAGGCCCTTGCCTTTCTTTTGCGTCACTGTGTTAGGCTTGATTCTAGTTACTTATTGGGTCGTTCCTCCTCTTGTGCCCTCAAAACAGTTGTGCTGTACAAATAAACAACATACGACAAAAAAAGGTGGCTTCGAGGAGACATTTCTGATCCTGTAGCTGTTTTGTCAGAGGTGCAGGTGTGCTCCTCATAAGAAGAGGTACTGCTTGTGCCGCCCTCCATTTCTGTTGTGCCTTATAAGTGGATCCCCCAAAGTGCTCTTCCACGAGTTAATCTCTACCTCACTTTTTGTGAGGCGGGTAAACAAAAAAACCAGTTTACGGAGGGAGTAGCTGAGAGCGTTGGGAACTGGGAGGGCATTAAAGGAGTTAGGTGGGGAGGTGGCTCTTTCAAGACACTGAATATATTGTTCAGTCTTGAGCAATTTGCCGAAGGACAAAGTGTGTGCCAGTAGCAGAGTCAGAAATAGCATCCAGGAGAGCTGCCTTTAGAGTTCTTTTTTATTCCTTGGACTTACTATTTCCTCTGTGCACACACGTGAACAAAGCTCTGGTTTTACTGAACACTTGCCTGGGACTACAGCAGAGACCTTCACAGAAGAATATTCTTTTATTTGAAATAGAAATTCGGTGGTGAATTTTTTTTTAATCCTATAACATCTCTGAATATGAGGTGGTAGTGTTTATTTTTAGAATCATCACAGATGTTAGCCTCTATAGGTGAATATCCTGAGGTGTCCCTGATCCTCCGTTCTTCACAATTCAGAGGCCAGTGACACCAAGACAAGTCAGTCAGTCTAGCTGAACTGAGGCAGCCCTAAAGCATGTTGCTGATTTTCTGATTGAGGTGAAGTTTGAAACTTTCCCTTGGTCTCTGGGAAGGTAAAGTTTTCATTATAAATCTGCTTTCCATCTGTAAAGCAAGAAGCCAGATAATTGGCATCTGGTGGGATAATTTGCTGTGAAAATGAACACGGTAATTTAGGGCAGGCGTAGCTATTCCCTAAAATCTGTGAAATATTTGAGCTGGTCTCTCCGCTGTGAGCAAAGTTTGTTTTTTTTTTTTAGGAGGTGCTGATACAGAGCACATTTTCTGTGGTTAATTTGATGTACATGAAATAAACTGCAGATATATTGATAAATTACGTAGTAAAACTGTAGCAATGTGTTCAGTGTTCATTTTTTCCAGATCACTTGAGTTCTAATTTTTTTTATCGTTTTTCATTCCAGATTACCATCATGAGATATATAAGATCTCTGACTACAGCAATGATGTTAATGGGGAGACCAAAGAAACACAACCAGTTTTTTTAGGTATGTGCTTGTGTTGATTAATTTCCGAGCAACATAGCGTGGCCATTTGCAATTAGGGAGGAAAAAAAATCTCTGTGCAAGCACAGGAAGCGCCTGCCATTGTTTAACATGACGTTCTTTTCAAGACCCTTTTATTCTACGAATTGCCAATATATCCTTTATTAACACTGCTAAAAGTTGTAATTTCAGACATAAATGTTTATTAGTGTCTACACACAGTGCTAATTATCACTCACTCAGAGAGCCAGATGCTGACTCTGCAGTTTTGCAGCTCTGTGCTCACCCCATTTACATTGCATATTCGCTGGCATGCTTCACTGGCAATAGTTTGTGTAATTGGGGTATTACATCTTTGACATCTGGATAACAGAAATTCAATTTCCAGGAAGCTGCTATTTGTTTGGTTTTGCTTCTGCCTTGGGTGGGATAGAGGATTAATGTGCTGTCTTAATGTAATGTCCTTTCACCTCTGTAGCCTGCCTGCTAATCCTGCCATGGCAAAATTAAATTAAATCAACAGTTAAAAATGTGTAAAGAAAACAGAGAAGTAATATAGAGTCTACAGCATGATAGGACTGGTTATCAGCAAACCTTTATCTTTCCTACCTGTGTGCTTTTTGTCCCATATAACTCCTCAGCTGCAGAGTGCTGCTTCCTTTCCTGCTTCCAGCCCCCTCCTGTTGTACCTAGGGCCTCACCTGGGTCTGCACCTCTTGGCAAAAATTTGGTAGGTCAAAATCAGAGGAGTAAGGCCTGATTTTTGAGCTACAATAATGACTCTTTCTGTATAAAATAAACTCTTGGACGCCTTGCTCAGGCTTTGGAGAAAGCCAGTGCCTTTGCAGTGAGAAATTTGGAAGTGTCTGCCTCTTAACTGCACCAGGAGCCTAAACATTTTGTAGGGTGATTTAGGGTTTCTGTAGTCTAGCAAGAAGCATTGGTCCCGAGCGTGTGAATCAGCACCTGAAGTCAATCTGCATGCAAAATGCCGATGTTTCCTTAGTTCATAGTGCCACATCCTCTTGTAGAGGTTAGCAGCAAATTGGAGAGAAAAGGAGGACATCTTGGGCTGTGTGGGCTCTTCTGATGGTTGGAATACTTACATGAGGGTGAGAGCTGTGTTAAATTCCCTTCTGAGCTTCTCACCATTAGGATTTTGAGCAAATATTTCTTCCCAACACCTATTTCCAGAGAGAAGTGAAAGTGGCTGCTGCACTTTGTGTTTGGATTTTGTGTTCTGTAAGCGCTTTTAGTGAAGTCTGATAAACCTGATGGAGTGAGCTCCGCCAGAAGTTTACTTTGAATGCTTTCTCTTCCAGCCCTAAATCATGATAAAGCTTTGGCAGGAGTTAGGCATCTAGTTGCTTAAGCCAGGATGCTTCTAAGAATGTGCAGGAGTCTGTGCTTTGAATCCTGTGCCGTGCATCAGACCAATTGATTTTGACTTTGGTTTGGCTGTGTTGTTTTTGGGTTTGTTTTGGGGTTTTTTCTGAGAATGCCCAGCTTTTCGTTGTGACTGAATGTGCTCTGGCATTTAAGTGCCCAAAGTTCACCTATTTTGAGAGCTGGTCAGAATTTAACCTTTAAAAATGTGAGTCCTATCAAGGATCTTCCTTATCAGGTACTGAAGCACAGAGTTGCGGTCCTGGGAGCCCACCTTCAGCTGCTATGCAAAGAAAAATGTACTGTTTCCTGATGATGTTCACAGTGTCCAACTTTCAGATTTCCGTAAAGCGTGTTGGTTTTGACAAGACTGAATGACGTATGGTCATGCAAGATTTGTAGACTAGGTGCTTTTTTTTCCCCCCCCCTTGGGGGTTGGGTTCAATTCAGGAAGTTACTCAGAGCTCACAGAACCGTCTCCACATTATTTTCAATAGGTTACTTTGGTGTCCACTTCTACCCAGATTCCTAGTGACAAAGGCACTGCTCTGAGATGTAGGAAAAGCAGTGTCAGAGACTGAACTCAACTGAAAGCACTTGAACTCTGAGCTCCCACCTTTCGGCAGGGATCTGGGATGAGTGGCATTTGGCGTTCCAGCTTCCCTTTAAAAATTTCACGTTGCATGGAGTAATTTTTCATTGTGCTACAGGGATGGTGGGATCACAACGCTTTCCCCAGCTCGGTGCCCTGTCCACTAATAAGGAGTCTCAGAGTATAATTGCTGCTTCAGTAGATTTCACTGTTTTACACCAAAATTCATAGCAGAAGGATGTTCACTCCAGCTTGTTGGTTTAGAGTCAAGCTTGTTCTCCAGTCTAGGTGTTTTAACTGATCCGTGGGATCAGCTGTTGAAACCTCAGTGTGATGCAGCCTTTAGTATGTGAATGGATGCTAAGATACATCATTGCAACTATTATCTTTAGAAAAGATGAAATGTTAATGCCATTTTATGAATGAGTGAAGTTTTATCTGGAATAGAATGTGTGTATGTTTTGGTTGCACAGCTGAGAACATTGAACTCAAACTGAAAAGATGCACTGTTGAGAAGAGGCAGCTTCCAGGGTAAAGGAGTAAATCAGAAGAATCCAATTTGTTTAACATGCTGATAAATTAAAGATCAAATGTCCGGAAAGACCTGTTGAACCTAGATGGTCTTTTTTGCACCAGCGCAGATGGGCAAAACATGGCTTTGTGTAAATGTAGGCTGCAAACTGGAGGAGGCGTCAGTGCAATTAGAGGAGTATGGTGCCGGACGTGACCTCTGAAGGTTGCAGTGGTATAAAGCCCAACTGCTTTTTGAATGGATCTCGAAAAGCTTAGGAAGGTTGCCAACGTCATGCAGTGGAGGATTTTGCTAAATTTGGGGTGGAAATATCACTACTGAATTTTGCAGGTGAGGACTGGCATCTTTTCTGTTTTGAAGGAAAGAAAAGGGCTTCGTTATCTGATACCAGGGGAGACTGCTCAGCCTGAAAAGGAGGAGGCAGCCTGAAGTGAAGTGCTTAAATCTTGAATATGGACAAAATTTAAGACAGGCGTGACTTCATCTTTTACCAGTTATCAGCATAAACCTTTTTGTCACAGGGCTTCCAGCCCAGACTTGGACAAGCCCGTGAGGGGACTGTACAGCCATATCTTGTGGACAATGCTGGTTAAACCTAGCTTGTCTGTAAAAAAAAAAAAATCTTTTGCATACACCACATCGGGGTTTTTTCCAGTCTTAATATTTTATTATCGTCACAAAAAAGGCAGAAATATAATATGCCTCCAGACTGAGTGTTTTTACAATGCTTTCAACTTGAAATTCAGGCTCTATGTTTGAAAGGTTAATGTAGAAAACTAATTATATTATCTTGGTAACCAAATGTGTGATGAGACATTTGTCTGTGTAATTAACAGTGAAGAACTTTTATAGTTTCATAAAATCGAATGCTACGCACAGCGTGCTTGGAGCATTTGTTTTGAAGAGATGTCCAAAACAGAGATGTTTATGACTGATATAAAGTGGAACTGAAATGTACTGTAATGCAGGTGTCTGTGCATTTTACAGCATTTCGCATTGTTGAAATGGAAGGCAGCAGATTAATAACGTCGCTATGTCATGGTAAAAATAAATAATGTGTTCTTGGAGCAGGGGAGCGATGCATAAGTTACTCACTAATTTCAAGAATTTATTCTGTCCCTGAAATAATATCCTTTGCAATATATTCACAGAGAAAAAGTTGACTTAACACAGGTTTGTGAAGTTACTTGCTACTTTGAATAGAATTATATCGATTGTTGCAATAGTAGCTTCTGTAATTAAGACTGCATAAAAGTTTGTTTTATATAGATACATGTTCTCCAATGATTTAACTTCATAAAGCATTTCCCTTTGGGGCTGAAGCATGATCTCGACCTGAAATATTTCCAAGAACCAGGGGAAGTTGTTGCATATCTGTTGTTATTTTAATTATATGAGCCTGTTAATACATAACATTTATTGAACAGTTGCTCACTTGTCCTTTCCTGAGTGATTTAGCTGTTGGAGCGTGGCATGAAAGTGTGTAACTTGTGCTTCTGTATCTGCTCCTGTTGGGTGTTTTGAAACACCCAACTATTAAAACACCCAACTAATGAAACACTTAGCTATTCAAAAGAGTTATTTTCTGGTGGTGGTGACCAGGCCACCTAGGCTGATCCAGCTTCCAGAGGAATAACCCCCCAAATCCTGAATGGTCCTGGGGTCTGATCATGGTTTTGATTTTGCAAATTGCTTTGATGACATTAGTGTTTGTGATGCCTATTAACTTTCTGTGTCTTGCCGTAGGCAGGGGTGTCAATCAACCCATGTACTTCCATGCTTGGTTTGGGAGTAGTAGGGGGTCTAATCTGAGGGCATTCGAGTTTTCCTGCAGGTATAATCTTAGTGCTTTGTGTTGTGACATGAAGATAGGTAAGTGCTTTTAACTGACATTTTAGAACACTGCGAAGATGCTTCAACTAAGACAGCTTAAATGTCCCTTTACGTTAACTTAGGGTAGTCAAAGTCCCCGGCTCATAACTCGTGTTGCTTGCGTGACCCGCTGACATTGTCCGTGACCACTGCTCTCCCTGCTGACAGGGGTTTAGGTTTTTAATTCGCAGAGCGTGTTGTTGCCTGTGTTACTTGTTCAATATAGGTTCTTATATGCCAGCAAAGACTGGGGATCTCTTATTTGAAAAATGCGTGCTTCCCCCATCAATTTAGCGACACAGATGCTTGATTCAAATTATTGACGGAGCAGTCACAACAGCTTTCCATGTGATTCAGGAAGCCTTTGATCTGATAAGGAACACGCACATGGCTCCTGTGTTTTCCCCATGCTGACCTTCAAAATTTTCTATTTCAGGACCACTTGCGGTACGAGATGACTGTGACAAAAATAACTTGAGTTTTAAAAGTTACGGTTTGATGTGGGTATAGTTTTTGCTGAGAAGGGATGCTCAGCTCCCTTCTAGGATAACTGTCTTTTAAGGAAATACTTAAATACCATGTAGCGTTCAAAAAGGTGTTTTGGCGAGTTCAGCCTGGCTGTGCACTGGAGGCGTGTGCCATGCATGCATGTGCCTCCCGATTCCTTGAGCTGCTCTGAATTCACCCTTACAAAATCTTCAAACGCGGCAGCCGAGTTTTGCTGGCCCTCTTCCAGGACGGGCGGCATTCAAGTGGTATCTAATAAACTGGCGTATAGTATGTTTGATTATATAACCCGTTGCAATTATTGGTTATTTTTAATTGAGCTTTCAAGCTGTATGCATCGACTTCCACTTTTTCTCACCTCTGAAGACTTGTTTCCTTACAAACCAGGCTAATGTTGTCAGCTCACATGTGCTTGTCTAGCTGTCTGTCACTGCCATTCCTACCCTCCTGACAGCTTCTGAACTCATCCACCAATTTCAGCCTGGTTTGACACAAAGGTGGAAGTCTGCCTTCAGCAGGCAGCCTGGTGGAGGAAAAAGCCCTGTTTGTATAGCCAAGAAAGGAACGGTTTCTGTAGGAGTTTCATCTGCCAAAACACAGCACAACATAAAATTAGACGCTAATTCAAAGAAAATCAAACTGTATTAAAAAAGTCAACTACTCATGAATATTTCCCAAAACATATGAGAAACATAAATGTTACAAATAAAGAAGTTAACTGCAAAATATCGGGCCAAAAGAACATTATGGTTATTTGCTTACATAGGTCAAAGGAAGAAATAGATCAAATACAGACATTTGTCCAACCTTTATTCACTCATTTATACACTTCAAAACACATATATTAGTTACAGATGTGGTTACCACTTCTCTAATCCTGGAATAAAATTAATATTTTAACATATGGGTATGGTTGCATAATGTTTTAGCATTCTTTGTAGCACTGTGGTAGTATTTGACAAATTATTCAGAAAAGTATAACTTGTTTGTAGGCAGTGTGCTACATTTATATTAAGTTTAATAAGCAAAATAGTGAAAAGATGGTCAGGCATAGAGGGGCAAAGAATGAAGCTAATGAATTATCGATAATGTTTTGCTAACTGGAGTTGTTTACATGTCTGTTGCTTCAGACAGGTGCACGCTTAGCATGCGGGTGCTGCTTCACCCTAGGACAGTCCTGGTTTACATTTGTGCATTTGCAATTTTTAACATTTTTACAACTTTCAAAGCAGGAAGTTTTTATACTGTCCACACTTTCAGTAAGGAAAGAGATTGAAGTTAATTTGGGGAAAATTACTTTTTATGAATATTTGATGTAGTATTTATGAAAGGGATCTGTTTTGCCTTTCTTTTTTTTATAAAATTACAGTCTGGCCATGTGGAAAAAATAGCTTGTATGTAAGGGGCCATCATAGAAACAACTATAATAGTTGTAACAAAAATGTATTAACAATTTTTAAAAATCACTATTGTCATCCTTACATATAAGTTCCTAACTAGGGCTGTAATTTGCCATGCTTTTCTATTTCGAGTAGTGTTTTTTAAGTATTGTAGTCTTCTATTTTTCAGTATTAAATCTGAAACCATTCAGATAAAACCAAAGGGATTACATGGGGGATTCAAGTGGCAAAACTTGTTGCCTGCCGGTCGGAGGCATCCCATCTCCTTGGGGGATGGGGACTCCTGGTGCGTATACAGGGGTACAGGGTGAAGCTGAAATATGCACCGCTCCTCTCAGGCCTCTCTCTGAGGAGGCTTTTCACACATAGGTAATACAGATTTTTATGTAATAAACTATTTTTTTTCTGGTGCTCAATTATCCCATTCAGCGTTTAGAAAGGAAGGCTGGCTCTTCTGTGGGACAGAGTAGCTTGAGCTGTTTGGTTTTCTCTCTGTGGCCCATCTTCCCTTTTTTTTTTTTATTCATTTTTAAATTACATGGTTATTATCTGCGAAAATCATCAGCAGTGGAGTAGCCAATAACAAAATGCTGTCACTGGGCTCTAGAGCTAAGAGCTGAATGAGATAACCAGGGAGCAAGAAGTTAAATCTGTTACTGTTCTGCACCTGCCTGCAGATTCAGGTGGTGTAACATCAGCTACGCACTGCTCGTGTCAGGAAGGATGCTGCTGGCGCTGGCCGGTTACAAATTAAGAGCTGTAAAAAGTCATAGTTGTTTGGGAGGAGGGGGGATGTAAGCTTGCACTGAAGACTAAGTCAAGCTTATAGCCTGTGTGTTTTATTGCCCTCCCTTACAAAACAGAGGACATATTTACCAAAAAAACCCCACAACCCCAAACAAAAAAAAACACAAAACAAAAAAACACCAAACAAAAAACCACAAACAAACACACCCCAAACAAAAAAACCAACCACAACAGAAAACACAAATTAAAAAACCCCAACAAACAAGTTCACAAAGGCGTAATCTCCCAGTTTTAAGAAGGGAGCTACCTAAACACAAAGATGTGCTTATACTTATGTAGGATGCAAGTTCAGGGGTTGCTGAAACATAAATATAGGGGTTTCCTCTATTTGGAAGTAAGTATGCCTGTGTTACTGTATAGGAAGGTCTCTATATGAAGGAACAAGGGACCAGAATCAAGGCTGAATAAGCTCAGTTAACATTAATATTTTATGTAATAGGGTACAGGAAATTTAATCTTTCCAACAACGTGTCACCTGATGAGCGTGCAGTCACTACACCCAACAGGAGGAGGTGGGTGGGAAGCTGTTTTCTGATATTCAGATGCATTTTGCTATTGAATACAAGTCCAAATTGCCAACATAAAACTCTGAGAGCCCGGTGTGCTGCTGAATGGTATGACGGTAAGGGATTGCTTCCCACTCCAGTGTCATGGGAGCATTTGGAGCTTAGATATGGGCAGATACAACCATGTACAGGAAAAAGGTAGTGTATGGGTCCAAGTATCTCAATAATTGGAGCCTGGTGGTACGCTGCAGCCTCTGGAGGTTGGGAACTGCAAACAGTCAACCCCTGCTTGGGTTGGGGCCAAAAAGAGTCATTTTAAAGGAACTGGTGCTGTGATTTGTTAATTAAATCACACCCACATGCATAAATCCACAGGCAAACCAAGAAAATAAATACAAAGCAGAGCTTCCTTGCAAAAGATATTTCTTGCTGCTTTAGCTGGAGTGAAAACGGTGCTAAAGTATCACTGTATGGGGTTGACAAATATTTTTCTAAGTTTGGACTAGGAGCTTTCTTGTAAACCGCCCACTCTCCTCGCTGGATCAGGGTGGGCTGGAGCCAGCTGGCGCTGGCCCAGGGAACCGGTGCGCCAGGTCAAGCGGGAGATGTTCTGATTCCGCAGAGGCTGGAGCAGATCGTACAGCTCATCTCCCATTCTGCTTATTCACCTCCTGGAGCAAAAAATCCCTCTTTTGGGTACTACATGTCCCTGGGTATGGCAGGCTTGCAGCGTGTCCCAGCCACATTGAGCTTGGCCCATGCTGGGAGAGGGTTGCTGCTCTCTCAGCTGTCTAAGCGTGCACCTACATTCAGGCAACTGAATAGTGCTGTTGAGTTGATAAAATTAGAATCACAGAATGCCCTGAGCTGGAAGGGACCCACAAGGATCATCTAGTCCAACTCCTGTCCCTGCACAGGACAACCCCAAATTCACACCATGTCTCTGAGGGCCTTGTCCAAGTGCTTCTTGAATATCGCCAGGCTGGTGCCGTGATGCCTCCCTGGGGAGCCTGTTCCAGGGCTCCACCACCCTCTGGGGGAAGAACCTTTTCCTAATACCCAACCTAACCCTCCCCTGGCACATCTCCCTGCCATTCCCTCGGGTCCTGGCGTTGGTCACCAGAGAGAAGGGATCAGCGCCTGCCCCTCCTCCTCCTCCCCTTGTGAGGAAGCTGCAGACCGCCATGAGGTCTGCCCTCAGCCTCCTCTTCTCCGGGCTGAGCAAGCCAAGGGACTTTAGCCGCTCCTCGTATAGTTTCCCCTCTAAACCCTTCACCAACCCCGTGGCCTCCTCTGGACACTCTCTGGTAGCTTTATACCCTCAATGTCCTCTGGCGCCCCAAACTGCACCCAGCACTCGAGGTGAGGCCGCCCCAGCGCGGGGCAGAGCGGGACAATCCCCTCCCTCACCCGGCTGCAATGCAGGGCTCGATGCCCCCCAGGGCACGGCTGGCCCTCTGGGCTGCCAGGAACTAGCACACTTTCAAATACTTTGTTGAACCAGAGACAATGTGCATTGCATCTTTGTTTCTGAAAGAGTTGTTTTTTCCTTTCTGAAATTTTCTTTGCACGATCGCTTTGCCAAAAATAGGTTTATTTTGGGGAGTGTGACTGTAAATTGAATAGAGGATACCAAGTATTACTGTATTAAGTATACTATAAAGGAAGGTTAATTCATCAATTTCTTGATCTTCATTATTTATTCCATTTGCTTAGGATGTTTGATTTTTCTACTACCAGTAAAAAAATAAAAGCTTCTTATTTCAGAAGGGGCTATGAACACTTCCTTATTGCTAGTGAAACGTAATGTATGCTTTAACAAGCAAAATAGCTACTAGCTGCCCAAAACACATATATTCATTGTGTAATCAGCAGTTTCATATGTAAAATTAATACTTAAATGGTGCCAGGAGTATTAAAGTATGTAATTGTTATTATTTAAATGCCTTGAATTTATTTGGAACAGTCACATTTTTCTTGTATATATTTTAATTTTGTTTTCATAATCTATATTTTTAAGACATCCAGCACTTAGGCTATATGCAGTTGTACATGTATTAGCTGCTTCTTAATTTATTCCTGTATAGTCCAGTATTATTAAATTCTGTGGACTAAGAGACTGATCCTGTTCATTAAAATCAGTAGATGCGGTGTTGCTCTGTGTGTGTGTGGTGTCGTGCTTTTTTTGGTATATTTTTTCTTTGTAGGATCTATCCTTCAGCGTATAGCAAACTGATATATAAAGGGTCTGATCCTTTAGGCTTTACCTGGGGAAAACATCCACTGATGTCAATGCCTGAATAGGATCAGTCTCTTAAAAGGATAGTTTATTTTCTTCTGGAGAAAAATAATCTTACTCATCAAAGGTTTAGAAACAGCATCATGAAAGCCAAATTCAGCAAGTCTTTCAACCATGAGAGGTGTCAACCATCGCTGTGTTGAAGCGTAGCCTGGTACATACCAACGACCACTCAACCATCTCTCTGCTCTCTCGTCTTTATTTATTTTTGTACTCCAACTCTTATTGGCATCTAAAATCACTAATCTCTACCCATTACTGTTTTTGTTAACTTACAGTGATAACTGTGGCTCTGTTTTCATTAGGAGATGAAAGCCGGGAAATTAAAAAACAAATTACAGGGATGAGAAGATTACTGAATGACAGCACTGGAAGAATCTATCAACGAGTTGGCAAAGAAGGAGAAAAACTGAAGGAAGAGCCCCAAGATTTAGACTTAGCCTGGGCCCAGCGCCTGAATCCCGCTGCAGAGTCCCAGGCGAGCCTCCATCCTTCACAGAGCGGTGCATGGAATGAATTATCACCCCAAGCTAGCCATTTTTCAGGGCAATATGGAACCCGATCCAAAACGTTCCAAAATCAAACGCGAACCGTGGCATCCAATGGTATGATCTGCATTCGATACTGAGAACAGTACTTTTTTTTTCTCTCTCTCTTTGTACTGTACTAAATTTCTGCCTTTGTTGTGATGATTTATTGTACCGCTGCACTGAAATCAGTTATAGTTCAGAGTCTACAAAATGAGCACATAGTTATCACTTTGAAAAGGTGCGAAAGTGGGCATGGTGCATTCTGCTACCATCTGTCTTAGATTTTAAAATGGATTCCTGGTGATAGGACAGAATTACTCAGTGCTGTTACAGGCTTAATTTCTATACAGTACTTATTAAAACAGTTTTTGCCATTGTTATTAAATTCATAGCTAATTAAATGTCAACCTCTACCACTCCTCTTTGCAATGAGTAATGTAGCACTGTTGTGACACCACTTGCGGAGCAGGATTCTACTGACTTTCATAAGGAGAGGGCATCAGCCTTACATCTGCCTGCTGAACTTAAGGTACAAAATCCTGTCACAGCCTTAGGCTTTTATTCCAATGGGACCATTGGAGAAAAGAGATGATGGAGTCTGCCTATGAACTGCCTGCGCTAGAGCGTGGTCAATCTTGTACTGGCAGAGAATTCTGCCCTGAAGTAGATGGCAGTGTGCCCTTAAAATGCTTTTCTCTTGCTGTTTTAAGTCACAGAAAATTGAGGTTTTACTGCCAGATTCCTGAAGGTCTCCTTTAACGATCTAAATTCAATTCAGAAAGCTTTTCTCCTGATACTCAAGCCTAAATTTGAGGGGGGCTATATTAAAGGGGTATCTCAGTTCTAAATTCTGGAAAATAAAAAATTGTGAGATTGGATCTGAAAATATTATTAATTTCCAGTTGATTTTGCAGGTGTTCTTACTTCCCAATAGGAGGTTTTGCTGTGCATCCTTCTCTAAAGGCATCCAAGTTCTCATTGCTTGTAACAGTTAAAAAGAAAAAAAATACTATTATTATTCTCAGTATTGTCCTTCAGGAAGTACTGTCACTGCACTGACACAGATACAGCCCTAGGTTTCACCAGATCGACTGTTTCTCTGTAGAGACAATGATTCACACAGAGGTACCTGTTGACCTGGAGAAAGATGGTGCAGGAAGTCACGCTAATTTTATTTATTTCATAACACACAAAAAACAATAGTTGTGGGTTTTTTTAAAGATGCAGGTCCAGGGGAAAGGGGAAAACACTTGACGAGATTTATCATCCAAGTCTAAAACTGTGCTCTCAAAGTCCCACCGTAACAGCCTTCTAAACGTGGGAGGACCTGAAATTCATCACACATCTCCCTCTTTGCCCTGAGAGTCGCTGGGCACTGGCAGGGACAGTTCTCTGCATGCACAGAAGTGCCCAAGCCTGCACAGCTGAGATGCCTAGTTCCTGGATCCAGAAAGTAGGTGGAACAGCACCTCTATCCCCTCAGGGGCCTGATTCAGCATGTGAGCTGAAACGTGTTGACGGGATTTGGCCCCATATGCAAGAGAATGTCAGCTTTTAAATTTTTCATACAAGGAAGAAGGGTTTGGCTGATTTATGATCTACAGGTTGGAACAGTCAGTGAGACAGTAGAAGGGTTGGGTTGAGCGACCTCTGGGCTGATCACGAGGAATGTCCAAGCTCCCAGCCCTTGGGAAGTGCACCAGGAGGC
The DNA here is from genome assembly GCF_963921805.1 of Phalacrocorax carbo. Taxonomy (NCBI): domain Eukaryota; kingdom Metazoa; phylum Chordata; class Aves; order Suliformes; family Phalacrocoracidae; genus Phalacrocorax; species Phalacrocorax carbo. The sequence goes on along the minus strand of NC_087513.1, from coordinate 7,985,957 downwards.
ACCTTCCACCCCTCCCTCTGCAGCTGTCCTGCTGCAGGAAAGAATGCACTTTTTTAGGTTATTACACAAAGATGGGTGTGGGCCCTCTCCTCTGGCCACCTTTGAAAAGGCGACATGTATAGCTCTTTGAGAGCAAGATTTTAGGTGTCTGCCTCCAGTGGGGAGTTGTGATCCTGCTGGACAGTTTTGCTGCTTTGGCTCTGAAGCCCAGTCTCTAGGAAAGGCTGCATTCTGGGCTGTGAGCAGGCTCTGAAACTTCTCATCCAGCACACAGCTCTCCTGGGTGGCCGTTGCAATGTGCCCCATCCCCTCCACCCCATGCATTGGGAGTCTGAGTATCTAACTCAGTAATTTAGATGTTCTTCGGAGGATGGACAAATTCCTTGAAAGCTGGGTGTAGAAATGCAATAAAATATCAAAGGAGATGATACCCCTTGGTACTTGCTATGGTGTTTAAAGTCATCTGAGCAAAACTGTTCAGGTAGGACATAAGGTTATTGCCTGGGGCTGTCAGGCCTGGGTCATTACCGGGGAGATGTCCAGGCATCTGTTGCAGGCAGTGCGAGTCTGGGAACAGTTTCTGTCCATTGGGTAGATATTGTATAGGAAGCCAAAATGTATGTTGTAGGCTGTGTGAATTACTCAGATTTGAATGTAATAGGGATCTAAGTCCAACTAACTAGCATAATTATCTACTTGCATGGTAAATGCAGTTCAAGGAAAGGCTGGAATGGGTGTTCAGTAGGTGCTGGTATAGAAAGCAGTTGTGAAAAAGGTATCGGCAAAAAGAGACAGAGAGAGAAAAGGAAGAATGAGGGGAGCCTAGGAACACACTTGAAAAGCCAAGTGACTTATTCCAAACTGGATTTAAGGTGACGGTTCCACAAGTCAGGAAGTTAGGTAGGGGCCTGTGACCCACTGCATTTAGTGGAGGCCTCTTGGGGCTACAAACAGCGAGTAGCATGCCTGCCCTATTAGAGACAACAAATTCATGGAGTCTGTCTAAAACATTTTAGTTTCTTTTCTTGCCTTGTATAGCAAATCCGACAGTGATGCAGCAGCTGAATTGCTTTTCAGTTACGTCGAGATCGTTTTCAGCGGTTTGCACTTGCATGCTTTTCAGATAGAAACTTGTGGTAGCAACGTTACACCAGGCGAATTCACTCTTAGCAGATCCGGCTGCAAGAACCACTGTCCTGGACTGCTTGCTGCTCACTCAGGGAAGCAACTAATGTATTTGTGTCGTCTCCTCCTCTCAATCATACAAGCCGGTATCAAATTTGCCTGCTGGCTAGCTTCCAAAAGAGAGGGAGATGGCTCTTTAAAGACTCCTTCATAAAAATAAAAAGTCTGTTCTCCTTTTAAAATTAAAAATTGATTTATAACAAGTTGGAAAGGGTTGCTTTTGTCCTCTAAAAATGATAAAGATAGTGCTTGGAACAATGACTGAGAACACTCTACAAGATGTTTCTTACAACACAGTAACTGATCAGAGGAGGGAGGATAGAAAGAAAATAAAAAACCCTCATGAATATGTATGAATTCAGTAGAACCCTGCTTTGATTTGAAATATTGGTGGTCTCTTTTCCCATTTCCAGTACCTATAGTAGATTTACATGGGTAATTTCTATCAATGCTAATGGGGATTATAATGTAAATCCCGCATGCCTCAATGGGAAAATAGGCCCTTTGGTTTTCCATCAGGAGCCTGCATGCCTGCGTGCTTTCATTAGGAATGTGTTATATTGCAACAGGAAAGATGTACAGGTATTTACTGATACAATTTGTCCAAGTTTTCACGTGCAATTCACCATGATGTAGGGGCTTTGTTAAGAAGGCAACAAAAGCCACCAGCCCTGTCTGCCAGTGTAGTCCTTCAGATGCTATTTCCAGAGGCCCACTAGAATATTGGATTCTGATCACGAGAGAGGATGGGCCTTTTCCTGAGGAGCTTATTAGTCTAAAACAACTGAGAAAGCACTGGAGGAAGGATATTCTTACTATGTATTTGCCTTTTATTAATAAAACTCCTGATCCTCTGGGACTCCATTTCTGGGGTACCCGCTTGTCTTACTAAAAGGTACAGGGTTATGCTGATGGTATTAAATTATAAGTAGCGTTGAACCTCATCTACTTAAAAGTCTACCTTTAACAAATAGTTAAAGGGCGTTGGTGGAGCCAAGCTGAGGAATTCCAAGTAATCTGGTGTAAAGCTAAAGATAACATTTTTTTTCCCTCTGTACCTGTTACAATGGGCCAAACACTTTATGGACCATTGAAAAGATAAAATCCCATCCGTGCCCCAAGGAACTCTCAGTCTGAATAGACAGCGTACAAAGGAAGGGCGAGATCAAACTAGGCAGAGTCCTGCTGAGTCAGTAACCTGTTTTTTGTTTTAATTTCAGGCTCTCAGCCTGTTTTTCAGGTCACTTTTTACTTTTAAAAAGTTGTAGTTACAGCTGAAAAAGCCAGTGGAACTATCGCATTCATATTTGCTAGATTTGCAGAGATTCCTAAATTGCTCCGTTTATCTTAATGCAGTATTTACAGTTTCTGTCCATGGATGCTGTTTTAAAATACCAACATTTGTAATTGCAGTAGTGTGGACAGTCTAAATATCTGAGGAAAGGAGGAGAGCGACACCCAGAAGATGTCAGCAATCATTAAGTGACACTTCAGTTTAGTTTCAGAAGTAACTCACTGTTGGGAGAACGACCACCAGTTTGCTCAAGTCTGGTAGATGTTACATCAGAGCTGAAGGACTCAATGGAAGGAGGTAGAGAACAAGTGTCTGGGAAGGGAGATCTGAGGATGGAGGGACACACTGGAAGAACTAGGAAAGGGTGGGAGTGATGCAGCGCTGGCCAGATTTTCAGCCACTGCAAATGAGGATTGAAATCAGGGGATCTGTGTGGGTCTGACATCAGGGGAGCTCTGATGAAAGAACACAAACTAAATCTAAAAAGGTATTATAATAAACTGGTTTGGCTTCAGAGGAAAGCAAAAGTAATAATGAAAAATGGGAGGATTTATGAGCAAAGATTAAATGAGTTGCTTATGTTCACTTCAGCTTGGTGATGATTAAAGGGCACCTGATAACTGTCAAGCTAAGGAAGAAAAAGGGAAATACACTCTCTGAAGTCCACCACGTGTGACACCAAGCGAGATTATGTTTGTTAGATCCATTTGTACCTATCTTCATAAAATGACCATCCCTCCTCTTGCATGCTTTGATGAGCAGTAAAATAGCCATCAATTTAAATGACTGTAAGCACATTTTGAAATGAAAGGGGGCGCATCCCATCTGGCCTCAGTTTCAAGCAGATACTGCTAGGTGCTCTGTTGAATTTTGAAATTTATATTTCTAGTGTTACAGCATTTTAAACTAAAGCACAGGATACAACTATTCAGCTAAAGCTTGAAATCTCCGAACTGTTACAGCCTGTCCTAATGCCAGACCTACGATGCAAAACTTCTGGAAAGCAAAGCAGTAAATAAAAGCACTGCTAAGGGCTAGAACTAGAAGTGTGTAAATTCAGTTAAATACTAGTAAGAATTACTAGAAAACAAGAATCTGTTGAACTGCTGTATTCATTTTCAAACGGTAACTATGGAAAGTCCATTTCATAGGTCACAGTGCTGGCAAACATGCCATAGAAAACAAACCCACCCTAGCAAACAGAAGGGCAGATCTGAAAGCCTTCCTTGCTGGTGGTTCTTTTCCATCCTGTTTTTTTCTTTTTTTTCCTCCAAATAGGGGATTTTATTTTCATTCTCAATTCTTCACATGGTAAAGAATCACATGTAAGATTCAAGCAGTTTAAAAATTCTTAGGCCTCATTTAATGTGCAGTGTAAACCTTTATTACGCAGACTGTCTTCATTCTTTGTAAGACTGTTCTGGGAGATGGGCTTTTTTTGTGTGTGTGTGATAAAGTGAGTATGTTTATAATGAGGTTTGGTGCTATTGTTATTCAAGATAGACTAGCCTGACAATAGAGAGCCCTGCTGTGAAGAGTGCATTGTATTCACGCTCTGAGCAGTCTTCTCCAGCCCATGTAACATTGCATCCCCTACTGTATATAATTGCACATACTGGTAATTGGATAAAACCTAGTGGCCCCTTCCTCTGAAAAGGGACCATGTTGAATATTATTCTCTTTCTTGCTTTGGATCTAATTTCACAATCAGGTATATTGATAATAGTTTCAAACGCCTGCTGGTAATTGTTGTTTAGGTGGTTTTGTGTAGTTTACATCATCTCTCCCCCATTTCATTGCTCTCTCTTTCAGGAGAAATCCCAATGGTGAATTCATCAGTTGGACCAAACTGCTGTACATGTAATTGCCAGTCAACCCTACAGGCTATTCTTCAAGAGCTCAAGACCATGCGAAAACTGATGCAAATTCAAGCAGGTACAGTGACCGGTCCCATACATGCATATCCATGGCGAGCACCGTCTTGTTAGGAGGAATGGTCTAGTAAGACAGAAATATATCTGGAGACACAGGAAAATCTGGACTGTTTCCTGCTCACTTGACATGTTGTTCAAAGTCAAACTGTCCAGGCTTCTTGGAAATGTAATTTTTACTTCTCAGATCCTTCCCTGTAACATAGGATATTATCTTGTAGGAATCTTTTAAGGCTAAATTAAAAAAAAAAAACCCTAATGTTGTTAGATACTCTAGTAATGGGAGCTGGGTGGGTAGGTCAATATGTCACAAGCATCCCCAGTTTGTTTTCCCAGTGTATTCATTCAGAGGTGCAAATGCTACTTTTTCTGTTACCTGAAAGAAAACTGGAAGGCCGCTTAAAGTTATTATATAACACTTCATTCAAAGATCTTTCAAGTTACAGCTCCGTGGTACCCTAAACTGAGCTAGACACTGCATGTTGTGGCCTCCACACCTCTTCAGGCTGGTTTACCAGTTCTTGCTACTGGCTGAACCAGCAATAATCTGTTCATTGGGGAAAACTATTGACTCTAGTTTTCTGCTAGGTTAGGAGCTGAAACAGAACAGTGCAGAGCCAGAAGAGCACTAGAGACAGCAAGATAACGAGACCGTGGCAGCTAGGAGTTAGGTAGGTCATCGTAGGCTGCTGTGAAGCTGCAGCCTCTGCGCTTCTTAAAAATTAGTGTTAATACTAATGAGGAGTTGGAGACATGGGAGATTTTGTCAGTTGAGTTGCCCATCCATCACGATGGGGAGTGGAGCCATGGAGGTTTTTCTCTTAGAATAGCTGGATAAGATCTCTGTAAGAAAAGGGAGTGTTGAGTAACTAACTAAAATATGGGTGGAGTGAAGGGCTGACTAAACTCCTTGTCTCCACGGCATATAATGCTTGAGTGAGCTACAGGAAGGATCAGACAGGTTTTGTAATATCAGTTGATTCACGTAAAAATGCTTTTCAAAAAGTCATCGATTTTCAAAACGGTACGTGAAGGCCCAGTTTTACCGTTTTTGCTGGGGCAGGGAATTCTTTGCACAGTTGCGCTGATTGCACTGGAATTACATGCATGATTAAAAATGGCGTTTGGGTGAATGGTACAGAACTGGGGTTTATGGCAGAAGAGCCGGCTCCTCAATAGAAGGAATATTTCTTATTTATTCTGTATCTCCAGTATAAGTACCTTGTTAATGAGGGAATCTCTTGACGAAAAAGCCTGGGAATAGTTCATATTTTCCGGTAGGAAATGATGGTTTTGCATGGAAAAAAAAATAATTTGGCACTTTGTTGCCAAAAGAAAAAAACTAAAGTGCAAACATATAAGTGAAAGTGTAATAACTTATTTTAGTATTCAAACACTGTTCTGTCTAAATAGTAAACTACAAATTACAGTCTTGTAAATCCTTGCCAGAAATGAAATATCCCAGAAATCTTTTGATAAACAGTATTCTGAGGTTTGGGTTTTTCCTTGAGCTTTGTAGATGAGGACTATTTGTAGTTGAGTCGTAGCTTGAATGAATTTGATTTGCATGTGTAGCACTTTTGGCTTTTTTTGTTTTGAGCTTGATCTTCCTGATTCATCCAGACATATAATTGTACCTGCATAGCATTCTGCTGGAGGACTCACTCACATTGATACAGGTTCAGGATTGGTGCCTTAATTTATGCAAATGATTGCAGATACTGGAAAATGCAAAACCTTGGTAAATATAAAATATGGTCTCTGAGATTTCAGACGTAACACATGAACTGTCAGTTTCTGTGTATAAACAAAACAAACTGATGCAACTTTGGGTTACTTTTGTCCCAGAAATTAAACTATGGAATAGTGTTTTCACTCATTCTTGAGATAATGGTACTTGAAATGTTCTTGCTGAGCTAATTAGCTTGGTGACTACATTCATAAAAATAACTGTAATTGCATTAGCACTTGTATTAACTTACTTTATCAAGAAAAGTTGCTCAAAGACAATGAGATTCTCAGTCATTCAAGAGGGTATACAAATTAATCATTGCTTAAGTCCTTTGTGTCACCAACCATCCAGTGGTCACTAGGGAGAAGAACCATGTATTCCTAATTTTCCTAAAATGCTGTTCATCAGTATGGCTTGAAAAACCTCATAATGGAGCTCAGTGTCATTATCCCCGTTGTACAGATTGGAAAATTTTGCAAAGGTGATAAAATGTAACTTTCACATGCACAGTCCTAAACCCCGTCCCACTTATCCAGAAGATAAGTTCATTATGTTGGCAGTTTAATGATGTGTCTGTGTGGTTATACACGTGCTTTTTTCTATAAATCTAATTCATTACTTTCTTTTATTCAGTTGGGACTCAAACCAGACAGCAGTCTCCTGTTCCTCTGATTTGCACGCAGAAGTCAACAATATCAAGAAAGAGAAATAAAAAGAAAAAACTGCCCCTCAAAACTGTTGAACCAGTTACCATGAATAAGAAACCCAACACTGCAGAGAACGAGAAGAAGCTATCAGCAAACTCGGAACGATCGAGTCTGCAAGCAGTTGAACCCCCCCTAAAACCAGAAACCCCTGTTTCAGGATTTGGAATTATCCTTGAATCAGCTTCATCAGATGTAAGTTAATATTTTAATATGCAGGATCACAGGATTTTAAAGCACTGATTCAGGAGAATCAATACTCATACCAGCTTGAGTGTGTTCCCTCTTCTTGTTAGAATAAACAAGAAAATCTTGGGTAGGGTTGAATGGAGGTGGTGCGGTTAGATATGGGGAGCGCTGATTACAAAATTTTGGGATTTTCTTTTCGACTGAGTGCTGATTACACAATTTTGTTGGGTTTTTTTTTTCAACTTTCATGACCATGTAGTTTTCCCTTGAGTTCAAGGCTGCCTGTTGTTTGAGCCTGCAGTGGAAACTTGTTCTTCATCTCTCCTGTTGCTAAGAGCCACCATGAGATCAGGAGCTGTGAAAAGCACTACGTGTATAAACCATTCACTGTCATTTGCTGATGAGCACACGTAACACGTAGCCCACACGTGTGCCCTTATCCTGCCAAGATGTATTTATGTGCTGTGTTTCATACCTGGGTGGTCCCACTGGCATCAGGGGACTCCTCACCTCTATAAAGTTCATACCTCAGTCTTTGATGAATTGGGTCAGTTGGTATTCATTGCTGTGGTTGCCAGATGAGGGCCTTGATGCTGTTGATGATGTCGGTGTCATTAAGGGGGCCAAAATTTGCCACTCTAAATGTACGTACTTTTCTCATGTAAAATTGCAATAAGTGTATTTTCTTGATTCATGTAACATGTACGCATTGATAGAAATTTCATGTATCTGGCAGCTGATTGGCTTTGTTTAATGACCAAATAGATGTCATCTGAACCAGTTCACTGATGAGTAAACTGATCATTAATTTCTCTAATATATTTTTAATTTTGAGCAGGCAGTTTCCAATTTCCTAAGTACTATGAGCTAGAAAAACGTAATTAAATTCAGTATCAATAAGCGTAAATGAAAACAATGCAGCAGATAATATTCTACCTTTCTGGAAGTGGGAACTAATAACAAAAAAGAGCAGTCACGATAATTCAGTTATATAGATGCAAGCCACACCACTAATTAGATTGCAGTCTCATGCCACAGAGTCAGTGTAGTGATACAGAGTAACTAGTTGGATGCTTTTTCAGAGGTTTTCCTTTTGTAGTTTTATGCTTAATAATGTTTGAGGGAATGGTTTGGGGAGGGGCTGGTAATTTATCTCCAGTGTGCAATTTGTGCTTATAATTTTTCTTTGCTCGTGGCACTCTTTTCAGCTTGAAACACGGTTTTGAAAACAGTTTTGTACTTGTGGTGGAATTTAATTTGGCTTTATGAATGTGTTCCATCGCTGAACACAATTCTTTGTAGGTGCCAATTTGACCTAAGAAAAAAAAGAAAACATGTGGCTCATAAATCAGGTCCTCATCTTCCTTCCTGTGCTTTGGCTCCTGCTTGCCACAGTAGTTGTTTGACTAAATTTACACAGCCAGAACCCTGAGACAAACAAATTGATTTTGTTTTGTCTTTGGAAAGAAAACAGCTGAGTTCTGAAAATAGATATATTTAACAGTGAAAATAAAATGTGACCTTAAACATTTTGAGAAGGCTAAAGAAAGTCACTTCTTTCAGAATGAATGGCGGTATTATCTTTTTCTGTTTATTCATAAGCATCTCTAGTGTGTTCACGACAGTGTGCCTGAAGAAAATGAAAGACATTTTACGCAGCACCATAAATAAATGTCCCCTTGAGAATATTGCAGGGTTGTCTGTAGTGCGTGCTGTGTCATACGCCACGACTGCCAACAGTTGTTTTGCCAACATTTATTGAAATTTAAGAAAAATCTCGGTTTAATGTGTATAAAATTGGGGCTACCAAAACCAGTGCAATTAGTTCAGGCTTGCTGAGATGAAATACTGCTACTTGTAGAGGTGGAAAAAGTCTTTGTGAGACCAACTCTTAATCTGGCCCAGGAGTCAGAGAACCTGCTTTTTAAATGTAATGATCTGTTACTCTTAGTTAAACTTTCTTGTGTTTGTTTTACTGTTATAATATTTCATTTATAACAATCATTTCTAATCGATGTAGTACAACCTACTAAAATGTTTAGGATTAAATCTAATTCTCTGCCTGTTAATTTTAGCACAGCAAAAGCCTTTGGCATTCGGGTCTCATTTATTTCATTGTATACGAATAGTTTATCCACCAGTTCCTTATGCCGTGATCATTATCTACTAACAAATGCATTTCCTTTTGAGAAATCACAGTCAAACTGATCATAAAGTTCAATTAGGTTCTGGTTGTCTTTGACTGAAGAATAGTTTACTACTAAAGGAAAGCAAGAATAAATCAGCATTTGCCTTCCAATTATTTCACAGATATACAAATTTATGCCTATATTGAGAATAAAATAGTCAAAACTAAAATAATATTGACTCCTCCACACTGGTGCACTAGTAAGGTTTGAAATGTATTTTACAGCTGTATTAGTGAAGATGATTTGTCTGCTCCAGGCATCTTGTATCATCAAGGTCATCTTAGATTGCTATCGTAAGACCCAAGACCCAAGTTACAGAATAGGACAGGATACCTTCATCACCGTGACAACTACATTCTGGTTTTTGATTAACATGAAGTAGAATTTTTCCCAAGTTATAAACTTGGCCCACGTTTATTTACTCTTGAAAATCTTTTCTGTCACCAGAAAGTTTAGAAGTAACATATTAAAAACCCACCTACCTCAGAAGATTGTCAAATGTCAAATAGAGTAACTCTGACTGTTTTGCTGGATCCAGCATTTTGAAAGTTCTCAAGGTAAAAAACAACTTTTCATCTGGAACAAGCTGAGAAACTTATGTGCTTTTTAGATTTATTTTTATTACTGTCTGTGTATTTTAAGGTTCTTCATCCTGGCTTCTCAAAGCATTGTAAGCTTCAGTTTTATCACACAATACACATGCGTATCCAGTGATAGTGTATGCTTTGAAAATGTTGTGTTTGCTGTAACTCTCTTGATAATGATTTTAAAAAATCCGTGGGAAAAGAGTTACACAGGAAAATCCTTCTGAGATTGGCAGCACTTTTTTCTGTCTAGACACAAGGCATTTGCAGGTGATTTGATGGGAGGTGGCATTTGCTCTTGCTCTGCAAACGTCTTTGAAAATGCACCATCACTGGTGGATATATTTTCATATAGGGAAAAAAAGAGCACGTTATTAGAAGCAAGGCTAAGGCTGTAATGTTCGCGTATTTTCTCACACGGTGACCACTGATTTTTTTCCCCCCTTGCGAACTTCCAGATAATATCTGAAAAGTTTTAGTTTATTTCTGATGTATCTTCATTCTAGATAGATAATTATTCCACAAGACATCTTGCATAAGTGTTTTATGGTAGTCATAGAAAAAAATACTGTAAATATTGTTACTGTAATTTCTGATATGTACAGACAGGGGCAGCAAAAAGACTCTTAGTAAGGGGACTTCCTTGAAGGCCTTCGTCTGCTGTGGCCCACAGCATACTTGAGGCGAGACTCTTGTGAAATACCAGATCATTTTGTTCACTCTTCTTCCCCTCCATCTCACTTTCTGGCAATGGCCTAAGTCCCTGTGATTCACCACTGAGGTTTTTTGTGCTGAAACAAGCTGTCTATCTAACATCATCCTCTTCTAAGGATGCATTTGGAAAATAGGCAAAGGAGGGAGAAATGGCTGATCAGCAAGCGCTGGCCCCAAGGGCAACCTCAAACTCATCATCTACTCATATGGGCCATATCTGCGCTGGAAGCCCTCTTGGGAAACCACGTAGAACGGGCTGGTAGCCCTGCAGTTGGCCGTCTTGGAAATGCCTGGATGCCCCACAGCGCACTTGTTCACATCATTTGACAGTGAAACAAGTCCATAAAACAGATAAATGTCCAAAAAGCTTCCCATAGGAGTATTGCTCTGGGCTGATTTTCTGGTTTGTCATTATTATCCAGTATGGAAAGGTACCTCTTTTCTTTTTGTTAGCTGTACGCCTAGAAATAATGTCAGTAATTGTTAACTATTACAGTGGCTAGACATGAGTATGATTATTTGATTTGCCTTTTAAGGTGCTTATTCACTGATGGGGTTTGATTTCAATGAAGTAGGCGGCTGTGTTACTGAATAGCTGGGAAAAGATTCATGGTTTGATTAAGTGATTGTAAAGTTTCACCAGATGCATGATTGAAGCAAAATAGTGTATTTGAATGTTCTTTTAATTAAAACATTTGTATTCTTTTGGTAGCCAGAAGTGCAACTTGCAGAAGGCTTTGACGTCTTCATGCCGAAATCTCAGCTGGACTCTATATTATCAAACTATACTCGCTCAGGAAGTCTGCTTTTTAGGAAGCTGGTCTGTGCATTTTTTGATGACAAGACTTTGGCTAACTCTTTACCAAATGGCAAAAGGAAAAGAGGGCTCAATGACAACCGGAAAGGACTAGACCAAAATATTGTGGGTGCAATAAAAGGTATGTTTTTTGCTTTCTTCCATATGTGTAATTAGAACATATTCTCAGCTAAGGAGCGTGTAAGGGGATTAGAATTTCTGACGTGTGTTAGGTCTATTAAAATATGCAGTCTTATTTTTATTCCCTTTCATTCACTTGTTAAAAATAGCTTATACGGGGACAGCTTGTGTTAATTTTAAGCCAATGAAGTCAGGCTCTACGGTGAGAATCTCAGTGCTCGTATAATTTTTTTCCACGGATATCAGAGGTGCAAACAAATCTTGAAAACATACTGACAGTGTAACTGATCCTCTTCAGTCAAAACTCTGAGGCTTGCACTGCATCTGACTGTGCCTGCTCTGTAAATAGTTTAGTAGTTGGTGGCTGGACTGGGGAGAGATGGAGAAGGACAACACTGGGACTGAGATGAGTTTGATGGTGGTCCTTCCCTTGTGGGAGCAAATTTCTTAGTCGGTGTGAGGATCCTGTACTGGGTGTTTTTTCTTAGCGATCACTGCTTTCTTGCTTCCAGAGAACATGTGTGCCTTCAAACTCTGTGATCACAGCATATAAAGGGCTGGTGTTAGGCCAGAGATTCTGAACAGGATTCTATCATTTTGAAATTTGATATAGTGGGGAAAATACCCAAGTTACCAAAAGACAGGCTGTGTTGCAAAGTAGAGGCTGTGACTCATCCTGAGGTACAGATTGCTAACCTGGGAGACATAAGGCAATGGGAAGAGCTTCAGTAAGTACATTGGCAGCAAAAGGAGGCAGGGGAACCTTTCACAACCACCTCTGTGTCCACTTTTGGCCTCTGCTCCCATGCAAGAAAGACATTGACTTACTGGAGTGAGTCCAGTGTAGGGCCATCAAGACTTATGGTACTGAAGCAGGTAAGTGGTGAAGCATGTATGTGAAGTGACATATGAGGAGAGGCTGAGAGAACCGGAGAGAAGGTTCAGGAGAAACCTCATTGCTGTCCACGACTACCTAATGGGGTGGTGTAGAGAAGATAGAGTCAGACTCTTCTCAAAGGCACAAGAGGCATTCGACACATGGAAAATTTCAACGTGATATAAAGAAAAGCTTTTTCAACATAAGGGTGGTTGAATAGTGGAACAGGGGCTCAGAGGGGCTGCAGGATCTTCATCCCTGGAAATATTCAAAACTTGACTGGTTGCAGTCCCGAGTATCATGATCTAGTTGGCCGTGCTTTGAGCAGCAGGCTGGACATGGACACCTCCAGAGGATCCTTTCAACCTGTGCAGTTCTGCAATTAAGTCTGTGTTGTGGCTGTGTCATAGTCCCAATACATCTTAGCGAGTGTCTGGCAGACTTTCTTACAGTTACACTTATAATTAGGTTTCAATCACAAACACTTTTTTATATTGTCTTTTCTTGAGCTCAATAATCTGCAAAAATCCAAAGTTGAATTCACTCCATCTGTATCTCGTTCTTCCTTAAAAGCTTTAATAAATAAGTTAGATGGAAGAAAAAAGGAGTTCAAAATTACTTTTAAAAAAAAAACACTCTAATTTGAGCAGCACTGTGATAAAAGAAATGTTTTTCAGGAGATGCAACAACGCTATTAAAATAGCAGTCGTTACCCACTGGAGAGAGCGATGTTTCTCAGTAGCTAAGCTCGTATGACCAGAGCAAATTTTGAACCTTGGTTTAACCCCTTCCCTCAAGCCTGGGGGGAGAGAAAGGAGGGAGTTGTAGTTCCAACAGATAAATTTCATCTGTGATGGTACTACTAGGTACCCCTGTAGTAACAGTGATCTTTATTGGCATTTACAGTATTGCCCAAATGCTAGTGCCTGATCCCTGATAGGGGAGCCCACCCCTAAAAGCTGTGATGGAGTAAGATGCCAAGGGCTGACATCCTGTGGATCTTTACTCAGCCTGGCTCCAATAGCACCCTTCTTCCCTTCAAAGAACTGGCCTGTCAGGCACTGTGGTTTCATTTATTCCAAGAAATAACTGAGCCAGTATGAAACCTCCACAAGAACAACATCATGTTGTTTGTGTTATTGTCATTAGGACATTCCTCTACCACGTGCCCAGATATCCTTTAGTGGCACTTTTAGTCCTTTTCCATGACAGAGATACAAAAGTGGAGAAAAGGCTACATTCATGACAAAAATGAGCAGAGAACTTAAAGGAGGGACTGTTTGCTTCAAATTCACTCTTCCTGTCTGAAAACATTTTAACTGCCGTCCTTACAAGTAATTTAATGCTTCTGCAACAGGATGATTAGCCGGGGAGAAATCCTCTCTTTTGACTTCGGGTATTCAGTGGCACTTGTTGAATCAGTTGCAGTGTTTCTCCTGGAAAATCAGTTTCCCTTGTGAGTCGCATCAATCTTACACTCAGAACTGGGGGAAAAAAAGAAAAAAAAGAGATCAGAAGTGGTTATTTTTCCTTTATGTCATTGACTAGCAATCCAGCCAGTGATGTCTTTCCCTGCAGAAGTCAATGAACTGTGTTCAGATGTATGTGTGATGTGTCCCTCAGAGACCAATACTATTAAATATCTCCATCGATGATAGAGGCAGTGGTTTCTAGTGCACCCTCAACAAGTTTGCAGGTGACACTGAGCTGAGTGGTGCAGCTGATTCACTAGAGGGAAGGGATGCCATCCACAGAGACCTTGACAGCCTTGAGGAGTGGGCCCACGTGAACTTCATGCAGTCCAACAAGGCCAAGGGCAGGGCCCTGCGTCTGGGTCGGGGCAGTCCCAGTATCGGTGCAGGCTGGGGGATGAAGGGATTGAGAGCAGCCCCGCGGAGGAGGACCGAGGGGCACTGGCGGGTGAAAGGCTGGACATGTGTGCGTGAGCCAGCAATGTGCCCGCGCAGCCCAGAAGGCCGGAATGTATCCTGGGCTGCATCCCCAGCAGCGTGGGCAGCGGGGCGAGGGAGGTGACCCTGCCCCTCTGCTCCGCTCTGGTGAGGCCCCACCTGCAGCGCTGCGTCCCCTGGAGCCCTCAGCACAGGAGAGACATGGACCTGTTGGAGCGCGGCCAGAGAAGGGCCACGAAAATGATCCGAGGGCTGGAGCACCTCTGCTGCGAGGACAGGCTGGGAGAGTTGGGGTTGTTCAGCCTGGAGAAGAGAAGGCTGCGGGGAGACCTTATTGCGGCCTTTCAGTACTTAAAGGGGCTTATAAGAAAGACAGAGAGGAGTTTTTACCAAGGCCTGTAGTGACAGGACAAGGTGGGAATGGTTTTAAATCAAAAGAGGGTAGGTTTAGATTAGGTATTAAGAAGATACTCTTTACTATGATGTCAGTGAGAGACTGGCACAGGTTGCGCAGAGAAGTTGTGGATGCCCCATCCCTGGAAGTGTTCAAGGTCAGGTTGGCTGGGGCTCTGAGCAACCTGATCCAGCGGAAGGTGTCCGTGCCCATGGCAGCGGGGTTGGACTAGATGATCTTCAAAGGTTCCTTCCAACCAAACCATTCTGTGATTCTATGATATAGGAGGTTGTTAGCACTGTCTAGCTCAGGACTAGAAAGGGGAGGCCCCAGATCTCCTGCCTCCTTCCTATTGCATTCCCATTCTGGTATTGCCCACATTGGTGTTTGTCTAACCACACATTGAGCAATCAAAGCTATTTTGATTTTCAATCAAGAGAACAAGCAAGTTAGAGAAGCACGTTAACATATTGGCTCTCCAAGTCTGCCAAACTTTGGCTTCCTGTGCAGGCGACAGCGGGCAGTAGTCATAATTCCCACAGTAGGCACCTGCGCTGGGTGTCCTGGGTACATCCTGGTGTCACAGATTGTCCCCTGGCCCTGGTCACAAGCAAGAACTGCAGGTGCGTGTTTGAAGTAATCAGGACTCTTAAGTCATTGCTCAGGTTACCATTGTGTCAGGTACTTCATGGATTCTGAAGGGAAAGATTATTTCTACCTTCAGAGGGACCTTAATTGTTGCAGATTGGACACTGGCAATGTGTGGGTCTGTACTGACTTCTTTGGGAATCCCTCAGAGTTGGTCTGACGTCCTCGCTGATCAGACTACAGAGGAAAGTACTGCTAATGCCTTTCATGTAATGGTTTTGTGAAGTTGTTAGCACGGGAGGAGTTTGGAGGGTGTGATTACTTTCGGTCCCTTTATGCTACCAGCTAGTGCTGTTTCAAAAGTGTGTGTACTGAAATTGTCATTTTTTTGTCGCATGCTTCTCCATCCCGTTCATGTGACATTTATTTTCAAGGATTACAAATTCCTTGAGCTGGGACCAGTTTTATTTTTCTTTGTTTGCCAGTCATAATTGGACACTGGGCTCTGAGACCTCTGACCAAGACTACAACAGCAATACTAACAGTAATAATACTTCTATTTCTGCTCATTTGTTTTTTGCACACCTCTCAGTTTTATGATGAAAATCAATTGCATCAGTTTCCCTCCGTTTATAATTTTGTACTTTTGCTATAACAGTGCTAGGTTTGCTGTAAATATGGAATTAAAGGTAATGTTGACCCTCTATGTACCATTTTTATGAAATATAAAATCGGACCTGTAGGATACTTCTTTTTTGTCAGTGATGGCTTTTTTTGTAGTAGCTTTATAAAAATTCGATTCCATCTGGTTCGGCAGTATGAGAACTGTAGAAATTTCCGCAGTGGTAGGACTTCTATCTTTTATCAGTTTGCCAGCAGCCTTAGGAACCTGACCAAGAGGCCACCAAATGACCAGATCTTCAGCTCTCTACTTGTACCATATGGAAGGCAGCATTTATAAGTGCCTGCCACATATGGAGACTCAGTTTGAAGTACCCTGTTATTTTTCTGTGATGTTTTTGTGTGAAATTAATGAATGGAAGATGTCAGGTGCAGACCGTTTCTCTGGGTTAGGCTTTTATAAGTAGTAGCTATGATATTACTGTGATATTAATACACACAAATGACTTCTGAATGATAAACTTCTGAAAGGCTGAGTTGGACTCTGTTCTTGCAATCCTAGATTTGGCCATTTAAATGCTTTTTGATACGTGGATGATTTGATATATTTTGTTTACGATCCTCTCCAGTCTCCTTTTCTCCATTCTGGTGGCACATTTCAAAAAGATGGTATCTTTTTATTTCAGTCTTTACAGAAAAATACTGCACTGCTAACCATGTGGATAAACTTCCTGGTCCTAGGGACTGGGTCCAGATTCTTCAGGATCAAATTAAACTTGCAAGAAGAAGATTAAAAAGAGGTTTGGGTATGTATAAAAATATAAGGAACAACATGTGAGTGTGAGATTAAAAGCTGAGAGCCTTTGTATCCACAGAAGTGTTATTCTTGTTGACTGTAGAGTTGTACATTTTCACTCTATGAAAATTAGACCTCTAAGATTTTAGCAGGTTTCTGTGTAAAGTCCAGTGTTTCCATATGTTTGGTGTGGTAGCAAGTTTAGGAGCTGTATTTGCAGGCAAGTTAACTTTGAGTCTTTCTCAAATGTTGTCTCTAACCCCTTTCCATTAGCACCCAAACTCCTCTTCACAGTGTTTGATGAAATCTGAGTCCTAAACTAGGAGATCCATCCAGGGTTGCAGGTAGAAGTTTTTTAATTCTGTTTTATTTGGTCTGACAAGCCACTCACTGTACTGTTAAGACATAACCCAAATGACCCTTCCCTCTAAACTCTACGTGTCTGGAAGGATAGATGAGTTTTCTCACATTCCTTGTGAAAGAATCAGCATCACTGTAGCAAAAAAAACCCCACCCACCCTGGTTGTGCCAGCACAATTCCGCAATACATGGGAGGGAGCTTGCCAGCAGTGAGTTACAGATAATGTAGGTAGGATTTTGCAGCAAAGCTGCTCAACTTGGGCTGGGATAACCTGCGTGCTTGGGGCTGGGCCGCACCTGCGGTCAGGGCTCAGTGCTAAGCTTTCACCTCGACAGCATGCAGCTGGTGAGCTCTCAGCTCCAGCGAAGAACAGCAACACGCAGTCTCAGAATCCCTGGTAGAATTCATGGCAAAGCAATACCACTGATTAAGAGACATTTAATTACTTTATAAACCTTAACTAGTCTCTTTCCCATCTTCATGCCTCCTATGCTACAAGGGGCTTTCTTCATACAAGGCTTCACTTACTCATCCTAGTGTTTTCTTAAGGCTCTCTCGTGGTGCTATTTCTTGCCCATCTCTTCCTCGGAGCATCTGACACCATTGTCTGAGGCGTGTCACTTGTGCCAATGTCCTTAAACACAGTCCTTCACTGTTACCGTGTTTAGCTGCCTGCCTTTTCCCCTCTTCCTTTCTGCCCATCACTGCAATTAAGTGTCTGTTAGCATCCATGGGTTGACAGGATGGGAAACCTGATGGCTCTGCAGGGGATGCTGGTGGTCCCCGTGGCTATGGGGGGGTGAGCAAGACCGTGGGAAAAGTCTTCTCCAGGTCCCTGTCTCAGAGAGCCAACATCTTCTGCCCAAAGCTGTGTCTCTGAAACACACACTTAGACTGGCATCTGAAATCATTGTCCACAATGTTATTACTGCCAGGAGGGAAAAGCGTAAGACTGAGGAAAATGAGGAGCATCCGGAGACAGAAATAACGTGCGGGGGATGGGAAGTGGAGATTATTCAGCAGCATAAGCTTCCCTGAGTAAGGCAGCAAACCAGCACTAGCCTTAAAAAGGGTTTCTTGTGCACACTGGGGGAGGGAGGGGAGAGGAATATGAGATAATCTTGTTAAAGACAGTGTCAGGTTACTGGTGTTGTACACAACAGGACTGCTTTCTGCCCTTTCCAAGGCTGCCTGTCCCTCCCCAGGACAGGAGGGTGGCAGTGGGATGCCAGGCTTCAATAAGGTGAAGAGTGCAGTGTGGGATGTGGGGAGTGGAGAGGCCTTGGGCTGTCTGCAGAAGATCCCTCGGGAAAGAGGATTGACCTAATTTTGTTTTGATTTTTGTTTTCTTTCATGCTTTTTTTATTTGCTTTTCTTTGTGCCTCTGCAGGATATTAATTAAAATGACAATGACGTTTAGCTTTTGCCTTTCAAATGGGGCCACCTCCATCTCTGGTCCTTTCTAAGGATGGGGGAATCTAAGCAGAGAATATTGTCTCTAAACTACCAAGACTATGAAGAAAAATAACTGAAGCTGAGTATAGTGTGACTGAATAAGATAGGCTCCAGTATCTGTCTCTGCCTGCAGAGGGAAGGTAACTTGTTAACCGGTATGTGGATGAGTAGTGAGCAGCAATGTACCTAGCAGCCCCTCAGGTTTATCTGCTAAAAAAAAGTACACAGTACCTAGATTGGTAGGAAAGGTCTTTTTTGTGTTGCTTAGTTTACTGGCCATTCCCTGAAGCGCACCAGTTTCTCTCTGTCATGACACCAGCGGCAGACATGCTTTTCTCAGTCTCGCAGGAGTGATTGAACACACCACCACGGCCATCTGCACTCACCGTCCGCCGCCATCTTCACTGGAGGTTTAAGCTAACCCAACCTGACCTTGCACTGGAGCAATTTAGAAGTTTCCACAGCCTTTGTGACAGCAAAACGGTACATAGCTGCAGAGAGGCTGGAGCAGACAGCTAGTTGCAGTAACACCTTCATCTTGTTTAAACAAGATTTGTTAGTACTTGTGCATTGCAACCATGAGCTTCTGATATGAGGGACATAGAGCTGATCAGGTGACAGATCCATCTAGTCCCATGTTTTGTTTCCAACAATGGCAGTTAGCAGATGCCTGGGGAGGTCTGTAGGACTGAGGGAAGGATGTTGTGATGCTCGCTAGCATAGTCTCACAGCCCTCAGCAGCTTTGTCTCGATATAAAACTGGTTGTGTAGGAACTGTGCACGTTTTTACTACGCATTGTGAAGCGATACCAGAATTGTTACAGCTGTGCGTAACAGAGACCAAAGCAGGAGGGGAGGGCAGGCATGGAGGGAGGTTTGATCTGCTGTGGGGAGGTGTCCCAGGACTCTGTGTCACAAAACTTAGCTTTTAAGAATCTGAAAACCACAGGAATCGCAGCCACTGGGACACGGGACTCATCACTCTTCCAGCTGAGCATATGGCCAGCGGAGCAGACGCTGAGCCCTTCCGAGCAAGTGTCCTCGACGTCCATACTCCCAGGTCATTCCCTCTTAGTTTTGTCTCCGCTTGATCACTGAAACACTCTGCCTAAGCCTGTGGGTATAGTCTAATGTGCCCAAAGAACAATGCTGAGCCAGTGTTAAGCTAAATTCACCTGAGACTTTCTGAGCCAGTGTGTCTTCGTGCTCCCTGATCACATTGATTTATCTACATCAGTTTCTGGTTGGTCATAATATGCAGGCTTTATATGTAGAAAGCTTAAGATGATCCATCTATTTTACAGAAGCCACAAGACAACTTTTAGTCACCACTGAGTTGGGCTGAATTCTAACAACAGAAGTATTTAAGAGAGGAGGGGCAGGTTTTCCATCCTGCTTGTCTTCCCCTGAGCCATTTAGTACATCCACTGATTAGTTTTTCATTGCAAACCAGGCAGTAAGACACCGCATTCACGAGCAGCCCTCTCCACTTTATCCTGTGAAACATTACTTCAGTCTGATAATGTAAATCCTGCTCTAGCTTTCAGTGATATTAATAATTTCAGAGAATTCTAGCAAACGAGTGGGGTGGATCTGCTTTTTGTACCTCTTTCTATAGGGCGTGCTTTCTTGAGTGTTTCCAAATTAAATGAAATCATGATCACTGGATCATAGATGCTACCCAGCTTCAACCTTATTTATCATGTTTGGCTCATCTCCTAGAATTAGGGACAGAAAAGCTCCCTACTTGGAAAGCTAATCAAAAAAACACTTAAAAATTCTGCTTTCTAGAAAATAGTTCCCCCGTGTAGATTATGAAAGGTTTTTATCCTAAGCCAAATAAAAATACATTTAAGTTCTGAATCAGTGACAATATTTTTCATAGCTGGAAATATTATTTTTTAATTTATTTATTTTGCTTTGGCTTTTTCTTAGTTCTTTTAGATTATTGCCTGAGATCTGAGACTTGGGTACGTTTTTTTTATTTGTTAGATCTGAGAATAAAGCTGTCACTGCCATTAAATTTTTATTGGCCTTGTTCAGTCTTTTCAAAATTTCACAAGTTGGCTGTCACAAAGGGGAGAAGAGACTGCAAGGTTAATGTTACAAACAGATGTTAAAATTAAAGAGTATGGTAACATTCTTCAGCCTTGATTACTGGTCCCGTTCCATGCTAACAGACCAGCGTACTGGGGCACTTCATAGTGCCAGATTTGTCTTCTCCCAGCAGAGAAGCTGAACCTTTTTGACTGCTGGGATGGGATGCAAAGTGGCTCTGGAAGGGAAGAAGTCAAAGGAAAAGGCATGTGCATAGGTTTCCTCTCTTAAAGCAGCGTGAATTACGATGCAAATTGCCTTGTAATTTATGGCGGCGGGTTTCCCACGGTGTGGTCTTTTCACCCTGCAAAAGAGAATATGGGTAGGTGGCTGGTGGCCCTGCCAGTGGCAGCACAGAGGGAGACAGTCGACCATTAGCGTAGAGATCTTAAAACGGGTAAAATCAGAAGGAACTGACTCGCTGTTCCTTTCACCTCTGTGCCAGACATAGCATCCAAGCCTTTTGATTACTAAAGTCTCCATCCATTAATAAGCAGCAGGTCAGGGGCCACACATCTCTCGCAGTAAGTTCTTCCTCCCTTTTTATGTTTTGAAGAGCCAGTAAGCCATTATTCTGTAGCGGCTGTCCATTGCATAGACAGGAAGGCTGATACCGTGTGAGTAATACTCCCGAAGTACGCAGGGTAAGAGCTGTTCGTGCAAAGTGATTTCCTTGTGCGTAACCTGGAAGCTTTTGATTGCCCTGCTCCATAAAGGAAAAATACGGCAACATTAGAAAACATGCTGAAATTTTTCAGGCATGATTAATTTAAATAAATTACATGCTGTGATGCTTCATCCTCGAATTTTTGTTTAAAATTAACATTACCTTGTTGCAGTGTAAAATAGTGAGAACAAAGGAAGAAAAAATGCTTACCTGTCTTCTGGAAATACACCTTTTCTCCCACATCCTTGTTCAAACTGCTGCTTCTATTATTTTGTATGAGGTTTTTGTGCTTTCTGTTTCTCTTCATCCTTCTGATTTCCCCGGTTTGTGTTTTTGATACAATATCTACATATAGTGAGAGATCAGGTTGATTTTTTGCTTAGCAATACCCACAGGGCCAGGAAGGATGTAGGATGCAAGTCCAACATGTGGTACAGTGCTTCTGTGGCCAGTACCTTAGATAAAGACAGCAATATTAAAATGAGTAACTGCTGCATTCATCTTCCCAGCCCTGAGCATACATGTACTTCTGTCGAAGGAGCAAACCAGCAGGTGTACATTTAACAGACAAACATGTGCATCAGAAGCTAAACAATTCTTTTGGGGAGGCGGGGGAATCTAAGGAAACACCTACTACCATCGTTTTGCAGGAACTGCTGAGCTCTATCTAAGCAAAGGACAGAAAAGATGCTCCAAATTCCCACAGTAGGGTCTGTTCCTGCTTGCCTTGTCTTGCAGGCTGGCTCAAGAAGAGTAAAGTTTGGCTGGCAGTCTCTGGGTGTGGTTGTTGAAGGCAAACCTTCCTTCCTGCTTGGAATGACATGTGAGAAGCTGGTGGTTTACATCCATGTTAGGAGGTCGAGGTGTTTGTCATGCCTTGGTGTCATACTTCACCTGGAGCTGCAGTTATGCATCCAATTCCATAAAACAAATTCAGGCAGCTACTGAGAAGAGTGAGTAGGCTCTCCGGGCATCTGCCGTGCTCCCACTCCCTCTCCAGCACTGGCACAAGCATTCATGTGGCACTGTTGTCAGTTTTTAACTAGTTTTTTTAATTTTTAACTCTGATCTTGGTGACTGTATAAACGTTTGTGCTGGCATGAGGAACAGGACTGGAACAATCAGGGGAAAGCTGGACCTCATCTATCGGTCTTGTGCCAGATTAAAATGGGCAGGTAACTTTGTTACCAACAAAGCTGGTCCTGCAAAGTTGGAGACTCAAGTCCTTATCTTCTGAAAGCAAGGTACTTCCCTGCTTCCATTTGTTTCTTTCTGTATTCCTGCCTTCCTCTTGAGTTTTAGCCAGGTGTAAGAAGAGCAGTTAGACAGAAAGGTAACCACATCTCTTGAGCTACTTCAAGAGCCACTGCTGAGATTTCTGGAAAATCTATGACTCAAGTGGACAGCCTAGTTGGCACCAACCTTGGTAGTGACAGAGGGAAGACTTCCCAGTCTCTTGCCAGCACTCATGTCTGGCTTCCTCCATTTTCACAGCCTGGATCCCTTCTACCCAAGGGGCCAGTTACAGCTTCATCTCTCATGTGCTGAGTAGCCGTGCCGCAGAATCACTTCGTGCAGGTAGTTCATAACATGGCTGGAAGCTGGCCTCAGGCTGTCACTCCAGATGTTTTAAGCCATGTACGTCCTGTTGGCTGTTTCCCAGCTGCTCATTTCACCGTGCTGTCTCCTCCCTTGTGCATCCAGTCCTTCCGTGGCTGAGAGTTTGTTCCAGATTCAAACCAGCCTAGGTGACCTTTTCCCATTTAGTGAGCCACCCATTCCTTCTGAAATGCAAGATTTTTGCAGCAGGCTGTACGAAGCACTTAATTTGTTTCTGCTCAGTGTGCCACCTTCTCACAGAAAGCAGAAAAAGGTATTGGCTCAAGGCAGAGAGTCACTTGGAGGTCTCTGCCGTGTACTTGTCAGGGCATTCCGTTTAAACCCTCCATGGGATGAAAGCTGCTTAGTTGGAGGGTTTTTCATCTATTTCTGTTTTCTTTAGTTCAGTTAATTTTGCAGAATTGAGTAGAGAGCATATAGCTAAAAACTAATCTGACATCCATGCACGTAGGGGAGAGGGAGCAACCCCTTGGTCCAAGGATGGATAGCCAGGTGTTGGTGGAGGAAGGAAACTCATGTAGATCAGCATCTGGGTTAGTTCTTCTTAGGATATCCTCATAAAGGCAGCACCTCAACATCCTTATGTATAGAGCTATGATACAGATGACCAGGACAGTTAGTTTAATTTCAAGTAGGAGCTGAAGTAAGTTGCTCAGTGCATCTGTAGCCTTAATCAGATTTGATCCCTATGGATATCGTGCAATGAATGGATGTGAGTAGATGTGTATCCACCACACTGACCATGTACCATGTAAAGGGCTGGTCCTTTAGGACCACCTAGTTTGCTTAAGCGCTCTGAAAGATCTCATTGTATTTTAAAGTCCTTAAATATCATGCTGAAGTGCCAAAAGACAAAGGTAATTGGATTTTGAACAGGGCTTGTGTAGGTTAGGTACCATTTTCCTGTTACAAGCCTATAACTTACTCAGGGTTCACATCCACACTCCAGGGTACTACAGCCTAACAAGTCACTGCACATCTGCTGAGCCAAATCAACTATCTTTATGCATACCCTTGGCCTGTGGCAAATACAAGATGAACAAATTAGGCTTTTAGCCTTCCCTCACCGTGGGCTAAATTAAGTCAAATGGTCTTGCATAAGCTGTGGGTTGAAAGCACGTGTGTCTACATACACTGTAATTGCCTGTGTTCCTGTGTGGTTACGTGCTGTTTTAATTACGCCAGGTGCATACCTGCATCTGTGAAGACATTTTGCCCGAATCAACCTGTCCCCTGCAAAATGAGCTTGCCTGGGTGCAGAAATGGGGGTATTAACCTTTCCCCATAGGCATCGGATGATGGCAGCTGTCGGAGGGTGGAGGGTGAGAGGCTCTTCCCCCAGGGACCACTGGGGGCTTTTCTTAGGTGATTTTATCAAATGTTCACAACTCCTTTTATCATCTGGATGTCCCAAAACCTTAAAAAGAGCAAGTGTTACTCCATCCCATTGCTGGCACAACTGCTTCTTAATACCCTACTCCCTCTTCTAAGCTTGCATTTTTATTGTATGACCTTTTCCTCCAAGCAGCGAGTTTTTAACTGAGCAATAGCAAATTGCAGCTGAGGAAAGTAGATAGAAAATGCAAAATCACTCTACAGTATGTAGCTTTTTAATCGCATTCCCGTATTCAGTAAAAGTAATGAGATTTCTTGTTTATATTTGTAATCAGCAGAGGCAACTGACTGTGATGAGAAGCCGGACATTTCTCTACTACAAACAGGTAAAATGCATTAAAATTTTTATCAGCTTCCAATGTGTGTGTTTGTTTATTTATGGCACAGAAGCAGGTTTCAATAATCCTGGCGTGCTGTGTACAGCTGGGTAATTGCACACAGGTCCCAGCTATCTTAAGTTTTGAATGGCCTGTATTAAAAAACAAATGCATCAGAATCTCACAATTTCCCCCTCTGTTTCATATTCATAAAACCTGAAGGTTCATGGTAGCATCTAAGCTAATAAGGCCAGTAAGTTACCTTTTTTGTGCTAGATAGGGACTTGCACGCATCCCTGGTATTTCTGGGAGTTTTTTTAATTCTGAGCAGAGTTATTGGTAGGGACAAACACAATAATTTGTATTGTAGCGTCTGTTCAGCTCTCTAAGGTATTAGCAATAATATCTTGGGTTCACAGAAGGATTGCAAAGGTATTTATATACTAGTTAAGTGTCAGTTTGCTTTTTCTTGAAGAGCAGCCTCCCTGCTTTAAAAGCCTGACAGTTGCTAAACAGCAGCTTAGCTATGTGGCTGTGTGGACTAGGAAATAAGATTTTTGC
This sequence comes from Phalacrocorax carbo, assembly GCF_963921805.1. Lineage (NCBI taxonomy): Eukaryota > Metazoa > Chordata > Aves > Suliformes > Phalacrocoracidae > Phalacrocorax > Phalacrocorax carbo. The sequence continues at coordinate 7,960,839 of NC_087513.1, read as the reverse complement.
ATGCTGTTGCACATGGTGCTGAAATAAGGACAGGCTGAGACTGACATTTGAAGCACCCTCTCATTAAGAGTCAGACCATCAATAGGTGCCCTGATGGTAGGAGCTGAGCTGCCATCCTCTGAATATCCAGCGGGGCCGGAGTCTGGGGAGATGGTCATTTCCCTGTGCTACAGAGTCATCTCCCTGGACTTTTACCACGATGCTGGTTGTTATCCCCAGAGCCAAATTAAAAGGAGGGAAGATCTTGAGCAGACAAATAGGGTCATGCATTTTTATCATATTCCTCAGGTGTAACAGCAAAGGGTGCTTAGAGATCAGCGATGCTATTGCTGTGAAGAACAGGACAGGGCTGATACTGGGTTACTGAGGGCATGGCATGGTACCTGAAGGCTGTGGGGCAGACGGGAGAGTACTAGTCCCATCGCAGCATCTGTCTCATGCGCAAGGGCTTCCTTATATCTCTTGTGTAAGAGCTGGAGAAGGAGCTTTCACACACCCGCTGCTGTGTGCCGGAGCAGCAGCTGCCAGCCGTGGAGCACTCTCCCTTGAAATCCTGCTGTCGGAGCACGTGCAGTTACTAAGGAATAGGACCAGCGAAGCAGTTGGGAGGACAAGCAGCTATAGTCTTGTTCTGGCATGGACCCAGTGGGGGCTGGGAGCACGCACTGACTGTGAGCCGCCGTGCTGCTTTCTCGGCCAGCCGCTGAGTGTTTCAGGGTACGGTTGTGATAATAGATGCAGGAAGCTCTGGTTTGAAAGGTCTCTTCCAAGTGACATCCTGTTCATTTCTTTTATCAGGGAGGGAAGCAATTCCACTGCAAGAGGACCCTCATAAAGGTTCCTAATGCAACATAGTGCTATCTTTTCATTGCTCTGGTAGTCATGTTAAGGAGCAGAGTTATCGGATTGCTGTGCTCTTCTTTGAGCGCAGTTTCTGTAGTTGCTACTTGCATCGTACGTCATTGATAGACGTGAGTGTGCTGAGATGGGTGTGATAGAGAAGACGACTCCCTTTCCACTCCACAGCAGCCCACCATTGCAGTCTTCTTGCTCCTACACCTTCAAGCATCCATGCGTGCACAGTTTTTGAGCTGAAATGTTTCCTTTGCAATGTGTACCTCTCCGTACTATCTGTGGAAGGATACCTAAATAAACCACGCTGCAGTTTGCATCAGCGGGGAAGGTGATGTTCACAGGCTGTAAGCCAAGCATTTGACTCACACCCATTATTATGTGTGCAAGTGCCTCTTTGTAGTACGTATCCATGTAATATCATACTGTTCCTGGAAGCAAATGATTTAAAGTGATATACAGGCAGTATAATGACAGTAATTATGGTAGAGAGCCAAAATACAGATGCTTTCTATCAAGGAGTGTAGCAAAAGAGGTGGAATATAACTTTTACAGAGGTCTTTCCCTGTCTTACTTCAGCTGGTTTTATAAAGGGGTGTTACTGACAGGTTCTTTAAAGAGAGCCTTTGTGTGATTTATTCAGCTGTCTCCTCTGTTTAGCTTGAAAAATCTTTGGGGAAGAGCCTCTCTGTGTGTTTGTACATTGCCGGGCGCAATGGGCCTCGGTGGCAGATGACAGCTAATATCAGATAAATCATGGCCTACAAGTTGCGCCAGGGGAGGTTTAGACTGGATACTAGGAAAAAATTCTTCACTGAAAGAGTTGTCAAGCGTTGGAACAGGCTGCCCAGGGAGGTGGCTGGAGGTGGCTGGAGTCGCTGGAGGTATTAAAAAGACGTGTAGATGTGGCCCTTAGGGACATGGTTTAGTGGTGGACTTGGCAGCGTTGGGTTTGTGGTTGGACTCAATCTTAAGGGTCTTTTCTAACCTAAATGATTCTGAGATTCTGCGATCAGTGGTTAGCTGGGTGTGCTGGTAGGATAAAACCAGACCGAACTGAATTGCTTGAGGGGGGTCTTGCAGGAGGCGGGATGGGGACAAAAGGTGGGGTACACAAGCCATTTATGGAAGCTATTTGCTCTCCTGGTCTTCAAGAACTGAACAGACTTGTGAATCAAAAGCACACAGGGTGAATGATTTGAATCAATGGTAAGTGTTGGTGAAAAAAAAAGGGGAAAACTCAGATGCCCTTAATCTGCCTTTTCTGCTCAGTCAGTCCTGCCTGTGATGCTGGCAACGTTACGAACAAGATCTGGGTACATACGACTCTCGATGCTGAAATGCCTCAACCTACGCATGTTTGGATCACAGCCTATGGCTGACACTTCCTTTGAGACACCTCAGTCAGAAGTGTGGGTGCTGTCGGCTCTCTTCGTCGTTGGTGGGAACAGGGCTGCTTCCAGAGAGGTCAGATCAGCTAAGGTCGTGTTTGGAGGTGTCTCTGCTTTGGTGCCCCCAGGGCTGGGCTGGGAGTGCAGTTAATTGGTACAGGTGCCTACAGCTGGGTTTGAACCTGCTTCCCTCTGCGCCCACAATCAGCAAAGCCCTGGACTTCGGGGAGAGCAGGGGGTGTTTTGTTTTCAAAACCCTCTTTTGGAACTCAAAAGCCATGTTAAAAAAAATGGAGCTGGTACCTCCTCATAAAAGTCAGGGAGACATTTTTGCCCAATTACATTTTAGCACTTCTGAGCAGAAATCATGCTCCCATTTTAAAATCGCCCTTAGCACTAAGAGGGCCTTTGCTTTAAAAGCTGTTGATTGAAGGGTTTTTAAAGTAAATTGGAAGAACTGTAGCAGTTAAACTTGCTGGGAACTTTGGTGCATTGACAGATATATCTCAGGAAAATACTAGCAGAATTGTCTGTCAAAAATGTTATCAAAGCTCAGGTCTTCCAGCTTCTGCATCTACCAAAAGCTGAAGGCTGTGTCCGGACCTGAGCTGAGACAGACCAGCAGCTCCGGGGGTAATTACCATGGACTAAGTGGAAAGACTGATTAGTTTCTCAGTGATACAGGAACCTGGAAGGTATGAGGTAGATCCTTATCAGGGTGAAGATGTGGCAGCTTTTAGAGTCTTTCTGTATAAGTTGGTATGGCGAAAAGGCTCACCTTACTTTGGTCTGCAGTTTACACAAAGCATCTGGATTTCGTGCTTTAAAAAAACCCAAAAGGAAGGCATACCCCGTACGTTCTGCATGGGGACAAATGGAAGCCAGCTGCAGCACCCTTGAATCCTCATCTTGAACTTTGCATTTGAGAGATAAATGCAACCCAGGACCATGAGAGAGCCTTCCTTCTGCCTGTGCTTTGGACCACAGCCATGCTGAGAGTTTGTGTAGTTTCTCCACACTGGGGTTAATTTCAAGATGAGAAAGAATTTTGATATCCCTAAAAGAAGCCGAAACACTGACATCCCAATCCTCAGGTCCAGGGGTGATGCAGCTTTGTGAAAAGATGAGAGCAATCCCTCGGTAAAGAAACAAGATGATAAGAAAACAGCAACAATCCAATTCCTTATAGGTTGTCTCCTTTTCTCTTGAAATACAATATCAAGAAAACGAAACTTTAAAAAGAAAAAAAAAACCACCTTTTCGAAACCTTAAATATAAATCCTTTATTGTAATATAAATCTTTATCCTTTCAGTGCCTGATTGTGTGAGTCTTCCTTTTCATTGGGTTGTATTTGCCTCTCAGGCTGATTGATGTCTGTCTCCTGTTTGCCCTGTGTTCTTAGCGCTCTCGTTGTAATTCTTCTGTCCGTCTTTCATTGTTCTGTTTAGAAAAAGCACATTCTTAAAGTGCTTTAAAAAAGATGGGATATAATCATACTGCGCACCTTTCTTTATGTGTGTGTATATATATTCTCCCATATGCATTTAGACTGCTGTGGAGTGGTGGGTGTTTTTTTTCCAAAGAAGATCCCAAAGTACCTATTCTAGGTTTAAAATTCTTGTGGTGCTTTTTTCACTTCTTCAGAACCGTAACTTCAAAGGGGGCAGCGTCGCAGAGCAGCTTGTGCCCAGGCCCAATGCAGCACTTTACATCTGAAGAGGGGTGCACTGTATGTTGCGTGATAAACGTGGCTGACAAATTCTGTATTCAAAAATATTTATTTACTTTGCTTTTCTTTAGCCGACTGAGCTCTACTCTAAATGGAATTCAGCGGCCGCTGCCTGTGTGCACATCAGCACTTCAGCCCCGTCACAAATTAAAGTTAGAACTGAAATATGCAATTACCATCATTTTAATTTTTTTTCAAATTACTGATTTCTTAAATTTTTATATTTTTTTAACTGATTTCTTCAAACTCTTCCTTCAGGTAACCTTTTTGACACCACGACAGACCATGTGATAGATGCAAACCCAGATTTTTCAGCTTGAATTTCACATCCTGCATCAGCGTCCTTAGCGGATAGAAACATCCTCTCCTTCGAATAATGTTCCCGCAAGGTCGGCGTGAGAACCTCAGCATACCACAAGACGTGACATCCATACCGTTGTCCCTTCGAGTTTGTGTTGTTTCATGCATTTTCTGTGTAACCTCAAATAACGAAACCGCCAGATTGCTTCACGATGATTTCCCTCCGTACCCAATGCATTATTTAATTAGCGGGGTATCCACTCAGAAGACATTCTCTTGCCTTTGTTTTTCCTCCATGACTCTGTTTTTCCACGTGATTGTGTGCTTGCCAGTACTGTTTCAGCTTAAGCCACGCAGAGGCGAATACACAGTCGGGTGACTCTTCCCGTCCCTGGGAGCAAGGTTGGCATCTCTCCCCATCACGAGCCCCAGGGACTGGATGAGCATTTGACTTGTTGGAGCTCTTTGCTTGTGCAGACCCACGTTTCCTTTCCTGGCTGCCGTGGTATCAATGACCAGCCGTACGCAGCTGTGATTAAAAAGTCCTGGCTGGATTTAGCAGGAAACAAAATGGGATTCCTCCCAGCAGTGCCCAGGTTCCTAATCATAGCAAGGAGAAGCTATTCCTCAAACCATGTCCCCTTCATGGTCCGAGTGGGGTGGCTCTTGAGCATCTTTGCCATGCAGATCACTGGAAATGATCATTCTCCCCTCATTTCCCCACCGAGCTCGCCCTACCGCCTCCATCTCAAAACGTCTTAGTTTGCCCATTTCCAGGAAGAGGGTCTGCACACTGTGATTTTTCATCCGCTGCCCTTGGCGACAATATTCACCTATTTTTAAGGGAAAAAAAAGGCACCTTTTGACTGGCACTCTATTGGTATCCCAGCAGTTAAGATGAGTGAATCGATCAAGAAATTGCACTACCCTCTTAGACATTGAAAGGGTCGGTCCTTTCAGGTCAGGGCTAAGGTAAAATCGTACGCGGTCCATGCAAACCTTTGCTTCTGCACCTTTCATCAGCACTAAATTCACTTTAAAAATGTCGGGAAAAAGTCTAGAAGGTCTTAACTGCAACATCTATCGATCACCAGGCAGTTTGAGCCTGTTTCCTGCAATTGGAGGGAGAGCTTGCTAGAGCCTTTACCATTGTGTTTCCTTTCCCTGCGTATATTTTAGGTGCATCTTTTTTTCTTTGGAAACTATTTGGCCTTTGAGTGTCTCAACAGAAGTGCTATTACAGAGTGGGGTGGTTTTCAAAATACTTAATCTCTTTTTTTAACAATCCCAAAGCCTGTTTTCTCAGGCGTCGCTGAATGCCCACAATGAGGCCAAAGCCAAAAGGGAGCTCTTTGTTCTCTCGGCACCTGAGAAACCAGGCTCCCAGCCCTTTCCCAGCCACCTGCTGTGGACTTTTAGGAATGACCATGTTCTCTCTGAAACTGTGGAATAGATCGAATGTGCACTGCAAACCTTAAAATTTGAGTCTTTCCTTCCTTCGTGGCTTGAAGGTGCCTGCACTGGGCAGGGGGCACCGGTCCATCGTGTCCATATCGGAACTCTTCAGCAAAGGAATCAGCATTTTGTAAATTTGGAAGATTGCATTTGTGTTTACTTACTGTGACTACTGTTCAGACTTTCTTCAGAAATCTTTTTATAGGGTTTATTAGAGAGAAGAAAAAAAATCATTCCATATTTAGGTAAAAATGTCTCAATCTTCTGTATATATGTTTTATTAATATGTAAATATTTAGATATTTTTAAATTACTATGTTCTTAATAAAGCAACAAGGGACTAGTTGTGAAATGGTGTATAACATTGTGTCGTGTTATCGATCTCTGGGAAACCCTCTTTGTCAGTCCAGAAAAGAAAACCTACAATAAATAACTTTAATTGCACGTGCGTTCCTGTGTTCTGTGCTGGATTCCCATATTTCAGAGGAATTAGCTAGCAATTAGTGGACTACACAGGGAGATGTACGAAAACCCTAAAAGTTACCACCACAATACTATTTCCAGCTGGCTCCGGCGGAAGCCGTGCTGCCTGCCAATCATAACAACGCCTATATCCAATCGCATAATAACTCTTGAGTATTAAGTGCTGATATGCTTGAAGTCTAATTCTAATTGAATTAGGTGCCTTTATAATCTGCACTTAAAAGGTTAAGCTCTGCTTCTATGGAAACAACACATAGGAAGGACAAACTGATACTCACAATTTGGAGTAGCTGCAAAGATATACGCTTGGTAATTTATTATCACACCCTCATCAAATGTTGTTTAGCTTTAGAAAATATTTCCTGCGAAAACCTGTTCCTGGTAATCTTCCATCAATTACAGGGAGCCAGTGAAGTGAAAGAGCAGCTTGCCACACCTTTTCTGCTTTATATAAGGAGCACTAAGGGATAAATTGCTGGTAAAAAGTCTAGCGAGAGTTTCCTTTACGCTTCAGTGGCTGCACAGATTGGCTGAAGCCTGGTGCATGTCTTGCATCCGTGTGACACGGTGTGAGTCAGCACAGTCCCTCTCCAGTGGCGAGTATTGCAAGAGCAACTAAATCACCGATCACAGAAGGGTTTGGGTTGGAAGGGACTGTTAAAGCTCATCTCGTCCAACCCCGCTGCCATGGGCAGGGACACCTTCCGCTGGATCAGGTTGCTCAGAGCCCCGTCCAACCTGACCTTGAACACTTCCAGGGATGGGGCATCCACAGCTTCTCTGCGCAACCTGTGCCAGTCTCTCACTGACCTCATAGTAAAAAAAAAGTCTTCCTTAAGTTCAGTCTAAACCTACCCTCTTTCGATTTAAAACCATTCCCACCTTGTCCTGTCACTACAGGCCCTGGTAAAAACTCCTCTCTGTCTTTCTTATAAGCCCCTTTAAGTACTGAAAGGCCGCAATAAGGTCTCCCCGCAGCCTTCTCTTCTCCAGGCTGAACAACCCCAACTCTCCCAGCCTGTCCTCGCAGCAGAGGTGCTCCAGCCCTCGGATCATTTTCGTGGCCCTTCTCTGGCCGCGCTCCAACAGGTCCATGTCTCTCCTGTGCTGAGGGCTCCAGGGGACGCAGCGCTGCAGGTGGGGTCTCACCAGAGCGGAGCAGAGGGGCAGGGTCACCTCCCTCGCCCCGCTGCCCACGCTGCTGGGGATGCAGCCCAGGATACATTCCGGCCTTCTGGGCTGCGCGGGCACATTGCTGGCTCACGCACACATGTCCAGCTTTTCAACCGCCAGTGCCCCTCGGTCCTCCTCCGCGGGGCTGCTCTCAATCCCTTCATCCCCCAGCCTGCACCGATACTGGGACTGCCCCGACCCAGACGCAGGGCCCTGCCCTTGGCCTTGTTGGACTGCATGAAGTTCACGTGGGCCCACTCCTCAAGGCTGTCAAGGTCAACAGTGATTTGTTTTGCCTGTGCCCTCCATGTGCCCACAAATTGGCCTCAGACCTGAATGCAGTTCATCATTCACAAAATTAGCGATCCTCCAGCTTGGTGGAACAAAACCATCAACAAGTGTTTTCACTAACCTGCTCTGCACTGCAACACATCCCCCTGTGGCTTTATTTGGCTTGATTTTTTTCAAACGGGGCAGGTTAATACTCTGTTATTTGTAACTTTAAATTGCATGCCCATCTTTAGGATATGTTCAGGAGCAAGAAATGCTGCTCACTGGCACCTGCAAGGCACTAAATCTCATCTGTGCTGCAAAGCCACCAGCAAGTACTGCTGCACGGTTGCCATTTTGCCTGTTGAAACCATTTTGGGATGGAGCAAGTGCCATTGCCAGCACCCGCGCGTGGGCTCCAGCCGAGCTCCAGCATCCTCACTGGGCCGTTCAGCCAGTGTGTCCCTCTGTCCTGTGTACAGGACGCTAGAGATTAATACTTTGGGTGAAAAAAATCCTTCTGAAGCTTAAGAGGAAAAAGGATATCCTCCTGGTAACATGAAAGGAAACTGGAGCCTGGGCTTTATAAAAAATGCATTAATTGCGAGACAAGAAGAAAGTCATCTCAAGTGCCTGTGACACGTTGGTTTAGAAACCGCTGGCTGAGTCTTTCAGGGGAAACACACCCCCTCACGCTGGAGTGGTTTAGGGATCGGTGGTCCTGATGTGGCCACCCTAACTGGAAAGAAACCTTGTCCCCCTGAAAACCTAGCCTCTGCTGAGGTCGTGATGCCTCGCTGGGAAGTGTGTCTCTCCTTCGCTGGGGAAGGGAGAGGGCACAGCCCTATGAAAAACCCATGGGGCCACACCTTCCTACAGAGCCAGATGTAGCCAGGATTTTGCAAAACTTTTCAAAAATAACCCCCTTATGCATGTTGTCCCCAAATCTAAAGTAGCAAAATGCCTTGTAGGAGGTGCCAAGACATCCCTTCTCCCTGCACTGGCTCTCCCACTGCTCAAGCCTCCCCCCGGCTGGGCTGGGGCAAGCACCTTCACCCCTTCCCACCACGCTGTCATTGCAGAGAGGTGCAAGAGGGGTTTGTACAAGTAGGGCAGGTATGATTTGTCATCCGCCAAATGCTAATAAAAGCCACCAATGTGAAACTATAACATTATGTGTATAAATAATTTAACTCCGGTATGTAAACATTGATTCTGGGCTTTAAAAAAAAAAAAAGAAATAATTCCATCAGCTTTTTCCCCTCCCTTCCATGCATATGTTGTTATGCTCAACTGCTAACAGGGGCAGAAAATAGCTAATACTTGGGGAATTTGGAAATTGGGGAGGCACACCCCTTGTGTTTCTGCACTGGCTCCTTCCTCCACGCAGATCCTCAGCGGTACAGAGGAATCAGGATGAGTGAGGCAGCTAATTAGGAATGAAGACATAACTCTGGCTTGTAATTGCAAGTAATTGTTGACCAGAGGGATGGTGGTAAGAGGAGAAGGGGCTATGTTTCACGACCCACATTCTCCCCTTTGCTCCTCTTGCTCCCTCAGGCGGATGCAGGCACTGGGTTCACCCCATGAAACGTCTGTCCGAGCTTTCCAGCAGCTTCCTCCAGATGAGCTGTTTTGCCCCAAAACTGCTCTCAGGAGTCCTCACACGGTTTCCAAGCCCACCTTGAGCTGACTTTGTGGCCCTCCAGCCCTGGAAGGCCTCATGGCAGAAGAACAAGGAAAGTAACTGCCAAATAACAAGCACATCACTTGGAGAGCAAATTTGGCCATCAAGAGTGGCTGCAAGGGGTGAGCGAGGCCCCATGGGTGGAAATGTTGGGCCAAGACCAAGAAGGAGCTGCTTTGGATCACCCTTGCCCTGTGAGACCCTTTGGAAGGAGCTTTGTCAAGGATTACGAGTTGGTGTGGTGGGTAGCATGCCATTAGCTGGGCCCTGGGCCCAAAAGTTGCCAAAGTGGTCCATAATCCTTCCTGAAGGTCTGGGAAGATGAATGGTCCACTGATGTCTGCTGTCCCGTGCAGCTCCCAGTGTAAATTTGCATTAAAGCATTCGCACCACCGTGGTTGCCCCAGAGCTACTAGCTGGCATGGGGTGAAGACCTTCATCTACCTCTGCCCAGCAAGAGCCATCACAGATCGGAGGACCATGGTGTCTGGTGGCTCCTACTAGAGCCTGGCTGTGGGGCCAACTTGAGGTGGCAACCACCACCATGGCCAGGGATGTCCTCTGTTCATGTCTGTCACCAGCGCCCCTGGGAGAAACGTCATCTCCAGGTGGTGCCTGGACAGGTCAGCGTGGATGGAAAAGGCCAACCCATGTAGCTTTGCCATCCACTGACACTCAGGTGGCCTCGAGGACCTTTCTGGCCCCAAGATGGTTCAACAATCCATCATATGGACAGCACGTGCACACTGGGAGGGGATCCCATGCTCTAGCGAATGAAATCAGTCTGGGAGATTTCCAAAAAACCTGACAGCAACGCTCTCACCCCATGGCACCCCTGCGCCGCTTTCGCCCCACGCCTGGCACCGCCATGGAAGCACCAGGTGAAAGCGAGCGTGGGCTGGAGGGGGACAAGGGGGACATTTGCGTGTTGGGATGCTGTAAGCCCATGCCAACCCCCGGTGAATAACCGTGAAGTTAACACAGAGGGATCTGGACTGGAACCAGCATGTGGCTATTACTGTTACTCGGCTTAGAGAAAGCAAAGATTAATGTAATCATTTAATCCCGAGAGATTTCAGGATTCACTGACTGTATCTCATGTCTCCATTCATCATGGCACAGGGGACGTGTGTAAACTGCTCTGCTTTTAGCTGGACCTCCACCCCCCCGGTTCCCCTTTCCCTGAGCTCCTCTGTGTGCGCTCAGATCCCAGCTCTCCCCACTGTCGCGTCGCTGCCTCCTGCCGCTGGGGTGTGGTGGTGGCGGGTCCTGCCCGCAGCATCCGACCCGCTTTTTGGCTGGCGAGAATGGTGATACCATCCACCCTTGGTTTTCTTCTTGTTTGTTTGTTTTTTTTTTTCCTGGTGACAGCTCGGGCCCCAGAGCCCACAGACCTCCACCTCCCTGGAGTGCATGTTGCCTTGCCTGATGCCGGCAGCACTAGCAGGGTATCAGGGTATCCACTTCCCGCCCCGCTATCCACCCTGCCCTTACAGAGCTGATGCCATGGGGAGAGAGAGACAAGGGCCAGGCTGGGCTGGATGCCCTGGGGGGAAACAGGGTTTGCCTCAGGGTTACAAGCACCATTTGCTGGCATAAAATTTACCTGCCGGTCCCCAGGGAGAGGAGCCAGGACACAGCAGAGGATGTGCTGCATCCCATGGAGATGGAGTTTTGGGTGCTGCTGCGAGACTTCCTCCACTCCCTGGCTCCTCTGCCCGTAAGGGCATCACCTTCCCGGCTTCATCACCTGGAGAGCATAAAGTGTGCCAAACCCCAGTGCATTAACATGGATTTTGCATTTAACATTTATTACAGCAATGAGCTTCCACGTGGTTCCTTTGCTGCCCTCCGCTGAGCGTGATGGATCATCCCCCATCTCTCATTTAATATCCCCTTGGGTAAGCCTTAGAGCAGCAGAGACTCCTGCAGGTCACCCACATGCAGGCCTCCAGCACCCATCCCAGTGGGGTGGCGTCCCTGGAGCCTTCATCCAGCCCCACGGCCAGGCCCAGGCAGTGAGGACCTCCTCCTTGCCCAGGCTCTCTTGCCTCTCGCTTGGTTTTTATTTCTGCCTCCTGCTCTGCGGTGACGTTCTCCCTTGCCCCATCCCTCCCCACAGCAGAGGGGATGCCCCTTCAGGCTGGCAGGGAAGAGCCCAGGCTGAAGCTGCACCTGCAGGTGTGATGGACCTGCGGCGGGGATGATGGACGCCTTCTGCTTACCCTGCCCATAACACCCCTCTCCTCCAGAGGAGCTGCAGGCAGGAGCAGAAGATACTGCCAACCCAGGGAAGCCACAGCCACAGACCTCATCCCAGGCTGCCAGGTTTTCTGTGCAAGCTACCATTCACTTTAATGAATAGACGTGGACATTTTCTCCAGAATAAAGACTCTTATAGCTGGGGATTGCTTTCAGAGAGCTTCTGGTAACTCCACTTGTTACTGTGCAGGTGGGAAGCCCAGGTTCATGGCCAAGGCTTACACCCTTCCTGCTCTGAATCAAACCATTGCACTTCTCGTGCTAGGCAGAAAATCAAACCAGCTCAACCGAGGGAGCATGAAGGCTCCAGCTACAGAGGAATTCCACTTCGAGAAGGACGTTGCAGAAGTCTCAGCCTGCAGCTTTACTGCTCAGCGGTGCCGGGTTAACTCCAGCCCTGGGGGAGACAGAGCTGCTTGGGGAAGATGGAGACCTGCAGATCTGCTACCTCGTCCACTTCAGGGGCACCCACCTCTCTCCTGCATGCCCAGTGCTGGGCTCTGCATTTGCAATGTTCCACATGGTGGCACATCTTTTTGGCAAGCAGAAAGGCCATCAGCTTCACTAGCACAGCCAGAGCCAGGGCATGGAATCACAGGAAGGTTTGCATTGGAAGAGATTTTTTAAAGCTCACCTAGTCCAACCCCCCTGCCGTGGGCAGGGACACCTTCACTAGACCAGGTTGCTCAAAGCTCCTTCCAACCCAACTGCGAACACTTCCCAGGGATGGGGCATCCACAGCTTCTCTGGGCAACCTGTGCCAGTGCCTCACTACCCACGTCATAAAGAATTTCTTCTTTCTATCCAGTCTAAACCTACCGTCTTTTAGTTTAAAATCATTGTCCCTTGTCCTGTCACTACAGGCTCTGGTAAGGAGCCTGTCTCCATCTTTCTAAGTCCCCTTTAAGTACTGAATGGCCCGGAGCCTTCTCTTCTCCAGGCTGAACAACCCAGTATCTGCATTGATACTGGGGACTGCCCCTACCCAGATGCAGGACCCTGCACTTGGCCTTGTTGACCTGCATGAAGTTCACAGGAGCCCACTCCTCAAGGCTGTCCCTCTGGGTGCCATCGCTTCCCTCCAGCAAATCAACTGTACCACTCAGCTTGGTGTCATCTGCAAACTTGCTGGCAGTGCACTAGAAACCACTGTCTGTGCCATTGGTGAAGATAACAAATAGTATTGGTCCCAGGGCTAACCCTTGAGGGACACCACTCATTACTGGTTTCCACTTGGACATTGAGAAGTTGACTGCAGCTCTTTGGATGCAGCCATCCAGCCAATTCCTCATCCACTTAACAGTTCAACCATCAAACCCATATCTCTCCAACTTAGAGGCAGGAATGTTGTGGGGAACAGTAATAAAGGCCTTACAGAAGTCATGAGCCCCTTGACTGCAGTCTGTAGGTCATATAGGATCTAACACTGTTTGAAGACTTACCAGGTAGCAGTCTGTCCTACCCAGGGTCTTAGCCCCATCGCAGAGTCAGAGATGCTCCCGTTCGCTGCACCCCCCTCCGTGTTGGGTCTAGGCATGCTGAGACCTCTACTCCTGACCCCACAAATCAGGTGTCAGCAGATGCATGCAGGCTGTTGGCACAGCAATACACCCAGCTGCCAGCCGCCCATGAGGCTCAGACCCAGGAAAACCCAACCTTTGCACCCATAGGCAGGACGCGGAGACTGTGGGTAACCCACTCCATCTCTGGGTGTGCAAGCTACCCATGTTTCATGCTGCAAATTTTACTTGAAGAGCATGAAACTGGGAGGCAGGACGCTGCTGGGCTGACCTTGAGCAACTTTCACATCTTCTCCGTCCTCCTCCATCCCTGTCTCTGGCGGGGGAAGATGAACCCACCCACCCTTCATGTGACACAAACCCCTCTGCAAATGTGAAGGTTAATGCACAGGCAGCGCGGTGCCCTTCGAGAGATGGTTTGCTGGTGAACCCCAGATCTCTTCCTCCAGAAACAAATTGCTCTTCAACTATTGCCATCTTGTGGCGTCTGTGACCCGTTACTTGTTCCTTTTATCTGCTAATGGTGTTGGTGAGAATCAGCAATGTACACAGGCAATTTTAAAATGAAATGTAAATGAATCAGAAATGCCTACGGAGGAGCCATTAGCATAAATCCAATCAAAGGGCTTTGTTTAACTTGTTAAAAATGACTAAATATTTAGTGAGTGTGGGTGGGTGAGGTGATTCTTGCTCATACTCGGGAAGTTTTAGAAGCAAAACTAACATTGATATCTTAAATGGCTCAACTTAAAAGCAATTTTCTACCCCGAACTCTGCCTCCTCGCTGGAATACTGTTGCCTGTTCAAGGAGATCACCTCTAAAATATTATCTTTGCTTCTAACAGCAGCTGATTCACTCAACAAGGATATTTGGACTCTATGTCGTGGGCATTGCAGGGGTCTCCTGGCAGTGGGGAGTCCCTTGGAGCAATCCTTGCTCATCCCAGTCATGCCAATGGTCCCCACTGGGTGGGATGCTGGGGGTGCAATGCAAGATGGCACCACCAGCTGTGCAGGACCGCCCTGACCTGCCTGTGCGATGCACCACCAACATCACCTTGGGCATGATAGACTGGATATAACGGAGACATTTTTTACAAGGAAAGTGGTGAAACACTGGGCCCAGGTTGCCCAGAGAGGTGGTCGATGCCCCATCCCTGGAAACACTCAGGGTTAGGCTGAACGGGGCTCTGAGCAACCTGATCTAGTTGAAGATGTCTCTGCCCATGGCAGGGGGTTGGACTAGATGCCCTTTCAAGGTCCCTTCCAACCCAAACTATTCTATGAGTCTATGATTCTATAAGCAAGAACTGTTCCAGTGCCTGTCATGTTTGCCCGAACTGGGAGGACTGGGTTGGGGTCCTTGCTCTGGCGCTATCTGCTGAGTGTCAGGAGGTGCACATGAAGCTGATGTTTGGTGGCAGTTTAAGTGGCACAAGCAGACCTGCCAGCAGCCCCCTGCATTTCTCTGCTCCAGTCCACCCATCCCGCATCCACCCCTCACCTTCTGATGTTCACACTGGCTTTTGTGGAGCCACCTGAATTAAACTAAACAAAAGTTTAAACCCCATTTTTTTGGAGCCCACCCCAATTTTTTTGGAGCCCACATCTATTCCCTGACCCATAGTTACACCGGAGACATATGGATAGTGATAAGAATATTAGTCATAGCAAGATTTGGCTCTACAGCTTGGATTAAATCAAATAACTGAGTTAAAAACAACACCCAGACTTGGCTCCGCAGTGACTCCCTGGACTCGGCAGGCATCACTTGAGCAAGCGGCAGACGGAGCTTGGGGCAACATCTTGCATTTGGGAAGAGCAGCTCTTCCCTGCTGGTTCACCCTCAGGCACGGAGTTGCATTGGGGCAGGTGTTAATTGCATTTCTGGAAATCAAAGCGGTCGTTGCTGGGGTTGATCGCTGGTTTTTGCTTTGCTGCTTTCCCCCAAGCACTGCCCCTCCTTGCCCCATGCTTGCCGGTACATGGGCTTTGCTTTCCCACCTGCACGGGAAAATACTTCACCCGGAGGGATGTCTTTCCTCAGGGACCCCCAAGCTTCCCTGAGTATTCACCACATTCCAGGGACTTAACCCACTGCCCAAGCATGAAGTCCTGCAAAGGCAGATGCTGCTGTGGAGAGTTCGCTTAACGCCAACCCCGAGCACAAATCCTGGGAAAGTCCACTTGCAGCTGGCTGCAGCGGGAGCTGTAGGGAGCAATGGGATGCAGGGATGGGGAAGAAATGGAGAAATGGGAAGGTTTAACAGCATGATCATTGCTCTCTCTGTGTGTTGTGGCGGCTTTTCTTTTTTTTCTTTTAAATGCTGGAAAAAAGCCCTTTAGGAGGATTTGGATGACCACGCTACAGGACCTCCCACCACCACCGGGCATTCCTGGTGAGTGTGGGGCTGCATTTGGGGGTGCAGAGGCTGCAAGAGCCCCAACACCCTCCGCTATCCACCCCCATGTCCCAGCACGATGGGAGGTCCAGCCCAACTGGAGGGCTCTCACCTCCTGGCAGCTCCACCGATCGTCCCCATGAAACATCTTGCTGCATGTAAATCAGGGGCTTTCCAAGAGTTTCTCAAGGGAGTTTCTACCCACGGGCTCGGCTCAGTAAACCTCGCTTCCCTCCAGCTAGCTGGACTGGATGCAAGAGAGATGTTTAGGTTCCTCCTCTGCTGTGAGACTGATATGGCAACACGCTCACATTCAGCCCCTCAAGGAGAGCAAACCACCGAAGCCCTGCTTAGGGTTCAGGTTTGGTTTATTTTTGCTTTTCCAAAGGGAAAAAAACACCATTGCATAGCGGTGATCCCTGCAGAGACAAGTGGTTGCATCGAGCACGTGTGGCCTCTTCCAGAGCACCTCGCCTGCAGCCCTGAGAGTGCTTTGCTGACGTTACACCTATTTCCCAGTGGAGGAACTGGCTTTATAAACCAGTGTTCCCCATTTGCTCAAGTTTTGGGCGCCTGGTTGGCATGATCCTGGGGTGCGATTCAGCTCTGCTTTGGCAGCCAACAATTCAGGTGTGTTTAATGGATCCTAACTAGATCTAATCTAGTCTAATCCCATCTAATGGATACTGCTGGGGCAGAATTAGGAGCAGAAGCAGGGACAGACCTGGAGGGCTGCAAGTCACCCAACGGAGGGGAAAGGGAAGCTGGGGGCAGCAGCACCCACCACCACCATCACCCTGGTTTCCAGCAAGCAAAGCAGGCAGGGTTGCTGAGGTCATTTTGCTCCTTGCAACAGCCGCCTGTTTGCCCTGGGAGATGCTTTTTTCTTGGCTCATGCGTACAACCAGCCTCAGTTCAGTATCAACAAGTGCCTGGCACCTCAAAGACTGAAGCACCCAAAGCAAGACAGAGTCCAAGCTGAGGCTGGTCAGCCTGTTGGTGGCAGAGAGGAAATGTCTCACCTCCATTTTGATGGGACTTGGGCAAACTCCTCTGGGTGAAGCCCCAGCCCCTCTGCATCAGTCCTGCTGGGAGGTCTGAGAGGTCTTTTAAGATGAAAGAAGGTAGATTGAGATTGAACATAAGGAAGAAGTTTTTTATGATGAGGGTAGTGGGATACTGAGCACAGGTTGCCCAGAGAAGCTGTGGATGCCCCATCCCTCAAAGTGTTCAAGGCCAGGTTGGATGGGGCTTTGAGAAACCTCATCTACTGAAAGGTGTCCCTGCCCATGGCGGGGGGGTTGGAAGTAGATGAACCTTAAAGGTCCCTTCCAATCCAAACCAGTCTGTGATTTTACGACTTCATGGTTTAAACAGCACATTTGCCTTCTGCAGTGCTCCGGCAGCAGGACGGCATTTCCCCCATGGGTCCACCTAAATTGTCACCCATCTGTACCAGCTACTGGGTAGGGCTGGCAGCAGTGGGAAGCAGAAAAATCCTGGATGGAGAGTAAGTAAGAAAACTCCTTGCCAAAGAAATTATTTGAAGCAGGTGGTTCCAGCTCAGAGGAACTCAAATTTATATTCCCAAACGACACTCCGAGAGCTGCTCACAGCTCCATCAACAAGCACAACACAGGCAAGGCAGATGTTTCGGCGAGTGCCAGCAGCTGGAATAGGATCGCTGGCTCAGCTCGGCTGCACCCATCACTCCAGATGGTAATTCGGGAAGGCAGTGTTCGAGGCTCGTCCCAAAGGAGCCTGTATCGGGTGGCTGCAGGTCTGGCTGGCAGAATTGCACAGCCCTTTCTGAAACAAAGCCGGGCAGCGGCGCGCAAAGCCGGGCTGGAGGGAAGGCTCTGGGTTATTTATAGGCTCAAGCCTCGGAAAGGATCTCGGTGCAGAAAAGCACAGGGTGTGTGGGCCGCGCATGGGGCTAAAGCAGCCCTGTGACAGTGATAACAGGGTCATACCGGTGCAGTCCACGTTGCGGGAGTGCCTCTCCCCAGGGCGTGTCCCTGCCAAAGTTTTTTTGGCATGAGGGAATGGCAAATTTTGGGGGATGCCCAGGCTCAGCATGGTGGGACATGGCTTGGGGAAACAAAGCCCTGCAAAGGGTGAAGGACACAAGAAGCACGCTATTGGGCCACCAAAGCAGATATCAGCACAGGTGAACGTTCAGGGCTGGAGGAGGATGCAAGGAGTGCAGCAGAGGCTGCTGCATCACCCAGCCCCACACGCTTGTTTTATTTTCCGTATGCTGACCAAATGGCCAGGAACAAAAAGCAGCTCTGCAGTGCCTGCTGCCCCAGCCTGGCAGAAGCAGGGGGGTCAATGACATGTTCCCTACACAGCGAGGATATCAAACAGGTTCGGAGGCAGGGGTGGGAACACCAAATCTAACACCATTTTGGAGAGATGTGAATAAGGCCAAGGGGGATTCAGCAGAAGCCACCCCTAAGCTGCAAGTGGCTCTTGCAAGAGGCCGCAGGAGAGCATACAAAGTGCCACCTTCTCCAGCTGCCCACAAGGCTTCCCAGAGCCAGGCACACTTCCACCCAAGTTGCAACTCAGCCTGCCCACCCCGGGGACGGGCATCAGCCCCCAGCCCTGGGCTGGTGGCTGCTCATATGAGCCATGCAGATGCCCAGGCAAATAAACAGGCAGAAACTGGGAGCTGGACTTTCCCTTGGGGCTTTTGGGGTGGCTGAGCGCAGAGGCAAGGTATGAAATACTGCAAAAGGGACCAGGAAGGGATGGGTATTGTGAAGGTGCCTCTTTATAGGGTTACAGCAGCTTCAGAGCACAGTAGCGTTTAACTGCTTATGCAAAAGCAGCCAGAGGCCCCCGGCCAGGCACACAGCAAGAGGAAAACAAGCACTGAGACTCCAGCAGCATTCGTCTACACGCTGCCCTCCCCACCTCGCATCAGCAGAGAACGGGGTCCAGGCAAGACTAGTCAGACCCCATCAACAGTTCATAGGCAGCATCACCCGTCTGACCGGGGTGCAGTGCAGGTTGGTTAGGGGGTCGGTGCTGGAGCAGCGCCCAGGACCACAGAGCCCCGCTTGGGACCCCTGCCCACGGGTGCTCCCTCCACTGCAGACGTTTACCTGGGTGCAGGGGCAGGGGGGCTCAGCCCAGCCAGAGCCCACCGGGGCTGGGGAGAGGGCAGCCGGGCAAAGGGAGCACCAGATAAATACAGCCTGCAAAAGCACAGAGGAAACTGCACTTCCTTAAACTGCTGCAAAACATGATGGAAAAATTTAATAAAAGCTATTAGGCGTGTATCATTTAGCTGGCTTTTGCCAAGGCTTTTGATAAAATCTCACGTCAGAGGCTATTAAAGCACCTTATCAAAGGTTAAAGGGGAAAAGTCCCTGTTCGGTGACAGAAAACAAAGACAGGGAGCATCTGTTCCTTGAAGCGAAAAGGAGCAAACACCGAGGCACAGCAGGGGCCACTACTGGCATCATTATTATTTAATACCGCTTGTGTATTAATGAGACGCAGGAAGAAGAGAAAAATGAAGCAAGGGAAGCCAACAATGCACAAACTCTGTCAAAACAGAGAGAGGTGGGGGGAAAAATCTATGCCGTGAGATGTGTTTTACAACATGAGAAATTAAATTATCACACCAAAGTTAAAGTTTTCGTGTCAAAAGCATATGGCCAGCCCCACATGCCAGGGGAAGTAGTTCCAGTTCATTAAATCTAGTATTCAGCATAAGCACGGCTCAACCAGCCGGTCCCATTTTACCAGCGACTTCATTGTGAATTCTGCAATGAGAAAGAAAAAAAATAAAGCACTTTTGCTGTCATTT
The DNA here is from genome assembly GCF_963921805.1 of Phalacrocorax carbo. Taxonomy (NCBI): domain Eukaryota; kingdom Metazoa; phylum Chordata; class Aves; order Suliformes; family Phalacrocoracidae; genus Phalacrocorax; species Phalacrocorax carbo. Next base: position 7,941,491 of record NC_087513.1, on the reverse strand, counting down.
CTTACCCTGGTTTTAATCAGCAATATTTTATCATGCTCTTGTGATGCTGCAGTTTCTGGGTTACAAACATCGCAGGGAGAGGCTGCATTGTTTTATTAAAAAAAAGTTTCTGCTGACATTTAAGAAACAGAACAGGGAGAGTTCAAATGCTGATCATTTTGTAAACGCCAAAGACACAGAGCCAAGTCGGCAGCCTACATGGATCAGAAATATTGCTTAGATTTAACCTGGATGTACACGCAACAAAGCACTTTGGTCAAAGAAACCTGAGCTGCTAATAATCCATGCTCTGAGTCATCCAAGGGAAAAAGACTGAAGAAATGCAGGCCCTGCACCTGTAAAGGTTAAGGACATCTGTTGCGTCCTCGTGTCAGCGCAGGAGGCAGCCAGCTTTGATGTGACTGAGCGATCGGGCAGCACTCAGGAGCCGCAGCACAGAGGGCTCTATCTTTTCTTTCTCCTTTTTGCACTTCCTAAGGTGTGCAGAGCAGACCGTCCCCATGGCATCAGACCAAATTGCTCCAGATCATGGAATTCCTGCTAGAGATTTTGCATGCAGACAGCAAAAAAGCCTTTGGGGGGTGGGTGGAAGCCATTTAATCATTTTTTAATTCCGGAAAACCATTATTTAACTCTAGGAAAACGTTACATGAAGCAGGTGGTTCCAGCAGTGTGGGCTCTCCCCAGCGCTGCTGGATCCATCACTACTCTTTTAGGGTTTTGCTTATGATCCTGCACCAAAAGGACGTTCCCCTGGATGCACACGATTCCCTTCCTGATCCCACATGTCCTCCAGCAGCTGTTTCAACCACGGGGCCCCAGCAGAAGCATGGGGTACGTGCGTGCTTGGTGCAGCAATGGCAACCTGAAGCTGCAGCAGAGATGTTGCTCACTGCTCCCCCTTGGCTTGTTTTGCTGGCAAAGCCGTTTGGCTGCCTGCAAAGCCTCGCCCCGGCGCGGGCAGGAGGGACCGGTGCACATGTCCACCGGGACACATGCAGATCCACCTGGGGATGCTCCACCATCGCCCATGCCAAGAAGCGGGCTTTTAATCCACCAGCGCAGTCATCCCGTTTAATTTCACCTCTACAGGGTCACACCCATACTGGTGCTACTGGGCTGAATGGATACTCCTGCACGTGTTTTCCTTCCTGGAGACCCTTTCCCACATCTCTCGTCTTCAGGTGCAACCATCCCACCCCCTGAAGCCACGGGAAGGGACAGGGGCAGCCCCTGGCACGGCACCTGCGGGGCAGGAACCTCCCCCCTTCCTGCGCATAACACACGGCACAAAGCAGCGTCACCAGGCCTCACCACCTCAGCGTGGATTTCCAAGTGTTCGGGTTTTCTTGCAGTCGTGCTACCGCCTGGAAATCTATATTTATTTGTTTCCCTGTATAATGAAGTAAGTGTCTAGCCCTCATGGATGTGGAAAAAAAAGATGAAAATATGATTCAGTTCCCTCAAAAAAAAACAGAAAGGAAAAACCGTAAGTCAGGGCTTAAAATTGTTCCTTTTTCCGTTATCTCATAGTTTCCTTATGTTTCATGATTTATGGTTCTTTTAAGTGAGGTGCTGGTGGTAAAGGCAGTGGCTAAATGCTGGAGAAATGTTAGATCAGAGCATCTGATTACCACCTCTCAACCACCTCTCAAGATTACTTACGGGTTCTTTTTCAGATTGAAACCATCTATCACGGAGCACGCGGACGTGACAGGCAGCCAACGCTCAGCAAATCAGCTCGGATCGATGGCAATCAGAAGATCCCGAGATCTTCCGCCCCTCTGAGAGGAGGGAGGGGCGCCGGGGAAGAGTTCCAGTTCCAGGTCAGGACGGCGGGCGCCGCGCCCTCGATTCATCTCTGCCATCAAAACCATCGGTCAAACGCCCCACGGCCGCTCACGCAGAAACAACTTCTGTGAGTCGAGCTCGAAACGCTTTAGAAGAACAACACGGAGGAGCCTGAAAATCAATTAATTATACAAATAATATTAGTGACTTCCTGAATGTGCTCAGTGCCGGAGCTCCCGTGCATCGCTGGTCCTCTGCACCATGGCCCGGGGCGCTACATTCACTCGGAGATACAAAGAGTAATTAAAACAGGCAGGAAAAGCAACATTTTAATTTCTTCTCTTTCTGCTTGTTTTTAGGCAGGACTTTGAAAAAGTCCATTGCACAAAAGGCAGTCTTTGAACTAACGGGCAATTACTTAATGAGGTACTTAACTGCAAATTACAAAAAGCGAAGTGCCCTTTTTATCTATCTGGCGATGCAGAACCGGGCCCTGTGCTGTCCTAACACCGGAATCCCCTCCTTTCTGGGCAAAACTTGTCTCGTGTGTGAAGCGAGAGAAGTTTTAAGTGAGAATCACTTGACTTTTGGCCTTAATTGGTTGGGAAAAGGGTCTTCAGAAGCACAGAAACCACTTTCAGATAGAAAAATTAACCCAGAAGATGCTGAAAGACAGACTTGTTAAAGATGCGTCAGATTCCAGTGATTTATCTGTTAAGTGCGTAAGAAAAAATGGGATGCTTTGCAAACCTGCGATGGAAAAGGGTTGACTTCGGCAAACAACTCTCGGACAAGACAGGATGCCCTGGCCGTGCTTAAACACGGTGCAGCTTCCTAGGGCCGGGCTGCGCTCGTCACCACCCACTTCAAAACAAGATTCCATTTTTTTTTGAAGTGTGCTCCAACCCAGATTTTGGGTAAAAAAAAAAAAAATCGCCAGCTGACGCAGCCAGGCAGGTTGTGGCCTGGTAACTGCAGCCCTCCGTGGGCCACACACCGACGGAGAGCCTTGGAGGCGACAGCCGAGGGCTCCTCCGGCTCCCTGGTCTCGGCTCTGCATCCAGAAAAATTTAATGTTGGCCAAATTTTGTCCATCCTCAAGTTCACCTGACCTCCTCGGTTTCCTTCTTGCCCAGCTTTTGGGTGCAACGTGGATCAAATGTGACTTCTTGTCCAGTTTCTGGGCAAAATGCAGCGCAGGCGGAGAACCCGGCTGTGAAGAGCGAGGGTTTCCTCAGCTCCAGCTAAATTTCCCCACCCAAAACGCTCCCAAATCCAACACTTTCGTTGTTCAACGACAACATCTCGGAGCAATTAATTTCAGAGAGAGGTTTGCGCTTTACAGAGGGAATGTGAAGATCCAGGCAGCGGGGCGTCTCCAGCCCAGGAGCTAACGCGGCACACCTGCACAGAGCACCCCGCCGGGTGGGATGCAAGGAGGACTCGAGGAAGCGACCCGCTTCGCCAGCGCTCGCCCTCACGGCACCGCGACTCCTTTTGAATCCCGCTTAAAAACCTGCTCCGCGCCTCCGTACGAGGCTTCCTCCTGAGGCCGAGCCCCGCAAGCAGCTCGCGTCCCCCCCACCCGTGCCCAGACACACGCCCGCAGCGCGGTGCAGCGCTTGCAAACCCGTCCCGGGTTTGCGTGGCCCCACCGTGCCGCTCTCCCCACGCACGCACCCCTCCACCCACCTTGCAGCGGGAGGAGGAGCAGCAGCCATCCACGCACCTTGCAGCACGGGGGAGCTGCACCCACCGACCCACGCACTCACACAGCCACGTACCTTGCAGCCGGGGGAGCTGCACCCACCGACCCACGCACACACCTTGCCAGGGGGCCCAGCACCCGCCCGCCCCCCCCCCCAAGGGGGTGCGCCCCCTTTCGCGCGTCGCAAACCCCACCCGCGCGCAGCGCCGCGCTACGGGGGGGCAACGCATCCCGCCCGCGCAGCCCACGCGTGCAGGGCCACGAAGCGCGTGTGTCGAAGGTTGCAACAAGTGGCGCTGCAACAGGGCGGGCGCGCGCCGCGCCCGCGCGCGGGAACGCGCGGGACGGGGAGGGGGGAGGGGGAGAGCGGTGCGCGCGCGCGGCCGCCGAGGGGGGAGGGGGCGGGGAGCGCGGGGAGGCGGGAGCGGGCGGCGGGGGGGGGGGGGGTGGGGGGGTGGTTTAACCCCGCCGTGCCCGGCGGCGGCGGCATTTCTATTCAGGCGGCGCTGAGGGAGCCCGGCGCGCCCGGTGCATTGTGGGACTGGGCTGGGAGTCCCGTTCGCGGGAGGAGGCGGAGGGCGAGGAGGCGAGCCGGTAAGAGGGAGACCTGAGGAGGGAGGGAGGAGGAGGGGGGGTGGGGGTGCAAGGCGGGGAGATTTAAAGGGGAATTCGCCTCCGCCGTTACGCTGGGCCGGGCGCGGGGGGCGGCGCGGCGCCATCAGGGCTCGGGCTGCCCGCCTGGCCGCGGGCCCCGCCGCCCTCCCTCAGCCCGGCCCCGGGGGAAGGGCGGGGGAAGGGGGGGGGTGCGCCTCACCGCGCCGTCGCCGCCGCCGCGGCCGCTTTAAAAACACCCGGCGCCGGCACCGGACGGGTTAAAATTTCCGCCCGCCGACATTTTTTTTTCCTCCCTTTTTTTTTTCCCCCCTCTTCCCCCCCCCCTTAAGGAGCGGCGGCGGGGGGCGCGCGCCCCACGTCCCACCGGCCGCTCTCCCCCCCCCCCCCCCCCCCGCGCGCGCGCGCGCCCCGGGGCTGGCGGCTCGTCCCGCCGCCACCGCCTGCAGACCCTGCCTCCGCCTGCAAGGGGTTAACCCCGCCCCGGCTGACATCTTACCTGCGCGCACGTGCGGCCCGGGCCCGCGCGGGGTGGGGGTGCGGGTGCGTGGGGGGCGCTCACCGCGGCTTTGCCCCCTCCGGAGCAAGGCGAGGGGGTCGCTGCCCGCGCGCGTCCTGCCTGCACGCAGCCAGCCGGGCTGCTCTTCCTCCCCCCCGCGCCGCCTCCTCCTCCTCTCCGGCTGCACAAAGAGCAACAGTGGAGGCCCTGGCGTGCCTTTAAAGGCAGCGGCTGGAAATTTAAGGTGTCCCAGAGCCATGTCTCTCCGCAGCGCTCCTCGCCGCGCTCCCCGGACAAATGGTTGTTGCGGTTCCTCACCTCGTAGCTCTCAGGCGGTTGGGTTGCCGTTGATTGCTCTTGGGTTTGTTTTGGGTAGGTACCTGGCTCTGGTTCTTCCTCGCTCTCCCCTTTGGCTCCTGTGCTCTCCTCTCTCTGCTCTTTAGGGAGGCAAGGGTTAAACTTTGGTTTTTAATATTTATTATGCCGTTCTTTTAAAGTAAGAACCATCTGGGCTGCGAGGTGCTTTCCCCTGCTGGGGAGGGATGCCTAACGCTCACGCCGCGCGCCTGCGGAGACGGCCAGCAGCCACAAGGAACTTGGTCTTGCAGGGAAGGTTATTCCCAAGGCAGTCTGCGAAATGCATAGTTGCACGGAGCTTTATTGAGATCTTCATTAAAAAGTTATTGTCTTCGTGCACTGTGGGTGTTTTCCATTAAATAAAATCGTCTTTTTTGTTTTCAAACCAGGGAACGTGATTTACTGTGTCTTATGGTCCTCAAGACTGCAGAAAGTTCCTGCTAGGCTGTGGCCTCTGAAAGCTTTCCTAAATAAGTAGGTAGGGGGTGCTAAGCATATTGCAATTACTAGTTAGATGAAGGAAAATGTTTCCCTTGCGGGGCAAGCTGCTTTTTCTAAATTTCTGGAATTAATTAGAATGAAGTGTTAAAAAAGAATGAAGAAAAAAAAATCTCCCTCCTTTAAAAGCTTTTGTCTCCCATCTCTGTTGACAGGTTGTTTTCCAGACACTATGGTGGGTTTTTTTTTCCTTTTTGATTGCAAGAGCTCAGTGTCTTGCATTGGAAGACAACAGCTACGAACCGAATTCATTGCTCATCCAAGACACGTTCTTGTAGCTAGAGTTTGGATTACCGCCCGAGCCTGGGCTTTGGAAGATTTGTTTTAAAAAAGTGCCACGCCTCCCAGAGAAGGAGGGAAAGCGCTATAAAGGGGTGCTGGCTCCACATCAGAAGTTCTCAGGGAGCTTAAAATTTCAATTCCTACAAAGCACGTTCAATAAATTAGTAGACTTAAAGGTTTATGGAGCAGGCATACGTGTTAATAAGTGCTGTATGGGGGAAATCAGCTGCCAGGCTGTAGATTTACTTCTTTCTTACATTTAGCGCTGTCGAACTTCACCCGTACCAGTCACTTGCATTTTTGCTTTTCAGCTTAACCTCCTAACGGCACGACCATCAGTATATCAGATTTTGTCAGCGATGCCGCTGAACTCCCTCCTCCTTGTCGTTAGGCAGGATCCATGCTTTCTAGGCAACTACTGCAGACAGGTCGTTTTTAGTAATTCCTGAAAACAACGTCTCTGGGAAAGGTGAATTGCATTTTATCACAGCCGTTCCTGTTTAGAAGTCAGTGTCTCGGTTAGGCCTCGTATTAGTTTTGGAGTGTGGTGCGCGTGAGTCAGAGTGGAAAAACGTTCTAAAATTAGACGTGCATTGTTAAGAATTTTATTAAATGAGTTGCATCAGTGTCTTTTTACATTACCATTTTAACGGGCTATTCGCTGTATTCTCAGTTGACTAAAAAAGGGCTCGAGAAGCAAGAAGCTTTTCTTATCAACGTTTTTATGTCTGCAAAAATACTAAAAAGTGAACTGGCACGTTTGTAGGTAAACCAGCCTGCTTAAGTACAGCCTCTTTGTTCTGCCGTTACCTGCGCTAACAGAACGCTGGGCTTGCGTTTTCCCCCAAGGAGAACAGGTGTATTGCAGAGTTTCAGCTTCTTACATCAGAACCGAAGCAGAGGCGTTATTTGAAAAGCACCTTGTTTTTGAGATTAATATGTTAATGGCTAAAATGACGACCCCGCGCTGAGCTGAGTACAAACAGATGTCTCTTCTGAGCGTGCTGCAGGATCAGGGCCCAGCTGCCTTCTGGAAATCGGCCTCGGTGCTCTGGGAACTATTATTTCTTTCATTACCTCTGTGTTAAATGAGGTCGGTAAGCATGTTAGGTTCTTTTTTTTTTTTTTTAAATTAAAAACTTAGGCAGAGTAACTGGAAAAGAAATGCATTCTCTGATTCGCGTGGCATAGTTCTAGTTCTAAATGTTGGAAGGCAGGAAGAGGAGTCATTCCTTTGTAGTCCTGGAGAACTGGGTCACGTGAGATGTGCCCACCTGTCTTAGCAACACGTGAAGGACCACACTGAGTGCTTTCCCTTTCTTTTTAACTTGTTCTGTGTGGAAAACTTACTGTCTTACAGGGCCTAGGACTTTCTAATGTTCCCAATTTTTTATTTTGTTTTTAATTAGACTGATCAGCAGAGAGACTGATACCATTGCTCTGGGGTGGGAAAGGCCAGCAGTGTGTGTGAGAGAACCATGTCTGTTCGGGAGTCATTTAACCCAGAAAGTTACGAACTGGACAAGAGTTTCCGTCTGACCCGATTCACTGAACTGAAAGGCACAGGCTGCAAAGTGCCTCAGGATGTCTTACAGAAGCTGCTTGAATCTCTACAAGAAAACCATTTTCAGGAAGATGAACAGTTCCTGGGGGCAGTTATGCCCAGGTTGGGTAAGTAGTTGCTCTTCCAGATGCGTGTGACCCTGCTGTTTGGTCTGCTTAGTGACGCGATCGCATTTGCAGTTTGTTTAAGCAGTTTGAAAATTGTAGGTTGTATAACGCACGCACAGCATCCAGACATCTGAAGAATGACTCTCGTGTTGTCATTTGTTGGCATCTGGGATACAAGAATATTATTTTAATGATTTAACATCCCGCAGTACGCTCAACTACAAATGGTCAGGAATGGCCATCATGACGGGCATGTGCTTAGGAGTTAGTCTCTTCCTCCCGTTCCCCAGTAGATGCTTTGCAAACTGAAGTTGTATCAGTTAATTTCAGGTCTTTAATATTACATATTGCCTTCGGAAATTCATGCAATGAATGCCATTAATTTTATGCAATTAGATGACTCGCAGGTGAAGTTTCCCTCTCCCTCCTCTCCCCTCTGTTCCTGAGTCAGAGAAAATGAGCCAGAGGAAACTCTCTTGCCTCACCTGAGGCTGGGAGCGGATTGTTCCACAGCCATCGTTTTCCCTTTCAGTCCTTTCACTGTTCCCTGCTCTCACTGTTTTGCTCAGCTGTAGAAGCTGCCTGGGAACGGCTGTCTTTCCAAGACATCTCTGTTCCTGCCAGCTCCGCTTTCTCTTTGGTATTTGCACAATGATGTAAGCAGTAACAGGGGAAAAACCCAACCTGGGGAACAGGGCGAACGTAGGTATTTTGATACCGGCTACTCTACCTGATGGTGATCTAGATAAATGAATGTAGATGATGTGTTTAATGACACTGTTAATTCTGTTTGTCTACTTCCTCAGCCCTGCATATTCAGCCTCTACTTTGTAGGGCAGAATGAATTTTTTTTCCTCAATTTAGGAATATCAGTGTAGTATTTATTCTGAAGTTATTTAATTATCAATTTGGTGCCCAGTAACCTTATTTAAAATTATTTTAACATCGCTAATTGTCTATTAGCAGGCTAACAGGTTGCAACCCATTATTGTGGTAGAGATTGAATTCAGAGAGAGATTAGTAAGGAGCCCGTGTTCTTGCTTAAACAATGGCGATCTTTGTATGAAATATCTAAGCAGCAATTGTGTGTAGAGCTGGGGTGGCACTATAATTTAATATTCCGTAATGAAGGACACTTCCAGCTTCTTTTATCCCCAAATTGCTATTTATATGGCTTTTTCCCTAAATTAAATAAGTTATTCATGACAGCATTTCCATTTGGCAAGTTTCTAAAACCAGTAATAGTTTGGTTTAGATTTAATTATCTAACTGTTGGGTTTGGTTTTTTTTCCCTTGTATGGACTTACAAGCTCTAAACAGTAATGGAATTGCTAATAGATTTTTCTTCTCCAGCTATATGAAGAGGTAAAAAAAGCAGACTAATGCCATCAGTAAGTAGGTGTGATATTATGTAACAGGAAATCTGCTAGTAATAGGAGGTGGAGGGTTCAGGTCTCTTAAAAATGCGCTTTTTGTGGTGAGTGTCCCTTTAACAACTGTGTCTTCAGATAAGTTTGGTATTATTTGCCTCTGCCTTGTGCTTAAAAGGGGGAGACAGGTAACTTTACAGCCTGTGCATAGGCACCGTGCTTTCGAGATGCATTCAAGAGGGAAACTTTCAATAGCAGGCTCAACCTTGCTCCTTTCTTGTTCTGCAAGTGGTATTACCCAGAGCAATCTTAAATATGGCTGTGAGTGTATCCGTGAGTGAGAAACTGCAAGTTTGGTATTAATTCTCAGAGCTGTTGTGGACCTTGAAATCACTGTTTTCAGTCACCCCTCTGAACAGATTCACTTATTTAGTCAGACCTTTTTTTGTGGAACGGAAATGTAGCCTCAGAAGGACCGTCAGGGCCCCTTGGCCTGCAGCTTGTCTGTCAAGCAGCGCTTTTGCTGAAGCTGTGGAAAACCACACAAGTGAAATCAGTCTTGCAGCATTATGGCATGAACTGAGGGCAAAACAGCTCCTGCACATGAGCCACTTCTCTGTAACTGCTTATATGCACTTCCCAGGAGATGTCATGCATAGTAGCTTCGTAGCTTCTGTGGAGGTTGAGCCACCCTAAATTACTGCTCATGAGCTTCTGTCAGACCTTCTGCTCTGTGTCCTTGGTAGGACCTCAGGTGGAGCAGCTCAATCATTGTACAGGACACTGCCAAATACTGGCTTGTAGCATTAGGTCTTGTGTTTCGTTAATACATGGGGAAAAGTTACCGTGTGGCATCTGCTCCCTGAAAACTGGTTGTTTGAAGACTCTTGCCCTGTGGAGGTATGCAAAGTAATTCTAGGCAGCTTACTGCCAGCCCAGGAAGGAGGCAAGCTACTTGGTGTTGCCACAAGGCACAAGGATATCGATGGAACGCGGCTCAGCTAGCATGTTGTGATATGTCACCTGCTGCAGGCTCTTGCATTGTAGCAAATGCCTGGAGGTCTTAATATTGCCTACGATGTTTGAAATATCCACCGCCAGGGAAAAGGCTGCGCTCAGTGTTGTGGTTTTCTCAGAGGAGTTTCCCTGTCTAGCAGGTCATCTTTGCCGCCTTTCAGGCTCGCAGAAGTAAGGCAAAGTTAACACAGTTGCAGAAGCTCCAAGTGGGTGAATCATCTTTCACCAAGAGCCTAGGCTGTGACTTGTGGCATTCTTTTTGTTCCTTCTGAAGTGAGGAAATGCCCTTTATGAGAGGCTATGTGGTTTTAAAACTGTGACTATGTTTTTGTTGAGATCGGAGTGACAGGAAAACCTATTTGCTTTTGACAAAATCAATTCATGTAGTTCCTCTTAACTTTAAATGCACGTACATATAAGCACAGATATTCTTAATGCACTATTACTACGCTGCAAAAAAATGTAGAACATTGTAGGTTAGTTCTTGCTTTCAGCCAGTTACGCTTCCGTTCTGTTCCAGTCAGGAGTTCTCAGTCTTTGTTTGGTTTTCCTCTTATTTGTGCTATGTGCTTTCTCTAGGGAAGGAATTTGCCATGTCTGTTTAGGCAGTATTGTGAGTTGTATTTCTCGGGCATGTTTTTTAAGTTCTCTTGTTAAGAGCAACAGATAATTAAGGGCAAAGTTACACAGCTCACTGATGGATTTGTCTTTGCAGGAATTGGGATGGACACTTGTGTTATTCCATTAAGACATGGAGGTTTGTCGTTGGTCCAGACAACAGATTATATTTATCCTATTGTGGATGATCCTTATATGATGGTAAGCTGGCTAAACTTTATTTGATTTGTGCTTCTCCCTTACCAATCTGATGACAATTTTGACCGTTTCTTCTAGATGCGCTGTGCTAATTGTTTGATTAACTGCATTCAGTCTTTCCTAATCACATGTGAAGAGGGAAGGGCATAGCTGCATCCTGTAATCTTTTCCATGTCGGCCAGGAATGCTGCAGTGCTGCTTTCTATAGGTGAAAGCTGGGAGAACTGCCACCTCTAATTCAAATTTCCCTCCGACTGTTGTTCTGTGAGATTTAGCTTGAAAAGGCCAAAAGGGGGGAAGAATTGCTGTCTGTGAAGTGGGAGATGGGAAACTCTACTTGCTGGCAGAACTGCATTGAATTGGCCTTTTTTGAGATTCTGAAATAACCAGGTAATGTGTTGGAACTGGAAATGCCTAAATGACACTAGTTGGCAATAGCACCTGGCAACTTCAGAGGGCTTTGTCAACACCAGTTCCCCTGTCGAACTACCTCCACTTGCAGATGGATAAGTTGAAATGACTTATTGGAAGCTGTGTGCCCTTTGACTTCAATTCCGTCTGTGTCTATTTCTCTCAGTAGAGACTCCTCTGGGGTGTTATGTGTGGCTGAAACAAATGAATTTTTAAAAAGGATTTAGTAAAGCTGTAAGGAATTCTATAGGAGGTGTTCATTAAATGAGAGCTAAGAAGTGCTAGAATTCGGTTCCTGTGATTTGAATGCGACTCCTTTGCTTTAAGGCCTGCTTTTACTGGTGTTTATGTGATTACATGCCTTATTTGCTGGTTTTTGTTCGTTGTGTGTTCTGTGATACCCATCAGGTAGGTTTTGGACTTGCAGTTTGAGATTGGGACAGACTCTTTTTTGTTTCTTAGCATGCTTGACCAGGTATTGTGCACATATGCAAGCCTAGCTCCTTTGATTTCTGTTCCAGAAGAGCTCTCTTTCTACGAACTGAGTAGTCAAGATCTCAGGCTGGCCACTGGAGTACAGAGCTGTTGAGCTCTCTGCAGAAATTTGATGCAAGTGGCTTGCTTTAATGTCATGTACGAACTCATCAGCGACCAGGATGGAAATAATAATTTAAAAAAAAAAAATCAGTGTCAGAGCGCTGTGTTAAATTTCATCAGCTGAGAAACTCTCTTTTCTCACCTTGTAGCAAAAACTTGTGAGGGGTCATGTGAGAAGGCTGTGGTGAAGGAGGAGGGTTGTTTAGTTTGGAGATACAGAGGGTTTGAGATGCCACAGGAGTGGACAGATGAGCCTCTGCCCAGCTGAGGTTTAGGCCAGTGTGGTAGGACTGGAATGTAAATTTGGCCTTAGTCCAACTTAAGTGGTTGCATCATAGTTACAGTCCATACTGGGATCCACATGCACCAGCAGCTGTAACTTTAGTGTTTTCTAATTCTCAAGTCCTTCACTTTTCATTCTTGGCAACATCATTTTAATGTGGTGTCTTGCCACTTCCTAATCTGTTTACAGATGTGTATTTCTTCTTAAAAGCTAACCAAGAACAGGGATTCTGTCACAAGCCTTCTTGGTGTTACCTGCAGTCGTGATCCAGCAGGGCTGGGGCTGCTGGATTCTCTGCTCGCAGCTCTCCTGGAGCCTAGAGTACCTGGGGGCAATACAGATCGCCATTATCTTGTGTGGACCAACATCAGTTGGAGGACAGTCAAATAGAATTTGCCACGGGGTTTATGGACAGTTGTTAAGAGCAGAGGAGTGGTGAGACTTAAGAATTTTGCATGCAGGCTGTATAAAGGAGTGTGCTCTGGACTCCTGTTCCAGACACACTGCTGCTGCCCTGTTTCTCCAGCTGTTTTTTTTCCCCATTCTTAGTCTAGACTCACCCTAACCCATGCCTGTCGTTACCAGCCTCTCTTCTTGTTATCACTTACGCACAGTACATGCGCTGCTTTTTGCTCTTCTGCTCTATCTCTTTACCTAGTCAGTTCTAGTCTGGTTTTGGGTAGGTGTTCCCTGATTTAGAGTCTCTTTGTTTCTCTGTGCACAGTGTCTACCTGCAGGTCCTTATCTGATGTCTCTTCTTAGTTGAGGTGAGAGGAACAAGGAGGGAAAGCCAAAAGTGCAGATAGACTCCAAGCTGGGTGCTGTTGCAGAAGGGATTAGAAAACAGCTGAGGAAGGCAAAACTGCATGTGGACTCAGCTGAACTTCAGATTTTTGCTTCAGAAAACAGCTTTCTCTCATTCTGTCACTGCTTATTTTAATATGAGGTTCTGCAATTATATGCAAAAAACCCGCTTCCTTCTTTTCGCCTTTCCCCTCCTCTTAGGCTTTGTTCTTGAAAACACACTATCCATGTTGTCTGAAGTATCCCTAGGATGTATGCCTGTAAAATCTATATCCAGCATAGGACTCTGACTCAAATGGTTTGATACTGGAAACGTTACAAGCAATTGAAGATGGGTTTCATAAGTGTCAAGCAGGCAGTAATAGGACTGGTACTGGCCTCTGTTGTGGCACTGTGGAGACACCTTTTTGAGTACAGGAGCAGGAAATTGACTGGTCTGAGAGTGGAATTCCTTCCTGCTCCATTCCAGGGACCTTTCTGGTGCCTTTTTAAGAAGAACTTTCACTCAAGACTGGGATGGGTGGCTGGTACTCCATCTTTTGCCCTGATAAATAGTTCTTAGCATTGCACATAGCTACTTGTTTTTCAGAGGGACTAAACAAGCAGTCAGGTAGCACATGGGACCCAGCTAGGCAGACCCTTGTCTGTGAATCCTGTCATGCTTATCAGTGTTCACAAGCAATGTATTGTTCCCTTTGCTACTTCAGACTTGAGACTTGCACTCCCTGAATTTGTTTCCGTAGTGGTTTTGCCAGCTGGCAAAAGCAGTGCTAGACTGACCTCTGACTACTAGCACTCTATTCTGAGCGCTGTTGTCAGTGTGGTTCTAAAAACTATCTGTCGCTCCCAAGAGGGCATAAACCAGCAGTCTGCTTGATAAATACTGAAGATAGTGGAGAATGGTTTGACAGTGCCCTTCTAGAAAAGGAAAATGGCAGACTTTAAATTTCTAGATGTTTAAGAACACTAATAGCCAATGTCCATCAACGCATGCAGTACACGGCTCAATCTTAAACTATTAAGATTTAAATGATTAAAATGTATTCCAGTTCCATACATAAGGGATTTCCCTGATGCCCTTGGAAGGTCTTGAATTTCTGCAAAACTGGATTATACTCAATTGTGTTTTGGAGGTGTTATTTCATGTCATCAGCAAGTAAGGTAACTGCCAGAAAATACTAATCTTTGCAAAAACCCTGGATATGTGATTCAACTAAAGTTTTAGAGATGGTAGAAATGTGTTTAGATTCCTTTTTTTTTTCTTTCTTTCTTTTCTTCCCCTCCTACCCAAATTTGTCTTCCAGCTAAAGCATCTTTCTGTAGTCCAAATTGTGTCAAATAAGCATGCTATTGTTTTTATCATGGTGGTGTTGCCTCTGAACTTTATGAAAAGCACAGATTTACAGTCATAAAACCAGATGTTAGTTACAGTTCTGCAGCTGTGAACCTAAGCAATTTTAATAAAATGCATGGAGTCTTCCAGAGTAACACACCGGAAGTTGTCCTGCATATTAAAATTCTCTTGCTGTCCCTTAGGGCACATCCTGTATCCAAGTTCTGCATCTTCATCAGGAAACTCAACATCTCAACTGTGCTGGGTCCACATCCCGACAAAGCCTCACTCAGATCCATTAATTTAGAAAAATTAGAGTAGCTAAACTCATGTGACCGAAGCGATCCCTTTTCAGTCCTGTCAGCTTCAAGACTTGTTAGAGGAATCTTCAACAGAAGACTAAGTCTCTTGGACAGATTTATGTTAAAGGAGATGTTCACACACACAAAAGTCAATTAAAATGTGTGTGCTGTAGCAAAATTCAACCTTATCTTGTCAGCTGAATGAGTGATTCATTCAGTGAGAGTAGGCACATCTCCCTCACCATACAGTGGCGGGGGGCAGACATCTCCCCTCAGTGCATGCTCCAAAACGGTGACAAGACCAGCTTCTGGGAGCCCGGAGCTCCTTAATCCCCAGCATGTGCTGTCCTCTGCAGACAGTTTCTTACTGAATTCCTGACAGAGGAAGCACCCCAGTGTGGCTGTGTGCTGGCCGCACAGCTGTATCCTCTGGGAAGAAGAGTACTATCCTAAAAATTTATGAGTGTAGACATGGCCCCCGGGGTAGCGCAGAGGAACAAACAGCTTTCTCATCAAGGTCCCTGTCTCCTCCATATTTGAATGCAGAAAGAGGTACAGCAATATATGCTTTTTGGATTAGCTTCCTAGCAGTTGTGAATTACATACAGTGGTAGTTTTCATCAGCATGTACAGTTTTGTGCTGGAATGAAGTTAATAGGAACATAGCAGATTAAGTGACCTGAGCTTGTTATCAAAGCTAGACTTTGTCGAGCTTAACTTCAGCCTCTGAAGTTAGGCATCCAATCTAAAATCAGTGTGGGATTCCTGTGTAGTCAGAGTATGTTGACCAAGAACAGCTGGGATGAATTCTCTCCTTACCTGCAAAGGGAGCAGATCTCTTTGTTTCTGGATGGGCACATGGCACAAAATGGATCACGCCACATCTTTGGCTGGGTTTCTTAATGCAGGAGCCCATGGAATAAACATCTGTCTCAGGGTACCAACTCTCATGCTGGAAGTTTTGTTCATGGCAAGTGTTTGTCTGCCCATTCACAAACAGTCCTGCAGATTTTTTTTTTGTCTGTCTTTCTTTTTCAGGGACGGATAGCGTGTGCCAATGTCCTAAGTGACCTTTATGCCATGGGGGTCACAGAATGCGACAACATGTTGATGCTCCTTGGAATCAGCAATAAAATGACAGATAGGGTAAGATGTTTGGTACTTGCTTTTGAAGGAAGACCCGAACAGCTAAATATGCTTAGAATGTGTTTACCTTTAGTGTATTTTCTCCTCAAAGTTTGAACCCTTTTAAAGAAGAGATTGTTTTATTGAACGTCACAGTTCATAGCATGGGTCTCGCCTCATAAACATGCTGAGGTCACTTGCTAGAAGTTCACTTTTCTGTGGCATTGTAATCTGCTGCTGCTAGTATCTTCATCTCCACCAAAATGGGGCCCCTGCTTCTGTCAATTCAGGACAGTGTTGCTCCAAGGCAGGATTTGATTATCAGTTTGTGTATCAATCTGGATAGATACCTCTGGTTTGCTTATGCCAGCTTTGTAACATCTTTCTGAAGCAGAAGAAACTGAAATAGATTGCTTTTCTTTTTCTGTTTTCTTTCTTTTTTTGTATTGTTTTGTGGAACTGAGCAGCATCTATGTTTGTTTTGCCCTAGCAAAAAAGGGATGTTTATTCTTAGAACGAAGTTAAATTGAAACTTTGCAGGTTAGTGGAGGCCAAATGCAGCTTGGTTTATCCTTGTCTTACTGCACCACACTGCTGTGGCCGTACCTGATTACAGCAGCAGAATAGTTGTTCTTGAGTTTCCAGAACTCTGATTTCATTAGTTGTATATGACCTTTTGAAGAATATTTCTTCAGCATAAGAATGTCTCTTCCCCTCTTACACCAAAAGTGGTAAAACCATAGCTCTGTGGGAAAACATGCAATTTTCAGGAGGCTAACCTCTTCCGAAGGCTGGCTTTCCTGCCACAAACTATTTGCCATGAGGGCATTTGGCTTGAGTGATTAAAAGCCCTGGACCAGTCTTGAAATGACTAGCACTGCTGTGTATGGAACTCTGACTTCTGTTTTGATCTCTAGGAAAGAGACAAAGTGATGCCTCTAATTATCCAGGGTTTCAAAGATGCAGCAGAAGAGGCAGGAACATCTGTTACTGGTGGCCAAACAGTGTTAAATCCCTGGATTGTTTTAGGAGGAGTGGCCACGACAGTCTGTCAGCCTAATGAATTTATAATGTAAGTTAAATCGCTAAACAATCAAAGGCACTGGTCTGAAGGGATACAGTAAAAAAAAATCCTTTAAATACCATGTTGTGATCTTGTAATCTGTCTCCTGATGAATAAAGCAGTATCTTCTCCTGCTTGCATTTGTCTTTAGCACTCAACAGATGCCACATTGCTTTTGTATGTACTTGCTTTTTTAAACAGGATGTCCTTTTACTTCTCCCCACCCCCCAGTATCTTTTAATCCTATTCTCCTTTTGACCGGAGTGTCACGCTTCTAACCTTTAAAGTATTGAAGGCTGTTTTGGGACATAAATTTCTGTCATATTTATACATACCTCTTAAACCACCTCCCAGTTATCCTATTAATGGCTGTGGAGAACTACAGAATTGTTGTGTTTAAAGCATTCTGTCCATGTAACAGTAGCTGTTGAATGTCCCACTGTGGCATGTTACACTAGGCAAATGAATTTGTTTGTGATCCTAGTAATGGTTATCCTGTGCCCTGAAGTAACAAAGGTCATTTTTTTCCCTATCCTGTCTTACACCTCCAGTAAATTGAAAGAAAAGATATAATTTTGCGTGTGTCTGACTGCAAGCATTGTTATATTCCAAGAAAGAAAGATTAGCACTTTTAAATAAGTTTGTAGCTTTTTGCTGAATAATATCCCACGCCAATGAATCCCAAAGGTTAATTCTGCAATTAGTTAGGTTTTTTAACTGCGCGACAAGATATGTGGGTCTGTGAAAACGTGATTATAGGCACTTATTCCTAATAACGTGTGAATCTCACTGTGTAATTAATATGTGAATTCTTTGTTTTCAGGCCAGACAATGCAGTGCCAGGAGATGTGCTTGTATTAACTAAACCCTTGGGAACACAAGTGGCTGTAGCTGTCCACCAGTGGCTAGATATTGTGAGTACACTGCAAAAAAAGAAACAGGGAAGAGGGGTGTGAGTTAAAGGTGACCTTCCTCATTCCCTCAAAACCTTAAATTGACTTCAGCAGTGTAGTAAGTACACTGAGGGCTCAGCTGGGAATGATCTACCACCTCTTTCTCCTCCTTCCTCCTTGGTGTGTCAGCCTTCCCTGCTTATGTGCAAAACTGTTGAAATAGTGCAAGTTTAGTGTATTGTGCTTAGTGAGCCCATCTTAATTGTATCTAATTCTTAGTTAGTTCTCAGGCATTGCTGTAATAAACAAAATTGTTTACTAACAGAACAACAGACTAGCACCCTGGGTAAAATTATGCCCTACTCCACCTGCCAAAGTAATTGGCAAAAAGCTTATTGGTGGTAGTCAGGCCAAGATTGCTGGCTGTGTTCAGGGGCTTTCTGCTTGTGTACATGGAAATATATCTACGTTTCACATGTATTACCCTGTGCATTCAATAAGAACATTTCCAGCAGCATTATGTACGTAGATATACTTCCATCTGTTACTTCAGACAAAAATGTAACTACTGAACTGAAAAGTGACTGCAAAATTGGCATCTGCTTATGTTGTCTGGCTCCCAGTACGTGTCTTCAGAATTATAACTGCTCAGTTTACGCTTTAAAAAGATGCATCTTTTCTACTTTTGGGACTACTGAGCCAATAGACTGGCAGAGGAGTGAGCTGGAATCCACTTTGTCTTGGCTGTTGGCCACTACATTGTCGGATGAATTCTAATTGCAAAGCCTGTGTTAGCAAAAGTGGGAGAGAACCAGCTTAAACCATCATTGGAGTCTGAAGCATGACCAACAAGAAAAAAAAAATGTTTTTCTCCTTCTTCATAGGGTCTGGCCTAGCAATTTTGACATCTGCAGAATCCTGCGTTTTCCAATCAGATATAAGGATCAGGGCCTCAGATAATCTTGATATGAAAATGAAGTGAAACAACAAGACAACAATTTTATAGTATGTTTTCTGGCCGTAATCTTACTTCTTAACATATCTATTATTGTACTGACAAACAGACTTGCAAATTAAGGATATTCTGAATTTCCACATATTTCAAGTACTTCTAATTTCTTTGACTGTCAACCAGAAATGCTTTCTGGTCTGAAAAATTAGGACAGCAGGAAATAAATTCTCCTATTACATGTAAACAACATATATATTTGGTTGTGGTAGGAAAATTCCTGAGTAGCTGTACTGTCTTTTCTTCAGCTTTGCTCTTTGAAAGAGTAGGGAAAGTGAAACTGGAATTACCCATCACAAATCCACCCATAAATCAAATTTCAGTAGGGAATTCGACTTTGTATTGGAAAGTATGTGGGAGAAGGTACATAGTACAGCAAGTTTATGCATAGGCAAGAAAGGAAAACCGGAGTGTAGAGACATGTGGCTGCAAAACAAGTTAAAAAAAAAAAAAATCTAAAAGCTGAGGTGTTGTCATGGTTTAACCCCAGCCAGCAATGAAGCCCCACACAGCTGCTCACTCACTCTCCCACAGTGCGATGGGGGAGAGAGAATCAGAAGAGTAGAAGTGGGACAACTTGTGGGTTGAGATAAGAACAGTTTAATAATTGAAGTAAAATAAAGTATTAATAACAATATAAAAAGCAAGTGATGCACAATACTATTGCTCACCACCCACCGAACAATGCCCTGCCAGTCCCCGAGCCACGATCGCTGCTCCCCTGGCCAGCTCC
Organism: Phalacrocorax carbo; assembly: GCF_963921805.1. Classification (NCBI taxonomy): domain Eukaryota; kingdom Metazoa; phylum Chordata; class Aves; order Suliformes; family Phalacrocoracidae; genus Phalacrocorax; species Phalacrocorax carbo. The sequence goes on along the minus strand of NC_087513.1, from coordinate 7,922,317 downwards.
CCTCAGTTCATATACTGAGCATGATGCTTATGGTATGGCATGTCCCTTTGGCCAGTTTGGATCAGCTGTCCCAGCTGTGCCCCCTTCCTTCCCAGCTTCTTGTGCCCCTGGCAGAGCATGGGAAGCTGAAGAAGTCCTTGACTACTGTAAGCACGACTTAGCAACAACGAAAACATCAGTGTGTTATCATCATTATTCTCATCCTAAATCCAAAACACAGCACTATACCAGCTTAATGGGACGAAAACTAACTTTATCCCAGCTGAAACCAGGACAGGTATTTAAACAGAGCAGTAGCAAATGTGTTCCTGGTGACAAGTGAAAAGAAGATCCAAACGGAGGCAAAATTTGTTCTCCTTGCTTGGTTACTGCCAGTGTTGTTGCAGCCAAGCCCTAGCTGTGTTGCTGGCAGCAGCTACCATAGGGTGCAGAGGAAAAGACTGCAGAGAGTCTGCAGGGAGCTGGGCCCTGCTGGGGCCCTGGGGGACCAGGTCATGGATGTGCTAGGGGTGATGAAGGTGTTCCCTGTGGCTTTGGCTGCCAGGCTGGTGATGTGGACTGATGAGGCTGGTCCACAGCTAGGAACTGGCATCCCTTTGCCTATTTCTCTTTTGGCTGAAAAGCATGGAAGGGGTTGCTGTGACGTGCGCCCTTCAGAAGGGGTTTTATAGCCCTTGCTGTTTTCTACAGACCCTTTCCATTTGGAAATCCTAAGCTTGCTTTTAAAAGTTGTTTGGGGATTTCTGTGAACTTCTCTGCCTTTGTTTCTTCTCTACTAATCCCAGTACCTGATTACTGTAGTGGAGAGGAATTTGCATCTGTGTCCTACCTGTGTTTGTGGCTCTTCTAGCCTCAGCCTTGAGTATGCTTCCACCTCATTTGTGATTTCTGTTCACATCATCTGACTGTGTTCCATCCCATGATCACCCTCAGAACTGTGTTTTTGAAAACTGAGGCAGAATGACTGCTCAAGTGTTTCAGTCATACGTTCAGTAAGAGTAATTGCTATTCTGTCCCCTCTCTTACAGCCTTATTTTTTTTTCACTCTTTCTCATAATTGGTCAGACCCAGTTCAACCTAATTTCAGAAGCTCTGACCTTACTGCTATACTTCCTTGCTCTTTAACAAATGATTTGTTTTGGCTGACCATTTTCTTTTCCCCTCTTGCCATTTCTGGATTCTCTTACACCCCTGGAAGTCAGGGATCACTTGTTAAGGGTATCAGCCTCTTTGACAAGATCCTTCCCCAGTGCAGCATCATATACCAATTCTTAGTAGCTTTTGCACCTTTGGTTTAGTAAGAAGTTTGTCCTATGCATTTATTCTGTGGAATGGCAGCGTAGGTATTGTGGTGTCAAAAATCCTATTTTTATTTACTTTCAGTTCTCTGTAATTTTACTTCCATTGCAAAAAAAGAAGAAAATTAAAACAGTCTGTAGTGTTGCTCTTAACAGCTGAATGGTTGTTTTGTTCCATTCTGGATCTGGAATTACTTCAGCTTCAAATAAAACAATTGCCCTTTATAAAGGTACCATTTCCTAAATTGTTCTGAGAGCCTTATGGGATGAAAAGCATTGCTCAGTATGTGATGGAGACATGAGTCCGTAAAAGACACTGAAGAATGGGTGGAGGGAGATGCTGGTATTAAACTGTAAAGGAAGTTTATGAAACTGCCTTAATCCTAACTCACTGGAGAGATTACGTCCTGCCTTAGCATACATCCCTCAGACCTCGACTTGTGGATATCAGTGGCCTTTCTTGATCAAAGTGTCCAGATGTGAAATCAAGAGTTTTCTCTTAAAAAAAAAAACAACAAACCACAAACCAAAAAGCCAGAGATTACAAATCTCAACATTCAGCAACAAAGTTCATTTGGCTGTGGATTTCAAGATGGAGAGTTACCTTGGAGGAGCTCTTTGCCCTAGGTTAGGTTATTCCACTCCACTCTGCTGCTGGAAGCAAGATCTGAGGTGCTTAGTGCCTCGTAGACATTTAAATGAACTTCACTTAGGTACAGCGGCACACACCTCGACTGTTGAACCTTTTGGCCCTCTTTAACTGAGTTTAAAAAAAAAAAAGTACATTCTGGATGAAGGATTTTTTTTCAAGTGGTATGGTTGTGCTTCAAAATGTACAGCTGAAAATCTGAAAGAATAATTTTTATTTCATCCATTAGCCAGAAAAGTGGAATAAAATCAAACTAGTGGTAACACAAGAAGATGTAGAACTAGCATACCAGGAAGCGATGATGAACATGGCACGACTGAACAGAACAGGTGAGAAGAGATGTGTGTGTTTGGGGGGTGGAGGGAAGGCTGTGGGTTTTTCCAGTTCCATACTTAGTTGCATTTCACTGTTGTGGGGAAATGTGACACAGCTGTTTTATCCCTTCCTTCTGCCCCATCTTTCTGCTGTTCAGTGTTTGTGAAGCAAGCAAATTAAAATCAAACGCCCCCTTTTAATTATACAGCAAAACCACAAATGTCGCTGGAGATGATTATGACTCATGTGAGTGCTGCGAGTAACATCCCAGTGAGTTAGAGGATGTTTTAAAGGGAAATATATTGGATTTGTTCCTTATCGTCTGTGCCTAGAGAACTCGTGAGGGCCTAATGGTAATAAGGTTAAAAAATTTCAAAATAGAATAAAAAAGGAAAAGCTCTTTATTTTTGTGCGCTTCAATTTAAATTTTTATTTTTTAATTTTGTCATGTTATGTGCTTCCCAAAGTGTGGAGTATGTAGCACCTGTTTTCTGGGTGTTTTTCCAGTTGGTGTGGTGTGTTGTGGGTTTTTTCCCCCGTTTTAATTTTGGTAGGGGGAAGGTTCTGTGTTGACCCTAGAAATTTTAATCTGGGATTGCCCTTCTGAGTTCAAAGTATCTTTGGAGGAGCAGAGAATTGAATTAGGCGTTTCCTTACTTCTCAGTTGAAGGAACAGGGAGGGTTAAATGTCTCTTCTCCCATTTATTCAGTTTTCATTTGGTATTTGTTATGTCATCCCACTGGTTTTTCATTCCTTTGCAAAGTCTTCCAGGAAAAATAAATGACCAGGATTGTCTTATGGAAAAGAACTCAGGTCCTCCTCACGTATTGGGAAGCACCAAAGGAGGGCAAAGCATTCTTGGTTTTGTTTTTCTCCACTCGCTCTTGTCAGGCACCTTTAACAACATTTAAATATTCTTAACTGGAGCTATTGTCCTGCAAGCAGGGGTGTCCTTCCAGGGCTCTGTACTTGCAAATGCCCAAGAATTCAGTGAATGCATAGGTGGGGAAGCTGGGGCCCTTCCCCCACAACCTGCAGGCTTTGTTCTTAAGCTCTTAAACTCTAAGTGTCCAGAACTTATAGTCCTATGTAATAGTTGTGCGGAGTGGCGGGGAAGAGATGTGAGACAACTGACCCAGGGCAAGTCTAGTCCTTGCCCTTAATGAAGCAAAGCTGAGCTCAGAACCTCTCTGTCCCTCCACTTGGGAAAAGGTTGAATCTGGAGCAAACCCCTATTCCTTAGACTGCTAATACAAATTAGTAGCACATGTCTAATAAAGCAGGCTGAATATAACTTTGATGCTGGATTTTCAGCATGATTTAATACTTAAAATACAAGTTGAATTTTTTAAGGGTTACATGCAGTGTTGGTGAATTCCAGTTCCTTCAAGGATTTTTTTTTTCATTAATTTAAACAGTAAGACAAGCTGATTCAAATTAAAGGTATGCAACTACATTCACACTGGGCACAATATTGTTGAAGTATTGCTTTTCCTGATACTTTTTTTTTCTGATTTTTTTCCCTCCCTCTCTTGTAGCTGCTGGACTCATGCACACTTTCAACGCACATGCAGCTACAGACATCACAGGATTTGGAATCCTGGGGCATGCACAAAACCTTGCCAAGCAGCAGCGAAATGAGGTGTCCTTTGTTATTCATAACCTTCCTGTTCTTGCTAAGATGGCTGCTGTCAGTAAGGCTTGTGGCAATATGTTTGGCCTCATGCACGGGACTTGTCCGGAGACTTCAGGTATGTGACAGTTGTACCACCCTCTTTTCTCCCTAAACCTCCACATTAGAATTAAATAACGTGTCACATGTACAAACCATGTGCTTTGCATTCAAAAATCACGGTTGGTTTGGTATATAGCCAAGGTGATGAGCACTAGCTACGCAACTGTTTACAATTCATTTCTTCAGCCTAACTTCCAAACCACTGTCCTATTCTCAACGCCTAGTTCCATATGAAACACTATTATAGAAACCCTTGCTGTATCTATACCGTTTTAGAGTTAGAAGTTAGTGATGATTCTGAATTCTTTTGAAACCTATTTTTCTGTCAGCTGTTAAGTCTGGAACAGTGAATATCTGAAAATCTCAGCACAGCTGACACAGGTTTCTCAAAGGTAAAGCCACCTGCAGTAGGTTTCCCAGTCAAATGAGTGGTGTTTTGATTCTCATTATGAATATGTGTGAAGTTTAGTACTGGATGGGTCAGTCTCAGTGACTGAAGCCTTCTCTGTCTGCAGCACGCAGACATCCAAGAATATAGATATTTCTCCCTTATATATATATGAAATCTGACTTTAAGGGAAATAAAGCTGCCACTTGCAGCGACAATGAACACAACAGACGTGTACTGAGAATCAGGCTATGGACACCAAGGTCATTGCAGATAAGCATTTAGACAGTCATCAGGTGATAAGAACTTCTGATGTTTGAAAGTTGCCTTATTGTTAAGTGTAGACCACTTTGCATGATTGCTGTCTTCTGCTGGAAGTTTCTATACTTCATTTTCCCCTTGAATCTTCTGTCCGTCTTGTTTTTCTTTTTTAATCTGCCTTTTCTTTCTCTTTGGGAAATGGAGAAGATGCAGCAACAAATCTGCCTTTTATCACATTTCTCCACCCTCTTCCTGCTCTCCAAAAGTATTATCCAAGTTCTCTGCAGCTCACAACAGAGGGGGCCCCCTGAAGCAAAACAGTCTGACTATCTGGAAAGAAGCATCACAGTGAGAGCCATAAAGTTTCCCCCTAGTGAATACACAACTTAACCATGATCTGCTGAATTGTTCCTTAGCCATCTGTGTTTAAACAGACACTCTGTCCTTCAGAGGCTGTATGGCTCAGATGATGTGTAATAGGATATGGGACATGAACCCTTTCAAGAGTTCAAGTCCAGCGTCAGTCAGCAGAGAGCAGAAATATCTGGTGGCAGTTTGGCAAGCTGTGACAATAGGTTGGTAGTACCAGACAGATTCATACTACGCAGGAGTCCATGTAACCAGAGTGCTAGAAGCATTCGTTAGCAGTTGCGACTCTGAAAAGTAGTGTGGACCCAGAGCTGGAGCTGCAGGATGCTCTTTCAGGTGAGCAGCTGTGACAAAGGTTTGTATAGCAGTTGGCATGGGAATGGTTTAGCTGCAAACTGAGTGCTCAAGTCTTCAGAGCCCCATACTGCACCCTGGGGATATCCAATTCTGTCTTTTCACTGAAGTAAATCGGTGTGGATGTACACACGGCTGTGAGAGTACTTGGGCTGTGAGAGTACTTGGAAGCAGAAAACAGTCGGCTTCAGAAGCTCTTTTGGGACTGAGAGCAAGTGGTGTCTTTGAAGTGCCGAGCGGCTTATGTTTCAACACAGATGATGATGGAGAAGACAGCAAGATGTACCTGGTTATTTGTGAACTCTGGGTGCCTCAAAACATGTATATTTTATTTCATCACAGCATTGCATTTCTCGCATTAGAGCTGGCTATAGGGATTTGTTACAGGGCGGTGTCTGCCAAATATTAGAAAGATCCGTAGCCACGTGGACACAAAAGCTCTCGTCTAAAAGCTATATGACTGCAGTCCCATAGGCTTTAGGCTTACGCTGAATAGCCTGACACGTTGCAGGCATGTGTATCAGCTTGGGCATGGTGTGCTTAGATGGCTTGTTAGCACTCAGACCCACGATGTTTGTGCGCTTCATGTCCTGGGGTTGATTTATATGAAGGCAGGCATCTGGCTTGCTGCGCCTCTATATCCAGTTGTGAGGATGGCTTCTGGGGGGCTGCTTAGGGCTGTTCATACCATGATATACACACACTCTTTCTCTGTCCTCTTAAACTTCCAGAAATGCTCTGTCCGTAGCTTCTTAATTTGTGAACAGATGTTTTTCAGCAGAGTGGGCAGGCAATGAGAAGAAATTTACTGGAAAATTATTTGAATGGATTTTAAGACTGATGTGTTTTTTTCCAGTGTGCATTTGCTGGGCACCTGTTGACAAAAGTCAGTGTTGGAAAGATCTGCTATGTCATCTGTTCCATCTTCCAGGCACTCTTGCTTATGGCGTATTTTCTTAAAATTGTACTTTTACATGATTTTGCGTTCTCTTAGGCAACTCTTTGGTGGGAGCTGAAAGTTGCCATCAGGCAGTTAGTTTCAAAAAAACCTTAATTCTGTTTATTAGACCGGCTGTTTGCAGAAATAAGTTACACAGTTACTCTGTATGGGATATTCATACATGTGTGTATTTTTGTCAGTTCTCTTCTAATAACTTTTGAAACTGTTGACTGGTGTCAGCCAGTTTTTCTAGTGTAGGTATCTCAGCAACGTGGTGGTTCTGCAGATTTTGTGGAAATAGGCAGATGGGTAGAAAAGAAGGGCTGTGTTAGTGCCTGACAAGAAGCATCTCATCCATTTGTTAGTCATTGTGGGAGAAAGCCATTAGCAGGAGCAAGGAGGCTTGTTTTCAATTCATGAGCTCTTTGTGTCACTGCTCTTAATTGCAAAGCTTTGTCTAGTCTGCTTTTGAAGTTTTCTGTGTCTGCTTCCCTGCTTGCAATACAGCTGTTAAAACCAGCAATGTTCAAAACCTCTTACTAAAAGAAAACCCTTACATTGTTAAAAAGATAAGCCAGGACAGACACCAAGTTACCTACATCCTTTCAACCCCTGAAAGAAGCATGCAGCAAGCTCTCAAACCACCGTAGCTGTTTGTTCATTCAGTCTGCAGTTGGTTTGCTTTGTCTTTGGCAGCGGCTGATACAGACCTCAAAAACTTGCTACACCGTGAAATGCTGCTTGCTTCGGTGCGGAGTAGTGCTGCTGCTTCGTTTTCCACAGGCATACTGCAACAACTTAAACTCCTGGTGGCTGTGGGCTTGCACAGGTGAAGACTTCTTGTAGTTGTCACTGGGACAAAAAACAGTAACATAGAGCAGCCTGGACTAGAGTACAATACACAGTGGAAAACCTTAAGGACTTACCCAAAGGGTTAAAGAGACTGGTTAATCTACCAGAGAAATAATCATGATCCCTGCGGACCAGAATCCTACTACTAACCAAGAGTAGCCTATAGCCTCTATTGAGGGTTATTGATCAAACTGTGGGATGCAGCCAGCAGGTGGGAAGTGATTTTTGATTGGAAACTGGGGTTTTGTACATTTTTCTGGTCTTGCCAAAGAATGTTAGCAGGGTATGCGTACAAGTGATACAAAATTGCAGAAAGAGAGTGTGTGGCAAAGGCATAACTGAGTGAAGCTTATTCATGTGCTTTTTCTTATTTCCCTTTTCACCATGCTTCTACTCCTCTCTTCTGTCTAGTTAGCACCTTCTCTGCACTACCACTTGTAAACTTCTTCCCTGACTCGCACCATGATGTTTCTCTTCAATGTGATTTAGAGCCTTCCATGGGAATGGCACATAATTCCTTTGCAACTGATTTGTCTGTTAGATCTGGAGTAGCTTAAACACTGTCTTTCAAGTTTCTGGGGTTTTTGTTGTTTTTGAAGGAAGTACCTGGATGTTACGTTCTGAAATATCTGAGACGTGTTTCTGGACAGCACGCTTCATATAGAACCTAAAAAATAGCTCTCACGCTTCCGTGCATCCTTATATAAATAATTCCTCATATTCAGAAGCTGCTTCTTCCTCACAGCCTTAAATGAAAAGTGGTTTCAGTCACTGCCAAGAGGACTGTTTGCTTGGAAAAGCAAACGTAAAGATGCCCATGGTGCTAAGAAGCTGTTCAGGGTCTGCGGAGGAGGAGGTGGCTGGACAAGGGCTGGAGGAGGGGTTGGACGAGATGATCTCCAGAAGTCCCTTCCAACCCCCACCATTCTGTGGTTCTGTGGCACCAGCCCGGGGTGGCTGGCTCAGCAGGTGGCCCTTCGCCCCCAGGGTTGGCTCAGAGCTGGTGGTGCAACTTGTGCTGCTGGCTGGTGCCCTTCGCCCGGACGAGAAGACGACTTTGGGTCAAATAACTCTTTCAGAGTAAGCAAGCCTCAGCATGTGCCCACATTCCTGTTTGCAAGAGGCTGCCGTGTCAGAATAGCACAGTGTACAGATGGGAGCTGTGCAAGTTGCGTTTAGTGTACAATGCGTTGAGGTTTAATTAGGCATCTGCAGAAGAGTTTGCTGCTCTGTGTTGCAGTGTCTCACATGTTTGCAACACAGCATAAATGTAAAAAAAAGTAGGGATATAGAAAAGCTGAATACTCTAGCAATAAAGGGTGGCACCAAAACATGTAATGATTTGGCCAGAGCCCCCTGGAAATTTGTGCCAGAGCTGACAGTGAAACTCATTCTAGTAATTCACTTGCCAAGACACCTTTTTCAGTGCTTTGGGATTCTTACAGTGGAAGTGTTCTTAGGTTTAATAACTGAATGGCAAGCTTGCTAACTAGTTTTTGTGCTGCTTCTGAAAAGCATTCATTGATAAATATTTTTCATTTGTCGCTGAGAAAAATGTTATAGGAAAGGCAAAAAAAGGCTAGAAAATTCCCTAACAAAGAGGTCAAAAGGACTGTTGCAGGGAGCACTGGATCAAGCCTGTGTTTGATTTTCTGCCTCTTGCATTCTCTGGTAATAGCCCCTACTCAGAGGCATTATTTCATTGCAGACAATGGGATTACTTGCAGAATCAGCTGCTGCCAATATCTGGTTATAGGTATCTGAATATGACCTTTATCCACGTTTCCGTGTAGAGGCACGTTGCAGTCCTGTTGGGAGTTTACAGTGCTGGTGGTGTTTTGGTACGTCATTTGTTGGCACTGGCACGGTGTCCTTTTGCCAACATCTTTTGTGTGTATTTGACTTCATTTACATACCCACTAAACACCGAATTTGGGCACGGACTTCTTTCTGTAAAGCAAAACCTCAGACTTCCACCGTGTCTTCTCTTGGAGTCCCCGGAGTCCAACAGAATGCGCTGAAGTCACCAAGTGCTTGTCTAAATAGGGATTTGGCAGACGAAGGCTGAAATGCTTTGCAGTCAGACGTGTTGATGCTCTGCTTTTTTTCTTTGTAGGAGGCCTCCTCATCTGTTTACCGCGAGAACAGGCAGCGCGTTTCTGTGCCGAGATCAAGTCTCCAAAATACGGCGAAGGTCACCAAGCGTGGATTATCGGCATTGTAGAGAAGGGCAACCGCACGGCCAGAATTATAGACAAACCACGAATCATTGAAGTCGCACCACAGGTGGCCACTCAGAACGTGAACCCGACGCCCGGTGCCACCTCTTAATATAGATGAAATAGCTGTTTGTTTTTAAATAGATCTATTCCTTTATCATCATACAATTTAAAGAACTGTAAAAAGAAAAGAAAACTTGTCGTGTCTGCACATCTGGTGGCCTTAGGTCAGTTTATGAGTGGATACAATTAATAAAATAAAATCCATTGCCTTTTTTTCCTGTTACATTAACTGAAGATGCACCTAATCTTGAGGCAGCTTCTGAGTTGAGAATTATATTGTTATCCAATACTGTTGATTCATTTTGAATCTTTAGACACTTATCTCTTGCCGCATAGGCTCTTTTTAAAGGTGCTTTCACGTAGCACAGACATTACCAGTAGTAGTGTCGAATAGCAGTTTGTGTCCTTTCATTATATGTATATTTATCATAAGTCTAATTTTGATGCCTTGAGTGATATTCCAGAAAGGCAATAAATTGATAAGCGACACAGTGGGTATACCCAGTAGTAAGAGGGTTGCATGATTACATTCAATCTTTGAAATTTTATTTTTTTTTTAATTTTTTTTTTGTAAGGTTTAGTCTTACCAAGAGCTTCTGGGTCATGGGACCCTGGACATTGCTTGGTAGTGCACTCTGTTTAAACAAGCAAGTGCTGACTTTGCATGGAAAGCGCTTCAGAGTCGAAGGAGTCATTTTTAATTTCATTATTTGTAGACCTGATGATATTTACTGTATTATCAATGATTGTTTTCTTTATTGATAGTAAGGAAAAATAATTCTTTTTTTGCAACGTGATTGGATGTGCTATAGTGCAACAAAGGTTTTGCAGACCAAAAGGAGGTTACTGTATAATATTCATTTACAATTCACTATATAAAGAACTACACAAATAATTTTTAAATATAATCAAACTAAAATAAACCTCTGTTCTGTGGATGGTAGTCTTTAATACATTTTATATTTTGTATAGTGATTACAAGCCTTTTTTGTTTCTTTAAAATCAGCAGCTGTTTAGTATAATTCTTAGTATTATTTTGTTCTTTGCTCAAATACATTTTTGTGCACGCTTTTGTGATCTGTGTTTAAAATCTACATTGCCAACATTGCAGCTTGAACTTAAGCTTGTTATGCAAAATAAATATTTAATTTTTTTTTATTGCTCTTGTATAAGTGCATGAACTTTTTTGATTCCTAGCTGAACTACAAACTGGAAAGAGGAGAAACCCTCCTTTTTTATTTTATTGCAAGTGTAATTACATTGATGGTTGTTACTACTCCTTTGATCAGTTCTGCAAGCTGTGATGTCCAGTGGTAATCTAGAATATCTCTGCCTGCATGCCAAACTTGGGGGCAAGTAGGTTATCTCCAAGTATATTATCCGGTTTATTTTACTTATCCGCACAAAGTATGCAACAGTTTTGAATTGTTTCCTCTGCGATGCTCCTGCGTGCCTCCTGTAAGCTTGGCGAGGGTTCCCGAGCAGCCTGTAAGTGGAACGGATGCTGAAGCCCGTCTTTCCCCCAGTGGCACGGCAGGCTGCCTGTTGCGGCAGGCTCACTGCTAACTCTGCTCTGCCAAGGTGCACCGTGCGGTGGTTCTGCTGAACGGGACTGAGTGCGCTCCGCTGGACCAGCTCTTCTTAAGTGTTTCCCAGGTTGTGGAATTTGCTCCTTGATGTTCGGCCCAGGAAGAAGAAAATTGTGGATAACTGTTACCGCTACCGGCATGAATTACAGGGGCTTCTGTCTATGAAAATGAGATGAACCAGTCTTGTGCATCGTACAAGGTCTAAGTTTTCAGTCTTGCTCCTAGTGAAGACTCTGGCAAAACTTGGCTCATCTTTTTTCCACTCAGCATGTTCCCAACAGGCACCTTCTGCAAAGCCAGAGGGTTTTTTTTCTATTTTTTCCCCCTTGTGAGTAACCTAAACCCTGCAGAACCTCACGCTCCTTTTGCTGGAGAAGTCTACGAGTTGCGTGTTCACCACAAAACCTCAAAGCAGTAACTAAGGTTTTGACTTTGCCTTGGAAACAAAAAAATCAGTTTTTTCACAGCAGTCCTGAAAATAAAGCATCAAAAAACAGTTGTCTATGCAAAAAAACCCTGATTTAATTCTTTTTCTTTCTGCTGTTTTGTGAAGTTTGCTCTGTATCCTGATACAAAACCCTAAAGCTGGCTTCTATTCGTTTTCTTTATGGTTGGACAAGAGTGTCACTACCAGGTTATTTTATTAGATGAAACAAACCCTGAACTAGATCAAATGTGTGCAAAACCGGAGAACTTAATGCGTGAAAGTACTTGTTACAAAGATCTCTTGTATTTTTAAACTGGCACTGGATGTGTGTAAGCTCACCCTGGGCAGAAAAACGTACTAGTTGGTAGATACTGGGCTTTTTTTCAGTTGTTATGTTGATTAGTTCATCAGCCGGCTGTGAAACCAACGCTTCTTCCCTAGACGTGCCTCGAATGGTAGAAGGTTCGTCTTCCAGGGGACGGGTGTGCGCGGAGCAAGGTGAGTGAAAATGAACCGTTTGGATTTTCAGAGGAAAATCCCACTTTGCAGCTGCTGAAGCTGGCTACAAGCAAAACCCCTCGTGGGTGAACTGATGGTCAAAGCCTCTCCTGATGTTTCCTGATGGCTGGAATTTACATCCCAAAGTGCTTCCTGGCTTGGCCGGCTGAAATGTGCGGCCAAGTGGGTGATTACTGAGCTGGGAAGCCCTCTATTAGCATCACCTCATCAGTTAAGGAGCGTGGTGATTTGTATAAGAAGTTTTAGGATTTGTTCAGCTAAATAAGAGATTGTAGATTAAGCGTAAGCTGTAGGAGGGTATGTTGAGATGCTGCCATCAGAAAGCTCTGAGAAAGCAACAGCAAACGGTTTTATTAGCTATGTCCAGTCATTTATAGAAATGTAATGTACTTCTGTTTGCTTACACAGGTACTTCTGCGTGCACCAACGTCCATCCCTCAGTCTGTATGAGAAGGCTGCTTGTAAAACTCCATCGAGGTTGCGAGAAGAGCGGAGAGTAAGAGGAAAGAATTTAATAACTGGAATATTCACTAGCCTAAGCAGTACATTTGATAAGTAGCATGTGTTTGAAAGCTAGTATATGCCATCTCTCTACAACCAATGAAGAAACACTGGTTTCTTCAGCCTTTTTGCTTTTCCCCTGCATCAGGGGAAAAAATAACACTCAAAATAACAATTTGAAATTGTCTGTGGCAGTATATAAAGTCAGAAGAGTTTTGTCTGGGTTTTTTTGTCCTTTGGGGGTTTTTTAGGTATTTTGATTTCATGTTCTGCTAGAAATTTAAGACTGACCATTTTCTAATTAGGAGATATGAGAATTAGTGTGAATGCTGCAGTGAGAGAGCAGCAAAGCTGAGTGACTGTTGGGGGAATGGATGGGCACGATGGCCAATACTTTCTGTTTTATTGATTCCGCCCCCTGCCCCCACTGAACGTGTGGTGAACAGTTGGGAAGAGTCACCTTCTGGGGGTACATCTGCCTCTGACCACAAGATGTGACAGCAACCTCTGTGGCCAGTGCTTGAAGAGGGGAGAGGTAACAAAACACCCCCTTGCTCAGCCTTTAGATAGGCATTTTCCCCAGGCTGGGTGGTCATGAAGGAGAAGGGGATCCCTCTGGGGAGCTGTAGGACCTCAACAGGAGCAGCATCTCTGTGAAGGAGATGTCTGCATATCAGCTCGCTAACGCCTGAGGTCAACTGGCATTGCAAGAGCTGACCACACAGGAAGAGCTTGGGCTTTTTAAAGCTCTTGGTGCTCAGAGCTGGCTATGATGGATCCAGCTGTCTCTGGTACTTCTGAAGGCATCTGTGTCTTGCAAGGGCACCTACAGCTCAGAACTTAGGGACAGCTGTAGTCCTGAGCCCCTGCTTCTCACGCTGGAGGGAGGAGCCAGGCTGCAGTGCCTCAGTAGGTGGGTAGGGGTTGCCCAAAGCTTGAAACTCAGCAGAGGCCAGAAACTAGAGACAGGACTTTGCTTTTGTGGAAGATGCCGCTGTTCAACTTGGTGGCAACCTGTCTCTCGACAAACTAGAATTGCACAACAACCATGTGTCCTCCTCATGGAGGATTTCCTCCACCTGTGTCTAAACTAGCTTTAATCTGGGTTGCTCTGCTTCCAGCAGCAGCAGTTTACACTTCAGCAAGCTTTGCTGCTCCAGACTCTGATTCTAAGTATGGACCTTGTTGCTTGCCCCATCTCCAGACCACGACACTATGCCTTTCATTCTGTCACCCAAGACACATGTAAGCTAATGCTGATATTCCAACCAGTGCTGTTTTGTGCTTTTGCTTGCAATGTTGACATATTTTCTGTTGTATATTTTAAGGCATGAAAAAGATGTTGCTGCACATCTCCAACCTTCAGAGAGGGGGAAATAGTAACAACGGAAAAATGGTCCTGATATTTCTAAGGTAAAAATAGATTTGTGTTCAGATGCACATTATTGTAGTAGGTCAGCTGGGGCATGCTCCTACCACCATAGCTGAACTCTGAGAATAATTCGGTTTGGAACAGATGCCTTGCAGTCTCTTGGTCCAAAGCAGGGACAACCTTGAGGTCACATTACGTTGCTCAGGCCTGTGTGCAGGCAGGTTTTGAATATCTCCACGGACAGAAATTTCACAGTCTCTCTGCACCCTGTTTTGGTATTTGGCCGTCCCCATTCTGCAGAATTTTATTCCTTATATCTAAAAGGATTTTTTTCTTGCTGCAGTTTGTGCCTATAGCCTCGAAATTTTGCTATAAACCTTCAAGATGAGTTTGGCTGTCTTCTCTATCTCCCCCCATGAGGTACTTTCATACAGCTGTAGGATGCCCCTGGAGCCTTCTCTTCTTCAAGCTGAGCTATTTTCTCAGCCCTTCTTTGTGCGTCATGTGCTTCAGCCGCCTCGTTTTGGTAGCTGTCCACTGAACCCTCTCCAGGATGTCAACGTCTGTGCTGGGGAGCCCAAAACTAGACACACTGTCTAGATGAAATCTCACAAACTGCCTCAGAGAGGGGAAGAACCACTTCCCTTGATCCTCCGGCTGCACTCTTGCTAATGCAGCCCAGCATGCAGAGCACCCTTTTCACTGCAAGCACATGCTTCTCGCTCACATTCAACTCGTCCATCCAGTCTTTCCCTGCAAAGCTGCTTTGCAGGCAGGCAGGACCCAGCTTGTCTCACAGCGCGGGGTTACTCTGTGCCAGATACTGCACTCTGCCTTTGCTGAACTTCCAGGGGTTCCTGCCAACCTGCCTGCCGAGGTCCCTCCGAGTGGCAGCCCTGCCCTCCAGCAGTAGGAACTGCTTCCCCAGCTTGGCGTTACCAGCCAGCTTCCTGAGGATTAATTCTTGTCCAGGTCAGTAACACAGAGATAAGCCGGCATCGGTTCTGCTGCCAAATGTTGAGGGATGCCGCTAGCAACCAACTGCACTTTGTACTGCTGATCACAGCCCTTTGAGCCCAGCAGGTCAGCCTGTTTTCCACCCATGTTACAGTCTGCCTGTCCCAACAAGGCAAAAGCCTTCCAAAGGTCAGGATGCCCATTGCCCGTTGTCCTGCCGCAGCCCACAGAGCTGTTCCAGCACAGAAAGGTTGGCCCAGCCCAATTTGCCTTTGGTACATCTGTACTTGGCTGTTCCCAGTCATCTTGCCCTGGGTATACGTGGACATGGCAAAACCACGAGGGCTTACTCCACAACCTTTTTGGAGGCTGAGGTCCCCAGATGCTTCTTCTTGCCCATCGTGAAAGCAGCTACAACATTTGCCTTTTTCCAGTCATTGGGAACCTCTCCCGGCACAGGAGAAGAGTAGCTTTGCAGTCGTGATGGCTCCTACAGATACATCCCACATGGTCCCATGGACTTGAAAATGCCTGGTTTGCTTCAGTGGCCTCCAACTCAGTCTGCTGCAGTGTGCGTGGGGCTCCTTGGCCCCAGACTCCACTGCTTGGTACCTGGAGGCCAAGAACAGACCATGCCAGCAAAGCCCAAGGCACAGAAGACATCGAGTGAGTCCCTTGACCTTTTTTCCACATCCTTTGTCACCAGGTCCCCCTGTTTCATTCTCTATTGAGTCCACATTTTCCTTTGCCTCCCTTTCACTGCTAATGTGTCTGTAGAAGCCCTTCTAGAATCTTCTGGAGATGAGAAATGAACCTGTGTGTTGATGGTAGATTTTGTTGATCTTGTTATTGTCTCATCTACATCTGTTTTCCCTGGCACCTAAGTTAAAAAAGCTAATTTGGTTGAGTTGAAGCAGCTGCCACTTCCCACTGCAGTAATTTAAGCTTTCAGAAGACCTCATCTTTGGAATTACAGTTGTGATCATAATGTGGATTTTAATAGTCAATTGAGATGCTTATTAAATTATAACGCTGTGCATTAGGACCGTTCCTATACTGCTGGAGAAATCTCAATTGTTTAGTTTTTATTAGTTTTGTAATTTAATGAAGAGAAAACATTAAAACTAAAAGCCAAATGCAAACCAGCTGTATAAAAATATTCTATAAAATTCGGGAAACTGACAGACATAGCCGTAAAAATGCTTTGCAAAGACACAGCACCTCTTAAATGCCATTAGTTTTAATAAAAAGATGAACGCCACCATCATTTTCCTTCAAAAAGAAAATCCCCCCTCGTTTCTTTTCCTAGATTCATGACATTAAGTCTGTACTTCAGTGAAGCTTATCAACAGATTTGAAAATTATTCACTCTGGAGTGTTTTGGGTTGGTTTGGGTTTTTTTAATAAAAATCGAGTAAGATGCAAAGGACGGGGTTTTTCTTGTGTGTCCACACACTTTTGCTGTTTCTAGAGATCATGGCTCCACCACAACCAGCAGTCATGCCATCGATGTCACTGCGTGGTTCCCAGCGCTGCAGCCCAGAGCGGTGCCAGCAGCACCCGAGGTCGGTCTTTGCTGTATTAAAGTTTGACCGTGGACTGTAATAGCGTAAGGGTTATAGCGTAAAAGCAAGGCTCCTTTGTGCCGGGGTGGGGGAGGTATCCTGAATCGCTTTGGGGTGCGATATAACAGGGTGGTCCGGCGACACGGGAATTCCTTCACAAGTCAGTATCACTGGGTATTATCAAAACTACCAGAGAAGCAGTAAGTAAAAAGGAATAATTGTATTTGGTGCACAGAGATTAGTTTTTTGATGCTCCTCTTGTTTAAAAATGCATATACGTGTATGTAAATGTGTATTGTGTATGTATAAAAGCATCTTAGTTCTCAACTTTGTAAATCAGTAAAGCACAATTACTGACGACATATTCGTGGGGTGGTTTTTTGTCAAACACATACCATGGAAGAAATACCTACACTGCAAACAGGTCCGTGTCAGAATTGGCACGTGTAGTATTGTTCCACTTTATCTTTTCAGTGGGACTCTTGCCTGAATTTTGAACCATGAAGATTTATTGAGGTTCCTGTTTCAGTCTGGATTGTGAAGGCAATTGCAGCATATTGCTGAATTATAAATAGGCCATTCAGTGCAGTTATAATTAGGACTTCAGGAATAAAACTGTTACTCTAGTTGGCTTTTTTTTTTCTTTCCCTTCCTCCTCCCTTGAATTTGATTTGAGGGACTTGTATTAACTTTCCTTTTACCTATGAGTAAGAATTTTCCTATAGTTCAAGAGTCAAAGGTCTGATTTTGTTGACAATGAAGTGCTGGGTGCTGTCACTGCTGCTGCTAGCTGTCCCTTCCTGGTGCCTGTACGCTTGCCTCTGACTACACCAAATAGTTTTGTTATATGAGAGGGGTTTTTTGGGTTCCTTATCTTGTTTGTCCCATTTTTGTGAACAGCCTATGTTTTATTGTAGCCTCCGAAGGGAGTGACTAACTGCATCGAGCCACTGACGTGAGAACCACAAACAGGAATGCACCCCAGTCCAGGCAGCTGCCACAAATGGAGTACGTAAAACCTGCTCTGGTACACCTTTACTTAAATCACTGGGAGTTTTGCCACTGAGTTGTAAAGGGAATCATCTTTTAGGATACAGGTTAAGTTCAGAAGCACTTCCTAGCCATGCCTTGGCTTCTGTTTTTCTGTAGCACTAACATGAAGCTTAGTATATTGACAGCTGAGGTTTTGATCCATTAACACGTCACCTTGGATTGCAGCTTAACCTGTTGCAAATTGGAGTTAAGCTTCACAAAGTAGCTGTGATGCAGAGTTTTGGTGCACATCCTGTCATCCTGAGACTGCCTGGAGCAACCAGGGAACTTATTCCTGATGGGAAGTCCTCGCTGGGGAATTTAATCTTGAAGATGTATCTTTGCATCTTCAAGCAGGGCGTGGCTGGACTGCTCGTCCAGAAGGGCTTTATGAAAAAACTGGGCAGATGTGAAGATCTATTTGCATAAATTGGGTTGGCAAAATAATACAAATTCTTAGCAAAATTTCCTTCCAGTCCTGATGCTGCTATCCAGCATATATTATTACAGTGTATTTGTTACTGGGTTTGCTGCCCTCAGTTCACAGCTCCTCTCTACAATTCCTGCTCTCTCATCCAGATGTCCAACTTCTCTGTCTCCTGGGAGAGTAAGTGGGAGAGCAGCCTGCATGGGTGGACCTGGAGCAGGCAGCACGCTGCCTTCCTCCCAGCTTCATCCTCCTCAGAGCTCTTGCTTCTGTCCCCACCTCCCTGCAGCGCTTTTCTCCATCCTGGTCAGAGTCCCCCTGGCCCAGGGAAAGGGGAAAGATGAAGGACAGCAAATTCCAGCAGGAGACACCCCACCTTCCAGCAGCGCCCGTGTCACAGCGTAGGGCTTGATGGATGAACTGACTGCCACACCGGTGGCACAAGCCAGTCTGAGCCTTGCACAGGGGGCCCGAAGTCCACTCTGCAGTGCGGCGGCAGCAGGGGACATGTACAAAGATGGCAAAAATTGTCTTCTGAACTGTGCTGCAGGTCTTAGTTACAGGGCTGGTTTCAGTCCCTTAATATTCGTCTCCTCAAATGTGTCAGTTGATGCACTCACAGTGTTAATTAAGGCAGATGAGAGCGTGCTAAGGACAGTATATATTGAATATGCTGCTTCTAAGTGTGTCCCAGCCTCAGAGGAATACTAAGCCTCTGCAGCTTATTTTTTGCAACTTCTGTTTGCAGCTGTCCAATTTTTTATGCTGCTTCTCCTTCTCCCTACCCCAGGTTTTTCCCTCTGGCCTTTTTTTTCCCTCCCTCCCTCCCTCCCTCCCCAGGTGCTGCACTGCTCCTTTTGCTCTTTCCCCTCTTCTCTTACTCAAACACACCGGAGCTGCCCCAGAAGGCTGGATGGAAAGGCCACCCAGCACAACACCCAGCCTCGGGTGTGGATTTGATGCAGCCTCCAGACAACCCAGATCTCTATCAGTGCAAATGAGGTACTTGTGGCAGAGTGTGTTTCCTGCCCGGGTGACAGTGGGGCGGTAAAAATCTCTCCGAACTGGTTCATGGAGGGATGAGGCAAGCTCTGACAGTCTCCTTAGAGACAGGAGATAAAGAAAATAACTGGCATCAGCCATGGGCTGTGCCCGAGCGCCAAGCGTGGCGCTCTGCACAGAGCTGATGAAATCCTTGCAGCTCAGTAACTGCTGGCAGAGAAGGAGAAAAATCCGGGAAGGCGGGGGACGTGCAGAAGCGCGCACTGAGCTTTCCCCACGTACATTCCAGCCGCCACCAGGCCCTCCCATGTGCAAACCCTGCCAGCCCTCGGTTCCCGGCAGGGTTTCTGCGGCCTTTCTGAGCATGCACGGCTGCTGGCGCATGTGCGGCCGAGGCAAAGGCTGCGGGCTCCACGGGGCCCTGCTCCTCCCTGCCTGTGTTCACAGGGCGAGGCCGGGGACCGAGCGCTCCGGCTGCCCTGGGCATGATGGAGCAGCTCGGGAAGCGGTCGGGGCCAGCGGCTCGGCTGGACGCCATCCTCCGGCACCTCTCCCCGCAGCTGGGATCAGCCCCTGCTCCTGTATCCTTTCCGATGTGGGGTGGGAGCGTGCGGGGAGCGGACGTTGGCGCCGTTGGGGTCAGGGCTCTGCTTCCTCCGCCCCAGCGAGCTTTGCACGTCGCTCCCCGCACCCTGCGTGCTTGTGCACGCGTGGGCGCCGAGGAGGGGTTCGGTGGCGTTAGCCCCACAAGGGCACCCTGCCCAGGAAGGACACGGGGGCAACGTCCCAGCCCTGTGCCCTGGTTACGGGGTGGTAACGTGTGGGGGGGCCGTGCCCCATGCAGCCCCTTGGCGAGTGGGGATGCACCAGGGCAGCGCTTCCCCTGGCAGCCCTGACTGGTGCTTTGGGGTCAGCAGCCGTCCTGCCCCGAAGGCCTCTTGCTGCCTGGTGCTTCCCCCCTGAGCTTCAGCCCCACAACCTGTCAGGTGACGGGATGCACGTCTGATGGGCCAGCGGCCTCTTGGCAGCCCCGCCGGCACGTCTCCCCAGCACTCAACAGCGGGGTTACCTGTGGCAAATTTTCCTCCTTAGAGATACATGGGTTTGAGGGAGATAAACTCAGAAAGGCTTGGCAATTGCACAGCGAGTGGTCAGACTTTGTGGAGAGGTGCAGACTTGCCTGGTAGTCTAACAGCAGGAAAAATATGGAGGTTTGGTTTGTGAGTGGGAAAAGAGGTGGAAAAGTTGGAGGCTGTCAGCTTTACAATGGATCAGAGAAAGGAAACTGGGGCAGAAAGAAGTTTCATGTTGGTCTGTCCCACGTTTCTAAAAGTTAAATGAAGACTGCCTGCTGACGGTATTTTTTAAAGCTGGTGCCATAAATCTTGCTTCTTTTTTTGAAAAAAAAAAAAAAGTAAATGCTGCTGATTCTTGGTGAGAGCTGAATGCTGACAAGTTACTTCTGAATTAGAATAAATTGGCAAAGAGGGTGTGATCGAACAGCATGTACACAGCAAATATATTAAAAATATGAAGATAGATGGATAGCAGTTGACTCAGACTGCCATGAGACAAAGGTGCAAGTAGGAACACAAAATTGGAAATAAATGCTAGGAAAAGCTCCCTGGTTCTAAGGAGAGGCACTGCATAAGCTGTTTTGTTTTTAAATGCAGCTACTGCTGCAGAGAGCATTGGACAAAAGTATGACTAAATTGGGCAGGAACAAGAAAGGTGTGTGGATAAATGACAGAATTTAGTAAGAACTGATTTATTTGAGATACGTTACCTCAGTGCAGAGGTTTTGTTGTAATCTCTGGCTTAGTGAATTGGGTAGGACAGTCAATTTTCCTTCTGGAAAATGCCTCTCCTTTTATGAAGGGAGAAATGTCCAAATAGAAATGTCTCGACAGAGACATAAAATGTAAGAAGCACCTGAAGCTGGCGGGGTCTCTGCACTGCCCTGCTGGGGTACAGATACGTGCACCCACTGCTCTCTGCTTAGTGAGCCCTGCAGCAGGGGTTAGCTGCCTTCTGCCAGCTCACCCCAGGCTCCGGCCTTCGCAGCCTGGAGAAGAGATCCTCTCTGTTTATTTAAAATTAAACCAGCATAATAGAAAGTTTAATATTATCTTGTACATACATATTGTCCTCCTGTAGTTGCTTCTAGGGATCTGTATATTAGAGATCAGTGTATGTTGGTTGTCCTGGTTTGTTGGAAGACGAGTTATTTCTACAGAACAGTGTGAAAACTTGGCCTTCACAGAGTCCTTCCACATGGCCTCAGGAAGGAGAGGAAGCATCAGAAGGTGAAATGTGGCCCATTTTTCTCAGGAGCTTGGTGTAGGAGCCAGAGGGGAGCGCTGCAGTGGTAACACCAGCACTTACCTCCTCACAGAAGACAGCTGAGTAAAAGCCACATTCACGAGTGCCTGTAGAAGACCTCAATTCCTACAGCTGTGAAGTCACCTCAGGTGCTGCCTGGTTTGGGCCGCTGGAAAAAAATGAGCACACCAACTGTAGAAGTGAAGGCTTCCTCAAAATGCAGGCAAACGGGACATTCGGAAAGCAACTGCTCCACTTGGGTGATTTGGGTCAAACCCTGATGGTGCTGGCAGAGCAGTGGCTGTCAGGCCAGGACCACCTCACCAGGTGTCTGTGAGATTGTTTCTAGGAGAACTACACAAGTTTATTGTGCTTGTCTTAGATACACAGGAGTTTGCACCATCCCTTGACACTCTGCAGGGAGATGCTCTGGAAAAGCTCCTGGGGATCTTGAGCCTCGCTGTGCCTGCTTCAGTCTGTGCAGGAGCATTCTTTTGCCTACGCAGTTGGCCAACATGTCTGTGAATACATTATTCCCAAAAGGGGGTGTGTGAGGGGAAGGGAAAGGTTTAAATACTCCACATCCTCACCAAAATGAGCAGCTGGAGGTGGCAGTGCCTTCCCAGCCTGGCTGCTTCATGTTTTCTGTTGTCCAAGCAACCCAAATTTGTCCTTTCAGCATTGCAAAGTGGCAAGAGCAAAACCAGTGAGAGGAAGAGGTGCTGCAAAGCCCAGGAGGAAGGTGTTCAAACGGGGTGCAGCACTTGGTGGACTTGTCTGCTGTCCCCACTTTGTGGGAGGTGGAGGTGTGCTGAGGAGGGCACCACAACTGGGGTTCAACCAGCACCTGTGTCTCCGTCAGCTGCCTCTGGACATTTAGGAGCCTGAATGGCCAGGGGTCCCATTTTCACTGAAAATGGACCTGAAATGTGGTGTGTGGAGCAGTAGTGCCCTCAGTCGTGGAAATTCTTGCCCTGAGACCTGCTGTGGTCGTTTCCACCTGGTCTCCCCATGTCCTCTTCCTTCCCACTCTCTCCCATTCAGTTCTCAGCACCTTTTCCTCCCTTTAGCTCATAATTTTTGCTACACCCCTGTCCATGTGCCATGTTTCTTCTCCCACCAGGTAACATTTAAGCTTCCTGGTGTAGGGACCATAGATGCACTGGTTGCAATGAAGCGTATGTCTTATTCCAGAAGCACACATTCTTTTATGGCACATTTAAAGGGTAGTGGTGAGCAGTAGAGGAAAGTCTTTGGTTACATAAGACCCTGAAGCATGAGGGTCTCCAAACATGCATGTGCAGACCCAGAGATATGCACGAAATCGTTCTTGCTTTTGTCCTTGCCCCTAGGTGATGCTTCAATACCAGGCTCAAAGTTCTTGGGAGGCAAGTGGGGTTTGGTTGCTCTGTGGATAAGGATGCCTCTCTCTGCATAGGAGAACACAGCTGTGTTTATTTAAACCTGTTGAAATGAGTTGAGGTGGAGGACAAACCCATAGCTCTCCTCTCTTCATGCTCTCCCTATTAAGTTTGGGAGGGACTGGAGAGAAGGTGAGGGTTTGCACCACCACATGGGAATGGGATGTCCCAGGTTCACCCCATATGACTTCTGGCTCTGAATTTGGTGCACCAATGTTAGGAGGGGAGAGGTGGGAGAAGCATCTCCAGGGGTCAGCACAGGGTTTGGGTATGTTTGGCTGCTCTCTGGAGCATAGGAGGGGAAATAGGGCAAGTAAACATCTCCACTGAACATCTTATTGAGTGTCTTGATGTTCTGGGAGATGAGTTGAGGCCTGCGGATTATTCTGGAATCTCAGGCATTTTGTACTGACTTTTCTATATGCATGGACGAGACCATACTGTGCTGTTATTTTATATTTCTCTGCCAGATGTGCTACTCCAAAGGTGGAAAAGATACTTTTGGAAGCAAAATAAACAAGAACATGGACTGAATGTCCAGCACAGCCCTTAGCTTTAAGATGAACTGCATTGTAGGATTCAGGAGGCATGTGTATGGAAGTTGTTATACTCTATTGTGCTTGAGTGTGTATTCCTTAATTTCCATCCCAGACAAGCATTCCTACTTCAGCCCAAGTTAGTGCTGTTCCTCAGCCACTGAGGTTTCGGTAAGCTCCATCTTCCTTTGTAGAGATGAAAAAAAAATAACCTGCAGAACTCAATTCTTTTTTCACCCTAGCACGCGTCTTGATCGCCAGACATTGTGTAGCCTTTGATTTTGCAAGGGTATATTCTTCTTTGTTTAACTGTAGTTTAATAGAAAAGCTTAACCATGCATCTTGAAAATGACTGAGTGGATAATCTGATTGCAGAGATTATTCTCCTGTGCTTCAGTATCTCTGTTGAGAGTAAAGCTGCTGCAGACCGATCCCAGCTTTCCTGCTTGCTTCTCCACTTTGGGAGGGCACAAGGGGGATGCTTTGAATTCTGTCACAGAAGCAGTGGGTGGCTGTGGGCAGAGATGCTGCACGGCCACGGACACACCGTGCTGGCGCTGCTGGGGCATGGGAAACACTGCACCCCTGCAGAGCCGAGGTGGACATGCGAGTGGGGAGGGGTTCTCACTGATTCTCCCCAGCAGCTGCCGATGCCCAGCACGGCACCGTCCTCCTGCCGGGTCTTGCCAATGCTGCTCTCGTTGTTCAGCCTGGCCCAACTAATTTGTTTCTCCGCTGTGTCTCAGCTGTACCCTGGACAACAATGTCCTCACCACAGAGCAAAGGCAGTTCTACGAAGATAATGGGTATCTGCTCATTAAGAAGCTTGTTTCTGATGAAGACATTGAGCGCTTCAGGTACAGGGCACTTGCCTAAGGTGCTGGGGGGGTCTTGTGTGCAGCAGCATTGCGAGGGAGCTCTGGCAAGCTGGAGGAAGCTGGACTCTCCTAACACAGATGGTCCCTCTGCTTTGTAGGAAGGAGTTCATCAGGATCTGTAAAAAAGAGGTGAATCCACCAGGAGCTATGATTATGAAAGACGAGACCCTGAGATCCCAGTATGGTCAATCTGAAAGAGTAGTTAATAAAGTGCAGGACTTTCAGGAGGACAAAGAGTTGTTCAGATACTGTACTCTGCCAGAGGTAAAATAAATAAATAAGTAAGTAAATAAACAAAAAGGGGTGGTGGTGGTGGAAGAGCCTATATGAATGTATCTGTGTTTTAATGGCTATGCAAAGAAGCTTTTTTTTGTTCTGCTGCAGCTATATCCTTTGTCCCTCAGACCCCTCTATGTCACTCCCATAAGTACATATGCGAGGAAGGAATATCAAGCCAATTTTAAGAGTGCTCTGCACAAACACAGGATGGATGGTGGCTAGGGCAGAAGACTTAAAGCAGTGCTCCTCTACTCCTGTGGTGCGGAGCCAGTCAGGAATGCAACTAGCCCAAATCGTGCCAGGCTAGTAGGATAGATCAGCAGCATTTTCTGAATGTCTTTTATCCAGGCAAAGCATCTTCTCTCTGGGCGGGTCCAGCTTTGTAGCCAATATTCATGCTGTGGCAGACAGCCAGAGCTTTGTGGAAGTACGACCCTTCCCATGTTTTCAGCCCCACCCAGCAGGGTGCTGCACCATCTTCTGTCTTGGCCTCCTACCACCATGCCCGTTTGTGTGCCATGCTGGACCCTGCCTGCTGTCCTGCATCCCTCCATCCTCCTTCACCCTAGTCCTCAGCCAAACATCCAGGTCCCAGTGCCTCCACAGCAATCTTTCCTCTTGTCTTTCATGTTCTAATATTTTTTTCTAATATTTTATTCCCCATAGGTCCTCAAATACGTTGAGTGCTTCACAGGGCCAAACATCATGGCAATGCACACTATGCTAATAAATAAACTTCCAGATTCTGGTAAGGAAAACTTGGATAAGAGGAAAATAGAGAAAATGTTGTGTCTGCGCTGTCTATCTGGCCAAAATGGAACTTAGTGTTTTAGAAAAGCTGTTTGAAAAGAATGAGACAAATCAAAACCAAATAACTTTGAAAATTTATGAGGCCGCTTTGGTAATAGTTTGTTTTCTTTTAATCTTGGCTTAATGAGATAACATTTCTTGTCTTTCAATGTTCAGTGGATGTTTGTTCGCTAAAGGTGGTGGTTGTCTTGGCTTTACCACTCGTGTTCAGAGTGGGCAAGCGAGCTCCCTATTTCTGCAGCTGCACTTGCATAAAGGCCCAGGGTTTAAAACATCATGTGCTTTTCAAGCTCAGCCTTTCAAAGGTGTTGAAAACTAGTGCTTCTGTGGACATCAGTAAAAGGCGATAAGTACAGAAATCCTTTGCTTGGAGTTTGTAGTCTCCTGACCTCACTGACAGTTGTTGCACACTCAGCACTTTGTTACAAAGATACTTGAATAGGTGCGAAAAGAAGGATTTTGAAGCCTGGCTTTGGTTCCTGCTGCTGGAAATTGAGATCATCATTCATACAGGGCAGATGGGCAGGGAGAGAGGAAGAGAACCAGACTAACCATATTACAGTTTTTCGTAGTAGCTTTGACTCTGCATAAGCTGTTTCAGTGTAGTGAAGTCGAGACCAGAGCTATATTTCTTATTCTCAGTTGTGTGGCTTCTGAGCAGATCCATAGCACATCAAGTTATTAAAATACTGAGTTTGTTCAAGTCATCTCCACTTGTCATCTTAAATACTCCACAGAAGGCTGTGTCATTTTGGTTTGGAAATTCAACGGGAGACCATACGCTTTTAAAGTAAAAATGAAACAATAACAGACAAGAAATGGGAAGCTGCTCCATATTTGCAAGGTCTCTGTTCAATATCTTTGAGGAGTACTTTAGGAGAGGTGCAGATCTCAGGAGAGTTTTCAAGGCTGCCTGAAGTCTAGGTAATATGAAAAATGAGGCAAGTGGAAACATCCTAACTATATCTCTTTGATCAGTGGCAAAATAAATATATAAATAATTTATGAAAGGCTGTTTTGGTGTGGGCGATACACTTCTGTTTCCATAGTTGGAAAACATGTAACAAGAAGTATCTTCAGAATGATTACACTTCATGGAGAAACGCCTCTAGGGCAAAGGCTAATAGAGTGCTGGGTAGACTGGGGAGGCTGCAGTCCATAAACTTGAGTTTTGTTTTGGTTTTTGTTATGTTGTTTTGTGTGTTGTTTTTTTTTTTTTGTTTAAAGAGGGCTGAACAAATGCGTTGGGTGCATCACGGACAGGGTTGATTCTGCTTGCAACACAGCGATAGATCAAGTGACTACAGACAGCACAGCTGTTTGAAAGTCTCTGTACTGGGAAAGGTTTGTGCAACACTGTGCTGGTTAAAGTTCACGAAACTGGAGAGCAGCCAAAGTGAATGGTGAAAACTTGTCAGGAGGTCGGTAGTGGTGAAGGCCAGCGAACAGAGTCTTCTGAGGGTTTGCACAGCAGAGCAGCCCCCTGGCATTCACCATGTCCCTGTGCCATTGCTGACCCGAGAGCCACCACTGTGCCCTTGGTCCGTCTTGGGATGGGGCGTAAGCTCAGCCATTTGGCTTCCAAGTCAGTGGTGGGCTGGAGCAGGCACTGAGTGAGTACACAAAGTCTCTCCAGTGCCACGCAGCAGCTTCTTAGGACATGTTACAAGTAGTGCAATAGTTTAACGGGAAGGGAAAGGCTGTGTCACGTTTGATGAAGTTGAAGGTTTCGAATCTGTGTTGCAGATAAACAGACTTTTCTCCACCCCATGCATCAGGACTTGCACTATTTCCCCTTCCGGCCTGCAGACCGCATCGTGTGCTCCTGGACCGCCATGGAGAGGGCCGACCAGGACAACGGCTGCCTGGTTGTGCAGCCAGGGACGCACAAGCAGCCTCTGAAGCCTCATGACTATCCAAAGTGGGAGGTAGAGCTGCACGGGGGCCTTGGGAAGGGCATGCATGAAGGGACCAGATTTTGGCTGGGCAGAGCTCACTGTGGAGGGATGATGCTTGTAGGAAAGCAGATCAGTAGCTGTCCCTCGCACTGAGAATCGGCACTTGCTCTAATTTTAGCTGAGTGATTTCAACTCCACTTTTTTTTTCCTAGGGCCAAGCCAACAAACTTTTCCATGGGCTGCTTGACGAGGATGAGAAGACTCCCAAGGTTCACCTTGTCATGGAGAAAGGAGACACGGTGTTCTTCCATCCCCTGCTCATTCATGGCTCTGGGGTAAACAAGACATCAGGTTTCCGGAAGGTAGGGAAACACCTCTTGATATAGCTTTTGATATTTTTGATTTTTTAAAACTAATCAAAATATCCCCCAACTTGCCAAGCTCATGAATAGGTGGGTGAACTTTTAAATGAGTTTTTAGCTTCCTAATATACTTTTACCTCTTTTTTAAAAATTTAAACACCTCTGTCTTTTGGGAGAAGAGCCTGCTGTGGGGCTGCTTGAGAAAAACAGAACTGGAGTACAAATTAGGTGTTGAATCTATGTTTGAAGCCTGGCTGGCTGTACTTCCCTTTCAGCTGTCCCAAATATCAGGAGTGTCTCTAACTTTCTTCCCCCTGCCTTTGTGGTATCTCATTTCTGGATAGCAGGATACTCCATCGTCCAATAAATAATATTTATTTGTATGATAACATGACCCATTTTCCCAGTAAAGATTTGATTACCCATCATCTGTTTGTTTTGCATCATGATTATTTAACTGAAACAGGCAAGAGTGCCCTCCTTTGGAGGCCTGATCCTCTCTCAGAAGTGGATTCATCCAGTCAGTTAGGGAACTGTAGCCTCTAGTGTAGCCACTAGTAGCAGTGCAGCTATTTCCCCTCACGGCACCGTAACACAGGCTGCTCTGTTTTTATTTTGTTTTGCCTGCATCGACTACTATATGGCCCGTTCTTTCAGCCCCAGTAGCAGTTTAGTGTGTGGAAATCCTTCCTCCTGCAATCCCGAAAGCAGGTACTGACAGTCTCCTCTGCTGGCTCCTTCCTGGCTAGTGGAGCAATAGTCCTGTTTAGTGCCCTGCAGAAAAACCTTTGAGGTCTGGCATGATCGCCCTTGCAGCTAGCAGAGCTCATGTAATGACAGAGCAGCTTTTTCTGATGGGGCATTTCTGTTTATTTCCTCTAGACTCTGCTTAAGCAAGTACCAATTACAAAATAAGTGGGTTGATGCGACTGTCTGGGTGCAAAAAGTAAGAGCCCGTACTGAACACACAGGTCTGCTCCAACCCTGACTTTCCCTATTCCCACTCTAGTTGCTGATATTCTGAGATCAAGTAGTACAGTTCATGCTGGGGGAGTGTTTAGGAGAGGAGGGAAGGAAGAAGAGTATCTCAGCAAGCAAGACACTTTCTCCAGCAAGAATATTTCTCCAAGGGGACACTCTCAGGAGAGCGGGAGTGCTTAGAATGGAGGAAGGAATTTGCTGACATGAGCTGTAAGGAAGGGGTGGGGTGTCCACGGTCTGGGATGCACGAGATTTTTTTTCCACTGGTCATTCATAATCGATGTGGTAGTGAGCAATGTCCGATTTCCTCACGCAGAGTATAAGCTGTCACTTCGCCAGCTCAGAGTGCTACTACATTGACGTCAAGAACACGACCCAAGAGCACCTGGAGAAAGAATTGGTAGAAATGGTTCACAAGAAATACAACACGACTTCCGTGGAACTCAGGGTAAGACTTGGCTGTATGACTTTTGTTACAATCCAGGTCAGTTCCCTTTCCTAAGTCTCCCTCGTGTGACAGTTTTGTGCTTTTTGCTATGCCCAGTTTGGCAGATCAAGCTGTGCCAAGCAGAGGTGCTTGGCAGAATAAAAGACCTGATGTTCAGAGGGTGACCAGCAGTCTTTTTGGGGGCCTGTTTGCTCATAAAGCTGTTTCTTGCTATGCTGGAGAAGAGACCTTGCTCTCTGGGCAGCCTCTTCACATCCCTTGAGCTTTAGAAGTTCCTCCTCCAGCTCTGCTTATCAAAACGGGTTTTGTGAGCATGCCTGGATCCCTTCCACTGCCAGCTGAGTTGGTGGAGATTAGATCAGCACTGTGTTATGCGACTGATGCTGTAGCATAAGTGAGGAGGAGCCACAGACTCTTCTGTCGTGATGGCTCAGCTCAGAGGCTGCTCACACCATTCGAGGGGGTCTAACTTCGCCCCGCTGAGGAGGGCTAACGTGGCAAGGCAGGAGTAGGGAGAAGTCCGTGCAAGCTTTGCCCTTCACTGCCTCTCCCAGTTCACTGTTTGTTGTGGGGAGTGTGTCTGAAGCAGAGCTCTTTCCAGTTATATTTGGACTGAACAATGTAAATAGGAAGATGTGGTCATCTCTTCCCTGAATTTGCAAGGATAAGAAGGTGCAGTAAACTCAGTGCTCGTCCACAGTTCATCTGTCCACAGATCTTAAAGTTTCCCCTCCTAATGGCAGGTGGATTTCCTTTTAAAGCAAGTAGCCACATCTGATGCAATAGTAGACTTGATTTTTTTGTTGTTGTTGTTAAACTTAATTCCACATCAATTGTTTAGACTTGAGGCTACAGCAGATATGTCAGCAGTGATATACATCTGCCTCAAAAAAAAAAAAAATAAGGTAATAGAATCTTGCTGAATAACTGAAACCATTGTGTAAAATAGAAAGCAAATCTAAATTCTTCAGAGATCCAGCCACTGAAAGAAAAATAAACCTCGTTACTGGGTTGGAAATGATCTAAATTTCTTAATCCGCAGCAGTTCCCAAACATGTGCACAGCCAGTATCAAGGCAGTAAAGTCTAGATGTAATAGGCAGCATTTTTCTTTCAAAATGTACATATTTTACAGATATTGTAATAACTAGGGCTTTCTGGAGGAGAGGACTTTCTTCTTCACCCTTGGGGTTTTTGCTCTGTTTTGTTTCTTCCCCACAGCGTACCTGGATATGGTGGGGTGCCCACCTGTGTTTTGCAAGGCTGATCTTACATGCTGCCTGTAAAGCTACAGCTTGCTTGACTTTTGATTCCTGGAGTTATTTAGGTACACAGTGAAATCCGAAGTGGTGTAGTGAGGCTCTCTCCTCATGAGTGGAAATGAGGTTGTGCCCCTACAAGCCTCAGACGAGTCTCTGTTTTCGTGTAGCTTTAAGCTATTTTTTAACCGGAGTCAGAGCTCGCTCCCAGAGGAGCGCCCAGCTCTTATATTTCACCTTCACAATGATAAGAACTAATTAATTCTCACACAGGGAAACTGAGGTAGGAGCTTGCCCAAGACTTACCAAGTCTGCATGAAGCAAACAGCGGTGGTCTTCTCTGCTTTAGTCTGCAGCAGTGCCTGCCCAGCACCTGATTTCTGGCTAAGGGCTTGTATTCGTATCCGTTATTTCCTGCTGTTTTCAGCTGCGCAAGGAATACTACTTGTTCACGGGAAGCAGTATACAAGGTGTGGTCAGTTGGTGAGCTTTTTTGATCACCCAAAGGTGCACAAGGGAGGGACTGTGTGCACAAGCAGGTGAGGGTCATGTTCTCTGTGCTGCTCATGCTTCCTCCTGCCGCCTTCCAGAATTGAACCATGGGCATCCTGCAGTCCGAGTCGCACCTGGAAGCAACCCGCGTCCCGGGGGTGGAGGTTGCACCTCTCTCTTAGTCAGGGCTGCATTTTAGTTTTCAACATTTAGGATTTGAAAGGATATTCAGTAGGTGTTTCGGTATGTTTTTGTGGGTAAGTAGCTAAGCTGGGAATGCTGTATCTATTTCCATCTCTGTAAAGTGGAATCCTGGCCACTCTTTCTGCTTAAGGATTTTCCTTTGTCTCATTTTTGTTTTGAAGGATATTTGGAACTTCCGAGCACGGCTTGTGCAAGGGGAAAGAATTAACCTGTAGAACAACCTCTGAAGAGCAGGATGGAAAGCACATGCCTGAGAATGAGCTTCTCTGATCGGAGGCAGGCAGAGTTGTGTGCTTTGTTGACCTCTGTGTTGGTAACTCAGCCAAATGCTGCATCGCAAAATCATTTTATCCTAATACAAAATAATTGCACTGAGGTTGAACAGGTGATGTACGTCAAAGAAAACCTAACCTAGAAGAACAGAGATTTGCTGTGGTTATCGTAGACAATCAAGGAATTAAGGTCTTGAAAGAACACCTTGATTTTCTTGACGTCTTCATTCTTGTTTTTTGAAAGCTTCTCACATGACATACCTTTGGAATGACGCTATACTAACGTAAGATTTTATGCAAGAATTTATGCAAAGGTATGTTTTTTAATATTTCCAACTACCTTTTCTATGCAAAAGAAATAATCAGAGTTTCACGCAAGCCCTCAGTATGAGCTTACATGGGAAGTCATTAGTACGGCTGATGAAGATGGGGATATTGGTACCAGCAGAATCAACGGTGTAAGGAACAGGATAAACGGGAAGCAGCGACCACTCACATAAAAAAAAAAATGGGATTGATGGGCTGGAACATGATCGCTAGTAGAGTTCCTCAAACATGACCTGGTGTGGCATTGTATCTTACCGAGCAGCGCTGGCACAAGTGAAATGTGTGGCTGACAGGGTTGGGAGCCACTGGGCCAGCAAAGCAGCCTCCTGTTGGCCTTGCACCACCAGTCCAAGGCTGTGTGAAATGAGGTAGTCATCCTTTGAGTCTGGTGGGTCTGGGAAAAGGTGCCTTTTGGTGCTGCCAGGTCGGGGAGGCGGTTGGATGCTCCTTAGATTGCACTTGGGGCAGGGTGGAGCAACATGCACTGAAATGATCCTCTCGCCTTTCACAATGTTTTTCCTTGCTTTCTGAAACATTCTTTTGATTTCAGAATCTATTTTTTGAAATACAGATTAAATCAGAGCAAAATTGTGTTCAAGGGCTGCGTTGTATTATTTCTGCCACTCAGAAATTCTGCCAGTGGGTGCATCACTGCATACCCCAGTGCAAAACGGCTCTTTCCACTCACCCCTTCTAACCAAAAAAGGTGCCAAAACAGCACCAAAGGCTGCACTGACAGGCTCTTGTGGCTCCTTCTGCTCTGTTATCTTGCAGCTCGGAAGGTCTCAGGTGAGACAGGAGATCAGGTGCGGTCCTGTTCTCAACCTCCAGGGCTCAGCGGTGTACTGCCTAGATAAGCGGCTGCAGGTCGAAGCCGTTGCAGTCATTTCATACATGACAGCATAATGCAGAGGAGAGATTTGTGCTTCCTCCTCTTCCTGCAGCATCTATGGGTTTTCTTTGTTGTTTGTATGCCTTTTAAATGAGGCAAGGTTTGAGCACAGTTACTGTGTTGGTCCTAAACCCTTGGTGGTGTGGTGAGGTCTCCGGGCTGTGGTTCCCACCTGGAGACAGACATATCCTCTTGTTGACCACAACAGCAAGAAGTCTGACGAGGGGGAGACTTTAGGACAGACCCCAGCCCTGCTCAGTGGGTAATTTTGAGTATCCTGGATCCTGCATCTCTTCCCATGCCCTCTATATAACCCTGGCACTGATCCCACTCTTAAGGAGACGTGCCATTATGCCTCTCCAGACTTGGACCTCTCAGCCTGGTCTTTGCTTGCTGCATGGGCCCACGAGAATGACTTCCAGTGAGTTGGAGGCTCCTCTGTTGACTTTGCTGAGCTCTGGCGCGCAGCCTAGCTGGTGCTCGCCTTGGGATTTTTGTGACGGCGTAAGAGTATCCGTCCGGTTCAGGACAAGGCATTTGTGGAGAGACTTCACTGTCTGGCGTTATTGGTGTAGCTGAGTTGACTGCAGAGGGAGGTGTGACCACAGAGAAGAGCTACAGGTGTCCATCAGATTCCCAGAATTTCCAGACTGTGAATTTCTCTTACTTACAGCTAGGAGAGGGAAGGAAAGAACGAACTTTGGCTTTGTTTTTAAAAATTTTAGCATCTCTGCCTATGGATTTATGCTTAAATTACCTCTTTCAGAAGAACAAATCCATCAAAGACCTCAAAGATCATCTAAACTCAGCAGTTTTCCCACCTGATGAGAGACTCATGTCCTCACTCCTTCCTACAACAACAGGTCAAGGATAGTCCAGGGCCTGGGGAGGACTAAGCTCAGGCAAGCTCCCCTCGACTGTGTGCAGGGCCAGCTCAGCTGCATCCTCGCAATGCCAAGGAGTCTGACCCTTGCCCCATGAAATGACCCTGGGCAGAGCCAGGTCCAGCAAGGCTTCTTGGCTCCTCAGCAAAGCTACACGCTCATGGGTGCAGGACCACGTCCCTGGGGGAGTAAGGATCTACAGCACTTCCTCACAGGATATTTGAGTAAGGGCTGGAGTCTAAAGGATGCTTCGTCAGTTCATGTAAATGTGACCTCCTGTGCGAGTGATCTACCTGGTAAGTGCTTTCTTGTTCCTATTCCCACCCACCCCAGCCAGCAGAGATCCTGCAGTCACAGGTTTCCAAAGCACATGCCCCACCAGTGGAAATTCAGCACCAGAAATTCACCTCAGTCTCCAAAACTGGGCTTTTTGGAGAAAAAACAAAACCGCAACAACCGTGTATTTCTTAGGGTTTGGTTTCCTGGCAGTACGGTGCAGCTGATTTGAGCATGTCAGGCAGGTGACTGCAGAGGGAGCTGCGGCTGCAGGAGAGCTGCGAGGTCTTACCCGCCTTCAGGTCCAAACTCCTCCTCCTCCTCCTTTGAATCGCCACCACGGCAGCAGGATGGGGAGGAGGAGAGGAAAAGCAATAAGTAACCAAATCACCTGCTGCCCCAAACGTATTTTTTTCCAGGAGAAAACCTGCCCAGCGTGCTGCAGCCCCATGAAGAATAAGTGCAGGAACCCGAGTGCTGTTCCCAAACACACTGGCCATCCCTCAGTGATTTTTGCAATCCCAAAGTATCAAGCTATTTCCAAGAGAAAGGGTATTTTGTTGTTGTTGTTGTTGTTATTAACCTGTGAAAAGCTCATGTGAAAATAAGGAAAGGCCCTGCCAAAAGAAGGACCAAGTTCAGCCTGTGGCCTCCACCTTTGCTGGAGTCAGAAGAGACTGAAGGAAAGCTGACCCCGAAATGAGAACATGCTGTATTGGCTTGCCCTGGATCCTGTTGCACTGCGAAAGTCAGGTTGTGTTGGAGAATCAGAGGTGGACGTATGAGATTTTGCAGAGCTCTTGAGCTGTTGCCCTGGCAGTCACCCATCTCTGGCAATGCCTTGGCATATACTGCAGCAGAGAAAGCGCTGGTCCGCGTTGCTCCTATGGCAGCATCTAGAGGTGGTTCGTTTGTGCTTCTTTTTTATTTTGGATAAAACCGCTGATAATAGGTCCACCCTCATGAACAACTCAATCAGGTTCGTTTGCGGCACGGATCTGCCTATCTTTGGTTTACTTACAATATATTACTGTAGCATAAACCATCTTTTTTTCTATTGTTTTTTCCGCTGTAGATCCTAAAATGCGTTGGATGCTTCACAGGGCCAAATATAATGGCCACGCAGATGATGCTGATAAATAAACTTCCAGATCCTGGTAAGCAGAGCTCCAGGGAGAGGGAAATGCGGAAGTTGTTACGTATGCCTGGGTTGCCTTGCATTTAACTGAAGCTGCACTTAACCTTTAAGAATAGCTTCTTGAATTGAATTAAAAACAATTCTGAATATATATGAAGTTATTTTGTTAACGCTGTGTTTTAGTTTAGTCCTGGCTTGATGGGAGACACTTCCTATCATTCAGTTTCCTGTAGATGTTTGGGTTCACACACTGGGAGGTACGTGCGTGCCTCCTAAATTGAAATGCTGCTATATCTAACCACGTGTTACATCTAAAACAGTCTTTCCAACTAATTTAATACGTTTTGGCAGTTTAGGTCTTTGTACCATGTTAATTGTCCCTCAACTACTTTTTTTTTTTTTTAAAAAAAAGCATCATTCAGGTTTCAAAAAGGAGGATGCAAGAATCAGACACCGAGCTGCTTATTCAGCCGTCAGCACTTGCACGAAGCCCCGCTGTTTAAGACACTTTTCTTTTGGCTTGTCATTTCCCATGTGTTGAAAATAAGTGCTTCCTTGAGCTTGGTAAAAGACAGTAAAGGCAGAGAAGATCCCTTGCTTAGAGTTTATATGCTATTTTCCAGACTAATAGTTCAGACATGTCAAATTGAGTCTGACTCCTGACCTTGCTGACAGTGGTTGCACGCTCAGTGCTTTGATATGAAGACAAGTGAATAGGTGCCAGCGGAAGGATTGTGAATCCTGGCTTTGGCTTGCAGTGCTGCAGATCAAAGTCTTACTTCATACAAGAGAAATGAGGGGGAAAAGGAAGTTTAATTAATTACACTACAGTTTTTTCAAAGTTGATTTGACTCTCCATAAGCTTTTGCAGTTCCGCAGGGCTGAGACTGAGCTGTTTTGAGTTCTGATGTGTTGCGCTTCTGCGCAGGCACAGAGTATGTTGAGTTATTAAAACACTCAGTTTGTTCATGCCATTCCCAACAACTTTGCAGAGCAGCTATGGACCCAAGAACCATGTTTGGGGTCTCACTGTGCCATAGAGTGAGGTTTAAACTAATTTGGCCTTGGAACTAAGTGCCAACAAGGAGCCTTCTTAGAGACAGTGCTTCACCTGCAGCTTTGGAGCAGCTTTGGAGCAGCTTCTCTTGGACACATTACCACCATACGTGACCTGATGTTCCCAAGGACAATTCTGTATCATATCTAAAGTGCATGAAGAGTCTTTTCAGTGCAATGACCTGCATTCCCCATGTTTCAGGTGACCTGAGTTCTCGCCACCCCATGCATCAGGACTTGCACTATTTCCCCTTCCGGCCTGCGGACCGCATCGTGTGCTCCTGGACCGCCATGGAGAGGGCCGACCAGGACAACGGCTGCCTGGTTGTGCAGCCAGGGACGCACAAGCAGCCCCTGGAGCCTCACGACTATCCAAAGTGGGAGGTAGAGCCACATGGGGGCCTTGGGAAGGGCACGCATGAGGGGCCTGCATTTTGGCTGGCAGGTACGCTCTACACAGTCTGTGTCTGGGAAGCTGGCTGTTACAACTTGGTCTTTGTTCACAATGATCAACCGTTTTTCTCCGTTCTCACCAAGTCTGAAGACACTTTCTCCTTCTCTGAATTTGTTCCTGCCAGGCAGGCATGCTTATTTTCCTCTAGAGGAAAACTGGATGATAAACGATTGGCCAGAATTTAATTCAAGCAATACTTTTCTCCTAAGCAAGGATGCTTCCTGACCTGGCCCAGTGTTGGTGACGGTTGTGCTTGGACCGGGAGGCTGGTCTTGAACCCCAGAGGTGGCATCAGGCAACACTTGTGGGGCTCCTTTGTGCTCTTCTCTGTTGTCTCCAGTGGAGAGAAATTCTTAGTTATTTGAATTCAACTTTAGAAAGCAGATGAAGACCATTTTAGTTGTGAGATGGGGATTTCTCACAGAGGTTTGCAAGTCAAGAAAGAAAGTGAGCAGAGAAGTCCTATCATACGTGCGTATGAGGTGCAACTGGGGAAGCTGAGCTACCTGTGAGATGTGCAAAGATGATCCAGAAAGCAGAGTGGGCCATTCTAGTTCTTTATAAATGAGTCTTTATAACTGATTAGCAAGGCTTGTAGGCGAACATGCAGACTCTTCATCATGTATATTGAATGTAGTATCTTCAGGAAAGAAAATTAGTAACTGCCTTTGCATCTCTTCTTCTACACTGAGAAACTGGCGGTGTTCTAATTTTACTGAATTATTTTGACTCTTCCTTGGTTTCTAGAGTCCACCAATCAAATTTTTTCATGGGCTGCTGGATTATGATGAGAAGGGTCCCAGGGTTCACGTTGTCATGGAGAAGGGAGACACACTGTTCTTCCATCCCCTGCTTATTCACGGCTCTGGAGCAAACAAGACGTCAGGTTTCCGGAAGGTAGGAAACCACCTCCAGATACAGCTGTCAATATTTGTTTAGCTGCTAAACACCATCAAAGCCTTCTTAACTAAGATCTGATTACAAAATAAGTAGGTTGATGCGACTGTGCAGGGTAGGAACCCTTAAGGACACACAGGTCTGCTCTGACCCCGACTTCTCTGATTGCCACTCTGGTTGTTTGTGATCTGAGATCAAGCAGGTAAAGTATTGCTTTAGGTCACGTGTGTCCATAATCCAGGATGCACAAGCTTTTTTCCACCATAATCAATGTGGTAGTGAGCGATGCCCGATTTCTTCACGCGGAGTATAAGCTGTCACTTCGCCAGCTCAGAGTGCTACTACACTGATCCAAGAACATGATCCAAGAGCACCTGGAGAAATAAGTGATTGAATTTGGACATGCAAAATACAAAGTGCCTTCTGCCTCAGCCCCTGCAGTAATCTTAAATCATGACCTTATTTTGTAACTAGCAAGAATTTGTGGCCATTTAGCTGACAAGGCTGCTTCTTGCTGCCTGTGCTGGAGGAGTGCCCTTCCTCTCCAGGCAGCTCCTTCACATCTCTGGAAAGCAGCGGAGGAGCATTGCAAGTTCCTCCTCCAGCTCTGCTCATCACTATTCCCACCTCTGAGCTGCCAAAATTGACTTAATCCACACGCCTCTGTACCTTTCAGTGCGAATCAGCCCAGCTAGGGCAAACTTAGGGCAGCAGCTGTTTAGGTGACTCTAACCCAATACGCAGGGAGGACAGTTTACTCAGTACCCAGCTGTGGCATTTTCTCTGCAAACCACATCAATCCAACAAGCCTTTTAGCTATTTCAAGTGTGGGTTTGTGCACTGGGATTTGTAGCTTTCTATTTCATTTAGTGCTGTCTCTGCTTTTCCATTGGAGACGTTGAAGAGACAATGAATAGGTTAACAGGTATTTTATGAACACACGGCCAAACAGACACGCTCATGCCAGGAATAAGCAGGAAACGCTGTATCCAAATATGGTGGCTTCGAAGTATTTTGGGTTTTTTAGTTTTGTTTTTTTAACACAGGGTATTTGGAATATGCGAGCAAAGGTCGTGTAAGGAAAAAGAATTAATCTTTAAAGTGGCCTCTGAAGACCAGGATGGAAAACATGTGCTTGAGCATCAGCTTCTGAGCAGACAGATTTATGTGCTTCTGGCCCTCGGTGTAAGAAACCGACCCAAATACTGCATTACAAAAGCATTTTATGCTAATACAAAATAGTTTCTCTGAGGCTGAACAGCTGATGTACTTCAGAGAAAACCCGACCTACAAAAACAGATTTGCTGTGGTTATTTTAGGTAATCAAAGAATGATGATGAGAGATGTGCTTTGCTTCTTGATTATTTTTTTCTAATCTCTCTCTTGATATACTTTTGGGCTGATGCTCTAGTAATGTAAGGGTATTAATAATCTTAATAGAATGATAATAATTATTATAGTTAGGTGAAATTAATATTATTTATATAAGATTCTATGCATTATTATGTTTTTAAGGTTTCTAACAAAATTTTTCCGTGCCAAGTAAACACAGTGAATAAGTTTCATGCCAAGTTTTGGTATGAGCTCCCCCGGGAAGTCATGAGTACAGGTGATGAAGACGTGGATTTTATTTTTATTTTTATTTTTGAAATAAAGACTAAATTGGAGCAAAACCATGTAGGGTGGCTGCGTTGTATTATTTCTATAGTTCAGAAATTCTGCCAATGGGTGTGTGGTTGAATAACCAAAGAAGTGAACCCTGGAAAGGTGGTGTTTGGTCTGAGAAGGTCAGGACGCTGCAGCTGAGTCACCCAAACCCCAGATAATGCCTGCCTGTGTCGACGCCTGGGTGACGGGGCGCAGGGCAGCTGAGAGCAAGCCCGGTGCTCCTGCCGCTGAGCCCTCCCGGTGCGCTTTGCAGGACGGGGGAGCAGTTCAGGGATGGCTCTTTATTCCAGGAAATGCCGCTGCAGTTCAGCTCGATGCTCTGGCGTGCTGGGGTGTACTTCTGGTGTGCGAGGCTGGACCCCCTCTCCCGAAGGCCTTTGGCCCTGTGGGAGTTTGGCTTTACCGCCATTACTTTCTCCAGAAATCATCAGGGCATATTAATGAGTCCAGAGATGGTACATGCCACCGTGGCACCATATTTTAGTGCAGTTACGAGTCTTTTTGCTAACATTAAAGTCAATCATCTCCTTGTTGTGCGCTAAGGCCATTTTTTCTACTTTTAAATCCTGGCAAGCCATTCTTGACTCTGCTACAGCCTTTGCTCACAGCTACGGCAATGCCCAAACCAGTCTGGAGGCAGCTTTGGGTAAACCATCTGCCACTCTCTCTTCATCTCCTCCCTGCGTGACCATCCTGGTCCAAGCCCAAGTCCTGGCTTCCACGCTGTTATAGCCAAATTTTCAGAAATCAGGGTATCGGTGCAGCAGTAGCTGAGTTACGTGGTGTCTGTGACTGTCCTAAGGAATTAGTACATGAGATGTAAAACAAGCTGCACCTGAAGGCCTAGGGACATCCTGTGTAAGGAAAAAGGGCATGTGTGTATTTATCCAAAGGTTTTGTTT
The DNA here is from genome assembly GCF_963921805.1 of Phalacrocorax carbo. Lineage (NCBI taxonomy): Eukaryota > Metazoa > Chordata > Aves > Suliformes > Phalacrocoracidae > Phalacrocorax > Phalacrocorax carbo. The sequence continues at coordinate 7,882,827 of NC_087513.1, read as the reverse complement.
ATTTTTTTTAATACAGACTTTCGTTGAGCAACAGGCTCAACAAGGCTTTGCCTTGGATGGTACAAACAGACCTGGCCCTGATTTTATCATTGCTGCATCCCCCCCTTGGGTGTTTCCCCTCCTGATTGTAGTTCAAAGCTGACCAGAGAGGGGAACACGGAGCTAAGGAACATTTCGCAGAGAGGTGGTATTTGCTCCTCCGGGGCAGTGGGTGGATGCCCCCCCTGCACCCGTGCCCAGCTGCCCTCCTGCTGGGGCGCAGGGTGATGCTCTCCGGGGGACACACACCTTCCCTCAGCACCCTCCGGCCCTGAAACGCAGGGGAAATGGGGAAATGCTCTCTTCAGGGCTGTTGGCAGAGACTTGAGCTGGAGAGGCATTTTCCACAAAATAATTTTGAGGAAGGTTTTGTTCCATCGAAGTAATGGCCTGAAAGTCCTGATTTGCACAACAGCTAAGATGTTGTTCGTGTCATTTGCAGAACACCTTTCCCCTGATACACGCAGTCCTGCCTTGCCTGTCCTTTTTCTTTTTCCCTTTACTTTTTGGTGCGCGCGCTCTCTCCCTCTCTCTCACCCCTCTTGCTCTCTAGCTTTACCTTCTCCTATAGCATGTACTTTTATATTTATTTTTCCTTTCTCTCTCTCTTTCCTCATTCATTCTCTTTCTCCCTTTCTCTTACTTTCCTTTTCTGTACTTTTTCTCTCGCCCATTTGGTCTGTAAGCATCATCTTCTCTTTTTTCTTTTTTTTTTTATAGAAAAAGGAATTGTTTCCATTATATGTTTTGCCTCCCTGCTTGTTTCAAAGCTCCCTAATTTTACGTGTTTCCAGACCACCAAAGCTGCGTTTCTCCCGGGAGCGACGGACACCCAAATGGCCGCAGGGACACACGTGCTTAAAGTCAAAGCCCCGGTTCTCCAGCGAAGGGGGGTGTCGCAAATACAGATTGGTGGCTATGGCCCGCTGCACCAAATTGTCACAAATACAACCTTGTGAATCCTGCCAACTACACCAAATTGTTGGGAATATGCTTTGATACACAGCTTTGGTTAGCAATTTGAGATTTATTGATATTTTCGAGATAGATCACAGTATTAGGTTATATAATTCTTAACAGCATCAGCTGATTTAAAACAGCAATTTGATGGAAGTTTTTACAGTCAACATAGAGAGTTAAAGATTCAAGAATGGCAAGGTTCATGCTATTACGTACATGGAAGAAATGCACAAAGAAAAGCTGACGTATACTTGGGTTAGAATGATTGTGAGGGCTTGTGGATGCGGGGGATAAGGAGGACCCTCCCGCTGAGTCATGAGGTTCAGAACAGACCCCCTTGCTTCCTAAACTTCTTTCAGAGAGAAGTCTAGGTGTGGCTGGGTCCAAACTTAGTCTCAGACTTCGTCAATGATCTATGTGAATAGGGATAATCTATATATATACGTATAGTCAAATTGCACACCCCCTCCCCCCCCCCAAGATTAACTTGTGAATAAAATTTCTCTTTTTGTGACTTTCATAAATTACTCATTTTTACGTGCCGGCATTCACCAGCGCACGGCCAGTGACCCTCGTGAAATCAGGGCTTTGAGTCCTCGCAAAATCATCAGCAGATGATCCTTCAGAGGCGTCCCAGCCCAGGGGGAGACAGAGGGTCACACAGCCCGCTGCGGTCCCGGAGAGCTCAAAGGGTCTCTCTCGGATCGCCAGTTATAGGCTCGAGATGATCGGCTTTGGTCAGCATTTGACATTCTGCACACGAGTCAGGGAGCAGAGGGCCCAGGGGTGGCCAGGGGCTGCCTGGCGCCCAAGCCTCTATGACCAAGATAACACCACAGCAGGGCTCATCGTGGGACCTCAGAGCGGCCCAGAGGGGCTGCAGCACCACAGGGGGTCCCGGCCATCCCGCTGCAGCAGGTGCCCTCCTGCCCCCGCTCGCCCCACATCTGCAGCCCCAGAGATCTGTGGGCCCCTGCTACCTGCAGGATCACTGGCGAAGGCAAGGGCTGACGGAGGGTGACCAGACCAGAGCACAGCAGAGTTTTCATTTCTCCAACACCTCCCACAGACCAGTTTGGGCTGGAGGGCAGAGGTTTTGCCAGGCCCATCTATGTCCATAGGCCTTGGTTGCATTTTTGGCCTCGATGATTACTCTGCCTCACAAGTGGTCCTAAGTGTATCAACCCCATTGACCCCTCTTGTGACACTGATTACATGTTTGGTAGTGTCTGGGGGGCGGTCTTTTTTTTTCCTTAAAGATTGAGTTCCAGAAATTCTCTGGTTCACACGAGGATTTCAAGAGTTAGAGAAAAATAGGAAGCAGAAATCTTCTTCCCCCAGTGTTTCTAAATACTGAAGTTTGAAAAAAATAGAATGCCCCTCAAAAAAAAAACCAACCTAGAACGGGTGAGAAAATGGGATCTTAAAGCTTCAGAACCACAAGAGGGAAATTAAGAAAAATCCCATTTAATTGTAGTTTTAGCCCTGACGATTCTTTAAGCTGGTTTCACTGATGTGATAAGGTTTGTTCCTAATATTCAGCAGTTGAAAAAGCTGCTGCTGGCCAGGTTTATTAACAAAAAACATATGTGCTCTCACACCTAGGCTTGTGGTTTGGCTTGGGAACTTTCCAGATGTTCAGCTTCGGTCTTCACCAATGGTTTCTATTGCTGCGTGAAAAAGGATTTTTCTCAAAGAGGTATTCCATTCTTAATCCCAAAACTATAGGAAAAAATTCAGCCCAACCTTTCCCAGAAATCTCCCTTCCAGGCTAAGACTTGGCATGGGAAATTTCACCCCCAAAAAGGACTTCTCAAAAGCAGCAACCGCAAAAACAAGAGCATGAGAAAACATTTATTGCCACTGTTCCCAAGCAATTTCTAGGCCAAGAGCCCCCACGTTCAACTGCTGCCTTTTTTTAGGAGCAGAGCAGCAGCTTCAGGGATGAAAGAGCACTGAGATTTTTGGGAGGGATTTACATAACTCACTGAATCTAACCAAGACGTTCAAGTACTTTATCACTAGGATCTCCACAGGCCTGAATGAAACCAGGCCGACAGCATTAGGCGGGTTTAACACACAGGGCACACAAGTCTTGGCGTGTGCTAGCAAGTAACTGAGGCCTTAATTTAGGAAGTTAATTAAGACCCCATGTAATTACAGCCCACGGCACATTCTGTGTTGGTGGTGTGTGGGACGGGCTCAGACACAGGAGCACCAGGTGCCGTCATTTGCATGCGATGGGCTCCCATCCAGCCCCTGACCTCCTCTAAGCCACCCTATTTACTCCAGCTTTGCAAGGGAAGGAGGAACCTGTTAATTTTATGCTTGTCCATGCCCAATGTCAGGTGTCCTCCCCTAAAATCAGCACAGCCAACATGTGCTGAGCTACCTGGGGTTACAGCGCAGGTGCCCACCTGGCGAGCACTCCCTGTGGGGCCGGCAGCCTGCACCAAGGTTGCTCAGCTTCATGTTTGCACATGTACCCCGTCCCCTGTGCCTTTCCCAGCCCCTACCTGTGCCTGGATAACCAGCCCGGGCATCTCCTTTCTCCAGCCCTTAGCTGCTGTAGGGAGAAAGAGGGAGCAATTACCTTTCCTGTGCAAAAACATCCCCCTCTCCTTGCTCTGGTTACTCCCCTGCTCATTGTCCGTGCAAGCAGTGTGGGTACCCTGAAGCCAGAGCTCCTCCTCTCTTGACTCGAAGTCTATGAAGACAGAACAGAAAAATACAAGATAAACAGCTGTGCTGGAGAGGAAACTGCGTGACACGTTGATACGGCAGCAAGTCCGGCTGCCTGTGCCGGGAGCTGTCAGGCAGCCAACAAAAGGCATAAGCAAACACCAGGCCAGGTAGGAAAGTCTGGAAGAAATCTAACAGCAAGGTGCAAACTCAACAGTGAAAATAGTTGTGCAGAAGCCAGGGCCCCAGAGACACCCTTCCCTCTGCGTTTGCCTGTCACCCTAAAAGTCAGGTTTTGAGCTGTTGTCTAAGGGACAACAAATAAAGGCTGTTTTGCCATTTTTGAGTCACTGTTAGTCATATAAATAGAAAAGAGCACTGATCCCTCAGGCTGTATTTTCAGCCAGCAGTGGAGGACCCCAGCTGCACCCTGAGGCTCTCCGACATGAGCATCACAGGGCTGCTTTGGGGGCAAAATGCAACAGGCTCTGCAACACAGCTTTGCGTGGGAAATGAGACTAAGAGAAAAGTTTTGCCTGCGCTCTTGTTCCACACATACTTAATTTTGGGAAGGAAAAGCCGGGCACCAAGTGGGTTGGGAAAACTAAAATGATGTGAAACGGCTGGGTGAGCCCAGCTTGCGGGGGCACTGCACGTGACGGCCCGAGAGACCACTGCACAGGGGCTGCCATCAAACACTGGCGGGCAAAAGGGAAGGTCCTTTAGCAGTGTATTTGTTGTGAAAGGCTATTAAGTTTTCATTAAGCTGATTTTAGTCAAGAGTTAATAAGCCTAAACTGGTTAGTGCAGAGGGAAGAGGACGCTAAAGGTTTAATTTTTCTTCAAAGTGTTTGTAAAAATCCAAGGGAAGATAATTCACAGCAGCAGGGCAAGGTGTTCTAAATTAATATTTCAGCAGCAGCTGAGGGCTGAGGAGAGGCAGGGTGCTTAACTTAAAAACCAAGACTGATTGTGTAGGTTATTAAGAGAATAATGTAAGCTTATATTATTAATCAATCTTATAAACTGGATATCTCCTGCCCGTTTTGATGTACACACAGGACATTTTGTAGCTGGAGAAACAACCTTGCAGACAGGTAGAAGTTTGGCTGGGCAAAGGGCTGATTTATCAGCAGACTACTCTGCAGATCTCAATAATGGCTCTGAGAATGTACGTTCAGTGTTGTATTTCCAGTGTGATTTTGCTTAACGATTCAGGAGACATGGCAGCTTCACCAGCACTGCTTTCTTGATTCACCAGCAGCACTAAGGGCTGCCGTGTTAATTCAGTTTAACGCCTTGTACCCACTGGTAGTGTCAGGGCAGACTCCCATCCCTCGGCCTGCTGGCTGCTCTCATGCTAACACAGCCTGGCACGCCGCTGGGCTTCGTTGCAAGGTTGGAGGACTTTGTATCCGAAACTGGATGTTCCCAAATCTAGGACAGCTTCAGTGACAGCACAGATCCAGCTGGGCTTATCAGGTCATGCCTGAGCTGCCTCTTGCGGGTCTTTGCCTCTGCTTTTGCTCCCAAGTATCGGTGGAAATGTACCGCTCGGTACCGACCAGAGACCCCGCAGGCTGCCCTGGCACGGTGCTGGGGCTGTGCGCTCACGTGGCAGCATGCCCCAGCGGGTAGCTCCCCTCCTGCCTGCTTCTGCTGGGCTGGAGCCATCTCTGGCTCAAGAAAAGTGCCACCAAAAATAGACTGAGGCACATAAAATCCATTACATCAATCTTTCCCACTCCTTGTTTACTGCTGGGGTTTAAGCAAAGCAACAGACCTTGGTTTCTTCATCCTATTTTTGAGTACAAGGATGAGTTGAGGGTACTGCTTTCATTCCCTGGCTCCCAAGGAGGCACATACCTTTCCTACACATCACAGTCCTGAGGGCATTTATGAAGAAAGTTATTATGAAGTTATTACGAAGAAAGCATTACTCCACCTTTGACAGGAACTGGAAAAAGCCTGATGCTTTCAACGTGCCAGCTGAAGGCTGATACCGATGTGCAATTGATGCTGGTTTTGTGGAATCCAGGTGAGAAACTCCTCTTGGTCAGAATGAGAAATCTGCATGGCAGCCGGAGCTCCAGATGAGGAACCAACTCCTTTCGGTGATTCAGCACCAAGCTCTCAGGCAAATGAAGATGTCGGGCAAGCACCCCCTCCTCCTCCTCCGAGAAATGATACCATACAAACCCAGGGAGTGTTTTATTGTGCACCGTATTTATTCTGAATGAGGAATCAACAGGAGACTGCCGAGCAATGTCTCAGTTAGACATTTACAGTCACCTACCAGCGATACCATTTGCTGGGCAGGGTATCAACATGAGCCTGAAATGAATGCAACAAGCCTAGAAAAGCTGCCCAGCAAAAGCACCAGTAGGAGATGAGGGCTGCAGAATACTGAGGTAAATCTGTCCAGTTGCTTCAGATAAAGTAACTTACTTCTCTTCCAGCCCCCGTGCACGCAAACAAAAGAGGTATCGACAAGGCCACTGGGATATGTGAGACTGTTGGTGGCAGTTTCACCAAATCACTGAGGTACTGGTGGGTTTAGGCACTTAAAAACACTACTGGGCAGCAGAAGGATCAGGCTGAGGAAAAGCTGGCTGAATGCCACAGGCCTCTCTCCTACAGAGTGCTTTCAGAAAAATGCCTGTATGAGGACAGCCCTTCTCAGATTTCCCTTGGAAATCTCGTCCTGCTTGGTCTGAGACAGCTACTGTCCCCATGCAGCTGTGCCAGCAGCCCAGGTTGACATGGTGATGGCTGGGAAAGATTTCAGGAAAATTTAAAGTGCCAGAAGAAGGGTAAAATGTATTAAATGTGATCACTCAGCTCTTTAAAACCACTCACAAGCCAGTGCCAGATTCATTAAAATCCTTTTCAAAGTGGGAGCTGGAGGTTTGTAGCCGTAATGGTGCTGCAGTGTGGATGGTGCTGGGAACCTGGTATGGGCTGCTCCCGACAGACTGCAGTGTGAACGCTGCTGGTTTGCAGTGCCAAAGCCACTGAAGGGGTTTTTTTAAAACACATAAGCCAAGGAGACAACTCAAGAACCATTTGACATCTGTTCTTAATGGTTAAAAGTGATTAATTTTGGAGCCAATGAAGACTGCTTCTGTGGCGACAACCCTCACACACCTCTTTTTGGCCAACAGCTGAAAAACCTGGACAGGCTGGCACTTAAGCAACGCAGTATTAACTTCAGAAGTGCTTATGGAGTCTACAGTCCTCACAGAACATGATGATTTGTGGCACTTAGAATTCTGGTGAGGTCACTCTACACCAGCCATTCAACATAAATTGTGGGATCCCTAAGGATTTCTTGGTACAAATTCCTCTCTAGATGTCTCTTTTCTAGGTTAAATCTTGTAAACAAGTTGTTAACAAGAAAGAACAGGCAAGAATGTGTATTTCACATGCAGCCTTATTCAGTCAATTTTAAAAAGATCAAAGCTGAATATACACAGTGACCTGGTGGAGACTTTGTGGATGTTCTTCTCATCAGGAATTGACTGTCCTGCTCGTTCATCCCTAAAACCAGAACCCTGTGGGCACTCCAATAAAGAAATGTGTGTTTAAGACACAGAAATCCATCCTCATGTTGTGAAAAAAAATCAGCTCCAGGTCACTTAAGACTATTGAGAAATTTTGGTTGTTCCTCCCCTCTTGGTAGAAGTGTTTCTCCACCAATCTGCGGACCTCTTTTCTCCTAGAAACATGAACCATAGAGAAAAGAAGTTAAATGTGTGGTGAGATGTCTCACAATCATTTATTTCTTTGACAGAAAGTGTGGTAGGGCTAGATTATCTGATTAAATATTGACAGACACTCTGGGAACCTTCAAACTCTGAATTCTTACAACTTTGGTCAGAAGCAAATTTCCCACTGTTAAGTAAAACAAAGCTTCAAGAACAGAAAGCAAGAAGAGAAAGTCCACAAGAACACAGCCTGCAGGTACCTGTATGTACCTGCCAAGATGCAGAGCTGCTTGGCTTTGCTGGCAGCTGTGAGGGCGCTAAAGAAAAGCACCAGGAGAAGCAGACAGAGTGCTGAGGTGCTCGGAAACTGCTGGCTCACGCTTACCTTTAGCATCCCGTCTCGCTCCCACTTGAAGAGGCCACAGGTACTGAAAGATGAAGATGGCAGGTGAGAACACACCACTGCAGCGTGTATTTGCTGCACAGTATGAGGGGGTCCAAAACGAGCCCCACACCTTTCCCACACTGCTCAGCACAAGGGCTAATGTTCCCATTTTAGGACATGGTTATGTGACTCCCAACACATTACTTGCGAAGGGACAGCAGCAAAGCCCCAGTCACCATTTCACGAGGCTCGTTTCTTACCTGCAGGGCTTTTTTGGGAGCCTGTCAAGGGCAATAGCTCGGTTTCCACAAGGACATTTAAAAAATCTTTTGATGGCATCATGCCAGTGGTAGTCGTGGTTATCCTGCACACATGTCTCCAGAGGCTTAAAATAGGTGTAATTACACTGTCAGGGAGGAGAAAGAGAGCTGTGAGCGCTTCACCAGCATGTTAGACTGGCGACAGCTGAATACCTGGAGGAAAGCACCTCCACCTTCTCCCATCCTGAGGAGCTCACCAGTCTGAGATCATTGTCCCAGGTTTTGTCACTGCTCCTTCTAATGCCATCCTCCCCTCTTTGCCACCACCCTGTGGCCCTGCTTCCAGCACCTCACGGGGCACACGGTGGCCCTCTGTGCAGTCCCAAAACAGACAGGAAAGGCAGAGAGGGGGAGAAGTCCAGCAGGGGCTGAAACTCTGGGAATGGGAGAAAACTCCTCCCTTCCTCTCGGCACATCTAGGATAGTAACACATCTCCACTCCTGTTCCTGATGGTGAAGTCTCTCGAAATGCAGAGAGAGGAATCCTACCCAGTGTTATATTTTCAAGGCACTTTGCTTATTTTGTCATCTCATGGGGAACCGAGAGCCCTGGTACAAGGCACTTCAGGGAATAAACCGAGAAATACTTTCGGGACATCCACACCCAAGGAACCCAGTGGCATAAACATCAAGTTGAGGTGTTCAAAGCAGCACTAAAGCCCACCTTGCTGGTGTCTTCATGTCACTCAGTGCATAGGCTGCTCTCAGCAACAGGCACAAGGAACGAAACTGTCTCCATTTGATCCCTGCACTGGGCTATGGCCAAGAGAGCAACTAACGGGGAGTCTGCAGGATGGTCCAGCAGTTTTGTACAGTCCATGCCCCACTCCCTTACTGTCACCCTGGCTCCCCTTCACTCACCGTTTTACATGTCACAACTCGACATTTCACTTCTTTAATGCTCCTCATCTTCTCTTCTATTTCTTCCTTTTTCACCAGGGGCTGGAAGTATTGCTCCTGCAGTTCAGCCTCAGCCTGTGGGAGCACACAGAAAGGGTTGTGGGGAGACAAAGATGGGAGAAGTCGCTCCATAAATGGCCTCGGAGCAAATTACTACCAGGCCTGCTTGAAGTAGTCTGCAGTCCGGGAGCCAGAGAAATACCAAATATGTCTTGATTCAAAAAAATCCACATACTGCGTGTGCTGTGCTTCACCAACACTTGAATGAGCCACCTCCGAGATGTCTAGGTGGGAGGGTTTAACAACAGCACGCACTGCTGCAATAAGCACATACCTGTGAGGACAGTGCAGGGAGTAGGCAGGTAGGCAGCTGTAACAAACGGAATCGGTTCCTAGCTAAAACACTGCTCCTCAGAAGACCTTAAAACAACTAGGACTTCCTACCAACACAACATGTGCAAGACAAGAGCCCTGTGCCACGGGAAGTGCTGTATCCCTGGGAACATGGCTCAGCAAAGACACCGATGGGAGAAACCCAACCCTTTAGCTCTTGAGGGCAACTGCTGGCATTTCACAGGCTCCACAACTTGCCTGAGTCCCAGATGAAAGTGGCAGCTCTCTCTATGTAGCCAAGATGACAGCAAACGAGGGACAAACCAGGCATGTGGCTAATTTGATTTTAAAGTAGAAGGATTTATTTGATCATCCACTAACCAGGAACTTCACTGATTCTTCCAAACACGGCAAAAAAAGACAATGGCAACTTGACCGTACCATGGCTACGGCAATAATGCTGACTTGCAGGCGCTGTGCCCTGTGTGCTCAGAGCCCCCTAACCCTACTCATCAGGATGATTTCGTGCCTATGGCATGTTTGGGTGCCTGCTTCTTGCTATAATCATTACGAGGAGTCCAGACAGCTCCATAGTTCTGAGCCCTCACTCATGGCTGGATTGAGGCCATACCTCTTTCAGGACATCTGTGTGCTTGGACTTGGCATTCAGGATTTTCTGGAACTCTTCTGACTCCAGATAGGCCAGCTGCTCACGCTGTTTCTTTTGGGCAGGCTCCAGTTCATCCACATCTAGGGAGACAAAAGGGCTCAGTCCTACAGAAGCCAAGTTGAGAACAAGGTTGTGATCTCTAAGCATGGCCATTGTAGGAGCTTTTGGAAGCCTTGGGTCTCTCAGGCAGATGTTCGGGTCAAACAGCAGCCTTTCATAGTTCAGGAAAACTTGAAGCCAAGTTCAAATATGGCTTCAGAAAAAACAAAAGCATTTTTTAAAATAATATTGCATCTTCTCTCAAAGTACTGTACTAGGAATTTTCACATCACTCCCACAGGAGAGAGCAGTGTTGCCTCCCTGACTGATGGAAAAGCTTTAAAGGGAATGAAGCAATTAATTCAAGATCACACAGTAAATCACCAGCAGGGAAACTCAAGTTCCCACAAAAGATTCAGATACCATCACAGGTGGGACTATTTCTTGGTTTCCCTTGGTTAAGTCGGCCATACATTGCAGATGCTCAAGTGTCGGACAAAAGGGAACAGAGACGAGGACAGGATGCTATCAGAGATTACATCTCATACTCTCTCCACAGAGTTAGAGATTGTTTAGCCTTTGCAACAAACCTTTAAGTTCTAAACACACCTAACTTGTCCTCTCTTTGGCACAGCAATTAAGTCCTTAACCCAGCAACTAGTGCTCCATTCAGCGGGACATAGTCACATTTTTTTCTGTTCTAGAAGCTAACATTACATACCATTCTCTGCTTCTGTACCTTGTGGCTGAGCAACATTTTTCTCAACTCTTTCAACAATTTCTAGGACACTGTCAACATCAGCTCGTTTCCTCTTGACACTGTTTGGGTCAGTTTTAGCAAGAATCTGGCCTTTTGCTCGTAGTCGGTGTATCGCAGCCAGCTAGAAAACAGGAAAGAGCAGTGAATACTTTGGTGACCACTCTAGCTCCCTTGTTTCTACTTCCAGAAGTAGCAGAGGAAGTCTGTCAGGTGGAGGAGACAAGATCCACTGGCCTGAGCCCAGGGCTGGCCGAACAGAGGCCTAACAAAATTCCCAGCTCTGCTGCACATCTAATTCACCACATCACCCAGCCACTCATGACTTCCCAAACCATAAAATCACTCCTCCAGGGGTGTTAGCAGGCTTGATAATCTCTGCAGCTGTGCTTTAACTGCTTCACAAATCAGTAATTTTTCCAGAGGAATCAAATCACTTGAGGTTTCCACATAAATTGGTAATAATTGGGAACTAATAGAAAATTGAGTACAACTATTCCTTTCTGTACTCCCAGAAGGTTAAGATTCCTTCTTCCTTGCTGGAAAAGTCTCTTTGACAAACATGTGAACAGATTTGTGCCAAGAAAAGATGCAGTCTGTTCTGGCTAGACACCAAACTCGTCCAAACTCATGGCACAACATAGCTAAACCAGTTTAGTTCCCTGTTGCTTACCTGGCAGATGGGAAACACACCCAATACGCAGCACTAGCAATGCCAAAGAAAAGACACGCAGTTTAGCATCCCAGGAATTTTCAGCACAAATCCCCTACCCCTTCCCAGCACTTAAGGGTTTTCATGCTTGTAAAACAATCAATATCAACAGGCTTTGCTCTCCCTTCTTCCGTAAAAAAATCACTTCAGCACCTCCCATCCTGGTCTAGGATAGCTCCTATCCAGAACCTGATGCTTTAAGGTGTCCCAAACCCCCAAAACAGAAGAGCAAAAGAGCAGCCACTGGTGGACAGAGCTCGGTCCCACCTGCACGAAGAACAGAGCGCACGCAGAGCAACGCAGCTACTCCAAACTGCTCTCCAAAGGTAATGTGCCCAACAGGTGACAGACTTGTTAGGGCAGGAAGAACAGAGTCACCTCTACTCACAGAAGCTGCTAGTGTGCATAAAGGTGTTTCTTCAGCAAAAACCTTAGCTAAGATCCCTTATCTCCCCATCTCCTTTTCCCCAGTCCCATCCCAAGAGGCTCCTCTGTCCCGAGTCCACACCTAACTGGCATTTGCTGAAATTGTGTCCATGGCTTCAGTGATGCTTGTCTTCAGAGATCAAGAGCGAGTTCACGAGCATCACACATAAGACAAGTCCTAACAACTCGCTGCTGACAAATTCAGGTGAATTTTAAATTAGCAAGAGACACCAGCTCCCGTGGGCAAGCGTCACAGCAACAGCCTCCTCTTTAGCGGCTGGAGGTTGACTATAGGCAAGAGAGTAGCATGAACCTCGGTACTAACAGCTGTCAGGAACCACAGGTTTCTTGTGTACTGTAACACAGCCCAGTCTGACCCCACAAATCAGAAACTTCACCAACACCAGCACTGAGCTGTGCTGTATCTGATCAAAGGCTACTCTACTACCACAGACCAAACTTCCCATAACCTCCCCCTCTTAATACTCAAAAGATTCAAAGAGATGTTACCTTTTTGGCTTCTGCCAAGCTGTCTAGCTTTGGTGTTGGAGGCGGAGACCCATCAAAGAAGAGGATATCTTCTCCTTCTGAGAAGCCTGTGCCCAGCCTGGGCCTCTGAGGAGTTGACATTTTTGCAGCTTTGGGAAACTCTGCCCCATGTACTGGGGAATGGAACAAGGACTGTCTGGAGGAGGATGGCAAAGCAGGGCTGCCAGCTTTACTTGTGTTCTGGAGAAACCTTGTAAGACAAGAATAATCCATTGAGATAGATAGGAGTGGAAGGGATACAGACTGATTTTTCACTAATTGGCCTTTTATTGCTAGAAAATCATGCAGTGATTCAGGCATTCAGGAGAGGAAAACAAGGAATTCACTGAGTCTCTGAAATCAAGAGTGACTTGAATAAGTCACCAGAAGGAGTGAGTGACTAATTGCTTTCCAAACAAAAAACAGGGAAGCATCAAATGAAGCTGGGAGATGGGAGTTGGAAGGACAAAAAATGGGCTGCTTTGTAGAACAGGTAGTTAAGCAGTGGGACTTCTTGTCACAGGAGTCACATAAATGCTTAGGTTTACATAGGTCATGGTGAAGAGGTTGGACAGGTTCATGGGAAAAAAAAAACCAAAGCCTTCAGAGATACTGTGACTGACACCACCTTTAGCTTTGAAAGTCCCTGAAATTCATAGTGTTGTAGAGTGTTGTGGAACAGTATTTGGGGGAAATATCATCATGATGGTGCCTAGTCTTTGCCTTCAGGTTCTGTTTGGCTCCTGTTTTGCCTTTTGAGGCTACTTGGCTATATTAATATCAGTCTCACCAAGGGTGGCTCTTCTGACGTTCCTCTTAGTAAGGTTTGTCAACAAGATATGCGCAAAACTCGTGGCAAATCTTAAGGTTCCGAAGACCCTCCCAAGCCAGCAGTGAACGGAACCAGGACTCCCAACCCCAGTTTCCTACTCTAATCAGCCTCTTCCCACCATGCCTTCCAGTTGCTGGGTACTGTGCTTGAGAACATGATTCTCCACTGAATACTGGGTTTTTATATTTTAAAATTTCTATTTAAATAAAACAGCAAAACACCTCCCACAGTTATACTTAGGGCCACAATAATGGAACCCTTCCTATGAAAGTCAATATGTATTACCGCCTCTGAATCTCTTCAGATCGCTTTTTTCTGGCTTCCAGCAATTTCTGTTTCTGTTGCTTGAGCAGTGCTGAAGCAGACACAGACTGGAACTTGGCCCCTTGCTTCTTTTCAGCATCTGGGAAAAAAAGCAAACCAAAACAAAATCAAAAGGTGCAAATGTTTACTCAGAAGGAGGTCGAGTGATTTCAGGTGTGGGTTTTCCTTCAGGCAAAAGGACAATACCTGCTTTGGTCCAGTGTTTGCAGAGGTTTCGTGCTCCAAAAGTTGGCTGTGCCAGCAGTTCCTTGAATTCCTCAGAACACTGCATGGGTCTCTTTGCTGCACCTGCAGCAGGAGAGGCAGAAATACAACAGATTTGGAGCCAAGAAGGGAAGCAGGCCTGGCTTTAGAGATGTAGAGTAGTCTAGGTTGTAGGAAACCCCTGCAGGTCACCTGAGCGAGCACCCCCAAAAAGTAAGGCCAACTTCTACGTTATATTCGGTTGCCCAAAGCCTTGTCTTCACGGAACAAATCATGAAGACATTTCTACCCCTTCAGCAATTTCATCAGTCAGTCAGTTCCCCCTCAGCCTTGGCTGTCTGTGGTCCTCCCACCGTTCCCATTTTTAGAATGCTTGAAAGCCTTGAAGCCACCACATCTTATCCCTGGAGAATTAAGAGCAGCTAAAAGCTAGAGTCACCACATTGTCTGAAATGGAGGCAACTGAGGGAACAGAAAGATGTGAATAAGACATCTAAGTGGCACCTAGAGCACATAGTTCGAATAACCTGTCATCTGCTCTCCCCTGAGCATATTAAGAGCTTTACAGAAAAAAAAATGGAGGCAGAGAAGATCGGTGATATCCCAAAGGCTACAGAGGAACACGCTCTGAAGATCATAAAAGAAAAGCACTAGAAACAGACTGGGTACTCAGGAGGTCCACTGCATTGCAGACCTGACTCTGATTTATACTTAGTATTCCTTGGAAGCTTTCAAGACTGACAGAAGTCATTTATTTTAATCAAATAAAACAAATTCTCTGGTTCAAAGTTCTTAAAACTTCCAATTCCCATTAATCTGGCAAAGATCTTCTGTCACTGTCCAAAGACAGAACAGGAGACTTAATTCAGGGGCACTGATCAAAAAAAGACGCATGGAGCCACACAGTTGCTTAGTTACATTTGCCTTGCAGCTGCGATCTCAAGAGGGAAGAGGAGTTTTGATCAATTGAGAAAGCAGCCTGCAAATGGCTCTCTCTGTTGCAAACCAATTGCCAGATTCGTTCAGTGAGTATCAGGGTCCTGGGACACAGCTACACATCAGGCTGGCAATATCTGGAGGGTGAAGAGACTACATGGGTAGTTAGGTACCAATTTTCTGCCTGGTTTCCTGGACAATTGCATCAACTCCTCTCACGACCAGATTGGAGAGGGTGGTTTGAATCTTCCTTTTTGGTACTGCAGCTGCTGCACTAGAAAGAGGAAACAAAATCAAAAGATCAGAGTTTTCCCATGCTTAGAGCAAGGACAGGAGCTCAAACGCTAGCCCAGTGCTTCAACAAAACTCTAGCCACCCTAAAGTGTGCCTCCCTCCTGTCATCTGTCTTTGGGAAGGATGAGGATCTAAATCCAAACACTAGCACAGTGTTTAGGATCTCCTGTTTCTCCCTGGGTTGAGATATGCATTTCCTATGCATTGAGAGAAAACTAAACGTAGGCAATGGCTAAGCTTTGCTCACAGTTAGTTCCAGGGATGGAGACGAGGCTGAAATTGCCTCATTACTGTGGAGCCACACCAGTTATCAGAGGGCAGTGGTAAGGGAATGAAAGCTGTGTGCAAGCTCAGGGCTTGATCCAGCTGTGACTCAAGTCTCTCCACAGCTGTCTTCAGGGGGATTTGGACGAAGGACCTGGCCCCTCCATGCTAGTTATGAGATGTATACTGATGTAGTGCTGATCTTGGTCACTTAATACGCAGGGTGTACTACTGTCTCTTCATTAACACATAGTCAAACTGTATTATTTCAGTCAAGGAAGAGAGGAGGAGGAAATATGGAATACACCGAGTCTGGGATTAAATGCAGTGAGCCATAACAAAATATGGTAGGGGAATGGCACTGAAAAATACCCATCTTGGAGACTCAAATGCTTGGGATCTCATGACAAAGTTCATTTCACCTACTGAAACACAATGCGCTTGGCCACAAAACACAGTACTAATTTAGAGGTAAAAGCAGCCCTTACCACATCTTAGCGCTGACTGTTAAAGTTTTCCTGTCAAATAGCAGCTGTTACCCCATGGGGCCAGGTGCGTTACACCAAATGCAGGGCATTTATTCCTATTTGGTGAATGTCATTAAGTCAAAGGGAACTCTAACTAGACCCCCTTAGAGATAGCTTCAGGCTCACTTGTATATGGGAGGGAAATTCTGTTCAAAAGCAAGGGAAAGAAGTGGTTTATCTTACACTGAGGCTGCATATGCTGCTGAAGAGACACCTCCATAGTAAAAACCATCCTGACACAGCCTTTCCTTCAAACTGGGATTTTTCCGACCAACTTTTTTGGGAATGCGGCCACCAGAGAAGGTAGCCTGCAGATCTGCCCGCTTCGAGCTGAGCTTCTTGTACTGGGATTGTATGTGATACTGACAATATTCACAGTCATTCTGAAAATTAAAAAAAAGGGGAGAAGCCTGTTGCAGAACAGTAGCAATTACAATTTACTTTATTCCATGCATCCTCTTGCATCCTTCTAGGGCTAAACTGAAGTAACATCTCTATTGTAGTATGCCAGCATTTGACCAACTCAGCAAATGTATGTCCACACTCCAGCAACGAAAACCAGAACTAAAATTGGCCATGATAATCATGGAAAAAAACCTGTGCGCCAAGGAATTTTAAGGCTATTCAACTTGATAATCAGTTCAATTCAATCAGTTGACTTGGCTCAAGTCAACTGATGTCCCAGGCCCTCTTGCCCAGATTCTGTACTCTTGACTCTGATCTGTATGCAATTTTCATACTGGTGTGAACACAAAGGAAAACTAACACCAGAGCAAGATACTTCATGCACTCCTTTCAAATCAATTCATCAGTTTTCAGTGTCAATCCGAGGGAGTTCAGAACTGAAGACAGTGCGCCTGCCAGCCAGAGACAGCAGTGCCATAAACACACTCACTCAGGGTGTTGTTTAACTTTTTACCAGAAACATAACGTCACTCTCATTGAAATTCATTTACCCCAGATTTCTCTAACTACAATTACCCTGCAGTCAAACATTTTTTGTCACTAATTAAACAGACAGCCAATTCCTTTGTGAGGTTCTTCTGCCAGACAGCCTCCATCTACTGTTTGTTCCAGGTGGCACTGGAACATTTCACTGACATTGAGAGCCCTGCGCACAGCCACCTCCTGCAGTGGGTCTGCAATCACAGCCTTGTTTTGCTACAAGTACCTTCTGTATTTATCTTCCTCCCACTCCACACACTTTGAGTTCCTCCCAGTTCTTCATTCCTTCATTTTCTCCTGCTCTTCAAAGTGCTACCCTACTAACTATAACCCTTCCGACCTAGACAGGGTCCCTTTCAGGTATCATAACATCACCATAGCCATGAGGTGACATAGTCCACAAGTCCTTTAAACTAGTACAAGTCAGTACTGTCCCTAAAAGAAGAATCCCAACAGCCTCTTCCTCTCACCTCCAGCACCCCACATTCAGGTATAAATATTCTGGCAGCTTGCGGGCACACTAGACGAGGAAACTCATTGGGTTAAAATCACCTCTGAAAAACACAACCGTTCCCAAGAAAAACCTATTGTTTTACCTTAGATGAGCTCTCCAGTGCCACGCATGGAAGCTTGCATGGGCACAAAGAGTGAAAGGGTGTGGAGACGGTGGCAGTCATGGGTCAAGACCACCTCTTTTCACTGCAGCACCAGCTTTGCTTTTAGGGAGCTACTGTGCTGCTACTACAGGGCCATCACAGAAGCAACTCCTCTGCGTTTCATTTCTCAGTTTCTCCACCCATTTTAGTTACAGGTCAAGATCCAGAAACAAGTCAAAGAGTTGGAGCAACGGTAAAAATTAGCAGCCAGATTTATCAACAGTTTAAGGATGTCCGAACTACTGAGATACAGACCAGGTTCACAATCTGTGCACAAGGATCACCGTTCTTCTTCCTGGCTTTGCAGGTGCCCATGTCCAGAGCTTCACCCATGAGGAGGATCTTCTGGGGATGGTCAACAGACAAGCACACCTAGAAAGAAATCAGAACATGCCTTGAGGAGGACTGGATGGGCCTCTCTTTAGATGTCACTGGTTTGGTTCTGGTCCAGTTTGGTGCCTCTGGTATTAGCAATGTGGTTTTAAAATGCAGGCCTAGTTTCAGAAAGCCACATGTCCTGTTCAGATTGAGAAAAGGCTCAGCTAAAAATAAAAAAAAGCTAATTTCTTTCTCACAAAGGGATGAAAGACGTTGGATTTTTATGGTCAGAGCCTCGGGCAACCAAGAACCAGCAGAGGCAGATCTAGTTGTGCTCTGAGTGATGGTCCTGTACAAGTGCTTGGCTCTGATGCCATCATGGCAACCGCATCCGGCAGTGGGTGGGAAGAAGAGATGCTCCAGAGCTCTCTGTCCCTCTCCATATGTCTAGGTCCACTCAAACCGACTCCTGTGCAAGAAGAGTGTCTGTGTCACACAACCAAAGATACTACAAACTGTGTCTGTAGGTAAGAAACACTTTGGGAAGACAGTCTTAAGGTAGCTCTAAATGCATACCTTTTAGCTAAGAGCAGCCATCCCTAACAGTTAAACAGTCCTTACATTAAATCTGGTATGCCTTTCTACTCACCAACAGGACTTTCTACTGCTTATTCCTGTTAATTCAAGCAATTATATAGCTTAATAGACAATTAATGAGAATCTTAATTTTTCCATTTGGAGAATTTAAAATGCAAAACACTGCATCACCAGCTGCTAGATTGAAATTCCCCTTGACAGAAGTCAGTAAAAACAGTTTCCATTCCAGTGCAATTAAAAAGGTTTAAAAAAAAGTAATTTATTAGCAAAATGAAGTCACCTTACATGTTTTGGTATGTACAGAAAAGTAATTCATCATGTTCTGCATTTCTAAGTAATTGATTAAACAAGTGAACTACTATGTATCAACTTACTATACATAATATGTAATTTGTTTAATAAATCCAATATTGCTTCTTCTCAGTCATGATTTTAGAACCAGGAAACATTTTGCAAATCACATCTCACGCTTAAATTAGAAGACAGAAGTGAGCTTCCCCACCTTCTTCAGCTTTGAGAGACCTCTAGGCTGAGTCAGGCATTGCACTGAAGTAGCTGAATAAACTGAAACGAAAATACGCTCCCTACATCTGTGGAAGAGCTGACTGCTACCGAGAGCTGATTAAACACTGGAATAAGCTCTGGTTTTAAATGCTTAATAGAACTTCCTGAAGTTCAGTCTTCCAGAAGGCCAGGAGCAAATGCACACCACACAAATATCTGACTGCAATTCGAACTGTTCAGGCAGACTGCTGTAATTTCAGCCTTAAGGTGTTATAAAGCTAAATCTCAAGCAGGTATGAAAAAATTCAGCTAGGGGTTTTTATCTACAGCTGATGGGCAAGTGAAAGATCCTCTCACCTCATCAGAGCCTTCTTTAGGTTTCATAGGGTTAGCATTGAGCAGGCCGATGACTGTGCCTTGGTCTGTCTTCCAGTGCTCTTTGTGGACATCACCAAACAAGAAGAGCGAGACACACTGATTGAGATCCCGTAGGTCGTTCAGCCGCCAGATACTGAAGGTTCTGCCCTGGAACGGACATTTGCTTTCCTTTCAGCTCTCAGTAGAGGGACACTGACTGCATCCCCTTTGCTGTTGCTTTTGAAGAGTTACTCGGATTCCCCCCACCCTGGGTTTTCCTGACTTAGAAAAGCACAATTTGTAACCTCAGTAGAGGTTAGATACTGTATCTCCAGCCACGCCAACACAACCAGTTCTGGGATTCTTAAAGGCCAAAATAGCACAATAATACTGCTACTGCCAATCTTCCTGATTGCAGGAAGCAATCTTACTTGCTGAATAAATAGGTTTTTACCACGCTGAACAAACAAAACCAAAGCATATCCAGATCTGTTTCATCAGTGACTTTCTATAGGACACGTACACCACCAAGGCCAGAACGGCCTCTAGGGAAATGATGGAAGCAGAATGTGTTGGCACATTTAAAACGAGAGGGCTGTCTAGAAGGACTGAGAGTCACGGTCTCCCCCCCCCGACATTTGACGTATAACAGTAGGTGAACAGATTTAAGACAGATTTATGCCGTGGTTACATTAGCTAATGCTGCTGTCTGGGACAATCGCACCAGATAAGCTAAGGACTTACCCTGAGGACTAAAAGCAGCATTACTGAATGAAACCAGATGAGCCAAGATCTTTAATACAGTAGCTTTTCATTAACTACACGGAGTTGGCTGATTAAGTTGAAGACATAATTAGTTTTATCAGGAAAGATGACCAGCATAGCATTTCACTGGAACTGAACAAGGGATACAACAAAGTTACTTACGTTATTTGCGCTCTGAGGAGTGATCTTCTTCACTATGACACCAAATGTTACCCAGTCCATTTCCTCCAGATTTTCTGTAGCAAGTTTGCTCTTCAGCTGGGACAGTCGGATAAGCTTCCGGTTAGCCATTTTCCTGTCCATTTCAGCCGATGACACCCGGGGTTTTCTAGATCAAGCAGAAGCATGCAGAAGAGAACACATGCGTTGGCATAAATGGACAGAGACAAAACCACCCAGCATTCTCCTGGAGAGGCTATGTTTTGCTGCAAAATGCTGCTGTGCTTTATTTCACCCCGAGTTTATTTGAAACAAGCCCTCAGTTCAAGAAACTGCACAAATATCAGAAAGCTACTGATCATGCTGTCATTTGTCCAAAAAGCTGCACTGCAACTTAGCCCCAAGCCTGTGTCAACTCTACTCATTTCAGGAAGGACTGAGTATCATGATTGTCTGAGCAAGGTTTGGAAATCCAGCATGGTTTCTGGTGAGGAAAGACGTGAGTATTCAGAGACCTCTTGTGGCCACATCGAGTATGGGGATCACCAGTGGCTCCCGAGGCTTCTCAGCCTGGTGCAAAATCTGCTCAATGGGAGCACAGTTGGGCTTTGCGCATGCCCACTGCTTCCCTCCTCCACCACTGAGGACACCCCAGGGAAGGCAGTGCTAATGAAATGATAGATTTTTTTGGCTAGAAAAGAGCAAAGGTGAAAATAGAAATATGGTAATAAGCCAGAAGTCAATTTTACCTATTTACTGGCCAACCAGACAGTGCTGTGGCTTTGTGTTACATCCCCTAACGACAACTGACTGATCTGACATGGTTAAACGAGGTACACACAGCAAATCAGAAATCCAGTCCTCTGTACACCATTTGTGTGACTAGCATCACAGGACATCGGACTGATTGTGTTTTCTCCCCCGTTACTGGAGGGTGATGTCCCCAGACAGAGCTCAGTGCTGGGCTGCTCACCTTAATCTCAGTCCCGAGAAGGTTTCCACAGACACTGGCTGAGTTGTTGCACTGGAGCATGTAGGCATGTGAGGAGTCTTCTCCCTGGTCACCTTACTGGGCGTGTTCCCTGTGGCAGACTTGAGAGGCTGGAACGCCAGACTGACAACTTGCTGTGGAGGAGGAGTCTTGTTCTCTTTAGAAGGAAAAAAAGGAAGAAAAGAAAATCTTGACAGTGAAATAAAACTTCTAAATAAAAGTTACACCTGGCCAGAGATGGGAGTTTACTATAACATACTTAAGAAAAAGGTGTAAGTCAGCTGGGAACTAACTGACAGCTCCAGATCAGTCACGGGTAACTCAGGCAATGAGTTCTGCCTGGTGAGGAGCTTCCCAGAGCAGCTCTCATTTCCAGGCAAGCTAAACTGTAGGATACACAGATGCAAGCTAGACTCCTGTCAGTGTCCAGGTTAACCACAGCAATACAGAGCATAGCACCTGTTGCAAAGAACACAATAATTAACTCGGTAGTGAGCTCTGATGCACTGTGACCGGACCACTGACTAGTGCAAAACTCTCCTGGATGTGTCTATGCTGCTGCTCTGAACCAGATATACAGGCTTTCAAGAAAAGTCCAGCATGTTTCACTGAAAAGCAGACTGAGAATGGTACCTGCTGAGGATGCTTTTGATTTCTGGATTCCTCGCTTGGCTGGCGGTAAAGGATTGCCCAGCTGGGCTGAGAAACATGGTGACTCCTGCAGCTTCTGAACCTTCCTTTCCTTTAAAGGTGGACAGGGAGATTTACCTGGCCAAGAAAACAAAAAAAATCTATGAGATCTCAGGATCTGGACTTTAAGAATTGCTCCAAATTAAGTAATTCTCTGAATAACAAGTCCACATAGAAGCCCTTCAGCTAAGTTGCCAGCATCTGAAATACAAGAGCTGGAAAAGCCCCAATGCCTCTCCCCCATAATGGCCTAAAACTCTGGGTATCACTGACACCACAAACCTGTGGAAAGTAGGAACACCCCATTGCTTTTCAGTCTTCCCATGCAGTTTCATTACTACACGCAATGTGCCACAGCAGCAAACATAGCTGTTTTTCTGGGTGTACCAACATCTGCCAGTAAGAAGGGCCAATTCCAGCATGGAGCACTTCAGTCGTGAAAGCTGCCCCACGATGCAGACACCAAAACTGCAGCTCATTAATTTAGTCTGTAGCCGCAGGAAACAACCTGTGTGGGAATACACCAGACCACCATTCCTCTTTGCTACTCGTGCCCACTTTAGGATTATCTGGGGTCTTGCTTATAAATTGTGCGTTGGTAGGCCAACAAATCATAAACCCATTTAATTAGTCTTGTTACCAGGGGTTTTCTTCTCAGGGCCTGAACTGGACTGCTGCCCAATAGCAGTCTTTTGCAACTGCTCCTGTAATGTCTTCATCTGTTCTTGCAATTTTCTCAGCTCAGCTAGGAAAGAGAGGAGAAGAAAAAGGATAATAATGAAAACAGTGGGAAGCCATTGCAAACAGTGATTTATGAGATCGCTGGAAGTCTGGCAGTTTTACTACATCATAGCAACTTAGAAAACAAAGACTCGAGCTGCAATACAGATTTACTTGAGTCTACATAGCTGACAGTGAAGGGACACTTCTCCATACAGCCGACTTCTCTCATATAAATATTTTACTTGCCCATGTTGCATTTATCTTTCCTACTGAACATAAGACAATTGAAATGGCTGATGATTGCACTCCTTCCTATAAAGAAATGCTTCCAATATAATAAAATATGTGGCCTGGACACAGGAAAGCAAAGTGGCCAGCTCTGCTTCCACACTGGCTGGTATGGCGCAACCTCCTGCTGGTAAGTCCCGAGGGGGAAGGGATTGTTGTGCTGGTGAAAGACACCAGGATGACAGCCCTGCAGACTGAAGCGATATTGCTCTTCATCAGACAAGGCACAGGGACATAGGCAACCTTCCCTGGCCTGCTCACCAGAGCTAGTTTAGTCTCCCTGACTTACTTCAGTCCTCTGTCTTTCTTTTGGAACAAATTTGGGGAGTTTGGGCATTGAGCCCTGAAAAATAGACTTAGAAACTTTTACAAGGACTTTCTGTAGTCCCCTTCTGGGCACCAGACTAAAGAAGCAGCAGGCCCTGCCTTCTGCCCATTAGCTCTCTAGAGACAAGATATATAATGCAAATCAGGTAAAGGATGCTGTTACAGAGACCTTGCAGTTCTTCGTTGGTTTTCTCTTTTGCCTGACTGGGAGCTGAAGTGGGGACAGTTTCTTCTGCCGCCTCCTCTTCCAGCAGGTCATCTACATCTCCGAACAGCGTAGCCAGGTTCTCCTTCTGCTCATCAATCATGCTGTCCTCAGCATTGACCTCCTCAGTGTAGGATGCATCATCTTCTGCATCGAATAGCTCATCATATTCATCTGGTTTTCCCCCCTCATCCTCTGGGGCATCATCCTCCTCAGGAGGATTGCCCTCCTCAGTTGCTTCATTTTCTTCCAGGAGGGAGGCCAACAGATCCAAGTCATCATCAGCTAAGGCAAAAATTAAATTCAGCGTTATTTCCGTCCAGGTAGAGGAAAGCTGCCATGGAATAAAACATCCAAGATACTCTAATCACAAGCTAATGAGAACTGACACTAAATCAGAGCAGCAAGTGGCATTCTTAAAAAACTGCTTCAGCTTTGGCTAAAGGAAGATAAAGCAGCTTCCTGCTGGCTGGTCAGATGGAAATGTGCTTGCAGACACTCTCAGCTTGTGATCCAGGCTGGCTGGTAGGCAGAAAACTTACAGGCCACTTAGTCCTGGCTTTTCCTCCTATGCAACTGCTTGTACAATAGCTGCTGTTACAAAGAAAAGCCTTAAGACCTGTCAAGGTGTAGCCAGGAACTCTACAGACACACCCATGGGGCTTTTGCCAATAGAAGCTGAAGAGGAAGATGCAAGGCAGGCAAGAAAGCATATTCTCACATATACTTTCCTCAAGGAAGAGAGCAAAGAAACATGGATCAAAGGTACAAATAATGGAAAAAAGAAAATCAAGTACAGAGGGAGGAATGGGACAGATGGAGCAGAACTGAAATTCAGAACAAAATGAGGAAAGTATTTAGCCTTTGCTGCTAAAGAAAACACATAACCAGGGAAGGGGCAAGCAGCCTCACAGAAAGGTGGCAACAATGAAGGCACAGGGCAACCTCAAAGGCCCCCTCAAGTGAAGTCAGTGCAACGTTATTTCCTTTGCTGAAAGGTTTACCAAGCTTTCTGAACACTTGCACTTATTAACTAACTTACTGGCCGGAAGACAACTGTCCTATTGAAAGTAAAAGAGTACTTTCCCCCTTACCGTCCATGACTTCACCAGGATTTCTTCAAGAGCCCCTCAAGGAAAAATACTCTGTTATGGGGAGAACAACATTGATACTGTTAAAATAGATATAGCTCAACTAGAAATACACATTGTGTTCAGGCTCCTTATTTGATGATTTGCAAACCACTAGCTTGTTTCTGTTTACAGCTGCAGACAAGGGCTCCATGAAATTTTAAATCTCCATGTACATTTTCTGTGTCTAAAGTCTGACCTACCCTGAACTCACCTCAGTGCAAAGGCATTACTTTTAGAAAACAGCCCATAACAGACATAGATTTTAAGAGATGCCTACCATGTTGTCCAAGTAATAACCATTTCCACCTCATCGGTCCTGTGCTATAATCAGTATCCATGTAACTAAATACTTAGTTAAAAATTTAGAATTTAACTGAAGCAAATCTTCCAAAATGGATTCAGTCTCCATTTGAAAATGGAAGGTAGCAGGGTTTTGCTCTCCCCTCACAACACAGTTCTTATTCTTAGAAGCATACATTCTACATTTCTCACAGCTTCTCGATTTCACGGACACATGGCCGTGAAAAATAATCAGCGTGGGCAGGCATAAATGGCCAAGGGAAGGCTGGATAGCAGAAGAGAAACCCACTGGGGCTAGATTACTCACAAACCCCGACTGTGCTTTGAGGTCTTCCTGCTGCAGAGACTTTTGTTTCGCCCATAAACTCCACTTTTAATAGTTCCCTTTTTCGCTCTTGCTCAGGAACATCGATTTCCAGCACAGAACAAAACCAGACTGCGGAGCACACAGGGGCAGGCATGGCTAGTGCCCGCCGCGCGGCTCCGGGCCCCCGCTGGCGACACCGGCCCGGGGATCCCCCCTGCTGCCGGGCGGGTCCCGCGGGATCCCCACCCCGACCCCAGTGGATCCCCGATTCTCCTCCAGCGCCGCCCGGGACCCGGGATCCACCTCCACCGCCCCCCCACCCCGGGGATCCTCCTCCCCCTCACGGCTCCCCTCCCCGCTCGGCAGCCTCCCTCACCCAGGGGACCCCACTGCCTCCCCAAGAGCTTCCCCGTGGATCTGCGATCCCGAACCCCGGGAACCGCCTGCCGGAGCCCCCTCACCCCACCCCACTCACCGCCACCCGCGCGCTCCCCGGCACCCGCCAAAACTCCAACCTGGCCCCGCCCCCTCTGGCGCATGCGCGGGCGCAACTCCGTGGGGCGCGCGGCGGCGGCGCGCGCCATCGTTAGTCCTGGCAGCGGCGGGCGCCGCCCGGCGCCATCTTGGTTGTGGGCGGGCGGCGCGGGGAGGGGGGGTGAGGGTGGGGTTTGGGCCAAGGAGGACGAGAGGGCGGCTGCGCTGAGTGAGGTCACGGGTGTGGGGATGACGACATCATGCCTTTCTGGTCGATGGCAAGTTGAACATGAGCCCACAGCGTGCCCTGGCAGCCCAGAGGGCCAGCCGTGCCCTGGGGGGCATCGAGCCCTGCATTGCAGCCGGGCGAGGGAGGGGATTGTCCCGCTCTGCCCCGCGCTGGGGCGGCCTCACCTCGAGTGCTGGGGGCAGTTTGGGGCGCCACAGGACATTGAGGGTATAAAGCTACTAGAGAGTGTCCAGAGGAGGCCACGGAGTTGGTGAAGGGTTTAGAGGGGAAGCTGTATAAGGAGCGGCTAAAGTCCCTTGGCTTGCTCAGCCTGGAGAAGAGGAGGCTGAGGGCAGCCCTCATGGCGGTCTGCAGCTTCCTCACAAGGGGAGGAGGAGGAGGGGCAGGCGCTGATCTCTTCTCTCTGGCGACCAACGCCAGGACCCGAGGGAATGGCAGGGAGATGTGCCAGGGGAGGGTTAGGCTGGGTATTAGGAAAAGGTTCTTCCCCCAGAGGGTGGTGGAGCCTTGGAACAGGCTCCCCAGGGAGGCATCACGGCACCAGCCTGGCGATATTCAAGAAGCACTTGGACAAGGCCCTCAGAGACATGGTGTGAATTTGGGGCTGTCCTGTGCAGGGACAGGAGCTGGACTCGATGATCCTTGTGGGTCCCTTCCAGCTCAGGACATTCTATGCCATTGTTATATGCCTCGGTGGAGCTGCATGAGGTATCATGGCTTGTCACCTGGGGTAGTCCCATGGCAGGAGGCCTGGGTCCACACAGTGCTGTGCCTGTTTGCTCTGGGTGAGCCCACTTGAGCTGTGAAGAACTGCCTGTGTTTGGTCAGAGTGGCTTCTGAGAGTGGTTACAGCGGGTGCCATAGTCGTTGAATAACCTTAATAATTTCAGCACTTGTGTTAAGGCAGCAAGTTCAAACCCAGGTATTACCATGTGCAGTTGACAGGATTTTGTAGTCCAGTTAAGTATTTCTTTGGTACAAACAGGTATGATTCTGTGAAAAATAGTATTTCTAAAAATGTACAAGCTCATTGCTCTAGTCCCTTTCCCATTGCATCAATTACATGCAGAAATTTCCCCCAAAACAGAAAGATTTGAGCTCAGATCCAAAGGCTCTTGCACTAAATACACCTTACAAGATGATACACAAAGAGAGGATGTCTCTGGTATTTAAAGGCCAATGGTAGCAGTACTGGATTAGGAAAGATAAATTAAGGACAGAAGTTCTGTGGTAGCTGAAGGAATGAAGACGTTCCAGCAGATGGCAGGAAAAAACTCAAGAGAGAAATGCTCCACTGAGGAGTTGAAATGCTCTGCTGAACAGTTGTCCACCAAGCTTTCCAGCACAAGTCATATTAGGCTCTCTTGTTTTCGGGTTTTCTCCCAGAAACCACATGCCTAGCCCAGGCATGCTGGGCTAACTCATTCTGGATGCATCTGCCTGCGTGGTGCTCATGCAAAGGTGTTTCAGGGGAGCTGGAGCTGGGGAGGAGCATGTGGGTGCTGAGGGCCTGAGCAGGTTCCTCGGTGTTGCTGCTCATCCACGGTGGAAGCAGGGAAACACTTTGCGGCCCATCTGAGCATGGGCATGAATCCATGGGCAGGCATCAGGATACTATTTTTTTCATATTTTCCCTCCCTCTGGCTGCTAATTGCCAGTGTGACCCAGGCTAATCACAGAGCATCACCAGTTTCCCCTTACTCTCCATCTAACTGGAGTAATGATGGCTTGCCCGCTCCTGTGACTTGAAGTCTGCAAATCCAGAGATACCTTCCTGCTTACAAACCTCAAGCCCACCCCACAGAACTGTTCTGGCCCCTTCCCAGTCTGGATTTTAAACCTGAATGAAACGCTTCTGGCTCCTGTTTTACCTTGAGTCAGGGTACTGATAGTGAGACATGCTGCTGCACCAGGAATGTCCTTTGTTAAAAACAGGAATGGGTGGACAAGTAGTATTTCGTGGACACGTAGCATCTGGTCACTTTAAAACACAAATACATTTTCTCTTATCCTTCATCTAAGGGAAAACAATGGGAACGTGCTCTTAAACCTGTGCTAATGAGCATCTGCTGGCTGTGGCCACCTGCCACCATAGCTTGTCTGTCCTCTGGACTGCAGTTGATGATGACAACAACAGACAACTAATACTCCCTTTGTATCAACAGGTTTCAGTGTAGCGTGGTTTTATTCTTTGCAGTTCTTTGTCCCTCCTGATTTGCACTATTAGACATAGTATCGTATCTTTCTATGAAGACCTACTTCAGCTAATGCCTATGTCTTCCTGTTAGTATTCCAGTGCTAAGATCCCTTCTCTTTCTGATGCCTCTTAAAATGATTAACTTTGCCTTGATGGATGCATAAGTAATTCCTCCTTTAGCCTTTCACATTGATTTTCTGTGTTTTCATTAAGGTTAATGCTCCTCGGATGAAATCAGCTCTGTTACTGTTCTATTAGTTTGATTTTGGCCTAGTAGTGTTTCCATCAGATTTTGATCATTGCAGAATCCTTAACTATCACAAAGCTCCCGTAATAAAATTGGATTCAGGGAAAAAAGCCCATAAATCCTACTGTTGCAAGGAACCAATTAAAAGCCAGTAAGAGATTGCATCTACTGGGAGTACTTGTAATTGATGAAGAAGGTTGCAGCCAAGCTGATTCATAACAGATTTCGGTCAGTTCTTGCATCACCTGAAATTATGGATGAAGCTGTGTGAGAACATGAGCTACAGCTAACAGAAAACAAGAATGCAGAGTCTACAAGAGGTAATTAGAACAACAGTGACAACCAGCAAAACAAAAGCAGCTCCTCACTTTAATTACAAGGGCAAAAAAGGGATTGTTTTTTCCGGTATTGGTAGCTGAGCATTCACTGATGGCATGACATGAAAAATACACTGCAGGAATATTTTATTTAGCTCAAGAAACATCTGCAGGTATTTTTCTTGTGTATACTTTAAGAATATTCATCTCCTGAGAGTGAAATGTAAATCTTAAACTATTGAGGCCTCTGTTTTGAATTAATCAGCTTTAGACTAGTTTCCATTTCAGGTTTGAAGCAAAATATTGAGTAAAATACTGAGTCACCAAACTTTTTATTTCTAATTCCACTGTTGATCTGTTCAGTGTGTTTCTTCCTCTGTGATTTAGACCTTTACCCACAGGACAATTTGGAGAAGCACTTATTTGTGGAAGTAGGCTGACAGGAGGATTTGTCACGTACAAGTACAAACATCTGCTGTATCTCTGCCCATTCAGCTGTGGTATCCAACATCCCTAAGGCTTTCTCCTATAGAGCTGTTCCATTCTCCTTTGCAAACATCACAAGATGACAGACTATTTGTATGAATTTTGCTGCATAAGCATCTCTCTCTCACGGGTTGTACCATCCTTTTAACGTTCAGAACTTTGGGGTACAGAAGCACGTTGGTCAGCTACATGTGACCTGATCTTTGCCTTCATTTGGAAGGAAAGCATTCCTGCCCCTGTACCCGGAAAGCTGCTCTGCTGCTCTCAATTAGCCGTTGCTGATGGACAGCAGCAATGCTTGGACTTGTACCACAGCTGCTTCTCCTTGAGAATGGTCTGCGTTACCTCGTCTGAAGCTGGGGGCCCAGTGGAGTTTTCCGTGTACCCTCTTATGCTGCAACAACCACCCCCAAACCAGAACCCCTCTTTGAGGTGCATGAATGTGCCCTTTCTCCTCACCAAAGCACTGAGCTGCGATCTTCTCATAGACCCTGTGGGCACAGGGGAAAGAGGACAAGCAATGACAAAAATGGATGCTTTCTTTTAGCTAATCTCTCTCAAAATTGGAATTCAGTGTTTCTGGAAGTGAAACCCCTCCATGAAGTAAGTCAGCAGTAAAGGCCACGGACCAGCTGCTGTCAGTCATAGAACAGTCTCGTATTTGTATAGACGGCTGACAAGAGCTCACAAGCCACGCCACAGAGGGCGAGCACATGACTCCCTTGCCCATGCAACACGCCAGTGGGGGTGTCAGATGTGTGAGGAGACGTGTTTGAACAAGGGTCTTACCTCCCTGGGGTAGTGCTTGTGGGGAGGGACTGCCCGTTTGTCACTCAGCAGCAACAGTTGCTTTCTCCATGTCTGGTGTACATGTAAACTGAAAAACCCCCGATTTTAGGACTAAAACCATTGCTAATTGTAGTCATATCATAACTTGTCCTGACATTTAAGACCTTTCAAGACATATTCTAACCGAATTGTATTATGTGATTATCTGCCTAACAGGTATGGAAGTAGCTGCTCTTTTCAAATGAAAAAAGATTGCGTTGATGGAGATCTGTTAAGCCCTGAACTCCCCTTACTCTGTCCCACCTTCTTTGCCCCTCACCTGGTTTACTAAATCTAATGCTATTTCCCCTATCTCCTGCAATGGGACACGGTAAATACTGTCATCGTAGCTGTCACTTCTCTGTTCACAAATTCCCACTTTGGACTACTCAAAACCCACCTGGTGAGTAACTAATGTTACGGTGGTCTTTTACCCCTATTTGCTATGTCCTGAGAAGAATTCATGTCCCCTTTATTAAATATACTTTTTTACCATCCTATTAGACTAATGCTGAAAAGCAAGTATTTTGATCAGACTGCACAATAGTAGCAGTTTATGATGACTGTGGCACAATCCTAATGGAACTGGATACACAAAGCAAGTCAATCACTTCCACTCTCAATAGTTCTGTAGGAAGCTTATGATCCACACAGTCCCTCGGGGATTTTAGGTGACCCTCTCCACAAAAGACATTTCCCTCTGCATTAGACATTTCTTTCTGCATTAGGAAAATGCAATTGCCTAAAACCCGGAGATGCAAATTCCTGCTCTCTTGCTTTTAATCCCAAACAACGAGATAAGCGCATGCTATGGTTAGTTGGGGATCAGAGCACTGTTTTTTGTTAAAATCATTACAAATGTACAAAAACTAATTACAATTGCATTTTGTTATAGTTTTGCCCTTTACATAAACCTACTCCAGCATAGCTGCTTTAGTTATAAATGCAGTTTCTCTTGCATTTTATCTTCCAGAAGTCCAAGCATTTCTACAGATGACACTGCCTATATATGAAGGAGGATTCAGGCTTCCCAACTCTGGCAACCCAACACCTCCGAGACCAGGACACTGTAATGTCACATCAGAAAACACTCAGCCTTGTTAAAATGTGAACTTTGAAGTGGACGTGTGAGCCAAGAAGTAACAAATTGATATGAAAAATAAAATGTTGAACTTCCATATTCAGGTTAGGTGATCATCCCACTCCGTTCCTTTTGAACACCCAGCTCACAGCTCTGGCAATCAGAATGAACCGACTGGGCACACCCGGACCTTGCTGGTGCCCCTCAGCGAGCCTAACAGACCTACCACAGAGCAAGATAGTAAGATTTAACTATGGGGCTGTCATAAGTCCTGACATATTTGCTTCCAGAAATTCATTTTTGAACAGTGGGGTAGGCGGGGGGGGGAAATCTTTCCCCACACCAAGGTTGGCAGATGAGTCCAAAACCGCCTGGAGGCTTCCTTCCGACTGGGTAGCACCAAAGTGACCAACATGTTCGCTTCTTCAGTAGGAAGATGATGCCGTAAAGGGACACCATTTTGGCTGCTCAAAGGTTTTCATGCATCTCTTACTTCCCTTCCCTGCCACTTTCCGACAGTGCAAACATTAGCTATTTGCAAAAGACATGAAACTCCCTATTTGTACAGATCCCAGTAATCTGCTCAAGTTGTTTCCCGCTATTCATGCTGGTCCGTATTTTGTTAAGAGTTGGTGTTTTCCTCCCTCATGGAACGGCAAGTTAAGAACTGGTTTTGGTGGAGGATAAAAACACCAGTGAGGGCGAGAACAGATCTAATACACTATAGTTCGTGCCACATGACTTTTTCAGCCATAGGTATCTGCAATCCTGTTTCAACCTCCAAAGTATGCACAGGCATACATAATTTCATACTTGCTATAGATTTATTTTGAGCTGTGAAAATCCATTATACTCTTCTCTTTAAATTAGGTTACATCTGTCTCAGCTCCTTCTAGCACAATACTGTACAGGTTCAAATGAACTTATTATAATAAAGAAGAATCAACACAACAGCTTAAAAATGAACAGTTCTGTAAAATCAAGTGACTTCGGTATACCGGGAGCTACATATATCAGACCTAAATGATCTGTTTTAAACCTTACCCACATCTGGCTAAAGCAAGAAGTTACATAAGCCATCAAAAATTTAACACCAGATTATATGGTCACAAGGGCAGCAATAAAACTGCCATCTAGAGAAAGAGGAGGGTTCATTTCAAATGCTTGATGAATACAGCACTACTCCGTTTTGCTGGAAGCTTCTCACGGCTTTTTTAATATATTAGTTTCCTCACATATAGTGTATGAGAGATGAAGTATTTACAGCCTCACAGTACTTTCACTGACAGCATACATCCCATCTCCCTTCTGACTTCAGTGATTCGGCCCCATTCTGCGGGCTAGCCATAACAGCAGAGCACATTAGGGGAATGTTCCTTAAAGATGCCATCGCAGCAGACACACTGGGAGTTCTTTAACACATCCATTCTGTTAACCCATAAAAATTCTTTTCATAAAGCAGATTAAAACAAGATTATTGATTACAGGGCAGGAGTTTTACCCTTTTCTCATTGAATTAATGAGAACCCCCCTGAAAACCTCCTTCATGTAGAGTTGAGCATTATTCAAACAGGAAGAAAAAAAAAGTATTTTTGGTAGGTGAAATTCCAGAAGATGAAGAATTGGAGGGCATCACTCAATTAATGCAGTCCATAACGTGAATCTGCAGCGTGTCCAGATCAGGTAGAATTTCTTCACATTTGGGACATGAATACATTGAGATATTCCGCTGCTCTGGCCAGTCTTGACTACCAGTTCCTGCAAGCAGAGAAGATAAGTGATTACTTGTTATATTACTTGGTTTTTTCACTCTTTTTGTGGAGTGGTTGAAAGAAGACTGGCAGCTTGCTCCTGACAGCCACAGGATCACGCTCTCTGCGACTACCCAGTTACCAGGATAGCCACAGGGGAGCTGGGGAGCTGCCTGCAGCCAAGCAAAGCTGTTTTAAACTGAACACAGCAGGGCCTGGCCCCATGAGCGCACAGTACCTCTTTGGACAAGGCGAGGTGAGTGTTCCCGATCTGGTGCCCTGGCTCCGTGGCGATTCTGCATCTCCGCCAGAGAGTTTCTGAGAATGAAAAAGTAAGTCAAGGGCTCTGAAAAAAATAAAAGACTAAGCAAAAGGTATCTTCCCTTTGTCTCCTGAAAATGAAAGAGGCTTCAAAATAAATCAAAGGATTTGTAAGTAAATCCTGCCAACTGGTCATGCATTTAGTTCACAACTACGGCTCAGGAACTGGACCTAGAAACACCACTGCTTTGTGAAATCATGCCAAGGTCCTGCTGAAATCAGGGTCAGACAGACAACACCTGCAGGACTTGGGCAGCGACACACCTAGGGATCTGGGGCACACTCTGGAAAACTCCAAGAACTCTGAGCTATTCACGGCAAACTGCAAATCGGATTAAAGTAGAAAAGCAAGTTATACCAGAAAAAGGGTTCAGTGCACAGTTAACGTGACATGTAGCTTGATTCTTCAAATTCTGGGTGCTCTTCTTCTACCCGTGGCTTCCACAAGATGCGTGGAGGACACATGGTTAATATTTCTTTTTTTCTCTTTTACAGCTAAAAGTGCTTAAATGGTGCAATTCCAGGGTATCACAGTACTTGAAACTACAGGTACTCACTTACCACTGCCACCTGGAGAAGCAGCAGATATCCCTGGCACACATGTAGCATGCTTAGCTGCAGATTCACCACTAAAATTGCGGCCAGAACCCAGAGAAATTCAAATAAATCAGCTGGGAAAATTTACCACGTATGATTCATCCAAAGTGAAATCATGCTAAGACACCCAAGAACTAACATGCCTCGCAGAGATTCTATCACAAAATTAAAATGAGAAGTCAGCCAACCTAATTTTTTTCCTCTTTTAAAATTCAAATTAACCAAGAAATAAATGTCTGCAAAGTTGTTTGCCTTTCTGAGATGCTAGCAAGAGAGTGGTGGCCAACTCAGCACACAGGGTAACAAGATAGTCCAAAGGCAGCTCAGCCAAAGTGTTCTCACCGGCCAAGATCTTCAAGGTTTTGCTGCTCTTTTAGCAGGTATGCCAGCTGAACAGCCAACTGCTCCTTCTCCTCATGGATCTTCTCTCTTGCTGCCCTCTCAGCATGGAAGTCAGAACAATAAACCTCCATCTGATCAGAGAAATGAAATGAAGCTGAGAACTTGCAACTTAGACTGAACTATAGTCATATACTATATGCCAAAATAACAAATCTGTATGGTAGCCTGCGTCCACAGCACCTACACACTGCAAAGTGAGGACCTGAACTACCTACAAGGTGAAGACTCAGTGGTTTCTGGATTCTGTATAAGATACTTCAAGTGTCTTATCTGGGACAGTGCTATTGCCCTCTGCTGTACAGAGGCAGAAATGAGGTATAAACAATCAGTGAGGAGGTGACTGGATTGATGACACAGACAAATCTGTGGCACAGATGGTGGAACCATGCCAAGATGTCAGCTCTTTGCCTTAAATCTAAGGCAGGCCCTTTTTAGTCACTGTTTACACATACTAGTTTGAATAAAATTATCCTTAAAACATATGCAGCGATTCTTAAGACAGTGGTTTTAAATACACAAACACATCTATTCCCAGCTTTTGTTTGTTGTGCCAGACTCCAGCATACACAGTTCCTCCTACAGAACCGTAGGATATGGTGGTAAAGGCTCTGCAGGGATATGCAAGGCAGGCCGAGTAGGGGAATTATGCTTTGGAATTGAGGAAACACATATTCAGTGTTCCAGGGTGAGCCATTAAATAGCTCCTCCTGGTTTCCGAATGTTGCCTAGGGGAACCAGCTGATTTCAGAACAGCTGATACCTGAGCTCGGAGAACAGCCATGGTTTCAAGGTCCTCCTCTTGCTTAGCAATAATCTGCTTCATTTCATCTATCTGGAGCTGCTTTGCAGCAAGGGCTTGTTCTGCCAACTCCACCTTTGCATTCAGTTGTTCCACCACGACTTTATCCACTCTGTCCAGCTGCAAGGAAAAACTACGGTTATAAGATGAACTCAGAAGATCACACTGCTTGAAGTAAAAGTTTGCTTCTTACTCCTGCCCTTGGAAAAGCTTCCAGTTTTGGTCATCAAAGGCACTTGAACTAAGACAGCAACGGTGACTGATATTTTAAAGATTAGTTTCGAGCTTTCAAACTACATTGTATCAAGGTAAAAGAGAACTCCTTAACAGACAATGCAAAGGACGTTTTCCCACATTCAAAAATTATACAGAAGAATCTGGCACTTCCATGGAGCCTCAGTTATGAACAAGAAAGACTTCCCTGTGGCAGGCATTCTGTTTAAGATTAAAACAGTGTTTAGAGGTCTACCTTCCCATATTTACAAATCATGCTGCAGGAACACCTATATGCCTTTGCATGTCACTGATCTCCAAGGACTGGACTCCATACTGCACTGCAGATTAGACCTTATCTAGAAACCACCATGGAAGTACTGGCATGTGGATAAAGTTTTCTACAATTGACAGCAGAGGATGTATGTTTATCAGAGCAATGCTGCTATGTTGCACGCAATATTATGTGGAAGGGATGACAGTTGTTTCCTGCCCGAATCTCTTCTTAAACACATTCTCCCCTTCCTGCTCCCCCCTAATTAATTATTCTTCTTGTAATGAGTTTACCTCTTTGAGTTTCATTTCATCGATTGTTTTCATTGCCTCAGTGAGTTCAGGAAGGAGTTTGCTGTATGTGTCCTGCAAGCTACTAAATCTTGCCCTGTTTATGACAAGAAAAGAGGTGACAGTTTGAAACACTTAAAAATTCTTTGAAATCTAAATAATCTGTTAGAATCTAGAAAAAAAACCCCACAACCAGCTCCTTGAAAATGAATCCGCATTTCTGATGAGAAAAAGATCATGCTCCACGTCTCAACACCTCTCTTCCAATGAGTTGTGTGCTGCTCTGTCCATGGACTGAGTCCAAACAAATGTACTTACTGATCGTCTGCATTTCAGATTGAAGAATCTATCACCCAGTATTTTTATATGAAGCTCACAAATTCTGTCCAAAATGTAACGCCTCTCTTAGGAAAACATCCAAGTCTTGACTCAGAGACTTCAAGTAAAGGAGAATTCACCAGAAGGGCCGGACACAGACTCCAAAGGTAATAAGCATCTTCTCCAGCAGCTGAAGACAGGTCCTTCAGGCAGTTCAGCCTCTCTGTACAGCTTGGACTGACATTTTCACTCTCCTTACATGGATTGCACGTGAAAGGGAGGGGGGAGCCAGAGCAGACAGTGAGTCTCTTCACCTCAGCTTCACTGCATACCTACCTCTCTTAATTGCAAATGTATTGTAGAGACCATAGACCTCATTAACATCGCTGTCTCATCATTGTCCCCACCTGACTTGTCCCTACCCTCCAAGCTGTGGATGCATTCACCCCTGCTAATCACTGGGGCAGCTGTTGTTGCTTTTCTGCTTCCTCTGCTTGTATATTATACCTGACCCTATTCTGTCTTTAACTTCAGGACAAAAGGAAGATACAAGTCAGAGCTTGCAGCTCGAATTTTCCTAAGTGAGGCGTTCACTAGACAAAAGGATACAGTTTGGGCCTGATGTGGAGACTCTGGATTCAAAGTGACACTGAGGTGAATGCCTGTTTCTAGTTCAGACTCTACAAACATAACATGGTTCCAAAGGGTGCAGAACACAAAACCTGTATTTCACATTAGATTCCCTTTGGCCAGGTTCCCTTGGACTTCTCTTCCTCACCTACAATATCTCCCTGAAAGATAAAACCAAGCCATACTCACTTTTCTTCATGTGTCTTGGCTTGTTCCAGCTTGACCTCTGCCTGCATGCTCTCCACCTGAAGTTCCAGCTTCTTGACGGTGTATATTAGCTGCTCCTTCTCCTCCAATTCTGATGCAGCAGCCAGGCTTTTTCTTTCCAGTACTTGGCACCTGACAGAACAAGGAGAAAAGCTTGATCTCTCCTCTTTGCCTTTTCCTGACAGAATTGGCACACTAGGCATAATACAAAAAGAATCTTTGTGTGGTTCACTTTAAAGGCTTATTTTGATGAAGAATGAGGAAAGACAAAAATCAATCTCTGCACAACCATCAGAAACCAGAGTTTCTGAAACCAACACGTACCTTCTTACTATTATGAATCTCAAAGAACTGTAATTTGACACAAAACTAAGCAACTAAAGTGAGGGTCTTGTAACACTTTTTATAACCTACACAGCTGGTCTTCAAAAGCACAGACAGTTCATGTGAAAAGGGTCATAACTAGGTCCCTTAGCTTCCTCCCCTAAGACTAGAACAGCGGTTGATTATGTGAAGCAGAAGGCAGGAAAGATTTGCCTTTACATCAGGAAGGGTTAAAATCCAAATCTTAAAATTCAAGGCACTAGGGTTCTATTCATAGAACTAGGTCGGCAGCTCAGATTTTCTGACAATTACTGTATTTCTGTACTTTCATCTCCACTTACAAAGAAGTAGCAAACTTTTATAGCATTTATATGAAACAGATATTTAAGTTGATATTGGTAGTGCTGATGAGTTTCCCAAGGTGGGAGTTGTCACACAAATATATACTGGGTGTCACAGCAGACCTTTTGTTCCTCTGAACCTTACTTTTCTTGAAGCTTCTTCTGAATCAATTCTGCTTCTTTTAACTTCTCATGGGCTTCCTGAAGCTCTTTAAACAGAGCACAGACTTGCAAATTCAGGGTTTCTACTTCACTGCCAACCTTTTAGAAAAGAATAAGGAAAATTATATACTGACAATTCAAAATAGGAAATTTGCTGGCTAACTAAGAGATCTAACTAGGAAGTATCATTCTTTTAGAAAGAACAGCATAAG
Source organism: Phalacrocorax carbo (assembly GCF_963921805.1). NCBI lineage: Eukaryota > Metazoa > Chordata > Aves > Suliformes > Phalacrocoracidae > Phalacrocorax > Phalacrocorax carbo. Next base: position 7,845,002 of record NC_087513.1, on the reverse strand, counting down.
TCAATATGTACCGGTACACTCTGTACTCAAATAAGGCCCCGTCCCCAAGGCTTCACAATTACCGATTATTCCAAAATACGGCAGAATCCCATTTTGTTGTAACACTTTCATAAAATCCAGGTGACTCAAGACAACACTATTACTGACTTTCCAATGTTGGCTAGAATGCACCTCATGCAGATGGGAAACACACCTACATTTTCTTTCTCAGAGTTTACAATTTAAAACCACTCATAAGCAAAGCAGGCAGACTTTGTGTTCCTGCCGCTCCTCTAAGCAATAGTTATGCTCTGTCCAGGAAACATAAACAAACCATCTAACCCTAGGTAGGCTTCCAGTCTGCTAGCATCAGCGAGCTCTTCTGAAAGAGGTGTGATGGCAGATGTAGAACAGAAGCAGCAGTTTGGAAGTAGACGAGGCAGGCTATAACCTTAGACTTTCTCCTCCCAGTTATATCCTGCTCTGGGATTACCCCTTTCATTCCAGTTTCCTCCTTTCTTGTTTTGTACAGAAAGCGGAGAATGCGCAAGGTTTTATGCATCGTTATTTATTTCAGTTACACACAAAACTCCTCCAGCCAAATGGCTCTCTCCTTACACACACCAGCCTCTCCCACGCCACATGCGTCCACAGGACTGGAAGGCTTCAGCTCTTGACTTTTTGAAGGAGAAAATACAACCCCAGATGGTAACTCCAATACCATTCATTCATGAATCAACTTTGCAAACCAAGAATAAAATTATTCCTAGTAAAACTGTAATCAGTTTTGTTGCAAGTCCATGGCCCTCTCATTTGGGCTTTCAACCACAGGAAGATCACTTAAGGATCCTAAAGACAGGCAAAAAGCTGGAGGAGGAAAGAAACAGCAGTTGTGTTCTCCTCCCACCCAAGACACAAAGGACACATGAGAGTTTCAATTCTTACAATATATACCCACACTCTAGAAGACATAAAACCTTTGACTCCTGCTGGTTTGTAGTCTCTGGAGGTACATCCTGGAGCTTTCCTAAAGAAACATCTGAAACTCATCATCCTGCTAACATCAGTTTAATTGTCCCTAGTACTGTAATTTTCATTGATAATGTCTTATCTCATCAAATGCAAGGAAAGTCTCCAGTCCAGCTCGGGAATGAGCTGGGAGGCTGTGGCTAGAAAGATACTGGGGGTATCAAGAGCATGCTGCTGTCCTATTTCCTTGAATAAAAGCTCCAGTTTTCTAACAGGGAAAGTCCACCACTTCCCCAGGCAACTGATGCAATAGAAGTTGTTAATCTGTGATGACCTGTGAAGACTTCCAGCTTTCATCTCAGAGCAGAAGTGTGGAACACAGCCAGTGTGACTGAGAGGCGGACAGAACACAGTTGTCTACTGACAGATGTTGCTGAGAGTACCCTCCACAAGCTGCCCAAGTTAATATCATTCACAAGTTGCACCAAGCAAAAGGGACTGAATATAATGGTGTAAACACAAAGCATGTTGCACTATATTTTTTCTATCTCAGAAGCAAAAAGAGATTGTTCTTCTACCATCACAGATGCAAAACAAGCCACAAAATTATTTTATGCAGCAATCCAACTAATCCAATCATAGCCACAGATGCAAGCACCGATTTGTGTAAGGTGACGGAATTTCAATTTGCAGAAAACTAGATGTCAGTAGAAATTGCCTTAACAGAAAACATGTCAACAAATGAAGCCATATATCACTGGCGAGAATGTGACTTCTAATAAAACTGGAGCGTGAATTCTTGGTCCCTGGTGAAAGCCATCATAATTCAAGATATTTTACTTAATTTGAACACAATCAATTGATGCAAGTCTGGCAGCCTCGCTGAAAGAAAAGGCCAACCCAGCTCAGAAATTCCCACTGCACAGTACAGACTCTCTCTCCCAAACACTAATTTTTATTAGCCTGCCCAGGAACAGAGCAACACCTAAATCATAGCCTCCAGGATCTCTGCATCTGGGAAGCTTGCAAGCAGCCTCCCAGGGAAGGCAGAGCAATAACGGCAGTGGTGCTTTAAGATGACTTGTCTCAGGAAGCCTGGCTGAGGTTAGCGTCCAGCTGCTGTTTGGCAGAGGAGGTGCTCCAGCCTCTTCTCCCCCAGCCACTTCTCATTCAGCAACAGCCAAAGCAGGTTTGAAAAACTTTTCCTTCTCTCCCAGGATGTCTTCAAATGCAGAGCCCTCGAATGGTCTACACTGCACCCCCGCATTGTTTCATTAAAGATCAACATTTTACAACAGGGGGAGATCACATGAGCTCCGCTGACAAGAGCCCCCTGAAGAAACCCAACAGCATATAACTGGAAACGAGTGCCATCACAAGGATCTCTCTACGCTGACCTCAGTATTGGTACTTAGATGAGGAGCATCTGGCTCAAGCTGTAACTCAGGCAAAGTTGAGATAAAAATACTGGAAAGAATTAACTAAGACATCATCTGCTTTCCTTTGAAAGGACATTTCTTGGCCTGACCACAAACTGGTCTTGTTTAACCAAGCCAGCCCTGCCCTAAAATACTTGTCCTGGCCTTCAGAAGGGCACAGGTCTCCAGCAGGTCCCACAGCATATTTGCTATCCCCATGCAGCGCCTCGGATAACCCACACTGCTTCATATACAGGCATTCTTAGCTGCCTTGTATTATGCAGCTGCACTGAACCTGGATGGATCCCCACTGCTATGGGAGATTACAAGCTTACCTCACATACAGATGCCTACAACAGTAGGCACGTGAATGTAGGTGCCTGAATCTGGAGCTGAATCCCAACCCCAACATCCATTCAAACTCTTAATTGAAAGCATCAGGACTGTTTGCCTGGAACTGCATCTCAATCCAAGATAGTTATGTCCTACCATTGTAATACATCTCATGAAAAACATCAAAAAAAAACCCAAACCCAAACCAGGTGCCATATGCGCTCCACATCTAAAGTCTGTCTTACAGTATGCTGTCATTGGATTCTGGTCCAAAAGCTGACCTAGTCAGCAGTGAGGAAAATGACCCAGTCTAGAAGACTTTCTAGAACTAGAAATGACTGCATCTCTGTTTAGTGGGCACGGCCAAGGCAATGGGGAATTCCTGCTTCCCCAATTCTTGCCCACTTATCTCACCCCTTTTCCATGGCTGGTGCAATTTGGAACCACCTCTAAGATATGGATTGGAGAGTTCAAAATTCACTTCCATGCTCTGTGCAGGATATCTGCCCCTTGCTCCCTGAGTGCAAGTGGAAATCTAGGCCCTGAGGTTGTTAGCCTCAACAAGTAAGCGTCATGTTGTTAAATCTCAGCTCAGGAGGATGGGTACTTACAGCCTCTGAACTCTCCTCTGCTTCCTGTTCAGTCTGTGTCCCACTCTCCAGGCAGTTGCTGGTTTCCTTCTCCAGCTTTGACAGTCTGGAAAACAGAAGGATCCAACAATAATGGATTTGGCCTATATTTAAACTGAGATTGTGACCATTCAAGGATTTCATGCAAGTGACTTACTCTCTAACATCACAGTCACAAATTAGTCACAGAATTGAAAGCATGGACATGCAGGAAAGCCTGCACAATCATGGGGATTCCTGAAGAACACAGGACACCCAGCATGCATAAGTAATTAAAATGGATCTGTAAGTCTACAGGTGTGGTGAATGGCAGTGACATTCAGTCCACAGTGATCGACCTTTGGCACAGTCCAAAATTGCTAACCTTTGGAAATGGCTCGGTCTGTTCACTGAATCCAGTCATTAATATTGCCTTTATTTTTCTTTGGTATTTTCAGAGGCCGAGATTTCCAAGAATTATTTGGCTACAGCTCATTACATCTTCTAGAAAGACCATGTAGAAGCAATTACTGTGACACCAACCTTTCATAGTTGATGTGTCCAGGAAGTCTTACTCTGCCTCTGCAAAGTGGGGCTTTGCAACAGCTACTGCTTAGGCAATTTCCCACACCTGAACAGTCACACCGATTTATACCAGTACAACTGAGCTGAGATGGACCCTCACGCAGGTCTCACTGGAAAAACTCTCTCTTAGCCAAGTTTGGTATTAAGCTTATTTTAGACATTTCTAAGGAGCTTTTCCAAGCTCACACATTGCTAAAGGTAGCCTGCCAATATCACGAAGAGGACTGTAATCCCTGTTTTATACATAGTGATTTGCTTAAGGCCCCACATGCCGATGAGTCATACAAAACCAAATCACTGTGGAGGAGTGAGTGGAGAGAACATCTTCAACTAGTTATCATATCATTCTGACATAATCTGGGCAAAGTTCGAACCCAAGAGGAAACGGGTAATTTGTCTTGATCTGTGGTGCTATAGGAAATAATAGTAAAACATGGAAACTCTTTTGCCCACAGAAGAAAACCTGTGGTTTATCCCTATAAGGACTCCCACAAAAATAAGTTATTACTAGGGAGTGCTTGGGAAATGCCCCATCCAGGTCACACTGATATTTCAGCCTGTCTCTATCAGCCACAGACTTGGTAACTGCAGCAGCCCTGAAACAAAACACCTCCAAATGTTACAGTGCACCTACTTCATACCTCTCTTTGTGATCCCACAGCTCCTTCTCAAGTTTTTCCCTCCTCTGAGTTTCATTTCTAAGGCAGCAGAGCAGCTGGCTCACAGTTAGCTCCTCAGACTCCAAATTCTTCGATTCATCTGCAGGCTTGCTCCTGCTTCAAACCAAACCAGAAGTAAGTAACAACAGCTACGACTGTACTAGGGCACTGCCTTATCCCTAGTTCTGGGACCAGTCTGAGGCCACCGTTTCACACAGTGCTAAAAACCAACGTTCTGGGCAAAGGGCTCATTCCCAAGAGCGAAGACCTGCCCACAAGCTGCTGGCCACAGTCCCTGTGTGTGCAAATGCAGTCCTTGCTTTGTGCAGTGCCAGACAGACCCTGTCAAGCTGGGGGAACGCTTTAGCAGTTAAGCAAGGAAATCAAAAGCAGTCAAGACAATACAAAACCCAGTGCATTTATTCTGACCTACTGTGCCGTCCCTTCTGCAAAGTGCTGCTGTCTGCTCCCAAAATAACTTTTTTTTCTCAGGGAAACATGCAACATTTCTTATCTCTCTCTCATTCCTTTCCAGGAAAAGAAGGCATGTTTCACCAAAAATGGTCATCAGAAATTGATGTTTTTCCAGAAAAAAATCTCTTCAATATTTCACCTCCATCATGTTCTACAGTTCTTCTGAAAATTGCATTATGCTACTGTAAAAATTAACCAAAACAAATCCAAAACTCAGAAAAATAAGGTAAGTTAAATACTGTATTCCATTCCTTCCATTTTTATGTCCATCTAGAGAGAAAGTCAAAATTCCCTAACTATATGGTAAGATAGGCAGGTTATATATACTGCACACTTCAGAAGCTCAGCTGTAAAAGAGCACGTGCTTTTTATTTTGCTTTTGTAGTTCAGAACAGGAAGAAAAGCAAAGTACTCTGTGTGCTCCTGAGAACTAGAAATCTTTGGTGAGCAAAATTCAATACCCCAAGGACAGTGTTCTGCCAGGATATTTTAAGTAAATAACTTTTATCAGGGGATTTTTAGTGCACTGTTCTACTCTTACAGAAATAAACCTGTCCTGAGTGGATCACATTTCTCTGAACCTGTTAACAGCACCAGTCTAAAGTTTCAATGCTGCACAAAGACACGTGGTGACACAGGAAATATTTTAAGAGGTATATATACTCTGTTCTTGTAGATATGGCCCAGAGACTCATCAAAAGGTAAGCAAGTCCCACAGAGAATATCTTCTCGTAATCAGAGTGTTCTCACAAGGCACTGCTGACAAGCTGAATACTTGCAGCTCAGACTGTGGTGAGCAACTCTCTCAGTTTCATCCACAACCATAACGTCCCCCGCCCCCTTCAGCTTTGTAACTGCACACTGAGGGACAAGTTTTCTATGTCATTACATTAAAATGCTAATCCCCCTTGCAGTGACGTAGGGAGTGACTGGGGTTTAAGGGAAGACCTGTACATGGAGGACAGCTTTCCGGACTGCTATGGCCTTAGCACTTCCTATATTCTTTCCTTCCAAAAGCAAAAGCTACAAAGTAAATAAGGGAGTTCAGCCACAACCATCTGGCTGCTAAATTGGGCAGTATCCAAAACGGAAAGTTTAATAGTATCAGCTGTCTATGTCCATGAGGAGTAAAGGTTCAGCTAGGGGCAAGAAAGTCCCTTGTGCTCTCAAGCTGACGTAAAGATAAAATTCTGAGAGGTAACCTAAACAGAATGCTGGTATCTTAGGCCTAGTAACCTGAAAAATAAGGACCATGTTATTGCACTGTCCACCCCACCGTGACACACTTTATACCAACCACACACAAATGGAACAGACAGGGTTCAGTTCTGAAAGACTACAAGACCCTTGATTCTTACCAACATCATTATAATCACGTAGAGGGCAGATACTCTATTGGATGGTCTCCAGCAACTAGAAGGGAGGGAGTCCCTGCAACCTCTATCTTTGTCTTTTCTGTTTGGCCTCCCTTAAAAGCCTGGAAAGTTGGCAAATCAGCCTGTACATAAGTGCCTGGCCAAAAGGCCAGAATATGCACTCCCTCCTGTCAGTGTGTGAAAACTGGAGAGAAAAATGCCAAAGAGCTGAGGGTCTTTCTGACATGGTAGGAAGGGAGAGCTACTGCAACGGAGGGATGCAAGGCCACAGAAAAACCCAGGATTTTCTAGTGCATTCCTCATAAAAATAACTTCCCTCACATTGAAAACAAAACACATTGCAGAAATCTGTATCACACAAGAACCTACATACACGTATACACCAATGTTACTGGTCATTTCACCACTGTTCTCTTGATGTTCCTTTGCAGTTCTATTTATTTCTCCTTCCTAGGAAAGAAAAAACATGATTAGCTTGGTATTTGGACTAAGAAGGACACAGTTTTGTTTTCTCAAGTTAAGGAAGGAAACAAAACAGTGAAAACTACTATCTTGGTAATATAAATAAAACACAAAACTCCTACAGATCAGTTTCATTTTGGAAATTCTTAACTTAAAGACTTTATATGCCTTTTCCTTTGTCTCTTCCACACTGATCAGAGACAAGGACCAACAATGAGATTTGGTCTTCTTTCATCATCAAACTCCATGGCCACTCTCCCCTAAAAATGATGGGGCATCGCACAGCAACAGCCAACATCACTGCAGGTGACTTTAAATATAAGCCTAGAAACCACTATCCTGCCTCCCAAAAGAACCACACTCCTTTCCCCAATACAAAACTCACTCCTTGATCTTCACAGCCCAAAGGCGAATCTTTGTAGCAAAAAAAAAACCAAAATAGGAGAATGCATCCTTGAAGGTTTCCTACAGCCTGAACTTTTCTTCAACAACTCCAGAAAAGTTTTAATTAAATTCCCATCATTTCTGGTTGCACTCGTACTTTCCAGAGAGGGATCTGCTGTTAGCAGAGACCCACATTTCACATTTTGCCTGTGAAGATTTTTCAGATACAAGAGCAGCAGAAGAAGTAGATTTCTGTGCCTCTAGGGAACACTCTACAGCTTTGCACTTAGTTTTGTTTGCCCATGTCTCTACATATCTGTCAGTAGAAAGTGAGCCCCATTCTCAAAGGAACGCTCCCCTCTATGCAAAGGTGTTGCCCCTTAACAAAGCATAGTAGAGATGTTCCCATGAATTCCAACTAAGACTCTTAACATTCTGAACTAGTCCGAAGTCACCTGCTGGACCATGTTGTTTTTCCAGAGAATATTTTTAGTGTGATGGAGGCTACATACAAAATTAATTTACTTTCAGCATGAAAGTGGAAGGATGAAACTAAATTCCAAGTCCTTTACCGCTACACATCTTGTAACATGTAAGTGCTCCATGTTGAGAAATCTAAGAGACCACAGAATCACAGAATCATTTAGGTTGGAAAAGGCCTTTAAGATCATTGAGTCCACTGTGCAACTCCTCCAAAATCCGTTGTGCCTGTATCTTGTGTCACTGCTGTTGCTGGCAGTTTGCTGTTCCCTCTCAGAGGCATACATAATTTTCATTGGCATAGGCATAGACTCACTCTTTCTACTAGAGGAAACAGGGTGCTAAATACCTCACTGTAGAATGTCATCAAGTAAATATTGTCACCATAATTACACTCAGACCTGACTTCCTCATCATTTAGCCTGGTACGAGAATAATAGTTTGCAAAAAAAGGGACCGAGCTGGCACTGAGGTTTCTGGCCACAGATCACTGTGCTCTTTTTACTCCCCTCACTTACATTCATCCCAATTTCCACAAAGGAATCCTCTGCTGAGATGTTCAGCTTGACCTGCAGTTCTGAAATGATGGCTAGCAGATCTGCCTTCTCAGCCTGGAGCCGCTCCACCTGGGATTTCAGCTGCCTCACTTCCTTCTCGGGAGCCATGCAGCCCTCCTGGGGTAAACAAACCTGGCATTAGCCAACCAAAAGGAGACACCAACCAAGGAGCAGAGAGCCCGAACAGAACAATGGCATCCCACATCCCTCTTCTCTGTTTAGGTTTGCCTGGAAACACCTAGTGTACAGATCCCTAAACTATGCTTTAGTCCACTAGACAGAAAGAAGTCTAAACTGAGAAACCAAGTTAATCAAATGATGAGCATCATGCTTCTGGAAAACATGGGCCTGGTTCTCTGAATGCACAGATAATTAGGATGTAAATCTCTGCCTGAATCTATGCCTCTCACTACCACATAAGGTCTCAGCCAACCTACAGAATTATTGTATTTTTTTCACCCCTATCCTTACTCCTCTTTTCCCAAACCTGCCTAAGAATCTAGGGAGAAAAGACCAGTGGGCACAGAGCTTTTCCACACGCCCCACTTTCAGCCTTTCCCCACCATACAACTTCTCTGTACCCCATCTCCATGTATAAATCTCTCCCTGTATCCCTGACCTTCACACAAAGTCCTATATCCCTTCCACAAATCCTCTGTCCCTCAGAGATCCTCCCCAAACTTAATCTCTCCTTTCAATCATGACTGTCTCCTTCATCTTCTGCCTCCTCCCTTTCCCCAGGATCCTCAAAACCCTCTCTTAAGCCTCTACATAACCAGAAAGCCTAATTTTTTTTCCTCTCCTTTAGACACCTCTCCCCAGTATGAAATTTTCCCTGTGAGTTTATTTCTTCCTCATGCTGTAATCTGAGCCTTCCACCTCCCGGTAATGCCTTTATTACACCACATACCATCATTGCAAATTCTGGACAGTTCCTGGAGTCTGAATTACATTCTAATGTATCATTCATGCCAGATCTCCAAACTCTTGCTATGCCGACAGTGCCTCTCATCCCGCAGTACTGCCCCACCCACCTGACTTGCTGCTGTCTCTGATTTTGTGCTTAGGCTGTAAGAGGATGCAATTAGAGTCAGCTCCAGCGAAGAAGAGCGAGCTTTAGAGCAACCTGTGCTAACAGAGGTACAGTTTTCAGAGAAACCCTCCTATGAGTGCTGGTTTGTCACTAAGGGAGGCAACACTACATCTGTGATTTACTTTGGGTGAAGCAGAGATGTCACTTAACAGTAATAGTAAAACACAGAGATAAGAGAAATTATACTAATTTTAAATTTGTCTTTCTGTTAGAGGGATTTTTTTCATGCTCTTTCTAAAAAAAAAGAGAGAAAAAAATAAAATAGAACAGAAGTATTCAAGAGAGAAAGTCATTTTGGCTTAAATGACAGTCAACCTGAAAATCATGATCAGAAATGAAAATGTTGGTCTAAATTACAGTTATCACTGGGTGATAAAACTGCAATGAATCACAGAAGAACCAGTGCTTACTCTGTGAAGCTCTTGGAATGACATAATTAGAAGAGATTTATGTTGACTTATCCAGATGTTGGATTACTTAAGCAGGTTGGATCACTCTGTCAATAACATACTTTAAGCATTCGAAGTACAAGAAGTTCTAAAGCATGTAGAGAGAGAATAAATCCTCTACTTCCCCTTGAAAAACTATTCCAGATTGATGACTCTGAGTTTCCCTGACAATCCTGAAACGCAACTTTTAGCCTGTAAAGTAAAGATTGTGTAATGCTTACACAATTGCACTATTTACACATGACTCTCTTCCCCCTTGTAACTTCTGAACTCATTGGCTAGTTTTGATTTACATGCTGAAAAATTTCTTCCGTAAAATAGGCAGTCAGGAGAGGAAAGGAGAGTCTACTAGTGTTTCTGTTGAGAAAAAGGCTAATACACTCATCCTTCACCAGGCAACAGAGCATCTGTGTGGGTCCTGGCAGTACCAGATACCAGGACGCATCAGTTTGGCTCTGCATGAAACTGCTTGTTAAACCTCCCCTTTGCAAGACCATGTGGGACACAACACGGGTTTTGTTTTAATAGGCTTTGTCCACAGTTTTCTGTACTCCCTGCAAAATGTTGCCTGGCTACTAAGAGGTTGGCGGAGGCAGTGGAGGCCCCATGCCTAGAAACATGCTATCATTCTAAGCAATCACCAGCAGTGTTAGAAACGATGTGTTACAGAGCCAAAGGTAAGCCAGGGGGAAGAAGCTCAGTCAGGGCAGAAGTACAGATTTAATCTGACCTCAGTAAAAGAGTTTTCATGAGACGAGAATGATACAATAAAAATAGACAGCAGGTAATTGGGGTTTTTTTGCTTACATGTCAACTTCTCCCTGGAAACACAAATACAAAAGCAATTAAAAGATCATGAGACACAGATAATCTAAGGAGCAAAGGGAGGGATAAAGGCAACAGACACCCAACAGTAAACAAAATAAAGAATGAAAAGTTAGCAAGAAATGTTAATTTCTTATATCAAGACTGTTACTTATTATTGTTAATTAAATGTTAATAGTAATGTAAATTATCTCAGGTGTGGCACAATTTTCTGTTACTACACTCTGAGAAGCCTCACTTTATAAATTAAGTCAGGCCAAGACCTCTTGTTAGCTCATAACAATAAAAACTGAGAAGTTAACAGATCTCCAAATCTCCCAGTGTGATAAAAGGACTGAATGCTCTAGACTTCCAATTCAAACACGTGTCAATCCAACAAATTCCTTATTTACCATTTCAGCTCCTTCTTCTCTTTCCTTTAAGCTCTGAAGTTGTTGCTGTAGCTGTTCATTTTCAATGCACTTGTCTAGCAAGCACTGCTTGGCCTCCTTGAACTTTAACTCGTAAAATTCTCGCTCTTCTTTCTGCTTCTCTCGCCAGATGGAAAGTTCCTCATATCGGTCCTTCATAGCTTGGTTATGCAACTTCATGGCTTCTAAACGATAGCCAGAGACAAGACATTGATTCACATTAATACTCTGTCACTGAAACAGCAGATTTCCACTACACTAAGCTCAGCATTCTTCAGTATCAAGTGGGTTAGCAATAATTGGGTATGAAACGCGAACCTCCTTCTCACGTACCTTAAACACCAAACCAAAACTAAACTTATTACAGTCCGTTGGCACTATAATAAATAGCATTAAACCCACGGCTGAAATCACATACCCACACACTCTCACTTCTTGACTTATTCCTAAACCAAGAAGTACAAGCAAGAAGTATTGCTCACAAGAGGTAACTGATATCTTGCTGCATGTGTTATTTACATGATTAGCCCAAACAAAACTACTGAACTGAAATTCTGAAAGTACTGAGGCTCGGCAGGGAAAACAGTCATCCTAGACTGGTAAATTACTGCATGAAAACAGATGCTATCAAATCAAACATCTCAAATATGCCCAGCAATGCTCTACTTGAACATTTGGTTATGATTTGCTTGAAAGCATTGAAAAGCTACGCCCGACAACTTACAGCAAAGTCAGTTCCCCTGGGTGGGAAGTTGCAACGTCAGTATGTAACGACGTCAGTCTTACTATTGCAAAATGCTTAAAAGATTTTTAGGAAGAGTCAATGAAAGTATTTTGGACTTGTTTTTTTTAAAGCAATAAACTCAAATCCAGTTGCTTGAAAATTTTTTATACATCATATTTTCCAGTCCTGAAATCATATTATAAACTGCCAACAAATCTTTCAGATTATGTAAATAAATGCAGCTCTGGAGAATGATTCTGCAGGGTATGAGTTACAGCAGCTGTAAATATGCTTCCAAAACACTATATTATACGATATAGGACCTTTTGGCAAAATAGCAGAGGTACTTCTGGAAACAACTTTCCTGCCAGATACCCATGAGATGCCAAAGCAGAGAACTTGCACCAGGTCCAAAAATCATTCAGGTGGAATGTAAATCCTGATGTAAAATCACAGCACACAAGATCTGTGATGTCATGCTCCGCTGCCATATACACAGTGAGGTACCTCTGTCTTTTACACAGAAAATTCCCAGATCCCTTGGGTTTTGCTCTATCCATTTGAAAAAAAACCAAACTCAATCATATCTGACACCTAAACTCCTGGGATCCAGAAACAAATCTATCTCACCTGAAAGACCCAAATTATTACGTGTTTTCAGGAAAACAATAGAACCTTCCATGGCCACCACTTCTTTTTGAAGTACAGAAGGTGCTGCCACTTCTAAATGTTCATAATCGTTACTACACACGATGCAGGACAGCCTGCTACAATTCCCCTCTCTGCCCAAGAGGATGCAGCTCCCTTTGGAGAGCGTCCTAACCCAAACTGTTCTGGGCACTGGGCAGTACCCACCCCTCCTGATGCAGCAATAGCAAAATGCTAGTCTGTCTGCAATGGAGCTGCCCAACAGTCCTAAAATACAACCCAACAAAGCTTTTAGAGGTTAATGAGCAAGAGCATGTCACAGCAAGAGATTTTTTACCTCGCATCCTAAAATACACGGTGCTATACTGCTTATAATTCTAAAGCTAATAAGTCACCCAAACATCGGGCTGTTCTCCCCCTAATCTTCCATACTGATTCAGTTTGATCTGTCCCATCAAATTGGCCCTGCTACTTGCAGAGTCAATTACACAACTAATGCTACCCAGGTATAAAACGTTATCCAGCAAGGGCAAATGAGCACAGAATTCATGCTCATTGGGCAAAAAAAGCCCCGCAGAAGAGACTCAGGACTTTTTGCATTTCAAGACCAGTTCAGATGCACATTCACCTTTTAACTCATTGTTCTCAGTGATTAGTTCTTTCATCTGTTGTACCATCTCTTCTGGGGTGTAGGTACTAAGGGCAGGGGCGGCCATGCTGTCCATTCCGTTTTCCATTTTACTCCTGGGATGCTCTCCATTTTCAGCAGGACGGCTCTTCAACTTGCCGGACATCTCTGAAGCGTCTACTACAAGGTTTGCAAAGAGAAAACTCTCGATTTCTTACCTGATTAACGTTTATAAAGTAAACATAATCACACCTTTATTTTGTTAAGACAAGCACGCTACATATCTTCTTGTAACACACAGGCACCTTCCAACCCCTCAGCCCCCCACTACATCAGAGTATCCGTGAGCCTCCGTAACCCCTCACGGCAGTGCATGAAAAAGCACCTGATCCCCGAGACACCTCTCGGGCTAACCAGCCCTTCCTCGGGAAGGGCCCCCTCCCCTGGGAATGAAACAAGACCGCCGTCCCACCCGCTCTCCCCCCTTTCCCTCACGGGCCCCGGCCGTCGCGGTACGGTGTTTCGACAGGCCGGCAGCTCCCGGCCCCGAGGGGAGCGGGCTCCGCCGCCCGGCCCTGGCAGGGCCCGGGGCCCCGCCGCCTCCCGCCGCCCCGCCCGGCCTCAGCACACCCCGACGCTGCTTTTCATGCCGAGATCCCATTTCCGCTCATTTTTTAACTTTCATTTTCGCTTTCTTCTCCCCTTTCTCCTTCTCCACCGCACGCACCCGGCACCCCGCCGCGGTACCGGGGGAGGCTGAGGCGCCCGCACCCGCCTCTGCCCAGCCACGGCCGCTCCGTTCCCACCGCAGCGCCCCCCGCCCCCCCCCCCCCGCTACCACCCCCGGGCCGGGGGCGGCCTCCGGGAGCCGCAAACCGGCGTTTCCCCGCTTGCCCTCCCCCGGCGCGGCGCGGCCCGCCCCGCAGGCCCACCCCGCATCTGCCGAGTCACCGGGCGAGCCCGACCAAGGCGGACGCCGGGGAAACGGGCCGCCGCCCGCCGTCCCGTCCCGTCCCGCCGCGCCGGGCTCGGCTCAGGAGCTACCGCCTCCGCCCCCCGCCCCCCGCCCAGCGTTGCCCCGCTCACCCCCCTCACGGCGTGCCCATGGCGGCGGCGGCCCGGCTCAGCTGACTGCTGTCCCCGCCTCCGCCGCCTCCTCCTCCTCCTCGGGGACTTCCCAAGCTCCGCGCTTCCCGCCCGCCCCGCCGAGCCTCCCTGCCCCGGGCGCCGGCCTCCCCTCCCAGCGCCCCCGCCCTCTCCCGGGCACACGGCGTCCCCCTCCCCTCACACACAGCCCCCGTTCCCGCCCCGAGGAGCCCAGGGCCCGCCAGCCGAGCGGGAACCGAGACAAAGTCCATCAAGGAGAAGCAAGGTCGTGGGGGGGAGCACGCTGCCCGTCGGGGGGAAAGTCGTGGGTCTCCACAGGAGAAAAATAGGTTGGAGGATGTCGTGGAGCAGAGAGCAGCATCAAGAGGGATGATTAGGGAATTCGTATTCATAAGAGAACATGTCTATATTCATAAGAGAACAAGTCTTATGAGGAGCAGCTGAGGGAACCGGGGTTGTTTAGGCTGAAGAAGAGGAGGCTGAGGGGAGACCTTATCGCTCTCTACAACTACCTGAAAGGAGGTTGTAGCGAGGTGGGAGTTGGTCTCTTCTCCCAAGTAATAGGTGATAGGACAAGAGGAAATGGCTTCAAGCTGCATCAGGGGAGGCTTACATGGGGTATTAGGAAAGGTTTCTTCATTGGAAGAGTGGTCAGGCATTGGAACAGGCTGCCCAGAGAGGTGGTGGGGTCAACATCCCTGGAGGTGTTCAAAAAACATGTAGATGTGGCACTTCAGGGCATGGTTTAGGAGGCCTGGGAGTGTTGGGCTGGTGGTTGGCCTTGATGATCCTAGAGGTCTTTTCCAACCTTAACGATTCTATGATTCTATGAAAGGCTTCTTGTTGCACGAGGCCTGAAAGATGGGATTGGGCGGCAGGTGCAAGCGAATGAAAAGGAGCGCTTTTCACACAGGGTGTTATGATGTTTTAGTGATTATTGCCACAGGATCAAATCAATTAGGATGGGGTTTGCCACGCTATGGTGGTGTTGCCCCATAATGGCTGTTAAATGCTGTGGCTGGATGCGGTGCCTGGCTCTGGAAGTCCTTAAATGCCTGGTTCCCAGGGATGGAGTTAGTTGGGGCAGTTCATCCTTAATGACTGTCCTTAAAAGGATGCTGGGTGGGAGGTGCCCCGCAGTGCCTGTTCTTAGGTAATAGGGCCAGCTATCATGTTTTGGTTCCTTTGTTTTCAATGGTAAAAATGCTATTTTAGCTAAAATGACACTTTTCCATGTGGAAAATACCAGTCTTTAATTAAATAACTGCATGGCTTGAAAATAAGCTATTTTGATTTGAAAATGCTGCTTCGATATCTCCTTGGACCTGTGAACTGTCTCTGGCTTCATGAAGTCATGCCTTTCTGTGGAATGGTCTCCCCAGCTGCCCTCCAATCACTGCAGCCAGGGATTCCCCAGCATGAGGGAGAAGAGAGAGGTGCATGGTGATGATGGATGCTGGCAGGGAGCTGAGGAACTTCAGCATTTGAACTGAGGGTGCAGGCTACAAATCTCCCTTGAAATAAAACCAGCTAACATTTGGGACCACCTGCCTGGTAAAGAACAGGTACAATAGCAGCTTTATGCATGCTGAACCCATAATCCATGTGCTTTCTGTTTACACTGCTAACAAATGGAATCTGGCTCCTTGCAGGTATGCTGAGATCTCTTCTTCTTTAGAGTGTGATCTCTGAATTACTGTCATCTCCCATCACTGCACCCACGACTGGTATGTCAGACAGGAGTGTATGGGAGCTAGAGGGGCAATAAAGGTAGCTTCTGTGAGAATGAAGAACAGAAATACTAGCAGCTTCATGGCTTTTTATTTAAGGTCTGAGCTAAGTTCTTGCAAACTGCAGGACCTTACTGTGTGTGCAGCAAAGGCAAAAGAAGAGCAACAAAGATCAACTGAGTTTTAGTTGTCAGAGGAATTTAAAGAATCATTTGCTATTTTATTACACTTGTCATAGGTGTTTGCTCCCACAGTAATCCCAGATGTTTTTACTACCCAGAATTCATTTTTGGGAACAGATCTTATTTAGACAGCAAATATCCAAGTTTTGGGTGAGCAGTTTAGCATTTCGATGTGTGCTTCACTGCCAATAAGATCTATGTGTCCGCAATTCTTCGAAGAGATCCAAATGCAAGAACAGTCCATGTTTGCAGTTGTAAGATGGAGGGAGTTGCTTGGAACCAGAAGTGATGTATCTGATTCTAATTGGAATGAAACCTTTTGCTTTTTAAAAGCCAAAGTAAAATCAAGGTCTTTGCAGAAAGGGGAGGTGAAAAATAAAAAAAAGAGACACTTCAAGTTTTTTACATAAAAGGAAAAATTGCTTCTATCTAAGGAACATTAAAGGGTTTGCATGAAACTCTGCTCTCAGACATCAGCATTGTGGGAATGCAATGGAGAAAACAACTGTTTGGGCCCACCTATTTTATTCAGATCTTTTCTTCACCACAGTCTCTCATGTGGTGAGTTTGTTTTGTCTGTTTTGCAGGTCACGGGTAACACGCAGGAGTGGAGCGTGTTGGCTCTGTGAAGGAAGGAGACTTCTGTTCTAACTCTCCCGTGAGTGGTCTGAGCTGCTGGGCTGAGTTATGAGTAGCTCAGCTATCTATACTGTACGGTACAGATGGTAAATATTAGGAGGCAAGAGATAGAAAAGTGTCTGGCTTTCCCCAAGCCACTACATAACATTTGTTTGCAAAAAGACATTGGTCAGCTCTGGGTCTGAGGGTTCAGATTCAGTCAAGTTACTTAAAAATTTCCCTTGTGGCAGCTAAGCCATGGAAACAGTGTCTGTGTACACCCTTACTCCACAGCGAATGTGAGATAATGCAGCTTAGCTTAGTCTGAAATGACGGAGGGTTGCGCTGAATTATCTTCACATCACCCTGGGCTAACAGCTTTGATACTGTTTTTGCAGTTGTCCAGGAGCTGAACCCTGAGAATCTACAAAGCTGGGATAGAGGCTTGAACTTCAGAAAGCTTTGATACAAAGAACATGCCTCTCTGTATATCTCTACGTATATACACATAGGGCTTAAGTTTTATCTGTCTGTCTTATATTATGTGGAACTCATGCTCTTCCTGTCTTTCTAGTCTCAGTGTTGCCTTCTTGCTTCTGACTGTTGCTGTGGCAGCTGCTGGGAACACCTGATACTGGCCAGGATCCCATAGATACTGTACAGATGCAGCCCAAAGACTGACTTCTCTCTCAGGACACTACGAATATACACTACACCATCTGGATTTCTTCCTCTGAGCAGCTTGGGTTCCTAATAGGGCTTTGCTTTATTCTGTCCACAGAGGTATCCACAGGTCCATGGAAGGACTACTACCCTCGATTAATACCTGGGCTTCTTGCCAATGTAATGCTGGAGTGTTTGCTGTGACTTCAAATTTGCTGATTAAGCTCAATTTCCAATTGATGGGTAATTTGAAAACACCATAAATATATGTTCTTTGCAGGCTTTGACCAGTTTAAGTGGGAGAGTGGGGACGTTACAAAGTGCATCCAACTTCTGCAGTCAGCAGCACTGTGTGATGAATGTCACCGTAACCTAGAGAGAAGTAAGGTAATGAAACACATTCATTTATTCCCACAATTAAATGCTACCATGGCCTGGAGAGGGCTCAGAGCCAGCTGGTAAAATTTACATTAAGCAGCGTCAGGCCTTAGATTATCATCTACAGTAACATAACTACAAAGAGCATGAAAGTCAGATGTACAATCTGAATGTTTATCTGCCATTAACAGATGGTATGGTCTGTTCAATCTGGGATCATCATGGATTTTTGATTATCAGTCCAGTATTGAACCTATTTCTGTTGATACTGTTATTGCCTTCAAAGGGAGAATCATCAAATGGGAAGTCCAGGAAGCCAAGAGATGACAGAAATAAAATAGTAGAAAAAATGTGACCATGTTTTCAGCCTGATAACTCTGTTGTGGGGAGGATATGTGAAGCAAAGATAGTGCCAAAGAATGTATTGAGCTAATTGCGTTTGGCCCATTCTGCGCAGTTGAATAGTGTCATGTACCATTTTCCCTCCCACATACAGCCGAATGGATAACTTCTTTTACAACCGCAATTATATAACATCCCTGTGCAATGACATAGAAGAGTAAAAATAGTACTTCTGGCACAGCTTTTAGATGATCTAATTCGGAGCTTATTGGTATGTAGAGAAATTGTGCTGTAACAGTTTTTCTTTTCAGCTTTTTCTTCCTCAAATGAGTTGCAGTTTGATTGTACCGAGTTGCTGGAACTCCTCATCAGCAGCTCTGACTCCTTTCCTGAAACAAACTCATTCCATCACTAGTCAAAAATATTATCTGTAATCTTTTTTTCTAATAAATTTTGTGATTGGAGTCAAATTGGCAAAAATGTCCCCTCTTATTCTCAGTCTAGCAAGAGCACCAACCGAGAAGAGTACTCTGTGCGATTTCCTCTAGGTACGTGGCCCTGCCGTAGGAGTCCTGATGACAAAGTAATTTTCTGCCTGTCAGTAGGATGCTTTAGACTTTTTGCTGATAAGAAGAGCAAAACGTTAGCCACAAGTCTTGTGGTTTCGTGACTCTGTCTCTGGCAGTTCAGAAGAGGCGAACTGATTTGTGACTGCAGAATAGCTGCCACTGACAGTACTATAGGATCCTTGTTCAGGCTGCCTTCCTTGACTACTCGACAGATACTGGCGTCTACCCAGGAAGCAGGACATTTCACTCAACAGCTGCCGCGCCAGCAGGTGTTGCTGTTTCTGTCCTTACACCCTTGATGATAAAAGGCAAGGAAAAAATGAAGTGGATAAATGTGCAGAAAAGCTAAAAGTCAAACTGACGACTGTCCTTGTTTTTCTGTTCCAACAGATGGCACCAATTCTCTTTCCAGATCATCGTTAGTTGAACAGGTCAGGAGCTTCAGAATACCACAAGTGTTTAAAAACAACGGCATCTTTGCCCTTTTCTTTTGCTCTTTCTGAGTGTGAAATTTGGACCAAGAAGGCAGCAGACTGAGAAAATGTCTGAAGCCTTTGGAATGTGGCACTGCTGCCAAGTACAGCTATACCAGGAAAACACAGGCAGATCAACGAGCAACTGTGCCTGAGGGCTAGGAGGCAGAGGAGGGAGGTTTACTTTTGCCTAAGGATGGTCAAAAGTGGCAGTGGGACTATTTTAGGGAATTATTGAGAAGGAATTGGAGAGCCATGGAGAGAGGAGAATGAAACATGAGGATTCCAGGTCAGATAGAGAAGTCTTGGACAGCCAAGGAGCAATGACAGAGCACCTTGTCGAGGGAGAGCAGAAGTCTGTCCAGCATAGCATGCTCCCTTTGGAAGAAGTGACTCCTCAATATTTCCCTGTAGGGGAGATCTGCAGTGCTTCTCTAAAGCTGCAAGAGGAAATCAGGTGGGAGCGGGGCTGAGGAAGCCTCTATTCTGAAAGTACTGTGGCAAAAATCTCTTGCATATAATACTGTTTTCTTTCTCCTGAAGTGCACTCATGTTCTTTATTAAAGCAGAACAATGTCTGCAGCCATGTACCACCATATGGGCCATGGGGAGAGATTATCCAGGTTCCCATCATGCATCACAACATAAAGGAAACATTACTTCCTGTTTGCAAAGAGATGGTCAAAACAAAAATCTTTGGGTGAAAGCATAATGTTATTTTAAAAGGCATAACTGTTACCTAAAGCCTGGAGGTAAATGGATTATGCATCCAGTTCTTCATGGATTTTACCACTTGATTCCGTTTGAAAATCCCCTTCTTAATATTTTCAGTCATAAATGCCCTTAATTTGTTTTACCTCCAACATCTTGCTATATTTGGCTGAAGGGCTCTCTGATTCCACAAGCTGCTTTCCTACTAAGTGTGAAAATGTAACTTCTGAAGGGTTGTGTAAGTGCACTCGTTGCTATTTCTCTTTTTACCCAATCCAGCAGAGGGAAATACTGCCATCATAGTCAATTGAGCTGCCCTGGCATTTTTGACAGGATGCAGCAAAGACCATGTCAGGTGTTACAAACCACTAAGAGAACAATTACATAACATTACGGAGGTTGTGTGAGTACAGAGCTTCCCAAAGAGAGACCACAGATCACTCCCATGGTAGGAGCAATCTGGGTTTTCTGTTAGGGAGCATCTTTTGCCTCCAGAAGCTGTGAACCCTCAGCAATACTCCTGAGAGCTGTGTATCAGCATGGGACCATATCCTCGTCTTGCTCTTGAGATACTGTGGCTGCTACTGAGTGGAAATGAAGCTTTCAAGCACATCTCACAAACTGCAATATTTCTTTTGAGCTGCAGCCTTGGCTTATCACTGTGATGACTGTAGGAACACCCCAGCATGCCTGGGAATGCACCTCCTGCAAGGAGACTTGGAGTGAAAAGTTTGTGTACTGTTTAAGCCTGTGTAAGACAGCACTGCCTTTGAAAGGAGTGCAGGTGGGGACATACAGACAGCCAGATCAGAGTGAACCAGATCAGAGATTTTAACCTGGGTAAGTTTTTAACTAAATCAGTTTCTCTTGTGTTGGCTCACCATGTGCTCAGGCAGCTTTGGTGGAAGACTGTGAAGAAGTGGCATTTGGACCTGTTGGAGTGGGTCCAGAGGAGGGCCATGAAAACTATCAGAAGGCTGGAACACATCTCCTGTGAAGAAAGGCTGAGAGAGTTGGCGTTGTTCAGCCTAGAAAAGAGAAGGGTCTGGGGAGACCTTACTGAGGCATTTCAATACTTAAAAGGGGCTTATAAGACAGACTTTTTACCAGGATCTGTAGTGATAGGACAAGGGAGGAATGGTTTTAAGCTGAAAGACAGTAGATTTAGATTGGACACAAGGAAGAAGTTTTTTAAGCTGAGGGTGGTGAGACACTGGCACAGGCTGCCCAGAGAAGCTGTGGGTGCCCCATCATTGGAAGTGTTCATGGTCAAGTTGGACGGGGCTTTGAGCAACCTGGTCTAGCAGAAGCTGTCCCTGCCCATATCAGGGGGGTTGGACAAGATGAGCTTTCTTGGTACTTTCCAACCCAACCCAGTCTGTGATTCTGTGACAGAGGGGAAGACAGGCTGATTCTTTCAGCAGCTGTGCTGGTTTATGGTGGCATACAGCGTGTTTGAGAACTGTGAATCCCAAGGCAGAGAGAACTTACGGGATCAAGAGAGGATGTTATCACCAGGTGGACTCAGAATGAGAGGCCTGCAGTGGACATCAGCCCTGCAGACCACATAGGGGTACCCCGGCCCTCAATCATGCCTGGATCCTAGAGGGATGCCAGCTCCAGCCTCTCGGCACTTCTGCTCTGCCTCCCAGGCACAACGGGGGTAATCTGCCCCCCTTGGTGGCAAACATGCAGCACTCGTCCTCTGCAAAACAGGCCAGAAATCCAGAGTCTGCCCTTGACTGTCACTGGGAGAGGGGTTAATACTGGGAAGAATTTAGTTTGCAAGAAAAAGAAGATAAGGAGAATTTTTCCAAAGCTATTCAAGGCAGTAAACACAGAATTCAAATTTTGGCAGAAAATAAACTGCTTTTCAGACAGCTGAGGGCGCTCAGCACTTCTTAAGTGAAGTTGGTGTTTTGCAGGTTTGAGCCTTAAGCCAAAACACTAAAATGCACTGATGCTTGAATCAAAGATAATGCTGCTAGTGAGCAAAGCCTGGTCAGGGGCCTAGGCTCTAACATTGCCAACAGCTCAAAAATAAAAGTCCCAGAGCTGGTTAAATACCTGTGTATGTGCTTTGGTACAGGCATTAATTTAATGCCTTAATTTTAATGGCACCTTGAAAGAACTCTTTGATCACAGATTTCCCCTTCTGAAGCAGCAGGGCTTTATTTATTTATTACAATTTCAAGTATCTCCATAAATGTACAACTGGAGAAAGATGTTAAGGTAATATACCTGGATATTTATGTTCTGACCATCTTCTTGCAAATTTCTCTCATTCTGGTTTTACCCTTGTCTTTGGGATCTGCTTCTTGACTTGACACACCTTTGCCAGAATCACCATCTATATCTGTCCTGAATTTCCCGAGAAAAGGGCCTCTGCTGTGGTGGGTTCTGTGTTGTGGGCTCGTCTGTTCAGTTCTGGAAAGAGACACACTGACCTTATTTCACCTGTACCATGTTACATTATTGTTTTTAGGGATTTTTACTATAAACTAGTTTACTCTGGGTTCTCATTTATTTTCCATTGATTTCTGTAGCTTATTCAGGCTTCTTAAAATCCTTCTATAATTTTTGTTTATTCACCACTCTTTATTAACAAATCTTTAATTCCTTAGTGCTTCTAAAGCTCCTTAGGACATGAAACAATCCTTCTGATTTGTTCACCGTTATTATTACCACCAGTGGTACGAATAAAATTAGTGTATTTGTGTACTTAATACATACACTTATTTAAGTCAAGTAATTACTGCTACTAAAGTCTTGCTTAGTTGGATGCCTCATGTCCTTGAGAAGAAAGATTAATCTAGTTATCATGGCAATGATTTCTTTACTTGTTTCAGCCCTAAAGGGACATCTTGGCTTAGAAGGTTAAGTACTTTCATGTCAGTCAATTGCCATCTTTTTAATCCTCAGAGACTTTGATTTGGGTTTTCAAGCACTGGTAATTAAATTAAAGCACCTGTTACTTGCAAGGCCAGTTGACACTGGGTGTCTAGATCATCTCTCTTAGGTACGTGTGGGCATGGTGAATCTCCTCATGTGGAAATAAATTGTCTTAATTTAGGGTTCGTGTATGACAACGTGGCTGTAATAGTGCTTCCGAACTCGAGCCGTGCAGAGCCTCATGGCATGGCATGGGCTAGCTCATTTGCTTCATTCAGGTGCTCCAGCACCTGAGACCATACGCTGTTTTGTCAGGGAACAAATGTCTTCCTCTTTTGGTCTTGCATGACGGGTCCAACCACACAGCCAAGCTGCAGCTGGCACGGGGCCTTCAGGTGGGATTTCCCTTTTACCCCTGAGCACAGGACTTGGCTCCTAGGTTACCCAGCTCCATGGTTTCCCCACTGAGGGCTGAAGCACAGTGCTGCAGAGAAAAGGCAGAGAGCACTTCTTTCTTGTCCTGGTGCTCAGTTTGCTGAGAACACATAATTTCTCAGTACTCATAATCTGGAATTCTCAACCCATTCCAGTGTTTTCAATGAGATTAGAAATGGCTTTGGCAACACGTAAGTTCCTTATGGCACAGCCAGGCAGCACAGTAACCATCTGTTTTCTCCAGAGGAGGGTGTACCTGGGTATTAAAGGGAGAGACATCATCGGTGCATGCAGAAATGAGGTCCAGCTTCCTGATGAGATGCAGGCTGATATCCAGATGTCAAACCCTTTGCTGAATCCTGTTTCCACCTGACAACTGGATTTCTCAAGAGGTAGACTGTGGATGTCCCCAGTAGCAACTGATCCCTCTCAGGTATCTCCTGCTTAATATATTGTCTATCTTGGTCCTCCAGGTGCCTTAGGCAACATCGTAACTATCGGATCTAGAGGGCTGTTTGAAGGGCATCCACTTCTGTGCAGTTCAGTACCTCACAAGTGTGACCCATGAGGACCATGGGGATGCTAGAATACAAGACAGAGCCATTCCTTCCCCTCTGCCAGCCGTTCTGACTCCCTCCACAACTTTGATATTCTTTTTTTCAGCTAGGACTGGATCCAGGTGGGGTTAATGACTGGAAGGTATGTAACCAGACATCCTCAGCCACTCCATGGGAGCCAGACTGCGCCTCTGGCAAGCCAGGGAGGGGATGGATGCCGCAGACAGCCACCACCATAAATCCTTGCTGCTTTCAAAAGCAAGAGTCAGCCAAGGAACGAAGCAGATGAGGGAGCAGACTTTATAATCAGGTTTACAAGTTGATCAATTATTATCATAGCTGCAATAAACTAGTTACAGAGATGAGAACAAGCTGATGTTATAGAAAGCCAGCTATAAAAAATGTGTTCTAGACATACTGAGTTCTGTGAGGACGGAGAAACAACCCATTAAAAAATCTTAACCCATAGGTTGTAGCCTCAAAGCTGATGTTCTCTTTATACAAGTTTTATTTTTTCCCTCTTCTTCACTTACTTGTTCCCTTGCTTTCTTGTCTAAAGAAATACTGTTTTCTTTGGGTAGATTATTGGAGAATATGATGTACAGGTGGTAAACACATGTGGTTACTTCTGTTTGCTAGGCTCCCCCAAGGTGAACAGAGTTGTACAGGGCACAATGGAGACCCAGACGGGACTCCAGGCAGCTTCTTTGCAGTCGTTCCCGTGGCACTCACTGTTTCACTTGCAGCCATCTCCTTTAATCTCTTTCCTTTCTCTCTGGCTTCCTGATTCTTCTGGCTGGCTGCTGGGATAGAGGGTACAAAGGAGAAGTGGTACCTGGCCTCAACTGTGTGCACTACAGAGAGAGAAATGTCAGGCTTGTGTTTGATTGCATTACTGCATAGCTTCTGTCTATTGAAAGGAGGTTATTTATGCAAGGGACACTGAAAAGGGAAGGAAATGTAATGATTTTTACAGATCTACTCTTGCTGAAGGGTTTGGATACTCATTTAAGATATTATTAGTTTGACATATTATTTTTGTCTTATGCATTTATTAGCATTATGGTGTCAGAGTGGGGCCCAAATGACAGAGTTCCTGTCTGGGTCTCATTGCTTTGGTTTAGACTATTCTTCCCCAGGAAAGGGACCTGTGACAAAATCTGAATCAAGCCCAGGGTCAAATATCACTAAGACCTGGCACGTTTCCCAACAGGGTTTCCATTTGAGGGGTTGCTTCTACTTGCCATTTTTTCTATAGTGCATCACTGTAGGATCTGGGCTTCCCCTGGTACCTTGGTGAAACCTCTACACATGGCCAGCTCTGACTTCTGCAAAGATTCTTCCTTGACTTGATAACTTTCCCTCTGAAACCACCCTCTGTGTTTATAGGCTGTGCTCTGGGTGGGGATTTAGTCAAATCTCTTTAAAAACCCCGGTAGTTCCTCCCTGAGGCCAAAGCTGAGGTCTAATACAGCTGCTGCTGGAGTCCAGCTGGACATGGTGGGTTTTGGCAGCAGTAGCGTGTCCCAGAGCAGAGAGACCAAGTTGGAGGGTGCTTTAGGGTCCTGGAGGATTTTTGTGTAGGATGGGTGGGCTAGGGCGTAGCTTAGGGCAGGGGTAGGGAGAACTCTTGAAGGTAAACTTCTTAAGAGGTGTTTTCTCTGCTTTATTCTTTGAAAGAAAGGGGTCATCTAAGATTTCGGGCTGCCTGAGACTGTAGCCAGTAAAGTACATTTTGGGATTGAGGGGGGAAGATAGATTGTGTTTGAGGGTGAGAGCTGGGCTAATGTATCACTTTGGTTTTGTAACTCGTTTTGCCTGTAAGCGCTTCAGTGGAATATCTACATACCAAATCTCAAAGAGCTGCCTAGATTGCAGCCCGCTCACGTGAAGGTATCATTGCCCAGAGCCATTACCCCAAAACACCTCATCCTCCAACCAGGGATATGAAGAATATGTTGAAAGAAAGTAACTAGAGGAATTTGAGAGTGAAAAAATAACTTCTGTGGGAATGACTTTTCACAGGTTAACATAATTCATGAGCCACTTGGATTTCAGATACTGAACTGCATTGGAAGCAGATGCTGTTTTTTCCTAGTTGCTTTGCTTGCCACTTCCATTTTTCGGCGCTTGTTTGCCACTAAGCTCAGGGAGGCAAAATCAATAGTTCTCCAACATTAATAATTGAGAAAAGCAGGCAGCCAGCTGAGTAAACCCCTTGAAATCAGAGCAGTTACTTCCTAGCTTGAGCTAAAATATCTGAGAATTAGGTGCAAACTGAGGTGGAAAATGGGATAAAAACACCAAAATAAAATAAGCTGAACAGCCAACTCCCCCCCCCCGTGCTTTGCTGTCATGGTTCTCAACAAAAGAGCAGCAGAAGTGAATAAGGATTGTGGTCTTGAATCATTTGGTATCAGGATGAAATCAGGCAGAATGGTCTGAAAGCATCTTAAGTTTGGAGGAACGAGCTCTCCAGGGGTCTGAGTGCTATTTCCAGGTTTTGTCCTAAAGCTTAAATGATGCACTTATTGAGAGCAGATCATATAAAGTACATGAAGAAGATAAGACCCTGACAAAGAATAGCTTTTAACTTGGGGAGTGAAAAAAACCAAAGGGCAATAAACACATGTGGCAAATGATAGGCACACTGCTGGAGGCGTTTCTGAAGGGCGTTTGGATACACTGGCAGTGCAGGGTGAGAACCCCGCTAGAGTATGATGATCCACAGCACCCCCTTGCTGAAACGCTGTCATCTCTGGAAAAGACTGCAATAAAATTCTAATGCCCCTGGTAAAATTACACAGTGGTTAAGGGACAGGGTCTCTTAATCGCAGTAAACCATCAAGAAAGAAGGCAGTGGGATGGCACATCGGTTGTCATACCACCCCAGTGGCTTCCCAGTTTACAGACAGAAGTTGCCTGTGTGCTCTCTTCTTTGAAAGTACTACGTTTGGGAATCTCTAGACCAAACCTGCTTATAAATATTGAAAACAGTGGGCTTCTCTGAGGGGTAGTCTTGTTTTAATGGGGTAGACTGTCTATTGATGGCCTTGTCAGTAAAGGCATAAATCTTATCTGAGACATCAGGATATAGCCAGCAAAGAAATCCAATGAGAATTAATGCCGAGATGTCAGAAATCCAGAAGGTACACGATAGCATCACTGCAGAGCCAACAGACACAAAATACAGTGTAAAGATTTCCTTTCTTTCATGGAATCTCCAGGGATTCTTCTGCAGAGCATCCAGGAAAAGTGCTCTGAATCCTAAGCACTGTGAGGAGGCAGACAGCCTGATTTAAAGGTGTCTAAATATTGCTGAGGGATGGGAGCATCCACCAGGACGGTGCTCTGGGATGATGCTGAACACTCATCACGTCAGGGCTTTTGGGTGCTGTGTGAGGACAAGCCATGCCATGCACTGGAGCAATTATTCCATAGAGAATTGCATGTCCTTTCTACAAGGAATGAGAATTACATGCCATTTCTGTAAGGGATAAGAACCAAGAAACCCTTCTGTACTGGTGTGTGTGGGAATCCCACTACTGTGTATCAAAGCTTCCTTTACAGGGACAACACAAGCTGCAGTTGGGGACACAGTTTCTAGCTTGGGTGAAGCCTGTAAGAGCGAGTTTCTGAGAAGCTCAGGTAATGCTGCCTTTCAGCAGGGTGGAGTTTGCAGCCTTTCTCCCAAACAGCAGAGCAAGATCAAAGCCTTTCATTTTCATGGCTTGCAACGTGTTTTTTTATTATTTCTTTTCAACGGCCTGGAGCACAACAAGAGCTGCAGCACGGAGAGATCGTGTTGTTCAGAAGCCAATGAAACTAAAGCTTTGCTAGACAGGGCCCATCTGTATCTCCTCTCCCAGCTCTATCTTTCCCCACTGGCTTTCTGTGTAGCAGCTGGCTGTATGTGTGAATCCAAGAAAAGCCTTACAGAGCCACGGGAAACCCAGGAGGCAATTAATTAATCTTGAAGCAGCACAGCCTTAAACAGTCACCAGCGACCTCGAGTTCCTATACAGAGGGTTTAGGTAATCGTGCTGCCAACTTGCCAACAGGGCTGGGGTTTTATGAATAATCTTTTGCAATGAGCAACAGTTTGTCAAACATTGCCCATAAACATGTCAGTGAAGGAGCAATCGCATGGCTCTGCACTGCAGCAAGCTCTTCTGGTCTCGTGGGCTCTGCCCACCGCCCTTTGAGACCAGCATGGCTCTGGCAGAGGCCACTATGTTGGAAAAGAAGCTCCAACATTAACATGACAGCCGGAGGAAAGAAAGGAAGAGTAGAGGCTTGTTTGTCCCTCATAATCCACTCGGATGTGTGGAGGTGTATGGCTGGAGGGAAAAATAAGACCATATAACATGATTCAGCTGATCCCAAACAAAGGTTAAGGGTGAGGAATTCCTACCTGAGCAGGAGGAAGCTTCTCAGGGAATTTCCCCTGGCTGCCTTTCAAAGCTCTGGCTGCTGTATCGTGACCTGTGAGGCATTTGTTTAGTTTGGCTTTTATTTTCTTTTTCTTCCCTTTTTTTTTTTTTTCTTTCAGTTCTTTCTTTCTTTCAGTTCTTGTCTGTTTTGTTTCTGAAAGAATGACATCCCGGCCCCTAACATTTCTGCAGGCAACACACACATTCCTTGCAGCTCTGCATTACCAAGAAGACAGAAAATGTTCCTAATAATTACACATGATTTGATCATTCCAGTATTTCCACCTCTTCCCAGAAGTTTTATTATCATAATTAATTTCTCTGGCACCTACTTGCAGCTCTAGGCATTTTCCCAAACCTTAAACACACAGTTAGCAATTGTGAACATTTCACTGCTGTATTTCTTTTCCTTGATTTGCTAGTTATAAATTCTGTGTTAGTAGTCTTTCCTCAACCTGAGCTTTATTCATGTAGTCCCCATTAGTGACATATCATGATGCTCCAGGATCTCTGCTTCTCCTCACCACTGTGATCAAAGGAAACGGTGTTATCCTTAGTTACAAATGGGGATCTGGGATACAATGGAACCAAGACTCATAAGTATTCGGCCCTCAGTGACTCACCCAAAGTGTCACAGGAGGCCAGTGCAGAAAAGGGAATTACACTCTGGTGTCCCCAGTCCAAGTCTCTGCCTGCGGGGCCAGCTTGGTTTTACTGTCTTTCACTGCATTTCTGTTGCATTTCAGAAAACGTTCTGCAATTTCCAATCCACGCAGGACCCATCACTTTCTCAAATGTGAGGAAGGAGAGATGAACCAAGAGGGAAGTGATTTTAAGAACCAAGGACTCCTCTTGTGGAGTTGTCCTCTGGCACTTCTGGATATTGGATAGTAAAAGATCTTTTGCTTAAGAGAGATCTGTACTCTGATCTGAATCGTGGAGTATTAATCTCATATATTCATCATATCTATGTATGATAGCACTTGTCTGTAGTAAATTCCCTGGATCTCGGAGAACATAAGACACATGATCTCAGATAATGTTGGATTTCAACAGCCAACCCAACGCAGATTAAGTATGAGTTTCAGTCTCCTGCTGACTTCAGTGGGGGTTGGTAGATGACTGAAATGAGAAGCTCCAAGCACAATCCAGGACAGCTCTTGGTGTGATTGAGTGTGATCCCTCAGTGGCCAAGCGACAGGTAGATCTGTACATTAGCTTGAACTTCTGCTTCTCCCAGGTGCAGCCATGTACTGCAGTGGTGGAATTCATACTAGCTCTGTTGTTACAAATTAATTGCATAGCCTGAAAAAACCTCATGAATTCTGACTTTTCATCTCTTTAAACCCAAGCCCGTGTAACCCTCCCGCTGAAACTCACAAGACCCAC
Source organism: Phalacrocorax carbo (assembly GCF_963921805.1). Taxonomy (NCBI): domain Eukaryota; kingdom Metazoa; phylum Chordata; class Aves; order Suliformes; family Phalacrocoracidae; genus Phalacrocorax; species Phalacrocorax carbo. The sequence continues at coordinate 7,815,462 of NC_087513.1, read as the reverse complement.
AGATATCCTCAATCTGGAGACAAGCCACCCATGGCTTGTTTGATGGAATGAGAACGACGGCCCCCGAAGCAAAGCTGCTGATGGGGATGCCAAAATCTTGCTCTTTGTCAGAGAGAAGCTAAGCCAAAAGTCAGGTTTCAACCTACTCAGAACTTGGCCAAGCCTTATTATTAATTTGGCTTCCAACACAAGCAGCGCAGCACTGAAATGAAAAACTACCTCAGTGGGTAAACCATTTTCCACATACTCTCAGATTATAGCCAAGGAGGATTAGAGCTGCCCTGGAGTGGGCAGCTTCCCCCGATGTCAGAGCAAAGGCTGGGTCTTCTGGCCCAGCACCGTGAGTGCTGGGGTGGTTCAGTGCAAGAATGAGCAATGTCGTGGGCTCTCCAGGCCCGTCAGCTTGTGCTCCTGAGGCAGCCACAGGAGAGAAGTGGTCACCGAGTCCATCACGCCTGGAGCGAGAAGCTCGCCAGGCTCAGGCACTGTGACTTGTCGTACCCAACACAGTCCTAAATATTTTCACCTAATTTACTGCAAATACAGTTTCACCAATGAACTGGGCAAGGACTTAAACATGCAAACAGAAAAAAAACAGCCTCAAAAGATGAAAAAAAAGGACTTCAAAGCATTAAACTTATATTATTTAAGCTATATGTTTGTGTCAGTCTGAGTCAGTATCCAGCAAACCTTATCTCTGCAGAGTAGAGCCTGATAAAGGTCTAATTGCCTGAGAAATGTACAGCCCTTGGGACTGCAGTGGCAAAAGCAATTTTCTTCTTTACAATGGAGCCTTAATGAAACTCCATCCTGCTTAATGAGAGCACGAAAGTTTAAGGGACAAAGGTAGGGGTGTGGGGCTGGGCTGCCGCCAGCCGGGGGGGGTCTGCGTGGGGTGGCTGGGGTGAGCAAGGGGTGCCTGTGCCATCCCTGCAGGCGTGGGGGGCCCTGATGCGGGTCGTTTGCCTTCCTTCCACCCGCCTCGGGGCAGCATCCCTTCCTTGGTGCTGCCAGTCCTCCTGGGGTGCAACAAGGGCTTCGCTGTGTTGGGCCCCAGCAAAGACAAACTCAGCCCCCAGGGCCACCTCCGCTCGCTGGAGCGAAATCTGGCCGCTTGCTGCTGAAGCACTTGGGGATGAAAGTGCCTGGACTGAGGAGAGGAAAAGTGTTTGCAACAACAGTGTTTCTTTGTTTCAAGTAAAAAAGCCAAATTTAAAGCAGGATACAAAGCTGACCCTGGGGTGAAAGACACCACTGGGCCTCCTCAGAGGCTGCCCTCCCACCCCTGAACCAAACCCAGCAGATCTTTGATGCACTAGCATTGAAAAGTGAGAGAGAGAGCAACACCCCCCCCGCCCCGATATTCTTCCAGGGAGAGAATAAAACAGGAGAAGCAGCAAAGGGTGGTTAATGTGTATTTTGCAGCAGGCATTGGTACAGGACAATTTCCCCATTTCCTTTCTGATTTAGAAATAAAATTTGTATCAACACAGAGATAGTCCTGGAAGAGCTGACAAAGCTCAAAGCTGAGCGAGAGAAATCATGTTCTGGGGCTGGTCAGAGCAACTTTTTCTCCCTGTTGGTTTGTTTTGGGTTTTTTTTAACAATTAAAAAAAGAGGAGTTAACACCTGTGCCTGCTTCACTATGCCATTTTTCAAGTTTGCAGTTGTTCTCAGGGGAATCAAAGTGACAGATTTATGCAAAGCTGCAGTTTGGATCTTTTCTTGCCCTGGAGCAAGGCTTTTATCTGACGCTCTTCTTCTCCCCTTCGTGAGGGGATGGTGAAGAGGAGGAATGCATCACGCTTGAGAAAAGCAAAGAAAAAAAATCTTTCACAGCTGTTCCTAGCAGCTGGGATATATTTAATCAGAACTGGAGATTAACATACATCTCTGTGAAAGAGATATTTTCCTTCCCCGTATGGTTAAGTTATCACCTGTGCAGCAGCCAAGGCTCGGGGCTGAACCTCAGCAGTGAACTCATGGCAAGAGGATGGAGGGGCTGCGAGTGACTTTGTACTCTTATTCCCAGTAACTCCCGCAACGGGATTGCCCTCCAAGTAGTGAGGACAATTGCTTTGGGTGGCCTACATTGTGAAAGCCCCTCCTAAGTGTTTCAGACTCCTGCAAGACCTCAGTCTGTGCCCAGCTCCAGCAAGCCTCTGCACAGCAGGGAATTTAGCAGGGTGACTGCAGAAGGCAGCTCTTCTCTAACTATTGCATTAGAGATGAGAACAGCAAAGGTCTTTCCTGGTATGTCAACATGTGCTATATACACATGGCTATAAATGAGTAATGGTAAATCTTTAGCAGCACAAGAACATCTGCTGTCTCCTAAGCCTTCGTTCAGGGTGGTGAGCCCTGAGCAGCAGGACTGTGCCCTTCTAGAGAGTAGTTATGTTTTATCTTCACTGCTCAGTGCGCAAATGCCCTGAAATCCCCTGTCCTTGAATCATTAAGGATTTGAGAGGCAGAACTATTAACACATACACAGGCTTTCCTGTGATGCTTGATTCCACATTATCTGAGTGCCACAAGGATGTTAATGAATGTGAATTCACAATCCCTTTATGTATTAAGAAGCTGGTACCTATGTGACCTACCAGGCTTGGCTTTTTGGTCCCCAAATCTTACCCTTCCAGTTAATCTCCTCCATCCTCACCTTTCAGCCAGATATGGACATCTTGCCTCTACTCATAGGAACGCAGTCTTCAACACAAGCAAAACAAGACATCGCTGTTTAGCCTTCCCTGGTGAGGAGACCACTGAAATATTTTCCATAGAAACCTACCCAAGATAAACATGCAAAATACAATCTTTCAGCCCAGTTAATGCAATGCAGGGAGGACCCAGGCAGCTTTGCTGGCAAGGAATGTAATCCGGCAAATCATTTGCTCAGGCTGCTGCTGCTGCTGGATTTTCTAGCCTTTACTGGCTCCAACACCACCTGCCTTGTACATGTGTCATCAACCCGTGAAGTGGTGGCCAGGGGACAGCTGTCCTGGCCTTGACATATGACCTGGCGCTGCCTGCTGTGTGTGTGCAAAGGCACCAATCCACTGCGCAGCAGCACAGCAGTCAGCCTCTCCCAGTGGGTTATCAGCAAGTTGCATGGATGCATTTCGCTTAGCAAAGGCAGGTTCAGAGGTAGAGCCATTTCCTCCTTGGCAATGCCGATGGCGTGTGGGAGCCAATGGAGTCGGCAGAAGGGCTAAATTACCAACAGTTACCTGTCAGCAGCATCGCCCTCATCGCTGGCATCCAAGTGAATCCCTCATTAATGTCAGTGGCATTGCTAACCCAGCTCCTGGGGGAAGAAATTCCATAGTCAGGAGGACAGTCTTGCTCAGCAACAAGCCAGCTGGTTGGCATGAGAGGAGGGAGCAGTCTCCAGTGAGGGAGCTGGATCAGAGCCCGTTTCACTACCTTGGCCCCAAGCTTGGGTTAACTCACTGGGCTAAGTGTAGGTCTTTTATACTTTGCTGAGGGCAATTTCTAAAATCCAAATAAACCTGCACAATGGCAGGCAGGATGTGCTTTCAGATCAACTGCTCTGTGAACACAGTGACTGTGTCAAAGACCTGGAAAGCCCTGTTCACAGGCATACCCGAGAAGAACAAGACCTACTCAAGACATAGAAAAATACAGAGCCCATATGCTAATGGAGCAGGTCCTTGGGCCATTTTGTGAGGTTTGTCTAGATGGTTTAATGCCCTTCCAGTGGCAGTTAAAGAGAAACTCACAGCCTGACGGTTGGGGAATAGGTGGTTTGTGGGGAGTGGGCACATCTCATGTGAGGGTTGATGAACATTGGTGGGAAGGCTATCAGCCCTCACTGTCTGGGACACAGCTTATAAAGCCACTTCTAACAAGAAATCCCATCTCTCTCCTTCTCTTGGTACTTCATTTAAATGGCTCAAAAATGGAAGTAGATGTGGGGATGCTCATGAGGCACAAGTGGCGGGTGATGGTGGGGCTGTGGTAGGGAGCAAAGGCAGAGGAAGGAGGGCAGCTCTCCAACTCCAGGCAGGTCAGGGGCATGGGGACCAGCAGAGATGCACAGCATGACATCCATGTTAAGCCCAGCCTTCTGCAGGCCAAGAGGTGATGTGAGCTTGCCAGTGTGAGACTTCTGAGCAAAAGCTGGTTTTATGGAAGGGCTGACAGCTCCTGTGGGGAAAAGCAGGTGCCTCTGATGGTGTCTATAGTGGACACTTGCAGTCGGTGGCCATGTGAAAAAAAAAAAAGGCTTGGGATTCTAGTTGCTCCTTTTTCCTTTCTTGTCCCTGTTTCAGTAGTTTTACCATATAATGTTCAATAAGTTAAATTCCAAACCTCTTAATTCCTTCATCCATTCCTTCTTTGCCTAAAATTTTCCTTGACCAGTGACTTCCTGCGCTGCCCCTTCTCTCCTGTCTTGATTCTTTTCTTGCCTTTCCTCCCAATTCTTCTGCCTTTCCCCCACTGTCTCTGGTTTTCTCTTGGGCTCTGCATCGCTGTGTCTGCCTTATCCCTCATGTTTCCTATTTCCTTCATCTGAGGGGCTTCATGGCGTGCAAGGGCATTTCTCACCTCTGTAGTAGTCTACAGTAATCTAGCCCTCAGTAATCTGTGCTGCCTTGTCCCCCTTTCCCACAAGTCTGCCCCTCCAGATGTGCACGCACATCTGTACAGAAGGTACACGTACTCCCAGATCCAGGAGGCTGGAGTGAAACCCAGCTCAGGGAACTGCCAGCTTCAGTGGGATTCTCCCCTCCAACTTCAGAGCTCCTTGGGTGTTGGATGAGACATGGATGGCAGGCAGTTGTATTCCTTACCACATCCCTGGCAAAAAGTCAGGTACCTCACAGATTAGTGCAGTTTGAAAGAAGAGAAATGTGCTGAAAATTAAGCGTATGTTGTCATACAATGGAAAGTATTTAAGTAAAAGTGCTTTAAATTGCATAAGTGTTTTATAAGAGAACTGTCATATACCATGAGACAACTTTACTGGAAAGAACATCTGTAATGAGAAACAAATCACACTGACCTTTGCTATAGGGCTAGAAAGCAAGTTTCTTTGGGATTGTGGAGACTCATTCGCCCTCCAGCAGTGGAAGAATTAAAATGTTATGTTTAACATGAATAGAAGAGGTTTAATCCCAAATCCTCATGTGAGAGCACTCTGTGTTCTCTTAAAAGTTCAGTAATTCCATAAGCAAGATGGACAGTTGGGTTATTTTAGGCTCAGCGAAAGCAGGGGAGGGACAGAAGGGACATCAAAGGGAATTAACTCAGCAGAGTAAGAACCCAGTTGTGAAAACTGAATGGCGTGTGAGTTCAATTGCATTGACTATACGTGGTGCCAAGGTCTCTCATTATAAGATGCCTTTCTCCCCTTTTCATTTTATCCAGGCAAACTGCAAGAAGAAAGGTTGGTCTGTGTGGGACTATACCAAGCCAGGGCCACGCCACGTCCTGGACACGCATGCCTGTTCCTGCTCAGTCAGCAATAGCATGAGAGTCATGATTCTCATTACCATATGGGCTCTACACAAGATCCTCTGAGGCCAGATGCTGGTTTCTGAGTGATGAAGGAGAGGAAAGCTGGTTCCTGCAGACTGGAAGGCTGCACAGGGCGAGATGTTGTCTCTGACAACCTGCCCCTGCTGGATCCACCTGCACATCATCTCTGCACTCGGCAAAGACAGAGCAGGCTTTGGTTTGGGAGAGTCTTGGCCCTTTTGAAAGGCAACCCTTCCCCAGCTCAGATTTGTCCTGCTGCTTTTCTGCTGGGGACACAGAGAGAAGTCAGCCTGGGCAATCTGGTACCATTTAGCAGCACTGTTTAGAAAAAAAACCAACATGTTAAATACGTTACCTCCAGCTGTGATTAAAAAAATCAAACAGATTCAATTCTTTGAAAACACAGGAGGGACAGGATACAAATCCAGAAGACTTGAGCTATTAAAGCAAAGGCAAAACATTTCACATCTCCATCTTTTTATTTCCAGACAAGATGCCAAAGCCCTACAACATCACTGCTGCATTAGAACTCAGACATGTACATCATCACTTTCTTCACCACTCCCCTGTGATCCTGTAGCTGAAGAGTCCCAGTGTGAGTGACTGGATGCAGGAGGGACGATTGCTCTGGACCAAAATCAGGCCAGAATTGCCTTCACTTGAATGAGCTAGGTTTGAAATGCAAACTTTGCTAATACAATTTTTCATCAGGAGTGACCAATGGAAATTGCTGCAGAGTTGTGAAATGCTGCCTAGCAGAATAATGGTGGTTCTTGGACGAAGGAGCAGAAAACCAAATAGGAGTGGTGGTGCTACCCTCTTCCTGCCTTTTTGGGAACCAGTCTCTACAACCCAATGTTCACCTCTGGTCTCTGCAGGAGAAAAGGATGTTGAAAATCTGAGGCAATCAAGCTACAATAATGACTGATAATCTGGTCATCCTGCCACTGAGTAAAAGAAACTGTATTCAGTTTATTTAAGGGAGTGTTTGATTAGTGGATTATAAATGCCAAAACTGGGTGAGGATTTCTAATAAGAGGGGGTTTTCTGGGCAGCGGACAACAGCACAACATGATCCCACGGCTGGAAGCTGAAGCTAGGCAAACCTAGAATGGGAAAAAGCACAAGATTTTAGCATTGGAATAACTCACCAAAGGATGATGTTGCTTCTCTGCCATCTCAGATTTTAAAGTGAGGGTTGGATGTCTTTCTTCTGCTTTCTTCTTTTAAATTCAGTTATGATCTTGACACAGGAGTTCCTGGGTGACATCTTCTAGCCAGTGTAGTCAGACTAGACTTTCCTAATGGTGTCCCTGCCTTTAAAACCTCTGATTTATAAGACGTGCATTTACCTGGACCAGGGTTCACCCCAGGAACAGGGGAATTAGACATCTTTATTATTCCTCCACAGCTGTGGGAATGATATTTTTAGATATTTTTCCCATCGCCAGTGGTGTCAGTGGTATGTGTTATGCAGATGTGTGTCTACTGGGAGCTACGCTCAGACAGCGCATTTCACATTGATTTATGAACACACTTCTGGGCACAGCAACTTCTGGCCTCCACTGACTTGGGCTGGAATCAGCTTGCACGTTGTTGCTATTCTTATTCTTGGATCTGCAGTCATGGCTCAAGAACCAGATCCTGTGGAAACGCAGAGCTGAAGAGGTCCTTGCCTCAGAGCTCATTTGTAAGAACCTGGCATGAAGCAAGGGATTGATGCGGGTAGCCAAGGGAGACCAGGGGAAAGGTGGGTGGGGAACGTGATCAGCAGTGATGGGCTAGAAAAACAGTGTGTAGCAACAGGTTGGGTGGACAATGGTGGGCAAAGGCTGGATCTGCCCAGAAGAAGATGCTGCAGGACTCAAAATGTGAGAGGAAAGAGCCTGCACAGCATCTTCATTGTGTAAATGATAGGAAAGGCCATGTCTGGGAGAAGCTGTGGAGGAAGTGTCTACACAACCTTGAGAATAAAGAGGAAAGTCTAGAGTGAGGATGACATCCAGGTTGTAAGCTCAAGTGATGGATAAGAGGGGGTGATAGTGCCAGTGATTGTAAAAGGGAGAAAGGGAAACTTGGAATGAGAGTAACAGTTCCTCTTCAGCCACAATGGGTCTGAGATGAGGGCCAGATGGCCCCAGATGTTAGAGAGCCAGGCTGAGATGGGGGTTTGGATAGGAGGACACAGGCTAACCAGACAGTGGTCCACGCCCAAAGAAAATAACATTTAAATTGGTGACATTTGTCAGAGATTAGGGCAGAGGGAGAGGAGAGCAAGTGGGCACAGTAAGGGCAGGATGGGGAAGCTGGACAGTGGGAAAGGGTAAAGGCCAAAGGGGCCAAGAAAGGGCAGAAAGATACAATGAAGGTGTAGGCAAAGATCTTCATTCACACCTGCTCTTTGGTCCTTCTACTCACTTTTCCATTAAAATTCTAAATGGTATTACAGAAAGTCTTTTTACTGCTGTGCATAAAGTGAATCTTTGCAAACTCTTTGAGACAGCAGTGTATTCCTGGCTGATCCTCAAAGACAGATCCTCTTTCTTCATGGTGTTGATTACTCTTCAAAAGAAAGATACATAAAGAACTACAGGGAACTTTGGCCAGGGAATATGTTGGATTGGGTTGTTTTTTTTTTTAATAGGAATCTCCCAGCCCAGACATTGGTGTAAAAATACTTAAATATGATGGACCAAATGTCAAACTATAAGAAGAATTACTCAGATTAGAGAAGTATGGAGAGAAGAAGGTAATGAAAACATCTCTTACTGTGGGGACACTAACACAGCCAAATATTCATCTTTGTAGGTTGCCCAGTTTTAAGAGGTGTGGGCAGGGGAAAAGAAATCTGGGTTTGATATTTTGTACCCTGGACTACAAAGGAATCATTGCAGATATATAAATGAAAGACAGCTGGGCTGAGGTTTCAGATCACCTACAACCATCAGAAAGGGAGCCAGACTCCAAGCACTGTGCTCTCTTGTTTGATACCTGGACCAACACTCAACGCTGTCAATACTTTAAAGGCAAAGAGAGAGACAGAGCAGAGCTATGTTTTATCAAAAGGCTTAAATCACCTGCCTCGCCACAGAAACAGCAAAGAAAATGACACAGCCCAGAGGGAGAAACCTTTGGTTCGAATATCTGTAAAGATGCGTGGAAGAAAAGGAAGGGCTCCTGCCTGAGAAAACACATGCCTGTCTCAAAGTCTACAAGACTATCTAAACGGAGGAAGTGAATGAATGACCGTGGCACATGCATGAGTGGCTGAAAGCACAGCCTCAGCGGTAATTGGCTCTATTGTTGCTCCTCTGATTAGGTGGTTTTGGCTATAGCACTCGTCAGAGCCACGCTCAGTTCACAGCACAAGAGTATTCATGCTGCACTGAAGAACGTCTCAGATCAGCCAGTGGATCCCTGCGGAGAAACAGCAAACACAGATCTGAAGGATGCGGTCTCCAGGGAGGGTTTCTAAATCCTTACATCATGTCACTAATTCCTTGTTTTCCAGAGCTGGAAGAGAAAGGACTCCTGGAATGGATTCAGATGCTCCTGCTACTTTTCACTACCTCAGAAAAGAAGGAAGAGAGAAGAAAATTGATGGTGCTTCTGTGGAGAGAAATTTAAGAGCAAAATCACATTAATCGCTGTGATCTGAATGTAGATGGTTCTAATTCTTTACTAAAATACTGATCTGGAAGTTGCTAATGAACTCAAACAGAAAATATCCCAAGTGACCAGTGTGTTGGGGTGGGAAGGAAAGGTTACACACTGATGACTCTCTGGAGAGCCTCCTGACGGGGGTCTCAGCTGGGGACGTCTCGCAGAGGGCATGGGAGAAGACGAGTCACCCTGAGCCCTTACAATAGCACTGGGCACAGCATCAGCAAACATAAATGAAAGAGAACAAGGAAATCAGGCACTTTCAAGTGAGAGCTATTATTATTTTTATGTGAAGACTTGCATACCTACTGCGTCTGCTCCAGAGTTATGGCCAAGACCTCCTTTCAGCTCATTCAGCTCTGAAGTCAGCTCCATGGACTCCCACTGTATCCTCAAAACACTGACACGACCACTCTGCAGGATGATAGAGAGATTCCAAAGAACATTAATTACTTGCTTCCACACGCCGGTAATCACCACCAAAAAGTGTGTTGGAGAGCATCACCCAGAGCCAGCATATGCCAGCAAATGCTGTTGTGTTTTCTGAGATGACTCACTGATTCAAACACTCTCGCCAAATAAGAGCAGTTTAATTTAGACCATTAATGGTAGCATTAAGGAAAGACACATCCATATTTTGCATGTGAGCTGCCTGTGTCCCTCCCTTTCTCACCCCATCCTCCTTCCCAGCTGCCACGTGGTGTCTAACTGAAATGTGAGGAATAGCAGAACAAATCACAGCTTAGATTAGATATTTCCACAGTGGTTTGAGGACAGTTGACCATTACTCCCTTGCAACACACAGTAAATAGAGATGAAGCTTAAATATGAGGCTCTTCTACCCAGAAGACACCAATCTCGTACGTATACACAGAAGAAACAGCAATTGCGTTTCACACAGGTTAAGAATTTGTTTCCCAGGAGAAAACCAACCAATCTATGGTTACAAACATCTCCTCAGCTTCGCAGGGCTCTATGTCCTCAGCAGCAGTGCTGGAGCAGTAACATACCTGTCGGTTGCTGCTCACACCTAACATGAGATTCACGTTGCTGAAGCCACCAGGCTCTGATGCCAGTTGTACCACTTGGAGAGACCATGGAAAGACATGAAGAGACTTCTCTCTTTGCTGTGCGGGTGCCAGAGCAGCGGCACAGACTGCCCAGAGAGGCTGTGGAGTCCCTTCCCTGGAGACATTCAAACCCTGCCTGGACACGTTCCTGTGCCCCTGTTCTGGGTGTGCCTGCTCAAGGAGGGGGGTTGGACAAGAGGGTCTCCAGAGGTCCCTTCCAACCCCTGCCGTTCTGTCATTCTGTGAGACCACCTTGGATGGGCTGAATGTCCCTCCCATCACTTGCAGCACCTCTGTTCTTCTTCACATGACCCCCATATCTTTGCCTATGTCCTGAAGCACTGTTTCTCAACAGAAGCCTATGAGGTTCGTACCAAGGCCTCCATACATGGATTCCACAAAATGCCTCCAGAACTGCCCCAGCCTTGTCTGAAGTCAACAACAGCCTCACTTCTTTGTTTTCCTCCTTAGTTCTTACTTTTATATGTAAAAACTACTGAATGAGGCTCTGAAACCTTCTCTACTGCAGTTTAGTCCCTTCAGTTTCCAAATCAAAAGCAGATTTTCCTGATGGCTAACATTAAAAAAAATTGAGCTTGTTGGTCTGTTGGGATTTCCTGATTTCCTGACGATATTTTCTTAAAAAAAAAAAAAAAAATCTTTTCAGGAATGTCCTTTAAGCTTTTTTCCCTGAAAGTTGTGAAGCAATTTGTTGATCTTCAAGAAACAGATTCTAATCAAAGTCTGTTTCTGTTTTAGCAAGAACCAACTTTGCTGTTCTTGTGTAAAGCTATGCTGAAATACATTGTGGGACCATGTCATCATGAAATATGAATATTACCTTTGTTAAAGTCTTCAGCCCATTTTCTGCACACAGCTGAGTCTGATGAAACTATTCCAGAGGGAGACACTTGTCACAGAATAAGTCTTGTCTCACTGTCATGAACTTGGCTCAACATTATTTAACTGATGATTCATTATTTTGCACAGTATTTTGAACTGCAGTCATGCATGAGGACCCCCCTATACCGGGCACAGCACAAACATGGAACAAAAAGGCACCTTCTGCTTCCAAGAGCTCCGAGTCCTTGTAGACGACTGGAGAGACAGATGGAGACGGACAGACATACAGACAGGCAGAGGATGAGATTAAAGGAAGCAGCCGGGACATGCTGTCAAACTTTTAGTGACCATCACAGCTAGGGAGGCATTTAAGTAGGACCATGTCTCCATGATTCTTACAAAAGTTTTTAAGGGTCCCATGCCCATTCCTGACTCCATTATCCCCAGTGAGATCGGATGTGGGAAAAAGAGAATACTGAAATGGAAAGAGGCTATTTCAGGCTGTGAGTGGTGCGGGGCCCCCGGAGATCCTCGGGAGAAGCTCCACAGCAGTTCATATGTGGGGAGAGGGTCAGTCTCTGAGCCATCTGCCAAAAAGCTGGGGAAGCCCGAAGCTGCCTCAGCCAGCTCCAGGAGGAAACGGTGGGAAGCAAAAATACATTGAGAGCTGGCTTTGTATTTTTACCTTGCTCACCAGATGCATTTTGAAAAACGGTTGCACGCTGCTAGGAAGAGCTGCTCTCCTCCACTTGCAAGTTTTTCTCCATCTTCATCTGAAGTGGGAGAAGTGGGTGACCAGGGTTGCAAGCTTTCCCTCCCTACACATCTTCGGTTTCCCAGGCTTTTCTTTCCCAGCAGGAGCTGTGCACAGTCCCCTGCTCCACTGGGACCCTCACACTTCCAGCACCCTGTGAGCCACCCCTTCACCCCTCAAAGCCCTGGGTGCCGCCAGTGCCCACCCCAGGGCCAGGGGACGCCTGGCAGCAGCTGCCCCCAGCCCCCGGGCGTGCCTGCCCTTCGCATCCCTGCTCTGTTACATCTTGCCTCTTCGCGGTGTCTGTCCCGTCCACCTCTTCCCTTTGCATTCCTCCTCTTTGCGACTCTGCCTTTGCATCCCTCCCCTTCGTATCCCTCCCTTTTCACCTCCCCCTTTGCACCTCTCTCTTTTACATCCCTCCCCTTTGCCTCTCTGCCCCCTTCGCATCTCTGCCTTTTCCCATCCCTCCCCTTTGCATCTCTGCTCCTCGCATCTCTGCCCCTGTGCACCCCCTGCCCCTCTGCCCCTCGACCCTTTGCATCTTCGCCCCTTCGCACCCCTGCCTGCTGGGATCTCAACCCTTTGGGTATCTGGCACCCTCCGCTCGCCCCCCCTCCCCTCCCCTTTGCACCCCCGCCCTTTCGCTTCCCTGCCCCTTCGCATCTCCGCCTGCCTGCCTCCCTGCCTCCTCCACCCCGGCCCTCCTGCACCTCTCCCCCAGCGCCCCCGTCCCCCGCAGCCTCCGGGGCAGCCCGCAGCGCCTCCGGCCCGTCCCGCGTGCGTGTGCCCCCCCCCCCGCTCCCCGCCGCCTTCAGCTCCCCCCAGGGTCCCCCTGCCCTGCCCGCCCGCCCGCCCCCGGCCCGGCCGCGGAGCCGCCCGCGATGCCGCCCCCGCCGCGGCTGCTGCCGCTGCTGGTGCTGGGGCTGGGGCTGGGGGCGCGGGCGGGCGGCGGGGGGGGCTGCCAGCTGCCGGCCGAGTGGCGCCCGCTCAGCGAGGGCTGCCGCGCCGAGCTGGCGGCGATCATCGTCTACGCTCGGGTGCTGGCGCTGCACCCCGACACCTACGGCGCCTACAACTACCTGCCCTGGCAGAGGGGCCCCCCCGGCGGCCCCCAGCAGGGAGCGGGGGGGCTCTTTTATTCGGCCGAGATCGAGCTGCTGTGCGACCAGGCGTGGGGCAGCATGCTGGAGGTGCCCGCCGGCTCCCGCCTCAACCTCACCGGCCTCGGCTACTTCTCCTGCCACTCGCATACCGTCATGCAGGGCTACGCTTATTTCTTCTTCCTCCGGTGAGTCCCGGGGTGGGGGGGTCGGTGTCCCGGCTCCGGGGCACCCCCGCGGGCGGGGGGATGCGCCCCGCTCCGTCCCCGCAGCGCCTCCTCCCTCGCGCGTCCCCGCATGGTTTCATGGGGGGGGGGGGGGAAACCCCCACCCCGAACCCATAATATTCCAGCATTGCGGGGAGCAGATGTCCGGGGAGCCGCTGCTGAGCAGCTCCTGGGTGCTGCTGCTTTTGTCTTTACGGTGGGACGGTGACGGCGCTGGAGAGGGGCCAGCGAAGTTTGGCATGGGAGTTAAAAACCCATCCCCAAATACTCACCCTTCAGCGTTCTCTCGGCTCTCCCGAGTCCCAACCAAATCCTGACTTTGGGGTCACTGAAAGAATAAGAAAATAAACCACAGTGCGGGAGCAGAGCCATTGCCGTGACCTTTCAGTCCAAGAGAATTTGCAAAACACTAGCCAGTGGCTTGTTTTGAAATACTTGGTGTATTCTTACACTGGGCGCGTAGCAAAACACGGTTTGATGCAGTCTAGTGCTTAGCCTGTAGCAAGATCTTTAAACATGTCTTACACAAGTTATTTATTGACTGTTTGAAGGAGTACTTAAACTCCAGGATCAAGGGCAAAGCGATGCAAATTCAGGAGGAACCGTGGGCCAAAATACAGATCTGCCTCATTCATGGGGGTTCATTGATGTCTGCAGGGTGGTACGAGCCTGTTAGGTCCTCACTGCTGCTGCCTGGTCCAGTCCTCCACAGTGCAAATTGCCATCTTGGCAACTAAATGCCAGGAGATCTGCGTGCCACGTGCCGGCTAAAAGTCTGCCTGTGTGGCTTTGGTGGTGCTTGTTGAGCCAGGGTGAAGTACGACGGGTGATTTCTGCGTGAGAGAAAGCGCCATTCAGCCTCACGGCTGGCTGCCCGTGCAATTTGTGTTTCAGAATGGATGAGAACTACATCCTCCTGCCCCACGGAGTCAACTTCCAGGAGGCGATTTTCCCGGACACCCAGGAAAACAGAAGAATGTTTGCCAGCCTTTTCCAGTTTTCTAACTGCTCGCAGGCGCAGCACGTGTTGAGCTTCTCCAGTGACTGGGAGATTCAAGAGGACAACCGGGTAAGGGGTTTATTCGCTCTCCAGTGCTTGTTTTCTAAGTGGGCACAGGCATTCCCGGGTCAGCTGCAAACATATGTATATAAATGCAGAGCAGCAAGTCCCTGATTTTCCGGGTCCTTTGGTGGTATCGGTGGCAAAATAACACACTGGTGGGGTGATGTTAAACTCTCTTTTTCAAAGCTGACCTTGGTTTTAGCTCTGCAGCTTCCCGTGGACCTGAGCAAAGCTTAGTATCAACCGGTTCGTGAGCAATAGGTTGGAAACCAGTATTGCTTGCGATCCTGCCCTACTCCGCTCAGGCTGTTCCTGGGTTTGCTGTCTCTAGACCCCATACTTTAACTTCATCTGAAATGTCCAGGAGCAGAGCTTTGCTTTTTTACTTCTGTGTTCATCTCATGTAGCAAGAGCTGTGCCTGGACCATGACAGACTTTAAGAGATTATTCTTGCCTAACTCCCACAACAGTGTGAACATCTACTTCTGAACTAATCACCCTAAGCTGTCTTTGTAGCAGCTGGGGAAAAATAGACTCTTGAGGGTACAGTTCATCTGAGTGATGAGGGCATGGTTCATCTGAGCGACACCAGCACCTACTTCTGAACAAGGTGAATGAAATGCCTCTTTCTCCTCTCAAGGGAGGCCACAGCAAGCAGTCCACCCTCTAGGCAATCCTCCCTTAAGAAAACACATATTTAGGATGGACAGTCCAACGACGCCTGTTGTTAGTGGCTTCTGAGCCCCTTTATGGGGCTGTAGCCCGTGTAATAAATGCAGGATTTTAATAAATACTTCCTTGGCAGAGAGGAGCAACCTGCAGTTATGGGTGTGCATATTCTGGATGTGCATATACATTTGCATAAGTGGAACTTGGAGAGCTGTTTTAGTGCCAAACCTTGTTTTATGAGGCTAGTGGTTTCCACTGGTAGCTGAGAACATTTTAAACATCTCTTTAGGTCAGGATGGACAGGACATGTGTCATCGCTTGCTTCTTCTGTGGATTCATCCGAGGCACAATATTTATGTACAGCAGCAGATGCACTACTGGCTTGTTTGGGAGATGGATGGAGGGAGCTCGGTAGCCGGCTGAGCCCTTTCCCTTCACCAGCTGGCCGACTGCCAGCGTACAAAGTTTGAGCTGCTGCGTGGCCGCCTGGCCAGTGACACAGCCCCGCTCCTTGGGATGCCCTGTGAGCAAGTGTTTTCCCACTGCTGATATTTTGGGGATGGAGCACGGAATGGTGATGTTCAAATACGTATTTGAGGATAGCAGCAGGAATTGATATCTAAGAGAAAATTAATTATCTTACAACTAGACTGCAGAGCCGTAACCCTGGCTGGGCAAGAACAAGGAGGTGTAGAGCCCCAGTCCCAGCCCTGCCTCCTCCCTGCCAGCCTGCAGGCTCCCCAGTGCCCCAAGCAACGTATTTGGCAAACAAAGGCATTGCCTCTGCCAAATAACAGATTTTACTCCGGGGGAGCAAGGTGGCATTGGGGGACCACCAGATCCAACCCCTGGTGTCTGCTTGTGATGCCTCTGCACTGTTTATTTAGCTGAGCTGAGCTAAATATAGGGGATCTTGATGGGTTGGTGCTCGTTTATGCCAGCAGTGAATCTCGCCGGTTAGCTCTAATGGAAATCACAGGGCAGAAACCTGCAGAGTAAGTTGGGGCAACCAAAAGCATATGTATCAGAAGTGCATTTCAGCTGTTGCACTCTTTGACCCCATGCAGCTGTGAGCAGATTAAGGGGGGATTAAAGCTGCTGGTCACACAGACCAGGGCTGGGGACTTTACATACTTCAACACCCACCCGTCGAGTGAATAAATTCAGTGCAACTGACGGACACTTTGTCTCCCCTTCATAATGAAAAGTAAAAGCTTCCTCTGCACCAGTTAAAAATAGTTTGGGCTGACTGTGCTCCCATTCAGCTCCTGCATCTGTGTTTGCCCAGCCGAGCACCGGCTCCTGGCGCCTGCGTGCCCCAGCCTGGGAAGAGGATGGTGTTTCTGGCTGCCATGGTATTAGGAATTTGTTCCCCAGCTCTTCCCAATGTATGTGCCCATGTCCAGGGTGAAGCTTTTTTCAGTGTTTTGCTCCTCTCTTTGCCTTGTCACATCCGATGGTGACTTTCCCAATTGCCACTCCACTGTGCCTGTTCACATCCCATCCCAGTGCGAACAGTTTGCTTTTCCAGATGTGGTCGGTTGAGCTGTCTCATGCTGGCTCCTGAGCTGAAACCTGTGGCGTGTGCTGCTTTTGTGGCACAGAAAGTGAGCATTGCTCGGAGCATTATTCTTGAAGCTTTTTGGAGAAGCGGCTCTTAGGGAGCCTGGTGACATCTGCAACACTGTAAAGCTGTAAACAATCTAGGCAGAGAGGAAGGGGTCTTCTGATAAGGCTTACACTGCAGTGAGGAGTCAGGGGTCTCACTAGCTGCTGCGTACTGACATAAATTGATAGCTAAAATCCATCATGGGTGCTTTGTGCAGCCAGAGGGAGGAGATGGAGACGCTGAGATCCTCAGAGCAGAAGGCAGCTGAGGTGAGGGTCTGGTGCCAGGAGGTAGTAGCTAAAGTTCTGCCTCCCGGTCTTGGGACAGCTGTGTGCAGTGGCATCTTAAAAAGTGGCTCTGTCAAAAAGCCATGTGCCCAAGTAGGTTCGGAATAAAGGAGTTATGAAATCTCCTGTTTACAGCTGGATCCCATACTCCAAAAAACTTTTGGAATCCCTGTATTTGTTTATAGACCTGTGCCCTACTCCTGATCTGTTTCTGGGTTGGACATTTTAAGAGAGAATTTGGCGCTGGAAGCATGTGCAGTTGCAATTAATAATTCATGTTTGTAGCTCTGGAGTGCTCAGCCAGAAGATGAGAGTCTCGTGATGGGTGAACGTCTTTTGCCTCATGTAGTGCTGCTCCCAGCGAGAGATCCCTTCTGGGGGGTGTGCCTGAGCCAGCCACGGAGAGGGGGACCCAAAGGTGACCGCTGACATGCCGTCCTACTCATCCTCTTCCCTCTGCCATGCTTCTTTCATACAGGCAGCCTCGTCTGGGCTGTCCCATGGGGTGAAACAAGGAAAAGCCTCATGGCTCCTTCTCTTCCACCAGCAAACGTCTGATTATGCAAAGGAGAGAAAAGAGATGTGCAGGAACTTCTCAATGCACTGGAGTGCACAACCTGCCTTTTCTATCACAGGAAAACCCTTTTAATTTTTGGAAAGCCCCATGGTGCATGGTGAAAGGAGGCCAGACCCAAGGCGCATCGTGTTGGGGATAATATATTCCTCATACTGGGTCTGCTGCTGTTGCTGGAAGCTAATTCCAGCTGTGTTTTTAAGCCCCTTGCCATCTGGGCTGAGGGCCAGACACTGCTTTCCATAGTTTTCCAATAACCCCACAGTCTCATAAATTCACTCAGGTGCTTGTTCTGGCCACTCTGGAGAGCAACGGTAGCTCCGGCTGGTGTTTCTTTAGGCACTTGCATTTCAGCTTCCAGGTTTGCAGAGGCAGGAATTAATTGGGCTCTACCCTGACATTTAACACAGCCCCTTAGTGATGTTTGCAGATCTCCTGCTTTCCTCCAGCTCTCTGTGGTTTCTGCAAGGTTGTTGCTAAAATTCTGCATTCCCACCAGGCTTGGGGTTGGAGCTGGGTTTATAACGAGTGGCTGCAACTTCTCGCAGAGGGAGGGCTTCCTTCTTGCAGCACATTGCAGGTAGCTGGGTCCCAGGCTTGACGCAGCCCCAGAGCTGATGTTGGTGCAGATAATAACACAGCAACACTCCTTTTTCCATTTCAGAGTTACAGGTTTAGTCGATTCTTCCCACCCTCCGCCCCTAGGAGAAATGCAGTATTCACCTATCCAGGGAATCTTGCAGTCAGAGCAGTTTCTTTTAATAAGGCGCTTTTATTAAAGAAAGGAACAATTAAGAAGTAATAAAAACCTAATTAAAATTCTTAAAAGCTCCATGGTTTTGCCCAAGTCTCATGTTGACCCCCTGAGGGAAGACCCGCAGACGTATCAAAGAGTTTGTGAAGCCTGACAGCCTCCTACAGGCATGCCAGGCTGGCCTGCTCCGGCTGGCGTGCAACCTCCGTGTCACCCCCGCCTCGGGAAACCACCCCAGACACCTCTTTACCTTTACCCCTGCTTCCCTCAGTGCCCCTAAAATTGCTCACAAACCCCTGCGTGCGCTCAGTTCTTCTCCAGTGCAGCTGGTGTTTCACTACTGACAGGTTTAGGGAGCAGCCTTGCAACCTTTTCTTGCTCTAAAGGACTCTGAGGGTTCAGACTGTTTTTGGGAGATGGGGATGAGCATTTGGCAGTGCAGCCAGCGCCCTCCTCCAGGGGTGGAGAGGGGGAACGGGAGAATCCTGAGGGCCTGGAGAGCATCTGTATATGCCAATGCCTCTTTCTCACGACAAATTTTTCTTACAGCTAAGTGCTAAATTATACTTTTCTACACTGGGGGGGTTGAATTCTGCTTGCTCAAGCTGGGAGGTGGGAATTGTCGCTGCAGTTTCCCCCCTCAACCAGTGCCTGCTGCTAAGCCTGGGGGTGATGCAGTGGGTTGGGATTGAAATCTTGCTCCCCTGCAGAGTTTTACCATTTTAGTGCAAATCTAGAGCCTGTCATTTCTCCTGACTTGGCGTTCTGCAGGGCGGTGCGATCTTGTAAATAAAACCTCGTTGCTTTGTCTGCACACGAGAGATTACACCGAAGTGGCTCGAGGTCTGATGATAATAAGGTCTATAGAAGTGTCTAACACCGCTTGTTGTTATTTAATATTCAGAGGGGTTTTAACTCCTGGTTTTGTCAACAGGTTGTTAGGGAAACATGGTCTTTTGGCCTCCGTTCCAGCTTGCTGTGAGCTGCAGAGGTGCTCACGATCTGAGGCCGTGCAGTGCTTCTTTTACAGGGCACCTTCTTCCTCTTTCTTCATGTGGAAGAGCTGCAAAATGAGCCCGTGTGCATCATAACGAAGGAATTAACAGCAGCGTGTCAAAATGATCATGAGCAACTCTGAGAGCACCAGCACTGTGATAAAACCCACGGAAATTAAGGAGCCCAGTAACTTCAGTTAAGCTTGGCGAGATTGCAGGGGGAGATTATATCTTTTATCAAGCCTCTCTTCCTCTCTCTGCATTGCCTCTCCTCCTCTCAAACACCAGAGCACAGCCATGATGTTACTTCAATTGATTTAAATGAACCAACTTGCGTTCTGAGAGACCTCCAGAGATTTATCTGGGTGATAATGAACATTTTATGAGAGTAGTCAGTGCCCCAGATGAAAAGTAAGGTAATTAGTGGGTTAGCAGGGCAGTGTACAAGTATCTGCTTAGCATCTTTGGGCCTGGGTCCTCTTCTCCAGTGGCATTTTGGCTGCTGTAACAACCTGATGACCTGATTAGGACACCTGCAAGGATTTGGAGCAGCTGAAAAGGGAACCACATAAGAAAAGCAATGTAATTGCAAAAATGGCCTTGCCTTTATTATGCAAAGTAAAAATTAAATTAAATGGCATTCTTCCTCTGCGGAAGTACAGGAAATAGTTTCAGAGCTATTTGTATTTTAGCAATGACTGTGTGCATAAACTGGGAGCCGCTGGGTCAGATCATTCCCTGAATCCATCTGTGGGCAGCAGCACATTTGCTCAGCAATGGCCCCAGCCTGTCTCTTCCCTGATACTCTCAACTGGGCGGATGGTAGCGGGTCTCATTCAGCAACACTTCACGGCACCACGAGGGCTTAAATCACAGAGAAATAGCTGCTTACTCAAAAGCTTTTTGGGCTACCAGAGAAGGGCTTGCTCACAGGACGTTTGCCGTGGGGGCTTGCTTTGATCCCTCTCCACAGGCAATGTGCCTCCAGAGAAGGGAAAAGAAGAAGGAAAGTCGGGTAAGCCCCATAATTTTTCTGACTGCCCTGGTTTTGAGTCTGGACAGTGATTAAACAGTATCATGGCGGGATACCTGCTGGAGAGATGCCTGTGGCATCTCTGGAGAGAGCCTGAGCTGCCTTGGACGCAGGGACCAGAGCTCTTACTGCTGTGGAAGGCTGAGAATGGAGGCCCATCAGAAGGATGAGATGGACATCAGTGATGCTGAAGGTGGCTCTGCAACATGAATCATGCAAAGCCTGGCCACTAGAAGAAATAGGTGATAACTGTAATGGATTTCAGCTGAAATTTTGTCCACGCTGTCTGCCGAGACAAAATGAAAAGGCAGTTTGTTTTTTCTCTTTTAAAAGTTATGCGCTTCTCTTGAGGAGTTCCCTCTTTGCTCCGAGTGCTGGGAGAGGAATAGCAGGACTGGAAGATGCCAGTTGGGGAGTCCAGAGACAACACTTTTAGAGGAAGGACTGGTCTGGAAATGAGCAGGCAGCAGCCTGGCTTGGTTAAGGTAGTTTTCTTTAATTCCCATGTACCAGCCTTTTGTGTTTGCTTGTGGCATGAGCCAAATAAAGGATCCTCCCTCTCTGGTGCCAAGACACTAGGGAAATAGAAAATATTCTCAGTTCAAAACACTGCTATATGGCAAAGGCAGGGCAAAAAGACCTTGAAATAGCTCAAAGTAAGGTCCAACATCTAGAGGTTTGAAAATCTTGTTTTACATTCTGTTTCTTGCCCTGCCATTTGTTCGAAGAGTTGTTGCTCCATTAGCTTAATAGTATGACAGAAAGCGTACATCGCTTCTGGGCTGTTTTAATAGTGATTTACAGCGCTTTTGTTTCCCTCACAGTAACCCACCCAGAGCATACCCCCTGCCTGCGATCTGTGTTTAATTTGAATACATGTAAGCAATATTAAATGAAATGGAGAACGGCTGACAAGTGTCTGGGGTGAGGGGAGACCACGAGACACATGATACATTTGGGTAACATCCCTGAGAGTCTTTTGGCACAGAAATGGCGTTGTCTCATTTCCAAATCTTCCCACCCAGGCTGTGGTAGGGGACTCTTAAAGGTCTGATTGGCATCTCCCTATCAGTTTTCTGTCTTCCCACATGCACACAGGCTGCTAAAATACAGAATAAAAGATCATAGAGAAGTTCAAAATAGTCTTATCCATGGGATGTTTCCATTGCATATGGCCTTTCTTATATTTATAGCACACAGTGTTCTGAGTACTTCCCAGGAGGGAAATGGGGAAATTTCTCCATTTTTAGGTTGTCTCTTAGAGGCACCTCATTTCTGTATCAGGAGGCAGGTTGGCTGACTGCCATATACAATGCTGGAGGGTTGACCTGAGGTTTCACGGGGGCCTTGAATTTAATGTCAATTGTGAACAGTCTGAATTTGGTGTTGAATAAGGAGTTTTTCTCCACCCACCTGAATTGCCCCCACTGGCAGCCTTGACCAGTGGGGAGCTGCCAAGGTGAGACCCCCAGTTTGCGCCCTCCTGGTATGAACACAGGTGCAGGACGAGGTGGGGGGAGTCCCAGATTAGTGTCCCAGCTCCTGCAGAATGAGTCTGGACCAACTTGCTCCAGATTACTCCAGAGCACAGCTCTCTCTGACTATATCTGAGGCACATCCAAGTAAATGATATCCTTAAAAATATCTGGTTTCCAGCCTGCTAAGCAAGGAAGTGCCTAGACAGCCTTGGGTATGTGTGTGTATGTACATTGCTGCCTCTTCCAAAGGGCGAAAAGGCAATCCTTCCAGGAATTGGCAATGAACAAAGACCCTCATGGCTCCAGGCTGCTTTTAATTATCCAGAGCCTCATTTTAAAGTAGTTCTGCCAAATGCACTAAATTGTTACGGATTTCATGGCATGAGGCTATCCGCTGCTGTGCATGAACTTGGTGGTGAGCAGGCATCTGACCGTGGCCTCAGGACACCTTTTTGTCTCTCCACTGGCTTCCTCCATTGCCACAGGGGTGGCAAACTGCTGGTGGCCACAGAGGCGTTTGGTGGTTGTGGGCTGAGCTCTGCACGCTGAAAGACACAAAGATGGGGCTGAAGGGACCCTGTTGTCCCTTCTGTGTTTCAGATCCAGGGCTTCCTGGAGGGGCGCTGTACCCTTGGGGTTTCCAGCCCAGAGGTGGTTGAAAGAGCTGTGGTGGTGGTGCTAGGCATGAGTCCTGCCACAGTGCTTGCTTAGCTGGGCAGAGATTTTTTTGCAAGCCCCCACCTTCTGATGCTTAGCCAAGGGCTGAAACAATGTGCTTCCCAGTCATGTTAGAAAGATGCAGCTACCTGGCCAGGGCTAACTCCACAGTGTGCAGCACAGGTAGGATGTTTCTGCTGTTGTCTCAGGGTAGGTAGAAGAGACGGGACTTCCACCAAGCTGTTCACATGCCCTCTGTGTTGGCACAGAAGTGGCCGGGGAGATACCTCCCTCTGGGGAGGGCAACAGAAAGTTAGTGTGGGAAGGTGGAGCATCTGCATGTGAATTGCTGTGCTGTAACAAGAGGTGGACCTCTAGTCCACACCGTCTGGAGATGACACTGTCATGGGAAAAGCAACAATCAGTAGATGTGAGGAGGCCAAGGCTGACTTGGTCCTTTATCTCCTTCCCTGTGTATGAGAGTTTGAGTGATTCCTTTCCTTTTCTGCCCTGCCCTCCTGTTCATGGCCTTCCCAGCATGGGAAAGTGAGGGAGGATGTCCCACTGAACGTATACTGGGAAGGGTGAAAGTACTGGTGAGTGAGGGAGGCAGCTGGTGGGGACCTGGGCAGTTACTAGAAATAGAGCTGGGAACTAAAGTGGTGTGGGGCAACACATGCTTGAAAGTGCCTGTGTCCATGGCCAAATCACCTTCCTTAACACAGGTTCTTGTACTCAAGGTGCTCCTGTGGGTGTGTGGGACCTGCCCTCCAAGGAGGAGGGTTGAGGCTGGTGGTTCCTGTAAGGTGGACATATTTTCTTACTAACCCAAGGCAAGACAAAATATGCAGTCCAAAGAAGCAGATCATGGATGTTTTCTGATCCAGTCATGCTTATTGTTCATACTTGTCCCATGATTTTTCAAACTTAGAAAGTGGAGGTACTGACTTAGCCTGAGAGCTACTGGAAGATTCCTACATATGTCTCCTGGCACCCCGCTCACCCACTGGGACTATTTCAGCACTTTTGTTTGGGTTGAGAACAGAAGGGAGAAGCAAACATCTGAGCTAGGTGCACCCGGCTCTTCACTTGCCTGAATTCTCTTAGATCTTGGTCTGGGCTTGCCATTTTGGGGAATACATTCAGCGTGAGTCTCAGGCAAGTTTGCTGGGCCAAGAGCAGCCAAAATTAATGCGGGATGAATGAGGGACATCCCCAATTTCTGTGTTGTTAGCCCAAGTATGGAAGCCATTCAACCCCCTCTGTAAATCTGTGACTCTGTAGATGCATTAGGTCGTTTTTTGTGTGTAAATCCATGCTTTTTGTTGTTCAGCAGTTGGGAAGAGTAATTCATGTGGACCAAGAGTCCTGGGCCAGCGACTGTCCTTGAGGGACATGCTGTTCCTACAGGCACTGTGGGCAGAGCTGGTCTTTGGTTTAGTTGCTGGTCTCTCCACTTCTCTCTCTCTCCCGACCCACCTGTGAGATGATAGATACAGAAAAAGATGGAGCAAAACATTTGTTAAAATCAACAGCCACCAAAATCCAGCTGGCAGCTGGCAGGCAGGACACCTGTAATGCTGCCTGTAACCGGATCAGCTATTGCGGCTTGAAGGGAGGTGAGATCTTTCAATCTGGGACATATTTTCTCCCAGCCCGTGCATTTTGATGTTTATTCTTGCAAATGGCGAGCTAAGTTGGCTCCCAGGCATCAGTAGTTCAAATACCTAATGGAAGCTGCAGACGGAGCCTTTTAAAGCCTGTCCTGCCTCCACCAGCCAAGTGCCTTTCCAAATTCCGCTGGAGAAGTGTCCTTGCCCTGTTGCACTTGGCCAGGAGCGGCCACGCAGTGCCAGGCTTCGCTTTGCCACCAGCCCTGGAAGCACACAGCCCCTTGCAGCAGCTAATGCAGAGTGACAAACCAGAGTGGTCGGTTTCGAGGGACTGAGACTGTGAGGTTTCAGTGTGACCAGTTACAGCTGGTTGCTGCTCAAATCGTTGCAGGTGTTTCTGGCAGCTGATGCAGTGACAACCTCCTTTTGCTGCCCCAATTTCAGGGTTGGTTTTTTTTTGAAGAACACTTCTACAGCTGTTAGTCCAGTTATCTGTAAAATGAATGATGGTAAGGAAAAATATACTGAGGAAGAAACAAGTTTCCATGACACTGTATAATGCAAAGGGGAAATAATATGGCTAGAAAGCCAAGTCTGAATTTCTGCCCAAAAAACTTATGAGCAAGCAAGCACAAAAATATTTCCTGAGGTCTGAAAGCACTTAATGGACTTGCTCTGCAGTATTTTTGCATTTCCTACATCAGTGGGGATCCAGGAGAAGTACTAGCTGCTGCAAGGGGGAATGTCAATGCAGTGTTTTGTATTGAGACAAGATGTGAGATGCAAATGCAGGCTAGTACTTATGTACTGTCATCCTCAAACTGACTCATCTTCAACGCCATGCAGGGGTAGCAGGAGAACTATTCCCTTTCTGTGAATGGTAAAAGTGAGGCAGACAATTTAGGTCCTGTATCCTGATCTAGTGGAGACTATTCTCTTTGACCTAGGATTTATCCCAATGAGATTAGAAACAACTGCCTGAACACTTTTTCTGTCTGTAAACTTATTTGTGTAAATCCTCTGCCCTTCCCGGTCTGCATCCTCCAGCCTTGTTGCACAGGCAGTGCCATACTCTGAGTAAGGAGATACATTCAAATGGGTGACACATGAGCAAGTGGGGTTTGGCTGGTTGTTCAAACCAAAGCATGTTGGTGGTATGAAGCCTGGCTTCCATCTTCAGGCAGACGGTGACACGTGTCCTCTTCATTGCCTCAAAATGCAGTGAGTTTATCACCTCTATTTGTCTTCACTGCAAGCCTGTTTCAGAGTGCTTTCATGCGTCTGGCTTGCTTTTTATCTTCCCAGAGCCTTTGGACAGGGTCTGAACACAATTATGTTCTTCTGGATGATTTTGATTGTATCTTTTATTGTGGAAAAAAATCAGTTAGTTGCATAACTGGATGGTAGTTGGGGAGAGGAAGGAAGGAAAGTCAAAATGGAGGAGCAACTTATACTGATGTTGACTGAGGATAGGAATAGAAATTCAGATGCTGTAAGTCCCCATTTCCATTACATGGCTAAAGAAGTCCTGTTCCAGAACCTTTGAAGTGTGAACATAGCAGCCACATCCACTCAAAATTCTCCATTTCGTTGCAGAGCAGAAAAGCTCTTTTCCACCTTAAAAGCATCATCTTGGAGTGTGGAAGAGGAGGTATAATGAGGAAGGAGCTTAACCACAGTGGCTATGGGGGAACTCTGCCAGATACCAGCCAATGCTTTAAAAGAGCTCTGAGGTCTCAAATGCCTTAAAGTGAGAATCTCTGTGTACGTGGCTTATCTGTGGGAAGGAAACAGGCAGCTTGTTCTTGGTCTGTAAACACCTCTGTTGGGGAGGTATCTGTAAGCAGAGACAAAGTAAAGAAACCAGGTGTAAATGAGAGAAAATTAAAATAACACAGAAGTAGGAGATGAGGAAATAATCCATCAAAATAAATAGCCAACCGATGTAGTGAAATCTCCATCATTTACAAGGCTTGGGTAAAGCTGGGAGATTGTGGTGGGTCTCTTAGTCAGAAGAAGACACTCTCCTTTTCCTGTCTGCCTCTGGAGGAAGGTCCATTGCACAGTTCATGGCTCTGGGAGGGACTATGTAGGGTTTCAGAGTACTCTATCCCTGTCTACTTCTCATTCCTCAAACTGGGTGGCTATGGCAAACAGTAGTGACTTGCTCCCTCTGGAGAGGGTTTAGATCACCCACACTGTGGCTGAGCAGCTTCAGGAGGTACCAGACAGCATCCACAGCCCACCTCCATCAGCTGGATTTGAAAAGACAACCTGGAGGTGAGTTTTTCTAAAAATCACTCTCAAGTTCCCTGGGCCCTTCAGACAGCTGCAGCCATGCTGGACACGAATGCTGATGTTGGAAAGAGCCCATGGACTGGAAATGAACAGTTTTAAGAAGACCCCAGGGAAGGGTTGTTACTACCATCAGTGACTGGGTTTCTGCCCTTTTACATGGTTTAGCCTCAGGCATGTTTTGTCTGAGTTCAGTGAACACTTCATGATCTGTTCCTTGAAATCCTAATTGAGCCTGTGTTTTCTTAAGTCTCAATTTCAAAGGGCAGGGGAGCAAATGTGATTCTTGGTTCTTTTCCCAAAGGTGTGAAACTGTAGATTAAATGTATCCTGGAAATAATATTTTATGCTCAAATCTTTCCCGCTGCAATAAAAATGGCTTAAAACCACATCCAGTGACAAAACCCTCCTATATTTAACTCATGTCTAGAAGCAGCTGAAATACTGATGAGAAATGTCCTGGTGCTTCCAAGTCAGTGGCACTCTGGAGCTGCTGGAACGCATCCCGCTCCTTACGGACGGTTCTTGCTCCAGAAACACATTACAGATGTTGAGGATGTGAAGGAGCAGGCTCCTTCCATCACAGCGTTAGGACAGAGAAGAGCTAAAAGCAAAATCCCAGACTGGAGGCATCCCTGAGGCATTTGCCTGCCTGTTCTGTGTCCGGACTCCAGGATGAGCCTCTGGTTCCTGCTCATTGTCAGAAATGTCTGAAACAGGAGAAGCCTCCCATGGTCCCTGCTAATGAAGTGGTGTTTATCACACTCTGGTAATTGCATTTGCTATGGTACTTACAGCATTTCCTCTGTTTTGAAATGGAGAGATCTCAGGCTTGCCCAGGGCTAATTGTGTACCCTAACCTGCTCCTAAGCCCACAAGTATCTTTAAACGGTAACATACACATCGGCAGCATCCAGGGTTGATCTCAACCCCACACCTACCAAGCTGGAAATGTGACCATTGCAGTGTAAATGTTTGCTCTCAGTATTTAACAGGGGAAGTATCTTGTCCCTTCCTCTACAGATCCTAGGGAATTTTCTTTTTTTATGTCTTGGAAAGATGCAGGCAGTCCTTGCAGGCAGTGGTACAGGCAAACAATGGATGGAGGGAGGGGAGGCAGGTTCTCATTCTAGCTAAATGAGA
The DNA here is from genome assembly GCF_963921805.1 of Phalacrocorax carbo. NCBI lineage: Eukaryota > Metazoa > Chordata > Aves > Suliformes > Phalacrocoracidae > Phalacrocorax > Phalacrocorax carbo. The sequence continues at coordinate 7,788,127 of NC_087513.1, read as the reverse complement.
ATTCAGGACAATTTAGGACTCCAAGAGCAGAACAGAAGCTGTTGCAGACTTGCCCTCTGCTGTCAGTGAGAGGTTCATCTCTGTCTACCCTAGGAGGTCACCAGCACCAAGCAGCACCATGTTCAAACATGGTATTCGCCTATTCAACATCTTAGAAATGTGCTTTTGGTTAGTGTAACATGCCTTTTTCTAATAAGGGAAACCACTAAAAGAAAAAAAATTTTTTTTCTTTTTTCCACCCTCAAACCTAGAAAGTTAAGGGATGAAGCTGGCTGCGCGTCACTGGCAGTTCCACCCCTGGGCGGGAATCAGCAGCCAGACTGGGATACCTACCTTATGGGAAAAATTCAGCTGCCTGAAGTAGGTGCCTGTTACCATTTGAGATGCCAAAGAGGGTCTAAGAGACAAGGCACAAGATCAGGAACAGCAGGAAACGTGCTATTCATCGCTGAAACATCACCTTCTCCAACAGCAGCTGGCGACCGCACAGGCATTTCAGGTGGCAGTAGGTGTCACAGCGCCGGCAGCTGACTCGCACTTCTAGGCAGTGCAAACAAAAGAGGATGGAGAGCAGTTCAGCTGACCCAACAAAGGTGTTTGCTTTAGGGCAAGCTGAGCAGTCATCCAATGTCCTCTGCGGATGTTTTAGACACACTAAGGTGTCCAAGAGGGAGCTAGACACCTTGTTTGGGCTCTAGATCTCCCCTAACTTATAAAAACTCAAGACACTGATCTTTACGGACAACTACTTGTTGACATTGAGCCGAAGTGTCTTTGTGAGCTGAAATCTATCCCATGTTTTACTTAGCTTTTCACTTGCGAGAATTGCCAACAGAAATACTACTTACAGAAATGCTTGAGAAAACAGAGCTACGTGATTCCAGCATTGTGACCTCTGCTTTGCAGCATTAATGTTTTCTCTGTGCATAAATTGGTACTGAAGTGACAGGTTAATGAATGTGTGTCTTGTGGCACATAAAACATGGTGTGGGCTCGTATGAGTCCTAAGTGAAAAAGCTCCACTGAAAACTTACATAAGAAGCAACTGGTAGCTTTCTCCTAGCAGTAAAGGCTATTTCTGGTGCTGAGCTGCAGATCTTCAGTGCCACGGGTGAAAGGCCTTCCTGTGTAGTTAGGGGAGTATCCTCTGTTCTATTGGAGTATGGTGAGAAGGCAGATGTTTGGGTGCTAAAGTCTTTAGCTCTTTTGAGCTCACATTGTGGTCTGGCCTTGGCCCCATATAGACTTGTTAGGGACTAAAAGGCACCGACGTGGTCCTGGAGCATTTATGCTACAACACCCTGACGATGGCTATGGCTCTGTCTCACTGTCAGCTTTTCCTGGATATAGCAGTTCTTAGGTTCAGTGGATTCTGGAAAGGTCAAGAGTTTGAAACAAGCACTGCAGCCTGCCTGGGGTCCTGTGTGGAGCAGGTGGCTTGAATTTGGCTGGAGCTTATGATACATTTTAGAGCCTTTATCTTCCAGCCTGTAAAGCCTTTTGGATAAGATTTGCTGAATGCATGTAAGATGTTGAGTTTTATTTTGTGGATTTAAATCCAATCTTCTAAATTGCTTTAAAGTAATTCCTTGTGGTTTGAAATTCCAAAGCCCCTGGCCCCCTTTTACTTAAGTGCTTGTGGTCAATTACAGACTGATTTAGGAAACGGTGCAAAATGTGTAAAACATTTTTCAAAATGGTGTTAGGAACAGAAAAAAAAAGAGGACACATGTTATCAATATTTGATCAAAAGGGAACAATGTCTCTGACAATAGAAAATCTTAGATGCCAAAGCTTGCAGTAACAACCAGAATAAGCTTTATAATCCAGGCAACACTGTTGGAGCCATCATGTAGGACAACCTTTCTACATGGGGCTCTCTGAATTACTTCAACACTGATTTTAGGGCTTTTTCTATTTGGTCTCCAAGTATATACTCTAGATGGGACTCTGAACTTATTTTTTCCATGGATTTTAGGTATAAATATTCTGGCAAGGGATTGGCTTCTTGGTTGGACTTTTTAAGTAGCAGTTGAAAGGAGTTTGGGAGCTTGTCTTCTTCAGTGTTGCTCCCAAAATGTGAGTAAAGACTGAATTTCTTTGCATACAAGGCTCTAAAGCACAGCAGCCATCAGCAGAGTGGAGCACAGGAGTCCTTTTATAGGTCATTTATAGTATAGATAATCCAGGATTGGAAGTCCTGAATTGATGCAAAATAGTGTCTTCTGAGGAAAAAGTAGAGAATACAAGTCGGGGCTACAAAAGAAGATATGCAAGATACATACTGGTTTGATTTCAAAAATTTGAAATGGAAATCAAATTATATTCAAGTGAAGCAATCCATTGAGTGGCTGGATCTACTGTACTTTATACTGTCTACTTGGTGGAAGCAGTTTGGGACCTTGTCCCATATCCATTGAAATTCACAGACTTTAAAGTAAGAGGAATCATGTGTTAAGGAATATAGTCCACTTTCTCTTCCTCCTGAGCCTGCACCTGTAATTTGAGAAGTGTGTAATCCATGGTTGTGACAGAAGTTGGCGTGAGGCACTTTGGGCACTTTTGGGCTGGAGGAAACTAAAGACACTGTGCAGAAGAACCAACCAAGCCAACCACAATGTTGCTTCTGTTAGTGGGGTTTGAATAGAGGATTACCCCATGCCAGACAGAGGAGACATATTTTTGTGGAAAATTCCCATTTCTGGAGAAGGAGATGGGCAGGAGGTAGGATTGTCTCTTGCCACAATAAAGCAAGCATGGTGCCTGAAAGATACTAATGGTCCTGGGAAGGTTTGCTTTTGTCAGGAACCAAACCACCATATTGGTTTATATTGCCTCAAACCATTATTTAGAATTTGTTGTTCCTTACATGGCCTGTTTCTGGGGAAAGCTGAACTTGGAAGTAGAAGATCCAATCAGGTGTAAGAAGCTTGAGTATCATCTTTCTAAATTAAAGGATTAGTTACCCTGGTACTTGCAGTAGAATCAAAGAATCGTTAAGGTTGGAAAAGACCTCTAGGATCATCAAGTCCAACCATCAACCCAACACTACCGTGTCTCCTAAACCATGCCCTGAAGTGCCACGTCTACACGTCTTTTAAATACCTCCAGGGATGGCGACTCCACCACCTCTCTGGGAAGCCTGTTCCAATGCCTGACCACTCTTCCAACGAAGAAACCTTTCCTAATACCCCATGTAAGCCTCCCCTGATGCAGCTTGAAGCCATTTCCTCTCATTCTACCACTAGTGATCTGGGAGAAGAGACCAACCCCACCTCACCACAACCTCCTTTCAGGTAGTTGTAGAGAGCGATAAGGTCTCCCCTCAGCCCCCTCTTCTCCAGCCTAAACAACCCCAGTTCCCTCAAACTCTCCTCATAAGACCTCCTCTCCAGACCCTTCACCAGCTTCATTGCTCTTCTTTGGACACGCTCCAGCAACTCAATGTCCTTCTTGTACTGAGGGGCCCAAAACTACACACAATATTCAACGTGTGGCCTCACCAATGCTGAGTACAGGGGTAATCTCAAAGTCTGGTCAACCCCTTGAAGGGAACAGTGAGTCATGCTGTATTTAACATGAAGGCCTAGCAACACAGTAAACTTAAACTTTTCCAGGACATGCAGTTAAGAAAAATTGTTGTGATTTCTTCTAGTCACAGCTTTGCTTAGCAGGGCTGATTCTCAGGCTTTCAGCTGCAGGCTCCTCAGGTGCTGATTTGCTGGGATGGTGGATGCTGTGGGGATCAGGGCTTGTTGGATAAAGGATTTCCTAGACAACTTCACTTACAAATACTTACAATGTAGACACCTAGAGCAAATTTGGTTACCTAACCATAGGATCCTTATGCCATTTGAAATGCCCTAGGCTGGTCAAGACCTTTGTGCAGGGCTGGCAGGTATGTCACAGGACTTGTGGAAAACTCTAAACCATCTGCAGTGCCAGGTGGTGGGTAGGAACCCCCCTGCAAATCACACCACCTGAAATATGCACCACCTGAAATGAGGGTAGACACCTTCACTTGGGCAACTGGATAGTCTCCTTAGCGTCAGCTGTCTAACCTAGAGCTGGATCCAGATCTGGAGGACATGAAGTGGAACAAAGATCTATAAAAGGGTGGGGTGTTCTAGTGAAGAGAAACTTGGGCCTGGAGTGCCAGTGAGGTGGAGAAAGCATATTTTTACCTGGCATGACATCATGTGAATTAAGTGATGACCTCAACCTTCAGGAACTTCACAAAGTGAAATCCAAAATAAATTGGAGGCACTGCATAAGGGAACTTTCAGGTAAACCACCGAGACAGGGCCCAGAATTTACGGGGTGCTTCAGCATCGCTTTTTCTCTGCTGAGGGCCACAAAAGAAAGCTGTGATACCAAATCCAGGGGCTGGAGTCCTGCGTAGGTGCTCACTCATGGAGCTCCGTGTGGAGCAGTGAAGTGAGTTCCCCCATGCCCTCAACCAGGCATCTCTTCTCAGTGCTTTTCTGGAGGGGCTTCTCTGCCTTCCATCAGTAACGGGATCCAGAGGACACCAGCCTCATCCACCAAAGGTCAGCTTTTATCAGTACCCCTCCCCAGCACAGTATTGGCCTTCAGAAATTCCCAGGAGTTCAGGTAAATATTTAACCACTGTTAACCCGGGCAGAGAGACATAGAGATGTGAAGTGTCTTTCCCCAAGAGATGCCAGAAAAACCTGATGAGCAGTTTAACTGCTGAGAGTTCAGGGCTGGGAAATCAGCAGAGGTTCATCAACCACAGGTGTCTCACCCCACCTCTGGTCCTAGAGTTTCTCCTTCTTTTGTGCTGGAAACCAAATCCTCTGCTTGGGAGGCATACTCTCGTTTGACATGGGAACAGTGATATAGTTTACTGATTAAAAAAATACGGCAAATTGTGGCAATAAGAGAAAAATACTAAAGAACAGTGCAGTTTGGAGCTGTAGGTGAGCGAGGGCGGCTTTTAGTAACTGTTTATTCATGGCCACTCTTCCTTCATCTGCCTGATTTCTAGGGGGAACCAAGTAGGACCTTCTGGACAGTCTCTGGTTAAGACCTCATTTATGGCTGTTTTGATTTTCTGGGATGACATGGTCAGACAGTTGCAAGCAGCAAACTGGTGTGCCATTAATAAATCAAAATGACTCATGTTTCCTAGTGTCTCACACACAAATGTTTAGAGGTGGAAATACAACAGAAGATAAGAGTAGGAAACAAATTTTCTTAAAGTCATTCTCAAAAGCTTCCATCAAGGTGAAATGTGCTCAGGTTTCTTCGGTTAAGATCCTTAAGGCCAGCAAAGCCAGCTTCCGAACAGTCAATGAGGTTTGTTAGGAAGGCAGAGGGATGAATTTTGCCCCAGTGACTTTAGTGACCTGTCAGGTCATGCAAGTGGTTGCCCACGCCACGTCTCCCAGGAGGTAGGAGCTCCCTTCCAGTCCTTGTTCCCAGTCATGCCTTTTAAAATTGGCAGTAAACTATTTCCCATTGATGGCAAAGAAGAAGGAAGCAAGGAGGAAGGACACAAAGTCCGTGGATCGAGACGAACAAGCATGATGTAAAAATCAGGTTACCTGTCTCTGGTGCCTCTACCTGATCAGTGGTGACCCGGGTGTAGCAGTCAAAGGTGAGCTTCAGAGCTGAGGTGGTCCTTGCCACCTGCTTGGCTGTGAAAGAGCTGAAATGAACCAGTTGCACTAGTTTTGCTCACGTACAGTAAAAGACTGCCAGCATTCCCCCCTGCCCCGCCAAGATCCACAGCATACCAACAGATATCTAAATGAGGTATCCAGGAAAGAGTGCAGGAAGAGGGTAATGATATATGGTGGTTCCCATTGATGATCTCCCAGCCTCCAGTGTTTTCAGGTGTAGGACTCTGTAGTGAAGTAATTACCATATATTTATTTGTTCCTATATATTCTGTGAGTTTCAGTAGATTTATCTTCCAAGAAGCTGTTCAGCCTCCTCTTGAGAATCACCACTTTTTGATTGCCTTGAACCTAGTTCCTACTGTGTCATTTGATACCCCCTATTCTTCTGCTGGAAGATGCTGTCAGTCTCTACTCCCTCCATGGCACTCATGACTGTGTAGACCTCTATCCTATATCCTCTCATAGCACAGGACTCAAGGTTACAGACTGCACTTGATGCCTGAGCCTCAAAAGAGGTTGTTTCTGTCCTATCCTGGATGGGAATCAGCTACCACAAATGATCTGCGATGCAAGTCCATGAGAAAAGAGAGAGTAAAAGCCCCTTCCCTGACTGTCTGGGACCTCCCACTGCTTTTGCCACAGAGAAATTTCAAAGTTTTGCCTAGACTGCTGGAAGTGCCAACAGGGAAAGCAAATATTTGTGTATAAGACTTAACCCCAAAATGATTAAGTGCAGATGGATGTCAGTGGTGCCAGCAACCTGTGAGAGAAAGTGAAGACTGAGAAGGATGTAAAACCAGAACATGGTGCGGGGGGGGGGGGGGGGGGGGGGGAAATAGACTAAAATGCAAAACAGGTTAGAAGCAAACCAGGGAGAAGGAAAATTTCAACAGGGTTTTTTCCTTTCCCAAAGAAGGGCAACATAAAGACGAACAAGAGGAGCACTGCAGCAGGGGCTCATCAGCGTTAGCAGCTTGGGGGCCTCCGAGGGTGAGCATGGAATATAGAGTGGGTAGGATTATGAGCATGAGGGATGCAGCTTGGTGGGATGCTGCATGGACAAGCAGATGCCTATTGAAATTGGGAAGGGTCCTGGAAGTGATGAATACCTTACACAGCCTTCAGTTCCCACCTCTTCAGCTCTGGAAGTCAGTTGCTAGCTGGGGAAATGGTGATCTGAGGGAAGAGGTTTGGTTTTGTGAAGCTTGGTCCATGTTCCGTGGGAGGAGAGCTGTGCAGTTTGGAAAGCATCCATCTTGGGAAAAATCATACGTGGTAGGGCTGTCTAGACTAGTCAGGAAGGCGTGAACAAATAACCAGGGCAAAATCAAAGAAGAAAAGAAAGCGTGATTCCTCACCTAGAATTAAATTAAGATGTCAGGAAAAAAAAATGAATCAAAGCTTCAAAGGATGCAAACAGAAGATGCTCTTAACTGACTTTATTCTAATGCTGTGAACCCTGTTAATGAGGAGGGGAAATCAGACATGCCCATCGTTGGACTTACAAGCTTGTGCTGGAAGTGGGTGGGGAGACGTGTGATAGGAATGTTACAATTAATTATTATAAATGTCTTTGTAACGACCATGTGGGCAGCATGCAGGTGTGTCTGAGGACCTTGGCAGCCTGACAAAAATGTAATTACCGGTTATGGAGTTAACGGCAATATAGAAGCAAATGCTCTTCGGTGCTTTGTTGATCAGCAAAGTGCTAATTAGCAATTGCTAGAGGCCACCATGTTTCTCTGGAGAGGAAAGTAGCACCTCCTTAAACACCTGGATGTGGTGTGGGTGGGAGTGCAGGGGGAAGCATGACTGCAATTACAGCGAGGATTTCCTGACTCGGGAATCAAACCAGAACAGTTCTGCCTTAATTTTTCTTTTTTTGACCTGCAACTGGTAATTGGTAGCAATATAGGTTCATATAATCCAACCTTTTTTAAACCAAAGTAGATCATTAATCTTTCCTTTAGTTTGCATGGGGTCATGATGGACTCCCCGTCACTGAAAAATGGGTTGGATTTTTTTGTCTAGGAAAGATACGTATCTCCTGAGGTAATTTGGAGACTGTAAGGGATGTCTTTCAACAATTTTATACAGGAAGTCAAATCTAATCTGGTTTAAACAGAACTGATTCTTGTTGCCTTCGTTTTCCCATACTGAACCTGAGCTTTCAGCATGTTATTTTCTAGTTTGGCTAAGAGAAAGTGTGGTTTTGGGCCCATGCACCATGTAAGGAAGAATCAGTGTCCTTGCTCCAAACCCCATTGTTAGGGATTTTTCTCCCAGTGGGCCATGGGAAACTTTACACAGCCATGATCACAAGGAAATACCAACCACAGGAGTGAACAATAAGTAGCCCTGAAAGGATGGTCAGAAGTTGTCAAAGGCACCATATTATCCCAGCTTGACTGTAGCTGGAGAGTCAGTGAGAAAAAGCATTGCCATATGGAGGCTGTCTTCTAAAATCACTTCAGAACAGGAACCTTTTAAAGTTCCCCATCAAATGCAATAAAACACCCTGTACAGCAGCTTAAAAACAAGGGGAAAGCAAAGGGTGATACATCTCTGTCACAGAAGTGGCAGCCAAGTAGTGTTTGTCAGGCCTGGGTTCCTTTAAAAATGCGCACTGAGCCCTTTTGCACTCTTAGTGCTGTTTGCTGAAGTATTAAAGAAATGGGAAAGTGTCCAGAAAAATGGTTCAACTCAGCCAGAACTGTGAAGTTTAGAAAAAGGAGCAGGAAGGAGATTGAGGTCTGCAGCACGCTGCTGACCTGCTGCTGGCCGGGGATGCGGCGATGCATCATGCTGGTCCTGCCGGCACGGCCCTGCACTTGGAGCTGTCTGGCAGCTGTCGAAAGGGAGGTTGGAATAACATCTGCTCATGGCTGCTCTGGGGGTTTTTTGGGTCCTGATGGAAATAGGGAGAGGGATTTTTGAGGTAGCCTTCAGGAATCTTTTGACTTTGCTGACTACAAGGAGCAAAAGTGTGCTATAACACCACATTGCCCTTGAACACGTGGAAAATCTGTAACAGAAAATTGATTGTAATTTGTCAAAGCTGAGCAGAACTGTGTCCTCCTTCTCTGAACTTCTGCAAGCCTGGCAGATTCTGTGTGAATTATTTGTGTGCTGTAGTAGTTTAATGCATAACGCACGTGCAGGATGAAGATCAAGGAGTGCCCATCTCCCGTTCCTACTAAGATGCTTTGCTACAGCCATTGTTTCTTAACCAGGGCTTTTAAAGGCCAGGCAACCCACATCTGCATCCACTGTGTCACTGTCCAAGATCAAAAACTCAGCTCTGAACTGATCAGGTATAACTGCATATGGCCCCTTCTTGCAATTTAACATTTAGGGGACTTGATACTAGAAGATACTTAACTATCATTTCAGGCAATGTAGAGTTTATTGCAGGATCCCTCCCCTCCCCTCTTCCCCTGTATATGATTTGGTATAGACGTCATGAATCATGGGTCATTTGTACAAAAGTAAAGTAATAAGTGAGTTTGAAAGCTGAAGCCACTTTCAGAAGTTTTTGGATTAAAGTGGCTTTGTTAGTTTACGGTATTGGTCTACTTTGATAAGTGGTAGAGGTGGAACATTGCTTTGTGAGCTCTTCTTTCACTCTGCTCTCTGGAGCAGACTTGGGTTTGGGGTTGGCCAAACACAGAGGCAAAAGGCTGTCTGCAAACCCAAGGAGGAGCCTGAACTTTGGTGTTAAGCCCAGTAATTGAATTAACTGGTGTTTATGTTGGATTATCCCTACAGTTTTCTTGTTTCTTGATTATAGTTATGTATGCATCAGTTTTATTCTCATTGTCTGAAAAGGCCTTTGAATAATTAAGCTTTGAAATGCCTGGGAAATAGTCCCTCAGCAATCAAAGATGTACACAAGGATGTGGCATGCATTTTCAATAGTCTTCACTAAATTTGAGTATTCAAATTAGTGACCTAAGAGATGAGTTTACACCTACCTAGCAATGATACCACTGACTTCAAAAGGCACGTGTAAGCTGACATGTGGCGGTTGGACAAATGGCAGTTCTTTAGCTGCTACTGTATTACTTTTGATCCCTTTTCTGTCACCTTATCCAAATTGCTACCTGATCATGTAAGCAAGTCTTAGACCCATTGCCTTGAGTATATAGCAGAGCATGTCCTCTGATCTGTCACTCTCCAGCCCCTCACACAAAGCAAATGGGTAGGGCAAACTCAATTTCTTGGTATTTTTGAGCAGATCTGAACACCTGTGTCTTTTTTCTGAATCCAGTCTATCTCCAACCGCATAGTGTACCCAACGTACAACCAGACCCATGTTCTGGTTGTATCTGAGGGACTCACTTCAGAACTGGAGTATCAAAACAACTTTTATCTGGCTTTAAGGCATGGACAGTCATTAGAGAGCTGGGAGGCAATATATGGATCCTCATATCTACTGACTTCTTCTTGCTGCTAGGCATCCGCCTTGCTTCACACGTAACTCTGAAACCAATATCCCTGTCTCTTTGCCTGTATTTCATGTGTGGTATTTTGGGGAGAGCTCAATACAGCCAAGCTCAAGTGTAGCCAGTGCTTAGTTACAAGTGCAAACATATCGTGAACATCTGTCTTGCATTAGGATCTTTCCAGAAAGCATTAAAACACAGCCAAGGTGGCTTCACGGGCTCTGCGTTCTCCTAGCACTTGCTGGTTCAACTGTTCTTAAAAAATGTGGGAGCTTGGGAGAGTGTGGATGTCAGCACCAGTAAGGATTTGCAGTGTGTCAAGTAGAGGGAAATGGGCGGGTTATTTCAGAGCTGAGACAGCCCTCCTTTTTGCTCTTGCTTTCAAGTGAAACTTCAGGGAGAGAAATGTAGCGAGCTCCAGTGGTAGATGGCTCTTTGCAGAGCCACCACCTGCTGCTTCTGAGTTACAATTGGATTACACAATCCTGGAGCTGCATTGCACATTCATTACCACCTCCTGTCCACAGCTGACCTCCAAGTGGCTCCCACCAGCCCAGTGCCAAGACCTCCAGAGACTGGAGCTGACCCATCAGTAAGGGTGGGAGGCAAGGGCGAAACCAATTGCATTGCAGGATGTGCAATAGTTGTGAGGGCTACTGTTCGAAGTTTTCCCAAGCCATAGAGCTCAGGGAAAACATCTATGGGAATAGCAACCATCCTAGGTTTGTCAAGAAGAAGACGTATCAAATCAGTGTGATCTCCATGACAGGGAATGAGCGTGATGAGTGGGACACATACAGTTCTGCTTGGTAAATGTTGGTTCTGTTCAGAGAGGTTTTGGTGCACACTGCATAGATTCCTCCTGGGGGAAACACAGCCAGGCTGCGTCCGGTGCCCATCTGATGTGTACCAACTCCTAATGGGAACACAAGGGGATCCATGGTTGGTCCTTTATACACCTTCTCCTTCCCTTTCCCCATATATTTGCTCATCCCAAACATGTCTAGAGCTTCAGTGTGCAGATATGTTCCTCTTGCTCCAACTGACTTGCTAATGTGGATGTAGCTAACAACCCCAGCCTTTTTGCAGTGTCTCACCTGAGACCTTCTGTTTCAGGAACCCAAAGCTCACTGTGGGTTTCTGGCACACACAGTTACTCACCTCTGCTGCCTCTTTGCTCTTCCCTTTGAGCTGGTCCATGGGCAAATGCTCTGGCCACCTTACTGGTCAGGCATGGGTCAGGCCATCACCACTGCACTGGTCTGGCATGGCAAACGTGACAGAAGGGATGTAGGACCCTAACATTGCCCACAGCTTGGTGAGGCGTTTCTGTGTCCTTTTGCTGGAGGGCATGACTATAGCAGCTTCCGGCTGACCAGCATCGAACCGAATAGTCTCAGCAGATCAGGAGAAGCTTTAGGGTATTACATCAAGGCATTTGCTCTTAAGTTTCCAAAAACCCTGATGCCTCAAGCAAAATTAGCTTCATTTTATCCACGGTCAAATGCAACCTCCACCTTGCCCTCAGTTTGCATCCAAAGCATTTAAGCACGTTCATCAACATGTTCACCAGTTTTTAGTAAGCTGGGGCTGAGTTTCTGCTTTCTGACAGCGCTGCCTAGACTGACATATGTTCCTGCCCTTTCCTTCTGTGCAGGAATGGGTCTCCTCATTTCCATTTGAAACCTCCATGGTACAGAGTCTCCTTTTAATTCAGCCCATATCAGGAATTACTTCATAAAACTCACTGAGGAGGACAGTTGGAATTATCTTCAGATTTTATAACTGGGTAAAAAAAAATCTGGCTGCAAGCTAAAACTTGACACATAAATCTCAGCCAGGAAATCATTTACTTTCTCTCCTGCCATCAAAACAGCAAACAACTCCTCCCCCTCCCAAAAACTTGCAAATTTCTCAATGGAAAAAAGTTATTTTAGGAAGGGATTAAAAAAAGAAATGTTAGTAAGTAACAGAATCTCTAGGGTGGGGAGTATATGGAAGGAAAAACACTTGAAATGATGCAATTTTTAATGTTTTTTTTGGTGCTTCTTCACTTGAAATGCCTCACAAATATCCTGAGGGAGCAGTGTAGATCACCAGTTTGATTGCCTTTCAGTATCACTGGCTGCCACGAGAAGTGTAGGTGCTGCATGCCAGTACAGTGATGTACTGATTAACAGGATTAAACAGACCAAGGCAGAACTGAGAGACCAGTCTGGATGGGAATCAGATTTAAAAAAAAGGTCATCTAGCCTTTCCAGCTGAACTTGTGTTGCAGTTTACTTGTATTAATCCTAAATCACATCTGGTTTATGGAGAAGGGCCTCAAATATCTGCAGGAAAGGGTCTCTACCAATTCCTCCAGGGACTTAGTGCCATGTTCTTGCTGTGCTCTTCCACACTCACTCAAACTCCTCTTAATTTCTGGCCTGAACAAAGAGTGAGAATGAATGTTTCCTCCCCTTCCTATAAAAACCTCTTGTGTGTTGTTCTGATAGCTTTTCTGCTGGTTTATTGACCCTTAGGTCCAGAAGAATAAGATGTGTGACCATTGGCATGTTGTTGCCCAACTGCTCGCACCTGTTTTGTCCCCGTCAGTGAATGGTGCCTAAAGAACAGCTGGTTTTATAATCCATGTCCTGATGAGGGCAGTTGCTGGAAGTTGTCCCTTTGGTCATACTTTAAACTTTTGGTCTTGGGGCTATGATGGCTGCCCTCTGTTAGGGTGTGCATCCTCCACTGGGTACATCTGGAGTCAAGCAGAGGGTCCATGCCTTCCCTAAAGCAGTCAGCGATCATGCACCAAGCAGAGAGCACAGTTGTCCCATCTTGATGGCAAATAATGACCTGACTGTGTCTAACCAACTAATAAATGGCCCAGGTTTTAGCTGGTGAGACACTCTTCAGCTCCCAAAATAAGATGTTTTCTGTGGGTGGTGAAATGACAGTCCACCATTTTTAAGTCCTCTTCAATCTGCCAGGCACTTGTACGACACCACTCCGCTTTCATTCAGTTGAGCAGGTCTCTCCTTGTTCTGCAGGCAAACTGGATTTACAAATAAGTATTGAATATATAGAGAAAATAATAATTATTTAATGCCACTAGATCCCTCTTTTCCCAGTGTTACAAACTTCTGAGACTGAAGCTTTGTGTACATCACCTACAGCTCATTGTCTCTTCAGTATCTGAGGGAATAAGTGTTCAGGATTGCAGCATATTTAACCACATTACCTTTGTCTTAAAAAACACCTGAAAACTCTTAGTAAATAATTTAGACATGTGGGGAGATTTCCAAAAGTGTCCAATGATTTTGAGTGGGATCTGTGATCCTCCCAGCTTTGAAAATTCCTCCTGTCTGTTATGAACACGACGCAGCACACACCCAAATCCCATGGATTGGCTCATGTATCTAAGCCAAGCATTTACATAACCAGGATTTTCCCCTTCTTGGATAACACAGACTTAAATGCCTCAATCTGTGACAATCAGAGATGCAACTTTTGTGTTACAAACTTTTATTGACTAAACCCCTAATTATTGAAAGCTCAACCAGTCATGTGCTCCAATGCCGGGCAATTTATCCAGGATCCTTATGAAGAAATGGGTTTCCAGATCGCAGGAGAAAAGCCTGCAGTGGTAGGCGATGCCTAACAGTACCATTCATGGAAAAATGTGGTTTCTGGGCTCATACTCTGAATTTGCACAGACAAGCACTGAGACCATTCTGCATGCAAGTGAAGTATCTCAACTCAGGTCCTGGTTCCCCTATTGTTCCTGTCCTCGCACTATCCAGACCTTTCTGGTTTGGACTATAATGGCTCAGAAAACTCTGTAAATCATAGACATCCTGTAATCCCCATTTTTGGAGATTTGCAGAGAATCTAGTTCTTACTGGGACTGCTTTTCCCCTAACCGATTATTGCCCTCTCTGTAGTGGAGACATCCAGTTCCTTCCCTCTGATTAGGACTTTCATTTTATCTGCCCTGTTTGATTAGTTGTGAAGAGTGCATGTTGCTTAATGACAACAAGCTGTTCAGATAACGCAGCTCAAAATAATTGTGTTTCCACTCTTCCAAAATCACCATTGCCAAAAGACAAGGAAAGTTTCCTAGTTGAGAGACTAGACTAGCCCAGGTCCTGGCTTCCTCAGAGTGTTTTGGTTTGGTTTTTTTTGTCTTTTTTTTTTTTTTTTTTAATTGCTGTGATGTTAAGCAATTCTTGTGGAGTTATGTGGATGGTGCCTGGTGTGGATACTGTGATGGCTACTGCAGGAGGGGTGGGGAACAATTCAGAATATCTGCTCTTCGGGCCTGTCCAGATCCTGGCTCTTGCTATTGCTAAAGGGACGCAATACAAAGCTGGTGAAAGCGCAGGTTCTGTGTCAGAAAAATGTGAGCAAAGAAACAGGAATATCCAGAAGAATTTTGGACTGTTAGAGAAAATTATTTTCATAATCAGATTTAAAATCCTCATATGCAGACGCATACACAAATAGCAACGCAGACTTACAGGAATACATTTGTTACCTGCCCCTAAATATTTGGCCAGGAACAGAAGCAAATTTTACAGGTAAGTGCACATGACAGCAAGATTTTACGAGATTTTGCAGACCACGGGGCAGTTATTCACAAAGGAGCCAAAAAATGTAGTGCGTGATTGAACTGTATCACGGTGTGTTCGTGTGTGGTGGTGTGGCACTTGCTGTGTAATTATCTCACTCCAACACAATTATTAACTTAGGATTAAACAGTCAAGAGCCCCCATCATAACATTAACCAGCAGTGGAGTGCGTGCTCTGTAATTTAGATGCTTGCAGGGAAGAGTTCACCACAGGGCATCTGTCAGCCCCGCGGGCATTTTGTCTGATGTAGCTGTGGCTGCAATCCTCCTTCTGCTGAAATCAGGCTAGAAAGAGGGCTCCAGGCTTGTGTGTATGGGGAGACCTGACTCACGCTTACCTTAAGACCTTATTTTCTGCAGGCATAACCAGTCTTGTGTGAAAAGCTTTTCTCTGTATAAGGCAATAAGTTGGGCAGCATTGATTGGAGCTCCCGATGCTTCTGTGTGTATCTGAAACACAGCAAAGCAGCAGGGAGAGACTTGGGCCATTAAGTACGATGTTGGATTTCAGATATGACCCTGTATTTCCCTGACCTGAAATTTCTATTGAGAATTGAAATACTGGCTCAGGAACAGGACCCCATCTAAGGGATTGTACTGGAGTGAACCAGCAGCTTTTGACTGCCATGGAAACAGCCATTAATGCCCCAAATGCTTAAGGGCATTTGAGCACAGGCAAGCAGGAGGGTGGTCCCCTAAATACAATGTCTCTGCACCTTGAAGACTGGTTATTTGCCAAACGCTGCCATGCTCAGAGTAGCCTGTTGCCCATTTATTGCATCTAGGGTGGTCCAAGGCCCTTTCAGGATTTACAGCCCACGCAGCAGCCAGAGTTGTGGACAGGCTGCTCTGAGCTGCCCGGTGGGACGGGAATATCTGTGAGTAGCAGTGAGCTCCCATCAGCCAGATGTTAGTGCTTGGAGCTTGTTATTCAGAGCTGCTGATTAGTCTCTCAGGCATTTTGCCTCCTCAGTTCCTTTCTCGGCGTGCTGACGTTAGCCAGAGAGCGCCTGCAGATCGCAGATGTTTGTTTTTCCATCCCTTTGTCTTTGCTTCTTCAACCTCACTGCAGCTTTTCCACTTCACCGCTGTGGCAACCTGTGGCACTTCCGTGCTTGGATGACGGCTGAGCCTGGTCCTCTGCTGTGCATGTGCCTGTTCATCACCGCTGGCTCGGTCACCTCGCCTGAGGCTGCTTGCATGGGGTACAGCAAACAGCTTCTTGCTGAGGTCTCTTTGCTCTGGGCTTGCAGAGCAGCTCGGGAGCAGATGCCCTTCATCAAGCCCCTGTGCTTCATCCAGTCTGAGTTCAATGCCATTGCCATCTTTTCCCTCAAGGTTTCACAGGTCCTTTATTGCTTGCAGGGACAGGCTTCATTAGAGCCTCTTGTCCTGCTCCTGCCATGGCAGGGACACCTCCAACTGTGTGCATAAGCACAGTGTCACAGTTGTTTCCATACTACTCAGCTTTGTTTTAGTGCCTACTTCTCTGCTCTAAATTAGTTTCTCTGACTCATCCTCCAGAGGAATTTCTGTCTCTCCACTGACTGTAGAAAGAGCCCAGAAAACCAATGCTTCCTACCCAGTGTCTAAGTTAGATACATTAAGTAGGGTGGTGCAAAGACTACCCCAAGGGACCCACCAAGCCCAGTTGAACATGGGTCTATGTGTGCCCTTTTCTCTCCGCCCGCTTCCCTGCACCGAAGTGGACTTGACAAAGTAAAATGGCTCTGGCCTCCTATGGATGCTCAGGAGTGATGCAGACACCTCCGCTTCCAGGCAGCACCAGAGGACAGCAGGTTGCCCCGGGGCACCTGCATTTGCTTTTTGAAATCCAGAAGCTTTGCACAGCAGCAGTGTATCCCCGGGCTTCCAGCCGAGCCTGCAGCCAAGGAAATCCTATCTGTTTGGAAAGGCAGCTGAGCTGCAGCAGCTTATGTGAAGTATGAAGCCAAGACGTTCAGAGTGGAGGGATTTATAGGGGAACATGACTTTTATAGACATTGCGTTAACTTTAAACATTTGCCTTTCTCAGCACGGATTCTCCTCCTGTGCATAAAACTTCCCCTAGGTATGATATATTTGCTGGGAGGAGACATGGACTCCACTTACAGTAAATGTCCCTGTTTCTATGCTTTCTGAGAGGCAGCATTTAATGCTTTCCAGTCACACTGTGGCCATTTGCAAACACCCATCCGCAGCCTGCTGGGATTTGCTCTGCTTCTCTCTTTCCCCATTTTAACTTAAAGGTAACAGAGAAGCAAATATTTTTTCATATTATGTATAAAATATATTTTGTTATATATTTACTAATCCCAGTCCTTCCCTTCTCTTCCTGGCAGAGAGGGTGCGGGCACAGAGCATTTGCGCTCTGACCCTGCTCGGGGGTACACACAGGTCTGGCATTGCCTTACCCATGTGCCCCCCGTCCTCCCACAGCCCATATCTCCCACCTGTTATTTTGTACTCCTAACGGCTATGTTTAATCTAAACCTCAGCTTGCAGATATCCATACAGCACCTGCCACAGCAGAGCTTCGGTCACCTGTTTGGACCCCAAGGGAACTCCTCGAGTTGTAATACATTAGACTGAAGTAAACCATACTTAAAGTAAATGCCCCAAACTAGGCACAACCCTGGTTTAAACTAATATTGTTCTAATGCAAATTAATATTGATAAAGATAAATGCATTTCCTCACCAGCTGATGCTGGTTCTTGGCTTCAGCTGCACCTGGAGGTGGCGTATTTGAATATATTGTACTTCCTTCACTGCTACCTTGCTCTATAGGGTGCATTCTGTCTGTTTAACAGGACCATGACATTATATGCAGTTTCTAGGAGCTGTTTTAACACAAGGTAGAAGTCAGCTTATTCAAAAATCAACACCAACATTTCAATAAATAGGAGCAAAGCATAAGATGCTGTGCTGCTCTGATCAACACTCTCTTTTCCCTGTGTTCCCAACAGTGAGAGCGAGGGACACGATACACTCTGTTTCTGAGTCTTGCTGGTTTTATCGCTTCCTTGGCATTTAATTAATTCTCTGTGTGTTTGTGTGGGGAGAATGGTGACCTAATCCTATTGAAATAAAAGCCAAATAAAACAAGTTTAGACAGAGACGTGGTCACACAGCAAGCTTCAGAGAACAATACACTTGAGGTAAGGTATATTGGCAAAGTAGTTTTAGACATATTAGACTTAATTAGTTTTATTGTGATAATAGTAATACTATGTGGGAAAAAGCTGAGTTGGAAATTAAAGTGGATAGCAGGTTTTGGAAAGTTTGGTAGCTGTGGAAAAAGAAAGTTTCTGTACAAGTTATAGAAAAAAAAGCCTCTTACAGAGACTTTTGAAGCCCAGCTGAAACTGGAATCTCAACTCTGATACAGAAATGGAAAAAAAATAAAAGGGAGTAACTTGGTCATTTTCAGAATTCAGGCAGAGGAAAATGCAGAAATCTATGAAGCAGCCTGTCTTCAGAGAATCACAGAATGACAGAACGGCAGGGGTTGGAAGGGACCTCTGGAGATCATCTCGTCCCACCCCCTGCTCGAGCAGGCACACCCAGAGCAGGGGCACAGGGCCGCGTCCAGGTGGGGTTTGAATGTCTCTGGGGAGGGACCCCACAGCCCCTCTGGGCAGCCTGTGCCCCTGCTCTGGCACCTGCACAGCAAAGGGGTTTGTCCGCATGTTTAGGTGGAACTTCCCGTGTTTCACCTTGTGCCCATTGCCCCTTGGCCTGGCGTTGGGCACCACTGAAAAGAGCCTAGTCCTGTCATCCTGACACCCACCCTTTAGATATTTATAGGTATTTATGAAATCCCCCCTCAGTCTTCTCTTCTCCAGGCTGAACAAACCCAGGTCTCTCAGCCTTTCCTCATAAGGGAGATGCTCCAGTCCCCTGATCATCTTCATAGCTCCTCTGCTGGACTTGCTCAAGCAGTTCCACATCCTTCTTAAGCTGGGGGGGCCTAAAACTGGAGACAGCACTCCAAATGCAGTCTCACTAGGGCAGAGCAGAGGGGGAGGATAACCCCCCTCGCCCTGCTGGCCACGGTCCTTTTAATGCACCCCAGGATACCATTGGCCTTCTTGGCCACAAGGGCACGGTGCTGGCTCAGGGTCACCTTGCTGCCCACCAGCACTCCCAGGGCCTTCTCAATAGAAGTCTTGTGAGACAGACTTAAAAATCTGTTTGTTCTTAGCACCTAAATTGCTTCTAGCAGCAGAGAAAGGAATTTTTTTCCTTACTCAAAACACTTACCTTTAAGCTCAGCATGGTTGAGCCGGGTCATGCATTTTAACATTCAGTGTCATTTACCTATAAGCAAGCAGCTTAATCCATGCCTGCACTGCTTACTCTCTGGGAACAGGTCAAAGGTACATCAGGAATATCTACCACCCATGCATGGCTCCTAGAAGGAACCAGAGCAGACAGTCCATTTCCTTGGGTTGTCTTTGCAATATATATCTTGCAAATAGTTGTGTTACAAAGTCTACGAGGTATCAGCCCTTGCAATGAGCTCTGTACATCCCCTGTAATAGGGCTGGAGAGCCAGGAGTAGTGTCCTGGTTTCTGCCTCTGCTTTTGCACGATATGGAGGCATGTGCTGTCCCACAGCTTGTTATTTTACTGGCCACCCTGAGTATTTTTGGTGGAGGGAGTCAGAAAGGGGTGACACGGGTCTCAGCAAAGAGTCTGGCAGGGTTCTGGGGTGCTAAACCCCTGGGATGGCTGTAAGAGCCTCCGCTTCCCTGCAACACTGACCCATGTCAGCGGTGCGCATTGCTCAGCCTCACGCCAGGAGCAGTGCCAAAGTCTGGGAAGCTCCTGGAAGTACGGAAAGCACAAGGTATGGGGCTGGTGGGGCTGAGCACTGAGGCCAGCGATCAGCAGCTGCAGCCAGGCGAGGAGGAGGACGGCTGCTCCTGCTAAACCACTTAGATGTGAGATTTTGCTGCTGCTCCCCTCCCAGATCCACCACCACATTCCTGTGGCATCTTGGGCGAATCACTCGGAAGAACGTTTTCAAAGGAAACAAGGCGAGAACAGAGCCCCTATGCCTTGGAGCAACTGGGAAAAGCAGCCGGCTGGCTCTTGGTGTGCCCCCCTCGCCCACACTGCACTGCCTGCGTTGTCAGTGAGGAGAGGAAGGGACTTGGAGATGCCCCAAATTGAGGTCCTGCCTCCTTGATTAGGTTTTTTTCTTCCTGGAGACCTGTCTGCCATGGCCTGGGCAGGGAATCTAGGGATTTACTGTCAGGACTGACTTATCTGCTCACTCGGCACAAGTGAGGTGCCTGTGGTAGGCAGCCTGGCTCGTACTCTGCACCATTTTTTTCCCTTTCCTGTCTTCTTGATTAGTGTGGTTTCTATTCTTGTTAAACCACTGCCTTTTTTCTTTTGCAAGTATACAGAATTAGGTGTTGATCTCTTCTTGGGTACTGACAGTGACCAGTCCAAGTACCATGAAGACACGTTTCCACCCCCATCCCCAGTCTTGGCAGAGGGGACCGGGTGTGACTGTCACCTGGTATCTTTGCATCGTCCCCCTCAGCAGCATCTCAGGCTTCAGTGTCAAAGTGTCTGGGGAAAGCAATGCCCCAGGATATGCTCTACACATGCTTTTGGGACCAGGGACTTCCCTCCAGGTACCTCCAACGTTGAGAGTCTTTTCACTAGTCCTGAAGTGCCTCCTAACCCCGCTGTGTCCTGTAAAACCACCCCCAGCCTGGGAGCAAGGGTGCAAGGGCTGTGAGCTCAAAGGCAAAGGGTAGGGTTTTGAAATGGATGCCTGCAATGCCCACAGCTGATGAGAGCCACCAGCAATTCAGACACCTTGCCAGGGAGGAAGGTCTGTTTTTTCCAAAGTACTTAATCACAGGGACGTATCTTAAAAAAAAATACACTCTTCAGCTTATGATCATTATTTTTAAAAAGTTCAGAAGAAAAAGTTGTGGTTTTCCTTGTGAAAAACACACTTCCCTGAGAGTAAACTATCCTCTGTGCTGAGTCGGTGTCTTGGTGGAGCTGCTGGCACTCAGGCCTTACGTCACAGCTTGTAAACACCACTCACATTTTCCAGGCACATGGGCCTTTCTCAGCCACTCAGGAGGATGTGAGGGCCAAGTATCACCCAAGAGACCTGCCAGGACGCCGTCCAAGAGCTGCCCCTGGCAGGCCCTCCAACGGTTCTTCGGGTGGTTTTTCACCAAGCAGCAGTTTGATGCAGATTGGAACAAACAAGGCTGTTTTTAAAGACTCCAAATTACCTGTGGACATGGATTTGGGTCCATTTCCAGGGCAAGGTTCTCCAAACTCCAAGAAAATTATCTGTATGCTGCCCTTGCAGCCTGCCCCGGCTAGTCAGTGATGCCAGCTGCCTTTTTGTGGGACTCAGGGTGGGAACCATCTCAGCCTGAGCTAGTTTTCTAGGTGATGGAGAGGGGTCCCCAAAAGTGGTCCACCTGAGGTAGGTGTCTAAGGTAGGCAAGAAGTCTCCCGTTGGATGTGCCTGTTCTCTGATGATGGTTGGGTTGTGACATGACTTTCCTTGACTGGCTGTGTGTTAGGAGTTTAAAGTGAAAATCTGCTTTTAGTGAGCAGTGAAATGGGGAAGAAGAGCACCATTCACAGCGCTGAGACATCTTGGGATGGGTGTTGCCTGGCAGAGGCTCCCTGCAGGCAGTGCTTCATACCCCAATGAAGTCCCCATCTCTAATATTTTGAATGAACCAGAGACTTGTGCCACAAGCCTTACACCTCCCATGGCACACGCTGACCCAGCATTCAGTAAGTAAGATAAGAACAGCCACCATCATTTCTTTCTCCATCCAGGTCTTATGTATCCTGGTGAGTCATATGAAGTCCTAGGGTGAAACCCCAGCTCATCCCCCTTAATGCCAGTGGTGCTGGATCTGCTCTTGGGACCCCGATTTAGTACCTCTGAAAGGTGCGGTCTTGCAGCAAGTAGAAGTGGTTTAACCCAGCACTGCCATGCCCCAACAACTTCACCCAACACAATGGTTTAACAGTGCTGACAGGGGCTTTTCCACACTTCAACAATAGTGTTAGTCTTGGCTGAAAAGTCCCGGTAACTGGAGGTTAAGTGACTCCATCCCAAACCCAATACACTCTGCTGCCAGAACCCTCCTGCTATCCTTTGCCGCACCGTCTGTCTTTCCATCCAACGTGCTCGCTCCCACGTAGCCTGCCCAAAGGGGCTGAACAAAAGGAGAAAGTGATGCTCAGAGTCTGAAATGTGGCCATGGCAAGGCAGGGCTCAAAGGGGGCCTCCCTGGGCAGGAGAGCTGAAGATTGTCTGAGTGGGCTGTATCGTGTCCTTGTCAGCTTCCCCAGGGCACAGAGCTCTTCCTTTCGCTAAGAGCATAGAATGAGTTCAGGAAATAAATGCTGATGGAGTTAAAGAAAGATAAAGAGTTATGTTTGGCTCCTGAGCCCCTTGAGAGAGGGTGCATGAATTATTGCTGTGCTGAGACAAATAGAGCTGGAGGTGTGCACTTCATGCTGCGTAAGGTCTCAGTTTAAGATGTTTTCTGTGGAGCAGATTTATAGCAGGGAAGGGTGAGAGGAGAGTGGTGTGGGGATGGGATGAGCTCTCTGGGGTGCAGTGCAGAGGAGGCTCAGCAGCAGAGCAGGAACTGTGCTTCCCAGCCCACGGTGCTTGGGATGCATTTCCAGAGAGAAAGACACCTTCACTTCTTCCACCAGACAGTCACAAGAGGTTGAGGTGGGACGATGCTGGGCCTGGGATGCTGAGGGAGTATCCCAGCTAGACACTGTTCCGGGTAGCAGTGTGGGTCAGGAGGAAGATCTGAGGGCAAGAAACCAAAGTGACCCGTGCCCAGTTCTAAAACCACAATATGCAGAGATCAGGTCTTACTGTCACACATTTAAAGACATCCCTACAATCATCTTGCCTGATGACACCCTATATCTAAACGTCCAAAAATGCTGTCTGATGTGAAAGATATTTTTAGGAGACCTGAAATGAAACACTTTTAGGTAGCGGGGCTCCAGTGCACTTTAGCTGTGCTGCCCATAGGGAGAATGCATGAAGAGCTAGCTAGAACTTAACTTTTCTCCCTTTGGTAAATGAGGACAAGGCTTGGGTGCCACTGCTGGGTTTTGAGTGACTTGAGCTCTGTAACACTAACTTCAGCCATTTATGGACAGTTTGTGGTGGATGAACACTACCATTGCGCCTTTATCCATAGGGTGTTTCCTAGCCACTGTCCCATTCTAATGAAGCTTATAGACGGCAGATGTGTGTGCCTGTCAATCAGACAAATGTATATCTACGTCAGTTCAGGGTGTTTGGTAAAAAGCTCACATGCCTGTAATGTGACACTCAGAAAATCAGTTTGATTTGTTACAGTGCCGATTTGTTTGGCAGGTGGGCAGATTTTGTAAATCATCTGGGTATATTTGTGACAGGGTGTTTCAGACAAATACTCATATATATTTAATTTGGAGTTTCACAGCTGTAGGCTGTCTAGGATAAATCCTAAGGAGCCGTATGGTTCTTGTTGTGCTACCTTTCCTGTTACATCTCCTGGTACTGTGTTGGACTCGAGTTTAACCACTGCCGAGGATGCCTTGCTAAAAAACTATGGAACAAGCAGACGTGCAGACAGAGATCTCCAGAACACACAACTCCTCTGAACTCTGGGTCACTACAGAATGTAACTTTTGAAGGAAACCTAGAAAAGTAACCCCTAAGGTTTTCTGAGGAGCCATTTCCTCATCCTTCTCTCCATTTCCCAGATCTGTGGGCATGTATGCCATGCTAAGTGCTGCATTTCAGAGCTGTTGCTTAACTGTCTGCCGTTGATACCTTGTGGGAATAGGAGATGCCAGCTATCCATCCTTTCCTTCTGTGGCATCAAGTGGAACTGGGTCCTCAGTGACTTACCTTGCTGAATGGAGATTTCATTATCCCTTAAATATTGTATAAACCACCCCCCCGCCCCCCTCCCCAGTGTACCTGACGTAGCAAGCTGTGGTGAGGAATGGGCGCACAGGCCATTCCCAGAAACAAAATCCAGTTGTCTGTAGCTTTTAGCAATGCCTTTTGGACTAAGGTCTGATCTTGATGGTCATCAAATGCAAAGTGTGCACATTTATGGGTGCATGAGACCAGACGAAATGGGGTGTGAAATTCCTGTCTGTAGATATGCTCCATAGGAATGACTGTGCAATGCAGGGTTATCTCATCTGGCTGTAAACATGAAGTTTTCAAGTAGCAACACGGACTGACCAAGGGCTGGTTAACATCTCACCCATTTGTTCAGCAGCTGGGTTAGTTATACAGGCTGTGCTGAGCTCCTAGCTGTTGGAGTTACACAATTCTCAGCACCAGTTTAAAAATAACATCGTTGCACCCACGTGAACCACAGCCCTAGCAGTAACAGCAAGGTTAGGACAGCACTCACATTTAAACATCATCCTCACTGCAGAGCTCTGTGAAAAATGCTGTTTGTAACCAGCTGGTGAGAATGTGAGGACTCCACCTTGTTATTTTTCCCCATGCAGAAGGAGCAAAGAGCATATTTTTCGGTTGGTAGTCCTGCAATTGCAGGCAGGCATCCAATTATCAAGCTGGGCTCTTCCTATCGCCTGCCCTGTTGGTAAGCAAAGCTGTGCGTGTCTGACAGTACCTCAGTTTTTTCATAACTGTGTTGTTCCAGTGATTGCTCTGGAAATCTCCAGGTAATTTAAGCACTAAACCGTGGGTTTCAGACTGGACAGTGAGGACCTGGAAGAGAAACAGCATAAGTAAACAAACTGGCTAGGTTTTTGATGGTGTTTGAGAAGTTTCTGAGCAGTTCTGTAGAGCTGGACTATCTCTGCTGACAGAGGACCAACCTCAAAAGGTTTGTGAGTGCCTCTGGGGTGAGGCTAATGCCATCCCTGATGTCTGCCATCAGACATTACCATTGCCCCACCAGCCAGCCGAGACGGGTGAGACACAGTTGGGTTTGCACAACCTCACACTTCAGCTGCATGAATTGTTCATTCCTCTGCACTGGACTCTGCCATGCCTATCACTGCATCAATGGAAAATGCAAGAAATCCCTCATGAAGTAGAGTTTCCACCGCCTGTCTTCCCAGCAAATGTCTTTTCCTAACTCACTAGTCTCCTTTGCAGGCATTTAAATTCAAGAAGTGTTCTGCCTGAAGTTTTGCAAGGGTTTGGCAAACACAAAAGCCAAGAGGTGCTGGCTGTTTTCAAATAGCACTTGGAATGAGCTGTGATTAAACCCAAATTCCCTCCTCTTCAGTCCTATTTCTGGCCCTCTATCTGTGAGCTCCCAGTCTCCCTAGCACGCATTTATAGGAGAGCCCTAGTGAGAGGACAGTCGGGGCAAGCATTTGCCCTTTAGAAGAGCCCTGCAGTGCTTTTGCATAAGAAAAAAGAGCTTATGGTGACTGGAAGCAGTTGCTGTGTTTGTGTTGACTGGCCATGGTTTTCAGCTGCTGGGGGTTTCCAAAGCAAATGAAATGTTATTCATCAATGCGGGCTCCCTCCCCTACTTTCAGTTGTTGAAAATACTACAAAGTAAGATGGAAAGAAACACGTAATCCTTCATCGTCACAGTGAGGATTTACTTGTTTATTTAGATTCCCTGTCTGTTCCAAATGTTCTGCCAGAGAAAGCCCATCCAGGCTCCAGGAGTGCTTGACACACATAAAAGAATTCTGGATGTATATAGGAGATAAATCCAGCAGAAGACACTGCCTTTCCTCATAGCACACCAGTGCAGCCATCAGCCAAAAGTCCCACTTGCACAATAAAATATCTCAGGATGCTTTTTTATAGGAAAAAAAGGAAGGAGGGACATCACCCTGGGCAGAAATAGGTTTCCATGGTGGCTCCTCTAGGCCAGAAACTTTATGGTGGGGCTGTCCTTGAGCCCCAGCCACCTCCTCTTTTTCTGCTTGGAAAATGTTGCCCAAGTAGCAAACGTGGAACTTGATGTCTTTGTAGCCAGTGAAACGAGAGAGTTGTGTTCAGAGGGTGATTCCTCCCACTGCCCTAGGAGGTGGAGATCACCCTCTTGAAGAGTGTCTCTCCCTGCAGACATTACAGGGGAAACAGAAAGAGAGGAGCCCAGATGTGTGGCTCACTTTTAGCTGCTTAATGAAGGCAGCTGAATCGCATCCCACGAAACACTGTGTGTCAGGAGCACAAGTTCTTTGCACTGAAGCTAGTTGGCAGCCTTTGTAGCATCCCATTCCTATTGCTGCACCTGCAAACAGGAAGCAAGTCAGAAACAGGAGACCGTAGACCTGGCAATCGCATATAGCTGAGATGAAATATATCTCTGGGTTATCCTAGGATGAGGTTGTAGGGGAAGAAAAATTGCCCAACAGATGTTTTGCATTTAGACCATCATCCAACTCAGGGGATTTGAAAATGCCCTGTGAACTGCTCTTCTAGTGATGCCTTGGGTGCAGCACCTTTGAAGCTGCCTCCTTTTTTTTTTGGTCTATCTAAGAGCCACAAGCATGAGTGGGCATCAAGAGCTTGACGTCTGTATTGGGGACAATATTGCAATATGTTGGTAGTGGATAGAATGGGAGGGGCAATTTTCAGCCAATTGCCCCCCAAAAAATCACTTCTGTTAAAGTTATGTGATCTTGAATGCTCCTAGAAACTGCTGGGATTTTACCGTTTAGGGTTTCATCTGAAAGAAATCCATATAATGAAATATTTAAGACAACTCAGGTCTTGAAAAAGCCAAACGAACCAGTTCTGTGTTTTGCAGGTGGTGTCCTTATGTTGACATGTTGACATAAAGGCTCACATCAAAATCTGGAGTTTCTGCTAAGGTGAATCAAATCTAGAGTTTTTCAACAGGAAAATATAGACACGAGGAAATGGAATGAAGCTGTGTCAGGGGAAGTTTGGAGCTGACATTAGGAAAAGGTTCTTCACTGATAGGGTGGTTGGTCACTGGAACAGGCTCCCCAGGGAAGTGGTCACAGCTCCAAGCCTGTCAGAGTTCAAGGAGCACCTGGACAATGCTTTTAGTCACATGGTTTAGTTTTAGGTAGTCCTGTGAGGAGCAGGGAGTTGGACTTGATCCTTATGTGTCCCTTCCAACTTGAGAGACACCCCTTGGCCTGAACTCCAGTTTCATACTAGGAATAGGGCAGCCTTCCTCCATAAATTCGATGTAGCCTTAGTAGGCTAGACAGGTTCGTCAAAAGAGCTCATAAAAGTAATTGTGAATCACCAGTATCATTAAGATCTACAGTTTTGGGTTTTATTTGAAAACAGCAGTGAAAGGGAGTATTTTAGTAGAAAAAGTGTAAAAAATGAGTAGAACTTCAAAAAAAAAGGATTCTTTTAAAGAGTTGTGATGCATTTCAAGGAACACCTGAATTAACCCTTCCTTTAATAAGTTTTTTGTGTAAACTTCACCTGTTCTTATTTATTTTCTGCTGTCCCCTCAGCTCATGTGCTCCTCAGTCCAGAAAGCCCTGTTTGAGGAGGAGGACAGGGTGAAGAAGCTGCAGCAAAAGGTGGCGACACTGGAGAAGCGCAACAAGCAGCTGCGAGATCGGGTGAAGAAAGTTAAGAGGTCTCTCCGGCAAGCCAGGAAAAACACCAGGCACATTGAGCAGATGAACCGAAAGCTCACTGAGAAACTTTCATCTGCAGGTGGTCAAATCCCCTATATTAACTCTTTAAAGCAGGAGAACTCCCATGCTACCTACCTTAAAGTATAATGCAAGGGTAAGTGCTCAGGCCAATGGTAATAGCAAACTTTGCCTGCATTAGATCAGGATCTGGCTCTCACACCTTGTCTACACTGTGCTTCAAACCTTGCAGGGAAAATGAATCTGAACTTGCTTTAGACACAGTGCTAGATTAAACAGGACTGCAAACCGGATTTGGCTGTGTGTTGGTGGCACAGCCCAAAGCCATGCCATAGAATCACAGGATCGTGTAGGTTGAAAAAGACTTTTAAGATCAAGTCCAACCATTAACCCAACACTGCCAAGTCCATCACTAAACCATGTCCCTGAGCACCACATCTACACGTCTTTTCAATGCCTCCAGGGATGGTGATTCAACCACTTCCCTGGGAAGCCTGTTCCAGTGCTTCACAAGCTTTTTGGTAATGAAATTTTTCCTAGTATCCAATCTAAACCTCCCCTGACACAACTTGAAGCCTTTTCTTCTCATCCTATCATTAGTAACTTGGGAGAAGAGACCAACACCCACCTCGCTACAACCTCCTTTCAGGTAGTTGTAGAAAGCGATAAGGGCTCCCCTCAGGCTCCTCTTCTTCAGGCTAAACAACCCCAGTTCCCTCAGCCGCTCCTCATCAGACTTGTTCTCCAGACTCTTCACCAGCTTTGTTGACCTCCTCCGGACACGCTCCAGCAGCTCAGTGCTTTTCTTGTACTGAGGGGCCCAAAACTGAGCACAGTATTTGAGTTGCGGCCTCACCAGTGCCGAGCACAGGGGCACGGTCACTGCCCTGCTCCTGCTGGCCACACTACTCCTGATACAAGCCCGGATGCCGTTGGCCTTCTTGGCCGCCTGGGCATGCTCCTGGCTCATGTTCAGCCAGCTGTCAACCAACACTCCCAAGTCCTTCTCCTCTGGGCAGCTCTCCAGCCACTCCTCCCCAAGCCTGTAATGTTGCCTGGGGTTGTTGTGACCCAAGTGCAGGACCCAGCACTTGGCCTTGTTGAACCTCATACAATTGGCCTTGGCCCATTGATCCAGCCTGCCCAGATCGCTCTGCAGAGCCTTCCTGCCCTCACACAGATCAACACTCCTTCCCAACTTGGTGTCACCTGCAAACTTACTGAGGGTGCCCTCGATCCCCTCATCTGGATTGTTGATAAAGATACTAAAAAGAACCAGCCCCAAAACTAAGCCCTGGGGACACCACTTGTGACCAGCTGCTAACTGGATTTATCTCCATTCACTGCAACTCTTTGGGCCCGGTCATCCAGACAGTTTTTTTTCCCAGTGAAGAGTACACCCATCCAAGCCATGAGCAGCCTGTTTCTCCAGGAGAATGCCTTACTAAAGTCCAGTTTGACATCACCCACAGCCTTTTCCTCATTCACTAAGCGGGTCACCTTATCCTAGAAGGAGCTCAGGTTAGTCAAGCAGGACCTGCCTTCATAAACCCATCCTGATTGGTCCTGATCACCTT
The DNA here is from genome assembly GCF_963921805.1 of Phalacrocorax carbo. Taxonomy (NCBI): domain Eukaryota; kingdom Metazoa; phylum Chordata; class Aves; order Suliformes; family Phalacrocoracidae; genus Phalacrocorax; species Phalacrocorax carbo. Next base: position 7,759,204 of record NC_087513.1, on the reverse strand, counting down.
GCTGTCCCCAGTGGCCACAGGGCCAGACAGTAATCTGTGCTTCTCTGCCCTCACACCCCTCCACCTCTGTCACCAGTTTTAGATTGTCTTTGATGAAAGTGCCAGTTCAGCCCTGTGGGCCATTGCAGGTGCGTGACACAGGAGCTCTTTTTGCCAACTTACTTCCTCCACATGTGCTGGGCAAGGAAGACCAAGGGGATATATGGAGATGGATGCTGTGGGAAGGATGCAGGCACAAATGCTCTTTGCTCCATCATCACCCCCAAGTCCTCACTCTCCCTTTAGCTTTACTGAAGTCTACATCCAGTGTCTGAGCAAAGGCTGTGTCTGGGACACACAGTCATTTTGGGCCCCTCTTCAAAGCGAAGCATAAATGTGCCCAAATTGTCTTAAGACTGTTTCTAAATATAGCTAAGTATTCTAAATAAAATGTCTAATATTTTTTATTTTACCAGAAAGTGCCTCAAGGGTCTTAGTAACTCCCTCAGGTGCCTTTATCATTTCCCGGCCAACAGGGTTGGAAACCATGTCATTTTGGGACTGTCTAGGACCTAATCCACCTCCTGCAGTCAGGACTATTAGTGGATGCTGGATCGGGCCCAGCAGACAACTTCAGATCCCATTTTCGAGCAGGTTTAATTTACAGTGTGGACAAGGCTTCAAGTTTTGTAATCACTGTTTGAGGTATAATGGAGGTTGCTGGGCAGCCTCACCTAGTTACACTTAGATGCTGTAGACACCACATCAATATCAACAGGGCATTAAAATTAAGGTAGTTTATATATGTATATATTTTAAAATCCTATAGAAAATATTTTTATTACACATTTGATATAGTCTAATTTCTTAAAATATGAAGTAAATCCTGTTTCTTGGTTATCTCACTAAAAAAAAGGCCATCATGTCCTTTATTAGACATTTACAAACTGGCTTCTGCTCAAACAGCATAGATTAAGGCATCAGTATCCATGGCTGATAAGGTTTTCAACCGTGTTAATATACCGAAGAGTGTCTTATGTCTTGGTTCTCAACCAACCTTCCTTAAAAACAGGGCACCATAAGGAGAGAAAGGTAGAAGAGTTTTTGTGGTTTTCTTCTCTTCTCAAAATAGTTGTTCTTATTCCAAGCGTGACACCCGAGTGCAGATCTGCTTCATGCTTTTCGACAGGGGCAGCCAGCCCTTGCCCAGCCTCAGGCGGTGCTGACAATCTGCCAGGGCTAAACTGGATTTATACAAGGTGGGCTGATCCAGGTGATCTTTAACAGAGGTGAAGCCCTCAGAAGCAACTGTGTAAACCACTGCTCTGTTCCTAACTCTCCACACTTTACCAGATTGCTGCATGGTCTCCATGCTGTACCTCAGCACTCAAAATCAGAGTATATCCAGGCTACAGCCCTGCTGGACCACTCTTTAACTACCCCTGTGCTAGGAAAAGCCCATATCAGCTTTCAACCATGAGCTTCAGTCCAAGCTGAACTCAGAAGTTAAGCCTTGTGTTGGCTTCTAGGATGCTGCTGAGTTTAATTACCTTCTAGTTTTGCTCCTTTTGGAAATAAAGCTTTTTTTCTTTTCTTTCTCCCCCCCTCTTGAAATAATGTTGGCATTTCTTAAGATTCTGACTCCTCCTCAAGCTCCACTGGTTTCAAAGGCTTTGCCTACCGAATCAGCACAATTTGAGTTGTTTTGTGCTCTAGTCAGCAATGCTGTTTCCTGAGAATTACTACAGACCTAAGGCTTCCCTAGAAGCCATCAAGAGATTTTAACTCCAAAATTTAAACCCATAGGAAAATAAGTAATGTTTTTGTTTGTTTGTTTCTGGTTTCTAAACTGCTGTTTAAATAAATGAACTGTTTTTCCTGGTATAGGTATTAAAAGCTTATGTTCTAATTTTTTGTTAATAAAAATATTCCCTCTGGTATTCATTCATGTTTTATAAATGTGTAAAGCTGAGAAAGAATAGTTAATATAGCTACACCTTTGCTATTCTTACAAATTTCCCAAACACAGTGTTGAAAATCTTTTTCTTTTGGCTGATAGTTTTGTCTCTTGATGGAAAGATTGGAAGTTTCTTTCTATTTCCCCCTTTCTCTAGCTTGAAAAAAAGTAAAATATTCTGTTCTCCTTGTCAGTTTCATGAGAATTTTGTTTCTTTGAGAATTTTGTTTCTTTGCAAAGAAAACAAAAACAACCCGCCCAAACGTAAGACCCAAATGCAACCCAAAATGCCCCCCGTGGGTACAAAACCAAAAAAGATTGTTTCCTTGTAAGTTTTTTCCTTTCATTCCTGCTTGGTTTTGGAACATTTCCAGAGATAAGGACTAGCAGTCAGACCAGATCACAGGTTAACCCTCTCAACAATTAACAGAGGATGCTAAGCCCAAATAAAAATGCCATTAAAGGTTCACCATTGATTGCCTGCCCCTGCTGGTGGCAGTATCCAGAGAGCGCCCAGAGAGGCTGTACAGGCAGGAAACACGGGTGGGAAGAGGAGCCTGGGTTATGTCCATCCAGGTTGGTACATGTCACATCGGGCCTAACACATACTCTAATTTTATTTAGATCCACACCGTAGCCACCTCAGGGACCAGCTACTCTGGAAACCCACAAAAAGGGCAAAATTTCATTCCATTTTCCAAATTAATGTGAAAGGCATGATTGAGCATGTTGCTTTTGAAGAGCTCCATGGGAGAGGCTAGGGTACAGAGATGCAGAGGAGGTTGGCATAGCTAGATGGGTTGGCAAGGGATGGTATAGAAACCCCAAAATCATCTTGAAAAAAAAAAAAAAGAAATAAAAAAGCAAACAGAATTCTTCAAATGAGGAAAACAATTGGTTGCAAACAACACCAAATGCTGCAGCCCCCTATGAGGAGTTCAAAGAAGCTTTACAAATTATTAACATCTGCTTTTGCAAACACATCAGGAGCTTGAAGGCTGCCAGTACATCTGCAGGGCAAGTGCTAGGGGTTCCCAGAGCAGAAAAAGCCAGAACTGGAGGCAAGGAGTGGCTTTTTGGCATTTATGTTCACTGTGGAGGAATTTAGGGATGCTCTAGTGTCTGAATCAATTTTTCCTGGTGGATCCAAAAGTGACAAGAAGAAGCGAAGGAGCAAAATGCATAGTAACAAATCACAAGGACAGAGAACAAATGAGTATGAACAGTAACAGAGAGTAGACTTCGCTGAGTGATGCAGAGTGAGTGACTGTCAACAAAAATGGATGAAATGCAATGTAGATAATGTAAAAAGATATTGATGGGGAAAAGAAAAACTGACCTATCTTTTCACATGAAATTAGATGCTCTGAGCTGGCACCAGCCAGCTAATACCATTGTATACAATTAGTGGTCAATTAGTCACTCGACCGGATCAATGTAGTATTATGATGATAGAGAGATTACACCATATCATTCTGTGAAGAAATTGGCTCAACGCTCATCTGCAGTTAAAAAAAAAGTAGGTTAAGTGGTAGAAATTGTTAGAAAAGGGCTAGAGACCATCATTACACTGCTAAGTATGAGATACGCCCACCTCTGGGACGCAGTGTGCAGTTACTCCCTGTCTCAAAAAAAGCGTCTAATAGGAAGTGTATAATGAGAGGCAAGGAAAATCCAAAAATCAGAATAGCTTCATATGACAAGCAACCATATTTTCTAGGACTTCGGGCTGGAGGAGAGAAGAGAGAGGAGAATGACAGAGGGAAACAGAAGGGGGGAAATCTTGGCATGGCCCTCTTTTCACTATCACCACATGTCTCTGTTGTGCTATTTCAGTGGCTGCTTAAGCTTTTGCAAGGTTTGTGTGTCTCACCAGAGCTGAATTCAATACTTCAGATGCTGATCTGCACCCAAAAAGCACCTTCTGTCCTTAGACTTTCCAATGGGATTTTCTGGGTTTTTTGAAAGTGGATGCTTATAGAGCAATGTGCATTAAATAAGCTGCATTATTTTTTCTTAAATCCCAAACACTGTCCTGATTTAACAACCATACCTCGGTAGCTTGGGAAGACCATATAATAAAGAGGATTTATGGAGAGCAGATAATGTTAGCAGCTTTCTTTGCTCCTTAACACCAAAATCATTGAGAAGAGAATGACTTCCATATGCTTGAACAATAATTTAGGGAAATAGCCATGTCTATTCTGTTTGGGGTTTAGCAGAAGGGGTTTTTGGAACAGAAGAGCACATTGGTGTTAAAGAGCTGTATCAGTAAAGCCTATTTCTAATATGCAAAAGTTCTCGCCAAGCTAAGTAATCTCTCATTAATGAGGCAAAGGAGCCCAAATTCATTTCTAAAAGTAGGAATAAAAACATAAAGGGAAAACTGTGGAGAGCAGATAAAACTGACAAGGTATGTAATTCTTTCTTATAATAAATCCAAGTAATTGCAAGGAAATTTCATTTTCCTCCCCTTTTAACCCCAATTATTTTCATTTAATCACAGAAACATTGCTATTTCCCTCCAAACCAGGCTGCTTTTGTGTGAAACATCATTTCCAACATGTGCTTGGGTTTAGGTATGTTCCTAATCCCCTAAAACAAACAGCGATCAGGACGGCACGTCCCAGCATACGTGGCACTGCTGGGAGGGCTCCTTGGCTCCTGCTGCATCGGCTCTGTGGGAAACCAGGCCAACCTATTCCAACAGGGATTTCCCAGGTGGCATCAGAGCTAATGCATGGGGAGGAAGACACAACGCAGATGTAGTGGAGCAGGAGTGATGCTGTCTTTCTGAGGAATCTCCTTTTGGTGGGTCAAGATTTGGTGCAGACAACATGAATTTAGGCAGGACTGTTGATCTGTGTGAGGGCAGGAAGGCTCTGCAGAGCGATCTGGGCAGGCTGGATCAATGGGCCAAGGCCAATTGTATGAGGTTCAACAAGGCCAAGTGCTGGGTCCTGCACTTGGGTCACAACAACCCCAGGCAACATTACAGGCTTGGGGAGGAGTGGCTGGAGAGCTGCCCAGAGGAGAAGGACTTGGGAGTGTTGGTTGACAGCTGGCTGAACATGAGCCAGGAGCATGCCCAGGCGGCCAAGAAGGCCAACAGCATCCGGGCTTGTATCAGGAGTAGTGTGGCCAGCAGGAGCAGGGCAGTGACCGTGCCCCTGTGCTCGGCACTGGTGAGGCCGCAACTCAAATACTGTGCTCAGTTTTGGGCCCCTCAGTACAAGAAAAACACTGAGCTGCTGGAGCGTGTCCAGAGGAGGTCAACAAAGCTGGTGAAGATTCTAGAGCACAAGTCTGATGAGGAGCGGCTGAGGGAACTGGGGTTGTTTAGCCTGGAGAAGAGGAGGCTGAGGGGAGCCCTTATCGCTTTCTACAACTACCTGAAAGGAGGTTGTAGCGAGGTGGGTGTTGGTCTCTTCTCCCAAGTTACTAATGATAGGATGAGAAGAAAAGGCTTCAAGTTGTGTCAGGGGAGGTTTAGATTGGATACTAGGAAAAATTTCATTACCAAAAAGCTTGTGAAGCACTGGAACAGCCTGCCCAGGGAAGTGGTTGAATCACCATCCCTGGAGGCATTGAAAAGACGTGTAGATGTGGTGCTCAGGGACATGGTTTAGTGATGGACTTGGCAGTGTTGGGTTAATGGTTGGACTTGATGATCTTAAAAGTCTTTTTCAACCTAAATGATTCTAGGATTCTATGACTTGATTGTTTTTCCATTAGATGGGCTTGATGGCTTCACGCCACTCCTGAGGTGCCTGATGGTTTCTCCTGATGAGAGTGTCTTAGCAGTTGCTTGCTGCTTTGGTTAATGTTAATTGTGTGCAATGGCATCTCTCCGTGTCATGGTTTAGCCCCAGCCCGCAGCCAAGCACCACACAGCTGCTCACTCAGTGGGATGGGGGAGAGAACTGGAAGAGTAAAAGTGAGAAAACTTGTGGATTGAGATTAAGACAGTTTAACAGGTAAAGCAAAAGCCACGCACACAAGCAAAGCAAAATAATTAATTCATTCACTCCTTCTCATGGGCAGGCAGTTGTTCAGCCATCTCCAGGAAAGCTGGGCTCCATCACACATAATGGTTACTTGGGTAGAAATCATTCCAAACATCCTCACCTTCCTTCCTCCTTCCCCCAGCTTTATATACTGAGCATGGCATCATATGGTATGGAATATCCCTTTGGCCAGTTGGGGTCAGCTGTCCTGGCTGTGTCCCCTCCCGGCTTCTTGTGCACCCGGCAGATCATGGGCAGCTGAAAAGCCCCTGTCTAGTGTAAGCACTACTTAGCAACAACTAAAACATCTCCACATTATCAACACTGTTTTTAGCACAAATCCAAAACACAGCCCCATACTAGCTAGCGTGAAGAAAATTAACTCTATCCCAGTTGAAACCAGTACACCCCCTCTGTTTGTCTGCCTCATTAATATATTTTTTCTTTTTTACTGAAGTTTTCCACAAACAAGGAACCATTTCTCAGAACAAGGTGGGGTGGGGTGGGGTGGGGGCAGAGCGGGAATAAGTGTTTTGCAACGCTAAAATGTAATCAGTGAAGTGACATTTTCTTTGGCAGACTCCGACTTTGGAGTTGTGACAAAGTTCAGCCGAAGTCCCTTCACATCCTTGTACCTCCCTGACCCAAAAAAAATCATCAGGAAGCCTTTGAAATGTTTTGGTTTTGCAATGCACACAAGCTCAGCAAAGCCTTCACAGTGCTTCATGGGTAAAACCACAGCGAACACTCTTAATGAACCTTCCTGAGCCTGTGTTAGGTCTTCATCCCGACCAGACAGTTGGGCTGCCAAAGATGGCAGCATAGACAGCTCATGCCAGAAGAGATAAAAGCAGATTTTTATTGTATCTCCAGCTCCAGGATGCCTCCGCAGTGCCCTGGGGCTGGGGCATGTGCTGGGGGAGGTCATGGTCTGTGCACTCAGGGAGGTTCCGTAAGGATTAGGGTACTCCAATAAGCTCAGGAAGGAGGCAAGGCAAAGCTACAGGAGGGGCACTGGAGCTGGAGCACTCCTAGGGGTCGAACTGGTCTTAAGGAGGTGGCCACCAGGACCTGGATGGGACCCTCAGAAAGAGGAGAGCCATTTGCCATGAACTGTCCATAAGGGGTCTGCATAAGGGAGCCCAAAGGTCCCCACTGGTGAGGACTCGGTTGTGTCAGTGACATTTCAGTGGTGTGAGAGAAGGAATTGGTTTGCTTAAAAACCAGACCTGCAGAGGACTGGTGGGTGGTGAGTACCCAGGGAAGGTACAGGGAGGTGTGGGATACTGCAGGCGGCGCAACACAGGGACTGAGAAAAAGCCAGAGCATCCAGTCCACTCCCAACAAGATCATTGAAACATCTTGCTTCTTAGGAAAATTGTCCAAAAACCAGTCATGGCTATGGTTTCAAAGCTTAACTTTGAATTACTGAAAAAAATTGGTAGCTTTAATGAGAATAGACCCAGGATGCTGTGTTAGCAGCACAAGCCTACTGAAAATCCCCTAACCACAAGGTGGCCAGAGCTTTGGGCTCAGCTGGTGCTGTGCCCACAAACCTACCCACAAATACTACCAGAAAACCACATATTAGCTCAGGCAGGTGGGTATGTGGCATCCAACATGCTTAATTCATCTGGCCAGCAAGGAGGGTTGGTGGGTTAGTCTGCAGCCTTCCATGTTGACATACTGCTTGAACCCCCCAAAACCCTTGGTACCACGGTCCAGGGTGGGTTTTGTCTTGCCATGTTTTGTTGAGAAATAAAATGTGTAGTTCTAGTTTTGCTTGTAATTACCTAGATCTAAGTTTAGATGGGGACTGAGTGGAATGTTTCCTACAAATATGAATCTTTCTGAGTGTCAGACAGGTGATTGCTAACTGTAGACTCTGAAAGTCAGATTTATCAGCATCCTATCCTCCTACAGGAGAGGAAGTCACGCAGAAACTGGCCACCTTGATGAACACAATGAAGTAAAAAACACCCCATCACACACAATAGGGAAGAAAAGACCTGCAAGCAGGAAAAGGAAAGTGGCCAGGGCCAATGTTGAGAGAAGGGGTTCTGCTTCAAATGAACTCCCTTCTCCTTTCCACCAACGAAGTTCTCCAAGGGTTTTGCAGCCAAAAGTTGCAGTGCAGCAGCTCACAGATTCAGTAACTGCTCAGCTGCTGCCATGTACCCCTATGGCACCCTGCTACCACCCTTCCCCTTGATGGGATCCGCTCTGCTAACATCAGCCCTCCTTGTGCACTCTGGCTTGCGAAGGTAGGGACACATCAACGTGTGCAGGCACCATCTCCCCTCACATTGCTCTTCAAAAGCTGGGCTGACTTCAAGAGGACCCTGTCAGTATGTTGCTTGTTGCTGTTTCTTGCCAGGCCATGGGCTGCAGCATCACACGGGGACAATGTCACCAATTAAAGAGCTTTAAAAAATCTCATTTCAATTGTGATGCCAGAGGAGAGGCATTATTAGTGTGTCCTTCTTTTCTTGGTCACTAGGAAAGACTATTAATCAGAAACACTATAAGGCATTTTGTTCTTGGGTGTGTTTGGCCCTGTTCCCACCAACTTTGGCTCTGACTGTGTCCCTGGCATTTCAGGAGATCTGGAGTTCACTGACAGAGCTCACAAGAGGCTAGACTGAGTCCTTCATATCTGTGCATGTGTTCGCTTTCACCAGGAGCTCCTCCATCCATACACAGTGGATTGACAGCTCGGTCTCTGCAAGGAGTGGGCAGGCTCTGCAGAGAGATGTGTCAGTTTTCAGCACCCAGCTCTCCACGTCATACACAGATTATGGTCCCAGTTCTCTTCTCACATTAGGCAGGAGCAGCAATGACAATCAAGGCACTGGTGACACTGCTGACAAGCTGATTTTCCTAAGGTTGTGGCAGATTACAACTACATGCTTGCAGTAGTGTGAAATAAGGCTCAGCAATCAGAGCTGACTGTTTCTCAGCCTAGTTCCTTCAGATATGCCCAGCTCACCTGCAGTCCTTGGCAAAGACCCCTGTGGGAGAGACAGCTTCTATCGTATGTGTTTCGTATCAGCAGATGGCCAGGAGATGCATAGTCCAGCTCTAGCTCCAGATAGAGCACCAGCATGGACAGCAATGAACAAGTGATCACTTCTGTGGTGGGAGTGACCCAGGAACATTTGCTGCTGACCTGGAGGCATTGCTTTTGGGTGGAGACTTGGCAGCATGGTGAAGAGTAGAGGTGAGCTCAATCCAGTGCTGTCAGCGTCCAGAGCACACAAAGTGGCCTGGCTCCTTTTCTCCATTTCTAATTGCTCTTACAGACTCTTGGGATCTTTTCTGCAAGGAAGGCAGTCAAAAGGAAACCCAAAACCACATGGTTTTGGAGACCCACCAGCTGCCGAAGAGCAGCCCATAGATCACAGTCTGGCAACAACTGCAACAAACTACTTCACCTTTTCACTGACTACGCTGAGTCCTTAAAATGCTTTAAGCAATGCTTTGCATGATCCTTTTCCACTCAAAGTCAAGCAAAGGCACCAAGACACACGTAAATCACTATCACTTAAATTCATATAGCAGTTCAGTGGCAGGTCTGGGTAAGAAAATTCAGGGATCCTTGACTTTAGGCCACTGCTCCAGTTTCTAAAGTCACTGACTGCCCAAATGGGGTGGGGAGGGGAGATGCCAGCACATCAGTGAGGGATGTAGCTCCTTGCAGAGGATGAATCACAGTCATCTGCATTAGGTACCAAAATCTGGATTGCTTATTCACACAAAAACACACCTAACTGAACAAAAGGGATGGGACAAATGTACTCTTGGCTGGAGCAAAGCCCAGGGAGATCTCTTCTGCTCCTCAGCATCAAGATCTCTTTCAACAGCCTCTGACTATTGAAAGTCTTTACTCAGTCCCCACACAGAACCCAGGTCCTTACCGGGGAATGCCATGGTTTGGCACTTCTGATATGCCAAGGCTGCCTGGCAGGAGGCAAACTTGGGAATCCTTCATTGTAGGAACCATGGGGACACCATCCCTTTGCTGTGGCCATGCGCAGAGGATGACGAGCACTTGGGCAGGTAAGCCACCACCTTCAGCTTCTCTCCCAGCAGCTGTCCCAGTGCTCCCCATACAAGCAGAGGCTGGAAACCCATTGCTTTTTCTCATTGTTTCCTTGCAGAGTAGACATGTTCTTTGGAGAGCAGAGATGATTTTTGACACTTATTTTTTCCTATTCTGTTCTATTTACTCTAGCAGATAGGCCATAATCCAAACTAATTTTTACAAGTCCCAGACAAATCCTGTCTCTGAAGTTTATAAGTATCTGCCCTGGCATCTGCTGCATTTCCCCTGTCCCTGCACACATCGCACAAGCTCCAAAGGAAATGTTTGCTTCTGTCAGGGCTTTGCTCAGCTGAGTCAGTGCTCGAGCCCACACGCTCAGGATTTTCTCTCTGCCCGCAGCCTCCCTGGCAGCCCTGGACCCACAGCTGGAAGCAGGTCTTTAAACTACTGGTTGCTCAGTAAAGCAAATCTGCTCCATGGATATGAGACCTTGGGCAGAAAAATGACATCAGAAACATTTCTTTAGCTTCCCTCAGAGCAACGAGGGAGCTTGTGTGTTGCCTGGTGAATTCGTAGAGTAGGAGAGGAGCAGTAGCCTGACTGAAAAGTATTTCAGGTTATTCATAGAATCATAGAATGGTTTGGTTGGAAGGGATTTTAAAGATCATCTAGTTCCAAGTCCCTGCCATGGGCAGGGACATCTTCCACTAGATCAGGTTGCTCGAAGCCCCACCCAACCTGCCCTTGAACACTTCCAGGGATGGGGCATCCACAGCTTCTCTGGGCAACTGGTTCCAGTGTCTCACCGCTCTCACAGTAAAGAATTTCTTCCTAATATCTAACCTAAATCTACCCTCTTTCAGTTTAAAACCCTTACCCCTTGTTCTATCAGTATATTCTTTGATAAAGACTCCCTCCCCTTCTTTCCTGTAGGCCCCCTGTAAGTACTGGAAGGCTGCTATATGGTTTCCCCGGAGCCGCCTTTTCTCCAGACTGAACAACCCTGACTTTCTCAGTCTGTCTTCATAGGATGGGTGTTCCAGCCCTCTGATCATCTTTGTGGCCCTCCTCTGAACCCACTCCAACAGGTGCCCATGTCCTTCTTATGTTGGGGACCCCAGAGCTGACCACAGTACTCCAGGTGGGGTCTCAGGAGAGTAGAATAGAGGGAGAAAATCACCTCTCTTGACCTGCTGGCCATGCTTCTCTTAACCTTCATGGTCCAATTTCTTAATCTCTTTCTCACCCTCTCTAAGGATAAGAGTGGGTCTGATGGGCAGGGATGCTCCTGCTGGGTCGCTGGTGGCTTGGGAAGAGGACAGAGGGACCTTGCGCCAAACTGCCAGGGCATGCAAGGGAAGGGCTGGACCAGCCAAGAAGGGAGGTGGCAAGCATAGGGCAGCAGGTTGCCCCAACCACTTATTTATGTCTCACATGACATTTCTGTTCCACTTCCCCTGCCCAGAGAAAAGTAGAGAGCCTCCACGGGAAAAAGGATTTGTTTGATTTGCCATGCCAGTAAAACCCAGTCAGAAAACACGGGATGAGATGCGTGATCTCTACTCACCGTCCGAGGACAAACACATGACCACATCACAAAGGGGTGCTCGCTTGAACTGTTCCCATGCATTTCCATGGGAACGGGGCAACTGTTTTGGTTTCTTCTTTTTAGTATTCCTTTTATGATTATTTCTGAAATAGCCTGCTAGCAGGAGACTTGGCCTCAAGAGATAAGGAAGAGGAAATGTCACAGACTGTTGTCAGTAAATTATTTTTCCCATTTCATGATGCCAGGAAAAGCAGCTCTTACTGGAGGAAAACAGATCATGGGTTATGCTCTCTTCAAATTATTTGTTTCAGATATGCACCAATAGGTATAGTGTGTTCATTGGCAGCAATGAAAACCTTTTCTGTAGTAAAATAAAATATCTTATAACCTGATCTCTCTTCTCTTGTGCATATATAGGTGATTCAGGCTAGTTTAAGGATTAAAATCTTCTTCACATACACAAAATTAGGGCTTCATTTTGCTCCCCATGAACCCAAGAGGAAAAGTTAATTCCTGCCTCAAGAAACAGATCTTATAATTGTGGCTGGAACAAGCACTGCTTGCCAGCAGAGTGGGACAGCTGTGATTTTAAACTTCCAGTAGCTGTATTTACACTGTTCAGGTTGAAAATTTCCGTGCTGGTGCAGGTCTCTGCCTCACTGCATGGAAAAAGTAGTTTCCAAACCATCAACCATCTCTGGGGCTGTCTGCAACTGAAAAACATTTTATTTTTCTCTAAATATTTTTGCTGATTTTTTTACCATCACCATCTTTAGAGCAAAGAGCTGGAGTCTGATGAGGACATTTTTATATCAAGTCTATTATGTCTGTGGAAAGTCCACCCCAACTCAGGCAGGTTCTAATGAATGGTTAAAAGCTCTTCGGCTACAGACACTCAGTCAAGTCTCCCTCTTGACCAGCATTACTGGACCAGTCTTATGGACCACAGTAGTGGCCACTGGTGGGGTCCCCAGCATTGCACCACAGCTGGGTAACTTGGTGCAATATGATGATCCAAGTGGTGCCACTTGCTAACTTGCTGAAAGTCTCTGCCAGAAAACACTGTCTGCAGTAGCATCCTCATGTCACCAGGGAAGCCATCCTGTGGCCACAGACTTAGTACCTCACCCAACGGGAGAGAAAAATTCATCACTGATCTGGAATTGCTCCAAGACAGAGATTCTGGTCAAAACCCAATGGTCTTCACCTCATTTCCAGTGAGATCTAGGGGAAGAAGGCTGTTTTCCATGTCTGGAATCCTGTAGCACCAGGAAAGCTCACCTAGCTCAAAAAAACACCTCTGTGTCCTTGCATCATGAGAGGGCATGGCATTATCAGCTGCTTTTGCTCATAACCCTGTTGTTGGAGGTGCTTGCCTGATAAAGCACGTGCCTCCCACAAGTGGGTGATGGTTGCACCACACACGAACCACCACACCCCTAGTGCCACAGCCATGATGCACTTAAATGGCCCGTCACAAAACAGGGCTGTGAGCCAGAGAGTGGCTGAGGTGAAATAAATTAATCCATCTCTTCCATCAAGGAGGGAGCTGCTGGATGGGGTGGCAGGAGGACACTTAAAGGTGATGTCAGTGAGCTGGACAAACTGGTAAAAGCAGTTTGGGACAATCATCTTTAAATCCCCCATGGGAGGTGGCTCCAATAAAGCACTTGGATCAGTTTTGTCAGGAAAAGGTCCTGAGCATCAGTCAGACGTCATGAGCATACCAAATCCATCTGAGACCCAGAATTACGTACATCCCTTCCAGCATCTCAACTCCACAAGGCAACAATGATACCGCCTCTCTGGGCCTTGTTGCAATAGCATTTGCCCCATTGATCATTGGGAATGGCACATGCTGCTGAGCTGCTGAGCATGCTAAGTGATGCCTAGCATATAATAACAAAACCTTACATTTCCAGCGTTCCTTCAGTCCTCCATTGCATTTGATAACTATCACCCAAGCCTGCCATGCAAGCACACCTGGAACAGGAGAGCTGGGAAGGGAACCTCCATGAAGACCTGGACAAAAACACAGCCAGGAGTACAAATTACCCAGGACCAGCTGCAAGGAACAGGGCTTTGAAGCCCAGTGGCACCAACATTGACCAAAGCAGGGGGAAGCCTTCATGCCAAAGCCCGATTAAGACTCTCATGTTTTTATTCAAGACCAATTTAATGTTAAAGGGAACAAGCAGTGCCCAGGCCCAGGACTGGCAGCTTCCAGGTGAGTGCACATATTCAGGTGAAAATCAGGAAGGTGCCAAACCTGGAGGATGACATACACTGGTGTGCTGCAACACGCATAAACACTGCCTCAGGTCTGTAAACTCCAGGTATGTTGGGCAAGCATAGACAACAAATACCCAACCTGTTGAGATACAGCCTGAGGCAGAAGACATCAGCACCACTAACGAGGTATTTGACATCCACCAGGAGCCTTCACAGCCTCTGCGCAATTATGTAGGTGAGTGTAAGGAAGAGAAAATACATTGATAGTGGCTTGACATTGACCTATTGAACTTTAAATGCCAGGTGCAGGGACTGATCACCTTACAGCTATGTGGGTCATTTGGGGCCAGGGTATCTTGGTAGGGAAATGATTTTCACACATCCCCTTACACTGAATCCACCTGCTTCACACTTAAGTCAGCAATGGTCCTTCAAACCTCCAGCAAAGCCTTGCCAGTGACAAAGCGAACGCTGCCCAGGAAGCATTCATGGAACTGGATCTTTGTGCTTTGTGATGCAGCAGAGCAGCCAGACCCATGTCGTGGGCTGGAGGGACTCACTCGACAGGGCTTCTTGGTGTGCAGATGAAACCCCAGCCGCAGAGCACCGTTGCTTCATGATTGGCCCCAGGAAGCCAGGCAATAGGCAACTGCTCAAGACCTCAGACATCTCTTGCCTGGCCCCATCCTTGTGAGTGCAATCATGCAAGTCCAGCCTTGCAGCTGCATACAACTTATACAACATCCAGGTGCCTCCCCAAATGCAGCTGGCACAGATGCTGTTTGCTACGGACAGCCAGCATGTTGTCTCAGCTACCAACTATTGCAGTCACGGAGCAAAAGCAAGTCCAACCTCTCCCTATTTGTTTACACAGCTTCCAAACTTCCAAACTGCATTCAGTAAGGTGCAAAATCCATCAGACAAAGGCAGCAAATATGAAGCCATCCTGCAGTGGACACAAAGCTTGCCCACTTCGTCTTCCAGGAAAAACTAAAACAAGGAGTCACATGGAGCCCCATGGAGAGGACAAGGGGGAATGGACACAAGCTGCTCTTGGGGAGATTCTGTCTGAACGTGAGAGGGAAATTTCTCACAGCGAGGACAGTCACCGTTGGAATAATCTCCCCAGGGAAGGGGTTGACTCAGCCACATTGGACACTTTTAACACTCAGCTGGACAGGGTGCTGGGCCATCTTGTCTAAACTGTACTTTTACCTAGAAAGGTTGGCCTAGATGATCCCTGAGGTCCCTTCCAACCTGGGATTCTGTGATTCTGTGAAAACACTACATGTTGTGTTGGCTTTGCAAATATAATGTATTTCCTTCTGATCTGGTGGGTCTGACCTCATAGGAGGCTTTTTTGTACCAGCTGCAACTGTTCTAAAATGCATATTGTGAATTCAGTTGCAGCCAGCTTGGGACAGCTGACTTCTACAGTGGCATCTAAGACTGTATGGCAATTAGAGCTGTGGGCAGCCCAGGGACAGGCTTTTGGAGTGCCAGGTCCGGCCCTGGTCAATGGAGCAAGATTAGTGCTGCACTCAGAGGACCTGTGATGGGTACCTAGTTCTGTGCGCTGACTCGGGCTAAACAGGCTGGAGTGAGGAAAATGTAATCACGTTGTTTTAATTAAAGACAATGGAAGCTTTCCAGCCAAATCGTTACATATGGAGATAAAAATCCCCATTCTGCTAAAGGGATAAAATAAAATGCATTGTCACACTGGGGATCAAACCGATCTGAACTTTGTATTCCTCATCTGCTGTGTGCTTAATTCTTGTCATTTTTTAATCGACTGCAGATTGCCTTTGGTTTTGCAATTGTATCTTTGAAACAGATTCTTTGTATGCTGGAAGCAGGCTTTGGGGTATATGAGAAGGGCTGGTGGGGGGCTTTGCACTGCTGATAAGTAATGATATTTTCTCTGTAGCAGGAGCCAGTGTCAAGTGAGGCACAATGTATGGGCTTCACTCAAGAGCAAGGAGTGGGAGGAAGCAGCATATTTCCAGCCCTAAGACAGAGGGTATTAAGCTGTAAGAAGTTACAGGCAGCTTTGGCAACAGAGAGCTCATTAGCCCAGTGGGTATAAAATGCATTGCAGATGCAGCAGCTTTGCTGGAAATCCCAGGAGGGAGGAGGTGGTAAGGACCTGTGCATGCAGCGGGCAGTACCCAGAGGTGACGGGGGGCAGCCATGACAGACAAGGTTGCATCTCAAGGATGTCATGACAGACAGGAGAGAGAAAATAGTTCTTCTCACAGGTACTGCTGAGTCATCTGCCTAAAATGTTCACCTGGGCACCAAGCTGCTAGGAAAGAGAAAGGACAAGACAAACTTTTTAGGACATGACGAAAGACCTCAAAAACACAGAGATTTGGGCTCCCAGAACAGGAATTCCTAGTGTGCTCTAGCCACTGGGTTGATGTTCACTTTTGGGATTTAAGTAGGTATTTAGGTCTTCTCCTAAACGACTTGCATGCAAAGTCGAAGGAAGTCTGAAAAGCGGGAACTGGAACCCAGGTTTTAGCTTCACATTTTACTATTTTCTTCCAGCCATTAATCTTCTGCGGGGATGTTTGCTGACGTGCTAAGTTTTCTCTTTCTGAGGACATGTATTTGGAGGAAGAGACAAGGGCACTGTAGATTGATTTTCTGAGTTTCACTCAGACTCCATGATACAAGTCGGAATTCAGTAGGATAAGCTCATTTCCTTTTTCACATTTTATGGATTTCATTAAGAAGCATGAACTGGCTTAGATCCCTCTAAGCAATCATATTACAGCCTAATTTGCTAGACTTTCATTAAAACAATTAAAGATAGAATGATGCAGTGACCCTGTTCAGGACCCAATTAAGCCTGAATCAATAAATCAGTAAGTATAAAGCCATAGATAATCAAAACAAGTTATGAGGCTGATGCTAAACAGAATTACTGTATTAACATTGCCACAAGAGAATTTTAAGAGTGAAATACCTTCCAGTTGAGGTCCCCAGCTCATCTTACCACAACCAACTCAGTGGTGATGGGCACAGCCTGGTACAGGTCCATCCGCCTGCTGGGGAGCATTGCCTGGGTGCACAGCCAAGCGGCCCTCCCTGGCCATGTGGTGGCTGTATGTAGCTCTGGGCATGGTGACTTCCAGGCATGGGTGTCAGGGGGATATGCATCCTGTCTGCAACCTGTCCTTCTGTTCAGCCACATTTGGAGATAAATCGTGTTGTTGGTCTGTCACCACCTCCTTTGCTCAGATAAGTAAAGCCCCCAGGGTGTCCTGTTAACAAATCCTTCTTAATCGCAGCTGTTGGCTCTTTCTTGAAGGTTTTTGTCCTTCCTCCAGAAGAATTGCTGAACAGTCAATTCTGTCCATAAACTTAATGTGAACCTTTGGTAAACTCACACATGTGGCACCTGCTACATAATGAGACTTCTACCCCAAATGATCCTCTGGCCAGCCTCATGGCAAGCTGTCCTTCAGGAAAACATTTAGACTATTGACCTTATCAACACTTATTTGCACAGACGCTCATCTTCTGTGGAATAGAACCATAGAGTCATAGAATCATTCAGGTTGGAAAAGATCTTCAAGATCACTGAGTCCAACTATAAAATAAAAGGAGGAAAAAAAGAATAAAAGAAGGAAAACAGAGGGTGAAGGTTGAAAGCAAAATCTGAGTTCTTCCTTTGTTCCTTCCGATCTTTAACTAACTTGTACATCATCTGGGCTTGTTAGTGAAGGCTCAATCAATGCTGCAGTCTGTTGCCCTGGGCTAGTGAAGCCCATGACCAGAGAAGTCACGGAGTCTCCGCCCTTGAAGATACTCAAAAGCTGCCTGGAAACCTGCTGTAGGTGATGCTGCTTGAGGAAGGGGGTTGGGCTAGATAATCTCCAAGGGGTTGCTATCAGCCTCAACCATTCTGTGGTTCTGTCTTGAGATCCATGCAAACCACATCAGGAATGACCATGTAAGTACTGCAAATACTTAGGGAGGAAAGAGGAGTTGGAAGTCCTTCAGCATGGGCCTCCACAGCAATCATCAGTTGACTGGGCAGTGGACTCTGATGTTGACATGTTTGTCTTAGGAATTCAGTCATAGCTGGATCATAGCTGAATTCCCTTTCTAGGTATTGTGTCCGAAAAGTACCTGAAAGCTTGTTCTCTTTCTTCTTTCCTCACTTTAAACAAATAATAAAATCTTGCCATTTGAGTACTGAAAAGGCATATTTGTCTCCATAGCCTAGTCCCAAATCTTCAGTTTATGCCATGCTGTCCCTCTGCTTTGGTCTGGCAGAGGCATTATTATTTATAATATATAATATAATATATGACATGACATGACATAATATAATACAACACAATAATAAATTACATTGTATTGTATTACATATATAACAACTCCAGTGTGTATCCATCATGTACTGTGTCCTATCTATTGAGACAGGAGCTTATCCAACAACTCCCACTGAAGGTCAGTATGAGCTCACCATTACTATAACTTTGGTGGCACAGTTTGTCCCTGTGGTGGATCAGGGATGTGATCCACTTAGCTGTTCCTTTGAGCTGCAGTGCATCAGGGACTGGGAGGGAAAGTTACATTTTGGATGCTGCTTCGACCAAATGCAAACTTGAAGTAGCGCTGATATAAAAGTGGTATGTGACCCTTCAGTATGGTACCAGCTGGTACCTGCCCAGATGGCCTCTAACAAAAAGAAGTATTTGTTTGAGATTTATTGTGCATTTCTGGTCGCTGCTAGACTGCAAGCTGAGGCAGGGACGTGAACACAGCTCTTGCTTCTTCCCTAAAGAAAGAAAATGAAAAACATACAAGAGCCTATATGGCGCCAAAGAAAGCACAAACCTTGTGAGTTCAATGGGAACGACAAATTGCCTCTCAGCTCTATTATTATTATTATTAATCTCCCTAAACAAAACACTATTATGAAGAAGGTAAACAAACCATTATTTGACTGTAAATTTATCAGAATATTGCAATTATAAAAAGAAAAAACCTAAAGATGAAAAAAGAAAAGAAACTTTTGAATTCAGGATAAGTAAACAGAGTTTGAAGGTCAGGAATTTATCCCAGTGTAATCCAAAAAAACCAAATGCCAAACAATCTGGAAGTACTCAATTGAATACTTGCAGTGCTGATCCAGATGGTCCTTCTTCCCCATCCCCACAGTTTTAAAAATGGTTATCATCACAGTAATGCAACACTGTTGAGAGACCCCACCAAAGCAAGGACTCAGATGTTCTGGGCAGGGCACATACCCACAACAATGAAGGTAGACCTTCTCCCTGAGGGATGTCCAGAGCTGAGAGGAAGTGTAGTATGACAGGTACAGCATGTCCCCTTGTCCCTACAGCAGCTTATGGAGTCCTGGGATTGCTCTGGGGCAGTGCAGGCCCATGTTCTCTCTCCATGGAGCCCCCAGAGGGATCCTTAGAAGCCCATACCTGAAAACATTATTTTGTGGATGCACAGACAAGCTTGAAGGGAGGTTTGACCTTAAGGATGAAATTCAGTGTAGGCATAACCAGAGAAAGGGTAGGACTCTCTACACTGCAAGTAAACAAGTGCTGTGGCTGAAAGCCCTGTGCGGAACTCCTCCTCCTCAGCTTCACCTGGCCGTGGGGGGCCTGAACCACAGGGGATCCATCCCTTCTCAGGTTGGATGGTCTTTGAGGATGGGCACCTGCACATACTCTGCTTCAACAGATATCACTCATGGAGACCGCCTCTTGACTGCAAAAGGGGAGCTGCCCATAGCCCAGCAATGGCCATCAGAGCCCTGGTTTGGCTGAGGGAATGCTAAAGGAAGACCAAAGGAGCTGAGAAATGACCTTGGTATAACATGAAGAAAGGCGGATATGTAGCATAAGCTAGACCCTCAGTGCATACCAACACACAGAAAGCCTTAAAAATAAGGACGGACCCCTTCTCTCCACTGCAAACATGGCTGTGGATCTTGGCAAGGTTGCAAGTATAATATTTTCTATAGCCCCATCTTGGTCTTGTCCCTTTGGCTTCCACTGATGTTTTATCTCATTTGTTTCAAATAACCAAGAATTTGTTGCTGAGCCTGTAACAGTGAAGAAAATGCACAAAGATCAAGTAAATACTGTCATGATTTGAAGAGACCATCTTATAGCATCAGGATTTCAATGGTCTTGTGGTGATCTTCTGCCCTGTCTCACTGGGAGCTAGGAAAAGCTTAGTGCACACCAGGTGACCACTAAGCCTACAGAGGAACCTGTGATTTTAAAATCAAGACATGAGAAGAAGGTTTTCCTGGCTGAGATTTTAATTTCATGGTGAAATGTGGGATACACCTTCAGCTACCATAAGTCTGCAGTATTTGAGCCAAACCAGGAGACCTAACTTACACAGGTGGGAGAGTGGTCCTGAATATGGAGGGATGGTCAGCGTTCAGGCTTGTCACACATGGGAAGACTGTGGAATCTTTCTACAGGATCTGCTGCTCCTTCTGACAACCCAGATCATGTGTGTATGCTTCAATTCACCCTCCACCTCTATCCCATTCCCTGCTACTGTTTTTGTACATGGCTGAACTTTTCCAAAGATGTAAACCCCCAAGGATGTGCGTTTCCAGAATGCAAATGGGAGGTCATCTCATCTCTGCTGGTATAGTCCAGCAGCTAATCCTAGTTCTGTGGCCACAGTTACATACCGCAGCTTTGAAATAGTAATCAGGTTGGTTCTGGTGGTTGCTTCTTCATTCACAATATAAAAGCTATTTAAGTAATTTGCCTTTCTCTTCATATTGCTATGAATTGGCCATTATCACTGCTGTGCATTCCAGATCTGTTATTAAACCAGATGTCTAAAACCACCTGGCTTTGACTTCAAGCATGGCCCCACCTTCCTGTGGGTGCCCAACAACACTTGTCTGGGCTTAGTGATTTTGCCAGCTGTTTCTAAAGGGGAAGGAATTCTTGTGTGCCAGTGAGTGAAAGTCAGAAAAACAGAAGTAAAAGTGGGGAGAATTGAGAATAAGGGGAAAAAAAAGCAAGTAATAACATATACTGGGAACATGGTCTGGAGGAAAAGGAAGCCAATGATGGTGCTCACATAACAGCCTTTGGAGCCCACGGCTGACTGCAAAGAGGCTCAGAAACACAAGCTAAAACCCCTCCTCCTTTCAGGATTCCCACCACAGGCTGTGTAAATCACCAGCACCAGCTCCAACAACTGCATCTCCTCTACCCAGCCCTACACAGATATTCTCAACCCCCAGGAGACAGCCATGTGCCCATATGTCACCAGTTAGCAGCACTTCTAATGGCAGTTTTAGGAAACTCCTGAAAGACTCAACCTTTTTATCCATTTCCCTAAGGAATGAATTGTGGAGGAAACCCATCCCCCTATCCTCCTTTGGGGCATAAAGGGACATCACTGCATAAAACACAAGGAGCATCATAGAAATTATTCACTCCTTTTCTTGCACGTGGGTGGAAACTCATGCACTCAGAAACATCAGACTTCACAGCAGGGTGATTTAATTGGATTTATTGGAGGAAAACAATTAGTCATCCCTTTAAATTGTCATTATGATAGAAATCTTGATATGTATACATGATTGTCAAGGCAGAGAACCACTTGCGACGTAGCCCCATTAACAATTTGCAGTATTGCAAACGCATTATACAGATAAAACTTTTGCGATGCCTTAATACATGCATGGAGTAAATACACATTCTCCCTTCTGTTTGGACATGGATGCTGTTATGAACTTATATCAACCACAAGACCTGCAATATTAGGCACACTGACATTCCTTGATTAAGATTTAAGCCTTTGTAGAAAACATGCTTGCATTTTCATTAAAAGTCAACTGAGAGATGTTTTGCAGTTGGGGATATTTGGGGAGTCACTAGTCTGGGTAGACTGGGCTTTTTTTCATTGTTTGCTGACCAAATCAAATATCTATCTAAAAAAAGGCCTAAACTGACCAAAACGCTGTTTCTCAACTAGAGGCCAATGTACAACAGGATGCTGACATTGTGTTGACCAGAAACATGAGTCATACCGTATCTCCCACTGAGCTACAACCTTCTGTGCTCTTCACTTTGGGGATCATGCTGCAGCTCGATCTAGTAAGACACAGCATGTGTGATGCCATGCTGAGCTCAGGCGATGCAGCTGAGAAAAGCCCTCAGCACCCCCCTAGGAGCTCCCACCCACCAGAACAACAGCACATGTCCACCTCTTTGTGGAGCCTTGCACCCTGTGCTGCCACAGCAATCTGAAATCGGGCTGATTTTCAACCATTATTCGTGATGATTTTTTATGCTGCCATGTAGTTCTTCAGCCATGGCACAGCATCCTGGCTGAGCACCAGCCTTGAAAGCAGTCTCAAGACTTCTTGGTGCTTTCAGCCACCATGGAGCAGTCCCTTGCATAATTTCCAAGGACTGAAACTTGCTCCCTATGCCACCAGCATAGTGCTTTCTCTCCAGGCCCTCTGCCTGGCATGCCCTTGCCAGGAGCCCTTTCAGCCCTTTCCCAGCCTTTTCAGCTGGCTCTGTTTGGAGTATTGGGAACTTGAGCATCTCCCACACTAACACAGCAACTGCTCAGGAGCTGGGACCATTGCCCTGCCGATGCCCACAAGAGGATTGGGCTGGAGGTACTAAAAGTACCTTGTGGCCATTCTGTAACCTGCCCTGCCTTAGAAAGACCAGCACAAATGAAAACAGGTCAATGATTAAAGGAAGAGAAGGCAAGGGTGTGATTTCCATGTGGAAGAAGGAAAAGTACCACACCAAACTCTTCTGCAGATAAATGGTGGTACTACACGGTGGTTCAAGGATTAAATGCTAGTATTTAGGAGGTGTTGCTTCGGAAAGGATGAGATAATTAGCTCAGCTCTATTTTGTGCAGGCAAATAATCACAGCATCTTGGTCCCCAAAATGCAGTTCATTCTGCAACAGCGAGAAAGAAATATCTTGCAGGAAGAGAGAACTACTAAGTGTTGAGTGAACCAGTTAAAGTTTTGACTGAGAAAAATGAGCCACATGAAAAAAAAGAAAAAACGAAGAGACACACCAACATGCTTCTTGGTAGCCCTGAGCATTAGCAACCCAGGGAAGGAATTTTTGATGCCGATTAAATTTTTAAGCATTCTATTAAAAAAGGGACCCTCCCCTCCCCAAATCCCTATTTCTAGACGTGTGTACATGACTGCTGCATAGTTTTAAGCTGCTCTGGATGGTGACTCTTCCTGTACGTGCTGCAGAGCATTCAACAGAAAGACAAAATACGTTAGCAGGCTTTGCAGTATCTTGTTTACAAAACATCAGTTTTTGCATTTACTCAAACTTAACAATGGATTTCGAGTTACAGATACATTGACTCATTTAAAAGCAAAACAAGAAGTAACCCCCCCGAAGAAAACGTTGGGTTGAATGTGCATAAAGAAAAGGCTTGGGAAATACAGAAACAGTGAACAGCAGTTTAATACATGCAGTGCAGTATCATGCATTTATTGGACATCCGATGGCATCATTAGTTCAGCAGTGTTTTTTCGCAATGCTTGTGAGCGTACATGCCCTGATTCCACTCTGGAGCATGGAGAAATGTAAGAGCTGCTCTTCTGACCTTATCATTTATGAAGAGGAGGAAAAAAATAGCTACCTGGACAGCTCAGTGGCACGGTTTGTGGTGGGGAAGGGGTCTTGAAAACCAGAGTTTGGGATAAAGAGCCTTTATCCTCCATTACAAACACTATTTACACAGCTTTGACCCAACCATGCAAAGTCAGACCAAAAATGCTGAACCAACTCCTGGTCTCCCACTGGTGAGATCTGTGATCTCTGGGGCTGCAACACACACGCTTATGTACGCACACACGCACACGCACTTGTGTCACGGAGACCAGACCACCCTGGCAGACAGGATGGGAAGGCAAGACCCAGCTGCAGGGATGCCGAGAAAAACTAAAGGGATTGTGTAAAACTTGCTGCTAGGCAAGAAATCTGGAATGACTAATTTGCCAGGGGAAACTCTGTTCGTGCAACGTTTGTGAGCAGGTTGCCATTTCCTCACTCAGCCATTGCTCACAGTGATTTGCCAGCTAATCCTCCCTGTTTGGTTTTGATGCTGTTTTCCTTGGATGCTGTAGCCTCCGGGTATGTTTCTGCTCTTTGCTTGAATGAGTGTAATACTTAGCATGATAACGAAGGCAAAACTGCCTTCCCATCAATAATTTCTGGGATGCGTTCAGGCCCCAATTCAGACAGATAAATAGGCATGGGAGCAAGAACGCAAGCAATCCCATTAAATGGGAATTTCCAAATGCCGAAAGGATGATACTTCTGTATCCTGGGACTCAGTCTAGAAACCATTA
The DNA here is from genome assembly GCF_963921805.1 of Phalacrocorax carbo. Classification (NCBI taxonomy): domain Eukaryota; kingdom Metazoa; phylum Chordata; class Aves; order Suliformes; family Phalacrocoracidae; genus Phalacrocorax; species Phalacrocorax carbo. The sequence goes on along the minus strand of NC_087513.1, from coordinate 7,735,065 downwards.
TTTTGCCAGTAGATAAACCCCCTGACCCTTTGGAGAGAGCAAAAGCAACAGGCTACAGTCGGCGTGAACTTCTTAGCAAAACCAATCCGGTGTTTTTATGTAGTGCCCACCCAGCGCTGTTCAGGGCTGGAGCTGTTATCAGAGGGGGAAATAATAACACAGGTTTCCCTATATCTGATCCAGTTAATGCCAAGTTCACATTGAAGGACAATATTCTCTTTTCTCACCAACGGCTAAAAGCTATCTGGCTTTCCCTGGGGGCTTGTTTCACTAAAAATAGGGTCACACTGAAGGAAGGGGCTGTCTTAGGGCCAGAAGCCGCTGTATTTCTGGGGCACCCTGGAGGTCTGTGCTCTGGTTTGCAAAGGGTTTGGGGAGAAAAGCCAGAGGTCAGGGGCTGTGTTGGCTCCCCAGTGCTGGGAAAAGCTTTGGACAAGCCCCAGAGTCCCTCAGGGCTGGACAGAGACCCAGAAGAAGGAGAACTGGTTATAGAAAACATACTGTCGATAGCCATGGGGGTATGCAGGGCACATGCACAGCGGAAAACCCTATCTAATGCCTACTGCAGAACTACATGGAGATGTCTACCAGTGGGCTGACACCCTGTTTTGTGGTTTGATTCATATCAGGAACGAACCTCTGTCATTGCTTGGTTTTATTTCAGCACCACAACCATAACAGACACACAAGGCATAGGTAAAATCCTACTTTTTTTCTCCACCCACTACTCTAACGGCACCTGTACAATAGCAACCAGGACAGAAGACACATCACCAGCAGAGTAACACAGTCTCAGGAAACATCACTGCCAGGTTTTCCCCGTACGCCTACTTCCCCACTAGCCGTGCCGCAGGGCCAGTATCCACTTTGTGCTGCAGAAGGGGTGATCCAGCAGAAAGTTAGGATGCTCTGGGAATGAAGTCACATGCAAAATCAGCAGCGGAAGCCCCTGCCACTGCAATACTGACTTTCAGCTCGCAGAGTTCACAGGCAGCCTGTCCTCACAACTTCTTCTGCAGGCTCAGGGGCCAGCTGGAGGTTTTCTGGATTTTTTTTTTCCCAGCAAGAGCGCTGCTGTTGGCATCAGAGATGGCCTCTGTGACTCTGGAGGTAAAAATCAACAATCAAAGCTGCAAGCAAAGAAAAAGAAGGGGAAGGAGCTGAGGAAAACAAGTTAAAAGGAAAAACACATTGGTGCCAGTAAAGTAAAGTGGAAAAGGGTAACAGACAGGGGAGTCCAGGCTGAAGTCCTCATGTGAGGAACAAATCACACATTGTTTAGTAGGATAGTCCATTGGGAAAGAGCCCAGAGGGATTTTTCTACCTGCTCCTTCATGGCAAAATCAGCTAGGGATTTGTTTTGAATCTTCTTCTTTGGGGCTATTAGCCCATTCCCCACATGCACACATTATTTACTCCTGGCTTTGCACTCACATTGCTGAGCAGGGGGGGATTGGGGCAGGGAAAGGACACATGGTCCCAGCAAGCAATGTTGGAGTGTTTGCCGTACCAGGCTGTGCTGCCGAAGGGCAAACAGCTCCAGCCCTTTCCGTAAATCTGGCCTGGGTAATTCACCCCAGTTAACAGATTTATCCAGATTTAATCTGCAAAGTTTTAATCATGAGATACTTCAGGACTCAATGACAGGAGAGATCTCTAAGCATTTGGTGAACCCTGGTCAGGTCTCCAGCTGTGTTTCACCGGTACAAAAGAAGAGCTTCCCACCACCCAAAGTTGTAGGCAGAAAGAAACAATTTTGCTTTTAAGTGATTCTGTTTCTTGTCTTAAGATCCCAGAAGTTGATAGCAAGCAAAAGAGTATGACAATAAATTACACAACTACAGCAGAATATTACTTGCAGGAAGGAAAACAGATCATCCTAATTCCAAGTGTGGAAGGAAAGAATAACCCTCCCAACAAAAAAACACAGAAAGCATCCAGCAAGGAGGGGCAGCCAGTGTATGGAAACCCCCCGGCTGCAGGACAGCACGTCTGCCTTTTCTCCCACCACTGCTCTTTGTTTTGCAGGCGGAAATCCATTTGCTTGTCTTTTTTTCTGTAAGATACGTTTGGATGCTGTATTTTGATTAGTGGCCTCAGCAGTAACATCAAGTTCAAACCAGACCTCGGGTTTCAGAAGAGAAGGCAAAGAGGAAATGCTTGAGCCCTAACCTTTAAAACCACTTTTACAAACACAAAAATGTTCCTTAACTAAATCCTGCTTTTGGTTGCACGTGTGTAAACATGGGGAACTCCACTGATGCCAAACTGGGAGACTGCCTATTTACATCCCTGCAACTGGAGCAGAATAGGGACAGTAGGGCTTATGAAATCATGGGGGTTCAAAATAACTTGAATTTCTTGGGATAGACGTGTTTCCTAAACTAAAGCTTCTTTACTCAGGCTGGCAAAATAAAGTGGCCTTAGAATTAGTTTAAACTGTATTATATTCACTTTCAGATACCTTTGTAGCAAGACGTAAAGAGCTCCGAGGGTAAATGCCAAAAAGCTCTTCCTACTCCTTGTCAATGGGGCAGGAGTATATGCTGGCAATGGCCAGGGGATGGGGACAGGAGCATGACTTGCAGCAAGGAGATCCCCTGCCCTCTGGTCTGCCCAAATCTCAGTCAGAAGTCCCCATCAGGAAAATTATATGGAGTTTTGCTACCAACCACCAAGAAACCAATATCTGGCATCTTTCCTAAAATGAGAAGTCAAAGACTTTCTGCATGAGCATCCATGTCAGCTGCAACATGGTGGGGGACACCAGGGGCTACCAGGGCCTCACTCAGATGTGCCACAGCTCTCTGAAAATGGTGAGCAGCTTAATACTGATGAAACTAGAGAGCTATTGGGTGTAACAGATTTAAGTGCCACCAAAGGAGTGGCTATTTCAGGGTCAGTGCTCACCGCTGCCTGCTTTTCTAGCTTTTAACACTTGAAGTGTGATGGATGAAATCCCGGCTCTGCTGGTTGAAGCCAACTGACTGAAGCTGAAGCAGGATTTTGAAGTCTCAATGAAAAATATGTATCTCATGTTTTTTCCCGGAATGGTCACTATTGCCTGCTACAATCAGCTGTGTCTGTGACTGGCTTTCACAATGTCTTATGCAGGATAAATGAAGTGAGCGTGACAGTAGGGCATGCTGTGGGAAACGGCTTGTGCCTCTGGCTGGTGATGGACCTGTCTGGGTGTGAGAGGCTCACGGTGGCCAGGGACAATGTTGCCCACCTCCCTTCTCTCCTCCTTGAATGAAAATCACAGATGGGAATGGTGTAGAAGTAACCTGGAGCCCTTTGGCAAATCTGGGCAGATTTGCTCTCCTCTCTGTTTCAAGATGCTTTAATGCATGGCTGCACAACAGTACGGTAGCTGTTCCTAAATGATGCCCCAGCACAGAGCACTTGGGAAGGGCACATATGTACTAACTAAAAAATGGGCAAATTGAGTTTGCTTTTGTATATGAGCTCCTGGGGAGGAGGGGAAGCGAGCCACCATTGCCCCTGCATATGCCCATGCCTTTCGGCGAGGCCCTGCTTTCCCAGCTCAGTGCTCCTCGCCAGCCATCAGCCAGAGCTAAGCATGATGGAGCAACATTACTCCAGATCCCGGAATTTGCACCCAAGAACCTGCCAGTGCTTCACAGAAGGTCGTAAGCATCACCCCTCTCTCTGGGGGTAAAACCCAGGCATGCAGAGATTAAGGTCCAAACTTTTCTCTTGGTTTCTGATACTTAGTTTCAGCCACTCTGGGAGGTGCTGAGCATCAGCAACACCAGGCAAATCCCCGAGGAGCTGCAGGTGCTCCTCACCTCTGGCACAGACCCTGTGGGCTGGATGCGCCCAGTGTCAGAGGCCAGACTGGGATGAGGCTGGTGAATTAAATGTCTTGCTCAAGGGCAGTGCAGTGAGCCGGTGGCAGAGGACAACTATGACTCCCGGCCCCACGTCTTCCTTTTCTTTCGCTCTGCTCATAACACAGAGCAGCTCAAGGGAGATAAGACCTGCAGGATGAGACCATGCTCTGTCATTTTGTTTGCTCCTGTCCGGCACTGTGTACCTGCCTCCCCTCTGAAACAAGGGTGCTGCAGATCCCCAGCACTACAGGAATGAGGCCTAGGATAAGCTGACTCCCAGCTGGTGGCAATTTAACTCTCACCATGGTTTTCAAGAAGGAGGAGTGGAAGGAAAGCAGCACTTTCTTAATCTGGGCAGTAACAGCTCTGCTAAAGCCAGGCAGACTTGCAGTCTTGAGGCGAGAGAAATGGCATGCTATTGAAATCCTCCTGTGTTGCAAAGTTAACAGCAATTCCTACCTACAGAAATAGCCTATCCCCCAGCAAACTGGAAGGAGGGACATTACTGGAAGTACTTTTTAAAAGAAAAAAAAAATAATGCTCAGAAAAGTATCTCTATTTAAATAATCCAGTTGAGATGTTTGTAGTTAATGGAAAAAAAATAAAACATATACTATTACCTACACTGAGAAAAGAGTAAATTACTGGGGAAAAGAATGAGTGTTCATTAGTTAGAACATTGCTAGACTCACATATATATATATATATATGTTTATATATGTATATATATGTACAGCACCAGAGACTGTTAGATCCGTTCCCCCTGGAGTCATTGCAGTTTGTGATAAATGAAACATTTCAGAATTGCAGTATAAAATATGGCCATAAAAAATCTTCTTTCTTCTAGTCCTTCGCTGAGCGTGCACCACAGGGTGGGATCGCGCAGATGAACCCTGCCAGCCCCGGCGCCTGCCTGCTCCTCGCCGCCCCGGCTCTCACTTGCTCCCTGTGTGCACTGTGGTCACTGTGGTGGGTCTGGGTCTCCGGTCCCCTCCTACTGCAGAAACGCCTGAAGAAGCAGATGAAACAAAACTACAGAGAGTGGATGGAGACATACCTAAAAGGAAAGCCAGAAACAGAGTTAGAAATGTTATTTTTGGAGGCGGGAATGTGGGAAAAGCTGTGTTTCTTTCGTAGCACACTACAGAGCGGAGGGGACCGCAGCTGGAGACAGTGCTCCTGCTCTTCCTGCAGCGATGGGTTGGCTGGGTATCTCCACGGGCATCTTCTGCCCTCCTGGCCCACGGCTGTTTGCCTACTGCCACCACAGGCTGTGGCACGCCCATGTTGCAATGAATGAATGTCCAGCTTTGGTACATGTTCAATCAGACTGATTCCATATTTCTGGGGCTGAAGACAGAGAGTTCTGGGATTCAAAAATCCCTCCAGCATTGTACTTGCTCAGAACAATTTTCCTCGTGGGCATGTTAAAGATGATTAAACTTCTCATCACGGCCGTCTAGCTAAACGAACAGAGTGTGCACCTGGAATACAAAAATCCCTCCAGGCATCCTAAAAAGCTGTGGATAAAAAAGTACAGTGGGTCAAAATCATTGGTGAGTTCCAGTAAAGCTAGAGAGAATGTAAATTTTTGTGACTTGGACATCCTTCTGGCTACAGCTTATGTTGCTCCAGGTTTTGCTGGTATGTCTGCAGGACTTCCAGCTAAGAGAGGTAGGTTGATGTAGGCTGAGTATCTGGACCCGAAATTTACCCAGGCAGTTCCTTTTGAACTAATCAAAGACTTCCAGCAGATAATTTTTATGAAAAAAATGGGGGGGGGGAGGGTGTTAGCTATAGGAAAATGTTTATAGAAAGTGTCCACTTCTGGTGAACCCTCCACCACAGCTTTAAAAAGCACAACTCTCCAGAACGTAACACCTGAAAACCCAGAGTAGGCTGGGTTTTGAATGGCAGATTCGAGTTTTTGCTATTCCAGCACAACATAAGCAGTTTCTACTGAAAACATTAATGAAGAGAAATTAAATACATTCTTGCCAGAGCTTTCTGCAGATGAACTACCCCTCTCCCAGTAGCCACTGAGACCCCACCAGGGAGATCCTTAGATTTTGCCAGCGTGTTCAGCTCTGCATGTGGTTTGGCAGCCTTGTAGGCACTGATGTGCAAAGGTAGCTCCAGTGTGAGAAAAGCTGCTGAACAGGGACCTGGCACAGTCACCTTGCTCTGACAAGATACAGGCTTAGAGTGATTAGAAATACAGTTCATTTTTCCAGCCTGGTGAATAAAGGATGGATGAAACCTATATTCATATATTCTCTGACTGGAGCTTGATATGGCCCCTTGACTATACAGTATCTTTTTCATGCTTGTTACAACATGTTACAACTACTTTTCTATGCTTCAGGGTGGCATTTCCACCTCAGGGATGACTAGGCTGTACCTAATCTCAGCCACATCCCGTTTCCCAGCAGTATCAACATTTGACACCTTGGCTTCATGCTGCAATTTATCTATTACCTTAAAAATACAGAGATCTAGGCCCTGTAATTAATCTAGGCAGTCCAATCATGTCTAAACAGAATAAACCAAACACGGACTGAGAATCAGGCAATACACTTGAGAAATGCCAAATGATTCACTTAGACTTTCCTGACAGGTAGCATGGTCCAGCCTACCGCATCATCTCTGCTCTGGCCTAATACAGAGAACAGAATTAGGATGCAGCCTGACATAACCTACTCTCAGGCGAAGGCTGTGTTTAATTGTCTTCAATGATGTGAAATTGCTGCATTTGAAACTATTTGGAGAGCTCATTAAATGTTTATTATTAGCATTAGGCAGTATTCTATTTTGTAATGGTGGCACAGCTGTTTCATGTAACTTGCTGCTTGACATCTTCTTGTGCAAGAAATCTGTCCCCAGAGAAAACCACCGAGAAAGAAAGAGGCAGGACAGAGACCTCAGAGGTTTCCTTTTTCCCAACAGGAGGTATCTGGTGGAGTGCATTTGATATGTCAGCTCCCTCCTAATGTCAGTCCTTGTATTTGCTGCTGGATCTCCTCACTGGTTCTCTGGGGCTCCAGCATCTCCTAACTAATTAATTTCTTTGAGGAAGGGAAGTTCTTCTGTATTGTCTGCCAGGCTGCGCTTAACCTGGGATGCTTGGAAATCTTTCGATACTTTTCTGCCTCATATTTCTGACATGAAAAAACTTGACCTGTCTTAACACGTCTGGTTTCCTCCTTCGTATCCAGGCTGACTTCTCCACCACTGCAAAATATGGTCGGATTCTGTAGCGGTTAAACAAACTTTGTTCTCTTCCCACCCTGCTTGTTCACAGATGTTTTTCCATTACTTTCAGACTACTCAATGCTGTTAATTAACACCATTTGAGATTAATCAAATGGATGGATGGAGATTAATCACCCACCAGTTTAACACCAAAGCATGCCATCAGATGCGCTAGACCTAACTGGGGTCCAGCTTAGCCGTACTGCTGCAGAAACCAAAATAAAGGTGCATTTCTTCCCTGTAAGGGGTTTTCTACATCGCTGTGTTGCTAGTGCATGGTTGGAAGTGCTTTGCAGTCAGTCAGCACTGTGTCACTCCTTTGCACGTGCCAGATGTGTGCCAGGAGAACAGTAATGCTTTTTTGGCATCAGCTGTAGGATTTGGCACTGGGCATTGCAAACTAGGCACTGGGCATGAATGCCCATCAGGCCTGGGATGCAGAGGGAAGGGGCTCTCCTGTGGCTCAGCCACAGCACAGGCTGGGAAAAACATCTCCTGCAGAGCCCAGAAGGCAGATCCCACCCCAGCTGTGGGAGAAACTGTGTCCATGACAGCAAGAGAAACCACAGCTTCCATATGGAGCAGCAGGGACTGTGGCTGGTGGCATGTCCTTGTCAAGGAGCAGAGATTGGCAGGCAGGGGTAGCAGAGGCAGGCAGCAGTGCCATCCAAAACCCATCTGAATAGTAGGTGCTTTCGGTTCCAGAATAGTGCAGGGTATAGTCCAGAAATGACCACTTCAGTCCCCAGTGAGGTAAGCACTGACTTGCAATACCATAAGCTATTAGCATTCCTTTTTGCTGCCGCATTTTAAAATAATCTCCTCTAATTGTGAAGTCCACATCCCTCCATTTCATGATATAAAAATCTCTATGGATGGGCAGAAGGGAATAAAAGAAATGCTTGGAAGCCAGAGATTAAATAGGCTTCATTTCAAAGGATGCATTTCTGTCTTCCAAATGATCCCTTCGCTGCCATGTGTCCTTCCCTGGCATTCAGAAAAAATATATATCCCCAGCATCTGACTCCATTGGGCAGCTTGCAAATCTCAGTTATAGCACATGACAAACAAGGCAGTGGGCCAAGTACCGCTGTGGTGTACAGAGCCTCAGTCCTGCGCAGACAAATGGGCCTCTTCATACAAGAGCTTCATTTGGCCCAGGAAGAAGGAAGCTGGGTCAGACTTGCAGGATCAGTCTCCTCCATGGAAAATGGAAAGTAAGCCAATTTTTACAGAAAAATGTCTTATCATAATACTGGAAACTCAAACATAAACAGTTTGGTTAAACTTTTTCAGTTTTCAACCAAATACAAAACTTTTGCTGTGGAGGACTGGGTCTTTTTCCCAAGCAAAAGCCCTTTTTCTTCACAAGAAACAGTGTTTTTCTCTTAAAAATGCACCGAACTAAAAACTAATTTTTTTTAGTGCATAAACTTTTCCAATTGAATCATTACTTTTTTGGCCAGCTGAAAATGAAGGCCTCGGTCCCTTTTCAGTCCTTACTTTAAACATCTGCTTGCACAAAGCTGAACCTACTGGCAGCGAGGACTGCAGCCTGGGGGTGAAGGAGAAAACAGGGATCCCGCGAATTTGGTTGGCGGGAGCTTTCCCGGGATGTCAGCTACTCACAATCTTTCCGTGTGGCTGCGTCGGGAAGTGGCGCGGCGAGGCTGAGGGTGCTCGACACGCTGGCGCTCGCGCTGTCCAGGCTGCTGCCGAGGTGTAACCGTCTCATGTGTCTCACGACTGCTGTGGCGTTAAACGCTTGCTGGAGAAAAAAAAAAAAACAAGAAAAAAAGAAAGAATAAAAAAATTGGAGGTGGAAGGGTTATTTCTGCTCCTCTCCTGGCTGCTTGGAGTTGTCAGAAGTGAACGAGCCCATCATCCTTTAAACTTTTCCCAATATCTAGTTTCTAAGCTAGAAACAGCAATATCAAGCTATATGCACTTCTGCCCTGGTCCTGCTCCCCATCGTTCCTTCGAGCACTCAGTTGGGATGTGGCAGATTACAAGGGAAGTCATATTTGACACATCCTTCCCTGCTCCAACACATAGGGTGTCTGCATTGCTTCATGTCCCCCCACAGTGCTGACCCCAGCTCTGCATATAACCACTGGTGCTGTAGCTATGAGCAGCACCAGCCCCATCTCTCACACTTCATTATGTTTACACACGTGGTTAGTAGCATCCTCCTTAAAAGGCCCCACAAGTCAATATAACCCAAGAATGGACCAACTATTTTGACCAAACGTTTGGTCCACAAAAACACTAACGTGCTGAAGGGGTGGCCGTACGGCCGCCACGTTAGCACAGTTATGTATCTAGGCGTGATCCCTGAGGATGGGTCACTTACTCTCCATTTGCTTTTTGCAAAGTTCTTCCGGATCTGAGCACTGACTGACTCGTGGATGTTTTTGTTGAGTGCTGTATCACCAGCGATCCTGAAATGGACAAATAAGACAAATTATAAGACATCTTTTGCTTTCCTTGACTACTCTTTCTTCTTCTCCTCAACAGTGAAGGCTGGTTCAAGGTGTGATTGCTCCTGCAGTTAATGATTTCATTCACACAAGGGCTCAGACTTCCCACCACTGTCTTTGCTGGCAGCAGTGGTGGAAAATCTGGGGCAATAAAAGCAAGTGGAGATAAGGCTTGTAGGTCTGGCAGCTACAAAGAGGTATGACCTTATTTTGTTGGTGCATGGCTGCTTTCTATCACCATTACAGCCCTAGATGAAAACATTCTACCTTTTTTTTCTTTACATCTAAGGATTTAACATCAACAGGCTGAGACTACTTTTAGCCTCAACCATGCAGCAGCTTCCAGAGCCACTCCAACCTGTCTGATTTCTGTTTGTGCTGGAGATTTTCCTGCCACCCTGCAACATACATAGCCATTCATCATGATTAATGTAGATTTACAGTAAAACAGATACATGGTCGCTCACTAAAGCAGCACAGGCTGCACAAATAGCTTCAGGTGAACAACACTCAACCTAAAAGCTTGACTGATCTTGTGCAGTTTCCTTAACAGGTAAAGACACATTCAAATCTCCACTAAACACAATTATTTCAAGGGAATTTTATCGATTCATTTAACTCCTCAAGCCATGAGATCTGTTGGAAGAGAAGGCACCATAGTGAACTGATGCTGGGACATCTGCTGGGGTAATTAGTGCTATCTAACATAGGTGGTGACAGGAAGCAAAGATTGCCTCCTAGGGTGTATGCAATGTTTTCAGAAATCAATTTTTTAGCCACAGTGTCCATTAGTTATAAAAAATTATAAGAAATCGAATAATCCATCAGGGCCAGAGCATTTCAGGCTGGGGATCTCCAACAAAATAATCAGAGGGTCTGGGGAATCCAGTGGTCATTTAGTCCTTCCCCCACCCCAGCTCTGTCAAAATAAGCTTGCCAGATATTTGGCTAATCAGTCCTTAAAGATCTCCAGAAGACACAGACTCCTCAGGCAACCTATTCCAGTGCCCCACTATCTCCCAGAAGACATGGGAAATAGTTTATTCCTTTTGTCTTTGAAGCATCCTTTCACATATTTGAAGACTGTTATCATGTCTTCACTCTGTCTTCTCTTCTGTAGACTAAACAAACTGATCCTTTCACTGTTTCTTCATAACTCATATTTTCTAATCCTCTGATCTAGTGAGTTTCTCTGGACTTTCTCCAACTAGTCCACATCTCTGTTAGAGAGCGGTACCCGAACTGTTCACTGTTTTCCAACTAAGGCAGCAGAATGGCAGCATTGCTTTTTGTTTCTTGAAAGATGAGACTCTGCTTACATACCCCAGCCTGCTGTTTCCATTTGTGTGCCATGAATTGGAGACAATCCTTTCATTTTGCCCAGATCATTCCGAACTGTAACCCTGTTCTTCAAAGGACATGAAGCTTTTTCCAACTTTGTGTCAATGGCACATCTAAGAAGTGCTCTCTGGGACCAGTCTTCTACAAATTGCTCCCCTCCTTCCTGATGCCAACACTCACCTGGGATGTCAGAGAGATAAGAGGAACTACTTACTCTTGGGAGGAAGGTGAGGGACTAAACCCCCGTCTCCCAGGAGTGGAAAGCCATCAATCACATCCTGTTGCAACTGAGCTAATCTATATTGAGTTATTGATGAGTACTGGCACCAGCAGGAGTGTGGGCCAGAAGGAGCAGAGCTCCCATTCAGAGTAGCCCACCTCCAACTGGGAAGGGCACTTGTCTAACCGCCACTGCTACATAACCTCTCTCTCAAGTAGACAGAAGAACTGGTACCATGAGCAAAGCATGGCTCCCAAAATGGCACCTGACATCCTCTCTTGGGTCCCTATGCTGTTGATGGGGAAAGGGAGGTGTTTGAGAACTCTGAAGAGGATTCCTTCTGATCACCTCTCCCACTGACAGGGAGGAAGTTGGTCTGGATTTCCCACTGGGGCCAGGTGGCTAAAAGCTTCGTGAGGCAGTATGTAAGTTTAGCATCTTATTCACTGTTCCATCCTCTGGAATATTGCCAGGATCAGCACAGCCTCTGATGGATCCATGGAGAATATACTCGCAGATAGATACAAAACCCAGCTGACCTTGCACCCACCATAAATAGTCCATTTTCTGTATTTCCCTAGCAGCTCCTACAGCTTTACCACAGCCATACCTATATGACCCAAATGACATGGCACAGTGTTCCTGACTGCCTCCAGGTCACTTCTGAAGAGCTGACCAGAAGCCTGAGAAGACTCTCACTGTATTACCTGCCCGGCACAGCTCATTAGCTCAGGTGCACAAGTGTGTGCAGATTTGCGTCCACTCTCCTTGCACCCACTCAGCCTTTTGGTGCGGACAGGCCCTATAGTCACTCCAAAATGTCATGAGCACTCTGCTCTGTCCAAGGACACCTCCTTGGTGAAGGCAGGTGTCCTCAACATGAGCCAGCTGGGAGCACTGACTGTCATACTACAGATCTGCAGATGAAAACTAAGCTGAACACTTAATATGTGGACAGTTACAAGCCAAAGTATCCATTCAGTGATTGATCAAAAAGACCAAGCTGCAAAGAGAAAATTTACTTGCATTTGCCAAGAACATTTTTCCTCCAAAGCTAGTGAAGCATTTTGCTTTATGAACGAGTTTGTTAACAAGCTGTATAAGCACAGATCATGTTTTCCACTTGTCAAATTTTATTTTGGAAACATGGGCAGAACAAGTTCTTGGGGTATGATACCCTTGCCAGCTCTACCAGAAGATCTTTCCTGCCAGTCTCCACAAGGACTCACAAATGTATTTTTGCTATATGAAACTTTTCATTGGGCGTGTAGCTCAAATACAAGCTATATATTGTTTTCTGAGTTTAGGGATCATTTTCTGAAATGATGGTGGCTTCAATAAGAAACTGCTGGTTCCAATAGTTCATAAACTGCCTTCTGCCACCACTAACTCTATGTTCACCACGCAATTATTGTATTTACAGAAAAAAAGTGCTGTTATTTGGATATTTCCCAAATAGGCAGAATAGTACTTGTACACTTCAAAAGGGGATGGAAGGCTGTGAAGCCTTTGAAGACTGCAGTGATGGGGACCATCCTACATCTAAGGTCTCTTCAGCAGCATTAGCACCTTGCAGATGCTAGTTTTTAATCAGAGCAAAATAACAGCAGTGCTGGGGCTAATTTAGTGCAGCAGGATCCGTTCAAACACGTGCTGGTACGATGAACAGTGTGGCCCAAATCACAACCCGGGCTGCCATATCCAGGTGTGGGATTGCTCTCCAAGCCACCTATGAAGAGCTATCCTGTTAACGGTGCAACACTGTAACATGAGGACTCTGCTTTTATGCTTTATTTTGCCTTGGAGGATCTTCAAACTTTTATAAAATACTCATGGCATTATAGTGTTTATAGTATAGTTTTACTTCCAGGAAAACAAAAGAAATGTTAACATCCATTCGTTGTTGGTGTCTTGCTGGAGATGTAGTGGTTTAAGGACACAGGGAAGAGAGGTGGAGCTGGGCAGATAGAAGTCATATCTTTTATACAATCAGCTGTTACAGTCTGAAAGATGAAACAAGCTTTTAGGCACACAAGCCTACCCTGAGGTGGGTATCATACGCATCATCACATCTATACTGAATGTACTTAATCATGGGCTTTAGTTCCCATGCTGAGAAGTTAACACATGAATTTTAATAGAGATACTGGGTTTAGAGCATGTTATAATCACCCTTCCACCTTTCCCTGACTCTCCAAGACCACAGGCTATAAACCATCTTGCTTCTCCTTTTAGGACAAAAATACCTTAGCACCTTTCTTTCTTCCTCCCTCCCCTACACAACTCCTACAGGAGTTCTATACGAATCAGCTCAATTTTCCCTTAGAAACAGCCATCTTCTGTTTCAGAGACAATCAAACTCATGCATATCTAGTCAAACCTGAGCAATAGTTCTTGGCTTTGCAGTTAACTTTGTGTCAGCACTGAAGCTTGTTTTTACCAGCTATACCAGTTGGCCCATTAAAAGTTATTACTTCTACCTACCACACACATATACAGAAAGAAAATTACACAAATCAGAACAAACATGTTCTGTTGTTCTGTTATCACGCTGAGCACCACCCAGAACCATGCAAGGACTGATCAGCCTAACTAGAACCTGGTTTTTCTTCTTGGGGTCCCCATTTTGCAGCACCTGAAAGCAGCTATGCCCTAACAATTGTTTGGGAAACTTCATGTTGAAGCTGGTCTTACGTCCAGTTGTAAATATATAAGTGTCTCAACACACAGAATTGGATACGAAGGGCCACAATCTGGTGACTCTCCATCACAAATACTTCCACTGAAGTGAAGAAGGGCATTTCTCTTGAAAAACCATAACAAATCTAGCCCTGCACACAAGAAGAATCTAATCTAATGATCAAATATTACTTCATAGTATCTAATTTATTTTAGCTCTCTATCTGGGTTCAAAGCTGTCACAGCAATTTATCTGGCCATACCACTTCTAAGCTTTGAGAGGAACCTCCAACAAAGACAAAAACATTAAATTTTCTTTTAGACAGTTCTTTGTTAGCATACTGCAAGCATGTCTCTCGCACCCTTCCCGCCCATGATGGCAGGTAGAGTCTTTCATCTGTCATTATTTTCTGAGCCTTCATACTGAAGCCAGCCAACTCAAACGCTGTGCTGGCCAAACAGTGCTTGGAAATACTCTTGAGTATGATGACAGGAAACATGGAGTTAGCTGTAATGGGTAATGCTGAAGGATCATAACTTCTATGCATAGACACACACACATATATATACACACATATACACATATGCATGAGTATAAATACACACACACACACTGTATCAGTGATGTTCCAAAATAAATAGAGAGCAGGGATGAACTTGGTAAGAGTTTGATTTAATGTTGTAAACATCAGCAGTTCCCTTCAGGGAGCCCTTTTCACACATCAAACAACATTGTCTGAGAACTGAGCTCTTTGTAAACCATGTCCACTCCCTGCGTGGAAATTATCATCTGGCTCGTGCTCTCTGGCACATAATAAACACTCAGGGTCATGGTCACAATTTGCAGAGGCTCAGCCTTTGCCAGAGCTTTGCGATTCTTCAGCGTAGGCGGGGATGGACGTCAGCATGTCCCAAGTAGCTGCTCTCCATCCCTATGAGCAGTGGGGAAAGGCAAGGGCTGCACTCGTGGACACAGGTGTCTAACTTGGGCTCCACAACCTCCTTCTCCCCTGCACAGTCTATACAGGTAGGTGATACATATGTCACCCTTCAGTTTAGATGTCCTGTCTTGCCTTCAATGCTGTAACCGGCTTCAGCACACAGCTCTATATTCCATTTACAGTCACTTGGGTAATGGATGACAGATCAAATAAATTCACAGCATGCCTTCCAATTCCTATACCAGCTTTCTAACTGTTAGACCTTCCCCTTTCCCTCTGAGGACAGTTTTCTTTCCCTGTGACCCGAGCCTGGAGGCTGAATCTGGGGCTGCAGGACCCAGCTTGACCTGATGGGGAGTGCAGTGTGATCCTACAGCTGGAAAAAACAGGTCCTTGGTTTTCTGCTGCTCGTCCTTAATCACTGCAGCCTGAGCAACTGCCCTAAACAGGATGTGGGCTCTGATATGGCAATATATTTAATAAACTTAATTGCTGTCATTAATATGAGCTAGGGAAACATTAAAATGTATCAAGCTGCAGCAAAATTACCCTGCTCTTTTGTTACCTCCATTTTCCATGTCCTTTTCGAAAAGTCATAGTAGAACAACTAAGCAGAACATTGCACCTTTGCAATACACCATAAACAGTGCAAACCTCAGTGGAAGATATGCTACAAAATAAATAACTTTTCTAATGGAAAGCATAAGTCAACTGCATATTAAACTGGAGAAATCTGTATAAATGGACAGATTGTACAGGCTGGGGTGTAATCATTATGCCAACAAGCTTTACACATTGTACTGTTTCTGCTACCATACTTCACTGCAATTATTAGCCTCCTTTTCTGCCAACTCCGAGTTTAACATACCGTCCCTCTGCCAAGGCCATTTGATTATAAATAGCAAAACATCACGTAAATGCAGGGATGTGGGGAGCAGATACAGCACAGAAAAGTGGGCCATTGGGAAGAAGTATTTACTTTTTTTAGGGTCTGATCCTGTACAAACATTTACTCATGTGAATAGCTGGCTATTCTAGAGCAACGTCCTGAAATTCAAAGAGATTATTAACCTTAAAGGCACAAACGTAATATCTTGCAAAATCCAGTTCTTGCAAGCCTTGCTTGGAAGTTTTTAATAAAATATAGTAATTAAAATAAGGGGTATATTTTGGAGTTAGTTTGTTCTTCACAAATGTTATATATTGAAGCAACAAAATCTCAGTTAAGAATTTTTATCACAATCAGATTGTAACGTATGTGTAAAGTACTCATAATTTGATAGATTTCTTCCTAATCTGTTGATGATCCCAATGATCTGGTACTGCAGGGACAGATTTCACAGGAGGAAGGGAAAGGGAAAGCTGGAAAACACCACCACATGGAGCTATTTAATCATATATATTAATTATATACCATTTACACAGCACCAGTGTCTTGGGTAGATGTTCTGTGTTCTGCTGGTGAGACGAGACAAACCCCAACTCTCACTGAAGTCAGTGGCAAAACTCCCATTAACCTCAGTGGAATCAGGATTTCATTCATGCGATCTCTCGGGTTCAAAGATGGTTCTCCCATTATGTTGCTCTACAGAACCATTAAAGCACACAAAAAGGTATCGTTTATGAGATGCCTTTAAGGGCCACTTGAAGTGTAAGCACTCTGCAAGAGTGTATCATTTATGGGACCACTTGAAGTCTGCTCTGACCGTGTCTTCCCACTAAGCCAGAAGTCTCACATACCTCATTACTCTTGATCACACACAGAGAAGACAATGCTTTGTAGGCACTATGGAAGGTGATATTGCTAATGGGGATGTATGCTGAAAAATCCATGCTCATGTACAGTATGCCACCATTATAAAAGTGGTGGTAGCCTCTCTCTGTTGGCTAAACACTTGCCCTTATTTCCGACTGTTGCAACAGTGAATGCAACTATCAGGGAGAGGAACTCAAGCCTGAACTTATTGGAAACTTAAATACCCAGGATGAGTAGGCACAGCTGACCATTGAGAGGAAGCACAGACCTCTCCTCCTCCTTCACCCACAAGGGCTTCTCCCTCTTTCAAAGGGGAGGGGAGGATGCCATTGCAACAGATATAATGGCTAGAATGAGAAAAGAACCAGTAAAAACCTCATTATTTCCTGGCATAAGCAATCTGGGTGGAAAACGCTTCTTGGGCAATGGCTTGGCAAAAGGAGATTCTAGCACTAACTCTGAAATAACAGATAATAACTGGGTGAGTAGCCTTGATTATCCAAAAAGGCATTTTAGCAGCATTTATCACTACAGGAACCAAACCCTCCAAAAAATCACTACACCACTTTCCAGAGAGGTCCGTAATTGCAACATTTATATTACAGGAAACTTCTCAGAGCAAGGAGGAATTAAATATCGAGTTTTGCTCAAGAGCTCACTGGGGAGGACAGAGGCAGATCTGAAGCCATATCTTTGGAAACTTCCTGCTTTGCTTTCACTGCACTAACATCCTTCTGCTGTTTAATCCACTGGCACATACTGTCTCTGTGTCGAGGGGAGGTGTATTTGGGATGGGGAATGGAAACATGGTGAATATTTTAACCCTCCCTACTGCAGTGCCATTTGCATGTCTGACATCTTGAAGGCTGACCCCAAGCCATGATTTACATGGTGGGGAGGAAGTCCTGCAGATGAACCACTGCTTTGCAGAGTCAGCCTGGCAGAAGAAGACCCCCTGCCATAGAAATAGGGAAACCCCTTTTTTTTGGGTTGTTTTTAAATAGAAGATTGGATTCTGTAGAAAATATAAAAAAATATGGAGCAGTCTGTGGGTTTCCATTGGCCTCTGGCCATGACATGCAAAAGAAAAAAAAGGGAAAAAAAAAGAAATGAAAACACTTTTCATCATTTTGTTCCTTTATGAGGGCCCAGAAGCTGTGTGTCTTACAAGTGCCACGTTTCTTTGTTGCACTCCAGCAACCAACACAGATGTAGAGGGGCCGAGAGCTGGATGCTTACATTTTGTGTATCTTGGATGGTAAGGCTTTGTCAAATCTGCCTCTGAGTTATACAAATGGTCACCTCATTCTCTGCTGGGAGTTGTATTGCCATTGTTTATTCTGTATTCCTAATACTGACTTTTGTAACTTGTTTAATTTCCTGCAGCTCAGGTCAGTATCATTTAGAAATGGTTGGTTTTGTTTTTTGTTATCTCATGAAAGCTGGATTTCATTTCCCAGATTTCCTTTTTGTCACAAAGACAATGCAGTTATTGATGGGACATGGGAAAAAGAGCAGGTCCAGGTCTTGACTTCTCCTCATCTCTCACTCATATTGATGCCAGCCACTGATGCAGCTAATAACCATCCACAAAATGTTTCTTATTGTCATTGGTATGGAGGATAAAAAGAAAGAGCCTTGCTTTTCTCAGTGATTTACATTGCCTTCTGCAACCCAAGTCTTTCCTAGAACTTTTTGATTTTAAAGGCTGAGCCTCAATCTTATCTTCAGCCTGATTTGTAACCCCAGCTGCTGACAATCTGCAGTCAGACATTGGTACATAATTTTCAGTATGGAGAAATCCTGACTTATGGCCATTCCACTATTTCTACTAATTGTGCAGTCATAACTTAAACACCTTCATGAGCAGGTTGATACCCAGCTTTCTGCACACCTGCAGAATTTGACCTTTTGCCCCAGAGTATGATTTCTGGGTTCAATCACTTTGGCATATCCCACTGCCAGACTGCACCACAGTCAACATACATAACTCAGCATTTCACTGATTTCTTATACAGATACTCAACAGGTTGGTGCATGAGATTAAAGTCCATCATGGTTTTCCAGGAAAATCTGGAGGACAGAGGCAGGGGTTGTAAGAATAAGAGCACAGAGTTATTTAGTAAAGGTTAGTGTACTATGTGGCAGAAAAAACACTTCTACCCATCAATGCAAAATGATACTCTCTGTCCTGAGGGTTTCAGGGGGCAGTCACTGTTGCTTACCAAGGGTGCCGTGCTGCTTGCTCACAGGTGTATCTTTTATTAGGGTCTTTCTCCATCAAATTCCGAATGAAGTCTTTAGCTGTAAAAAGAAAGAAAGAATAATTTAAAGCAATAGGGTTGATGTCCAGTTCTGTTTCAGGATGATTAGCCAACAGCATTGACCAGGCTACCAAGTGCCATCTGGCCACAGTGCCAGAAAAAAGGCCCTGGGTCATTTATCACTTATTACTATAGATATAGCCAAAGTGACTTAGGACAAACTCCAAGCTATTTAATATGGCAGGTAAAAGCTGCAGGGTGTTAGGGCCACCTGTAGAGTGGGATGAATAATTCGGATCAAGCAGAGTTCAAGCCTGCCAGGTCCCAGCTCCCTGGTCACCCAAGTACCTCTGACCATTTTAATGGTCTTCATATGGCCACATCTGTTGGTCATGCTGATAAACTGAGTGGGAAAGGCAAGAAGGAGGTCAGATGCCACAGTAAGAGGAGCTTCTCATTGCTTACTCCAAGCAATTGCACCCATGGGCAGCTGTGAGGACATGTTGAATATTCAAAAACAAGTTACTGAGGAAAATTTACTCCCTTGGGCATGAGATAGTATGTTTTTAATCAATACTATAATGGAGGGAAGGGAGATCACAGCATGGCATGCATCCAGTAGTTTCAGGAAAGAGGAGTTTCAGAAGGAGCCACAGCAAAGCCAAATATAGCAGGAAAATCTTTGTACTCATTTAAGTTATGGATTTTCCCCCCAAAATGCAAAGGGTTCTGCCAGCAGACCTTCATATTTTCTTAGAAAACCCTTATGGCCTTAGAAAAACTTCTCATCACATATATTTTTAAGCAATCCATCATAATGATATCTGGACCGCAGATGTAAGCAGCATGAAATGTTGTTCTATGCAGAGATAACAGGATATATAATCATCTTTAAAATAAAATACTTCTTTTTATATCTCTCCTGCCTTAATCAGTAGCACTAATGAATCAGAAAACTGCATTTCTAAGGATATTTTTGTCTGATAAAATGCTCCTAGAATTCATTTCTTCTCCTGCATGAAATGACAGATGTTCCCCCAGGTTGGGCAGAGCAAGGACACTGAGCTTGTGTGACCTCTTGGAGGTCACAGAGCATCTCAGTGGCACACGCAGGGTGCAATGCTGAACATGCCCCTGTGGTCACCCATAGACGCTGGTGCTGGCAGTCCATGAGCCGTGCTGCAGCCAGAAGCCTTCAGGCACGTTTGCCTGTAACAGGGTAGTGTATCTGCCTCTCTGCCAGACTGACTAGAGCAGGCAGGCACAGGCAGGTGCTATGGGTTAAATGTATTCTGCACTGGGTGGGGAATTGGGTGAGCATGTGGGCAGCTATCTGGAGCCGACCACATGGACAGTACTCCCAGTTTCTGAATACGCTTACTCACCACATTTGGAAGCCATTAATTTCTTGGGTTTGTCTTTGCTGTATACACTGCAGATTCGCTTTGGACCTGCAGTACAGTTCTAGTAACAGTTGAACTAGGTTGCTGTATTATTATTAGTGACACATAAACTACCTGCATTTTATCTGGATATGATGGAGAAGTTCAACTCCTTTGTCGCCTTGACACAGTTTTCTCCTATCTTCATCTTCTGTTCCAGCTACCTTTTAGTGCTTTGTGTGTAACTGGACAAAATGGTACTTAATTTGGTCTCCTGCAGAAATGACCTCCCATAACTATTTGAGTTAAAAGAAATGCACATTCCCAATAATTTTCAGTTAAAAAGATCTCCACACATGATGAAGGGTGTTCTCACACCCAGAGGCGGAGAACTGCAACAGGCAGGCATGCATGCATGGTTGTTGCAAATAAATGAGCAGTAGCTTCTTACCAGACTCAGAGATGTCATCCCAATATGGAGAATCAAACTCATACTCCGCCTTAAGGATCTGCTCGAAGAGTTTGGAGTCATTTTCATCATAGAAAGGGGGATACCCACAGAGCCTAATGGAGAACAAGAAAAGAGATATGTGACCCTCAGACCCATCTGGCTAAGAAAGTAAGAAAGAGGGAGAGACAAAAAGAAGAAACTTGTTTAAGACTTGCCCCAATAAGTTTTCAAGCAGGCAAGCACTGCCACAAGAGAAGTTTGTTCTGGGACATGTAAACCCACTTCTGGAGATTGGCACCATCCTGGACAAAGAGGAATTCTGCATGGAAACCTGGTGCTCGTGATCCTACATTGACTCATGCAGATATCCTGGCCTCCCTCTGCATGCTTTTGGGTATTTAGCTGGAGGAAAAATTTTATTACACAGCCATGAGCCCTTCCATCCTCTCCTATAAATGTGGTAAGAGTTTTCATGGGCTACACCCTACATCATAGAATCATAAAATCACAGAATCATTAAGGTTGAAAAGACCTTTAGGATCATCAAGTCCAACCATCAGCCCAACACTACCATGTCTCCTAAACCATGTCCTGAAGTCATGTCTACACACGTCTTTTAAATACCTACAGTAATGGCGACTCCACCATCTCTCTGGGCAGCCTGTTCCAATGCCTGACCACTCTCTCACTAAAGAAATTTTTCCTAATATCCAATCTAAACCTCCCCTGATGCAGCTTGAGGCCATTTCCTCTCATCCTATCGCTAGTGACTTGGGAGAAGAGACCAACCCCACCTCAGTACAACCTTCTTTCAGGTAGTTGTAGAAAGCGATAAGGGCTCCCCTCAGGCTCCTCTTCTTCAGCCTAAACAACCCCAGTTCACAGAATCACAGAATCACAGACTCACAGAATCACAGAATGGTAGGGGTTGGAAGGGACCTCTGGAGATCATCTTATACAACACCCCTGCTTGAGCAGGCACACCTAGAGCAGGTGGCACAGTTCCCTCAACCTCTTCTCATAAGACCTGCTCTCTAGACTCTTCACCAGCTTCGTTGTCCTTCTTTGGACACACTCCAGCAACTCGATGTCCTTCTTGTACTGAAGGGCCCAAAACTGAAGATAGTATTTGAGTTGCGGCCTCACCAGTGCCGAGCACAGGGGCACGGTCACTGCCCTGCTCCTGCTGGCCACACTATTCCTGATACAAGCCCGGATGCTGTTGGCCTTCTTGGCCGCCTGGGCACGCTCCTGGCTCATGTTCAGCCAGCTGTCAACCAACACTCCCAAGTCCTTCTCCTCTGGGCAGCTCTCCAGCCACTCCTCCCCAAGCCTGTAATGTTGCCTGGGATTGTTGTGACCCAAGTGCAGGACCCGGCACTTGGCCTTGTTGAACCTCATACAATTGGCCTTGGCCCATTGATCCAGCCTGTCCAGATCGCTCTGCAGAGCCTTCTTGCCCTCACACAGATCAACACTCCTACCCAACTTGGTGTCACCTGCAAACTTACTGAGGGTGCCCTCGATCCCCTCATCTGGATTGTTGATAAAGATACTAAAAAGAACCAGCCCCAAAACTGAGCCCTGGGGAACACCACTTGTGACCAGCTGCCAGCTGGATTTAGCTCTGTTCACCACAACATTTTGGGCCCGGTCATCCAGCCAGTTTTTTACCTAGTGAAGAGTACGCCCATCCAAGCCATGAGACTCCAGGTTCTTTAGGAGGATACTGTGGGAGACAGTATCAAAGGCTTTGCTAAAGTCCAGGTAGACAACATCCACAGCCTTTCTCTCATCCACTAGGTGGGTCACGCTGGAGATCAAGTTGGTCAGGCAGGACCTGCCTTTCATGGAGCCATGCTGACTGGGCCTAGTCCCCTGGTTGTCCTGCACATGCTTGGTGAGCTCACTCAAAATGAACGATCCACACAGCACCAGTTCCTCTCATCCCTTAGCACAACCATTCCCCATCCAAGAGTCTTCTCCATACAGACTTCCCTGCTCTGGTGGTCTTTCTGGACTGTTCTCACCCAATGTCTTATACAAGCCTCTTACACTGGCTTTACTCTCTAGGAATTGAGGATATACAAGAGGTGATGACACCTACCGAGTCACCTGCATGGTATCAGGACAGGCTTTGAGCACAGCCTGGGGTCTCTATATTGTGCAAGAGATTGTAGCTGTATAGGGAAGTTTGTTGTCCATCTGGAGAGTCACTGGCCACCTGCATGGACCTGTTCTCCAGCACAGTAGGGAGGAAGAGCTGGTGCAAAGTAGGACAAGGAGCCCTGCAGCTTTATAGGACAGAGGGCAGGATGTGTCTGTGGCTTGTGCTGGGCTCTGCATCCTCAGGTCCCTGCAAGGGAGATGTCTGGGAGTCACTCCACCTCTGCAGCAGAGCCCGCACAGGCTGCACATGGACCTGCCACTGCTGCAGACACAGAGAGCCTCTCGCTTTCTCACTTCTACAAGTGATTTTGCTGCCAACCTCAAATTGCCTACCTTGCCTAAGGCTAATGACAGTCCCGTCCTGGTTTTCAGTATTTATAATCAGACTTCTGAGAAAACCTAGCTCCAGGACAAGCAGAACTTTGAACATTATTTGCCTAGTCTGAGCTAAAACACTCAGGGTGCACCCTCCCAGTGCTGCAGACAGCAGGATAGTCATTCTGTCTAGGTAGGGCCCCTCCAGCCCTGCAGACATGGGAAAACCACATCCAGCACTGCGTTAAGCAAATGCAGCAATAAAACTTGTGTATCCGAGATCCCTCGTGCCAGCTGATGCTGCATGCAGAAGTCTGTCCCTCTCTGTGCAAACATGCCAGCAAAGATACCCCTTCTTCAAGTTTTAATACCAGTGTTGCAAAGTGCCAGGTTTACCTCTGAGGCTGGTCCAAGGTTCTAACAAACCCATTCTGCTCTCAGTTACACAGGCCTTTCTGCCTCTACTGTCTCGTATAGAGATGACACATTTTTTTTCTCTTATCTCTAGTCTATGGTGTAATTTTTTCACATACTTCACTGATATTGAAATGGACTTCTTCCTACAGTTTTCTTAAACCCTGAGTAATCAACCTCAAGAAAGCATTTAGTTGGAGAGAGCCAGTCATTACAAACAGAGTGAAGATCTAGCTGAAACACTACACTGTAGCAACAACAGAGCCGGGGGGGGACACGACACACATGACTGTAAGAAATTAAATACTCAAGTTAGTTATAACCCAAAGCCAGCTGGCTGCCTTAGCAACTCAACGCTTGAGGGTGGAAGGAGCAATGTTTCGTTAGCTCTGAGGAGCCAGTGGCCTTGACAAATTATTTCCATGCTGAATGAGATGTTGATATGCATCAGATCCATACTGACCTGGGCAAACTCTACTGAAATTCGTAGCATTGTAATGAGCCCACTGTGGTTCACCTGAATCAGAAACCTCTCTCTTTATCTTGCAAAGCAGATGAGCCAGTCCTCATTTGTGTCCCACTGGATGATTGCCATTATCAAAAGCAAGTAAGATAACCTCATGCCAGACAAGCACTTACGTTCAGAGCAGGACTGCATACCTACTTAATGGGCACACCTTTGTGTACAGGGCTCAGTGTACCAACTCCTATGTGAAACCCAGCGGTAGGAGTGGTGTATGAGAAGGGCCATTAAAAATGGTGCATATAAGCAGACATCAAAAAGCTACTATGCACCTGGATAATGAAGGAAAACATCTGGTAACCTAATGCAGAAACTGGATCCACAGCCAGGATCCAGCTTTACAGGTATCTATGAAAAGCATTCATATATCTTACTTTAATATAATAAATACCAGCACTTATGTCCTACAGTCTTGTAGGGGGATGCACACAAACTGATTTTCACCCTTCTCTTTTGTCACAGCCCTGAAGATTTTGGGTGCTTTACTGAGGGGTTGGAAAGGCTGGAGTTGACAGCAGCAGCATTGGAACTGTTAGGATGGCCACTGGAGTAGACATGTCCAGGCTGGAGGAAAACTGCTCCTCCAAAGGCACTCGGAGCCATCACTCTGTCCCTCTTCCCTGGGGGACATATTGGACTCTGTATAAGAAGCCTGACAGCCCTTCATTAATTTCTTGCCTTCCTCAGCACTTTTCTTAAACAAAAACCAAACTGCTCTGATAAAACATTTTAGGGCGAGCAGACAGCGCTGTGCATGCCGAGGCGCTGGCAGGCTGCTCCGGAGAGAGAAATAACTCTTTTAAAATGTGCACTGTACTAATTACCTTGGCAAAGGTACAAGAGCACAAGTTAGGGCTGCTGTGATTTATACATGCTTGTGGCAGCAAAAGGTAGGAGAAAACTGCTGAGCAGCACACAGCTGGAGGGCTATAGACCTGCAAGGCGGGGAGAAGAGAGACACAAACCCCAACAAGAGCCTCAGCCTCTCCAGAGCCTTTCAGTCCCTTTCCTACATACATCCAGCTCTTCTCCTGCTCCTCTACATGGCTTGAGTATCTACACGTCTGGGGTATCTACCTCTGTGTCTGGGAGATCACCACAGCCCATTGCAGGGGTGCATGGTGGAAGGGCTGTACAAGGAGTCAGTGTCATGCACGAGGATGCCAGACCTACTGGAAGCTGGTCAAGGGGCAAAACCTAGACTCTTTTGGCACCACTTTTCCCTTGCTGATGAGAGCTTGAGAAGTGTTAGTCTTCCACTAGAGGTCATGGGCAGCGACAACCTTCCAAAACAGACCCCTGCCTGAGAGCAGGCTGGGTGCAGGGCAAGGGCTGGTTCTGGCCCAGCCTGGGATGGGATGAACTGCCTGCATAGGGGGACCCAAGGATGTTCCTCCAGAAGGCAAATCATTGAGGACCTATACAAGAAAGCATATGAGAAAGGAGCAAGCTCCTTAGGACAGAGAAGGTGGTGTGTGGGAGGGGAACACCAGGGCATCCCGGCTCAGAGGCGCTGGGAGCCAAAATATAGATGGTCTTGCTGTCCTTTTCCTTAAAATCAGAGTTTAGGAAGACACAGAGTTTTAATGTTACTTACTTTAATGTTTTAACATTACTGGCTTTGCAGTAAGGGATGGGAAAGCCCCAGTAAATTAGCCTATCATGCATTTTATGGCTGGAGGAAAATCTTGCAGGACTTCCAGCAGCTGGCCACCTTCCAACATCCATTAAAAGTTTTTATTTAATTCTTAGAGAATCAAAATCCCACCGACTTCATTTCCATCTACTGGGACATTTCTGTGTGAAAAAAATGACCTCACTATCAGAGGTTCTGCTGCTTTTCTTTAGATATGCAGAAATACAAAAATAACCCATATGTCTTCTATGTGAAAAAATCCTGCATTGTCCTGAGGGAGCTTTAGGCAGCTATTAGTTGTCATCATTTTCTCGCAGTTTCACCAAATAAAAGCTTTTTAGAATTATTTAGCAACCTTATCACATCAGCAACAGATTTTCCCTTATCCTCCTATTCCCAGTCTTGCCTTAAAAAGAATGGGATGCAGATAAATAAAACGCAGGCGGATGTACAAAAAAAAGATATTGCTAGAAGTCATTTCTAGAAGCCATCAGGAAAGCACAAGAGGAATACCAGGAATGCCTCCTCCTCACCAGGCAGAGAAAGCAAACCCTTGCATGTCCTGTTACATACCGGGGGGTGATACTAAAGGCTAAATAACCCATTCACTTGGTCAGTATATAATCTGCAAAACAAGAGGCACTGGGGTTAGTTTACAAACAATTTTATAGGGAGATTAGAGCAAAGAACTCAGTAAATGCTCAAAGGCCTGAGACGTGTGGTGTGGGAAGTTGTCCAAATGCTATTTATAGGGATAAACACATGTATTTTTTCTTATTTTAGGAACAGACCCTCATACAGACTGACACTGGTGCCCTCATGAAATTGTGGACAAGGACATATTACATGGGGAATAAAAATAAATTAAGAAGCAAGCAACAAGGAGCAATCATTTGGGGTTGTTTTCCCAGTGTTTAACTGTGATATCTTGAGCAATCCAACACGCCTGTGTACATTTTGCCACCACTAATCCTCCATCAAGTGCTGAACAAGTAAGTTATTCCTTACTTTCTTGTTTAGGCTGTGTGAGATGCTGAGCAGGCAAGATGCCTGACCAGCTTTTCCCAGTGCCTGACTCCAGGATGATGGCGGAAACTTTTTCTAGCACAACAGACTTTGCATTGTACCTGGTTAATCCTTCCATACAAACATTGATGATTTCGCGCACACCTTCTTGAAAATCAAAAGCAGCTCAGCAGCAAAGAAGTACAGGAAAGTACGATCCAAGATTTATCTCCAGATACTTGTTGTTTATAACTAACAATAACAAACCAGTAATTGTCTTGTCCCTTCAGTGAACAGAATCAGAATGAAATTCAGGGCAAAATGTGTTGACCCTGCTGCAGAAGAGACAGGAGGTGTTGAGGATTAATAACTAGTGGCTGAGGCAGAGCATTCTGTGGCCCTGGGTGCTTTTCCAGCTTTGGAACATGATCTTCTGGTTTTTGCGTATATTAACTTAATCTTCGTTCTATCAGGTATGCATGCAATTGGTATTTTAGCTCCCCAAGCTTTTGTAACCTCTCATGTGTCCCAGACAGGTCCAAGATCCAGCTGTTGGGAATCCAGTGAAGTCTCTTACTCTTCTTGTGCTTTATGTTTTAAACTGAACATGTACAAAAACTACCTTGTGATAAGCAGAAAGCTGAGCTCAACAATGAGGCTGTTTCAAATTGAGAAGTACTGCAACTGGAATAACAGGAAATCTCAGGCTCCTAAAATTAGTTGGTGTGAATAATGACTTCTCATGCAAAACAGGTTTTGATAAAAGCTCTGCTGGTGCAGCCTTTGCAATCTGGCTGTCATTAGCGAGAAGCATTAGAGACTGGCACTGAAACAAAGGTATTCTTTCCTAAGACATCCTTCACCTTGCATATCATAGAAACAAATATTTGTCTAGAGCATCAGTGCACCAGAAACAGATTGTTCTTCCAGTGTCATAAACTGAAGGCTCTCACGTGAGACTGGGCTTGCGTCTGGAGGCACTCAAACCACTTGGAGTAATAATAGCTCAGAGCATCTTTAATTTATGCCTGGCTTCTGTGTTGGATTCCCCTGAGTTTCCATCTTCTGAAATTACAACATTGGTCAGAGTGGCTGTGAGGATTTGTGGGAGAGGTGGGGAGGTGATGCAGGATGATGTGCTTGGATTGTCCTGTGCATAAATACATCTCCGACTGGTTTGGACATGTGCAAGTAGCTTCAATTGTGCTGACTGTGGAGCTGGGAATGGCATATCTGGATGGATGTGTGAGATATTGGAATTAATAACACCTGCTCAGGGCAGGATTAACTACCAGCATTGCACCAGGGTGGCTATGCTGCTTGTGCTTGTGGCATCTCAGTGCCATGTGCTCTGTGAGCATGCTGGCTCTGCTACCTCTGGTGGTGTGACACTGCTGAGATAGCAAACCTAGATGTTAAACCTGTGACCACCACTGGTGGTATCAGACACCCCAGCAGGGCTACGTCACTCCAGCTTAGGGAAAGACCTCTCTTCCTTTCTGTCTTTACTGTACTCTTCACATCCACTTTCTTATGAGGCCATGTCTGCAGTTTCTGGCTACTCCTGGAAGCAAGGATGAGACTCAGTTCAAGATCATGACATAGAAGATGTGGGCTGGTTTTCTAAGCTCCCATTGCAGTCAATAGAGATGGAGTCAACGGAGGCTGGAGGGTGATGCAAATGTACCATAAAGCAGATGAAACCATACTGTGAAGGCAGGATTCTGAGTATGGAGCAGGACATGGTCCAGTAGCTTCAGCATGGGCATCTGGTGCTGTTTGACACAGCCCATGGTCTCTCACTTGGCCTCCATCTGCCACTCCAGAAGGAAGGTCTTTGCAGTGTGTTACACTTGCCAAATCCACGTGGCTGTCCCGACACCCCAGTGTAGCACTAAAAGCGTAAGTTTAAGCAACTGAACGACACATGCCAGTGAAATGACTGCTTGTGTCAACCCAGGCTGGCTTGAGGTGCCCAAGCACAGAAGAGCCCCGTGCCACTGAAGAAGCTGTTGAGTGCAGAGGACCCCTGTCCCTAGCTGGCAGGTATGCCATGGGGGTATGGGGGGCTGGACTGTCCTGCAGCCACAGCTTGAGACCAGCCGGGACACTGTATGTGACAGAAACAGCATTAAGCACCTATGTTAGGGTAAGCAAAGTGAGCCATGGAGTGCCGTTGACTGTAACAGGAGCTGAAAGATGTAGCTCAAATGCAGAAATATTCAGGTAGGTGGTTTGATCTCAGACCCAACTCCACCCATGCAGTAACAGTCTGGCAAACACATTACCATGGTCCTTCTATGGCAACACATTATTGCCATTTATTTTGACTGTACATAATAAAAATCAAGTCCCTATTACATGAAGCACAGAAACCCTGAAAAGTTTTTCTTGTCCTGCAAACAGGAATTCATAGGGCCTTGTTCTTACTAAATTGATTTAAGACTTCAGGGTTGGGAATTCCCCATACAGCAAATGGGGAATTTAGATTTGAGGAGTGTGTATGCCTCACTTGATGAGCCCAGCACCCACTGATTTGGAAAACAGAGCAGGAAATGACTGAGCTGAACTTTGCAGAAAGAGCAGCCTTGCTTAAGAAGGGGGAAGGATTATGGATGAGATCGAAACCTTCTACCTATTGAAGGTATGTTCATAAACTGGATGTGGAGGACACATCACTTGACACTGTCTCACCCGTATTCCTCAGCAAGGCACATAAAAGCAACAAGTGAAATAACAACAGGTCTGCCAGCCAAAATGACCTTTGGTGCATGAGCCATGGTTGAATGGGACTGAAAACTTGGAGGAAAGCAGAGCCAAGTTTATCTCCAGGCAAGCAGGATGCAAGAGTTCACAGCCCTCCTGTGGGCTGCCAGATGGACACATATTTTCATGGTGGATATTTGACAATGAACTGAACCCAGGCAGTGGTTGAGCCTGGAAGTGAGGCAGTGTACTGCTGTCTTCCACCTGCATCATCCTTCTTCCCGCTCTCTGAAGCTGGTACTCAGCAAAGTACTACAAAAGCAACAGAAAAGACCCTACCTGATTGTCCTGCCATGGCTGGCAAGGCCTTCCATGTTTATGTTTGCTTGTGGAAGGTAGTAAATTCAGGTCAGCACACACTGGCCTCATCTAAAAGAGCACTAGGGAGTGATGTGTGAAGCAGCCTCCGAGGTATTTTGGCATGTCTGCTGTCTTCCTCACTGCTGTAGCAAGTCCCGCCAGGCTTTGCCACAAAGTCAGTATCAGCACTGTTGATTTTTGCTTTGTCATGCAAAAGCTTTTTGCATTCTGCTATTGATGGTTGCTGCATCCTGCTATTGATGGTTGCTCCAAAGTAAATCCACCCACTCCCCTGCAAAGTTTTGTACTCAACAAGTTTTCAAATATTCATGTGGATTTGAAAGCCAGTCATAAAGTTGATTTTTTAGGCAGGACTTTGTTTTAAATAAATAAATATACATGCAAATAAATAAAGCCTTCCCCTACTCTCTTAATATAAGAAAGTTATTTTGGGTAGCATATAACTTATGCTCAAGACTAAATGAATATGTAAAGGATGACTATTGCACAGAGTGGATAATACAGCAATGAGGTTTGTCCTGGCAAAAACAGTTCTACTACACCACCAAAAAGTTATTCATGTTGACAAACCATGAAAGGTTTGCATAAGGAGAAAGGGAACAAAGTAGGAATGCTCTAATGCTGTGCCTCGTTGGAACTGCTTTTTCTTTCAGTCTTGTATAACTATGAGTTGGGTAAAAGGGAAAGATAAATAAATAAAAGAAAAGGGAAAGCACTGGTAATGCTGGCATGAAAAGACATTTGTTTCTGCAGCAGTCAACAGCTACCAGCAGTTCTGTGCTCTCTTGCACAAAAGGAACAGGCTTGTTTTGCTCTCCATGGTCACCCTGGGTCAGCTCATGGCAAAAGCCTGACCTCTTCTCAAAGACCCACATGAATAGCTCCTGCTTCAAAGCCTACTAGGCTGTGCAGATGCAACCTGTGTAGTTGTTGTCTGAATGATGTGCATGGACTCACAGGCTTGAGTCCTGAGCACGGACCACCCCATCAAGACAGGCCTCTAAACTAGAGGCAGTCTTCCTACAGGTTCACAGACAACAAGTTTTGCATTTCCTTCTCAATCCAAATATTAGCAGTGATTTCCTATGCTCTTGCACACAAAGCTGGATTCAGATGGTGGTGCCCAGAAATGTTATGGATGCCCTTCTCTGGACAGCACTGATGACCCCTGGTACCAGCGCATCCCTGTGGCTACAGTGGCCATGACACCTCTCCAGTCCTTCCAAGCATTGTTGCTGGGACAGGAATTGGCTTATCTACTTCCATGGTTTAAGCACTAAAGGTGCACCCACACCTAGAGTACTGGCTGCCCCTTTCATGGAGACAAATCTGGATATAAAGAAAAACATTTTCCCCATGAGAACAGTCAAGCAGTGGAACAGGTTGCCCACAGTCTCAGTCTTTGGAGGATTTCAAGACCCTAGGCAACCTAGTCTGACTCCAAGAACATGACTTCCTGAGGTTCCCTCTAATCTAAATGATCCTATCAAGCCTTTGTGAAGAAGGGTGGCGAGTACTGAGTGAGGACAGGCACTAAATCTCCATAAACATACGAATTCTGAGATCTATCCACCACTTTGGAGAGTGCACAAAAGTCCTGGTTCTGTAGCTTTCTCAGGCAACCAACCCTCACTCCCTCGAGCAGCAATTAGCCCCATTAGAGGAGCAAATCTCAGCCAAGAATCAAGGGACTTAATGGCTTAATAGAAGAGTGACAGAACTCAACCTCTCCTATGGGACCAGATGGTTGGGTGTGCTAAGGAATATGATCCCTCATTTTCAGTAAAAATCTTAATATTTTGTATTAGTTTTGATGAGAATAATTCACTGCAGTAGATGAAAACTATTCCTCACTTACCTTCCTCTGTGCCCTCCCCATGGTACAAAAAGCCATTACGGTGACACTTTGAGAGAGGTGGCCCTTCAGAATACGCCTGTGGGCATGATGCTGTGCTCTGTGGACATGGC
The DNA here is from genome assembly GCF_963921805.1 of Phalacrocorax carbo. Taxonomy (NCBI): domain Eukaryota; kingdom Metazoa; phylum Chordata; class Aves; order Suliformes; family Phalacrocoracidae; genus Phalacrocorax; species Phalacrocorax carbo. The sequence goes on along the minus strand of NC_087513.1, from coordinate 7,703,325 downwards.
CAAATTTGTTTCTTGTCAAAGCTTACCTGAGCAGGGGAGGGAATAGCTTCACTAACGTCACATCCTGGACAAGCTGATACTATTGCACACTGGGTAGTTCAGGTGGGAGCAAGGATTTTTGCTTCTGAAGGGTCCTGGCTCATTTCCGGCTACTTCTGCCCACTTTTCAACCTTTACGTAACTGGGAGGTGACCAGGGTCCATGTTAACCTGGGTCACAAGTGTCAGAGATGCACTTTCTTGGACAAGGCAAAGTGAGTAACTCTATGGTAGGAAAGCATGTTGCAGGTGCCAACTCTGTGATTCAAAACCCAACTGATACTCACAGGATGTATGCGATGACCCCAATGGACCAGCAGTCCACGGCTTTGCTGTAGGGTTTCTGGGCCAGCACTTCAGGAGCTGAAAATAAAAAGCCATACAAGCACATGTTACAAGACCAAACATTTGAATGTGGCCAAGAGGTAGGACCCTGAAACTTGAAGCTCCCTGAGAGCTTGTGTTGCCCTCTGCATACAGCCCTTGTGTTTGCAAATATCCTGATGTTTTTGAAACTCATATTCTCACAAAGAATGGCTCATAAAGTGGAGTAAATTCCCTGTTTTCTGACTCCACGGACAGAAAACAAAACCAACCACAGGAAAATGCTTGAGAGGCAGAGGGCCACCACCTCTCTGTCAGAGGAACTTTAGGAGACTTGGAAGAAAACAAGGCCAAGCTTTGCACCGGTGCCGAGAGGCACATTCACCCTGACAGCCTCAGCTCCACTGTATCGTGCTGCCAAACTGGGAATTTCAAGAGGCAACTCAGAAAGTGCAGCGTGTCAGGGAGGTGATAAGCTATGTCTGCAGGAGAGGAAGGAGAGCTGTCACCATACCTCCCAACAGCTGCCTTCCAAAGCCTGCTGGATGTCAGAGGGAGTAATTTGTCAGACCCCTCAGAGGAAGAAATGAAAAATAGCAGGAATTGGACACATGCGCAAAGGAGCTGAGCATTCTGCCTCTATAGCTTTCAGCCATCATAGTCTGAATTGTGCTAGAAGTGAGAGCTGGGCATTTATTGAAACTGTTTGTGGGTCGGCTTTCCTTTCTTACACCAGTCAGAGTTAAAAGGTGCATTTTTTGTTTGGGAGCCTGGAGTTTTCCCTTTTGGGACCTCTCGGTGCAAATGCTTAAACCTAAATTTTAAAACCCTGTGACTCCAATCTTTTTCAGATAAAGAAGCTTTCACTTTTTTTCAAAGCAAAAAAATAATGCAAGAAGTCACTGCTTGTGGCATTCCTGAAGCAGACTTGCCACACTGGGTTTTAAAAAGCACAGTATTTCCTCTGAGTACTTTGGAGTTCAAATGCTGCAAAAGAATCATGAAGGGGTAAGTTGCAGCAAGAATATTTCTTGCTTTTTCCTCTGCTAGGAGTCTTATCAACATCAGTTAGTTACTTGAAGAATAGCACATAAATGTATTAAAACTTGAGCCTCACATTTAATTGCTACATATGCTTTGGTGTACTGGTACGGACTCTTCAAAGAGTTATACTCTCAAGCTAGACAAGTCAACAAAACTAAGATCAAAACTGCCAGCAAGGAAGGGAACTGGAAGCAATAATGAGAAACAGAAAAGACTTTCTGGTGCTTGGGCAGGAGAGCTTGTAGAAAAGACTGAAGGGAAGACAGTGCATGAGGCACACGAGGGGACTCAGGCTGTATTTCCACAAACAGCAGAACGATGGAAAGAGTAAAGTCACACTGGGGAGACATTGTAAAAAGGAAGAAAATGCAGGGAAATGTGGGCAAAAATATAGCTGGTAGCCAAATTATGAATGCTTTTGAAAATTGGAATTTGCCTCAATCCATAGCATGGGGTAAATATTACCACAATCTTCAAGCTGTCCAGCAAACTGGTACCACTGCATGTATAAGAAATTAAAATGATGATTCTGTTCATATATTGTTATTCCTAATCACAGAATGTCCTGAGCTGGAAGGGACCCACAAGGATCATCGAGTCCAGCTCCTGTCCCTGCACAGGACAACCCCAAATTCACACTGTGTCTCTGAGGGTGTTGTCCAAGTGCTTCTTGAATATCGCCAGGCTGGTGCCGTGATGCCTCCCTGGGGAGCCTGTTCCAGGGCTCCACCACCCTCTGGGGGAAGAACCTTTTCCTAATACCCAACCTAACCCTCCCCTGGCACATCTCCCTGCCATTCCCTCGGGTCCTGGCGTTGGTCACCAGAGAGAAGAGATCAGCGCCTGCCCCTCCTCCTCCTCCCCTTGTGAGGAAGCTGCAGACCGCCATGAGGGCTGCCCTCAGCCTCCTCTTCTCCGGGCTGAGCAAGCCAAGGGACTTTAGCCGCTCCTCATATGGCTTCCCCTCTAAACCCTTCACCAAGTCCGTGGCCTCCTCTGGACACTCTCTGGTAGCTTTATACCCTCAATGTCCTGTGGCGCCCCAAACTGCCCCCAGCACTCGAGGTGAGGCCGCCCCAGCGCGGGGCAGAGCGGGACAATCCCCTCCCTCACCCGGCTGCAATGCAGGGCTCGATGCCCCCCCAGGGCACCGCTGGCCCTCTTGGCTGCCAGGGCACGCTGTTGGCTCATGTTCAGCCTTCCACCGACCAGAACCCCCAGGTCCCTCTGCAGAGCTGCTCTCCAGCCTCTGCTTCCCGCGTCTGTCTGTACATCCAGGGCTGCCCTGCCCCAGGTGCAAAATCCGGCACTTGCTCTTGTTAAACTTCATATGGTTGGTGATTGCCCAGCACTCCAGATTGTCTAGATCTCTCTGCAGGGCCTCTCTGCCCTCGAGAGTGTCAACATCATACAGTGTTGACACCTATCCACCACCTGCCAAAGGAGGTTTGCTTCCACTGTACCTAGCATGAACGGCCCCTAACTTGGCCCCAGGTACTTCGCAGAAACCTGCATCTCCGGAGAAGCCCCTGACTCCTTCCAGGACATGGGCACACTGCTGTAATCTATCAAGATAAAGGTTAAAATATTCTCCCTACAAGAGGGGACAGAGCTGCAGAAATATAGAAGGCATATTCAGCTGGAGTCCAAAAAGTAACTCCTTTCCCAACAGCTGAGTCAGGATCTGTGATTCAGGTTGGTGCTAGACAGTCCAGCGGGGTGAATTTGAAGAACTTGAGATAAAAGAATAAAGCGCTGGACAGCCATTCTGTCTGGCCTGACACTGCCTCACAGATGACCTGGTGAGTTTGCAGAGTCTGGCAAATTTACATTTTTCTTGTATAAAACAGTTGTACCTCAAAGTTGCTCAAGACAGCCTTCCCAGACAACCCTTGTTTCCCTTAACCTGACTCTTTCTTTTCTGATTCATCAAAACTTGCCTCCAAGTTTTTCTCTAAAAACAGTCTTTTTCAAAATGTGCATCAAATAGGTTTTGGGTGACTTGTGACTAGATTTTGTGACAAAATGCTGAAGAAGGGAGTTAATTTCCCCCTGTCCTTAGGTGATTAGATGTCTTCCAACTCTCCAGTCTTTCCAAATTCCCAATATTTTATTTGCTTACCCCTTCTACCTTTGACTGTCTGGTCCTGTTTGCATAATTTTCAAGACTGGTAAACATTATACATCTTATATCCCCCAAAGAAAATATGCAAAATATGCAAAAAATGCACCGCAGATCCTAGTGAGCTCCTGACATTATACAGATATGCCACATTAACATAACAGAAAACAAATCTGAGACAAGGGGATGTGAACTATATAAAGATTCTCCCTGTTAAAACATCAAACCTCTGCTGGGGCATTTTTCTCAGTTTCAAAGGAGTGAGGAGCACTGATAACAGGCAGTTGCTGCCATGGATGGTGGCTGCTAGGCAGGTAAGAAGACAGAAGGATCAAGCCCGAAGTAAATGTGAGGCTATACCTGCCTTTTGGTAAACTTCAATAAAGAAAGGCAGGAGGTTTAAATAATTATTTTAAAGCCAAATGGCTGCTTTTGGGTTTTGTTCCAAAGAGCAGACATGCAACAGGAGCAGGAGAACATAGCTAAGCATCATCTGTCTCTGATATATGGAAAAGACAGAAGTATTTAATGAGCTGAAAAACAAGGCAGAGGAGCTCTCAGAAATTATGGTAAATCAGTGCCAAGAGGCAAAAGCAAGAGACACAATGAAAAAAATCCAAGAGCTGACAACATTAAAGGATCAACACAGATGACTGAGGAGACAAAACAGCAATAAGGAGAACAGCAAAGTCAAAGCTCCCATTTCTGAAACTGGGGAAATGCCAGCTGAGCTTCCAGCATCACATCTCCCCAGGGAATCACTGTGGGCTCAAATGCTATGCTGCAAACGTTCCGAGATTGGCAAGTCAATGAAGCAAACCTGGACCCTTCCCGAGTCTATTTCCCTGTGGGTGCTTCACATCCAGGAACTGTGTTTCAGGCCAAATCAGAATTGCTACCAGCGACATGTTGCAGGTAAAATGTTGGGTAGTGGTCCCAGGGCCTCATCCCACCTGCAGGTGCATGAAGATGTACTTCCCAGAGGACTCCACTTGCTGGCCAGATATCTCCCATTTTACAGTTAAAGGTATTTTCCTTTCTTTGTTTAGTTATGTTTTATTTTTAATAAAAGAAAAAAACTACAAGGCTTGTTTCAAGTGGGGTTTTAAGAAAAGCACAGAACAGGAACATTTGGAAACCTTTCAGAGCACTATGCCATTACCCCCAGTGAGCACAGCTATGCTAATAAGCTCCCTAAAAATGCAGCTGCTGGATGCCAAAACCAGCAACCCATGTTCCTGCAAAGAGCTCAAGTGATGGGCATTGCTCTGATGCTTTAAGTCTGTTGAAAAAACTGTAAAAGTCATGAGGGTGCCTGTTCTTCATACCAGCCTCATACTTAAAAGCAGTTCTCCTTCACTCCCATGATGGTGCTACTCCCAGCAGATTTTACTGTCTCACAAGAACTCAGTTTAATGCTGTTTTCTGTGGTTTATATGGCTTCCCACAAGCTGCAAGCCAGAAGGAATGAGGCATTTGAACAAAGGGTGATGGTTTTGTAGATCCCCATAGGAGTAACAAATCAGCAGGTTGCCATAAATGTGGGAGGAATAAAAATATCTAAATAGGGTTAAAATAACCAGGGACCTGCTTACACTGGGCAGCACACAGCTCTACTGGCCCAGAAAATTGGCCTGGTGCAAACCAGGACTAGTAGTTCAGCTGGTAACTATTTTAGTGCCGGTTTCCAGGCAGGTCCTGCAAGTGAGGAATGGGAAATGAGAATGGGCTGCACAGGTGCAAGATGGCCATGCAATCTGAGAGGGAAGGTGAGTAGCTGGCAGGGTTTGTAAGGGACACAAAAGAGAGGTGCTTAGGACTTGAAGGTACTACCTCAAAAACATGGACAGAGAGGAACAGCCTTGCACCATTGAGAAGATGGTTGGATGCGTGAAGGGCCAACCCAGCCCCTCTCCTGAAGCCAAAGATGGTGCAAGTGCAGTGTGAGCTCCCCGGCCACCACACAAAGCATCTTCCTCCTGGTGCAAACAGACTAAGGGGCATCTGAAGCAGCTTCACCTCAAGACCAGAGTCCCTCTTCCATTGAATCCAGAGATAACTTCTCTCCTGCTTTCACACAGTCCCCCAGTGCTCACCTTGTTCTGGTTGGCCAGAACTTTGCCGTTTGGGGCTGTTTCTGAAGGATAGCAGGGTTTTGGTGCAGTGTTGCTGGTTTCTTGTATTCCTGCTGTCCCTATTTCACGTTACTGAGTCAGATTTAGATAGCTGTCATGGAACATAAAGCAGCTACCACCACATGCAAGCAAACCCCGTTTCAGGATACAGCAACGGAGCTGAGTGATCACACTCTCACGAGCTTGTGCCTGAGCAAACCCTGGTGAGAGCAGTTCCCATGCTTTATTTTTACTTTGTTACTCATGTTACTGCCTAAACAACTCCTGAGGTTGCTTTTGCTAATAAGGATATTCCAAAGGCTTATTGACTATTTTCAAACCTTTGACTCAATGGATATGGAATAAGTAAAAATTCAACATGGAAACCTAGTGCTTACTTAAATGATTTGGTCTTGCTCAGGGCTAAGAGAAACACACAGCTTTCATATGATCTTAAATTGCTACTGGATATCTGGCAGAGCTGAAAGGTGTGAAATGGCCTTTCATAAAAGCACTACAGAGGATAAAAACAGTGAGTGAGGTGGGGTGTACAGCGACCAACCACACATCCAGGGTCCACCCCTGGATGTACAACCGGGAAATACAAGAAAATTTTACTTGAAGTTGTGTTGGGACTCCAAGCAAGACTTTTAAATCTCAGAAGTATTAAAACACAGTCAGCCACAAACACAATTCATAATTCAGCATTTCTGCAAAAGGAGATCATATTGCCTGAGACAGGCTTTCTACCATTTTTTTTTCAAATTTTTTAATGCTCATAAGTGTCTTACGAGTCTAAGTCCCATCTGCAAAAGTAACCAAAACTTTTGAAAGACCAACTCTAGTGAAAATTCAGTCAGTGAGACCTAATTCCAAAACAGCCAAAATCTCTTCAGAGGAATTTGCTGAGTGAATGGAGGCACCTCCTGGTGAGTGCCCAACTTGACAAACCTCAAGGATGACTCATTTTCAGGCAGTTTTGATCAGCTATTTCATAAAAATCAAGTTCTTACGAACAGTCTCAAGCCGAGCAGCCCATGACAGATCACTAATGGCTTATTCAGATCTTGCCCATAAACACACAGATCACTCACAGTTTTGAAAACACTGCTTCTTCTCCACCCTAGAAGGTGGCGTGGGATCCATGCAACCCAGCCCACACATCTAATTTGCAATTAAACAAGCCACACAAGCTGCCTCATCTTACCCAATTTAGATGCTATGTGAAAGTTGGGCATCTAGTCCCATCTCCTCACCTAGACTCCTTCCATAAGAAATGGAGGGAGATAAGAGTCCTAAGCAGATAAGAAAATGGATGACCTTTTCATTAGAAGATGGTGCATTATCAGACCCCCTCTTCAGTAAATAAACATTTAGATTTGCATCTTAACAAAAGTGCCTCAACTGAGTGTAATTGGTTTAAACTATCCTGTCATCTTTTCATCACAGGGCCAAAGTCTCTGACAAGACTCCTGAAAGAATAAGATCTCTGAACAGTAATGTCAGTTATTCTGACAGTAATCTAATCTGTAAGGCAGAGCCTTAAAAGCTACTGTGCTAATGCACTACTGGTTATGCAGATTTTAGATATACTCTAATTTGATAAATAATACTTTGATTTTAAGAAAAAACCCTGATATTTATTAAGAAGATAAATCGTAATGACACCCTTACTTATTTAATGAATTTCTGAACAACATAAACAGGTGGAACTAAGAAAAGTTAAGTTAAAAACTGAAACACAGAGTTGAAAGTATATTCTAATGAAGGAAATTAGATTGAAATGACAGGGGGCTTTGCATCCTTTGCTGCCTTTCTTCACTTTTCACCCCTTCATCTCTCCAACTTAAGATCAGGTTTGCTACCAAGTGAGAAGCTTGCCCAGCACTTTGCATAGCAGGATCCAGCTGGATCCATTTCTGGAGGTAAAGAAGTATAAATAATAGCAGATGTTAATGACTTCTTAACTGAGCCCTGGTGTATTTGGCATGCGGTAGGTGCCTAACATTTTTCCAGGAATTAAAAATCAATGTGGTTAAACTGACTAATTAATTCCTCATAATGTCTTAGAAAAAGGGATGTTCTACACATCCTTAAAGAAAAGTGCAGGGAATTGCATTGTAAGCGAGGAATCTTTGAGTGTTACTTCAATGCTAGGTAAAGTGGATGGAAAAATACCCCAGAAGAGTTGGCAGAGAGGACACTTCATGGGCCAGCCCTGTGCCCCATACCTGCCCCAATCCAGATGAGGCCACGTTTTCATATTGTGCCTTTAGCAGGAGAGACACTGACATTTATGTGAGGGCATTAGGCAGGTGCCAAAGAGTGGAGTGACACTGGAAGGCATGAAAGCTTTTGGATGTAAACAAATGGCAGACCATGCATGCAGAAGTCATGCCATCAGGTATAACACTCATGGAGGCTCATTTGTGGGCATTACCACAGTGACTGACCATAACAATTTTTGTTCTTGGAAGATGTTGTCTGGGCAATCAATTATATTAAAAAAAAAAGAAAAGTAGCACTAAAGAGGAGCTTTCTCTGTGCAAAAAAAAAAAGAAATAGGACAAATACTTAAAGAGGTTTTTCTTTGTGAAAGAGGGGTAAAACTCCTGTCACCACTTCAGAAATAAGCAGCTGTGACCTCTTGAACTGTGATGAGTAAATCCTAGATTCAGTAAGGTACCAAGGGGCCTGGAGGCACTTGGGTAGCTATCAGCACCCAGACCATGAGTAATGAGAGCTCTCAAACATCTCTCAAAGCACTACAGCTCATGTCACATCCTCCGAGAGCTTCCTCTCCAAAATAGCAAGTTTTCTTATGTAAATGGCTACGCTGAGAGGCCATATGAGATCACTCAGTGCCCAAGCAGAGTCGCACTCCTTAATTTTCATCAGCATTTCAGCAAACGTCATTTGAGCTTCCCTGCGTCTCACAGACTTATGCTAGTCAGTACCCATTTCAGAACAAAATAAAACATGTTAATTAAGGGCAGAAGAGCTGACAGCAAGAATTATTAAAATTGCTGTCTCAGCTCAATTCCTGCTAGTGCTTTGGAAGAAGATTTCCAATCTGGTGTGATTACACAAGGCAGCTTTTCAGGCTGTACAGAGTGCATCCTGACTTATATGTCTTAAAATAAAAAAATGACGGGCTGATGGCTTCATGATAGGAAACCAAAGAAATCTGTTCCTTTCCTGATGTTATCAGGATAGAGTATGACTCTACAGTGGGAAGATAATGCCTGGAGAAAGGTATTCCTGGGACAAATCTGAATCACTGTGTCATAACCTCATCATCTCTTTGAGTTCTCGTACCATGGTACCATCAGAGTTATGAAAACACAGGTGAGGTGGCAGCTGCAAAGCAAAAGGACCCACTTTCTGACTGCTGGAAAATATCAGGTCTTTCCTACCAGAAAGATGTGATACAAATCTATCCCTGGGGAAGCTACTGTCACTTTAGGTTCATGGATTTCATGGATACCCCAGAGATTAGTTTTACCATCTCAGCTGACTAGCTAGGTATCATAGGAGGCACAGGTTTGCTAGATCCCTCTCATGCATGAAGTGAGCCTTAAATAGTGTTTGTTCAAACAGACCCTGTCATCATCTGCCATATAATTCTCACAGTTACTTTAACTTTTTTAAAAGGATGCTGGTAAACACACTGCTAATCAGGGGCCTGGTACAATCACTACCAAATGGACAAAAGAGTAAACAATAAATGAGAGGGAACAATTTGATACCGCCCAGGAAGGCCCAATGACCTAAGGACCTTTTTTGACACCTAGGAGTCAGTAACTTAACATGGTTGTAACAGAGAATGACTGAACATGTGTGAATAAATGTAGCTCTTTCATTTCTCTATCTTCTATCAGGGGAATGTGGCAAATGCTGTCCTTTCTGATTAAAGTAATGTTACATTAGATAAAGCTTCTTGGTTTTATAGGTGCTTGCAGAATCCATGCATTTGAGAATATTCTTCATGTGCTCCTAATGTAGCTACAGTGTCTCTGAGAAAACCTAATTCTGCAGAGGATTGAAACCATGAAAGTGAATCCCACAGACCCTGCTCTGGATTGCAGGATGCAAACCCAAAGGAGAATAGCACACAAGGCAGAGCACGAGCAACTTCTGAAATCTCTATTTCTAATGAACATCTGTAAAATCTCATGTGTACTGTGTAGTGGCACTGGAAAACAAGTATTATTCCCTTTTCACTATGTGTCTGTATTGCAGCTGGGAAGAGCGGATGGACAGTATAACCAAACCTCTTACCAACATAGCCAGGAGTCCCACAGGCTGTGGACATCACATCTCCTTTACCCTCCATCTTTGACAATCCAAAGTCACTGATCATGATTTTTGACTCTTCATCCTGGCTGTAGTAAAGCAGGTTCTCAGGCTAGAAAGGATAACAAGAAAAGTGGGGTTTGAATATGTAAGTCCACTAGCAACATCTGTTGGCAGATACTTTGCAATTAATACAGTCCTTAGTTACATCACATGCTAACATAATTTGGTTCCCTTAAATCCTACGGAGTTAGTCCTACAACCTATATGGACAACCTCTCAGACTCCTGTATGGTGGCTAACACCTTGAGCTTTGAGTAATTTTCCTGGGATAATAAACTTCTCCTTTAGCACCCCAAATAAGAACTAATGCTCGTCCTTTACTTGTGAGATATGTCCAACATACCATCACTTCAGAGTGATAAAACAGAAGGATTCATTTGAAGGCAGGTAAATACAGTGAATTGGGTAGTGTAATGAAACATTTTTACATATTTAAAAAAAGAAAAAGGAAAACAGTAGGTATTAGACCATTTTTGCATATCCTCCACCGAAATAAACTTGTGAAAGAGGAAATACTTTTACAGTTAACTGAGTTGCAGCAAGGATGATTTATCTGGAGCTGATTAGGAAAAAATGCCACAGCACTAAGCACAACAACTTGTTTATGCTGAGAGAAAACAAGAGTCACTCCACAAAGCCCTGTGACTTTATACTGATGTCAGGTGGGTTGGAGAGCCCAACCAAACCCCATCTGCTACAGCATAGTCCTCCATCCGTATGTTTTGCAAGTGCTACTGCTACACTGAAACGCTCTTGCTAGGTGCTATGAGAGCACACTTCTTCCCCTACTTAATATCTGTGCTTGCAAAAAGTTCCAGCATCTGCTGGCACTCTGACTGCCTGGTGGTAATGGGGTGCCGTTGCACCACCCAGACCTCGGGGTCTCCAGCTATAAACGTAACTGATACCCAATGTTGCAACATAACCCTGGTGTAGACTTTTGCCCAGAAGCCGGTACAAACACCTATCCGCATGCAACACATCTTGTCTATCATCAGCCCTCTGTGTGCTCCAGGAAATGGTAAGAAGCAGCTGGGGCCACACAAGATCATGAGACTCCTTGGGACATATCCAGGCTTGGGTTTGTAAGGAGGAGCAATTGCACTGCAGCAGCACCAGCATCTGTCTTGCCTCCTCCATCGCTGTAACCTTCTGCTCTGGGGAAAGTGGGGACGAAGAATCACCCAGGGCTGATTTTGCCTCCACCCTACTCTGAGGTTCCCATTCAGCTGCCAGTGGAAGTTAAAGCACTTTCTGGCTCCCCACCCCAGCATGAAGCCAGGGAGTGTTGACTTTATCCATTTAAAACTTAAACTTTTAAAAGAACTGTGGTTCTTCAAGCTGGTTAACTCAGAAAGTGTTAACAAGGTGGCTCTCTGCCAAGCAGGGCTGCTCGAGCCTTTCAGCCCTTTTGCACATCCTGGACTTCACTGGGCTTCAGCTGCTGCCATCTCGTGTTATCTGCTGCTGCATTATTCAGATCGGCGACTTGGAGCACACATCTGTTTTTCCCAACTACAGCAAGTACTATTTTGGTACCTGAATAACACATAATTACAATAAATAATTGTTATAGATGTTTCAAGGGTTGTATTTTTGTAGAGTGGATTCTTACCCAGAGTTTCATTTTGGGGGATTGCAGCTTGGAACTTGCACTTATCTTGATATTTTGAGATCGTAAAGAGCCTTATTATATCCCTGTTTTTGCCATCATGGTATGTTTGTGCTAACAGAAATTCACAGCAGGTGTTCCTCATATACCATATTTTATGAGTCATTTTAACGACTCTTATGGTACTGAAAAAGACTTACAGAAAAAAAGAAAGAAAGAGAAAAAGCTAGATTTTGCCCCAAAATACCAGTGGAGAAGGTTGGTTTGATCTAAATTCAGCATGTCCTTACACAAACTCTGAAAGTAATTTGTAGATGAATCCACTTCCCAATTACCAGATCACATATTTTATTATAGGAACTATTAAATAAGATTAATCTGTTTTAAAATGAGAGCTACAGCCTTCCTTTAAATGATAAAGACAGGAATATTAAGTGCTTGTACAATTGAATATGTGAACTAAGAGGACTCAGACCTCCCTCCGAAACCTCTGGTTGCAGAAAGAAGCCTGAAATTATTTCCTACAAATTGAACTTAAGAGAAAGCTGATCATGTTAAAATACTAAATTACATTTCCATACTGAAATGTGGTGGAACTCTAATAAATGCAAGAATATTCCTATGTACTTCAGCACAAGAGCAGGAATGAATGCGAACTGAGGGCAACGTGTAAAACTGTAGGACACGGAAGACTACGCAGTGCCTCCTTTCAGAAAACTCATTATTTGAAACTGTTCAGACTAAGCTGCACAATGCTGAGGAAATATTATTTGTGGACATCAGTGTATATTTTCCTTCAGTGGATTCAAGGTTTTGCCTTAAAAATGTGCCAAACCAATACTTTAAAAAATATATTTCTACTATCTATTCATCTAGTCTATCTTTTGAAGCAAAGATCATAGGATGTCTTCTCCTTGCAAAGATATCCGGGACTGAGGAAAGTCCCTTGCAGCAGTAAGGTCTGGAAAAGCTCCTAATCCTAGGGGAACAACCCCTACCCAGCAAAAAGATTCACATCTGGAGTCAAAGAGTGGCAGAAGGAAAAGACTGTGTTGCGGTTTTCACAAAACGAGGCCATTTCTGCCTGTCTTGGGCACTGCTCCACCTTGGTGCTGGTGGTTACACCAGTAACAGGCTCTGTTTTGGCTGCATCACATCTTGGAATAATTATTTTACTCCATGCAGCACTTCACATGAGCACTAATTCTGGAGGAGATAAAAAGCAAATAAATAGTATTTCTCGTCACAACAATTTTTCATCCATCTTAAGGCAAAACAGTGAGGTCACATTGCCAGCACTACATCTTCTCTAAGAGGACTTGCCAAAAATTGCAAACATGAAGTTTAATATTAGACTGCATTAAAAATACAACTAATTTTAAAATACATTCAATAAAAATGTTTTTAAGAAGAAAAAAAAAGAAAAAAACCCCTTCTTTGTGGCTCTTGACTCTATTAATGTTCATTAAGCCTTTACGAAATACAACCTGTTAAGCCAAATTCCACCGTCTTTACACGGGGAAAATTCAAGGCCACGGCATCAACATCCAAGGCCACTCCTGTTTGGAGCATCCCTCCAAAACACAATCAGAGGTGTTATCTCATTCACTGAATTCTTAATTTCTGGCAGTAAACGTTGATAGAATTAACTAGCTCAGGAACTGAAACCACAATTTTCTTTTGACATTTGTATCTTTTCTAATGCCTTGTGCTAATTTATCCTTTAAGATAGTGAAGGTGGGGAGGGTTAGCTGTTTGTTGTGAAATCCAAACCTTTCTGCTTATTTTAATGACAGTTTAAGATATAGGAAGGAAACAATACAGAAATAATGTTTGGGGTTTTTTTTTTTGCCAGAAAACCTGATAGATTTTGATAGGACAACACAGTACAGCTGAAAGGAAAATTATCTAAAAATCACATTGGCACACAATGTTCCTTAGAAGAATCCTTGTTGTCAACAGTGTCTCCAAAACATTAGTCCAAATAGCACGGTAGAAAATAATTCCACTTTCCCACACTATTTATTGTTACTAGTTATTATTAAGTGAAAGTAAATATAGCACAGCAAATCTGCAAGATACGTTACAGCAGTAAGAACTTATATCCCAGCTGAGATGAGTTTCCTGCCTTAATGTAGTGCTTTGAGTCTTAATGAATGACTTTTCCTCCACCCTATATGTGCAAAACTTCCATTGTAGCAGCACTGATTGTGAAGTCCTCATTAAAACTAATTATGATGGGAGGATATGGAGCCTTCAGAGCATCCCTTTTATGGTAAAACTTTCCTGAAACAGCCAGTCCCAGGGAAGCTGGATTTTCGTGTGTTAGACTCACATTATTATGCAACTTTTATTAACACTGCCCAGAGGACCGAGACACTGCAGTCATACCTTGAGGTCCCTGTGCACGATGCCCATTCGGTGCAGGTAATAGACGGCATCCAGGACTTGCCGGATCAGGGTGCTGGCATCCTTCTCGGTGTAGAATCCTTTCTCAACAATGCGGTCAAAAAGCTCTCCCCCAGACACTCTGGAAAACATGATGGGATGCAAAAGTGTGAGGATATGCTTTGTAACATGCTTTCTACCTTGCTCAAGGATGGCCAGGCAGAAGGCAGTCCAAGCACACACCCATCTGGAGCTCTGGGGGCTCCCCCACTGTCCCAGCAAGCATTTGGTTTTAATTTCTTCATAGTCCAAGGACTGGTCTCTCCCTCAGAGACCAGAAGAGTAGCAAGGGGCAAAGAAGAGAAGTAACAGAACTAAACCAGACATAAATATAATGGAGAATAAAATCCATCACAAATCAGAGAGTGGTCAAAGACTCAGTAGCACTTGCAGAGGGAAACCACAACTCTACCCCAGTAAGAGCCAGGCAGGGCAGACATGAGCTTCCACGCTGTCCCACCCCAGCGAACTTTGTATACGTGAAATCGGTCTGTCCTTCCTGCTGGTGATGCCCCACTGGGGTTGTAAGGCTCCCTACTAGTATATGCCCTTGGGGTTCACTTTTCAGTCCTCTGACCAAGGCCTGGGTTTTGTCCTGGAGGAATGGTCCCATTCCCCTTTCCCCACCGGCAAGTGAAACGCATACAGTAGTTACTGCCAGTACCTATAGAGCATTAGTTCATTAAAGGACTCTGGGTCTCTAGCAGTTTTACTTGAACTCAGGGGTTCCCCCCACTTTATTCATACATGTATTTTTGTTTACCAGCAACCACAAACTCTTTAGGCAGAGCATGGCCCAGAGAGTTATTGATGAGGGTGCACAGATTATCAGCACGATTTATCACCAGATGACATAGATAGGAAAGGACACCACAACTCGAAAAGGAAAGAAAATAAAAACTTGACATCCTACTATTTAAAGTCTGCTATATTATGCTTTTCCTCTGCCCTGCTAGAAATAACACGTTCTGAACCCAATCTTAAATAAAGAATGGACACATTAAAACTCCCTGGAGGAGTATCTGGGGAAACAAAAGAGGAAAGAAATGTTTGAGTAATTGAAATAATAAAACTGTCAGAAAAAAAGCTGCCCTACTAGAGTAAATAAAAGATTTCCATTTTAACAAGCAAAACCTATTAAAAATAAAATGTATGCAATATGTTTTTTCAGCAAGTTGAACCACTTAGCATATCATAAATAGCACAGTAAAACTTTCTTTAAAAACAAACCTAATAAAGGGAAAATAATAAATGATTACAGTTATTAAATACATATGGAGTAGGAGCTTGTCGTTATATGAACACTAGGTAATTCAGCCACAGCCACTCCAAGCAATAATCTGCTTGAATAATGCCATGAAGTCACTTCCTAGGGAAGCTTGGAGCCTGAATGGAAGAGAAGGCTACCACTAAAAATGAACACATTCAACTTTGAAATTGAAAAGCAATCTTGGTAGAAAAAAAAGAATAAACCAGATAATCCCCCTATTAAGTTCTAGGCAAACAGACCAAATAGCTCGCTAAACTATTGGCATTAAACCGAAACTCTGCAGTAAAAGTGAAGTTCACGCAGGGTCTTAAGTCCACCCAGGAGACCCCTGGCTGTACTGGCAGCCCTGGGGCTTGCTGCTCGCTGCTGGCAGAGGGACCGGAGCAGCAGTGCTGGGCTGACAGCGGGGCGAGGAAAACACCCTGGTACCGTACCGAATTGGAGAGCCCAGAACTCACGGCACAGTGGGGAAAGAGGTATGGCAGGTAGAGGCTGCACCAGCAGAAGTGCCATCACACGACAACATGCTGTGAGATGACACCCTGAACACCGCACAGAAAAACTTGAATTAAACCCCTTTCTCTGCTAGTTTCTCACAACAGGAGTTGTACTCCTCGTTCATATATATATGCATGCATATATACATATCTATACATACACAGGGTTTTGCTCCAAGCCCTTCTCAGCCCTACACCTTTTGCCCAACCCATTGTGAGCCTTGCCAAGGGAGCATGGACACACCTCTGCCTCGCTGTTCACTGGAGGCAGACACAGTTTTATTGAATCTGGCTCCTATTAGCTGACTCTCTTTTTATATTTCCTCTGCAGCCCTTTTGTTTCCCATGGATTGATTGCACTGAAAATTGAGCCCACGCAGTAATTAATATGACTGAATACAGCACATTTCCCCATGAAAATGCAGTGCATGCTGTTTTGCAATTTTATACAGTTATTTTTGTTATATTCAAGAGATGGACTGCTTTAGTAGGTACTGATTTACACCATGTGCTTTCCTGCACAAGGACTCTCTCCTTCGATGTTTGCAGAGAGTATACTTCCACAAAAACTTCATTAAAATGATGAAATTTCCCCCATCCCAGCTCACCCCCCATCCTCCTTAAGCCTCATTCTTTAATAGAAAGCTTTTCTAAGTCAAATTTAGTCCAGTGGATCTACTGTACCCAGGCTCAATCTGCTTATAATTTTCCTTCAACACATGGAAAATATTTGCAACCTCTTAAATGCTGCATTGCAAACCAGGGCTTAATCCAAGGACTCCGGAGGAGCAGCCAGTAGGTTCGCAGCTACTTGTTTATTCAGTGTCAGCAGCATCCCAGGTACATGCAGAGTTGAGAAACCCCTGCTTCTATTTATTCGTGTTATGGTACATGGGATTTGTATTACATGTTTGCACTCACAGGCTTTCCCTGCTCCGGCAAAGTGTCAGGGCTGGGGTTCGCCTCCCAGGGAAGCTCTGCAACTCAGCACCCAAGGCCATAGCTACTTTCCATATGGAGCTTATGTCCATATGGCTTTTCTCCTCCAAAACTGGGTTAACTCAACTGTAATGTTATTGGGAGTGCTGCTCCCTGTGTGCTGCCCAAGGACTGACAGAAGTCAATGCTGTATCAGGAGCAAACCGGCAAGGGCAGCTGGGGGAGAGCATCTGAGCTCTAAACTCACAGTGGACATGCGGCCTGTTTAGCTAAAGTTGGTCTTGATCCCAACCCTCCCTATCCTGCTGAGAGGGGACTTGGCATCCTGCTCTGAACAGACCCGGGCACTCACAAAGGGCTGCTGCAAATTGTTTGTTCCAGTCTTTATTATTCTCGGATACATTCTTTTTTAATGGCAGCACCATCTTTGCCCTCTCTATGGCAATTCTGAGCTGGGCAGAGGAGGCAGAGTTGAAACTGCAGAGGGTATGAGCAGAATTAGGTCTTTATCTTAAAGAAATTTAAGACAAAATTTTCTGACCAGAAAGAAAGGGTAGGAGATATTTCTCATTAATGGAAGAGGACTGCTTCTGTCTTGCAGCTGGCACTGGCTCATGGAGCTGGACACACTGTTCCAAACATCAGCACAAGGAACCTTTTTCCCCTGCTGATTCCTATCTTAGCTTCCCGCAAAGAAAAAGTCACAGAAAGAGTAGCCAAGTGCAGTTACTTGAAAAGCATTTAACCCTGGGAACAGCTCAAGTGTCACGCTGTGATCCACAGTAACATTACCCCTGCCCGGGGACTCAGAGCTGGGCAAAAATCAGCAAAGCATCTGCAGCTGCATCTTCTGCATGGATGCCTGCTGGGGCTGCCTGCAAGGCATGTGCGGCTCCATCTCTTGGTGCCTGCTCAGCCACCAAACAGTGGTTCTCCCCTGATTCACCAAGGGCTGTGGGCAAAGCCCACCGCTTGGACAAGGAGCTAAGCTGTGTGTCCACATCACACGTGGACACCCCCAGCACGTGCTCTGCCTATCTCCAGGAATATGGGGAACACTTTCAAAACAATGACCAGAAGATTTATTTAGTTTAAAATAAAAAAAAAGAAAAACCCAACCATAAATATGAATACGTTTCACTTCTGCTACATCTTTTACCTGAGGCTATGTGCCTTTAGCTCATGTCACTGATTATCAACATGAGGAAGGCCAGAATAAACATAATTTCCATTTTCTTACTGCAGGAAAGAGAATCAGACTTATCCCAAAGAAACAGCCAGGACGTATAGCTTGTGTCCTGTCCCACAAGCCCTACCCCACTAAGACATATGCATTGCCGTCAAACCCCATTTTGCAGAGGGGCAGTAGGACACAGCTTGACCATATGAAAAAAGAAGCATTATCTGCAGTTCCAATGGAGAGACACAGATTTCACCCTGGTTCCAGGGTTTCCTGAGATAAAACCTGACAGATCTAGTGTTTCTTTACGGAGACTTCATGTATCAATCATGCAGATGCTGCAAATCTTTCAGAGGATCTAGCCTGGTGCTGGAGTTCGCAATAAACTCCTACAGTCGTCTAGTCTGGAGTCAACTACAGAAAGTTTTCCCAGCTCTAATGAAGATGAAGGAGGGAACAGAGACAGATGTTAAAAACAGAATCAGTGCCCGTTGTTTCTTTTTAAATCTTTTTTTTTTTTTTCCTGGCTGGATTTGTGGGGTTTGCCACTTGTTTCTTCCCAATTTGGTGTTTAAATGTAGATCCAAACCTCCAGCACAGGCTGCCATACTGAGTGTCTCAATTTAGGATAGGTTCCAAAAAACTTTGAAAACACCCATGGTTTTGTGTACACGGATGAGCTACCTCATTATTTGGGCTCTGTGTGTGCGCACTGTTGGCTGAACACCCTGCACAGACACCGAAAGACGGTACAATCTTCATTAGAGGCAAAGGAGAGGTCACTGTAACAACATCTTAACAGTTATTAAGGCTCTTGGTCTGTGTCATTACACTATATTTTTGTAGTTTCTAATTTACAGACGTAACTTGGGAGAGATGAGGAGACATTTCAGCATTACTATTACATCTTTACTTTACATTACCCCATTTCACCATCAGGTTCATCAAGAAAGACCCAAAATAACAAACAAAAAGAGAACAGCCCCCTGATACAGGGAAGGAGAAAGCCCACGATCAACCTTTTTCTGAAGCAATTGATTACTTTGCAGTACCATCAGGAAAGCAGAACATGCAAAATTTCAAAGAAATGCTTTGATTAAATATGAGCACCAAAAAATCCCTCCCATGTAATTTAAGACTCCTAAACTCATAAACAAAGAGCCAGTCTCTCTGGATTTCTGACGTTTTTGCCAGCAGTGTGAAACCTGCACCTGTGTGTTGCAGATCACTCTTCCAAGTACCTGCCAGACCACCACCATAGTGGGGCTGCCTGGTGGGGGATATCCCTACGTATGTTAGCCTGCAGCTCAAAAAAACATGAATAAAAAAATTAATAAATGCTGGAATTAAAAGTATGTTAGTCATATATTGATATTAATGTATTCGTGTTACCCTTTCTTTCTCTTGCTGGTATCATCTGTGTGTACAGACAAATGCTTTTGCTTATTCACCCTTGCATCCCCCACTGTTATCAAGCGTAGGAACCTTTCTGCTTGTCTTAGGAGTTTGAAAAATAACACCCTTTGAAATATCACTTTGACTTCTTTGCCACTTGGCAAAACATTGATGTTTTTCTTTCCTGACTTTTTTAGAGTACAGGTTGGTGCTGCTCTGGAGTGTTTATTGCTTGACAGTTTAATTGCTTCTTTATCAAATATCTTATTGATTAACTCATCAGCGGTGGATTTACACAGAGAATCCCATCAAAGCTATTCAGAGCTTGCAGGCTTTTTCCTCCAGAAGCGCATGAAGTTCACCTGATGCTTCACTGCAGTTCAAGCCATGATCCAGCCTCCATTGGACAAGTTATCAAAGCACCACCAGGCTGGGTCAGATGAACAAGTGCAGAAAGGCAGAGACATCCCTAGGGACTTGCCAACACTGTTTAAACCTGCAGACTAGGGATGCCTAGCAAAAAGAGGGCTGATTTCAGAAATTTGGAGCAGGAAACATGCCAGGCCAATATGAAAAATAGGTAAAAGATGAGCATTACACTTACTGACTTACATTACTGTGAACAGCGTACTGATCAGAAGTTACATGTTCACAATTTCCTACAATATAAATGAGAAGCTGAAAGCTGAAAGACTGAAGGGACCATTCCTGGGAAGTTCTGTCTCTGAGTATTAGTTTTGTCTAATGAAGGAATTCTTATAATACAAATATTCCCATTTTTAAAAATTTATTTTGTTTTTAATGGAGGGCTCTTCTGTTCGGCTTTAAACTTCCTTTACACTGTGAAAATGTGTGAGAACCAGAAAGCAAACCTGGTCAGCTCACTGTTAGAAAGGGAAGATAAATTCACTGCCCTCATCTCATTGTACAAATGACATAACACATAAAAAGAAAACAAGTAAACGGATTAATAGATTTTAGACCCAGAAAGGAATATTATGATTATTCAGTCTGACCTCTTGTAAATATAAGTAGGTGATTAAAATGTTCCTTGTGCCAATAATCTAAGGTGCTAATCAGGCAGGGACAGATACTGCTATAGAAATACTGTATGTCCTACAGAGACCTGCTTTATTCAGTGTACATCTCAGACAACTGCACTGGCTTTCTCATTTGCAGCACATCATAAAATATTCAGTCTGAACAAGGCAAGGACTTTCCTTGTTATTGTAGGTTTAAATCACTCACCTTAAAATCTGATGGTAACACAAATATATGCTCCAAGGCCACCAAAGAAAGGACAAGGAATTAGTTTTGGCTTATTTTTCCAGACTATAGGTGTGTGCATGTGGTAGAGAGGGATGGGTGGGTGTAAGCACCCTCTCCTTTGACAGCACTGCTCAAAGCAATGTTGCAGTGGGATTTACTCTGGAGGGCTGATGGTTCCTCAGCCTTTCATCACCACTGTGATGGTGACTGCACCAGAGGGCTGCCTCCCACCCTGAGGCGTTGTTTTGGAAAAGTTTGGGCAAAAATGATACGATTATCTCTCAGAACCAAACTGGGCAAGCTAAAACATTTTCTCCCTACATTAAAAGTTTCATGACATTTGCTGAGCAGCTGTAGTGAGGTTGTGCTTTGGAGAATGGACTTCTGTTTCCACTGGGACAAGACCGTTAAGTCTCTGGAAAGCTGAGCTCAGGGATATAATGTAGTTTGGCAGTTAAAAGCTTTGGAGACAACATTTTCCTTCACAGAATCCCTACTGTGGAGCTCTTTTGAGGTCCATGATTTTTCGAGGTTGATGCTGCCTTGTTTTATTCAAAATTTTATTCCATATTCAAATATTCAACATTGTATTCAAAATTTCCTCTGCTTCCATCAGCAGTAAAAAGTGTGACAGCACTAGTAGCAGTCAAATGACAAAGGACCTCCAGTTTTTAAGTCTCTTGTGACTAAACCTTACTGACTGACAGCTTATGACAGCCTTTCAAGTGCCAGGAGCCCACCTGCCTCCATCTATGCTTTTCCCCCAGGCAGCAGAGTGTGGAGGAAACCTAGGAACTGCCGGCTACAGCAACACTCCCCCAGTGCTGATATCACTGTTTATGAGGCACATATCTGTAGTAAAGCAACCTGCACTGGTAACACCACCATGCAGTCAAATCTTGAGGAATATTGTAGCAAACTTTCACATCTCTAGCGTTCTGCTGAGGTCTACACACCACGATGGGCAGAAGATGTGCACATCTGTTTTCCACTCTTCTGAGCTCTTATAGTTTGATTGGCACCTCCACAAGAGCCATGGAATCATCTAGTATTAGCGGCTTGATCACACTCAGGTATGATCCTTGCCATTTTAAAAAAGACCAACGGGCATATACTTTGGTTATTCAGCCTGTTTTTCTTCGTGGCTTTGCATTAAACCAAAAGGCAAAGCTGAAGTTCAGCAATGGTGACTTTCATCTGTGCCCACTGTGTCAGTCAACGATTTGATGGCACCACATGTGAATCCATACATACAATCGATTCACCACAGGTTAATGACATTTAAAATGTCATTCAAATATGCACAGTATGCATTAAATAACTCAAAAGTTTAGTTTTAAAGAAGTAATTACTCCCTGATTGATTAATTTCCTTATGTGAGATATCAGTAAATCAGCCCAAGCATTGGGCTTGCTCATTTTGTATATAGATATATTTATACACATGTGATTTTGTTGCCTCAACCTTTCTCACTTTGTTTCTAGAAAACAGAAAAGCAGAGCTCTGTACACAGACCACCACACAAAACACATTTTCCAGTGTCTGAGGGCTGGAACAATGTATTTTCCAACTGCTGCTGTATTCCTCCAGCTCTCCATGAAATAAGCGGATAGTTAAAATCTGGAGGAGATTCCTCACCTGACAGCAATTTAAAAGTAGGTCATGTTTCAGCACTAAGAGGTTGGGTTTGTTTTCCTTTTGACTTGTTTTCCAATGGAAACCAACCTCAATGTCCTGCCAGCATTAACTAGGAAGAACAGATCTAAAAGTAATGAGAACCAGTGTAACTGAAAACAGATACTGTAAATTATGCAATGTAGAGTAAACAATTATGAAATATAAGATTAATGCAGCACTAAAAATGGTCCTAAATATCAAAAAACCCCACAGAAAATTATAGTAAAGTCACTGCTAGCTGGAGCTTAAACAGCCCAGCTTTTCTGTGAATAACAGTAGAAATTTGCTTTTGTGTGTATATTCCTTTTTCTGAGTCTGATTTCCACATGCTTTCTCACAAGTAAGTTTGCAGGCAGACGTCATTATGGAAATATCTGATGTTAAGATAATATTGGGTAATAGTTGTCTTAGAAAGATCTCTGAAGCCCCATGTATCACTTATCTCTCATATAAATTCTACTTCTTTTTTAGCTTTTCTGTAGGATGTACAATACCTACTGACTTTGAGTCAGTACTGGATGTACAATATCTACTGTACTGGATGAAGTACACCAAGAAAAATTTATTTTGAACCAAGGAAAGAAATGCAATCAATTTGTCAAGATACGTTGATGCAAAAAATCAACTTGTCCAAGCAGTGGGTAGAAACAAGTCATTGGGAGCTAGATATTAAAACCAAACAGACCAACTTAACTGTAAATAATATAGGTATCTTCCTTTATTAAGCTGTTACTACAACTATATATACATTTAAAAAGACATTAATGTGCTCTTGAACTTTTGAGAGTGTCAAGAAACTTGCAGTGAATTGATAAACACAAGAATCTAGTTGCTGTTTATAATGAAGTATTTCTTAAGAAATCTGCAAGTAACTAAAGTCAATACGAGGAAAACCCCATTTTATGGTGCATGAACAATTTTAGGATATACAATATCTATAAAAATCAGGAAATAAACATTGGCGTTATCAAGGACAGTTCCCTGAAATGCTCTGTGACCATGAAAAAGCAAGCAGAAGGCTTGGGAAAAAACTGAGTACAAAGGAGAAAATAATTTGTCCCACTAAGTATCCATGGTACACTCACACCTTCAACATTTTTGACAAAGTTCATCTCACCCCGTCTTGTAGGTCTACAGAATAAGCGCCCATATGAGAGCTACCACCCTCACCTCCTTCAGCCAACGCAAGGAAGGAGGCATTTCTAGGGTGTGATGCTGCTCAGGGCACACTTCAGGGCGTGAGGTACAGAAATGTCCATCTCTGAGTTCATTCAGACAAATCCCACCATGATGACCTTTATGGAAAAAAGTCCTGAAGCTGTTTTGGCCAAAAGTATAGTCAAACTTGGGAAAGTGCAGAGATGAAAGACAAACAGTACCAGAGAGCTTCTCCATGAAAAGAGACATCAAATTTACAAAGAAAAGAGATGACAGAGGAGATACGATAACTCTCTACAAAATCATGAAAATGATGTAACGTGGAAAAGGGAAATATAAGGAATAATTTCACATGATAGATGAGAAATGGGGGACCTAATGGAATTAGCAGGTGGTGGATTTAAGACAAAAGCATTTGTCATCTGAGGAGCAATCCTGGAAGAGATGAATCTTTGGTATGACCCAATAAAACGACACTCATGTTCTTGTATTTGTGCTCATCAAATTAATTATTGAATTACTCACTCAAATCTGGTCTGAATGTGCATACCTACATAAAGTGAGTCTTTTGATTCACTCACTTAAAATCAAATATGACAGATTCATAGATTTTAAAGCCATTATGATAATCTAATCTGACCCCAGACAAAACAAAGATTGTACAATTTTTGCCTCGGATCCATAGCTCCTGTCTGGAAAAAAAGACTATTATTTAGCAGTGTATCCAGGCTTGACTTAGAAGATACCACTAATCAATCCCTTGTCTACTTTGTCCAGTGGTTAATTACACATGCTGACTAATTATACTGAGATTTTTTCTGATGATAATTTCCGATCTCCTGTCATTGGATCCCTTTCAACACTCTCTGCAGATTCTTTAGCCATATTAAAGCAACCTTACTCTTTTCAGGTTTTGGTAACTTCATTTTTCTTGCTTCTATCTGATGTTTCTCTCTCTCTCTCAAAAAAAAAAAAAAAAAAAGAAGATATTCAACAACTACTTTGACAGCCTCCATGAAGAGATAACTAGATGCTGAGCGCATACACAGTGATGCTCATTTCCAGTTCTCCATCTGGAAACTTAAATTGCCATGTTGGGTTTCTTCACTTACATCTGCATCAGTAATGACTTGGTCATTCCTGGACAGGACCGGTACTAAGCATCTGTATTTCAAT
The DNA here is from genome assembly GCF_963921805.1 of Phalacrocorax carbo. NCBI lineage: Eukaryota > Metazoa > Chordata > Aves > Suliformes > Phalacrocoracidae > Phalacrocorax > Phalacrocorax carbo. The sequence continues at coordinate 7,678,703 of NC_087513.1, read as the reverse complement.
ATTGAATCAGATATAATCTAAATAGAACATAGAGTCTTCAATTACCACTCTCTTCTGAACACCATTTTTTCACTCTACTACATCTCATTATGTTTATCTCACCACTGTTCAACCAAAATGTCCCCATTTTCCACAGCAGAGAATGAATTTCTCCAATTCTGAGTGATGTAAAGAGACATCAAACTGAATTCTTACAGCTCAGATGCATTCTCGGCTAAATAAAACTTACGTGACTGTTTAGAACAATATCCTATCTTTAGCCAGTAAATTCAGTTTCAGCTGGAGCTGCAAGGTCGTTTGTAATATCACTGAAGGAACCAGGAGGAACAGAAGTTGAATTTGGACACCTCAGGATCATAAACAAGCTGATTAATCTCTTGCCCAGTCATCTCTAAAGCAGGGACGGGGGGCACAGGCCACGGTGAGTGAGGATGAGTGGCACACACAAACAGACCAAAGCTGTTAAAAGCAGTTTATGGCAAACCCAGTGCTCTAAACCCCACTGCTCCAAAACCACTGTACACCTTGCTGTGTCCCACCTGAGACTTTCCTCTCACTTACCCTATTAATTGCAATTTTTTTGCATTACCCATTCTTTTCCAGCTCCGTTCATGAAGCCTGTGAGTGGACATGATTTGTGATGCTGCTCGTGCATTGCTGACAGGCCAGGAACAGCACTCGTGACTAAAGCTTCATGTTTATTTGCAGATCGCCAGCTGCCTTCTCCCATTAGCAACAGCTAATTTCCAAGCTGCCCTCTTTGCACAGATAAGGCACGGCAGGGGCCAGGAGGACCCGCTGATTTATTGTGGTTTGGCTGGAGGGTGGGCAGCAACGGATATTCTCTCACGGCCTCAAGGGAAGATTTATGATGTACAAAAGAGTAATTTTCTTTTTTTTTAAAAAAAAAAAAAAAAAAAAGGAAAAAAGGCATCTGGTCCTAATTCCTGATATTCTCCACAAAAACCCAGAAGTCAGGCATGTGAACCACCAAAGCTCACATGATTTCTGCTCTTCAACTACCATGGGATGAGCTCCTTGAGGAGATGCTGTCCATGGCACCCTGTGAGAGACAGGAAGAATGAGGTGCCACCAGCAGCCAAAGAAGTAACCAGGCAAAACTGGGCAGCAGAAAGGACAGCCTCCAAAAATGCTGGGGAGCCACAAGTGAACCAGCTGGGCATGGAGAGGACAGCAAGGATGATCCTGCCAACACCCTGTGCTTGCTCAGTCCATGTTGGCTGCCCCAGCACTAAACCCAGGTACCACAGCCACAGATTTACTGGTTTTATTCTGTGCAACAGCTGAGTTTACTGCTTTTTGACAGAACAAACCACCCTTCCTGGAGGAAAATTATTTGTTGAAAGATATAGTAGGAGCCTAACATACAAAAGAAAAAGTTTCCAGAATGTCCTACATAAAACAAATGTGCCCGGGGCTTATTTTAATAATTCTTCAATTATTGTGTTACTGGTGGCTGATTTAGTCCAGGCCATTGAGATGTTTCTAATGGAAATCATCAATTCATCATGGAGATGACTTCCAAGAATCTAATCACACAGACGAAAACAGACACATGTTCACACTAATAATGAGGACTCCAGCAAAAGAGAGAAGATTTTTTATATATCTGTTATTTTTTTGCTCCTGCGTCTTAACAAACCAGGCTGGCCAACAGCCAGTCATTCTGTTTTTTATTGGGACTGTCTCATGGCCTTGGGAGAGATTATAAATATCCACTTATACATTATTGCTCCAAGGCTGCTGTCTATTCTAACACTTTATACAGTTTCCTTGACACAGAAACTAAAGTCTCCAGCTAAATCTTCGTTAATCAACACAAGTAGCTCCACAGTAATTTTATTTTCAAGACAGAAGAACAAACCAATGACAACAAGCAAATCCTTATAGTTCATGCTCAATGTTTTAGGAGTTTGTGTTACCATCACTGTATCTATTTCTGTAATATCTTTTCAACAGGTGAATTAATGACAAGCTGTAAAAGCTGATGTTTGAAAAAAAGCAAAGCCAAAATTAGTAAAACAAATAATCAAACAGCTGGGAAAATTGAGAAAAGCTAACCAGATTTATTCAGATGCAGTAATCTGTGGGAGCTACTCCACCACCAAAAGCCCAATACAGCACAGTTCAAAGACTCTCCTCTATATCACAGCAAACACCTGGGTCATCTTCTCAAGGTCAGACCATCAGTCTGAGGATGGCAGCGGTGCTGGGGCAGGGCACAGTGACACTCCTCTCCATCCCACACAACAGCACCATAAAAATCCCCCTCCCTGGAGTGGCACCCCAAAGGCAGCTCCTGGGAAGCACCACCCCAAAGCAGAGTGGGCAAAGAGCGAGGACATGGTCGGTCCTCATTTCCCCCAAGCCCCACCAGCCTCCAAAGCATCCAAGAGGACCATCCCGAAGCCTCAAAAGAAACTTGCTGCCTCCTACTCTTTGCTGTGCCCCAGGCACAATTCTTCCTTGAGCTCTACCTCTTGGGGACCATAAAGGATATAACTCCCCCGTGTTTCATCCCATTCATGAGCAAGCCCCAAGCAACAGCAAAAATACAAGCTGTAAAACTGCACCAGCTTCAGATTACAGCCATTGGACTGCTCCTCCCAGCCCAGCTGTGCTGCTCCTGGGCAGGCCCGTGGCAGGACATGACCCCAGCACCTTGCTTTCTGCCACGCACACTGGCCATCGAAGAGCTATAAGACAGCACACTTGGGTTGGGACCATATCCCACTTCTGGGGGATGCAAAGGGTTGTGCTGATGGACATAATGCTGAACTGGTCTGAACTTCCACCGTTAACAGCTCCCATAGAGAATCCCCATCATTACCATTTAATTGCCATCTACTTAATTTGGCCGGCATAGGATCTGATAAGATCCCAGGCATTCCAGCTGACAAAATAACATGACCTCATCATTTCATGGATTCAACTGTGACTTAAAAAAATAAGTTTTTAATCTTCCTTTTACATTTTATAGGGATACGCCTCAGTTCCAGTCCTGGCTCCTTAGCATCTGTTGCATATGTTATAAACACAGTTATGTGAAAATTAAATTCAAAAGCTCCTCCTCTATCCCAAATCAAAAATAATGATTACATCAAACCCCAGCAATGCTCTAGCAGATATAACCCTCACTCTCCTTCTGGGCTGTGTGATTTATACACTGACTAAGAACAGCAAGGAGTTTAGAAAACGGCTGGATACTTGGAGTTTTTTGCTAATATGGTAGTCACAGCACATTGCAAAAACTCATGGACGAAAATGAAATACGTACTTCCGCTGCAGGGCTCACTGGTGCTGCACAGTGATCCCTAATGTCCTGCATTTACCAATAACATCCAACAAGTGATGGGCAAATACCAAGTGGGACAGACCCAGGCATGCCAGTGGTGTTGCACTGATTACAGCAGTGGGGCATTTCACTCAGAGTTAATCCAGGGCTTGACAAGGAAGCAAGCCCCCAGCCAGTGTGACCAGTAATGACCCTAAGATTATGAAGAGGGACATGGCGAGTAGTGATGCAATTCATATAGCAGAGCAATTAGCCCGGAGCAGAGAGACTTTTATTCTGGCACAGATCATATCTGTGGAAAACTTATCTATAGTAGCTACTCCAGTCACTGTCCAGTACAGACAAGATCTGAGCATCACGGAGCAAGAAGCCCAATGCACTTAGCTGAAGAATGCCACTATTCTAGCTTTTAAAGGGTCTGTGCCTTGTATGTGCCTATAACACAAGACAGCTTTTGTAGGATGCCTGTTTTTGTCAAGCAGTTGTCTTCCAGCACCTTGGAGCCTGCACACTGATGCACAAGTATTAGGGCAAAAAAATCTGTGCAACTGGTTGTCTGCATGACAGCAATTCTGAGACTGAAAACAGGAAACGATATTAAAAGTCAGTGCGCTCAGTCCGGGTACCGCCAGGGAGGCACTGAGTCTCCCTAAGCCAATGCATTCAAAACAGTAAACTGCTATTATGCTGGTCCTGAGGAAGAGATCAAAGAGAAGCGCCAGGAGTGTAAACATGCACAGCCTACGCGCCAGACAAGGTCTTATTAACACCAGATATGGCAAAGAAATTAATATTACTGCAGTAATTACTTCTGATACTCACAGAGTGAGTGCTGCCACACAGCCCCACAATTCTTCTCCCCAGGTCTCTCATGCTGCGGGGCAGGGAGGCAAGAGACATACAGGATCATTGCACTTCCCTGCAAACATGAAAGCGTGGCCAAGGAAAGAGATTCATAGAATCACAGAATGCCCTGAGCTGGAAGGGACCCACACAGACCATCGAGTCCAGCTCCTGGCCCTGCACAGGACAGCTCCAAATTCACACCATGTCTCTGAGGGCCTTGTCCAAGTGCTTCTTGAATATCGCCAGGCTGGTGCCGTGATGCCTCCCTGGGGAGCCTGTTCCAGGGCTCCACCACCCTCTGGGGGAAGGACCTTTTCCTAATACCCAACCTAACCCTCCCCTGGCACATTGGCAGGGGAGCAGTGTTTAACTTTACTCTGCCACTGATTTCCTACACGACCTTGGGCAAGTCACTGAAGGATGAATCTAAAAAGGGACTTAGGTCCCTCGAGGGGGAATTAGGTGTCTATGATCAAACATGTGGTTCAGATAACCCAGGTACTGACAATGCCAACAGTTGAAGACCCATCATGCAGCCAACTGCGAACAGCAAAGCTCCCAAGACATGGGGTACAAACTCCACTGCCCGCTCCAGCAGGAAAAGAGGAGACGGGGATTCAAGCCAATACCTCCAACTCCCAGAAAGTGCCCTAGACCACATGGTGTTTTCCATACCTCCTTCTGAAAATGTGTCACCTCTCAGAAAATAACTCGACTCCCTCAGCGCCATACTCGACTTACTCAGCACGGTGACTGCCTTATTGATGTTAATGTCACACAGCAGTGACAGGGTCCATTAAAATGAATATCGATTGTTCCCTTAACCTTTGTAGGGAGCCAAATTCATCCCTTTAAGAAATATGTTCATCCTACCATGCTTTTAGTAGATGGTAATCTTAGCCCATGTCTTCTATAACTAACTGAAAAATCACCAAGCCAAGTTTGGTCTTGCAGAGAGACAGTGTGTCCGCCTCTCCAGCAGGCAAACCAGGTGTATTTACACAGTGGAAGAAGTAATTCACTTTATCCGTTTGTTACAGGCCAGTACGGAAAACAGATTTCACACTGATGATTTATAAAGTGCTTTTAGACAGCTCTTAAATAATGAGTTATAACCAGGTACGCACATCCAAAGCCACTGCTGAAAATGGTCTCCTGCTCTTGCCATGTTATTTATGCTGTGTGGGTTGCAAGAACTCAGCTCCCTGGTCCGGCTGCTCAGCCCAGAGCCAGGATTGACCCGTCTCAGCACCACAGATGTCTGTTTTCTATTTGGCTGTGGTATTCCCTGTGCAATATTAAAATGTCATCAATTCAGTTTAACAGGCCAAATAAAGGCCTTAGTCAACCATTTAACAGCTAAGTAAAACATATGGCAAATGCATATCAGTCCAGGGACTGCATTAAAAGTTTAAAGGTTCAATTAAAAGGAATCTTGCTGGTGTGTTCTCAGGAGGTTAGGAAAACAGAAATGCCAAATGTTTCCCCCCTTGTAGCTGTTAAGCACCAAACTGAAACCCCCTTGTTAAAGTGCTTTTTGTTAAAGTGCTATTCCAGTACGATAAAAGCCCCTCTGTATAATACTCAGTTAAAATAAACTATTTATTGGGAAAATGGAGCCAATATTTTTATGATTTGGGTTTTTTTTATAGTTGCTGTTGTGCTGCAATGTCCTACCTTAAGTGCTCGTGTTCATTGTTGCCACCTGAACGCTGAGGCTGGAAGTGCCCAACCCTCCCGCAAGGCAATGCCTGACACCGCAGCCCTCCCAAGGCTGAAAGCTCAGACACAAAACCAGCTGAACTTGACATTCAGAGCTGACCAAAGCCCTGTTTGAGGATGCAAAACCAAGCTGTGTTATTACAATTTTTTCCATGGCTCAACTTCCTTAAGGACATGGTCACCCAGCAGAAAGAACATCTTAATGAACTAACGCATCCTGCACACAGCAGTGTCTCTGGATTCAGGCAGGTAAGACAATACAATGGACTGACAGTATTGTTATAGAATAATAAACATATCCCAGAGCACCACAACTTGCAAGAACAGACCTCCCAGCTTCCTAGGGTCTAGTACAAGAGACCCCAGGTGTTAGGCCTCAGACAGCCTGATGTGTCCATCGCATGCCCATGGTGTGTATGTCCCATATACACGACGCAGACACCACCACAAACCTAGTCCAGCGATGTGGAAGGGGCAATGGCATTGCAGCTGCAGTTGGGTTGTCCCTGCAGTGTAGGACCCCCCTGGGACACACAGCTTTCTGCAGCATCCCTCATGGTCACCCTGACACCAGGACCCCCAGCAGCACAGGCAGGAGATCAGGTTGAAACACAATATATAGGGAGCGCGCAAAAAAGCAGGAGCTCCTTGATGGAGCAGTTAGATCACAAGACTGGGCTTGTTCCAGAGACAGACGGCTCAACAATAGTCACGATTTTTGCGGCCGTCGTTATTTATAGGCACAAAAATGTAGATCATTTAGACACTCAGAGTGAGCTGCCAAACCAGATACGGCAGCTGAACCCACTGCCTAACAGTCATCTGTGTTTTAGGATATTCCTTCTTGCAGCAGCAGATGCAAGCCCTGCAGGGCAGTGGCTTGGGGGCAGGAGGTTGCAGCCCTGCTGGCACCTGGTCCACACCAGCACATGAGCCATCAATCCAAGGCAAGATGGCAAATTTTGACATACATGCTAAAAAAAGCAGTGAGATGCTGGGGTCTGAATCACCGCAGTTAACAGGCATTTTCTCCCTTGACTACAAATGGGCTTTGAATTTGGCCCTAAGGCCCTCAAGCAACAGAGGGGATGTGGGAGAAAGATGTAATCCCACAAATACTCTGCAAAGGACCCCAGCTGCAGGGAAAGATGACTGTAACCACCTAGAAAAAATAAGACACAAGTGATTTCAGCAGGTCCCAATACGGTGAGTCAGACACTACCAACCTCCCAGGTCTCCCTGCCATGCCGCTCTCCCCCTTCCCTCTGATGAAGGTTTCCTCCTGGCCTCTCCTGGTTTAGTGTACCGATGATGCTCAGAGTTTGTCTCCCAGTCCTGATTCTGTACCGTGCTCCACCTCTGCTCATAGTTGACTGATTCTGGGAGGTCACCTTGTCCCCCTGCCCTCATCACCCTACCTGTGAAATACCCATCCCACCCCCACCAGCACTGGGGGGATTCAGACACAAACTGCCACCGCTTTCATAAGCAGCACAACACTGAAACTGGGGAATGGGGAAGAATTAATTTATTTTTTGTTTATTTTCTGTAATTTGGTACAACTAAAACCAAACATTAAAAATATTTTTAAACAAAAGTCATACTGAGAACAGATCATGGGCACAGTGTGAAAGCAACCAGTGATTCAGACTTCAACGCTTTTTATTAAACAAATAAAACACTCTGACAAATGCCTCAAAGCCTACAAATTATACTCACAACTATGCAAACCTACTTTATGTTTCAGCTTTGGGGCATTGTTTAAAACTTACTCTAGCACTGTTTTCAAGAAAAATCAATTTATTTCACCCAAGTGGAGATTTAAGACATCAGGGAGCCATCTGGTGGTTTGATTGCCTTCTAATTAAAATTCATCTCTTGGGCTCTTGACTTCCTCTGATGCCAAGCTAAATTGGCTGGCCCAGAGCAAAAATGCAGAGAAATTAAGCATCATAAGATTTGTGAAAGTAAAATTTAAGTATATGGAAATTCAGACAAGCTTTTGCCATTGCTTTGTAAATGTGAGTTGTCCACAAAGAATGAATGATGCATTTACTCTCTAATTTTTTATATATTTTTTACAAGTTTAGAAGTGGAATAGTTTCACAAAAATCCCTCCTATGATGGAAAAAGAAAAGTAAAGGATTAAGTAAGTTTATGTTGTATTTCTATGGAATCAATGTTTTGTTTCTTAGAAAGCTTCACCATTTTCCCCCATGACTTTACACATTTTGAAAAGAGAAATATATCTGGGGTTTGGAAATACAGAAAAGAAAAAGAAAAAAGAAAGAAAAAAAGCAGATACTGAAACTAAGCATTACTGCTGGTTCAGGCATTTCCATGGCATTTTTTTCAGGAGGGGATCAAAGCCCCATCACCAATTTCTGGAAGGCTACCCATGCCCGGAGCCTCTATGGAAAGTGGAGGTCCCAAACTGGCACCATCTCCTTGGGCAGAAGTCTGAAACAAGCAGAAGCTGCGGCTCCATTTGCTGTTGGACCTAACCACACGGGTGCATGGGAAGCGTGCTGGAGTCCAGCTGCCAAACCAAGCTGCTCTAGGGCTGGCAGAGGAAGGACTTGATAATTTGGCTAATTAGGTTAGGGCCGAGTTGCTCATCACTGTTCAGAGAGTGGAGCAAATAACAACCGGCAACTTAGGAAGCTCTTCCCACCCTCAGGGATGGCGGCAGCTGAGTGGAAGTCTTCATTATGACAGCTTTGGATGTTAACATTTATATTCCAACCAAGTGTAATTTTGGATGCCCAAGTCCCTCCTGGCATTCAGCCCTTATCTTTCTATTCCTGCATAGACATGCCCTTATCTCTCCTGCCCTGCACAGATGTGCCTCTGCAAGTTTTATTCCCAGATCTGAACCTTCTAAACAGAAGTTCAGGTGGGGTCAGACTAGCTGTGTAATTCCACTCCCATGATAAATCTACTCTCGTGATAAATCCCAATCTGGAACAGGGTCACCACTGTCATTAATGGGTTTCTCTGACAAACAAATCCATGTGCCTGGGCTTTTCAACTGTACCGAGAAATGCCAATTCTGCTGAGCTTCTTTGCATAGGTCTCATCGGTAACTGTGCAAACCTCCCCTTGGAGAAGAGTTAACTAAGAGCAGGGAAAGATGGTGACAAGGCAGGATGTCCTCTCCAGGAGGACGGAGTAGGTGTCATTCTCAGAAAAGCTGACAGGAGTTACACCTGAGCCTCAGCAAAGTGATGCTGTGCTGCTCTCTGGAACCCTGCGATGTCAGGGCTCTCCTAGAGCTCAAACGCCGTTGTTAACCTGCCTGGTTTTCCCCTGAAAGACCCAAACCCATAGGACCCTGATTTCAGCCTGAATCAGTGCCAATGCTTCCAACAAAAAGCACAGAGGACAAAAGCTACTCAGAAGCAAAACAGCAATTTCTTAAGGTTCATAGCAAGGGGAGGACAGTTACTGGTTTTGTTTTATACTTTTGGCAGGGACATCATATGATTCATTACTAAGACCTTCATCCTTCACTGGTCAGTTGGTGTTCCTCCTCCTGCTCCTCAGACACTTTTACTACTTGCTTCCAGTGTCTTCATCATTTGTATTTCTCCATGATCCCCACAGGAGGAGCCTCAGTACCACTCTAGCAGGCAGAATTTGAGATCACCGAAGAGCTTTTGCAGTTTCACCCTATATACATGGCTGTCCCTTTCAGTTGTTAGCCAGGAAATATTTTTTTAAAATGACTCTGAAAAAGCATATTGATCAATCTGGAAAGAGTTTCTAGGGATATTTTCCATGGACTGAGATCTATTTAGTCAGAGGCAGTTGGTGCATTGGGAGCTATAATTTGAGAATGTGATTCTCAATTCCTTGTGTAGGGGATTATTTATGGGGGCAGTTACATCAGAAAGCGTTTGCAAGATCATGAGATGAAATATACCTTTAACAACTTCTTTGCCAGCAAACCACAGGAGATTTCTGAAGTGTTGGAGAGTAGCTGGAAAGACAACTTAATCCTGGAAACAGGCAAAACTAGGTTTTGAAAACTGTGCGTTTCTTTTTGACACCATCACAGGCTCCTTCTGTGCCCTAAAGCACGTTTTACCCCTCCGAATGCTTTCACACTGCCTTCTGCTGTTTGTCTCATCTATGAGCTCCAGGGCCTGTGACATCTCCAAGGCTAGAGCAATGTATTCATGCCATTGCTCACCTCCCAGCACAGAGCATCGCAGCATCCCCCATAGCCAGGCTGGGAGCACAGAGGGATCCTTCCCCGTCTGTGCTCTCAGGTTTTCCAACCAGCAGAGGAGGGGATACATTGCCCCACAAACCAGGACCTACCTAGAGATTATACCTGGGCCCAGGATGCTGGGAGATGCTCCCAGGCTCTGACCTTAGATGCTGCACTTAGATGCTAAGAAAAATCTCAGTTGGCCTCTGGTCTCTGTTGTGGTACAGAAAAACAGTTAAACTCCATTTCTGTGACTAAAATTTGATGGTAGTAGCAACAGTTGCTTCCCCATGCTCTAAGGCTGGTTAATTAGAAATCTATAGATTGATGTTACATAAGAAGTAACAGATCTTTTATTTTTCAGGTGTTTAATTATTAATAAATTAATGAGATGGAAACTGAAGTGCAAGGAAAAATGGTTCTCAGTCGGAAGGAAGTTAATATAAAATCTAAAGTGCATTCTCTTCCAGCTTATTAACTTTGAGATTGATGTAATAACCTCAAGAGGTTTTTTTTTAGTTTGTCTCTTAAGTTGATATTCAGCTTTGCACAAAAGTAGTTTCTGTATTCAGGCTAGATCTTGAAAGAATTTTCTTTTACAGAGTGAATTTTCCTATTTGGGAAAAGAAAACAGAACAAAGCCATTTATAAAATGTAGTAAATCCTGAAGATAAACGTTACTCAGAAAATTCTTACCCTTCAGAGAAAAATCAACCTGAGCCCAGTTTTCCACCACTAAAATACAAAATGTACTCTGCAGAATTTCAGGAGGAAATTCATTATATGGCCTGTTACAGCTCATGTGTGACCATACCCAATGCATCTGCAATATTGGCCAGTTTCTGTTCTAATTTTCTTAGCATTAGAGGCAATTTCAAATTGGAGATGGCAGAAGTGGGAGAAAAACTCCTGCACCATTTTGTCCATCAATCTTTTGATTGTTTCCTCTGAAGTTGCAGGATCCCTCCCTGCTTCTCTGTCCTGTTCAGCTTTGAGTGACAGATCTGTTCACACTTCATCAGAGGATACCGTCAACTATTAGGAAAGATTGTCCCAATACTCATCATAAAAATATCCTTTTCTTTCATCTTTTCTTACTTTCCCACCATTCCTACCCTCTCTGAGGCAGATGACTCAAAACCAATACCTCCATGGAAACCTCAGTGTTGGCATCCTTTGGGCAAGTGGCTGTTTCCCATGGTCTTGCCCCCAGCGAGATCCTCCCCAAATTCTCCTGCTCTTCCTCTGTGAGCTACCAGTGGAGTCAACACTGCTGCTATAACATAAACCCCATCAGGATCTCCTTCTCTGTTTTCTGAGGGTGTATGGAAACTCCATCACTAGTACCAAAAAAACACCTCTCCTCTGCCACCGGGAAATGCTGAGCTGTTTACAGAGCACATGTTACTCTCTTTTAAAACTCAAAGGAATATGTTAAAATTACCATAACTTAATGTCATAGGAGAGAGAAGCTCCAAAGTTTTCTTTGAAATTTCTTGCTGAACAGAAGTTTCTGCAGACGGTATTTGCTTTTCCCTGAAAAAATAGATACATCTTTCTCCCCACCTCAGCAAGAGCCTGAATCACAGCTCACCGAGCATATGGAAAAACTCACAGTGACTTCAGTGTTTTTGAGCAATGTTCCACATGCACACGTGAGCTTTTAACCTAGATGTCCTTCCAGACCAAAGTTTAGCCTAGCCTGGGTGCTTGCTGATGGTCCTTCTCCAGAAAGAGGCAGGTTTACAGAGCTCTGCTTGCTGTAGCAGGTTAACAGAGCTGCAGAAACTGTTCTCCTGGCTTTTTTAACACCTGCAGTCAGAGTGAATAATCAGAAAAGGTCTGTCACAGTTTTCCAACAGCAGCCAATTTCTCTCTCCTAGCAGTCTGCATCTACCAGATACTGTGCATAACATATCCCATATTAATCATCGCTTGGTCAAACTAACCTCTTGAGCTCTTTTAAACTCTTCCCAGGCATTTCTGCCAGCCTCTTAAATCATTTCTGTACTTCTTGTCACAGATAGTCTCAATATCCTAATGCTTTTTCAAACATTGTGGGTGATGCATGAAACTCTACATTCCCCTGTCAAGCCCTCAAAATAACCACTCTATACTTAGAAAAGGAAACACCTCTCTGTTTCAGCCACTGGGAAATGCTGAGCTGTTTATGGGGCACATGCTGCCACTTTCAAAACTCACAAGAATACGTCTTTCCTTCTGCTGGAGGCACTTATATGCTCTCCCTTTATTGGGGAGATAACCTCACAAAACTCATAGGGATCCATTTACATCTGAGAACTCTACTCCTCCATCAAATACATTGCAAATTAGCCAATGTTTTAAAAATTATTAAGGAAAGATGTAGGGAAGGAACAAAAAGACCCATGCTTCTCTCTGGAAAATCAGCTTGAAAGGGATGCTGTAAGTAACATATGCAAATATCCTTTTTTGTGAGTGACAATTTAGTTTAGATCTTAATTGCTTAACTGAATCACTTTCAAACTGCATAATAAAATAAATGACTGCAGAAGCCCAAATGTACGAGTATAAATACCTTTTTAAACATCTTGAATTTTTAGACAGTGAATCAAAGAGAAACAGAAGGATGCAGTCTTATTTTTAATCACTTTCCTACTATTCAAATTTTAAGAAACAATGAAATACATCATAACAGACATCTTGAGATATTTTGGCATGCTGCTATACTGAAATTCAATGGCTTGACATACTATCTCAGATAATTTAACTTTGAAGTCTTTGCTAATTCTTCTCTGGATTATTGCCGAACATAAGCTTGATTTCAAAGCTCACCCTGTTTAGCTTTGCACATCTGAACCGAGAATGACATAAAACATTTTAAGTAGCTCCCAGAGAACTTTTTAAAAGTGTTATTGATGAGAACAGTGTTTGTGTGTGCTGAGACAGCCATGTGAGCACCGGAGAGCCCACAACATGAGTGTAGAAAGGCAACAAGGAAGGGAAACTCCTTGGATGCTGTGGTGGAGATAGCACCATCTTTCTCCTTTGCTCTCAGCAGCTCTAATGCAGTGGCGTGGTCCACACTGAAGGCAGAGCCTCCCCACGGCCAAACAGGCTGACAAATTCATGGTTCCCAGGAGCGTGAGACAGCACTCCAATACCTACCCACCACAGCCTTCCAGCATAGTCTTCCTCACCCTCGTCCACTCTCTAACAACAGGCACAGCCCTTCAGGTTTACAGCCTTTAGAGAGGGGTTCTGTTGGTTCTCTCTGCCACATAAACTTTTTGAGTGTGGACTTTCCCCAGAGACCACCCGTGTGTCTCGCCTTTCCCGCCAGCTCTGACTCAGCCAGCGTAGGACTGTGAGCAGCAATCAGAGGCAGATCCGTGACAGCTTCCTCCCAACATACTCCCTCCTCCCCTCCCTCACTGCCGAGCAGCTCTTCACACCGCCAGGGAGGCACAGGATGCTGCCTTAGCGCCAACTCCCACCCACCAGATGCTACGCTTAACTTGGGATCAGCAACGGCCTCTCCGCCCTGGTAGGGTAGCAACCAGCCCAGCCTCCAGGACCAGAGACACCAAGACCAGTCCTAAGATCTCCCCCAATCCTAAAACTGGCTAGGACGGGAGACATGCTGGCCATCTCAAAGAGATTGCGGATTTGCTTGAGGATCTGACCATGCAGATCTAATTTCAGGAGTTGGGGGTCTCCTTGTGCTAGGAGGGAGATGTAGGCCACATCCACAACACCAACTAAATGAAGGCCAGGAAATGAGCTTAAGCACTCAAGCACTGAATGTCTGAGGGCCATGGATCCCCTCCTAGCTCACACCCTGGCTCTGTTTTGGATCACTATAATGAGTTGTCTCTCCAATACCTCCCAGCTTCCCATGCCAGCCCCCAGGTCATGCAACTCACACTCTTGGTGTCATGCTATAAAAGCACTGTTGTGGTGGACTGCAACATGGTCCTTCATGGCCTTTGAGACACTCTGAACTGAGAAAAGCCAAGCAGCACGTTCATCATGTGTGAGGGCTGTCATGGCTCCATCTGGGGCCTTGAGGAGACCAAGGGCCGAGTGCTTTGTGGTGTGGATGTACCTAAGATGCAGAGTAGACTGGTCATAAGCAGGGTAGGTGCAAGCCTGTCCTAGCCACTTGGCCCAGGGATCATGAACAAGCCCCTGCCCTCTTTATTTAACAAACCACATCCAGCTAGGACTGGAAAGAATTCTTTGCTCTGAACAGCAGGATTGGTCCATTCCTGCCTTTTCTTTAGATATTCTATCTGGGAATTTTGTTTGCCAAAGTATTTTTTACTTCCCTAGCTTATCACAGGCACTGCATCATCCCATGCAATGCTGAAATTATTTCAATTATTACAGCTCTATCCAGAAGCAAAAACTAATCTTTCACCTATGGGACCAATCCTATCAAAGTTAGCAGAAAAATTCTGGCTGAATTCAACAACAGCATGTTGTGCCCCTATAGGTGAGCACAGACATACTTGGTCTCTGCACTCTACAGGGTTGAGAAAGCCCGAGGGAGTGTCAGAGCTGATACCTACTCCTCAGCTGGACACGGAAAGCCGATCAGTGCTGCTCGCCCCCATCCTCATCCCACTAGTCCTGTTTGTTCTCTGTCTTGCTTCCAGTCTCTCCACACAGTCCCTGAAGATCCCTTTGAGGCATTCAGTTTGTACACTAAAAGGAGGAGGACATTCCTTAATGAATGTGGAATGAGATTATCTGACACTCCCAGATGGTTTGATGGCTGTTAATTTTCATCTGTCCATTGCTTAATGCAGTTTTGGTTGTGGAGGCAAGACTTTGCTCAGTGCAGTTGAGCAGGTCTGGACAGAAATCACTGGATCTATAGGGTTCCAAGATACAAATGTGACTCCCCATCAAAATGATAGTAAGCAGTGGGCCATCATAGCCACAGAATAGCCATGCAGAACAACCATTCCCTAGTTTTTGAGGTCAAAATCTGGCATTATGGAGGCATATACGTGGTTCTTCTTCTGCATTGCACAGCATGTGTGGTCACTTGTGCTGGTCATTTGAGAGATGGTCTTCCTAGATGTACTACAACCTTTAAACGTTTAAACAATTAGTACCAGGCTGAAGTTATCCACCTAGGGCTTTCAACCAATCTATCTGACCACACATAAATCGTTGACCAAATTGCCTGTAACCCAGATGAGAAACATTGATTCATTAAGGTTGGAAAAGACCTCGAAGGTCATCAAGTCCAACCATCAAGGAACAGATTTCAGGGAAAATCAAGCAAGTGCAGCTCAAAATAGTAATCAAAATAGCCAAAAGCTGGAATACACAGTCCTCCAGATCAGTTTTGGCCATAGTTGTTAGGTCTGGTGGGTCTGTAGTCTCTGTCCAGTGTGTACCCTACAACCCCACCAATGTGAGGTACTAGCAATGTGCGGTACCACTTCTTAACATTATTTTCATTTATTTTTGCCCTACGACACAACTATAAACAACTTCCCTGCAAGAAAAAAACAAAAACAAAACCAAAAACCAGAAACCAAACCATATCCAGGGTATTACAAATCTTGATAATCTATGATTAATCAGATTGTGGGAGTGGGTCTTTTTTTCCTGGACAGTTATATTTTTACATGTTGCTTTGATAATAATGCACACAGTAGAAACGAGTCTATTCACTATGCCTCAGATTTGTAAAGGACGCATTGAAATGATAAGTGAAATGTTTGGAAAACTGCTGAAAAAAACAAAGCCATCAAAATCTCAGTTAATAAGCATTAGCTAAGTAACTGCAGGAATAATTGAATTACCCTATTTTCTTGCTGTATGTAAAGATTAAAAAGTATTCAATATATAGCAGTTTTCAAGTTGCTAAGGATTATGAGAACAATGCACGCTATTTTCAGCTCACCAAGGAGAGTGAATCAAATGTAAGATCCCAATCTTTCAAAAACAGTCCTTCAGATGACTCATCTGCAGAAGCCTGGCTGGACCGCCCTGTGTGGCCTGACACCATTGCATTGCTTCTCTGCGGGAGCCAAGGCAAAGTCCCCACCACACACCCAGACAGGTAATTAAGAGACTGAGCTTAAAACAGAAATCTTGTACATGTCATGTACGTCAGAGGAACTCCAAAAACAGGCAGATCCCGTGGCCCAGCCAGGGTGCAAAGGCTTCACTCCAGTAAAGGAAACAACTCGTGAAGGGCACTTTGGACAAGTCTTGTTATGGCAAATTTAGCTGCTGGTGCTGGTTAAACTTTGGATCTTTGTGTCTAAAATAGGACATTTCTATTACAAATGTTATTATCCATTATTTATCTATATAGGCAGGCAAGGAAGGAGAGGCAGGGAGGTTGTCCTCTATGTAAAAAAGAATTATTGATTGCACAGAACTGTCTTTGAAAAACAGTGATGAACAGGCCAAGCCAAAAAAGGAAACCTTGTGGTTGGTGTTTACTACAGACTGCCTGATCAAGAGGAGGATGTTGATGAAGCCTTCTTACTTCAACTGCAGAATGTGCCATGCTCAGAGGCTCTGATCCTGCTGGGGAACTTCAACCATCCTGACACCTTCTAAAAAGCAGCCAGCAAAGCTGTAAGCACTCCAGGAGACTCCTGGAGAGTGTTGAGTATAATTTTTTAACCCAGGTGATAGACAGTCCAACCAGAGAAGTGTTACTGGACCTGTTGCTCACCAACACAGATTAACTTGGGGATACTGGTGGATGAAAAATTGGAGATGAGCCGACAATGTGTGCTCTCAGCCCAGAAGGCCAGCCACATCCTGGGCTGCATCACAAGAAGCATGGCCAGCAGGTCGAGGGAGGTGATTCTGTCCCTCTACCTTGCTCTGGTGAGACCCCACCTGCAGTGCTGCATCCAGCTCTAGGGTCCTCAGCATGGGACCTGTTGGAGCAGGTCCAGAGGAGGCCACAAAAATTATTAGAGGGGTGGAACACCTCTCTGTGAGGAAAGGCTGAAAGAGCTGGGGTTGTTCAGCTTGGAGAAGAGAAGGGTCCGGGGAGTCCTTACTGCAGCCTTTCAGTACTTAAAGGGAGCTTATAGGGAAGATGGAGAGAGAGTTTTTACCAGGGCCTGTAGTGACAGGACAAGGGGGCAACCATTTTAAACTGAAAGAAGGTAGGTTTAGATTGGACATAAGGAAGAGATTCTTCATGGTGAGGGTGGTGAGACACTGGCACTGGCTGCCCGGAGAAGTTGTGGATGTCCCCCATCATTGGAAGTGTTCACGGTCAGGTTGGACGGGGCATCGAGCAACCTGATCTAGTGAATGATGTACCTGCCCATGGCAGGGGGGGTTGGACTAGATGATCATTAAAAGGTCACTCCTGACCCAAAACCTTCTGTGTTTCTATGATTTATCAGAAAATAAAGTGTTAGAATTTTCAAAAGAAAATCCAAACATATCATCAGAAGTAAAACCTTACAAGCGATCGTGTTTGCTTCCCCTCTCTCTGGACAAATTAGTTTTACAAGGCAAAGGCTTCACAGGTTAACTGTACAAGACAGAGCTGCACTAGAATCTGATGCTAGCTTCTGAGTGAGAATTTGATATGAAGGAAAGAATACCTTTTGGTTTAGGAATTTATCTGAAAAACATAAAAAATGCTGAATTCTCTAAAATGTGTTATTACATGAGAAGTAATGCATTGGAAAAAATGTTTTCTGAAAGCAATGCTAATATTCACATTCTAAAGGACACTTGTATATTCGGACTGAAAAAATAGACTATTTTATACATTCAAAGTCCATACAGAATAAAACCACTGTGTATTTCCTTTGCCTTGCAAATAACTATTCAATAGGACCAGGACCCAGAGGCCATGAACGTAATTTACTACCCAGAGGCTATATATTAAGTAAAGAGCAAGAAAGCGAATTTTGTGCTAACAGCCATGTGGCGTGGTGTATGCATGACCGAAGGTACACAAGAGAGCGTTTGAAGATAGAGTCAGTTCTCCTGCTGGAGAGTCAATTCTCCCACTTCTAGTTCAGGTTCCATCTCCCATTTTTTCTCCTTGCCCTGCATTTGGGAGAGACCTCATCGCCCTGCAGAGGTACCTGGGGCTAAATAAGGGCTGACATCCCCACGTGGGAATTGGGTCGCAGAATATAACTCTGCAAACTACTTCTAATACCTTTGTGTTCATGCCAGTGGTGAGACTGTGGAGAGGCTGAAGTTTGAACTGTGTTAGAAACCTCTGAAAAAAGTGGGCCAGGAAGCTCTTGCTGCAGTGGTTTGTGCCACAGGGTGATGGACAGCAGTACCAGCACCAGACCAACACCACCTGATGGATGAACTGTTGTGTCCTGCTCTGATATCTAAAAAGTCAGACCAGGATTAATCTTGTAACTGCTTTGCTTTTCTTTTTTTTAATGGCTTTTTGATGACAATGTGGTTTGTTTTGGGTTTTTTTGGTTTTGGGGTTTTTTTTTTGTTTGTTTGTTTTTTCAGAGAAGGAGCAGGATTCAGACTAGCTATTTTGAGAAACCCTTTGAAATCAAACTAAACTAGCCTTTAAGCAATTTCACTGTGCCAAAAGTTGTACTTTAAACCACTTGGTGTTTGCACATTGTATTTGTCTGAGGCACTTACATGCCTAAACTGATATTATTATTATCTCAAAACTTCATAGATTTTAACATGTTTATTGTCACGGCATTCAGATGTGGCAGAAAGGGCATTTCCGCTTCCCAAAGGAGGCGCAGAGTCACGGAGGTTGTGCCTGGTCTGTCGCTGAACAGGAACAGGGCACTGCCCTGCAATTGCTCATGCTGTCAGGACTGCTGGCACGCTCCCCTGGGCAGGTTCACCCTGAGCCAGCATCCTCCTGGCCCGTGCCTGGACACAGCTCAATGGATATCACCAATACAGATTTCTTTATTTAGTAATATAGATGTAGTAAAAAAGGTCACTCATATCCACCCCCCAGAGTAGGAATAAGACGTAGGAGCACACCCAGACAACTTTCCCAGCAGGGTCAGTGGGTTTGAAGTCTTATATGTCAAGACTAAGGCTCTCATGCCCCCAAGAACCCTCCTCTAAAGGCCCTTTCTGGTGTTTATTATCGAGGCCAATAAATATTTCAAACATACAGCTGATTACTAGTTATCTTACTCGTTACTGCAGTGCATCCTGGGGCATCCATCACTTTGAGCTCACTTCTTTGCATGCGAACAGGGGAGAGATGGGGAAGAGGCCCCATGTGCCTTTCTTTGTGACCTGGAGGGGACCTGGGCACACTGGGGATTCCCAAATCACCACCCCACTTTGCCCCCACAGAGATACAGGCACACTGCACTCCTGCTGCAGAGGGGGAACATGAGTCACGGTCCACAAAGTTGAGGGAGGTGATGGAGCCAGCCCACTGTACCGCGTGCTTTGGCACATCATTCCTTCATCCCCATATTTACAATAACCCTTTCCACCTACTTGCAGCATAAAGAAATGGATATTAAAATTTGGGATACTGCTGTTCAGTTTTTATCCAGCCTGGGTTTAAACTGCTGTTTTATAGCTCTCCCTTCTCAAGTTTCAGTTGATGCCTCTTTTTGCTCCCCTCCATTGCTGGTATGATGCATTTGGCTGCATCCACATCTGAAATCCCAGCTTTATGTAAGTGGATTTTTAACTTTGGATGTCATACCTCTGCCCCTTTAGATTTCCACACATCTGCACTGTAAGGATAAATAAATCTATGCAATGATGTTGGCCACCACCAGTCACGCTGTTATACTGCATCACCAGGCAGCCTGGGTTATGTTCTGTATAGGTTTCTGCATAGATGTGCATGGGATGGAGGGATAAAGCCACTGCACAGATACTCTACAGCATGGGGCACCTAGGGAAACACCGGAGGGGATCAAGGTATACCTGAATATGTTTTTCAAAACAGTCAATATTTTGAAACCCAAAACCAAACCCATCCGCTTTTACTCATTCCCAGAGAGATCACAGCTCTCCGTGGTGGACAAGGCCAGAGGCCAGGTTCCAGTCCTTTCATTTTTTTTTAACAACTTACTGCATAAAGAGTAGCATTGACTTGAGGAAAAAAAAAGCCAAACCCA
The DNA here is from genome assembly GCF_963921805.1 of Phalacrocorax carbo. NCBI lineage: Eukaryota > Metazoa > Chordata > Aves > Suliformes > Phalacrocoracidae > Phalacrocorax > Phalacrocorax carbo. Next base: position 7,658,518 of record NC_087513.1, on the reverse strand, counting down.
ATTAATCTTAATGAGAATTAATTAGGAAAGTATTCCCTTTCCATGGGCAGGGAAATTACAAGACAAAATGATCTGAGACCACAATGTAAATCAATGACAAAGTCAAGAGCTCAGGACTTTCAGACCTGCGTGCTCTAACCACAAAAACATCCTTGCGAGACTCTGGAGAGCAGCAGCCTCTGGTTCCCTCACATTGCTGGTAAACAGGTTAGAATATTTTTCCATAGATAAAGAGACCTGTCCCTTACCCACTCTGCTCTGCTACATTTTTTAGCTTACAGAAGAACATTGCAATTCCTCTAACAGAACACACTCAGTCTTCCCAGCACATCAGAGACAGTCTAGTGAGCACCTACCACTGAGATACTGTGTCTGCTTCTACTTTTTGTACCATATGGCTCAGCTTCTGCTTTTCCCTCCTCCTCTTTTGAGCCGTGAGCTGTCTTCTTTGCCACTGTCCCTGTGGTGGCAGCAGGAGCCCCTGCTCCGGGGTCTGCACCAGCAGCTCACACAGCAGCATACTGAAATTTAGAGCCAGCCAATCCTTCCTGACTCATTAACAGCCGATAGGTATTTGCAGTGGTTCTTCACGATGTTAGAGGCACACCATTATGTCATTTGCCTTGCCAGAGGCTGCCACACAACAGGAAAAGCAACCAAGCAATAAAATATACCTGCTCTTGCCTCCCACCGGCATCCAAGGGGTTGTAACCTACAGACCAGCTTTAGGTGACCTAGAGCAGAATGTAAGTATCAAGTACAGTCCCTTCTGGGATGTCTCTGGCACACTATGCTGCTGCAGTTTTGGAGAGCAGTACATCTGCCTGTGCAATGAGAAAAACCCGTAGCAAAACACCTTGTGCAGGAGAAGACCTTGGGTGAAGATACGTGCAAGTGGAGTGGGTTGAGAGCAGACGTGTGGTCAGGAATGAAGCTCAGCCACAGGTGATAACCTATTAAATGCCTATCACCTGGTCACATTTAACAGCATACTCCAAGGAAAAGGAAATTCAGGCCAGAGAGCAGCATTGGAGCTTCAGCTAAATGCACAGACAGTGGCTACATCATGATTTTTTTTTTACATTTTCTCCCCACTTAGTTTTTTCACCTGTGCCGTTGTGCAAACTGTTGCCTTTTTGCACTAAAATTTTGAACATACACAGCCATGAATGAAGTAGCAAATTTCTTGAGTTAATTCAGCTCAGGTAGGGTCAGATTAAAAGTAGAGACTGTTCAAAAGCACCTCTCTCCAGCTTTGTGGGAAGAGCTGCGGGCAGCAGCCCTGGCTCCTCCTGCCTGCTTCTGCTTGCAGGCAGCGTCCTCACTCCCACTCCATTATAGAGTAAATGCCCATACACAGCAGAGAAATTACCTCTCCCCAGAATGTTCCCATGTGCTGTTTTTAGGAGCTGCTGTGGCTCTCCTGAGAGTGGCCACATCTCAATAGTGAGGAAAGGGACTCAAACTACAACCATGTTAAGCTTCTGGGGGAAAAAAGTGCCAGATAAAATGCCTTTCCCCAGGAAATTTGCTTTTAAAAATATATTTCATCTTGTGTAAAGTATGACCCAATCTTCAATGACGGAAATCCAACCTATGTTTCCCTTACCACCCTTCAAACTAGGCAAGACAGCAACAATGTCAACAAGCCCTTTATACAGAAAATCCAGCCACAAAACCCTCTGAAAAGAGAAGATTTAAAAGCTACTGGCAGAGCGTTTCCAGCCCCAAGAGGCAAAATGTCAGAAGAACTCTCTGCAAAAGGTCCTGCCCCATCCTTACAGGGAAACAAGCATTAATTGATGGAAAAGACCCTGGGCTCCAGTGAGATAAATATTCCCACAGATAAGCCTGGTGAGCAAGGTGAGGAAAATTCCCTCTTTTCTCTTCAGTATCGCTTAATTATGTTTACACATCTCCTGTCCAGTGGCAGTGGGTAATGTTTTGCAACAGGGTGACCACGAACTTTCAGGCTGAGTGTATCGTAGAAGCATAGCATCATTAAGTTTGGAAAAGACCTCTAAGATCATCAAGGCCAACCATCAACACAACACTACCATGTCTCCTAAACCATGCCCTGAAGTGCCACATCTACGTGTTTTTTGAACACCCCCAGGGATGATGATTCCACCACCTCTCTGGGCAGCCTGTTCCAATGCCTGACCACTCTCTCACTAAAGAAATTTTTCCTAATATCCAATCTAAACCTCCCCAGATGCAGGTTGAGGCCATTTCCTCTCATCCTATCACTAGCGGTCTGGGAGAAGAGACCAACCCCCACCTCACTACAACCTCCTTTCAGGTAGTTGTAGAGAGTGATAAGGTCACCCCTCGGCCTCCTCTTCTCCAGCTTAAACAACCCCAGTTCCCTCAACCTCTCCTCATTAGAATTTTTCTCCAGACCCTTCACCAGCTTCGTTGTCGTTCTCTGGACACACTCCAGCAACTCAATGTCCTTCTTGTACTGAAGGGCCCAAAACTGAAGATAGTATTTCAGGTGCGGCCTCACCAGTGCCGAGCACAGGGGCACGGTCACTGCCCTGCTCCTGCTGGCCACACTATTCCTGATACAAGCCCGGATGCTGTTGGCCTTCTTGGCCACCTGGGCACACTTCTGGCTCATGTCAGCCAGCACCCCCAGGTCCTTCTCCTCTGGACAGCTCTCCAGCCACTCCTCCCCAAGCCTGTAATGTTGCCTGGGGTTGTTGTGACCCAGTGCAGGACCCAGCACTTGGCCTTGTCGAACCTCATACAATTGGCCTTGGCCCATTGATCCAGCCTGTCCAGGTCCCTCTGCAGAGCCTTCCTGCCCTCAAGCAGATCAACACTCCTGCCCAACTTGGTGTCACCTGCAAACTTACTGAGGGTGCACTTGATCCCATCATCCAGATTGTTGATAAAGATACTAAAAAGAACCAGCTCCAAAACTGAGCCCTGGGGAACACCACCATGATGACAGGAGGCTTCACAATGATGGCAGGATGGATGCTTGGCTCTGCTTTCTCCTAAAGGAATAAACCCTTTTCTGGAGCTGTAAGAGACTCATGGCAGAGTTTTAATGGCAAAAAACCCTAAGGCAGAGATTAACAGTTTGAAGAATTTTATTTTTAACTGGCATTTAATGTTAAGAATGCCAACCCCAGTTTTTGGTAATGCTGCCTCTTTGTATGCTTACATAGGTCTTAAAATCTCAGCTCTCTTTCAGTGGATTTCAAATTGTATTTCTGACTTCTTTTCCATTACAATTCATTTGGGGAGGGGTATCTTCTTTCCTCAGGGACATACAGACATATGAAGGCTCCACTATGTCTCACCTAAGGATGTCGCTGCTCCTTAGAGTATCATCAAAAAGGGTTAAAGAGTGAAGAAAATAGAATTACAGAGGGGGTAAATGCTGCTAACCAAGAGAATAATCAGACAGAATAAACACCAAACTCCTCCAAAACATCTTTAGTTCTCTAGTACAGGAAGCCTTTTACAGCTAAGCCAGGATCACACGGCCCTAAATGGGAATTTTGTCTTGGAGAAGAATGGAAAAGACGACATAAGTATTTGGGTCTCTGAACACACTTTCCCTCCAATTTAAGGGGAAAAATGGCCTTTACAGGCTATGATACAACCATGTGGCATGAATCAGAATAAAATGAGCACATGTGCTATAAATGCATCAAAGAAAGGCTTCACCAGCAGCAATATTTTCTTTTTCTATAAAATGCTTAAAAAAGTAAAAGTTTGGCTAGAGCAGACCTAACCACTGTTTCAGAAAAAAGAAAAATCCAAACCCTCCAGATTTATTTTCCATTGAATAATTTTCCAGGGAGAATGTTTAAAGCAGAAAATTATGGCAAGAACTTCTGCAGTCCTATGAAAATAGTTTCTGTAAGAAGAGGTAACCACAGCACTACAAAAGCAAGCCAAAACAGGATTTCAAACAGCAACCTGTATTTCCATTAAAAATTCTAGGTTTTACACAACCCTTTTTAGAGTTTTGGCCCCCAGACCAGCCACAGAAAACGATATGAATCTCCCTGGCTTTAAAAATAAGCCCTATGTAGAGTCTTTGGGGCAAGTGTAAAGGAAGAGATCTTTTCTTCCAGCATGAATATGAGTGGGATGATAATGCTTCATCCATCACTTTGCTTACTGGGTTCTTCTTCTAGAAGTTGTACACAGAGTAGCTTGGTAATATAATAAAAATATAACTTCAAGTTAGTGCCACACTGACTCTGGAGTCGCATATAGACTCTTGAGCAGAGTAACCCACCTGACTATACTACCTAGAACAGAGGTCAGAGCTGAGATATGAGCATGCTTGGGAAACTGAGCCTATTTTTTGGCCACAAAATCATTAAATATCTTCTGGTATGCACTGACATGTAACACTCATGAGCCTACTGCTGTCCCCTTTGCCACAGTCTGTACAACTTTCCTCCAGAAGAAAACTCAAGAGGGAAGAACAACTTTTAATAATGGTTTCACCATGTAAAAGAATGGACTTGTGAATGCCAATGTTAATTTTGCATCTTGCTTCAATGACGTGTTATTTCACTTCAAAGCTTTCCAGGTTGTTATGAAAGTCCTTTTCTGTTTAAATGAGTGTAACCATTTAATCAGAATGCCTCCACGTTGTGCCTGAGAGGGATCCTACCATATAATAATGAATTTTCATACTGTGGCATACACGGATTTAACATTTATTATCTGCCTTGCTGCAAAGCCCCTTCCTCCTGAAGAAAGCACCAGCTATTTAATTGATTTTAGTGCACCACAGCATAAATTACCAGGTACTGAAAGATGCAGAACTAAATGTAAAAGACTCATTCAGTGACTACATGAACGCCAAGTAACCAGCAATGAAGCTTCTGGGCAAGGCATGAAAGGAAGGAGATGGTTATCCAAAGCCAACAAAATGGAGAGAAAATTACTAGGGCTCTAAATAGCCACCTGCCTGCTGTTCAGAGAGAAAGACCTCACTCTTGCTCTCAGGGAAGCAGTGATATTATACAGGATTATATATAGATATATATATATATTGCTGCCCTGTGAATTTCCTATACCAGACCAAGCTATACAACACAGGAACATTTGCTGCCGTGCCTAGCTGCACAGGAAGCCCTAACTGGGGAGTTAGCAAGGGAACTGCTGGTGGCCTGAAGGAAGGAACTCCAGTTGATGATGCCAAAACTTATTGTTGTAAAAAAACAATCAAGGCATATACTCTCACCATAAGGGTTTGGTACTGGCCATTGTTGGGGTCTGGACATTACATCAAAAAACCTCTCAGAAAATACTTGCTTCCTGTACTCACCAGTACAGGGAAATAATTATATATGCTTGTCTGATTTATGAGCCCTTCAAATATTTCTGTAACTTTACAGAATAATATATTAGAACAAGCTCTATTTGGAATTTTGCACCAAACTTCTTGTTTACCTTATTGGCAACAGCAGCTTTGCAACAATAGATATCTTAAGTCCATTTCAGATTAAAAAGTCCATTTTTATCTGAACTGCTCACATTTCTGTAAAAGCAAACATTGTAATGCTGTCTGTTCAATGAAAATGTGGAAATGTTTCTCTGTTGTCTTTTTATTCCCAAGGCTACAGGGGAAAAAAGTCACTCTCCATCAGATGTCACATAGCACTTTAAAAAAAACCAAACCCTCAGTGTTGCCTTGCTAATGAGTTCATAGTGGGACACTTCAGACTAAGCTAACAATAATGACTGCAAGCTTAGGAGCAAGGATGTTGACAATCATCTACACCAGTTGAAGGTGACTGCCTATAAGTGGTTTTGGAAACCATCATAAGAATGTCTTTTATAGTCCCCAAGATTAATAAGGTTCTCACCATTCCTGTGTTGCTGTAGGAAGGCTGGACTTATGCTCATGGACTCTAAAACGCCTGCTCCTAGCCACAGCTGAAGCCCTTACACATAAAACAGTACATGGAAGCCACAGGGCTGCTGTTCAGTGCTGTTCGCAGGACAAAATGCTGTATTTGGAGGGGACACAGGGAGTAGGAGCTACCAAAAGTCCCGCCATAGCCAGAAAGAAGCAGAAAACCTGAAGTAGTAAGAGCAGCTAGGACCATCCAATGAGCACATAGGCCACTTTTGGGAATATAGACTCCACACAATTACAGGTATATAAAAGTCATCCTGGAGATCACTCTGTGGTATGTTAATCGGTTACCAACAAATCTGCCCATGCTCTGATCTCTACTCTTACATTAATCCTTCCTAGACTACTTATAACCCCTCAGCCACTGGAAAAGGGAGATACTGCTTTGTATTGAACACTCACCAGCATAACCTAACTGATGTAATAATCATTTTTCCCCAAAAGAAAAAGATGTGAAATTCATGCTGGATTAATAACTACTATCCAGTTCCCAGGGGCATGATGCTAGGGGTGAGTTTATTATGTGGTCAGCAGCTTGCAAAGCTCTAGTGGGAAAGTGCTGAAGTGCAGAAAGATTAACTCCTTTAGCTTTTTAATAGGCTGACCTGTGTTGTTCAGTCAATATGCCTTTGAAGATAAAGCATGATTTTTTTCTAAGATATCTTTTTTTGAGCTATACTGATAGGCCATACTCTGACTGTGCTAAGCACTAGAAGTGGTCTGCAAACGAAACCTGTATTGCACATGCCCAAATAATAAGGACACTGTCAAAATCTAACATCCCAGTTCTGCAGCTTGGGCCCATGTCCACAATGTATCCACATTGAAGGCTGCGATGGGCCCAGGATTCATTTTCTTGAGTGCTTCTCCCATGATCACGGTCTGATGCTCCCAGTCGTGTCACACATGCTCAATTCTGTTGCTGCTTCCCACTTTGCTTTCCATGTTCACCAGCTGGATCCATCCCTGGAGAGCTGTGCCTTCTATAGCACCCTCCCCCAGTTCAATAGATCTTGTCCACAGAAGCAGCAAAAGACTTTTTTCAACAACAGGGTGTAGTTAGTGCCATCCACTGCAGAGTCATGAAGGCTGCTTTGTCTAAATCACTGATGTTTCACTCCACAAGCTGTGAGGAAATGAAGTCTTGCCTAACTAGAGCCCCATAGTCTCTGCTCAGCTGTGTCAAAGTCCAAGCGAAGCTCCCTTGGCACCTCGCAGGCTCTTTCCTGGCGTGCCCAGATGTGCATCAGCCTTCCCGGTGCTGTAGTTCTTAAGTAGCATTTGCTCCAAAAAAAAAACCAAAATCAAGCAAACAATTTATCCAATAATGGATTAATATAAAATGCATGTGTATTTGCTTGACCAGGAATTGGGAACAGGTCTTTCCCTGGCACATCCGTTAAGTGTCCTAGCCAATACAGCCCATTAGATCCATCTGCCATGTACATCTACCACATATCTTATTCCTGTGCAGCACGAAGAGGTGCTGGAAGCACGGGATCCAAGGCTTTTGACATAGACCCAGTGTATTTTCAATGGGTGCCAGGTGCTACTTCAGGCTGGCCCTTTTAAGACACCTTATGTGAGCTAGGAGTGTTGGAAATAAAGAGCAGAGTCTATGGGTGTGCAGCTGACCTCCTATCCTGTATCATTAATCAAACTGAATCCCCTGGCCCATGGTCATCAGCTCCAGTGTTCTTCATTACTGGTATTGTTTCTCCTGTTACCATTACTGTTTTTACTAATTATGATAATAAACACATGAACTGCAGAAAAAGGTGATGCTGAGGGGCTTCTCTCAGGTGCTTGGACATAAGTATTTTCTGCTGCTAGACAACCTAGCTTGCTTTTATCGTTCATACAAGTCCCGTTGTGAATGCAGAGGTATTTCCTTCTGTCTTTTGCATAATGTGTTACAGGCACAAAAAACCCAAGTACGGGAATAAATCTCATCGAAGTATGTGGTGTGGCAGATCTATGTTTTGCTTTAATTAGCATCCTGATGTGATAGCAGCTTGGCGTGCCTATCGCTGTTTTGTAACGCAGTGCGTCCTTGCTAGACTCCTTAAGGAACCTGGCAAACACGGCACTTCCCTCCATTGTCTGTTGTTTTTCTTGGAAGCTGAATATTTTCATTGAAATGTCACTTGCACACCCCGTCCACGCTCAGCTGCTCTCGGAGCGCGCTCAGGCATTGGGCTTTCAAAAAACAAAGGGAATTCGGCACTTCATCATGGCTGAGCACTCCACTTATTTGCAAAGTATACAGGTGAAAGGCAAAACCTCAAGCAGCGTAGATCCAGTAATAATAAAAAATTCTGCAGATTTTACCACAGGTAGGTACCTGCCTGTTTAAGCTGCCTCCCAAGCCATCACAAGGTTATAAGGTGATTGTGTGTGGTGGAGGAGAGCTGATAAACAGCAGGAACGGGACACTGGGACTCTGAGCCTGCAGACTTCTGGGCAGGGCTCTCCTTGGTGCGTGACTTCCACCTGGCAGGAAGGAGCTCCCGTCATCTTGGCTTTTCTGTGATGGAAATCATCTGAATAATTCAGCAGAGTTAAGATGCCAAGCTGGAAAAACCCCAAGGTCAGGGTTTTAGGCTCAGTTTGGGCTGTGGTTTTTTGCAAAGATTAGGAGAAGCATTTCATTTTGACTGATCTAGGCTGCTGACACTAAAAGCTTGTTCTGAGCAGAGTCATTAGAGCCTCAAAAGACCTCACGCAGGGGAAATACTCCAGTTTCCTTGGAGAACCAGAAACACCAGCTGACAGGATGCAGGTAAAGAAGCCCTCTTGCTGAGAGGATCAGGCCAACTCTTTGGGAGCACAGCCTCTCAGCGAGGTGGAACACTATACCAGACTGGTGGTAGGGTTTTCACTTTCTTTAACTAGAGTTTGGTATTAATAAGAATTCCTCTGGATTCAGCACTATTCTTGACTGCGAAAAACAGTGCAGAGAAACACATAGGTGTTCAAGTTCGATCATTATCTACCCAGCCACATGCTTTCCAGGGCCTGCTCCTGTAACATACCCATTTGAATGGTTCTGTTACCTTCAGGAGGAATTACAGAAATAAGACTTCCAGCAAAGCAGGTTAAAATTGCAGCCTGGAAAACTTAGTTATTAGGAAATTCTCTGCACCCATAAGGACGTTAAACAATGGTGTTGATTCCCTGGGGAGTGTGCGACTGGATGTTTTTAAGAACAGGTTAGAAAAACATCTGCTAAGGCTGATCGGCCAGCACAGGCAGCATATTCTGCCCTGGGACAGACACGTGAATTCCATAAGTTTTGGAGGTGCTTTTTAGACCTGTTTTTAGCCTGGTTTCCAAAATGAAGTGAGGCAATGGCTCTCCACCCCAGTTTGCCAGCCCTTAGTAACTTCTAACCCAATGGGTGAATTTCAACTTTGACATAAGAGTAGGGGGAGCAAAAATGTTAAGTTGCTACGTGTTTTAAGCAAATACAGATGAATAAAGGAGAACAAGGAAATTAATGTCTTCATTGATTTTTCACGTGGCCCCATATCCTTTAGGAGAGGCAACAGCCCCAGGTCCTGTGGAGCTGTGACTAGCACAGGGCGTACACAGATCTGCAGGAAACCAAACTTCACTGCTTCACGCTTCAACGCAGGCGAACAATACAGATGAAGTCGGAGTTGAGCTTAGGGAATCTGCTCCAACCTGCCCAGGCGGCACACTCAGAAACAGCATTTGCAAACGGGCCCGTAACACTCAGATGGAAGAGACGTGTTTATGTAAATCCATTTTACACATGATTTTCCAGCATGCAGAAAATGAATCATCAATACCCAAAGAAGCCAATTATGCCAATGAAATACTAGTATGTGACAATACTAACCCCAACAAGTTATCGGGATATCTCCCTACACTGACGAGGTGAAGGCAGGCAGCTTAGAAGGTACGGTAGGGTAATTCTTGCCAAGTAGCACCAACAGCAACAAAAATCCTGTAACCGCTCCCTAATAAAGTTTACTATCATACCAAGACACAGCTCAATAAAACTTTTCTTTCTGAAAGCACTTTATTTCCCCCTGTCTTCTACAATACCCTGCAGGGAAATCTAAACCAGCATCCAGAAGGAATTAAACTTTCAGAGTATTTTAGTGTTTGTCTTTGTTGCCTGTGTAGGTCTTAACGGTACTATAGGAAATCCAAGTTTGGAAAGGAGCAGGTGTTTTCTTGGTTAGAAAGCACATCATCGTAATGGAAATATGACAAAATCTCAATGCTCTACAGTATTTTTCTATAGTATCTGAAAAATTTTAGCAGAATCATCATAGGAGAGGCAGTGATTATCCTACTTCTGTATTCTGCTTTGCAGCTGCACCGGTAACTCCACCACATACCAAAGCTGAGCAATACTGCCTGCAGCAAATGACAGCATGGAGTTGTCCGTAACCTTGCTAAACTTAGAGTCATTGGGTTGGAAAATCCTGTATTTTTGAAAAATAAATAAAGAAAACATGGCCCGGTTACTTCTAAGGAGCAGGTTAACACTTTGAGACAGCACATGAAATTCTGAGCTGTCAAATCTGGGGATCTCCAAGCTGGACATTGGCCTACCTTACACTAAGAGGGTTGTGGCAGTTTGAACAATTTTATGATGCTTGTATACAATGTATGTAAAAACAAGGTGGTGAAACCAAAGCCAGAGATCAGAGCTCCCCATGAACATGCCAGGAAACACATAGGACAGATTAACCAACAGCTACATAAACCTGGAAGAGCTCCCAGAAGGATTGGAGGGAATAAATTCAGTGTCAAGTAACATGGACAGCTGCCTCTTCACATCTCTTCCTACCAGCTCCAGCACAGACACTGCCACCAGTGCTTGCCCATATCTTTGACAGAATAAACAAGGTGCAATATGGACTGCTAACAAGCATGGCTCTCAAGTAAAAGTAGATATACCAGAGGGCAAACATACACAGGGAGGCTTGGTCTACCTCCAGCAGCCTTCTCCCACAGAGGTGTTGTGAGACGCTCAGGGGCTGCAATATGGATTTCCCACACCACTGCAAGGAGTGCTTTAAAGGCTGGTAATGAAAATGGTGTCCATGCTTGGGAAACGTTAGTTAGTGCCCACTTAGCAAGCAATGGGACAAGGAGAAGGGCATATGGATTTGAGATTTGTCATGCCCATGATACTGAGCTTTGAGTGGCCCTAATTTTACCACCCCTTTTTTTTTCTAATTAAAATGCTTCTTCCTGAAAGCTGCTTGATTAGACCCCCTTCTGCTTCATATCAAAGTCCAGTTTTAAATGTAGGCAACTATTGTCCTGTTTAGAAGAAATACACAAAAATGAGAAGCTAAAAAACCCACAAGGTATCTAATAATAAATAGGGCAGAGATGTAAACAAACAGATACCTCATGCTGTGCAATGCTTCACAGCTATTGTATCAACAAGTTGGTGTTACCGTGGAAACAAGAGATTATCCATGCACGCCTTCTCCCAGACAGAAACCAGGAAAGGGGGCTTGCAGGATTGATTTTGAGTCTTTCGGAGTTGCCACCCAACTACTGCTGCCGATTGATCCTAATCCCAACTATTGATGAATATTCAGAGGCAGTACAGGGGTTGCACCATCCTTAATGCAACATCCACAGCAATGAGGGTGGGTACCCGGACATCTTGTCCTCTCCACCTTGGGACACAACCCTTTCCAAGAAAGTGCAGAAGAGTTATTCCCTGGAAATACCCCGTGCAGAGCAAAGAACACCACGGCCTTGTTTGATTCACAGAAGCAAGGAGGGCCAACAGCAACAGCTTGGCACAACATCAAATGACTTTAATAAAATTAAGCTTAAGCTAACATGTTGTACCCCATAGTTGAGGCAGATTAAGAGCACACACACACGAGTTTTGCCACACGGGCTCTCTGTGTGAGTGGGAATTTGTTACAGTGCTGTCCCTTGATTGCATTCATGTGCCCATATTCAGATGAAATGACAACGCAGTTTTTGAGGATTTTCCCTGATTTTTCTTAATAGGAATGATAAAAAGCATTGATCCTACTTGCTGGCAGATAAAGTTCAATGCATGTGTATGCAGGATGTCTTGGTCTACCTCGTAACACAAGCTGCAGCTATTTGTTGGGGCTGGAGAGTGCTCAGACCTGCCACCCGAATGCTGTGGACAGGTTCCTGGCTCCTGACTTGAGCAGGGCATCTCACCCCGGTGGGCATCAGTGAAGCTGTGTCTATCTGGAACAGCTAAATAAATACTTGGCCCTTGGAAAATTAGTTGACTGGGTTTACCAATACAGCTATAACAGAAAGGATAATTTCCTAGTAAGTGTTGAATTATGAGCAAGCAGAAATTTATACTAAAATATATTCAGTGTCACCTATGATTACCGATCTACATTTCAGACAACCCAATGGTCTGGACGCAAGAAATTTAGAAAAGTGAGGGTTGCACAACATTAAACAAGCTAATAATAAGTAGGAGTAATATTGATTATTTTTTTTCTAAAAAAATTAAACAAAAATAAGGATTTGTGAATCAACTGGTCACGGAACTGGTACTTCCCACAATCCAGCTGGTTTGTTGGAATTTGTATGACACCGATGTTCCTGTGCAAGTCCTTTTGCAGGACTCTGGGCTGAAATGCACAGCTACAAAGACAGATTAAAAAAGTACAGGGCACTAGTATTCCCATACTGCCAGCAGAACAGCTTCTTCCCATGGGGTATTTAACCCCAGAGCTGCCTCTATCAGATGCTCCAGGCTTCCCTATGGCACATCTGGCTCCTCACAGCTGTTCTTTATTAGCCTGCCCTGTCTGTTCTGCTCCTGTGACCTCATTTAAAAAAAAAACAAAGACATACTATAAAAAGAGAGAGACTAGAGATGGTAAGAAAACACTTTTAACTTCAAACCATGTTTCGTAATTTATTTCAGAAAGGGGGGTGGGGGAGGAAGCAGTATGAGCATCACTTCCCTCCTCCCTACCACGTGGGTGTGATGGGAGAAGCAGGTGGGTGTGATGGGAGGACCAGGTCAGCCACAGAATATTGTGCACCTGATGGGATCCTGATCTTCTCAGGCTCAGAGAGAGAAAATGGGAAAGAAAAGGGGCTCTGGTGAGAGAGATGTGTCAAGAAGAGCTAATACTGCTGCTGAGACAAGGATGATGCTTTCTTGCAAATCCAGCACCCATGCACTGGTGTCTCGGGTCACCTCTCACTCAGTACAGACCAGGTCTCTGTTCAGTCACAGAGAACTAAACCGTGGCAACTCCATACATAAGGAGCCAGTTCTGATCCCCTTAACATCTCCTCTTTGCTCTGGTTTAATTTGGGCGAGACTATTCACAAAACACCTGAGTTCCCAATTTCACAACAGCCCAGCCCATCACGCCTGGAAATGCATTTTATCCACCTGGTGAGAATTTTGCAGACTGCAGCACACAAGACAAATACCTCTCATGTATCCCATCTTTTGGGTTAAAAAACAAAACCAGAACAAGAAAAGTTGGCAATTTTGACACAAAAACATCATTAGGTCCAGTACTTACAATTGCATGACCAGATATAAATGGTTCGGACTCTCATAGATGTCTTCCAAGGCAACTATATTTTCATGCTTGATCCTGAAAAACCATAAGATAAGATTAAATACTGACTCTTATTTTTTACATGGCTGCAAAACATAAAGCTTGTTTTAGTTAGATGCTACTTGTCAGTGCTTTATTCAACATCATAAAATACAATCTTGACAAAAATAAACAGTCAGGAGTGCTTCGCAGCCCTGAATACTGTTATTACTTGAAATTCCTCCAATCCTCTCTGAAGCCAAAATATTTAAGGGTTAAGTGTCTGGGGCATTAGATGTTTACAGTTCCTGTGTCAGATCCATGAAGATTGTTGGGTGGAGGTTGAAGTCTTAGGACAGCAGCAAAGCAGGGCACAGGGGGGTGATGGAGGCAGGGAGAAGGCAGGGATTTGCCCCCGCGCAGAAGCTGGCATAGACAGGCAGCAGCCATATGACAGACCCAAGCTCCGTCCCACCAAATTTGCCCTGCTCCAATGTCATATCTGCCCTGGATGCCCAAATTTCCCTGCAGCATTATTAAACACCACGTGGTTTGTGTGCAACAGCTCCAAGCATCTTCATGGATTTTCTACACCCTCACCGTTCCCACCCATCATTCCCACTAAGCTTCTTGTCAAAATGCTAGCTTTAAAGAGAAAAATCATCTCTACAAGCATGCATCTAATTAACTACTCAGAGCAATGCCTCTCTGGGTTTGCTCCTTAAATGCTTACAAATAATTTCCAAAGGATACATTTAACTGGTGCAAACCCTAAAGAGACTACCAGTGCAACTCCAGGGGCAGAATATTAATTATACCAATTGCAGACGGTTGTTTTAAGAACAAGAGAAAGCTGGGAAATGCTAAGCAGAGACCACTTAATAAACAACAGATGGATGCGTTCAGAAAGAGAGTGAGTGCATTGTCAGCAAATGCAAAACTCTCTTCATGTTTCAAGGTTCAAGTAGCTTAATTAAGATCTTTAATCCTGTGTCAGAACCTCATCCTCAACGGTCCCAAGTGCCCTAACGTCTGCGTGAAGGTGCTAAGAGCAGAAAGTCCCCTGCACTCCGGCAGGATCTTTCCCCTAAGAACACAGACTAATCCAATTTCCTCTGAATTCACTGGTAAGATTATGACTGACCTGAATTTATGCCCATAATCAGTCATCAAAATCTGCATTCTTATAAAGACCTTCACGGACAGGAAATTTAACATCAACAATAGCTGAACTCAAATATAATGCACTACAGGATGTCAGAGCAACAAATACAAGAGTAGGGTCCTCACTCTACATAAATATCTGGAAAATCCCATGATATTTTAGCAAAATTTCCAGGTAGACTGCATCACAAATTAAGTTCTTAATACTGACAACAGGAAGCCAATACATCACCCACTTGGCTTTATGCAGCACAGTTTGGAAACCTTTATTTTGCCATGCAGGTCTAGTGCCTGGTTCTTTAAGGGTTACAGTTGGGGCAAGGGCAGTTTCGCTTGTTGATACACTAGGATCCCAAATGACATTTCAAGCAAATAGTCACTTTTACTGGAAATTATTATACGTATTTATCCATTTTCCTCTATGCACATGCACATTCATATGATCATTTGTGTACCTCATACCATCACAATCAAGAAGGTATTTTTAATACAAATCATCTACTGTAACATTATCTGTTTAAAGCCTCCAATTTAGTCTGCTGTAAGCTTTTTACCATGTACTTATTAATGTTTTGCATTTCTATTTTTGAGAACCTCAGAGGTTCTTCAAACCAACGTAACCCCCCTCAGGCAGCTGCCAGCAACACCTAACTGTCACACACAGGGCTAACAGGTGGGTTACCCACAAAGATGAATAGCCGGGGAGGCAAGAAATAAAGATGAGAAAAGAGCTCATCAGACATGCAACACTGCATGCTGAGGGATGCCGCAAGACCCTCTCCCCTTTCTGATTTGCAAACCAAATGGGTAATGTGTCACTCCGCTCTCTGAAGGCCAATAAACTTGCTCAGTTCTAAAGTGAAGGGGGGAGAAAGGGTTTATCCTACCACTGCGGGGTCCTCCGTGTTGAGCCAATCTGCCCCTCTTTGAAATCAGAGGCAGGATGTGAGCACATGGGGTACAGGGAGACAGGGAATGTAAAACATAACGGGGAAGAAGGCAGCAGAATCACCCCAAAGTACAAAGGGAGCCATCCCCACAGGGATGAGGGTACTTGGAAGGAAGTATCCCTTTGGGAGGTGATGCCCGTGCACACCAGCCACTCCAAACGCTGATGGCCACTGCACTCGAGAGGCTTGCTGAGATGGGAGGGAAGCATTTTTTTCTACTTTGCCTCAGTCTCCCCAAGACCAACAGGGCCTTAATCATGGCATTACACAGTGCTTAGTATTCCCAGGGAAGTGCACATTGCGTGCCTGCAAATTATGCAGTTTGACCTACACGGCATTTCTCTGTTCAGATGGACTCTTAAATGACAAGCTATTCAAAGGAAAATGGAATTCAAAATTCAAAAAAGATCGATGGAAATCACTTGGGAAGAAACCTACAGTTTAGACCATGTTGCGGGTTGTGTTGCTGAAGCCGGACCAGAGCAGCGGTGGGCTTCCCAGCAGAGGTCACTGCAGCCAGCAGCAGCCACCCGCTCCTCTGCCGTTCGCTCCACCCGCAGAAATTCATGTACTCCTTTCTTCACTTTGAAGCATGGGTGAGCAATCACTTACAGCCCTGATACACAATAATTAACCCTTCAAGGCCGAACAGTGTTCATCACAATAACATCCCGGGATTTGGGAGATTGGGTGCAATATTCTCACAGCATTTTGGCAATACCACAAAGGCCAGTGGGGACTGGGACAAGTTTGTCCCACTCCTCTGCAAGCAGATCGGCAGTGCCAGACGTGCAGGTAACAGCCAGACACTTCTGGCTTGCACGGATGCTTGGCTACATGAAGGGCTGAGGAAAGCATTGTGCAGCAGCAGCTACTTGATGGTCATGGATCAGAAGGGATTTGGGAATGGCTTAATTAACTCCATTTTTATCCCCCTCTAGAAGCGCCAAGTGAATCTCAAAGGTTCAGAGGATTCATTCTGCTAATCCTTCAAATGCCTCCACACAGCCCCACCGGTGATCTCGCTTAGCAGAAATACTCACCGGACTATCTGATCTCAAGACCTGCCAGGATTTATTTTTTTTAAAGGTGCTGCTCTCATTTTACAAAAGGGGAAGTGGCATGCAGAAAAGCTACGCGTTTTTCTGTAGTCACATGAGAGGAGGTAGCAGAGGGTGCTGAGAAACCAGATCCCCTGACCCCAGAGTATGATCTTAGCTGATGAGCCGTATTATTCCAATCTCTTCTCCTTTGCATCTTGGTGAGAGGATCTTAACTGCACTTCTCTGCAGCCTTGTTCTTCCCTCTGTCTTTCCTCACCGGCCTCCCCCCTTCCCAATGTGTGGCTCCCACACTGCAACAGATAAACTGCCCTGGATTAATTCTGCACAAAGCAATGCATCAATGTTGTGGTGGTATGTAGGTGCAACATTATGGCTGAAGCAGAGGGGACATGGACATGGGCTGGGGTGACAGCAGTTCTCATTAACTGTTTCCAAAAAGAAGAAAAGCCCCGAAAGTAAACATCAAAACACAGGCTTGGTTAAAGCAAATTGTATCAGATTATGTAAATTGCTATGAGCAAGGAAACACCCAAGTAAGGAAACCTCCCTTACCACACTTGTAACCTCCCGTTTATCAGACTTGCCGTTTTCCCTAATGCTCTCCCTCCTCCCTGGCAAACCCTAGGTGCTGCTGGCATCTCCCACACCCTGATGTGTGCCTGCGAATCCCCCATCTGTGACACGAAGGGTGGGTGCCACCTCTGGCCACTGCTGCTTTGCTCATTTTCAAGAATGTTTTGAGGCCATTTGACAGAAAAAAGATGCCTAGAAATAAAAACAGAAATAAAGAGGGGCCAATACGGTAACCAATTTGCTCAGGACTCCTCACCCTACAAGGCCCATGAGATGCTGAAATCCAGGGGACAAAGAAGAGGAAAATAAATTTAGAGATCAGGGAGAAATCAGGGAAATTTAAGTATACAAAAAACCCATGAAGAGTGATTAATCCTAGTAAGGAACTATGAAAAGAAAGGATGGATTCACCATTTCCAGGGCAGTGCTGCTTTGGATGCTGTGCCACTGGCAGACACAAGCCTCAAGGCTTGATGCAGCCATGCAAAATTATCAAGTTTCCCCTCCGACCTTTCAGGTCTGTGATTCTGCCCATGTGCTGTTACAAAGGTGTCAGCAACGCAAATGAACAGAGGCAGTGCTGTACCTGAGCAATATTTTAACATACAAGCAAATTGCCAGTCAAGACTTAAAGGAGCAAACTGAACTGGGCAACCAGTGACTTCAGGTGACTTTTCCGAGCATGGCAGCTGTGCAAACAAGGGCTGACAGGAGAGTGTTTGATCTGCTGCAGAGCCCCAAGCACAGACTGGTCCCCTTTGCTTGTTGTGGAGTCATTGCACAAGAGCGTTGATAGGGTAATTGTCATTTCCCTGACTGCTAGAGCATCCAGTGCTGCTGAAACACAGAAACGTCTGCCTCTGAAGGACCTGGAACCTGTCCCTGAAACAAGACCCAACTTGACCAGGAGTGGCATTTGGCCCTGCATGACAGTTTCTATCATGCCAAACTGGGTGTGCTGGAGCGTTGGAGTAGTAATGAGTATGTGGTGTGGCGCTTCAGTGATGTTAAAATCCACTCTCACCATGGGCCAGAACAGAGCTGCCACATCCTATGCACTGCCACCAGGAGAGCACAAGTCCCATAGGATCACAACCAGCCCTAATGCGTAAAACTCACTTCAACATTTGAGAAAAAATAATCAATATATTCCATGGGCTTTAGTTGGAGATTGCTTTTAAGAAGCAAAGGATTAAAATATGGAAGTTGGTGTACAATAAGGGAAACTAAATCCTTTAATGCCTGAGCTTCCTGTACATCTCTGCTGGCTCCTGACTGTCCCAGAGGCCAAAGAGCTGAAAGGATACTGTTGCTTATTGCCGCAGACCATTAATTAGAGGGGTAACACTCTGCACGGATAAAAGCAGAGGACCCAGTTTTTGCTGTTGTTTTGGCTGCTGAGCTGCCAGGAGAGCATGTTAAATATCCCAGCTGCAAAAACATGCTATAAAACTATAATTGAATCACTTCTATTAACATCTATTGTATTTAACACGGAAAACTAGGATCCGTTAGAAGAATACTGTGCAAAAACCTTGGGCAAACATGAGAGCCATTTAAGTAGGGCAGGTTCCCTCTGTAACAACTCTTTCCAAGCCAGAGTGCTACATTTGCAAGACGTGACATTTAATGCTACACCTCCATGAACAGCACGAGTCACGGATAAAATGCCACAAGAAAGCACAAACAATTTTGTGAAAGACAGAACTAACAAAGCCTGAATCTGTAAGGATTTGTAGCTTTGAGTAACCAAATGTCTTTGTGAATAAATGTTCCATTATTTCCACATATAGAGAGTTTTGCCAGCAGCATGGGGGTTACTGGGCTTGATGAATTCACTAGTTGGCCAAGGATTTAAATCACATCTTCTAGACACTAGAAACTTACCCTCTGCTCAGCTGTCTTACTTGGTTGAAATAAGTCAATAATTTCAACAGATATTAGGACAGTCTCACACATACTGACACAGAGTGATTGTATCAGATCACTCTCATATGAAAGAAAACAACCAAAAAGTCTTCAGGATGGCTCATAATGGTGTGGAAACTCATGGGAACCACCCAGCCTGCTACCAAGGGGAAAATGTAACAAGTCTGCTAACAGGAGAACAGTGTCAGTGAGGTGGCAAGGGTTGGTACAGGGAAGGTAACGGATGGCTGTCCTGTAAATGGCTGGCTGACTTCAGCAGAGCTGTGCCCACCACTCCTGGTCTAGAAAAACCTTCAAATAATGATGCTGTCCATGGGACTTGCAGTGCCTTACCTTGATGCAAGGCCTCTTATAATGCTGACTTCTGAAAATCAGACACGTATGATGAGAGGTACCACATCTCTAACTCTACCTCCTCCCTTCCTTATCCCGTAGCCCCCAAACATCCTCCAGGATGGGTATTTTACAGATGGATATTCCCCATATAGCCTCACTGATATTTGCATGAACAGAGTTCAGCATGACACTTCTCCCATCGTCCAGGTTTCCCTCCCACATGGACTTTCTGGTGTGAAAAGAAGAAATGTAAGCTCCAGTTCAGGCTTTTCTGTTTTGCACAGTTGGTATTTATTAGGTCTTTCTCATCCATTGGCTTTCTGGTATCTTGTATCTTGTAAAAGTTGACTTTATAGCAGACCTTTCCCGCTCAGACAGGGCACAAACTATCTTGTGGGATTTTGTATCTCAGACTGAACCCTTTTGTCTCTGTGATGATTTCAGGCCACTCAACAGGAATGCCTTTTATACCACTGTTCCATAGTCAGCAAATAGTCTACTGACAGCATTGTACGATGACCCCAAGCAGCCACACGGCGTGGCCCCAAGCAGTTCACAAGAAGCAAGCAGAAACTGTATAGGTGGAGCTCCTTGCAGTAAAGTTTGCAGAGCGAAAAAAGGGGGTTGGTTGATTTTATTTTCTTTTGCACACAAAAGTGAAGTTCCAAGTTGGAAGACTGTAAATTTAAAAATGCTCATGTCAACACAGGGATTGTATCCTTGGATTAGTATCATCTGAGGGTTCGGCAGCCCATGATAAGTAATAGGCTACCAGATTCGTATCACCCTCCCCTGAAATGGACATCTTTCAAGACAGCTTTAGAAAAAAGGTGAAAGGTTTAATGGCACTGAGATTAATTTCCACTACTTCATATCCCACGCACAGTTTCTTCCCCCCGCAGCCAACAAATATATGGTACTGCAGTGGTGACAGCTTCTGTGGCTACAGAAAGGGCTTCAGTCTCCACCGTCTCAGATCAGCTGTCTCCCTCTCTCTCACTCACAAACACACATGCAAATAATGTGAAAGTTAGCAAAACCTCAACTAGACACAGAGCAGAGGTGTGAACAAAACCAGGCAGATGTCAGTTGTTCTTAGCAAAGGTGGATCTATAGAGCTTGCAAAGCCAAAACATCTGCTTTTTCTCTCTAACTGCATTTAGATTGCTGGGGTTTTTTTAAGTTATAGTCTTAATTTGTTTATTGCAAAGAGCTGGATGAGGTTTACTGGAGTCAGTATCGAATATTCCCCTGCATTAAAAATGAAAGAGAAATGGAATTTATGAGCAGAAAAATAGAAATAGTGTTAACAATGTCTCACAGCCAGATGGCGTTTTTGACCTCCTCTGATCTCCTACCACCGCGATACCTTTTGTTCCCACCCACGTTGCCCATCTTGCCTTGCTTGATCTAAGGACTGGGCAAGGGAGAGCTAATTCCAGCTCAAAGCCAGATGGTTCAGTGCCCATGTGTTGATTGCCTGGCCAGATTAGCTACATCTCTGTGGCTGGAAGGCCAAGGAGTTGAACTTCGGGGTCAAGTGTGGTCTCCAAACCACAGACTGCTCACAACACATGAAGGAAATTAGTGTCTTTACTGATATTTTAAGATCTCTGTGCTTCTGTCAGGTTAATTGGAGCAGATGGGAAACATCATCATACAGTCCTGTCTGCTTTCGAAAACGAGCTAGAAGAGAAAGACCCTGGATGCCCTAGAAGATGGGGCACAAAGGCAAACATGGAGGGATGAATCACTTCATACATATTCCCTCAGCTGTGACTGAAGAGGAGACTGTGAAAAAAAGCCCCAGTGCTGGTAGCAAGTGGCTCAGAGCAGGCATTTGAAGGAAGCAGGGACAGCCAAAATTCAGGCGAGAGACAGATGCCCACCAAAAGACACGCTTCTATTAGACTTAGAAGATGGTGATGGTTTTAAAATTAACATTTTTTTGCCAGTTTAGTTATTTCAGAATTTAACACTTCAATTTGGCATAAAATTTTCTATATGCAAAGAAATGAGCCAGAATGGGATTTGTCCTGAGCTGGTGTCCTTGCAGGATGCTGAGTGATTCTGCTATCAATGCAGCTGCCTCCTCTAGGGCTTACAGAGGGGTATAACCCACCACACGGTGGAGAAGGGATGTGGATGTATCAGGAGACCTTGTTTCATGCTTTTACAACTTGACCTCTCTCCATTTCATCTTTCAGATCCTACCCATCACCTCTGTGATCTCCTGTTACTGAAGGCTGAAGAACCAGAAATCTTTCCAAAAATTTCAGTGGCCTTTCTTCCCCAGCACTGTATGTCTTCTATCACAAATGCCAGCCTTACGTATCATGTTCATAAAATATTCTCATGAGATTTCGCGGTGATAATGTCAAGTTGGAGACATTTTGCAGCTGGAAACCTGAGCTGTGTAGTTAAATAACTGTAACACTAACTGGCTGTGACAAAACTTACCTACATGCACCTTGCAATTTCTGATTCATGCCCTACCTCATGTTATACTCCCTAGCAGTGTAGTCTTTCTGTTCATTTTTAATTTCCCCAGTTCCTGTGAGCAGAGAATGGCCTGGCTCCTTTACTAGCGGGGGTGTTTGCTCGCCAGCAGTCTGCACGGCAGCGTGCCTTCCTGCACCACTCTGCACAGCAGTGCAGCTTGAAGAAGGGGACACTGTTTGCTCATCTTAAAAATAGCTTTGTTCCCTTATGGGAAGAGGAGGGAGACGTATGAACCTCCTCAGGCCCAGAGTACATGTATTTTCCTCCTGGAGGCACATTTTAGCCATCAGGCATGGCGCAAAAGGGATGCTGGAGGCAGTATCCTGACCATTTCTGAAACAAAAGCTGATTCCAGCTGTTGTGCTGGGCATGCTGCTGGGTCCATTAAGCATGCAACGAGTGAGCCCAGAGGCTTGTTGCTTCCCCGGGACACAGGCTGAGGTTATGCTCTGTTCTGCCTCGTATCCAGATCACAACAGAGCTCAGACAAAGGCTGAACATCTCTGGCACAGATGCATGGGTTTTTGCTAGGCACCAGTGGAACTATATAATCCCACACAAATGTAACAAATGAATAGCAGCACTTCAAGAATAAAAATGAGGGATTCCTAGCTTGCACACCTGGAGTTAGAAGCCAACCTTGTGTCCACTTGTCTCAAGCATTTTTGTGTGAAGGCTGCTCAGTAGCATTTAAAAAAAAAGAAATTCCAGTTCTGGGTCTTCTATTACAATAACTCACAGCTCCAGCAGGAAGACTGGGACCAAATAACCTTCCGAAATTGTTGGATTCCCACAGTAGGACCTGCAGCCCATTTAAGGCAACAGGAATATCCCCCTGTCAGTGCCATCCCTGACTTCAGGAGTTTCCCTCAATTCCATGGAGAAGGAGACCAAGCCACCAGAATGACAGTTTCCAAGCAGTGGATGCAATTGGCAGCATTCAAAAAGGCTTTCAAAGCTTGAGCAAAAACCTCCAGACTGTTTAATTTGAAACACATCAAAACAAATATTAATGATGAATTAATCATTAAAGGTGAAAAAGATAAAAGTAGTGGCTGCAAGGATTTATCTCAGCCAAAACCAGTGAACCATCTTTTAGTTGTTGGCAGCAGCCCTGTTTTTCCAGCGTGGAGGAGTGTGGATTTACATGTGCAGCCAGTAATTATAGCTGATTCCCACTCCCTTGCCTGGGAGATGTGGGGAGCTACATGCAGTTAAAGGTGGTGAGCAGCTCCTGAGCTGAGGTGGGCTGCTCTGAACGGGTTTCATGCAACAATAGATGAACAAAAAAGGAGGCTCTATTTGCAAAACCCTTGAAAAACATTGCCCTAAAGAGAAATACTAAAACATTCCTAAAGAGGAATACTGACTCTTGGAAGGGTGATCTGGCTGCAGACAGAGCAACCATCCCCATACCTTGCCTCACAAAATGAGAAGCTCTTATTAGTCTACAGTGAATGAAGAGCTGAATAACTTGCACAGTATTCTTTTTGTAGCCTCCTGGTTCTCAGATGAGTGCAGTATGTACACATACATTCAGTTATATCTGAACCTGGCAGCAGATACTACACTTCTGAGAAGAAAGCTCTGCCAGCCATGAAATACCCATTTGACACAGACACAGGGAAGTGGTTGTCTACTCTTATCTCCGTCATTGGTTTGAATACATATTAATGAAGGGACAATGTTCTTCCACCTGTGCACCTGTATAGATAAGGTGTACAAAAACATGGATAACTGGCTATTTGGATGAGCATGGGATTGAAAGCTGTACAAAACTAGGTATTTCATTCCACCACAGGGGAAATAAATGTAGCTATCACCCAGGAGATGTGACAGAGCTGGGACACCCAGATGTGGCTTGTTCATACTTCTGATGATAAGGACAAGTAACAGGACAGAGATGGAGATCATTTATGTACTCAGAGAGCAAAGATGTAACCAAAAGGATACTTTGGCTCACAGCATGAAGCACAGTTATACTCTACAGTCATATCCAAAGAGGTTTACACCCCAAAACTGCATTTTCTCCATAAAAGAAGTAGAAAAGCAAATGAGCAACCAAGCACGAATTACATCCTAAGTATAAACTTTTTTCCCCCCAATGAAGTTGATGAGTCTTTCATATGTTCAGTTCTGCAGATCAAGCTACCACACACTGTGCTGGGCAGCCTAGCAAATCACAAGCCTTGACTGACTCATAGAATCATAGAATGTCACAAGGATCATTGAGTCCAACTCCTGGCCCTGCACAGGACAACCCCAGATTCACACCATGTCTCTGAGGGCCTTGTCCAAGTGCTTCTTGAATATCGCCAGGCTGGTGCCGTGATGCCTCCCTGGGGAGCCTGTTCCAGGGCTCCACCACCCTCTGGGGGAAGAACCTTTTCCTAATACCCAGCCTAACCCTCCCCTGGCACATCTCCCTGCCATTCCCTCGGGTCCTGGCGTTGGTCACCAGAGAGAAGAGATCAGCGCCTGCCCCTCCTCCTCCTCCTCCCCTTGTGAGGAAGCTGCAGACCGCCATGAGGTCTGCCCTCAGCCTCCTCCTCTCTGGGCTGACTCCCATCAGCTTGAGTATGCACATGATAATTAAAGACCATTACAGCTCCCCAGTGGCATGCTAGAGGCCAACAGTGTCAGATTTGCCCAGTTGCAGTGAGGGACTGCAGACGGAAATGCTCTCCAAAAGTGGTGGGAGATCCTATGGGGGTGGGGGGAGCATTAATAATCACTTTGCGTCTCCTAGCACATGTGGTTTTGAGTCTTGATCAAGTCTCAATGTATTTGTGTCATTAGGGCCACTGTGCCATCAGCTGTGCTTGCCCACCACCCTGCCCACCTGGCTGGCCCCAGGGCCACGTGCCCAGGGAGTGGTGAATCCCCACAGACCAGGATGCTGGAGCACAGTTCTCCTGGGGCTCCTGGGCAATCCTTAGCTGGCATCTTGGCAGCAGTCTGACTCTAATGCTTGGTCTGCGGAGACGTGTCGCATGATAAACTTATCATCAGCAACCTGCCAGAAAACCCCCTCCTTCCCATCAAGTTACTGGGAAGCCAATTTATTTTATTTATTGAAAAAGACAGAAGGATAAGTAAGAGGCTAGGCAGGTTTCCACATTTCATCATCACTCTATTAGGACACACCTACACAGAGGACTGCTCCCCCAGTTGCCTGTGGGAAGTGCCAATAGCCTTCGAGTGAGTCATATATACCCTATACCATAAGAGAGTAAGTGGGACAGCTCTGCACAGCAGGGGATTGATCTCGGAGGATGACAGTACCACTCTCTGTTCATTATGAGTTAGTCCTCAACCACAGAGTATAGAAAACCAAACTCAAAGGCAGATTCACTTCTCCTGACATCTGTGTGAAAGCAGTGGGACTACTGAATGTCCAGGAGCCACTCCTCTACACAGCTGGTAATGACAGAGGAAAATACAGCTTCATCCCTCCGTAACTGAACCTGCCATTTCAAAGCTTAAGTGAAGGCTACTGATGTTCAAGCTTGTTTTATTTTCAATCTTTCCAGATACTGGAGACAAAAATACATCCTCTGCTTCCACAGCTATTGGGCTTGCTTTGCATGTGGTCTTCAGGAAAGAAGCAGAGGGATGGAAGAGAAAAAAACTCCCAGCAACGAGCAGAATTAATCATGGCATAATTCAGCTGGGCCAAATCTTGAAACCTTTAATCAGCAAAGACCACTGGAGGTCTCACTTGGACGGATTCAAATCTTGGCAGCATCACTGTAGAGTCCAAAGTAGACCTCAACTTGACACACCAAGTGGCAGAAAAGGCACTTAACCAGAACAAAATAATTAGCAGAAATCCTTGCTAATAAGGATGCATTTGGCTTGTGTATAACCGCTAATTGGTTTTTAACTAGGTGAGAATAGGTCTGAGAAAGTTAATCTCCCCATTTTTACAAAGGATATGATAAAGGGAGTCTAATTAAAAATTAAATAGTGTTGAACTTCATTTATTCCTGCTATTTGTATTACTGTGATGTACAGGGACCCTATGTATAGGTTTCTATTTTTAGGAGGGAGAAACCGGATTCACAAATGTCCCAAAGGCACTTTGGGGAAGTAACAGAGAAGTTTAAAGCAGAAGCCAGGCCTATACTTGCAGTCACCTGCCCAGTAAAGAGTACTTTAAATTGCAGTTCTCTCTTTTCCCATGGTATGTAAGTAAAATTTTTTAAAAACACCCACTTAGTAGTCAAGGACCAGATTTTTAAAGATTATTAGGTACCTTATGATGCAAGTAACTTCCTACAGTAACTAAGCATCAAAGCACTTTCAATCATCCTCCTGGGTATCTTCAGATAGCTAAATATATTAAAAATACATCTCCAAATTATTTCTAAAGGTGATATAGGCACTAAAGACCTGGAAACCTGGAATCTTTCCATACTTATAAACCCCTAATATCCACTGCAGATGCAATTTATGGTTTTTTAGATATGTCACTGCATCACTGTCCTGCTCCAGAGCATGGAGGTTAACTTCAATACTCTGATACTTCAGAGAGCAACAAGCAGAATATTAATGTCATAAGCAGTAATTAATGTTAAAAGACAGCAAATCCTTCATGTAAAATAAATGAGTGTCTAACTGTAGGAACAGTAGGGCTAAAGAGCAATATTGTAACGACTTATGGGTTATTTTTCCATTATTCTACATTTTACCACTGCCCATTGACTTTTTGCCTGCCATGATGAAGCACAAATGGGAATGAAAATACTTTGAAAACAGTTTATAAATGTATTTCAAAGGACAAGGATAGCAGATTTATCTTTGTCAATGCCCTGTTTTCATTCACTCAACTAAGAAGAAATCAGTATGAAAAAGTGGGTCATTCCATGGCATTCAGGAAAATGTTTTCTAACCAAATGACTTATAATCTACAGTGCTATGGATTTCTAATATTTTATGCAGCCAAGTCACACATACAAGTCACACACAGTGACTCATTTTTTCCTAAGCAATACATCTAATTAATTCAAGGTATTTAGAATGAAAGGTAGCTATTAGATGAAGTCTAAAATAAATGGTACTAAATGCAGCCTTAGTGCTGATGGACACAGTGCGTTCTGGTAACATCGCCCTCTCTTCTGCTGTGCTAAAAGCTGTGTTGCTCACCACAGATAACACTGAATTAATACATTTAAGCTGTGTCCTTTTTAAAGTGCATCTGCCAATAGAGTTTGCCAGGATGATGCTGGAGTACTCCAAATACAACAAATTTTTCTTCCCAAGGGGTGCATCAATTTTGAGCTGCGTGGAGTATGTGTTTGGGAAGAAGGCGTTCTCCAGCTCAGCCCTTGAGGCTACTCAACGCTTGGCTTCTCCCACAAGAAAAAAAGAACCACAAAGCAAGGGGTGTGATTTTATAGCATCTACTCCTGCCTATTATCTGCCTAATTGGAACACTGCATTCGTTTAAGACACATCATGAAACAGTCATCACACGTACCTCTTTTTTATCATTACCTCAGCTTTATGTGGCGTCAATAAATTCAAATCTTGTCACAAATTGCAAGTATCATAGAATCATAAAATCATAGAATGGTTTAGGTTGGAAGGGACCGTTAGAGGTCATCTTGCCCAACCCCCCTGCAGTGAGCAGGGACATCTTCAACTAGATCATGTTGCTCAGAGCCCCATCCAGCCTGATCTTGAATGTTTCCAGGGATGGGGCATTGACCACCTCTCTGGGCAACCTGGGCCAGGGTTTCATCACCCTCATAATGAAAATTTTTTTCCTTATACCCAGTCTGAATATTGGCACTTCACAGATGCTGAACACATAAGTAAAAACTGCTGGGAAAGTAATCGGTGATGTGATTAGCATCACAAACTAAGAGGTTAGAGGTTCATTTCTAGATGAATATACGCATTCTTACAAGTCTTATCATCTTCGATCTGGTGATCTCTCAAGAGCTGGATTGGGAATAAAATTTACAGAACATCTCAATTCCAAATGCAACACAAATACAGGTACAGATGTTCGTATACAATTCCTAATTTGTGCCTAAGATTAAAACCTAGAATTGCACAGGTCCATATCAATTTTGTGACCTGTCATGTTTCACACTATCCTGTGCAATGCCCCTTGACGTTTAACTCCAAATTGCATTGGAGTTGCATCCTGACAGACATCCTGTCCTAGTGTTTTTGCCCTGTTTTATTGCTATATCCACCTAGATATACTTCAACTTGTATATTACTGTGTTGCCATGTTACTCTGTGTTCTGGTGGGATTTTAAAATAACAACATTATTTGATGCAAATAATTATTTCCTCCACTCAGGAGGACATTTGTGTGTTCTGAATAGGACCGTAAGAGAGAGGAAGCTACCTGCTGAGTTAATGCTTCAGCTCTGAGTTTCCATTAACCTCCTAACTTCAACCATTTTTCATTATGAAGTCATGACCTTCAAACCAAGCATACAGGAAAAAAAGTCCATTTCTCCCATCTCAAATAGCTCTGAAGTGTGACTGGAAACACTGTTCTCACACTTTAAAAAAAAAAAATCCACCTTTGAGCTAGGAGCCAAAAAGAAAGCTTGCAAAGGCAATGGAATTTGTCTAAGAAGTTATGAGCATTTCAAAGGGAGCCGTACTTAACATAGAAACATGCTCAGGCTTCAGGCTGGGCCAAGGTGCCAGCAAACATGATGAAAAATACTTTGGAAATATTTAGGGAAAAAAACCATGAATCCACATTTGGGCTCCATTGTATAACTTCATGCCGACTAGCAGGCGCATTGAGAGGCACAAATAGCAGTCAAGAAACCAGCCAGAAACCTCCAGAGACACCACACACGAAAGAATGTCTCTCTGTCACCTTAGATATCCTTATGAAAGATAGAACCAAGAGGAACCTGTTGGTTGGAATGGGCAGAAAAGTGACAGTGCTTACTCCAAGGACACACACTTGTAGATATCTAAAGTTAAATGATAGGATAACCAAACCCTGTGTCTTCATTCAAACTTGAGCTCCTCTACACTGTGCTGGTGTGGTACCTCTGAGCTGCTTCTGATGACACCATAACATACAAGGCAAGGGAGAAGCAGAGTGTCCAAGAGGTAGACAAGTTACAGCAACCTGAAACCAGGCCTATCATACCAGTAAAGTCACATAGTCATAATTCCATGTACAAAATCTGCTGAGCAATTAATATTGCATCAGTCATGCATGTGCTTAATTCAGACACAATTCAGTGTTATCATTCTGATTAATACAGACTATTGAATTACGCTTTACAAACTGCATACCACATACAGGTGGGGAAGGTGAGGCTCTGTTTCTAACATGTCATTTTGCTTTTGACAGACATAAATACATTTCTGAGTAGATAATCAGAGTTGTCAAATCTCACAGCACTTAATGACTCAGCATGAATGGTTAAAACATTTAAAATTAATCTCACATTAGTCTAAGTGTTACTCAGCACCTCCTGGTCTGTTTGCATTTTTGGTTTTGTTTTTTACATCCTATTTTTTCGTCTAGTTTCAGCTGTCTCCTTCCCATCCATTTACTCTTTGTCAGAATCCCACCTGAAGGTGGAAAGCTCTTTTCTTCTCCGTGGCAGGCTGTCTTGCATATACAAGTCCTCTCTGTGGCTGCTATTTGTGCCAGCCACACCATGTAATGACAGCAGATGACACGGAGTTTCCAAAGCCTTGTGCTTCCATTTGTTCTGTAAGACCCTGCTCAAGGGAGCAGTCAGGAATAAGAGAACGGGAAGGGAAGAGTCCCAGACATGCACATTTCAGCTACTGCAATCTCCTCCTCTCTGGCCTTTTTCATTCACTCACACTGTAGCAAAGCACATTTCCTAGTCCATGTTTTCAACTGTGCACTTCTATGTGCTATCCATCGGCTCTTATGCTATCTATTTTCTGAAAAATAACACATCTCCAACTTTAAGGACCTTCTTAGCCTATCTCCATCTTACCCATCTCATTGAATACTCAGTTCTCACCTCTGACAAGGTGGTAATGCCCATCAAGAAAAGAACCACTTTTTTAAAGTAATACCTTTATGCTGCCTATTACAATCACTGGATGCCCACACATTTTGGAGCTGCTCCTTATCTTCAGGGTGACCACCATCACAGCCCTCCTCACAACACTTCTAGGCTCCTAAAAGCCTGCCTATGGCAGGCAGGTTGGGCTAGATGATCTTAAAGTTCCCTTCCAGCCCAAACCATGCTATGATTATAATGATCATGGAATAGAATCATAGAATCATTAAGTTTGGAAAAGACCTCTAAGATCATCAACTCCAGCCATCAACCCAACACTCCCAGGCCTCCTAAACCATGTCCTGAAGTGCCACATCTACACGCTTTTTAAACACCCCCAGGGATGGTGACCCCACCATCTCTCTGGGCAGCCTGTTCCAATGCCTGACCACTCTTGCAGTAAAGTTAGTTTTCCTAGTAGCCAATCTAAACCTCCCCTGACACAACTTGAGGCCATCTCCTCTCATCCTATCATGGTTGGACTTAATGATTCTAGAGGTCTTTTCCAACCTTAATGATTCTGTAATTCTATGATTCTAAGCAACTTGGGAGAAAGGTCTAACATCCACCTCACTACAACTGCCTTTCAGGTAGTTTTAGAGAGCGATAAGGGCTCCCCTCAGCCTCCTTTTCTCCAGGCTAAACAATCCCAGTTCCCTCAGCTGCTCCTTGTAAGGCTTGTTCTCCAGACCCTTCACCAGATTTGTTGCCATTCTCTGGACACACTCCAGCACCTCAATGTCCTTCTTGTACTGAGGAGCCCAAAACTGAACACAGTACTCGAGGTGTGGCCTCACTGGTGCTGAGTACAGAGGCATGATCACTTTTCCCCAATTCCTTGTGCTCTCTCATCCACCTGCATCTGTCTCTTATACCACATGTTCCCCTGTGATGTGAACTCTTCTTACACTCATTTGAACAGCTTTTAGGTATCAGGAATCTTTACGCTGCTAATCCAATGTCCCTAAGGCAGAAGACATAGCCATGGAGCAGAACAGAACAAAAGATCTCCCTGTTCCAAGTCCCAACTAGGTGATCACACTATGTCATTGTCTCTTTCTGACCCTTGGATCCTGCACTCCTAGTGCCACTTTCATTAGGAAGGGGTGAAAACACCTAAACTCAGGAGGTTCATTAGCCTGATGGCAGGCAGCAAAGCCACCCAGAAGGTGGGACTTGGGAGCTGCCAGGTGTCTCATCACCTGGTCACACATCCCCACCAGGAGGGAGTGCACAACAACAAGCAGTTAACCCCTCTCTGCTGGATACCCATCTGCAGAAAGGGCCATAGGGTCTGGCTCCAAGATGAATGGAGACAGCTAATGTACTGCCTGGAGGTAGGTCTCTGAGCTCCAGAGAGTGACAGGAGCTTCCAACATTTTGACTTTCTGGAGGGCTGCTCTCAGGCTCTCAGCTCTCTCCATGGATCATTTCCACAGGCCTTGGACCACATTAAGGCAATCTGCATCCTACCCTGGCTCTCAGGGTTTCCTTTTCCTTCCAAATAACAATGCTATGGTTTGAAGGTGGGACTTGGCCAAAGAGCTCTGCAGATAAACAACCTCCATTTCTTTCTTACCAGAATAACAGTCCTCCTGGGAGGAAGAACACAGATGTCTAATGGTCCAAAGGAACTCAACTTTCAGTTGATTACAGTAAAAATGGCCTTTAAAAGAGGAAAATTTCACTAAGGGAGGGAACTGCAGGCTTGGAAATGAACTGAGACCTCTCTCAGCACCCATTGAGAGAAATATGCCAGCTGGGAACCGGGCCTAAGCAGAACAGCCTGAGGATATGCTGACTCGTCAGGCTGCGAGCACAGCTCCTTTTGAAAACTTCCTCTCCCTTGCAGAAACCCCGAAGAAGGAGTTTGCCTTCTGAAAATAGCTGTCAGCTGCCTCCCAGGACGAATCCACCCGCTGCGTAAGATGCTTCCTAGTCCCAGAGTTCGCCCATGTACGTGTCTGCTGAGGACACTAGCTATGAAAAGCATTTCTAGAGGTGGTTAGAAAAAACTAGAACATGACTCTGACAAATGCTGCTAAACTCATCCAAGACTAAAATGTCTCCTTGCTTTCTTGCTTTTCCAGGTTGCCCATAAAAAAAAATTAAAAAGAACTTTCAAACAAAGAAATCTAAAATTAATTACCAATCATCAAGCAGGTATGTGTATGAACTCTATAACCCCAAATGGAGGTGATTAACACCTCCATTAAGTTTGCCAGGGACCTGGCAATTCCTAATGTAGCCGATGCATTACTCGGACATCGTGGTGGTTTGCAATATAAAACAAGAAGACAGATGTGTGTACACGCTCTCTGCTCACTGCAGCCCCTTGACTACATTAATCCTCCATTTCAAACAGGATTTACTTTTCATCATTTTATAAACAGGCTGAGTGGTGTTGTGGATGAAGTCTCCATCCATAGCAGGGAGTGGGACCAACAGCTGAAATCAAGAGGCCATTTTCTTTACTGAGCTTCAAATCATGGTCCAGAATTGATGCAGAAGTGCATACCTCCCTGTCCCTCAGAACGACCATCCACTCCCAGCTATCTTGAGAAATCTCACCTACAGCCTGATATTTTTTTAGTCAAACACTTATGGATTTCTAATGCAAAGACCCACAATTTCCAGGTGATTGCCCTTGAAATGGGCCTGTTACACATTTTACAATATCAATTCATTTTTTAAGACTAAGACATATTTTAAATTTAAATAACTTCTAAGGATTTTGTATGATTAAATACACTATTTCATAAAGAGGATCCCTCCCATGCATAGTGTCAACTCTGATGCCATCCTTTATCTAAGGGAAAACCAAGCAATATCCACCTCTTTAGGGATCCAGGGCTCACGTGAGCTTGATAAGATGGTACAAAAGTTACTTTCAGGCATTTGTACAGAATATATGCCTTTGCTTCTCACAGTCGCAAGTTTCCAGATGCTCTGGTTGGTCCAGATAAGAAACCTTCACCATCCCATTGCCACTGTTTGCAAGCTGCTCATACTAATAGCTGATTACATCCAGTTAGATTTTAATTCAGAAACAACCATGTTGATGTAAAAAAAATAAAAAGCAAATGTAAAACAAATGTAACTAGGAAGAGATTTAGAGACTGATTCTCCAAACAAACAAGTTATGCTATCAGATAATTTAAAATGAAGGTGAGCCAGTATTTCCTTGTGGTAGCATTTATTATTTGTTTAACTAAAGGTCAGGCAAAATAATAAAAAATATGTTGTCTCAGTCACTACAAAGGCATATTTCAGGGCTGGAAATTTGCTCAGTTTTAGAAGAAATAAATTCATGTCAACAGCCAGGGCATTTTGCCAAGCCATTCTTTCACTGCTCCCACCTTTCTCTGAGTTGAAGGCTGTTGGCCAAACCCTCTTGCCCCATGACTCTAATGTGCAGACTCTTCATTTTCCAGGCACCTTGACACAGATGGTCCCTCTGTTTTTGACACCTCTCAGACTTTTTTCTGTGGCCACTGATTGTAGGAACCAGTCTCTTTAAACCAACTCACTATTCATTTCCCAAAAGATCTGTGGTAAGTGAGACAGAAGACTGAAGCTTGGACTTAACCAACCTTGCAGACCTTCCTCCCAGCACCTCTCTCTTATGAAGAGCTCTTGACCGTACTGATCTCCAACCAGCCTGTCCCTTCTCTCTCCAAAGCCAGGATCGTCAAATCTGTAGCAGCCCCTTTGGCTCTCATTTTAGTTTTGAGAAGTCTTAGCTTTGCTACTCTATTGAGAGCTAAGAAAACCTGTATTTCTCCACTAAGAACTCCCTCTGCTCCCTTTTTATTCAGGACATTTTGTCCCGTAGTGCCTTAACTTTGCCACTGTGTCATGGTCTAATTACTTCCCTTCTGAGAACTTAATTTCATTTATCTCCTTGGAGTCAGACAGGATCATATCAAATATGTAAACTCAGCTGTGCATGACAGTCATACGAACAACTGCTATGTCCCTTGGTCTACATGCAATTCTCACTGTATCAAAAGACATCCCACTTAGGAAAGGGAACGTGCATTTATTAAAGTCACCATTTATTGCCATTACAGAGGCTGCAATGTTTTACTCTGCAAACTAAAGTTATTGCTAGCTGAAGAAAGCCACAGTTCACTCAGATAAAACTGAAATATTTTTGGATGAAGATTAAATAACCATCCCAGAATAGTTTGAATGAAGAAGCCTTTGACTGAATTCTAATGGAAGGAAATTATTTAAATGAGTGTTTTCTGAAATTTAAACAGGTTTCTGGTGGTGAACTGTACTGATCCATACAGTGCAGTACAGCTAAAAAGTCTTTCTTCCCTATCTCTGTTCTTTATATCCCTGTGCTCTTTGCTGAGTACCTGTCTGGCTTGGTATCTCAAGTGTTGGTACATGTGCCCCATTCCTGGACACATTGCCGTGACATGTCGTGGCTGCAGTCAGTGATAATATTACAGGTTTTGCTGAAATGTGGAACAATCAGATGACAGGCACTTTTGATGAAATCTTTATTCTCTCTCTGTTACTAATATGGACTGCAGAGATCTTGAATGTTGGGATGTTTTATAACAGGTTGCTTTTTCCAGGCAAGTTGCTTTCCTCTCTGAGTGTGAGGAAGAGGGTTTTATAATACACAAAATGCATAACAGAAATGTCAGGAAAGGTTCATACAAATAAAAGGGAAACAATCTCAACCTAGAGAACTAGAAGGAAATTTAATTTAGTAATGTAACTGATTTTTTATTAAATAATTTCAGACATTTTTTAAGTGAAGGTATAAAGAGCATTTGGGGAATTCTTAGAGACAATAAATAATATAGAGCCATCAACTCCAATACGCTGTATGGGAGATCTTCTAACTCTGCTAGTCAACACATGGAAAAAAAAATAAGCTAAAATTGAAGCTGCTGTCATTATTATCCTGCATAGAGGAGAGCAGAGAACATGCCGCCCAGGGCCCATAACTTCCCCAGAATTGCTGCCGGTGGCATGGTAAAGGTAGGGGATGGCAACCTCTGAAGAACATGCAGAAGTGTTCAACAAATGCCAACTTGTCTAGTGATCTGTCACTAAAAATGAATTGGATTAATTTCCTTTTCACTCTGCAGAAATCAAAGCAGCCTATTTCAAAATAAATATGTCATCTTCGAGGCCAAACAAATTTTGCAAGCCATGACCAGGGGCAGAAGAGAGGATCAAATGTTGGGCATCATAATGAAAGTTGACTGCAATCTTAATTACTAAGAGATTTTGGCTTGTCTTCATTGTGCATTCCTCAAGATACAGCTTTTTGATGACAGCATGTTCTGGATCCCCCTCTGTACCCCATGTGTGGTTGTTAAGAGTCTATTACAAACCTTCCTGCAGAGATGGGCTCCTCTGGCTATAGTGTCTTCTGTTTTTACCACAGAAGAGCCCTTCTCAGTCCCCAGCTGATGTTACAAGCACTCATGTGTTAAAATATGCATAGGAAAAAGCAAATAATAAAAGCAAAAAAACATAAAGCAGAGACAAACTGATGAGAAAAAGACCTTTTTTTTACCATTTGGACAGACTCTGATCCCTAAGATAACAATCTTTCCTAGGAAATATCACACCCAAGATCTTACTAAATCTGGGGCAAGGGAAGCAGCATGCCAAGTATAAAGACAAGTCACGACAACTTCAAGACCTTTTTTCACTCCGGTGCCAGTTTGACATGTGTCCCACCCTGTACAATTATTTGCTGTTGCTTCTTCCAATGTGAGATCACCTTTAAAACAGGAATTAGAGGATGTGTTTGTTTAGAGGAATGCAAATGACTGCTTTGCTTCGGGGCCTGCTTAGCATGTCAAGTTAGCCTGGAACCACACCTGGCTACCAGAATAAAATTATCAGTGAAAAATAAACAGTCTGTGTACAGTTTCATACAGAATGTAACGCCTCCTTCCAACAGGGCTCATGCATCATTTAGTGCTTAACACATTCCCCAGAAGAGGGAAATATCTCAGACAAGCTTCAGCGCTTAACCATTTGAGGGCAGGCATCCTACTACAATGATATCTTGAGCAAGGTGGGACCATTTCCAGTTCCCAGAAAGGAAACAAAAAAACTTGATCACCACCTTGACTCCTGGTGAGCATATCTGCCTTGCCCATCGCTGACCAAAGAGTTCACAAAGAAACTGGGCTCACCGCCTAGTTTCATTCTCACCGTGGGCTGATCAAACATCTGTGTGCTGCATTACACCACAATATCTCAGCCTGTGCTGGTCCTCTGCTCTGTAGGGCATCCAAGAACAGGTTTTGGTACTAATCTAAAAAACTCATACACTAAACTAAGCTTATGCTATCCCAAGGAGCATCCACCTTTTTACTAGACTCGGTTATTTCAGCAATGGCTGTCAGACACAACAGGTTTAACAGGTCCAAGGGGACAGGAGAAAAGATATCTCAGTGGCTGACTGAAAGCTCTGGAAGAGCTTCCTGAAGGAGAGCAGGAGGGGACATAGTATGTGTCTTGACAAAGTTATGTTTTATTTTTCTACAGAAATTTCATTAAAGGATTTTAGTCCAGAAATAGCCCTGAAACACCACCACAATCCAAATGATGACTTCTACCAATACCCATGTCCTTGCCACCATCAAATCTGGTGAAAGACCTTCTTCATGAAAGACCTTCTTCATGAAAGACCTTCTTCATGAACGCTTTTTCCACAGACCTTAGGAAAATGCTTCCACCTCTCCACAGGTAGAGAAGGATTTAATTGTACTTCATTTTTTTCCAGTGTTGCAAACACAATGCCAAAATACCATGGTGAGAGACAGCTATGAACCATGATGGTTAAAGACATTCCTTTGGGGCTAAGAGATGCACACATAAATGGGTCTATAATATGGTCCATACCACAATGCATGTCACATCAATGACAGCTTGTGTGTGGCCTTTCTGCTCATAGCAGACAAGTCAGTTGTGTGAAGAACCCCATTAACTCCAACCAAAGGGAACAGCAAAAATATTGGAGTTCTCTGTGGGACAACAATGCTCTACACATCCATCCCTACCAAAATAATTTGGCTTAGAGCAGGGTTACCAGCCAGAGCCTGGACAAGAAGGTGTTAAGGTATCTGGTGGGGAGTGACAGCACTGAAATGGCTTAGCCTTTCCTAAGTCTGAAATACCACACACAAATTACAGAAATCACGGTGTTGTCTACCCGGTGGAGTATGTCTCCTCAGGGCGTTCTTTTCAAGCAGACCGCACCATGGTAAAGGTCAGCATCGTTTACACACAAATCTATTTTGTAATACATGGTGCACACTGTGCTCTGTACAAGACAACTTACACACAAAACTAGCTTTCTCAGATTGACACAAAACCTCGTGGGCATCTCACTGCAGAACAAGGAGGAACAGAAGGTGTTGGTTCGAGCAGCAGATTGCCATGCCCACATCATGCACATCAGGTAAGAAAGACCTGGGTTAGCCCATGGTACAAGGACCTGAACCCCCATTCCTCTGCAGCCCTGAGTGCTTGTTGATCCCTGTTTGATTTTTTTTTGACTCAGGCAATAAACACTGCAAAGGTTCAAGCCCTTGTCCATGCATTTTCAAATCATTTTCCAGCCACGACTACAGCCAGCATCTGGCCTTAAGCCTCAACCGTAGGGACGCACCTCTGATGCATTTGGAAACCACTTCCTCGAGTGCAAGAATGATCTGGCACATAATTTCACTTGGCTTTTTATAGCTTTTAGAACTTACCTGTAAAATTCCACTATCTATAAAATACTGAAGGCAAAATTCAAACAAGATGCAAGCTTGCAAGGGGGTTCACAGTTCCCAGTTTGCATTCCCAGCATTTCACAACACTTTCAGGTTTTTTTAATATTCTAAGTGAGGAACACAAAAAATGCAGAAGAAATTAACTCTTTTGGAACCTCTTTCAGCATCAAAGTTGGTGAAATTTTTCCTTGAATCTTTTTGTCTTGCTGCCATAACTCCTCCCTCCCCACATTCTCCTGGATTACTCAATCATAAAAGCATCCATGCAGCCATGTGTCATTTTTAAATATATTTTCTACTTACAGTAATGTGCATGTGTTATACCTCCTAGGGAACAGTGGATTACTACAAGTGTAATGATCCCAAGCGAGGAGCATTTTTGCTGTGCTATAGGACAAATAAGTTCTATTGGCAGAGCTATGGCAAAGTTTCTGGTCCTGCCATACCAGATGCTATGCAGCTTCTTTGATCAGCAGCATAATTCCTCAACATTATAAAAAATAAAGAGGAGAAAGCACGGGGAAAATTGTTTACAAAACAGCAAGACCAATGGCTCACAATGCTCTGCTTTATTTTTAATCCAAGGAAAAGCACAGCACTGCAAAGCAGTTTTTAATTAACTGCTTTCTTCCAGCAATACTTTTGGCTCTGTATAACAGTGCCAAGTACTGATATTTATATCTCAGCAATGGTTATGATTTTGCTTCAGAAATGGTATTTCAGTGGGGCTCTGCCACCACCCAATGAACCCTGGGGCACGTGTGGCTACAGGAGAAGGTTCAGGGAAAAGATGCTCTTTTAGGACCCTCAAATGAAAAGTTTAGGCTGGAATAGGCTTAGAAAAATCCTGTTTTCTGTGATTGTTCCTCCATGTTGGAGTATGAAAACCATGGCCAGAACCAAGAACAAAAACACAGACACCAAGAATCTCAGTGACACCAACATCCCTTAACACAGCCTTCTGCCTCAGAAGCACAGGAATGGGCAAGGACTGGCTGAGATTCCTGTGAGGCTGATTAAAGATGGTGTGAGCTCAAGTACATACTGGGGTGGGGGGGAAGTTAATATACAGGGATTTCCTGAAAACTGTATTGATACTAACTCCTCCACAACTGTACCGCTACTTGGAGGCATACAGCCTGGCTCCTCTGTATTAGTTTTAACCTGCCACAGTTAATTTCTGCTTCCTCCTGTGTTTATTGTTTGTCTGTTGTGTTGGTTTTTTTTTTCCAATTTCTTTTCATTCATGCTTCAGAGGGGTAGTTTCCACCCTGGGGAGTGCAGATCCCTGGGGATCTGTGGGCTTCACAGGGTCTGTAAAGGAAAACCAAGGAAGTAAATCTGTTTTCTGTGAGTTTTAAATTAAATTGCTGCACAGGAGCTGGCCCTGCAACTGGAAAAAAAATTAAAGTACCTGCCTATTAAACTGGCTGAAAACCATTATCGTAACGCCATTTCCAGCATAAGCTCTTGGGCTTATGCTTTTTCACTTTCCTAAAAACAGGAAACAAATTGCCCACAGCAATTGCCCACAGCTGATTCTTCCACCAAAACCCCTCCTTTTGCCCCATTTCCAGATATTTCATGTCCTTGGCTATAGGTCCTTCCCACATCTTGCCCTCACAGCTTCAGTGTGCTCCTAAAATCAGCTCTTCCTACCTCTCAGTTAACCAAACTTCATAAAGGCACTTATTTAATATATGAAGATAAAATTTGGGTTATTACTAGGGTTATTACCAAATCAAGCACTCTTTTCAGGATTACCCCACTCTGAAAATGCTTTTTATTCTTCTCCCATCACTCTCCCAGTAAATTACTATGTGCCATGACAACATTTCTAGCTGCAGAGTACACATGAGGAAGGACCAAAATATTCTCCAAGTGCCAAAGGTTGTCTGTAAAGAAGAACCCTGCTCAATTCTGCTGAGTAAAAACGGACAAATTACACAAAACAAGTACCTATATAAGCAGAAAATTAAATAAACACCAGACTTCTTAATATATTGAGAAACACACCCACAAGTAAGTAAACTGAAGTTAAACCCAGACAAACTCCCAGACAAATGGGAATAGTCGATTTTTCTTTTTCTGAAGGAGTATAGGGGATGCTTTTGCAGTTCTATTGAATAAGCAAGAGACTCCTATGAAGCCTGGCTACCTTTCTAACCACTATGAGTCAGTCAAATCCAGTTATCAAGATCTACATAGTATCTAGAGATGAAATAACACAGCCCAGTTACGCAGAAAGTCAGACCCAGTGAGTGACTTTCTTTTTCCAGAACTAAACACAGAGTTTAAAAAGAGGGCTTGCCTAAACCCAAAGTCTCATCCAAAATGAGCCCAAACTTCTAGACAGTTCAGGTCCTGTTTTTTTCTTGAAAAAGGTGAACGGCTTTTTTTACAAGAGAGTCTTAAAGAGGTTTCCAAAATGGTGAAAAACTAAGACCAGCAGCAGACTGAGTCGAGTGTTCCCTCTCACACCAGACACGTCTCTCTCAAAAGGATGGGAGAGACACAACGGAGGGCAGGCTGGCCACCTCGTGCTGAAGATACCCTCTTTACCTTGCCCACTGAAGATAAACTGCTCTGCTGGGTGAAAACAACTTAACACGTGGAGGCTTCTGAGGTGCGCATGGCCACATCCTGACTAAAGCAGCTGTGTGTTGTTAACTAAGCCAAACTTGCTACCATTATTTTTCAGTTTACCCTTACGTGCCACAATCCAAACTGTTGTGACATGTAAATTGAATTAAAAATGCAATCTACACAAAAGAGAGTGTAAACCCTGTACTTTGAGATGCTTGGGGGTATGCATTATTTCTAACCTGCTGCCTTCAGGGAAGGAGCCAGGGCTGATGTCGAAAGGGATCGGTGCTAACGAAGGCAGGCCCAGCAGCTGGGTCCTGGGAGATAGGAATGACATTATCTTCGTTTGTAGTCCAAGACAGCAATGGACTGGAAGGACAGTGATGGACTACATATGACCAGCCCCCAAGAGCAGAAAGAGGTCATCTCCCACATGGATGCTGTAGGCATAATTGTGACATAGGAAATTTTATAGCTGACTGTACCAAAACTCATGAGGTCTCCTAATGTCCCCCCAGTTCCCTGGACAGGGAATTTCACTGGGATCCAGATCCTTCTCCTGTGCAGATGCCTTTAAAAATGGCACTCAGGTCTACCTGAGACATCAATGTGACAGACTTGACACAGGATCAGGTCTCTAAAGCTGATAAGACTTCCCTGTGTGTAAATTGATGCAAAGCACAACCCTCTACACTCATTGACATACCCTTTCTGTTATTTACTAAATCCTCTGGAAATCACCCTGCTAATATGTTTACCTATATCAGCTACTGTAGGAGCATATACAGCACTAAAATAAAACAAATCCAATTATGTTAAAATAAAGTGGTATAGGGGTTCTTAGCTTGAACAATTATTTAACACTCAACTACGGTGAAATACAAACAATGAAAAAATTGCCAGAAATACTGACATCAATCTTCCATTTCATGAGCAATTCAGAGTGACTCCAAATATAGTTGGTCCTATTAAGAAAACAGCTCTCGGGTAAGAGTGCAAACTATGTCATCATAAAAAAGAAAATCAGAAACATGTGTTTCTAATGAGAGAAGGAATTTTAAACAAAGTCAGAAATTCAGGGCACTAATGGTAAATCAGAACCAAGATGGGATAAAATTTCTGTGTGCCAACCCCATCTTTTTGGAGTGAAGTTTGGTGGTGAATTCTGTGCCTGGTCCTTCAATTTCTAGAACTCCAACTTAATGCCAGCAGCAAGACCTAGGAGGAGAAAACCCTGCTTTGTAAGATACAGACCATGTTCCCCATCCCCTCACAGAAGCAGCCTTTTGGGTTGCCTTGTTCCAGCTCTACAGCTACATGGAGGGAGGAGAGGGGACAGGGCCAGTCCCTGGCAGATTCCCCTCTGCACAGTGAATTCTGGCCTCAGCCATGGCAGCCTACATCAGAAATAACACTGTAAAACACCCACTGTTCCCACCCATATGCAGAGACGGTGGAGAGCTATCCTTACGGGAAAGCCAGGATCCTCTGTTGGCTTAGCCATGCCTGAGTTACTAGGGCATGAAGATGGAGTAACCACCTTTGGAATAGTAAAGCCACAAATATGGGCTGTGGCCTTTTTTTTTCCCCTCTGATACAGCAATTCAAGAGGCACTGGAAACTGGGAAAGGAGGCTATGCAGCTCATCTGCTATGTATAAAGCCCTGAGTCCACACTGCATGATGGCACAGGTCATGGGCAACCTCAGCTTAGGCTTTCTTTCCACTTTTGCTTTGGTCTGGGATTCTCAAGGGAGCCTCGAAGCGTCATGTGACCAAGTTCAACGACTTTGAATTTTCCTATTGACCAGAATAGCATTAGATCATATTACCCATGTCTATTTGTTAACAACGAGCGCTCATTACCCATGCTGATGCCACATGGTTTGGATGCGTGTTTTGTACACCATAAATGGCAAGGACAATGTCTTCAAGACATAAACACTGCGGGACATGCAGCAGCTCCACTCAATGGCAATTTTCTCATGTGCCCAAAAAACACAGAAGGAAAAGTTTCAGGCTTCACCAAAGTTTTCAGCTGCCCTCCCACCAACCGGCTTGTAGTAAATATAAAAGCAGACAGCCATCGCTATTACATTTTATCTTTAGAAAGGGAAGAACTGGTGTTTCTATATATAAATGCCAATAAAAGCTACATCTTTGTGGATCGTGCCATATCCACATATTTGTTGTGACTCACATAAGAGAGCATTTTAAAAAGAATGAAAAAGCACTTTCTTCTTTGTTTTCAGTTAGAAAACCCCTATTATCCTTTTCAAGAGCAAAGTGGTGAACAGCCCCTGTTTTCTGTTCTAATCACCAAGTTTACAGCCGACACAGGAGTGACTTTGCCTTGGAGAGATGCTTCTTGACAAAATGTATTATGCCGAATACTGATGCTGCATGAGGACCCTTCTGCTTTTGGTGGAGGGGAATAAAAAGTCTTAAACACCTGAAAAACAGTCCCGCACTGATGTGCATTCTTCAAACAAGTATTTTGGCATGAGTTAACTATTGTGTTCGGTGCCTGGTCCACCAATATCTGAATCCATTCCAGTTGCCTGCAGGGAATGGCTGCTGAGCTGAAGCCATAAGGATATATATGTGTAAGTCCAAAAAGGTCCCAGTTTAATCCCTGGTGTGTCAGTCAAGACAGGAGATATCACAAAGGTATGAAGATATTTGAAGCAGGCTGCTACTCTATTTGGTAGGAACCAAAGAGATTATATATAGAAATTTTGGACTAATCTCAGAAGGAGTCTGCGCTGGTGTGCAAAAACATACCTGGCACACTTCACTGCTATGCATTTTTCAGTTGGTTTGGGTTCGGTATGGAGCTATAA
This sequence comes from Phalacrocorax carbo, assembly GCF_963921805.1. Classification (NCBI taxonomy): domain Eukaryota; kingdom Metazoa; phylum Chordata; class Aves; order Suliformes; family Phalacrocoracidae; genus Phalacrocorax; species Phalacrocorax carbo. Next base: position 7,615,294 of record NC_087513.1, on the reverse strand, counting down.
TATATACTAATATATAGTAATGCTTCCTACTAATATACCTTCTCAAAGTTATTGAACAAATTTTCATGAAAAATAAATCAGTTCTGCTATTTATATTTTTAAATGCCTTCCAAAAAGGGTGTATTGTCTCTAAGACAGCTTGAATTCACCTATGGCTACTCTCAGGGGAAAAAAATTTAACGGGGAAGTAAAGGAGGCAATAACATCCCTGTTTAATGTAATGCTCCATAATTTTAATTTGATAAAATATCTGGCAAAGTAAAAGCTAGCTGCCACACATCCTTAGGGAAGTGATTTCATAGTCCACTTACTAATACAAATTGTCAGTATTAAAACTAAACCAGAGGTTTCTGCACTTGCAAAGGTTTAAGACCTGGGCAATATAGCAGGATGTCTCTGATAGCCAGAGACATAGAAACATGGATGTAATTAAGGAAAATATCAAGCTTTACTCTGAAACTGATTTCATTAATAGGTTTAAAGTCCTACAGTTTCAGAAGCACAAATCCCTAATATGACCACTCTTTAATTCAGAATAAAACCAGTCTATTCTGATTAAGCCAATGCCTTATGAATATAAGGCACAATTAAAAAATTAGAATGTCTTTTTTTTTTTTAAACAAATGTTTAATTTGGGAAAAAATTGTCAGTGCAATTTCCTTGGTCAAACTGAGGGCTAGGGCAGCCTGCAGACTAAATGAGTGTCTTGTATTTCTTTCTTTATTAAAAGACAAAGTCCATACCTACAGACTTTTTTTTTTACTTCAAAACTCCTACTGAGCACAAAGTGTTGTATGAGTAAGAATTGTAAGAGTGAATCAATATGTATTACAGATGACAACTGCAGACTTAGTTGGCCAAACACCAATTAATTTATGCGGCTGTCAATTCAAGATATATTGGATAAATTCCAAACACAGAGGTTTGCATGTCCTCCCATGCAAAGACTAACCCACCTTAGCTTCTGTGAGCTCCATAAGCCCAAACCAAATGCATGTGCTTGCAAATTAGGTAACTCTTAGCTTTAAACATGTGGATATAACAAAGACAGACCTTATGCATCCAGATATAAAGCGGAGTCATTTATCAAACTGTTAGATCTTGTTAAAGAGTCTTTACACATCGTAACAAGACTTTCCTTATAGGTAGCAGACAACAGTGCATATAATCAGATACTTGTACCACTGAGACACCATCGTAACCATCTTCCTGAGTAATAAATACTGGAAAATAGGGTACATATTCCTATTCTTCATCTAGGAGCTCTGAGAAGACCCCAGCTTTGTTTTTCCAGCTATGCACAGGATGGGTCCACATAAAACACACATGCAGCACAGAAGCAGACTCCAGCTAAGGCTGAAAAACCCATTTGGCTAATCTGAAAGCATCTTACAGCAACTGTTTCAGAAAGCAGCTGGTTCTTCCATAACACATTGAATTATTTTCCAAGCTGGAGCTCTGAGCAACGATATACTTTCATCCCCTCTGACCTGCACCCTCCTCCCAGCATGCATGTGCCATTTGTTGAGTTGACTCAGGGTATGGAGTGACCTTGAAGAACAGTTATGCAAGGGAGATTTGGTAAACCATTGCCCCCAGAAGAGAGGAGAGTGCTTTGTCACCCGGCAATTACAGCAAAATGACTTATCACACTATAACCTACTTCAAGGAACAGAACCACCTGCGTACACACAGCACGAAGGCAGGCTGAAACACAGAAATGCCACACGCCATCTCTAAAGCTATTACTGAGCACACTGCATGTAAATGAACCCGTATAAGACCAGGGAAGATACAAGGGATTTTGTCTGTGTTTACTATTTCAGAGGGGATTTTTCTCTTTCATAGCATGTATTTTAAGGTTTTTAAGATGCCTTGATCTGCTTCCCCTCCTTCTGCTTACATCTAACCTAGCATGACACACGTTCCAGGCAGTCCTGGCTGCAAAGTCTTCCCCTGCAAACTTTCCAGCATCTCAGTGATCAAAAATGGTGTCAGCTTTGTTTCAGGTTTCACATTTTTTCACTCACACAAATTCTTTGCAGCAAAATGAGTTGCTTAACAAGAAGTCAACTACTAGTGCCAAGGCAGAGCTGTTCCGTACCGTACCCACATATATATAGGGTCAGATTCACTTTCGCCAGAAACCCGAGAAGGGCAATTCATCCAGTCTGCATCTCCTTGATTCAGCAGATGAGCTCATGGTCTAAAGATGATGTCAGCCTCCAGGCATGCCCAACTGTCCCCCTACCCTGTAGCATTTTGTAGATCCTGGCTCCTTTCCATGCCTAACCTGCCTCCATCGCAGGGACGTGTGACTGCCCAGCAGTAGGGGTGGCTCCAAGGGCAGACACGAGGCACCCACGTCAGTCGAGCAGATGCATGGGGCAATGATGAAGTCTATCCATGCAAGGTGCCAACAACTATATTCTCAGAGGGGCCCTACTCTTCCTCCATTGACATCGACATCATTAATAGTACCACTGGGTATTGCCCCTAACCCGTAGCTGCACGCCTGGACACTCTGAGCCATCCTTGGGGCCCCTCAGGGGAGCCAGCTTTTGGGATGTCCTGGATTTGCATTTGGCAGAGCTTTGAGCACGGCCACGCAGGGAGGGCAGAGTCAACCTTCTGTCACCCTGGTGCAACTGCAATGACATGAGCAAGCCAGGTTTTAACAACTAAATCTACATAAAAGCTTTCTCTGAAAGTGATTACTTAATATAACAACCAGCTGTCTCTTCAGTTCTTGCTGAGGCAGCCTATGTCCTCACCATTATTCACAGAGGGGAAAAAAAGGGAAAAAAAAAGCAGCAGGCCTGTTTTGTCTGTAGGGTAAGCAAAGCTTCAGAGAAATAATGTTACCTGACAGACAGAGACACCAAGAGCTTTTTTTTATTTTTTCCATTCCTAACCATCCCATTCATTTCTTTACAGGAAAAAGAACTCTTACTGCTGGGGCATAAAGAGGTAATTAGTCATTAACCCCTTAAACTCCCATCCCACAACTTTTTGTACATCAGCTACACAATCTAATTACGGTCACTTTTATGTTAGCACTTATCAACACAGGATCTGAGTGTCAGATCTGAGTGTCTCCTTTTCAGTTCAGCTGGCCCTGTACTCCAGCTGTGTGACCTTGCACAGGAAAATAATTACCACAGGAGAGCATGGGCGGGCACCAGCAGAGCCTCCGGACTGGGGAGCATTGGACCATCCAGACCTGCGAGGGCTGTATTTTTTGACCCAGAGGCAGCTGTGGCTTGAATAGACAGGTCTGTCCCACAAAGTCACTCAGGAATGTTCATCTGAATTAATTAAATGCCTGAATTTATGTTAGGGCACATTAAACTTTTGCACGGCCAATTTTATTCAGAATTAATGTAGCCTTTGATTCCAAGTTAAATTGTACAGAAGCATTTAATAAAAGGTAACTAATAGGTTTCAAAACTAAATTTGGATTAATCTTTGTAGAGGCTATTGGGTTAGCCCTGGAGGGATGAGCCCTTACAGAGGCAAGACTCGGGGGCAGAGAGGTTTTAGGGGAAGTTTGTCAATGTGCTACTGAAAAGGAGCAAAAAGGTACCACTTTTTAAATTACCCTTTTAGTCTTCATGAAAATCCTGAGAAGGGGTGGATTTTCCATATCTGTTATCAAGGGTGTCCTCTTTAATGTCAGGAATGGCGCTGCCAACTGGGGTGGAGCAAGGGACCCCTTTGGCCATCATCTGATTTATGGGAGAGCAGGAACATCCACACTTTCGCCCACTTTAGGAAAACTTCTCATTGCTGTTTTTTGTTTAGTTTTGAGATGGGGACAGCCCTGACTTCCCAGCCTTTGCAGGAGGATGCCTCCCTGCCTCCTTCCCAGCTCCTTATTATAACAGCAGCTCCTGGCTGTAGGTGCAGGCATATAAGGAGAGAGGCAGCGCCTGGGCATGAATCACTGCCTGAACACCCAGTCCCCCCATCTTCCGAGGAAACAGGAATGGAAAGTACCAGCAGAATTTTAGCTGACATGCTAGAAACAGTTCGATCATGCTGGATGTTTGACAGCAAAAAATGGCTTCAGTCTGCAATCAGGCATGGTTCTGATTTGTAATAAGGAATTTAACGGTGCCTCTCCCAGAGGATTTGGGAGAGTAAAGAGGAGGGGATGAGAGTAAGAGGTACCTAAAGAGTTTAGAAATGATTTTTAAAATCCTTGATCAGCAGAAACTAGCTAAAGCAGAGTATGATTTGCCAGCTAAACAGTATTTGCTTAACAGGACACTAATTTGTATACATTACTGCTATTAAGCAATCAATACACCTGGGTGCAGGGCTACACACAGTTTATTGTTCTTCCCCTTGCTTTGCTCTGACTCAGCACTGCATCTGTATGATCGTGCAAGTATTTCCCAGGCAGCTAGAAAGTTTCTTGTGATAAATAGTGGTGTAACAAAAAAAAAAAAACCACAACAACAAAACAGGCATATTTTTAACTCTCTGACTCTTGCAATGTTGTTTTTTCTTCTATTTAACTAGAACCCCAGACTGGTGCTTCTCTGCAGTCCAACTCTTCACACCACCTACTGCTGTCAGGAACCCATCTAACAAGACAATTCATCTTTCAGCATGTTCACACCTGCACAATTACCATAAGTGGAAGAATGTATTCTACAGCAACAATGGAAAGGATGGCATTTACCTTTCTGCTCAAAACCAGAAAACAGTTGCTTTCAGAGCAGGTTATGAAACTCCCAACATCCCAGGTCACGAAACGTTTGTGTCACACAAAGGTGACCATGTGCTGTTGGTCCCCACAGCCAGTTAGTTTAACAGAGCTGTGATAGTGCTATCCTAGAGAACGAGTTTTCCTCAAACAGATTCTAAACCATAGCACGTTTTCCACTGCAAAAGAAATAAATTTTAAAACCTAAAAATGATGCAGCCCAGCTTCACACCTGATTTTGTGGTGAGATGTAATATTTTGCCCTGTGCCCAGCTACATGCAGCCAGCACACAATTAGAAGCAGCAGCAATCCTTGCGCACCAGCACATCATCTGGGCACTAATTGAAAATGTTAAGAAACCCCCCCTCCTGATGCAGTACCAAACACAGGTGCCTAGTGGGACTTTCACCCTGCTCTGAAGCATCTCTTTAGGCCTGAGTTCAGCAAGGTGAGCTCAACCTACTCACTGAGTTCACTGGAACAAATCACCATCTAAAATTAGGTGCATGCTTAAATGCTTTGTTGGGCTCAGGCTCCTGGATTAACTGCATGCAGACTTAGTCTCTCCCGGCACTGCACTCGACAGCAAGCTCCTTCCCACTCCGTCCCCACCCATCCGACTCTTCGGGGAATGTTGCCATGGATTTCCATGGGACACAAAAGAGTCCATATTGGAAGAACCCGTTTAAGGTTGCTAGGCGTAAATATTGACTTAACGGCTCTTCCGCCTTTTTTCTTTTTTAAGAACAGATTTGTTGGCCATGGCTGGAAAAATAAAATGCTGGAGTATGCATGATTCACTCTGGCACTCACACAAACATGCAGATCAGTTGGCTGGCAGCTCGCTCCTCTGTTAGCAGAACATCGCTTCTAAAATGTGTCATTTTGTTTCAGCAGCAAGAGTGTCCAAACCCACAGACAGAGAGATAAAATCTCCTACCTTCCATGTACTTCACATGGGGACCACTGACCTTCCTCAGCACAGACATTTGATTAACACTTCAAATAGCTTTTCAGTTGAGACACACAGACGGGCTATCAGGACGCTGCAACTGTTTCACACTAAACATCCAGCCCAGAAACCTCCCTTCTTGGACCCACCCTCCTGGGCCTGCTGACATGAGAAAGGACTGCAAAATGAACTGCAGGTAAAACTTTTTATTTGGAAGTCTTTTGAATAAAGGATGTTTTACAGACAATAAATATTGAGACAGAAGATACTTAAGGTCACATGGAAGTCAGCAGCAAAAGTTAGAGGGAACCCAAAGGTTTTGGTCATTGGATTCATGCTCTCACCACCAGGTTCTGCTTCCTATAGTACTCCATGCACAGACTTTTAATCCTGAATTTAAAAAAGGTTATTTAAAATACAACTTCAACACACAACATCATCCAAACCCTTTTCCATAATGATTCTGCCAGATCTTGATGATCTGGCAGGACTGGCAGGGGCACAAACCTCCTCCAGGGCAGACCGAGTGTACAAGGTATAAGTGATACTTGCGTGTACCAGTCCTAGACACAGCCAGCACAACCTCTGAGTGTCCCTAAAAACCTGCTCGCCACACAGAAGGGCATAAGCAGCTCACCTGAGAGCTGGCAGGGGTTATATTCAGGATTCCCCAGCAGACCCGCATTTGACATACAACCAGGGAACTCAAGAATTGCATTTCACAACATTTGGCAGATGTCTGCCAGAAAGCAAGTACCTCATCAGGATGAAGACAAAAATCTAATGAGTGAATATAGGAGGAGAAAGTCCAGCACCAGACAAGATATCATTCTCTAGAGGATCACAAGGACTTTGCCTGCATTTTAGCTAGGCAGGATGTCCTTTGGGGCTTTTACCCCATTGGAGGTTAAGCACCCCCCCAAAGGCATAACACAAAACCAGAAAGGGAGACCAGGATCAACACACAAGCATATTTATATTTGCTTTGCATCCATCCTCTGTAGCTCTACACCTTCCTCTCAGGGAACAGGGACCAATTCCTCCTGCCAGGCACCCTCTGTGCATATCCCCTTCAGGAGCAGTGGTTCGCTGTGGCACGTTAAGGCCGCGGCACTTCAGGCAGCTCAGGACTCTGGCATCCTACCCACTAATTAGACAATACACACACTAGCCATCCCCACTCAGTATTAAGCTACCAGAAACAAAAGAAGGACACTTATATAGCTTTGGAGCTTAGCAACAGCTGCTTAGGAGCTACTCCACCTCTCTCATCTATTTTTACTGACAGCTTTTGAAGCAGAGAATTCATTGAACAGAGAAACAGGTTGATATCCCCTCTGCTGGTTTTGGCTGGGACAGAAGTATTTTTCCTCACAGTAGCTAGTACAGGGCTGTGTTTTGGATTTGTGCTGGAAACAGTGTTGATAACAGGGATGTTTCAGTGACTGCTGAGCAGGGCTTACACAGAGCCAAGGCCTTTCCTGCCCCTCACCCCACCCCACCAGCGAGCGGCTGGGGGTGCACAAGGAGCTGGGAGGGGACACAGCCGGGACAGCTGACCCCAACTGACCCAAGGGATGTCCCACACCATATGGCATCAGGCTCAGCATATAGAGCTGGGGGAAGAAGGAAGGGGGGGACGTTCAGAGTGACGGCATTTGTCTTCCCAAGTAACCGTTACGCGCGATGGAGCCCTGCTTTCCTGGAGATGGCTGAGCACCCGCCTGCCCATGGGAAGGAGCGAATGTATTCCTTGTTTTGCTTTGCTTGTGTGCACGGCTTTTGCTTTACCTGTTAAACTGTCTTTATCTCAACCCATGAATTTTCTCACTTTTAGTCTTCTGATCTTCTCCCTCATCCCACCGAGGGGGAGTGAGTGAGCAGCTGTGTGGGGCTTAGTTGCCAGCTATGGCATCCCCTCTCCTCAACTGTAGGCAGGTCCAGTTTATTATTTTCTAAGTGTTTCCTTGGTGGCACATACAAATTCAATACTGTGTGTGCTAGCAAAGATGTCTATTTTCAGAATAAATACAATGACATGCAAAGTTTGTATTAGCAACAGCTAAGTAGAAGACATCAGGAAATAAAAAAGGAAAAAAATCTCACTTAAGGTTCTAATGTGCATAGGACAAGAGACCAAATAGATCTAATTGTATGACATTAAGGAATTTTCCACCCACTCGCTCTCCTGCCCTTGCAGCTGGAATAGCACAGCCTGGGTGCTGCCTACTGGTTTCTCAGGAAATTGTCTGCAGAGAACAGACACGTTTCACAACACAGAAGCAATAAATAACCTCAATGACTTCTCTGTTTGACTAGCCTAGGGTCAAGGCTGATGCATGGCAATGCTTGCTGCATGCCAATACTGCCACTCTTATACCCATACATGAGTATCAGGGGACAGACCCATATAAAGGAAGGCTGTTTCAAGCTGCCAGTTATTGGCTGTTATTACCTGGTTATGGGGATGGCAACAGTTGAGCTTTGTGACAGATTCTCAGTAACACTACGCAGCAACATGCTGTGTTTATCACCAGGTTTACATTGTACTGACCTAATATGGGTCCAGCAACAGGAAGGCAACTGCAACATATGTTTGTAGCTGTTTGGAGCCCCACTGATGCCGCTCCAGTCAAAAGGAGCCTCTCTGCCTACTGAGATGGCTGAGTTTGCTCTTGAACCTGCTCCTTTGACTTAGGCTGTCTGAGCATTCAGTTCAGAAGTACCTAACTAGTTTTAAAGATTTAGGATCAGTTTTGTCACATGGTGCCCAGATGATCAGCCATCAGCTCCTACATGACCAAGAGCTGGGGTAAGAAGTCCCACTAGGAACAGCAGTGCAACAGGAATCAGAGTGCCCCCATCTGATGTAGACTACTATATAATTGTACTACCTCTAATTCAATGAGTAGAGAAGGCACTGTTAGAAGTTTAAAAGAAGTTACATAGACTAATCCTAAAGTGACCAATCTCTTTCCATTTCCTAGAAAGAAAGTCAAGGGTGATGAGCTCAAATGGAAATGTTTCCAGTCAGGTAAGACGAAGCCCACCGTCAGGCATGAGATGAGGAAGGATCAAGGCTCTAATGACTGCAATGAATCCATAGCAGTTGTGAGCTGACTTTTTCTTATCCATGATTCCAGCCACAGTCAGGAAAAATACACACCATGGACATGGACAACCCTGATAAAATAGAAGTTGCTCTGCAAAGTCACTTCCAGAAGTGGCAGAGTGGTACAGGTTACTACCATCTCCTATAACAATCCATATCATGCCATAGTTTTAGAGCAATTAGGATCCAGCCTGTTTTAAGCACTTGGAAACAATAACCCTGGTCCTGCTCTCCTCAAAGCCAGTGACCCAACTGCTCACATTATTAGTGGATAAGGTCTTTTTAAGTCATCATAGGCTTTACTCCAGCTTAACTCCACTCCTTTCCCAACCTGCAGTCACCTGGCTGCATTAATACAAAAGTAAACCAGAGCATTTCTCAAAATTATTTCAGCATCATTTAAACTCAGGTGATCTCGTCTGCCTGTGATGGGCTGAACAACCTGTCAGTCACTGTTCCTTCTCCTTAAAAGCAGGAGTCTAACTGAAGCAAAGAAGTAGAAATGAAGGTTTGATACTTACTTTCTCAGGACTGCAATTTCATTCTCTATGCTGCTTTCCTTTCCCTTCAGTGCCTTCTTGGGAATGCATTTGACTGCAAAAAGTTTCCCGCTCGCTCTCTCTTCAGCCAAAACAACTTCAGAGAATGCACCCCTAAAAGAAGAATAGAAAAACCCCAGTTTTAAGTGGTATATTTTCTGTGGCAGCTGTTAAGTGAAACACAGCCATCAGATCTAGTTCTTCTAGTGTCTTTTGATAGCTGCTCTTGTTAATCACAGCAATGGCATTATGAGCATCTTTCTTTGCCTTTGCAAACATATGCAGACATTCATATTCGCACAATATATTAGAGGCTCACCAAATACAACAATTTTAATAAAGAATCATAGTCCAGCAGAGGTATAAGCAAAGCTTGAAGATCAGAAAATACCATTGCCACACACAGGGGCATGGACTGTTGTCCGGCTGCTGACTTGATAGATGATGTACTTTTCCGCTTCCTGAAGTTTTACAATGTTTAATCCACATAGCAGCACAAAGTCCCTTGGGCTAAACGATGCACCAGTGCCAAAAATGCTCCCGATTCCTCAGTGACCACAAGAGGTCAGGGCCTCCGCTTTGGTCCGCCTTGGCAGCCCAGAGCATCTCCTCACCATCGGCTCAACCCTGACTCAGACAGGGAAGCAGTGTCAGAATTGCTCTATGTACACGGAGTTATTCCACAACACAAACTGCTATGTGTGTAATCGCTAAAGCCAAAGAATCGGATTAAATCACAACTCCAAACATCGACCTTAATAGCAGCCTCCCTATGGTTACCCCAGAGAGGATTAACACAAATAAAGAAAATTCATTGCAGCAGCCAGTCACTAATTACCAAGAGTGGGCAGTGCCACTCCTTCATTAGGTTATTCCGTAACAGTGTATTATTTCTTGCATTCTCATCACTTCCTCCAAAGCATCTGTACCTTACTGGGGAGAAGGCAGGAAAATGTTACAGTCAGTGCTATATGCACAACTTTCTTGTTCTCACACAGTTTTGTGAGCATTTGATCATCATTCAGACACTGCTGGTCTGGATGGACCTTTGCTCTGGCACATGGGCCACTCATAGTCCAGTGCTCAGCACTGGTTTAGCAGCGAGGTACCGACCAAGACAGAACATTGGCCTGAGGAGGAACAGCAAATCTTTGCTCGTATTCACCAAAACCTCCTGAAGCACCCGCTTTGTCCAACAGATGTCAAAGACAAGGACTTGTCTAACCAGATCACAGCTGAAGGATTCACCAGCTGAAGGATCATATTTTATTTATACAAAATAAGACAGAACACTTTCCTTCATTCCCCCACCCCCTACACCCTCTCCAATAGATTATTCTGCTCTTCTACATAGCTCTCTATGAAAAGAGCTCGGCAGCAGGCTGAGCAAACCCAACCGTGTTCCAGCCCACTCTTAAAACTTTAATGTTTGATCACAGCCTCATTTGGCTACCATCAACTTTTGCTGACTTTCATTCCCCAGAATTGCTGCTTATCTAGATGTTGGCACATAAACAGAAGCCTTTCCGTTCCTGGCCAGGTTCTTCCTTTTCAAGTCATGCACTTCGATGACACAACCAAGTGGCTGTGACCTCACCAACGGTTCCCAAGTTGCAAAACGACCAAATGAATTGTTAAGCCAGTGAATAAGTGGATAAGCGAAAGGAAGAGGCTACTGCTTTGGAAAGAAAGTGCCTGTTTATCCAGAAAGGCTTTTTGTAGCCAGCAGTGATAGGGAAACAGTGACAGGAAGTTTAGGAACGGATTAAAAGAGACTTTTGCAAACTGTTACAGCGGATGTTTGACAGCCTGTCTACATGTGGTAGTGACCCTCTGAAGCAATAATGTTTTGCCTCAATTTGGACAGTGGTCCGGACTCTGACCACATTTACACCACTCTAAGTGCGGGAACGATTCACTGTTTTATGCTTTTTTTATAATCTACCGTGTCATGTCAGAGCACCAAGGGTTGCTGTTTAGAATCCACACAATTGGTCCTAATGGCTTGTGCAATAAAGAAATCAAGCCATGCAAAGTGTTTTTAAAGATGTATTCTTTGCTTTCCTATTATCAACAGTCCTAGTCATTTGATTCACCAAATGGGGTTTTCACCCTGACCCTCATGCTTGGGACAGCCAGACCAGAACTGCAATAAAATCCTTTTACTGGAAAGCCCTAAGACCTCTCAGTGCTTATCAGCTTTGGTTGCAGACCAGGGTGCTCAGAAACTCACAGGACTGCTCCCAGCTATATTTCATGAACCCCTTAAGTCCCATCTGCTTAAGCTTTCAACACTGCACTTGGCTCCAGCTGTCTCGAGCAAGCTTTTTGTCTTCAGTTAACTGCTGGTAGAAGCAGCATATTCATACCAGTCGTTTACTGATCACACAACTCTCCCAGTGTTTATGATACTATAAAAACACAGAGAGCTCCCATCCCAGTCTGGTTTTCATTGCTGTTCTCAGACAACAAAATGAAGGAAATCCCTTTATATCTCTCTACGCAATAAAGCCAGCTTTGGGAAACGCCTCTATTTCAGCTGGCTTCACCATTTTGCTGGATTTCTTTCTCCACTTACTAGGACAGCCATGGGGTCCAACGGTTGGAAACAGCCTCTGTGAATTTAAACAATTTTTTTTTTCAGGAGCTCCAAGATACTCATAAAAACCAATTCCATATCTCCTTAACAACCTTTCTCATTAAAGCATGAAACGAGCTGAACCTCAGCTAAAGTGTTCACTCACATGTCAACCCTTGGCACTGATAGGGTGGTTTTTTACAGCAAGTTTTATATGAGGCCAAGGCATTAAATTGCTGGCGCTTGGAAGAGCCCCTGGGCCATAAGGTAGGGAGTGCTGGGGTGGTTCTGCCGGCAAGGCAGGAGGGATTTCCGAGGCAGTCTGTGCTATCCTGTGCACTATATTTGCTCCTCTGTTCACAGAGCCGTGGAAGGGGGGAAGCAACAAGGCAACAGTCAAAAGAAAGATAAGTGAAGTGCTGGAGGGTAAGAGAAAGGAGGAAGCAGATACAGATAGGGATCAAAGAGGTAAACACAGACTAAGAAGAACGAATGGTATAGGACAAGAAGAAAGAAACGGTAGCAGGGAGCATCAACAAGGAAAAGGCAGCAAAGACACTCCTGGAGCCTGCTGGAGTCAGGGAAGAGTCAGAAATAATAGCGTATAGATGGGCAAGCAATTATCATAATTTCAAATACACAGCTGAATTCATCCACCCTTAACGATCTAGTCCAGCCCCCATTAAACCCCTCTTGACTCATGCATGAATAGATAAACACCAGCGAGACAGTCAGAAAGACAAGGCTGCTCGTTTCCTTGCTAACAGCAATATATCCTAAAGCAAATTCTCCGCCTTCTCAGAAAAGTTCCGCAGAACTACTGACCTGGCAGGCTTGCTAAAGAAGATTTTCCCCCCAAAGAATTAAGGTGCCCTTTAAAATCAAGACATTAATGAAGGAAGCAATTTATTTCTAAGAGTTTATTATGATCCTTTATTGAGGATTAAAGATTAATTGCATACAAAGTTCTACAAAGACGCTTGGTTTTGGAAAATGCTGCCTTTTACACCATGAAAGTGACAGGACTTTTTGTCAAAAGGATGTGGCTTCCATTAAGCATCACCAAGCAGTGCTGCACAATAAACAGGAAAAACATGATACAGGAGATGTTGGACAACCGGAATGCTACATGTCTGCAGCTCAGACAGGGCTCTGGATTAAAACCCCACCTCTTCTAGGAGGTACCGCATGGTCTCTATAATGACATGATGTTCCCAAGACCTGCCATTTACAACCAATATGCCAGTATCTCCCCGGTAATAGCACCAAGCCAGAAAGATATTTGGAAACCTCTTGGTCAACCTTGTATTTTGAATTATGAGTTTTTATCTGTAATTTCATGCATGGAAAAACACAATTTCTGTGAAGGACACAAGCAAACAGGGATATTTTTTATTCTGTGTAATACTGAGGAAGGTGTCTGCTCTCTGAAAATATCTGGGGGAGTTTTTTTCTCCTACTCCCAGAAAATATGGTCCAAAAATTATTTTTACACCCTGATACAGATTTAAAAAAAATAGGGAGAAGAGGTTAATTGATTAAAAGTTATTAATTTAAAGGTCTCTGCAATGGTTGGGATGTCCCATTCCCTTCATCTGGGAAATAGGTAATTGCAACCTTTCCAATGTACCTGGGGACCCAGCCTTTACCTTGTTGAAGAGGGGCTTCAGACCCTTTCGAGGGCTTTCCTTATCCTGCATGGAGATTATAGCAAACAAACAAAAAAAAGAACATCAGAGTTTTGAGGAAGTAAGGGCAGCAGTGGAAATGGGTAAACAAGGAACTTCTACAAAATTAAACCACTTAGATGCTGAAATATGTGTGTGGCAAGCGAACCTATTTTTGAAAGTTTTGGCCATGTTATCATTTACCCTAGAGGATAGACTCTTTTCAAACTTCTAATTAAGGCATGGAATAATTTTATGATCTACATCATTTTTATACGAACTAGGAACAACCTAAGTGAAAAAAAGAGACTTTAAATGACTTGACGTGTCACATTGAGATAATGTCAAATTCTAGAAGGTCGTTGAGACGTTCTGACTCCTCACCACTTTGCACACATCTGGACCATGCAGCATCCTATGGGATGTCAATCTTTTATAGTTTTAGTTCGTTTATATTATTTCTCATCCAGTTTTTTTCTTTAATTTAGATTTAAAGATTAGGATTTCAAGATTATCATAGCAATACAAATGACATTCATACCCAGACTGGATTTTCTATTAGAAAAGAACGGCTGCAAGGCTAGGCTGTCCTGCAGATGAAAGCAAAATAAAGGCCAAATAACTTTTTCCTTCATCTGTTTGAACTATAATTTCATATGAACACTTAGTTTCTGAAATACAATAAACAACATATACTGTGACAGCAAATCTGTTCTCATTCATCAAAAAAAAAAATTTGCTGATACAAAAATACTGACAAAATTAAAACAAAGTGTTGGTGGAGGGATAAAACTTAATTTTTTCCATTTGCAGACACCTCCATGTCGAGCAGTTTTCCACTGCATTAGCAGGTGCTCTGTCATACTAAATCAACAGACATAGTCAGGAAACAGATTTCACATCTTCGGGCTGTGTATAGCTAATGATCTTAATTATGACACAGTGGGCTTTCTGTGTGTACTTTGCCCCAGCCAAACCATGGAAAAAAATAGTGAACACTCATGGTTTGAAAAATACACCAGGTCACCAAAGATCACCGAGATGGGAGACCAACCGAGTCAACGTAGGACCGACCAAATCGAAGAAGGTAATTTCTGTAGCATGGCTTCAGCAGCTACACACAAATTCTGCTCCTTGACTCCCCAAAGAAAGGTGACTTTGAACTGTGCTGCAAACAGAGGCAAGTATGTCTGAAAAAAAATCTTCTCTGGCATTTTCACAGCTTTCCCCATGAGCCTCAAGGAGTTAACCTTGGGATGAGCTCAGTCTCTGTGTAACCAGCAGATTCTGGTCCTGCAGACTATTTTTCTACTGAGCCATTTTTCTGCACAAGGCATGTTCTACTTTTTTTTATTAAATCTTCTACTCAGTCATTTCTGTACACACATCCTCCGTCTCCCAAATTCCAGGCGCATGCCAACATAAGCCCAAACTAAGGCTGGAAATAAAGTTTCTCATTCCAAAGTCGTGTTCATGAATGTCCTGACATCTGTGTGAAAATTAATTTACAATGCAGTTTCAATAGCTCAATGATGTTTGAATGCACAGTTAACAAAACCAAAGTGTGGAGGGTGTTTTTACCTAGCCAACAGCAAAGGAGGAGGCTTTCAGGACTGTGTTACATGTGTTACAGAAGTCTAAATCCCCTACACATTCCCAAGAGCTGAATATAAATTTACATGGAAAGAAACACACTTCCTAATCTGGTTGCAGCCATCTATTCTTTAGAGGACAAATGCTTTTTCTAGCTATTTTCATTCATCAAACACACAGTCCCAACCCTGCAGCCCCTTCTATGGCAATACTTCCTCCGCCTGGGCAAGAGCTGAACAACCAGGATCGCTGTATTAACACCGGTATTTTTAGCCTCACTACTTATTTAACTTCCACTAAGCCACTCAGCCGCACTGAAAATGCTGTTTTCTACTTTGGGGCCTGGTGAGTGTCTGCTGTAACACCACACATGGTCCTGCCCTGGGCTGTGTCTGACCCTGGTTCCCCTCCCCAGGGCTGATCCTGATCCCTACCCGCAGTGATGTCCCCCATCCCCATGATGGGGGGGATGTCTGGGGCTGGGGTCTTGCTGATATCCAGGGCTGGGGCTGTTATTACACATTAGACATGATGAAATTCCAGTTGTGCTAAAATGCTGTTGCTATGGTCTGATGGACACCCAAACAACAAATGGCAAGGGGCAAAAATACTCTCTGCTATCTGTTACTGTAGCAAGGACATCCTTTCTGGACCACTGACATTCTCTGTAGGCTGAGCCATTGCCCCATGCCAATACCCTCAGCATTTTGTCTGAGTTAGAAGGTCTGTTAAGACCACTGGGGTCTTCTGATGAGCAGCTGCTGCCCCACAGTGAGAGAGACGCCCAGGAATCACAGCGCATCCCTAGCTCCAGATTTTGTCTCTCCAACCACCTTGCTGCTCCACCTCTAACACAGTTCCCTTCAGGGAGAGGAACCACACCAATACACAAATCTCTGCTGGGACTTACAGCCACAACCATAACAGAGACACCCAATGATATTATACTCCAGGTGGAGCTTCTTCTTTCCCCTTCTTATAAACGAGTTTGTTTTTCTCCCACCATTACAGGGCAACTCACTGTGATAGAAGAAGAAGCAGAAAGCTTTCATCTTGCATAGTCACCAAGAGTGTTTGGGTTTGCTTGAATTTAACTTCCATTTTTTGGGGTACTATTATCTACAATTAGAACAACAGCTTCGTGTTTTGACAGTTTTTGTCACCAGAGTCAGCTGCAACAATTTTAGTGTCAGTTTTAGGCTTATCGTTTCTTCTGCTTTAGCTACTCAATATTTTATACTCTCAGGGGGGGAAAATAAAAGCCACATCCAAACCAAAAAAACCCCACCAAAATCCCTAAAATTAAGATTGAAAAGCCATGTCAGCTACTTAAAGAAAAGCTATTTAGAGGAGACAGATTTCTATGAAACCAAAGCCCACCCATTTAAAGTTGCACATTATAAAGTGTGAAATTATGACAATATAGTCAATGTGGTTTCCTTCACACCCCTGCCTCTTACCCTGGAGCATCTTCACCAGAACACAACCACCTCCTTAATGGGCAACAATCATTTTCACCCCAGGAAAAATTGCTGGAAACCATTTAAACCATTCTGTAGTTGAAAGTTGTTCTTTACTCTAGCATGAATTTCAGGTTCACAGTGGGGCATGGCACACATCCCCAGCACTCTGTGTCACTGACAGACTCCCTTCCCTTCCTTCAAACATGAAGTGTGAGGCATCAGCAAAGGCGCCGCACTGCTCCCTTGCATCCCGAGCACTTCTCCCTGCCCACCACTGCCAACAAGCCAGCTCAGCTCCCACTTTGGAGCTCCACCAAGTTCAAGACCTGTGTTGCAATGCAGGCAGGAGAGCAGAGCGCCTCTGGGATGGCTTCCAGCCATGCGGACAGGAAATCCTGTAGTGCTTGGGGCACTCCAACTCATACACCAGTGGGGTGAAGGCACCAAAGCACATGGCCAGGGAGACTCCCAGGCAAAAAAAAGCCATTATGTGCAGAACAGAGCAAGGGATATGTGCTTCAGTGCCATAAAAGTTAGGCTCAAAGATTAATAAACCACATAAAGCCCAGAAATTAAGCCAACAGAAAAGTTTCTGCAGAATCTCTTCCTTTCTGAGATGAACTAATTTATTTTAGCTGCCTGGTGTATGCTAATTTAATAGGATGCTATGCAGTCTGTTCTGAGACAGTGATACATGGATGCTAAAAAGGGAAACTGGCCCAGCACAGATCCCCAGTCATGTTTGTTATTACAGTCCTCTTCTTTCCTGAACTGTTTGCTCCTTTCTGATTAATCCTGACCCCTATTAGAAAGGGAAGTATTGTCTTTAAAGGCCTATTACATTCACATTACATCCTCCATGGCAATCACAGTAAAGCTATCCAGAATCAAAAGCAAAACATACAGCTTTCTGTATTGAGCTCTTCCTTCCATTATACACTTCACAAATGGGCTGTTAGAGTAGTTTATTTTCTCCACCGATGATCACTTTCTTTCCAAAGTGAATATTTAAGTACCTTTTTTTCTACTTAGATCTTATAAGACAAAAGGAGCTCATTGTCTCCCAGGTTTTATCTGATGGCAGCATTCTCACAAGGAAATAACCTTTCATTTTCTAATAATGCCCTCAAACCTTTCTTGAGGGATAAGTGATCTCCATATTTTTTTTCAAAGCGTTTCCCTGTTCTGACACTGATATATGCAGGGTCTATTACAACATATCTGATTTCTGGAGACCTTATCTGGCTACATAAAGCAGATTACACCAATTTTAAAATGTGGGTTTCTTCTTCTTCCTCCACATGGAAACAAGAAATTATCTGGCACACCATGGCACTTTCCGAGGGGCTGGCTCAATTAAGTATAACTGGATGACATTGCATCTTCTAAAGCAAAGCAAAGATAGTACAGACACTACAGTGCCTAGAGTATATCTCTTCTAAAGAGAAGGTCTTTAGTTAAGATGAAACTAGCAACTGCCTAAAGATCAAATAACTTTGCAGTTGGCTCTAAACCATGGGAAACTCCCATTTAGCCAGGAGTTTTGCCTCAAGGTGTCTGGACCTTCACAAATCCAAATTACAAAAGCTTGCACCGCACCTCATTCCTTCGGGTGGCATTTATCTATCTACACAACAAAACCCAAGTACAATTCTGGTGGTCTTCCTCAGTGATCATAAGCAAATTATTGTATTACTTGACCTGTGACTTTCAAACACCAACCCAATACACCATACGGTTTCATGAACTGTATGTCCCGTTTTGCAGATGAGGGACCCAGAGAACAGGAACCACATGGACTAATTCTTCTTGCTTAACTTTAGTTATTTATAACGAAGGAACTTTACATAATCCAAAAGTGCACACTCCTTTTGTACTCAACAGAGAAGCATCTCCAACAGATTATTACATCCCATCCGAAAATATATAGAGGACAGCACACTATGACCCTGTAGAAATCCTTAAGCCTGTCAACCAAAAATCCCCTGCTCCATTTGCTGCCTGACTCTGGCCAAAGAGACCATCTGAGACACCCAGACATTAGCACCAAGATGCCCATCAGGGAGTCGCAATTAAGCAGATGGCTTCCAGCCTTAGGATCTGGTCTTACTTCAAGAGAAAGCAGAGTCTGACCACCCAGAATGAAACTCCTCTGACCATGTCTACATGGATGTTGTTGACATCTAAGCTATTCCCCCATGTCTCCTGGTACAGGCAAGAGATGGCCAATACAGCAGTGCCATCACCTTGTGCTGGGGTAACCATCTAACGCTGGTCAGAAGAATCACACCCTAAACACATCTCTTGATCTTCACTGAGAGCAAAGAGAGTGTAGGGGGAGAGATGAAGATGTCCACAGTGTGGAAGCTTTGAAGGCTGAGGCAGAAAAATGTCCTCCCCAACTCATAGGACCTGAGTATGCAGTATAACCACATATTCAAAACAAAAGCAGGATTTGGACTTGTAAGCCTTCTACACCTGTGATCACAGCCTGGTTCCTGACTATTCTAAGGACAAATTTAGATTAGTTAATCAGACCGTGAAACCAAGGCACATCTCATAGGATCTACCTTTTCTAGTTTAATTCTTTAGACCCAATCTACAGCCCCCAGTCAGGAAGCAGTCCCCATGAATGTGATGAGCAGACACCGAAAGAGGAGGCCACAGGGTTCAGAGCTGTCACAGCACAGCTGAACAACTCCCATTGTGTAAAAGCCCTTCTGTGCCACTGTGAAGCTCTAATTGGCTTGTTCTCATCCTGTTGTTACCCACCCAGCCAGTCCTGCATATCTGTTTTAGATATTTGGACTAAAAATGATGTGTATTTTATATCCTCGCCCACCCCAAGTCATAGCTTAGAATTTTTAAAAAAAAAAAGAGAGAGGCACAATTCAGTACAATGGAATACAAATTTTTTCATAGCTCAGAACTGAGCTCTGACAGGAAAAGCCACTGCAGGATAATATCCAGAGCTCCATCTGCATCCCTACTTCCAATGGCCATACCTTAAAACACTAGAAGAGTGTTTGCTTTCCTGCTCCCCAGCCTCTTGACTCATGTAACCACATGTGGCCTCATGTCTGAGGTACATTAAGAAATCTTAGCAAACTGGTTTGCCTAGTAACCAGCAAGCCTGAAAATAAACATTTTGGCAAAGATTATTCCAGGATAATTGTATACAAAAGTTACCAGGCACTTTTGAAACTCACTGATACTTCTGCTAAAAGAACTGCCATACACTCGCCATGTATGCGAGCCTCGGTCCTGTTCTCACTCAAACCTCAGTGCAAAAACAGCCCTCCTTTCAGCTTCAGTTGATGAGGAGTCTCTCCATGGCTCCCTGTTTAAGGCGGTGTGTTGAGACTACTGAGGTTGCTCACAAAATGGGCGCAACACCAGCACAACATTCTTCCCTTGAACGTATTGTCATGAGCCTCAACACTGCTCTGAAGGAACATGTTTGATGTCATGGAGTTATACTGGGATTAGCCAAAGGGAAATTCCCCAGGAGATGTAAGGAACCAGAAGCTGCACCAGCTTCCATCCAAACCAAGCCCAGCCTAAGCACTGATCCAGATTAAGCAGGGAGCACATGGGTCCTAGCAACAGCGGTCCTCTGGGTTCATCCCATGCTTTTAACAGCAGAGAAGGTCAGTGAGACATGCAGCAATCCTATCCCCTGAGGATGGGAACCACCCCCGCCTTCTGCTGCCTTGCCAATGCAATGGTAGAAGACAGCGTCAGAAGGGAAGGAGTCCCTCCAGCA
The DNA here is from genome assembly GCF_963921805.1 of Phalacrocorax carbo. NCBI lineage: Eukaryota > Metazoa > Chordata > Aves > Suliformes > Phalacrocoracidae > Phalacrocorax > Phalacrocorax carbo. Next base: position 7,594,909 of record NC_087513.1, on the reverse strand, counting down.
TGGCAACCTGCACCAAAGCAGCTGAGCCCATTAGCAAATCACAGCAGACAAAAGGTGCTGGTATTTCCCACATTTTGTCTAAAGGAGGACAGACCTCCCCACCCAAAGGGTTGAGGCTGGTCTGTGGAAGCCATCAGTCATTGAGATGGTCTGTGGAAGCCATCAGCAGTGAGACAGACATTGTCATCTCTGTCATAGCGTCCATAAACTACTTCAGATTTCTGGTTTAATAGCAACCAGTTTAGTCTTCCTAGAAAAAAAAAAATCACTCATCTATTTACCAGTCCTGCTGGTAAAGAGTTGAAGACTGAAGACCTCCAGATCTGCCTAGGCAAGCTGCTGCTACTGAGCTTCACCTGGCTCACCAGAACCATGACAGACTACAACTGCCTGCGGCTTCAGCACACCATGCAAACACGTGCCAGTGCTGGGCTACTTGTGCCACAGTCTTCACCTCCCATTCTCCATCGAGCAACAGCACAGGAAGAATTATCTCAGTGCTGCAGCCAGCTCACAAACACCAACCAAAGACAACTGCTGCATAGGGATGACCTTCTGTGTTGGAAAACTTCAGCAGAAACAATCTGACAGCAACATTGTTTCCCTTTATCTGAAATGTAATCATAGCACATTATAGTCTCATAATACAATGACAAGTTTCCTAGGAGATGACTGCCACGTGCCGTACCTATTTTTAAAAATGAAATTTCTCAGAACCCATTTCCATCTCAGGTTGACATGCTACACACACATCGACAAGCGCCACCACCGTGCTTCTCAGCCATCGTGCTGGTCCAGATAACCCAGCCCAGAACTTGGATGGCAGGTCTGAGCAACACCATAACACGCCTGAATAGCTGGATGAGGGTGGGGAGAGGGGGACGCAGCTCTTCAAACCTGACAGTAATAATTTCTGTGTTTCTTTGGAAGCTGTTGCATAGTTTCAAACATGAATAAAAAGGAAGCAGCATATTATCATCCCAGGTGAAATGCACCCCAGAGGATTAAAGTTTGCATGAGAGCACTGGCAAAGTGATGAAGAACAGGCAGGACTCTCTCTCCCAGTGCACTGTAAAGGTTATCTGTGAGCCAATTCCCAAAAATACTTCACGTAGCAGGCCACTGGCGGTGAGTTGAGGTGCTAAGATGAGCTTGGTCCATCTGGTAGAAGCTGCCACAAGTTGCGTGTGGTACAGAAGTGCTGTGGTCTGTACATCAGCCTACAGGAGGGATGGGCTGCAGAGTATTCAAAACAGGTTAAAAGTTGATTAAAGAAAAAAGCTAGAAAGATTCCAGAAATTTGGCCTCCTGGGGAGCCTCTGTTTATTGTCATTGAAAGGGCTTGGAGGGCAGGAAGGGTTGGACATTTAATGCTGACAGCAAGTGCACAAGTTGATCCCTGGGGTCATTAGGAATAGATCAAAATGGGACAGTGTGTCTCCCCACCATGATCAGGTGGGGATGTTCACTATGAATAAATAAGCTCTGAGTCCTTTAAAACAGGACAAGTCAAAAGGATGTATGTGAAACTGTTGGAATAGCAGAAAAAGCATAATACTTCCCTGGAGAAACCACTTTTGGTTTCTGCTATGAGTAAGAGCCTAATTTGATTAGAAAGTTCATGCTCTCTTTGAAACAAAGCCATTAAAATATTTCAATTGCTAAGTGAATGGGAACTCATTGGAAGTCAATGGAGGCTTGAGGTTTCTCTAAATGTAAACTCACATGGCTTGCTCATGTAAAATATCCTTTTAACCTGGCTAAAGGAAGACATGAAGAAGGCAAAAAAATGCTCAACAGGGTTAAGCAACAGAGTGTCTCCAGTCCAGGGTCCTTTCTTTAGTAATAACCATTATCAGTTATTTAAAGAAAAAGTGTAAGATATGGAGCTCATGCAGCATAAGACTTCCCCTTACCCCATTTATATCCCTAACCTCCAACTGACAGTGATCCAGAAAAGGGATCGCTATTCAGGTGAAAGTTGCATTGACCCATCATGTTGTAGCTACCTATCCTCTACTAATCCATAGAAATAATTTTCTACAACCCATTTACACTTCAGTTTTCACAGTCTCCTGTAGAATTGAGCTCCACTGAGTACAAATTATATGAGAAAGCAGTTCTTGTTTGTTCATTTTACATTTGCTGTTTAATATTTTCTTTCCATAACTCTCTATTAAAACACATTTTAAATATATTAAGTAACCAACTTCTTTCCCATGTCACATAATGGATTTTAATGACAAATATACCAAAAGGTTTTTAAATCAGGACTAGAAAGTGCTGCTAGAAACAATCAGCAAAAGGAGCGTGCAGAACTGGATTCCCCTTTGCATGGCAAGGAACTCTCAACCTATAGTAGGATTTACACGAGACAAAACCAAAATTCTTATGAAAGGAGGTATATCCTCCTACGTTGTGCTAATTCCTTAGTGTCATGTTTAATTTTGAAAGAACAACTATAAAAATGAGGAAATTTGTTAAAAAAGAAGTAAGAAGGACCTAGGAGACAGAACCAGGAGAGTTAAAGCTTGCAGGAGGCCTTAGGACTGTTTAAAAACATCAACACCTGAAACTCAGAACAAATATATACCCCACGTAAAGAAACTCAAGAAACAGAAAAGTCTGGCAGACCAAGCAGTTGGGCAACAGAAACTACGAGAAGTAAGACAAAATCAGAAGTTGTGTGTCCAAACAAGGAAACAAAATGGATTTTAACTTCTAATGGGTAAAATATAAAAAATTCAAAAGGCAGGAAAAAGCATCTGAAGAACAAGTTACACCAGGCAGAAAATTCAGTAAAGACTATTTTGCACATATCAGAAGCCAGAATTGTGCCAGATTGCTGATGGACCAGGAAGCAGTCAAGTAGAGAAGAAGCATGAATAAACCCACATGGCTGTAGCAAAAAAAATACTTTTTTTGGCATTTGTGCTCACTGCAGAGAGGTTTGGGGAGGTTCCTACACTGGACACACAACTTTCTTTACAAGGCTGGTAGAAGGGGTTATAGACTGAACTGACCCAACAATTCTAGGGGAACTTAGGTGTGAAACTACTGGAGATCTACACATGGGCTAAAGTCTCTCCCTTAAAGCTTTGGGGGTACCCAAAAATTGGAAGACAGCCTACAAGATGCTGTTTTTAAAAAGGGATTCAAAGGAACAATTCAGGAATTACAGGGAACTCCAGATTAGTAAATATGGCATCAGCAGGTCAGTAAATCTGTAATGAAGAACATCCCTCTGGCAAAAGATAGAATTATTGAACACCTGGAAGAATACGATAGATTAAGAAAAAGCTAATATGTCTTTTGAGAAGGGAAGCCAGGCCTCATAAATGTACTGCAGTACTCTGGAGGGGTCAAGGTGTATGAAGATTAGGAGATCCCATTGATGTAGTTTACTTAGATGTCAATGGGATGCCTCAACGCAGGATCTCTGAGCACCTGAGCTGTTAGGGGATAGGAGAGAAGCTTCTTACATGGATAAAGAACTGGTTAAAAGACAGAAGACAGCAAGGAGTAAATGGTAAATCCATTTAATATCCAATGTTAGGGATTACTAAGAAAGCAGTTTGCTACACCCTGAATGCTTCGCGCTGTTGAGATCCTCCTCCTTGCCTGCAGGATACGGCAGAAGCAGGGAAGGCGACAGGGATGATTCAAAAGTATGAAACAGCCCTATTATGAGGAATTACTGAATGCTCTTCAGCCTGGAAGGGACAAATGAGGGGGACAGAATAAAGCTCAGAGTGGAGCAGGGCAGGTGATCACTGTCCCTTCCAACACAAGGATGAGGTGACAGACATGAAGGTAGCAAGGACCCACTTCAAAACAAACTTCATCCATCTTCTTTCCATAGGACAGGATAGGAGTGGATATTAACAAGGATTCAGACAAAACTGGGGAAATACTGGTGATTAAATCCATCCCATACCACTAAAGACACCATTTGTGTCTCAGAAAATGCCTGCACACATCTCACTGATTGCTAGGGAAGTACTGACAGTATTATAATAATTATATTATTGTTAAACACTGACCTATACTTTTCTCCCCAAATATCTCGCATTGACTGCAGGGATGGGGCACTGGATGAGCTGCGTTTTTGGTCTGACCCAGTGCAGCAGTTCTTACAGTCTATTAATGTAGTAGAGTCAGCAGGAGCTGACAGCAGCTCATGGGAAAAAATGGGCATGCAAAACACATGGAGGAGCAAGCCCATGGCCGAGATAAATGGCAATTTCTTTAAGGTTAACCCATGGCGAAAAGCAAGGAAAAGTGCATGTAAAATACTGCCTAATTCCAACAAGAGCATTTTCACCTAAGTAACCCAGTCAGGACATCTAGTAGTAAAGTCAACCTCTGACTTCAGAGTAATTAAACCAGCAGAGAATTATCATGAGATGTCCAGGGTATGCACAGCTTTGAAAGGTGCACCACATACCTGTGGAGGAATCAGCCTTTGTGATCTTGGACTGCTCTCTCTGGCATAAATATAACCCCTGTCTTCCTTTATTCTTGCTTTAAGTGAATTGTCTGATGGGCCTTTTATTGCTACTGCAGATAACAATTGTCTCTTCCTTGAGGGATGAGAAGGTAGCTACCACTAATTAAACTCAAGATCACATCCCAAGACTTACTTATAACTTCTTAAATAGCAAACAACTATTTTCCTCTGCACCCCTTCAGCTAGAATAGCCCAACCCCTCAAAATTTCTCATGCATTTTATCTCACAACATCCTTATGGGATCAGGCTGTGCCGTCACATGTATGAAATCTGTGGAAACTAAGGCAAGGAGGGCATAAAGCAGAGAAACCCCAAGTCCAACACCCATTACCAAATGGGAAGAGCATCTTCACGTGCTGTCAGATCACACTGCAGACACAGCCTGTTTTCACCCAAGACCTTTTGCTTTAGCTCTCCCCTCCTCCTGTATCACAGACTGCTGTCCCCACAGGCATTTCGTCCATGGTAAGGGCTAGAGCTTAGTTCTTCCCTGGAAAATAGATTTGCTAAAAAGCTGGCATCTTTCCCTGCCATCTTGCCAAAAAATTCTAAAATTTCCTGTGTTTCTTGCTTTCTACACCACATGCTACTAAATCTGAGTAAACCAGCAGCATCGTCAACCCAGCAAGTCCGACCGTTAAGTAAACTTGTTTATTGGACCCCCATGTTTCATAGTGAATCCATTTTCCTAACTTTAGCAGTGTAAATACATTTTGGTTGAGCTTCCATCAGAGTCTTTACAAGGAAGCAAATCTTTTCTCTTTATTGACAAAAGCTTCAGAGTAGCATTTATTATACACAAATGTTAGCAGGTGTTCATATTTAACTTGTTTTTGTGGATTTTTTTAAGCCTGAGATGCATATAGTGATTGAGAATTACTGTTTATTCATTTCTGTGTAATAGGAGAAGCAGCATTTCATCTGTCTCATCCATATTTAATAGCTCCAGGCACAACAACCATGAAAGGTCTATTTTTCTTCCACTAGGGAAAATGTTATTATTATTACTACTACCATGACTACATCTATATTCTGAAATTATTCATACCCAGCTTTCTATATTATTTCTATGTTATCTGTGGGCCAGGTCCTTTCCTGGTACTTACCCGAGTTACTGTGCTGATGGAGCTATAGTGATTTGTGGTATGCTGAGTCACATCAGCAAAGGACAGAGTCAATTCAAAGCTTCTTGGCGATATAAGCCAGATTGAATTTTGCTGACTTGAGAAGGGGCAGGGACCCCTGGAAAGCTACCCATTTGTTGCTCCTGCTGTTACCAGGAAGGTGGTTTAGGGAGGTATCTCCTGCATTTTGGAGGTCCACTTCTGTCCCCCAGGACCAGTTCTACCATGTCCATTTTCATGCTTCCAGTCTTGGCACACGGGGGGGAAATGGTGGGGCTGGGGGCAGTCTCCAGCTTCTGCTTCACTGCTCCATATGCCACCTATGCCTAGACCAGACCCCTACTCCCAAGATGGCATGTAAATGTGAAGGATGGCACCTAATTTCTCCCCAGTATAGCAGGGCAGCTGAAGGTCTGCTCTGACAGCTCAAGCAAGGCATAGGCTGTGTATCACCCTGTCAATCCCAACCCCAAAATGGGATGCAACCCCAATAAACTAGAACATCACTGAGTAAATCACAACAGCCTGAACTAATAAATGATCCAGAGTGTTATTCATCTAGTTAAGCAAAAAACACAGGAGATAGATACAATCGTGCAAGCGGTTTTTTCTGTTCTCAGCTATAAAGGAGGACATCAGTGAGCTCCAAGGAAATCTCTTCTTCCTCACCCAAGCCAGGACAGCCTCCAGCATACCTAACAAATGTGCAGTGACAACTCCAACTGGAGAAGCAGTTAAGATGTGGAGTTTTCCGGGTATTTGTTCCTGGGAAAAAAAGTTCCCTGATAGCATGCCATTAAAATGTTAATCATAAAACTGCTGAGGGCCACTTCCCCCAGGAGGTCACTTGTTCAAATGCAGCCAGGGTCAGCAGTCCCTGGCACATTACCATGAGGCAGTGTTTACCCAACGAGAAACAAATTTGATAGATTCAACTCAGTCACACGCGGCAAAACCCACAAGCACGGACTCAGGCCAGTCGCTTGTAACAGCGGCGGTGCCAGGGAGCTGCAAAGACCTGGGTGGTTTCACACGGGAGGTTTGTCTGCCCCGGGGCAGGGCTGATGAGCACTGGCAGCACAAGGGAGAGACCTGGAGCAGTCACCAGCAGGAAGCCTTATGCCTCCAGAGTTGCCTGTTTAGTCTTAACACCAATTCAGGAAGGGAAAAATAACCCCCAGGATCCCCCCTAATTATTTTTTCAGCCTCATATGCCTAAAGAAACTAAATGATCCTATCTTAAACACATTCGGGGGTTGAAGGCCGCAATGACAGCAACATCAATGTAGAGGATATATATATATGGAAAGACACATCTTTTTTTCCTATTACCTGTAATTTGGAGATAGAACAAGATTAGGGGGGGAGGAACACATGTTATCCCCTTTCCTCTGCATGTGTAGTTCTCATTAGGGCCAATTAGGATGATAATCACATCTGAAAGGATGCTACAAGCCAACCTGTGTGATAAAAGCAGAAGTAAACACAACTCCAGTGAGCTTAGGGAGCATACAGTTTCCCCCACCAAATTCTCCGAGCTCAGATCTGACTTGATTCTATCCAGAAAGCTCAGCCCTTTGCAACAGCTGGGAGGTGGTAGCGTGGGTCTTTAGGGACCCACAGACCAGTTCCCTCCATGGACTTGCCCAAGTAATAGGTCTCAGCATGCAGGAGGAGAGAAATTAATTGCTCTTTCCAGTGTTTTCTCCATACCTAGCATAAGGCATCAAAGATTTCTACATTAAGAATCGATATGTTGCTTAGGGTGAAGTCAAATTGAAAATCCCTTCTGAGTTCAACGAAAAGAGGCCCTGCACTCAGCTCTCTAATGCATTTTCCACCCTCCCTCACCAGAGCAAACTGGTGAGTGTGATCCTAATTATCATCTGGGCAAGTTTTCTGCACATCGGCGTTACCTATGTCATCCCCATCTCTAATATCTGCGGTGCCTTCCCCATCCCAGCTGCCTCCCAGGTGACTCCATGCAATTACATTTCTAATTGTACCATAATGGTGCTCTCTCTGGGGTGGTACACCGCTGTTTAATTTATAAATGTCAATTTGGAAGCACAATACAATGAAAAATTACCCACATCAGACACAGAGCAGTTCCCACTTATGAATAGGTAAGAAGGCAACAAAAATAATTAAGTACTTAACAAAGAGAGAGGATGAGGGAATGCAGGCAACCCTTTAATGCAACCCTTCCAAATTTTACACGTGCTTGATTTTGAGCCATTTAATTAGAAGGGGACAGGTAGCTGAGTGGCAGGTTTAATATCGGACATGACACTGCACAGTCTGTGCCTGTTTGGGAACCTATTTAATATTTAAATCTCAATTAACCAGTAGGACTGACTTGACATTTAAAAATCTAAACAAAACACTTCAAGTGTAGCTCTTTAAAAAGCATCTGTAAAAGCACCTTAGTATTCCATGAATCTGCTTGTTATTTGCATCCTGAATAACATCTCCAGGGGGTGGAAATAAAAAATAAAGAAACTGGGATTTGTTGATTTTAACCTCTATTCTCTTGTCAGTCCAACTAAGCAAGAGTGGGCTGAATTCTGCCCCTCTTGTATATTATCAGCAGAGTAACTGCAGAGATATCTGAGCTAGTTCTGAACTGGAAAAATTTCGTTTTGCAGGAGGAGAAGTCAGCTCATGCCAAGCTCTGAATTGGCAATGCTGCTGCTTTCAAACTCTCTTGTCCTTTTATATAGCTGATCCCAAGTGACATAAAACATGAGAAGAGGGCAGATGCCTGGAGCACCAGTCAGGGAAATGGGGAAGCAGGAGCTGCACAGAGCATCCTTGGTTCAAGTGATAGACACACATCAACAAGATTTGCCCATCAGCCATCCCAATCTGCTACAGGCAAAGTCACAGCACTAGTTGCAGCTGGAGCTGGATCAGAGAGTTGCCTTTTCCTGGGCTGACAATGTTCCGCCCACATCAACCCTTCAGGCAACGTCGGGAAAAAGGCAAAGAGCACCAAGTAAAAGCACCAAGCATGAGGCAGACTACTTCAGGTACCACTATTTTCTCTATGGCCCCAACATTATGGATATCACTGCAGAATGGAAGTCCTTCCACCTCCCCCCAGTCGTGCTGGTGCACCCTACACTGCCTGCTAGGACCCACCCATGTTTCAGCAGGGGCTTCAAAGCTGCAAACCAGGGATGACCCCAAGAGCTCTGCTCCAAGTAGGCATTAAAAAATGGCCCCATTCTTAAACTTTCTTGCTGTATAAGTCTCAACAGCATCATATCAAATATGCTGGTGGCTGCCAGCCCAGCTCTGCGTGCCTAGTGCAGGGGTCTTGACACCACTCCGCAGCCAGGCGACCACAGCCAGGCTTGGAACCAGCCCCATGAGATGTCACCACTTGTCAGCCACCAAAATTTCAGCCTGCATTTCTAATAATTTAACGGCATAAACACAATCATCAAGAAGCAAATAGTCCACAGATTTCAAGCCCTTCTTTCTTCAAGTTTATCTCTAAATGCTACACACAATGAGTAACTCTGCAAGGACTTTGCCCTCTTGCCTGTACACAGAAAAGCACTAATGGAGACCACCCTGATGTGCATTTGACCTGCAACAGTGCTTATACACACTCAACTAGAGAAGTTAAATGAAGCAGAGCAAGAGAAACAAAGCAGGCTATAGTGTTTTCCCTTTTGTCCATTTACTGTGGAAAATACAGACCTGCTCAACAACCTGCCTGCGTGGAATAAGAGAAGACCCACCAAGCTGGGTCAGGCCAGAGGGCAGCCGAGCAAAATATCTTCCAGCTTGTAACAAAAGTTTGCATAAAAATCATAAGAAAGAGAAAATATGGTGAGATCTTTCACCTGATTCCCTCTCCTGACCTCCCACAATTCAGGGGCTTCCTGGGTGCGAGGGTGCTCTGGGACCGTTCTGAGCCCACCCATGCAGTGACCCACTGTGCACAGCAAGACGATTTCTCACACACACACGATGGCTATTTCCATCTCCTGCCAGCTCTCCGCCAAACAACCTGCTGTGGCCCTTCAGAGAAAAGCCATATGAGAAAGTGTCTCATCTGGTGCCAGCTGTGTGCCACAGATGTTAATGGATTTTTTCTGCTTTATACCATTTATTCTCACTCTCTTCCCTCTCAACAGATTATCTGATGCCCAGTAGACAGACCAGAGAGCTGGGAGAGCTGGGCAATCACCAACCATATGAAGTTAACAAGAGCAAGTGCCGGATTTTGCACCTGGGGCAGGGCAGCCCTGGATGTACAGACAGACACGGGAAGCAGAGGCTGGAGAGCAGCTCTGCAGAGGGACCTGGGGGTTCTGGTCGATGGCAAGCTGAACATGAGCCCACAGCGTGCCCTGGCAGCCAAGAGGGCCAGCGGTGCCCTGGGGGGGCATCGAGCCCTGCATTGCAGCCGGGTGAGGGAGGGGATTGTCCCGCTCTGCCCCGCGCTGGGGCGGCCTCACCTCGAGTGCTGGGGGCAGTTTGGGGCGCCAGAGGACATTGAGGGTATAAAGCTACTAGAGAGTGTCCAGAGGAGGCCACGGGGTTGGTGAAGGGTTTAGAGGGGAAGCCATATGAGGAGCGGCTAAAGTCCCTTGGTTTGCTCAGCCTGGAGAAGAGGAGGCTGAGGGCAGCCCTCATCACGGTCTGCAGCTTCCTCACAAGGGGAGGAGGAGGAGGGGCAGGCGCTGATCCCTTCTCTCTGGTGACCAACGCCAGGACCCGAGGGAATGGCAGGGAGATGTGCCAGGGGAGGGTTAGGCTGGGTATTAGGAAAAGGTTCTTCCCCCAGAGGGTGGTGGAGCCCTGGAACAGGCTCCCCAGGGAGGCATCACGGCACCAGCCTGGCGATATTCCAGAAGCACTTGGACAAGGCCCTCAGAGACATGGTGTGAATCTGGGGCTGTCCTGTGCAGGGCCAGGAGCTGGACTCGATGATCCTTGTGGGTCCCTTCCAGCTCAGGACGTTCTATGATTCTGTGATTGTATGATTCAATATAGAAGATATCCATTGGGAAGGTGAATCTAGTCCAGCACGTGCTGTGCAGTGTCACTGCCTGTGACACTGGTTTACATCCACTCTTTTAGAGGAAGATGTAAGACCACTGCCATAGGGCTGTAACAGAGTACCCCAGCCCTGAGAAAGCTTCATGCTAACCCTCATTACTTAAATATTGGCTTATTCCTTCAATACGGGTCTTTCTATCCTTTGAAATCCCTTGGGCTGTTCTAATCCCTACTAATGTGATGCCAGGGGAAATAGGGTGGGACATGCTATAGCCCTTCATCCCCATGAGCACACTGCCAACACTGGTCTTGACACTGTGCTTCTCCATCCTGCTTTAAAGAAAGTACCTGCAATTATTCCCAGAAAAAGCCAAGTTCATTTTACATCTCTGATAGCATCAGCACAGTCTATTCCAGACACCCTTTCTAACAAATCACTGACCTCAGTGAGAGGTGAAGGAAGAATATGAAGTAATTTGGAGACATGGCTCCAAAGCTTTGTTTCCATCGGTTCATTACTCTAGATCACTTTAGCCCCTTTGTGCCTCCTGCCCTTATTGCCATGCCCTGGAGTTAGCACTGGGTGCAAAGCATGAGAGGGCCTTCCTCAAAATGAAACGCTGATGGCATCCCTAAGTGGCAGGTGAATTTCAGCAATGCCATTGCTTGCACAGCGAACCATTGCCTTGGCTGAATCTATCGTTTCAAGTCCTTCCAGGTTTTGTTTGTGTGCAAGCAATGCTAATGTGCTCACTGGAAAGCACGTCCTCCACTGCAGAGTAAGCCAGAGAAACATGCTTTTTGTCAGTCACATAAGAGCAGTTTTCTCATTTATGTCACCTTATGATCGGGGAAGCCAGTTGCAGCCCCCAGCTTTGATGTGTAACATCAGCAGGAGAGATATTAAATATTTAGAATGGGAAGCTCCAGCATTAACCAAAAATACTTCCACATAGGCAGGACGACGTATGGGACCAACCAATATCTGACAGCCCTCTAAACCTGCCCAGGAGTGGGATGTGACAGCAAACAAAAGGGTTTTCCCTGAATCAAAGTCTGAGGGCAAAGCTCCTACTTTCATCAGCTGCTGGGGAGCCGACTTCAAGTTCCCACACTGATACGTGCTGGGTGAGAGGAGGGAAGCACCTTCTTATTTTTGCCACCCTCTTTCTGTGTGTGATTAGAGATGGGCCCAGGAGACACAGATTTGCTGGTAAAAATCTCCCCTTTGACCAATTTAGTGAATTGTGAGAGTCTGTGTTTAAAACCCCACAGTCCAACACATCCCAAGTAGAAATAACCCTAAAATATACGGTTTGCAGAAAGATGTGAGCTTTTTCTGGTGCCTAGAAGGGGGAGGTTCTTGCTTTAGTACCATTGCTTACCCTGTTATATTTCATACCAATGACTGAGGTCACGTGCTGCTTTCCCTTCCTTTATTTTCTGAAGAAAGCAGAAAGGACACTTTTAGAACAGAAAAAAACCCCAAGTAGAACATGGGTCAGATTAAGTTTGGTATCTGTGTTTCCCACAGGAAAATTTGCCAAAAAAAAAATTAAAGTAAAACCAGGAGGCAACTATAACACTCTACATGGTGAAATATTTTCTGGCTATTTTCAAGGCATAATTTCCTCATGCAAAAGAAGAGAGATAATATGTCTCGCTTTGTTCCATAGGTCTGTCACTAAGGAACGTTTCAGCAAGTTTATTCATTTTCAGGCTCTCTTCCCTGCACTTTCTTTCTCCTTTTTATTATCTGTGTTGAGGCTGCAGTGCCACTCACTCATCGCCGAGCTGCAAAGTTGACTCACTACAGCTCCTTTTCTCTGCTCACCAAGCTCATTGAATTATTGAAAAGGGCACTGCCAAGTTGGAAGGAAGATATCTTAAAAAAAAAAATTCTTTCCTAAGTTCCAAATGACACCTTAAACTATATATTTAAGGGGAAAAAAAAAGATTTTGTAAGATAATTATTTTCTTATCATTAATAATGCCCTTGGTTTTCTTTTCAGTCCGGACTATCTAAGTTCACCATCAATTTCTAGACAGCTTCACTCTCTGCTTTTTCCTGGACACGCAGTAAATATATTGCCAAGCCTCATGAGTTTATCCTCAGTCTTTGGGTATTTGTAGGATTTTTTTTGTAAGGTCTGAGCTTGTAAAGGCATGAGTAGTGCTGTGGCTCAGCTTTCATTTTTATTTTGCTTTATTTTGGTATCTGTTAGCCTTCAGGGTTACAGGGAACCATTTGACTGCGTGGCTCAAGTACACCCTAAAGACTTGAAACCAAGAACCCAACTGAAATTTTTACATAATCTTGCTATTTTTAGGGAGATTTTTATGATTCTGGGAAGACTGGACAACATATTTTTTTAACTCTTAGATTTGACTTGTCTACAGGGTTAGATTTAGCATCTAAATGTGTTTTATGCTGCAGCTTCATATAATCAACATGTAAGTGCAAAATGTCCACAGCTCAAGATCTGTTTTTCCTCTGAAACCCCTACTATTCATAGGTAAAAAGAGACCTTGAAAGGTTTTTTCCAACACAGACTTTTCTCACAAGACACCAGGAATAAAAAAAAAATATACAGTTCAATCAACCTACCTCTAGGGCATATTTACCCAAGGTTTTTATTTGCCTTTCAACTTGACATATTGTTTTCAATACCTAACTTAAAGGTAAAGGTATTAAATATACATTGCAGTGCAGTTCATTCCAGAAGAGCCCCACGGTGCACCCTGGGAAGAGCCCATGAAGACATCCAATTACTGCTACTGCCAAACCTGACCCTGGCTGTGTAAGCAGGGCTAAAATTTCAAGGACACGGGACAGGAATTAATTTCTTAATTTTTACTGCAAAACTGGTGCAGGAGAGAACATTCAAAGCAAACAAAAAATCCTTCATCCAGGCTCAGTTTACCCTGATTTCAGAAACTTTGGGCCAGACTGTCTCTTTAAGTCCCTTATGTGAATTGGGATTATGGGGCATATATGAAGGTGATTGCAGCCAGAAAAGAAATAAAAACTGCAATGTTTTCCAGCAGGTGTGAGTTGAGGGCTGTGACTCCCCGGGCAGCAGTACGTGCCACATGTTTTGGGCAGTATCAGAAATGGAAAAAACCTTTCAAGGTCTGGTTCTACCTATGAATAGTAGGGGCTTCAGAGGAAAAAACATATTAAAAATTTGAATTTCAAATTTAGACAAAAAGTGAATTGAAAACTTACTGAAATAATCAGTGAAAACCTGATGCCATCTTTACCATGTCCACCTCTGCAAGCAGCAGGCTTAAATCCGCTAAGGCTCTCTCATAAAGCTCAACAAAGGTTATGGCACAACACCACCCCTTCAAGGGGGATTAGTCACCGTATGGTCATACTCGGACAGCTCAACAAGAAACAGAGGTCAAGCACTTCGGGTCTCATACAAACTCACAGCCCTTCCATGAGACATTTAAAATCTCAACAGTATGGTGAAAATGATGAAGATACAGTCAGGTTATTTCTCCCAAGGGGTGGTTCACGGAGCAAACTCCAGATGTGATTGTTACTGAATTAAGGCAATTAATCCCTGGGATGAATGCCATGCAATTGCTGGGCTTGGGAGATGTTTGCCTCTCTAAATCAAGAGGTAGCAGCCTTCCAGAAGAGCCCCAGAATACACACATATCCTCCCAGCTGCACGGACTAGACTGGCATGGACAAAATCATCCTCTCCTTAGAAGTGGTAAATCAAGACTGCATTGAAGTCAGGGACAAAATACCTATTGCATTTGAAGGACCAAGATTTTCACCCAGTGCGTATGTCTTGTTACATGTTAATATGCACTTGGCCCACTTGATCCCATCACTGGTTGCAGTTAGATGCCCCTAATCCAGACTTTGGCACAACACAAATTGTACTACTTGTAAAAAACATGCTCTCGCAAGAATAAATATGTCTCTTTTTGTGCTGTCTCTACATAACTCTCCACAGTCTGTTACCAGCTCTCATTATGTCTGGTCCTCTCATTTTAATTGCAAGCACTGTACGATAAGGTCCTCCAATTTGATTTTTCTGTAGTACAGAATGTGCAACGAAGTTACTCACAAACATGCAAACTTTAGGCATCTGAAAAATGGGTAGGTAGGCATCCAAAATAAAATGATTCTTTAGAAAACAGCCGGCTACTGACTGGATAAATCCTATCACTTTCAGTTTAATAAAACAAAACTTTTGACAGGTGTTAGGTAATTTTTAGCAAAGTTACAAAGGCGTCACTATAGCTAGTGTTATTAAAAGCTTTGATTAGTTATGAGAACAGGCTCATAGGTCTAAATCAAAGCTGCTAACTGAAGCTGGTGGGATAATTGATGTTCACAACTATAAAGAAAGCCTCCGATTCCAAGAAAACTGTATAAAAGGAAAAGGGCACATTCATTAGAAGGCAAGATTATATGTGTGACTTTTTACATGCTTTCTAGTCCACCTTAAACTGTGACCCCATCCAAGCAGAGAAGGCCCCTCGGTGTATGCTCTCTGCAAAGAGATGGCACAAGTGCTGCTCATCCAGGTGACAGTAGCTGGTGGGAGCGTGGTCCTGCCTCATCGCACTTGTGGGGTAAATCGCATCTGCTTTAATGCATTTACTCTGGAGGAAAAACAGCCATGTTTTCATGGTGTTATGGCAGCAGAAATAACATAGCACATAATAACAGAAAACAATAACAATAAAGAAATCCATAAGAAGTAGGCACTGCCTGAACCACTGGCAGCACAGAGCACTTCTGTGCAGCATTTAGATGAGGCTGATTCTCTTCACTGTATTTATGAGTGAACCTTATTTCCCTCTTTTCAGACATTTGCATTTCTCCCCTTGGAGAATATCCTTGAAATACAGAAAGGAAGTCTCACTCCCCACCCTTCTTAGGAAGAGCCCCTGCTGTGAACATGCACCCCAAGGCCACACTGGCTGCAAACCCAAACCAGGTCCTGGGCACGTCCAGGTCCAAGGCTGGTACTAAAGGGGATTATCCTTGTTCAGCTGCTAGCCCAACCTTCCTTGATGCAGAGCTTGCACGCTGGAAGCAAAGCAAATCCTTGTGGAAGGCTGGGTTAATGCTGGCTTCTATTCTTAAAAATATGGGTCCTCCTGTGGAGCTGGCAATCACTTACAGACCTACAGCCAAGTGCACAGCCGCTGTGACCCTCCTGAGGCCCTCCTGCCTGCACTGCTCAGGAGGACAAACGTGGGATGCTATTAAGACTTTGCATGGCATCATCCAGCAACACTTCTGCTTACCTTAACTAGGCTACCAGACATTACAACTGCAGAAACATTAACTCTTCCTTAGTGGTGCATATCGGAAAGATGAACACATCACGGAGAGACAGAGGAAAACCACATTCGGGGTATCACTCATCCACGAGCGCAACTAGTTCTCAGCGAAACTGTCTGACAGCCACCAGTTTCGTGTTGTTCTGAAGCAGCTGTGCTCAAATTTAAGCATTGGCATTTAGGTCTATTTGCCCCACTCTGGATGGATGGATGGGGAGAGCTGCAATATTTGTTTCAGAAAAAGATCTTAAACCAGTGGTTTCAGAGGTGTCTTTTACTCTACAGGACTCCATCTGAACCTCACTGATAGATACAAGACCATGGGCTAGCATCTATGTGCTAGCATCTATGTGCTTAAGTCTAATCTGCTGGGTCAATTAGCCATGCAACCACACAGCTGAGGGACAAACTGGGCCCTAGTTAATTTTATAAGCCACTTTTAGACTAAACAAGTTTCATTAAACCTCAGGCAAAGAGCATTCAACCAAAGGCAAATTCACATCAGTGTACTTGCTTCTCCTTAGTTATTTTATTCCCTTCTTTCTGTAAAGATGCATTACTCTCAAATACAGATGGATAAAGGTGATGATGTTATATTAATTTGTAATGAGTGATATAATTAGTTACTTCTCAGTAAATGTGAAAAGACTGGAAGAATCACTTTGGTTTGTTCAGTTGGTAGATGGAAATTACTGCTTTCTTTTAGAGCTTCCTAAATCCATTTGCTTTGACTCAAACAGACAGATTAAATAATTAACCAGAATTAGAAATAACATCAAATATGAGCAGAATAAGGAACTACAGGTGTTCTCTGCAGGCCTTGTCTGCTCTGATTTTAGGATATCCATGACATTCAGAAGTCAAATCCATATGTGAAAGTGCACACAGTGGACCTTGAGATATGCTCTCATATATGGGAGAGACAGGGCCCCATGTTTACAAGGCTCCCACAACAGGGTGATGCACACACGCCATAAGAAAAGGATTTCAGAAATGAAGCTACCATATCCTCGTTATGACTGGACCAACTGTAGAAAGTAACCACTAAATAAACAAGCAATATTCATGCAAAGCCCAAAATGAAAAGACAAGGAATTGAAACTATCTACCTTCCTGTTCTGTGTGCGTCCCACTTCATAAACAGTTATTTAAGAAAGACAGAGCTGTATCTGGGTTTCACCACCCTAGTGAAAATTCATATGGATGATTTCTCCAGAATAATGAAAGCCTATCCTTCAGATGAAAGATACCATAATGTCCAGAATTCACCTGTATAGAGGTGATTAGGAAGGAAGGAACATGAACATGAGTGCATTTGCAAGGGACAGAATGAAGGCAGAAGAAAGGACCTGCAGGTGAGGAATCCTAGATTGGGCAAACACATCCAGAAAGGGGGACTCACTCTCAGGAACACCATCTAGGTGAACGAACAGGCTAAAAACCAGAAAGAAATATCACAAAACACTTCATCTTCCAACATGCAGGACCATCTCAGCAGAGCTAAACAAAGAGCATTCATTAATGAATATAGATATAAAGACCATGAAGGTCAGGTGGTCTGATCACCTGTACAGCTGGACATCAGACCTCCTCCTTGAATTAATCCCACATTGAGGGAGCATGTCTCTCAGGGCATGCCTGATCCAACTCATTATTTATTTATTTATTTTGCATCCACTGGTGAATGACCATGTCAAAATCTGTATTTTGCATCTGGATTTGTCTGACTTTAGCATCACAAGAAGTTGCCTGGGAGACACATCTGATAGACTGAAGAATCCTTTATTATTCCTTGCACACCTTTGAAAAACTCTCAGCAAGCCGTCCAGGACTAGTCATTGTTTAGGCATAAAAAGAGCTCAAGCAACTTTTAAAACATGTTTTTAATTCTTTATTGGAATCGTTTTCAATCTACCCACACAAGTCTTGTATGCCAGACTGTCCAAACAGGGCATAAAGGTGCAGGTAACATCATCTTCCTATCCCTACTCTTACTTCTTCCTGCCTTAAGACTGACAAGGTCTCAGGACCAGATCAAGCACTCAAAGTCTATGAGCCCATCATGACATTGGTGAGAGGCAGCAACAGCTTCCTGCTGCCCCTGCAGTGAGTCTTAGGTCTCTTTTGGCAGCTGTAAAAATCAGTTTTCTCTGCTTGCTTAATCCTTAGTCCCTTTGTGGAGACCTCCTACAGAGACGGCAACTTTGGTGTGGTAGGAGGAGATGGTAGCTTTGCCCTGTGGACATTCGCATCCTGAAACAAATTCAGTTACCAAACATGACACGCTGAGGCCTCTTCTAGTCACACAATACAAAATGTAAATTGATGTCCTAAAACAAGACAGCCAAGGAGACCAGTAATTTAAAAGATTTCAAAGCTAGATATTGAAGGCAAAGGGAAAACAATGTATCCAAGTATTTGTCTGACCTAAAGACCAATTTATGCACTCTGTCTTTACCTCCAGTATCACACAATCTTAAAATTGAAAAAAAGCTGCTGAAGCAGCTCGATTTGGAATAAAATTGATTCTGTTGTTCTCCCATCCTGAGTACAGAGTCAGTGCAATAAAACTACCAACTGAAAGTCCAGAAAAACCCTAAAGTTGTCACTATAATAAAATTATTTCAACAGATCGCTCAAATAATGACTCATTAAATCACCAGAATAAAAAAAAATATTTGCACAGGGCATTTACTTTCAAAAAAAAACCACCACATTTTTTAAAGGGCAGTGAGAGTAATACGCCTAGCAAGAAAGATTTCTTGCGTCAAAATTCATGTAAGTCTAACTTCAGAAGCCAGTCTGCTCTTAAGGTAACTTGAAATGTCAGAAATTGAGGCTGTTGCTTGCCCACAAAAGCAGAAAGGCATTTTGCAATTATTTTTTCTTAGTGTGTGTGTGTACACATATGTATTCCTATATGCATTATAACAGCAGGGCTAGTGTTGCAAAATACAGTCATATTCACATCTTCATTTGGTTCCAATGAAAAATTTAATGCATTCTATTTCACAGAGGAGCTGTAAGTGCCTAGATTTGTCCAAATTATGTTTACTTTAACAAGCGAACTCAATCACATCTGAATTACAAAAGGATAAACCTAAAGGCTGTCATCAAATACAATTGCTCTTCGCCTATTTGACAATATACTTGATACAAACAGTTGGTGAGGGATGATAGCATGATTTATCTCTTGGTACCTCTTCTCTTCTGAACCCTAGAAAGGAGCCCAAGTCACGCTTATCCTATGCAGACACCAGCACGGATGGAGATGAAAAGCACAACCTCTATCACCCTTGCCTCAGTTCTTCCATCTGTAAAATGGGACACCCAATGAAGACTGTCTCATCTGGAGTCAAGTAGAAATGGAAACTATTATTACCTTTCAGTCACTTCAAGCGCTTTCTGCTTCTCATCGCTCATCTTTATAATTTATCTGGTTTTGGACTGAGTGGTTTCATTAAAGGGCTGATTTTAAGATAATTTGAAGCAAGGGTATAAATCTCACATTATGCCTAATCACATTAGCTTCAGATGTGTCCCCTAAGTATGATTTACATTTTGAAAGATGTATAAGACTCTTTTCTATCATCTCCTTTAATAAGATCCAATCTCAGAGACCTCCTCCTTTTTCTTTAGTGCTTAGTCCTCTGTGAATTTTCTTCCTCCTGGAGATACTGAATTTCTAGGAACTCTTCCTGGGAATCTTTGAAGCTAACAGTACAATTGCATTAGATCAATAAAACACTAAATAAAACAACCCTAATTAATAGTACTTTTATTTTCTCTCATGTTTTTTTCTCCTTGTATCTCTATGCACTTTGCAAAAGAAGGCAAATATTATTCCATTTAACTGATGGAAAACCAGAGGCATAGTTAGACTGAACATCCCATATTAGTACCAGAGCCTACACTAAATCCCAAATACCCCCATGAGGAGGAAGATATGTTTATGCCTGAGGCGATGGGGCTGCACAATAAAAATAATAATAGACACCAATTTCACCTGTTTAGCGTCTAGCTTTCTCAGCACGTTATTTCTTTAAAATATTCAATAACTGTTAATAGGTGACAGACACTTCAAATAATTAGAATTATGTAACTTTCAAATCTATCAGATTGAAGTATTGTTCTTCCCACCACCCCATTACTTTTAGTAACTACTTCCAAACCAACTGCCTATGTGGGAGCAATCAAGGAGTCACTTCAGTTAAATAACCCTTCCAGTACACTCCTTCAGAAAGATTAAGTCAGCGACACCTATTGGGTGACCAATATTTAGTGGTGAATTTGTGAGATCCTGGTTGGATTTATCCTACGGAACCCGAAAACCAGTGAGGTCTTCTCATAGTTTTTGTTCAGAGAATTCCAGAGGTAATATTGAGAATATATCAGAACTCAACCATTTCCAACAAAAGAGGAAATGGAGAAAATATTCACAATATGGCAAAGAAATACCAGATCTCAATGTGACCAAGAAGACCAAGATTTCACTACACCTTGTGTAGATGGTACAAATCACAAAGTGGCTTTAACGAGTGTCGCTGGCATCCACAAAAGCAACGCAACCATTGAACAAGCACAAGGGAGACGTTGACAGCTCCAAGAGGAACAGCTCTATTTCACAACCCTTATCTCACTGTAATTAATTTTGAAGCAAGCTATCGTTCCCTGTGACACTTCCTCACAACTCCCAGCTCAGAGAATGCAACCTCGGGAGCCTACCAAAGAAAGATGTAAAATAAGCTCTCCTGGGTCAAATTCCTCATAACACATGGTTTGATTACATGGGAAAGGTGTCCTAGCCTGCCTATCTCAAGTTGTTTTAGCTGTTTAACTAATTTTGATTGCTGGCTAGATGCTGCCAAACCAACATAAACCCAACTCTGATCATCTTGCTCAAAATCTGTAAACAGACTAATAGCAAAGCAAACGATTCTCAGAGAGCTCCATCCAACTCTGCCGTAACACCAATTTCCACACTGGATTCTGCTTCTGAAATTAATTTGGGTTAGCTTGTATAATGCCATGTGCTGAAAAATCTGGAAAAATCTGAAGTCCCGCTGCAAGCTTTAGACCATGCTCATCATGTTACTAACACAATTTTTTCCAATTTACCATAACTTTCTGATGAGCTGAGCAGGTATGTCAGACTCTCCAGTGCCACTACTCCTGTGAGTCATCTGTTGAGCATGAAAATCAGCTTTTATTTATTATGTAATTAATTTCACTTCCTTCCTCTCTCCATGAGGCATGTTGTGACCCCTGGCAGTGACCAGCCTGTTTCAGGAGCTCCAAAATGTCCTAAGGATGGTAAAAGTCAGGTTTTCTTTTTTTTTCTTTCTTCAGATGGTATAAGACCAACTATTTCAAAGCATGTATTACTGAAAGTTGGTGGAGGGAAGATAAAAACAGGAAGAAAGATAACAGCACAACTCTGAACACTCACAGGCCACATGAGATATGCACAAGGCCCTGGGCCACCACAGTCCCAACCATCCACCCTACCAAGTAAGGCCCTATTAAAGACCTGGTTGCCCAAAACAAGAAACACCCAGTGCTAACAATTTCCGCAGAAAATTCAGGTGCTTGATTTAACCCTGGTCTTCCTGTCACTCACACAGACAAACAGAAGCACAAACCAGGAGAAATCCCTCAGTCGATGAATATCCATGACTGAAGAAGACAGCAATGTTTCTCTATTACAAGTGATACAAACATGATGAAAACATGAAGAATAGCTGCAGGAACTGGGACAAAGCTGACTCCTCTTCTTTCCTTTCCTACCAAGCAGAAGCTTGTATGGGACTGGACAGGGTTTACAAGCAGAAAAGCAACAATCTAAAGCCTGAAAAAAAGTTTAAGACATCCTGTTTTAAAAGCAGCATCTCCAGGTACATGGTCTGTTTATCAGTAATGACATCTTGGCCATGGGGAAACAAGAGAACTCAGTGTTACCCTGGCAGCTGATGACCCTTTTTATTTTCTACAATCCTACACAGCAAACAAGTGCAAGTATGAACATCCAGCTTCCTTAACTTGTTATCTTAAACAGATTGTGCTCTGTCAGAATTAGCAAAGCACTCAGGGCTGAGTGCAGCCAAGCCCCCAGAAACACCAAGAAAACCAGATACGAGGGACATAGGGGACAATGCCTTCTCTTCTGCAGATAAATGAGTACAGAAGGAAAATAAAAAAAGGATACTTTATACTCTCTTTCTCCTATTTCCTTT
This sequence comes from Phalacrocorax carbo, assembly GCF_963921805.1. Classification (NCBI taxonomy): domain Eukaryota; kingdom Metazoa; phylum Chordata; class Aves; order Suliformes; family Phalacrocoracidae; genus Phalacrocorax; species Phalacrocorax carbo. The sequence goes on along the minus strand of NC_087513.1, from coordinate 7,572,703 downwards.
AAACAACCATGGACCAGAGAACAGAATTCAGATTTTATATACATCCTCCTGTAAATAAATGAAAGGCCAGTGTGTTCTTATGCAAAATCCATATAAAGTAGCTTTCCTGGCCAACTTTCAGGCCTTATCAATTTGGCAGGACTGTTTCATATACTTGAGACATGTGTTCCAGCTGAAGTATGCCATGCGATGCTGATACTTCACTCTGTCCCAATGTGTAAAATATTCTCCTTACCTCTGACACTCCACTAAAGCCATCCCCTTGATGACAGATATTTGTCCAGTTGCCCTGGTTAAAAAAAGTCCCATCTTCCAACACATCTCTTTGGTAAACAAACTGGGAAAACTAAATGATCAAAAACTATAGTGTTCACTCAGGGAAAAAAAAATCCCACCAAAAATAACTACGTAAACTTCTGTTACATAATAATATTTTTGGAAAATGGCATAGTAAGAGACTGACCAGGAGATTTGGCACCCGCAACCTACTTCTGATTCCCTCGTATTTTACTGAGTGATCCTGAACTTTCTGGGTATTCCCCCATCTGCAGAATATGCATAAATGAAGTTTCCTTCACAAATCCCTTGGAGATCAGGGAATGAAAGTTCTATTAGAGCCGTGGTATTATTTTTTTGCACTGAACTTTCCTGTTTTCTTTGATCTGAAGTATCTTTCATTCACAAGTCATTATGTGATATGACTTAGAGGGGAGCACTGTCTGAGCCTGTCTGCAGGATATAGCCCAAAGGCACAATATCAGAGATCTGCTTGTAAAAGAAAAAGTAGCTTCTAAGGGGATATAAGTACAACAGAAAGACGTACTTCGTTAACAAAAACCCCAGTGATATACTCTTGACTTACAGCTGAGAAAGTCTGCTGGAAATGATCACAGTATAACCAGGAAGGTTATATTCACCGTGGACCCTTTTTTCCCCCCTTTTAAAAAATGAGTCACCTTGCAGTGCCACTTATTGGGAACTGGGTAGATGCTCAGCACTTAGGAAAAACTGACCTGAAATTTTAAATCACCATGCTGGGAAGTGGTCTTGTGGTTGGAATACTTAACTCAAGACACCTGGCTCCAAATCCCAATGGGTTACAGGTTGCTGGTGGGACCTTTGGTCTGGCACCAAAATCTCTTTGGGACACAGCTTCTCCTTTCACAGGGGTTTACAGTAATGGGCTTTCATTTCATGTGGCTCTCCATGCACTACTTTAATTCAGATTAAATTTGCAAGCAATACACACAGACTCATGTGAGCACTAATATTCGTGAAGAAAAATATCTATCTACTATGTTTCCATCATGTACATCAAAATGCCCAGCGCAAATTTCTCTATTTCCGTCATCCCTGGAAAGATGAAGACTAATTCCTGTTATTAAAAATAATTAAATATAGGGCTAGCCAAGAAGGGAAATGAGTGTAACTATGAAATTAATCAGTGAAGCTTCTGAAGTAAATTGATAAATTATTACAGAAGAGCACTGAGGCAGGGTTGGGAGTACCTTCTACATGCCTTTATATGAAAAACCTGACATTTCTTGACAACATTTTATTTTCTAAACATTTTGACTATGTAGAGGGAAGCAAAATATACTAGACTTATAACAAACTTTTCTGAAAAAAATTATAGTAGTTTTAATTTCCAACAAAATCCCACTTGAAAACTGAGGTTTAGAAAACATTAATTGATCTTACTACCAAGCATTTAAAAGGGTTTTCCATCCTAAAGGGCTTATGCCATGGGGACAAAATTATCCTTCATATAAGCCCAATGAAATCACTAGATTAATGGACAAATTTCTTTTCAACTTCTTACAATGCTTCTGCTTGCCAAAGAAGTCTAGTTTCCCTAAAGGTTGCTGAGCAGCTTCTCCTGGGACTGCCCTATTTTTACTCGACAGAGTCACAAATGCCCATTTCTCCCTTTATGCATGGCACTTCTTCCCCTCGTGTGGCCCAACATGCATCGCTCATCCCTGGCAGCATTTTCCACCCGGGATGCTACACCGAGGTCAATGAGAAACCAAACTCTGCAGAAACACATAGTGCTAAATTCTTCCCCCTGCACTCACCCAGGTGAGTAGGTTTCACATTGGGAACCACTCTGGGACACAGGCATGGGCTCCTCTCCTTGACCCCAGGGTGGTGGCTGCTACAAAAGCAGTGCATGTAAGTCCCATCGGCACCCTGTGGCATGCAAAAGGAACGCCTGTTTTATTGTACATGGCCCTGCAGATTTGATATGGCTGTGCTTATTAGACACCAGCTTACAGCCTCCTGCTTGCTCTTTGCAGCAAATGCTACTTCGGTGACACCCACCTCTGCAGAAGTGTCAGTCTGAGGAGGATTGGAAACTCAAAGCAGAGAAACACCAGAGCCAGTGCTCCCAGGCACAGAGCTGCTCCTTATTATCACACAACCAAACTGCAGCAATTCCAGCCATCCCTGGGCTTGCTACATCCATGCAAAGGAGATGAAATTTGCTATTAAAAGTACAGGTCTCCAAGACCACTGCCAGCCATTTAGCACAAAAACTTATGGCTAGGGCAGACCAGGGCTCTTCTTCCTTCTTGAAAGCCAACCAGGGGAGATGCCCCGCTGCACCTGCTGTTTACGAATAGAGAAGGCCTGGTGGGTGAGGTGGTGGTCGGAGGCTGTCTTGGGCTCAGCAACCATGACATGATAGAGTTCTTGATTCTTGGAGAAGAAAGGAAGTGGGTCAGCAAAACCGCTACCCTGAACTTCAGAAGGGCAGACTTTGGATTGTTAAGGAGTCTGGTTAACAGAGTCCCTTGGGAGGCAGTCCTGAAGGGCAAAGGAGTCCAGGAAGGCTGGGTGTTATTAGAGGAGGAAGTCTCAAAGGCGCAGGAGCAGGCTGTCCCCATGTGCCATAAGTCGAGCAGGCCGGGGAGAAGACCGTCTTGGCTGAATACGGAGCTTTGGCTGGAACTCAAGAAAAAAAGGAGAGCTTACTGCCTTTGGCAGAAGGGGCAGGTGACTCAGGAGGACTACTAGGATGTTGCAAGGTTATGCAGGGAAAATATTAGGAAGGTGAAGGCCCAGCTGGAACTTAAACTGGCTGCTGCCGTTAAAGATAACAGAAAATGTTTTTATAAATACATCAGTGGCAAAAGGAGGGCCAGGGAGAAACTCCGTCCTTTGTTGGATGCGGAAGGTAACCTTGCCATGAAAGATGAGGAGAAGGCTGAGGTACTTAATGCTTTCTTTGCCTCTTTAATAGTCAGACTGGTCATCCTCAGGGCTGTCAGGCCCCTGTGCTGGGAGATGGAGATAGTATGCAGAATGAAGTCCCAGTTGTTAAAGGGGTAGCAGTCACCAACCTGCTCCTTCACCTGGATGTTCACAAGTCCATGGGGCCAAATGGGATCCACCTGAGGATACTGAGGGAGCTGGCAGAGGAGCTCGCCAAGCCACTCTTTATCAAGCCACATTTATCAGCAGTCCTGGTCAACTGGGGAGGTCCCAGATGACTGGAAGCTAGCAAATGTGATGCCCACCTACAAGAAGGGTCAAAAGGAGGATCCGGAGAACTACAGGCCTGTCAGCCTGACCTCGGTGCTGGGAAAGGTCATGGAGCAGATCATCTTGAATGCCATTATGGAGAACATGCAGAACAACCAGGGGATGGGGCTCAGCCAGCATGGGTTTATGAAAGGGAGGTCCTGCCTCACTAACCTGGTCTCCTTCTACGATAAGGTGACCCACCCGGTCAATGAGGGAAAGGCTGTGGACATTGTCTACTTGGACTTTAGTAAGGCCTTTGACACTGTCTCCCACAGCATTCTCCTGGAGAAGCTGGCTGCTCACATCCTGGAAAAATGCACTCTGTGCTGGGTGAAAAACTGGCTGGACGGCCGAGCCCAGAGAGTGGTGGTGAATGGAGTCAAATCCAGTTGGCCACAAGTGATGTTCCCCAGGGCTCAGTGCTGGGGCCAGTCCTGTTCAATATCTTCATTGATGATCTGGATGAGGGGATTGAGTGCACCCTCAGTAAGTTTGCAGATGACACCAAGCTGGGTGGAAATGTCAATCTGCTGGAGGGCAGGAAGGCCCTGCAGAGGGACCTGGACAGGCTGGATTGTTGGGCTGGAGCCAACGGTACGAGATTCAACAAGGCAAAGTGCTGGGTCCTGCACTTCAGTCACAACAACCCCATGCAACGCTACAGGCATGGGGAGGAGTGGCTGGAGAGCTGCCTGGAGGAAAAGGACTTGGGAGAGTTGGCTGACAGCCAGCTGAGCATGAGCCAGGAGCGTGCTCAGGCAGCCAAGAAGGCCAATGGCATCCGGGCTTGTATCAGCAATAGTGTGGCCAGCAGGAGCAGGGCAGTGATGGTGCCCCTGTGCTTGGCACTGGTGAGGCCGCACCTCGAATATTGTGTTCAGTTCTGGGCCCCTCACTACAAGAAGGACATTGAGGTGCTGGAGTGCATCCAAAGAAGGGCAACGAAGTTGGTGAAGGGTCTAGAGAACAAGTCTTATGAGGAGCAGCTGAGGGAACTGGGATTGTTTAGCCTGGAGAAGAGGATGCTGAGGGGAGACCTTATCGCTCTCTACAACTACCTGAAAGGAGGTTGTAGCAAGGCAGGGGTCAGTTTCTTCTTCCTAGTAACAAGTGATAGGATGAGAAGAAATGGCCTCAAGCTGTGCCAGGAGAAGTTTAGGTTGGGTATTTGGAAAAACTTCTTCACCAAAAGGGTTGTCAGGCATTGGAACAGGCTGCCCAGGGAGGTGGTGGAGTCTCCATCCCTGGAGGTATTTAAAAGAAGGGTAGACGTGGTGCTTGAGGATATGGTTTAGTGGTGGACTTGGCAGTGATAGGTTAGCGGTTGGACTCGATGATCTCAAGGGTCTTTTCCAACCTTAACGATTCTATGATTCTATGATCTCAGGGCTGATGATCCCCAGATTCGGGGCGCTCGCATCTGCCTGCCATGCCGAAACATTTGCTGTGTTTTTAGTGGTGTTTTTAGCTCCCGTCAGTCTTCCCCTTTAGAGTCGTTTCCCATCACTGTGATATCTCAGTCTTGGAAAAAAACCTACAATAACCCTCCTATAAAGGTCCATGTGTGAGCTGGTTTCTTCAATCCTCCTCCTGAGGAAGGAAGTTCAGAGGGAGCCAAAAGTATGATCCCAAGCACAACCCTCACATGCCACTAAGCCACACAGTGAAAACACACAGGCTAACTTCAGAGCTGCATCCAGCAAAGGATGTGAAACTATTCCATGGACTCCACATGAGACAGCTATTCAGATCAATGCAGACATTCACGTAAGCCACTGGGGAACTGAACCTTGCTTTGAGGCTATTACTGTAAAAAGAGGCATGTCTGCAGCACTGTAGCTGGGTAGGTCATGACCACTTCAGCCCTTGTGGATCGCCCCATCTGTGGTCTAACAGACAGGTAGATTGCAGAGATCTTCATCAGAGATGAACCTGGTCCTCTGTGCAGTACCAAAACCTTCAGCAATTGCTCTGTCCTGATATGGGCACTGCTTTGCTGTGTGGGCTTTTTGGCTACTCCAGACTCATCTCCCACGGAGTCAGCTCCAAGGCTTATTTCTCAAAGAAGAATTGCAGGCTGAAAGTGGTTCCTTGAAAAATCCTAGCCCAAGCAGCATCTCTCCTTTGTCCTCTCTCTCCCTGAAGAAGGTAAAGCTAGGACTGCTGACAATTACTCTACATTCGGCCAAGATTTGGCACAGCAATAAATCTCTGCAGCCATGGAGCTTTCTCTGGGCGACAAGATCAAAATGCCACCATGGGAGCGAGTCAATCTCAAGAATAACACCTGTAGGTGCTGGAAGAGAGAGAAGGAATAGATAGATGCAAGTGGACAGCTTACAACTGCTAATACTCAGGGTAGGTTTTGCCCTCTGCAGCAGCTGCAAATGAGGCTATGAGGGATGCCTCATCATTATGAAATAACAGGACTGGTGTTTAGGTTAAGGCTCAGGAGAGAGGGATTTTTCTCCACATCATCCTGCTGCACTGTTGCTTCAGGAAGGAAGGGAAGAAAGCCGAAATTCTCAATTACTCAATTGAATGTGGAAGAAGATTTGAAATCCTGAACCTTGAAAGCTCAGAAGTCAAGCAGTGAACAGAAAGAATCCAAACAGTATTTCCTTCCCCAAACTCTTGATTTTAAGTTTCCTAGTGTGTTCTCTGTGAACTGAAAATCATTATTTCTTTCCTTTTTTTCTTCCTATAGAGAGAATCCCTAAAGGAGGAAGGGAGAACTCCCAAGTTTGCAGCGAAGCTGCACACACAGAATATGCACGGGAAGAGATATTTAGAGGTGATTCTTACCAAGCATTGAAATCCCTTTTTAAAATAACCCAAAAAGACTCTTTTCTGGAAGACTTTCCCTGGACGAGACCCAGTTCTTCCAGCATCAGCATGACAAAAATGCAAACTCTCTCAAAGCAGTCCATGCTGCAAGGCTTTGTAGGGCTGGCACGTACAAATCCACTCTGAAGTTGTGCACTTAAAAATCACCATTCACCCCGAAACACTTCCTGAACTATAGCACTTAGTGCTTAAAGAGCAACACAAACAGAATGGCTATGACTAAGTAGCAGAGTATCAGAACTTGAACCAACATGGTCTAACCTCTTTCACCACCTGAAATGCCATCTGAACCTACATTCCCTGGCAAAAACTTTGTCACTTAAGTTCTCCCACTGGGCATGCCTAGAGGAGCCACCACCTTGGCCGTCCCAAAGCAGAGTCCCCTTAACTGTGCATGAGGCTGTGTGGGATTCACATAAGAGGTGGCCTCAAGATAAGTCTTATGAGGGGCTGCAGACCATTGGAAATACTCAGATGAAGTACAGGTTCAGGTGGAGCAGGCTGCCCAGAGAAGTTGGGCAATCTCCAGCCATTAAGACCAAGCTGGATCAAGTCCTGAGCCACGTGGTCTGATCTCAGAATCAACCCTGCTGTGAGCAGGAGGTTGGATGAGAGACCTCCTGAGGTCCCTTCTCACCTGTGTTATCCATGATACTAATATAGAGGTTGGGATTCAGTTCTCAAGTGCAGATGTCTAAAGACAGGCATCTAGTCTATGCCATGGAAAAAGAGATATTCCACCCTATTTTAAGGAAGGAAAGATGAAATAACCACTCTTTCTCCCCACTGACCACATAAAACAACCTGCTTAGACTTGGACAACTAACCAAGATCTCTACAGCAGGGGAGTGAATGCCACCAGACCGCTCACACCAGCAGCAGAAGACCAATATCCAATCTCCCCAACTTGAGGGATTCACACCCAGACCTCTCCAGGGAGCTCCCTAATCACCACATAGGCAGTGCTGTGGCAGCAGAACTCTTCACCCCTCTTCCCAAAACTCAGATACTGAGCACTGGAGATGGACCCCACCTGACAACTTGGGAGGAACTGATGCTGGTCCCAGTCCCTGATCCACAGATTATCTTTTTTTGTTTGGTTTGACTTGAACCCAGTGACTTATCTCATGCAAAATACATAAACAGATTTGCTCTTGCTGCATTATACCTGGCTCATTATTTATGGGTGGACTTTGCCTTTCCTCACATCAATAGCTGCCATTCACGTAAGCAGTTCCTTTGAAGGAAGCATTTACATGAGAATCAGCCTAGCAGGGCCAGGAGCCTAAATAACCCATCTGCCAGTCCAGGTGCTTTGTGAAGTACCACAAGTGCTACAGAAAGAAATGGATAATTACTCCTGAGACACAGAGTGGAGAGGAGGCAGGGACACCCGGTTTCTCCGTTTGCTTTTGCTATTCAATTACTTCGCAACTTAGCATTTGTTTATCCATCTTCTGTCTTTGGGGGTCTGGGGTGGGGACTGTCTCTTACTATGAAGTTGAAGAAAGAAATAAAGAAAAACAAAGTAGGATTCCAGGATGAAAAACAAAACCAAAGCAAATAATATCCTCAACAAGGCTCTGCTCAGCTGCTGGTGACTGACAGCATCACAAGATGTGTTGGCAAGATAAGAACCTGAGTTTTACTCTTCAAAGTCCCACATTTCTGTGTCAACAGTATTTTCTAAACAACTGACACTACTGATTCCCCACTGAAACATAACAACTGCAAGCTGCAAATCATCTGCCCATGCAAATGCTATGGATCTTTTCTTCTCCCTTCCCTCCCCCTTCTCTGTTCAAATATCTGTTCATCAGAGTTCAGCATCGAAAGCTGGAAGGATGCCATGCTGCCCTTCTAATATTTTGTAGAGTACTGCATTTATTTGCAAATATATTCTACCAGTAAAAAACATGCTGCTTCAATAAATCTTCCTCCAGTGAAATTTTATGTATTCTAGCTAGCTGTTTACTGCAGAATTTTTGTCATAAATTGTTCTCACTTGCAGACTGACCCTTTGTAATTTTCATAATGCCAAATAAAAATTGTATACTCCTGCAGAAGTACCTTCACAATTTGCTCACCTTTCCTTTCCTCTGTACTTTGCAGCAAACAGATGTCAGTGAGGACAGCTGCTATACAAGCTCCCCAATACCCTGATCTCACAGCTGGAATGATGACACCTGAGCCTCAGGTCTGAGGGCAATCTTTTATACTTCTTTACAGAAAACACACTTCTTTTGGACTAACACCAGCAAGATATCTACACTGCAAGCCTCCGTCCAAAGATGTCTCCTGATCTACCATTAGGTCCATATTAAAGCTTCAGGCTCACTAAAAAGTGCAACTCACAGGATGTTTAAGATGGTTTTTATAGCCCACCAATCACTGGGGCTCTGCGTACCCACCCCACGTACCACCCACGCTGGGAGACACAAAGCAAGCCATTTCCTATCATTTTCAGATAGAAATGGGCAGAGAAGAAGGGGAGAGGAGGGAGGGGCAGAGAGCTGGGAGCTCTGTCAGTGAAGATATTTGCATTTTGGCATGTGAAGATCAAATATACTAACAGTATGTGCACATGCCCCTACATTTGCACTCAGAGTTCATTTTCAAAAACGCTCCTCTAGTCATCGGTGAATATTGCATTTGCACCAGCAAAAGCTATAGGTGGGCAAATGGACGGTAACCACGAGGGCTTGTTTGCCTCAGCCTCCATAAATCAGCTGGGTCTTTTGGCAAACTGAAGGAGGGGACATGATTTCAAAACTGTCCTGTTGAGCTAAGTTTTCAAAACTGTAATAATTTATTTAACTGTATAATAATAACTAATATTTTCTATAACTCTGTAATAATTTATTTGCACGCCCCCCAGAAAAAGCATCTTCCTGTAACCAGCTGGTTGGAGTTGGGAAATGAAACATGCTTGCTCACCGCCGGGCTTTCAGTCAGACCCATGGAAATACAGAGCTGATCAAGACACTTCTGCTGTCTGGGTATGCCTCCATGAAAAATGCTTTTTCTTTATCACAACATTTAGGAAAATTAAAAGGGTTTTTGTTGAAACCAAGCGAAGTGGTGACTGCAATGTTTTCATATCCTCTTTCTAATTTCCTTCCTTCAAAGTTTCCCTCATTTTTTGTCTCAAACTTAAATAACAGCCAACTTAGAAAAATCCCAAGCCTTTGTAGTACAATTTTTCTCCATTTTCAGTGTCCAGTTTTTTTCTTGGACCTTCCTACATGGGAGCTGTCTCTGCCTCTAAAGAAATGCATTGTTAATTGACTCTCTTTGTCCTTAAAATCTTGCCTTGGCAGTAAGAAAAGCCAGACCCTGGTACCTCTGGCAACCAACCAAGATAGAACATATTGCTGAGCTATACAGACTGTATAGCAAATGTGTTTCCTGCCCAAGAAGAGACAAAAGGTTGAAGCATGGCTGAAACCATGCCACTGATATAAATGTTCTCATTTTGCCTCTTTTAGAGCACTTTCTTACACATCTCAGAGCATTTTATAACAAAAAAGATGAGTTTTAGATATAATAGACGGTAATGGGAGGCTTAGAAAATTGAAATTAGTTAATAGAAGACATTTAAGACCAACTCTGGGAGCAGCATTCAGGGTTTACTAATGCTGCCTTAGATCATATCACCTTCCAAAAAGCACAGTGACCCCCTCAAAAAAAAATTTGTTTAAACATTAGGTTGTTCCATGTTTGTTATTTCAGATAAAGGAAATGGCATTTCTCGGGGAAATCTTGGGGTTAATTTTTTACATGGATCTTCTATGTCATGTTTTCTTTGGCAAATGATCAGTGAGATCATTAATTTCTATATCTAACTTAGCTTCCGTTTCAAAGTACTATAAAACAGAAACAACCAGATGTTCATGTCAAAAAGTAAACATTAAAGAGACTGATAACATAAATGGTCCCTTTTCAAATTGATTCAGATACAGCAGATCACAAAAGGCCATCTTAAAACCAAATGCTCTTAAAATAAAAGATTAAGGCCTCCTTACCCTGTGCTTTGAGTAAGTATTTAAGCTAATGAGAGCTAGGAAATCAATGAGTGGCTATTGAACTGCTATTTAGCCAGGCTTCAGACAGATTCTGGTAAACAAACAAAAGCCTAAAAATAAACTTGTAGGGGAAATTTTTTCAGGAAATTACACATTTATAAGCAGAGAAGGGGGAAAAAGAGTGGAAAGAGGTACTGTAAAGGTAACTCCTGTGGAAGAGATTGCACTGAGGATTTTTTCATCTATTGGAAAATCAGATATTCTTAGATCAGTATGTAGTTTAATAACTGAGATACATAATTGTCCATGCTGAATCTATGGGCTACATGCCATGCCCTTGGCTCATGCCTGCACACTCATCTACAGATGTTGTTTAAGAAACTGAAGAGAGGAACTCAGTTCTCAAGAAAAGCCAACGTGGATGCAACTTACTGCAAGAGAAAAGTTCTAAATATCACTAACACTTCTTGCTCCAAGACCTGTTCAAAGTTTCCTTTTGCTTTATTTTACATAACTGGTAGTTCCACTGAGGGGTTTTGGTGTTTTAGAAAGGAACCTGCATATATGCTATTACAGGAGAAAATCTAGAATTTGTTACAACACCTACTATCACTAGTCGTAGTTCTGCAAAATTTTTCACTGAACTGAGACTTTAGACACCCCAGAATTGTGCCACACATTCATAACCTCACCAGTGCCATAATAAATTGCTCTTGGGGAGATTCTGATTGGACACCAGAGGGAAATTCTTCACAGTGAGGACAGTCACCATGGGAATAATCTCCCCAGGGAAGCGGCTGACTCGGCCACGTTGGACACCTTCAAGAGTCGTCTGGACAGGGTGCTGGGCCATCTTGTCTAGACTCTGCTCTTCCCAGAAAGGTTGGACTAGATGATCCCTGAGGCCCCTTCCAGCCTGCGATTCTGTGATTCTGTGTAAAGTGTTGTTGTCCTGGGTTGGTGGCCATATATTTCCAACCGAGCAAAGCAGTTACTGTTGATGTTTCCAGATATTGTTATATGCAATGCTCATCCATGCACTTTTGGTACATGCAAAGACACAACAGAATTTATCTCATGATCCCTCTGGCAAAGAGCAGTCACCTTCTTCCCCTCCAGACTGTGGGGTCTGTAGGATGTTTACTGCTCCCAGACTTGCTTCTTTGCCCAGTGTTGTATACACGTCAATGGCAACATGAAAACATTGCCAAAAAGAACTAAGCCAAAGCATGAAGCTTTTAATTTCATTTGGAAAGAGATGAGATCTGGTAACTTGCACCAACAACTTCCATGCTTTTAGTTCACATCCTGGGAAAATCCTATATGCAATGGTCATGATCTCCAGGAAAGATTTTTTTTGCAGCAGACATGGGGCATGAACTAGGTGGTGCATTCGATGGAGAGCCGGTGCAAAGAATATTCTCAGGCTCACACCACAAAGTAGGAAACGTGCTGGTCAGTATTGCTAGTGCACACAAAATTAGGTCCTTTTTCAGGGAAAATCATGCAAAGAAGTGTCCTAAAGCTGCTAAGTGACTTTTCATTGTGAATTTTGCCAGAGGCTCCCAAACTGCAACCATAGTTTACAGCAGAGGGTACCAAACTTTGTACGAAGTTTTCCATCTCTGACACTATTGAGTGCACGTGACTCTCAGTTCACCGTAAGCACAACCAAGTACGCAACCATGAACTACACACACCCATCCTGGCACTGCTGCCAGGGAACAGGAAAGAACCATCAGACTATTTTTTTTTTCATCAACCAAAGGGGATCTGTACTAGCAGTGGCCCCAGTTCTCACACTGGCCTTTCAAAGGGCACCAGCCAGGGTAGCACAGCCTCTTCTGTGCCCTTCATCTTCTCCTGTGAACAGAAGTAACTTCTGTTTATGCTTTATTTGATGGCAGAGGTCAGCTTCTGTCTTCAAACTCCTTGACTGCTGCCAGACTTGCAGCTCTGGTCTTTAACAAACTACTATTCTGCAGACAATTTCGGAGAATCAGATAGAGAACAAAAAGGCTACCAAAGCAACAATAAAAATGCAAATGGAGAAATCGTTATCATGAATAATATTAGATTGGCCCTAAATTTGGAATTGGTGTCTCCTCAGCCTATAAAAAGTCCATTACTATGTGCTTCTTTCTGAGATTTAAGGCATGCAGTGTAACCCTTTCCATGTCAAGATAAACAAAGCAATAGGCTCCAGAAAGCATCTGCTTTAAATCCAAGCATTTCCACAAAGTGTATTTTCTTGAAAGATAAAAAAGAGTATTCTTGTGCTTTTAAGATACATATATATTCCTTACAGACAAGTTACATAAACCTTTAAGTACTAGCAGTGGATAAAGTTTTTTTTTTTTTTCAAATAAAAACAGTGACCCCGTGTAAGCAAACATTTATTTTGCTCATGTGTGAGAAGGGCAGATGAGACCTGTACTTATTTAGAAACCCTGAGGAAGTGAGCCACTTGTGCACCATGCCTAAATACAGAGTAACGTAGCTTGGAAAAAGGAAATCAAGTGGTTTTACAAGGAGACGAGAGTCGATTAATTTAGAAGTTCCTCAACTGTCCTTCTAGTAACCACGCAGACAGATACTGGAAACGCAATAAGCTGATGCTGTCATTGCAAAGTTTTATGCCAAGCTTTGCTTTTTCACAGAACTACATGCAATTTAATCGTATGAGCCCAAATACACTCTTCATTGCACCATTACCCAAAAATGTATCAGAGCAATTGTGAGAACCAGGATAAGACATCAACAAATACAAAAAACTAACTTATGCTTTGGCTGCCAGTCCCATGGAAGTCCAACCTTCCAGGCATCCCTACAGCTGGAACATTCACCCAGGCAGGGCATGGAGCGTCTCACATGGGCACTACCAGAAACAATGATCTGTTACAGAAGTGGCTGCAGTCTCCCAAAGAGTGAGAGTGAAACATTGATCAGGCACAGTATTGCTTAAAAAAAGTGTCAGGAAAACTAAATGGAAGGGATTCAAGAGAAAGAAAAAAGATAGCAGGATAAATTGTTTGCAGGACACAAGCCCAATTTTGTTGCCTGATTTTTGTTTTGGCAGCTGCACGTCCCAGGGGTGCCTATTTAGGGACAGCCTTTTACTTAAAGCTTCCACAATATTGTGTATAGAAGAAACAGGAACAAAAACATGTCTCATGGACCTGTGCTTATTTAGAAACCTAGAGGAAGTGAGCCACTTGTGCAGCTCCCAAGCTCCTGTTGTTTGGGTTTGATTTCTTTTTAAGATTGGACTCGTCATTTGATTCTCTTAACTAAAGAAACATAAAAAACACAAATTCTCTTTCTTTTTTTCCAAGCAAGCAGTACAAACATATGGCAAAACTATAAAACATTGAAAAATGTAAGCAAAGAGATTTTTATTCCAGAAGGAGATAGCTCCAGGTGAAAACCACACCAAATGGGCTATATCCCATTCCTCCATGTCCCTGAGCCAGACGAGCAATGCTAGGGAAGCACTCTTCATTAGGTGCACAGCAGCCACTGCTATTTAGTGGTGGCACCCAACTCCTGTTGTGGGGACATCTCCCTCATCAGGTCTGTCTCACTGCCTCGTATCCTCAGCTTCCTTGCTGAGACTGTCAAGGACAGTGCCAGCCATGGGTGGGTGATGCCATCTGATGAAAATGGTAGCGAGGCCATGAAGCAAACATCTTTTAGATGTGCTCTGAAGTTGCCACCCCTTCTATATGTTGTGCCACACACTTCAAGACCTGTAGCTACTGGGGTCAAGGACAGCCGAGGAAAGGCACACTTCTCTTCAGCCAGCCCAGTCTGCACGAAAAAGTCCACTGCCCTTCCAAGGCCGTTCTATTGCGTTGCAGTTATTCTCCTGGTCTTCCCATCCACACTGTCTATTTATATTTCTGGTGCCTCACCAGGCTGACCCTAAGGTCCTCCCTCCTTTGGGGACACCAACCCCAACTGCTACCAGGCTATGATGAGTCACCAAACCACTAACAACCTCCACAAACTTGAAAACAGCACAAACAGTGACTTAAGCCCAGATTCTTCAATTAGTTACGAACACAAGTGGCCTTATTGCACTAGGTGTAAGTGCTTCTGGGCGGAAAACGGCTTCTCCAAGCTCGACGCACCCAGATGCAGGATGCGGCATTTGCACTCCCAGTGACCGTTTTGAAGATCAAAGCAGCAGCGAGTCAGAGGGAGCCTGAGCCATACATTGTTTGCTTCATATACTTTTATATAGAATTATGTAATGTCATTAAGTGGTGTAATTACAGAGTCTAACCATGCATTTTTGTGGTTGAAGGGAAAGTATGCTTAATGGCGTAATTACAACTAAAAAAGAGATCCCATGACTAATCACATCCACAGGGTGGCACGCAACAAAGAGCTTCGTAGAGTAATATTAGGAATAAATTATGTGTCTGGTTATTTTCCTCCTTATTCAAGCACAGCAGTGTAAAATACTACTGGCACACCCTGCATCTCCCTGGGCCTTCCACAGTGCCAGGATTATCATCATCGACAAGCCTATAAACAGCAAAACCTGAATAACAATCGAGGCCAACTCACCTTCATGCTGCACAGGAATGGTCCCATTTCACCCCAAAACGAGTAGGAGTACGGCACTGTTGGGGACACACAGTCTTCACCATGTGAAGATTGTGATCAGCCATCATGGTGCCACACAAGCAAGTTTATGTGTAACTGACGGGGTCTTCAGCCTTGCCCCACATGTCTCCTACCTGTTCAAATTCCCTGTTTGCCATGTATCTGTCTGAGGTTGATCAAAGCCATAGCATGAATCCAAGGTGAAGACCTTGGCAAATGCTTGCCCAATGCCAAGAG
Organism: Phalacrocorax carbo; assembly: GCF_963921805.1. NCBI lineage: Eukaryota > Metazoa > Chordata > Aves > Suliformes > Phalacrocoracidae > Phalacrocorax > Phalacrocorax carbo. The sequence continues at coordinate 7,557,449 of NC_087513.1, read as the reverse complement.
CCACCTGGACTAGCCAGTGTTGTGCTGGCTCCCAATCCTTCCAGATAACAGTTGCAGGTGGATTATCCTGGCTGGTCAACTAGAGTCACATCACAGATCATGTTACCTAAATCCAGCTTCTGCCAAGCACCCTCCCATCACTTCAAACCAACAACAGGAGAAATTGTCTCCAATCTACCTTTCCCTGCCAACCTTTCCCATCCCATGCCACTCATTAACTCAGGGCAGATGGGGATTTGGCCTTAGCTTACCCAGAAGCCATGTACTCCAGCCCCATCGGTGAAATACTGGAAAACAGAACTACCCAAAACATGGGTCTGAAGCCAAGGAAGTGCTAAAGTATTCCTCAAATCCATTTGCCTTACTGCCTGAGATGGTGTTTTATTACTAGAGTGCTGTGGCACCCTGAGATTTATGGGCTCACTCAGTCCCAGACAGAGGGAGAACAATTAACACCACCCTATTCCCTGATCCCACTCCCATCTACTTTTGGTTTGCCTTCTTTGTCTTCCTGTTACAGCAATAGTGAAGTACAACCAGCTTTTGAGGTTGTTTTTTTTTTTTCCAGAGAGCCTTTAAGAGAGCAGAAAGCCTCTCTAAGATGGACTTTTGCTGTCCCCAGCTCCAGCCCCAGGGTTGGATGTTCACCTCCACAGGCAGAGATCTGCTGCAGCTGTTAAACTGAAATCTGCCGGGTTGTACTGGAAAAAACATTTCACTTTGCTAGCATGACTCCAGCAAAATTAATAAAATTTGGAAACGTGAATGCAGAAAGCCTGAGTGGTTTTCTACCAGACCTTTGCTAGCCAGCCCCACCTCTCACCAGATTGCTTTTACAAGCTCCGCTTAACGTCCACAGCCTCCGCTCCCCTCAGTGCTACGCAGCTCAAATAACCCCCTTGCCCTTTCCTTTTGAGAAGGATATAGAACTGCCCACACTCAGGCCCAGGAAGAGCTTTTGCATTTTGGGGAGAACAAGTGGGTCTGGTAAGTTGAGGAAAGCATCTCAAAGATACGAGGGTTAGATGAAAACTGAATGCTTGTCGACTGATGACTTCAGATCAGGGCTGTTTTGCTGAGTAGCATTTTTACTAGTAAGTATGCTGAATATTGATTTTTTTTCATTTCTCAATAGAAGCAATGGGTGCTCCTCTTCAGGGATCCAGAGAATTAGTTGGGAAATGTGAAAAAAACTTCCCCTGGAGATAGGAAGAAATCTGTCCAAGGTCAGGACACTGCACCTCACTGTGCTGGAGCTTCATTATGCTGATGCCCGGCCAGGCAGCCATCACAAGCACAGGAGAGCCCAGGTGGGAGGAAAGCACGCATATGCTTTAGGGGAGCAAGGCAAGACTGGGTTTGGGAATCAAAAGGGCGAGACAAAAAGTACAGGTGCAATAGAAAGGGAGGAAAAATTTCAGAACAATCTTTTTTCCCAACATTTTCCCTGTTGATGTCGATCATAAATAAATGCACGGCCTTGATCTTGAGGTACTTCACTTCCTGATCCCAAATAAATTTTTTGAGGTTTAACTGTCTGGTGCCCACACTGTGTTTTGCGACTTTTAAATAAAGAGAGTTTCAAAAATCTGAAAAGAAAGCATCATAGTAAATATTTTTGCTTTTTGAAAACACTAGCTGCATATCTCTTCTCACCAGCCATGAAGCAGCAAGAGATGATAATAAATGTAGACATAAAGTGGGTAGACAAGAACACACATGCTGAATATTTTGGAGAACTAAGCTGAGGATGAGTGGATGGTTAAGCACACAAATGAGCTGGTCTCATTTCCAAAATGTGAAAATTCAGCTTGTGGATATTGATTTCCACGCAAGCCTGGTTCACTCCATTCCCTAGTGCTTCAATGACTTTGAAGGTCTTTAAGAGCCTGTTCAGAAAAGCGTCTGCTTACTTCAGTGCCATTTTAACCACGGGTTATTTCTTTAGTCTGACAGCAAATTAGCAACCTGCTCACTCCATAGAGATGCTCCAGGCTTCCCTGAGAGCCTCCCCCATTTTGCTCCAGTATTGCTTTACTGGGTACATTTTAGCAAGCACGTAGCAGGATGCAGAAGGCGGCCTTTCCAGAAAGAAGGAAACTTCCAGCTTTGATATAGGAAGCTCCAAACTTATTTAAAAAAAGGGGGTAAATTTAGCTCATGCCTCTCCTCCATGCCAAGCTCCAGGGTCTCTGTTTGGACGGAGCTACATCCATAAGAGGCAGGAGCGGCTGAAACAGGCAGGAGTGTTGGGGGAGCAGCTGACAGGTCCTGGCAGGCTCGGCAGCGGGGGCTGGAAAGCCCGTGTGGCTCCACTGATGCAGTGTCAATATAGTGCTGTGACGTTAAGCAGCACACTGGTGTGCAGGGTGACACTCGGAGGCCAGCTCAAGGGCTAGGGCTCAAGCAGCGGTGATCAAAACAAGCCAGAAAATGCAGCATCCTTTGGCTATGTGAAATTTCCAAGGAAGCAAGAAACAGCACATCTGGGATCGCTGAATAGCCGGTAAAAACCCATCACTTGTGGCCCCACAGAGTCAGCATTACCCAGCTCACAGCAGGGCTCCTCCACCTCTTCCCAGCCCATTCAGCCTCTGACCAGGAGGTCCTGCCCTACAGCAGATACGGTGCCACATTGTGAGTCGCTCATTCCTCATGCCATCTGTGGCTCCCACCTGCCTCTGAGACACGCGCAGCCTACCCTAACCCAGGCAGCACTGTCCACATCATGAGCCCGGCCCCACAACACAAGGTGGGGGAACCAATGAGAGATAAATGTTTATTCATCTCCTGGGTTTTAAGTCTTCAGTGGGATTTGTTACTAATCACGGAGTAACTCTGTTTGGGATGAACCCCTGGAGGTGTCTAGTCGACCCACCACACAAAGTACATCCATCTAGATCATGCGGCTCAGAGCCACATCAGCCAAGTATTGAACATTGCCAAGGTGGAGATCTCCCAGACACTCTGGACAACCTCCACCAGCATTTGATCACACTCATGGCAAAAAAAGTTTTCCTACACCTAACTGGAATTTCCCATGTCACAAATTGCTCCTGTTGCTTCTAGTGCTGTCAACACACACCTCTGAGTAGAGACGAGCCCCATCTTCTCTACACCCTCCCATTAAGTGCTTATAGACAGCAGTTCTTCCTTGAGTCATTTCTTCTCCAGGCTGAACAAACACAGTCTTCTCAACTGCACCTGGTGCACCATGTGCTCCAGCCCCACACCACCTTAGTGGTTTCTGAGTTAATTAATATTTTAGGGGGACAGAGACATCTGGGGAGCCCAAAACTGGTGTTTCCATATGGCAATCCTAGGGCACAGATGTACACCCAGAAGTGAGGGACTTACTGCCTGTGGAGCTACAGCTGAGCTGCAGTAACCAGCCACGTGTACTCACTTCTCCTCCCACAGTGGGAAGTGAAACCAGCTGGATAAATCCTGAAACTACCATACAGCTGACAACAGCAAGCTGCTAAAATATGGTAACACAGCCACTTCTGGTACAGCCACAAGCTGTACTGGGGTTTTTTGTCCTAAACCAAACATGGCACTAGACCTCTTAAACAAGGACCAATCTGGGCAAAACTTCCTCCAAAAACCTTTTTTAATTTCCTGCAACCTTCGATCTATCAGCTATTGAAATGAATTATTTTTCTGCCCCTTCTCCAGGGTCTACAGTTGAGCAGTGAACATTGAAAACTTTCACGAAGAAACAGCGACTGTGTGCCAGGCAACTGTGAAAATACGGTCAGACAAAAAGGTCTCCTCTGCTCAGAAAGCAGGGCTTTGGAGAGAGAAACCTGTGGCTATGGAGCCTTCTTTGCTGAGTAAAATTCAGAACAGCTGCAGCATCTCTTTAAAGCCTGTTTAGGCTGTCAATGAAAGTTCCTGCAGCACATTAGGGATGTCAGAACTCACTATGTTGGGAGGACATGATGAAAGTTGATGTTGCTGCTCTCCAGAAACTAATGTGTCTTCATTTGCAGCACAAATGATAAAAGGATGCCATTATTTGGAATGAATATTTTTTAAGAGCATGATTAGCACCATTAGACACATTGTTTGGAGATATCAGTTGTTTTAATACAGCAAGCATAACAGAGTGGTGGTTGTTCGTATAAGGAGAAAGAAGGGTGAGACAACTGCACTATACATCATGTAATTACAGCAGCAGGGCTAGGCCTTTTCTGTTGATGAAAAGCTCCACAGTAATTCCAAAATGTGCTCAGTGGGTTCTTATTTATTACTGGCATCAGTGCAGTCTTTCTTAACGATTAGAAAAAAAATGTGAAAATAATTCACAACATCCACTTACACTTTTATGTGTGACCATTAATGTGTCTAGATACTGCTTTCTTTTTTCTTCCCTCCATTTCTGATATATAAGCATATCTGAACATGCTAAATGGAGGCACTGAGAACACTAGAGGAGTACCTGGCTTGAAAGTTATACCAGGTTAATAAAAGTCCTTTTCTTAGTCTTAGAAACATTTGGAAAACAAAAGTTAATATTAATTCTAAGAATAAATTTCACTTGATCTTGCCATGTTCAGATATGTGACTCGGGTCCTTGACTTTGAGACCAGGATCAATGAAGGGCTGAACCTGCCTTGTATGTGCAAAGGCAGGAGGAATAGGTACTTTATTTTTCATTTTGCCGTTATTTTCTTTGGCTAACTGTTTGCACAGGCTTCACTGGGTTGGTTATTAACATTCAGTTTCCTTGCTAAAGGCATTCCACCCAGCCCAGATCTCCTCCAAAGCTACTATAAATGGATTTAATTGATTCCATGATATCAAGCCCTGCGTAATGAGCCAAAGATTTTAGTGGACAGAAGTTTTACAAAGCTCAGAGGGTTTAGTTCAGTGGCACACTGTCTCCCAGAGCAAGACTGGCTTAAAAATCTGCTATTCTCAAGCATTTGTTTCTATCCCCTTGCTCTCTCTTCCACACTGGTCTAGTGATGGTATAAACTGCTACTGCTCTCTGCTACAAAGATTTGACTCTTTTTCAGGAGGTAGTGTTTACAGTGTTAGTTCTGCCTTGTGTGGTCATCAAATACATGTTTGCTGATTTCTCTGTGCATCCTGTGTAATCTACATAACTGATCTGTTTTCCTTTGCCTGGGATTCCTTTGGGCCATTTCTTGTTTTGATTTTGCATTGTTTCCTAAGAAAGAACAACCGGATGCTGTTTATTTCCCTCCTGTAATTTTCAGCCTGTTGGAAATGATTGATACAGGGCTAATTCATTGCTAAATTCCCATTCAAAAACCTATAGATGCTCTAAACAGGAGTAAATTTTACTTTTCTAAATCCATGCTGGGTTGTAAAAGTCCCATCTCCAGTTTGCCTAAAGTAAAGCTATCGAGTTGCTCTACGTGACTCTTCCTTTTTCACAAGATATGTCATCAAGTCTCATATAATTAATAAACCCTGATCCTCAGTTAATAAAGAAAAAGAGTACACAGATTTATAGATTGCTGGGTATATGCTCCACTAGTTCTGGCTTTGGCAATCGGTTTGCTTCTGCAAGCTGCAATCCCTGTGATACCGTCACAGATCATAAATACAAGAGGCGAGACTCCTTGTTGACCCACGCATTGTGACATGCTGCCAGTGCTCCACGCCATTGCTGCTCCCCATTACTTTGATGTATATTCCTCATTATTTCATAAGTAACACAAAAATTAAACTGAATATGAGGCAGCAGGGAAATCAATCTTCTCCAGAGAATCACCCCAGTTAAAAAATTCAATAAATCTTTAATCCATTCAGACACTGTATAAAAAAAAAATTGTAGCAAGAATGCACTTAAAGAGAAGACAGAAAAACTATATTCCAAATGGCCAACATCTATGCTGCAATAACATTCTTCTTAATACATTCAGACAAGTGTTTTTAGCAAGACAGATGATGTCTAAATGTTCTTTCTTGATAATTTCTTGTGTGCTTTCAATTTTCTGGAGATAATTAGTCATTGTAACAGAAGCATTTAGACTTTTAAACACACATTTTTTCACTAAAAAATAATTCAGTCAGGCTGGTAATGTGATAACCCTTCTCTGATTAATTAAATTTTCAGCGTGAGGTATTCTATAAAAGTACATCCAGAGATACAGTGTATCATCAAGCAGTTTTGTAGCTAATGCTGGGTCTTTGCAGATTTAAATGCTATTCTTGAGGCTGCCACACTTTGTCTGTGACTCTTGAGGTAAAATTTTCAACTTTGTATATTGAGAAACCCACATTCAGCCCTACATATCCACACGAACGCAGATTATTAACATGCCTCCCTCCAGGAACACAGGTTTGACAATCACAATCCATTTTAAAGAGCCAGGAGTGAAACAAACACAGTGTTTAACCTGGGCAATGATAGGCACGATATCAGACACTATTCCTCTGCTTAATTTAAAAGTTCATTCAAGAACCCCTGAGGATTCAGCTGGAGTGAGGGCTTTCAGCAACTCATTAGCTTATGGCAGAACTTGGGATAATTCATTTATATCCACCAAGAGAAGCTTGAGTATCCGTGGGATTAAGTGGTAGTTGAGCAGTGGTTTTAAGGATAACCATCATGCCCTCTAGACAATGAACTCTGAGCGTGTCATCCCAGTGGCAGTTGCAAGACACATCTACTGTATGCAAAGCTATGTCCTACCTCGCCCCCTGAGCTCACATTATATTCAGCAGAGATAAAAGCACCTCATCCGACCCATCCCGATTACCTCTGTTAGGATGGAAAATGCCACCCATGAGGTACCTGCTGCTTCCAACCTTCCCCAAAGGGAACCCAAGACGACTAGTGCTCTCGCAGGTACCTACCCAGATGAATCTCATCCTAAGTCTCTGCAGGTTCCCAGGCCATCACAGTAGGGCCAGAGCTAACATGAAACTCTCTGATTAGGGAGCTGTAACATCCCCTTTCACAGCCTCAGACCCCTCAGAGCAGGAATCAGAGTTATTTATATGAGCAAGTTGCCTTTACACTGTGGTTTCCTACTCTTCCCAAGTGGGATGCAATGGGCTTAGGGGAAAAGAGCACTACCTAGAAACACACTTGTTGCCTTAGATCCCTGAACATCCACAGTCGCATAACCCCAGCATTCCTGTGCAGATCTTCATGACTGCCATCAGCCCTGTGCCAAAGCACCCCACAGGATACGGGGGTGTGCTTTTATCTCTTTTCCAGAGGGAACTGAGGTTGATGGGCTAAGCCTGTGTCAGTAAGACTGAGGAGTACCAGTGGTATGAAGCAGCAGCTGGGGACCTTTCCCAAGGCGCGATCTGGGTGACCATTTTCCAACTTCTGCAGCATTTACAGTATCTTTCATGGAAACTTTGCAGCTATAGAGAGACCCTTATCTTTCCTGGCAAAGCTAGCACATTTTCTAGGAGCCTGCCTAGTGCAATATGTGGGTATTTTCTCTCTTTTCACCTTGACAGCTGCAAACTATCGCCCTCATTCCTGTTCCATTTATCCCACTGGGAACTCTTAGATTAAGTAACTCTTAGATAAGAGTGGGAAATTAGTCATCATAAACACGTGGGCCCAGTGAAGAACTCCAACTTTCAAACAGCAAAATAGCTTTCGCTGCAGTGCTAACACTGTGGTGAACCCCACGTCCACAACTCCTGATGAGATTGCTGGTTTTTGTAGGGTAAAAAGCTTCCAATCAGCAAATCAGAGGTTATCCCAGAAAAAGAGTTCCTGTTCATACGGCCTGAAGAATTATTTTTGTCTTTCAAGATGACTAGGAGGTGCATAAAAAAATCATTCACAGAACCTGTGTCTACCATGGTTTTTGATCAGCATTGTGTTATTATGCGCATAGTCCTATTGGTTTCAGCAAGCGCATGGCAGAGTCTGATCCTGATTAACCACTCAGCATCAAGGACCTGAATTCACAGATTATCTGGTGCTGCATCAAAGCCCACAGTGTTTGGAAGCTAAATTGGCTTCACACCTTTCTAACCTCAGCATTCACAACACAAAACTGTTTTCTAGCTGGAATTGTGAGCTCTTATGAAAAGACTTTGCACCTACCATCAGAGTGCTTAGGAGATATTAATTCATTCAAGCTTGTAACACTGCTATGAGATAAGTGATTTTGTGATCCCCATTGTACTGGCACGTAAATAGAGGCGATGAACTATCATACTTTTTGGACACTGGAATGTGAGGAATCCTTGCAAGAAACAGCAACAAAGCTAACATCTAGCACCCAATCCATGCCTTCGACCCTAATAAAGTCTATCCCCTTTAAACAATGCAGCCAAAGGAAAGAAGATGGGGTTTGTTCTGATCACCCTCCTGCCTCTTTCACACGCCGGAGCCACAGAACCACATCTTGATTTTGTACCCACACAATATGCAAAACTCCCACTTGCTCAGCTCTCCACGCTTACGTGCCAAAGCTGAAGAGCATCTCCTGCCAACTGGAACTGGCATGTTATTGTTATTAATCATCTGTATATGCCACTGGTTCACAGGAACTATCTGGAGTGTTTTATTTGTATAAAGTATCACACTGCAGATGCCCCCTTTTCTCTGTGGCTGACCACCTCCTCTGCCTACATTTATACTCTATTTTTTTCTATTAAAAAATCAGATTATACCTCTTGTTCCCCTATTCATTAAAATTATGCAGCAGAGAGACAGCAGTTTCTTGCTTCTGCAAACAAATGCTTAAATTAGAGCATCTGCACAAAAAAGACCAGGTTGTGACACAGCAAGGAAGGATCGTGCCACATGTAACCTGCTGCTGAGATCGTATCTTATGGCCTTTATCTGTGCTCAGACAATGGGATATGACAACGCTGTTTGGAGATATTGGATATTTAGTCCAAATAGTAAGGAACTGCACAGGTTTATCTTCGAATTGCTACTACAAATCCCTGGGGTCGACCAGTCCTTACCCCAATGTCTCAGCCACAGCACTACTGTGAAAAAACTCCTACATGCTTTGAGGCTAATGGCCAAAGTTTGACTACTTTTGCTTAAGTGAGCTACTGGATGTGACCTGTCCTGCAGGAGACCTGAGGGAGGTCTGAGCCAGGGCCAGTGTGGGATCCAGCCATGCAGGACACAGAGGTACCCCAAATCAGTTAGCTCCAGGTTCAATTTAGCTACACTCCTTGTGTGAGTGCTACACCTTGGAAGCCCTTCAAGGGGCTGTAATCAAACCAGTCTGGGGTGCTGGTGAAACTGATGGCCCTGTGACACTGGAGTCTGTGGCATGGACAAACCCTTAAAGTCTATGAATTATTGGGACTCGAAGCAATGTTTTACAATCAAGACCCTGCTCCCTTTGTGTCCCCACAAATGCTGGCGTCAACTCTACAACGCCATTGCCCCTGGGGGCACCAGCATTCCCAGAAGCGTGAAATGCTCAACAAGAGGAAAATCTCTGTGCAGACAAGAAATGTTCCTGGTCAGCTTCCAAAGCAATCCCTGCGTTTGCAGCACAGACTTGGAACATGAGGATTTAGTTCTTTCAGTATGGTTATGTTATGCCAAAAGGGACATTTGCTGACAGAAAGCAGCTCATAGAGACTCAGAAATAGAATAAAAGGAAGAATTCTGATGTGTGTGCCCCAGTGAAGAGATGTGCATAATGAACAGCCTCTTGTCCTCAGGCTTTGGTGGGTTTGTGGTTGACTCCTTCCTGTGTTATACACAAATGGAATAACTAATGGCCTTGGAGAACACCAAGGTCTTCCCCGGGCACTCAACTGATCTTATTTAAGCCATAAGCACTCTGGTTTGCACCGTTGCAGAGTGCCTTCGACAACAAAGCAAAATATCAGCTGAGCCTACAGTACTGCCAATAATTAACAGCAATGTATCTGTGAGTCCATTATATCATATTCTCTTATTTACTGTAAATGGATAATCGCAAAAGTGGAGAGCAGCTTCAAAGCTGAGGCCGCACTGAGGCTTCCACTTAAAGCAAGGGCTCAGCCTCTTGGTTTAGTAATTTTATAATAAAACTCAAGAGATTTCATGGTTCCACTGTTAGTTGGAAATGAACACACGGCAGCAGATGAGGAAAGGCTTTGCTCCGACAGTCAATTTCTCTGAATTTTGCATGACTGAAACACGAATAATTGGTCCAGAATTTACAATGCCTCCACAAAAGACCGTCTGCACTGTACTACAGGCAGTGAGCCTGTCTGCAGGGCACAGGAGAAAGAACCAGTCCCATTTTCCCCACAGGTGCATGCTACTGCTAGCCTGGAAAGCAAGGTGCCATGCTGACCCACCGCGTGGCTCACAGCGCTAAAGCATCTCATCTATGGCCTTCTGCTAACAGCTCTGGTGGTGAGTTTTTTGCAGTATGGACGTCTGACTGCTACAAGCACAGCTGTGACCTCCAAATCATTACACAAAGGCCATGAGATTGGGATGGCTTCTGTCCCCCGCCAGCCCAGGGCACAGTGCAATGATTTGAGAGATGAAAGGTTCAATACCCCAACCCCAGGCTCCCTTCGACTGGGCCCTTTGTCCCGTGGATGTATTGATAAAACAAATGAACTGCGCTTCAGTGAATCGGCACAAATGTGCTATGCAAAGAAGCAACTTGAAGCTCAAAGAGCAAAATTTGCAGCTAAGGACATTAATGACTCAGCCTGGTTGCTCTGAAAGCAGCTTTTGTGGGTGGTAAGAAATGGATGCAGGCACAGTAGAGCCTGGCAATGATGAAAAATAACCCAATACACTCCAAGTGTTTGTGCTTGATATGGAGAAGACCAGAATTTTTGCATATTTTTCCCAAATTTCTGCAAGATTCAGTTATTACAGAGCCAAACTCTGATGAAAGCTGAGGTTTATATTCTTTTGTTACAGGAATTAATTTTATTTTTAAAAGCTGGGTTGATTCAAATGGGGAGCAACTTGTAAAAGCAGCCTATAGGGTTGGAGTTGCCATTTTCTGTGTATTCTGAAAAAAGCTACGCACTGAAATTCTACTGTACATTCACTAAATGCTTTATACAGACAGCCCCTTGCCTGAGGAATTTGCAGAGCAAATAAATGCAAACAGAGCAAAATAAATGAGACACGAGGTGGTCAGATGAATATGGGAAAATTAATGGGAGTGAGATGGGGGGAATGTTGCTAGTAGGAGGCAGCTGTATGGGAGGAGGGTAGAGCTGAGTGCTGGGGTTTGGGGGCAAGACAAGCAGATTTCAGTAAAAATACTGGAGCCACAGGAGGAGCAAGAGATGGTTTCCTGAAAGATACTTTTCACTCTACACCTTTTCTCCCCAGCATGTGCTCAAAATGAACCAGACTTGTCCACAGACATAAGGACCTTCTTCCTCCCAGCACTTGAGCATCAGCATCCTGTAATGGTTGAGAGGGGCTGCACAAGCTCCGCAAAGCTCCCGGATTTCAGTTTACCTAGGACCTGCTATCAGGTGAAAGATTCCTTCGGTCTGCACATGGACTACGGCACTGGGCAACTGAGCACATCCCTGGTGTGCAGCCTGGAGCCATGCCAGGCACCTTGGAAGGGTCCTGCAGAGCATCCCTTTAGCCACTGCAGCCCCTTAAAGGTGGTAACGACAGCCTCTACTGAAGGCTTGCTAAAGAAAGATCACAGAGCAAGGCCTCATTCTGTGATCCTTGGCTGTAAATTTACACTTTCCAAAAATGTTCAAATCCCACTGAAAATATAAAGGAAAGACAGCTGAAAATTGCTGGCTGCTGAGTGATTGCAGTCTGAAAACTCCTCCATGTATAAAGGAGGGAAAATATTGTTCACTGCAGACTCATGGATCTCACCAACCCAGGGATGAGCAATTTCATGTTTCACAGATGAGTGCTCAGAAGCCCAGCAAGAAAATGACCCCTGCATATAAAAAAAACTAAAAAAAAAAACCAACCCACAAATACCTATTCAGTCAGTGCCAGGAGGGCTGTACGGGCTTGGTGCACTGATGTGTTTAACTAACTGCTGCAGTGAAGCAAGAGCTGGCTCCTGCTAAGTACTGGCAAAAAACTTCACCTGGTATCCACTTGTGCTGCCAGAGCTCAGCGCAGAGGTTTCCATTTCTACTCCTGGGGGACACAAGGGCGAGATGGGGCATACAGCTGGGCCAACGCGGGGACCTGGCACACAAAGTCCCCACCCTGCAGACAGAGATTATTTTCTTTTCCAACATATCTATAAATCTGTTATGTGGGGACTGACTTTTTTTTTTTTATTTTTGCGATTGCACTTTGTGTTAAAAATAGATCTTTCAGTGATGTTACGGTACTCATTAGCAGAGGTTGTTAACAGCTTGCAGCATCTCAGGCATGACAAAGTTTAACAAAAGACTCAGTGTCCCCAGCACCCCTGCTCAGGAGCCTGCACATGTGGGCACATTGAGATGGTCTAATCCAGCTCTTGTTCATCAGGTAGCTACCACCCACTTACTGCAGCCCGCTCCCATTCAGTGGGAATTTTGCCTTTTTTATTGATAGGAAACACCACCAGGCTACCAGTCGGGATCTTCGCTTCCCATGAAGCAGCGAGATATTTCAATGAAATTTAAAAAGTGCCTTGGAAGATTTTTGCCTCAGAGGGAAAGAAGAGATGCAGCCCTGGGATACGAGGATTGCTATCCCACACCATCCTTGTGACAGTGGTACAGTGGGGGACCCCCCAGTAACTATCTGAGGTCTGACTGGAAACTCATCCCATTACAGATGTCTGAGCATCCTGTGCTCAACTCATGGGGTGTCATCTCGTTCTTGTGCCGTGCTGGGTATGAACAGCAGGAAGAGCTGGAACAGTCTTGGGGATGTGAACTTGAGCGGGCAGGTTTAAACTAAGTAAAATTAACTGTGGACTGTAGATTGGGGATGAATGAGTCCTCCCTGGCATGCTGCAAGATGTAAGCGTCCCCTGGGGAAGCATTAGGATCCCCCTCACTTGAGCGAATTTTGACTGCTTTGGACAAAACGATGGAGAACATTTCGCAGGGAACAATCCTGTGGGTGGAAGGGATGATCTCATAGGTCTTTTCCATCAGTGATTTCCAGGATTTTTGTGCCTCTGACATAAAACCCCAAAATAGCAACATTAGTCTAGGTCAAGATAACACTAAAAGCATGTGTTTAGTTTCACATCTGGCCAGGAGTAGATGTGCTATACAAGGTTGGTGAGTCATTCTCAGACGTTATATACCGCCCTCAGAGAAAGCCCCAGGACGAGGTCTTTACATTGGGCCGATGGGAACGTGGGTTGTGCAACACAGTGACCATAGGTATATATACCAGCACAGACATTGCACAAGCAGGAAAACTCCTTCACAAATGAAGGCTTACCAAAGCCTTCACACTGCCATGCTCTCCCTTCATAACTGCTCCTACCATTTCTGACAGTTTTGTGAACACAAGGGCATATGCATGGGCTTCAGCCCCAACCTCACGGACCTGAGTGTGCCACCAGCCTGATTCCCGCATCTGTCACTGGAGGCTTAGAAACACTCATGTTACAAATAACCTCATAAGCAAAGGCATGGGAAATGTGCACACACATAACCTCACCTGTGTTAGCTTAATCACCTCTCCTCTCCAGCTAAGCTCATTTCCCATCAATCGCCCCTGGCTAAGAGAACACCCTTGGCCCCTACGCGAGCACAGATGAGGAAAGATGACTTGTTGAACCACAGCACCCTGACTGTATGTACAATAAATCACTTTACTCTGCACCACCTCACATTATTTACCAACCAAACAGGGAAATATTCTGTTTTCCCATCTTGAAACAAGAGCAGCGATACTTGTCTTCACCACACACTGAAATTTAATGTAGGCACGTCTCCAAAGCACTCAAGAAATCCCTGGGACACATCATATAACAGTAGTCACTGGAGAGTTGTGCCCCAGTGGATTGTGCATCGCAGGTCATTAACTAATCCCCTCCGTGTGAACAAATAACTCATATTATTATGAAAGGAATTACAGACACATGAAGGAAAACCAGACCCCTCTGGGATCAGCAACTGCTGTCTCACTGCAGTCTTGTGGCTAACACAAATGACAAACATTAAAGAGGATTGAGGCAGATCAAACAAACTTAGCCTTCGAGTGCAGCCACCGAGAAAGCCAGAAAGCTCAGCGAGTTTTCTTAGATGTCATGCAAATTCTGACACGAACATATACAAATAACAAAAAAATGTTTATTGAAATCATTAATCCACATAAAACATGATAAAAGTGCACTTTTCCCATCTGGCTTCAGTCAGCGTGTTTATTACCAGGGGATCTGAGGCAGCGCCAGCGCTGCCCACTCCTGTGATTCCCTGGTTCTTTTCCGAACACCCTGGCTCCCAGAGCCAGCCGTCCTGCAAGGCTTTCTGAGGGGCAGGGGGGAGTGGGATGGGATGCTGCTTGCTTTTCTTTTGTGTTTTTCAAATAAGCTCCTGACCTCCACTGAAAAACAAAACAAAACAAAACAAAAAAAAAGCGCGGATATCTAAGTTCCATAACCTCGAAAGTTAATTTGAATATTAGAAACTTTGATCTTTTTCTATTATTATTTTTACAGCTTGTGAATTTGAAGGCATGAGTCTGAATATTGAGGATTGCCATAAAGAATGGACTGATTCCTGGAAAAAAACTTACTTTCTTTTTCTTTTTTTCTTTTTCTTTTTTATTTTTTTCATAGAGAGGAGCCTTACCAGCAAAAAATTTCTCCATAGTCCAAAGTGTTTTTCTCTAGGCTTTTGGGCTGGATCCTAAGCTCAGTGGGGCTCGCAGGTGAGTTCTGCTTATAGTCCATCCCTTAGCATTACGCCTAAACATGATCTCACATCCTGTGGACAGTGGTGGACTCACCACCCTGGAGATATGGGGCTCATTTTCCTATCAGCTGTTTTGCATTTCAACAGCCACATATACAATATTGCATTTCCACCTAACGCTGACTCACTGGTTGACTTGTTTGCAGCCCCAGAGGCTCAGTACCAGATCCCCCTCCACTCCCTAATGCCCCAGTGCAGGAGACACCAGCACCCCCAGCACCCATGGCAGATGAGGAGGACACCCAATGAGACCCAACACTGAGTCGGCAGCTTTGCCCCAGGCTGTCAGTCGCTGACAGCTGGCAGACTTTACGTGCTGCTGCAGCTCCTGCCTTTGAGTCATCCCTGTGCTTCACATACAACATACAGGCTGATGTAAATTTATGTAACTGCACACCCATCGGGTTTAGTCACCCTCTCGGCACAGCATACCCCCACGCACCACACAAACCCTTCTATCTGCTCCTGGGGTCCAGCTCGCCCCATCCCAAGCACAAGGGCAGCACACAGACTATTTTTGCTAGGGATGGGAGGGTTAAGTTCAGAAATGGGCTGACTCCAAACACATTCCCCAGATTGTTTTGAGGACTGAGAGGAAAACAAGTATTCCTTAGAAAAGGGCTGTTAATTCATCTCACTGCTAAAAAAAACTCTGCAAGAGATCTTAATCTGGTTTTTAATAGGTTCAGCAAAGAAGTCTTATCTGTGGGGCCAAGGCCAAGTTGGAGGAGGAATTAAAACCCACCTCATACAGATGGGCAGAGGGGTCCTTGGAGATCCTCCTGCCTTTGGAGATACTGCAGTCTTCATTTATGAAATACATCCAACCCCGGGGACCTAAGCGTATCAACCACTGTTCAGGTGAAGGTCGGCCAGACCTGTGGTTGCAATTCAGCTAGGGAAACACTCAGAAAAGCCAAACACTGAGTGAAGGAGATTCCAAGACTTTTCTGTGTGCCCATCTCCCACCAGATGCTCCAGGGCTGGGAACACACCAGCCCCCAGCTCTGCTGAGCAAAGCTCAGGCTTGGTACAGCACGACTTGTGTTGCACAAACCAGCACGGTCGAGTTTCCTTTTCTAAAACAGGCAGAAAATATTTTTCTTCCAAGATCCTGTGTAACACTTCCTCTACTGAATGCACATTTCAAGCTCCTGCCTTAGTACAAATCTGCTCAGCTTCCTAGGGAACAGGAGCACTACATTGGCTGGCACCAGCCTCTTTTGTCTTGGGGAAACTAAGTTTTGGTAGTTATAATTTGCCTAATTAAACTCTCCTTGTTCTTCCATTGGAAGATGAAGTTTTTCATCTCTTGCCACAACCTAGAGATAAGCAGGGCAGTGTCAAACATCTGCCTCCAGTGCAGGATGATGAATTCCCGTGCCGGACAAAGTGAGCCTTGTACATAGACTGCGATGAGCATAGCCATCAGATTCAATTCTAGATCCTATGAGCATCTTTCCAATTCTGTGTCACTACACGTGGTTCCTCTGGTCTTAAGAGACTACCAATTAATTAAACAGTCTCCCCGACACTGCACCTGGGCCAGAGGTACCATTTCATTTTACAGTCTCGGCACCAAGGTGCAAAGAAATAGATTTCAAAATATAAATCCTAAGGACTTGTGTTGGTGCTCCCAGCTCAGGTGAAACCTTCAATCCCACGAGGCCTTTTCTCAATGTGTTCAACTGAATTCATGGTGGAGCCATTACCAACGTCCAAGTCAGCCAAAACCTGGGCCTGAGAAGTAATGACAGAACCACCTCCAAAAGTGAAGTTAGCTGAGTAAGGATCATCCACAGCGGAAGGCTCTATTTAAATAGATACTGTGACATATTGCTTTCTGGAGGGTGACAATCCTTCTCCATGGTTAGGAGATGGGGGGTTGCACTGTTTGCTGCGTCTCCTGCTTTTGAGGCAGACCCTGTAGCTCTCTGCAGAGCCGCGGTGGGGTGGCCTCTGCAGATGTGCAGGCTTTGTGGAACAGCTCCTCGGGTGAGCAGAGGACCCCATCCCACAGTGAAAATCAAACCGGCCTCCCCCTCCCTACCAGAGTTGAACACACGTCCTAGATTTGATGCATGTTGCACTCTTCAAACTCTCAGTCATACAGCTGTTTCCCAAAATAGAGCCACCATGACGCATTCCTGAGAGCAGGGCCCTGGTCTCATTTCCTTTGCGGGACGAGAGGCACCCACCACAGGGTTCATCCACCCGCAACGTACAGATCGATGCACAAAGGCTGCATGGGGTAAGCCACAAGGGAGCATCATTGCCCCGCGGTGAGTGGAGAAAATGGGTCCAGGCATAGCCATGCAGGAGACAGGGAATCCCTTCTGCCCCTGTGGGACCCATATTTTTGTGTGCATTTCTCAGGGTTGCTCAGAAAAGTACACAAAAACGAAAGTCCCCATGGGAGAAGAAGAGATGCCAGAGCAAACCAGAGCCTCATCAGGTCAAAGTTGTGCAGTCTGCTTATGTGACAACCCAATCCTAAGGTAGAGCAGGAAGAAATACCATGCTTGCATGACTCATTAGTTTATTATAGGCAAGCTGACTCTTGCAGGAGGGATTCCACTGAAAACCAGACAGCTGATGAAGGTCTAAAGGCAGCCAGATACTACAGACTTGGTGCTTGGGGTCAGCCTCACCATGCAGGTTACAGGGAGTCAGGAGGCCTCCCATCCCTTCAGAAGAGCTGGGAACATCAAATTCGGACTCCTACAGCCTCTAAGGATATCCCTAACCACAGCACCTCAGCCCTCACAAGGAGTGAGGGTTGCCAATACAAATGACTGCAAACTGAGGGGAGGAAAGTGAAAACAACAGGGAAAGCCAAGGGAAAATGCTGAGTTTCCTGGAGGCTTTCCATCCCCATCTGCTTGGCCTGGTGGACTCCAAGTCCTCTGACCGAACCCAGAGACAGTCAAGTGGGAAATGAGATGCCTCTCACCTGGAAAGACATGTCAGAACACTGCAATGCTGATAAAAACACAGCCATACCCGTGCCTACTCTTTCTCTCTTGCACTTTTTGGCCAAGGACCTCCAAGGTGACCCTAGCCTCACACCAGCAATGCCCAGGGGTGCTGCCATTCTCCTGCTCTACGTGACAAGCAACCACCAAGGCCATCCACCACAGCCACAGCCACAAAGCAAAGGGGTCCCTTCCATAGCTTGGTCTTAGTCATCCTGAAATGCCATCCCTGCCCTAGCCACTGTGGACAATCCTTCATAAAACTGGTCTCCTTCTTCCCAGTGTGGTTGCTAAGCTGCACCATAGCCCACAATCTTCCCCTTGCCGTTCACTATTAGCACACCCTATTAAGAGGCTTCTTGTCAGGAAATTGCTTTCCTATCTGTAATAAAATTAGTTTTGGGGTGGGTGGATTTCTAATGGCTTCAGCATGAGGCAGGATTCATATGTTTGCTTTTCAGACTTGACTAAGCATCAAAACAGCTTGTTTTAGGAGCCTCTAGAGCACCTAGTCAGCATGCTACCGAAATCCTGATTTATTAACGAATAAGATAATGCCCCGTTACTACACAACCACATATACAGTATGCATGAACTATAGTCTAGTGTGGGGATGAATGGACCTAAATGTATACCATACTGGCTTCTACAAATGCAGTAGAATTACCCCCGTAATACATACCTCTTGCTTTCTCTGGTCAGCTCCACCCCAGGACTCTGTGACTCCCTTCCCATGAACTTCTTTCTCACTCTACCCTTTGCACACACTATCTCCACCATACCTAGGGCGTTGCTTTTACCTCCACACTATCCTAGATGCTCTGTTCTTCTTGTATTGATAAACAGGGCTCTTCTCACAGCCTTTCTCCTACCACCTCCATCCTCATTTCCTTTCCATCCTTTAGGGAAATAAGGGCATTAATATTTTAATTTGTGTGGGACCGCTGTGTAAGGTAAAGCTGATGAGAAGGCCAATTATGCTGCAAGGTGTCAACAGCTGCCATCATCTAGTAGTTTGATTTTTAGATAAAGACTGGCTGCTGGTCAGTCACAGATTACAGAAGCCCCATGCATCTCCCCATTTACCCCTTTTGATTGTTCTTCTTTACAATCAGTAGATTTCTGCATACTTAAAATATATCCTTGGATTGCAACTCTACAGCTTCAGAAGTTATCAGAGCAGAAGATAGCACACACACCCAGAAATGCCATCAAGGTGATGGTTTTGCTTCAGGAAAATAAAAAATGCCATATTGGGTGAGATCAGTGGTTCATCCAGCCCAGGAGTGTCCCCAGCAGAGGTGCTCTTCAGGGAGAGCAGGTGAGCCTGGTCTCTACCTTCAGTCTCTTCCACTCTTACTCTTCCAGGACCTGTATTTCTTGTTTAAGGGGCATTACCAGGAATAGCCCTGTACTCCTAGTATCATAGGCCTGTTGTCAGTAAATTGGTCTAATTCCCTTTTGAACCTGCTGATAGCAGCAGGCTCACCGCCTCCTGGGACAACACAATCCAGAAGCTCACTACCTGCCAAGCACAAAAAATGCCTTCTTTCAGCTGGATTACTTTCTTTTCTTTCTTACTTTCAGCTGGATACTTGCCTTTCAGTTGGATTAAAATCTCTGGATTATATCCAACCACCTGCTAGTTTCAACGTACCCCGTACATGCCCTCTCCCTTTGCTTTATGGTTGAAGACCCAGCCTGTGCAGTCTCTCCTCATAAGGAGCTGCTCCATCCCTTCAGTCATTTTAGCTGGTCTTCCCTGGACCTTCTCTACCTCCATCCTGGACTGCACACAGTGTTGCCCTGGCACAGGTGCACCAAGCCTTCCCACAGTGGCACTGTGACACCCCACACCTTGTTCTCAGCACCCTCCCTGATCCCATGTAGGGGTTTGTTTGCTTTTTTGGATGTCACTGCACATGGAGTGAGCAATTGCAAACAACTGTCGACTGTGACTCCAAGATCTTGAGTTCAGCACTGTGAAGGCATGGTTTAATTTTCCTGTGATGGATTACCTCACAGTTATCTACACTGAAGCTCATGTGCTCCCTTTTCGACATTCAGTCATTTTTATGAGGTCTTTCTGGAGTTCCTCACCATCCACGTGGCATCTGACTCCTCAAGGGAGCTTGGCTTCATCTGCAAACCCAATTTTCTGTTTACATTTGACCTGCCATATTTTACATCCTTTCCCACTCTCTCCATTTGAACAAGCTTTCCATTTCTCAGATACCAACCATCTCCTGTGATACGCTGTTTAACTTTCCTACTGAGTCTGCAGGGGATTTGGGGGACAACTTTGTTTTCTTTTCAAATTGCAGTGCACATTTTATCTTAGCTTCTAATACACTGCTATTAACAGCTTCCAGGCCGCCTGCAATTTTCTTGCTTTTTTGAACTGCTCATTTTAAAGTTTCCCTCCTATTTACTTTGTCCCTCTCTTGAAAATAAATATCCACATAAGCGATTTATGTGCCCTGCTTTTTCCTGCTGTGATGTTAAATCTGATTGTATTGCACTCAGTACTAGTGAGCTCTCCTGCTAATGCCTCTTGGGCCAGGTCCTGTGCACCACTTCAGGCCAAATCCAGAATAGCATCTTTTCTTACAATATCTAATATTAATTGTTCTAGGAAACAACTATTTACTCCATCGAAAACTTTCTTGTTGCATCTCATCCTGATGAGGCATTGACCCAATCTATGTATGGATAGTTGAAATCTCCTGCTATTAATACCCATGCTAAATTTGCTGCTTCTTTAATTTCATTTAATATTTCCTGTTTTGGAAGGGGGCCAGTCAGTGGTACAATCCTAGTACTACACTTATTATTAGAGTTGGGATTTCCATCTATGAGGATTTTATAGTGCTTATCTTTTCCCGTAACACTTGTATGCTGCTGCACTTTATATTATCCCTCACTTGTACTGTCACTCCTCTGCCTATACATCCTACTCCAGCACTCCTATAAAGCTGGTAGCTTGGCAACACTGCATCCCTCTAATTATCTCCTTTCCACCAGGTCCCTGGGGTACCTGTTACACCATGGTTGTCACTTGACACCAAGCCCTCTGGCTCCCCTAACTCATTTTTTCAGGCTTCCAGCTCTGGGGTACAAACACCCGTATGCTTTGCCTTCACCTAATACTGTGCACATCACTCAACTGCTTTTGCAGGCAGTCTGATTTGCTTTTCCCATTTACTCTACTTTTGCTCTGCACAGCCTTCCTGGACTTTCTGAATGCACACTGAGCATCAGCCACATCCAGCTCAACAGGTTGCACCAGACCAAGCAAGGTGCTTCTCCGCACCTTCTTCCAGCTCCCAGTTTGAACACTCTTCTTTGACCCTTTTATTTTTCAGTGCCAGCAGTCTTGCTCTTAATCTTAATCTGTTTTGACAAAGTTATGGCCCACCTACAGGTTCTTCCTGTCCCCAGAAGTTCTCCGGAAGACCCAAAGCATATCCCTGACTCTCTGTTCCATCTCATCCAAGCACTGAGACTGCAGATCTTTGCCCACCTCTCCAGCCTCACCTGTGGTATCTGCGGTATCTCAGAAAGTGCTACCATGGATATCCTGGACTTCAGTTTCCCACACAGCAACCTGAATTTATTCTGCAGAAATCCCTCCTATGCTCCCCCATGTCCCTAGGACCAGCACGGACTAGCTGTCCCTACCCCGCATTAAGCAGGAACTCACCTGGACACCCATGATATCTACCCTTGTGCCCCACAGACATGTCCCCATAGCAATCTTCTGAGGTGTGTCAAACCCAGCTCCCTCTACATCTGATAGCTACATCTGCCACTTCTACCATGTGCTTCTTCCAAACCCAGGAGATGCCCTTTGCTATTGGAGCATTGTTGGTATAAGAAGACACTCACATGAAGGGGAGGCAGGGAGGTTACACCTGAGCGGTGAGGTCCTTCCATGCCGCTAGAGCATCCTCCTCCCCTGAAGGCTTCTGCAGCAATGCAAAATGCCACACCAACATCACCCTTTCACCTCTCTAGCCTTGTAATTACAACACTCATTTCTCATGCATTTATTCCCTCTAATATTATATTCGTTCATCTCTTTATCAAACATTATGGTTAGATACAGGCTTGAAGTCTCAAAGCCTAGATCTGGACTCACATCTAGACCCAGCAGGAGAGCTATAGTGCCTAATTTAAAGCCAGTTCTGGATTCACACTCAAATATCCCCAACAGCCAGGCAGATTTGAAACTGTTATTATTACTTAACCTACTTATCCAAGAAAGAAGACAATTTAGAGTGGGTATATTATTCTACATTTTCTGGATATCTACAGCTGCCAAATGCAGTATAAGGCAATAGCTCTGTACTCCTTTTTTACCAATTCTATATCCCAGTTCAACATTTTGTTCTACTAACTTTCCAAGAAGAGAGAAAAAAATAGGCCTCATGACAGAAATTAGCTACATGATTTGTACTACTAGGAGACATCCAGCTACAACTTGAACAGACTAAATTAAATACACAGAATAGCTGAACCATACATTCAGACACTTAATCTGCATATCAGAGCCAGGGGCCAGAGACCTGGCTTTGCTATAGGTTTATAAACTTGTAAAATACAGCACAGTTATAGAGACCACAGGCTGAGTATCCTCTTACTGAGTTGGATGGTACGGGAAGCTCTTGTCAATGTTCTCTCAATTTCAACCTATAAGCACAGCTGAAAGTCTCTCCTTGAAGGTCTGGTTTTTGCAATCAAATTAAGCAGTGGTAAGTGGGCAGCAGGACCGTAAGTTACTGCAGCAACAGAGACCAAAACCAGAGACTTTAGGTAGTAGTCTGCTCACCTGAGACACTTTTCTGCAGTATCTGCCAGGTGCCCGAGTTCCTCCTAACATGAGGGAAACCTCTCTGACAGTCACCCATAACTTATTCATCTAAAAAAAACCCGCACATCAGCACTATCCATTCAGAAAATCCAGCACATTTAAGGGCGAGGGAGTTACAGCATCCCCCAGCTTTTCCCAAGACACTCTCCCTAATGGCATGTTGTGATGGTTAATGGAAAAGGCAAACCTGACTGAAGGGAAATAGTCCAAAAGTCTGGGCATTGTTGACAGACCCTTTAAGAGAAATGCAGTAACACAGGACCTACAGGACTTACATCATCCAAACTGTCAGCACCTCTCCTCCTCACAATATTTTTGTCACCTATCATATCGTCCATAGAGACTTAAGCCCCCGCAATATCAGACATGCTTGGTTCTCTCCTAACAGAGTCCCTGGATACCAGAGCAGCAAGTTTTTTTTAATTCTGCTCAATAAGTGGCTCTAAGAATACGTGTGAGGAGGTAAAGAAACACTCTACTCAACTATGCAGAGTATTCCATGTTTCATGAAGTGCACCTGCAACTAAAAATCTCTATAGCAAACCCAATGAGACAAGAGAGAGAGGCTCAGATAAAGGATCTTGAAGCACTCCGGGGAGAAAAACAACAACCTGACTACATGAGGCACGAGCAAGTGACAGACCTCAACAGACAAGTCATTAACGTCCCCAGCGCCTGTCTCTGCCTATTAGTATAAGCTGCATTAGGGGGAACAGAACTATAGGGAAGTCACAGAGATTAACTAAAAATAGTCAAAGAGCCACAGAGGAACAGTCTTGTTCTAAACTCTTTATGCAACTTAAGATAACACCGACCCAGATGACCAGGCGACCCATGTGTGAAGGCAGCTCCCCATCATAGGGAGGATGAACTCTACTGCTGGTAAACACACAGTAACTTTCACATGCCACCAGGGTCCAGCCATGATCTGGAGGGGGCCAGCTGGGGGAAAGACTCTTGTTTTGTTCCAACCCAATGTATACAAGAGAAAATCTGTTTATTTAGCGAATCATTAATTGGTTTCTGTGGGGAGAGAGGTTAAAGCATTATTTGTGATTCTCTAAAACCACTTGCTTTTAATTCACTGTCTAATCCTCAGGAGGCATGTAAACCAGACATTTTTTTACACAGAAATAAAAGAGGCCATTCAATTACATTCAGGCTGTGTTGAAAACAAATTGGAACAGTACGAAAGAGCAGACACTGCCAAATAAAGGAAATCTCTTCCAAGTGCAAGGCTACCAGTTAAACACAGCCCAGGGAGCCACCAAGGCCCACTCCTACAGGTGCCTCCCCTTGTTCTCCATGTGCTATGCACCCAAAGAGGACATCCATGTTGTACATTTGTGCATGGATTACAATATGTTCAAGTAATATAAACTCATTGTATTTGCAGTAAGAGAAGAAGACCACGTCCAAGCCAAAAGCACTGATTAGCTAAAAGCATCTGCTGGATTAAAACTCATCAGATCAAATATAAAGCATGAGCTAATTAAATATATGTCCAACTTGATAGTACCGTGTGATGCTACTGGGCATTCATACAGATAACAAGACTAAGCAGAGCTACGGCTAATGATTAAACATCTTTTGAATGCATATTAAAGGTTATATTGAGGGCTTAAGCCAATCTTTGAAGCATAAGAAATCAAAAAGGACCTGCAGTAAGGTATGGGGGTGGAAGGATCATACCCCACACATCTGCTTTCTACACCTCCCTCCACGGCGTTTGGTGGAGGCCACTGCCAGGAATAAGGAAAGAGGAGACACAACGCTACTGAGACTGCACTGGCAATGCAATTAATACATAAATAGCAACAGAAATCATTAGGAAATTATGTGCACGGTCAGGTCCTCACCTTCCTCTCCTCTCATTTGCTCACGTATACCTATACAACTCCCTTCCTACAAGTATAGCTTCATACTTCATCACATCTTTAAACCTCTTTGACCTGTGTTTGAAAGGGGAAGTTTAAGAGGAGGCACCAGGGAGAAAATCTTTTTTGCCAAAGACTGCAGCTACTGCTCTTCTGAAAGCCCAAACTGCTGACTCTGCTGCTGGAGTCAGACCGTGTCACCACGAGCCAGCGGTCACGTGCTGGCTTTCTGCACAGGAACGACAGCTTTGCCCATTCCTTCTCGTTTGGTCTTTATCATCCTGGATAGACTAAGCATGTGTCTCGTCAAGAAGCGCTTGACAATGCAGTGTATCTTATCAACTCAGCGTGCATAGCTCAGGATGGCAAAAGAGTTGGTATGAAAGTAAAAACAAGAATTGGGAATAAGGCCCCAGACTCTATTTCTACACGTGGCTGAGTCCATAGTGGGGATGGATGGCTCCCTTCTGGTGATCCTGGAAAATGACAAACCTGAACCCATAAGCATGGTGTTGGGTATCACAAAACTTGAAATGGCCCTGCGATGGGTTTGCTTCTGCACGTTTCGCTCACTCTGTCTGCCAAAGCAGCACTACAGTGGCTGCTGGCCAAATTCTGCTCTCGCTTACACCACTGTAAAAATTATAAGAATAAACTCCACTAAAGTCCATAAATCACAGTGAGATTAGATGCTCCACTTTTGGAAACCAGCCAAAGTTATGCCTTTGCAACTGAGAGCAGAATTTGTCCCTCGTGCAGCAGCAAGCCTGGTGGTGCACAGCTCACAGTGCTCCTCAGAAGTGTTTCCTACCCAACTCCAAACTCAACACCTTGTTACCATCTCCTTGACCGTCTCTACCCAACCTGAAACACAGCCACACTCCAGCATGGGGAGCAGCTGAGACTCCCAACACGCACCCCAAGTAGCAGGCATAGCTTTTTAGGCTCACAAAATCCCTGCTGAATCAAACGGCAGATTAAAATTCCTCAGGACCCATGCAGGTCTGGCACTTTAAAAGTGCCAGGGCGAACCCTCTTAGCTGGTATTTCGCATTGCTTACAAAAAGGACTTTCTGCCAAGATTTACAGATAGTTATATTAATTTGAATTATTCCCTCGACATAAAGCCCCTGCACTGACATTTTTGTCTGTGTCCTGCAAAAATAGGAAAATATTACGTGGATAAATTGTATTCTTAATATGTGGCTTCCAAAACATGTTAAATCCCTAAAACTGAGCTCAAATTACATAGGCTGTGATGAGGTTTTCAGATAAACATAGCCACATGCTTTAATCAACACGAGGAAAGAAACAATGATGTCATGGTCCCAGCTCCAGTTCCTACATTCCCCCTTGTGCCCTCCTCCGTCTCATCTCCAGTTAGCCCACCCTCCACTTATCACGGTAGAAAACTACAGGCAGCCGACAGCCCTTAGTCATGCAAGAAGTCCTCTGTGAACTTTTGCACTTTTATCTTTAGTTCTCACAAGCCTTAGGCTGACCCCTCGGCTCGTTTCCTTCCCAGGGAGAGGTTTGCATGGGGGTACACACAGGGGTACTGCTGACCTCCGTGGGGAAGGATTAACCACCATGTTGGGGTCTTAGTGCTCGGAGGAAGAGACATGTACTAGGTTGGGGGATGTTTATGCAAAGCCTGGGTCTCCTGGGTGAAGGAAACATCACCAGATGGGGAATAAAAGCTCTTTGGAGCACCCCAAGATCCTTTGCGCCTCTTTGTTTCATCTCCCACTGAAAAGCTGGTCTTGCCCAGCCTTCAAAATGGAACTGTGAACACAGCCCTGTCCGAAGCTCCTTAATGCTTCCTCTCGGGCTGTAATGGAGGAGTGGCATGGAGAGCAGGCACGGCTCGATGAGTGCTGAAGGGGGACACGGGGCACCAGCACTGTCACAGAAAGAGATGGCCAGCTATAAACTGCAATCTGGATTTCAAACTTACCTGTATGTAGCATCCTCTAGTTACAGACAGGAGAGTAAATTAATCCCTTTATGTCTGGCCATGTCAATATGGAAACACCTGGTAACACCCTGGGCTATTTATATTAGCTGAGGGTGGCACAAACCATGGAGGGCGGGGACCCACTCCGCTATGCTCACATTTGCTGCTGAAGATCAGCGGCCATGCATGGAAAACCAGTCTTTGCCAACTTCTTGGAGATCTCCCATAGCACGTCCATATTCCCGCTGCTGCAGATAGCTTCTGCAGTCCACCCACAGCCCAGGAGGATCGATGCGGGGGACACCTCTCAGCCAGCTCATGGATGAACACGTCCTTCAGACTCAAAGTCCACCTAGAAAACTCAAGGTGGGCAGTAAGGCATGCAAAAACAGATCTCTGAATAACCTGGGCTGAAAGAGCAGGGCAGCGGATTAGCTGAAGACATGGGTGAAGGCCAAACTCTGATTCCTGCAATTAAAATGCCGAGAGGAACCAGGAGAGTTGGCCAATACATCTGGCCAATATGTATTATTAATGGCCACGCATGCATCTATAAGAGGGACTACAGGTGGTTACAGCCAGCTGCTGTTAGCACAATGCTGACATAATTTCTCCCTGGCTATTTTATTTATTATTCAAAAGATATACTAATCATCTATTAACCCTTTGCAAGTTACCTGGAAATGGAAACTTAAGACAAATTGCAATTGAATTTTTCTAGGAAGCAGCTCTCCTGCAGAATCCCTCCTTGCAGTGAACAATAGCAGACAGCACTTGCACAGGACTTTTTAAAGTGGATTTGAAAGCAGTTTTGAAGGGAGGAATATCCTGTTCTTTATCCTCAGCTATCAATCAGACAGAAGAAATGAAGTTTAGAACAGTTGCAGGGTTAAAAAAAAAAAAAATTACTACTATATTAATTAGAGCATACAGTTTGGAGGCCATCAGCACTAGTTTCAGCTTGGGAAAAAAGATCACTGTTCTAAAGAAAAAACAAACCCAAACAAAATTCTCCCTCCTCAAAGCAACTTTCTCGTTTTGCAGCACACAAAAAAAAAAGTTTAAAAAAATGATTTAACAAACCAGTGAAATATTTCACTTCAAAATCAATTTTTACCCAGACTAAAACAATAAAAATATCCACCCTGGCAAAATTCACTGATCATTGCTCCAGTTTTAGGTTATTTCCCCCCTGAGTTTCCCTGCAGAGATCCTCTTTTCCATCTGGAAATTTTTGTCTAAGTGCAAGGAGAGAGAGCTGGCAGTTTGTGCGAAACTTTTGGGACATCCAAAATCTCAGAAGTCCTGGTCAGTGTGAACTCCACATACGCAACTCACGTGCATCCATTTAAAAAACTGTACAGTTTCATCCAGCACGTGAAGCCCCAGCTCCAGACAAATGTAGTAAATCCATCACATCCCAGGTGCAGAGGATATTCTCGGCACACCAGACAGCATGCATGCACACACGTCCCAGATGGAAATAGCAGCGCTTTAACTCATTATACATGGCCTGTTTAGGGTCTTCCAGGGAGAGGGCGGAGTGGTTCTGAGCTGTAGTCATCTCTCTTCATTGCTGGGTTGTAAAGCAAAGTTTTATTTCCATTATTGCTTCTCCTTTTGCAGGACATGTCACTCTAGGATCATTAAAAATGAGGGACGGTCTATACTACAGCATCTTAATCCATACCTGATGGAGTGGAGGTTTTTGAAAAAAGATTTAAAAGTGAAAACCATCTCGATCCACCTAATTTCTCTCTTTTTCCCAGCTGGCTACTGAAAAAAAAAAATGCAAAGGGCAATTATTTTTTTTTTCTGCAAAGGAATCAATTTAATCTGCTTTGAAGAAAAGAATAATTAAACTGAGCCTACAACCAGATCCAGATGAACCAAGATGATCAGGGGACTGGAGCGTCTCCCTTATGAGGAAAGGCTGAGAGACCTGGGTTTGTTCAGCCTGGAGAAGAGAAGACTGAGGGGGGATTTCATAAATACCTATAAATATCTAAAGGGTGGGTGTCAGGATGACAGGACTAGGATCTTTTTAATAGTGCCCAACGACAGGCCAAGGGGCAACGGGCACAAGATGGATCACAGGAAGTTCCACCTCAATATGAAGACAAACCCTTTCCCTGTGTGGGTGCCAGAGCAGGGGCACAGGCTGCCCAGGGAGGCTGTGGGGTCCCTTCCCTGGAGACATTCACCCCCCGCCTGGACGCGGCCCTGTGCCCCCTGCTCTGGGTGTGCCTGCTCAAGCAGAGGGGTTGGACAAGGTGATCTCCAGAGGTCCCTTCCAACCCCCGCCCTTCTGTGATTCTGTGAACCAGGTCTGACTTCTCAGCACAGGGACCAGAGCTAAGTTGTCTCAGGGTCAGGCGGTCACAGCTGATCTCAGTGCCGCAGCTGGTGCACAAAGCCACTTTCTCCCCAAGAAGATAATTCAATCCCCACTGTTCCCAGTCAGGGTAAAAATCGAAACCTCAGAAAACCAGCATGTTCCTGGCTCTTGTGCAGCCGAGCGCAGCAACCGCCCTCCTGAGAGCTGCCTCCCCGTCGAGGGGAGATGCACAGCAAATCACTGCAGAAGCGCTGGCCCCCAACCCACAATAGCTCCTCACGCCTGTGCAGGAAAGAAATACAAAATATGGCAAGCGGCAAGCACTGGAGGATAGTGAAAATTACTCGGTATTTTTTGAAAGGCTGCCGTGCAGGAGACATAGATCCTGTCCTCCTCCCATGTTGCTCACTAACTTAAGGGGACTCAGGAGCAGGCGGGATTTTGTAGCCTCTAATCCCATCACATCTGCAGAAACAGTTCATTTCTTCATGTCTGCCTCGCTAAATGTTGCAGGAGGCTTCAGCAGCTTCACAGCCTCTTCTTTGGACTTTATCATCACAAATTCCCCAGGGTACACAGTCTGACACTTGCACTATGCAAGTTTCCCAGACTTAAAGGAAATTTTCCTACTTGGACAGGGGAGCAGAAGGTATGGAAAGTGCCTGGTAATTACTGCAGAATCTGGGGAATAACTTTATTTCTTTGTTTCAGCTGCTACTGCTTAACAGATGCATGTGTCTGAGCTGTCTCCACTCCCCAGCCCCACATTGCGGGAATTAAACCTTCCCAAGAAATGCCTCGAGGGTGGCTGACCTTGGGCTGCGGAGGGAAGGACCCCATGGATCCATGATCTCTGCTACAGGGTTCAAACACTGTGTTTTGACAGAGCTTTCTCTAGCCTTTCAGAATTACATTTTTTCTTGTTTAAAGACCGGGCTGTGCTGTAAGGTGAGAAGTTTGCACTCGACCAGCGCACACTGCATCTACGTGGAGTTTCACAGACAGACGGGAGATCTTTCGGCCGTGCTCCCCGCCAGCTGGACATTGGCCAGCCCTGAACTGGAAACCATCTAATGACGCAGTCAGAGCTCACACAGCCCTGGAAATGAGGATGCTGAGCGGTGCTTCTTACTTTTGTGCAATCCAAGAATGATCAAACTGGGGTGGTTTTTTTCATTTTTTTCCTTTTTTCTTTTTCCTTCCCCCCTTTTTTAATTTTTTCATGTTTTTTCCTTTTTTTTTCTTTTTTCTTTTTTCAGGCCACAAACATATTTTGTGCAGTGGTTTTCCTTTAAAGCCACCTAAGAAGCAATTTAACCTCAGCACATCCAGCTGTGACTCATATTTCCCCCACTCTCCTACCTCCCTCCAGTTTTATTTGGCTAGAGTTGGGGATTTTGGGGTTTGTTTTTCCAGTTCTTGTGTGTTCTCACCCTCTGGCCCCCAACCATCCACAAATCCCAGGCAGTGTAATACTGGTGTAGCAAGGCTTCATGCAAGAGAAGGACAACAGCAGCACAGTTTCAAAGCCATCAGGGCACCAGGTCACCAGACATTGCTCCTGTGCTTGACCATCCCCTCACCACAGAGGGAGGGAGATTTTGCCAGCTGGAGGATGGTTCAGAGAAAATGGGGCTGAAGAAAGCCCTGCTGGAGTTTCCATTTTTTCACCCACCCTTGCCTCTGCCAACCCTCCTCTGCCAAACCCCACATTTCCCTAAAGAAACGCCCAGCTGAAGCCGTGCTCAGCTGGCTGAGTCTCCCCTTTTGCCAATTTTACGATGTGAAAGCAGAAAACAGGCTCTTCCATCAACTACTAAACCAGGAGCAAAAAATTCCTGGTTTTCTGCATCATGACCCAGAAGTCATTTCAAGCAGATTGGCCATATTGATGTGAAATCGCAGGATCCAAATCACCTTTCAGTGTAAATACCAACTGAGATAAAGAGTAGAAATGTGCTTTAAAATCTTATAATCAGTATACATACACATGCAAAAATATCTCACAACTGCAGAGGGTAATGATGACAGCTATTTTCGAGCAAAGGTAGAGTTAATGTTTGATTACTGTGGATGCTGTTTTTGCAGGGCAGAAGTGGCGGATCACACAATTTCCCCACTGGGTTACAAACCTGGTATGAAATTCCCACTGTGGAGGTTTTTCAGGAAAACACTGGTTTTCCACACAGGTTCCACTCAGTAGCCCAAGTGGTACGAGTGGGGATGCATGTGGTTTTACTTTTTCATTGCAAGAACTTATTTGTAAATGACCAATATTAAAGGAATGTCTCATCTGTGCCAAATCCAGGGAGAGAGAACGCTGCTACCGCCACCCTCAGAGGACTGAAAAAGGTCACCTTAAGTTTCCAGAGATAATTGGAAATCTGGCAAGTGAAGCAAAAAAAAGTGAAGAGAATGGAATTAGACCCAACCAAAATAATCTTTACTTTTGCCAGCGCTATTTAATGGAAGATTTTACATGCAGTATAAACGACTGGATCCAACTGAGAAAGATGCAGCTGCTATACCCATCCCATCTCTGGGACCCAATCCTGCACAAGCCAAAATACCATTAATTTAATTGCCTAGCAATAGTCCCAGCAACATGCTGCAAGACCAGAAACATGAAACACAACCAGTTTTCTCACGGGTGAATACAGACAAATCACATACCTATATTGTCAAGCTGGCTGTTAATCGAGGTGGCCCAGTTTGAGGTACCTTTGGCCTAATTTCAGATTAATTAATCACCTGGAACTGAGCACCAGAGCTATTAAATGTTTACTTTCACCTGTAAGACTGTGAACTAGCAGGAAAAAACCCTTATGGCAGTGTTTATATTACAAACAGCATTCAGCTGGCTCAGTCCTCCTCAAACCAGTAGATCAGCTCCCCCACCCTGATGCAACAACTCTTGGTCTATGTCAGTCTTGGACTGGTTTCAGATGAGGAGGTGTTTCCACCAGCCCTTCAGTTATGCAGGACTCTGCTCTTGCATTCTTCTCAGGACCCAAATATCAGTGTCCAAGGGTTCTACCAATCTGCCTATAGGTACACCATACCTATGCACCATGTAACACCATGTGAGACCCTCACTGCTATCCCACCCAGTTTTCAGCTCCCGCAGGATGCCCATCTCCAGCCATGCAGTGTCACCCCTGACCAATTCATGTGGCTGTTTCAGATAGCCTGGGACATCCGAAATGATACTGAATGGCAAATTTAGGCAAATGCACCCACCCTTGCAGGTGCAGTGAATCCCACCCAGCCTCTTTACTGCCGTTAATAAAAATGTAATTCCTGGGAAACAGCAGATTTGTCTGAAAAAGCAGCACTTCTCACAATCTCTGCAGATCCTGCAATGCACGAGGTAAAGAGATAATGTGCCCTTTCTGGTATTCCCTCAAGATTTTGAAAGACCACCAAGTTTTATACAGTCCACCTAAAGTACTGCCTCAGACAAAAGTAAACCCAAACTACATGCAAGAAATTGTTTTTGTTCAAGACCCAATTTATTGCCTTCAGTTATTCTTTCTGCTACAGTCCTTTTCCCAGAAAAGCTAAAGATATCCAAAAATAAAAAAACAACACATTTCCTTTGCCTGTGATGGAGGAAAGTTATTTTTCTGAGCACTCAAGAGTTTATTTTATTTTTAAAAGATTGCTTGATTAAACAGGAACTTATTAATATATTGCATTTTCTTACTGCATTTTAAAGGGCATTTCATGAAGGTTGGTTTCCCTTATTGCAGTTTTTATGGAACTGAGAAAAATATTTATGGTGCATCAACAGCGTGCTAAGCTAAATAGTTTTTTCCCTCTCACCCTGCCAAGATACTTGTGCAGTGATGTTTTACAGAAATGACTTTGCAAGGCCCTCATTCGCGCTCGTTGTGGCTGAATGTTGCGTGGGTGCAGGATGAGGGTCAGGCAACCCCACCAGACGTGGGGCTGCCCCATTTGGGCAAACTGGTGTCCCAGCAGGGCTGAGGTCTGATCCACAACTCCCATCCTACCCAGCTGCAGAGGCTGGGGACGTCTCTCACCCAAAACCACAGGCTTTTATGGGTGCTGTGACGAACCCTGTGTAGGACTGCAAATCTGGTCCCTTGCATTATATAGAAACGTACAGAAATACAGAAGACAACCACTCAGGAGGACTGTTCGTAGTCACCTTTCAGCAATCCATACCTACCAAAAAAGCAATTAAGTACTTAATATTTTGGCTCCTGCTTAAGTCCCTTTGACGTCACACCTCTAATAGGACTTTAGCATGTGCTTTGGGATAAGCACACATGGCAGTGTGCATAAGGAAATTAATCACACGCTGAGCAAGGTGAAGATTAATAAATGTTTTAGTGAACTGTGATTTTCCTTAAATCATTAAGGAAAATTCACTTCAGGAAAATCCCTACGCTCATGTAAAAGTGCAGTCGTCACACGCTTTGCTAGTGGAGCAGCGGAGGTATTAGCTGTGCTAACAAAATCTGAATGGAAAGATGCAAATATTGGGATCCTAATTCAGAAAGGCATCGGTGGTTTGTTAAATCACACCTCGTGCAACGCATTATTTGAGAATACCCACATGGTTTCTTGACCACAGCTGCTCTCCTGGCCACAGCCCAGCTGAGCATCCTTTTCCCCCAGGGCTCCTTGGTTATGGCAGCCATAGGTTGAAAAGTGAGACCTACAGCCATTCACCTTCCCTGCAAGCTTAAGAGAAGTTTGACAGGACATCCATCAGCTGGCCCTGCTCTTCAAAGTAGAAAGAGACAGAGTGTTTTACCTTCTGACTATATAACTTTGCATAATAAAACTGTTTAGACTTGGAGATTTTTCTGATGAATGCCAAATGCTCTACAGCAGCAGCCTTCACCAGTAGATCTAAATCATGCAGCTTAAATGAAAGCCTGCTTTCCAGTTTATGCACGAACTTTACTTTTTTTCAAGAATCAGAGAAAAAACTGAATGCCCTCTGCCTACAAAAAGGCTTTTTAAAACAGTAACGCTGTGGTGACTGGAAACATGACTCTATTCCTGCTGCATCTCACAGGTACCACCTTTTGTCCCTGTGAAGACATGGAAATTAAGACATTCCTCCAATTGCTTTAATTGCTTTTTGAAGGTGTTTCAAAAAGCTTATCACTTCAGGGTCACCATGGCTACTTACCACGCTGAGTTCAGTTACTGAACTGATTTTCAGGAGGCACAAACACTGTTAGACATTAAAAAATATAATTAACTAATACATCAGTAATGCTACAGATGTATCTTTGAGGCAAGACCACATTGTCCTATCATCGGAGGGCTCTTCAGGGCAGTACAAATCCTTATCCACTGCTCTGCAAATCCCACTCTGTTGGCAGCATGATGCTAAAACCGCTGTTATTTTCTGACTGCTGCTTATAACCTGGATTGCACAGGAGGGGGAAACTGCCTTGCAGCCTTACAGTCCCTTCCAGTTGTCTCCCTAATGTCCATCGATCAGCCAACTAATACTGGAACACCTGTCAGTGGGCTGGAGTTGAGAGCTCAGAGACATTTCTGGAAGGTCTTTCTGCCTTGCTGGGATTCCCAGCACACTGAAAGAAAACAACACTTTCAGAAAATAAATTGCACTTCAGTTGGGTTTACTCTCTTGTTTGATTTCTAATGTTTTTGAGGTGGGGCAGTCCACCTTTTTTTGTCATCAATGGTATTTTTAGGAAAGGGAGCAGGTTTTTGCAGAAGCGTGTCCCACACAAAGCATCATCTGCAAAACACCAGCATCACAGCCCAGTTCCCTACACACTCAGATACATCTTATGGACAATTCTTACCATATTACCATGATAAAAAAAATACCTTACATGGCACATTTTGAACATCTCACACAGCAAGCTTTAATCAGATCTCAAAGTGAGTTACAAAGTAGGTCAGTGACTCTTTGACAGATGGGAAACCAGGCCACTGAGGTGCTGCAACTTTTCCAAGGTCATAAAAAAGCCCAGTGGCACAGTCAGAAGTGAAACCCAAGTCTCCCAAATCATTGGCTAGTGCTCTTCCACCCAATTAATGCCTCTACCACTAGCCCACATCATCTCCAAAGCTCATGGCTTCACAAAGTCTGACTCCTGACCTGTGACCAGCTTCAGGTACCAGTATGGGCGTGCCAATACTGGGGTACAAATGCTGGGAGAACAGCAACAGCAAGGGCATTAGGCCAAAGAAACTGGTTGGCAAAGTAAAAGCAGGACATGTGTTTTTGCACTACCCTCATGTGAACTCTGATACACATGAACAGCCAGGAAGGCCCTCCATATTTAAGTTTTCTGCTGAATCCTGCCTGTATGAAGTACCACAAAGACAACTCCAGCTCGAGGACAATCCAGCCCTGCTGGGACACCAAGTACTTCAGACTGGTGACCCACTTCTATTAAAACACTAAACACACCAATCTCCATATCTTCAACAGTGTTTGGAGGACTCCCATTTCCCTGCATGACCCCACTTCTTCCCCCCGTCGCCACTGCCTGTGAGCAGTGCGGAGAGAAGCAAAGGCTTCATAAACATCTCAAAATTGGTTTAACACTGTCTCATTGACATCATAGGCCAACTATCACTATTTTGGGGGGAAGAAATGTTAGGCCACTGCAGATAAATCCCAACCTAGATAATTTTGATGCTTGCTGCACTTGTTGTTTCACAGTTCAGACACGACATGGCAACTGCAACAAAATCTAGCATAAATGCTGATGCTATCTAATACAAAGAACTGAACTGAGGATGGAGAGCTAAACCCAACATGACAGTGGGCTACACAAAAAGGAGGATTTTGTTCTGGACTCTCAGGAGACAGCACACATTTTCCTACTTGCATCCTCAGCAGACACCTCACCCAGTGCCTGACCAGTATTGCCTTTGCCACCAAAAGCTTCATATCAGAACACACTTGACTATGTTGAAAGCTGACAAGAAGCCCATCAACCTTACAGATAGAGTAACTGATGTTTAAAGATGACTTATCTTGTTTGTTAGACAGAGTTTCATGTCAAGGCTTCAGACAGATCTAAAAGTTTGCTCCGCATCCCTTCATGATCAAGGGCAGCCAATTATAAACCCAAAGGCTGCCTTTCTCCTAGTCTAGGAGCTCTGGTACATTTGCAGACATACCAAGAATAAAGAGAGACCAACATGGACACAGGATGCAATTCTTACTTGAAACATGCCTTTTGGAATAAACTGTATTAATCTAGATATTAAATTATGTATATATAAGGTCATCCAATGTTCAAACTGATTTATTTCAGAAAAAAATCTACATAATACCTTGCTGAAACTCTGTAATTTGTCCTTATAGACCACGATGCTCACAAGTATTCAGCAAGAACCACAGCAGAAACAGATGCCAGCAGATGGTATTATCCTGAACAAAATCAATTAAGGACATTTACAATATGTCAAAAGTGCAGCTACAAAAACAAAGTGTAGACCTGTACATCTGTTTCTTAATGAAGTCATGCGTATCTGACAGTTAGCTGACAAACCACGAGATAAAGGCTCAGCAACACCAATAATAGATAAGGAAATACCGTATGTATTCAGATTCTTCAACAGTCACCAGAAAATACAAGATGTTGAGCATAAACTGAGTAACCAGATACTGGAAGTCCATCTGTCATGCATAAATGTAGCAAAAATATAAGCGTATGAGTTTTCGGTATCACAGATTTTGTAAGGATGGTGATTTGCTAAGAAATTTTAGTAATGGGAGTCTAATGGCAACAATAAGTTAAGAAATACTGTTCTCCTCCATGACACAATCCTCTGGTATATTTAAAAGGCTGCTGAGAACCCTGTTACCTTGCCTGAAATAAAAAGAAAAGCACTTACTATTCCCTAAAAGCTGTACGACATCTCTGTTGAGAACGCAGTGACATACAACGTTAGAGACATAATGAGATATGCAGCCAGGTACATCAATGGCATCTTGTAAACTACATAAAACACAAATGGACTGAGGGAGTCCCAGACTTATTTGTACAGGGACTTTTTTTCAACAGAAATCTTATATTCTTGAGTTCCCTGCGGAGAAGATGAGAAGTGCAAACATTTCACAGGGGGAAGGAAATAATCTCTTCTGTGCCACAGCTTGATAACACCCTGCTACCCAAGCACATTCAAAGGATGGGGACTCATTTATGGAAGAAAAGTTAACACCACTGAACTCCCGCTGCTGAAAATGGCATTTAGTGCCCACTGCAATGGTCCCTGTAACTTGTTATTGGTGGTTTGCTGCAGATACCGGTCACAACAAACAGGGATGGGACCGTCCCAGTCACAGTCCATTGCAACATGATGAAAGGTCTGGCATTAAGATAGGTGATCGCATCACCTCTGTGTATAACGCTTGTTATTTAGCTCCTAGGGAACTCATACCAAGTTTCTTCTACATTTGCTGCCAAATGAATGAAATAGTCAGAAAGATTTACATTATGCGTTAATAAGGGCCGAGGGCCAGGCTTCCTTAAGGGCCCTGGAAACATACAAATTTAGCACTAAGTGAAAAAACTTACTTACACTGTATGTCAGAGCAATGCATCATTCGTTTTACCAAGGCCCACATGACAATCTCATTAGGCCAGAGATGGATAAATGACAAATGAACTGGTGAATAATGTCACTGTGGGCCACGTAGGACTTCATCCAAGCAGTACCACTGGAAAGAGATGACTGAGTAGGGACTGTACAGATAAAAACATAAGGCTTTAAAAATTACATTACTAGGAAAAAAGCACCGCATATTTATATTTAATCTGCTTTGTAAATTGATTTTGTCATGTTACCTTGTCAAACCATTGAACAAACTGAATAATTTCTTAAGCAGCACTGATAGAGATGTGACAGATTATTCAAGCATTGTGACTCTGTTCTCATATATCTCATTAAGAAATGATGATTGGTTCCTTTTACAGCTCTTAAGCTGAATTCAGTAACCGCTGATACATGAATGCAGCCTGGCATCTACAAACTTTGTATTGTTCTTAGCCAGAAATTGTTCCTGATGAGGTGGCTTTTGCAAACCGTTTCAGTGTAGTGGCTGGTGATCTTTTAACGACACAAGACAGAAGGAATAAAAAATGCAGCTGACTTCCCTGCTGATTCATAGCATCTATGGAACCAAAAAGAGATTAAACTTCTTGTACTTTGTATTTCTCCCCTTCCCCTACCTCCTTTTTGGAGGGCTATTATTAACCTGCATTGTTTCATTAAATAAATTCACAGCACACCCCTGCAAACAACTGGGCTGGCAGAAGATGCGAACTGCCCCGTGGGACATGCTCAGCCCCTTCCTCTTTTCTCTTGGAATTGCAACCTGTTCCTTTACAGCCTTGTAACTTTATATTGCCGTTTGAAACCTGAGCATAAGGAGCATAAAATGCTGCTGTTCCAGCGTGCTGCTGAGCAGGATAGCCTTTTCTTGATTTCCAAAGCAAAACCTCCAAGCTGTGCACATCAAAGGCAGAATTTTACAGTCGCTTTGGGCTGTTACAAATGATTTAAGGGAAAATCAGAAGAGGAACAGGCCTAGTGTGCTTTTGCGTGTTCTACCCTCTGAGTTCAGGAAGATCTATTCAGAGTGCTAAGCAGCCAACACACAAGGCAACCTCTAGGAAGACATTTTACAGGCACCTTCTGAAACCAAAAATGGGTTTTTTTAATATTTTTACTATCAATCTCCCTATCTTCCATACTTTGCCTTGGTGTTGAAATAGCAAAATATCTAAGTCACTGATATGTCTGTAGAGATATTGCTTAAATGATAGCAGAAAAGGGAACTGATTACAGAAACTAATGTACCCACCACCACGACATTAACAGGATGGATGTTTAATCGACAATGCCTTTGCAAGCCATAACCATACAATAGCAGAGGGTAACAAGCAGTTGCCATTGCCTTGCGGGCGGTGGTGCAGACCGGAGTGAAACATGGTCATACTCCAAACACCCCCATGTACAGAGAGGAATTTCTCACAGGCTATCTGAGACAGACCTCCTAACATCAAGCACAATGTTAGTTAATTCACCCTCCACTTGCTGCAGTCAAGTTTGCACCCAAAAAGGTCTCGCAGGCTCCATCTGCTCTGCACTGCCTTGATTTACCCATGTGAAAGGTGCTTTATCTAAACAAATAAAGCCCTGAACTGACCCAAAGGAAGATGCTGTGCTGTCTTCCAGCTGTGCTTCCCAGCTGTGCACACCTGCAGGATGTGACTGCGGCACTGCACCTGACCAAGTGGTGTGGGCAGGGTTTAGACAGGAGATGGAGAGCAGTGATTCAGTGTAGCAGAGGTAACGTGGAGATGGAGGAGAAGAGGAGAGGGAAGGACCATCATGCTCTTACTTCTTATTTGACTGGTAAGAGCTAAATAAAGGAGGGGGCACCACACAGTTCCTCTTCAAATCTTAGGCAAAGTGAGCATTTTCCTTCTGATATTTAAGAGGACCTACCAGAAGTGTCTCAGAAATGGAGTTAGAGGGCCGTGGGGGACCTGGGGCATCACAGAGATAAGACAGCCTCTGATTGCTTTCCATGGTCTCTGGTCACAAACAGAGCAAGGTCAAACACAGCATATTTCAGCAGCTGTGGAGCACTACCAAAGTAATCTCTGTTCAACATGACAGAGTGGGAAAAAGCCACTATTCCCCTTCCATTGCTGAAAGCAACTGACTGGTGAACAAGAGTAGAAACACAGAGCCATTGGTTGGACCTAAGTCTTATCTAGGTAGATGGAAGGACACAACAAGGCATCAGAAAAATCTCTTTCAATAAGTCACTTCGTAGACAAAGGTATTTAGAAATCAGCTAAAGTCGGTTTGTATCCAAGGACAAATACCTCCTCAACTCTGCAGATATCCTCATACTGCATTTTGGATTAGACACTTTATTAGGAAAAATGAAACCTAGGTAATGTAAGCAGGCATGACTCGCCTGACTTCACCTAAATGTAACCCAAATAAGATGAGAAATTCAAACTACAGAATAAATTAACAATGTTCACAATGCCTTAAACAGTTTTTACCAAATGGCACGGGTTATTCTCTATGCATTTATTAATGAAGCCAAACAACATGCTTTGCAGCAAGAAACTAACACTATATATCACTGTGCATCACTATACATCACTATGTATCACTATATAAATAGTGTTTTTAATGTGTGTGCATATATATACACACTATATATATACATACACATATATATTAAATCTATTTATGTATATAAAGGGCTCCTACACCTTTATCATAACCACATGGCAATGCAAGACAAAGACGTCACAGCATCACACCATCTCCAGAGCAAACACTGGCACTGAAGCGGCCAGTCATTTAGTGGCCCTTGGCTGACAGTGGTTGTTGCCTGGTGCAGCGTACGAGCTATCCTGACCAAAGGACCCATGTCTATGAATATTTGCAATGGTATATCTCATGAACAAGCAGGGGGACCTAGCTACCTCTAGAATCAATTAAGCTAAAAGCAGCCACCCCATTTTGATGAGTCTTTCTTGGCATTTGCCTGTAGCTGAATCCCGGTGTTTTTCTTTGCCCCAGACCTCTTCCTTTTGGCTTTCCCCCAGTGCAGCTCCACTCACCTGTAGAACGATCATGCTCTCAGCTTTAGTACTCGTTACGTTCTCCTTCAGCAGTGCCAGAGGGAACACGTTTGCTTTCTGGACACAAACCATCTAAGCTGTCACTCAGGAATCCTAGAATCACTTTATTTTCTTTCCATTAAAAATATAAGATTCATCAGAGAAACTCATTCAATACACTTGACTACAAAGCTCCACGAGATCTTTTTTCAGGGTCTCTCTCTTAAGAGCATAGAATTTATGACCATGACATAAGTTACATGGCTATGACCAGGAAAATTAGTCAGTAAATTACTCCAGATACACCTTAATGTATCCAAGAGCAGAAGCCTCCCTGCAGCCTGCAGTACCTGTATATCCTGTGTCCACGTGCTTTTGAGAACCCTAGCTCTTTCAGCTCATTTCTTGGAACATTATCCCCCAGTGTCTAAATATATAGCTTCCTGCTTCCTAAAAAGCAAAAGCTGTAAGTTAAACTTGTGACATAAGACATTTCCTTTCCTTCTAAGTTATTCCTCTGGTGCCCCAGTGCCTGGGGCATTTGGCCAACAGGAGCCACACCACTATTCTGCTCCATAAATGTTTTTATCTAAGCATCTTCTCATGGTGCATCAAGCAACTTGGCTATCAAGCCACATATTGTTTGCCTCCCTCTGCTCTCCTTAAAGAAGGGCACTCATGTGCAGCAGTCTTCTAGCAGGGGTTTTTGTGGTTTTTTTTTTTTAAGTTTGGGAGCATTTTATGTTGGGAAGGAGAGCTTGTTTGCTTTGCAATATTCAGGTTGCTATGTAATTATGCTAGAGAAGGTGTCTCAAAACACCGTAGCATGGACTCAGAGAAGGAGGCGGTGTTTTTATGAGGATCGTCATCAGCCCATGGAGAAGCTCAGCACAGTCAGATTTTCCCCTCAAAAAAATGTTGCCTCTTTTGAATAAATTAATTACACCCCTACGGCAAGAAATCCCATTAATGCAGAGGTGTGAGGCTGATGATGATCCCAGAGCTTTAGATAGTCTTTAAGGATCTCAGGCCCCAGCTATAAAATGTCCCGAAGTAAAAGACACAGCCTTTGCATTTGTTCAGGTACTCTGCAAGAAAACAGGGCAGGGAGCCCGAAACAAGTTTAATATGTTCACAGATGTCTTCTGCCACTGACAGTGCCCACCAAGCACTCTGCTGTGCCTGAAATCTCCAAAACACCTCAGGCTTCATGGCTGGGCATACTGTACTTATTGCTTACGCTGAGAGGCAGGAGAAGACAAAAGCAAGTGGTGGGAGGAAATCTCCAAGCCAACTCAATATAACAGTGCAGGATTATTCAGGGATGCTCTGGCAGTCTCTCTCAGCTACAGCTGAATTTGGTTAGCAACCTGTGCCTTCCCCAGAGGAGTTTTGCACATGGCTGCAAATCCTCTAAGTGCTCTTCTCCCCCCACCCGGCTCCCTTCTGTGTTGTTTGGGTTTTTCTATGTTATTTTAGTTTTTCCACAGTTTTTCATCCAATAGTTTCCCTCATTTCAGACATTGCCTATCACAGGGGGGATGGCAGGGCCACAGCTAATGAGTTTGGTTGGAAGGTTGAAGCCTGGTTGAAGCCTGGTCCCGTGAGTTATTTAGGCCAAGATGGGAGAATGGGAACCTGCTGGGAGCGATCCCACATCGCCCCAAGAACTGCCTTGTCTGCTCAGCTCTTTATAGTTCTGGGAAGACCTCGATTCCTCTGAGCATCTGTGAAACAACACGGCAATAAAGCGCCCGTGCTGTTGCCAACAGTATATAAACAGTGCTTTGCATTTTCAAACCTTAACTAGTAAAAAATAATTATATGTGATGACCCTGGGTGAATCATATATAAATAAAAAATTCTGAAGACATTGGTGCTGACACAGTGCCCACTATTAAAAGAAGTAGGACAGTCCACTGCATAAAGCTGGAGTTAAGATTCAGGCTCAGCTCTGGGTTTATAAGTGACACACTTTCTCGTCTTTAAAAAAAACAGTATTATCATTGTTGTCTTATTTATTTAGATTACAAGTAGGTACAAACAGTCTTTTACTCTGGTGGTTGTAATATTCCTAGCTCAACAGTGCCTGATCGCATTTGAGACCAATAAAGACATGGTAATACACCCCCCAAATATTTCAGACCTTTCATATTTCACTTGTTAATGTCCAACCCTCAAATACACACCAGCTTTTCAGTCTTTGCAGATCTTTACATTTAAGCGCGAGTGGCTGTGCTATTTGGCACTACCCTCAAAAGCCCATCCATTTCTGCAACCAGTAATGTAGCTGGTGGGAGAAGGGTGGCCACATTTCTCACGTGCACATGCCATCAGGTCAGCAGGCAGGTTTTAAACACGTTGCTCAGCTAAAACACGCCAACATCACAGCCTGACGCTGCAGCTCTTAAGGGAGATACATGCCACATCTGAGGAACCCTTCCTTTGGAGCTCCTAGGGAGACCTGCAACCCTTCACACTCCAACCACTCGTGAACAAGGACGGTATTACCCGCCTTACTCTCCAAACTGTCACACCAACTCTCACCAGAGCAAAGATGGAGGTTAAAGGCCCCCAGACCTGAGACTTTCCATGGGTCCTGACCTCACTCCACTCCCATCAACCATGGATGAAATTTCTAGGTCCTCTGTACTCTGACAACTGAGTATCAGATGTAATTCCCGAATTTTGGGTGCTCAGGCGTGAAAGAGCATACCTTCAAATACTCAGCTTAAATTAGGGAGAGCGTTGAGAGCAGGACAACGAGAAGAATCCACAGCAAGCAGAAAGAGTGCAAAGGCAAAGGGTCTAGGGGAGAGGTGCCACGGTGCTGCACCCTATTGCTGCTGATGGTAAATGCTTGTCTTTGTGTCATTAAAAGCACCTCCTTTTTGTTCCTCCTGAAAACTCTAAGTAGACTGAAACTGTTTATTTTACCTCCAATTGAGAAGGTAAGAAAATTAAAACAAAAATCAAAATAAGTCCTTAATACACCTAAGCAAGCATGTTTTCTCTCATGTGCTTCTTTCCCTTTAGACTCTTGAAAAAGGTATTTTAAGAACTATCTTCATGGTTATGTAGTCCATTTGTCCAAAACTGTTGATGTTTTAAATGTGACGTACGATATTGCCCAGGAAAAGAGCAAGCAAAATCAGTGATCTGTTGTTACAGAGGATTTCCAGCATTGTGCTCAGCTGTTCTACACACAGATCAGATCCAAAAGTGAACTTCCTAGTAGCTTTTTCTTAGCACAGCCAGTGTTAAAAATAATAATAATTTAAAAAAAAAAAAAAGCTTTTTAACGCAGCCAAAAAATTCTGCTAAACAGTATTATTTTAATTTAACCTCATACAATCTGTTTGGTGAGTAATTCTGGCATAAAACTCAATACACAGCTTTCAACATGAAAACATCAGTGAAGGGCCTTGAAAAGTATATTAACAATCTGTTATTTATAGTTTTCTTTTTTAAAAAATGATTGACACAACATTCAGAGGAAAATTATAGGAACCGCCAAGTCAGATAACAAAAAAAACATATCAGTGTTAAGATTTGATAGAAAGGTTCTAAGGAACAGTATGATTTCTAGAAAAGAGAAATATTCTGATTGCTAAGCTATTTGTCATTCAAGAACAGCCCAATCACACACATATGTTTGCAAATTATTGTTATTGTTGTTAATTATTATTTACAGAGAAGCGCTGAAATGCAAGGTGGTTTGAATTCCAATGAAAATGACAGATTGCTGCCCCAAGGAACTTTTTATCCCTCCTTTCACTCATTACCTGTTTACTAACAGTTCCCGTTTAGTTCCAACTTGTTTTCATGCTATCT
This sequence comes from Phalacrocorax carbo, assembly GCF_963921805.1. NCBI lineage: Eukaryota > Metazoa > Chordata > Aves > Suliformes > Phalacrocoracidae > Phalacrocorax > Phalacrocorax carbo. The sequence continues at coordinate 7,513,151 of NC_087513.1, read as the reverse complement.
AAAATGACTAGAAAATTAGGTCCTATTAAGTAATCACGAATATAAACTGTGACTCACCGGTTAAGTGAACACCATTACTGGCAATAAATTCAGAAACCTATTATAAATGCTTGTTATTGTCAAGCAAACCAAAATAATACAACTTTATTCAATATTAACTGTATCCTTGGATGCTTGAAAGGATAAAATAAGTCCAACTAATATTCTGCACGTAGTCAGGAGAATTGTGTGTGAAGGACAACAAAAATAATTGAGGTCAGTCACCAAGGTAGAGAGAAGGAGAGACAAAAAGGGATGAAAAAATACATAAAGAGATATTTCAGCTCCTATGCAAAAGCAGATGGAGGGTGAAGGAAGCAGACAGGCTGCTCCAGATGGCGGGAGCGGCAGCGAAGAAGGCTCTCACACCCACTGTGTTGTGGCTGTGATGGGAAGAATAGACTTTTGGTTAAAGGATTACTATAGGACTCCAAAGAGTTGAGTTCAGCTCCATCCACTACCTCTCCACCAGGTCCTAAGACCCTTTGGGTTTTGTTTGCTGCAACCTTTAGGGTGTCAGCTACCTCTGGCTGACAAAAAAATACCAACATTTTTATGCATGCTTTGCCTCAGCTCACATCTACACAAACAGCAGCTGCAGACTCGGTATTGGTTATATTGAGGTCCTGAGCAGTAATACTGAGTTTTGGCCTAAGCAAGGAACACATTTTCCTAAGCCCTCTCAAAAAATGGGGGTGGGGGGGGTGGGGGGGGGAAGCCCAGATACCCGGTTCCAACCCTACCCAAACATTTTACTGTCACCTTGCCGGTCAAGCACACTTCGTGGTTGCCCGGGCATGCGGATGAGCGGGTATCCTGCGGCAGCAGGGAGCTCAGGCAGTACAAAGATGCACTCAAAAGAGAACAGCCATGGAAAAAGAGACAAGGCAGGGCAAAAAGAGGTAAGGCATCAAAACTAGTAGAAAATAAGGCTCGTGAAGGAAGCATGAGCACATATATGAGCTGATAGTACAGAAAACTCGGTGTCTCCAAAACTGTGGATTTACCCAAAAGGCTTTGAATTACTGAGTATTTCGGAATCTTATTTTAGACAATGAAAGCAAATTGACCTTTATGCTACACTGTTGCCCCAAACGGGCACTGTCCAAAACGCACCCATGAACCACAGTTGAGAAGCTGTCAAAAACCCCTTCTTACCACTGGCTGCAGATTTTTTCCCAATCCTCTCCATCAGCCTTTAAATCCATTGGCCGTCTTGCTTTTCTTTTTTTTTTTTCACATTTCAATTCCAGCTGAACACTCAAACCTATTATTTTCTGTAACTGTTCAAGGGATACCAACAATCTACATTACAAGATACCACAATTCATGTTGCAAATAGTAGGGATTCATTATTTTTAAGCCCCCAAGAACACACTGGATAGTAAACTATGCCACACAACAAACAGGATTACTTAGTATAAAGTAAATGTGTCACCTTAAAGGGGTCCTAAGAGTATTTTTCTGTTTGCCTTATATAGAGTGCACAAACTAAAACGTCTGAGTTGTTTCACCACCATAAGTTATACATTAATACCTGGACCTCAGCTTTTACTCCTCCTCCCACAGATGCTAGAGAGGTGCTGTAGGTACCTCGCACCTCTTAGCACGAGTTAACCCCACGTGGTTTTGATGGTAAGATTCCCAGAGGTACAGATCTTAAGGTCAGAAATGACAATGAAATCTCTTCCTCTCTAAACATGGACAAGAGGCTCTTTCATGGTGACTCTTGCACGAAGCTTGAGAGCTTTCAGGCGGCATAAGGATTTCTCCCGGCAAAACATCCCAGAGGACACGGGAACCACTTGCCTTCATAGTTTGCCCCAGTGCTTAATCAACCTTTCTCCTGAAAACATGTGCCTTAACTTCTGCCCTGTGGGACCCTATATTTCCTCCCCTGAAGATATTTTATACCATTAAATGTTTCCTTAATGTAATTTAAAAAATAAAAAAGAAAATACTGAACTGAGAAAAAGATTAAAGTCTAGCAGAAACACTGCTGTCTCACTGGGGTGTCATAAGAGAGAGGCAGAAATTGCTGGCAATGTAAGCAGAAACCTGAAAATCAGACAAACTCTTCAATCTTCACAGGGGGTATGGAGACAGAGGAAGCACAAATATCAACACATTTATTTACGTCTCGAGAATTTCCAAAATCAGAAAGGAAAAACAATTGAGTAATTTGCCTGATGCCTCAAGTTAGATGGCTAAACAGTGATGATTCATTGTGTTGAATCCAACACAAGTGCTTTTGGCACCGGGTTGATGAGAAGGGAAGATCTTTGACCAGAGACAACCAGATCTTGATCCTACTGGTACCTCCCAACACCTCCTTTCTACACAGCAACTCAAACACATGAGGCACCTCCGTAAGAACCTGTCCTTACCACCAGCATCTTCTCACCAGTGGAAGTTGAGGCTGAATGCCTGGTCTGAGGTAGGGATGAGGCATGTCACCTCCATCAGCCTTGTCTCCTGGGAAGGTCTGAGCAACCAAGAACAGATGGGAACATGAGGTGGACCTGCTCATGAAAAGCCTGAGCGTCAGCATGAGACTGAATGCAGAGGAAGATACCGGAAAGGAAGTGAGAGGACAAAAACACCGGACTCGGTGCATAGGAGTTTCTGACAGTGTGTGTGCGTGTGCATGAGAAAGAAACTAGATATGAGAGCGGGACGTGGAATGATTTCTTTTCACAGCACCAATGAACACATGCATAGAAGAGTCATGAAGAGGACGAGGAGCCCATCAAATGGCATCAGAGTATGGAAGAGACACAGGACACAGATGAACAAAAACTTATGGTAGAGCCCTGGAGAAAAAAAGTACTGCCTATATGTTTTCTCTACACTGTATTTTAGAAAAGTACTGGACACATCATTGAAGTGTATTTGTCTTCCCACCCAGCTCTTACTATGTTATGGCTATATCCGTGCAACTCCCTATGTTATCATTACTAAGCTTTAAGGAATCTACTGCATCATTTTTAAGGACAGCACCAATATTTCCATAGTTACTAGGCTCGAGCATTTCTAAATATTACAACTTGATCATAACTCTAATGTCAATAAGGCCTAATGACAAATACCTTAGAAATGCGGGGCTGATCCAATTAGGCAGACCAAATGATTCGAGGCTTTCCTCTTTGGCTGGTGGATGACATAGTGTATCTTATTACTTCTTGGAATATCAAAATCTGAGTTTTAAAATTCCTTAGACATAATATCATTTAAACATGGAGAAAAATTATATTTCAGTGATCACTCATCAGATTCCTGCTGTTGTGAAACTTCTTATCTCTCAAGGGCTGGGGCAGAAATCCCCCTCTCCAGGCAGGCCTGCAAATTGAGTAGAGCTAAAATAGGAGAATTTGTGGAAATTTAAAAAGATAAGCAGTTAGTCTGATCATCTTCTTTCCTCAAACCTGCCTGTCTTGACTTGGAAGGGACTCTAAATTGCATCACCTGAGGACCTGGCCCACTGCTATGATTTTATTTTAACCTTGATCTACTTTGTGTATTTCTTCCTAGGTACTTTTCCAGGATCTGTAATTTCACTTTCAATGGCTCACTAGTGAACAGGTCCAGTCTCAAGAAGAGGTGCCCACTGAACCTGCACGTACAGAGCGTGGTTCACTGCCGCGTTACCGCAGTCCTCCATGACCGGCACCACCAAACTGAGAAAGCCCACGAATGGATCGGGACCGTTATGTATATTATCTATATCATAATATATAAAATATATTTTGTATATTTGTTTTATTTACCATATATTATATTTTCTTGATTAATAATACCAAAATGTTTTGTTGACACTCTGGTACCCAAGAGGTTGCGGCCACAAACCAAGATTGCACATGCTTGGGGACTGCCTAAATACAGAACAGGGTAGAGAGAGGTTTGGGTGCCAGCTGAGGCAGCCACTGCATTGCTGGTAACTTCTTTAGGAAAAACACTATTGCCCAACAGCACTAAGCAGAGCAAACAACACAGACCACAGACCTCAGCCACCAAAGGAAACAATTCTTTGGGTGGAAAAAGCTACTTTCTTACATCTGGAGGTGATGTCCAATTCAGGATGCCTATTTCAGTATCAGTGTGGCTGGACATGATTTACAGGGACATGTAAATAATTAATTCCAGCTCTGGAAGAGAGAGCTGAGTGCTCATTAGAGGTTCCTTGAAGCCCAAATGATATAATGATTAACCGAGTTAGGACCTTTTTAATAATTCCAGCAATTTCAGCTCTCCCATGTTAAAGATCTGCTGAAAGGCTTTTATTCAGATGAAAGACTCCTTTCAGAGAAAAAATCATTAATAGAGTATACACACAGATTTAACATTCACAAATCAATGCACTTGAAATAAAAGATGTTTTTAAAGTTTCTCTTTCACTTTCTTCCCTGATTTGGGGGTTTAGTGCTTTTCTTTCTCTAACCAATTTTACCACAGGCAATTAAGACTGCTGCATGAAAAAGGGCTGCTTTTCTGTTAAAAGTGCCTTTAGCACTTTGGCATCCTGAAATGGCAGGTGGCAGAGAAATGCAAAATACACCTACTACCCCAATCCAGTGCATCTCATCTGACACGCTAAGTTTTTCACTCCAAGCCCAGCCATGCTAGAGAAAAATCTATTAGATGGTGAGATCAACCAATGGATGTCCAACATGGTTCAGCATTACAGTGCAGGAGGGATCAAACCAGATTTTATCCCTGCTCCTAAATAATGCCAGAGTAAAACATTTTGGTCCAGGTGCTTTAAAGGCATTTAGACTTTTGCTTAGCTTCTTTTTAAGTACTTTCCTATCAGTAACTTAGAATGTGTCCCATCATTTGGACTCCTGCACCCTGTATATCTGCTGCTCAAGTCAGTGACCAGACCTTCACTGCCTTCAGTGGGAATGGAACAAGTACTTTAATGATTTGCACAGTGATGGCTTAAATTTGTTAGAAGTTTCACACCCTGGTAAGTCACACCAGAGCTGGTAGGAACTGCAGGTGCTACGCTGGTGGGCGGCCAAGGAGAGAGCCAAAACTCAGGTTCAACTCCTCTAATTGTCAGCCTTCTCTCCGAAACTAAGGAACGCTCAACCAGGAGGCAGCCGATGTGTAGGCTGTTAAATGCACATAGTCATAATTAACATGGCTGTGTCTGGAAAAGAAAACCACTCTATTTTCTTTATACAGGCCTCGGTTTGCAATCCAGTTGTTTTAATTTTCTAAAGCTTTCTAGGCTGACTGTTAAGTTCAAAAACTTTATGCTTCCACTCTCATCAGGCAGGACTTACTAACCAAACTGTGAGGCTAAGATAATGGTTAATAGTTTGAGAAGCTAATTGGCCATATTTAATGAATTTAATTTGCAACAGCTATGCTAATATGCATAATTATTAACTCTGACCAACTTTACCTTCCTTGGGACCTACACCCACTCTCATTAACTTCAGTGAGATACGGATCAAGGCCACAACATTCATTCTTTCTGGATCTCTTCAGTGGCACAAGTTAACCCTTGCAGGTGGCTTCACACACAACAACCAGGGAGATGATAGAGAGTTGCATAATGGAAACCACAGCAAACTGTCCTGCTGCTCTAATGAATCTCTTCGTATTAAGACTTTCCTCCCTGACACTCCTTCGCTCAGGAAGGGAACTGCACGCCTAAGGTGACAAGCAGGGACACGTCTCTCCTGGCATGAAATTCTGACAGCAAAAACTCAATGTGGGTGACAAGAATACACCGTAGCACTTAGCTCTTACGCTGCACTTTGCTTCTTCAAAGACCTGGACAGACATTCATTCCATTTGCTCGGTCAGTGTTTTCCTGAGGGCTACGCTGTCTGCTCATCACAGCGGAGCTGAGCGACCCACCTCCATATTAAATGATCAGCCTAATCCTCACTCGCAGTTTGTTCGTAGGAAATCAGTGAGTCCGTGAACCAGAAATACTCTGTTTATAGGGAGCCCTCACTTGGAAGCAGAAAGAAACTGAAATATTACAGTCAACACTTGTTCAATCACATTTTGGAAGTGGCATGCAGAGTATGAAGAGCACTACTTGGGATTAAGGGCGCTTCGTTTTGAGGCATGCTTAAAGTTGCGATCAGAGCAGGGGGGACACAGCAACTAAGAGCACTCCCAATATAAATGAACTTTATTACAACGTATAAAAGTACAGTAGCCCATATGCTGCCTTCCTTCAGCACTCCTGGCTCTCTACCTCTACAGTATCCTACAGGCGAAATATTTTTTAACAGAAATAAAACTCTCTGCTCGGCCAAAAATCATCAGCCTGCACCCTGCTCCCTTGCACCATCTGCGCATGTTTATTGTCTGCCTTCAGAAAAAAAAAACTCTACCGTTTTACTAATCTTTATGCCCCGCCACTATAAATAACAGAAATAAACCCCAACAACAGTTAAGCGTCGTAGCTAAAACACATCCAATCCACTCCGATTATTTCTGCTCGTCTGTCCACGAATAGATGCAGCCGTCGGCTTTAGGGGAGAGCGTGCAAGTCAGACCTCATTTATTTACGGTTGCACTATCAAGAAAAAGCCTTTCCCCCCTCTCCTCATTCTATGAATATTTTAAAACACCTTTTCCCACCTTTTTTTAATCTATTTTTTTGGGGGGGAGGGGGTGCTAGCCCAGCTCCCCCCCCCCCAGTTTTCTTTTTCTCCGTGTTTCCAGATTCGCCCTGACTTCTTGCTCGGATGGATGAGCGGGGCGCGGAGCGGCACCCACGGGTGCACACGCCAAAAGACAGACGCGCACCCCCACGCACCAACCCGCGGAGAGACCCGCGCATCCGCGCGGCGAAGGGACAGCTCCGCGCCCCCCCCCGCTCCCCGCCACCTACGTCCCCAGCGTCTCCTTGAACTCGAAGATCTTCTTGATGTCCTCCGCTTGCTTCTTCCAGGAGCCGCCGCCGTCCCCGTTCTCCCGGGCCATGGCGCAGCCCCGCGCAGCCCCGCGGATGCCGGGCCGGGCGGCACCACCCGCCGGGCGGCTTTTGCTTTCTCTTCTGCCGCGCCGGCAGCGGCTGCTGCTGCCGTTTCTTCTTCTTCTTCGTCTTCCTCCTCCTCCTCCTTCTTCTCCCCTTCCTCCTCCTCCTCCTTACACTTCCTGCCCGCCGCCGCTTTTATTTCCTCCGCGCTCCGGAGGGCTCCGCGAGTGTCACTTTTCCTGGGCTATTTCCTCCCAACTTTCTCTGCCCCCCCACCCCTTTCCCCTCCTCTCCCCTCCCCCGCGCCCCCCCGCGGAGTCACCCGCGGGGCTGCCCCGTCCCTCCCTCCTCCCGCGCCCCGCGCAGCAGCTGCGCGCACCCCGTCTTGGGGTCACTTTGGTCCCTGACAGACCCACCCCGCGAAAAAGTCCCTTTTTTGTTCTTTTCTCTCTTTTTGGGTTTGTTGGGTTTTTTTTTTTCTTTTGGAGGGAGGTCACTGTTTCTCTTCCCCCCCCGCCCCCCCCCGTGGGATGCTCAGCCTCCCGGGCGCGGTGCGGTGCGGAGCGGTGCGGAGCGGTGCGGAGCGGTGCGGTGCGGCTCCGCCGGCACAGCGGGAGCAGCGGCTGTGCGCGGTTGTTATGGCAATGGGAGGAGGAGGAGGAGGAGGAAGAAGAGGAGGAGGAGGAGGGAGGAGGAGGAGGCAGCCCCGCCGCTGCTTTGCTGCCTGGCGCTGCCCCTCCTGACTGAATGACTGGAGATAATTCGCATTGCACCAAAACCGCGCACGTCAAACGGGAGGGGAGGGAAAGCAAAGAGGGAAGGGAAAAAAAAAAGGGAAAGCAGCAAAAAAAAAAAAAAAATTAAAAGCCACACCACAAGCGGCCGGGCTGCCCGGGCGGGCGCTGCGCGGGGCTGTGCGGGGATGCGCGGGGCTGCGCGGGGATGCGCGGGGGCGGCGGTGCCCACCTGCCCCGCGCACACACACACACACACACACACACACACTCCCGGGATGCAAAAACTCGCCCCTTGGTAAGGGGCACCCTTACCCAGCACAGCCCTCGGTGCACCCAGCGAAGCGAGGGGCACCCCAACACCAGGGTCACCCCCTGGAGCTGCACCAAGCCCAGAGGCGGGTGGATGGGCACCGCGCAGCCTCGGCGAGAGGCCCGAGCCCCGGCACCGTGCCCACGCCGCTGGCACAGCGCTCCGAGCCGGGCACACCACCAGCCTGGCACACACACACGTGGCCCCACTGAGATTATTGCTAAAAACAGCTTTTTCTCTGCAACACTGAGACCTCTAGTGTCGTTGCGTCGGGCATCGGCTGAGCTTGGATGTGGGGCAATGGGCAGGACTCATCAGAGACATCAGAGGAAATTATAGTCTAGACTAACTGAGAGAGGTTTAGTGGTAATATCTCTGGGCTTCAGTTTCAGAATGGGTAAAACGCTGGGAAAGTGCAATACTTTTGGGACACCGAAGTTCAGCGACTAAACCAGAGGCCTCGCAGCCGGCAGGCGCAGGCACAGGCACTCCCGCGCCTCAGGGACAGCTTCAAACCTGGTCATCAAATTAGGTGTCCAAAAATAAATTCTAATACAAGCAGCTAAATAACATTTACTTAATACCAGATGCAATTGTATGCACATAACTGTTTAACATGCATTGTGTCCTTTAACAGATTCCTTAAAATTCTACTTCTGAAGGGGATTTTCCAGATGTCTCATCATTTATGAGCAGAATGTACAAGGTGTCAGCCTGTGAGGCTTTCCCTGGGTCTGGGCTGAGCTGTACCTCCCAGTTCAAAGGGGATTTGGTGGAGGTGGGATTTCGGAGATGTGCGAGGGTGTAAACTTGGAAAAGAGGCTGGGGTGTTTGGGCAATGCTACCCTCTGCTGGGCAGAGCCACTCGCTTTAGTCTGTGCCAGCTCCTGCAATTTATTTCTACACCCTTCTAATTCGATGCTTTGGTGACCATCCCACCGCACCGGCAGCCCAAACAGCCTGGGATTTCCTAAGATGGGTGCCTACATGCTGTCACGGTGTGCACTTTGAACAGCTTTCCTTCTGCTCCTGACATACCCATCCTCGTGCTGTCCTCAGGATTTCCTTCATCCTATGATCCTTATGACCTTCTCTGTGGTAGTGTCACCAGGAGTCCCCAAGCAGGCTCTCCACGCCACTGCATACCTGGAAAATGAAAGACATGACTGGCCTAGAAAGATGCAGTGACTATCAAATCCAAGTTTCCCTTCAACATGCGCCACAGTGATATTTTCTCTTTTTTTTCACATGTAAATCACTTGATATCAGAAATGCCACACTGTGATTTGGGTTCACTGAATGGGATTACTGAACATAACCCTCCTGTCTTTGGGACAAGATTGAGAGACTCAGAGGCCAGAAAGTGCAAGTGCGATCATCTGCCCCAGCCTCCAGCACGACGGAGGCCAAAGATCATCACCCATCCAGAAGACAAGTGCCATAACTTATCTCGGAGTTACGGCATACTGAAACCATCCACCGCTATTATTTATGAAGCCGCATTGGTCCCTACAGCATCACATTAAAATCTCACTACACAGACAGCATCACCCACTTTTCCATTCCCAATTTCAGCAGGCAAAAATTTTACTTAAAATTGCTCAAATCCTTCCCAATGCTGCAATTTCTCAGCATCAAAATTGCATAAGGTAAAGGTACCTGTCAGCCTGTAAATCAAAGTTCTCTTTTCCATATTTAACCTGCACATTTAGCATCATATGAATGTGCTCTCTTTTTTTTTTTTTTTTTTGTGATAAAATAACTCGTATCTAAAGTCACTGGTAATACAGAAATCTCTGGAGTCCTTGCAGTTTTAATGAGAAGTGTACAAGATGCTCCTATCAGGCAGGGACCACTGGCACAATAGTCCATAACAGCCCCTTCAGAGTCATTACAGTCTGTCATGTCAGGCTGAGTTTAGGGAGTCTGTAATCTTTCTTGACTGACAAGCTCCTGCAGAGCTATTGTAGCTATTTGAAGAACAGGTATTTTTTAAAATGAAAATCTTACATGAAAAGTTCTCTCTGGAGTGGCTGTGTATAGCGCGCGTGCTGCAGCTATGTGGCTCTACGGCTGTATTCAATGCTTAATTACATACCACTAGATTACAAGAACGTAAATAGAGTGGTAAAATGAAGCACGCAGAAATGCCAGAATTAAGACTGCCAATGAAACATCAATTTGAGCCCTTTTTGTGGCTGCACAATGGCAATCTCTCCCTACCTGGGCATGCTCTGCAGCTCTGCCAAGGGTTATATCGGAAAATGGCTAATGAGCAGTCGTGGCTGATGTGCGTTTGAAATGGCTACACACGCTGCACAAGCACTCCATGCAACAAAAACCCAAACCCTTATATCAGAGATGTACAAGTTCCAAATATTTTATAAAGCCTCCTATGGAAATTCAGATGAGAAATTAATTATGTGAAATATTTTATTTCATAATAAAGTGATCTAATTTTTGGAGTAATACTTAAAACTATATTTTTACAACTTTGGTCCTTCAAATGATGTTGGGGTTGCTTACGTCTGGTACGGCTGCGCTCGGCCTCACTCACTGCTTGCCCTTTACACAGGCACTGTGCAAACTACATTATAATGAGCATAAATAAAGGAGTCACGTCTGCTTTCCAAGCTCTTTCACTCGCAACCTGGTTTTCTTCTGCTTAAATACTATAATATTGGATCTCTTTCCCAACGTTGTTTCTGAGTCATACAATATAATCTTCCTTTTCAGTTACAAATCAGCACTATTGATGCTTTTCTGCAAGAACGGCAGAAACGTGCCTGTTGCTCGGCTGCCCAGGTCTGAGCCCGACAGATGAGCGCTCGCACACCCGCCTCCGTGCTTAGGGTTAAAACTCCATGTGCAAGCTGTAGTTTGCAAGGCAGCAACCTCCAGCATCTGAGCCAGAGCAGCTTTGATGTAAAGCAAACAACTCAAGCACACGGCTGTTCCCTGCTGCCTTACTACCACTTAGCAACCTCAGAGAGTGGCTTTTCTGCTTGCGACAGAAAAAAACGGGGCCAGTCCTACTCAGGCGGTGGGTTATTGGTTTCACACGCATAGTATGTGCTCAGGCAAACTACAGTTCAGCAGGAGCATGGGTATTTGGTGATGGTCTGTTCACGTGGCTGCTGATAGCAATGCTGCCATGGGTGAGTGTAGACCTCGGCAAAAAATTCAAAGCAAAATGACATCTCGGATGCTTCATAGTCTCTAGGACAAGCCTAAGATAAAATAAAATCCTGGAGCAAGGCATCTTCAAATTCAGCAGCACAGGTTACCATCTTAATTTTATTAGATGTCAGGTCTGACCAGTGTGGTGAACATTCCCTCCAAACTCACTTTTTCTTCACTCATTCACTGCATTTCTTAGATGGGGATCTTGTAACTCCAGTCTCTGACCCAAGGTGGAGAAAATCCTCATGGGAATTATACTGAGTCATGAGAAAATTAACTTATGACAAGAAACACTTACTTTAAAAAGAGAGAGAAAAATATTTATTTTAAATTAGAACTTTTAATGCTTATTTAAATGAGAAAACTGTTTTGTTTTGTGTTTTTTTTTTTTAAAAAAAAAGGTTCAATGCTACTTCCTTCATTAAGAAAATAATTAAAAAGAACCACAATTTGAAAGGTGTACTTTGGTAGGGGACTATGGATTTGGGGTTTTCGCCACAGGTGAAACTAGAGCTTAGAGTTGGGTTTTAATGTTTTCCAGGTTAGTTTTGATGCCGCAAGTTCAATACAGAAAATGACAAACTCAGCTCTAAGCATGTCCACAACAGCAGGCTGAGTCTGCTGCAGCTGATGCCAACAGCAATGCTCCTCTGAGTGAACTGAAGACTTTTCAGTGACTCTAGGGGACTTCATCTGTACATCAAGAGGACGCGAGTGAAGGAAAAAAGGATCCACACCAAACAAGAGACTTCTGCATGTCGTAGATACACAGTGTTTTGTGTTCTTTATGGGGTTAATTATAATTAATGTCCTTACACCACCCTTAAGCACATTAAAGCCTTAGATCAGTTTAAACTCTTTAAGATGACCCTTGTGGGGTCATCTTTAAGAAGGCTCTTGCTCATCTTAGGTAGCTAAAACACAGTCCAAAACATATAAAAGCAAGGGAGAAGAGATGATAGATGGTTGCTGCCTGTGCTGCCTTTCTCACAGGGAGGAGGGAGTTTAAATTGCTGTAGGGTTTTTAACCATGTCTGCAAAGTGGAATAAGCAAGCACTGATACAGACGTGAATCCTCAGCCTTCAATTAGTTTCCTGAAGACCATCTGGTGCTTGGTTAAGCCCTCAGGTTCTTATATTACTCGTGAGGTTCATAGATGCCAGCCAGAATCTTTAAGTTGTGACTTTTCTTCCCTGGTTTTATTCTCATCAGAATAAACCTAGCAAGTTAGAGTACAAAAGTCTTGACAACTTGATGCAGAGGCCACTTGTTCCACTATGGAAAAATTGGGATTTAAGAGAATGATAACCAGGCTGAATACTTTGCATAGAATCTGCCATGCCATGTGTGCATTGCAATAAATCTTTAAACTCCGGGTTGTAAATCATCGTCATATAAAATATAGGGGAGGTGGGGGGTGGAAACTGCCACTGCCAAAGCAAAAGAGAGAAGTAACGCGGTAAAGATGAACCTGAGCAATGGGAGAGCAGGCAGGAGCTGGACAGGAGAGCAGGCAACAGATGAGGGATGGGCAGGACAAAGGGATGAGGAACAGGAGATGCTCCTGGGGCAAAATTTACAGAAAGCAAAACCACACACCCCACTCAGTTGCTGCTGTTGAGCTGCAGAGACCCAAATCTCAGTGTTTTCCTGCTGCCAAGCACCTGGTGTGAAATCACCACCAGAAAGTGTCTTGTGACTTTAGCAAGCAGCATGACTAACATAAACCCTGCTGTACCTTTCCTATCTCAATCCCTGAGCTGCAGAGGTGGAGATCTAGGCTTGGGATCCACGGGGCTGAGGCTTGCCAACAAGCGAAGTCTTGGTCAAAATGAGAACTGGATCTTTCTTTGGTTGGTTTCGCTGATTTGGCTTTGCACACTTGGTTTTGCAGCGAGCAATGAGTTAGGACACTACACCTACGAAGTTTACATTGAAAGAACATTAGGTGATGAGGTAAGGACTCAAAAGCTGAAAAAAAAACGCAAAAAAAAAAAGGATTTTTTCCAATTCAACTTCGTAATAAAGGTTTACTTGGTTTTGGAGTTGTATACCCCCTCCCGCCCCCGGAATTCTGCCTTGTTATGAACAGTTCAGCAAGTTCGCTGATGATACCAAGCTGGGAGGAGCAGCTGATACACCAGAAGGCTGTGCTGCCATCCAGCGAGACCTGGACAGGCTGGAGAGCTGGGCCCAGGGGAACCTCATGAAATTCAGCAAGAGCAAGTGCAAGGTCCTGCCCCTGGGGAGGAACAACCCCATGCACCAGTACGGGCTGGGGGCTGATGTACTGGAAAGTGGCTCTGTTGAGAAGGCCCTGGGAGTGCTGGTGGGCAGCAAGGTGACCCTGAGCCAGCACTGTGCCCTTGTGGCCAAGAAGGCCAAGGGTACCCTGGGCTGCATTAACAGAAGTGTGGCCAGCAGGTCAGGGAGGTTATCCTCCCCCTCTGCTCTGCCCTAGTGAGACTGCATTTGGAGTGCTGTGTCCAGTTCTGGGCTCCTCACTTTGAGAAAGACATGGAACTGCTTGAACAAGTCCAGTGGAGAGCTAATGAAGATGATCAGGGGACCGAAGCACCTCCCTTATGAGGAAAGGCTGAGAGACCTGGGTTTGTTCAGCCTGGAGAGGACTGAGGGGGGATCTCATCAATGCTTATAAATATCTGAAGGGTGGGTGTCAGGATGACAGGACTAGGCTCTTTTCAGTGGTGCCCAACGACAGGCCAAGGGGCAACGGGCACAAGGTGGAACAGAGGAATTTCCACTTAAACATGAGAAAAAAATCCTTTCCTGTGCGGGTGCCAGAGCAGGGGCACAGGCTGCCCAGAGAGGCTGTGGGGTCCCTTCCCTGGAGACATTCAGACCCCACCTGGACACGGTCCTGTGCCCCCTGCTCTGGGTGTGCCTGCTCAAGCAGTGGGGTGGGACGAGGTAATCTCCAGAGGTCCCTTCCAACCCCCACCATTACCTGATTCTGTGACAGGGGATTCAGCTGCACAGCGAAGGAGCTGCCCATAAGGGTGCCCCACATACTACACTCTTGCTGTATTTGCTCTGGAGACAGGAGCAAGTCAATGGAGTTGTGCTTCTGGCACAAAAAGTGCAGTGAAATGCCAAGTGCTCTGGAAGATCAGATCCCCAGTGTTACAAATTGAGCACCCAAAATTAGCAAGCGTGTTTGATCATTTTGGCCTTAATCTCTCTGTGCCTCAGTTCACCAGCTGGTGATATCGCAGGAGCACTGTGAAGATAAACGAATTAATATTGATCAGATGCTGAAGCATTACAGAGGCTCTCACAAGGAAATTAATGTTGAATTCAGTGTGTGGTTTGAAAAGCATGTGTTAATGTGGCCTTGAGCAATTCACTGGATTAAAATAACCCCAAATGATAGGTGATCAGATAGTTAAAACATGCATCACATTCAGTATGCACAAAGGCCCAAATTGTGTATATGCCGGCTGTTTAATTCCAGTGTTTCCTAGCTCCTGAGAGTTTGACTTTACAACCTTACTGTCTTCTGCACGTGGGGTTTTAGCCTGTACCCTGAAGGATGGAGGTTTATCCGATCACACCTTCTCTCTGCACCACCTCCGTGCATGTGCCTGTTGGTCTCCTCCACCCCCAGTAACTTTTGGCTTTCATAGCCAATTCCAACCCCATGTAACACCACTGTAGGGAAGCCCAGAAAGACAAGCTTTCTGTGAATGAGGAGGCAGAGTAGAAAGAAAATAGCCAGTTTACCCTCCTTGGAGAAACTGCTTGCTTTGCTGGACATTGGGAAGCCCACAGCAGATGCAAGGGCAGATGGAGACACAAGTCTGTAGTGGGGCTCCACTGGTTTAGCTGCCCAGAACGCTACTTTTTCATTCAATGGATATGTTTTTCACAGTGAGGACAGTCACCATTAGAATAATCTCCCCAGGGAAGCGGCTGACTCCACCACATTGGACACTTTTAAGATTTAGCTGGACAGGGTGCCAGGCCATCCTCTCTAGACTGTGCTCTTCCTCGAAATGTTGGACTAGAGGATCCCTGAGGTCCCTTCCAACCTGGGATTCCGTGGTTCTATGTTTCATCAGGAAACTGGCCTTGTGAACCTCAAAATAACATGTAGAGGCCAGATCTTACTGGCTGTGAAGCAGGCAGTGGTCACAGCTATGCTAGTTGACACCATGGAAGAGCCTCTCTTCCTTCTCCAGCCTGTGTAGGGGAATAGACAGGGATTGGCGACCGGAAGATCACGGGCTGTGACGGAAAGATAGACTCCTCCCCATAGGAGTGGCAGGAACAGGAAGCGCAAGAGCTATATAAGCGTGTGACGCAGCTAAATAAACGGACATTTTGTATCCATCATATTGATGTCTGTGCATCACTGTCCCCAGGGTGGGTAGAGCCCTGTGTCCCAGAGATATGCGGCCCAAGATAAGTTCTCCCGTAGAAGCGTACAGCAACAAGCCTGTCCCATGCTTGCACTGGGTCCATGTTCAGCCTGAAGGCGGATCATGACTCCTTAGCTTCATGCAATATTACCATTAAGGCTGTACATCTACTATGAGTTTTCGTCTTCCTGAGCTTGACGTGCTCATCTGAGCCATATGAATGTTGCATCAACACAACTCACTTCCAGGGCTGACAGGCCAGAGTCATCTCCTCCAAAGGAGGTGACTTATTCTGGTGTCTCCTCTGCTTGCACCCAGGAGAAACGTCGGCAGCCTCCAGCACCATCTCACCACACTGATGGAGTCAAATAATAAGTGAAAAGCAGAGGAAAAAATATTAAATGACACCGGCAGGGGAAGAAGATATGGAAAGCCATTCACTTGGCCGTGAAGTAATCACTTTTTTCATTTAAGCAGAACACTCAGCTATCTTTTATATTGTTATTGGTAAAGTCCTCTTAGAAGCTGGAAATTAATTTTTTTTTATCTCCTCATTTTCTCCTTTCTCATTTGGCGAACACTGCCGTTTTCCCATGTTTCTCACACAACTGAAATGAACTTGGCTCATTTTGTTCTTTCCTTCCCCAGACATTAATGATGCTGAATAACGAAGAGAGAAGGAGCTTTGCTAATTAACTGCAGCCACTGCATTAAGTCCAGGACAACATTACACTCACATGCAAGCTCTGGACATTAGCACCAGCTTCTTGGCAACAGGGTTGTATTGCTGGGACAGTGGTGGGAAGGAGAAAGAACTGTTGCTGGGCATATCCAGGCCTCTTCCGGCCCTGCAATACCTGGGTGGACCTTAGCAGCCCATGGGAAGCTGAAGACACCCAAATACAGGATAGGACACATTAAAAGCTTGGGGTTCCATGTGTTGGAAAAAAAGCTAATGGGTGAAGAGAACCTACAGGAGAAATGGGTCCCACCTGCTTGGAAGGGAAACGTGGGATTTCAAATATGCACAAGCTTGCTCAATCTAAACTTTTGTTTACATTAAACAAGATCTTGCAACTAATTCAGGCCATGCTCTAGAGCTCCCTGGCAGGCAACCCCCAAATTTAGTGTGTGCTTTAGAAAACACACAAGAGCTTCATGTCTCCAGAATGGGGGCATCAAGACTGCCCTGGGCTGTGCCCCGAGCTCAGCTCTTGTACATAAAGGGTAAATATCTGAACTTGAAGCTACCAGTTGCGTTGATAGAGGGCAACTAATGGCGGTGATAATCCCGTTCACAAGACCAGGCACTATTCATGGAGTAGCCACTACTGGGGCACTGGGATGATCTTTCAGATCTAGGCTTAAACACTATCTCGCTCTGCACAGTCCCCATCAGCAAACAAGTGGTGGAGTCGAGCCAAAGTTGTCCAAGGGCTAAATCAGTGCCCTCCGCTCTTTGCAGGCCATGCTCCATTTACATAATAAAATTACCAGATGAGCTGCCAAGCAAAGAAAGGGTCCAATTTTGCATTTTTAGCCAAAGTGCCATTCACTGCCAGAGCTGAAAACAGAAGTTGCCAGTGTTTAGCAAAAGTAGACATTTTTTTGGAAAATTCTACTGGAATTACCAACTTTCAGGCTACCAGGGCCAGTGTCAGCTGGTGTAATTCTTCCATCTGTCCAAATTTGTGTCTGCTGGAATGTGAGGACTGTGAAAAGATCTCCAGAAGGTGAGTTATGCAGAGTTTGGTGGAGAGGAGAAGGATTTTAGTAGAAGGTTGAATCTCACTTTTCAGAGTTCTATAACACAGCAAAAGAATGTGCTTTCATCTAATTGATATGGAAGCTACATACAGTCCCACAGAGGTTGTTACACAGTGGCTAATCAAACTGGTGTTTCTAAGCCTTGTGCCACAATGCAGGTGGCTTTCCTTGATGGAATTGAAGTTCAGTTTGTGCTCTTTGAAAACTGTTTAATTGAATGGTGTATTTTAGGCACTCTCCCTTAATTAAACTTGCATAGGCACGGAAAGTGAGGAAAGCCAGAGTGCTTTATTGAACTCTGCTCTTTTCATTTAGCAATATCCTTTTTCTGCTCCACCATAAAGCTACCTAACTGTCTCTCAGGCCAATGATGGGCTGAATCATGCCTTTGTGGGCTCTCCTCAGCTTGCCTTCTCTCACCTCGCACACATGCACAGGGCTATGAGCGGTGACTGTTGCGGACAGTCTGCTCTACAGCCACATCAAACCCCAGCAGCTGTCAAAAAGAGGCTCCTCACCCTGACTTTTTCAGTTATTTCTGCTGGAAGCTGGAGTAGGATGATCTCTGCCCTATCTGTCATCAAGGCTCTTTTCTTGCTTTACCTTCACTGCACATATTGTTTGATAAACAGCAGCAACATCCTCATTATAAAGGGGGAAACTGAGGCATGGAGAAGCTATTGGCCTGATCAACCGTGTCACTGGCATGTTTTAACTGGGTTGAGTCTCACTGACACTGTTGCATCTTAATATAACCCTTCACGGACACCTGAAATTCAGCCCCCAAAATGTAGGTCTATGTCTCAAACTAAAACAAAAGCCTGGTGTGAGAAACAGCTGAGGAGCTTGACTGCATCTCTCACCAGCTGCTCCTCCAGCCTCACTCAGCTTTGGCTAATTGCTCAGACCAAAGAGACTGATTAGAGATTGGTGCTCCACGTCTCTCCACAGTTTCTGTGGCATGCCTGCAGGGCTCCACAGTTGGGCTGGGACCTGGCTCTGCACAGGAGAGGCAAGCCAGAGCTCAGGGAAAATGAGCACAAGAGCAACTATTTGGAAAGAGCCAGGTGTGATCAGGCAGGAGCAATATCCTGCCAGCTCCCCACAACCCCTGGGCTGCCATTGCCCCAAAAGTAGCTACTAGGCGATGCATTCAACCTGTGCTCCCGCCACCTTGCTACACCCATGAATGACACCTTCTAGCTGCACCCTCATTTCTTCTGCTCCCAAACCAAGCCATGGCTTTTGGCTTTTCTCTGCACACGGCCATTGCTCGCCCTCCCACCAGAGAGTAACTCAGCCACTCTTTGTTCCCATGGGTCACTTTTTGAGTGGGACTGCACTGTGTTTTGCCATGTCCGTGTGTTTCCAGAGCCTGCTGACTGTGCCGGCTGTGGTCAGATAAGATCTAATCAGGGCTCTGCAGGCAGGAAAACACCAGCTAGTGCGAGGTTTTACATTGTGCACCACCAATGCTCACCTCACTGAGCATTTCCATGTAAATTCAATCCCCTAACAAAAATGTTTTCTGCTCTGTGTGGCCTTTGCTTTATTCTTGTTCAACCACACTTTAGTGCTTGGCTTCTGCAGAGCAAGTTCTGTCCTGGTCCCATCTCCTTGGTAAGACTGCAAGTACCTGAGCAATAGTGTCCCTTCTGAAATGGACTTTGGCAGATATTCTCTAAGAAAACTGAAGCATGAACCTCACTCATAAGTGAGGTTCATAACTTATGAACCTCATAAGTATCAGAGCCCGTAAGCTTCAGTTTCATTTGCAGTGATGGTTTGGCTTGATTCACTCCCATGCTCAGAAGTCAACAAGCAGATTGATTCTGGGATGTCAGCAATCTGGTTGCCAGCTATAGCTATGAGGGCAAACCTGCCAGGGTGACCTGTGCAAACCCACTGCCACTGCAATGATTTGTGTGTGTAAAAAAAATTAAAGAAAAATGATGGTGTCCACCAGTGTAACTCCCATGTAAGCTGCTGTGTTCAAATCGTTTTTATTTCAAGATTAGTGATGCACCAGACTGCAGCATGAGGACCTTCAGAAACTTTATGCCTCCTTATCCTCCTTGTGTGGATTCTGTGCACCACAGGCATGTTATACAACTCTTTTTTACAGTCTTAATTAGCCTTAACTAAGAACCCTGGGGCAGGGTCAAATGGTAAGGAGGTGACAGAAGGGTTTATTTGTCTGGCAGAGGTACCTTAACACAGATAGCCAGAGGTCTATGGCCAGATGACTTCACCAGTGTGAGCAAAGCTTTGCGATTAGGGTGAGCTCATCCTGCCCTTCTACAGCTGCATCTACCCTTCTGCTCACTTGGGAAAACAAACATCACCAAGCATTGCAGGGACTGTCTGGAAAGAGTCAGACTTCTGGAGGTTGTGCATGCCCCATTCATGTTCAACCCTTAACGTTTGGGTGCATTCACAGTGCAGACAAAGCCATTGCTCCCTGCCAGTGTGGTTCAACTGGGGAATCACACTGTGCATGAAGGTCTGAAAAAAACACAATGCACCTGCAATTCTCCCTGGAAGCCTGTGACAAAGACATGGTGTCATCTCACCTACCTTCAGCCTTCAGCATACACCACGTCTGAGCTTGCTGTCTTGCTGAGGTCCATCCAGTCCACCTCGGACACCTACCAAGGGGATGGAGCCCATTGCCCAGCTATCATTGCAAAGCAAAGCAGGGCTGCCAGCTCACACCTCGCTTCATCAGACGTGACCCATCCAAAAGCCTCCCTTGGTTTCCATCTCACTGCACATCTGAAAGGCAGAGTGGGCTCTCGTCATCTTGCCCACCATCATCAGGGCAGGTTAGATGGGGGCTGGCTTCCAGGAATGCCACTGCTCAGGCAGTTTCAGACTGTTAAAGCAAAGCAGATCTACCAAAGGCAATGAACTGAAAATCATAGCACAAATGAGAACAGATCTAAACCAGGCCCTGTCCTAATACCTGAACAGTACTGCCTTTCCCTAAAGCCTTGGTTATGCACACCAGGATGTGGATGGGGAGAGTCCATTTGACCCAGCCTATTTGATTCTTAATTTATGCACCAAATGAGAAAATTAAGATTTCAGCAGGGTTTTTTTTCAACAAGAGCTTCTTTAGTCAGTGAAAAGGGCTGTTCCAGAAATGCCTGCCATTCTCCTGGAAGGGGTAATGCTGTTCTTGATGCCATGTGTCTTATTATAGCACCGTGACATGGGTCTTCTTGTACCCTGGGTTACTCTGTGTTTGTCACGGGCTAGAGCACACAGGATGGCTGTTCAGACAAACAGCTCTCTTCCAGGAACCTGCCGCACCAACAATCCTGTAATAGCCACGTCTGTGATGTTTTCAACCCAGCACAGGCTCATTTATTTTTCCCGTTACCTGCCAGCACAACAACCCCATCCGCCCTGCCGCCGCTTCCTGCCCCCCGGCTCCGTGCCACTCCTTCCTGCAAGAGGAGCCTCTGCAATAACACACACAATGCCTTGCTCTCCAGAAGAAAAGCTCCAGTTTCCCTGAGAATGGTTGTCTTCAGAGTATATCCTATGCAGGGGAAAAAAGGCTGTTTCCTCTTCTTTCCTCTGTTTTCCTTACTGATCTTATTATTTCCCCCCATCTGCCTCCATGCTGCCATAAGAAGAACAGATACAACATCTCTTTAAGGGGAGACTGGATTAATTTGGAAAAGCCAGGCTGATAGCCATGTGGGCATGCAGGTGTAAGGACAGTGGGAATATTTTCCTTTTAGGAAGCAATTTTTATTAAAAAGCCCCATAGTGTGGCTGTGGTCGGGAAGGAGCGGGTGCATGAGCTGCCGACAAGGGCAGATCTTGTAGGTATCAGTTTGGGACCGCTTCTCCTTATACTATATATTATATATATAATA
This sequence comes from Phalacrocorax carbo, assembly GCF_963921805.1. Lineage (NCBI taxonomy): Eukaryota > Metazoa > Chordata > Aves > Suliformes > Phalacrocoracidae > Phalacrocorax > Phalacrocorax carbo. The sequence goes on along the minus strand of NC_087513.1, from coordinate 7,491,893 downwards.
CAGTAATTATAACAGATATTGGGTTATTGGGTAGGCAAAGAGGCTGTAAATGAAAAATATATGAAGATAGATTTGCTCCTGATGGATTTTTTTTACTGTTATACTGCCAACCTCTCTTTAAGTTGATCCACAAGTTTTATTCACAGCGAGCCCAGGACATTTGTTTTCCCAAAGCCACAGCAGGAACCAGCACAGGTAGGCTGGTGCCCGAGACAGTTTTCATGCCAGTTTAATACTGGGCAACTTCACCTAAAAAAAATTCCCAGTTTCATGCAGCTGTGTGTGATGGTTCCCATCTTCAGCATTCAAAGTGGCAAGCAGCGATGGACAAGTCTGAAGGTGGCATGTCACCATCATCATCCCTCCTCCAACATCAGGTTGAAGCCAGTGTGCGGCAATCCCAGTAAAACTCCAGTGGAGAATTCAACAGTCAGTGGAAATACAGCTATTCCCAGTTTGGTGGAATGGGGGAACCTGTAGAAGTGCAAGGACCTAATGAAAGGGAAAGTATAGAGATATTCACTTGGTTTGTTCAGCCTGGAGAAGAGGAGGCTGAGGGCAGCCCTCATCACGGTCTGCAGCTTCCTCACAAGGGGAGGAGGAGGAGGGGCAGGCGCTGATCTCTTCTCTCTGGTGACCAACACCAGGACCCGAGGGAATGGCAGGGAGATGTGCCAGGGGAGGGTTAGGCTGGGTATTAGGAAAAGGTTCTTCCCCCAGAGGGTGGTGGAGCCCTGGAACAGGCTCCCCAGGGAGGCATCATGGCACCAGCCTGGCGATATTCAAGAAGCACTTGGACAAGGCCCTCAGAGACATGGTGTGAATTTGGGGCTGTCCTGTGCAGGGACAGGAGCTGGACTCGATGACCCTTGTGCGTCCCTTCCAGCTCAGGGCATTCTGTGATTCAGAACTGGCACTACTTTTTACCTACTGGTGTTGTACAGGAACAAGGGACATTTTGTGAAAGGTAATTAAAATTTAGTAAGAAAATACTATTCTTAGGACAGAATCCAACATTTCTTCCATCACTGGCCCCTCAGCCCCAGTGAAGCATGGCTGTGTGGACACCCAAAGAGCTTTCACCTTTGCAGTCCCGCCGTTCAGCACTTCTTGAGGAGCAGAAGTGACACTGCAGCAAGGGGCTTTAACAGAAGGACTTTTCTGCGCATTTTCTGCCTCCTCTTTTTCACTGTTACAAGTTTCTTTGGTCGGGCTGTTTCCAGCCTTGGCAAAATCTGGAGCCAAGGAAGCATCTTTGCTGCTTAATGGCTTGGCAGTGTGGCCTTGCTGGGGATGCTCTCCCACCCTGCTCTTACTGATGCTAAATCAATATTAACCACAGGAGCTCACAGCAAAGGGCTGTCACGCAGCCTGTTTGTGCATCTGATGTGCCCCGCACTGAATTGAGAAACCAAGCGCTTGCTTTCCCTCACCCTGCCCTTCCTGCGGGAGGGATGCTTCCAAAACCACTCCCCAATGAGCAGCTGCCTCCAAATCCTGCCTCCAGGCCTCCTTTGCTGCAAAAGCTAGAAGAACCATCATCGTAATTTTGCAGCTGAGATGAAGCAGGCCTCTCCAAACAGGATTGATTCATACATCGTCCACTGAACTGGATGCATGCTCCTGCTGTCCTCTGTCTCAGCCTGGAAACTACTTGGGGGAAAAACATCACCTTTTTGATCAGCACATAAAGCAAGGAGGAAAGTCAGGGACCTTTCTGTAGAAGGCAGGAGGTGTTGCACATGAATAATAAAAAGGGATTTTTTTTTTCCTTTTTAACTTTACATAGATAAATCGAAAGCATGAGCAAACAGCTACAGTCCCAGTGTCACCCCAGCCATGCCTTGGCACCGAAACACAAGCAGCCAGGCACCAGCATCAGCGGAGGGGATGCCAGGGCCAGCCGGGCACTTGGGGCAGAGCTCCATCACAGGGGTGGGGAAGGATGGATCCTAAGCAGGTTGTTTGAATGCAGAACAGAGTTTGCTTCGCATTGCTTCAGATTGCTTAGTAGATCGGTAGGAGGGCCTAAGGTACATCTGTTTACGCAAAAGCCCTGGTTTGCACAGAGAGCTGCCCCAGGCGGCGCAGAGATAAACGTGAGTTGCTTCCCAAAACCACTGCTCCTCCACTGCACCTTCCCCGCTCCCCACCAGCCTCCAGCTAACGTTGAAAGAGCCGCAGCGCTACTCTTAGAGTCTTTTCTGCCAGTGAAGCTGTGGTCAGCATCTCAGTATGAATTTGGTGCTATGCTGATTTCTATCAGCAGAGAATGTGATTCTTTGGATTTTATTTTTTTGAATGAGAGAAGATATGTGCTTAGAAGTACCTTTGTTTCCACTTTCGTATCTGAAATGAAATGGCAAATATTCCTGTTTGGGGAGAAAGTCTCTCCCCAAAGAGAGTGCCAGCAGCTCTCTCCCAGTGCATAAAAACCCAATTTATTCTTCTAACCATAAGAAAACATTGGGTTTTCCCTCTTTCTCAGCACAACTGAAAATGTGAATTAATGACTCCTTTCCTACGTTCTCAACTGAAAAGTCAAAAAGTTATTTTTCCCTTTATCCTGAGTGCCCAGCTCTCACAGTAGAGTCAATAAAATGACAAAACCCCGTGACCTGCTCCCCAACGGCGGCGGGGCCGCCAGCATTGCCCATGCACTTGTGAAGATGTGCTGCAGCAAAAAAAGTCTTTCGGCTGCTGCCGCATACCCAGAGCTCTGGAACTAATGTTCTTGCAGCTCCGGGAAAGAGTGATGGGTTTTTGCCCAACAGGGAACAATATTTCTTTCTAGAACCCATCAAGTTTTCCAGATGTTTTAGAAACTAAGGAATGATGATGCTTTAGTAGCTCAAGGACTGTAACTGAGGCAGACTCTAGCAGGAATAGCTGTTATATTAGACACCACTTAACCAAGAGCCTTTATTAAAAAAGTTATTGGATTCTGAGGATCTTAAACCCATGACTGCTTTAGTGATTTAGTCCTTATTCAGAGAGGAAAGCAGAACAACTGGTGCAATGGTACAATGTCATTGTAGTTATATTAATTTATATCACAATGACAGAAGAACCACACCCATCTGAAAACGTTCATAATGCTATAAAAGCTGAGAGCGAGTTTATGAACTATGACTGAAATTTCCATTTTCACAGCTGGCTGATGGGACATTTCTGCTGTGATTGCCGTGCTGTGGTTTCTCCCTGCAGTGAGGATGTGCTGCCAGATTGGGGGTGAGCAAATTGAGTCATCCCCCCCGCATCCCACATGAGCCTGAGCCCTGGACACACCAGGAGGCTACGGTATCGGTTGTGCCCATACAATTGCCAAGCTGGAGACCCTAGACTAAAGGGGTTGTGGAGGGGGGAAAGAGAGAGACAGAGGCAGAATTGCCTTAGCAGGATGTCTGCGGCTGCTTCTCGTTGGCAGAGTTTGGGCAGGAGGAGGGGGGGTGGGGGGGTGGGGAGGGGAGGTATTCCCTGGCAGCCTCTGCATCAGACTGCTGTTTGGGCAGTGCAAACTCATCTTTTGATACCAAGATTTAAGTTTCTGGAAGAAATCCTTTAACACCCCATAAGCGATTGCATCCCAAGCTGAACTCTTGGTCCAGGTCCTGGGCTCTCTCTGCTGCCCCAAACCTGGTTTTGTAGCAAGGTTGTTTTTTTTTCCATTGTCATCCCCCTTGGTATCTTGGACTGGTGGATCTCTTAAAAGCAAGCGAGGATATGGCTTTGTAAAGGTGCCTCAAGGAGTTCTGCACATGAGCGGTGCTCAGGACATGTCCGGATCCAGCCCTACACATTCAGCACTGCTTGCTGGTGCAAAGCTTTGCTAAACGAAGGAGTCTTTCAGGTTCAGGCAGGCTTCTGTGCTGCAGCCCATCACAAAGCCTGTGGGTGCTTTTCTTCTTCAGCATTCTGGCTTTAATGGCTTTTCACAAGGCATATTGGCTTTTGTGCTCCCTTAGTTGAATTGGCAGGCCCTAATGAGCTATGAATGCAATTTAATAAAGCTCACATTTGGAGGACAGGAATGGTTCTGTGGAAGGAAATGAATGAAGGCGGGAAGAGGGAGAAGGAGAGCAGAGAGGTGCACAGCCTCAGAGTGTGAAAAAGCCAAAGATTAAATTGTAAGGACTTGAGGAGTCTTCATACAAACCTTGGAACAGCCAGAAGGGAATATCTGCTTCCCCCAATTTGTTTTCGGGAATCACTCATACCTGTGCTAAGCTATTGATTCCCAAATGTGCTCCAGGAGCTGGGACAGGAATGGTAGAGGTGAAAAGCTGGTCTGATACACCTGAGACCTTCACAAACAGGATTGATACTGGAGAGGAAGCCACAGAGAAGTACACTGTGCCAAGAGTGTGGCTTTACTCCAGGATGATGTGGTTTGCCTTACTCTGATGTGATCAGCTATGCTGCAATGCTCCAGCTGAGGGGCTCAGCCCACACCTGACTCTGCAGGAATAACAAACCTATGCAAGATGTCCAAAATGCTGGAATCACCCCACTGTGGAGCAAGCTTGGACCCAGATTCTGATGTCCTCTAAAAAAAACTCCCTGCAGGCAGGCCCTAGGCAAGTCCAAGCCAGGAGCTCTGCAACTATTGTTAAAAGCTGCAGACAGAGGTCCAAAACACATCCCCTTAGTATATTTTCTTTGGCAGCCTCTTCCAGCACAGGACAGATTGATGGGATGTAGCTAATTACTTAGCTGGCCTTCATTACTGTAACTTGAGCATCAGGTTTTCTGGCTCCTTCTGCTTCCTCTCATCACTGGCCAGAGCAGAAGTTGGCTTCTTACATGCCTAATTCACCTGATGAAGCACAGATGATGTTTTGAGAGCCAGATTGATCCCTTGGTCTCATCCTATCAATTTAGACTGAAAATATACTTTGCTTGCTCACTTTTCTTGGGTTTTTGCAGGGCTGGGGGGTGTGTGGCACATATATACAACAGAATAACCTACACTCTTAAAAACAAGTTTGAAGGAGCAGCCTGTCGGGGGACTCCATTGTGCTGGGTTTTCCTTTGAGCGCTGCACCGGGAACCACCTTTGTAGTATGTCTTCCCTCAACCTCAAGGAGAGGTCATTTCCCAGAGTCTTTAGACTGGATGATTCCCTCTCATGGACAGCCCCTCCAGCTGTTGGAAATAAATTGGATTATTGCAATTTTCATTACCACCACGGAGCACGGTACCATGTAAATCTGTTCCCTTCTCCTCATTCTCCCTCTGGGCTGAATCTTGGAGAAGGTTGACCTCCAAAACCTCCTTGGAGGTTTTGGGTACCCAATACCTCCACAGAAACCTCACACCTTCTCCAAGATTCAGCCCTGAGGGAAGCTCTTAAACAGAGGAAACCCGGGAAACACAGAGATTGCAGCAGCACCACCCAGGGTGGGGAGGGCTGCAGTCTCTCTGTGTTTCCTGGGATTCCTCTATTTAAGAAACATGCTCTTGCATAACTGTGCATGAAGCTAAACACACATTCATAAAGCATCCCCACCCACATACCCAAAGCACAGCTAAAACACTCAAGCTGGAACAATGAGTCACCTTACACTACCCTAGAGATGCATAATTATAAGTATATAGGCAATAAGGCATATCTTATGCTTCCTTTTTATTTTTTTATATGTCAAAGTACCAGACCTGGAATACTTAGGTTTGTGTTCAACTTGCAAGGAGTCTCACTATTGGAAAGGCTCAGCTCAAAACCTACAAATTCATCACTGCAAAGGGTATGGTGTAATTGTGTATAACAGGATCCAGTTCAGTGGAAATCCTGACCAAGGTTAACCTATGTGCTAATACTGGTTGGGTCAAGGTAACCATATCTCTCCTGTTCTGCTCTCCATTTTTACCCCTATATTCCATGCTTGTAATTTTCTGCCCCTTATTTTCTATTTCTCCCATATAGTCCCTCCTAAACCTAATAAATGACATCTGAATTTTAAACTAATAGAATTCACTGAAATCTGACATTAGACAAAATTAACCTCTAGGAAGCATGCAGCCGGGATTATCTTGTTTAACAAGCTGATGGAGGCTCATGGAAAACATTGTGAAATATTGTGGGCTGAGCACAGCCTCTGTGCACGTAGGACAGCGGGCAGCATGATGGATGCGACTCCAGCAGGAGCCAGGGATGGAAGAAAGACGTGTACAGTTGTTGAGATGCAAAACACATCCCATGTTTTAGCCTGGTTTCCTTAAGGTACAGGGCTTTTGTGCTTTCTCTGTCTCTCCATCTATCCACAAGTGGTCCATTGGCCAATTTCTACCAACCTTGACAGCTAAAAATCAAAGATATGAAATAGCTGCATGTTTTGTGAAAAACAATGGTTGGGTAGAGGGGAAAAAAGCCTGAAATTAGGGCCATCCTTAAAAAGCTGCATTGTGAAGGCAACATTTATCTGTTCTGTTTGTCCTTCTGGCGGACCAGATAGCCTGTGAGCAGTGAGCTCAGGCACTGCTAGAAATTAGCCCTGAGAGGTTGTGTCTTGCTTTGCCCACATCTGAGGAACACGAGATAAATCTGAAGACAAACAGGGCACATGGGAGGGACGTGAGCTTAATGCAAGGGAGCCTGTATAGGGGATCCGAAGCCATTGGAAACCAGACTTAGCTCTACTGTTCACAGAACAATTTATTGCACTTATTTGTTGTAGCTTCTGCTTTGGCTCCTTCTGGTCCATTTTCCCCAGGGGATGCTCAGTCCTGCAGTTCTTCCCCACAAAGATCCTCTCCCTGCACAGCTTGGGGTGCTGTGGGTGCAAGGTGTGTGCTGGAAGTCCTAACTCCCATAACAGGTTATCACAGGAGAGAAGAGTGAGCTACTTCCCTCTAGGGAAGACCTCCTCGTCCTTGCCTGTAGCTGTGGTTTTCATCCCATCACCAAGGAGTACCTGGAGGTCATGGACACATAGTTAGGTGCCTGTAAAAGGCGATGAAGGCAAGCAGCACAGATTTCCCATCCAAGCTTCTGCACTTCTGCTGGAGAAGCTTCTGTGAACTAAGAAAGGCTGATAGCCACTGTTTTCCTTTGGTTTACAGCAGAATCTTTAGGCCTGGAGACCTGAATCTCAGCATAACACACCCATCCTGCCACCATCCCTCCTTCCCTTCCCTGCTCTCCTTCCAGCCTCAAGATGGATGGGACAAGACCACTTGGGGAGGCTCCTCTTGGTGAAGGACATCCCTACAGTGGTCACAGAGCACGAGGGAGAACATCCTGCCCAGGGAGGAGCTTAGAGTAGTCAAAAGTGCTCAGAAGGACATGCATCACTGGGAGCAGCACACAACACTATTCTCAGGCTTCAGAGGTTCCCAGTAGCTGGTTAATGCCGTTCCAAACAGAAACCTCTTTCTCTAGCTATAAATGTCAGCCACAAGACTGATGGTTACATGTGGCAGTTGCAGGTGTCTGGAACGAATCCAGTTAATTTATTTCAGGGTTGGGCCCTATTTTTCCCTTACGTTAATTTTAAAGAGGGCTTTGCAACGATGAAGTCACTACAGCCCTTATCTCCTGACACATGAAAGCTGTAGGCTGAATAACTTATTAGCACCCTCAATAATGAAAAACACTTCAATATTTAGGACTAATGCAGATTTCCTGCTGAAAAAAATATACATAAACAGCATCTGCAGCCATGTGTTTAAGGTAATAATTAAGGAGAATTATCTTTGCTATATGTATTAAAACAACATAATTGAAGTTAAGAAATTATACGTCCATACTAAAGAGAAGCAGATAATTTTTCGCTTAGGAAATTAACATCAAGTGGAGTAACTATTTCCATACCTAGAAGAATCTCAGGCTGAATAGGAAAAATGAGAACTGGATGCCCAAATATTGCACACCAGTTTCTGTTCTTCACCCTGAGAGCCCAGCATGGAGCAGCCACCGTCCCTGGGCAGCGCTCTCCTTTCTCCCTTGAATGCACATGGTGGAGGCTGTGTGGAGTGAAGGTCTCAGGTGTTCATAGGTTTATGGAAAAGGTCCTTCTCCCTAAATCACAGGGAAATATGCTGAGCATGATCTGGGGAGCAAGAAGTAGAAGGTGGGTCTTTTACTGCTTGCCAAGGTATTTAAGATGACAGGTATTTTATTGAGAAATCCACCCTGATTCCCTAATGGCTAATCCAGTAAGTAAATCTCACACACCCTGAGATGGAAGGAGTCGTTATCAATCACTGCTTAGAGCCATGCCGGCCTGACTGGTGAAAAAGCAGCAATTAGCACTCATTAGCGCTTATTTTCAAGTCTTCTTAATGGAAAAGGGTCATCAAAAGCAAGTCAAAAGTGTCCAGATTAACCAAAGTTCTTTGACAGTCTTAACATTTCTGACTCAAACTCATTTGAAGTCTGCCTGCTAGGTAGCAGAGTGTAGGCAAGGCTTGCACAGACTTAGGTTTTGCAGTTTGTTTCTACAGTGACTGATAAAAGGAACTCACACTGAAGGTTTTCATGCCCTCAGGGTGTTCGCGGCAGATTTTTCTCATGGATTCATTACCAGCTGTTAGAGAAACCCTGACTGCAGCCTTTCCTTCAGGAGGGGGCTTTCAGAGCATCTCGCTCTTGCCCATCTCTCCATCTAGCTCCCTATTTTCATGATATTTAATATTTTTAAGAAAACTTTTCATCAAATTAGGTTAAAGATGGAGATGAGTTGAGCAATGATTCTGTCACGCATGATTTTCTATAATTAAAAATGACCAGCAAATAATATTAGTTCCTTTTTTGGTTTTTGTTTTTGTTCTTTACTAATGGTATTCACACTCCAAAGAACACCAAATCCCACAAGGTAAACGCTTTGAGACAGAGAATTTCCAACACAATGCTTTCTTCCCTTTTACGTGCCTGATCCCATTCTGCTTCTCCTTTTCAAAAGATCCACTGTCCCTTCCCCAGATGTATGCAGGTACAAAAGATACTGGATGAGTTTTCTTCCCCTTGCTGTGAGATTAGAGAGAAAAACCTATCTCCAGGCAATCAAAATCTATCATCAAGCCCACCAAGTCGTTTTGCAGCTTGATGATATCGATCAAATGGTTTCTATGAGAGACTGAAAGGGCATGTGGCACGCACAGGTGAGATTTGAAGTCTGAGGTGGGGTTGTCTCAGTGGACAAGGCAGACATTTCCACTGCATCTTGAAGCAGTAGGGTGAGGAAAGGTCTCAGGTAAGACTGGACATAAGCAATATGATTCCTGCAGGTTCCCCAGACTCCCCTTGTAGTTTGCCTTAGGGCTGGGATTAGAATATTTCTTCCTCGATCTCTCCCTGCTCATCTTTGCTACATATTAGCTGATTTCTTTTAGAAACAACGCATAGCTCAGCACCTTTTCCCATATTGAAGGATTCAGATTTTTCTAATTAATCATATATTCTTGTGATAACAGTGAACTGTCCCATGAACTATTCATTTAAAGGTAGCTCTTAGCGTGTCCCTGAGGCTGAGCTTGGGTGGCCAGGAGGCAGAGGCTGAACATGCCTTGCACTCTGGCTGCTGAGATGCTTTGACCCAGGCTAGGCTTTGGCAATCAACCAACACTCCCAGCTCTGCCAGGGCACTGCCAGGCCCGCGGTGTGAGCATACGTGCCATTGTTGACAGCACAGTTGCAGGACATGGCTCCTGGGCTGAGACCAGCACACTCGAAATTAATGTGGATCAAGGAGAAAACTCCACTTCTACTGAAAGCAGGGACAGCTGAAAAGTGGTAGCTCCGCGGGATCCGGGGCACCCATGGTGTCTTTGTGCTGCAAGAACAGCAGGCAGGCACTTAGCCAAAAATGTCCTAGAGAAGCCCTGGCAAGGGGCTGTGCTAAATGTGGCCAAGGAAGGCAAAAAAACCCCTGGGGACCGGTGCCAATCTGCCCCCAAGGAAAAAACTTCCTTCCTGACCCCAGATCAGGGCACCCATGGCATCTTCATGCTGAAAACTATGCATCTAATTGTTGCAGGAGGAAGGAAAAAAAAAACCCTGGGGACCAGTGCCAGTCTCCCTGGGGGAAAAAAGTTCCTTCCTAACCCCAGAGCTGGTGATCCACTGTTCCCTGAGCATGTGAGCAAGACCTGCCTCCCAGCCCCACCGGGTGGTCACACCTACCAGGGATGCCACCACTGCCCAACCCCTTCTCTCCCGCAACCCAGAGCCATCTCTGGGGCTCCCAAGAGTGGCAAAAAGCTCCCAGCTGGATCAACCCTGGGGGTGAGAATCCTTCCTGTGCCTGGCAGGACACAAGTGGGTGCTCCAGAGCACTGGGGGAAGGCGCTGACACTGACACCGCTTGCAACATCTTTGCAGCTTGTGCCTTAGTGGCACCAGCTCCACGGGGGATGAGGATGGCGAGCTCTGCAGTGCTTCTCAAGCACCAAGAACGTATTCCTGTAGTCCTGACAAGCCACCAAGCCAACTTTTTCCATCGCTATCCAGCTGAAGAGGCCTGACAGCCTTGTGCACCTCCAGGTGTTTGTGGCACTTCTCGTCTCCCCAGGAGCTTGTCTGCATTCTCCAAAGGAAGGATGAAGCAGGATTCCCATCCAGAAAGTATAACTCTGAATGTAGCCCTGCCAAGGACTGGGATTGCAGGAGAGAACCTCCAGCAGCCTTGTCCAGCCTTGAGTCTTCCCCCCTTGGATCCTCCAATTAATCCCATGGGCCCTTCAAAGATGTCCTCTCCCATGCTGTGGGGCAGCCCCCAGCCAGCCGTGTCCTGATGGCCCAGCCTGGCAGGCTGGTGGTGGGGCATGGGAGGATGCCCCTTTTATCCTGCCTGGCCACAGTGATGGCTGCAATGCTGGGTGGTGGCACTGCGACGTGGGGGTGGCAGGGCCCCCCATGTCATGGTGGAGCACCACACAGGAGGAAAGCTTTTGGGGTGCTGGCTCCAAGGCAGTCCCTGTGCCTGAGGCTGGGGGCTGTCCCTGCCCTTGGTGGGCATGCACTGGGCACAGCTGGGACAGCCTGCTGGGCTCCCTCCCTGTGACCCCGTGCAGCAGGCCCCGGCATCACCATGGCAGGGCCAAGAGTCAGGTCAGAGCGTTGTCTTGGTCAGGGGCTTCCCCTGCTGCACCACAAGCAGCAGATGTTGCCTGTGTTCTCAGCCTGGAGGAGCCAGCAGACCCCTTCCCTCTAGGACCTAGAGAGACCCCCTTCAGCACAGGGCTCAGGCACTCCTTCAGCAAGCCATGCTCCCTCCCCAGGGCTCCTGTGAGCAGAGGACATCATCCAGAGTCTTGCGGTGACAAGAAGTCCTTGCAGTTATCTCCTGCTCTGCTTGTCCTCTTCATAAAGTGCAGTGGCTGGACCAGAGAGTGTGGGAAACACACTGTCCTGCCTTGCATCTCTGTAGAGATGCATCTCTGCTTCCCAAGCAATGTCCATGGCCTAGGCTTCTGCAGGAGAGGGCAGCCAGCGCCTCTGGCATGAGGAGGACTGCCGTACTTCAGTGCAACACTTTAAGCAACAGATCACAGCATGTGCCACTGTGTTGAAGCTTCATGCTGCAGACCCAGGTGAGACCTTGGTCCTTGGCTCCTTGGAATAAACGCCAGCCTAAGAAGGCAGGCCAGCCCCTTTGCTGACTGCTACCTTGCACCGAGTGGCAAAGATGGCATCAGGCTTGTTTCCATGGGGGATCCCTGTTGTGCCCATTGCATAAGCACCACCTTGAGCTCTCCAGGATGGAGAAGTTGTGGGGATGACTCCTTCTTGTTTCCGTCTCTACTGCCCCGCAACTGCCAGTGGCAGAGGAGAGTGTCTCAGGGCAGAGCTGGGGGCATGGACAAGAAAGGGGGGCAAGTATGCAATATGCAGCAGTGCTTTGCCCACCCCGCTGGCGCACCTAAGCAGACCTGGATGGGAAGAAATTCAGGCATGCAGAGCACCAGGTGCTGGAGGTAGCTTTTAGTGCATTCCTGACCCCAAACCCAGGGGCACTACCTTGGAAAAGCCAGCCCCTTTACTGACTTCTACCTTGCACTGGACTTCAAAGATGGTATGATAGGCCAAGCTGTTCATTCTGGAATTAGAGGTTATCATCCACTGAAGTTAGAAAAATACATTTCATGACTGCCGTAGTTTTCTCTAAGCTTTTAATTTCACAGCTCTCCTCCATCTCTGGGTGCCTCTTGAAGAAGTCCATTGGGGACTGGAGCATCTCTACTGTGAGAAAAGGCAGAGAGAGCTGGGAATGTTTCACCTAGAGAAGTCTCGGGGGGAATCTCACCAACTCTATCTATCAAGTATACGACTATGGCAAGTTGAATATGAGTCAACAGTGTGCCCTGGCAGCCAAAAGGGCCAACAGTGACCTGGAGTGCATCAGGCACAGCATAGCTAGCCAGTTGAGGGAGGTGATTGTCCCACTGCACTGGTGCGGCCCCTCTTCGAATACTCTGCACTTTTGGAGACCTCAATGTAAGACGGACATCAAATTATTAGAGTGTGTCCAGAGGAAGGTGACCAAGGTGATGAAAGGTCTCCAGGAGCTGTTGAGGGCACTTGGCCTGTTCAGCTTGCAGAAGGCTGAAGGGTGTCCTCATCGCAACCTACAAGTTCCTCAAGGCGGGCAGTAGAGGGGTAAGTGCTGATCTCTCTCTGGTGATCAGCAACAGGACACGAGAAAATGGAACGAAGCTGTGTCAGGGAACATTCACGTTGGACATTAGGAAAAGATTCTTCACTGAAGATGGTGGTTGGTCACTGGAACAGGCTCCCCAGCGAAGTGGTCATGGCACCAAGCCTGTCAGAGTTCAAGGAGTGTCTGGACAATGCTCTTAGTCACATGGTTTCATTTTAGGTAGCTGGGACTAGCCTCGCAATCGCAGGCTCTGGTCCTCAAGGGGGACTTGAACCACCCTGATATTTGCTGGAAAAGCAACAGGGCGAGGTGCGCATAATCCAGGAGGTCCCTGCAGAGCATCAAGGACAACTTTTTTGATGCAGGTGGTGGAGGAGCCAACGAGGCGAGGTGTGCTGCTCAATCTTATCCTAACAAACAAGGAAGGGCTGGTTGAGGATGTGAGAGTTGGGCGTAGCCTTGGCTGCAGTGACCATGAGATAGTCGAGTTTAGGGTACTGCGAGGTAGAAGCAGGGCTATGAGTCGGGTTACAACCTTGGACTTCAAGAGGGCCAAATTTGGCCTCTTCAAAGACCTGCTAGGAGGAATCCCATGGGCTCAAGCTCTGGAAGGCAGGGGGGTCCGAGACAGCTGGACAGTATTCAAGGACCACTTCCTCTCAGCTCAAGATTGGTGCCTCCCCAGGAGGAAGAAGTCAGGCAAAGGAGCCAGGAAACCTGCATGGATCAGCAAAGAGCTTCTAGAGAAACTCAAATGGAAGAGGGACAGTCACAGTATGCGGAAAAAGGGACTGGCCACTTGGGAGGAATATAGGAATGTTGGCAGGGTGTGCAGAGATGTGACGAGGAAGGCCAAGGCCCACTTGGAATTAAATCTGGCAGTGCATGTCAAAGATAACAAGAAGGGCTTCTTTAAATACATCAGCAGCAAAAGGAAGACTGGAGATACAGTGGGCCCACTGCTGGATGAGGAAGGGGCCCTGGCGGCGCAGGATGGAGAGAAGGCGCAGTTACTGAATGCCGCCTTTGCCTCGGTCTTTACTGCTAAGGCTGGCCCTCAGGCACCTCATCCCCCAGAGGTGAGAGGACAAATTGTGACAAAGGAAGACTAACCTTCGGTTGAGAAAGACTGGGTCAGAGATCACCTATGACACTGGATCCTTGCAAATCCATGGGCCCCGATGGGATGCACCCTCGAGTGCTGAGGGAGCTGGCAGATGTTCTTGCTAAGCCACTCTCCACCATCTTTGAAAGGTCATGGAGGACAGGAGAGGTGCCCAAGGACTGGAGGACAGCAAATGTCACTCCAATCTTCAAAAAGGGCAAGAAGGAAGACCTGGGGAACTATAGGCCAGTCAGCCTCACCTCCATCCCTGGAAAGGTGATGGAGCAGTTCATCCTGGATGTCATCCCCAGGCATGCAGAGGACAAGAAGGTTATCAGAAGTAGTCAGCATGGTTTCACCAAGGGGAGATCACGCTTGACCAACCTGACAGCCTTCTATGATGGCATGACTGGCTGGGTCGATGAAGGGAGAGCAGCGGATGTTGTCTATCTCGACTTCAGTAAGGCATTCAACACTGTCTCCCATAGCATCCTCCCAGGTAAGCTTAGGAAGTGTGGGTTGGATGAGAGGACAGTGAGGTGGACTGAGAATGGCTGAATGGCAGAGCTCAGAGGGTTGTGATCAATGGAGCAGAGTGTGGTTGGAGGCCCGTAACTAGCGGTGTTCCCCAGGGGTCTGTGCTGGGGCCAGTCCTGTTCAACATATTCATCAATAACCTAGACAAAGGGACAGAGCGTAACCTCAGCAAGTTCGCTGATGATACCAAGCTGGGAGGAGCGGCTGATACACCAGAAGGCTGTGCTGCCATCCAGCGAGACCTGGACAGGCTGGAGAGCTGGGCCCAGGGGAACCTCATGAAATCAACAAGAGCAAGTGCAAGGTCCTGCCCCTGGGGAGGAACAACCCCATGCACCAGTACAGGTTGGGGGCTGAAGTACTGGGAAGCGGCTTTGTTGAGAAGGCCCTGGCAGTGCTGGTGGGCAGCACTGTGCCCTTGTGGCCAAGAAGGCCAAGGGTACCCTGGGCTGCATTAACAGGAGCGTGGCCAGCAGGTCAGGGAGGTTATCCTCCCCCTCTGCTCTGCCCTAGTGAGACTGCATTTGGAGTGCTGTGTCCAGTTCTGGGCTCCTCACTTTGAGAAAGACATGGAACTGCTTGAACAAGTCCAGTGGAGAGCTAATGAAGATGATCAGGGGACCAAAGCATCTCCCTTATGAGGAAAGGCTGAGAGACCTGGGTTTGTTTAGCCTGGAGAAGAGAAGACTTGGGGGGAGATTTCATAAATACCTATAAATATCTGAAGGGTGGGTGTCAGGATGATGGGGTAGGCTCTTTTCAGTGGTGCCCACTGACAGGCCAAGGGGCAACGGGCACAAGGTGGATCACAGGAAGTTCCACCTCAATACGAAGACAAACTCCTTTGCTGTGCGGGTGCCAGAGCAGGGGCACAGGCTGCCCAGAGAGGCTGTGGGGTCCCTTCCCTGGAGACATTCAAACCCCACCTGGACGCAGTCCTGTGCCCCTGCTCTGGGTGTGCCTGCTCAAGCAGAGGGGTTGGACAAGGTGATCTCCAGAGGTCCCTTCCAACCCCCACCATTCTGTGATTCTGTGATTCTGTTGCCTGGGGTTGTTGTGACCCAAGGGCAGGACCCGGCACTTGGCCTTGTTAAACCTCATACAATTAGCCTTGGCTCATTGATCCAGCCTGTCCAGATGCCTCTGTAGAGCCTTCCTGCCCTCAATCATATTCTATGATTCTATGATTCAACCTTTGGCTACTCTCCAGTGACCGGCCTATTTCTTGCAATATTTTGCCTAAAATGACACATCACAGTACACCATCCACACATCAAACAAAATAATCTCTCTCATTTCTTCCATCCCTCTCCTGCTCGCCCAGAATGACACCTGCTTTTTTCCTCCCCCAACAGCTTATTATTGCCTTGCATTTAATGGTCTGTACTGTAACTTATCCACTCCCACTGTACTGCTGCTCTGCCAGCTCTTTCCCCATTTTGTACTTGAATGTCTGATTTCTCCTTCTAACTACAGCACTTTGCACTTGCCTTTATCAAATTTCTTCTTGTTATTTCAGGCCATTTTTCCTGTGTATTACAGCCATTTCATATTCTGATACAGCCCTGGAAAGTGCCTGTGTGTATTCTCAATTCAGTGACAACTGCAGATTTTATATGGGCTATTTATTTCACCACTCCAGTCATTAATGAAGTTATGGAAAAAAACAGGCCCTACAATAAAATGTATAGCTGTCTCACTCAAAATACCCTCTCTGGCTACATACCAGTAACTATTCCAAGTGCAATTTTTCTGCTACATTGTGATAATTTAGTTCATTTCCTTCTTTCATTTGTAAAAAGGATACAGTGAGGCAAAAAATGCTTTAAATGCATCAGTTTTCTCTGATTCATCCACCTTTTTTCTCTATCTCCTCATCTTTTTACACTTAATAATGTACCTTTCCTTCCAATTTCTGCAGTTTCATTTTGATTGACCTTACATGTCCATGCTATGCCACTTTTCCTTCACGTTAGGAGATTACTGCTGGGGCAGTAAAAAGCACCTCTCGAGTTTTCCCACCCATCATCTCCCAAAGGGACCCAGGCACCAATACCCCCCCTTACCAAAACTGCCTTTTAAGGTCCTTATTCTGCTCCTCTCATCTCCCAGCTTTTCCAAGAGCACCAAATACCAACTCCACAGCCACTGTCACCTGAATTACCTCTGACTTCAAGATTTTTAACCACTTCTAATAACCCTGACTGCAATCCAGAACAGCCAACTCTGGAACAACACCCTGTACTTTCTGAAATACAAACTCTGTCCTCAGGAAAAAAAAAATCCATTAAGTCTTTGTCTTTTTAAGTCTTCCCACGTTACTTTCCCAACAGATACCCAAGTAGCAAATAGCTTTCATTTCTACCAGACTTCGTAATTTGGGGGTACTGGTGGATGAAAAGATGGACATTAGCCAGCAGTGTGCGCTCACAGCACAGAAGTCCAACCGCATCCTGGGCTGCATCACAAGAAGCGTGGCCAGCAGGTCGAGGGAGGTGATTCTGCCCCTCTGCTTTCCTCTGGTGAGACCCCACCTGGAAGGCTGTCCAGCTCTGGGGTCCTCAGCACAGGAAAGACATGGACCTGTTGGAGTGGGTCCAGAGGAGGCCATGAAAATGACTAGGGGGCCCACCCCTGGAAGTGTTCAAGGCCAGGTTGGACAAGGCTCTGATCAACCTAATCTAGTTGAAGATGTCCCTGCCCATGGCAGGGGGGTTGCACTAGATAGTCTCTTTAAGGGTCCCGTCCAACCCAAACCATTCTACGATTCCCAAGCTTTGGAAATTCAGACGCTCTTAATGTTCAGCGTCATGCCTCCAGCCCTTTCTGAAGCACAGATCCCTCTATTCCAGTGCTGCTGTTTTATCTCCCAAAGCCTCCGCAATGCCCATCAACCATTTTTGACATACTGACATCAAGTTCCTCCTGTGTATTTCTCATACCTGTGTACAGGCGTTTTAGCTTAACATGTTGCTTCATTCTCCTTCCTGCCTCTTACAATCCCAGCTCCAACAAATACTTCATTTACATCATTGAAGTGCAACAGTCCGTCAGGCCATAAAGTTTCATAGCAGAAGCTAAGACAGAACCCAAGATTTCAAGCCCATCCACCA
The DNA here is from genome assembly GCF_963921805.1 of Phalacrocorax carbo. Classification (NCBI taxonomy): domain Eukaryota; kingdom Metazoa; phylum Chordata; class Aves; order Suliformes; family Phalacrocoracidae; genus Phalacrocorax; species Phalacrocorax carbo. Next base: position 7,474,542 of record NC_087513.1, on the reverse strand, counting down.
CCTGGATTTGAGCCCTAAAGACTAGAATTAACAAGTATTGGTTGTTTTCTTTCTCTGGGCTAGAAATGCTGTTTAGGAGTCACAAATCTCTCCTGGAAGTTTATTTGTAACTAGCATGCTTCCATAGAGAAAGGTTCTCAGAAGTCAGCATTTTTGACCTAACAGCCAACTAACCTTTCCCTACAGCTGGCCAAAACACATCATTGGAAGAAGCGTGGTCAGTTATTAAGAGGACCTTAGAGCAGTCAAAACACTCTTGGTACCCAAGGAATACATTGCTATAATAGTTTGCACACAGAAATGTTAACAGGTGTCCCCAACCCAACCCCATCAAAGCAGTGCCGATAAAAACCTATAATCACACATCATTGCTTAAGGACCTTTGAGAAAGCTTCAGGTCTGCACAAAATACCCCAGTTATGGCAACAAGTCTTATTTTAATTCTATATAACTTCAGGATGACCACAAATTGGAGACCTTCTGCTTACCGAGGTCATCAAATTCAAACATCAATGAAGACGCTGTTAATCCAACATTCAGGCAAACTTTTCTTGAGACAGATTTATTAAGCCTCTAAATATCAGCATTACAAAGTATCCATCGTGAATCAAAAGCACTATGGTCTGTTTCAGTATCACACTTTAAGGCCCATCTTCTCTTAGCCATAGACACTTATTTTAGTTCAGTATTATTTCTTGAAGTGATAGGCTTGGTACCCAAACACAACCTGAATCGTATAACCTTGGCCTCTAAGATTTAAATTATTTACCAGTTGCCAAGCTGATTTGGGTATTTGTACTCACTGACAGATACCCCATGGTCTTCCCCAGCTATTCGACACTTCAGATTTGGGCCAGTTTGTGAAAGCTAAACCAGCTCAGTTGTGTGCAAAGGTACCAGAAGTATTTTTACACAGGTTTGTGCCATGCCATTACCCATCTCCATGCTACTGCTGACTATTTTAGGGTCCTCTCATCTGGTAACACTCTCACGAAAGGCTGAAACCATGACAGTTCAGTCTAATCATCTATATTGCTTAAATGGGCATCTGAATTGCATCTCACCGAGTACCTTTTTTCCAGTCAGCACCGCGTCCTGGACATCAGCAACAGGAAAGTGAGTAAGAATGAGATACAGGAAATTTCTGTTCAGTTGGGATTTTTACAAGCTGTCCACTGTGACCAGAATCCAACAAATGATATTCATTTTACTGAGACTCAGAGCTGGCTATTATTCCCCTACTTACAGGGTTTTTTTTAGATATTATAGAGCACCACCCAAAAAAATCTCTCAAAGGAAGGGAAAAGGTGGAGAGAGAGGTTTTAAAATTCAGATCAGTATTATCCATGTTGCTACTTATTTTAATCTTAATATTCATCCAAATATTACATTGGTGGGTCAGGAAACACGAGAACACTGGAAAAAGAAGAGTCAGTGGAGTACAAACAGAACGGACAGTCTGCAGCCCAGAACTACAGGAGCATTATTCCAAATCCTGAACTAAGCCAGTACATGTTAATAACTACCACTTACGGGGTTAATGGAATCCTGAACCCCCACTATCCAGTTGGGAGATTAAATATTGCAAGCATTAGCTGTGAAACAGTGAAGACTTTGGCGCTCCTGGCAGAGCTGCAGTCCAAGAACTGAGCCTCACTACACTTGAGCCATTAGACTTAGCCAGACGTCTTACCAGGAGGCAGTTTGGCAAGCTCCTGTATAAAACAACTGCATGCTACCTCACTCTAAGACTTCTCATGTTTGTTATCTAGGTGAGACTACAAATACCTCTATACAATGTTTTAAGCATATAACTAAGAATATATAGTGTATTGTTAGTGCTTACTCAGCAAATGGTGATTGTATCATTGAATCACATGGAACAAGGGCCCGAACAATTGGAATTTTGTGTTTTCAAATTTCTGTATGATGGCTAGAGGCAGAAACTGACTTTATGATGACCCAAAATGGAATTAAAAGTGTCATATACTATTCAGTTTAAAACTGTTCTGAAGCATATTTAATGTAGCAACATCAGCTTCCTCACCTCCCCAAGAGGAATATGTTTGTTAAATATCCTCACAGATCAAAAGGTTGTATGGGATGAAAATTCTTTTAGAAGAATAATATTTAATCTAGCAGACAAAATAAAATCAACATCTGGTTACCTGAAGTCGTAGAAAGAAGCAAAGTAAATATAAAGTATATATTTAAATTGTAAGGGTATGATATTTTTGGGAATCTGATTATGTAGAACAGGTTTTTATAGTGGGGACTCTTTCCGTACCAGGACCTGAGCAGGGCACTAGTATTTTTGCTCTGCTACCTTTTATGGTCTTCATTAAGACTAAGCCCAGAGGAAGTGGCATAAGTTACTGCAACTCTGAAATACAGTTCATAATCAGTGTTTGATAGCTTGGCTGAGAAGCCCATTAATTCAGATTGGTCATCTATTAGCAAATCATTGGTTTTCTCCCCTAACTGAATTCACTTACGACTAGCATCTGACTATAGAGAGAATTCTTTGAGTATGTTAAAAAGCTGTTGAAACTGATGAGGGACAGAGGGGTGATGCTGTGCCAGAGGACACTGGGTAGGAGACAGGAACAGCACAGCATGTTGTTCAGGTGGTCCTTTAACTAGAGGACCAGCACAGGCCACCCAGGCAACCAGCAAAGCCATTTAGGGAGCCAGGTGTTCGGCCAGTGTCCGATTCCACTGCGATTGCACTAGAAGAGCTCAACTATAAATGCAGAGCGCCCACAGGAGACCGCAGTTCTTGTGAACGTAGGAAAGCTGCCAGCAAGTCTAAGGGCTCTGCACTGATTACGGTCAGTTCATTTGGTCACTTGGGGGATGCCATTTTCAGAACAAATAATGAAGTCAAGAAGCAAAGGACTGTTAAAAGGCTACTGCTCCAGCCTACTCACCTAAAGGGACACCTCAGAGTGCATAGGGTCCCCTCAAACTGGTCCCAACACCATGTATGTTCTGGGGAATATCCAGCACAGAAAGCTGTGATAATGGTAAATTAGTGGAGCCCTCAAAAAAAGATGCAGGAAACTATCTTACAGCTTTAAACCAAGAATTGGTATTTTTTAAAGACTGTATTCTGTAGTTCAGAGCATTTATGAATCTGCTGGAAATTCCAGGGTATTATCTGTGTAAAGGAAGTATGGTTAGAACACCATAATAGTTTAAGTTATTGCTAGGAATTTTAAAAGAAAAAGGGAAGCTTTGTTGATTTTTTATGTTTTTAGGTTCCTGTCTGATTTAGAGATATTTATACCCAAATAATCCCTCTGCTAAGGGTGAGGAAAAAACTCATCCAAAGTCCTGCAGTATGGCAGGATTAGGTAAAGCCCAGCCCTGAGTTAATGATCATCTAATTTGTGTACAAAAAGCTAGTGAGAAGGAGATTCCATGGTTTCAAGGGTAGGGCAGATCCTGTACTCCCAGAATCCAGGAGCTTTAATGTTCATCAACATATTTGGTAGAACTGGATTCTTAATCTGCATAATCTTTAACAAGAGTAAGTATTCATTCAAAACTGAAGCTAAATAAAGACAGTAAGTAATAACTTAACATCTAAGCTCAGATTTAACAGCTAAGAACAGATTGTAACCGAGCACCATATAAATTTGACAGCAAAAGCAAGACAAAGAAACATGAACAGCTTTATATACACGCACAAAGTAGCACATAACTGGTTTGAAACAGGAACCAATTCCCCGGGACTGTGAGCACCTCCAAATGTCCTCTCATTTCAGCAGGAACTGTTCACAAATTACTGATGCCATGCAAACACCTATGTCCAAGTTAGTTGGTTCTTTGTCTGAAATTGTCCCTTCCCCTGCAATAACAGCAATTGGTAACAAGAGCTTCTGTTTCCACAAATTTAGACAAGCTTCCTTTTATGCAAGGGACATGAAGTACCAAATGAATACAGAATTTCAAGAGCTGAAAGAGTAATCATTTTCTTAAGAAACTCAGAGATCTGATACAAAAGAAACAAGACTGAGTCTATATATACAATTACAGGTTGATGTTATGGTTAACATATTTATATTAAAGCCACAGCTGACGTCTGGTATGAAATAAAGTTAAAAAACAAGTTTCAAGAAAGCTTTACTATTAAAATGAAATGAAATTTGGTGAACTTTAACAAATTTCATAGCTAAAGCTTGCTGTGAAAATATTACCATACTTGAAATGCATTCAGAATGTCAAATACCTGAAATGCAAAACTTTCAAAGCTGAAGTAGTCTACTATAGCTATAGCAGTTCTCTGAAAGGAAGCATTAGCCCTCAGAACAAAACCAAAACCAAACAAAAAAATCACATCTCCACTTTTTTTCTTTTCTTTTTTACATAAAGGAAGGATGATAAGTGCTCCCAAAACAAAGTCAATTTCCAATTTCAAAAGGTTACTACAGGAAAAAAAAAAAAGTACGTTCCTTTCTTTCTTCGTGACTATACTACATTTAAGCAAGACTGTGCCTAATGCTTGATGTTTTAACAGCACAAGCATTAAATGTTGTCATATTTATCACTGAAGAGTCCAATGGCATCAAGCTTCACATTAGGAGATGGGAAAGCAGTCATTCAGTTGCACTCGGATTGTTGCTGGCTTGCACCATGGTATAACTGCATTTAACCTGGAACCCAGTGAGAACTCACCCTGACCTTTTGTGTTTCCCTGAAAAAGCTTTTCTACACTTTTATATAAACCAACAAGACACACAGGATGAACAGCTCTTCAGTTCTGTCATTGACTATAAAAAGCAGGTTTTCTTTAAATCAATAGCTTAACAGTTATGCTAAATATAGCTTTTGCCACATTTCTTCCTTGTCATTGAATGTAATCCTTCTTGATACCTCAGTCATCATCTTGCTGATTTCTTTTCTGTCAGCGGAACAGGACAGTTCAGAATGTTAGGACACAATTATCTGAAGTAAGAGCACTAATAAATCATGACGAGTGTTTCCAGATACAATGGATATCAGACAATGACTGCATTTCTAAGCTATTTTTTGAATGGCAAGAGACAGTGCTTCCAGCCAACAGAACAAGAGCAATACCAACCCTCTCCCCCATCCCAAACTACAGGAGTTATTTCCAGTAAAGGACAAGATTTGTCCCATATGTTAACCATATGTTAATATACAAGACCAGAAGACATGATGGTGGTGGCAGAAGTCAGTGGTTAAGATGAAAGCAACCTGCCCTCCCTTCCCTAGCTTACAAGATGTCATGTTTCCATGTCACTGCTCATCAAAGGAACAAAGAAATTGTACTGAAAAAGGAACAAGTGTTTAAGGCTTTTTCCTAATATATTTATCCTCTAACTTTTAAAGTTCTTAAAAGCATTAGCTTCAACCATTCAAAAAATACATTTCCATTTCTACTACATTTGTATTTACATTTAAATAAGACAGAAGACAGCTAGGTCCTTCTGTAAGATTTGTCAAACTACATTCATTGCTTCCAATATAGATAGAAGTAATTAACTGACGTGAGATCAGTATGAAAGCTTGCTCTTCATCACTTCTAAAAAAAAAAATTAACCCAACAATACATTACTTTCTCTGTAATTATGTACCCTATGTTAATTACAAAAGCATAATTATAGGCACTTCGATGTTGCCATTTCACAAAGATGGATGGTCAGAATTTTTTTTCACTACTTCTTACCAGTTTAAGAAAGTCAATTAATTTGTGAACATCCTCTCCTGTAGAAAGGTCCACAAAATCTTTTGGCAGTCGGTAGCTCAGGTATGGACTAGGCTGGACAGTAACTTTACTGTTCGTACAACGGAAAACTGGATAGTCCTTTGGAAAAGATATCAGATAAGACAAGAACACTGTATGTGAATAAAGCTAGCAATGTATCTTGAACTCCTCTGTGAGATTGTCTGAGTCACTCTGTCAATGAGTTTATTTGGCATTCATTCAACTAAATCTGCGATTTCTAAAAATTGTAGTTGTCTTATTAAAAACTCTGCTCACTTAAGAGCAAAAGTTAAAATATTAATAGTCAAATAAAGGCATTCATTCCCTCACTTTGAAGTTTCTACAATGTATCAACTATTAATGCATTTATTATAACTCTGCTTATAATGCTGTAATAATGGAGCTATAAGGAAATTTGGGCTATAGTATCTACATAAATATGTTGATAAAGAAAATCTTTACAATAGAATCCCCAAATTTTTCTTCACAGATTCCTTGCTTAAACTCATGCTTGCAAATATAACTTTACTGAAATTACAATATAAGTTTCCCAACCAATTTACCCACTGAAGTAAAAGGTATCATTAGAAAATATCTCTAGATGCTCAACTGTAGCAATGGGGTTTGGGTAACTTGATATAATTTTCAGTTCAACACACTGACATGCAACGTAATTGCCCACTGTATGGCAATAAACAGCTTCATTTTAAAGACAGAAGCTCAGTAACTTCACACCAGATTCTGTGATCAGATGTAAGCTAAAGCACTAAGACAAGTCATTCTACTTTTCATCCAGGCATACACCACAGAAAACCAGGTAAAGCATCTGGCACCGAGAAAAAGAAATCCTCGAGACAAAATTCAGGCATCCCATGGACAGCTCAAGAATTGGGAGTGTGTTTTAACAAACCAGACACAGCTTTTAGCAGGAAGCTTCATTGAATGGGTTTTCATACTGCAATAGCCACATGGTGAGACCAAGAGAAAACGGCCTGAATGATAGCCTGCAGAGTGGTGTATTTCCCTTTCAATGAGTTATGAAAATGGTGACAGAACTAAAGCAAAGCTCAAATGTTAAAATCATCTCAGTAAAGCAAGTCATTTCAGTTACCTCTAATGCAGTTTAACAGCTTGAAAATAAAGAAAAGCCCACACTATCTGACTAGCCATCTGTCCTCAGACAACTACCAAGTGTTTCCCAAGATCAAGTAACACGCTACTTTATATCTTCTATCCAGCTGTTCAAGGACTCGTTAAGATGTGAGGACTCGGCCTCAAGCATGCAGTGAGAAAAAAGCTGGAGTACAAATAAATGAAGACTCTTCCTTCCTCTCTGTATTAACGGGAAGTTATTTGTTTTTCAGAGGCAATGCAGCTTGGAAGGGGGATAGAAAAGCTCTGCTCTGCAAGTCCAGGGAGTTCAACCAGAGGACAAGGCTTCCCTGAGGGTATTCGATATAAGGAAGAGACAGAAATTAAGCTTCTTTTTGCCTCCTCCCAAACATAAATCTGGAGCTCTGGGAAACCATATGACAGATATCAGGAACAAAGCAGAACATGAAGTGATTAAATAGAAAAGTAACAGATTTTAAGAGAAATTGAAAAGAGCACATCAAAACTGCATAAAAGCAGGTTTCAGGGCATCTTCTTCACAATGCGGTCAAAGCTGCAATATGGGCTTGTACTGTTTGAACTAAAAATTCGCTTACAGGCTTCTAAAACTAGCATGTGATACTTGAGATTAACTACTGTCTAATAGGGTAGATTCCACTTACAAAGAGTTTACATTTCATGAGTTAAGGATATCCATTTACTTCAATGGGATTTGCATCACAATTTGATTGTAACAAAGAAATAAACAAACAAACAAAAAAAGGCCGCAATGCTTATTGGATTTGTTAGCCAGCCTCCCACACCACACTGAAGGGCTGTACCTGTTCTGTTGCTTCCCCTTCACTCTGGACTCCTTTCAGGTTTTTCCCAGAGGTCAGTTCTTCCCACGTAAAGAGCAGGGAGTCTGTTACTTCACCAAATGGGTTAAAATCTATCAACCAAACCTTACCCTGCAATGGAACAACAGAATAATTAAAAGAAGCCACGGAATTAAAACAAAAAAAAAAAAAAAGAAAAAATCAGAATACACATATACTTACATTACTGTAGTATGCTTGGTCTTTAGATACAAAGATGTCAAAATTGAAATCACCTGGTTTTAAGCACTTATAATATTCTAACATCCTTTACATCAGATAGTTTCAAAAACACAGCAAGCTATGACTGATTTATTTATTATTTTTAAACAGAAGATCAGACACGCTTAAATAAACTGAATTCAGTTATGTGCAAGGTGCTTCCAGATGAAACCACAGAAATTCTGTCTAATCACCATGGTCCTCCAAGATCCAGACAGCATGAGCAAGGAATGGGGAAGAAAAAAACCAACCAAACAAACCAACCCACACTAACAGGGATTTTGCTTTCCATCAAAAGCCACCTCAGCACTGCTGAACATTCAACAGTCTACAGGAACTGCTGTTCTTAATCTTAGAAGGGATTCTGAAAATACAAAGCAGGGTCTGCAAAATTATAGTGGATGTCATGAAAACTGAAAAACGCTGCACTGATACAGATAAACAAAAAATAACTTAAAGGGTTAAGGCTCTAGAAGGGACGGGGGTCCAAGAGAGCTGGTCAGTATTCTCACAAATCCATGGGCCCTGACGGGATGCGCCCATTAGTGTGAGGGAACTAGTGGACGTTGTTGCTAAGCCACTCTCCATCATTGCTGAAAGGCCATGGCGGACAGGAGAGGTGCCCAAGGACTGGAGGACAGCAAATGTCACTCCAGTTTTCAGAAAGGGCAAAAAGGAGGACCCGGGAAACTACAGGCCAGTCAGCCTCACCTCCATCCCGGAAAGGAGATGAACAGTTTATTCTGGAGGTCATGTCCAGCCATGTAGAGGGAAAGAAGGTTATCAGAAATAGTCAGCATGGGTTCACCAAGGGGAGATCATGGTTGACCAACCTGACAGCCCTCTGTGACGGCATGACTGGCTGGGTCAATGAAGGGAGAGCAGTGGATGTTGTTTACCTTGACTTCAGCAAGACTTTTGACATTGTCTCCCGTAACATCCTAATAGGTAAGCTTAGAAAGTGTAGGTTAGATGAGAGGACAGTGAGGTGGCCTGAGAATGGCTGAATGGCAGAGCTCAGAGGGTTGTGATCAATGGAGCAGAGTGTGGTTGGAGGCCCGTAACTAGCGGTGTTCCCCAGGGGTCTGTGCTGGCTCCAGTCCTGTTCAACATATTCATCAATAACCTAGACAAAGGGACAGAGCGTAACCTCAGCATTAACAGGAGTGTGGCCAGCAGGTCAGGGAGGTTATCCTCCCCCTCTACTCTGCCCTAGTGAGGCCACACCTGGAGTGCTGTGTCCAGTTCTGGGTTCCCCATTCAAGAAAGACATGGAACTACTGGAGAGAGTCCAGCAGAGGAGCTACCAGGATGATCAGGGAACTGGAGCATCTCCCTTATGAGGAAAGGCTGAGAGACCTGGGTTTGTTCAGCCTGGAGAAGACTGAGGGGGGATCTCATCAATGCTTATAAATATCTAAAGGGTGGGTGTCAGGATGACAGGACTAGGCTCTTTTCAGTGGTGCCCACTGACAGGCCAAGGGGCAACGGGCACAAGGTGGAACAAGGGAAGTTCCACCTAAACATGAGAAAAAACCCTTCCCTGTGCGGGTGCCAGAGCAGTGGCACAGGCTGCCCAGGGAGGCTGTGGAGTCCCTTCCCTGGTGACATTCAAACCCCGCCTGGACGCGGCCCTGTGCCCCTGCTCTGGGTGTGCCTGCTCAAGCAGGGGGTGGGACGAGATGATCTCCAGAGGTCCCTTCCAACCCCTACCATGCTGTGATTCTGTGATCTTTAATATAGCCATTACTAGTAGTCCAGACTACTTTCTCCTGCCTCATCTCTAATATATTTCTGTTCCAATCAGTTCTGGTAAAACAGACATGCAGTTGGGCACACTGCAACCGAAAAATGAAAGCAGAGAGACTAACATGGCTTATTAAACGTAACAGAGATGTCTTCAGGGGAGCAAGAAATACTTTGCATTCCTTGAGTCATCTTGAGATGCAACCCCCAATACAGGGCCATCTTTTCTTACCCAAGAAAGTGTTATCTATTCTAATATAATGATTGGTTCTAATAAATTATAATTAAATATGACTACAACTGCTAGTAAGAATTTGCAAAAAAAGATTACATCTGGAAGAAATCAGATCTATCAAATGTAGAAAGAAAAAGGTTGATGTAACATAAGCAGGATTGAATGTTTTTATTGTGTTTATTAAAGATCCACTAGTACTGGAAACCAAATCTGAAGACTATGTAGCTACTAAAAACATTTTGCTTTCTCTTTCTTTCCCTCATTCCTGAAAGAACTTCTTTCTTTAAAAGATCTTCCCTATCTTGATGCAAACAGCAAATATCTTCAATGATTTACACTAGAGCCATCTGGTTTCTACCTTACAAAGATGCTTTTGAAGCCTTCAGTCACAGAGTAACATGGAGACTTCCTCTCCCACCCACACTACTTCAGCCACCCCCACAGGCACTAACGCACTATAGAATAGGAAATGCATGGAAACCCATACAATAGAGAACAGAAATGCTCTGGCTGATCTGTTATCATCCATAGCGAGTTACTCATGCAGGTGGGGGGAATCCCAGCAGAGATGAAACCAGTGATATTACTTGTAAACTGGAACCGAGCCAGCACCCAGACCGGTGTGTGATTGCATGCGGGCTTTCACAGGTCTCTGTCTCAGGGCAGATCCACAGGGAACAGTTCCCTCAGAGCAAAATTTAAGAAGGCAATGCACTGCAACAGCAGTACTGAAACCAGATGGCTACAGAAGAGACTGCAAATTATAGGGACACAGACCTGAGCGGTTTCTTACTTGTTTCAGACGGTGAAGAAGCACAAATCCGCATGGCTAAGTTGCAACACCTCTGCACTAATATTGACACCATCGGTAGAGAGAGCAAACAGGGGCAAGCTCTGCTACCATTTCCCATCTCTGTTTCTCTTCAAAAGGCAGTCACAATCTCTCACTAAGTGACGTTTTACTTTTGCTCAAGGGGACATCTTGTTAGCTCCAAGGCAGCAGGCGGAATCTGTAATTTTAGATTCATTCTATCACACTAGAAAAACAAGCTAATGAACCAATTTAATCACAGACAGAAGCAATGGCTGGCAAAGGTCATTCAGCATATCAGAGAATCTTTCCTTGCACCAGAAATGTTTATACTTCCTAGAGGTCTTCCCTATGAAAGGCTATCACAGAGACTTCTCCTCACCCCAAATTCATGCAACTCAGCTTTTTCATTGGTACTCGAGATAATTTCTCTAGAGAAGACATGTACCCTGGGAAAAACTGAAAATTGGTTTTGAGACTACTGAAAGCAACACCTGCTTTTCGTGAGCACCCCGCAGTATCCCTCCCTCCCTGCAGACAGCAGTACACCATCTACAACACCAACAGTTTCCCTGAGATGGACTTAAATGGGCCTGAGCTTTGGCAGCCACAAATTGATGACAAGTGGCAAAACAAACTAAATACCCTTTTTCAGGACTCATTAAAGGCACTGTATATAACACTGGGTCAGTAACAAAACTGTCTTTTCTTAAGATTAAATGCTTTTTTCAACTCTTACACGCCATGTCATTGTTTAAATGTAGTTACAGATGACTTGCACTGCATATCTAAAGAGCAGTAGTAAAGCTATTTATCTGCCATCTTCTGGTATTAGTAATCTCTGTCATATGAGAGCACAGACATGCACAAGCCAGGAAAGTGAGGTTGTGCATATCTGGAGGGAAAAAAAACCTCAACCTGTATTATATAAGATTCTTTTCACCCTAAAAAAGGGACTAATAGATTTACCATATCAGCTTTGTGTTTTGCTTTACTCAAGCATTAAGCAACATGCTGCTGAAAGGAAGTGCCTACGACAAAGACTGTTTAAAGGAAGATAAAAGATAGATAAAATGCAGACTGAACTGCTACATCTCCCTAACTCCAGCTGCACCTTCGTGCACAGCGACAATACTCACAAGGCAGAGACACAAGTACTAGTTTGCACATTAACAAGAGCAGCTGTGAGCTAGCAGTGGTCTGGAGCCACCCACTGCATTTCTTTGCCTTGCCACAGCAGCGGCTTGTCTCAAACATGGTTACAAGTTGTTAACACCTGAGACACACACAAAGAGCAACAGCAGAGCTGACTGTCAGGCTTGCCAACTGTTGCACAACGACTGGGAACAGCTAGCAGGAAAAAATTTAAGTGGGTCCAAATGAAAACAGGCTACCAGTCCTGCAACATCACCTCTTCATGGCTAGGTCTGCTGATCATCCAGCTTGGAAGACTGTATGGCGGCATTTCTTCCTTAAAAGAAGACTTGTCCACAAAGTCAGGCACTAGCTCAGATGAGCTTGGTGAAGAGAGCGTAACAGGAAAGGCAGACACATAAAAGCTTACTCTGAACCAGGCCACCGCCACTTCTGTGCCACCAACTCAGCAAGCAGGACCTGTGGCAGCCTACTCCGTACAGTCTTCCAATGCGAGCACGGGGAGGGTGCTGCTCTCATTCACAACCATATCAAAGAACAAGCTTCACCAAGCTGAATATTTAGAGTTGAAAGAATTCAAAATAAGCAGACACTGGACATTTCTCTCATTCCGTAGGTGAGGTTGCTGTGCAACCAGCCTGATGAGGAGCACAGGCTCTGGAAATTAATCATGCTCAACAACACTCAGTATTCTTTTGGTGCCTATACCTCATGTACAAAGGGAACGATGAATAATACAGTTGCAAACCACAGAAGTATGTGTGAAAGGAGGAGGTTCTGACACCCAAAGGGCTATCTGGCAGTTTACAAGACCTGAGGGCAGAAGGCACCAAGCAATATCTACAAAACAGATATATCTTATCTTGACAGATGAAGGAAGAAACACTGTTCATTTGAGATCACACAGGCTGAAACCTTTTACTTAAATACTCTGTCTTCATGCCTCAGCTGTGAGGTAGAGTACCCAACGGCAGAACAAGGTTCAATGCTGAAGTGTTGTTCCTCATTTTGCCTGACAGCATCCTCAAGTCTGATGATCTGAGCCTGGGCAGGTAATTTTCATTGCCATTCAGCATGGCTGGTTTTAGCCTGTAGCCCAATTTTAGGTACCTATATTAAAAGTTGTGCTGTGTAACAGTACAACAGTTGTTTCCCACACGACACCCATTCCTGTTTAGTTTCTGTTTTGCAAACTATGGCATGATTTACTATTACGCAATTATGAAATACTTTAGCAACAGTCAGAATGTCAGGACGTACTACAAATACTCCCAACTCAACTCAAATAAAGACCTTCTCCAATCCTATAACTGTAAACAAGTGAAACAGTGACACTCATAAATGTATACAGCAAAAGTACGTATCTTTTTTTTTTTTTTTTTTGCATTTTTGGTTTAGAGTTTGGAAAAAATTTAAACTAAAACAAAGACTGACTTCTCATGCACTAATGTGATTCCCAAAATCAGGTTTTGAGATTTAAGGCTAAATAATGCAGTTTTGGTTATGGTTGCTTTTAAAACAATGCAGGTGTGCCTTTCAAGCACAATTAATCTGACCTATTTCCCTCCATTGACACTAGAAGTCAAGGTGACTGTGCTGATTTTGGCTGGGGTAGAGTTAATTTTCCTCACAGTAGCTAGCATGGGGCTGTGTTTCGGATTTGTGCTGGAAACAGTGTTGATAACAGGGATGTTTCAGTGACTGCTGAGCAGGGCTTACACAGAGCCAAGGCCTTTCCTGCCCCTCACCCCACCCCACCAGCGAGCGGCTGGGGGTGCACAAGGAGCTGGGGGGGGACACAGCTGGGACAGCTGACCCCAACTGTCCCAAGGGATGTCCCACACCATATGGCATCAGGCTCAGCATATAGAGCTGGGGGAAGAAGAAGGAATTGGGGGACGTTCAGAGTGACGGCATTTGTCTTCCCAAGTAACCGTTACACGTGATGGAGCCCAGCTTTCCTGGAGATGGCTGAGCACCCGCCTGCCCATGGGAAGGAGCGAATGAATTCCTTGTTTGCACGGCTTTTGCTTTACCTGTTAAACTGTCTTTATCTCAACCCATGAGTTTTCTCACTTTTACTCTTCTGATTCTCCCGGGAGGAGTGAGCGAGCAGCTGCGTGGGGCTTAGCTGCTGGCTGGGGTTAAACCACAACAGCGACTAACTCTGATCTCAGCACCTGAAGTTCAGATAGGACATTCCTCCCCACTCCATCACTATCTGGATGTCCAGGGGTCTGATCTGCCCAGCACTCAGAACCACAGCTGGAGCAGTTTGAAAAGAAAAAATTAACTTCTATCTGTCATAAACTGGGCATGCCACATTCATATACACTTTTGACAACTACCCCTGCATACCCTAGGCTTCCATATATGAAGTACAAGTTTATCATTTTCCAATCTCACATGGACAATCTGAAGCAATATTAATGATTAGTTTCAATGAGTTCAGATGCTACAGGGAAAAGCAACACAGGGGGAAAAAAAAAAGCCTAAGGAATAATTTTTTGTAAGAATCCCCCAAATTCTTTTTTAGTGAGGAAAACATCACCCTGCCTTATTTTTTGAAATATCACAGCCATTCTGGCTGAATGTTCAGATACATTGCGATCAAAAGCACACAGAGTAAGCACTACGCAGACAGAACCTTAGCAACAGGTAGTGCTTTGCTAAAACAATTCGATCAATTTTGTGCAACATTACTAAGTACCTATCTTAAAAGAAAATTCCCCCAGGCTGTCAGTGTTCAAGAGGCATTTGGACAATGCCCTTAATAACATGCTTTAATTTTGGTCAGCCCTGAATTGGTCAGGCACTTGGACTAGATGATCATTGTAGCTGCCTTCCAGCTGAAATATTCTATTCTATTCTAAATTATTTCAGCAAAGACTTTCCGTGTCATAATGAAAACTAAGTTGCCTTCAGTAGATTCACAGAACGGACGGAATTGCAGCTGAAGCCAAAGTTATACGCTTTAAGACGGACTACTTCTCTGGAAGTTATTTACTAAATAATTACATCACTGGCACAGACATGTTTACACCCCTAATCCTATTATTTTCCTACTGTGGACAGTCAGTGTCTAACATAGAGAAAGACCTGGGGAACAGGATGATAACACCTAGTCATCTTTTTTTTTTCTTTTTTTCTTTTTTTCTTTTCTTTTTTTTTTTTTTTTTTTTTTTTGCCAGGACCACTTCTAGGAAGATGAAGCTATTATTTATTTAATCTCTGTAGCATTTCAGGAAGAGTTTCCACCGAATAAACAATTATATACAAGCTATTGTTCACTTACCATGCTGTCTCTGTACACATCAAAAACAACTGAAAAGCAGAAAAAAAAGAAGTTAATCTTAAAAAACATATAATTTCACAGAAGATGTCTACATCTGACTAGATACTTGTGTACACAGCACGATCTGCAAGGTCAGTATGTCTAAAGATCTGCAAGCCAGAATTAGGTTCACTTCCAAGAGGGAGTTGAAACATTTCAAGAACTACTCTTAACGCACTCAGAGATCAGCTGCCGTGCTTTTCCACTTAATATTGGTTTCTTCTGTTCATTTTTCCCTCAATGAAGAACATTTGATAAACTCTTAGCACAGAGAGAAGCTTATCTTTGACACTACTCTGTTTGGCTGTAAACTGAACAGCAGAAATTTCAAGGAAGGATCAAGACTCCACTGTACTAGACACTGCACAAACATTTAATATGAGAAAGTTCCTGCTTGAAGGAGATTAGAACTTCAGCAGATAACACGACAAACAGGTTGTAGGAACAAAGAAGTTTGTGGGCATGCTGAGGAGGAGCTGGCAGTGAAATGGCTATGTATTAACGTAACCCAGAGCAGCAACAGTGCACCTACCAATTATCAACAACTCTTTCAAACAGACCCTTTGCGACTCGGTGACTGACGCAAAGCTGCCTTGCGTAGCTCCATTGTTGTCCCTCCCCTTGACTTAAACGTGAATCTTTTTACATGCATCTTTCTATTAGCTTCTGTTCTGTATGGTTAAACAAATCTTTGTCTTTCTATTCAGCTAAGGAAAGTGACAGATAAGCATTCAGGCATGACTACATGAGAAGCTGTACCAGTTTAGCAGAATGAAAGAAAGGAAAAGAAAAGCCAGATTAAAAAAAACCTAAACAAACCCCAAACAAAAAATGCTGTATTGTCACTTCCTTCACTAATAAGGAAGGGAATATTTCAGCTAAGATATTTCCCAATACATGTGGGATAAACTAAACTCAGGATATGACTGAAGAACACTTGAGCCTCAGCGACTACTCAGGAAGCTGCCCATCAGTAACAGGGATGTTGATTTATCACATTCATGCATGTAACACTACTCAGCAGTTTCATCTAACATTTCATGCAAAGTTGGCTGGGCTAAGGGCAAACCACAACTCAACAGCACCAAAGCCAGTCACGTAACTACTTTTCATAAAAATCATAGACTCATTAAGGTTGGAAAAGACCTCCAAGATCATTAAGTCCAACCGTCAACCCAACACCACCATGCCTCCTAAACCACATCCCAAATCCACACAGCTTTTTGCATAAGCTCAGTTATGTCAATTTAAAATGTCACTTTGGAATTAGGAGCTATGCTTGAGAAGACAAGCCCTCGGTGGCTAGGTCATCAACGTGAAGAGGAGCACAGCAACCCTAAGTTTCTTCTCCAGCTGTTCAACTGAACTTGTTGCCTGCACCGTGTACTCTCATTAGTCATATTTCATTAATGGAAAACTTGCATCTGAGCTTCATTATAAAACAACGCCCGTCATCTTGAAGCAAGCTTATGACAATCATTGAGGCTAATGGCATTTAGCGGATTTTACATCCCCGTTAAGACTGACTGCACATTGGTGACTAGTTCAGAATACTCCCAAACACTGGACAGAGAAGAAAACCCAAACTTTTCCCTCTTCTTAGGGACCACCTCAGAGCAGAGCGTTGTGTGCCAGTGAGACTGCAGTAAAGCTGCAATTGCTCAAAATGGAAGGTAAGCCAAGGCTCAGCTCTACAGTAAGTATCAATACCTCCAGAACACTGTTCTTACTGGGCTCTTATGAAAGGTATTTAGAAGGTTCTAACATCATTCAGAAGTATTTATAAAGCATTCACCCATCTGTTATCCTACTGCTCTGACTCTGCAATGCTTCAGCTGCTCTGACTCAACTCATCCATCTGGAGATGCTACCAGACCAACTGCAAAAAGCAGAGCAAACAGCATCAAAATCCCCAACGAAACAAGAAGTCAGGAAAAAGCTATAATACCTTTCCTTTTAAAAGCAAACAAACAAGCAAACCCAGTTTTTTATTGTTAACAACACATATGTTACCAGACAGTGAATCAAGGGATATGATAGGGGATGACTGAAAGGTGGTAAAAAAAAACCAAACCAAAAAAACCACCCACAAAAACAAAAAAACAGCACCCAGAAAACGTTTTCTGCATGGCATTTCTCTGTGGATGGACAAATCATCAGCATTATTGCCTAAGAACAAAACATTAACAAAGCTTCATCCCAGAAGGTCACCCTGGAACCTCCTTTTCCCAGAAGGTAACTCAGGTGGCATAGTTTTACATCCTTTACATAAGATGTCACTTCAGACCTTTCAGTTCACCAGACAGCAGTGTCAGAGCCTAAATCAAGGCGGCAGTTTCCAAAAATAGTGCCCCGAATTCTTATCTATCAGTTGATTACATACCAGCTAAAATTACATTGGAACACAGAGGAAAATTAAAAGACACTAATCAGCCCATCAGATCTACATGACTGATCTTACTTCAAAACGTTAGGACTAAAGACCTATTAAATTAGTATACTCATTTCCAGGCTACTAGCCTTCTCCAAGCAGTGGTCCTTGAGAACTTCTCTGGGCTGAAATAAAGGAACTCTGCAGTCAAATTATTACGAATTTTAACATAACAGAGACTGGCATTAGAAGGTATCTTTTCAGAAAGTCAGTCAGGACAGATCTATCTGATTGCTCTGGTGGCTCAGCAAAATAATTAACCATGTTCAGAACTTACCTAAAGGTTGAGTCTTCAAAGCTTTACTCAAGAGAATACAACTGCCAGACAATTCTTATGTTTAGGTATTTTACTAAACTGAGGTTTGGTCCACACTGGACCCAAATTAAATGTCTTCATCATATCTTTCACCACTACTGATCATCCCTCACAAGAGAACATTATTCAGTTCTCACTAAACCATGTCAGGAAACTATTTCCAATAGAATTTGCAAAGGACTCCATATTTAAAGAACAAGACTGTTTCCTTGGGCTGCTTAGGTGTATCAAATACTGTGGCCTTTATTCAAAAGTCTCAGCAGCTAAACTGCTGTGCATCGATATTCTAGGAGCAATTATCTAGGAGCAGTAATTTAGCAGCAAACATCTGACAACATCTTTATAAACAAGTATTCTTTGTACTACTGAATGTCTTTTGTTAAGCATTTCCTACCTCTACTTCTCATGTTTAGAATTTTTCTTCATTAAAAACAAGTATTAGGGGAAAAAGCCTTCAAAAAAAGTCATTATGCCTTCTGAAGGGGTCACTCATTCCTTGTGTTTTCCTGAAGAGCTCCAGCCTGTTCCTTCAGGGGGTTTTTGTTGTCAATTTTACAGCCATTCAAAAACTACATTGCTCCACATGCTCTAGCCACAAGAGCTATACATCCCTCCCAAGTTAAAAAGAACCAAGCCCTACGAAAGCAATAGCTATGAGAGAGAGATGCCTATTCACAGAATTAAAATATCGGGGATGCCATTAGTTATCGAGAAGTACTAGTTTTAACACTGATCTCCAGCAGTAATTGGAATTTAGCACATTGCAACTCTCTGCGCTGTGGAGGAAAGGAGCCTGGCTCAGCAACGGCAAGGGGGCAGGAGGGCAGGTCTCATTTCTATGGAGTTTGCCCTGCAAGTCATTTCAATTTCAAACCTCCCAGTACCCTGCAAAAAGAACTTCGAAGAGGCTGACCCTTCCTTTCTGATTTTAAGTCTTCGTAACTATGCATGCAATAAGTATTTAAAAACTTCATAAACATCCTCTTTCCCTCCCCCATGCTCCCCTTGCCAGTTGAAGCCTTAAGATACTTACAGTCTTCATCCAAGAATTTATACTGTATGTGTTTCTTGAAAAACTCCTGTATTGATCTACAGATCTCCTCATGTTGCTTAGAGATGTGATCATAGTATTGAGTGTAGTCCCTCTGCGATACACCTGTCAATAATTTTAGTTGATTATGAAAGAGCTTTAGGCATGCAAAAACCCCAACCACACAAAATGCAGTTATCAGACACATGCATGTTGTAATTTATATTTCAGAAGACTGAGTTCTCCCCAGTTTTGACCATTACCGATGACCTACTGTTTGGCTTTAGTCTCCTATACTTGAAGCACTTCTATTAGGAATCTTTTCCTCGAACAATTCTGTCCCACTTTTTGTGAACCTCATTTAGTATGTACATGCTTTGACTATTCTTAAGTGAATTTCAGGAGGAACCTTTGCCAGTGTTTAAGTTTCCAGTTTTATTCCCTCTGGTTACTCTGGTCAAAAACCTTTTCTGTTCTGTACATCAGACATGGGGACCAGAAACTGGAACCACGAAATGAAAGGGGTAGAGACTAAGCTTGCACATTAGCAAAGGCATACCGTGAAGATTCTAATTTAACTAACCATGGAATAAGGCATACCTGTTTGATAAGGCACTACAGGTGAAACCTTAATTCCTAAAATCAATGAAATGGCATGCAGTCCAGTACCTTATTTCTACTATTTGCCCCCTTGAAGGCTTTGTTGCGTATCTGACATTAGATAAACTATCCCAGCTACATCACAAGCTCTTAATTTCAGGCATTTGATTGTCTACAAGACAATAGTTTAAGTTGACATCAACAGGATTATACACTTGCATGCATCTTAAGTGACAGAAGTTCGCATCAGGATGTGTCAACATAAGCCGCTGCGATACCCTGCTGGACAAATGTCACATGAAGACCTGCCCCATCACTGCAGAATGGGTAACTTATGGCATTTAGGGGAAGAAAAAGCCAGAATCTCTCAAGAAAGATGCATCAATGATGGAAGTTTGCTGTTTTAACCATATACAAAACACAGAGATTAAGTGTTACTGTAAAACAATGCTGACTACCTCCAAAGATGTGCTCTTCTGAAAAGTTCATATAAAGTTTACGATATCAGTGGAATTCTGATTTATTAATACCACTGCAAAGCTTAATTCAGGTCTAAAAACAAAAAACCAAGAGATGGCATCTCAGAGGATGCAGATGTGTAACTGGAAAAGCACTCACTACACTGCAAGTATCACTCCTTAGTTTGACTGACAGGCTTATTAATTTCAAGAGCATGGGAACATACTGTGAAAAATCTTGGAACTGCCTTCAGAAATGCAGCTGGAGTGCTAGCTAAAAAAACCCCCATACTGGTAGCTCTACTAGGTTTCAAAACCTAGTAATGAAATGTACAGAGTGTTTCATTAGCCAGGGTACAAGTGCTTTGAAGTATTTGAAAGTAACTATCACCACATATATATTCTATAATAAATCTACATTCAAATGTTTTACAGGTTACTACAGTGATGCATATCGCTGGCAGTTGTGGTGTTCCAGCAGCACATAACAGGACAGGATTCAGCTCTTCCCCCTCCAAAAAGCTGTGTGACTAGCCATTAAGCAATGCCGGCTTAATGGAGAATCTCCGCTATTAGCAAGATACACGCTGTAACTGAGAACTCTAATAAACCCTGCAATTGGCATGAATGGAGGGAGAATGGGAAGAAGAGCACAGAAGCACCAGAACAAAGAGCCAAATAAGAGGGCTGTGAGAATGGTATGTGTTGACAGTACTTAGATTAGCACATCCCAAAACATCTATGTGCAGCTCCATAGGACACCCAGATCAGGAAACAAAGAACAGTGATTATGTTCCTGATGATTCACGGAGGTGGGACAGGACTGAGCAACAAACTGCTGACAGCTCCTAACAGGTACAAAACGGCACATCCAAAACAAGCGCATAGTCACCATGCTGAGAAGAAGCCAGGAGAAACAGTGAGGACTAGATAGCTAAAATCCATTCTCCTCTGTATCATCACTAGGAATTCTGGACAGACCACTTGTATATATGCATCTTGGTGCTTATGACTATGTAGGTGTGTGACAGCTAAATGAGCACACTTGGTTTTACAACATTAAAATAAAAACAAACAAACAAAAAAAACCCCAAACCAAAAACAAACCCCACCTTCCTTCCTATAAAGTCTGGATTAAAGCTTTGCTACATCCCTGCTACAACATTTCCTTGTTCAAAAAGTTTAGACAAAATGATTCAATGTTTTTAAAGACATAGGAGCACCAGTCCTGTGCTATTTACACATCCGTTCATCTTTAAAGATTCCATGGTAAAGCACAACAAAACAGAATTCAAACTACAGAATAGTATTTAGCCTGAAATTAAACCCCTCAAGTACCTGTATGTGCACTAGATGTCTAAGCTTCTGTTATAGTCAGCAGAGAACAGTCAACACATCCAGAGGAGTGTAATTCAGCTAAATTTACCCTATGGCTGCCTAAAATATATGCTGTAGCACAACCTGCCTGTCCACGCCACAGGTCTTCCAATGCACCCACCAGCTCTTTGCATGCTGTGGATATGCCGGCTGTTCAGTGCCACTTGAAACGCTTTACATTAGTATTTTG
Source organism: Phalacrocorax carbo (assembly GCF_963921805.1). Taxonomy (NCBI): domain Eukaryota; kingdom Metazoa; phylum Chordata; class Aves; order Suliformes; family Phalacrocoracidae; genus Phalacrocorax; species Phalacrocorax carbo. The sequence continues at coordinate 7,452,933 of NC_087513.1, read as the reverse complement.
GACCACAGTAACAGATCAACAGGTTTTCTGACTAAGCTGCACTGAACATAATATGAACTCAGACACCTCGTACACCTGTGGACATGTTTTGACCTCCCCAACTTTCTGCATGTAATATCCACATGTGGTCACGTTTATTCAGCAGAATACTCAACTGCCTCTGTATTCATTCTGCAAGTTGGAGATGATGCAACTTGCTCCTGAATATAAAAGAATCACTTAAAGAACAGCCTTTGGGTGAAGTTTCTGAATTAGCAATTAGAATTAAGAACATTCCCACTGTAATATCAAGCATGCTCTGTCATCAGGCTTTCAAATACCGTGGAAAGAGAAATGTAGCATGCCATACTTTACATTATAGAAAGAAGAAAACATTATTTCCAGAAATGAGGTGTGTAAAGAAAGAACTGTCTTCATATTTAGTGCTGATTCAAGGGATCACAGAAACTCCTCAGAACTTCACCTAAAAATTTTGTCTTTACAAAAATCCTTACCTATAAGCTTGTTTTCCTTAACAAAGCATCTGAATTCTGCACCAGGGATTAGTTCACACCATTTGCGAAGAACAAGCTATAGAAGAAAACCAAATGATAAAGAATTGTTTCAGAAAGGTAGCAGGTGTCTTTCTGTCAACTGGTATCCTTCTAGATCTACAGCTCTGATGTAACAATAAGATGACCTCTGAAGTTACACCTGATATGAGAAAACAAAACAATCTTAACCTGCAGTTCACGTACTTATCTTAGCAAATACTTCGAAGTAACTAGACTTAATTTCATAGAATCACAGATTATTTTTGGTTGGAAGGCACCTTTAAAGGCCATCTAGTCCAAACTAGTTTAAAGTAGGAAGGTTCAGACTGGACGTAAGAAGAAAATTTTTCACTGTGAGGACTGTCAAGCATTAGAACAGCTCCCTCAGAGGTTACTGAGCCCCCATCCACTGACGTTTTCAGACCAGATTCAATAACATGCCAAGCAACCTGATTTGATCTTATCGCTTACCCAGCTTTGAGCATGAGAATGGACTAAAGACCTCCCAAGGCCCCTTCACACCTTAATAATCTTATGTTTTTCCACTTTATAAGGTATTTATAAATGTGAAATGATTTATGAAATAACTTCAAAGTAACATTAATGATAAAGCATGCAAAACAAAAAAAAAAAAATCACAAAACAAAAAAACCCCCATGCTGTACAACACAACAAATCTGTCACAGAATTGGCAGAAAGTTGCTCCCTAGTCAAAAGAGCTGATGAGCAGGATTAAATTTAACCAAATCAACCTCTATTCTGGTATACACCCCAGCAGAATTCTGTGACGCCTTTGAAGGCGCAAACCAGTTAAAAGAAGGACATGGGATAGAAATAGTAACCAAACTATTATCGTCAATAGGACAGACTGCCTGGTAATTACAGCATATCTCTGGCACCTTCTCAAGTTTCTGCATTTCCTAGGCTGAAGTATCCAGATGGATCCATTATTCTGAGGGCCTGTACTACTGCTCATGGGTACTGGAAACTCCCAACACTGATCAACCACAGTAGAAAAACTTCAGTAATCAAAGGTGGCACTCCTAACTACAGTGTAAACATGAAACTCTTTGTTCCAACTTTCAGATGTCCTGTATTTTTAAAGCACATTAAGATAGCGCTTTAAAAAAAAAAAGGGGGGGGTTCATTCACTTTTCTAAAGCCCTTTAAGCCCACAGGATGATGACAAATGCTATATTTACATAAAAAGTATTACTAGGGACATGACTAGATGTTATCATAAAAGCCATAGCACCGCATGAGCACATTAAAGCATTGTTAATATCTACGTTGCTAACTTAACATCTTATACTAGTAACAAGGATATTAAACAAGATATCAAGATACAATAGATTACTTCAGTTCGGGATGTCCCCAGCCACTACAGGTAGCTTGTCTCTTAGTAACCTCAGTTGTGACATCCTCAAGCAGCATATTATCAAGAATATATGACTTTAAGCTATTGAACTTGTCCTTCCTGGCAAAAGCTGACAGACATGAGAGGAAACTGCAAGTAAGCTTCAAAAGCCTGAACTTCAGCTCATCTCTGAACTGTAATTAAATTAACTCCTTATGACCTGCAGTGCTTAACCAGGCTTCCCCACACTGCCCAAGAAACACAATTAAAACAAACAAAATTTTATGGGCCCATACCCAAGCACAAATGGCAGCCTCCCTGTGAACGATTCATTTAAATTACCTAGAAATCACACAAAGAGTCTTACCTCATAGTTCAAGGAAGGATCAGGGGAATCATCAGTACAGTGAATAAATCTAGAAAAGCAAGGCACAGGCATCAAAATCTGCTTTTACATCTAAGATTTTAGCCATAGTGAGCAAAACAACCCTGAGCAGTGAATCACAAAAGCTACTGTTAAATTATCTCCGAGATGTATAAACCAAGTAAATTCAATACAACATTAACGAACCTCCTTTTGACAACTGAGGGGGGGATGATGGAAATTCTCCTCTTTTCATCTAGTGTAATTTGGAAGCACTTACATTTGGACAGGGTGGTGGCTAAAATGTGTTTATTCACCGAGGTTTTTTTTGTTTGATTCAACAGTGCTGTTTTCTTCTTTATTGTTGTGTTGGCATAACTGGATTCTCAAAAAGCCAGATAAACTTGAGCAATCTAATCTAGTTTCAGTGCAGCATGTTTTCTCTAGTACTTTTAATGTTTAACTTCCTAAACCACACAACAGAGACACATCATCATGCCTTACAGCAGTTCATTTCCATGAATAAGGGATGCAAAGCAGCACCACTCGGCACTTCTGATTCCACAGCATGGTATCTTTCTAAATTAAGAGCCTTAAGAAATACTCTTTCAAATCTCTTGAGAGTGGGAATAAACAAAACTATTTCCATAACTGCAAGCAGATGTCAAGGTTTTGTCCCTTGTGAGTAGCTGACTCTGCGTGCCACCCTTCAGGAACTATCAAGAAAGGCGGCAGTTATACCCACACCAACTTCTATGTACCTTTTTGCCGTTTTACAGCAAATCGTGCAGTAAATCCTGTAACTTTCGAAGGGAATTAGCAAAAGACCATGCATTTTCCTTCCAAGTGTGCTCCCTGACCTTACTGGCAACAAACTACTTGGAGGCACGGAAGAACTCTGTGAAGCGTCACTGCCGAGCAATAGTCTTAAATGGCAACATTTATACTATCTCCCTTTGACACTGAACTTAGTTAAGCAATCCAAAAGTCTAACATTCTAATATAAACACTGCATTTGTAAGACATGGCTGCCCAGCCTTCGGTTTGATATGAAGAGCTACTGCAAGAGTTCATTCAGCATGCAGCCAGCAGAAATAAATTTCACACATTTTAGACTTTAATATCCACTACACTCAGAAAAGAAGGGAGATAGCAGGCATGCTTTCCAGAAGTACTGTAATCAAACAGATCATATATATCTGTAAGCCTATGTAAACAGATAACATAAACTTAGCTGCAGGATATTCCCCACAATTTAAGATCTGTCAAGGCAACAGAAACAAACTCATGAGAGTTTGCAGTATTGCTAGGTTCAGAATTCCTCCCTTACTAGCACAGATGCCTATCATGCTCAAGAAAATATCCCCCGACACACAAACAATCATAAACTGTATATAAAAAGGCAGCTGAAGTCCAGCACATGGAATTTTACAGTCCCTGCACACCAGGGCCTGTATTACCTCTCACAGACTTCCATATCTGAGATAAGGGTACCTGCAATCTGCTTCATTCTAATAACATGCAGTCTTTTCCAGCAGTCAAAAAACAACCTTATGAACAATCAGAATTATCCCCTGCTCAATTCTCAAATATTTTTGGTGAGAGTTATGTGGGGAAGGATACTTCCTCCTTTCTTGTAAGTCAGAAAATGAAATCTGTGGGTGCCATCCCAAGCCACAGACTGCTCAGGTATTGCTGCCAAATCAAGCAAACAGGCAAAATTATGAATACAGACAAAAATCCTGCAAGATGCAGTAATGTTATTTTTTCTTGAGCCTTAATGGCACAGGACTGAGTACAAATGAGGAAAAAAAAATGGAGAACGCAGAGAAAGACAAAGCAAACTCAGGTTTTTGTAGTTGCGTTTTCCTTCTAAATAGTATCATGAGTTTTTGTCAACAGAACAACATTACTACCACCCCTTTTTGGGGAGTAAATTTTGGCAACTTGAGGTACTTGCAATTTTATATTTTTTACCAACTTATTGTAGCATGAGTTGTTCAGACCCAGCTGAATTCACCTATTACATACGGCCTTTTAATCGTAAGAGGCAGGAGGCTAAGGGGGGTTTCTTTAACCTGCACCTTATTCAGGTTTGGAGGTACTTGAAAGCACAATCAGAAAAACTTCAGGAACCCAAAACTGAGAGACACCTGGGCTCTATTCTCTGAAGCCTTTGAAAAATGTCATTTTGAACACTACTAAGAGTGAGGGAATTAAAATCTACTGCTTATAGGCCTCGTGCTGTGGTCAACAGCTTGTTTACAGATTAATACTTTGATGTCAAGAAGAGAAGGATCAAGGTCTCTTTATATGTAGCAGCTGTATGTTAATCTCCAAATGTATATACCTGACAACAGCACACACTACCTGAAGTCATTACGCAGTTCAGTTTTCAACACTAGGAAAAGCAATTTAAGAAGATTTGTAAGACCTCCAGTACCCATCCTGCTGAGAGAGCCATGAACTCATTTGCAAATTGCTGAGACTATTCTGGGGATAATAAACTACTATGAATATAATGAGAGTTGTAAAAGTTAATCTGTACCTGACAGTTCCCCTGCTATCGTCTCATTGTTTATTTTAAAACCTTAATAATAAAAAAATATCAAGGAGAAACTTCTTACAGCCTTTGAACTACATCTTTATTTCTTGGATATTGAACATTGCTGGAACTTTAAGGACTACAAGAAATAGGAAATTCATGCACCATTCAAAAGAGGTTCTTGCACTACATTGTAAATTGCCAGGAAAAACGGAATATGAGTAAAACCTCAAGAAGAAAAAAAAAAAAAATCAAAGGCCTCATTTTCCACATCCTCTCACGTGGAACTGTATACCTCAAATAGGTTATACTAAAGTCTAAACCAACAACTACTGTTCTTACAAAAAGGTATCCTGAGTGCCAAGTCACATCTTTATGAGCCAACACTGCCTCCTATGTTCTGTTAGGAAAACACACGCTGTTACTCCACATCTCAGAAAAACTTTATAACTTCTTTATAATTTGTCATTTAATATTTAGAAGCATTAAGTTTGGTATCAAAAATGCAGTCAGAATGCTAGCTTGAAAATAAAAAGGACTGAAACATCTGCTAGATTTTAAAGTTAAACAATGTGCTTAGGAGCCTGATGGGCTAAACCTCACTGAAGAGCATACTTTCACAACTGTTCTCAGAAACAGACACTTATATTTTAACCAAGCCCTCTTATAGACACATAAATAATTAAAAAATGCATTCCCCTCATGTTCTTTTGTATCTTGCACATCAATATATTTGGCAATTTTTCTTTGGCCCAGTGGGAGTTGTTTCACCTGCTCTGTTAATGTAGTAGAGATTTCTTACCTACTAAATGTGACATAGATTGTCCTTTCACTGTTTCTTGGGCTTAGGCAGGCTTGAGTGGCTACTTTTAGACTCTTTACTTCACCTGTCTAACAAGCTTCTCATAAAGTTTTCGGAAATTAGCTTCTCAAAGTAACAGGTCCATAGCACCAGCTGGTTCAATAAAATGCTGAGTCAATTTACAACACTTAAGTGCACATCAGAAAACAGCCATTCTTGCACGTGACTCATGCTGCCCCTCTATAAGAAGTCAAAGAGCAATCCCTGCAAATGATGTTCTCTGCATTAGGTTGCTTTCCAACAAGGCTGAACTTACAGGACTTCTTATTTTACCTTTATAGTTCCGATTATTAAACAACTGGAAAAATAAAAACACTTTAGTGATCAAAATCCCAACAGTAGCATCTGCAGATTTAAAGTGTCCAGTATTGCCCTGCAGAACAGGAACCATCTCCAAAGTTTGACAAAATTTCCAAGATTTATTAACAAGCATGATAAAACAAGCTTACCTTACAGTTGAAAGGGCATTAGCCTATCATTAGAATAATTTCTAGTACTTATACCAGTCTCAACATGGGCAATCACGTCTTAACAAGATGTAGTCCACACATTGTAACAATCAGGAAGAAAACTCTGTTCTAAAACAATATACTTAACAGGGCTTTAAAAGGATTTTTGTTCAAATGAGGAGTTTTAAGCACATAAAAATCCCAGTTAGAAAGGGATTTTTTTTAATCACATATCCACAACACTAAGTTTTTTGGAAGCCTGCATTAAAACCTGAAAAGTTAAGGATTACACCACTCAAGGTTTTTTGTGAACTCAGCTAAGTAAAAAGCAATGATTACTTTGAAGCAGAAACTTGACTACATTAATGAGTGCATTGCTCTGAAGTCTTTGTTAATTTATACAAAATTAATAAGGAGGAAAGTTAACTCATTATTCTGAACTTTTCAACCAAAGTGTCAATGTCGTGAGAGAATCCAAACATTCATAATAGTCAAAGCTTATTTAGTCATGATCAATATATTTGCATTAAGTCCACATTTAACGGTTTGTATTGAAGTGTTGCATAGCTGAAGTATTCTTGGAACTTGAGACAGCTGAGAATCACAGCAAGAGCTGTTCTCTGACCTAAACAATGTATAGGCTGATATCAGATAAGCAGAGGGGAAATGGGTGAGAAAGGAAGAGACAAAGAAAGTGGTTTGCCTTAAATTGTACATCACTGGCAAATCTAGATTAACAAACAGATCTTCAAATTGCCATTGCAAAATCTTTTCCATATTATGACCCACGAAGTGGATTTTTGAGTCAATACAATGGAACAGAAAACAAAACAAAAAGAAAGGGGGCATACAACATTTCAGCTGTTACTTATGCAGGGCAAGACACATTTAGACCATACTGAGTATTAATGAAAGAAGTAGAAACACAGTGCATTTATCCTCCCTCTGAGTAACCTTTCCAAGGGATTCGGATATATTACGTATCCAATTTTCATTTGTTCAGCACTTCAGATTCTTACACCAGCTACATTTTTAATTTCTGCTTGCTAAGGACTAGGGAACTGGCAGCTAATCAATAGTATAATTAAGGAGGACCACTGTTCTGATTCAGCAATAATCATTTCACTGTTTGGGTGGGGACATTTTGTACAAATGACTTCATAATTTAGAAATACCAGGCACAGACTGGACAACAATATGTGCTTTAATCTAGTACAACATGTTCATAAAACGTAAGATAGAGACCAAAGTGATTTTGCACATTACACACGTCCCCCTAGTCATAAGTACAACTTCCATTCAAATTCATGGAAACCACAAGGCTGCACAGCCCATATTGACTCTACCTTACCAAAACAACAAAGCCTGTTCTGACAAAAAAGTCCCTCATAACCCAAATTTATACCAACGTTAGATTAGACTCTATAGGAAGGGAAATAAATACAACACTTCTCAAATGAAACTTAACGTTTAGGTGATGATCCCACAATTGTGTCACTAGGTTTGCTTATTTACCACCCACTAGCTGAGCTGTGCGATCTGGCCATGCATGCGGTCTGATCACACTGGAAAAGGAGCCTAAATGGACTGGACTACTGCAATTTGAGGTGTTGTCTTTCTGCTGGAGGTGATTCTCCCACAGCAGGACCAGTAGAAGAGAGCGTGCCTGCTACAGGCCACTCAGCCACTACCGTTCTTAGTCTGGTGTGAACTTAAGGTGAAATGACTGATGGTTCAAGGTAACACCCACGCTGTGAAATCTCACAGCATGAGAGCTAGAATGCATTCATTGCCTCTACCACTAAGTCAGCGCTGTCTGCAGAGGGCAAGGTGAGCAGCTGAGGCACTAACTTTACCTAATACAAGATAAAACTTGACAGAAAATGCACTGATTTCAGTCTCAGCAAAGGCGGTCAAGCCAACTCATTCTACCATGCAAATGGCATAAACCAAGAGCACAAACACAAACACAGAGTTGCCACATCTTCTAAATCAAGTGGTGCTTGCCAGACACTTGATTGTGTCCCAAACTCATTAGAAAGTGGTTAATCAAACAGGAATTCTCCAAGGAGCTCAGTGTATTTTTTGCTGAGCCTCTTTATACATGAGCATAGTAGAATACAAAACCCATACTATTTAATATTCACAGAGGGATGATATGAAGTGTACAGTTCTTTTCAGACCCACAAGACTCAGTCCTGAAAACAGTTACAACAAAGAACACATTAAATTTTAGTGCTCAACCCTCTGAGCAAACTGTCCTCAGGACACCTGGCCAAGTTACCAAGCCTCCCATCAGGGGGAACCAGGAAAAAAGCTCCTTGGTAAGGCATCAAAGTCTTCTGAGAATCACTATTCACTCGCCTCTGAAATGTAAACTATAAGTTTCTCATCCCTACCAACCCTTTCATTCTCTATATCCCAGACTCATGAATTCTCAATGCTCACAGTTGTTTCCCTAGCCCAACATACTGTTCAAACCATCTTCTCCCCTCCTTCTCACTCTCTTCCCCTGCACCTCAATGTTGTAGGTTAGACATAATGTAAAACCTAGCATCAGAATGGGACCGACAGCATTGCTAGCACTCCATAAATGCAGAGATAAGGATGAGGATGTTGCTACCTATCACTTTTCTAATGTACCAACAAACTGGGAGAAGAGAGTGTTATTAGAGCTGCAAGAATAAAAAAGCGGCAGTTGCACAGCATTAATGCAACTGGTTCCACATTTTAGACTGCACAATTCTTATCGGTTCAGAAGGACTATTATGCATGGTAACCCTCTATAAAGCACCTAGAACAAGGGTCCTGCATTTGATTGCGTGTCCTAAATATTGCAGTAATGTAAATAATCATTGAATAATTACTCGAAGACAATCTCTCAGATACCAAGCCATGGACTGCCCTTTTTCTTTGAAATTCTGCTTTTATGAAAAAAAAATAATAGTAATAATAGTAACAACAACATTAGATACCAATAAATTTATTTTCTTTCAGAAAAAGGCTGTATTTTAGAAATGAATGACATGAATCAGATGCAGGTACTACAGAAGGAAACCATTCCTCTGTAATTACACACCCTCTTCATGTGAACAGCTAAAATAAACCCAAAACACATTGTATTTGTAATTTTGTCTGTAACTATTATCCCTAGTCACAGTTCCTGGAGTGCATTTGTTCAAGAGCTACAAGAACCTGAGTTTAGAAAAAGCTCTACGGATACATTAGCAGAAGTCTCGGGCATCTTCCAGGCCACCACACAAACTTCAACAGCTTTAAAATTTGGAAGGGACATGGTAAAGTCACCCATATTACCATGAGAAGTGACAACAATAAGGTAGGTAGCAACAAGTAAATGCCAACAGGGGTGGGAGGGCAAAAACCCCCCAATATTAAAACACCACTTGCTCTGGAAAGCAACTCAATAAAAATGGTCTTAGTCCATAGTGTCATTTTGTAGGTACTACTTTAATATAATGTCTTCCTGTTTTGCTTTTTATTTATTTGCATATTAAAATGAAGAGTAATGATATAAGAATAAAGTGGAGGCTGCTCCTCTCCTGTTGACTGAAACAATTCTGGTTTACTGGGAAAGACTCACTCATGGTAATTAACAAAGAAGATAAGTTGCCTCGCAATTCTCTGCACTAAGCTGGACCTCGCATTTACTTCTGCACAGTGGAGGGAGTCAAAGAAGGAAGAGGGAAGGGGTGGGGGGAACTTCAAATAACAACTAACTTATTACTGCACCTGAACAACTTTTAAACATGAATATATATTTTCATACCTAATATTTATCATTACTGTACAGTAAAAAGTAAGATCTTTCAAAAGAACTGAGAAGTTACCCTTGGAGGGCTGGGGGGTTTTTTGACTGGGTATAAATAAGATTGTCTGCTAGAAATCTACTTACGGCTGAGTGAGGTCACGGGTAATGAAGTCTGAACTCTTGAAGAGGAGGAAGATGTCACTGAGAGCTTTACATTTCAGAGAGCTGTTCATTGCTATCCAGTAGGCATCCTAAGCCGAAGAGGAGATTATCCAAAAACATGCCTTTATTAGCAGGAAGGAATTCAGGCTGCAGATCTATTAGCACTAAATATTATGCAACATTTGAAATACAGGCAGAAAATTGGTTTTTTATTTTGAGGAAAGCTCCATGAGCTGATACAAGACACACAATAGTTACTGCTTTTCTTATGACTGGTCTGCTGAAAACAGAGCAAATCTATTTTTAAAATCTCAGGTTTTGCCTTACTGCTTCCAAGCACTTTCTTGGAAGGTTTGACTGAACATGTTTCCCTTGAGAATACGATACAAGAACATTTGGGTGCACCTATCCTTATGGTATAGCTGCAGTACCTAAAAATAACTAGAGGGAAGTTTATTGGTTTTTTAAAATATGTGGGGTTTTTAATCTTTATCCCAGGCAAAATTTTCAATTAATATCCTAAATGAGAAGAGTCTGACCAGCATACTGTTATCTGTGACAAGGATACAGGGTTTTATGTAAGACAGTGCTGTCTTGCATCAGCCTCACCAAACTGCACCATCTAGCTCTAATCCACCAGAACAGTTTGTGGTATCATACTTCACTGATACATTGACTATCACTCCTTCCTTTTTCAGAACCACTAGTCTCTTCTAATTTCCAATGCATTAAGATAAAACAAACAAAAAAGTTCCTTATGATAACATCTGTTACAAGTTCTGGGAGTCAGCATTCTTACCCTTGGAGCACTCCAGTTAAGTTTAGGAAAAACACTACCACCCAAGGAACTTATTGCTTCTTGAACCTTAGCTGTGAACTCAGGAAATTCTGGTGCCTGAACAAAGAACAACAACAATAAAAATATCAATTTCAATACATTAATAGTGAAGTGTAGCCATCTTCTAAATATTATTACAAATACATATTGTAGAAGGAGTAAACATGTCCAAAATCAGGAACCAAGAACCCTACAAAAATAATGTATTTGTAGAATACATCATTTAAGAATCAACTCCAACATTCTTTCAGTCAGAGAACATTGAAAATACATTTCCAGTTCTCACTCTCAATACTAGCAAGATTCCATGAACTTCAGGGGAAAACCTGGAACTTCGTAATGTTCATCATGAACGTTGCAACAGCTGGCAAACATGCAAACCAAATAAACAGAGCTTAAATACATACCTGTTGTTTTATACCGGATGGTAGATTGTTGTATACAAATAAGATCCAAGAAGATTTAAAAACAAACTCTCAAAAATAATTTGTTTACAATTAAGCATCTCTTTAAAAAAATCTAGAATACAAATATTGTAGCATTCTGTCAAAGACTAAATGGTAGAAAGAGGTTGGTTCTGTTTTGTAATAGTTTTCTAGTTGCATTTAGGAGCACAGTAAGAGAGCAGAGTAAATCAATTCATAGGCAATTTGAGTGAGAGCTCCTCGTTTAAGCTTTAGTTTTAAAAAATGTTGGTAGCCATATTTTAAGTAATCAGCTCTTAAATTATGTCTTAAAGTAGCTCCTTAACAATATATTGATTCAAAATAGAGAACATACTGCAAAGGTATGGGTTGGACTAGAAAACCTTGCCTTGTAAATATTGTTGTCAATATTGTAAACATAAGGTAGCAGGAAAAAAACTCCTCAGGATGCTATAAACTCCACCCTGAATGTGGTGTAATAGAAAAAAGCAGATTGCTGACCTTCAAAATAATATGAAAGGATTTCAGGCATATGTCAAAGATTTTTCATGTAATAGGATTTATATCAAAAAGTATAAGAACATTGTTTCTGCCTGAGTATTTTTAAACTCAAATCAAAGATAATTTCTAGGCTAAAGCTAACTGATGTCTCTAAAACAACAAAGCCCTCACAGCCACACAAGTGATCACAAAAAGTTCATACATTTTGGCATCTCCTTTCTGCAGCCCCCACAAATGCCAACACTTAAGAAAACCCTCTCACATTTTAGCACAGTGACCTAGACCCAACTTCAAACATTCTGAATCTTTCCTTAGTACTTTACCTAGTCTCCCCATGTGAAACCACACTTGAAACACTGAAAAAGCAATTCTTTTATTTTACTTTGTTTTTAGACCTTCAGTCAAATCTAGAAATTGTTCCTGCAAGAAGTAAAACTCTTCATCCACTGTATTTTGTTCCAATCTCCTCTTCTTTTGACAGAAGTCAGGAGTCTTGCTATATACGTAACACCAGCACATACTAAGCTTCCCTGGAAAAGTGTTACCATCACGTCATTTGATTAAAACAAGTGAAGAAATACACACAAGAGGATACCTCTAAGGCTGTGTAAATACGCTAGATTCTAACATTTCCTAAATTCTGAATGCCTGACTTTGAAGCCATCTATATTAATGCATGTTTTTTTAAACACAGAATTTTCTATAAACCTATATTCTAATTTTTCTTCAGAATACAGAAGGGGCAAAGGAAACAAGTTCTACCTGATGACTCAGGCGAGTCATCAAATCAGAATAATCACAACCACAACCCACCGTACTGCTCCCTGAGCCAAGAAACCAACAGAGAATTATAACCTGGGATTTATCGTCAGTAAGATACAAAAGCCCTAGGCTAACAGTGAATGCAGAACAGCAGTCCCAGTTTTAAAATCTAGGCTATAAATTCTGTGCTAGTATACGTACAACTCAAAGCAGGGCTGTTTATATTGCACCAAATCCAATGTGAGCAATGCAAGACTATGTTGAACATTAGGGAGCTAACAGGCCTGAAGTAATAGTATCAATGGCAGACAAATGACACAAGTATATTAACTCTGGCAATGATAGGGCACCAGCAAGTTTCAAAAAAGATGTTAAATAAGATCAGGGAAGCCTCGTTTGTACCCATCCTGGTCCTGATTCTAAGCCAGGCACAGTGCAAGCAGGGCATAAAGACAGGAAAAGGAAAAAAAAAAAAAACGACAGAAAGAAATGCACTTAGGAGGAAATAATGGCGCAGGTGTAAGAGAAGAGCTGTGAAAATTGAGCTGCAGGGGCTTCGTTTCTTCTGCATCCAGTCTGATTAAGTAATTGGGAGATACTCAAAGTAGTGAAAATGAAAGACAGCTATATTTAGAGCCATACTTCAGTTCATTTCCTATAGTCTAACAAGTGTGTGATTGTTGGGGATGAATAAAAGCATTTTATTTTTAGTTAAATAAAATTAAGCCAGCAAAACTTTTTTAAAGATACAGACATCTACACTGCCAACCATCTAGAATGGCCTGAAAAATGTTAAATACAGCAACAGGTATCTCTAACTGGCAACAAGTTTATATCACAAGGTTGCAGAAAGGATGCTGCCGACAAACCCACACGTTAGGCTTATACAGGACCTTACCTTAAGTGTTGTAGTATTTTCATCATCCGACCACTGTTAAAAATAAGAACAAATCAAAGGTTACTGGTTTCCTGAGACATCCTTTATCATTTATGAGAACACCAGAATTCAAATGGCTTCCTACAACATGTAGATCAAATCATTACCCTGGAGCTCCTGTAGCATAACATCACCATCCTCCAATTATTATGGCTTTATGGCTGTGAATTAAAACAGGAAAAATATTGTACATTCAGCAGAAGTGCTGAAGTACAGAAAAAAGAAGACACCTATATATTTTAATTGTGGATTTTAACATAAACTTGGAGATTTCAGAAATCAGCAGTCTTCCCTGTCTAAAGCTTGTCTCCAGCTCCAGCACTTCTATCCTTAGACCCAGGATCCATCAGTTTCACCTACGTTTCTTTTCATCTCCTTTTCGTACCTTCTGCCACTTTGTGCTTACAACATTTTTCAGCATTTTTCTTCTAGAATACTCTTCTGAGCTATTACGGCCTCAGAAACTTTCATTGTTTGTTGAAATAACTCCTGCAAATGTATGCCTCCTCCTAATTTTTCAGGGCATGAAACAGCATTAAGTTCAATTCCAACATCCTTCAACGTTCCCTCCTCATTACTACAAATGCAATTATCAAACAATAACAAAAATAAAAAAGTCTTCTGTGAAAGTGCATAGAAACGTTTTAAACCTCCTCTGGCATCACAGTATAAATAATGACAGCTTTAAGTTTTTGAAGGCAACTACCACATGATTATTGTTTTGTGAAGTACTCTCCTCACCTGTAAATTATGCAGAAAAGGTTACACATTCATATTTTTCTCAAGAGACTTGACATGAAGTTGCATTTTATACTGACCTGTATTTCCTCTGCATCATCACTCCCCTCCTGAGCATGGCTTGGCGGATCTTCTCTAAAACAAAAAAATAGCAGGAAAAATTTAAGCACTGGAGTTTGACTTGACCATACACATTGCATTGCCACAGCATCTACCAGCTGTTGGTCTCAAAATGTTTTGTGAGAAGATTAAGCCTCAAAACCCCTGACAGAAAAAAATCAGAGCAAGTCACTAGAGAAAAGTGAAGACCAAACACCCTGGCATTAGACTTGGGCCCTCACCAAAACAACTTCACTTCTTTCAAATTACCAGATCACTTTCTGCTCTGAAAATGCTATAACTGAAGCTTTTCAACACCCCGTTAATCATTCTTTACTGTACTGTCATAGAAGCACAAATTAAATAAACATTTTTTAATTTAAAAAAAGTTCAGTCTAAATTATGCTTTGCCTCCACACTCCTTTTCAAAGGAAAAATTTAGAAAAACTTAAGTTTCAGATGTTGACCTCTGAACTTCTGGTTCTGAAAAGAAAATGCCCTCACACTCCACGCACAGAAAAGAAGATCCTATGGCAAGTGGATACGCAGTCGTTAGCTTCCTCCTGAAAAGCCCCTTTTTCTACACAGGCGAGATCTGCTGTTCTCCAGCGTAGCTGGGAGAAAGCACTTGATTGCAAATATTCATTTGAAGTTTTAAGTGACTTTTGAAGTTCTTTAGCCAATATAGCTGAATGTGAAGATCTTAAAGGAGAAGAACAAGCTTTTGAAGACAACTCATTCACAGCAAGTCAGCGTAGCAAACCAGGCACGTTTAAATGTACATCCCTGCCTGAAGTCAACTCCTCAACAAGCTACATCTGTGCAGTCCCTTAATGCACTTCCACAGGGATTAAACTATCGATTCAGGTTTTGAGATCTAGAGGTCAGATACCGGTTCACTGAAGATTAAAAGCAGTCTTAGCCTTGACTACAAGATTATATTCACCTCTAGCTTAGTTCAACTCAGAGGAAAAGTGGTTTCTAAAAGGGATTTTAAATTGGAAATATCTTTAAAAAAATGTAATTTAAGTCAACCATGCAGCTGTCCATTATTCCTTTGAAAGCACAGCTATAAAGTCACACACTCAGTTTCAGCTTTTCCAAAGGCTTATTAAAAAATAAATGGCTGCTGCTAAATAAGTCACACAATTCTGTAGCAACAGGTAACAATATAACTTCTTGTCCAAAATGGTTTAAAAGACAACTGGATGCCGTTTATAAAAAAAAAAAAAATTAAAATAAAAAAGACTTTTCATCTTTACAAGATGTTTAAGCAGCTTCAATTTTATATAAATTGATTCCTGAGAAATTAGACACCGCTCCCTTACACTCACAGCCTAATGGGTTGCTCTGTGAGAGGCAAACTACCAGTTAGGAAATGATGGAGTGTGGACTGATTTCTGAGTCTAATCATTAACAAGATGTATGCATGCAATAATCACTTTACAAGGAAGCCATACAGTAAGAGTCTAAGCAGAAAACAAGGAACAAGGCCTGAGTTCTTACCAACTGTTTTTCATATCTATCCACCTCATTCTTCTCCATCCAAAATCTTGGCATAGGTATACATACTGGATATTCAGCCTTGTCATATGCATGGATTATAGGTAGGCTAATGGTTATACAAACTGAATAATTACTAAGATTTATATTTGGCTTATCTTACTGAGAATTAAACTCGGGTAATGTCACTTCACCCCTGGATAAGGCAGCAGGCATGTGAATGGTGTGGGACAGGTCAAGCATCTGAACTGGAGCCAACCTTATCAAAGCGACCAAATGCAAACCAGCGGGCCAGGCACCCGAGAGACTGGTAGACTCCACAAGGAAAGGTGAAGAAATAAAACAAAAGAACTGTCTCCACTTGGTCTAGAATGAAATGTATTACAGGGATTTGGTGGTGAGACACTGGCACAGGTTGCCCAGAGAAGCTGTGGATGCCCCATCCCTGGAAGTGTTCAAGGTCAGGTTGGATGGTGCTTTGAGCAACCTGGTCTAGTGGAAGGTGTCCCTGCCCATGGCAGGGGGGGTTGGACGAGATGAGCTTTAAGATCCCTTCCAACCCAAACATTCAATGATTCTATGATTTTAGTATCTACATCAGGCACCAGCAAGTCAGGTTTTACTAACAGCAACAGTCAGCCCACTCACATGGTCAGACAGTATGAGGTTTACTGCAGCCAGACTGGTCAAATTTTAAAAACTCATTATGCAAAATATAATATGTGTATACAAAATAGCACTGTGAATATAAAATAGTATTAATACTTGGAGGGTGGGGGGACAATGCTCTTTACCTTCCAGAAACCACAAGTGTTCCATCATCCAGCAAATATTCTTTCACATTCTCTGGTAGGGGAAGTATAACACTGGAAGAAACAGAAGCATTTCTTTAATAATTTATTATTAATATTACTTGTTAAAATTATAACAAGAGTTGACTAAAAATAACTTGTTTTTTAATAGAACATACCTCAATAACAGTACGTTTCATTCTCTAACACTATGAAAAAAAACATTTCTCTTTCTCCCATCTCATCCCTTCCCAAAAAGCAATGCCCATTTTTCCTCCAGGGAAGTAGAGGAGAAAGAGGCAAAAATTTTAGATGAAATGCACAATGCCCCACTCCTTCAAAGCTCCAGGAAATTCTAAGAAAGAGCATGTGTGGCGGTGAGAAGGAAACAACACATTGCTCAAACCCTTCTGAGATCCAAACCAAGACTTGCCTATTCCACACAAATGTTCCAAAAATACAGGACTATCACTAAACTTACCAAAAATATGCACATGCTAAACACCCAAAACCATATAAGATTAAATGCTTTGATTACTAAGAGCCTGATGTCAGCACTTTTTGATCCAACAGGGCAACTACCTTGAGTTTGACTTTCCTAAGTAGTTCTCGTATACACATTGTGACCTACAGCAGCACCTCAGAAACTGCAGAATTTGCTATAGCTTCCAGAAACACACAGAAACACGAAGGCAGCCACTTGGTTTGGGTGCTCTCTGCCTCAGTTTCTCTGAGCACCCGAGTGGGAGCAGCAGCAGTGTGGTTATCAGCTGGTGCCCAGTGTGGAACCCCAGCAGTGAGGAGAGAGCACAGGAGTGTTGGCCTGCCCCGGGGCTACCCAAACTCCCCCTCAGAGTGTGGGTCTGAGACCCCCGCTCCGGGGACTCCAGATCAAGCCTTCCTCACCTCATCCCAGCACTGCACCCCACATCCCACTCGACCCTGCCCCGACACGAGCCCATTCCCAGCCCCACACAGCCCCCAGACCCGCCCCGCACGGCCTAGGCCTGCCCCCAGCCCCGCACCGCGCCCCTCACCTGCGAATGGTGACGGCCCGGAAGAGCGGGTACCAAAGGGAGAACTGACAGTGCACTACCTGCTCCTTCTTCATCCTCCTCCTCCTCCCCCTCGGCCCGGCTCGGCCCACTTCGCCCCGCTGCTCCCGGAAGCTCCCCCTCCGCCCGGAACCTTCCCCCTGCAGCTCTCGGCGCCACCCGGCCCGCCATCGGCGGCGCACGCGGCGCGACGCCACCCGGACCCGCTTCAGCGGCGCACGCGGGAGTGGCCTCGCCTCGCCTCGCCTCAGCCGCCGCCCGGCCCTGGTGCTGACCGCGGCCCTGGTCCGTCCCGCCCGCGGTGGCGGCTCCCCGCAGCTGCCGGCCCGCTCTCCCGGCCTCGTACGTGTGCGTGGCCCGAGCGGGGGTTTGCGGGCGGTTACGTTGGAAACACGGGTGGCCTGAGGGAAGCCGCGGGTGGTTTTCCTGCCTAGCAGGCTTTGCTGGCTCGCTTTGCATGTGCTTGTGGAAGATCTCATTTCTGCAACGCTGTAACGGAGCTCTACAGCCACAGAGCTTCCTCCCTACCCTCAAGCAGGGCTGCGTTTCGTTTTATTTCGGGGCGAATCGAGTAATAACGGAATAATACGTTCTTTTTTAAGCCCCATGGTTCTGCCGTCGTGTCTGTGCCTGTGTGTTTCCTATATGGAGGGTCGAGTCGTTTCCATCCCATGCTTTCCTCAAATGCTCTCGAATCTGCAGTCCGAGGCCATCTCCCAAAGGCCTCACATGTCAGTTGTCCGCAAGGTCAATAACCGTGTGGGATGCTGCTAACCCTCTTCTGCTTATGCAAGATAGTCTTTGTCGTCGTTGTCTGTCCTGTTATTTTTCCATATTTTATTTGGTGCTGAGCGAGTCATCCACGCTCTCAATGCCATGACAAAAATGAAACATTACCGGTTTTTTCCTTCTTCCTCTCTCCCATCAACTTCTGCGAACTACTTGGTTTTGTTACTAGAATTATAGTGCTGAAGTGCAAGTGCACTGACTGATCGTAACAAGTTTAAAGTGAGTTAGGAGCTTTTAGTGATGTTTCTCTTCAGCGCACCTATCTCAGTGTGCTGTTGGTTAAATCGTGTATAAAACGCTGCCAGTGTCCCTTTGGCACATCCTGTGTAAGAAACCCTGTATTTTGTTTTATCTTGAGCTTGCCTTAGGACACCATTGCTGGGCTTCCATTAAATCTGGTTGCTGTCAGCTGGGATGTGCAGTTTGGATCAGAGAATATCTTTTCAGAATTGTTTTAGAAAAGCTAATCCATCTCTCGTGGCTTGGACCAGTTAATGTAAAGTCCCGATAGCTTGGCTGCTCTCCAAGCTGATTGACAGGGCTCAGTTGGCTTAAGATTTTAACTCCTGGGAAGGATAACTTGGAAACTGTAGCATGGTTGGACGTTGCCTTGAAAGGAAGCCACTTAATAAGAGAACAAGAATAAAGTTAAACCTTTTATAAATGGGATGCCTTTTTCAGGTCTGAGTGTGACTCCCAAATGAAATAAATGGAACAAGTAGCATGATTTTCCAGCAGTAGCCTGTAATGCTAGCCACAAAAATCATCAGAGAAGGCAGAAGCAGGCCAAACATTATTTTTTTCCATAATTTATAGTTCAAGTGCTGTTGGTTTGTGCTAAGAAGGCTGATAAATGTGGACACTGACATATTCTTAAAATTGTGCTGGTAACTATTAAAAATTTATAGTCATAGAGTTGATGTAACCATAAGTCATGTTCCCAGACTGCTGTGCGAGCTGCGTTGCATTTGTAACTCAAATGGTGCAGTGGTAATTTTATGAGATGGTAATTTTGAGACCTTCCTGTCTGAGGGCTGTAAGACAAGGTCTATTCTGAAACCTGACACAGGGCTTTAGAAACATAACATTGTAGTGTTAAGTTTAATTTTCCATTGCAGCTAATTTTATGAACAAAAGGTGTGGCCATCCGTAACAGAGTGACTAATGTGAAGTACAAGAACTGCAGTCTTCACTTAAACAAACAGTATTTCAGCTTTCTAACAGGAGAATTCTCCCTTCTATACAGTCAGCTGAATTGGGAAAAAATTACTTTGGTGGAACTTTTTAAAATGGCACTCATATGTAGAGTTCTTGCACCCACTTGTGGAGGAGATCAAAACTACAGAAGCTGAGATGAGTCTTCCTCTCGTTTTCACCTATTGTAGATTTGAGTGATAATTCAAACCACTGAAGCTGTATAATTTTTGTTATTTTAAGTTGCAAGCCACCCTGGAATCTCTCCACTGCAGAAGAGAGCAAGCTGTGTTGGAAAGAGCTGCTGCCATGAGGTGAGGTTCTAGTATGTGTTTGTAACTGCTATAGGTAAGTACTAATACTGTTGTGCCAACCATTACTGTACCTGCTTGTGGCATTTAGGTACGATTGTGGTAATCTGTGTTTGAGAAGGATACGCTGATACTTGCAGGCTTATGTAGAAGGGTTAGTGTGATCAATGGAACAGGATTTCCTGTGAGGGGAGACTAAAAGGAAGATTTATTCAGCCTCATCAAAAACAGTTTGATAAGGATATGGTTCACTATCTACTCTCTTGATATGTTTATATTGTCAATCAGAAGGGTTATAATTCTTTCCAAACATAGAAGGTGGATTTGTTGTAGCTACATATGTGAGGTTTTTATATTTTTAATGCTGTATACTTCCAGCATCACACAGAGCCTCCTTCAACTGTTTCCTCTGGATGACCAGGAACCTCTTGGAACTGCTTTGCTGGGCTGTGCTTCTTTTGCATAAGTTTGGTGGAAAACTTGATCTTGTATTTTAGAGTCACAGCAGACGACCGAGGCCATTGTCCAGCTACAGCTCTTAAATCCTAAGTGAAGGGAGCTTGAGATGTTACTGGCTCAATAACAAATGGGGAATAGCTAACTGAACTAACACAGGATAGAAATTGCAGGGTAAGCAAGTGAGGTTCTAGAACAGTTTTTCATACAAACAGTAGTAAGGTAGATAGTAAATCTACATAGTTTAAAGACGGAGCTTTATTGCTTTAAGAAAGGATTATAGCACATATTTTTGAAAAAAACGAATTGTGTTTAATAGGTCAGGGTTCCTTTTCAGGACTTTTGTTACCTGAAAACAAATTGAACGTTTGACCACTATGACCTCCTTCATCCAACGCAACTGCCTTAAGGCTTAAGAAAGAGCCTGCCCTGTGTATGTGCTGAGGAAATAGATTCATGTACGTTAGTTTTAATCCTGCTGATAACTAGAAATATTTTGCACTACCTGTTCTTTTTAACTACTTTGTGGAGTTAACACAAATCCAATATGTAAGAAAGCTGATTGTTGCTGCATGCTTTTAAATGTTTTACAAGTATGCAGTGGATGTTATCATGAAAGGATAAAGATGAAGTAAATATTGGAAGTGCTCGGTCAGATGAAATGACCAAGGTGATCACTCACTTGTGGCACTGTTCATTGCTAGAGACCCCACAGAGCCTTATTAAACCCTAGTTGAAGTCAACAGAAAGGTTGCTGTTGACTTTCTGGAAAGTTTACAACCATCAGTATTAAGAATGATAGAGATCTTTAAGATTATCTCATCTCTCCTGGTGTTTAAACTGGTTTGCTTCTTCGCACTGTCTTTTTGCTTATGATTCATGCTGATTTTCAGGACTTCAGTATTACAACTTAATATCAGAGATGAGCTTCCTTGGAGTAAGAGTTTCTATGCTGAAAGCGCCCTGTAGCTCCACAGTGAGATGGGACATTAATGGTAAATCTCTAACGCACTGCATTTTTCTGCTGCCTGGTGTGCCTTTCAGCTAGAACTGGATCAAGAGAGTGAGTGGACAATCTTATCTTCCTCAGGAGCATTGGGATGCAGCTGAGGCATTGAGCTGCAGGTGCAGAGCCTTGCTGGGGCCTGTGTTCGATTGCCTTTTGCACGGTGTTAGCCACATCATTCCCAGTAAGAGAGACTGACGTGCTTTGGTCACAGTAACTCCACGTGCCACCTAGACTTGCAACACAAGGTGACTTTTTGACCTTGTTTTTGGGGGGAATGATTGACTCATTTACATGCTTATTTGTGGTGTGTGTAAGGCAGGTTCTAGTTCTGAGTCTTTCTCAATAGCAAACAGTTTTTACCACTGAAATCCTCTTGGTATAAGGGTTTCTTCCACTTTCACAGTGGAGTGCATAGTCCTGTCGTGGTAGTGCTGTGTTGACAGAGCACATCACCCAGATCAGGATGAAACAATTTGACGTAGCTCAGTTATGTCTCTGCATGTGTCTGGCCTTTGAATAGTTAAGGAGGGTGTCTTCAGCCAGCATAGTTACTCCACAACTGATAGGACTATTACAGCTATGCAAATCAGGGATTTGACCCAAACTTCCGCTTCGCTGAATTATTTGATTCTGAAACCGTCAGGTGGAGCTGAATTGCACTTGCCATGACATGTCCCTAACTTTCTCCAGCAAGTTTTATTTGTTAACATAGAATGCAGAAATGAACCTTTTAACTTTACTCTGAAAGCAAATATTGACTTTGTTTCATAGTAAGCTGGACTTTGCACAGGAGGGAAAAAGCCTGACATTCCTGAAAATGGCAGCAGAGACATCCACAGAAGTTCCAAAACCTACTAGACAGTTCGTCCTTAAAGAACAGGTATAACGTGCTTGGGTTTGACACGTGTTTGTTGTTAAATAATAGTTTTTTGAGACTGATCAGATTGTTTGTGAGTGCAGAGTAAGAAATGCTATAGATGCTGTATGTTTGTAAAATCTATTCAATGGACAAAACACTTCCTCCTGATGGTCAGAGAGTTTAAAAAAGGTGGCGTTTCTCTTTGTTGAAATAATCTTACAAATTATCAGTGGGGAGAGAGAAATCTACAGTGTTGCATTATTTTAAGCTTCTGTTTTTATGATTTTGCAGCTGTTTCTGTATTGTCTGTTGAGGCTGTTTTCAACATTCAGAAATAATGCTGATACTTCTGAGAGACTAAACAAATCGGTCACGAAACCCAGCCTTGTTGTCTGTTCCTTTAAGATGATGAACCGCTAAGAGTTGCCTTAACATTTAGGATTGTGCCTTCTTTGATGCTTTCCAAAAGGGTTTGAATTTAGATAATTACTGTTTTAGACATTAGTAAGGAGGCAGTAAGATTTTTTTCAAAAAAACTGTTCTCGCCTCTTCACGGAATCAGAAGATATCAGGTCCTGAGGAAGGAATTTGGAGATACTTCTGAGGGCTTATTAGGAGCACTTTCACCCTAATTTAAACTGCCTATACTGGTTTCTGTTCTCTTTTAAGTAAATTCTTAAAAGTTAATCTTTGGTGTTAAAGGCAGGTTTGGCAACAGTGTCACACTGTCATTATAATACAAATGTAGTTCCTTTTATCCACTGTTCCTTCCTTGGAATGAACACGGTCTGGTAATTTCTTTAGGTTTCAAGGTACAAAACTTTTCCAGTTAAGAAGAGACTCACATTGTGGAGGTATATTTATGGTTTTTCCCTTTGGGTGGTTTTTTTAATATGAATATTTCTCAAGCAAAAAGGGTTTTGTTTTGGTAAGCTTTTTGGGTTTTCTGTTAAGACCCTTGTTTTTGCAGGTAACGTTTTCATCTAATCCTTTTTTTTTTTTCTTCCATAATGCCTCTTAGTTCTTCTCCTTTGGAATATTGTACTCTTTGGTGTCATTGGAAGTTTGTAATTAGAACTTACATATCTTAAGCTATTTAGTTTTTTCAGTCATTTTGTGGGATTAATACAGGAGAGTATTTACCGTGCCTCTGCCAGTGGCCCTTATATTAAAAGTGGTTCTGTAACTCTTCAGTAACTATGTGGTCTGATGTTGGAATATCTCCTTCCGCAAAAGCAGCAGCTGATCTTATTTCCTTCTTCCTGTTTCTGGGAACCCACAGTCAGGCTGTTGTAAGCAAAAGCAGATGTTATTTGCCCATCAAAGTACTAGATAAAACAATAAAAATAACTCATTCTAAAACTGAGTATGGTAAGTGCAACACATCTTGCAAAGTGTCCTTAGGCCCTGAGTGGGGGATTTAGCAGAGCAGAAGTTACGCTTCTGGGCCAGCTTCCGCAGGTGTTACTGGTGCACCCGATGAGGCGGGTGACAAAATTCTCTTTTTCTTCTAGGGAAACCCGTCAACTTTCACTTTTCTCACCCTGTAGGCTGTTTGCGTCAGGAGTTTCACCAAACTTTAGAGGACTGTGGAACATTTCCATTGTAAATATTTATGGTACATGCCCTACAGTAGTTTTTAATTATTGCTCCATGACAGTAGAGGCCAAAAGCTGTACTTACTTAAGAATATCTGATTAAAACCAAGACACTAAGACACTTTGTTTGAATTTGTTCGGTTTGACAGGTAAAACTTTTTTTTTTAGCTTGGAAAGGTCTAATTTCTTACAGATGAGGGATTTATTTTTATCTCTGAGATTCCTGGGGACAGTGATGTGGTTCTGATTTCAGCCACTTTCTTCTTTCTGCTTAGCAAGCAATAACTTGGTGAGAGGGGCAATGGTCTGCCAGTTCTGTTGAGTGCTGCAGCAATATGGGACTGTAATCAGTAATCCAGTCCGTTGTGTTCTCTGCAAGGTTTAAAAAAATTCATTAGCAGAAAACATTTGGCTGTGTTTACTTAACTGAAGTATTTATATTCCACGCCTTGGCCAACCAATAGAACTTGATTTTCCTCTATTTCTCTTTTGGATCTTCCTGTACTCTAGTTCTGCAGTGATTTAGGAGTGAATGCAAAGCTATTTAAAATATTCCTGAATGCTTCCAAAGGGAATTGCTTCTTCTACCTATAATGAGCATAATATACTTCATCTTCCCCTCACCTGCTGTTTTTGTGACCATGAAGCCATTAAAAAGCCCTTTTGCAAGCACACAGCTCTCCTTTTCCAATTCCTGTTACGTGGAAATATGCTTCCAAAAGAAATGCCAAAACTCCTATGTGTAAAATACGTGCAGCCATGTTCACAACCATAGGAGTGGTGGTGTTCTTTCAATTGCCTATCAAAATAATTGTTCGGAAGGACCATTGTAAGAATGACATGAGTTGATCCAGCTCAGTTATAATTTACTGGATGCCTGAATCACTTCTGATTTGCCTTCTGCCTCCAGCTGATACTATACTGAGGCTCTGCTCCCTAGTTACAGCTGCATCATGTACTACATTGCATTTCACTATATTCCTGTTTTAGCTGGCGAATCTCTCATTTTTAAGCTCAAGATCCGCACAGCCACACAGGCCCTATTTGCTCCTTGTCCGGCACTAGAGGACTGTAGCGTGCCAACCGCGTGACTGGCCTCTCGGACTTCATCCTTTGCTACAGTTTAATGTTGTGGGGTTTTTCCCAGATCCTCTTGCTTAGGCTTGCTCTGTTGCTGTCAGCAGTGTGTCTCATTAGGCAATAGCAAGTGATTTGTTCACCTTACTGGTTACTTCTGATTTCTGTGGTCAGACCTGTGGCCAACTTGATACAGACTTCTGGAGACAAGCTTCTTGTCTGCCTATACCTTTAGCAAAGCTTAAAATAAAATACTTATTTTAATAAGTAAATTGCTGGGCTAGTACCTAGGGATTTTCCCCTTTTAAAGGAATTACATAGAAGATGAGGAAACATCACAGGGCAAATAACTCATTTAGCTCAGAAAGGATGTTTTGTAACAACGTTAATGCCAAGCATTCAGTCAGCAGCTCTCAGAAACCCTAAAAGGGCAGGTGTGTATCACAGCTCGCAGGTGCAGAAACAGCAGTTACACAAAGCTGCCTTCTGAGATCATGGCAAGAAGAGTTTCAAAATAGTTTGGGTTTCAGTCTTGCATGCTTAGCCATTATGCCATTCTCTCTGATAACTGGGCACTCGTAATCACCAGCGTCACTAAAGCCTCTGCTGACCAGCGACTCTTTTTCAGCTGAAATGTGACCTTTGCAAAATCCTTCTAAAAAGTTGAAGACTTTCCAGTACATAAAAACCCACTGAATTAATTGAAACATGGTTATAAAAGTCATATTAGGAAAAGTTACTGAGCCTATTTTCTATTCCTATTCAAGAACTCAGAGTAAATATTTTTTTTCCGTAATAGCTACAGGAATGTTGTTGCGTGTTCCTGCATGTGTTCTGATGCTGAGATTTTGTCTTCAAAAGAATCCAAAAATAGTTGTGTTGTTTCTTCCCTTCGCCCCCAAATATCTTTGGGATTAATCTTATAATGTATTTAACAAAGAATTCTTTATTTTAGGTAATTGCAGAAAGAAAATGGTTGAAGCTTGAAGAAACAACTTATACTGATGCCTTTGGTAAAACCAGGTAATTGCCTTTCTGGTGTTTCAGATTCCTGTAATGTTCCCAGTCGGACAGACTAGCCCCAGGCTAGAGAATATGAGCATTACAGAGCGATTACTCAGCGCAAGATGAGATCTATTGTTGCGCAATTCCTTTATAGTTTGTGCTGTTCAGAGAAAAAATAACCTTGCTCTTGCAGATGTGTGAGCATGTGGGATCACATTTGGCTCCCAAATTCTTTCAGGCCCATTGGACCCTGGTTTGCCGTGCATTTTCTGTTCCTTGTAAAGGCGCTGTGCAGAAGCGAGTTCTCGCCGTGCAACTAGGCTGTGATGGTCAGAGGGTCCATCCCTTGGCTTTTCTGGTTCTTCATTAAGGGCTGCTTTTTCCCTGCCGCCAGTGCTGGGACTTGCATATACTATTCATACGTTACTGTCCTCTTGTGTATTACCACACCTGTCCAATTCTTTTCTATGCTTTAGTTTTGCTGTATTTATCTAGACGTGACCACACAACTTTATTTCCTTCCTCTTGATGTATTAGATTCTGTCTGGATTGCTTTCTCTAGTGCCTCCAGTTCATCAGCAAGGTATCCTTTTAAAAAATAGCAAAGATTAGAGCTTTTGTGAAAGAATTTTTATTGCTGGTGCATTTTTGGTTTTTACTCATCTCATTGCTTATTTGAGAGAGAAACTTCGGTCTTCCTTGCCTGCGTGCTCCTCGTGTGCTCAGGTACCCAAGCTGAGAGTTCACAATAACTTACACCATAAACCTTATGCAAAAGCAAGATAAAAGATAGGACACAGGTGGTCTTGATACAAAACTGTCTTTCAAAATCTGATATGTTTAATATAGAAATTGCTTTATTTTGCATTTTTCCAGGATCACTTTTATAAGACTTGCCTGTTCTGTGACAACCATTTATGTCTTTCTCTCTCCCTTCTTTAAGCAGGCAAACCAAAATGATACCTGACATTTTTTAGTGCCAGCGCATGATGGGGCTTGCCTAAGGGCAGCTGTTTTCTTATGGGGGCTCACTGTGTGATGGTGTATTTTGCTTTTAAATGACAACAGCAAGGGTAGAAGAATACTTAACAAATAAAAAGGATGCTGTTGCTTTTAATGTATTAATCTGTTCTATTCTCTGTGTTAAACAGAACTTGGGAAACAGTAAAGCGTACTGGCAACAAAAAGGGCATTTCAGCTGATGGTAAGACATTGGTGACTTTTTTGTTTGCAATTTTTCCTCTGAAAGTTCTTCTGATAAACTCAGAGTGCAGAGTTAGAGCTGATCTCTTTCTGAATTAATGAGGTTGTGGAACAAATAGCTCTGCAGAGCTCTACCCCTGAGCTAATGAAACACTAACTTCAGTGCTGAAGAGTCAGAACCTTACTGGGAGTGTTTTCCCAAGACTGTTGTATTCACTTCAGAACAATGGAGCAATTTCAAAGACACAATGGATGCCCTGATACGGAGACCCTCATAGACTGATGAACTGGGTGTGCTGTTAGGGGCTGGGATCCAGTTCTCTTTGGGCAAAAGAGGGACATGGTTTAGTCATGAAAGGCATAGGAGGGGGTTCTGTTAAATGGCTTCCACAGTCTCTGCAGGCAAGAGAGTCCTTCCCTAGGTATTGGTGGGCTCCGGCTTGGTCTTGCTGGTATGTGTGCCTCCTGTTTGCTGGGGTACTTTGAAGGTCCCGTTTTGAGCTTTTATCTCTCATCACGTTTATAAAAGATGCTTAAATTCTTAGTTCAGGATTCTGGAGCAGGCACCTACGTGTTTAATGCTCAGAGTAACAGTACTTGTGTCCCCTTCCAGATCTAGCACTAAATCCTCGCTTTCTGCTATGCTCATACTTGTGTCTTCTGTCACTGTTGCAGGTGTAGCAGTGATAGCTGTGCTACAGAGGACTCTCCACTACGACTGTGTTGTCCTAGTGAAACAGTTCAGGCCCCCAATTAACGGCTATTGCTTGGAATTTCCTGCAGGTAAGTGACTGAAACATTAAGATGAGTCACAAAGCTGACAGATAAGTGTGTTTAGATGTGCTTGGAGCATCAGTCTTAATGAAGTAGCTCAAACGAGAAGATAGTGGTGAGCTCTGTAGCTCAGTGTGCTATTCAGAGATAGGAATATGTGACAACGAAGGATACAAAATAAACATAGTTCATTTTAGCAGATTGCAGACATTTTGCACAATAGCCCATTAGTAGAATATGGCATTTCCTCCACTCTACTTTCTGTAAGAGCCGAAGCATTTCGCTTCCTTTGCTCATGAGAATATTAATGCCATTTCCTGGGAAGGTAGCATGCTCCTGTAGATAATCAGTTGAAGACACAGGCAGCAGCATGATGGATACTGGAACCGGAGTCCTTCCTACCGCCTCAGTCTATCCCTCTCTAAAAATAGGGTAGTAACAATGTTTTACCTCATTTGTAAAGCTGGATTTAGATCTCGGGGTGGGTGCTGTGGTTAAGTGCTAACTTTTTAATTGTTCTTTTGTATTATCTCACAGGCCTCATTGAAGAAAATGAGACTGCGGAAAGTGCAGCATTGCGAGAGTTGGAAGAAGAAACTGGGTACAAGGGCGAAGTCGTTGAATGTACTCCAGGTCTCTGCTTTATTCCTATTTTTCCGAAGCTAATTCTGTCTGTGATGAGTACTCTAAATGTCTGAAATGCTCTAAACCAAAGGAAAAATCTATGCAGAGAAGCCTATGCAGATTAGCAGAGAGCAGTATCCCATGGCTGTACCAATGGGACTTTGGTCCTTTATGAGTCAGTTGCTTAACTGTTCAACGTACAGGACTAAAGTAACAATTCCATGCCTGTAGGGGAAAACTTTGCCTTTAAGATCCTTTCCACAAAACCCGGTTATTCAAGCAGGGATTTGGCATGTTAGTATAAAGGTCTAAATTGCTGGGCTTAATGTGAACAACATCCATGAATTTAGGTAGGAGAAATAGCTGCGCGATGCAGTCCGAGGGAGGTCACACTCACGTCAGCGGGGGGGGAGTGTGTGATGGTGCTCACACTCTCCAACCAGGAAGGAGGAAAGCAGAGAATAATTGGAGTAAATCCACAGATCCTTTGGAATGTTATTGTTGCCAATCCGACATAAAACAAAATAAAGGCAAAATGAAGGTCATAAATACAACTTCAGAAGGTAGGTAGAAAGGTGAGGCAGCTTGCGTAGGATTTCAAGGAAGTGCCGTTACAGTTGAGCCTTGGCTCTTGGTGATCCAGTACAACTGCGTGCTGGGGACTAGGAGGGACAGAGGCAGGTGATGGCAAAATTACACTCTGATGGCTGAGGAAGTCTATAAGGGAACTACAGTTACCGTTTAATCTTCAGCCTATGGAATAGAAAGTAGACCTAGGAGCTGAAAACAAGGCTTACGAGGAATCTGTAGAAGAACTGAGAATTACAGAAACACTACTTTTAAGAACTTGTGAAAACAAACTTTTCGCAACTCTTCCAGCGTGAACTTCTGTCAAATGTACATTCTCCTGTTGTATCAGACATGTTTCTGTGAAAGCTTTTGTTAAAATGTCAAGATGCCCGACTTCTGCTTTTGAAAAATGAACTTCTACATGTGCTTGTTGGCAGCTCTCTGCTTGGACCCAGGCCTGTCAAACAGCACAACACACATCGTGAGCGTCACCATTAATGGTGATGAGGCTGAGAATACAAGACCTAAGCAAAAACTCGGTGAGTTTTGCCCACTTACGTGAAAATTCCAAGGTGACAACAAAACAGCGGGTTTAACAGAACTACCCCTACCGCTGGCACCTCTTCTGTCCTGGCTGATTTAGATCCCATACATCCTTCAAATCCTATCCTGCAGTCTAGATAAGCAGAGCTGTGTTCCTTTGCTGAATTCACTGGGGAGGCTTAGGTGTTAAGTGTCAAGTGTCAGGTTTTGGCGTACCCAGAATGAGAAACTGAGGTGCCAAACTTTGGTGAGAGCCATAAGCACTTGTGAACCTACGTATTCCTCTTAGTTGTGGCTGGACCCTGGAAATAACTACAGCATCACTCACCATCAGTCAGCTACTGAAATGCTTTTTAGTTGTAAACTCAAGTGTATTTCAAAATCTGTAACTTGCTACTTTTTTTTTTACTTGCAGATGATGGAGGTACGTTACGTAGCTGTGCTCACAGGGACAGTAAGGTCCAGTGTGATCTTCATATGGCGGGTTTTGCTTAGAAAATGTCAGTTAAAAATGGTTATTTGGCTTCGTTAATCTCCTGACCATAATCAAACATGCATGAGATTGGCTTTGGGCCTAGACATGGGGCACTATTCACTCAAGTATTGCTCCTATAGCACCAGTATCGCAGGAAATACAAATTACTGGATCCACAACAGCCCCAAAGACAACCAGTTCAGACAGGCCGGGGAGGTGTAAGTCAACACAAATTCATCAAGCACAAACCCTTTGCCTTTGTGCTGGTTTGCTCTTCAAATGCATCCGCAATCCATTACTGTACCGGTATAAGCCAAACCCAAGCCCACTGCAACAGTAGGTTTTCCATTCTCAGAAGGGAGAAGGTCTCATTTTAGAAGGATTCTCATCCTCCGTAGCTCTCAGCTACACTGTTTTTTCCAGTTGCTTTCTGCCAAACCTGTTTTTTAATGACCCCAGTCACTGCCTTCCCTCCTTTAATCGATTTTTCTGTGATACATGAGGGCTCACGGCTTTTGGATGCTGATGAGCATTAAGCCAGTTTGTTTCCCCTTCGAAGTTGTAAGAAACAGGACGCCAAGGTAGACTTTGCTACTGTTCACTAAATTAAAGGTGCATACAATTTTTTTTTCTTCTCTCCTAGAATTTGTGGAAGTTATTTCACTTCCAAAGAATGACCTACTGCAAAGAATTGATGGTAAGAGCTTTCTGACACATTTGGTGCACTAATGTGAGCTTCAGGAAGCCCTTGGCTTCTCTTCTCATAGCAACTCGTGGCATTTCCCAGCCTAGAATACTGTGTCTTAAAAAGCTGTGAGGGACTTGGCCAGGTAACAGTTAGTGATAGCACGAGGTGTCAGCATTAAGGATTCGTGTCTGGCATGCTATACATCGTCATTTTCATAAAGGACTTATGTTTCTGTAGAGAAGTTTTAACAGCATTTTTTTTTCTTAAATTTTCAGAACTAGTAGCCGAAGAACATATTGCAGTGGATGCCAGGGTTTATACTTACGCCTTGGCCCTGAAGCGTGCAGCGGAAAAACCGCTCCAAGTTCCTTTTATGAAGTTCTAAAACTAGAGGATAAGAAATTTTGTTGAAAGCTGCCCAATTCAGAGGGCTTAGAAGCATAACTCTTCTTGTAATAAAGGTCCTTTGCTTTACTCGTAGAGCAAAAAAAAAAAGTATTTGTAGGAACAATTCTGGTCTTTTTATCTGTAATTAATGTAACTGACAAAAAGCATTTATTCTCACTGCTCATGATATCAAACCTTGGCAGAATAATCATAATAAAAATGCTGTTTAATTTTCAGAATGGCTTGTTTCTCACTGTATTTCACTGCACTTATACTGAAACGTAAGGAAGATGCTTCAGTAACTGCAGCTGATGCAGTAATGCTGTCCGTTCAAAAGGAGGAAGGCAGCAGGAAGAGCTTCCCTTGTCCACCAGCAGTGTCATCTGGACAACTCGAGGTCACTTTCTGCAGTAGGAGTAGCAACAGCTGCACAGGGACACAGGGGGTGTGTGCTCTGGCTGCAGCATTCGAAACTGCAGCTTCAGGAACTTCCTTTTACGACTTAGACCTGAGGAGCTGCTTCCTTCTCCTAGCCTTTTCTCTGGAAAGAGAAAATTGGTTTGTTTGATCTAAGCAAACGCAGGCTCTGACAATGATGGTGACAGTACAACAAAGGAGCCGGTGGTGCAAACCAGAACGGTGTAGGACCCAGCCTGGGGAGTCTGTTTAAGGTATGGGCTTCCTTACGTGCCCTGAGATGAGATGGCTCTCCCTCTCCCTAAGACACATCCCTGTACCCAGGCGGCACCTCACTTCAGACACAGATTTACCCTTTGAGGTAAATCTGCTGCCAAACAAACCAACCTGCCGTGTACCTGTGCGCTGCCGACTGCTTCCAGTTACGTACCCCACCACCACCACTTAAAGGTCAGGATCTGAGTTGTAATAAACACACGCGAATATCAAAGTCTTGCCTCTGAAATAAATTTGGATGAGCACAGATAGAAAGGAAGACTTCCCTAGCTTAGAAACGAGGCAGAAAACGTGCTTAGGATTTTCTTACCGTCACAAACAGCACGAACTTACTTTCAAGTTAAGCATGAGAGAAGACAGAAGAGATCAAACTGTGAAATCAAAGGGGAAAAGTCATTGATTACAGCTGAGCAGAAACGCTCAATTTTAAGGGAAGGAATCGTAAGATTTGGTTTTTAATTAAGGCTGCTAAAAAACAATCAGAATTATACTCTGGAAAGAGAAAGGATAAAGATTAAAAAAAAGAAGGAGCCTTCCAGACCTACCTCACTACCAAAGCATGTTAGAAATGATCAAAAACTGCCTACGAGTTACATCTAGCACAGATCAGACACAGGAGAGAGCTTAATTAAATAAGTTTATTGTCTAACGTTTACAGTTGTTACACTGCCACTGTAAAGTGCGACAACATAAATAAATTTCCAGGAGGAACTCCACGTCCCCCCCTTCCCCTTCTACGAACACTGCTTTGGGAACCAGGCCTTGTTCTTTAGACTCACAGAAGCGAGGTGGACGTGAAGTTTCAGTGGCGCAGTTTTCACAAGTACATGTTTAAACAAAACCACTGGGCTGACCTGCCAGCGTGACGGCGGCGAGCGCGCTGTCTCACAGCAGGCAGGCCGCCCGGGGCCTGGCGATGCAGCAAATCCACCACAGAACCAGTTCACAGGTGAGATGAGTATCAGTCTCCAGTAAAATGTTTGCTTGTCCACCCTTAGAGCTAAGAGAAAGGTGCCTGGGTGGAGACACCGCAAAGGAATAAGGAGCACCGAGTTCAATGATGGGGAAACACATGTTAAAAAAGTATAAAAAAATTAATGTAAAATACAGGCTGCAAATAAATTTTGTGAAGAGTACTGGCACGTGGCAATCTGAGCTCAGATTTTTATTTATCCTATTAAGGACAGGGAAAGAAATTTAAGATTTTAATGCTGTGCACAAAAATGTTTACTGATATCGAACTGATACATTTTCCCATCTCACTGTAGCGTCTGAACAGCAAGGGAGATGATTGGTTTCCAGCATTACAGGCAACACTAGATAATACTTAAACAAGATAATGTAAACTTTATTCTTAAGGCAGCTGGTACTAATGCTGCACACAGGCATTGCTCAATGCCCACTCCACTGATGGGACATGGAGCGCTTTAAAACAAGAAAAAAGAAAACAGCATTGTTGGACTACGTGACACATGTGGTCAAAATACTTTCCCCTTCACACAAACCATGACGTATTTGGACATCTAGAAAAATAATGCGCCTACTCCTCCAACTTCAGCCTGTTCTTTTACAAATATTTCAAAATACTGATAAATAATAGTGACTGCAAGCAGAATGCCAGTGCCGGACCCAATGGCTCCCAGAAAGTCAGCCAATACTGAAAGGGCACCGATGCACAAACCGCCGAACGCGGCTGCTGTAGGGATGTACCTGCACCAAGGGAAAACAAAGAAAAGAAAACGGTATTCCTAGTCAGGGATTTTCATCCAAGGAGTCCAACAATACACCTACTGCTAAAATAACCAACTAGAATATTGAGCAACAAATCTAGTGTTGCAAAGGCAACTCTGCAAAGAGCTAATGGCTCTTACTACCTTCCGTATTTGCACAAAGCAGAAACTAAAATAAATATTCACTGATAGAAAAGCTGTGTGAATAACTGAACACTGGCGAAGCTTTTCAATTAGAAGTATAACGATTTTATACGTATGCATGCTGTGTAACCTCCACAGGACCAAGAATAACTACGTTGACTTAAATATGCAGGGATCAATCTACCTTTCAATATAGATCTGCAGGCTTTGCAATACTGCACAAAATACTGCTTTTGTAGTGCCATCTTAGCTCAGTAACAGCAAATTAAAGACCTGTAAAAATCAAGGTATCTTCCTTTTACAAACAGGGAAGAGATTCAACCCACATTCTCTCATTACGCCACCTAAACGAAAGATACTACAGGTTAATCTCTTACCTACTGCTATAAAGATCTGCACTGCTACGAAAGGCGTCAGCCGAATGGGAAGAGTTGTGACATTTGCAGTGGAAGGAGGTTTTTGCGTCTGCTCGAGCTGACACCTCCCAGCTCCCTCAGCCCCCCAGCACAGCGGCGCCACTGGCCTCAGCCTGCCCTTACCTGTTAAGCTCGTGAACCATTGAAGTGTCCCTGTGGCCTCTCATCACCATTTGCTGCTCTTTGAGTTGCTTGGCGACCTGCAAAAAACACACTTCGATGGAACTGCTGTGGTGTTTCAGTGTCACCTGCTATTTAGTCAGAGCAGTAACTGATCAGCTAGTAGCTTGTCACTTCTAAATTAGAGGCAACGTTTGAAAATGCTCAGGCCCATTTATCACAACACCTACATCTTTTGCTGATGACCCAGACACCTCAATCCAAGTCTTTGAGAAGAACGCACAGGATCCCAACATAAATATTATATAAACTATGACATGGACAGGATCCTCAAATATTGCACCCATGGATTCTGGAGGGGACAAGTAGTAGCACAGGCCACCGACAGGGTAAGAGCGAGCAGGGCCACCGCCACTGACGTCCTGTGAGAGGGGAAGAAAAAGGCAATTAGTTACTTCTCACGGATCTCTCACATTCTTGTCCTGTAGTTAGAGAGGAATTCCTCTTCAATGTTTCAAACAGCTTTTAAACATGCTTTTAAACAGCTTTAACAAATGTTAAAAAGTAAGTCTTCCGGTTTTCTGGTGGTTAAATACCAAAATTTCACAGTGAAGTAATATATACCTATAATTCTATGCAGTTAAAAAAGTGGTAGAATACTTACTGCCCACTGTCCTAGTAAGTTCACCAAGAAGTTGCCACTAAAACGAACAGACAACATCTGGGAAATAACATAGAGGTTCGAAACTAAGGCAGACTGCAGGATGATGGGAATGTTGGAGGTATAAAAGAGCTTGATAGGATAGCTGCTGTACTGTCCACGATACCGGGCAGATTTGATAGGTAAATCAACACGAAATCCCTGCAGGGAAGAACACAAATGCACCCAGCTTATTTCCAAGACACAAGGTATTCCCAGTACGCCTAAAAGCTGCTCCTGACTGTAGAGCTCTTGCTGGCTAAACAAGGCGTGCAAGGTCCAAGAGGGTAAAACCCAGAGGCTACGGTCTGGGTCACAAATTTTAAGGATTTGTAAGTGTTACTGCTTGGTTGCATTACATGCTTTTTACATAAACATCATCTCTCATCTGCTAAGTGATATTCCTCCAAGACACACTTTATAGAATAGGGTTTGATAAAAGCCTTTAAAAGCTTGATAACTAGCCAATTAACAGCAGACTTCTGTGTAAGTAAGCCCAGCCTTCTGCTTTCTGGGGCAGGCTCCTATCTGAGTAGACCCAAGAAAAGCTACATGGATTTGAAAACCAGATAATTCTTTTTTTTTTGCCAGCACTCCGACTCAACAGCTTAAAAAAAAAAAAAATAAAAAATCACATTTTAGCCCCACACAAACACACACAAAAAAAGAAAACCAAAAGCACCATGTGGATCTCCTTTAGTGTCCATTTTAGTAAATACTTAAGTTGACATACTAGGAAAGTATTTAAAGAAAACTAGGGGAAAAACAGTAAGCCACGCATTGATACCACGGTTGTTTTCTAGACCAAATCTGTATCCGCACACCCCAAAGACAAGGTTCTTTAAATCTGTCCAAAGGTATTCTTTGAAGTCAGCTATGAATATCAAGTATATCATTTGTGTGATACAACCACTCCAGTTCCAGAACCCCTTTTTAGCAAAAATGCTTTCATAGCATGCAAGGCATTTAATGGAATGTGAGATTACATCACTGTCTGAGTACAAGTATGTCTGGCTGTAAAATTTAACAGCTGTACCGCCGCAGAGGTGTGTTACTGAAATAACAATGTTGGAATAAAGAGAGTTCCTTACTCAAAGCCAAGATACTTCACAGCTACCCTAGTTTAACTTCTGCGTTTTTCCCACTGCCTGCACTGCCTAGGGTCTGCACGCTTCCACCACGCAGCTGCAGAGCTACTATGAGGAAATTCTCATTTTACCTGAAAATATATGACTACGGCAAATACAAATACTGTAGCAATCAGATTCATGAGATTGGGCAAATTCTGTCGGTAAAAAGCTTCCCGCAAGGCTCGGACTTTGTCAGTTCGTGTAGCCAGAAGATGAAATAATGCAATCACAGCACCCTCAAACTCTGTTCCTGCACAAAGCAAAAAAGTGAAATAAATTTTAATCTGTAAATTAAAAACATTTACCAAGAGTACCTTACTTTTGGCAATTTTAATAATGACACATATAAAATCAGATACAAAGAGAACATAAATCCTGTTACAGCAAATATCTCACAATACAGGATTCTGTTTTAGCCTACAGAATGTAGAACAAGCTACCAAAATATTATTCCCAGTTAAAAAAGAAAAAATAAAGGTCACACACATGAAAGAATACTCTTTCTTCCTTTTCTGGGGGCAGGAGGATGATTGGAAGGAAGAAATAATAAACGAGAAAATTAGCTTTAGAAAAGCAGTAGTAAAATGCAATAGACAGAACTACTAAAAATCAGGTGAAAATGAAAGCAAGCTAAAAACATGGCTCTGGATTTCAAATGTATGCATTAAACTAGTTCACTTCTTGATGCAACAGGCTGTACCTGACTTGGTATTTCCAGGGTCTCAGGACAACCAGATGTCAAAGACTGGCTGAGGAATGAAGAGATGGTAGCCTCTGAAGAATCAAACCAGCTTAAAGTAATTTGGAAGCACCGTCTATAAAAGTATCCTATAGCCACCGACAACAGTTCGATCATAAACAACTCCTCTAAACATACGGAATTTCTTATCTTCTCTATTTCTATCAACTAAATGATGCTAAACCAAGACTCTTTTGGTTTGGAAATCCAAAAATCTTCCATCAAGGGGCTTCAAGTCCCATTCTAACTGCTGCGATTCAAATCAGCAAAGGCAAACTTGTAGGTTATTAATCTTACCATGAGTCAGACAACATTTTCACCTTCAGTGTTAGAAAATTGACTTTAGAATTTAATTGTCGCACATTACAACATTTTTTAAATATCCATCTGGTAAACATTCAAGAGTTTATGTATGTTTATGTATAGTTATGTACTGTAACTGTAATCCCACACGTACCTCTGCCAGTGTTGATGGTAGTGGGGCTAAAAGCCTTCCAGACAATGGTTTCACAGATATTGGTAGCAATAAACAGGGAAATACCAGACCCCAAGCCATAACCTTTCTGTAGCAACTCATCTAACAGCAACACAATCAAACCAGCAACAAACAGCTGTGGGGAAAGAAACAAAACTGAGCAGAAACAATAAATCAAGTCAAGAATTATGCATTAATTCTCTGCTTCAGTCTTTTCATCATGTCAGAGAGTGATCATTATGTTTTTCATCTAAATATCATTCATGCAGTAGTTTTGCCCTCTCACGTACAAGTGCCTGCGCATCTCACCTGGCAATGATCTCTGTGACTTTTCAATACTGACGCTAGCAAACAGATGACTCAGTGAGCACTCTTTTCAAAAGAGTGTGTAAGTCTGCATTTACTGCTTTGCCCTACAGGATAACGCCTCAAAGCTGCATCTGTGCCGTTTAGCGAGAAGTCCTCCATGGTACTGAACAGCAGCTACTGCTTTCAATACTAACTCCTGTGTTCTGATCAAACAGCTGCTCCTATCTGAAACATTTTTGATACCAACTATCCCAACTTTCTCCTCCTTTATGGAATATTTAGAATTTCTCATATAGAGACAGACAGAGACGAAGGATGCTGCTTTACAGCGTTACAAAGAAAGAAATGCAACCAGACATAGAAAGGCTTTTCCTTCCAGCTACACTGCATCAAACCAGTCTCAGTTACACACAAAATAGCTCATTACAAACCTGAATTATAATAAGGAGACAAATTCCAGCACCCATTTCAGCAGGATCTCCATACATTCCAGTCATAACATACACAATGGCTTGCCCAATGGTAATAATCATCCCAAATACTAAAACAAGAGAGAAAGCAAATCCTTTAAAATAATCTGCTGAAATCTCCTACCAAAGAAATCTCACATCTAGTATCACTTAGGCAGGCTGCTTTCCCAAGAACAAAAATATGCTTATTAATTTTAACTGGAACATGGCTTACATTTCTGAGCTCCATTGAACAAGGCTCTGTCTTTTGGAGTATCACCAACTTCAATGATCTTCGCTCCAGCTAGCAGCTGCATGATCAAACCAGACGTCACAATGGGTGAGATACCTAATTCCATCAGAGTACCTAAACAGGAAGAAAAATTAATACAATTGCCATTCAAGCACCTCTCCTGAAGAATTACACTCTGAGGATATGAGGTCTGTTGAAAGGTTTCTGACCTATATGGAACATTTTTCATAACGCTTCAAACACATATATTCCAGTACAGGTATGATCAAAACAAAGACCATTATATCCTCACAAAAGAAGGCTGCTGTGTTAAAATCTGTCATTTTGAAGGCAGCATGAGAAACCTATGCAGCTTTTCACTTCAAATATTTCTGTGAAACCATGCTAACACTAAAGGTCAATGTACACTGAAGCTTGGCTTTTTGGCATGTCATATCAAGGAACCTTTCACAGGAAAGCATCTTGTCCCTGGTTGTTTACGGTCAGTGCTTCAACTGTCACATTTTCCAAAAGTTTAATTCTGAAGACCACAAGAGAGATGCTGCAGATCCACAGCGGCTGGTAACGCCACTCTTGGAATTACTGACTCTAGTTAAGAGAACAGAAGTTTAGGATAAAACTAGTTCTTAACAAAACACACACATGTCCTCAGGATGCTCTGCTCTGCCAATTCACCTACTAGCACAATGTCGCCGAGGCATCAACTTCCAACTGTGTACAACTCAAACAGGGCGGTACAACTTCAGAAGGCACTACTGCTGCAGCACAGAAGAGTATATTCCAGAAACCCTGCCTGGTTCTCCCTCTCAGTCACTTCATCTGCTGTAATAAGAAGTCGGGCATCACCCGCTTTGCTTGCATCCTCAGGCCGACACACCTGCAACACCAGAACTACCACCTGCTGTTCTGATTTAGAAGTATTCTCAGCAAGGTCTTGTTCAAGTACCTTGTTCAAGTCTTGAGTTATGGTATAACGTGGTACAGAAGCAGAACTGGAAGTACACAAACAAACACAGGAAAATGGCCTGCCTCTTGCCTGTACAGTACACTGTCCCATCTCAATACAGAAACAACCTTCCACATCATCTTTTTGGAGCAACAGCATTATAAAGAGATTATTTTTTGAAATTTAATTTGTCCTTCAGCTACTACCAGAACATTTTCTCCTATCTGAAGACACTGTGTGCTCAACAAACCCCAAAAAGCTGAAAGCTTGGATGAAATTTCAGAAACCAGAACTACCAAGTGATCAAACTTCTCACATCTCCCAAAGTGGAATCTTAAAGAAAGAAAGTGTGAGTAAGGACACATTTTACAAGTTTAATATTCAATTAAGGCAGATCAAATTACTTTGTAACCATCTTTTACATGGTCACTCAAGGGACAAAAATAATGCATGTTTTTTCTGATGTTAAGTCACAATATCCACGAGGGTGATTCAAAAGAGAATCAGCTTACGATCTTTTTCAGTTCTGTACATTTAAGCGTAACTCTGCTCTCACGTGTAGTACAGTGGTGTTTCATCATAAAATTACCAAGAAAATTATTAATAAAAAACTATTTAGCCACTGCAGACTTGTAGAGTCTCAGCAAGATCCAGTGACAGGGGAACACGGTCTGTACGGTCATACTGGACATGAAGAGAGATAGAAACAGCATATCCATAGCTGATCTGCCTAGAAGCTTATCTGTCCTCACACCCCATCTCTGAGAGGGGCCCCTTCTTCAGGGGAAGTACCATTCTGTACTCCCCTTTTCCCATGTATCAGTCATTGATTCAGAAACTGCTTCTGGCAACTTCTGCCAGTAATTTAGTCCGAAATTTTGAGTTACATGTGCTGCTTAATAATACCATTGGCTGCCCCTTCTGTCTTATGGTGTAAGGAAAAAGTGACTATCCGTTCCCTACCCACTTTGTTCCAGAGATGAAGCATTAAAAGACATTTGGGATATGCTTAATTCATGGCAAAGAGTCCTTATTTTTTAGGATCTCTTCCTACAAATTAATATCTATTATCTACTTTCTATAGATTAATATACTCCCTGGTGCCTGAGTGGTTTTTTTTAGTTCCACTAATATCCTTTGTGGCATGGTAGATTAGAACTGCATGCAATATTCAATTTGTGGCACCTTACAGATTTGTAGATATTTCTTCTGATCCTTCAACCAGTTCTTAAGCCATTAGGTCTTCCCTTTTATCCCGCAATAGCTTAATTTCCTAAAGAGCCTTTAACAAGTGATCTGGAGTCATCTTTTCATTTCTGCATAACTACAGGTCCTCATTTCAGTTCTAACTTTTTTTAATTTTAAGCATTATTGCACAACTTTTTTTTTTAAAGTGTTTTCCCTGCTATCAAAATGTAAAATGTGAAAGCATTAAAGCCATTATTATAATGTGGTTCTTTCACACTTGCATCCTGCAGTCTGCACACTGTTCAGCACTATGTTAAATATTACGTCATCTCTCATGGAAATCTCTACTTCTCAAACAGCAAGAAAATTAGCATGTCAAAAACTTTAGTCTTTACCTCACATCCTCCAATGTCATCTAGTCAGTTGACATAGGCGCAACTTAACTTTCCCACTCGGGCTTTTTGTTGCCTTTACAGTCTCTCTAGTCTTTTCTTGGCCACTGTTACCATTCTGTCTGGGTAGTGGATAGCACATTTAGCATATTGTCACAGGCTGCTAGTGAGACACAGAATTTTTACATGCACATTCTGCAGTAGAGTTTGAAACAGCTGACTTAATACCTTGATTTATCATCTTCACCGGTGTGACAAAATTTGCTATTCCTAAATAGTTTGTACCTTCACATTAGAAGGTTCCACTGATATTCTTACTTCCAGCCAATTTTCCATGATAGAGATGAGGTCAGCGTCCTCATTTAGAGTCACGCATGCCAGGTCATCCAGAGTTTTAGACTTCTAGCATTAGTTTAAGTCATCTACATGTGGTTGGAATCCCCTTGTCTATTCTAAAACAAGCTAGTTTGGCTTCATTAAAGTATAAGCTTAATATCCTCTGCCCTCAGCATTCACACCTATAAAATTACTCACCCACAGTGTTGCCAAAATATTATGAGGCGTAACTGACTTGATCACCTACGGTATTTTCTAGTCGACACTCTCATACTGCACGTTAGTGCTGTTCTAAGTGGTGGGGCAGAAGATTCCCTGTCCCATATCTTAATCTGAAAGAGACTGCTCTACAATTCGAAACAGAATCATCCCAGAACTTAAGAATCAAGATCAATCTCACGTGCACGTCAAAGGAAACCCCATTCCTAAGGTGAAGTACTCCTCAGGTATCAGTGAAGTTTAATTACATCTGTGTTAAGATTTTTACAAAGCATTTCAACATGACGTCTGGGCTGCATGAAATTTATCAGCCAACCATTTTTTCTCCTAGACCGTTTACAATGCTACAAAACAGAGAAAGGAATAATCTACTAACCTCTGTTTGACGCGAGAATGACTCGCATCCAATAGAACGGATCTGCAGAATCTGATGACATGATTCCAAACAAAGGTATCTGTCAAAGTGCACATTGAGTATTATAAAGCACTGTATTAAGCAGATATACAAAGAAAGCTGCATTAATCCAGACATCTTAACGTGTAAGGATTCGACTGTCATACTGTGTAATATAATAAACTTTTTAAAAAATTAAACCAGATACATACAATAACAGGTACACTGATGCCATCTATTTTAATCCTCCAGCTGGGGGGTATGACTCAGAGGATGACACTATGCAAACTAAGAACCTTCTACAGGAAAAAGCAGAAGCCCCTAGAAAGAAGATTCGGTGCACATAAACCAGATTACTGAAGTTGAAGATGAAATGCCTGACATACGCCGTTCTGAAGTACTACAACCCCCCAAAAGAACAGAAAAAGCATAAAATAAATAGGGTAGCCACACAAATCATTAACAGAATGGAGAAAAATATTAAATGATATTCCATTACTTATTTTAACAAAATTTTTGCTGCAATTTTGAGTTAAAAAAAAAAAGAGAGAAACCTGTAGCAAAACATCTTTGAGAAGACAGAAGAAAGCAGGTTTAAAATTTTTTAAAAACGGTCCTAAGTAACATTTCTTTTCAGTACAAATTAAATATACAGCATAAACTGCGAGGTAAATATCTTCCTCCAATAAGTTTATATATTCAAATCCTACAGCTGGGAATATGTTTTACAATATCCCATACAGAACTGTCAAAGTTAGCCAAGTTTATACAAAACCTCAAATGTTCTATATGTCAATACTGATTTTGAGGGATCTTTAACCCTTCTCAATCACAAAAAGAGTAAACAAGGAATCCAGGCAATCTTACAGATTAATTCCTGAAAACTCTAGTCTGCACCATCTGATTCCCTAATGCAACTAATATAACCTTTTGTGTAGATTAAAATCTTAATTAGGCACATATCCAGCAGCTAGGAAACACAGGTAAACTGCATATTCCTCTAGGTCTAGTATCATTCCCACCTCCTCCTTCCAAAAAAACAGGTAGGTACAAGAGCTGGGTTTTAGCCTTTCAACACTCCTTCAGAGTTGTAAACAAAAATTATTAAACCACTGCTCCAGAGGCTGGAATGGGTACATTAATAAATATAACATAAAACACCTGATTCTGAAGTTGTATGGTTCATTTTACGTGTCCTAAGAGGTCTAAAAGTTCTAAAAAATATAGATGAAGTAATACATGGATTCTTATTTTCTGCAATATCTAAGTAATCTTAAAAAAAACCCAACACTGTTACAACCCTGGTACAGGTTCCAGGAGCTTCTGCAACTGTGAGTAATAAAGATCATGTAAATGTTTGCAAAGACCTGTGTTTTAGAGGGGGTTTAGCTCACATCTTTGCCAGTATATTCACAGAAGTTCGAAATGTCAACTTAAACTCCTCAGAAAAACATTTTTCTGCAATCTTTATAACCCATCAGCTTGTTCAAGAGAAATCAGGTAAAAACAGCTCAGCTTGTTTAGACTACTCAATGAGTAATTAGCTTGGCTGCTTACCCTGCAGCCAGTATCATCATTTGATAGGACCTTCCATATAACAAGAAAAATCATTATGCACTTTAGACTAAATAGAAAGCATTAGTTTCTGAAAACATATACAATCAATAATAAAAACTATTGCAGAGAATCAGGTTTCTTTAACTGAACTTTAAATACTTAAC
Organism: Phalacrocorax carbo; assembly: GCF_963921805.1. Classification (NCBI taxonomy): domain Eukaryota; kingdom Metazoa; phylum Chordata; class Aves; order Suliformes; family Phalacrocoracidae; genus Phalacrocorax; species Phalacrocorax carbo. The sequence continues at coordinate 7,409,327 of NC_087513.1, read as the reverse complement.
CATAAAAATTCGTAAGTGAAACTGGCAGGTCAACATGAAACAAGAACTTCTACCATTCTGCTTTAGATGTACAGAATGCACATTTTCTGAAACACAGAGAACATTGATACCTACCTGGCAGCATACTAAAAAAATGAAGAGCGTGATAGCTGTCCATAGTACCTTCTCTCTGAACTGGATCTACAGAACAGATCGTAGAGATTTATATGTTCATTGTATGTAGAATTTTCACTGTACTCTCACAGTAGTACTAAATGCTGTATCATTCAGAATTAAATGCGAAGATATTGAATAACAAAGCATAATTTCCCATTAGATTTTATTTTTAATATAATCTCAGATTTTATAGAAAGAGACAGTCATGTGCTTCTGTGTAGTCAAAGAAAACTTATATGGGATCTGGCAGACACCATAGCTGACATTCAGTCAGTAAAATATATTTTATATATAGTATTCTAATATAGTGGGTATTTACAGAAAAACAACAGCATGGCTAAAAACATGGACATACCAGAACAAATGTGAAGGGTTAATGCAAAAAAAATTATGTTTGGTGATTAGTGCTCTAGGCTTCAACAGATTGGAGGCACTGTTTTGTAAGGCTGGAAGTTATTAAACTAAAACAGTATAAAGTTTTTAAAGAGATTTAACTGCTGTGAAGACAAGTGATAAAGAAGAACCATGAGTTCTGGAGAGCAATTCAAAATATTTAGATCTAAATTCTTCAAAGGCTGTTAGAGGAAGCTTAAATTCACCATTAAGTTCATGGACACAGATCACAAAATTTTTAAAGACTATTCGCCCCCCGCCCCCCAAATATTTTTATCGATGTAGACTACATATTACTTTAAAAAGAACGTGAGATCAACAGTCATTAGTCAGTAACACATTGAAGAGCATCTCAGGGTCACAACATCTGAGGCAACTGTAACTAGTGCCAGGCAAGAAGAGAAGAACCGCAAGATTTAAGTTTGAACCAGAGGATTACTCAAAGCATGAGACAGAAAGAAATGCGCTTGAAGAGAGCAGAGAGCGCTAAGATGCAGTGTTATGTTCAAGTTCCCACCTCTCCTCCACGGACTGTAAACATTAGGATAAGTGTGTTCACAGTAGGCAAGAGTACAGCAGCTACTAAAATGTGACATGAACTAACACATAAGATAGATACAGCAGAAATACTAGCTTTCTGCCTCCAACCACCGAACCTGCCTGTAGAGAAGTAACAAGAAAAAGGATTAGTGCCTGGTTTTATAGGGACTGAACACCCACAAACCAATGCAGCAGCACAGCTTCTCGAGCAACAGAAAACCCAGCAGTACTCTATAAGTGAAATCATGCACTTACTTAGAAGCAAAGTAATCCCAGTAATTTAATTTATTTACTGATACCGCCTCACTCTTCTAAAAAAAAGGCCAGATGCTAAAAATACTTACAGTACAAAGTTAAAAAAAGAAAAATAGTGACAGCAGCAAACAAATCCAAACAGTATCTTGAGTTAGGCTTTATGCAGTGCTGACCCACTTTACCAAGTGCTGTTTGAATTCTATAATTCAGGTTTTAAGTACAGACTTCTAAAAAGAAAAATGCTTAACCAAATTATCTCTGCAGCCCAGCAGTTACCCTTAGCTTCCAAGGTATCAGTCAAGCTCTGCAACTGCTCTGGCTCTCTCTACAACTGCAGTGATGATGAGCATTACAGGAATTCTGCAGCACCCAAATCACTGTTTTTCACAAGGAAAACAGTCTCTATGATTCAAAAAGACAAAAAAAAGGAAAAAGGAGGCATCTGAATCCATATACCAGGAACAGCAAAAGGCAGACTGGTACCAAAATATTCCAGCCACAAATGACAACAAGCATTTATCTTGTTATCATGGATAATCTTGTTAGCTGGGGACGGTACATTTCATCATCTGATCAGATTCAATTGGACATGTTATCCCTCCAATATTTTCCTTAAAACTTGTGAAAATGAAAGGACTTAAGCATCATCTTCTTGGTGTTCTGAACATCACATTCTACTTAGAAAAATCTGTGCATATGAGGGAAATATGAGCTGATACCACTAACTACAGAAAGTAGCAATTGTTTTTGTTAATCAAGTTGGCCAAAACACAAAAGCAACACTCCCTAGTGACAGAGAAAGCCCACTTCCCGCACCAACAGTAATGGCAAAACGATTCAATGAGAGCCCAACCAAATCAAAACTTCACCTTCACTTAACAATCAATACAAGTTTAGAGAAAATAGATGTCTCTTTCTATTTTGTTACCTTCATTTCTCGTCCTGGCCTTAACCAACCCACTAAAACCATTACTAATGATGTCTGCCAGTGACAGCTTGCAAGAAAACAATAAATAACAAAGAATTACAGATATGTAGCATGACCTCAGTCTCTTGATAGACCAAACACAAGCAAGGAACATAACTTAGAATGGTCAAAGGGCTTTTCAGTCTAGGAAAGATGTTCCTAATTGTATTTTCACTTCAAATTTGTACAAAGCTGGCAACTGGCAGTCATTGCCTAGACAGTGACCTAGATAGTAATAAAGACAAAGTGACCCAAATAGCAAGGACAGGCATCTCGGCACCCCTCTGGGCAGCCTTCATCTGCTGATGGAGGACATGGGCAGATCAAGCCCCTCTTCCTCTCTAGCTAATAGAAAAGGAGGAGGAAAAAAACCCAGAGGAAAATCACAGCTGTCAAAGAGTTTTCCAGAAACATCAATATCTGTAGAGTTGTCTTAGCTTCCTCTTCCCACCCACTTCACTAGACAAAAATGGGATGGATGTAACCAGCTAGTCACAGATACACCATAAATCTGCACCAGGAGATTGCACTGAGGTTCACCACTGCAGAAACAAAGATGGGTACCTTCCACCCAGATCTGGTGCATCCAGATCTTAGCACAGGGTCTGGCTCTGGAAATTCCTGTTCTGAAGATGCCTTTGTCTGACCTAAATAATTTGTTTCGAAACCTGTCCCAAGAGGAAAAGATGCTGGAAAGCAACAGGGAAAGACAGATGGAGCAAAGAGCCAGGGGATAAATCCCAAACTTTTAAAAAAATCAATTTCAGAGCAGAATAAACAGCAGTGTCTACTGCATCTTCTCTATTCAATCCAGCAGGCTTCGCTATGGTTACTGACAGAAACATCTCTGCATCCAGTCCTAACCTTTGGGACTCCCTCATCAACAAAAGAGAATTCTCTCGGATGGTGTCACATTCCCAGCTACATACTTCTTTTCAAGAAAATAAAGATCAACATTTAGCTCTTAAGAAACGTTCATGCCAGTCGTGACAATGAATACTAGGTAAATCTCTTACACTAATTAGAACCCTTGACACCTAAGCGATACGTGCTTGCCTGAGTTTTAGAAGTAAAATATGGGGGGGTTCTCTTTTGTTGACAAGGTGGGCCTCTTCCTGATCTGCAGAAATTGATTAATTTTAATCTAGGAAATGTGCCAAGAAATGGGAGGAGTCTCTCAGGATAGGGGAATAGAGAGATCAGCTGTAAATGAACTCAGTTCACTGATCTCAGAACAAAGAAAAGGGTCACATCCAGTAGGTAAACAGGGAGCAATTACCTCAGCTACATCACAGATCACCTTCCCACTTCATCAAGGTGAATCACAGCTATGGGAGTAGAAAATATTTTGTGGGAAAGGAAGCACTAAATTAGTGGTTCCTGAATTACAGCGCAAGCCTTTTCAAAGTAATATATAAGACAGCCTGAAGCCCAGAGTTGTGACCAGTACTCGAAGCCCACAGCGGTATCCACAAAGACAAGAGTGGTGTCCACAGGGGGAAAAAAAAAGCTGGAAAACTCTCTTCTGGTGTATAAAACCAGACACAATCATATTGAGCTGAAACTAAGTAAACTTAGTCCAGAGACGGGACTTTTTAAAAAAAATTAGTTAGCATAATTACCAAGTGGAACAACATCAGAAGACTGCTAAAAATTCATCATCATGGTAATCTTTTAGCTTAACATGGACTCCCCTCCACCAAAGAATACGTCCTACTTTAGGGCCCACTGTCTGTATTTATATTGGAGCATGGACTTGAGCATCACAATATTCTCTTATCTTTGAGCCAATAAAACTAAGAACATAATGTGGCACTCACTTTTCTTTCTGGCTTCTGGATTTCAGGTAACACTGCACAGAATGGCTTAATAACTTCTAAAAATTTTACTGTTCCAGAAAAACAAGACACATACAAAAGAGAGAAAAATGTGTTAACGAACCTTTATGAATTTATAAAACATCAAACAACTTATTTAACTTCTAGGGAAATAAACAAACTCTAACACTTTGTAAGTGAATTATTGAATCAACATACACTCTAATTCAATGCCTGAAAACTAACACCCTCTTCTTAAACAGTTGAAGACAGGGCAAAAATGTGAAAAGAGAATTCTTGCTATAATCAGTTTTGGCCCATTCTTTTTTCAACAGCTGGAATAATTTTTGTTGAGAAGCAGCACCATATATGTCACCAGAAGCGAACGAAATTGTATTCCATCTAAAAATAAGTGACCTAGTATCAGTCTGTGCTAGTTAAACACAGAAGCAAAGGATACTGACATCAAAAAGTACCCATGTAGAGATTAGTATCTTGTGCTTCACAGAAGTATTAAGCTGAGAAAATAATTCAATTGCTAAAATATGTTTAGAAATTGCAATTTAAATCACTGCAACGCTTATTCCGATCAGAACTTTGAGGGATATAATTTTAACTTTTACTACATCTCTCTTCACAATCTCTCCTTTAAAAACACAGAGAAGCTCAACAGTTTGAGCTCTTTTTCTGTGAAATAAATAAATTAATAAAATGAAAGCACACATGCTTGGTGGGGAATTTGCCCTCCAGAACTTGTACATTACTGCCAGCCCCAACCCATTTGGATAGCCATAGAGAACAGCGATCAGCTCCTCTTCAAAGAAAAGCCATTTATTACAGCACAGGCCGAGTTAAGTAACATCTTGGTCGAAATGCCACATTTACTTTCACGCTTGCTGTGCCGTATTTGTCCTTTTTTTACTCCAAGCCCTCAGACAGCTCATCAGAAGATGCATCTTGCTCCACAGAAGGCGGCCTGGGTCCCGTGTTAATATATTAAGGACACGGGGGAGAATCAATCATAGAATCACAGAATGCCCTGAGCTGGAAGGGACCCACAAGGATCATCGAGTCCAGCTCCTGTCCCTGCACAGGACAGCCCCAAATTCACACCATGTCTCTGAGGGCCTTGTCCAAGTGCTTCTTGAATATCGCCAGGCTGGTGCCGTGATGCCTCCCTGGGGAGCCTGTTCCAGGGCTCCACCACCCTCTGGGGGAAGAACCTTTTCCTAATACCCAACCTAACCCCCCCCGACACATCTTCCCTCGGGTCCCACCGCTGCCGTAGCCCAGCACCGCGCGGTGCCAAGCGGAGACTCGTCCCACCCCCCGCCCGCACCAAGGAAACCGGCTCGGAGGGGGGTGCCCCGCCGCCCCTTCGGCCTGCCCGGGGCGGACACCTGAGGCACGGCGCCACCCCAGCCCGCTGGGCCGGCGACCGGCCGCGCCCTCCCCTCACGGGACCCCCGCTCGCGGAGCCGTACTCACTGCCCATGGCGGCGGCGGCGGGGCCACCCGCCCGCCTCAGCCGCCCGCCTCGACCGCCCTCACCGCCGCGCCGCGCCGCTCCGCCACCGCCGTCACGTGACGCCGGCCGCAGGGCCCCGCCCCTCGCGCGCAGGCATCGCGCCGGGCGGTTCTCCCTCGGCCCGCCGGGACGGCGCTCCCGGCGCGGCGGGGGGAGGAGGTGCCTCCCCGCCGCCCACGGCCCGCCGAGCGCCGTCCCGCCGCCCTCCCCGAGGCGAGGGGAACGGCGGCCGCGGCGGGGCGGATCAGGCTGCCCATAGACAGCCCCAGCGGCGAAGGACCGACCGCGCTCCCAGCGTGCGCTGCGGCCGTGAGGGCGCCGCTCCAGCCGCGGGGCTGCGGCTGCGCCCGTCCAGCCGCGGCTCCTCACGCCGCCCGAACTCCCTCTTCGTGTTCCAACTGCCTGTGTGGAGAGGCGGGAATACACCTCCTCCTCGCTCCGCACCGTAGCCGCGCTCGTACCTTCTCCGTCCTCAGGGGTTTTGAGGAGGTTTCGATGATGCTGTTGATACAGCAGTATCGACCGGGAAAGTGCAGCCAGGGGTTTGGTACCGGTGTGATTTACTAGTACCCCAATCCACCCATATTGATGGGTGGCTGTGATAATTTCACAGGTAACTGGAAAATTTGATAAAATCACAGGCCTGTGGGTGAAGCGAATCTGATAACAGGAACTGACTGGGAATGGATATCACAGAATGGTGAGGGTTGGAAGGGACCTCTGGAGACCCTCTCGTTCCCACCCCCTGCTTGAGCAGGCACCCCCAGAGCAGGGGCACAGGGCCGCGTCCAGGTGGGGTGTGAATGTCTCCAGGGAAGGGACCCCACAGCCTCCCTGGGCAGCCTGTGCCCCTGCTCTGGCACCCGCACAGCAAAGGGGTTTGTCCTCGTGTTCAGGTGGAACTTCCCGTGTTCCAGCTTGTGCCTGTTGCCCCTTGGCCTGTCGTTGGGCACCACTGAAAAGAGTCTGGTCCCGTCCTCTTGACACCCACCCTTCAGATGTTTATAAGCATTGATGAGATCCCCCCTCAGTCTTCTCTTCTCCAGGCTGAACAAACCCAGGTCTCTCAGCCTTTCCTCATAAGGGAGATGCTCCAGTCCCCTGATCATCCTGGTAGCTCCTCCACTGGACTCTCTCCAGTAGTTCTTTGTGTTTCTTGAACTGAGGAGCCCAGAACTGGACACAAGACTCCAGATGTGGCCTCACTAGGGCAGAGCAGAGGGGGAGGATAACCTCCCTGACCTGCTGGCCACGCTCCTGTTAATGCAGCCCAGGACACCGTTGGCCTTCTTGGCCACAAGGGCACGGTGCTGGCTCAGGGTCACCTTGCTGCCCACCAGCACTCCCAGGGCCACCTTAGTGAAGCCGCTTTCCGGTACATCAGCTCCCAACCTGTACCAGTGCAGGGGTTGTTCCTCCCCAGGGGCAGGACCTTGCACTTGCTCTTGTTGAATTTTATGAGGTTCCCCTGGGCCCAGCTCTCCAGCCTGGCCAGGTCTCGTTGGATGGCAGCACAGCCTTCTGGTGTCTCAGCCGCTCCTCCCAGCTTGGTATCATCAGTGAACTTGCTGAGGTTACGCTCTGTCCCTTTGTCCAGGTCATTGATGAATATGTTGAACAGGACTGGCCCCAGCACAGACCCCTGGGGAACACCACTAGTTATGGGCCTCCAACCAGACTCTGCCCTGTTAATCACAACTCACAAAACATATGCAATGGGTATCGTACCTTCTCCATGGCTCTCAGTTACAACATGCAATAGTCTGTAAAATGACAGTTATCAGAATTTATTGCAGGATTTAGGTACAATAATATAAAATAATATTCTCAGTAACTCATCTTTTGCATAAGCTTGTATGCTTCCTGTTTCAGACTAAGTTACCAAGAAGGAATGAGATGTGCGAAGGATTAGGGCTCCTCCCCAACCTTGAATATAAATATTGGATTTTATTCTGTATTCCCTGAGAAGAAACCCTCCTCACCCAGACCCTGCTATAGTATCTTTAAAGAATTTTGTTCAGTAGCCTCCCTCATCTGAAATTACTGAAAAAGGGTTTTTCTTCCAGTTTATATAGTCACAATTTTACAAATACTAATCAGTTACCCCATGGCTGTTACTTTCACCTATAGTTTCCTGAATAGTCTGACAAATGCTTGTAATTAATCAGCCTAGCATCTTACTTGTAGGTTATAATTTACAGATTAATAGCTGGGTTAATAGCTAAAGTTCAGGAAGTTTCTTGTAATTACCCTTTGTTCTGATTTTTAGCCACATTTATCTTAAAAGTTCCTTAAATTACAGGTCTTGTTAGCTTGCTTGCTCACAGCAGACCTTCCTATCTGCATGTCGCTGGGCCGCGTTTTGGTGATGGATAAAACACTCAGGAGGTTTCTTCAGTCCATACTAACACAGGTGGGCTGATCCAGCTGTGCTGCAGGAATGTTACCGTGTCACCTCCGAATGGGTTCCCAGTGACGGAAGTGAAAAAAAAAATAAAATCAAAATGCAGTACTCTTTCTTGCTCATTCCAAATGAATAACACTGCGTCCAAAAGCTAACTTAAAAAAAAGTTAAAAAACGTTTTGCACTTTCAAAATTCAGGCTAGATTTTTTTTTCAATCTAAACTAACACCACTGTTAGTAAAGTACTGGTTTTAAAATGTTTTCCTGATGTGTTTTCTTCCTGCCACTAAGAGTTTCTGCTGTCTCTAATGAACTGCTCAACCTAACATCTCATTCCTTCAACATCTTCATTTTTTTTCCTTGCAGTCCTACACTTCTCTCTGAAAATCCTGAACATCCACCGTAACTTCTGTCACTACCTCTGCATCTCAGCCCACGCACCACAATGCACAAGTGCCGTAACACTTCCTCTCTTTCTAGTTAGCTTTTTTACTATCTAAAAGTACATACAGCTTTATTTCTTGTTGCAATGACCCACAAAATTCTCCAGTTCAAGGACTGGGACCTGCTCTGTTGCCCACTCACCCAACTTGCACACCATTTCATCTGGCACTTCCCGGAATTAGGTTTCCTGCTCTCCATTGTCAAGCAGCACCCACATCCAGGGCTTTCACAATTTCTGCTTCTTTTCCAAAATGCTTTTTTGCAAAAGGCTTCCAGCACTCATGCAGGGAGAGCCAAGTCTGCACACAGGCAGAGCACAGCACACAGACCAAAACCAGCCTCGTGCACATCCAGAACTGGTGGGAGAAGCAGCGTTAACCCCCAACTCAGCAAGTGCTTTTGCCTTGCTCCTGTAGCCACTGTGAAAGAGCAGCGTTCTGCAGGCAATCTGCATCAGTGATACCACAGAGAGCAGCGCTGAAGCTCTCCCGCCCTTACTCAGCATCCCTAGGGCGCTCCAGGCACAGCAGCACTGGCCCAGGCGCATTTAGCCAAGAAGCACCAGAGAAATAGCTGCGACTCCATTGGGAGGATAAAATAGGCTCGGAAGGCTCCAGCATCCTTTACTCTGTCAGATAACCAAACCTGCACAGCCTGTGTGCAAGCGGTGCATTGGGCTTAGGCTGCCTGAGACTCCACAAACAGGTTCTGTTCTTCCCTTGTGCGTACTGTCATAGTGAGAAGTGTGGGTTTATGTAATTTTATGCAGCTTCCAGTCAAGGCTGATGATTGTGCTCTACAACTTCCTTAGCTACAGCCGCAGCCAAAGCAATGTTTCTCTTCAGCCTCCTTTTTCCACTTACCGATGTGGAGGTTCTTTGTGAGCAAAGCATCGGGAGAGAAATTGTGGAGAAAGTACCCAGCACGACACAAGCACCTGTTTGGGCTGAGTGTCTAACAAACTGAAGTGTACACCCCAAGTTATACCCCCCAAAATATAACCATATTCCTGTAAAAGAACAGCTGAGGTTATTAGATATTCTTGCTGGTTTTAACCAAGAGGACAGGCAGAGCTCCAGCTCTTCTCAGGAAAGGCAATTTCAACCTGAAAGTATCTACTGCCCAGGTACCACAGCAAGAAATCCTCAGAAATCTCAGATCAGAAATTTAAACCAGAGTATATCTGGCTTACATCAAGCTATTCAGAATTCATAAGAATTTGTGAAGTTTGCTAGTGATTTCATGATCACTGTGTGATTTCATGTCACTGTGATGGATATGCTAAAGAAGTAATGTGAAACAGACTACAGAACAGAGATTACAGAGGTTAATTCTGGGTCATATAGAGTTAATGAATGAATGTGTGAATTAATTAAGGTAGAACACCAAAGTACGCTTCAGAGACACTGTTGGAAACTGCCCCAGGTGACTGTGTACCCTTCCTCACCTACCATGACTTTCTGCCTGAAGTGCTGGATTTGGTTAAATCCCACTTGTTTCTTTTCTAAAGGGTCTTTGGCTTGTAGAGGGTTTGGTTTGTTCACGCATGTGCCCCCAGATAACTCTTCAGAGGAGCAGGGAGGTGCCAACTTCATACTGACAACTAGACTGGAAAGAGAAAATGCTGGGAAAAATGCTGTGGTGATGGGAGCTGCAGCGGGGCAGCTTTTACCTCCCTCCGCCATCTGGCTTCATTATTCTCCTGCTTAACCTCAATGTTCTGGTCATTTAACCTTTGCTTCCCAATTAAGACTGATTTCTTCCCTGTCCCCAGATGACAGCTGTGCTGAAACCTTCCCTCAGGGAGCTGTGTGGCCAGGAGCTGGATGCCGACTGCTGGGGTACAGAGCATTTGGCTACAGAAGCATCTCTGCAGTTAGGAGTGGTGAGCAGCCTGGGAACAAGCAGGCAAAGGGGTTTTGTCGCATTTCTTCTAAACACATTAAGTTGAAGAAATCACACAAGCAGAAGGGAAAGAGCAGTGGTATAACCAAGCCTTCAGGGAGCCCTAAGAGATCACTTGTGCGGCTTTATCTGACACACCAGTCCACTAAATGATGCAGAGCTCGTTCATGGTGGAAGGAAAAGACAGGATTCAGGAGCAGCCCTCTCAGGAGGAGCTGTAAGAGGGGGAAGACCCGTGGTCACTCCTTGCTTGTGAGTGCTAAAGCTGAACTCCTCTCAGTCAGTCCCTTCCTGCTCACCTTTTCTTGTTGCTGGCATAAAGGTGCGTTTTGGGAACTTCTTCAAATGTCTTCAATATCTTCAATACCTGTATCTGTTTGAGCTCCTTCAGAAAACCTGGCTGATTACCCTCCTGTTCCGTCTTGTATTGCTCCTCCCTTCACTGATTTCTTCTATAAAGGTGTTCTATTAGCACACCTTTTCATAGCAAAGTCTGTAATACCTACACTGCAAAGAAGAGTTTTTGCTCAGGAACATCCCAACAGGCCTCTAGCTGAGGACCTCCCCCAACAAAAAAAACAAACCCCCAAAAAGCCATGATGTTTGGGGTTTTTTGCTACAGCAGTTTTTTTTGATGTGCCCCTTCAACCTCCTAATTCTCCCATCTTTCCCTCTTCCACCTTCTGGTGTATTTGAAAGAGGCCTCATTATTACACCTTTCAGCAAGTTGTCCCTCAAGCTCTTTGCACTTCTCTGTTTAGCTTGCCACAGTTTTTGACTCTTTTCTGTTGCTCTTGCTTGGTCACAACTTCAGCCTTCTTCCAGCATGAGCAAGATTTTGTGTGGGAACTAAGGACTGCTGAAGGAAGAAACTAAGCAGAAGCCAGCCCTCAAAAACAGGCCACATTCACGAGCCTGGGACTGGAGAAGAGATGGCTTCTTAAATGCACTTCCTTTTGGCTTTACTAGTGAAAAGTTAGAAGTTCCTTGTCAACACAGAAGACTAAACCAATTGACCAATTTAACAGTACAGTCTTGGGGTTAAAAACAAACAAACAAAACCAAAAGAAACAACAAACTGGAAGGACATGGAGAAGAATTTCCCAGGTAGGAGGTAGTGTCACCATTCAGGCTAGCCTCTAGAATCTGCCTTGGCCTCTACAAAATATGGTTCTAAAATATGGCACAAGCCCTGCAGCTTGCCTTCCACCTGCAAGCTTGATGTGAAAGCACTGCTTCTCCAGTTGAGAGAAACAGCAGTGCCTGAAGCCTTCAGGAGCCATCTTGCAAGGCCCCCCCAGGAATCCTGCTTTAAACAACTCAGGTGTCAAGAAGAACACCAACAGCTCCAACTGATTTAATTCCTGGCCCATAGGAAAAGAAATGAGAAAATCCAGAACACACTGCTATGGAAATGGCTCATTCCCAGGCACAGGGAAGCATTTATTCAAACAACCAGCACTAACACTTCTGTGGAAACAGAAACTGTTTCCACACAGGCACCATCCCAGGGAACTGTCCAGTGAAGGTAGGCTGTGTGACACAAGGTATTTTACAGCCACCTCACTGACCTGTCCCCTGGACTGGATTTTTTTTTAGCTTTGAGAAGATGTTTAGTAGAAAATATTGGAAGAGAACACGAAGTAACAGGTATCAACCCACATCTTTAGGTATTCCCCTAAATGAAAAAATTGCTTCATCATTACAGAACTTGTTCCATTCTTTCTTCCCATTTTGGAGAATTAAGAGTCTTAAGGGTCTGTCTTTTGTTGTTCTTCACAGGAGGAGGCACCAAACATGACTGACAGCAGTCTGTCAGTCTGTCCGGTGAAAACTTAGATAAATGTGTTGGTAAGAATGTCTTCCTGCTGCTGGTGGTGCAGGATTCCAATGCCAACTGCTGGGGCTGGTAAAGGAGGTCTGCTCACAAGACGGAGCTGAAATTTGAGTCAGGAGGAAATGATTAATGAAGCACAAGCATAGGCTCACATCCTGAGGTCCTCTGATGCCATGGCAATATCTACTGGCAGATAATGGGCAGCCCCAGCTGGAAGTAATGCAGGAAGTTATCCTCCATCTCCCAAAGAGCATGGCTCCAAGAACATTACAGTGCACAATCTGCCAGAGCCAACAGCAGCTTTGGATTCTCCTCCTACTCACTTCAAGCATATTGTTTCCTACCTGGGATCTTTCATCATCCTGTCTACTTAGACTAAACGCCTCGTAAAAGAAAGCTCCAGTCCTGCTCATCACCACTAAACGGTGCCATTAAGAGCATAAGTAGCATAAATTAGAACACACATTTATGTATCAGGCTGTTTTTTGTGCAAGCACCACAGAATTTTGCATTCAAGGAGAACTTAAAACTTCATTTCAAAGACTAAAACACCATGGAGACATCTTACCTTAATCCCCAGCTGCTTTTCAAACCGTGGTGACACAAAGGACCATGGACCCATATTCTGTGGTTCCTCCTGACTCCAGATGAAGACTAAAGGAATTATAAGGGTACATTACAAATGCACGTATTTACCTTTTCAGCAGCTCAAGAAAACCCAGGTTTTTTCACCTGTAGCACCTCTGCCTTTTTTGTGTTGGCACTATCTTTGAAACGAAAACTTGCCAGAATGAATTCCCTTGTAGGTCACACGTTGCTGAAGTCAAACTAAAAATACGTCCACCATTAAGGCATACCGTTGGTGTATTCCGCTTTTCTACTGACATTTTCAAAAGCTACTTAAACGACTGGACTGCAAAGACCATGCAAAAAAATGCCCCAAATGGTTCACTCTGGTATTTAGTAGTGCTTTATGGAAGGTAACAATAGCAGAGAGACAAGTTCTGTCAACACAAGACGTAAACATTTGTTTTATCCCACTCCAGAATCATGAGACAAATGCAGGGGAGAGCAAAGAGGAAAAAGCTACTACAACTATCCATCCTAAAAGACAGGCAAGAGGTTTAGTTCAGTACTTTGAAAAGTCTAGGAACACAAAGGTAAAAAACACGCTGACCTTTTGCACGGCTGTATTTGCTCAACTCTTGCTGTAGAGCTTCCAGGGGGAAAGGACAGAGTTCTTCAAGTCTCACAATAGCTGTGTTGTGCTGTTTCTCTCCTAGTGTCTCTCTTTGCTTCACCAGCACATAGTAATGCTTACCAGAACAGAGCACCACTTGGGTGACGCTGAAGAAAAATAGGAATGTTTCCAAGTTTAGTGTTTTACAGAAACTCTGTGCAAAGCCATTTCACACTTTCAACAAAAACAACCAGCCAAACTTTAAAGACATCTTTATGAAGCTAAATTGCTATCCTAGACCATCTTTTTCTTTTCTTTGCCTTCCCTTCCCTCCCTCTCCCCTCCAACAGTTGGCAAACTAACCTTTGGGCTCAGTTAAGTCAGAGCCCAGAGGTCCTGCTTCTTCAGTAATCCTGGGGAAGTTACGTTACAATGGAATTCACCTCTCTTAGCTTTAACTATATAAAAATTAAACACCTAGTCAAAGCTAGTAATCTATGCACTCTCCATAGAGAATAAACCAGAGAGCGAGGGAAATAACTCCAGAGGACAGTTCTCTCCCACGCCCAAGAGGAACTGCCTGCTGGAGATACACAATACCCTCCCAGCAATCCAAGAAGTCCTGGCTGCCTAACCTTACTGGAAAAAGGCAAGGAGATAAACACCATCCTTTCTGCCTCACCATCCCACTTAAAAAAAAGCCTGAACGCTTTACAATTATGCAGACATCTACGCTAACTACCAACAAGTCAGCAGAAGAAAAGGAGAGAAACAAGTAAAACTAAGTCACCCACCATAAACCAACATTTTTCCCCTAAAGTCACCTCTTTCATATCACCTCAAACTTCAGCTGTTAGGTAGGAGGAAGGGACAGGACATCTTTTCTGAGCTTTTCCTCTAAGAAAGTAGAGCTACCTTTTAGGATCTACTGCAGAGTCACCAATGACAGGCTTGAAAGTTGTCCTTGGGGCCATTTCTTCAAGACTTGATACGGCAGCCTACATGGGGGACAGTTGGAAGTTACCAAATCTTGCTCCCTTTTGCCTCAGGCCAGAGTTGGGAAGAGGATACTGAGACAGGGTTTTGGTAAGTAAAAAAAGATACAGTCTTCCCTCTCCCTCTATTCCCATTCCTGCTGATGAAAGGTGGGATGATAAGATTCCCAAGAACACCACCAGACCAAGAATCAACCCTACTTCTAGCCCACCTCCACCCAGCTTTAATCCTCAACCTATCCCATGCCCAACAGGCAAAACCCCATTGATTTGGCCCCAAAATAGAGATCAGAGAACACAGAGGAAGACCAAAGAAAAAGCAGAAGAGAACACAGAACAGGAGGAAGAAAAGGAGAGGGAAAAAAAAAAAAAAAAGAAAAAAGAAAAAGTGTTCAGCTTACAGGGAGCCTGAGTAACACTTTGGGAGAAGCCACAATGAGAGGTTTCCTGAAGTTTCGGACCATTTGCCGCCGGAGTAAATGGAAATACTGTGCTGGCGTGGTGGGATGCACAACTGACATGTTGACCTGGTCCCCATCAACTCCCTCTTCTGAGCTGTCACACATCTATGTAAGGGAAACACAGGCAGTACCTTGTCAAGAAGCAAGCACCGAGCCAAACACATGAGACAGAACCCAGACACGTAAGGCATGCTGACTAGTATAAGAATAGAAAAGCAAATATTCCAATTCAGACATTGATTGCAAAGGAAGAACAACTTCAGAGGAGAAACTGCTTTAGCATTTAACTGGCAAGACCATATTTGAACTGCCTCCTTCTAGCACATTGTCACCAGGGCATGACAGTTCTTCTAACAGTGGAGAGGTCATGACTACTTCATCAGAGTGGCAGCATCCTCTAAACATGCTGCAAAACCCTCCCTAAGCCATTACTCAGATGAAAAAGCTTTCATTGACTTACTACAGTCACAAGGGCACAACAGTGGATTTTTTTTTTTTTTAAATGAGCCACAGATACTCTAACTGGTATTTAACAGTGTCCAGCACTCTGTCTGATCTGTGCCTAGGCACAGATCAGACGAGTGGTTCACTCAAGGTGGCTGCCTGTTCCAGATGCCAATTCCCAAAATGTCTTCTTAAGAAGTGCTCATGAGAGGCCTGCTATTCGCAATTCAACAATTCCATCTTGCTACTGGACTCGCTCTGTGGTACAGTGATGTTGCTGAGGAGCAGCAATCAGAAAAGAGACAGCAGGCAGTACTGAGGCACATCCCACCAGGGCTGTTCGCAGAGGGCGCACGGCCTCTGCACTGTGTGAATCTCAGGTTACAAAATTTCATGTTACCACACACCCACTTGGGCTTGTGACAGAGGTGCAACAGGAACAGCAAGCATTTATTACAAGGTTCAAACTCTTGGGACCAGAGCTGTTGTGGCAGCATCTGAGCTCAAACTGCTTCCTCACCACTTCCAAACCTGCAGCTTCTCATTACAGGCTCCCTTCTACCTCCACTTTCAGCCCAGCCCATTCCTATCTCATCATGGTGGTATGATCCTGGTATGTCTCCAGCTTCTGATGTCATCAGCAGGTACACCAGGAACGGGGCATTTTGTGGCAAGACTCCCAGAGCACTGACTGCCAGTGCTGTGATGGGGGACATGTGAATGAGGGGTGTGGCAGGGTACCTGTAAGAACCGTTCCATCCGGCAGGATGAGTGCTCAGGGCCTGCACCATCATAGCCATGGGGGAGAAGAATTACTATCCCGCTCTGCAGAAGCCATTTGGCCTCACCTAGAAACACACAGTGAGGAAGGAAGAAAGAATGATTCCCACAGAACATAAAGCTGCAAAACACATTACTTTGCACAAACTACTCAGGAAAAAAGAACAGGTAATTTCCACATCATTAAATACAAGCCTGAAACATGCTGCTGGCATTTTGCCACGGATTCACAACAACGAAACAGCACACTTAAGATGATCTGAAGTCTCTGAAATTAGCACCTAACTTTGGGTTTCCAGAAGACTTAAGCCTCCACGTGGAGCATGTGATATGGAGAAGTTTTAAAACTTACTCTAAAGCTTCACCATGGTATACAAGAATCCTCTTAATGGAATTGTCCTCCTGACTAACAGGGGTCTTCAAAAGTAACTCTCCAGTGAGCAAACCCCTAACTGTAATTCATTGCTGTTTTCTGCATATCTTGTTGTTTGGTCCCCTGCAGGCATGACCCAGGCAGCATCCTGTGAGCCAGTCCTAGTTAACACAGCAGTGCTAGCCCCAGGCTAGTTCTCCTGGGCTCCATCAAACCTCCTGTGCTGTTTGAAGGATTACAGTCAAATCCAGAAGGTGATTCATCCCAGCCTCAAATACACATTGAGGATGGGTGGGATATGAGGGCCTCTGAATTTCCATCTATGATTATGGAGGGAGTGCAGAGGCCTAAGTGAGGCTAGATGCCAAAATTCTGGATGCTTACATACAAGGAATCCCACTCTAAAAATCCATCTCAGCATTTTCTCAGCATGTTCCATCTCAGACAGGTCCTTTCACAACATCTGAGCACTCAGAAAAAACGCTAGAGTTAAACGTAGAGGCTGGTTGTAAGGCATTGTTGTGGGTTGGTTTGTTTCTTTGAAATAATCTCTATTTACCTTCCATGTTACTCCACTGATTTTTCATACGCCTCACGAAGGAAAGGTACAGCCTAAAAAGCTATTAACTATAAATGCACACAGTAAAATAAATAGCAGGGGGAAAGAAAGGCCATTAATAGAATCAACTGTCCTTTCAGAATGACTGTCTTCTGCCAAAGATGGGGTCTTTCCTTTTAGATGGATCATCTTCAGAGACAAGCTGCATAGAAGTCAGGACCACACAGGCAAGCTCACAAGATTTCTTGAGAAAACAGAATTCTTTTCTCAACACATTGCACTTTTAAAGATAAAGGATTTTCTAAAAATAGACTTACTACATATGATTAATTTTTAAATATATTAGCTCCTTGTACACTCACCTCCAGAGATGAAAGTGTCAAATATTATCTGGGCTCCATTAAAGAAGTCTCCAAATTGAGCTTCCCAAATTGGCAGTAACTTAGGGCTCTCAATACTCATTCCATATTCAAAACCGAGCACAGCTTCTTCAGACAAGGGACTGTTACTCACCTAACAAAAGGAAATTGTTGGGAGGGGTGGGGGAGGAAGAAGACAACCCAAGATTAAGAACCTTTGGAACCAGGCACATCAGTGCTAGGTGCACTGAGGACACGTGCTCCTACAGGCAATTGATGGTCATCTCTTTTTTTTTTTTTTTTTGCTTTTGAATGAAGACGCTGAGGGGAAAAGAATAATAGCTGATCTCTCATGGAAAATCAAAACCCCTTATTAAATTCATAAAGAGGGTAACTACAAAGAACAGAGGTGCTCTGACAGTTTTATGTCTCTGTATCTGGGGTTTGCCAGTTTATACAGGCTACCTACATATCTCAGCAGCTTTAAAATATGCTTTCTGCTTCAGCACCACTTGAAGAAGGTCATGTTGTGGGCCACAGAACCTACCTCTAGGAAACCCTGCTGGTCTGGTGACATATGATTCAGGGGAATGTAGGTATCATCTGTCTCTTGGCAAACCAACATTGCATGTCGTTGGCTAAAGGTTCCTCTGCCAACATCTTGTCCACTTAGTCTGATATTAAACCCTTGCCAAGCAATAAACAAAACACTGGATTAGTAAGTCATGTAAACAGAAAGCATGCAGGACAACAGCCCCCCACTGCTGAAATATTACTTCTTTTGTTAAGTCTCTTCTTGGACTTCCCCTCATCAGCAACATCAACCCCGAGATGGAATTCTTAACCAGCAGCAGCTCCAACTCACAAGCACAGAGATGCTCAGACATTTCTCTTTTATCCTCTCTGCAGCCAGGAATTGTTTTGTGGTAAGTAGCTCAATTTACTAACGCAAGCTGCAAAATAAGTGCATTCTGTATCATATGTAAATGGAGATACAAATTCAGGCTAGAGAGGAGGGAAAATAAATTGCAGCATGATACACACTGTAAGAGGTAAGCGTATGGGAGGCCCCGCTGATGGCGGCCACGTTGCTCACGTGCTTAGTGCTAAGCACCAACTCTTTGGGCAGTGGGAGGGATCAACAATATTTTTTTTTAAGATATTTAGTAGTCAATCTACAAATATTGGTGACATACAGTATTCATATTTACCTTCCCTTAGTACCATGCAAATGCAACTTTTCAAATATATACATCATATTAATCTTTGGACTTAGAATCACCTAAAAAAGACTGATGCTGTACTTCATTGCCATCAAAGCAAAACTATTTTATTGTCTGCTGTCTATCTGCCTCTTACCTTGGCTCAAGAGGGAACCAAACGCTAAAGTTTCAGCTGTTGCCCAGTCCAGCTTCTTTCCTTCCTCCATTTTTTGAACTCTTGACTAAACAAGCAAACAACAAGGGAAAGTTACTATTTCGCCTTTTCCCATTTGTAGCTCTTTTAGTGGCACTGATCAATACTAGAAGCTAGGAAAAAATTAACACACTATAGAGAGAAATGCTGTATTCCTGCAGCCAGCTTAAGTCGGTTTGGAATACACAGAGTCTTATTTCAGCACATCCTGAAGAAGGCTGGCCTGCAGACCACAGAACCATGGATGACCCACATGTTCACTTACCAGTCAAACAAACTGTGGATCGACAAAGTAGAACTTAGTCTGAAACTATTAAGAATCTTAGCACAGCACAGAGCGTGCTCTTGACAGACTTTTGATTTGTCTGGTTAGCAGTTATGAAAGACAGCGGGTGTAGGTATTTCAGCCTCCAGAATTCTCCCCTGTCCTGGCTGCAGGACTGCAGACAAATGATCACACCCAGCTGTGTTGTCCTTGTCTTGGGCTGGAAAGGCAGAACATCCATCTTCTAAAATACTTAACTCATGGCTTCGCTGGCTGCCAACTAGACACCTGCGCATGGTCATCATTCATCAACAGGAAACATTCACAAACCCAAGCCAGTGCAATTATTACACAAACTTATGAGCTATCAAAAACGGACCGTCAAAGTCAGCCACATGCGTATGCTTATGTTTTATATATAAAACATGAACACTCACTACTGGCTTCAGAAATTGTTACCAAGTTCCTGATTCATTCTCTCACAAAGTACTCATTATAAAGTATATAAATGATAGTAATTTATCATAATAGTTTTTCTTATTTGTAAAAATAAAATATATTTTCTTTTTTCTTCATTGCAACAAAATATTGTTGAAATTACAAAATTAAGGATATGGTCAGATTTGGGGCAGAGGGCATATCTTTCTTCAAAACTAGAGGAAAAATGGCATAATCTCAGCCTTGAAAGAGAGAGCAAGCTGCCCTGCCTAGAGAATACTGTAATATTCTCCAACTGGCAGCCACGCTGGGTTTAGTTTTTCCTGTAACGGGTCACACCTTTGAGCAATGGGACTAGAAGCATCATTATGCTCTACTGACCTGTGCGTAGGTCTTCAGAAGATGGTGGTGCACCTGGAGTTCTTCAGGCACCTCTACAGACTTGACTCCAATAAACTGCAGAAGGGGTACAGGCATACCTGTGTCCCAAGTGGTGATTTTAGCAGAAGGCTCGACAAAGCCTTTCCAGTGAGCCTGCAGGTTGGTAGGAGGTGGACTATACAAAGTCATGTTGGCAAGATGATCATTCAGTTTAGAATAATATGTTGTCTTTATCTCAGATACTTCGACCTCAGTCATGAGCCCAGCAGCTATTAGGTGTTCTGCATATGTGTCTGGGATACTCTTCCGGGACCTGTCAGGGAGGGAATCAAACCCCATAGACATTAAGCCTGAAAACAGTGTCACTGCAGAACAAGGAAATACCACCTTACTACTGTTGGGTACCACAGAAAACTAAATGGTCCTGGTGCATTATACTTATTTGCATCAAGTCTGCTTTTCTCGCACTTCCAGAAAGATACAGCCCTTTATTTTAAAATAAAGTGCTTATAGGTGGCAGTTACAGGTAACAAGTCAAAAAAACCTCCCAGTTAGACTGACTTTGTGCTAGCATGCATATTTTCTTCCAACAAATTGACAGTAGGATTTCAGTATTAGCTGAGAATCAAGCCTCCATCCCATAAATGCTTCACCTGAAATACCAGAATTCACTGGCCAGTAAATTTTCATGTGTATTTTCCTTTGGGGATAAGGATGGAATCTGAATATGTTTAAACACTAATAAAGATGAGTCCGCACTGGAACCAGCAGAAGCAGGCAAAGACGAGACAAATGTCATACTGGCTTCCTGCCCATTCTCCTGCATTATCTACGCTTCCCTCTGGCACACAGAAAAAAACACTGCCTTCTGACTGCTAGCCATCATGGACTTAAAATTCAAGAGTTATGTGCAAGATGGTTCTCCAAGGCACATGTTCAGGAACCAACACTAGTCATTACCTTCATTAATACATCATCATCAGACTCACACCTTAGTCAAGGGCCGCTGACAGTGTAGCTACACTTAAAGACTTGTTGGTATGTCAAAGGATCTTCGCTATACAGAGACTTCCACTACCGCAGGAGGCAGTACTGAGTTGGTGTAGACGTGCTGGGTTCCCCCACTGGGCACGTTACCCTTACCTGATGATTTTGTACATGCTGGGGTTGGTGAAGAACGGCTCGTCAAGTTCATTGTGGCCCCACTGCCTGTAGCACAGCAAGTCTACTATTACATCCCGGCGGAACTGGCGCTGGTACTCAACAGCCAGTCGTGTGGCACGGACAACTTCTTCAGGATCATCCCCGTTTACATGGATAACTCCACATCCAACAATCTTACCTGCCCAGGGATTCAAAACATAACAGCAGTAATCACTCTCAACCCCTTCCAAAGAAAGCAGACACACCTGCTCTGCTGAAAACTACAGACAGCTCACATGAAGTGTATTTAACAAAAACCAATCTACAAAAGATGCTCTTTGTGGTAAGAGTGGTAGTAAGGAGTAAGGAGTCTTCCCCAAGAGAAAGTGCAATTAGCCCAGCCTGTTACATTTGTCACAGTTTGAGCACAACTTCTTTACCAGCGCTAAATTCCCAGAGGACTTTCTATATGCAGTTCCTACATCATCTTTATCTGGATGGAAGTCTCTGGGGAATGGGAGAGAACTATTTGCTTGATTCCCTTTCAGACAAAAAACAAGTTTTGTTTCCTTCTTAGCCTAAGCTGTCACTACTATGAATTCATAGAGGCCAGGAACAATCTTATCCCTTGTTAGTAATCATCCTATCCATTGCTTCTCCAGGCAGAATGGTCTCTAAATTAGAGAGAACACTGCAAAATATCTTAACACCCTCCCCTGTATGACAATTTGGCTGCAAATCTTCCTCCTGTACTTTGTCTGCCCAAATTCTAGGAAATTAAGATGCTTCAGCCATTCCTGACCCATGCCAAGTTTCCCTCCCTAGCAAAATCATGAAGCTTACATGGGTAATGCCCTGCTCCTCACTGACCAGGCAAGAAGAAATGAAAACACACCCAATAAAAAAAAAACAAAAAACACACCACACAACACAAACTTGCCCAGGGAAAAAGTAATAGTAACATATGCTACCACCTAATCAGATTTTCAGATTTAATGAATCTACCTGTTCAGTTCGATGAAACCATAAGACAAATACAAACACTTGATGGTATGTCTTAAAAACATGCTTGAGTATATTTTTAATCTAGAAGATGTACACAAGGACACCAACTACTATGTCTGTTATCTTGTTGGTTACAATACATCTGTTTATCACTAAGAAAGACCAGTCCAAACCAAAAGACTTCAAGGTTAAGCTTAGAAATAGCACAAGGCTCATCTTTCAAAACTCAACAAGGTCACCTGACCACAAACAAAACAGAAAAATTAAGGAGTATCTGACTTATAAATCTTGCTCAGAAAACACACTGCAGTGATTTTTATTACGTTTAATAAGATATATTTAAAATACGTCTCTTATACACTCCATCACAATATATTTTTTAAAGCTGTCAAGGACATGGCAGAAATTAAATTAGTGATAAACTTCACAGTAATCCTGCAAGTATTTTACAACGTCCTGTGAAAATGTGACAAGATTTTCCCTTGATATTTAGCCTTTGCCATAAAGCACAGGGCATGTTTGTAGCATCTGAACTTTTCCCAGTAGGAGGTGATAATCAATAATAATTTTAATTTCTACTCAATCATGAAAATGGAGATAGATTAATCTAGCTCCCCAGAGTTGACAGGCACTTGCTACAAAAAGCCCATCAAAGAGCATGTATCAACACTGGAGTTAAAACTCCTTTTTGACAAAACAGGCAACCTTCCTTCTGATTCAGGTGTACATACCAATATCACTACAGTACAGAGATGATCTTCCTCGCTCTGGAGGAGTGGTATAGCCCAGCTGGTTATTAACAATCAAATGGATGCTCCCACCAACTCTGAAATGTGGGAGATTAGAGAGGGTCAGTGTTTCAGGAACAATCCCTTGCCCAGAGAAAGCAGCATCGCCATGAACCTACATTAGGGAAGAAGATGGAAAGCCTTTATTAGAAAACGCTGGAGGAACAGAGAAATCAAACCTGTAACTCATTAAGCAAGACCTTTTAAATTAAGTAGGTACAACAGATACAGTTTCAGCCCAATCCACTTCTTAACCCCTCTCAGACTACTGTTTTCATGACATGACAGTTTATATAGTCTTATCTCTAACACACGGTCATAACAGCCGCCACCTGTACATGACTGCCTGATGTAATCCCTACCTGGAACAGACCTACATCTCTTAAAACTGACTCGCCAGCGTATAGGTGGCTGCAAGGATCATGGCTAAAGCAAAGCTGCAGTAGTCAGTAGCAAGTCACTGGCCACTGAACAAAACGAAGCCAGTCACCACAGCATTTGGTACATGCTCTGCTGAAAGTTAAATGCTGGTGAGCTGGGATTTATGCCTACTGCCACCTCACTAAATAGAGACAAGAACAGACATGACGGGAGAAAAATAAAAGTGGAAAAGGAACTGAATGGAAGCATATAAAAATAAAGCTTTCAGAAGGAAATAAAACCTAAGTTCTTAGTCATATTTCAAAATTGCAAATAAATGTTGCAAGCAAAAAAAGTTTGGAGGCAGAGGGGAGGCGACTGTGGCATTCAACCCAGGTTTCCAAAAGGGCTAGAGATACTAGAATGAGTATCATCTAACATTTCAATGTTTTGAAGCTAGAACTAGCTCTCTCTATTGATGAATTTGATCACAGCTTCTTCAGAATGCAGATGCAATCCTTTGCATATCAAAGTCACTATGCAGATCGATGCAATTTCTTATTAAGAGCAGATGACAGTTCTACTTTCTAGTTATGGGGTAACGGTTTCAAGCCTTAAGGGACTTTTGGAGGTGCAAGTACTCCTGAGAGAGAGTAGAGGTGCAATCAACCAGTGAAAATGCTGCACTCGGTTTTATAAAGTTCTAATACAGACTTTTTTAAAAGGCATCACAGAAAACCAAAGCTAACTACTCCAAGAGAGCCAACACAGCATCCCCACTCTACCCCTTACCATGCTACACTTGCTCCTGAAGTGTTGGGGTTTCACTTTTCCCTCTGGTTTCTTCTGCTGCCTAAGAAGGCTACGTATCTCGGTGACACCACTTGACTGAAGACCCTAGAACATCTGAAAGAACTTTATGGCCTCCAGTACATCCCAAAGCATTAAAGCCTACAGTGTGAATATCCAACTACACAAGACTCTTCATACGCACCTCAACCCCAGAGGATTCAATTCCTGTGGGGCAGGTAGGATTTTCTTCATTCTAGAAGCAAGCTGCAAGGAAGGTCACCATCAAGTTTAATTCAAACAGTGACCCTGACAGTGGAATGTCAAATGTGAAATTTATTTCAGGGAGACCTTATTCTCAGATTTCTGTTCAAATCACAGACACCA
Organism: Phalacrocorax carbo; assembly: GCF_963921805.1. NCBI lineage: Eukaryota > Metazoa > Chordata > Aves > Suliformes > Phalacrocoracidae > Phalacrocorax > Phalacrocorax carbo. The sequence continues at coordinate 7,384,958 of NC_087513.1, read as the reverse complement.
GTAGTTGCTGGATGTCCAGGAAGTGGAGTTAAGATATGTGAGAAGGTGAAAAACAAGCCACTCTTCAGCTGAGATGGACAATTAAACATTGCAGAAGTATCTATAGTAGTTATCCACACAAGAGTTTTATAGTCTTCATGTATTCCAAGCACACTGAAGTTCCAGAAAAGGTGATCTTTAGACCTTGGACAACTAGGCTCACCACTGACACTGGCACCTCATCTGATCGTTACTCTTTTTACCCTCAAGCTCTGGCACTCAGGCTAGTGAAAGGACAGAACAAATGCCAGAGTAAACCTCAAATCAGAGTTTCTACACTTACATTTCAAGAGAGAAAGTACTAAGAAAACTGAAAGCCCAAGGAGAAAAAACTTCCAAATCAAGATTCTGAAACAGGAAGTTTCTGCTTTCATCTTTCTTCTCAACTGAATGAGAGCAGTTACCAGTCAGAACTGTAAAAATTTGCCTTTTTTTAAAAGTCTAACTCTTGGACCTCCTAAAGACACAATCACGACTACCGATGTGCACATTACGTAAAACGCTTTCTTTCTTTTGGGAATACTTTGAGTCAGTTGACTAACACAGAGGTGGCTAGCTTGGAGTTAAACACTGTCCTCCTCTACTGTGCAACCCTCCCTACCACTTACCCCTTCAAAACCCAAAAGTTAATTTCTTCTTGCACAGGGAGGGTCCGTTTATCCTGAAGAATATTTGTTTAAGGAGTCATAGTAGTTTCATTACTACACTGTGAAGATCTAATATTATGAGACAGACAGAATCTAAGAAGCAGTAATATCTTATCAAACTCACTGACACAACTGCACTGAAAGATGAGGAGAAGATGCATTGGGCAACAAACACTTGCATGCCCCAAAGCCCTTTTTTTTTAAATAAAAAAAAAAAGAATAACAAAACCCCAACTTGCCTCCAGGTTTCTCAATAGTTCTGCTTTTTCTCAGTATACACATTTTTCCAGAAGGAAGCAAAACATTTATTTAACTGAAATAGGTCATCACTTCTACCTGTAACTTCCTCCATGTTTATCATACTTGACAGGAGAACAGTTCTGCCCCAACTCATTTTTACTCCCAGCTTTAAAAATGTTTCAGAGATTGACTCACTTGTAATTTCCAAGTTGAATACAATGCAAGAAAAAAAATTATCAAGGAACTATCTAGGACTGCCTCCACAGCTATAAAAGACAGGTCAGGGAGTAAAAAACAATTCCAGCAGACTTTCTTCAACAGTACTATGATAAAACAACAAAATTCTAAAACCTCCTATATATTTTGCCACCTTGCTAATAGCTCTTCTCCAAACTCATTTAGAAGAAGGCTAACAGTGGTGGTTTAAATGTAAAAGTGGTCTGTGAGGAAAGGCACACACGACTCTCAATGCAGAGTATTATTAAAATAAAGGAAGGTATCATAATCATTCTTCAGAAATCTTAGAAATTGAATTGTTTAAATGCCAGTATCATCACATGTCACCTGGGAATCTTCCTTTTCTTCCTCTTTCTCCACAAAGCAAATCCCAGTTCTTGATATTCTACATTAATTCAGTTTCATTTGATATTTCCATATACACTACTACTGTTCACATGCTACTCCAGGAAGTCTTAAAAAGATCAGTTAAAAAGTTTGAGTTAAATACCTGCAGGCAAATAACTTTGTCTCCAGGCTGTGCGGAGCTCTCTGGGGAGTAGTCTCCATCGAGCAGAGTCTGTTGCCTTCCTCGCGTCTTGCCCACAGCCACTGGATTGATTGCTTCTAAATGCGAGGGGTTAGGTAGCAAGGTGACGTGCACGGGCCTGTGTGAACCGAAGTCAAGATCCACAGAAGATGTCAGGTGGGACAGAACATCCCCAATGGCTGCTGAATTCTCTGGAAACTCACTTAAACCACGCATCTTACGGAACATGAGCTGCATGGAAACAAATTTGGTTAAATCCCCTTTATGATTCATTAACACATTGAAAGGAAAACATTTACAGAACTGTATGCTCTCCTACTCCTAAAATTGAAAGGATGCTTCTGATAACAGCATGCAAACCCCTTCATTAGAGTTCTCTTCAACAGTCTGAAGATCTGGCTGAGGTGCTGACAGAAGGGGAGTACATTCTCATACAGATAACTTTTTTATTGCTTCAGCATTTGCAACACAACAAACTTCTAAGGTTTTATTTCATTGCAAATGGATAAGGCACAGAGCAACTCTCAATGAGATTGTAAGTCTCTCACCTCAGGTGGAAGCTGAAGTAAACCTGTGAGAAGATTAAGTCTTCCGCGATGAGGCATCCCAAGAATGATATCCGTCACGCCGCTGTACGCACACATCTTGAACAACTCATGGAAGAAACCCATCATGCTCTCAGCTCCTTCACCACCATACCGCTTCACCGTGGCAAACTTCGTGGCTAAGAAGTGATCAAACTCCTATTAAAAACAGGAGAACTTCAGTATTAGGCTATTTTTAGCAGCAGTCTTCTGTTTATAAAATTGAAATATTATTTATGTTTGTACCTTTAAGGCATACAGACCTAAGACCACCCCATGAAAGTCTCAGCTTACTCTCCACCCACACAGTCCGAGAGCAGATGCTATGATGACTACAAGAAATCAGCTCTTATCTCCTCTTAGGCAGAAAAACATTGGATTGAGGACCAAACTGTCTCTAACATGGAAGGAGATGCATGAAGAAATATAACACCAGAACAATTTACAAATTCCTTGCTAGTTTACCTATTTTAGGTGGAAATTAAGGAGTGGTGTTATTTTACAGTATAAACCTTAAATATGCTGAGATTCAAAGTGCCAGAGAAACAGTGTTTCATTTTGATCACTATTAGCCCTTAGAGAACACAGGTAGAAGAACGCTTGAGAGGAAGAAAATAAATTAATCCATATATTTACTTCACTTTCCTCTCACTCCTCCCACTTCACTCCATTCACCTACTCCTAGACACCTCTCACAAGTGACTAAGTTTTGGAAACACTGGAAGTGTCTGTAGTGTTCTGCAACTGAGGACTGAAAATAAACGAAGGCTGTAACTGAGAAGCCTGAGCCACAGCCAAAGATCTCAGCCAACTGCTGAACACCTTCTAGTTAAGCAACATTTAGTTCCAAGGAATAATGTATACAAAACTGATCACACACAGAAGACATTTTATCCTGTCAAATTCTACACTCCAAGTACAGTTCTGACCATATGGAAGTCAATAGGGCATCTATCAGTGTCCTGATTTCATCCTCCTGCCTCACTGCCAAATTCCTTTAACTGCCAAAGAGGCAAGAAAAATATGAAACATGCCATATGCTTCTGGTCAGTCACTGGTAAATATTACACTTAACACTCCTTCCACTAGGAGAACTGGGAACAGGGACAACTTCACCGATCCTGCTTTTCTACCTTTCCATCCTTCTGGGCAACGAAGGGAGAAAAGGGAAAAAAAAATGTAAATTTTTCACAGTACAGTAGTATTGGAATAAATCTTCTCTATACATTTTGCAAGTATATAAATCTTTCACTTCCTTACAGAATGCATTGAACAAAGCTTCCTTTGCTGAAAAGCAGCAAATTTACCAGTGCTATATGGCTAACACCTCAGTCCAACTCTGTTTTTTTCCTCCCCAAACTTTGAGAGACATCATGCTTTAAAGCTAAGGAAACAGATCAGCATGACAGTGAAAGGAAAACACAGACCAGCTGCACCAGAGCACAAAATTTCACAGTGCTCTGCCCAACCTCGCGTCCCCATCAGTAACATTTAATATAAGCTGTCAGGTCATTAGCCAAAGAGAATCTCACTTCTGAATACTGATTACTCATGGATTTGTAGGGTCATTATTTGTGTCTCCAGACATTAAAGAATGAGTTACAGGAATATATATTACACTCAATATATGTTCTAATTAGTTCCAAAAGCCTTTTGAGTTTGGCTGGAAATATTTTCCTAGAAATAATTTCCAAAGTAGTCGACACAAACCAAAAGGCGTCGCTATGTCGTTCAATAACAGCTGTTGAGTAAATACAGCAACAACCTTCCATGAGATTCCTACATTTGTGTATTGCACTTTTTCAGGCAAAACCTTGTACTTCTTCCTCTTGCACACCGTCCAAGCCTTTCAGGATAGCAATTTTTCTTTTCCGGCACGAATAATGTCTGGAGCAGTGAAGGGTTCATGACAGCCTCCACAACTCTATTAGAATCCAACTGTAGCGAACAAGGTACCTGGGACTCCAACATCAGTTTGCACAAGTGCTTTTTCTCTTCAGGTGTAAATGCTTCTTGTTTTAGCTCTTCAAACCTTTTAGCAAACCATTCTCTCTCCTCCAAAGTTGAAAGCTGGCTTGTTTCTATGGAAATATGCCCGCAGTATATATGGTCAAGGTAAGCCAACACATCCTCTAGGGAAGCCTCTTCTTTTCCCATGTTTAGAAGCCCTGGTGGAAAATAAATGTTGTTAGCGATTCTGGGGGACAAGGGGGAGGCACTAAGACCTAAACTGTTGTCTTGCAATTACATTAACTTTTTGCGCATACAAATTAATGCCTTGTCTTCCTTTAAAAACAAAACTCAATAAATTATTTTATAAGCACACTTCAGTGTTATTAATATGAGGGCCTCATGCTTATTAGTAAGGTGCTCAGAATGCCTTTCTGAAAGAGTTTACCAGGAATGAAACTAAGTTGCTGGTTTTGTGACTCCATATAGCACTCGGTATCTTTTGGCTCAGAGAGATGAGCTCCAATCCCAGCTGCATCACAAGTAAATAAGCACCTGTTTTGCAGATGGAGAAGATAAAGCATGGAGAAGGCCCACCTTTGTTCAAGGCCACAGCGAGAGTCTAAGAGATGCAAGGAAAGACAAATCTTGACTTCTGCCCCAGAGCTCTGGCAGCTTCACTACAGTGTTAAGTATTATGCTAAATCATAGAATATTACAGCAACACAAGAAATTAATGTGTAACCTTAGTAGTTGTAAGACCAAGCAAAAATTTTCAAGGTTTCCAAAGACGCTAGAGGGTAGCCACTCATTACACGATGATTCCTGCAACAAACACGTAAGCAGGCCGAAGTTAACAATTTTCCGTCCAACAGTTCATTACTGATTGAACCACCACTCAATATTTGGCTCTTCCGCAGCAGACACAGCCTCTTAATAGATCACCCGTGAAGACAATTTGCTGTGATGAGGCTGCAGACTTACCTGTAGTAATGAGAGGCCCTTGAAGAACTTCAGCCAGCTCTTGGATTTCGGGTACCATGTTCATAACCGCTTGGCCAGCAAACAGTGGGTTTATTTTGGCTGCTTTGTGGCCATGTTCAGCATATGCAGTTATTAAACGAGCAAGAGCATGGTCAACTAAAAACAAAAAGAAGGCAGAACAGTATCTCACACATGCTCATGTTTAATCCATTTAGAGCACCAACACCAGAGTACTTGGTCCGTTAGTAATCAACAAGGTTCTGGCTGGGAAGATAGAACCTTTTTTAAGCAGCCATTTTCACCTTACCACCCCACAGCAGCTCCCATCATCAAACTGCTAAATCTGCTCACTCATCAAATTTTCAAGCAAGTGCACTCTAGATTTCTCCCATGGCTCCCCTCGTATCTAGGCTCCTGCAAACATTCACAAAGCTACTTCCTTTTGTATTGAATCTCTTTATACCACGCACATACAACTTGAGAATGGCATGGTACCAGCGTGCAAAGTCTTATTTCCCCAACCGACTCAAATCATACTGCTTGTGCTTCCCTGTTGCTCGCTGGAATGACAGGAGGTCTTAACAATAACTCAGGTCCTATGACTTAAAAAAAAAGCCTGCATCTGCAGGAGCCACCAACCAACAGCATGTGCATGTGCTGAGCCAGATGTACTAAAAATTCAAGTATGTGGACAAGCTTTTCAACAAGACATCAACAACACACCGTGGCAGGCATTTCACTGTGAGATCAAACAGTTATCGACATATGCAAAACTTGACCTGCAGAAAGGTCATGCACACAGTGAACACATGCCACAGACCAGGTCGATAAACTGTACACCAGTAAAATATACTGCAAGCAGAACCTGCTACAAATTAATTGAATGAACCAGTTTATAACATGTTTTTAAAGGGTGGGAAGCGTTTCAGCCTGGTAAAGGTGCAACACTGACAGATTCAGGTCTTCCAAAGCAATGCAATTTCTGAGACCACTTCATGAAGCTATTTCTCAGACGTTTGTGTTTCCATTGCCAGCGCTCTGCTCCAGCTATTATGTTCATGCAGCCAGCCTGTTCAAACAGGACCTTTTCTCTAACGGGCTCTACGATGGAAGAACGTAACCCTGATGTCTCCCACAACACCCTCAGCAAGAAAGCCATTTAAAAGCAACTTTTCAAACGTAATGTAAAAATATATTAACCCTTTCCTTGCTTAACAAGGAGGCTGCTTAGTGATGGAACTTGGTGGCCAGCAGCTACCAAACTGTTTTCACTCCTGCTTCTGTACAACAGGTTTAATTCCTCCTGCAGTCTCCTGAGGTGTTAACACAGCCCCAGAATTTTCTGCTTGAAGTTACTTCTCTGCACTGTAGAGCTGAGGTAAAAGCATCACAGTTATTGCTACAGCAGAGTTATCTGTACTTAGCTAGTTCAAGGACAAAAATAAAGAAAAAACACAGGCACGTGGCATAAGTGCTTTTACGAGCAGTAACACGCTACAAGGGGACGTAACTGAAGCAACTTCAGGCGCTGACAGCCCCTCCGGGCCGCGGAGCCGGGCAAGGTGTCCGGAGGCTGCTCGGGAGCCGAGGCGAAGGGCTTTGCGGGCAGAGGGGACAAGCCCTGCCTCACGGCAAGGCCAGACCCCCCAGCAGCCGCGGGAGCCGCGGGGGCTCTGGCGGACGCCGCCCGCTCGGGCAACGGGAGCGAAACAGCGGGACGCTTCGGCGCCCTCGGACTTCGGGCCCCGCGGCCGCCGCCGCCGCCTCCTGAGGGGAGCGAGGGGCTGCCGAGCCGAGCCCGGGGCGCCGCTGCGGGGAGACCCAGCCTCAACCCCGGCCGCGGACGGGATGAGCGGCCCCCGCCGCCGGGGCAGCCCCCGCCGCGCTCCCCTCAGCCCAGCGCGGCCCCGATGGGAGCGGGGAGGGGGGGGTTGACGGTGTCCGACCTGCTTTGCCGCTCGCCCCGGCGCCGCGCACCTCTGCCGCTCGCCCGCTCGCCTCCTTCCGCGGCTTGTAGCCGTAGACGCCCCGCTCGGTGCGGTACCAGCGCCGCAGGCCGCCCCGCCACAGAGCGCAGCGTACGGCGCTCGCCCCCGCCGCCGCCGCCATGGCCGCCCCGCTCGCCGCTCGCCGCCCCCGCGCGGGGTGTGGCCGCCGCTCCCCGCCCCGCGGCCGGAGGGCTGAGGCGGCCCGGCGGGGCCGCAGTGCGGCCGGGCGGGTGTGTGTGTCCCGTTAAAGCCGCGCGTCCAGCCTGGCTCTCTGACCCACCGATGCGGCCTCGCCTCGAGTGCGGTGCGCAGCTTTGGGCGCCACAGGACATTAAGGATATAAAGCTACCAGAGAGTGTCCAGAGGAGGCCACGGAGTTGGTGAAGGGTTTAGAGGGGAAGCCATACGAGGAGCGGCTAAAGTCCCTTGGTTTGCTCAGCCCGGAGAAGAGGAGGCTGAGGGCAGCCCTCATGGCGGTCTGCAGCTTCCTCACAAGGGGAGGAGGAGGAGGGGCAGGCGCTGATCCCTTCTCTCTGGTGACCAACGCCAGGACCCGAGGGAATGGCAGGGAGATGTGCCAAGGGAGGGCTAGGCTGGGTATTAGGAAAAGGTTCTTCCCCCAGAGGGTGGTGGAGCCCTGGAACAGGCTCCCCAGGGAGGCGTCACGGCACCAGCCTGGTGATATTCAAGACGCACTTGGACAAGGCCCTCAGAGACATGGTGTGAATTTGGGGTTGTCCTGTGCAGGGACAGGAGCTGGACTCGAAGTGGGTCCCTTCCAGCTCAGGGCATTCTGTGATTCTATGATCCTTTCAGCCACTCCAGACATATATTCCAGTGTTTTGGTATTTCCTATTAAAAGGCTGCCCAAATTTCCTATTAAACATCTCTCCTGAAACGTATCACAGTATAATTTTGTCTATGCTGGATCATGGTTAGAGTGGGAAAAGACACAGTAACCTCACTGCCTCTGGAAAACCTACCAAAAAATGACAAGTTATAGAGAAAGTTTTAACAAAACCTAAAAGCTTTATCTAAAGTTTTCAGGTGCCTGCGAACCACTTCCAAACACATAAAGGACAAGCAAGCCATCAGGAGTAGTCAGCGTGGCTTCACCGTGCCTGACCAATTTGATAAGCACCTGGAACAAAGTGACTGCCCAGTAGGTGAGGGAAGAGCCGTGGGCGTTGTCTGCCTGTACCTCAGCAAAGCCTTTGACGCTCTCTCCCATAAGATCCTCATAGACAAGCTGTTGATCAGCTGGATAAGCAGACAGTGAGGTAGACTGAAAACTGGGTGAATGGCCAGGTCCAGGAGTGGTGATCAGTGGTGCAAAGTCTAATTGGAGGCTGGTAACTAGCGGTGTTCCCCAAGGGTCCCTACCAGGTCCAGTCCTGTTTAACATCAGATGAAACAAGACTGGGAGGAGGGGCTGATACATGAGAGGGTCATGCTGCCATCCAGAGGTACCTCAGTAGGCTGGAGAAATGGGCTGATGAGAACCTCAAGGAGTTCAACAAGGAGAAGTGCAAAGTCCTGCACCTGGGGAGGAACAACCCCATGCACCAGTACATGCTGGGGGCCACCCAGCTGGAAAGCATCTTGGCAAAAAAGGACCTCGGGGTCCTGATGGACACCAAGTTGAACATGAGCCAGCAACGCACCCTTGCTGCAAAGACAGCAAATGGTATCCTGGGCTGATAAAGTACTGCCAGCAGGTCCCTTCTACTCAGCACTGGTGAGGCCACACTGGTCCAGTTCTGAGCTCCTCATTACAAGACAGACATGGACATATTTGAGACAATCCAACGACTAAGATGATGAAGGGACGGGAGCACCTCACAAATGAGGAATCTGAGGGAGCTGGAACTGTTCAGCCTGGAGAAGAGAAGGCTCAGGAGGATCTTATCAATGCACGTAAGTACCTGCAGAAGAATGCAAAGAGGCTGGAGCCAGGCTCTTTTCAGCGGTGTCCAGTGATAGGACCAGAGGCAACAGACACAAACTGAAACACTGGAGGCTCTGTCTGAACATCAGGAAACATCTTTTTACTTTAACGGCAACCAAGTCCTCAAACAGGATACCCAGGGAGGTTGTGGAGTCTCCATGCTTGGAGATATTCAAAAGCTGTCTGGACAACTGACTTTAGGAAGCCCTGACTGAGCAGTGGGTTTGGACCAGATGACCTCCAGAGGTCCCTTCCAACCTCAACCCTTCTGTGATTTTGTGAACTTTGTGTGAATTCAGGCCTGGAAGGCAGGAGGGGTCCTGGCAAGTTACCTTTCCATAGGCTTGTGCCCATGGACCTACTTGGGAAATTGCCTTCACAACAGGGAAATCAAAGAGTATTTTTTCCTTCAAATCAAGCTTTAGTTATATGCCTTTGGAACAGGCAGAACAGGATTTTGCAAGTGAATCAGTTATGACACCACAGTTGGACAGGGATTTTTTATGATCTTGGAGAGGGGCCACTCGTGTTCCTTGAGGTCTGTATGGTTGGTCTTATGAAGATTTATAGCAGCCAATTCAGTAGAAAAATAAAAGTGAATGACCTTTAAAGCTGCAGAGAAGGCAAAAGGATACAGCTGTAGTAGGACAGTTGACGTGTGGCCAACAGAGTAAAGCATAGCAGAAATGTGTCTTTGAATATTTATTTTTTCAATGTATATTAGAACAAAGGAACCTTGAAAATAATGTTGCAATATTACATGATTTTGCGGAGTTGACAGTAAAGAGGCAGGATAGGTTGATAGAGTTAAATATTTCTACCCTGTGCTTGGGGAAAAAGACAAATGTTGCAGGCAGATCACCTGATGATGAAATACTTTTCCACAGTTCTTATGCAAATATCAGTCAAATAACAGATATCAATGTGGTTTTGCTTTAAAGCAGATAGAGAGTTAGTTTAATATTTCCCAGTTAGCTCTGATAGGAATAGAATTATAGAATCATTTAGGTTGGAAAAGACCTTTAAGTTTGAACATCAAAAATCTTCCGAAGTTAAAAAGGACTAAATGAGGTGGTTTGGTCACACAGTGTGGATCTTGGTGAAGTAATGGAATATTTGTATACACAGGTTCACTTATGGGTTTAATCAAGTCTAAGCATGGGTTTATGGAATATATAACTCATCAAGTAAACTTGTTGGGTTTTTTCTGTGATTCAAAATTCAGTTAATAAAGATTTAAAGTACTTTGCAGACCTTTGCCAGCGTAATCATCTTGCCTAGCACACGATTACATGTGGCAAAAGCCTTGCTGTACTATATCTAGGTCAATAAAAGGTTTTGTTGACTTTGTTTCATATCTAAATGTGAGAAAGTGATACCTATGCCAGCAGAAACACCGCTGCTAAGGGCATATGCTCTGGCTTTGCAAGGGGACTCTCCTGGCCTGACTCTCCTGGCACAGTGAGCCTGTCCTAGAGAAGACCCCTATGGGACGTTGATTCTGTACTACCTGATGTTCTGGCTAAGCAAACTAGAAATGCTTGAAAATCAAGGTTGTATACACTAAAGAGTATACGACTGACTACCTCAAAGATCTGAACTTGCAATATTTTTAAAAAAAAATCATCATCAGCTGGGAGCATTTCTAAAGGGACTGTAGTCCTTGCCACTTTAGTAGTTGTATCAGCCTGAAAAAACTGCCCACAAATAAGTCCTGGTGAAGTTTATCAGCTGGTGGTATGTGGTGAAGAGAGGTTATCTTGGATCTGAGTGTCAAGATGCGCTGGACATAAACAAATGTGATTTATTACAAGGCTAATCAGAAGTACTCAGTGTGGATTCATCGAGGGGAGATCATAGTTAACCAACCTGAGAGCCTTCTATGATGGTGTGACTGGCTGGGTCAATGAAGGGAGAGCAGTGAGTGTTGTTTACCTTGACTTCAGCAAGGCTTTTGACACTGTCTCCCGTAACATCCTCATAGGTAAGCTCAGAAAGTTTGGGTTAGATGAGAGGACAGTGAGGTGGACGAAAATGGCTGAACGGCAGAGCTCAGAGGGTTGTGATCAATGGGGCAGAGTCTGGTTGGAGGCCCGTAACTAGTGGTGTTCCCCAGGGGTCTGTGCTGGGGCCAGTCTTGTTCAACATGTTCATCAATGACCTGGACAGAAGGACAGAGCGTGCCCTCAGCAAGTTCACTGATGATACCAAGCTGGGAGGAGCGGCTGAGACACCAGAAGGCTGTGCTGCCATCCAACAAGGCCTGGACAGGCTGGAGAGCTGGGCCCAGGGGAACCTCATAAAATTCAATAAGAGCAAGTGCAAGGTCCTGCCCCTGGGGAGGAACAACCCCTGCACCGGTACAGGTTGGGGGCTGATGTACCAGAAAGCGGCTTTACTAAGGTGGCCCTGGGAGTGCTGGTGGGCAGCACTGTGCCCTTGTGGCCAAGAAGGCCAAGGGTATCCTGGGCTGCATTAACAGGAGTGTGGCCAGCAGGTCAGGGAGGTTATCCTCCCCCTCTGCTCTACCCTAGTGAGGCCACATCTGGAGTCCTGTGTCCAGTTCTGGGCTCCCCAGTTTAAGACGGATGTGGAAGTGCTTGAGCAAGTCCAGCAGAGAGCTACCAGGATGATCAGGGGACTGGAGCATCTCCCTTATGAGGAAAGGCTGAGAGACCTGGGTTTGTTCAGCCTGGCGAAGAGAAGACTGAGGGGGGATCTCATCAATGCTTATAAATATCTGAAGGGTGGGTGTCAAGAGGATGGGACCAGACTCTTTTCAGTGGTGCCCACTGACAGGCCAAGGGGCAACAGGCACAAGCTGGAACACAGGAAGTTCCACCTCAATATGAAGACAAACCCTTTCCCTGTGTGGGTGCCAGAGCAGTGGCACAGGCTGCCCAGAGAGGCAGTGGAGTCCCTTCCCTGGAGACATTCACACCCCGCCTGGACGCGGCCCTGTGCCCCTGCTCTGGGTGTGCCTGCTCAAGCAGGGGGTGGGACGAGAGGGTCTCCAGAGGTCCCTTCCAACCCCTACCATTCTATGATTCTGTGATTTTAACAGGATGAGGCACAAGCTTGTACACCTTGAAAAAGTACATGCACTAAAATGTAGCTTCTTTCCAGGAAACTGACTATGAATAATCTAAAAATCTAAATATTTTGGGAATAAAACAGATGGGTCTGAAAAAGTTATGTGAATACCGGCTCAGTTGGCAAAAAGGATCATTTTCTGGATTTGGCTACAAGGGAATACTGAGTACACCTACAGATTCTACATTAGGCCAGTATTTGGCAGAACTGTGATTACTCTCTGACTACCGTGTGTATGTTTGGTGCCAGTAATTGAGGAAACATACTGAAAAAATTGGGAAGAAGATCTTCAGGAATTAAAAAAAAATTGGAAGACATGGTTTATATCTGAGACTCAGGAAATGAGACCTGCTTGGTTTTATTTTTGGTATGTTAGTATAAAAACTTGATCAGTATGTACACAAGTGAAATGGGTACTTTATGAGGAAAAGCTTTCCGAGCTACCAAACATAAACCAAGATTTACTTGCATGGTCTTTACAAAAGACAGTTCCAACATCGTCGTAGATGTGGGAGAATGTGATATAAATAGAGAAGGAGCTTTTGTTTCCCTTCAAAGCTGTAGCAAAAGTGTATTTTATTTGTGTTAAAATGGCAGCGATATCGTTCTTCAGAAGACAATAAGCCAACATTTCTTGATGTAATGCCACCAAAACTGATCCTTAAGCCTAATGTAACGCCGAGTCTGCTTTTTCAATCCAGCCCAAAACAGAATAATACAAAGCACCCGCTGACAGGCTGCAGGATTGGTGCCTTCGGGAAATAAAGCACCAACACGAATATGGAGCTTACCTCCTCATTTAATCCCTTTTTTTTCCCTGGTAAGCACACCGATCTTCTTCATTCTGGTGAATCAGTTTAATCAACCTCGTAACTCAGGATATCCTGGCAAGTAAATGCAGTCTTTGTGTAGCCAGGGCACTTGAGTGATCTGTGTAAATAACAAGCGTGACTTTGTCCTTTCAAACTTTTCCAGAAAGAGATTTTTAGATGCGTCTGCAAAACGAGCAATGAAGTTAACAAACAGGAGGAGAGCTCTTTCATGGGAAAAAAACCTGTCCATTCCTGTACCAGTTGGCAGAGGATACCTAAAACTCTGCATCAGTAAACAGAGTCTTATATTTGGGCTGACTCTTGCCCCTGAATAAAAGGTGGCTTTAACAGCTGAATAATCCCATTATGCACATCCAGGCCTGTGCCTGCTGTCACGGTCACGTATGTGCATGTGCTTGTTGTAAGTCCGGGGGGGGGGGGGGTGTCAACACTTCCCTGTAACTAAGAAAAAGCTTCTGTCAGAATCTGGATTCTAAATGTAAAATAAATATCAGATTCACACCCTGAAGTTCTGGATTTTGCCAGCTTTTCCAGCTCGGGTCACTTTAGAGTTGCCCAATGACACCATGCCCAGATGATAGAATCTTAAGAATGGCCTGAATTGGAAGGGACCCGCAGGGATCATCGCCTCCAGCTTCTGGGCAGGCCATACCGACACGCAGGCCACGAGCATTTCAAATAAACTGGGAAGATTCATGCACCTAAATTTACCGTTGTCAAATGCCTTCGGATGTCCGGACAAGAATACTGACAGGGCAGGAGGGCGAAGTGGAGATACCAGATTTAGACATTTAGACTACAAAACACAACAGATGACATCCTTTAAATCATCAATGATGTCATAACTTGATATTACGCCACTGTTATTCCCAGTGTTTTATCACGGTGACAGCTGAACGGATCAGGCAGCGTCGCGCGGATGCCCACCCGTGCGGTACAGCTGCCGCGCACTCCCCCCGGAACGGCCGCCTTTAGCGTGGCGACTAGCGTGACGCGACGTGACGACTCATGACCCAAGACCGTCACGACAGCGACGTCACGGGAGGGCAACAAGGCGAATCGTGCGCTGGGGACACCACGGAAGCGCCGTTTATGTCCCATCCTTCCCCGCCCCCCGCCGTGAGGAACGGCGTCACCAACAGCCCCCCCACCCCCCGGGACTTCCGCCTCCGCGGCCGCCCGGTAACCCGAGCAGGGCCGCCCGCCGGCAGGACCCCGCCCGGGGCTGCCCGTCGCACTGCCTGACCCCCGCCCGTCGGTAAGGGCCCCTCGCTCGGCCGTCCAGGGCAGCGGCGACGGTGCGGCTAGGAACTGTCGCCCTCCCTTTACGAGGCTGGGCGTCGCGGGGCGGGCGTGGCGGGCTCAGTCTGGGCTGTGCTGTGCTGCGCTGTCGGTCAGGCAGCGCGGCGGGCGCCCCGGTAGGGAGCGCGGCGGGCGTCGTGAGGGGAGCAGAGCGAGGGGGCCTCGCGCAGCGGGGAGGGGGCGGTGGAGCCGGCGGGGCCGGGGCCGGGCCCGGGCCCATGTCCGTGTCTGCGCCGAGCGGAGGTACCGGGCACGGGGGGGGGAGCACCGGCCGCCTCGGGAGGGAGGGAGGGAGGGAGGGAGGGGCGGCGCTGCCGTGTGTGTGGAGAGAGGGCCCGGGGAGGCGGGGGCCGTGAGGCGGCTCCGCGGGGCTGAGGGGAGGGAAGGGCGGCCGCAGGGCGGCGGTGGCGGGGAGCGGAGCAGGTGGCGGTTGTTCTTCGGCGAGCGGGGAGAGCAGAGCCCGAGGAGGGGCTGGGCTGCCGGGGAGCCTGCGGACGTGGGTCGGCATCTGGGGGCCCGGGAGGGCTGCCAGCCAGGAGCGCTCTGGCTCTGTGTCTGTTCAGTGACTTGTATGTAGGCCTCTTTTCTCCCCAGTGGAAAGCGCGTTCCTTCACATCTGACAGCAAAACACTTTGTCCGAGACTAATGGAATCGAAAGTAAAAGTGCCCGGCCGGTTGGGCAGGCCTGCCTTCCCTGCCCGTGCGCAGGGGGGGCTTGTTTCCCTGCGTTCTAATTTCCTGACTTCCTCTGCGTCTCATCTTTCAAAACTTATGGCTTAGTTTGTTTTCTTCTGATTGACCGGGGTCTTTTTCTCATGTTCTTTCCCTTACTTTAAGGGAAACCTTAATTGCATTTCAATTCTTGAAACTTTTAATTTTCTAGTGGTGCGATTTGTAACGGTGAAGAAGTTTTGTTGCTCTTTGAGGTTTTTCAGCAGGTCTTGCCTACAGTCTTTATCTTCCTTATCTCTTTTGTAATAGAGTAGCTGCATAAAGGATTGTTTATGTGATCAATTTAATTTCTGGTAGCAGTAAAAAATGTGGAAAATCTCAATATTCTTAGTTTAATAAAGCTGTATTTCTTCCCCCATACTTGTATTTGCAAGTATTGAGATTCTGGTTCGTGGTACTGCAGTCTGTGACAGTCGGCTGTTTTTATTGATTTGAGAGGATTCAGTCATATCAGACCAGACCAAGGTGTTGATGTTTTATCTATTTCTTCTGAATGGTGACTAGATTAATGGTGCTGAATACCTTTTATGACTTTTTGGTTTGCTTGTGAGTAAGTACATGGATGCTTTCTCTTAAATGTTGCCTGTGACTTTCAAACCTATTTCTCAAGTTTCTGAGCCTAGATCATCATGAACTCAACCACATCAGTTTTTCAAACTCTGAAAAAAATTGTGGAAAATTAAGAGAAGTCATTTTCTCTGGAAAAACAGCATCTGTATGTGATAAAACTAAGAAGATAGAGTGTTAAAGCATCTAAATGTCACTGCAGAAATGGACTGTCAAGGGTCCAAAAGCATATGGAGCACTTGTATCTGTCTTCTCTATCCTTTCTAATCTTCAGCTGTAAGTGCTAGTTCTTCCTATCTACTGGCTTATGAAGTTCATGTTGTTATCTTGCCTTTTCATCAGGAGATTCACATAAACATTAGGTATTAAATAGGAGTTCTCATAATGATTAAGTTTCTCTTAATGTTTCCTTACCGTTCCCTTAATGTGAACCAAACTGTGTATCTTCAGTCTTATCTCCGATAGAAGTGAGACCCAGGCAATCCTGCTGCCTCTCTGTTTCCATTTTTCTTTGCATCCCACAACTTTTGAATCTTTCTGCCAGTTTCAGTCAAATGAGGCAGATGTTTTGAAGGTATAAACTTTTTACAGATCTTGTGATAACTGGCAATTGAGGAAAAGTAACAGTGTCTAAAAGGACATCCTTGCTGTCGGCTGGCGCTCCTGTGCTGACCGGTGAATCCGCGCTTGGGGCAGCAGCCGCGCCGCCTGCCTCCTGCCATCGGTGCTTGGTAGACATAAGCAAGACGACACTACGAGAAGGTTTGTGAGATAAGGAGCTGTATATGTAGCAGGTAGGGAGGAGTATTGTAACATACATATTGTGTGATACAGGACAGAAATCTATTATAAACTAGATCGTTGGGTTTATTTTGGTCAACAGTTTTTCATGGGGAAAAAGTGGATAATATTGCCTTGTGGTCGAAATCCCAGTGTACCCGATTAATGTCCATCCCTTTTCTTTTGATCCCATCTTCTCTATTTTGTTTTTATACAAACAGATATCTTTTAAACAGAATTCTGAGTTTCTGAAATGAATCAGAGTTTGAGTAGTGTGATGATTTTGGAAAGTGACCATGTTGTTTAAAGTTACAGGTGTAGCTGGATATTTTGTTTGGGTTTTTTTCCCCCCAATTGTATTTGAATTGTCCTGCTAACAACAGGTGGGGGACAGAGAGAAAAACTAGAGTATTGGAATTGTGGCATTCCAGCATTTCTTTAATAAAACAACCCTTTTTCCCCCCCCAGTGTTTTCTTTTTAAACTTAGCTCCCAATCTTTCAGAATCTAATGCCTTTTTTAGAACAAATGTGTTACTCTCCTTTTTTTTGTTTAATAGACTTCTTGATGAAAAGCATTTTAATAAAGTTGTTGGAGAGTCTCATGCAATGTCCTAAAGGACCTAATCTTACTGGTAAGGTATTACAGTGATGTTTATATGCTAAAAGCTTCTGTTTCAAACCCCTTTTGCGAAAAATGGTGGGAGATATCGTTTAGCTGTCTCAAACTGATGGAATTCCCAATGTGGATTTGTAGTGAGAAAAGATTAATGAACTGTTATTGTTGAATTGGAAACAGAACATGTAGAGGATTTGCATCTCCCAGGTGGATATGTGAGGAACGGGTCCCACTTAACTGGCCTACAGAGATGGAAAAATTAGTTCTGACCTTTAATATGAAGGGGTTTGGTGGGGCTGCTTAGTTGTTTGGGGTTTGTTAATTTTTTCCTTGGTTAAATACTGATTTAATATTGTTTTAAGATTATGTAGGTAAGTGTTTTTGAAATCCGGGTAGTTCTGAGATGCTGAGCTTTGAAACCTTTTAGTTGTAGATATGTATTAGGGAGCCAAATTTGCTAGTACGTGTTTAAGCAACACTGATTTGATTGGTCTCGCTTCTGTAAATCAGTGTCAGAAACATTTCTGCATTGGTGCTGTTGCCAATGGCTGTTAAATACGCCAAGTCCTGAATAGGTTCCCAATTCGTTAAGTTGTCTCTTCCCATATCCAAATATACTGTGAAGTTTTGTGAACAATTTTTTCTTCAGAAGACGTGGACAAGCATCTTAAAAATTGCAATGCAGCGTTCCATATGGGATAGTCAGTATATGAATCTGTTGTCTTATTGTTTGGGAGATGGGGGAGGGAATGTGGCATACTTAGTTAGAAACAGAGATTTTCTTTAGTGTGATGTCCTATTTATAAATATCTTTCAAAATACTTAAAAATTATACTAAAAGCACTCTACATTAGATTGGAATGCGAGTGTCTCATTATCTGTTTTGTTGAGTAGATGCAGGAAATATGTGAATCTGGCATATTTTCATCATTCAGTCTGAGTGAAGTGTTAGAAAGGCAAAAGTAGGGGTAGTAACTGGGCATCAAACTGGTGTTACTAATAAAAACCAAGCGATGGTTCTTCAGGAGATGTCACATTCAGTTGTGTCCCATCAGCCCTGCCTCTATATGAATTTAATTTGAAGCATGTGAATATGTGAAAAATACTTTTTGTTTTAAGAAATCAATTTAGGCTGCAGTAAATAAGGCTTAGGTGGTTCTAATTGCCTCTTCCAGTCCTGTCTGGCCCTATCTGTACCTGGGCATAAGTCAGCAGAATGCCCTTGTGGTAAGGCCAGCTGCATTCTAGACTGTAGTAACAAGTGTTACCCAGCAGGTTGAGGACCCTCTTACAAGTGGTTACGAGACCACATCTGGACACCACATCCAGTTGTGGATTCTCTGTTCCAAGAAAGGCATTGACGTGTTGGAGCAAGTCCACTGGAGGGCCACAAAGATTATTAGGAGGCTGGTGGACATGATATCTGAAGAGAAACTGAGAGAACTGGGTTTTCTCATCTGTAAGAAAGGAAGGGGAAGTCCGATTAGTGTCTACACCAACCTAATGGGAGAGTATAGAGAAGATAGAGCTGGGTTCTTCTCAAAGCTCTGCGGGGATAGGATAAGAAGAAATGGAGACAAGATGGAGCATAGCAAATTAAAGTTTTTCAGGTACTGGAACAGGGTCCCAGAGGGGACCTTGGAGATACTCAAAACTTAGCTAGCTAAGTCCCTGATCTGATTTGACCTGCTTTAAGTGAGGGAGTAAACTAGGTGACCTCCACAGTTTCCTTCCGATCTAAATTATTCTGTAATTCTATCGGGTTTTGTTCAATATTTGTTATCTTTGGAATCCTCAGCCAAATGAAACTAAAGCTTAGAGGGCTAGAAACTCCAAAGATGCTAAAGCTCCTACAAGTCCTTAGAAAAACATTGGTTGAGTAGAAAGAGGTACAGATTGTAGCCTTTGATGACTCCTGATAATTGTAGCCTTTCCACTCTCATTTCTATTTGTTCTGGTGGCAGGGAGGTCTGTGTATGCATATTAGCACAGTGTGCTTTTCCAGCTGGTACTTGTGCTATACAGAAGAGTTGCTTGAGATGACTGGGGGAATCTTTAGTGGGGTGAGGAAAGAGGGGACAAGATGATGCCCTTTCACAACAAGGACAGTCAGGCATTGGAGCAGGTTGGCTGGAGAGATGGTGCAGTCTGCTTCCTTGGCAGTTTTCAAGACTGGAGCTTTGAGCAATCTTGTCTGACCTCACAGTTGACCCTGCTTTAGCAGGAGGTCGAACCCCTTGAGGTCCTGTCTAACCTGCATTATACTATGTTCCGAAGTAGAGGTAGTGGAAGGGAGAGTATTCTTAGGTGGAAGTGAGGCGCAGGTGCATGCCGAAGTATTTTTATTCATTTTTAAGGTGGGGGTACTTTGCTTTCATTGGTCTTGGATTTTTTTGCAGATGGACTTCTGTTTATGTTCCAAGATCTTGGGTTCCTCAGGTTGCAGAAACTTCAAATGCTTCTACTTCACAATTCGTGCTGAAGACGACTTTGCAGTATAACACTGTAACAAAATGATTAGTTTTTACCTGTTGTTAGGTCCATATCGTAGTTCAAGAAAACTTACCTTAAACCTGTATTTTATTCTAATGAGTCAGGCATTCGTGAGTTACCTTACTTAGCTCTTAACTGAGCGTGGGTGTGCTGTGCAAGTGACCTTAATATATCAAGAAGTTAAAAGTACTTATTTTCCTGTGATTCTGCAGGCTTGCCTGGGTAACACAATGCCAGCTGAGCGCAAAAAGCCAGCAAATATGGAAGAAAAAGAATCTCAGTTAAATAATAAAGAAAAGGAATTTAGTGAAAGGCGACCTGTGAGCACCAGGGAGAAGCCGAAAGAGGATGTCAAGGTTGGCATGAAGAGAGAGACTTTAAAGGTTCCTGAAGATAAAAAGAAAAAACTGGAAGAGGATAAAAGAAAAAAAGAAGACAAGGAGCGGAAGAAAAAAGAAGAGGATAAAGTAAAGGCAGAAGAAGAGCAAAAGAAGAAAGAAGAGGAAGAAAAAAAGAAACTTGAAGAAGAGGAGAAAAAGAAACAAGAGGAGGAAGAGAAAAAGAAACAAGAAGAAGCAGCTGCTCAACTGAAGTAAGTTGTCGCTTAATGGTTTAACTGTGCCAAATGCTGTAGTGCTGCAGTTGGGGTGGTGGGCAGAATTACAAAAGGCGAACTGTTTGAGTTACTTATAATAAGTTGTATGTAGTCTTGTAAGTTTTACATGGCTAGCTGAGTGTGCTTTATGACTTCTGTGTAGTTTTGAGTTTTTACCTCTAACCTCTTTAGTCTCTAACATGGGTTTTTGATAGTGTTCTCCATGGGATGACCAAGTAATGCACAAATATGATTGAATAAAGAAGCACAGTTTCTGTTAAGATGGAGAAGTGTTGGTGTAATAAAATTGGGAATAGAGGCTCAAACAGGTCCGCATACCATAATGGGAGTGAATGGACTGTGCGGGATGGCTGTACTTACTTTTAATCAGTCATAGACAGTTTGTACCTGGACGGCAACCACAGAATGTAACCTGGCAGTTTAATATGTGGTATTACAAAGCCACTGTTTCTTAGTATGTTATCAAAAGGTACTACACTGTTGCAGATAGCGTCTTTAGACCAATAAAGCCAAGGTTCCAGACATTCTTGTGTTTGAAATATGTCGCTTTCTAAGACTGGGGCAATGCCATAGCTGAAGTCTAGCTGGGACAGTTATACTTCACCTATGTACATTTTTCTGTGTAATATCAGTAGTCTGGGAATAAGATTTCCCTTACCTGGGTAACACAGTAACCTGTTGAAAGGTTGTTGTCCTCTTCTGTAAGAACTTTATCTCTGTCTGGAGTAAATGAAGTTTTATGTTTATATTTTCTATGTCTGTTGGGTTAACATGTTCTGCATAGAAATATTTGAGAAATTTAATTTTGTAACAAGTAGTGCTTGCCTTTTAAGCAAAAAAATGGAACAGTAGTTTATGAAGCAGATGCTTTAGCTTTCTAGGATTAACTTGTTAAATATTTAAAAATAGAGTAGTAAGGGGAAATTGTGTTTAGAACTACTGGAGGGTTTCCAACTGTGACTTTTTTCCCTTTAAACTGTTAACCTGAAAGTAAGGTTCTGTAATGAAAATGACTAATTTTTATTTCTCTTAGAGAAAAAGAGGAAGCACATCAGCTCCACCAGGAGGCTTGGGAGCGCCATCAGGCAAGAAAAGAGCTTCGCAGCAAAAACCAGAATGCACCAGACAATCGCCCTGAGGAAAACTTCTTCAGCAGACTAGATTCCAGTTTGAAGAAGAACACAGCTTTTGTTAAGAAGCTAAAAACCATTACAGAGCAACAAAGGGACTCCTTGTCGCATGACTTTAATAGCCTGAATTTAAGCAAATACATAGCAGAAGCAGTAGCTTCTATTGTGGAAGCCAAACTGAAAATATCAGACGTGAACTGCGCTGTGCATTTGTGTTCCCTCTTTCACCAGCGCTATGCTGATTTTGCTCCTTCACTTCTTCAGGCTTGGAAAAAACATTTTGAAGCAAGGAAAGAAGAGAAGACTCCCAACATTACCAAGTTAAGAACTGATCTGCGTTTCATTGCAGAATTGACAATAGTCGGGATTTTCACTGACAAGGAAGGTCTGTCTTTAATCTATGAGCAGCTTAAAAATATTATTAACGCTGATCGAGAATCCCACACTCATGTTTCTGTGGTTATCAGCTTTTGTCGGCACTGTGGAGATGACATTGCTGGTTTGGTACCAAGGAGAGTAAAAACTGTTGCAGAGAAGTTTAACTTGAGGTTTCCTCCTAGTGAGATAATTAGTCCAGAGAAACAACAGCCCTTCCAGAATTTGTTGAAGGAATACTTTACGTCTTTGACCAAACACCTGAAAAGGGACCACAGGGAGCTTCAAAATATTGAAAGACAAAACAGGTGACACTCAAATGTTGCTTTTTATTTATGGAGAAAAAATAGTTTATTTATGAAATGCCTAGATTTGTTGCAGTATTTGTAAACAAAGTCTATTAGTGGTGTGTAGAAGATAAGTGTATTCTGCAATATATCTAAAAGAGGTTCTGAATTTGCTCTGAATACTTAAAAAGCAAAAACCAAGCAGACTCTTTGAATATCTCTAAAGAAAATGGAGGTCAACCTTTAGCTTTAATTCTCTGTAACTCCCTAAGTTTGACGCTCCCTTAGTAGCTTGAGAGTAATGCTTCTTTCCCAGCTGGTACCGCCCTTTTCCAGCTGGCACAATCTGCTTTCTCCCTTTCCACCCACGCACATCTAATGGAGCATATGCCACAATGGCTTTGACTTGTTTACTTTTTTAGTGTACCAGTATGGAGGAAAATTTAGGTTAGATTAACAATGTATCCCTTACGCTTCAATGTGGGCAAATTTTATATATTAAAATGTTGGAGGGTATATACAAAGTGATTCAAATCCCCTTAAATGTCTATATGGAATACTAACATTGAAGGGTACGGATATACATATGTTTAAGATCTGAATAATTTAATTTCTACTACGACCACACTGTTTAACAAGTGTTTGCTTTTGTTTAAAGCATCCTGAATTGTCATTATTGGAGCCAGCCTAACCCCAACTGCTGGTCTTAAAAGGCTGTCATTCTTAAATACTTTTGGAAGCATTCCAGGCAGTAGAAATGAACATGTTACTGTTGTAGGCATAGGTTTCATCGAAAAGGCTGAACATCAGTCCAGAGCCAAATGTATGCTTGGAATACGTTAAAATTTGGTGTTCTCAAACCAAGGCTTTGGACTTGGATCCATTGTGGTGATGGGTGTTGTGCTGCAGTCTTCGCTGGTCTCGGTCAGCCAAGTGGTGTATGTCGCAGGACCATGAACTGACATTTGAGCTACCGTTATTTCTACAAGTACCTTATTACTTTAAAGTGTGTTATTGACTTAGATGTTATTTTTTTAAAGTTAATGAATATAAACTTTTATACTTTCACAGTTATAAATGGTTCTGAGCACATTGGTTTTAGCTGGGATTTCAATGTGGGAGTGTTGAAAAGTCTGTATGATAGGAAATGGAAGTGGGGAAAAAAATTCTAAAAGATATGAAGAATGTTAAGAAACCATGAAGAAGAAAGAAAGAAAACATAAGTGAACTGGGAGAGGGAAGTATACTTTAATGTTTACTTGCACAACTGGATAAAAAAAAATGACTGGATAGAGCCCTGAGGAGCCTGGTCTGATCTCATTGTTGAGCCTGCTTTGAGTAGGTCAGACTAGAGACCTCTTTATGCACCTTATCATCTGAATTGTCCTTGTGAACTTGGGTGCAAAGCTTTGTTTTGGGGAGGGAATGTGTTTATCACTGGACGAAGATAATTCTATTATTTATCTCTGTCTGAACTTTTAGATGTTTATTTTAGCTGCTTAATAAAAGTTGAGGAATGAGTTTTGTTAAAGATCTAGGACTTCAGAAAAACTTTCCTGCTTAATTTTGTTTGCTTACGATGTGTCTGTGACAGGAGAGATGCATGGCATTTACATGCTGTGGATGTGCAAGGCATGAGGTCAAAGACAGAAACTTGCCCACTAAGAAGTCTGTGAATACTATAGAAATCTTCCTAACCTGTGGATTTCTGAGAAGTGATTGTGGTGGTGTGTTGTTGGTTTTTTTCTTGGCTTTGTTTTGTTTTAAAAAAGAAATAATCCTATTGGAAAAAACGGTCCTCTGTGTATTTGAAACCTGATCCACTTTGCTGATAGCAACAGCTTTTATTCCCACTGTTACTCCAGAACTGGTGAAGTGAACAGGGAACAAACTGTTCCCTCTAGTGCAGCAACAGTGACATCTGTTTAGGTCATGACATTTTGTCAGGTAAACACCTCTTAAATGCACCTCTGTCAGGAGAATGACTGTGAAATAACTCAAGCTGTACAGATTGGTTAATTGAAAATTAATATGCTAACCTTAATAGGGCTTTAATTTTGTGTTACCTGCTGGATAATAGGTAAAATTAAAGCATTATCAGACACAAGGGTTTCTGCAAGTAGATAATTAGGAAAACTACCTTGAGTTACGCTTTGACAGTAGAACCCAATGGTCATTGGGTCACACAGCTGAGGGCACGGTGGAATCTGCAGGCTGTGTCATTGGAAGGAAACAACTTGATTCCCAACTTCTAGTGTGAGTTTTCAAGAATGAGTGTTGGATATGGAAGAGACTTCTTTTTGCCTAAATTAAGGATCTTTTTTTAAGACCTGCTGAACTTGTTTTGTGGCACTTTGTGAAATTTGTGAATAAAGTAAGATAAGTACTGTGTGCTGTACTTTTAATTGGTTATGAATTGCGCTTTTTAAAGTTTGCTTAGTATGCTTTAGCTTGCTTGAATTTGTTAACACTTGTCTTTTGGGAACTGAAACTGAGAACTGAAACTCTTGTACTGTTGTTGCAGCACTTTGCTCTTTTTTTTTTTTTAATAATAGCACAGAGCTTCAGTGCTCATGTTTATGAGGCTGCTGGTGTATTTTAAACTTAAAATAGGTACCTAATGGATAGCTGTCTCCATGGAAAGGCTATGAATTGGCACTTAACATGTTTCCTGGATCCAAACTGAACCACTGCACTTTAGAAATTTAGTGGTTATTTAACTTGTTAATTTTCCTTGCTCTGCTTTGCAGGAGCAGGTAATACATGTTTTATAGGTGTGCTTTTGTAAGAGGGTCAAGCAATAGAACTTCTAGCGTTACTGCGTCTTGCCCTCTAGCAAGACATCTGTGTCAAGTCTTGCTTCTGAGCAGATAGGGATTTTGTTGCTCACCCTGTGAATGTGTTGTGTACAAAGATGACTTGTTTTACGATTAACGTGGAACTGAAAAAAGCCATGCCTGATATGCCTCAACTTATATTCCTTAAACTGTTTTAGAATTTTTATGCCATAAAATGTTTGGGTCTTTTGGCAAGAATGTGATTGTACACTTACTACTTAATAAAAGCCTAATCTTAATGTAATGTTGCAACCTGCTTTAGGAATTACGGCATTCACACCTTATTTCAAACTGTAGCTTCTGATGCTTTCACCTCAGTGCAGGGTGTGTTGGCAGTGGTTAAAGCCAGTTAGGCCAATGTTACTAGCATTATTCAAACTACTGTAAAACAAATTGGAAACTTGCTAGGCAAGCTCATTCTGTCAGCTCCCCTTTGAAAGTCCATGTTTCATCTGAGCCCGTTTGTATCTCACGTGTAGTTGGGACCCCAAACAGCTCCGCTGGCCTCAAGTGTCCCTTACTGGTAAAGAACTGACTGTGCCTTGTCCTTACAAGAACCGTTCATGCAGAGTGGATTGTGCCACAGATGGGGAAGATGCACTTCTCAGGAGCTCATGCTGGGGACAAACTAGAACATTGCTCAGTGTATTCTGAGTTAACCCAAAAATCAAGGATTGACAGTCTTTGTCAGCCTGCTGTGGCAAGCTTTGTACTAGCAGAGATTACCTTGTTCTTGATATTTGGTTCAAACTACTTGAAAGTTCTTGATAATTGTTGCATAAAATCCAGGATGTTTTGTAGGAGGTTTGTTATTTATATTCCTTTTTGGTATGTGACTTTAGAAGTTGTACAACACCTTATCAGAATCAAGAAGTGTACTTTTTGGTTGTTTATAACTAATAAGTTGAACTAAATGGATGGTAACTTGCTGATAACTATAAAGATGTATTTAGTCCAAGAGTTTTCAAGGGACTTAAGGAAAAATATTTTCTTTTTTTTACAACTTTTCTATTAGAAATTGAGAAAATACACGAGCATGTATGGGGAGAAAAGCCGTATGTTACTTCCTAAAATTTTATAATGTTAACATCAGCTTTTGGTGTTTTCTGAAATAGTAGATAATTCTAGATTACTCCCATTTCTTAAAAATACATAGTTAAAGTGAATCAAAGCAACCAAATGCAGTGAGGAGTAAAAGGGAATCCTTTGAAAATGAGGCAAAGATTTGTCTTTCTGAAATGAAAGATACATCGGTAACTTGCAGTCCTAGTATTTACTGTATGATTTTACAAAGTGATGTCAATTTAAAATGCCTTGGCTTTCAGAATGCATACAGGGCTTTATGTAGTCTCTGTTTTAGCGTGCTCCTGTAGAGATCTAGTCCTGTCAAACAGATTACATGAAGTTTTATATGACTTTGAAAGTGGATCGTGAAGACTGGCAAAATTAAAAAAGATGTAAAGAGTAACACTTTTGAACTATATTGTCCTTAAAAACAAGTGAGACCATTTTTAAGCTGGTATAGGGTTAGGCCTTAATTGGCGTTAGATTAGAAAGAAAATTGAGTTGTACTGCTCTGCATGTAATCATGAAACTGCTTCCCTGTCCAGTTCTGAGTGGTGATTATGCTCCTTCAAACACAAGTTGCTTTTGACAATAGATTTTGTTTTTAAATATAAAAATTTAGAACAAGTGTGGATAGTTTAATAGAAGTAAACAAAAAACAAGTGAAAAAGAACTGTAACTGCTCTTAATTTGGACTGATAGCCTTAAAATAACTTGGTTTGTTGGAAAATTAATGGGCTGGTTTTAATGTGGAACAATTTTTGAGCCTCCTGGCCACAATTGCCCATTTAATCATTTGAACAACATAGAAATGTATTGTTACAGATCCAAAGCAACTTTTGTCCAACTTCCATGTTAGTTGAATGTTTTACTTTACTACAAGATCCTTTTCATTGTGCAGGACTGTTACAGGACAATTGTGGCAAAAAATAAGTTGGCCTTTCTCTTTGGACATTGAAGTGTGAGAGCTTCTGTGACTGTACTGTCCTGAATGATATTGAAGTCGGTAATTCAGTACGGTTGCTTGGAAAAAATAGCATTGCTCAAATTTTTGCTGTTGCAGTCTAAACTAGGATACTCACAGGTCCCGCAGGGGGAAGGCTAGCTTTGCTCAATAGAGCAGTTGGTAGTGGTGCAACATAGCTCAAACACGTTTTAAGAAAGAAGGTTGTCTTACTGTAACTTTGATTCTTGTAGGCGCATTCTTCACTCCAAGGGAGAGCTGAGTGAAGATCGACACAAGCAATATGAGGAATTTGCAATGTCCTACCAGAAGCTGTTGGCAAATTCTCAATCTCTAGCTGACCTTTTGGATGAAAACATGCCCGACCTTCCCCAAGAGAAACCAGCACCTGAGGGTAGGCTGTCTTCTAAAACAAGTAAACAGGATGCTGGACTTTGCTTGGACGTGGTGGGAAAGCTAACCAAACCCTCTTACTGTGTGGTCTTCCCATTGATTTCTTTTTATTTAGGCTTTCCCCATTAAGGATATCAGTGAATGAATAATACATAAGTTTTTATTAAAGTAATTAAACCTAACACATAACTGTAACTATTGTGCATGCTGAGTAGTTATGGTAACTTAAGTAATATCTCTTTAGATTTGTTTCAGGTAATATAGGAATCAATGGAAAAATGAAAGTGTTTTTAACTTAATCCTTTCCATTTTACATAATGCATTTTTAATAAAGAACTGTATATGTTAGACTTCTAAAATTAGATGTTGTTAAAAATTGAGTTTGAAGTATACGTCGGGTCATGGTGTTGTAGCAGGAACATATTGTTAAGCCGGAGAAGTCACTAGGTGGCTCTCTGACCTCCTGAGGCAAAGTACTGCATTTAATGGGCAGAGCTATTCAGTGCCTTAATGAATCTCAAGTTTTAGATTTGGAGATGTTGTTGAAACCATGACCGTACCTCTTGTCTGAAGTGATCTTGAGCTTAAATAAAAGCTGTATTTCTTGAATGCCTCTGAATTTAAAATTATTCTTTTTAAACTTCTGTTCTTAAAATACAGTAGAGTACAGTTCATCATGCGCAAAGTGATTACTTTTTATGCTAATGTAGTTAGTGTTACAGGTTTCCTTTCTAATACCACATAATGTGTTCCTTGATTTTATTTCATTTGACCTTCACTCCGACACTGTTTTCTGTCAATGCCAAATTTACAATTTTAAGATAGCTTATTGATATATCTGATATTAAGATTGGGTTGTTAAAAGTGGTAGTAATAAATACGTTAACATGTTTCTAAAAGTTTTTTTTTAAAATCTTTAAAGGTGCCTCCCTTTAGAAGGTGAGAAATTTGTGTAAATAACTTTCTTATGGTTTCACTATTTTCAGAACATGGACCTGGTATTGATATTTTCACACCAGGAAAACCTGGTGAATATGACCTGGAGGGAGGCATCTGGGAAGATGAAGATGCTAGAAACTTCTACGAGAATCTCATCGACTTAAAGGCTTTTGTGCCAGCAATTTTGTTTAAAGATAACGAAAAATGTTCCCAGAACAAGGATTCCGGCAAAGATGAATCAAGAGGTAGAATGCTTAGATGATTATTTTTTTAAAATATCTTGCCCAACTAGTACGCAAATTTTTTGGAAGTAATGAATCACCAGTGAAGTAATTTGTGGTGATCAGGACAGTACACCAGTTTGGATTACTTTTTAGGGAGGAAACTATGTGGGATAGGGGTTATATCTGGGTATGGCATCTGAGGAAGAAAAAGTAAATGCATTTTTAGTATTGATAGAATTTTAAATTTAAAATAATTGGAGATTAACCAATGTGAGTAAATATTAACTTTTCTGTGAGAAACCTAAAAGCTTACCCTCTTTGGAAGACGTTAGTGTTCATTCTGGTTTTTCCACTAAATTGTCAGTGGTGGCCAACTATCTCCATATAAAATTCCAGTAGATTAAAAGGCCTGGATGGGTCCTCACTTCTGAGGCAGCCCTAGGTTCACCACCAGGCATTGGTAGACTTTAGTTATAATGGGATAAAAATATCGTTCAGCAGCACTGGCGCAAAGTGGTTTTCTAATACACATGCAGTAGGTCAGTGTTGAGTGTTAATGAAAATCCATCTTTATAGTTCATGGCCTTCTTTCTGATCTCTAAATTCTGAAATATGCCTGTGGGGATAATTAGATGTTGGAGCAGCTTGCCTGGGGAGACTGGAATCTCTGCCTAAAGAGATTTTTCAAGAAAACCGGAAAAAAAATCCCTGAGAAATCTGGTCTGAATACAGCGCTCATCCACACTGAGCAGAGGCTGAACTAGAGACCTCACCAAGGTCCATTCCAGACTAAATTAGTCTGTGGTTCTAAACAGGTTGTTTGCTTTGTGAGTCTACCATTTTCATATGATGTGTACACTGCTTAGTTGTCACATTTTTGTTTGAAAAAGTGTATGAATTTTAATAAGGCTATTTGCCTTCAAAATTTTTTTACATGAAGCATAGTCTGCAGATGAGGCTTGAAGGAGACCTAAAAGAATAGTAAAATGTTGTAGATAGTGATCTCTTGGGAAAGTGCTCAGTGCTGGACCAGTGTTGTCAAAGAAGAATATTAGCTATTCCTTTCTGAATCTTCATCTAGAGATTCATAGATTATTTGTATTCAAGGAAAATATGATTTTTATTTTACCTTCTACATAGCATGTTATTTATTCAGTATCTTCTTCCTGTTCTGCTTTTTGCCTTTTTTCCTTGGTCTGTATAAAATACTTTCTCTTTACTTTGCTTTGACAATTTCGAGATCAGTTGAGCTATAAGAATTTGCAGTGCAAATATTAAATGAGAATGTGTACCTTTGAATCTGGCTCTTCTTGAATAATGTTTGTGATATTCATTTACTGCAGTTCTGGAGTGCACTGGTTTTCTGTCTGACCTTCCCAGAATGCAAGTTGGTTTTTTTGTTCGGTTGATTGGGTTTCTTTTTGCTTGTACTTTCCATTGATTGCCTGGCAATCAATTTTAAGCATTTTAACTTTTGGACTTAGATTGCTCTGTTTCTGAATATCTTGTTCCGTTTGAATGTATGCTTGCCGTCCAATGAAGGCATAGCAGCTATAGTTCAGAGCAAACCAAAGCACTAAAAACTGTTGGCAGTCCTTAACAGACCCCAGTGTAGGTAAATGTGTGCAGTTTTCAGGTGTATGGGTAAAGCTATATGAAGAATATCAAACCACTGAGACCTCTCAGATTAGACAGTATAGTCTCAAGAAGTAGATATTCTTCCCATTTCCTTTTAACGAGACTAAGACACTAAAGAGACGTATGTTTAGCAACGTGAATCTTCCTGTATTCTAATTGTGACTGCATGTGTTTAATAGCTTAATATTTCTGCTTGACTTTTAAATAGATTCAAAAGATGCCAAAGATAATAAGGAAGCACCTGGGAGTGAGGATTTGGAGTTGGAGCTGGAGAACCTGGATATTAATGATGATCCTCTGGAGTTAGACTGTGGAGATGAGGCAGAAGATCTTACAAAAAAGCTTCTTGATGAGCAAGGTAAAAAGAAATGGTTTTAGGAATTCTTTGTTGTTTCCTGAATTTTTTTTTTTTGAGTTTTTAGTCAGTAGGTAGAGTGACTTAAGGGAGAACTACTTATTTATTTATGAAACTTTAGTAGCTAGAAACTGCTAGGATTGTGGTGAAGAATGCATTTGTAACAAGGCATTCAGATACAAGTGAAAAGTGTTATATGGAGGTTTATGTGGTGAAGGTTCCAGATTTCTTCACAGAGCTTTCAGAAATAATAAAATGTGAAAGTGGTTGTCTGAAAAGTGACTAGAAAGAAGTACGAGGACTTCGGTGCATAAATTACTTTCTCAACAAGTGTGCTTGGGGTACTAATGAAATATTATCTGGTTTTAACTTCTGTTGAAATCTAAGATTCAGCTCTGCCTTTCTGTCTTATTAATTGTTAAAGACTCTTCTGTTGATATGACTTTAATAGCAGGATTTAAGAATTCTGACATCTAATGATGCATAAAGGGCTGCAAATAGCACCTGGGAAAATCTAGCTGTGTTAGTTTTACTAGGGGAAACAGCAGCAAAATGTAAGTCATAAGGAAAAACTATTAAGAAACAAGTTTTTCTTTCAGTGGTACTGAATAGTGGGAAGACCTCCAGCTATCAGTAAGGGAGGTACCCGTAGATGGTCTCTTGGAGTCAAAAGGAAAAAGAGCAGTTCATTCTGGATTGCTTACAGCCTGCTAGATAGGCCAAAAATACTTTGTCAATAGACTTCTAAAGGAATGTGGATATCTCCTCCGTGTCTTTTTTTGAAGGGATTCTTGACTTGATAGGATGAAGATTATTCCAAACATAAAGACAAAGCCAAATAACATGAGTGTGAGATCCTGTAGAAGTGAGGCAGGAATAATGGGAGGAGGTCAGAAACAGAAGATGCAGTCTCTGTATAGTTCTAGCTTACTGGGGGGCAATGCCCGTTTGAGTATGTACAGTAGCACAGGAGGGACAGATGATCGTGCTTTTGATTGTAAAAGGAAGGTGATGTGTGTTTTGTCATAATATAAAATATTAATCACCAATACTAGTTTCTGTTTTTACACTAGCTATTGTCTGAGCATTAAACATATTCCCATCTGAAAGGGTAAACTAAAATGTGTCAGAAGGGGGTTTATTTTTTATCATTAAACAGCCAGCCCTTAAAGAAAGCCTATTACTTTCTACTTTGTGAAGGTAATGTCATTTGGGTCACAGTGTAGGCTTTTTATTAGTGGGGAACTGTTGCTTCATGATTGTCTTTGCTGATTAGTTTATTTTTGTGAAAAATGTAGAACCTTAGTGTCTTTGCAAACTCTATACCTTTGTCAAATTTCTTTAATACTGACAAGGACTTTCATAAATTAATGGTAGAAATTAAAATAGATATGATTGCCACATCTCTCCTAGAAAACTAGGCTATAAATTAGCAGCGTGTAAGTGTTACTCGAAACATCTAGAGGAACACAATAGTTGGGTTCTTTGGGGTGTGTGTGTAATTCTGAACACCCCTAGTTGGCAGCACCAGGTATACAGAATTAACAAAAATCTGTATTTAGATGTTGTTTCAAGTTCTGTGATTTATTTCCATCTACTGAACAGGTAGATCTCTTAAGTAAAATTTGCTTAGGTTTGAAATGAGGAGAATTAGGTGTTCTTCAACTGCAAAATATAGCTTTAACTTTTCTTCATATGTACTGAATTTTTGTGTATCTGTACTTCAGGTAAGTTAGTAGTAATGTTTTCTGCAAAGCCAGCAAAGAAAGAAACCACTGTATTATGAGACTATTACAAATATAAAACAGAGTATTCCTAGGTTGAGATGGGCCTTTAATATAAAAAGGGAGGGTGCATAAGGTATATCAGGGTCCTAGATGTAAAGTCCAAGATGAAGAAAAAAGGTGTCTTTAGTTATTATGATAATCTAGGGGTGTGGGTTTCATTGCCAGAGGGAATAAGTAAATTATTGAGGGGGGAAATAGGATAAATACGGTAGACAGTCCAGTCAGACGGTAGGCGCTGCCCATCTGTTGTAAATTCTTCATCTCCTTCTGTCACTTCAGTGTTTTCTCCCCTCTCCAAATATGAGGGAGACACTGCAGTTTTCCAAAGTGTGTGTTTAAGATATGAGATGTAAAAGGAAAGTTGACGCTGGTAGTTGAATTACCAGGAATTCAGCTAATTTATTTTGTTTCTCTATTGTATTAACTTTGAGTGAATCTTAATTTTCTTATTTCAATATGCTCAGGGAAGAGAGAGGGAGCAGTTAGCACCGGAGCTGAAAATAGTGACGGAAAACATGCTGAAAGAAGTGAGTTTTGAGGTTGTTTTTAAAAGAGAAGATAAAACATTAAAAATGAAGCTGTGTGAATGGAGACAAAGATGTTAAGGAGTGGCCAGGGTGGAAGCCATGAAGAGTACTGTGAGCAGAAGTCTGCTGTTAATATATATCTAGTCCCAGTTTTTGTAAGGTTGGTCAGCAGCAGAGATGATGTGTAGAAGTGAGTATTAAATCACAGAATGCCCTGAGCTGGAAGGGACCCACAAGGATCATCGAGTCCAGCTCCTGTCCCTGCACAGGACAGCCCCAAATTCACACCATGTCTCTGAGGGCCTTGTCCAAGTGCTTCTTGAATATCGCCAGGCTGGTGCCGTGATGCCTCCCTGGGGAGCCTGTTCCAGGGCTCCACCACCCTCTGGGGGAAGAACCTTTTCCTAATACCCAACCTAACCCTCCCCTGGCACATCTCCC
The DNA here is from genome assembly GCF_963921805.1 of Phalacrocorax carbo. Taxonomy (NCBI): domain Eukaryota; kingdom Metazoa; phylum Chordata; class Aves; order Suliformes; family Phalacrocoracidae; genus Phalacrocorax; species Phalacrocorax carbo. The sequence continues at coordinate 7,351,817 of NC_087513.1, read as the reverse complement.
TGCCATTCCCTCGGGTCCTTTTGTTGGCCACCAGAGAGAAGAGATCAGCGCCTGCCCCTCCTCCTCCTCCCCTTGTGAGGAAGCTGCAGACCGCCATGAGGGCTGCCCTCAGCCTCCTCTTCTCCGGGCTGAGCAAACCAAGGGACTTTAGCCACTCCTTATACGGCTTCCCCTCTAAACCCTTCTACCAACTCCGTGGCCTCCTCTGGACACTCTCTAGTAGCTTTATATCCTTAATGTCCTCTGGCGCCCCAAACTGCACCCAGCACTCGCGGTGAGGCCGCCTCAGCGCGGAGCAGAGCGGGACAATCGCCTCACTGTTAGTTTTGCTACAGTCAACAGTAAGAGTCAACTCTGTTGGTTTTGCTACACTGTTTAGAGAGTTAGCAAAGTTCCTATCAGAAAAGCAGAAATTTAATAAAGGTTTAAAAATATTCGTTAAGAAATTTTTTTTTGGACTTGGGTGACTTGTGAGACTGGATTCTGAACACATTCCTCAGTGAGGCTTTGATTGAAGATGATGTTTAACATGATGCTTATGCCTAAGCGCTGTGCAGAGGGGGAATCCAGCCAAAAATTTGCTCACAGTATTGGTTTGTACCATCCGAATGTGAGGGCTCCTGCATGAACAAATTCATTACAGAAGCTCGTCTCACAGAGGAATAGCTACGAGCATTACAAAAGCACTTCTGTTACTTCTGCTGTCTGGGTGATACTATACAAAGTAGACTGAAGCTTTCAGGCAGAGTGAAGTTTCTAGGAGAGAGCCCTCTGCAAGTTTTTAGTTCTGTAAAAAATCAAAAAAGAAGTTAATAATAGAAGTATAAGATAATAGAATAAGGGAGCCAGGGCTTTCTCAGAAAGTATGTGTGTGGGGGGGGGAAGGCAAATAACTATAGTTACTGCTGTAGAAAATTATTTAGCACCAATTGTTGCAGAGAACAACTTTACTAAGTAAGTCCTTGGGATCTTCTCATATTCCTCCCTAGAAATTGCAGGATTGTATATGTTTCTGGTTAAATATAAAGGTGCTTAAAAAGAAGAAAATAATTTTTCTTTGTCTCTTCAGTGATCTTACTGCATGATTTGATCTGCACCCAGATGGACTATTACAAGTAGTCTGACCATAATTTTTATGCATTACTATTTGTAGTAAATTTTTCAGAAGAGGTAATGCAGTTTTAAAATGTGATGATGCAAGACTGACACTTGGGAAGATCAAAGTGAACTATTTTTTTGCATGAATTGCATACTTAGAATTGTTGTTTGCCTTAGAGAAGGAAGCTCTGACCATTTCATTTCCTGTCACTCTGAAATTCTTAGCTTTCTGTTTTAAGTCCCAAACCTGCTTCAGCTACTGCAAAAAAGCCTTTCCACTTATAAATGATCCACATACTGTGATGAGAAAGAAATACCTAGAAATATAATGTGAAAATATCTGTAGCTCTCCAGTGAGGGAGAGGACCAGTGAGAGAAGAGATCTATCTGGGAACTATTGAAATTGAATGTGATAGCAGGGCCTCTTGAAAGGTTGTCTTGAAAAGTGACTGAAATGTCGAAGACTTATTTTTTAAATTTATTTCGAGACCATTGAGTCAGTTTGAAAAGAAGACTAAGGTGAGACAACTAACAGCTGTAAGGGAGAAAGGGGAAAATAAAAGGAGATAGATATTTACAGCCACACCTTCCTAAATGGAAAAATATATTAGAACAAGATTTGCTAGTAAAAATTGTCTGGTTTGAGCTATTGCATGCATCCTAGTGAACTCTAACTTAGAGTATATGGGTGATGAGAGAGTCAGGATTCCTTGAAGCTCAGACAAAAGAGGACCATGAGGATCTGGAACATCTTTCTTTTTCTTCTTTTTTTTAATCCTTTCTTAATGAACCCTTGTCTCTTGTTCTTCCAACTTCTAGCTGCCTGTGCAAGAGAGGAGACGATGTCATCTGTTTCATTCTCTAGCATCTTCAAGATGGGGTAGTGGCAGTGTTCCTTGGAACAATTCTTGGTCTCTACCAAAGCTCAACCCCTGCCCCCAGATGTTTCCTCAAAAAACCCAAGGAAAAAAAGCCGTACAGCATAGCATCTTTGTTTTCTCTTTGCCTTTCTCTAACTTGGAAAAAGGAGCTTCAGTCTTTTATGCTAGTTTGCCTTACTGTGTAGCCTGTAAAGGCAAAGTGACTTTACTGAGTCTCAGGTATTTTGTAATTTATTTGGGTGCAATTTCACCACTATCACATTCACCTTTTTGAATTCTGTCTGTCTCTGATCTGCTTACAAGTACCTCCCGGGTAGTCTTGTTGCTGATGAGCATCCTCAAACTGAAAAAAACCCAAACATCATGTTCCTTTTTCAGGAAATGGCATCCTTTTGCGTTGCTTTGGCCAAGTAAGGGTTCTTTCCAAGCGGTTCTATTATAACTCGTCGTGGGTCATGTTGTGCTATAGAGCAAACTAGACTCTTCTCCAGGACTTAGTAAAATCTGGAAAATTTTTGAAGTATACCATGTTTTGCAATTAAAGGGTAACTGTAGGGGGATTGGTCTAGTGAGATCTTCATAGATGATGCCAGAAAACCTGAGTGTGAATGGTAGAGTTGTGCTGCAGTCTTTTACTTGAGTAGTGTTACTGACTCAGTTAGTAGATACAGGTCACTGTCACTGCTTCCTGTGCTGCAAATAACATGAAAGCAGTTGCTTGAAAAGCAAGTTGTCACTTGCCTTGCAACTGCTACATGATCAACCCTCCATCCTTGTTGCTTTATGGTTCTCTGCTCTGGTTTCTGTACAGCTGAAAGAATTGAGTTGGCCTCTAGCTTTTACAGCCTCAAGTGAAAAGATGTCAAACACGTACTGGATGAAAGAATGGCCTTAATGGACATTTTTGATCAAAAATTCTGTTTCTCCTGCAGGGCAAACATGCATTAAAAATAGAATCCACAATTGCATATAAATGTTTTGTTGGGTTTTCCCCCTCCCATTCGGGCCTTCTTATTTTCTTCCCTCCTTCTATAGCCTGAAGAAATTACCATAGTTTTCTAGGAATATATATTTATTGTTACTCCTGACATAAATTAGGAGGTAGGGAACTTCATAAATTGGAAGACAAGTTTTAAAGGTGTTTGTTTTTTTACTTTTGTCAGCATAGACCATCAATGGAATTTTTTAATGCAAAAAAAAAAATAAGTTCTGTACTTGTCATTTTATCTTTTTTGTTTAATCTGTGGATGAGTATTTAACAACTAAACATTACAAATGCACCGTGTTTGAGGAATGAGATCGTAAATCATATTTCATAGCTTAAAGATGTGTGCTGCTTGTTTATTCACTCTGTTAGAACAAGAGGATGAAGAAGCCAGTACTGGATCTCATTTAAAACTTATAGTAGATGCTTTTCTTCAGCAACTTCCAAATTGTGTCAACAGAGACCTCATAGACAAGGTATAGTTATAGTTTTCTTTTCCCCCCCCCACTCTTAAAAGCTATAATGCTTTGGAAATAAAGACTTGAAGCTTTGGAGTCTAGCAGTAATGGAATTCATTTTTAACCTGGAGGAAATATTTTATTGTTCTCACTTAGTCACCCATTGCCCAAATACCACGTGATACTGGTTTTGTCTGCCTGTTCTCTTATGTGTTAGTTTGTTTTAGAAGTAGACTTGGCTTTTTCCTTTCTTCTTACCGTCATCCCCTGACTAATTACTCCCCATCTACCTAAAACTGCTTTCTCCCTTGTGTTGATCTAAAGAATCAGTCTCTATTCCTGTAACTAGATGTGTTTCCTAATTATGTCAGTTCTAGACAAAAATGAAGATTTTTTTCTTTATGGTTGTTTTTAAAGCAGCTGCATGTTACAGGAATAGCTCTGTAAAAGATGCTTTTGAAAAGCATGTTATATTGCCTTAAATAAAAGCCCACTGCATTAAAGGTGAAGTATTACATCGACTTTTCTTTTTATAGGCAGCAATGGATTTTTGCATGAATATGAATACAAAAGCCAACAGAAGAAAACTAGTACGAGCACTTTTCATAGTTCCTCGACAAAGGTAAGAACGGAAGGGGAACAAGCTGGATCCATCCTTTGGTTATTTAACTTAACACACGTATATGTATTGTAACCAGTTAAAGTACTGAAGACCAGTGCATATTCCAAGTTGGATTTTTTTATTCCTGATTGCATTTCTGGAGTGATACACGCTAGAGCACCAAAGAAACGCTTGGGATTAGTGATCAAGCAATTCACCACAATAATTTGCCATAGCAGTGTAAATTTTTTTTTTAATAATTAGTTTATCTTTTCTGGTACTTTTGTGTCTATAGTGGATCTTTTCATTACTTTAACTATGAAAACAACAGCAAAAACTACCTTCTATAAAAAAAGGAGGATATATGTCATTCAGGAGAACTTGCGCTTTTTTATAGAAGAGCCTATGAATAGTTAGAGCACAATGTAGTTTAGGAAGGAGGATCTCTTGTGATATGTTAATTCTGGCTATTTATGTTCTGGAGCAGAGCTGGTTCTAGGCCAGCTGGTTTAGAGAAAGCAAGGATAAGAGTTGGAGCCTGGCCTCTTCCATCGTGTAGGTCTGTCCCTGTAGAGTTTTCCTGTTTCTCCTTGTCTCTCTCTTTATCTGTAAGAGAGGTCCCTGCACTTACAGGAGGAGCCTTGCTTAGAAATGATTGCAAATATTGAGATAAAATTGTTAAATTCACTGGAAGAATAATATATTTCTCTGTTCTCTGGTAAACTTGCACCTTAAATAGGTGCAGTTATGAAGGAGTCACTTTTCTCGCTCCACCTTGTCTTTTTTTTCTCCTGAGAGGTTGTTTTAATGCTGCTTTTAGCTTCAAATGTTTCATCTTCATCTTGAATTTCCTGTTGGAATTCACACCACTTCAATTCCATTCCCTTTTAACACCGGGGGGAAAAAATGGATTGTCCATTTCGTCTCAAGACTTTAGCATAGACTTCTGCTTTGAGTAAACAGACTGTAGTGTTTTGTTTTCCTTACTTTTAATCATTTTGTTCTTGCATTGTGTTTTCAACCTTAATTTTAGCCTATTTCTACATCCCATCTGTAATAAGGATCTGCCGTGCTCATAACCCTTCTCTCTTAGCCATATATAAACCGACGGTTTGTTTGCTGTCTGTATGCGTTAACCTGACCCTATGTTGATACTAGTTTTGCAATTAGAAGTGCGCATTATCTTTCATTCTCTTATGTATTATTTTCTCTAAAAATTATGGTTTTGATACCTCAGTCTTTGGAGACTTTGATAGATGTCTGTGCCTGAAATATGAATTGCTGACAGAGGAGGAAGGCACTTGAATATCTTCTGTGTTATATGTAACAAGTGCTCTTCAGCCCAAATTTATGTTGTAAAGGAAATAACATTTCAGTTTATCAGCCTGCTGATAATTGTGAAATGGATCAAAACACAATTTGAGAAGGACTTGACTCTTTATCATGGCCTAGAACATCTACGCACCTACAGCATTGTAGATCAGCAGGATGACTTTGACTTTTGTCTCCACCTCCACCGTAATAGAGAATTTTCCATGTTTGTTTGCAAAATGGAAGCGGGTTGTTGGCTGGTCTGTAAACATACGGTAATATTTGCACCACTGCCCTGTATTTGTTCCTGGTGCTGTAAATTCCAGATTGCTCAAATTGATCATTAACTCTTGGAACCTCTTTGAAGATGAACGATTTTCTTTCCATAATCCATAATAATAAAGTGCACTAGATGATAATGATCTAAAGTAACTTGTTGACATTGCGCAGAGCAAAAGAGGTAGTTTCAAACATGAACAACTTGATGGCTTGCAGATTCAGCAGTGTGGTTTCATAGATACCCTGAAACAAAAATTAAACTCCTCGTGTATTGTAGTATTAAAAGCAAGGAGATGTGTCTTTGATCAGGCTGTACTAGGAATGTAGTAGTTGCTAGAAACTTACAGAGTCTCCACATTGCCGCTGTTTTGTCGTCTTCCCAGTGTTAGTTCCATTATCCCACAAATTTGTCTTAAAAATTAATAACAGTTTGAAAAAGATTCATTTTCTGTAGGAACTCAGTAGACCAGTATAGATGGTGTGGTTGGCTCAAGGAGCGGCTATCTTCATGGTAGTTCTGTAGTAGTTGGAACTAATACTGAAGTGAATGGCTCATCTGATCGCTGTTGTTCTTTAATTATAAATATTCTTAATATTAAGAAATATTACTATTCCATGTATAACTCTTTTTTCTGCTGTCTGCTCTGCGACCTTCTGGGCTAACGAATACTCCAGCTTCCTGTTGTAAGGTCTCACATTCAGTTGTATGTATTTGCCCATTCTTTTGCCTGGATTAGCGATGCCCATCTCCAGGCTACTAAGCAGGAGAAACAGGATGTTGACTGAGCTTCTTGTTCTGAACCACAAACAGTTACACTGAAGATACCATCTGAATTGCCCATAGATGCAGATGATTTTAAAGAGCAACCTATCCTGATACTTAAGTTAGCTTTTATTACTGCAGTTGGTAAAGGAGCAGTTCTGCTTTCTGTCTTGAAATCAATATTCTTCACTATGAACGTGCCGAGGCACTGGCACAGGTTGCCCAGAGAAGCTGTGGATGCCCCGTCCCTGGAAGTGTTCAAGGCCAGGTTGGATGGGGCTTTGAGGAGCCTGGTCTAGTTGAAGGTGTCCCTGCCCGTGGCAGGGGGGTTGGGCCAGTTGAGCTTTCAATGTTACTTCCAGCCCAAACAATTCTATGATTTATAATCCTGTGAAAAACTCCAGGTGTGTATATGGCACACAGTACTAACAGTTGCTATAAGATGCTACAAATCAATTTAGAAAATTATTTAACACACTGCTTTGAAGCTTTGTGTACTATGCATTAACGTTTTTGTGTTCTGTATCTCTTCACTGAGCCATAATGATATGTCTTTATCTTCTGTTATTGTTGTGTACTGTTTTTTTTCTAATTCCAGGAGTTTCTGCAATATCTCTCCAGGATACTGTGGGAGAAGAAAGCTTGTTGTGGTTATGTTCTTGAGGAGCTTTTTCTGGTTTTTTTGTTTGTTTGTTTGTTTGCTTTTGTTTTTTGGGAGGTTGTTGGGGGTTTTTTTGTAAAAGGTTCAGAGGAGCAATGTCCTTATAGGATATAGATAAAGTAGTATATTTTCCAGAAGTGTTTAGTCTCCAAGCATATCAGATAATGCTGCTTAAGTCTAGCTGTTGGCCTGTAAGTCATAATAAGATATTTCAATAATAGAATAAGCTCTGTTTCTTCTCTTGAGAGATCAGTTTTAGGAAATGTGCAGGCACAACAATTTTATCAAGAAAATACAAAACTGGTTTCATGTTTGAGGAGTAATGCGGACATTGAAAGTCAGTCATTATGCAGTGTTGCCAGGGAGCTTTTTTGCTCCCATGGGCTTGGGCTGATTGGGACAAATGCAGAATTCTTCAAGACAAAAAACTTAATTTGACAAAAAAGGATGTTTTCTCCTCAACTAACTGTAGATTAGTGTTAGTATGCAACATCATTGCACTGCTCTGTTGAATACTTATGAATGGATCACATTTATATTTTCAGCTGCAATTTGAGCCTCCAACCCAACAGAACAGAAAGCCTTTTAAAAAGACTTTTTTTCAATGCTAGTATACAGGTGGCTTTCAGATTTGTGTTGAAGAATTGATTTAAAACTAAATATTAGCCTTTTAATTCAGGACTATAGAGTTTGCACTGAAGTGACACTACAGTGATTTAATCCATACTGCTCACAGCTTTAGGGCATTTATGTGTAATTCTTTGCTATCTAACTGAATTATCTTCCTGTACAGATACACAAAAATATTTGTTTAACTGCATACTGCAATTTTATTGAAATTTTTTCAACTTCAAAAAATTTAAAATCTCTTTTCAGGCCTTAACTTCTAAACTATTCAAGACAAATGCTAAACAGTAAATAGAGCTTGTCGTGGCTTCTGATTTTTTTTTTTTTTTTAGGCAATTCCTATCTATGGTGATCTATGAAGCTGCAAGTTTATAAAGCAGGAGATCTGTTGTTCATTCTTACGGAATTTTTTTAACATTATCATTGGCTGTTCTTAACTCAGAAGTTAGCTGCTTCTTCAGTGTAAAATAGTTCTGAGCATTTTAACTCAAAAGTTGTAAAACTCCTGGAGATCACAGACTCCCAGGTTGGAAGAGACCTCAGGGATCGTCTAGCCCAACCTTTCTGGGAAGAGCACAGCCCAGACAAGGTGGCCCAGCACCCTGTCCAGCTGAGTCTTCAAACTGTCCAGTGTGGCCGAGTCAACCACTTCCCTGGGGAGATTATTCCCATGGTGACTGTTCTCACTGTGAAAAATTTCCCTCTCATGTCCAACCGGAATCTCCCCAAGAGCAACGTGTGTCCATCCCCCTTGTCCTCTCCATGGGACTCTGTGTAAATGGGAGTCTCCGTCTTCTCTGTAGCCACCCCTTAAGTACTGGTACACGGGGATGAGATCCCCTCTAAGCCTCCTTTTCTCAAGGCTGAACAAACCCAGCTCTCCCAGCCTATCCTCATATGGCAGCTTCCCAGTCCTTTGATCATCTTGGTGGCCCTTCTCTGGACCCCTTCCAGCCTGGCCACATCCTTTTTGTATAGCGGGGACCAGAACTGCACACAGTGCTCCAGGTGTGGCCTGACAAGCGCTGAGTAGAGTGGGATAATGACTTCTTTCTCTCTGCTGGCGATGCCCTTTTTGATGGAACCCAGCATCCTGTTGGCCTTCTTGGCTGCAGCAGCCACTGTTTGCTCATACCTTCTTTCAGCTCTTTATCATGAGAATCTTCAATAGCAACATCCTTTTTGTTTAATTGAACTTGACTCATCGGTGTTTCAGTCTCATTTGAGGTTAAAATTGAGGGATGTGCTTGAGGTAAGGTGTTTCTGTCACAGCTAAGAAACAAAAGCAAAAAGTGCTTATCTGACAGCATGCCAGTTCCACAGCATCACTCTCTTCCCACTGAGCAGTGTGGGTGGGTGCCATTTTGTACCTGTTCAGGCCCTGTGAATATGCTGCATTTATCTGGATTATGATTACGCTTGTGAGGCAGGAGTTCTTGCTCTGTTGCGTCATTCTTTAAGCTGTCTTTCTGGTAGAATCCCAGTTAATAAATGTACAAAATGCCCCCTTCACTCTGGCTGGGTTTAAAATTTTGGATGCTCACGTTCTAGAGAGATTGCAATTAGTGCTTTAATTGAGCGAAGTTTTGTTTGTTTGTTTTTTAATAAACTAACATTTGAAATTCTCACAAAAAGATGTGCTCTGAGATATTTCACTGAAGTGCAGTCTGTGTGATCAGAGGTCCAGAGTTGACTAGATTTCAACCCAAGGTATGTGGTGAGAATGACAGTGGTCAGAAGTAGTGGGTTTTTACTATGACAGTTTATATTTGGGGTGCTTGACATAGGCCCCAGAGAGTAACTGACTCATTCCTGATGCTAGATCTTGCTTCATAATGTAGAAAGAGCAGGAAGAGAAAGCAATAGTGTGGGTTGTGTTTTGTTTTTGTTTTTTACTTAATTTCTATCCCCTTCTCAAGAAAAAGAAATGCTTTTGGAGAAAACAAAAATAAGTAGTCAGATTAGCCTTAATGCAGGTACCAGTAGATGGTGCCACTGGTACTGCAATCTCTCCACTTCTGATCATGAATTTTTGTCTCCCCTGTGAGAGAGGGAACGAATTTAATCTCTGGCTGCCAGTTTCACAGTAATTGACCCTAGGCTTTTGCTTATTATATTTCACCTATTTAGAAATACCCAGACCTAGTATTCTTCTCCATGAAGAAACCTTTTGTGTTTTGTGAGGGAATAACAACAATGTCCTCTAAGACTTGAATTTTCCCCCAGGTATGTTCAGTTTACAGAGATGAAATTATTAGCTCTCAGTAGGCAGGTACTTGTTCAGACCAGAATAAAACTTTCTGCTATTTGTCTTAAAAGAGATGCCATACAGAAATCCCTCAGTTAAAACAATTCAGCTAAAGTCCTTTTTTAGTTTAGCTTGTGCATTTGTGTGTGCAGTAATGAGACTTCTTCTCTGAGAGTTAATGGCTAAATGCTTAATAACATCATAGTAATTTGCTGTGGCTAGTCATCCTTGACTGTGTGTTCCAACAAGCTTGAAAAATGCAAACACTGCTTCAGTTATTGATTAACAAGAGAGAATAAAATCTGTTAAATAGGTAACTGGGATACCTGCAATGTTTCACCAGGAGTTTTATGTATTATCATGAGGCTGCTTAGCTATGGGTCTTTCAGCTAGTATATTCTGATGCTTCTAAGCTACAATTTCAATGCATAATTATCCCTCTCTTTCTGTGAGTGGATATTAAAGATCTTGGAAATGTGCTGTAGTGACATAGCAGTAAAAAGGAGAGGGGAGGCAGTCATGTATGCCTGGTTTGGGGGTTTTTGGCTTGATAGTCTTCCAGTTTTACTTTGCCCAAGGCAAGCTCTATGTCTTGACTGTGCTTTTAGGTTTTTTCAGCAGCATCTTTTTTTTTCCTTCTCTTTTTTTTTTTTTTTCTTTTCCCTAGCAGTAGGGAAAACCTTAATCTTTCTCAGGGTATAAACTCAAGATCTGTTTTTCCCTTACAGGCAATTTCTCACTAGAAGCATACAGATTTAAGATGTTTCTCTCCACTTAAACAGTAGGCTTGTTCTACAGTTCATCTGTTTACAGCATTAACTTACATTCTGAAAATAAAACAAATCCTTTTCTTCAGCTTGTTAAATGATATTATGAGGCCTTAGAATGCTGTTGGTTTCTCTGCATTTAAGTGATACATGCACATTTATGCAAAGCAGCTGTGTTATAGTCTCTGTCCTGTTACATGATGCCACAAACCAGGTTTAAGGGCATTTATCTCATTTTTACAACCAGATAGTCTTTAATGGCAAGAAACAAAGTACAAATGAAGGAAAACACAAATTGCCCTCCAAAACTCCCTAAGGAAAACATGGGATACTATGAAATGGGTATGAAGGCATGTAATCAAGGCAGGAGAAAAGAAAAGAAATGAAGTTCTGTAGAAATTTTAAAATATTACCATTTGTGGGAATACTAGCTGAGTTCTGGGAGAAAGGGTTGCCACATCACATCTGCTGAGCTTTGTTTTATGTAATAACACTACTACATTTATTTAGAACTCCACTGCCGTAAAAATAAAGATGCTCTTACCTTTCTTTTTATGTCTGCTGCTACTCTTTAAAAAAAAAACAACTGCAATAACAAATGGAGTTGTCTATTAGAATATTTCATTTTGCATATTGAGTGGGATCTGAATTTTGTGTATATTTGGTAATTTCTTAAAGATACAATTCCATAGTTAAGATGGCGTTTGGCATTTAACCTAAGGCAGTAGTTCTGAAAGGAAATTAAATGCGAAGGATTCCCATAGGGTGTGGTAGTACACCTTTATGTATTGTTATTTCTAAATGGCATTGCAACCTAGTGTAAACTGTAAGATTGCATGTACGTAGTTCTGTCAGTATATGCACATTTGTTCTTTTCACAAGCAAAATGGTAGCCGTACTTGTTAGACATAAATACATTCTTGTCTATAACATAAATGAGTTGTCTATTTGATCGTGTCCTTTGTTTGCAGGTTGGATTTGCTACCATTTTACGCAAGGCTGGTTGCCACGTTGCATCCCTGTATGTCTGATGTAGCAGAGGATCTTTGTTCTATGCTGAAAGGGGATTTCAGATTTCATGTACGTTTTGCTGGTTTAGTTTTTTGCGCTCCATTTAACCAGTCTGATAATTGTCATCTTTTGGGGAAAAAATAACAATTGATATTATGTAGATGCTAATTCTAAAATTTAGTGACTCTACTTAAAATATTTTCCTGTCATCAAGCAGATTTGTTATAGAAAACTATATTTGTATGTTGAAAATTTTTTTGCAGATATATATGGACATATATGACAAATTGTGTTGTTTGTAGTGTCTTCCTTAATTTCAGGTGTTAAACAGATTAAAATGACCTATATAAGAGTTAAAATGAAAGTTGCAAAAACTAGAAACTGTGCTCCGTGTTAAGAGTTTTCTGTTAATTAATAACTTACATTTAAAATGAGAACTGACCTATTCTAACAAAGATCCCCACTACAAGTTTACTATAGTAAGGTAGTGGTTACTATTGTCATGTAATGCTTAATTCTAAAAAATGTTTTTTACAGTTTTCATCAACCAAAATTTTCGATGCCTCACAGACATATTTTTCAATGTTGTTTGTTTTGCTTTGTTCTAAGTTTTGTGCTAGAATTGGTTATGGTGCACAGTGATGACTCCTTCACTGTTTTGTGAATTTTATGGTACAGGCTTCAAAATTTCTAATTTCTAATATTCTAAATTTCTAAATTCTAAAATTCCTAATATTGGCGCTAAACACGTGTTTGAATTACTCAGACTTAAGTCTTAACTATGTGCCAAGTTAACTGTTGTCAGAAAAAGTTACTTCTCTGTGGAGAAATACAATTTTCTATTTTGCTGAACATGATTGTGTTTAGAAATAGAGATAAATTTGTACTTCATTAGTGAAATTATGCTGGATGTCAGTGATTTTAAAAGAAAAAAGTCTGCACGTTATTAAACCTGATGGGAAAAAGCTGTCAATATTTAGTATTTCCTTAGGGACTATACCAGTGGTCCTAGTCATATAGAGACTACTTACTGATAATAAAAATGTAGAATCTAGAGTACTTAACCACTGCTTCACTGTGACAAAGTGGGGGTGGCCAGGTTGATGTGTGTAACTGTAGGTATGTTAGAGGACTTAGGTTTTTTTGGGGGAGGCAGGAAGGTTGGGGAAGAAATTCAAAAGCTTCTGAAGAAGGCTGTAGAGAGAGTTTTAGGAAACCCAGTGATAAGTAAAGGTAGAGCATAAGGAACCAAACAAATATCAAACTGAATTCCCAAACTTATTAAATACATTTGGGTCAAAGTAATTTATAAGAGGGAGGTATTTTTGAGGGTCTAAAATCAAATGCTTTTTTTTTTAAGGTAAGAAAAAAGGACCAGATCAACATTGAAACAAAGAATAAAACTGTGAGATTTATCGGTGAGCTTACCAAGTTTAAGATGTTCTCCAAAAACGATACTCTGCACTGTCTAAAGGTTAGTGTGTGATAATCTTGTACTACTGTGGGTGCTGCTGATGTACCCCCCCGTCATACGTCTACTGCTGATGTTAACCATTAACTCATTGGATATGTCTGTTGCTAGTGTGTATGAGGAGTCTTTTGTAGCTGTTCTCCTTCCTCCTATGGGTGTAACTAAATTGCTAATAATTTTCTTGGTACAGCGATGGTAGACATTGCTACTTATTCATCCGCGATATCTTACAAAACTGGAAGTGAGCTTTTCTTCCCATTCTGTAAAACCTTTAATTGAAATCAACATAGAAAATAATGGTAAGGAAGAGAGGTTAGAGGCAGAAAACTTTTCAGTCATGCAAGGAGAGGCTTATATGCCAACTTAGCAGGTGCTTTTGTTTATTGAGGAACAAAATAAACCTTTGGGAAGCGTTAATCTCTGGCCATATCATCTCAGTTCGCATGCTGATAAACATTCAAACTTACCTTTGATGTCAGGTCCCAAATTAAAAATGGATTTTAAAAATAGAAGTGCCTTCTCTAAAAGGTGGTTGAAGACTCACATGGGTTAAGATCCATTCCTCTAGGAATAGTTTCTATTCATTGACTCATTAAGTACGAAGCTGAGTTCTTAAAAAATTATACTAACTCATATTTCCCCTCTCATCTATAAGATATTGTAAAATATAAAGCTCCATTAATTTTTAGTTGTTGCTTCACTTAATACAATAAAATTAAATTTGGTGCGCTTTGAGGATTTTGTGTCTCTGTGCAAGGTTCTTCAGTGGTTTTCCAGTCTAGCAGCAGGAATTTTAAAGCAGATATAACCGAGTTCGAAGCGGTATGGGAGAGGTTATAGTGTTTGTTTTAATATCGTAGTCGTCTTATGCAAGGCTGAAGAAGCATCCTTGTTTTAGGTTTCTAGAGCCTAAATTTGGGGTCTGGACTGTTCTTAGAATACTGTTTAAATGAGATTAATATTTTGAATTTTGTTAACATTTGATAAGTGAAACTAATTTGCTTTTTTTTCTTAAAGAATATGGAATACCAAAATAGTGTGAGGTCTAGTAGGTATACCATACTGTTTTCTGCAGTTGAAAATGATGCTTAACATGCTGTGTTTTATATAAATATATATCAGATGCTTCTGTCAGACTTCTCTCATCACCATATTGAAATGGCATGTACTCTGCTGGAAACCTGTGGAAGATTCCTCTTTCGATCACCGGAATCTCACTTAAGAACCAGTGTCCTTTTGGTAAGAGAAAACTTATTGTCTTGTGCGGGAGAGTGTCATGTACTGAATTAAACCAATTACTACTTTTATTTTCTGCCTTTGATGCGGTCTGATCATAACAATGATTGTGACTAATATCTTAATTATGAGTTACAGTGTTTGAGCACTAGTAAGTGAAAACTTTCATTTATCCTGAATGCGCAGGGAGGATAATGTTCTTGATTCTTTAATAAAAACAGATGAGTATGGGAAGAGAACGAATCCATTTTCCTGAAGTCTTGCCTCCTCGTTGTGGGATGGGGTTGAGATGGACTGCTGCTACATATGTTCAAGTCCTAGGCTGTTTTGGCACTTTGTAGTCCTATGGACTTATGTCATCTTGTTATTTATAGCCTGTCTGGTGTTGTCTCAGCTCTGAGATTGTACCTTCTGTGAGAATATCTTTCTGAAAGTGTTCTGGACGACTCTAGTTGACCTATAAATCCGTTTATGACTTAAATGTAATTAAAGAATTAAATTTCTGAAGGGAAGATCTATTGCTTTTGAACTACAAATAATTCAGAGGAAGGGCAAAAACAGAGGGATGAGGATGAAAGAAATATAGTAGCTATACCTGAACATGCCTGAGATACTATTAGAAGGGGAAAATGGTAGTGAATAGAAGCAGATATGGCAAGATATTCCAGCTGGAGGTCAAGACAACTGTGAGAGAGGTAGTTTCTGCACCCTGTGTAACAATCTGGGGTTCTAAATTTGAAGAAAAAGTTTATGAAGACACTAGAGGAAGGGCTTTTGGAAGTAGAGATTGGTAATTAAGGTAAGAGAAGTGGTATCAGTAGTTGTAGATAAGTACTGGCAAAGATTTAAAAATAACAAGCATTAGTTTTGGGTCTTTTCTAGTGTATGAATTTGAGCCCTGAATAATGTATTTGCTGGCTTGGGAGACAATCCTAAAACTCTGTCCAGGGCAAGAGACTGAGTCAAACATGGTTGAGGAAGTCCTGCAAAGATGGATACTAGCAATAGGAAATTGCATTAAATTAAAAGCAGCTTAAGCAGATACAGACCAGCTAATAGACCACATTGTTGTATTAGAAGTTTGACTAGGTGTTTTCTTGCTCCTTCAAATCCGTGCACTGCAGAAGAGTATAGACACATGTGTCTGCAGTAAAGGGAGCAGTCTCTGCATCTGGGGGTGAAGCTCCCTTCTGGAAGGGAGTGGTTTAAGTGTTTGGAGTCTCCTCCTAGAGATACAGCTCTGAAGCTGTGAAATATCACTCTGCTGTATTTATCTCCTTTCTTATCAAAGCAGAGACTTACACTTGACAGTCTTTCTCTTGAATCTGTAGACTCCCTTCTCATGCTGCAGAGATAATGGAGATGCAGTTGTTTCATACTTGGGTATATTGTACAATTTCTCTTCCACAAAATGCTGTTTCTTTCTAAACCTCATTGAATGTCATAGCATTTGTTGTGGTGTAGTCACAAGAGGAAAGAGATGGACAAATTAACTGCAAGTTCTTGGCTCACGCTTTTTGTTGCAGTATACTTTGTGTCTTGAAAGGTTTGAATCTCTCACTTTTCTAAAGGCTTGCCGGGTGATGTGTTCTGTTGTTAAATATATACCCTTCCATAGTCAAGTATTTTTCTCCTGAAAACACTGTTCCATTATCTTTAAAAGACACTTTACTCATTGCTACTATTTTTTGTAGTTAATAAAAAATTTTAGAAGTCAGGAAAAATTAAATGCCTTTACCTGAGCTGCTTTTAGTCTCATGACTGCTTTTAGTCTTAAGTGTTACAGTAATGCAGATAGTTGGCTGTATTGCTGAAATCCGCTGGATGAATGCTAAACGTGGCTTAACAGCGAAGTGTAAGACAAACCACAATCACTGTTCCAATAACTGAGGCTCAAAGCCTCACAAGGTTTTGGATAAGTAGCTTTTTCGTATTCATTGAGGAACCAGGAGAAGATAGAGATGGCAAATAAGTTTGGGATATCTATTAATTAAGATGTAAAATAGGCCAAATAGATTTATATTCTACAACCATCTTAATAGCTGCATCTTCTAATGTTGCCCTGTAGAAACTATAGAGATTAATTTTTACTTAAATAGTATTATACAAATTGGATCATAGTCTTATGGTACCCGTTAGTGTTAACTGTAGAAAAGATTACTCTCAAAGCACGCTAATTAGGTTCTTGTGGTAAAAATCTAAGTAGATGTAAAGCTGATCTTATCAGTAATTCTTATGGGTAGAATTGAGGCCTGTTGATCTTCCAGATAATTATTGGTCTTAATTTTACTGCTGATGATATATTATGTAACAACCTGCCAAACAGGCCGTATGTCTCCTATTAAAGACAATATTGCTTTGTCCTTGTGTGGAAGAAAGTCATAGTTAAGAATGGATTTTAAAAGTAATGAAGGGAAAATTAATTATGAAGAAGTAAAGTGTTCTAGAATAGTGCCACAAACTTAGCAGCACTAAGTGACTTATTTTAGAGATGCGTTTAATGATCACATTCTGGTTTTATAGAACTACTATAATCAATTATTGAAAGATTCTTCTTTTATGTTTATTTCTGTTAATCATTCTTCTTGGCAAGTCTTTCAAATTCAGTATCCTTTATGTAATTTAGAATATTAATGTAAAACTAACTTGGCTTTAGGATTGGTCTGTTGATAAATGGATTATCTGAATTGGATTATTTAAATTGGTGCTTTGGAAGGAAAATCAGCGTTATCTTGATCTATGTTTCTGTAATGTAATCATGTTAAAATGTCGAATTCTTGTGTTATGCTGTTGTAGTCTTGTTAAAAGAATAATTGAAGTTTTAGTATTAAGCCTTCTGATGCATTTTTAATCCTTTAATTCAGACAACTGTGTCAAATTGTCTTTTTAAGCTTTAGAGCAAGATCACTTTTATCTATAAACATACAGAACTTAAGCTACATGGTGACTCCTTTTATAGATGGAGTTGAAACTGTGGGAGAGCGTTGTTTGTACAGACAGGCCGTGACAAATTACATGTAGTTAGAGTGAGACTGTTATTTCATTATAACAATGGTGTGCTTCCAAGAAATCTAAAATTTTTATTTTGAACTGTTGGAACAAGTAGCAGGGCAGAGCAATGTCGGCAGTAAAGGGAAGGAGGAGCTGAAGAGTTTCAGTGTCTTATTACGTGATAATTGAAATGTCAGTCATGCTGAAATGCTTTTCTGAATTGGGCTTTTCCTGCTGCTTGGGTTTTACTTGGTGATCTCTCCCTCTCCCACCCCCCACACCCAGCTTTGCAAAAATTGTAGTTCTTGCAGTGCAAATTGGTGTTACGGGGGGTGGGGGTGGGGCAGGAGCAAGGGTACGAACCAGAAGAGCACCTCCTAATTCTCACCAGATTTTCTTTTGAAATGCATCTGCAATATATGCTGCGTGCAGAGAAGTTTTGTTACTCACCAAGAAAAAACCCCAAACCCTTTTACTGTTGTAACTTGAACATTTTGATGTTGTTTGTGATCTCTTTTTATCAAGGAAAACCAGAAACCTAATCTTCATATATAATGCTTTACCTTCGTAGTTCTTCATTTTAGCCTGGTAAAATGAAGACCCAAAGTAGGTAATTAGCTTAAAGTGCTTTAGAGTGCAGGTCTTGCTTTTTTTCTTCTGAAATGTGTCAAGGTTTTTGTTACTGTAGACAGTGTATTGTTATGGTTTCTCTTTCCTGCTTGTCCATCTGACTTGGTGTCTCCAATGAAAAAGGATTGAAGCATACACAGTTGGTTAAATGGTGATGACTTTTAATAGACATTATGACTAGTACCATCCACTTAGAGTTAGAATACATACTTGGGATTGCTCAAAAAAATGATAAATTGCAGTGATTTTGAGACTTGGGATAGTGGGTATTGTCTCTTCTGGGAAGAAACATTTTAATTATAACCTATTATCTACAGTATAATGTGCAACTTTTTATTGCAGGAAAATGTGCAAATTATGTATGTTTAGGATTTTTTAAATTTTATTTGCAGGCTCTTCTGCCATTTTCTCTGTTATGCTTTGCCCCACTTCATTTTTCAGATTATAGTAAAACACGATAAATGCCATTAAGGCAGCAAAGATGTATTTTCTCCTGATGCATCTAGAAAAGGCAAAACATTTACAACGCTAGCATTAACGTATATGACACTAAGATTTTGGAACTTTCTACTGTGAGTGGGTTTTCCCCACATAAATTCTTTTATGAACTCAATTGTTAAAAGTGCTGTGCATCTCTTAAGCACCTGTAGGTACACTTCATACTACTACTGGACAGAAACTTCCCACTTGGGAAGGAGCAGTGTCAGGGAATCAAAGGGGAGGCCAGTTGTGTCATGGAAAAGGTTAAAAATGAAATGCCTTAGGGCTTGTGTCGGATTGAGATCTTCCTGGCAATGGAGGCACGCAGTGTAGGGGGAAAGTTATGTTATTTGTTGGGTTACTGTGTTAAACAAAATAACTCTTCCTCATTGGATTAGAAGCTGAAACTCAAAGTTAAGGAGCTGTTTGAGTACTTACACTTCAGTTGAACTGAACCACTGCCCTGTAAAAGAAACTTTAAATCATTCAAGTTTAGTGGAAAGTCTACCAGCCTGAAATACTGTGCTGCTTCATCACTGATCATTAGCTTACTGAACTGCATGAATGTATATGCTAACTTTTGTGTGTAGCGGTATACCAGTACTTACAGGTTAGTTTTGTTTATCTGTTTGATGCTGTAAACAACCGTGTGGCTGACCTCTATTAAATAACAGTCTAAACCAGTGCAGTTCCTTTTCTTGTTGAATCTCCTTAGAATGATTTAGAGTATATGGGATTATATGATGTACATAAAAATTTAATGCAATTTATAGAATTACACCCATATATACCTATAAATACACATACGCATATAAGAACTATTTTCTAATGGAGTTAACCTCATCCTCATCTTTAAGAGTAAAAATCAGCAGCTTAGAACTGCTACTTCAGTTTTTTTAGATACAAGACATTGAAGTCCACGAAGTAAATATTAAAGTACATATCCAAAATGAAGTATGGAGAAAAGATTGCATTCTGTGAGGAAAATTAGGACAATCCTGACAATTAAGCACAGAAATTAGTGTTGACTTGTCTGATTTTTTACTGAAATACTACTTTATGGTAGGTACCGTTTTTTCTTGCACTCTGTTCTGCTGGGTAAACAGCAACAATGGAGCATGTAATAAGGAAAATGCCATTGCCTAAACCACTGAAAATTCACGTGAAACCATCAGTATAAACTCTCTGGAGTTGCATACTGATGTAAAAAGTAGATTGCCATTCTTCTGATGACTCACTGCGCTTGTGTCAAGACATCAGTATTTCAGCTACTTTAGATAAATAAGATCATGTTTTGAATAGAGTGGTTAATCTTATTAACCATTTATCTAAACAATAACATTTAGTTTTCAAGTTAAACTTTAGATATTTCTCTGAAACCATTTTCACCACAGGTGAACCATTATAAAAAATGGATTGTAAAGAAAAATGACCTTGGAAATAGCAACACGGAACCATGTATATGCTTTGTCCTTTCTTCTCTTTACCCAAGCTTTTAACTTACTTTTGTACCTTTTGTGTTTCCTCTATCCCAAACATAACTATAAAAGCCTTTGGCTTGAGAATGTAGCATGTCAACATTTTTAACTGATCATTTGCATTTATTTCCAGGAACAAATGATGAGAAAAAAACAAGCAATGCATCTTGATGCACGCTATGTTACGATGGTAGAAAATGCCTATTACTACTGTAATCCCCCTCCAGCTGAAAAAACTGTGAAGAAAAAACGTCCTCCTTTGCAGGAGTATATTCGTAAGCTTCTTTACAAGGATCTCTCCAAGGTCACCACTGAGAAGGTAAATCCGTTTGAAATCTTTAATACAGATTTTCCTGGAAGTGATGTAGTACTAATTTTTGAAGGGTTTGGGGAGGGATATAATTTTATTTAATTGCAAGGAGGAGGGATCATTTTTGTATCCCTGATTGTTAAGGTACATTCACTTCTTTTATTGAAATGCATAGAAGCTCCAGTCATGGACCTGCATTCTCCACAGCATTAAGTGCTGAAGAAATAGAGAATGAAATGAGAATCTTTGCGCTAAGTATCTTGGGTTCAGAGTAAGAGACAAAAGACTGGACTTAAATACAGACTGTAAGAGCAAGGAAATTATGGAACAGATTTGGACAGCTTGATTAGTAGCTAGTGGACAGCAGTTGGGTTACCTGTATAAAGTTTTCCGTAGCTACTGCAGATCTAAAGGATGCTTGTAAAAGAGAATGAGGTTGCTTGCAGGTGCTTACAGGGATTTCATCCCAGTCATGGGAGGCAGGGGGTGACAGGTAGTATCTCAATATTTTGCCTTGTAAAATGTTACGCTTGTCTTAAAATTTGGTTTAGGTCCTGAGACAGATGCGCAAGCTGCCTTGGCAGGATGCAGAAGTAAAAGACTATGTTATATGCTGTATGATCAACATCTGGAATGTCAAGTATAACAGTATTCACTGTGTAGCCAACCTTTTAGCAGGGTTGGTCCTTTACCAGGAAGATGTCGGAATTCACGTTGTGGATGGAGTGCTAGAAGATATTCGACTAGGAATGGAGGTAAAACCCTAACATTCTTATTTAAGCTATGCTTATATACTTATGTTGAAATGAAAATAATAAAATCATCTTGCTTAAAGGAAGGAATCCTTGGATTCTAGATTTGTCTACTGACTTTTCTATCTCGGTTATCTGCTTTATGTAGGTTCATTTAAATTAACAAAACCAACACCCCCCAAAAAAACCCCAACAAACTGCAGCGATAACTAGGACAGTTGTTTTGCCCCCCTTATCGTAATAAGGGCATATAATTAATTCTTTCACAGTATAGTCAGATTCATGCAACTTCAGGTAACTTTGGAGACCCATCCGTATTTTGATAGATGTTATAATTCAAAGAGTTCTCTGGGCAATGAAAAATCATCATAGATTTAAGATAAAGTGTATGCTAAATGTATCTGAACTTTATAATAACTACTAATTGATCAGCTTTCATAACTACTTTTTAATGTTTAATTTTGTGTAATGTATGTAGCCATAAATAACCATCTTATTAAAATTAATTCTATCATTTTTGTAGACTGCTTTTTTCCTTAATACAAAACAAAAAAACCCAAAACCCCCAGAACAAAAAACCCAACAACCAACCTTTTATGAAGATTCCCTTGTGTCTATATGATAAAGTGAATTTTTTGTTCTGTTTTGATAAAGGTTAACCAGCCAAAGTTTAACCAACGGCGGATCAGCAGTGCCAAGTTTTTGGGGGAGCTTTACAATTATCGAATGGTGGAATCAGCTGTAATATTTCGAACTCTCTATTCTTTCACATCATTTGGTGTGAACCCTGATGGCAGTCCTAGTCCACTGGACCCTCCAGAGCATCTTTTCAGAATCAGACTAGTTTGTACTATTCTCGACACCTGTGGGCAATATTTTGACAGAGGATCCAGCAAACGAAAACTTGATTGCTTCCTTGTATATTTTCAGGTATCTTAAACTAAATTTTATATAGTTCTGTAGGTTTCTTTAACAAGCGATGTAAGTCAGTCTGTTACATATTTCTCTCATTGTTCTCTAGCACTTTAATGTTTAGAATCCTGCCTGTCTGATAGCAGTTTGGTTTTTAGTGACATGTATGTTTGGTTATATGTAGATGTTACTGTTCCAACAAACTTGCAGAACACTGGGGTAGAAGTTGTTGGTTCACTGAAGGTTTAGGTTTCCCCCTTCAGTGGGTCTCACTAAGTGGGAAAATGGGCTGACAGAAAAGTGGATTTCCAGCAAAGGTAAGTATCAAGTCTTGCAGCTGGGATGGAGTAGCTCCATGCAAAAACACAGCCTGGCACTGACTACCTAGAAAGCAGCTTTGCAGGAATAGAGCCGGGCCTCCTGGACTGTATGAACATGACATTAGGTTCTGCACCATTAGGGTGATGAAGACCAACAGCGTATTGCATTGCTGAGAGTATAGCCAGCAGCTTGAGGAAAGTGTTTTTTTTTTTTTCCTTGTTTCCCTTCCCTTCTTGTTCCTTTCCCCCCTTGTGAGGCCACATCTGGAGCAGTTTCCAATTCAGGGCTCCCTGGTAGATGAGAGGAGAGACATCAGCAAACTGAGGTCAGTCCAGTGGAAGGTCACCAAAATGATCAGGAGGCTCTCAGTTCTCACATCATGGGTTTGCTTAGCTTGGAGAAGATTGATTAATTTGCTAATTAAGTTGCTGTCTTCAGCTAATAGTGTTTGTAGAGAGGGAGGAGTCAGATACTCCCTAGGTATGCACGGTGAAAGGTTGGGAAGTAATGGTCAGAAGTTGCAGCAGGGGAAGTTATGACTCAGTAGATGTAAGGGAGGGAAAAAGATTTCATAACGGGAGTGTTTAAATACTGGAATGGGTTCCTCTGAGCAAACGTGGAATTCCAGTCCATGGAAAAACTCTTCGGACTTAATTTCTTTTTCTTTCTGCTTCCCTCTTTCAATATCCTTGTTTTACTAAAAATTAAGGTGATAACTTATTTCATACCTATAGGATGCATATCCTTCCTCTGTGTCTGAGATGTAAAATGATGTTTTGAAGTACATATAGTCCTACTTTTAAGCCCAAAATAAATTTGTCAGTGAAGTCGTATTTTACAATCTCAGCAAGTGTTCCTTCTGACCATGTCACCTTTTAAAGAAATAATCTGTTACTCATAGTTCATTTTCAGAAGCAATTTTTGTAAAACCTTTGTTCTCAGATTCTGCTATTAGGTTCACTTAAGACAGTGTTTATCTTTTTACAATTTTATTGTAAGGGATGTGTGCTGGTTCGTTATAAAGCAAACCGGGTAAGTCACTTCATGGTAGCTGCAGTCTTAAAACTTTTTGTGATGTTTCCCCCTTTCTTCCCATAATATGCCTCTGGGGGAACTAATTTTCTTTAAAATATAAGGGGGAATTGAAAGCTGGCTGACTGTTAAGTGCTCGTCTCTCCTAGAAACAACCTACCCTTAAAAGGCACTTTCTTTTCAGTGCTTGCTTGCTCAGTCTTCTTACTTCTGTCGTTATGATAAAAGGAGTGTATTTTTAATGTTTGTGATATCCATTGTTATTGAACAATGTTTAGTGATATCAAAATATCTGATAGTTATATGAAATAAGAAAGTAGTGATGTGAAATCTTTTGCATTTTCTACTGTACAAACATGACTAGGTGTTACAAATTTCATAAATAGTTTATAAATGGTAGTGCGCATATAATTTATTTTGTATTCTAGCGGTATGTTTGGTGGAAAAAAAGTCTGGATGTTTGGACGAAAGACCACCCATTTCCTATAGACATAGACTATATGATCAGTGATACACTGGAACTGCTGAGACCAAAGATAAAGCTCTGCAATTCTCTGGAAGAAGCTATCAGACTGGTGCAAGACTTGGAACGAGAATTTTTAATAAAATTAGGTAAGAAAATGTGCAAGGGAAATGAGGTCTTTTTGACAATTCCTGTATTTCTTGAAATTCTCTTTTGTATGATGATGACAGGTAACTATTGTTGTTCTCATGAAAGAAACATTTTTGTAACTTCTTTACATTTTTCTGATCACCATAGGGATCATATAGAATCTCTAGAACTCTGAAGTGATTGTGTTAAAAAAAAAAAAAGTCAATATGAATACTACTAATATAGTAGTATTTGGAGAGGGGGAGTGTGTGTGTATGTATAAATATATAAATAAATATAGGGAGTAGTATGGTGCAAATGATGAGGAAGAGAACTATGAATTTCATGAGGAAAATTTAGGAAGCGCACTCCGCTACAAAAAGCGAGGAGCATCTGCGCGCTCGGTTACTGCAGCCTGTTGGTTGGTGAGCACTGATGGAAACCAGCTTGGTCATTTTGGCAGACTGGTTGCTTGCAACTCTGTGTTCCTTCCCCAGGTCTGGATTTGACTAGAGCTGCTGTGTCAAAATAGGCATTAGTGTAAGACTACGGTATAAGAGAGAACATGCTTTGCTTTTAAAACACTGTCAGGTACTTTGAGCCTTGTACTTCCTTTGGAATAATTTTGAATGGGCTTTACATTTCAGTAGAGGTCAGAGGATGATTTCCTTTTCATGAATTAGAGCTTTGGTTGGATTGTTGAAGTTTTTTTCTTCTTAAGATGTATCTGTTGGCTAGGTTCCTGCTAAGAGTACAGTGATGTATGTTTGTAAATTTTGCTGTGTTAAAAATCAGTTAATTTCAGGAGGAAAAAAGTTGGGCTTACAGTACAGTGAAGTTGACAAAATACTGGTTAGTGTGTATCTAAAACTACTATCATCATATTAACCTTTAAACCTTTTGTACATGTCAGTTCTTACTAATTATTGGACACTGCTGTGCTCACTTCTCACTAAATGGAGTTGTTTTCTAATCTATTTTTATTTGAAGACAAGCTTTGTCATGAAAAGCTTCTATATGTAAATTTTACACTTTATAAGCGTTAACTGTAGCCTTAGTAGCACTTCACCTAGTTAGGCAAGTTCAATTTTTGAGAATAATCCTTTAATCCAGTGGGATAAGTATGTGTAATGGCCAGATAAAACGTTGCAACTTCTGTTTTAGGAGGAATCTATATTTTTAATATGCTGTTAATTTAATTGAGTCACCTTAAAATTACCTATATAGCAACTGAAATGCAGATAAAATTTCCTTATTGTATGATCTAAATTACTAGCTTTTATGCTCTAAAATGATAACCAGGAAGTAATTCACCACTATTTACATAAACTAATATTGTTTTAGAAGATACTCAGCACTTCCTTCCTACAAATCATAATGACTTCTGTTCTCTGAATTGCTGTTACCATAGCAGTTGAATTTGGCATATTTGAAGGGGGGATATGTGGTCACTGAATATGAGCAAGTGTTGGTGGGCATTTTATTATGTTTGTTTTGGCATGAGCAAAGCCCGTCAACTGTACAGCCTTTAAAAAGGGGGTTGTGTTCCCCCTCCACCCCCCAAGTGTGTTGCTTTTCTTGATACTGGTGTTACTTGCTTGCTATGAAATGTCAGTATGGGGTGGGAGAGCTCCTAGTCCTCCTGTTAGGGCTGTTTGAAGCCAGTCTCAGGAAGGCTGTCACCTGCCTTTCTCATCTTTGAAGGTTATGATGACAAGTACGAGCATATCTGAAGGAAATGAGTTTTTTAACACTGTAGCAAAAGCTCTAGTAAAACTGCAGTTCTTGATAAATTTGTCCCCACAGTTCCTCAGCCCAGGGACAACAACACTGAGAAGGTACTGTGCTGAAGACTCTGATGTGCTTTGCTCTTTATCAGTCTGAAGCGTAATTCTAGGCAGAACAGTGGGGTGGTTTGTTGCCTGCAGACCTTGAGCTGGGGACTGACTGTTGGTTCCTGTGCTGCTCTGGTGATTTTGTGCCGGTGAGAATATACTGAGTGATTCAAAAGAAATTCTTGCATAATTATGGAGCAGCACAGATTTTGAAAAGCACAGTGTTTATAAATAAGGGGGGAAAAAGAATGCTTTGAAACCTCTGGAATATGAAGGAGGAATTGTGCGTGCGTGTGTTTGCACAGGACTGAAATTCAGCCATATATACCGTTCATTTTATTTCTGAGTTCTAATTCAAGCGTGGCTGTAAAGATTCACCTCCTCCCAGAGCTGATCTTTGTGATCTTAATAAAATTTTTGTGAAGAGGCCTGGCTCTGTGTGTCTGCATAGTGCATGCCTTAATGGCATCTTGGGGTGGAGCAAAAAAACCAAAAACCTGGTAAATCCCAAACCGCTTGTATATTCAGAATTTAGACTTTCACGTAAGAATAACATAGTGCTGCATTTGTTCTCTGCATTTGGCAGAGAACAAACAAGGAGTGCCATGAGCGCAGAACTGATGTGTGTGTTTGCTGTCCAAAAAACTTTTAAGCTAACGGTGGGCGCTAAGTATGGTTGGTATAATGTCAAAATATGAATGGCAAACTGTGTAGTCACTGTATTGACTCCTTAGTAAAATCTTTGAAAAATTACTGGCTTAGATCTATGTTGCAGAAGGCTGCCATCAGCGCTTTCTGCTAGCTCAAACCATGATCCTCTGGAGGATTAAATTAATGTAAATTAATGAAAAAATTGAAAGCATGTATAAGAACAATAGTGTATGCTGGAAATTTGTTCCTTGCATTGGATGACTTAATTTTTGCAATAGCTGTTCTCTAAAAACAGGTCTTCATTTTTTCCTGAATTAGAACCATGCTCAATTATTAAATATTTTCTCTGAAACATTCTGTATCTAAGACTAAATTGGACACTGAAGCACTGAAAGAAGCTAAAACTTATTTTTCTACTACTGTGGAAATGGTATAGATATGAGTATTACATTGAAGGATACCTTATTGATAGAGAGCAGAGGTTTAGGGAGCTATGCTTGATACCTTAGACACACAGTAATAAAAATGTATTGAGGGAAAGAGGTGGCAAACAGGTCGTTAAGGAAAGCTGCAAGATGAACTAAAACACAGTGAAAGCTGTCAGTCCTGTATGCAAGTAGGATGAGCACACTAGATAATACTTCTGGAGGAGATTGATTTCCTAAAGACCTTATATAGGGACCTGCATCCTCATAGGTTGCAGTGCAGCCTTGGAGCGTTAGAAGAGAGTCAGAAAGGTTTATTACAGGCTGAGAAAATAATTGCTTCAAAACTGTTAATTGACAGTTCCAGTACTTCACACTACTAAGGCTGCGGAGGCTTGATGTCTTCTGGGTTCTACTGGTTTTGTAGAGCATCTGTAACTTAGTGCCCATATTTCAGTGCACGTTTCTATAAGGTTGAATGTTTGGTTTGAGGATATGTTGAAGCAGTTTGCACAGTGCAGCTTGATTGCTGTTCTATGGGAGATCTTAAACGTTCTCCACAACATTTTCCTCCTCTTCTGTCAGGGAGATTATACAGCTACCTTGCTTGTAAAGGGTAATAAACATGTTTCATTCAGAAGTTGAACATAATGACCCATGGGAAGTTTTAGCATTCAGTAAAAATGGACTACTGAAGCGATCTTCCACATATAACTTGAGTGGTTGTGTGTGTTCTAATGTTCTAGTTCTCGTTCTAATTCTGTTCCAGTTCTTTGTTTTAATTCTTTTTTTCTAAATCTCAGGAATTGTGAATGACAAAGATTCCAAAGATTCCATTACTGAAGGAGAGAATCTGGAGGAGGATGAAGAGGAGGAGGAAGGTGGAGCAGAGACAGAGGAACAATCTGGAAATGAAAGTGAAGTCAATGAGCCTGAAGAAGAGGTGAACTTAATCACTTACCTTACCTCGCATAAAGAGAATAAGTAATCAATGTTTTGGCTACTCCTTACTTCTGAAGCCCTTCTTATGTCACAGAGTTAGCAGGTGAAATATGGGTGCGCACAAGCCAGTCACTACTTTGAGGATATTTACATCTCAGTTTTGTATATATGGAAAACTGAATACAGAGTGTCTGAGGCTTATTCCAAAAAAATTATGGCAGAAACTTGAACCTGACAACATTGCTCAGGGTATGTGCTGCATATCAACAAAGAGATGCCTTCAGTTTTTTGGCATGAAAACACTTTCAGATAACTTTATCTGTTGCAGAAGCAAATGTATTGACTAGATGGCAAAGCAGTCATGCAGGAAAATTAACAGGTGTTTAGAGTGTGCCTGTGAATATGAATAATATGAATAAATAAATGATTTATGGAGTATAAAAACCTTTCTTGTTTACTGTGCCAAATAATCTGTTGAATCAAAAACGGTGGAGCCACTTAAAAATAGGTGTGTACATAGAAATTCTAACTTGTCACTATGACACAGCAAAGTTGACGTGATAATGGTAGTGTTAGGAGAAAATGAGTTCATCGAGGAAATAGGAAACACTTTTTTTCCTTGCTTGGATTGGTTGGTTTACTAGTAAGATTTCTTTCAGGCTGTGCTTCTCAGCATTACAGTTCCTGAAGTTTGGCTGGGTTTGTGCCTTTACCCACAAATTAATATCACTAGAATCATAAATGGTTGGGGGGTAGGGAATGGACTTCTGGAGATCTTCTTGTCCAACCTCCCTTGCTCAAAGCAGGGGCACCTACAGGAGGTTGCCTGAGGCAGTGTCCAATCAAGTTTTGAATATTTTCAAGGATGGAGGCTCCACAACCTTTCTGGGCAGTCTGTTCTGATGTTTAAACACCATCACAGTAAAGAAGGCTTCTCTTACGTTAAAATTAAATTTTTCAACTTGTGGCCATTGCCTCTGGTTCTGTCACTGGGCACCACTAAGAATCCAACTCCGTTTTCTTTGTACCTTTCCTTCAGGTACTTATACACATTTTGATCTCCCACCTCACCCCAAACCTTCTGTTCCCCACACTAAACACCACCATCTCTCTCAGCCTCTTCTCCTATAAGAGGTGCTCCAGTCACTTAGTCAACTTCACGCCTATTGCTGGACTTGCTCCAGTATGTCCATATCTGTCTTGTACTGGGGAACTGGAGCTGCGTGCAGCACCCAAGATGTGTCTTGCCAGTGCTGAGCAGGTGGGAAGGATCACCCTCTTTGAGCTGTCCACAACACTTTTTCCTAATGCAGCGCAGGGTGCAGTCAGCTGCCTTTGCTGCAAGGGTGCATTGCTGGCTCTTGGTCAGTTTGTTGTCTGCCAGGACCTCAGGTCCTTCTTTGCTGAGCTGCTTTCCCAGTGGGCAGCTTCTAGCCTGTACTAGTGAATGGGGCTGTTTCTCCACAGGTGCAGGACTTTGCATTTCCCTTTGTTGAACTTCATGAGTTCTTGTCAATCCATTCTTCCAGCATGTTGAGTTCCCTCTGAGTGGCAGCACAATCACCTAGTGTATCAGCCACCGCTCCCAGTTTTATGCTATACATTTGTGAAAATGTCAAAGGCAAGTGAGGTCAGACTGAAACGTTAAATACAAAACACAACAAATTTAGTAAGACTAAACTGAACTGAACAGGTTCGGATGGGGAGAGCGTAGGAAAGGTGCAGAAAACGTGTATGAGGGTTCATATGCAAGTGGTCTTTTTTGTTTTCAAACAGTCAGAAGTTATTCTATTCTCAAATTTTAAACATTGAATATTTCAGGAGGGCTCTGACAATGAGGAAGAAGAAGGTGAAGAAGAGGAGGAAGAAAACACAGATTATCTTACAGACTCAAATAAGGAAAATGAAACTGATGAGGAGAATACAGTATGTATTGTTACTTCAGATAAGTAATTGTCTTTTTATCTTTGGCTTTTTTTACTGAACGCTTTTTGCCAATGCTCTTATAACATACCTGGGAAAACATGGCAAGAACACTTCCTGCTGTTTTTTCAGATGCATTTTGAGCTTATTTTTGTATTTGCAAACTTCAGTGATTACCTTCTGAAAATATTTATGCTGTCAACTTTACTAGAACATGTTTTCACAGGACCAGGCACTTTCACAGGTAGCTAGACTGGAAAGGATTGCATAAATGACGGTTTTGCAATGCCAGCAATGATAGCAAACTGATACGGTACAACAAGGTAAACTAGTTACTCTGCACTAGATTGCAAAACTGAAGAGGAGACAAACCAAGAAGTGTAAAATTCCTAAAATACAGATTTGGGATTGGCAGATCATAACATCTGTAGCAAAAAAACCATCCAGTTGAGCCTGACTTGCAGTTACACAGTAAGAAACGAGATAATCATTATAGAACAATGTGTTGGGGTACTGACTTGAAACAGTGTGGTTTTGTTTTGTTGTCATATTGTGTTTTCCAAATACTGAAGGACAATATTTGTCTTGAAAAGACCATCTAACTTTATGGATTTAATGGAAGAATTAGTTAAATTAGGCCATGGTATGGATAAAACTTTGCTTTGTATTGTTGCTGTATCTCAAATGTGTACATGCGCGTCTGTACAGGTACGGTAGTGTGTCAGAATGAGTGGCCAGCCTTTGTAACAATTGATGCAATAAATGTCAGAAAATATTTCTTCAAGAAAATAATCTAGGCTGAAAACATTTTTCTTTGACAATTTTTTTTAAGCTTTTGATATGTATGATATGGAAGCAGTAAGGATATTTTAACCCTGAATATTAATATTTCTGGATCTAATGTAATAGAAGGGTTTTTTTCCCTTTGCAATAGGAAGTAATGATTAAGGGAGGAGGACTTAAGCATGTCCCTTGTGCAGAAGATGAGGATTTCATTCAGGCATTGGATAAAATGATGCTGGAAAATCTTCAGGTATAAATATTTATTTTCTTAAATTAATTTGCTGTACAGCTAACTGTATTTGACTTTTTTTAAAGTAAATAAATGCACAGCTTACCATACTAAAGAACATGGATTTTTTTTTTCTTAGTTGTAGCTTCTCTGCAATTGACATGTTCGGATAAGTAGCTTTTAGTGAAATAGCTGTTAATTGTATTGTTTGCCCAGTGAATGTATGACATGCTGACAGATATTTTATTGGATGAATAACAACTGCATCTGATACTATGCAATGCTTCTGACTTTTTAGACTTTATCCTAGACTATCTAAGCCTAGGTTCTAATATGTTTAAAATGTAGCTGCATTTAAATTTACATAACCTTTGAGTCCTGTGGTTTTTTTTTCAGTCACATCTGGCAAATATTTAAGTATTGAGTGTTGCAAGCCCTGTATGAACAACACATTAATAACATGCTACCAAAAAATCTTGAATGTAGAATGTCCATTCTCAAGTGTGTTTAATCAGGTCCCCCATAGTCTTCTCCTGGAGAAATTGATGTGTTGTGGCCTAGACAAGTGGTCTGTGCAGTGGGTGGGGAACTGGCTGACAGGCCGCACCCAAAGGGTGGTGGGAAATAGCTCCTTTTCCAAGTGGCAACCTGTCACTAGTGGAGTCCCACAGGGATTGATATTGGGCCCAATGTTATTTAACATCTTTATAAGTGATCTGGATAACGGCATCAAGTGTAGCCTGATGAAGTTTGCTGATGACACCAAGTTGAGTGGGGAAGTAGACACTCCAGAAGGGAGAGCTGCTCTGCAGGGAGATCTGGATAGGCTGGAGGAGTGGGCCAGCAAGAACCTTATGAAGTTCAACAAGAAGTGTAAGGTCATGCACCTGGGAAAACATAATCCGTGAGTGCAGCACAGACTGGGATCCACCTGGCTGGAGAGCAGCTCTGTAGAAAGGGACCTGGGGGTGCTGGTGGACAGAAAGCTCAACATGAGCGAACAGTGGCTGCTGTGGCCAAGAAGGCCAACAGGATGCTGGGTTCCATCAAAAAGGGCATCGCCAGCAGAGAGAAAGAAGTCATTATCCCACTCTACTCAGTGCTTGTCAGGCCACACCTGGAGCACTGCGTGCAGTTCTGGTCCCCGCTATACAAAAAGGATGTGGCCAGGCTGGAAGGGGTCCAGAGAAGGGCCACCAAGATGATCAAAGGACTGGGAAGCTGCCATATGAGGATAGGCTGGGAGAGCTGGGTTTGTTCAGCCTTGAGAAAAGGAGGCTTAGAGGGGATCTCATCCCCGTGTACCAGTACTTAAGGGGTAGCTACAGAGAAGACGGAGACTCCCATTTACACAGAGTCCCATGGAGAGGACAAGGGGGATGGACACATGTTGCTCTTGGGGAGATTCCGGTTGGACATGAGAGGGAAATTTTTCACAGTGAGAACAGTCACCATGGGAATAATCTCCCCAGGGAAGTGGTTGACTCGGCCACACTGGACAGTTCGAAGACTCGGCTGGACAGGGTGCTGGGCCATCTTGTCTGGGCTGTGCTCTTCCCAGAAAGGTTGGGCTAGACGATCCCTGAGGTCCCTTCCAACCTGGGATTTTGAAATAAAGCCTAATATATTTATTTATATATTACACTGTTTCTTGGAAGGTTAAAACTTTTCTCAGTCATGACAATATGAATGTTGCCAGACTGACATTTTTAGTACCTGATCATTTATAGAATTTACTTTTTTTTTTTATAGCAACGGAGTGGCGAATCTGTTAAAGTACATCAGTTGGATGTTGCTATTCCTCTGCATCTCAAAAGTCAGCTGAAGAAGGGTCCCCCGCTTGGAGGTGGGGAAGGAGAGTCAGAATCTGGAGACACAATGCCATTTGTCATGTTAACACGAAAAGGCAACAAACAGCAGGTAAGAGTTCACGTAAGGTATAGGTAATGCTTAAATAAACAAATAAAATCCGTTCACTTTTCTGAAAGTCACATTCTGCAACTTGTGAAGTCAGAGTTTTTTGTTTCTTCATCCTTTAATCAGATTAGGTTGCAGACATCTTAATTTTGATAAATAGATAACACCGTGTGTAGTTTCTTGGAATTCTTGGTTGTTAATAGAAACCATGTAGGAAAATTCTGTGATTAAATTATACCGCTATTGATTACATTTCATGACCATGCCAGCAGGGCAGTGGAACGTTTTATATCTTTGTTAAACATGGTTGTTGAAGATGGATGCTTGTGGTTAGTGGACTGCCACTGGAAGTTAAAAGGAGTAGAAAAGAAAAGGAGAAGGAATATTCCAGAATCTTCAAAACTTTATAGATTTTTCTGAAAATACGTTCAGCTTCTAATCAAGATATATGGTATTTGCGACATTCCATGTCCTAAGTAACTGCCACTTGGTTGAATTTGTTCAGCTTGGAAAAAAAAATCATTATCTCTGAAGGCTTTTTTAGGGGGCTCTTCCAGAAGTTGCTGCGTGAATCTCTCAGAAACGTAAATGGAAATCACGTTGATAAAACAAATACACCTCTTGCTTCATGCAGCCAAGCTATACATTTGTCTTGGCTTTTTTCTCTAGTACATGTTTGAATTTTCCTGGATAAGCAAACGCATAGGATGCAAATCAATACCTAACACATTCCGCATGCATTTCTGGTCAAGGTTGAGGTTCTTTAAAGAAACCTTTTCATTTTGGTGGTATAAATTGATGATGAAAGTGAATGACACTAGTGACTTTTTGTGGAAAGCGAAGCCAAGGCATTGTTTTATTCCATGCATCTGTGCCTTTCAAATATTTAGATCTATGTCCTCCATGCCATTACTTTGTTTTGATTTCTGTTACCTGAATTGTGACAGCAGTGTATCAGTTGAGGTATATAAAGCTGAAGTAGAATTTTCTCTTTCTCCATGTGAAAGACACTTTAAAAATCTGTGTAGAAAGTGAGGTCTGTTTTCATAAAACCCTTGAACTATTGATTCCGTGATTCCCAATCTGTCTCTAAGCCTCATTAATCTGTAAAGAAAATGCTGTGCTATGTAAGTGCTCTGAAAATATAAGTGGTGATACCTATTTGCATGGGCACATACATGGCGGCATTTAGTAGTGGTCATTAACTGATTTCCTTAGTACATTTGTTGGGTTATTCTGTTTTCCTGGAACTTGATTGTTGTATACAAAGTTCTACAGAAGCTTTGAGTGGGGAATTGTAACTGTTGTCATTGGGCTGAGAAGGGGTTTAAGGGAACTCCATTAAAAGGAAGTGGTGTTTAGCTTTTTCAGGATAACTTACTGGAAGTATCTATAGTTACCAAGAATTTTAGGATCTTCATATTCTGTGTGAGGGGAAAGTATTGCTGAAGTGTGGCTTCAAAAAGAAAGCAGAACTTGTTCAGGAGCTTTCCCTGCTCCACCCCCAATATTTGCTTTTGGGAGTAGGCTCTTCCTGCCAAAACTCCTCTCAGTGTTTCTAGAAATGTAGAAAACAGTTGCTTTATAGACTACTTCAGTTCTTGAGTCAGTGAAAGGCTTCTTTGTCCATAGTTCGGTATTGAGAAAAGAAACATATCTTCGTAGTCAGTTTTAATAGAAAAATAACCAGGAAAGAAAAGGTGGAGTTGAAAAGAAAATAAGTATTCCTTCTTATAGTACTTTATTCTGCTCACACACATTTAAAATAAGCACAGAGTTTTGAAGTGATGGGTGCATGCTTTATGGTTAAGTTATAGCTGTAAACTTTCAGCTTTTTTAAAACAGTCAAAAGGAGTTTGAAGACAACCTGGAAGGCTGTAAGTAACTTCTCATCTGCAGTGTCACTGGAATGATAGGCATCACTACCTCACTACCACATCAACCTTAACCGCTTTCTACGTTAGTACTTGGTTTGGTCTCTGTGTTCTTTGTCAACGATGCTGCTGAAACTAGAAATCTTCACCGTAAGAAGTACTTACTGATGAAAATGGATCATGCTGTGCTTTCTTCTGGAGGTTAATATTTGGTAGTTGAGGTCCAGTCCCTAAATACTCAGCTTACGTGCCGGTGTTCAGCTGGACTTAGTGGAACATTGACAACTCATGGTTTTTTTTTAAGCAACACAAGAACAACTGACTGCTATTTACCAGCAGCATACAACATGAATTAATAGTCATTGCAGGCTGATAGTAACAGGGACACCATATTTTATTATTTTCTGTCACACTGAGATGTACAAAACCAGGCAATAGCAAGGATATTGGGTAGACCAGTGTCTTGCAACAGGTGGATGGGTTTTCTCACCCGTCAGCTGTAGCAAAGAAGTTGTATGACAAAACTTACAAAACTAGTAGCAGTAGAACTGAACATGGTTATTGGAAATTAGACCATGGCATCATGATACATCCACAAGCCGTGACGGAGCAAGAGGAAAAAAGAAATATTGCCGTCATAACGGGTCAGAGCTGAGGTCTGTCTAATACCGTTTGATGTTTTTGAAACTGGTCCAAACGTACCACGTAGGTGTGAACCAAGGTGAGATGTAGACAGCAAAAAGTCACCTAGTGTCAAGAAATTTGGTTAATACCGATGACAAAAGATTTCCTTTCATTTCAGAGATTTTTAGAATAAAATAAAAGCATACCATGAAAGAACGGTAATACGGTAATATCCGTGGAATGCTCAAGTCTGCCCTTGAATGTGAAGTTCTTTATCACAGTGACATTTTTATGAAATCTGTAATCTAGTCTTCTGAATGATCATTTTTGATCTTTCTTCAGTTTGCCGTCTTCTGAGTGAAGGACTTATGGTCTGTCCTCATCTCACAGATTTTATAAGAGATTCTTAATATAGCTCTTTACTCTTTGCAACTTGGAAATGTTTCGTTTGCTCAGTAATCATCATAGCCGTTGGTAGTTGTCATCAGTGATTTGATTTCAGATGGCAACTGTCTGATTGCCTTGAGATAGTGACTCAGTGATATTTTGTTAATTACCAGTTTGTTGGTTTTTGTACCAGTTTCTTCCATTTGCACCCTTCTATATTTCAGTTTTCTTTTTTCTACTTTAAGTATCCTGCCTGAAAACGCTTAGCAATGCCATTAAGCTGATAAATCCATAGAACAGATAAAATATAAAGGACATGTTAAGATGAACGAGGAGCTTAACTGTGAAGCTAGGGAATTATTTTTATCATGAAATGCTGCTAATGGGTTAGTTATTTGTGTAGTTTGCATAAAGCTCACTTGATAATGCCTGGGAACATGCATAGTCTGCTCAGCAATAAGTAACTAAAGCTTCCTTTTCTGTTGGAATTTCAAGAACTTTCATTTTCATTCTTACACACACACCTTAATACCAAGCTTGCATTTATATTCAATATAATATGCCATTAACCCCCTTGCCCCAAAAAACCCCAATCTTCTGCCTGATCTGCCTCGTCTAGATAAATCCTTTAGTTGATCAGGTTTCACTGTACCCAGGGTTTTCTCAGGTCTTTGCAAGAGTCTGTTTTAACTGTTCCAAACAGAGTTTATTTTCAAATGCTGCATCTGAGTACTTCGTCTTCTCACGCTCATCATTCATCTGCTGCTAGGGGGGCACTACTGTCTAATAGAGACACCCTGAGATTTCTTTGTAATTATTACACTAAATACCATGCACAGAGAGGATTTCACTTTTACTGTATACCTGCTCAACCAGAGGTTTTGATAATGTATCATTCTGTCTGCAGCTCTTGACAGTGTAGCAGAAAAATAGCAGAGCAAATTTCTGAGTGTTCTATTTCTGTGGAAATAGATCTCAGATGACAAGAACAAGCAGCAGGATTCAGAGTAGTTTGTGGAATACTGAGAGTGATTATCCGTAAATGCATTACCCTACTTAGAGCATGGAAATACTTACTTCTAATGGACATGCAGTTCAAGGAGGAAGTGAAAATTTTTTAAATATGTTCACAAACTTTAGCATTAAGGGGTTTCTAAAAACTATTGTTTCAGTTGCAGATAAGATTAAGAATCACTTCTCTGTTTTGGAACAATTGTAAAAAACAATTTTGTGGAGATAAAACCTTGGATTTTGAGTCTGAGGAAAAAGAAAGCATCTTCTCTATGCCTCTGAAAAATCTCAGCCGTATTTGTCAGAGAGAGGGTACTTCTGTAGGAGTAGTAAAAGCTTGCCTTTAATATAGCTTACGGCAAATCAGATAGTGTCGAATGTGTAGTGTGGATGTTTGGGTGTGGGCGAGGAGGAAAAGATTAAATTCGACACCACAGTTGTCTACAGGCTACTAAGAAGCACTGTAAAAGGAAAAGCCGAGGAATACCAGGGGATATCTGAATGCTTGGAACATTTCTCCTCTGTTTTCTCAAGGGAGAATAGTAGAAATTGGGCTCAGGAGCTTCATCTATTTGGAAGGTAGAGACCTTTGGAAGGAGGTGCAGCTTTCTGAGTCAGTGATGGTGCTTTTATTTCAAGACCAGTGTAATTCACTGAGATGGTATTGGCTTGTATGAAAATAAGAAATAAAGCACATAGCTATGTGCTCCTGGTGAAAGTTAATCAGTGTTGTTTTCATAAATACTGTGTGTAATAGTCTTTTGTCTTAGCAGTACATCAGTCTTTTTCATATGTTCTGTGTGTCTTTGCGAGGTCTGAATATCTTGTATTTTCTCATGCTTCCTTATGCGAAATAATTTTTAAAAAAAAAAACCAACCAAAACCAACAAATACTTTCCAGTAGAAACTTCTGTAAGAAGTGTCTTATCACAGTCACCTAGAAATAACCATAACCCCTCTATATTTTGGATTGGTTTGTGGTTGGGTTTTTTTTTCTGTGATGGGCACTTAAAAACTTATTTTCATTTTCAGTTTAAGATCCTAAATGTTCCAATGTCTTCCCAACTTGCTGCAAACCATTGGAACCAACAGCAAGCTGAACAGGAGGAGAGAATGAGGATGAAAAAGCTCACTTTGGATATCAATGAACGGCAAGAACAAGAGGACTACCAGGGTAAGAAAATCACCAAGTACTTAATTTTTATTTTCGGAGGAACTTTAGCAGATCTACAGAAATACTATTTTTGATAATTAGCAGTTCAAGTTCTGAATAGGGATTTGCAATACCTCATGGAAAACCTGTATTTTAGTTTGTCATTCATTATTTACTGCCTGGTCTCTGTGCTTGAAGAAGTTTTTATAGCTCTTCTGTGAGAGGGAGCTTGCAAGCGGGCCTCAGATCTTAGCATTTCCACTTATTTTGGGAAAGGGGAAGAACTGAGATTGTTTCCTTAAAAATAAGATAACAGAAAATTAATCTGATATTTGTGGCATTGCCTCCATTACTGCAAGACAATTGAGTTGGATACAAGAGGAGTTAATTTGGTGCAACTGGAACCCTGCTTTTTAGATGTTAATACGTATTTTAGATAAGAATAGTATTTAGACCCTTCAGCCTTACTAAAACTTGCAAATACTAAGAGGTGACCTTCACCTGAGAAAAAAACTGTCACCTCAGCTTCATATTGCTGAAGATTCTAGGAGTGCTACAAATGTGGAGTATAAGAATAAATCAAGAGAATGAAGGTTTCATATAAATTATATGACCTAATTTGTTTTTTAATGATATGTAAGGCAGGCATTTTGGAACCTGGACAGATTGAAGCAAGCAGTGAATACAACAGATGATATAGCCCCTAACCTGGTGCACTTGATGTGTTTGGCTGTTGGGTCTGAAGAAACCAAAACAAACCACCCAACTTTCCTTGGCTTACTTGAATAGTAAACAAAGCCTGACCAGTAACACTGATGTATTCAATTCTTTTTTAGAATTTCCATTTAGCATCTCCAAAGCTCTTGCTCTACTTTTTTGTAAAAACATTGCAGTCTGGTGGTAATCGCAATGTAAATAGTTAATTACCAGGAAATATCCTTTAAGGTATTTCGTGAAAGGTCATTATTCATCAAGAAATGGGAAATCTAAATTAAAGCAGCTCCAACTCTATAAGCACTGTGGAATCTAACATTCCTTTCAGAACTTCGATAGTACAGGAACTAAATGTGTAATTGTAAAAAGGAGTATTTTTTCCAAAGTGAGTGTCTACAGAGCTCTGATATGGTAACACAATATATTCTTAGTATTAAATATCATAATCAGCTTAAAAAACATCTTTTCCAAGACACTCCCTCTTATAAAGCTCAGTCGTGAAAAAGGAAGAGAAACAGTAGACTTCAGAATTAGATATTTCAGCACTTTTCTCAGACTTTTTTTTTTTCCTCATTAATGATATTTCTCATATTTTTACTGATCAGGGCATTTGGGTTTTTATGCCTTGTCATATGACCTTGTGTTTAAAACGAGCCTGTCTAATTTATGGTTTTATTGTAAGCAACTGTACTTATTATCCAAAAAAGGATCACGTTGATTTTGTCCAAGACAAATGAATTAGACAACTGATACCAATTGATAACCAGCAATAGGCAATTTTTTCTTTTAACTTTCTCGTAGATTTTCTAGGTGCTATGAGTATAGGGGGAAAATTAATACCGAAGAAATAAGTTCTATAATTGACATCCATTTTTGGAAGAGCTGTCGATTCTTTTTTTATTAACCTGGGTGATATACACAGTAAAACCAAACTAAAAAGGACCTTTTAATCAGGTTAAATCAAACAGGCCAAGTTACATTCCTCTTCAGAACTGTTTTATTTAGATTTTGTGCAGTTGATTATTACTTTCAAAGAGTCAGCCCGCCTGTAACAAGTTGGTACTTATCCATTGAAAGAAAGAGCTGGTTTTAAGTTTCTGTTTCCAGCTTTGAAGTTACCAAGGGAGGAAGAAGTCTCAGTTTCTGGAAGAAGGCCTTAGGGTTGTCCTAACATTTGCATGTACATTTAGGTTTTTTTTCGTCTGCACAGGGTAGCTAGTAGATGAAAATTCACCAAAGTAGTATCAGATAATAATCTAATACTTCAGCAATATTTATTAGTATTGCACTTTTTAATTTAGAGAAATGTTAGGAATTAGGCGACTCTGTAGTTTAGACTAGTATTTTTCTGTGTAGATTTTTTTTTTTCTTCACTAAAACCAAAGATGGGTGACACACTAATACACTGTGCTCCTTGGCCGTTTCTTCCTTGTGTTATCTTCTCAGTTATTCAACGTCTCAGTCACGGACTTCTCACAAACCCCAATACTTTCTTCCACCTACAGTGTGGAAAACAGTAGAGACAGGCATGGACGCACTTGCTCGTTCATTACTTGCTTCTAGCAACTGGCTGACAACGTACCATAATCTTTTCTTATTTCTTCCTGGGTCTTGTCATTGCCGACAGAGATCTCTCCTGCAATTCAGAATTGTGTTGAAGGATGTTATTTCACGATGTTTACAAAAATGGACTGTCATTGTGTTGAATGGCTTTCTTTGCCTTTTCCAGGTGTTGACAGGAGAATATACAGAGTGTGGATACATGGTTTATTAACTGTTGACACCAACATTGTATGTTGAATCACAGAATGGTAGGGGTTGGAAGGGACCTCTGGAGACCCTCTCGTCCCACCCCCTGCTTGAGCAGGCACACCCAGAGCAGGGGCACAGGACCGCGTCCAGGTGGGGTGTGAATGTCTCCAGGGAAGGGACTCCACTGCCTCTCTGGGCAGCCTGTGCCACTGCTCTGGCACCCACACAGGAAGGAAGTTTTTCCTCATGTTTAAGTGGAACTTCCTGTGTTCCACCTTGTGCCCATTGCCCCTTGGCCTGTCGTTGGGCACCACTGAAAAGAGTCTGGTCCCGTCCTCTTGACACCCACCCTTCAGATATTTATAAGCATTGATGAGATCCCCCCTCAGTCTTCTCTTCTCCAGGCTGAACAAACCCAGGTCTCTCAGCCTCTCCTCATGAGGGAGATGCTCCAGTCCCCTGATGATCTTCGTAGCTCCTCAACTGGACTCTCTCCAGTAGTTCCCTGTCCTTATTAAACTGGGGAACCCAGAACTGGACGGAGGACTTGAGATGTGGCCTCACTAGGGCAAAGCAGAGGGGGAGGATAACCTCTCTCACCCTGCTGGCCACACTTCTGTTAATGCACCCCAGGACACCGTTGGCCTTCTTGGCCACAAGGGCACGGTGCTGGCTCAGGGTCACCTTGCTGCCCACCAGCACTCCCAGGGCCACCTTAGTGAAGCCGCTTTCCGGTACATCAGCCCCCAACCTGTACCGGTGCAGGGGTTCTTCCTCCCCAGGGGCAGGACCTTGCACTTGCTCTTGTTGATTTCATGAGGTTCCCCTGGGCCCAGCTCTCCAGCCTGTCCAGGTCTCGTTGGATGGCAGCACAGCCTTCTGGTGTATCAGCCGCTCCTCCCAGCTTGGTATCATCAGTGACCTTGCTGAGGTTACGCTCTGTCCCTTTGTCCACGTCATTGATGAATATGTTGAACAAGACTGGCCCCAGCACAGACCCCTGGGGAACACCACTAGTTATGGGCCTCCAACCAGACCCTGCTCCATTGATCACAACCCTCTGAGCTCTGCCATTCAGCCATTCTCTGTCCACCTCACTGTCCTCTCATCTAACCCACACTTCCTAAGCTTACCTGGGAGGATGCTATGGGAGACAGTGTTGGATGCCTTACTGAATTGAGATAGACCACGTGTTCTGCTCTTCCTTCATCGACCCAGCCAGTCACACCATCATAGAAGGCTCCCTGGTCAAACATGATCTCCCTGTGGTGAATCCATGTTGACTACCTCTGATAACCTTCTTTTCTTCTGCATGCCTGGAGGTTACGTCCAGAATGAACTGTTCCATCATCTTTCCAGGGATGGAGGTGAGGCCGACTGGCCTATAGTTTCCTTCTTGCCCTTTTGGAAGACTGCAGTGACATTGGGTACCCTCCAGTTCTTGGGCACCTCTCCTGTCCTCCACTACCTTTCAAAGATGATGGAGAGTGGCTCAGCAAGAGCATCCACTAGCTCCCTCAGCACTCATGTGTGCATCCCATTGGGGCCCATGGATTTGTGTGGATCCAGTTTGCCTAAATGATCTCTAGCCCCATCTTCCTCAAGAAAGGGGAAGTCGTTTCTCCAGATTTTCTCTCTTACCTCTCGGGGCTGGGATGCCTGAGGGCCAGCCGTAGCAGTGAAGTCTGAAGCAAAGCGGGCATTCAGTAACTCGGCCTTCCCTGCATCCTGGCTCACCAAGGTCTCCACCTTGCTCAGCAGTGGGCCCATAGTTTCCCCAGTCTTTCTTTTACTACTGATGTATTTGATAAAGCCCTTCTTGTTATCCTTGACATTCCTTGCCAGACTGAGTTGCAAGCGGGCCTTGGCCTTCCTCGTTACATCTCTGCATACCCTGACAGCATTCCTATATTCATCCCAAGTGGCCAGTCCCTTTTTGCATGTACTGTAAACCTCCTTCTTGCATTTGAGTTTTTCTAGAAACTCTCTGCTCATCTATGCGGGTCTCCTGGGTCTTTGCTTGACGACTTCCTCCTAGGCATGCACCAATCTTGAGCTTGGAGGAAGTGGTCATTGAATACTGACCAGCCCTCTTGGACCCCCCTGCCTTCTAGAGCTCTAACACATGGGATTCCTCTAAGCAGGTCTTTGAAGAGGCCAAAGTCTACCACGCAGGATCCTGAACTCCACCATCTCATGGTCACTGCAGCCAAGGCTACGCCCAACTCTTACATCCTCAGCCAGCCCTTCCTTGTTCTTTAGTATAGTGTCCAGCAGCACCTCGTTGGCTCCTCCACCACCTGTGTTAAAAAGTTGTTCTCGATGCTCTGCAGGGACTTCCTGGATTATGCGCGCCTCGCCCTGTTGCTTTTCCAGCAAATATCAGGGTGGTTCAAGTCCCCCATGAGAACCAGGGCATGCAATTGTGAGGCTACTTCCAGCTGTCTGTAGAAGGCTTCATCGACTTCCTGAGCAGGTGGCCTGTAGCAAATGCCCATGACAGTGTCACCCATATCTGTCTTCCCCTTGATTTTTCCCATAAGCTCTTGACTCCTTCTTCCTCCACCCCTAGGCAGAGCTCCATACATTCTAGTTGCTCCCTCACATGAAGAGCAACTCCCCCACCTCACCTTGCTGGCCTGTCTTTCCTAAGAAGCCTGTAGCCATCCATGACCACGTTCCAGTCATGTGACCTATCCCACCATGTCTCTGTAATTGCAATCAGGTCGTGGCCTTGCGACCACACACAGATCTCAAGTTCCTCCTGTTTACTCCCCATGCTGTGTGGATTGGTGTACAGGCATTTCAGAGAGGTAACTGAGCACACAGGTTTCCCGGGAGGG
This sequence comes from Phalacrocorax carbo, assembly GCF_963921805.1. Classification (NCBI taxonomy): domain Eukaryota; kingdom Metazoa; phylum Chordata; class Aves; order Suliformes; family Phalacrocoracidae; genus Phalacrocorax; species Phalacrocorax carbo. The sequence continues at coordinate 7,308,859 of NC_087513.1, read as the reverse complement.
GTGCATGAGGACCCACTAGAGCCATGCACACCCTTGAGGTGGTTGGTCTTCTGATTGTTTTCTTATGAGGCAGCTAAGGCACCTTTGTCACTGCTCGGGTTGGCCTGGCTTATTCCCCCGCTGGATGTGATGGCACTAGCATTGCCCCTTTGGATTGGGAAATCATTCGTAGCTTTTCAAAGATTTGGTGGATAACTTACAAAATGCATGCAAAGCTTTTAGTAAATGGTGGGAGGATCTCATTAGTCTCAGGTTTTGCCCCATGCAAGTCATTGTGAGAGTAGTGTTTGTTTCTAGCAGGTGATGGGTATGGGTCTTCAATGAGATTACCAGAGATTAGAGAATCAGACAGAGCAGACTTTCAAACATAATCAGTTTAACAGCTTATTCCACTTTTCCCATTCATTTTATTCCATCTGTCTGTTTGCTGAGCAATGTAGATTCTTGCACAGGTGGACTGTCAGAAATACTTCCCATTAGATGCACTAACATGGGTGGAGGCTATGTGGAGGTTCCTGTGATGTATTTGTAATTATGTTGGGTGCTTAATAACTGTTAATTTAGCCTGGTAAAGAGCCATTTTTAAAAAATGAATTGGAATTTTAGAAACGAAGTTTTACCAAATGCCAAAACACAATACTTAACTACCTTAAACTGCCCCAGAGTTGGATGTCCAGGGCTAAACTGGGTAGTGTAGGCTTATTTCTGCAGTCACCTATTTCTTCTCACTGGTAATAAAGTGAAAAACTCCATCCATGAGACAGCTGGTGTAATGTAGGTCAGCTGAGTCACCCTCTTCAGGTGCCTGTCCTCTCTGTAAAAGGATCCTATTATGGCTAGCTTAGGCTTAAATACCTGACTTCTCAGTGCCTAATTTTAGGACAGGTTTCTTGCTGAGACTTTAATTGGCAGCAACATTGTCCAATTGTTGCTATTTCAGGGTAGTTTAATGTTGTGGCTTCTCATACTGCTGGGAAGCTTTGTCCCTGATCGTTGATAAAGAAAGTGTTGGCTGGTATGTTTAGAAAGGAAAGGTCACAGCCCTTTCTTAAGCACCTGTGATGAAAACCGTTTCTGGCAGTTCCTTCTGGAAGAACATCTGGAAATTCAGGTTCCTATTATGGAGTAGCTTGGATTTGTCAAAGCTGTCTATGCAATGTAGTAACTTTTAAAAAATTAGTTGGTGTGGAATAACTGGAGGAGGGTTAGCCCTACAGTATAGCAAAGTAAATAAGATGTCTTTTTTTACTACATGGCAGTGAAATGTGCTTGTGTAAATTCTTTTTTTAAAAGATGCATAGGAAAATGTATTTAACTTTTTTCTGTACAAAATTACAGAAATGTTGCAGTCTCTGGCCCAGCGTCCAGCTCCAGCCAATACTAATCGTGAACGGCGGCCTCGTTACCAGCATCCGAAGGGAGCACCTAATGCAGATCTAATCTTTAAAACTGGTGGGAGGTAGGACAATCTTCTTTTAAATGTGGTAATTCTGGTTCTAGGCAAGTAATTACCTTCATAATTGAAACAGATAATGATCTCTGTAGTGTAAGCGCATTTGTTAGTTGCTTCCATTCTGAAGCATTCTGTTTAAAATACTGAGCAGTGCTTTGTGCTTCTAACGCAGGTCTGTAAACATGTCCTTGACAGAGGTTTAGAAACCAGAGGATTAGTTGTGAAATGGCTGGTAGAATCTGAGCCTATTTTTGTAGGGGAAAAGATGTAAGCCTGCTTTCTCAGCGAGAGGGGGAAGAGATTTTTGAGAATCTAGAGAAATTCCTATTGTGCTTTTTCAATTTGGTGAATTTGAGACCTATACCTCTGTATTTGAAGCCCTGAATGGAAAGTAAATATAGTAAAGGTGGGAAGGGGGGCGGAGAAGCTTTGATTCGTGGTGTGCAGGAGCATACCAAAACCAGTATTAACATGAAGAGTCATCCCAGATTGCCTAATAGTCATTCTAAAGCTGTAATACATCTCAGTGTGTCTTTTCTCACTCAGAGTAAGCTTGCGAATAAACCATTAAATTAACCCTGCAGCACAAATTTGAATAGACAGAGTTTCAGGTGGAACACAGACTGCTTTCATGTTTCTCGTTTGTGAGTTAATTTTGGATGAGGATAGGTAGGAGCAGCAACTGGGAAGGGAGAGTTTACCTACTAATGGGTCTCTCTTTGTAAACTACAAATAAGTTAATGTAATGTGCTACTCCTGTGTTACAGTAACATCGCCAACTGCTTTCCGGAACATTTTTATAGTAATTTTAAAACTTTCTGATAATTGCTGACTCCAGCGAGACCCTATACAGATACTGCTTGTACAAAAAAACCCCATCTTTTTTGGAAGCAGACTGCAATTTAAAAGAAATGTTTTTTAAAAAATTAACGGATGTAACTCGATAAAATGAGCAGTGCTGTCTGTTTAGCTTTTCCGTACCACTGTGGCCTAATACTGTTGTAGAAATACAAAGTATTCAGTTACACCGAATTGCTCTGATACTTGTAGGTGTTCCATAAAGAGCTGCCCAGTCTTCTCTTCTTTCGGGCATCTTTCCCAAATGCCTTGCAACCTGTATGAGGAGCACACTGCAGTTATTCTTTAAATACAGCAGCGAGACCAGTAAATGTGATATTTGCAGGTTTTTTTAAACGCAGTTCTTTTGAAAGCTTTTTATTTTCAAATGTTTAGGAAAAACGTGATTTGGGACTTCACTATAAACTAGGTCAGATGTTGTCCAGCAAATGAGTACTGTTTGCATGTTCAAATAGCTGTGCCGTGCTCTTGCAATTCTGATGTAGTTTTGTATTAAGTAATTTACTCTTTGTTCCTTTTAATCTGTAAGCTCAGTAGAGCAGGGACCAGGAAGTTTGTTTTAGCAGGCATATTTTATTTGTTGTATAGTGCAATGCTCAGGCTTTGCAGTCATGCATCAGTTGAGCCATCTTAGCCTGTTTTAAGGGAATCTTACTTTTTGTAACCCCAACTGAAAGAGGTTTAAGCAGAGACTTATTTATTGGAGACTTCACTGGTGGCTTACCACTTATGGTATAGATTGTCACCTACATTTTTTAGAGCTTCTGATTTTTAGATTATACTGAAGATCATCTTCTGACTTTGAAGGGTGAGCTGCAGCCTCTGCCCAGGCTACCCTCATGTTTTAGTTAAGAAGTTATCCCACGGCCTCTGAGGGCCCTGGAGTATCTTCCTATTTGCTGAAAGCAAATAGTAACTGAGCTACTAATTTTAATACCTGTTTGGAGAAATCTTCACTTTCCTATGTGATAGAACCAATTTGTATAATTACAGATATTATCACTTAGATGAGTGAGTTGTGTTGTGTTGTCTCTCCTTTGTATTGAAGATGATTGATATGTTACTTTCTTATAATAGTAACTTTCTTTAAGGTATGGCTCTTTTTATTTTAAATTTCCTGAGGTTAGGGATAATCAGAGCGAGTAAATCTCCTGGTTGATTCTGCTGTAACGTACAGCCTGACAGGTTCTGATAGCTAAGGCTGGGACGAGGAGTGTCTTGCATTTCAGATAGTGTTTAGAGAAATTGATTTGGTGTTTTTACCTTTACTTTTGTGTTGCTAAATATGTCCTAAGCACCGTGTTTCAAACATCTTTCAGGAAGTTAAATCCAAATGTTCATATCATAATGGATGATTCAAAACTTAATGAAGGCAGCGCTGGGTTCTCTCCTTTGTTTTTGACCTGAACGACTGGGTCTAGCTTTGCAATTAGCCCTGCTGTCAGAGCAGGGTTTGGACTAGAGGATCTCCAGAGGGTCCTTGGAACCTAAATTTTTCTGTGATTCTGTTTTGGTCTAGCAGAGTGCTAAACCAGAACAGAACCAAAAAACCCAAACCCACCCATAAATGTGTCACCTCCTTTGCCGGTGATAAACTTCCAGTAAATGGAAGAGTGAATTAGTGGCTGTGGCTATACAGCATGCATTTTGTTTAAAAAAAAAAAACAACAAAAAACAAGAGAGAAATGTGTTGCAGTGTTTATTTATTATCTGTTAATGTCCTTTTTCTGTATTGAGTTAAATGCAGTGAGATTGACAGGCTTTGTCAGATTTCTTACAATTCAGTGTGTACAAAATGCTGGATCGAAAACTGGAGTTTATTGCTGTTTATTTGTAACTGCCTGCGTGTATAGCCTCAGGTTTTAAGGCCTGCTAATCCTGCAAGGAGGTGATTCTTTTTGGGACTCGTACATTTAAGGCTGACTGGCCTTAAAGATAACTTACTGTGACTCCACTGAATGTATGGCTCCTTGGTTTGCTTCAGCAGAACTGGGAAGGCAACAGTTTTCACCCTTGCTTCCAGTTCTGTAGCATTTGTGTATTAAGAGGACTTTGGCTATTGAGCTATTAAACTGATACCTTCAGGAAACACAAAAGTTGCAAAAGTGGTGTGGTTTTTTTTCAGTGACGGGATTATTATGAAAAAACTCTTTTACAGTTCTGGAGAACAGCCTTTCACTTCAAAAAAGTGTTCTTCCTCTGTTTAAAGAGGACTGAGATCCATTAAATGGCTTGCTTACAAAGTGAAATGTGAATAACCACGTTTTCTGAAATCTGTTTAAAAACATTTATTACCAAGACAGAAAAAAGAATTGCAGCAAGAAATTTGACTATGGAGAAGCAAGTCTTACCAGGGAGGTTTTTAACTTGTTAAACCTCTCCTGATTAAAAGCAGTAACCTCAAACCTCCCTGCTGTTCTGAAAGTATAGTAAGGAAAGAGGACCTGTCTGTGGCAAAAGGCCCATTGGGATGCCGACAAAAGGTGACAAACTAAGTCGTCTTCAAGTTAATTGGTAATTTCAGGTCCCCTATTTGCATCTGACTCTTACTCTCTTTAACCCATTTAATAAAGAAAAATGAAGCATAATGGTAATAACAGGATGCTGGGATTTTATTAGCTAAATATTCTCACAATGAGTATTTCATTAATGCTGAAAAATCAAAGTATAGATAATAAGGAAAAATGTGAATTTAACATGATTTCCTGTTTCAGCTACTGGACAAACATGCTTCATACCTCACCCGCTATGTAGTTGATGTATTGACCAATATTATATTTTGAAGCTTTGAATTCACTTATTGACATATACCAGAAGTCTTGGGCAGCCTAAATCCAATTTTTCTGTTAGCCGCTGTGTAGCTGACCGTCATAGACTGTCATGGTCTCAAACTGGCCAAACTCTTGGGTGTTGGCCTGGCACTGGCTTGAGCTGACAAATCTGCCCCCTGGTACCTCACGCTGCTTTTGAAATCTTTAGGTGTCATTTCCAATGATCTCTTCTATTCTTCTCCAGGGGAAAAAAAAAACCAAACAAACAAACAAAAAAAAAAGGTTATCACTTCAGTCATATTTTGCTCTTGCTTCAGGAATTTTTATGATGATATGGCTCCCATCTTCACATTCTAGATACCATAAAAACTAAAAAATTCAGTGGTCTATTTAATTGTGTGCCAGCTCAGCTCACCTTATTCTGTGCCACCTTTTCCACCAGTATTTTAATCTTGATCTTTTCTCAGTTGTCATTCTTGATCCTGTCCTACATTCTTTTCCCTAATACATACACGTGCTAGTGTAGCTTTCCATGAAAGCCATTCAGACTCAGCAGAGAAACTCAGCCTCCCTTTTCAGCTGTTTTAGGGAAGGAAAGCCCAGGGTAGGAGCTTGAAGGAGGGGTTTCCAAATCCTGCAGCTTTTTTTTGGTAGGGTGCACTGGAATTGAAGAGAAAAGAATAAGGAAAGCGAGGTTCCCAGGCTTTTGTCGTGGCAATGTGGTGCTTCTTGGCTCTGCAAATGTAGGTGTGAGTCTAACCCGTAGAGCAAAGGTGAAGAGACCTGATCACAGTTACGGCTTAGAGGGAAAGGAAGGCAAGATTTTATTAGCATACTCATTTATAAAGACTCTTTATTTAAAACAAGTTGTTTCAATATAAATAAATAAAAATTATAAACCAAACAAAAAACCCCCGCAGCTTTGTGGCCTCCTGGAAACTACCTACCAGTCCTCAGAACGCCTTCCTTAAGAGCCCACTTTGCATACTATGATTTTGAATTGATTTTGTCAGAGTATTATATTTCTGTTGAACAGATGAGAATATAAAATAATTTGCACAAATTAAGATTCTCTTACTTAGGTGAGTCTAGTTTTTGTGGATTATTTGAATCTGTGATGTTTACAGTGTGGAAGTTGATAATTCAGATTTGTTCGGAAACGACCAGGGCACCTTAGTATTTTATTAGTCTAGAAACACACACACTGAAATATTATTGTCTAGAGAATATATTCTTGCACAGCCTAATGGATAACAGCTATTTAAAATCCAGTGCTATGTTTTTTCAATACCAAATGGCTAAGTTTTAACGTTCTACAGAATGTCATTACCAGTTTTGCTATTGAGAACTTCGTCACGCCAGCAGCAGTTATGTTTAGAATGAGTCGAAACACCTTTGCATTTGTTGAAATTTCTCTCCAGCCCATATTAAGGTACAAATGTCTGTAATCTCTGTTACCGCATTCCTTACTGTGGAATCAAGTCACAGTCTGATATGTGAGCGCGCACACACGCTCTCGTGTGGAAGGCAAGTGATGATGTTCTGGCCAGTTCCATAGATCTGTGAGACAGGAAAGAACCTGACTCTGCCACGAGAGGTACTTGAATTTAAGTTCGCCAGGACCTAAGTTAGTACTCTCCAGTATTTTTCCTGCCAGCACATAGGAACACGTATGTACTGTTTATTCTCAAAGGCCAGTTTTGCGGGAGGACAGCACAAAGCAAAGGTCCTTCTCTCTAAGGTATCCCTGCTGTCCCTGCAGGCAGCAGTTCAGAGCAGGAGTCGGGACTTCAGAGGCTGTTTTCCTCTAAGGACTGCCCTCCCCCCTTAAAGCTCATGCATCTGAAAGCAAGAAAATGCGTTCAGCAGAGTAAGGCACAAAAAGAACTGTTCATGAAAGAGTGGTATGTTTAAAAGAGAAAAATATATTTCAGGTGTTCACTGTTGTTTCATTTCCTTGCTCTTGGCTAATGTGATTAGGGGAGAGAGGGAAGAGAGAGCACCAAAGCTGAGATCAGTCATGAAAAGCAAAGCAGCAAGTGAGGTTTGGAGGAGAAGGGAAGGTGCCTGAAATTTGTGAATACATATTTAACTTCAGAAATATGTGAAATATTGTGGGTTGGTGCAGGACATGAAGAGATCAGGGAGAAGCGTGCAACTTCTCAAAGATCTCACACATTAAGAAACAACAAGGATTTTTTTGTCATCTTCTGATGTCAATGATGTGCAAAAAGGACTTGATTTCATAAGTCATGTGTATTCTCCTGGGCGCATTTCAACTTAAGCCATAGTGTTGTCTTGCTGACTTGAATTCTGCCAACGTCACATGTGCAGTGGGCTTGTGATTATTCCCTAGCCCGTACTGTGGTGCAGCGTTTCCCTGCCTCTTCACAAGTTCTGGTTTTCTGCTCCAGCCACGATTGGGTAAAAGCATATCTGTGTCTTTATCACATGGAGTAGTTATGTGATATTTAGGCAGTATTAATACTTAAGCAGTGGTGTGGAAAAGATGACTGTAAGATTTTTATACAAATTAACAACTGTTGGTAGCAGGGAAGGGAGGTGGGGAGAGTAGGGTGCAAAAAATCGATTCATTGTACACGTACAGTTCAAGATGTCTTTAATTACAGCTGCGTACAAAGGCTGACCTTGCCAAGTGCAGGTTTGGATCAAGTTTATTAATTTGGAGAGAAATGTCATGTGAAATACCTGGGTTTGGAAAAACTGCTACTAAGGTTTTTACCAGCAGCATCTGGTCCTAAGCTATTGAAACACTGCGCGCTCTGCCTTACCTGCCGCCGGCACACCGTGGCAGCTGCTGCTCTGGCTGGGGGATGTTTGTACGAAGTTAGATACACGCAGCTAGTCCTAGCCTTTCTCCTTCCCTCCCCGTCACCGGTATAATTATTTTCCTAAAGGGAGCATAATTATTTTTCTAAAGCACGATTCTGCAGTTCATTGGCGTTTGAAGTTTCTTCTCAGCTGTAACATTCTGCAAGTGAAGTCTCATTCAACTAAATGTATTAAAATTAAAGTTCCTTTCTTCTGCAACCACGTGGCTGATGTTCCTGGTAATGAGTGCGCCACGAAGAATGGGGCTATTGCAGTATGTAACACTAAAAGATGGTTAAAGCCAAGTAACAGAGGCAGTACTGCAGTGAGTTCTAGTGATGCATCAGCTCAGCACTTCCTGACAAAAATATATGGTGTGTTTAACTAAAATACACAAATGCTGGATCACAAAACAAAGCAGTACGTAAGAACACAGAATTACTGTGAAAGCTTTATCTGTTACAAGAAATGCAGAAGTTACTGTGTCTGGTTTAACGTACTGATAACATTTTTCTTGGAAGGTTTTCAATAAAAACTAAGTTTAGATTAAATTACTGTTCAACAAATGCTTGAGGTTTATGCACTAATGTAAAGAAACACACTGTTTTGTTTACATGGTAAATGACTTGGTTGTGTAGCCCTGCAGCTTTCTGGTAATTGTACACGTCTCATTTTTACTTTGCTTTGCACTACTAAATTTTAATTTGCAGCCTAGAAACGTGCTGAAAACCAGCCCGGAGACGGTCACTGACCCTTGTGCTGAAGGCAGTGATACTCCGGGAGCTGCCAGACTCCTCTGGTCTTGTTGAATCACATGCCTGCAAATTGATGTAATTTTTCAGTGCATGTTTATGTTCTTAAGAGAATTAAATGTGACTTTTGTGGGCAGGGACATGTTTTTCATGAGCAAGGGATGACTGAAGATCTTAATACAACTGTTGACTCGCTAAAAATGCTCTAAACAATTATTTGACTCTAGAAAGTCCTCTAACATTTCTGCAGTACTTCTGAACATCAAGAAACTGCATAGAAAGATGAATACTATTTAAATACCTTGTTTTTCAACAAACTCATAAATCAACTGTGCACTTCAGTAGTTCAGCATCTCGTCTGGGAGGATACGGCAGCTATTTCTGAACAACTTCAGACCCATCTGCTGAAACTGTGTAGGCGACTGTTTTTTTGTGGTAAAAGTTACCTGCCTTCTTTTGTCTGATGTTATCTTTTGAGAAATTTGTGTGGATGACAGAAATAAGTAACTTTAACATGTAGAGGCTAAAAGAATGTCAAAATCGCCAGCAGTCAGTTCGCCAGTTGCTAACCCGTAGAGTGTTGGATATCTCATGTTAAACTATTTATTTTTTTCCTTTCTTTTCTTAGGAGACGTTGATCCAGCAGCAAGTGTCATTTCATTAGGTCCTGTATCTCTGATGTTGTGGATAGCGGAGTCCTCCAGCGATTAAACGAGAGCAGTGGACACATCTCAGCATGTCAGTCTAGAGCATTCAGAATCGAAACCTGGGACAGGCTGGGGCCGTGGGGCAGAAACAACAGCCTCCCCTCTTCCCCCCCCAACCCCACACAGAACAGGGGAAGCTTCCAAAAAAAAAAAAAAAGAAAAAAAAACACCAAACAAACAAAAAAGCTTTTTGTTATGGGAACCGTGCTGAGGGTTAATTTTCTCCTAAGAACAGAAGCAAACGAATGAGATGGTTACCTTGACGAGGGAGCAGCTCAGTGAAGACGGAGATCAACCTGAAATTCAGCTGGATTACACTGGAACGGAAAAGGTCTTTGACAGCTCAGTATATGGAGGAGCAAAGTTCTAAACTCGATGCCAGTTACATTATCTCCAAATCGAGCACTTTGTGTTGGAAGGATATTCTTTGGGGGCTGCAAATCTACAGTAGAGCAAAGAGTGAAATCTAAGGGAAAACCCTGACAAGTAGGATAACTTCTTCTCAAACGCTCCTCAGCGTGGAAGTCTTTGGTTAAGGAATAGCCTTTTGCTCCAGATGAGCAAGAAGGAGGGGGTGGGGAGCGGGGAGGGGTGAAAAACTCCAGAGCCAAGGAGGTAAAATGTCTGTTAAGGTTTAAAATGGAATGTGAAGTTGATTAACACACAGGGTGTTGACTCGTACTGCTTGGAACAGCCTGACACCAGCCTAAGGACAGGGATATAGTTGAGCCCATTGTATGTATCATTGAAAACCAAAATGTGCCAGTCAGCAAAACAGGAGGATGTCAAGGAGTGGATCCAAATATTTTGTTGATCTTCATGGGCTGATAAGCCTCTGTGTCTATTGAAACAAAAAATGTTTAAAAAAAAAAAAAAAAGATTTAAGTCTGGAAACAAGTAGAATTTATTTTTTTTTTTCTAGGTAGAAATGAGGTTTCTTGGTCTGTTTCTGACAATCTGTTATTTATTAGCATAGTTTTTTGTTTGCTTTCAGGTAGAAGTAGTTAATTGAGTTAAGGAGCTCATCTGTATGTTACTACTAATTCTTTTTTCTAGCTCTTTTAAAATCCTTTTTACCACTGTTTTTGGTTTCTGCATGTAGGAAGAGAGACTTATAAAATTGTAACATTTCATACAGAAATGCCGCCCGATCTTCACCAGCTTCAGAAATCTGACCTTTGCCAATGCTGCAATAAAGTGTTGTACTTTATTGGTGCCTGTCTCTTTACGCTGACTTTGTTCTTCCGCAGTGATGATTTGGAGAGTTTGTGGCCCATTGTGGGGCTGTAGCTCGGGCAGCGCTTCATGCGAGCAACGTAAAAATCGTGGCGTTTTACCAAAGCAGGAGCATTCCTGCCCCAGAAAACATCCTTGAAGCGCGCTTAGTAAACGCAAGGTTTTCTTGCTGTTTGGTGGGGAGTTGACAACCTTGGTTTCTCATTCACATAGCGTAAGCTGTCACGGTGGCTCTGGAAGAAGCGACTTCAACGCCACCTCATCCACAGCAGCTCCCTGTTGCCCCCTTGGTGTTGTCCGGAGCCGGGGCTTGTGCAGCCGCGTGTTGAACCCAGCCAGAAAACTGGCCTGAGTTAAACCAAGCAACAGTGCTTTGGAGAGAATGATTTGAGATCTTTACAATATACCTAATTAAAGTTGTGTTCTTTAATCACAGGATCAAACATGGGGAGTGGAGAAGCAGCAAGCGCAGCTTTAGGCCTGCGGTAACGCGTGCTGTAACAGCGCTCAGGGCTGGAGAAGCGCTGGAATCATTAGAGCGCGTTTTCCCCGAGGACCTGGCCGGGCAGGCCCGTGGCGGACAACTGCCAGTTTGCAGAGCGTGGCTTGAAGTTGTAACGCCACATGTAGATGCCTTTCTCTAGATCTCTGCCAGATCTCACTGAGTGAGGAGGCAAGTACCCTGACTGTGCGCGGGCCCCCAAACCCTGCCGCTTCAAAACCACCTCCAGGTGTGGCTTCTGTGCTCAGGGAAGGTACTTCCATGCCCTGGGCGTGGGTGGCGCATGTGCCCATTGAGGAGGAGTATGTCGGAGGAAGGCCAGGTATTTGTTGAGAGACCTGGGTTTGTTCAGCCTGGAGAAGACTGAGGGGGGATCTCATCAGTGCTTATAAATACCTGAAGGGCGGGTGTCAGGGGGATGGGGCCAGGCTCTTTTCAGTGGTGCCCAACGCCAGGGCAAGGGGCAACGGGCACAAGGTGGAACACGGGAAGTTCCCCCTGAACATGAGGCCAAACCCCTTTGCTGTGCGGGTGCCAGAGCAGTGGCACAGGCTGCCCAGAGAGGGTGTGGGGTCCCTTCCCTGGAGACATTCACACCCCACCTGGACGCGGCCCTGTGCCCCTGCTCTGGGTGTGCCTGCTCACGCAGGGGGGTGGGATGAGAGGGTCTCCAGAGGTCCCTTCCAACCCCTGCCGTTTTGTGGTTTTGTTTTGAGTCTTGTGTGATTTTTACATACCAATGTTTTCCACACAAAATGTGAGGGTAGGTTTCTTAATCACCTTTGTAACTCTGAGCTCTTCCAGGAACGTCATCTACAGCAATATGACCGTTATCTGTTGGTCAAATCTAATTTCCTCTTCCCTGATGAAAAATGCTTACCAATTCCTAATAGCAAATTAAGCATCTAATTGTGGTTCAGACTAAAGTCAACTTCCTTTTTTTCAACGTGCTGCTTAGTTTCAAAGGCATTTAATTTATCCAAATTGAATAACTGCATAAAAATAAAACATGAATTCACATAACCTCTGTTTTGTATGTGTTGATCTAATGTCTTGGATGGAATTGGGATCAATGGAAATATCTTTATAAAACTATTTGCCAAAAATAGTTGGGGGTCAGCTGGAGCTTTCCCCAACTTCAGGCTGAAATCTAAAAATTCAGTGAAACTTTTTTGAAGTTTAATTTTAAAATAAACTCTTCCGAAGTTCTGCTGGATAAAATTCTCATGTTAAACATCAGTGCGAGTGAAGCCATCAGGGTTGAATGGGTACAGCGGAGTCGGGGGGAGTGCTTGGATCGTGTTTATTCTTTGCTTTTCCGTTGGCTGGCCCCGCAGCCTGGTGGTGTGGCCAGAGGCCGTCCTGCCGCTTGCGGAGCAGCTTTGCCACCTGATCCACGTGCCATTTGTTGCTTTGGGGATTGTGCGGCTTCCTTTCACTTGCCATTCGGAGAATGGTTTGTCTTCCTTTAAAGAATATTAAAATGGTCAGGCGAGCAGCCTGCTTTTGATACAGGCACAGGGGAGTTATGTCTAATATCATTGCTCCTCTCTTCCTACAGTGCAGTGACCCGCGGGTGCGACAGGTCTCTGGGGGAATCGTGCCAAATTCAGGCTGTGGCATCGCTGGTGGGAGAGGACGTTCCTCCGGGAACGTTACGCAAAGGGCTGCTCGTTGAAGGTGCTCTTGCAACAAGTATTTCGAAAGCAGCATTCCTGAACACACATGGAAGCAGTTAAATCTGGAAAAATGTACGTAGATGAAGGAGAAATTGTTTCATGTCCTTGATTGTGTAAAAAAATTTGTTATCTTATCGTCCTCTGGAAAGAATTTGGACTCGAGTCAGGCCCAGGCATTTGAAGTTGCATCTTTGCCGACGTGAGGCTCATTGAGCTGCCTTGCTGACAACCAGAAAATGTGTTGCAGGATTGCACTCAGCAGTTCTTTTGCCTCAGTTTTTGATGGTGATCTCTCTTCCCGCATCTCTCAAGCCTCTAAAACCCAAGGCAGGGACTGGGGGAGCAAAGTCCCTCCCATTGCAGGAGATCAGGTTTGTGACCACCTGAGGAACCTGAACATACACAAGGCCACGGGACCTGATGCGATGCACCCTGGGGCGGCCGAGGGCTGGAGCACCTCTCCTGTGAGGACAGGCTGAGGGCTGGGGTTGTTCAGCCTGGAGAACAGAAGGCTGCGGGGAGACCTTATTGTGGCCTCTCGGTATTTAAAGGAGGCTTATAGGAAAGATGGAGAGAGGGTTTCTACCAGGGCCTGTAGTGACAGGTCAAGGGGCAACATTTTAAAAATGAAAGAGGGTAGGTTTAGACTGGACATGTGGAAAAATTCTTCACTATGAGGGTGGTGAGACACTGGCACAGGCTGCCCAGAGAAGCTGTGGATGCCCCATCATTGGAAGTGTTCAAGGTCAGGTTGGACAGGGCTTTGAGCAACCTGGTCTAGTGGAAGATGTCCCTGCCCATGGCAGGGGTCAGACTAGATGATCTTCAAAGGTCCCTCCCAACCAAACCCTTCTCTGATTCCATGATTTATGGCACATCCCTTGAAAGCCTGTTTGAGCTGAGGTGCTGTATTAGCCTTTCATACTTGTTCTAGTTTTATTAACTTCCCAAGCCTCAGAGAAATAAGTCATTCTGCTGTTCGTGTTATAGAGATAAAAATACATGCCAACAGATCAACGCACATCCGTAGCGGCACACACACGTAATTTTATATATATAATGGCTGGGAAGCCACCTCCGTATTGTGGTGACAATTTGGCCTGATTTGCTCCAGTTTTCAGGTTGTTGTCGTTTGCCCTTCCCGCTGAAGCAGTGATCGTGTGCTTGGCAGGGCAGCACGGACACGGAGGGGTTACCACGTTCGGCCCTGGCGGTTTGCTGATGCAGCCTTCTCTTCACACGGGAACGCGTTTGGCTTAAGTAAATGCGGTGCCGTTGAAAAGCGCTGACTTGGAGGAATAACCCCAGACGGGCGTCACGGGCCGGCAGCGCCGCTTCTCCCAGCCCGTGCATCGGCACCGGCTCAGAACGGCTGCGCCCGAGGGCGAGCGATCGATGCTCCGACGCTGCCGGGAGCGGCGGCGGCAGCACTGGGGGGGCACCGCGCCCCCGAGCACGGGCGCTGAGCCGCCCCCGGCTACGCGCTTGTCACCGAAACGGTCGTTGGGCCATAGAGAAATGAAAATGCGAGTAAGCAAACTTGCTAATTACTATTGTCCACAAGAAGTGGCGCTGTAGTGTTAAGACCACATACCCTAGTCAGGTGAGTGAATATTTTCAAAATAAATACAATAATAATAGTAATAATAATAATACCATAAGGCTGCTGTTGGCCCCTGATAAATATATTATTATTTTCCTTTTTTTCCCCCCCTTCTTTTGAGCTTTGTAACGCATTTTTTCCATGCTGAGGTTTCTCCTCGGCCACGCGCCATTCTGTCCCGCTGAAGATGCTCGTCCGAGACAACACTTCGCTGTCTCTCCTCAGAACTTGACTATAAATAGGCTTTTTCCAACCACTCCTAAGGAGATCCAAGCCTACTGGCAGTAGGAAACTATCTGGGCAAGAATCAAACAGTGAGTAAATGTCAAAACATTTACTTGTATTGTTTGAGTTATAAACTTTGCTTTTAAGTTATTATTGTCGGGGTACGACTGTGCTATTAAAACACTTACGTGTTTATGATCACTGTTAGAAGAACAAACTGTTGTTCAAAAGACTCCTTCCTTCCTTCCTTCCTCCTTCCATTACCTGGGTCCATGCCATCAGGCAAATAAAAAACGGTTGAGGCACTAAAAAAGGAGGAAGAAATATAGACTTTGCTGACGTTTATTTGTTCTTTGACATTTACCTGCAGGAAAAAGTCTTGGTCGTGCATGGGATGAAGGGGAGTGACCTTTTCTGCTGGAAACAAGTAGTGGTTGACAGCCCAAGAGCTTCAGAACTTTGTTTTATTTACCCCTTCATTGGGTTTTTTTCCTTTTTTTGCAATTTTTGGTGGCACCTCTGGGTTGCCGTGGTAAGGACACTCCCGCCACACTCGCATTAATGCGTTTCACAGCCCTAATGCTCGCGAGTGGGCCCTGGGGAGCCATCTCGGGGGCTGGTGACGCTCTTCTCCGCCGAAGGTACCGTGCAGCTCTGGCGTCGGTGGCGTGATGAGAAAGCCAGCGGTGGGTCTGTGTTTTGGGTCGTGTGGTTGTGATAGGAACATGGCTGCACGTTCTGCTCCGTCCGTTTGATGTAACTTACTGAAATTTTGGGAAAAATACTATCTTTGAGTTTATCTACGTGATGTGAAACCCTTAGGGCTACCTTTGTCCCCAAGAATCACCACCACTGGCCTGCTCTTGATAACTTACCCAATACTTTAAGACTGGTTCCATCACTCAGCTCTATTCACAGAAAATACTTGTAGCCAGTTGTTCTTTTGCCACCGGACCCCCTGTTTTTGGGGCACCTTGTCCTAATGGGCTGTCGCGTTGCTGCGGGGCCACGTGCTGTTCCAGCGTGCTGATCACCTGAATGCGTTTGTATCACTCCCCTTCCAGGCACTACTGCAGGGCGCGATCTTTGCATCTAAGAAGCTGCATTGCTAAACCTGCCAGCGCTGCCTGGGCCCAGGCAAGCTCCGTCTCACCTGACGGCGGCTCGGCCGGCCCCGCTCCTCTATCGGTGTCAGCATCCTGCAGTGATACGGGTGAGGAGCCTCATTTCAGGGTAGACTGAGCTTGTAGGGGTTTGTAGCTCATGTCTATGTTTCAGACTGCAAATTTCCCTCCCAGACACTGGAATTTGAGCTCTATGTGCATGAGGAGCCTCTCCCCCGTGTACTGCTCTTCCTCAAAATAGGACTTTGTGGAACAAATTACAATGCAGAAAGCTGCATGGAAGCACCACCAAAGGTGGTGTGACCAGTCAGGGAGTGATGCTGTGAAGAGCGACGTGTTGTGTCCTGCTGCTTCCACTAAAAAAAAGAAGCCCCTTAGTACCTATAAAGCCTTGTATAGATCCAAAATTGCTCAGATGCTACTTCTTGCCTCTAACGGGTGCCTGAGTGTGGAATCATGGAATCATAGAATCATTAAGGTAGGAAAAGACCTGTAAGATCATCAAGTCCAACCACCAGCCCAACACTCCCAGGCCTCCTAAACCATGCCCTGAAGTGCCACGTCTACATGGCTTTTGAACACCCCCAGGGATGGTGGCTCCACCACCTCTCTGGGCAGCCTGTGCCAATGCCTGACCACTCTTGCAGTGAAGATGTTTTTCCTAATATCCCATGTAAACCTCCCCTGATGCAGCTTGAGGCCGTTTCGTCTCGCCTTATTATTAGTAACTTGGGAGAAGAGACCAACCCCCACCTCACCACAACCTCCCTTCGGGCAGTTGCAGAGAGCGATGAGGGCTCCCCTCAGCCTCCTCTTCTCCAGGCTAACCCCGCCCCCCAGCTCCCTCAGCTGCCCCCCAGCACACTTGTTCTCCAGACCCTGCCCCAGCTCCGTTGCCCTTCTCTGGACGCGCTCCAGCACCTCGATGTCAGCCAAGATGTCTACACAGTGTGCGAGGCATCAAAGTCCTGCTACAGCTGGTGGAGATCGGAGCAGTGAAGCCTCAGCAGCTACGAGGTGTCTCCTTCAGGGTGAGTTCAGCCACTGCCGAGGCGCAACGGGTGAGATCTCCCTTGTGGCCGTGGGAGCTGGGCGTCCTGTGTGTGCATAGCCACGGAAATTCAGGTGCCTTTGTCTGGAGCTGAACGCTGCAGGTGCCTGAGGTGTTACCCAGGGTGTCTGTGTGGGACTGGCAGGTGGGACTGGCAGGGGTCTGGGGTAGATCTGCCGTCCTCCTCCAGTGGTTGCAGAGGCTCAGACAGGGTATGCAAGGGTGTGAAACATCTCTAAATCATGTGAGCAAACAAACAGGGTTGCTCTGACTGCAGTCAGCCTGCTGCGGGAGAACAAACACTGAAAGAGTGTTAGTGAGAGACTTAATTGGGGTGGCATTAGCCATTAGTCAGCTCTGCCTCCCCTGCAACCAAGGAAAGCCCATGTAAATACAGGAGTTGGGGATACCCAAGAGGCCTGCTCAGGACTGCCGTTTTCCACTTGCTGCTCCTACCTTCTAGGGCTTGTAGCCACCAATCAGCCCCTTAAAAGCCTCTTCTCTGTAATTTGGTTAAATCAAATTTTTAAAGCCCCATTTTGGAGATAGATATTATTTTCTGAGCCATCGGCTTACTTCTTGGGTAGCTCCTGGGTGAAAACAGCCATGCCGTGAAGAAGCAGCGACTGCCCAACTGCGACCACCTCTCCTGAGCCAGAGGGTGCCCCAAGGGAGCTGGTTTCGGAAACCCTTCCCCACCAGCGGGGCCAGGACGTCACACGCGGACACACTGCACCTGCCTGGCCTGGGGACGTCCTTGCAGGGGAAAGGACTGCTGGAAGCCCCCGCCAGCTGTTGAGGGAAGCCCACATGTGCTCTACAAGGGAGAGCTGTTCCTGGCCGCAGAGCTACCCTGCATCTCAGTGTCACTGCCCAGCTGAGCCGGCTGTCCTTGCTGTGCCAGTATCCAGTTTTTGAAATTATATATATTATATATATGTATATGGACACACCTTTCTCTCTCTCGTATATCTGTTCATAGTAAGCTAAAGATCAGATGTTCTCTCCTGGGAAGCAAGACTTGAATGCTTCAGGCTTTCATAACCCACCTGAAGAGATGTTCAGGGTCTCTGTTGTATTAATCCAGTAAACGGTTATTAAATTGGTATAAGTTGCTGGAAGTTGCGTGCCTGCAGTGATGGAAATGAAGCCCAAGACTGAAGTGGCGAGAAGAATCTCAGAGGCGGCATTGGCTTTTTTTTATCTCTGCTCTGAGACGCTTTTCCCGTGGTGATGGGGCTCTGGCTTCCTCCTCAGGCTCGCGGCAGGACGAGCCCTCTCCTGGGAGGAAAACCCAGCGGTCAGGCTGCTTCTCGCTGGGAATTCAGCCGAGCTGTTCCAGGAAGACGCCGGTTCCTCATCCCTCCTGCAGCAGGCTTTCCTTTCCAGTGGAAAGATGGATCCAACAGCAGGACTTAGACAAACTCTTCCCTTTTTATTCTAATGCCAGAGAGGCATAATTGTTTGTGGTTTATTAGTCAGGTTGGTCCCAAGTCCCACGCCTTGTGAAACAAAGGGTTTATTACTAGCTGTGAGTCTTACCTAATGTAAAATCAAACCAGCTGCTGGTTCAGAGGAAGCATTGCCGTTGCCTGCAGGGTGACATGCCGCAGAGGAAACTCTCCACTCTCGGCGTAGCTGGCCCAGAGCTCAGGGGTTTGTTACAGGACGTAGCAGGAACCGCCACGCTGGGCATGCAGTGCCCATTTCCTGGGCTTGAGCGTGCTGGAAAACTCATGCCATAAATAAAAATTAAACCTAATCAGACAAACTAAATCCATTTAGGAAGGCAGGAAATGTCCCACAGTAATGAAGTTTGTTTGTGGCATGAAGGTTGAAGACCCTGTTGATCCTCTGCCCTCGTGCTGGCTTGTGTGGCAGAAATGGAAACATGTTGACAACTATTTGCTAGTAGAAGTTTAAATATGAAGCAATAAGCCCCCTCCTGCCATGACAGCTTGTACACATGCTTTTCCTTCTGGTGTCACTTCCACCCTCTGAGCGTCAGTATGAGGGGTAGCTTCTTGTCGTTAACCATGAACAACTCACTCATTGCACACCTGAGTCTAGGCTTCCAGGCTGTTGGTTCTTCTCCAGAGCTGGCAAGCAAAGCTCCCGAAGCGGTAGGTGTGGTGGTGGGAGAGGAAGGGTGAGTCAGGATTAGTGCATAAGCCTGGGAACGGGAAGGTCAAGCTCATCTCTGCCCCTTTCTTTCTTGGTTTAACAGCACTGCCCTCACTTCCCAGTTGGGAAACACAGGTCTTGCCCTTCCTTGCAGGGATGGATAAGCAGGCAGAGAGCAGATAAAATAGTACAGAATTTTCTGATGCTTACAATAACAAAAGCCCAAAGAGTAAAGAGCTTCCGTTGAAATTATGGGAAAAAACCACATCATCAATGGTTGATAGTGAAGTTGACCTCCCAAAACCTCTGAGGAAATGAGTGATCCCATTGTAACAGGGATCTCTGGGGCTGAATCAGAGAGGGACGTGACCGGCCACTGGCAGCGGCAAGAGCAGAGCGCTGCGAGAGCTGCCATTGAGCACCAGTGTGTGCTGTGCACGGCCAGAGCCAGGGTCTCCAGGGCCCTGTGCAGCTCCGTGCTGGTGTTCCCAGCTCATGAAGGATGCTGGGCCCCTACCACGCAGCTGCAGGGGACTCAGGCTCCGAGTCGCTCCTGCACTGAACAAGCCACAGCTCAAAAAGATGGGACCAGCCCTAGGGTCTGTGCTGGGCTTTGCCAGGGAGGGCAGTGATGCTGGGCTGGGCGCTTACTGGGAGGGCCTGGATGCGAGCTCGGTGGGGATGCTGTGCCCGGTGCAGCTACTGCAAGCGAGAGACCTCAGGCAGCAGCTTGGCAGAGCCCATGGCTGGCTACAGCCCAGGGACAGGGAGAACGTTCAGTGGCACAGGCTTTGCAAATTGGAGCTGCACCCCAATTCAGTGCTTAAGTAAAGGATTTTATTTGTTTTCTTTTAAATTCAAACCTTCAACAAATGCACTGGTCTTTATCAAGTTTTTTTTATTTAGGAAAGTACTTTTTTTTAAATGCTGGGAGGGGGTGAGGGGGTGAGGAAGCCCAAACCCTTGGGCTTTGTTTGTCGCTCAGGTGAGGACACAGTAACAGCTGCATTTCTCTGTGATACAGAGACACTCATCTGAGAAGAAAATAATGGTCCCAGGAGAACAGTGCCACAGCAGCTTTGGGGAACTGCTCAGAATTAGTTTGCAATTCCTGGGGATCTGTGAAAATTCATTAATGCTCAGGGGCAGGCTCAAAGACTGGCCAACAAAAGAGAAAGGGAAGGTGAGTTACCCCTTCAAGCCTGCCAGCTCGGTTCTCTACAGTTCCTCATGCCTGTTCTAAAGTTACTGAAGCCACTTCTGGTTTTCTTTACTTCACCAGTTGCAAGTAGGAGGCGGTAATTATGACCCAGCAGCAAAATGCAAAGGCTGAGAAGTAAGGGCTAGCTTATTAACAAAAATAATCTTTCCTCGCAGGTCCCCTGAGGTAAGAACACATCTGACCCGTCAGTGAAGTAGCTGGGGATGCACCTACGACTTTTCAAGGAAGGCATTTCCTCATCTGGGAGGGGTCACCTTGCATGGGAAGAGAAAGCCTGGTTGTGAGGGGGAAAAAAAGACCAAACAAAACACATGCAAGAGAAGGGTGTGTTCCCTTGGAAAGGTTTGGCTCCATCCAGTCTAAGGACCCTCCTTACCTCAGGGGAAAAGATATTTATAGTTTGGGAGTTAACACCGTGATGAAGATTCCACTGCTTTTGCCTCTACATGGCACAGGGATTATCTGAAAGCAAGACCCTGTACAAGTGGAGGGTTTCATGAAAGTGAGGGATTAAAGGCTTCTTCTCGTCCAAGACCTACATCTAAGTGAGCATCCCTATCTGCATACACTTCTGTTTTAAAATCACCTTGCTAAACTCTATTACTAGCACTGGTATCTGAACTCACGCTGGTACAGCTTGTTCTGGTGAGTTAACAGGAATAAGGGTGGGACAAAATTATGCACAGAACAGGTATCTACCTAATATAACTCACTCCCGAGCTAGCGGCCAAGCAGTGCTGAGTGAACGGCTCGGGATGGCAGAACTGCCTCGAGGCCACACTCCTCTCTTGCTGGGTCAACAGCCATGCCGCTGCCTTCCTGCTCTGCAGCCCTTCCTCCCCTGGCTCTGCCGTCATCGCTACAGTCATGTAACCTCTTACCACAGGCCCCGAGGTACCACCCAAACCATCCTCTGCGGAACTGCTGTCAACATAGCTGTGGCCAGTGCTATTCCAGCAGGGATGTAAGCTCATAACTCCACCGAAGTAGTAAAAGTACACTGGTAAATAAACCCAAACCAACTTGGTGTCAGCTTTTTCAACCAAAAGAAAGGTTAGAGGGTAACGTTTAGAGGTAAGTGTGTTTAAGGGAAACAGACTTTCAAGGTTTTCCTCTCACTTCACATTCACACACCCCCCCACCCCCCCCAGCATTCAGTGCTGAGCTATGAAAGACAAACAACTTGCATAGGGTCCAAGTCACCAAAAACAAGTTAGTTGGAGCTGTGGGTGCTGCAGGGGCACAGGAGACCCCTGAAAACTGACCCATCAAGACTTGGCTTTGTAGCTGCCTCCAGAGCAACCCCACACCACTGCTTTTGAGGTGCACTATCCTGGGCTCCCGCTCTGCCAGGAATAATGACCACCATCTAGCCAAAGAACGGGTTCTGTAATTCTTACTTCGGTAGCTTCAGTTACAAAGTAATTTAAGTTCATTCAGAAGCGCTGTAAACTACAGTCCTGTTTGTGCCTCCAGCAGTACAGAAAATCAGCCCCAGTCACTGGGCTAAAACTATCATCTACCTTTAGCATCATGCCTTCTCTGATCAGTTATGGGTGATGCTTTCTGAAGCTGTTTATTTTCAAGCAAGAAGCCAAATTAATTTCTCTGTGTGTATATATATATTTAACATATCTTTTATATATATATATATATAAAAGAAGCACAGAAGGAGTCAACACATCAAAAGCTTATTCCCACAGCTGCAGTCACTCGAAAGGCTGACAGCAACTGGGCAGCGGTGTGAGGTTTTACCCTACAGCGAAGGTGAGGCACTGCAGCGTGGCTGAAGTTTCATTACAGGTTGAGCCAAGTTAAATTCTCTCACACTGGCTCCAGGCTGGAGCTGGACACAGTTACAAGAGGCCCCGTGCCCTGTCCTGGCTGAGATGTGGCCCCAGGCCCTGAGGCAGCCCTGGAAAGCTTGGGGACAGGCTGTCAGACCTGCTGATGCCTTTTGGCTACCATCAACATCCCACCCCAGGGATAAAAAAAAACCAGTAGCTCATGCAAATGGGAGTTAATTTTCTCCTAGAGTGATCTCCATTGTATCTTTCATGATACATGATATTTGGACAAATACTCAACACCACCTGTATATTAAAAAAAAACCCAAACATTTTCATAACAGTATAATTGTTTCAGGGGTTCCTCCCTGGTACAAGCTGGGGTGGCAGCACCACCCTCCAGCCTCCCACTCCAGGCAGCCTGCACAAAGAACTAGGGGCTGAAGCCAGCCCTTACCCTAGGGAGTCTGAGCGAAAAGCAGCCTCACTCCTGAACATCTGTTCTGCGGGTTTTGTCATTGTCATTTAGTCAACGTTCATTAGTTTTGGCTCTAAACCATTCACTGCTTGAAGTGGGACGAGTCTCAGCGCAAGATGATTTAGCCACCACCTCAGCTATGCAGCATTTCATTAGGCAACCTTCATTTCTATACTGAGCAGAAGTTAACACTAGCAACGCACGCCAGAGTCGGCGGTAGCCCTCGGTTGGCAGTATCGTAGCAGTCTTGATGTGTAAGTATCCAAACAAAAGACAGGTAGGCAGAACACACATGCACGTGCTCTGAAAGGATGGGTAGGAATATTCTGTAAAGGGGAACTTTGTTCTGTGCAACAGGAAAGATGTTGACCCTCAGCAGAATCATGCTCACTTACGGAAACACAAAGATGATTTACTGTTCTTTCACACATACAATATTCCTCTTGGAAGTCATTTTAATATTGCAAAAACATTGGGAGAGGGGGGCTTCTGCCTATTTCAAACACTCTTAAGGATGAACTTCATTCCTGCAAGGACCCTGGTCACAGTTACTGAAGCCATGCAGTGGGAATACACATCTCTTGACAGAAGACAGACATAATTCTCTTTATTTCTTTTTCTCTCCCTCTTTCACTCACGGTGCGACGGGATTGGGCTCTGGCTCACACACACATCCACAGTTACAAAAAGAAAAGTTATTAAATTGGTATTAGCCATTTTTAAAAGTCACTTCCCTCTTCCAGGAAAGATGCATGCTACTGGGTGACAAAAAAATTCCACCTCCCATCAGCCATTGTTTCATTGGTTTTATCCCAGTTTAATAGATTTCAGATTTGTGCAAGACAGTTACCTCTAACACAAGGGGGAGAGGAAATACTATCACAGCAACATATACACAGAAAACAAGATACACAAAATAGAGCTAAATTTATATACAGGTTATTAGCAGCTAGACTCTTAACTTCATTTAGTACATGGCTTTACTTACTACAGTTTTAGGCACAAAGAAGAATTTACCAGTAGGGTATTTGCTATAATGAAGGGCCACAATGAATACCTCGTTCCAAGTCCTCACTGGGCAGAAATTGGTTTATCTAATGAAGATCTAACTCTCACTTCCCACTGGTTGAGGACACAGCCCTGCACAAAGGATGAAAGAACATGATCCAACTAATTCAGCATACTGCAACTTTATACTTTAGATATTAAACATCTAATGTATTCTTTTTAAAATAGGGTTATGTTACAGAGTTATTGAGTAGGACTGAATTTCAGTGAAACGATTAGTGTTGGGTTTTTTCCCCTCTTTGCTTAGCACGGCCTCTCAGCTGTAAACAACTCAAAGAAGAACTGGCAAGAAATTATTAGATGTGAAGATTGCTTCGTACACACTTCACATTCACAATAAAGAATCTGCTTTAACAGAATTTAAAAGCAAAAAGGTCATGAAACATTTAAATTTACTTAGCAGGTTATGTTAATAAATTACGATGCATCATCCACACGTAGGACTCCGCTGCACAGAAGCAGGTGCTTGGATGTGTTTTATGTGCTTCCTTGTCCTTCTGATTTAGGACTACAGACTCAGAGCCCAGCAAAATAAGTATGTGCTTTATTTGCAGCATACAAGCAGCCTTTTTTGTTTCAGTGGCACTTCTCACATTTGATTATGCACGCGTAAGTGCTTTGCCAGACTGAGAAATGGCCACGTATTTTAATTACTGATTGCTTATGTATAGTATGCCCATCACAATGAGGAACATGATCAGTTACCCAGTGAAAAGGCTGAAAAGAATAACTATAACAGAAGCAGCCAGATACCACATGAACATAATTAAAAGTTTAAGCAGCAAGCCAATAATTTAAAAAAAATACACCAAAGAACCACACACTTTAACTTATGAGGCAGGTCGAGAATGATGCAAAGATTTTTCCTTCATGACAGCTTCATTTACAAGTACAGCTCAACAAGTTTGAAATTCTTTATCACAAGAACTACAAACTTGTTTATCACAGTTATATCAGAGCTCCTTGCTGAAGGGTGTGTCAGTTTCTATTATAGCTGCTCCCCTCCTCTTCCCCAAGGTTCCTTACTCACCTTCTTGGGAAAAAGAGGGGGTTGCTTGAGGCTTTAGAAAGTGCAGAAAAATGGTGAGTTTTTCCCTTTAGGAAAAAAAGCCAAAGCAGGGAGAACTCAAACATGCAGGAATAAGAAATTTAAAGGGTCTGGAGTTTGGCATTTGATTTTAAAATGGCTATTCTAGATGTTTTCAGGTGTACAAAAAGGGAAGGGAGTTTGAATGTGGAAAAGCAGCTTTGCCATCTTAAAAAAATTAATCATACCAACACAAAAATATAGTTTGGGACCATCTTTAAAAGCATGTCTGTTGAACAAAGGCAATACACGCCAACTTGGACCGTTCAGGAGCAACGTACTCCTAACGTACACCTCTCTCCTGTAACTCCACTTAGCCTGCAAGAATTTTGGCTGTAGCTTCTGTTATGCGTTGGCAGGGCAGAATCAAATAAGGCTGTGAACAGAGGATTATTAGGGCTGTCAAACTACGTGAAGATCAGTTTTTAGAAGTAAGAGAACTTAGAACTATTCAGTGTAGTACAGCTATTGTTCAAAAAGTAACAGTTTCTTCACAGGAACCCTAACGTAAAAGACAAGACTTTTGTCATAAGGTTCTCGCATTTGGTACGCAGTTAACTTGTTCCTATGGCTTCTCAGCTATGAGATCGTCACTGGTACAGAGCAGCTGGGGTCACAGATTGTCAGGAGGCTCTTTGGCTCAGTGCGAAAACCGGCGCATGGTGCATACCCTTGAGGCTTGTCTGGTGCCTTTCACTGGACACGTAGGTTGCTAGAGCGTGACCAAGAAGCAGGTGTCTGAGAAGAAAGGCAAGACTTCAAGTGAAGCAGCAGAGCAATGCAGTCACCCACTCAAAGCTTGGGCTGCTCTGTCAAGAAGGTCAAAACAGAAACTGCCCTCTACAGTTTTGAGTTAAGTGGGCACAGAGCAAGGAAGCAGAAGACTCCACAACTGGTAGGGAACAAAGCCAAGCCAGACAGTATAGACAACAAAAAGTCATGGAAGTCTGTCACGCTGGTCAGAAATCTCAGTTTTGACATTATCTTGAGCTCCCACGAGCAGACACACAGAGGTGGGACAGACAGACAGACTTCTCTTTTTGGCTTCAGAAAGAGCAAAAGGAAGATTTGCCATTTGGTTTGCTATGTACAACAATACTGCACTGTACACTTCATTAACAAGATGCTGTCTGCTATAGTCCAGCATTACTTAAACAAAACTCCTCTTAGTCACAAAGAGCAACGGATGAGTATTTCTGTAGGAAGGAGAGGTGAAACCCCCCGCACACGGTGCTGGTCCTTTTGGGATAAACATGAGTGGTCATTCCACAGTATCTAGTACCTCTGTAGCTTGCCTGAAGCAGAGAACTTCCCCTTTCTTCTTCCAGTCTGTTCGATCCCAATCCTGTTGGGACTATTCTAGCACAAAGCCATGCTATGACTTCCCCCAGAATATTCCTGTCAAAATTAAGCAGTATCTTTCAGCAGTCCCAGTTTCCGAAGCGCCTCTCTCCTAGCTTCTTCTGTTGAACCACGGCCAGAGAACTTTACCGTTATCCCTTGGGATCGAAATCCTGAAGGTCTAGGCAGCGAACCTGATCGCCTCCTCATATCCGGGTTTAGACTAGGTTGTTTATAATCATTAAAACTTTTTGCTGCGTCCTGCTGTGTGCCGCTGACCGTGTTAGCGGTGAGAGCTACCTCTGGTTTGATTGTTATGGTTTTGCCCATAGGAAGGAAAGGGCTGGGCTGGCTTTTTAAAATATCATGGATGTTTTGATATCCATTGGGAACAGCGTCTGCCTGTTTAGGCTGCACATCAAGCTGCTGAGTGCTTGGGGCATGGTCCACTTGGTCCTGAGCTGGCTTTCCCTTAACTAGGCCAAGTTTTGTCAAGGCCTCGTATCGTGTTTGCTCAGAGGAGAGATCCCTTAAGGAAGAACTTCTGTTACGTGACAAGAAATCATTTTTCTGCAGCTTCTCCTCGAGTTCAGCTGCCAGAAAAGCTCCTCCATTTATGTTGGCCAGCACCTGAGCTCTCCGCTCCTGGACATTAACTGCTGCTTTTGAAATAGTCTCATTGAATTCTTTGCCACTGACATTGGTTATGTTGATGTTGCTCGGGAACCGGTACAGTTTGGGTGCAGGTGCAGGAGGGTGCTTCGGAGCCACAAAGTGATCACCATTGGCTACTGGGGTTTTCTTCCTGTCTGAATTCCCTTCCTTCAGGGCACTGGGGAAGCGCACCCTGCTCTCCAACTGCTGCTCAGACATCTTCTGGGCCATGATGAGCGGAGTGGGGATAGAGCGAAGCAATTTTGGATGCTGCACTGGAGGAGGGGGCGGAGGAGGAAGCGGAAGCGTCTCAGACATTGATGGTGGTGGTACAGGGGGATGTGGGGGAAGGTCAGCAGGTACGGCAGGCTTAGGGCTCTCTGTTCTCCAGGTGGCATCCAACACTTAAAAGACAAAGCAGCAACAATGTAATTAAGTGGTCACACAGAGCAGAATACAAGGCTTTCTTTCACCTAAGGTTAGCAAGCATCAGTACTCCCTCCCCCAAACTTCCTAACTCAAACGCAACCTGCATTACCAGAAGAAACTATAACTGAACTGCTAGCAATGGCATCTTGTAGGCGACGCTATAGTTCATATCACCATATTTACAATGCGTTCACTAGAAGCCCCTCTTTCTGCATTCATTCACAATCTGCATGTTAGCTTCACTGTGTTTCAATGGCTGCTTTTGTTCTCCAAGAGTTTTGCAATTCTTATTTATTATAACGGCCAGGAGAGCTAGCTGACAAATCCTTTCTCCAAATCTTAAGAGCAAACTCTGCAGGTTGAAGAAAACAACATACCACACAATGTCTCATCATGAACTTACTGATAGGATCATGTGCCTTTCAGTTCCACACAAAGTCACACTACAAACAATCTGTGATCTTAAAACTGTTAGAAGAAGCCTTAAGAGGTCTTAGAGAGAAGCAGAGCGTGAACGCATTGATGAACACCAGCCTGCCTTGCTGCAATGACTCTGCACAATACTCAGTTCTGTTACAACTCAGTCACCAGTTAGGGGACAGATAGCAGTCCAACAACTTAATTATATGCATGACCTCCATGAGGAAAAAAGTTATAGTAGCAGCAAGAATTTCAGAAATCCCAAGTCAAATTAAAGTCACAGTCCTCAGAGCTCCTGATGTGTAACAGATTCATCTTGATGCAGTAAGGAAAGTACAGAATTTCTTTAGCTGCTTCTGTTGAGAACTGGAGTATATCAGGGCTACGTCAAAGGGAAAACCACACTCCCAAGAAATACTACTACCTGGTTCTGCATCTCTGCTAGGAGGGCCTTCGTGGTCGCTACTCTCAGGTGTTGACTGTACTAAGTCGATGATATCTTCTGTCTCTGAATGACTGGACACATTTTCTTCCGTTGACCTTGGAGACTGACAGTGGATGCCACTGTCACGCAGGACCGGCTCCTCCAAGTCATCTTCTAAGGCATCTATGGTTTCCTCAAAGAACATGAGAACATCCTGCTCTTCGTGAGTTAAGTATTTCAGACTCTCATCATCCTATGGGGGAGGGAAGAAAAAAGCCAGAAAGATTAACACCCTACAGATGAGTACAGGTAAGTCCAATGATAGCAAACGCAGCACCCCTTTTCAAAGGCCAAAAGGGGCAGGATGAAACAGGCAGCAGTCACATCAGAAGCATCCCCTGCTTGCTGTTTCATCCCTTCCCAAAGAAGCATTCAGCCACTACAATACAAGGAGGGGATGGGGAAAAGCCAGGAGTTTACAGTGTATTAATTTTGACTGAGGAACAGCAACTGGTATTTCATTCTTTAAATTACCTAACTTCAGTTCAGAGACCATTTGAGTTGGACAGAACAAGTTGCTGAAAGATCATAAAACCAGACTAAAAAACCCAAATGACAAAAAACCTTCCATACCTGTGCCTTTACAAGGGTTAAGATAGCTTCTTTGGGCTCCAAACTGCAGCAAGCTGTATCAGGTGCTGTGTCAGGTTCAAGGACAAGGCTTGGGAGTAGCATGGGAGGAAAGGGGGTGTTCAGGACAGTCCAATAAATGGGTTGATTCCCTTTTTGCTCTAGACCAAAGTGGGACTTGGCTTCTAGAGGCAGAGCCGGAGCTGAAATCTGGCCCTACCACTGCAGTCTCTGAGTTACCCAGAGTTACATGGTAGATTACAAAGAAGTAATAATAAGGGAGAGGGTTTCTAAAGATTTTACCTTTGAGTTTCAGAAAGGAAAAATTTAGAATAAATATTAAGATGTGTTCCCTAGCAATAACGTGCCTTGGGCTATTTTCTGCAGCAGGAGACAATCCTGTAGGCCACAGAAGTGATAAATAGTCACTTGGATTATCCAGTCTTCATCTTCTATGAGTCACTGCTGTTGATTAACTTGGTTAACACAATATCGCTATGAGAAGCTAGGCAGCAATGTACAAACTCTTTACCCTCCACCTACACCCTGGGAAACACTCACTTTTCCAGAAGCTTGGAAATGACAAAGAGTGATTAAGAAAGGCACTACATTTAGACAATGGATACAGGAAAGACATTTCCCAAGAGAGCTGTGTAAGTTCTGCAATGTAACTAAGCATTGTTGAAAAGTGAGGTTTTCCCTTTTCTGGATTGAATTTCTCCCCCACTAGGCCGATACTAGAAACTTTGCCATCAGTAACTCAACAAGAAGACACCAGCAAAGCTACACAAGAAAGTTTCATCTCTTTTTTGCTTCTTCAAGGACATCTGATTGTGCATGCAGGTAACAAGGCTACTTCTCAAAGGAGGATTGGGGGATTTATTTAAATACATAAAGGTATGCAGTGCAGATATAGGTAGAGATGGTCCTGCTAGGGCAGCACAGCTTGCTTCAAACTCACCATGCCTGTTCAGATCATCTTACATTAGGTTAGAATGGAAAGAACTGGTTGCAGCTCTACCCATTAACTCAACTTCTTGTGCAAACAAAGCCTTTATCCCTGTCCCTGGCATTAAAAATAAGACAAGATACCTCTGTAGAAAAGAAATGCCTATAGATTAATAATTATGAAGTGCTGTATTGTACCAAGTAGCAGTTAGTCTCTAAGCACTCAAAACACTACAGATGAAAACTAAATGCTTTAGGGCTCTTTGTTGCCTTCTCCTGTGTGGCCAGTAGAACATTTTCCCTGTAAATAAATGAATGAAATACAGAAGACAGACAGACAAAGTCGGTTTTGACAAAAGGTGCATTCTACACCTACATTTCTACAGATTCAGATCTATTGTCATCAGGGTGATCATGGTTTGACAGCTGGGAGACACGTGCACAGGGGTGGGTACCTGTAACTTAGTCTTACCATCCACAGTGCACTGTCGAAATAAGTAACTTATTCCAGCTTGCAGCAAAACTGCTACAAAAGCTTAAATTTGGATGCCATTTGCAATTGCCTATTTAAAGCACTAACTTCAAAGGCTGACGTATTCCACAGCTTGCACCCACCACATGGCAGAGCTCAGTTTTCAAAGGCCAAGGAAAGTTTTACAGCTGCGCTTGAAAAATGAGAGACAGACAAGCCTTCTTTTTTTCTTAATGGATGTTGCAATCTCCTTCCTTCCCCACCCAAATACTCATACCGCTGCTATGTCTAGTAGGCGAGAGAATGACAGGAAAGGAGCCGTTGTTAGGTAGGGTCCTAGCTGGAGCTGAACCGGACTCCAAGAAGCTTTTGTCGTTGGTGAGCTCATTGCAAGAGCCAGGCTTCCGCCGGCAAAGAAAAAAAAAAGAGGGGGTTGCGTTTAATGTGTTTAAGAGGTTCATGGTGGCAGCAGATCCAGAGCGCAGTATGGCACAGAAATGACCGCACCACGCTTTTGTTCATTTAAAAGAGCAACTGCCCCCACATGAGCTTAACACATTTGATCAAGATCTGAGGAAACCAGCATGTGAACTGAAGCAAGAGACTTTCAGAAGCCCTTCCTTCCATTTTTGTGCTGCAAGAGTGAGCACTTTTCCATGCCAGGTAAGATTTGCAGGGGGACTGGTCAGCAAAGCTCTGCCTGACTTACCATCCCTCATGGATCTTGCTGAAACAAGCAGTTTCGCTTTAGGTGAAGGATCTGGAATGACTAACTATCCCTTTGCAAATACATTTGTAATAAATGGCATACCTAGATTTGGAAGGCCAACCTCATCTCACTTAGCACTTTGATCTCTTTCCTCATGCAGTTTTCCTTCAAGATGACCAATGTCACATTTCCTCTGGGGTGGGGAAGGGGGTGGGTGGGGGAGACAGTAGTTCTAGAGACTAGGCAGCATTATGTCAGGTTACCTTACTGAGATGCAAGGCATCAAGCCTCGCTAGAAACTTCCTCAGGTGAGGCATGTTTCAGTTTGAGAGACAAGGAAATAATCTCATTTTAAACACGCAAGCACAGGAAAATAAACTTACTCAAGCTGGTCAAACCAAAGGAGCTCAGAGATGTAAAGCAAGTAGTGACTTGCTTTACCACTGGTCTGAGAACAGTGGTGTATTATAAAATGCCCACTTGTATTACTTATAGCAAAGCTTTCAGAAAGATGGGAGTGATTTTTTTTGTAGTCAGCTAGTGCCAGTTTTAACTAAGGTTACCAAGTCTATTTGTAATTAGTCCATTTTCCACATATTCCAAGTACTGGAACAGTTCATATTCTTTCTGGGCTGGTTTTCCGGGCCTCCTTTCTCCTTGAAGAATCTGGGTTTTTAACAGTCAAAGCAGAGTCTTTTCAGCTACTTGAGTTATTCCCCTCATACTTTCCACTAACTCCCTACTCTTAGTATACAAACACACATCCCAAAACTAAAGCTCACATATACCTGACACCACCAACTTTAAAGCTGCTACCAAAAGCCAGGCCAAATTTGAAACTTTAAAATTGTGCTTCAGCTGAGTATTAAAAACGCTGCCTGGACAGAAGTAGTCTGGGATGCAAACAGCTGAAATAGCTCTGTATGCTCAGCTGGCATTAATATTTTAGATCCCTGTACAGCCAAATATTTCCTGCTTATGCCAAACAGGAAAGAGTCTGTTATGACTGTCCTTGGTGTAAAAGAGGAAAAAAGAAACAAGGAAAAAAGAGAAATAACAGAATCTGTTTCATGGAAAAGATCCCTTTCCTACCTGCCCAAAACAGTGACTTAAGGCCTACAATTTTTCACATGCAGCTGAAGAAATTCTTAACATCACATCCAGATGTAGAATCCTAAGACCAGCACAGCTTTGACGGAAACAGAACAGCAGGGGAAATCTCAATACATCTGCAGTGTTTTTTTAAAAAAGGTTTCTCCTGAAAACTGCTGGAGAACCAAACAGTACTGCCCGTGCCAGTTACACTTCAATCAGCAAAATACCAGGAGAACACCAGATTCAACTGATTCATCACCAATCACTTGACAGTGCCAAAGAATTAATAGGCACAGATCCACAGAAGAGAAGTGACTGGATGCTTAAGAACAACCATGAAGGGAGCAAAGTATT
Organism: Phalacrocorax carbo; assembly: GCF_963921805.1. Classification (NCBI taxonomy): domain Eukaryota; kingdom Metazoa; phylum Chordata; class Aves; order Suliformes; family Phalacrocoracidae; genus Phalacrocorax; species Phalacrocorax carbo. The sequence goes on along the minus strand of NC_087513.1, from coordinate 7,276,824 downwards.
CTAATATGTAGTAAGAAGAGACCGATGTAGCACCACTTAGGCCTCAGCCTAACAACAAGGCAGGCAGTTCTTCTTGTAAAAAGAAAGGAAGGAGAGAGCCCTGCATGCAGGAACACTATCAGAACAGGTACAAAAGCTTCAGCACAGAAGAAAAAAGCAAGTACCTATGATTTATTTACAGAAAGGGAAACAGAATGGATCATACTGGGCATTGCTTAAGTTGGAAGCAAGTGAATTACAGATAAGAACAAGAACTACCACACAGTCCAAGAAGTCCATTTAGCTCGGTAGCCTTCAGCCACCAGTAATGCACAGCACAGGGGAATGGGGCTGGGGGGAAGAGTGCTGTTGTAGATTGGATGGATTTATATTCTCTTCCCTACATCCTTCCAGTTTCCAGCAACACAATGCTTAAGGACTTCCCAGTTGCATCTGCATCTGTGTACTTAATAGCCCTTAATGAGCTCTTCTAGCAAGAATTCATCTTATTGTTTAAGCCTATTTAAATGGCTGGCATTCACAGCATTCTGTGGCAATGAGTTCCATAGTTTAATTGTGTGCTGTGTCAAAAAGTACTTCCTTTACAACCCACTATCTGATGATTTTGATAATACTATTTCATTTGGTAAAGGAGATTATAATATTGAATGTTGTCTTCAGTTTATTAACATAATTGTACCTGTGTGTTTCATAATAGTTAGCAAAGCATATAATCAATAGGTCATATGTGAGGAAACAAATGATTTAGCAGTATTTTAAAAAAAACTAGATGAACTGAAGTTATAAACTGATTACATTACTTCTAACCTACTTTTAAAAAACGCAAGCTAAAGCAATGCAAGATCTACGTAAACTCTAAAGACATCTCTCTGGCTCTCAAAGTTGGGCTGATCAGCTTATGATGTCTTCTTCCCTTTAATTTCTATTTTAGAACACATTGATAAGGTTTGGGAGAAGGTTCAGGCAAAAGTTTTTACAAATATCAAGTAATTTCACACCAGCCTCATTTCTCACAAGAGGGTTACTGAGTTGGCCAACAAGTATAAGCATGAGATGTCACATACACCTTAATTTGAAGGCTTTATGGCACGGCCCCCCCAAAATTACACTCATAGATGAATAAAAAATTATGCCTAGACAAAGTTACTGCAAGGTGCCTTTGTAACTGGGGATCAGGGGAGAGACTGTTATTTTTGAGAAGTAGCATGATAATTGTATATGAAACACAGTAAGTCCTAAGCAGATTTATCCCTACACCTCTAAACTTTTGATACTTCACTAACAACAGCAGACAATTAACTTAGTATTTCTTAATCCCCTTACACTGGAAGATGTTGCTCCAAGAACTAGGTAGGACAGAATGAGACCTTCATGAGCCATACAGGTGTGCTAGTAGTCCATACAACGAAATTCAGTTGTAAAGCCACATGAATAGAGTGATGAACAATGTCTAAGTGGCAATACAAGACAGCAGGAGTGGCAGGTCAGTTTAAGCACTGTAAAGAGGAAAGAGGGTGCTGGCGTTCAGGCATGCGAATGTCCTTCTGGGATACATTAACCAGGGTGATGAAATAACAGGACATCTCCATTTGGAACACAGGGTTCAGATTCAGTCGCTGAACTTTGGAAAGGATGCAGCCAAGCTGGACAGGGTCCAGAACAAAGCAAGGAATACTGAGAGTTTAGCTACACTGGAAGGCTGGAAGAACGAAGCATGTTACGTTTTAAAACGGGGAAGAATGCATGGTAGGCAGGCACAGCCCTGGATGTATTTTAATACATAAAATGTTGGCCACTATGTGCACTGAAGGTGAGACAAGTTAGAATTGGCATTCATATCACAGAAACACCAAGTATTCCTTGAAAAGGAAAGTAGTGGAGAACTCTTTGGAAGTTCAGGAATGCCTGTCAGCAAGGGTTACAGAGCAGAGCTGCCCACCTGCTGGAATAATCTATCTACCACATCCCACTTTGAAGCAGAATGATGCAGTTTATAGATCCTGAAAGCAATTTGCACTCTGTGCACATTCTCACTAGCACATTTTACAGCAAGGTCATTCCTTGCTAGGAGTCAGACTCTTTACCTTAGTTCTACACTCATGGTCCAAAGCAAGCAGTCTTCAAGCCCCTCTTCCTCTCTACTCCTTGCCCTGCTGGTAGGAACAATGACTTATTTTTCTAAGGCATACTGCTTCCAAGTCGTGTTAGTATCAATCTGAAGTGGGTGAAGCATACAGTTTTCTCCATAACCTGTAAGAAATGGCTTCCATCTGCCCAGAGGCAGCTGTATCCATAGAAAATATCAAACATTCAAACATTCTTTTAATTTTTTTTTTGTGTATTGTCCAAGTACTTTGCTAAATAACGTCGTGAAAGACCTTGTAGTAGAGTAAAGCCTGCAGAATATCAGTATCAAGGGGGTAAAAACCCCACATTAATTTTATGAAAGGAGTCCTTCTCAGGACTTTCCCTTGAAAGTACCTGAAGTGCAGCTCAGCATCGCAAGACTCCACACACTCAAATTGTGACGAAAAGGTTGCAGTGGGCTAACAGACACACGATCTGTCCTCTTCCAGTAACTCCTAAAACCACGCTGGAACGCCAGGACCTCTGCAGAGAGGCTGGGGCAAGGAGACAGTAACACAGTGCGCTTAGAAAACCAGGTCTGTTGCATTTGAGTTATCTGTACTGATCCAAAAACAGTAAAAGGTCATACCACTGATCTTTAGGCTCCAGAGACATCATAACTACAAAATAACCAGGTCAACCCTGAGTTAAACGCCAGGCTCAGACTACTCACAAGATACTTGCTCTTCTCTGTCTATGTAACCAGCATTCAAAATGTTACCTGTACTACATACAAGGTGTCTGGCAATGACATCTTAAGTGACTGGGTATAAAGTCCTCTTAGAGCCACAGAAGAAGCTCATTTGAAGAAATTACAAATGGAATAAGCAAGACATCATTTTAGAATCATGGCCATCTGCCAGTCTAAGCCACTTGATTAGAGATCAAAAGAAATAGTCACTTGACCAAATTCTGGAGGTCACCACTGTGCCAAGAGGAGGGGTGATCTGTGGCATTAACTGAAAACTTGTCTGAACCAAAGGCAAAAATAAAATTAAAAAACCCCACAGCATGATCCACTGGAAGTAACAAGAAACTCACTACCCCTCAAGCCTATCACTCAGTAAGACATGTTCAATACAGAAGGTATAGTACTGAACTCGTATCAATGGATCAAAGGCACTGACACAGCTTATTACTTGTGCAGTTCCACACACCTCACTAAGTACAACCAGCACCTTCTGGTATGATTTTCACAGGTGATACTATTGTCCTAACATGTTATTCACACCTAGAAACTAACGCAATTACTCATGGCTGAGAATAGATACACAGTACAATTACCAGAGTGAAGCACTGAAAAAGGATTGGCTTTCGGAAGTCAGTCTGTGCCTCTTCAGTCAATGGAATAAGACAAATTGCTTCAAAAAAAAAAAAAGCTAAGACCCAGTTTTATCTCCAAATTAAGTGTCATTAAATTACTGCAAGCCTATTTCACTGCCAGTTAATTCCTACACCACATATCAGGGAGTGTCATTTGAGAACGGGTTTTGGAAGTCAGAATTGCCAAGCAGAACAGAGTATTTCTGTTTACCCTCCCCCTTGGATAGTGCAACTGATTCCATGTATCGAGAAGGTACGCTTATCCATACATGCACTTGGCAAAAGGATGAGACACCACCTTCATTAAAAAGAAACCAGAATATATATGCAAATTCATGTCCTCATATATAAGAAATTTTATGTTAGTGTGAGATTAAAATCCTAAAGCAAGCATTCCTTCTATCTAAATGTATACTCTTGTACTTGTCTTCAGCTGCTGTGATAAATTTGGCAGCATAAATCCAGACCCGAACATCTATCTTCTATATGGAAAATCCTATTGCAATCAAGATAGGACATCAGCACCTTGCTTTCCATTAGAAAAAAAAAAAAAATTGGCTTTAATGACTGCAATTGTCAAAGATTAACTAAAAGCACCATTGGGTGGGTAAGAAGCTGAAAAATCTGGCAAAATTAAACAGAACTGACAACAGCTGACTGGTAAGAATCATACACACAGAATTTTAAGACCTTTATGGCACATGGCAATTCATGTCCATCTCCTCATCATTCCTAAACCAATAACCAGTTCTACAGCAAGTAATGCCAGTGCAGACACACAGTACACAGGAACAGCTAACAGTCAGCCAAACCAGCTCTAAGCAGTCAGTGTAGGCTAAAGCCGGTCCAAGTATCTGTGTCTATTATCACATCCCTAGGTTTGTTTGAATTCCACAGATCCAATACAAAGGTTACATTTAGTGACTAACGTAGTTTGACACAGAGAACCTTAAGAGAGTCTTATTTTTGTAATCAAGTAGGAAGAAAGCTGCAGCAGTACAGGCCTGTCATAAAAACCACTGCTACACTTCATTCCTTTGCAAGGCCATTAAAAAAAAATTCTAAGTCAACCCTGACCTCCCTTGTTGCATCTCTAGGTGAACAGACCCAGAAGAGTGATAACTGAAGAGGCAGGCAAGTCTGTAGCTGCTTCTGTTTCAGGGTTATAAAGGTCCTGTGTGCCTGAAAATCTGCACCTTCCTTTCTCAGAATTGGTCTAATAAGAAATTATTTGTCTACAAAAGTTATCTATCCCCTCCTTCTCATTAGGCCATCAAAGCTTCTGCATCTTCTGAACTTTGGTAACAAAACTACTGAAGCAAGAAGTTAGGGTCTCTAGGAGCATGTTCCAGCAACTAGCTTCTCCTCTTACAAATCCCCTGACCTGCTTAGTGGACTGTAAAAATCATGCTTTTAATACACAGTTACACAAGCATGTATAAAAAGAAATATTTGAAGAATATTGCTCTTTATCCTGAGGATTTCTAAAGCCTGTTTCAGTGCTGAACAGACAAACGTATCAGCCAGTGGAGCAATACTGTTTTCTTACATCTGATCACAAAGCAGAAAGATCTGAGGAGCGCTGAAGACTTGAGTCATATTTACTCAATCACAATTGGCCAAATTTCTTTCATATTCAGTTCACCACAGACCCCTTCTCAAACTCAGAAACTGAAATTATGCTTTTATTGAAAAGAGTTTCCATTCCCCAACCTGTAATTCCATGCATGCTACTTGTCAGCGGTATCGGACATGCCACCTACTATACTGCCAGAACAGTCATGGAAGGGGATCTGTGGCACCAGAATGAACTTGTCAGCAGATGTTTCACTTTCTTCATGCACAAGCTCAAACAAGACAAACTCAAGGCTTTGGGAACTTCTTTTGCTGATGCATAGGTCTGATGGGAATTGCCTAAACCTGCTGGCAGCTTTTACTCCATCTATAAATTACTGCATTACAGAGTAGGAAGGGATTCCAATTCTAGCTGATGCATCATCATATGGGTTATCACATGGTAAGATCTAGTTAGACCAAGGGAATCTGTGTCATTTTCTGACACAGCAGACTCAAGGTGAGACTCTACAAATGTACTGATTTATACATAGCCTTGTTATTCAATACCGATTTTTTTCGAATGACCAGTCTCATGCCTGCTACCACAGGTCAGAATAAAACCTGTGGAAACATGATTGGCTACTAGTCTGATAACCTGGAAAGCTAGAGTCAGAGTAATGCATAAAATTAAGTTGTAATTCTGCATAAAATTAAGTTGCAGTTCTTTAACAAAGTGCAAGTCCCACTGTATTTCTCTAAGATCCAATCAGTTTTCATATTGTAATAAACAACATACTCTGAATACCTGAGTCCAGATGGTGTACTTGGCTACTCTCTCGACCTCCCCCACCCTGACCCTTCACAACTTTGTTCTAGAGCAGATCAGAAACAGCTGAGGGGCTAAATTTAGTAATACTTGTTTTGTGTTTTAACTAACAACACAAGCTGCCTTAAGGATATGGCAAAATATTAACTGAGTTGTATTTTTGTTAGAAATAACCAAGAAGGAACATCTCTAGGATCACCTCCGTTGCCAAAAAGCTCACAAAGTAGCACACAACACTGAGCATTTCTGAAGTATATAGATAAATACAGGTATCGACTTGCCAACTTATTTTCATCACTTACTCTTTCACAGCAACAAACTACTCCACTAAAAGAAAGCTAGCAGGGAGGGTAGAGGGGTAGATGCAGAAAGCCTAATTCCATGTTTAAGGCAAGGCATATTTAGATTCCCATTTTGGTAAAGCATGTTTACGGGAGTGCTCTTTCCTGTATTTAAACTGGATGCTTTTCAAATGGTTGTGATGATTAAAAAAATGTGCAGGGAACCATACCTGCTTTCTAGGCTTAGCCTGTCAGCACAAACAGTACTGTTGAGTTCATCTCCTGAATCATCCTGCTAATTGGAAAAACGCAGAAGTACATCCTACTCCTTCAATTACTCACATGCTATTTAAATGGTCACACACTCATATTCACTAATGTGCAGAAGACTTTGTTTATGGTGATGTATTTGCTACTCACCTAATTATATGAAGGTGGAATAAACCAAGACCTTCATTCAGAAGTGTGAACAAGGAGCTTAAACAAGAAACAGCTTATAGAACCAAAGGAACTATCCTTAAGTTCCTTTACAAGCTACTTAAGAAAGCAAAGGCAGAGATGTGCACCAAACTGTGCGCCACATACGGGTAGCTGCACCAAGCTGCCCAGCACCACGGGCGCTCCTCACTGCCATTCCTAGCTCTGTGGGACAACCAGACCAGAATAACAAGCTGTTGTACCAGATCAGAGTAGTTATTTCTGGCCTTTCAATTTCTTAACAACCAAGATCACAAGCAACCATTTAGGACTAGAAATGGCAAAAAAATCAACGCTTAATTAAAAAAGTCCTGTGATGTGAACAAAGCTATTAATGTAACTTGTATCACTAAGCATAAGGCTCATTAAACACTTACCAAGGCAAGATTTCTGCACCTAGCTTGGCTGCCATGATTTTCCACGCTGCCACTCTTTTCCATGCTCCCAAGTGCATGCTTTGGAGACGTTTCAGATGCCATTTCAGGAGAAGCCAAGAGAAGATTTCTAGGCATCACACCCTCTTGACTTATTGATCCTGATGCAGCATAGAATGCCATCAGCGTATTACGTAGGGCTGCTAGCTTTATTCATGTCTGAAAAGAGAGAACATGTTATATTTAAATCTGTTTTTTTTGAAAAAAAAAAAGCATCAAAAGGAGTGGAAAAAAATAGCAAAAAGATCCCACACAAGTTAATAACAGGCATATCTTTATGCTCTAGAACTCATCTACCACCTGTGGGCACCTTTTAAAAAAGTTAGCCTTATTCTAAAAGGTACCTTTAAAAATCCAGCATAGCGAGCTTCTGTACGCCATCTCGTGTGCTTCCAAACCAGATGCCTACATTTACAAGCATGGACCCTGCATATATACCTGCCCTACAGATTCAGTTTGTGTTTTCTATTATGCTACATCATTAACAGTAATAAAATCCAGTCGGCTGAGACACCAACTGATCCAGTTCAAATATCTTTCTCTTTTTTGAGGTTTTAGACAAGAATTCTATTTATTGGATCACATGAGGGAAACAGAATCCTGCTGCAGTTAACTCGTGTGTTACTGAAGCAGCTCTATGCCAACTACTTCTGGTGAAAAATCCGTAAACAGAACTTAACGCCATTTTTGCACCATTGTGGAACATAGCAAAATTGCTTTCTAAAGCTTACAGAGCTTTTATTTCACTCAGCCATGAAGAAACAGTGCTTGTACGCTTGCAAGATGCTTACTGGAACAGACATATGCACCGGCACTTACTGGAGCAAGAGGCCCCAGTTTTTTTAAGCTATCCTAGTGCTCAGTTCTGTAATACTTCTCTGAATTATCATCTCCCAAAACACTCTGGCAGAATTTCTTCCTTCATTCTCAAAGTACCAAAAGTCATCCTTTTCCACTACAGCACAAACAGGGGGAAGGCAAAATGTAGAACAGCTCATCTCTCTCTCTCCAATATGTTAAAACATCCTTTGCACCAGAAATTGCTGCTGTCTTTACCAAGCCTTTCACCTACCCTGCCTGTGACCAGCAAACCGCAGTTACACATTCCTCAAAACAGTTGGTTCTGAGAGACCACGTTATATGCAACCAGCTGGGAACCAGATATCATTACCCTGACATGGCACAAATGAAATGACATGGTCCTGCTTCCCAAGTGCTTCTCCCTTTGTTATGGTTTGAGAGGTGACATGAGAAGCAAAGTCAAGTCTGCATTTCCAATTCAATTGGATTACTTCTTCCTCCCTACCCCTGTCAGCTGAGGGCTGAGAAACCAGAGCCTCCTGGTAAGCTGATTAGTGTTTCATAGCAGTGAGATAACATCTGCCAATACTGAGCAACAATTCCATCCCGCTGAACATTTCCTCCCGGGAGAGGGCTATGACATTACCAGAGGTACATACGAACACTCCCTCATCTGTACCATAGCACCAACATGTGTCCTGCGGGAAGGCTCCCACACAATGTAGCTAGGCTGCAGTCCAGCAAGTCTTGGAAGCACAAGCCACATAAACAGAGTACTGGATTGCCACAATAAAACCATCTGATAGCCTTTCTGATGAACATTAGGTCTAATGATTAACATTAAACCTTGCTTTTACATAAAAAGAACCTCTTCCTTTCTTCTATAACAACATTAGCTATAAATAGATACAGTGCACCTCAGGATAATGGTCTTTAAACGATGCCAGAGATAGAAACATGCTCTTGGTCCTGGTTTTCAGATTCACAAGACCAGCACAGGAGAGCACCCCAGCAGCTGCTGTACCTCTGATTGCCACATACCCAGGCTCCAGCCAAACACCGGTGCTGCAGAAAGCTAAACCAGAAAAGAGCAGCTTGAGTCTAGAACATATCCTGCAACAGCAGCTCCATCTACAACAAACCCCATGGCACTGAATACCCACACACAAACACACACACAAGTAAATATGTATCATTTTTAGAAAACAACTTTATCAGTGAAAAATCTTTACTCCTCTGAAATGCTACACACACAAAAAAAAAAATAAATCATTTGTAGAAGGCAAGACTATCAGAGAAAACCTTGACACCTCTGAAATTCACAGAAAATTCCCACTGACTTCAGATTTCATCCCATGACTTTCAAGGTGATGTTCAGATGGAAAAAGATTATTTTTCTAAGGAGAGACCAGCAAGAGGCGACTATATTCCTACTGACATCCAGCGTAAGGTATTACTTCTCATCAGCACTTTTAAGCTGCAGCATCAATTTCTATCCTGGTGTCCCCAGTATAAACTGGACATGCCATGTTTGATCAGTCCCTCAGTGATGTACTGTACACAACTACTAGATTTCTAGAGCTATACTCAAAACTGTTTGTGAACATTTTATAGACTACATAAGTGGTCATTGCTCCAGATTACAATAGATAACATAGACAAAACCCACAGTTAAAGACTAAGATATTAATCCAAGTTGTCAAGAAACCAATTAATGGGCCAAAACTTTGAGGGAGAAAAAGGTATTTAAGAATACTGTTCTGCTTTCTCCAACACCAAAACCTTAGCACAACCAGGTCTAAGCTTCCTAGTGCACTATATGTGTCCAGGAGAGCAGGAACACCCAGATTCAGTAGCAATAAACATTAAAGCCACAAGTTCTAAATAACAACAAATAACTCTGCTTCCAGCAAGCTCCTATTACTCATTTTGGAGCTCAAGCTCAGATGTTTCACAAAGCTCCTGAACAATGAATGAATGCAGTGACTGTGACTGGTTAAGAGAGCCACCCACACAAGATCAAGTAGCAAGTGTTACAGCACTGGTTCTGCTTTTGTGTTGTAACCTGTGGCTTCTTTGGAGGTTTTGCTCATTTCAGAAAAGCTCAGGAGCTGTGCAATAGCCTGTGAGCCTGCAGAAAAGGGGTGGGGGGGAAGATATTTTTCCCTTCTATCTTTCACATCATCTTTAACACTTCAAGGGTACATGCCAATAAGATTATAACCCGTTCATATACATTATTTCTTCTCCCATTTGCTGTGTTCTTTATACTTCAAGGGAGAAACTCCTACACATTTGTATAGTGCCTAGTACAGCTACAGCTGATGTGAGGTCCCCCAGCACTGCTGCAATACATACAGCATGCTTTACGAATTCCCCTCCTAACCATGGCTAACAGAAGTCCCTTCACCCTTTTTTATGTCCCACTCTATTAAGTGAGAGACTTTGTGGATTTAAAAGAGAACTAGTCAAGAATCTAGAATCTAATGAATTTCAAGGCCCCCCCCTGCCTGTTTCTGTAGGATTGCCTGGGTAACAAGCAAAGGTTCTAAAATAAGGTAACCATCCTCAGAGAGAACAAGAACAGCAGGACAACAGGCGGCTGTTCCTTCTGACCTTCAGAGATGCATTAAATATGAAATCTGCTCACAGCAGGATTTGTCACTTGGTCTATTCAATGCATTGTAGTGGAGGGTTTTTTTTGCTTGGTTTAAGATATGCGTGCCTATACCATTAGGGATTAATAAAAGAAATCAGACCACGATACCAGACTGCAGAAGTATGACAAGCACAGTACCATTTGGAGAGAAGATCCCAAATATTAACCCAAAAAGGCATCTTTAGCCATACCTTGTGATTCTATCAGCTGAAACAATTGCTTTTTGACTACACTAGAGCTAGCCTTCATGAGGTATTTAAAACAATACAATTCACATATCATGCATGTTTGCCAGAGGGTAGTAGGAAGAAATTGAAATATTCTAAAGTTAACATTGAATTTTACCTCCAAAGATTTTATTTCGCATTGACAGAGGCACATAATTCAGAGAGACTATATTAAGTTGCCATCAAAGATAAGGTGTGGTCTGTGCTTTTAAAAAGGATATTTTTATAGTTTTGCTGACTCAGATTAATTCTCCACTGAAGTTCATTTACAAGGGACTGTTTCTGTAGCAGCAGGAGATTGAAAAAATTGTTTATTAGTAATTCTGTTTGAAGAACAGCTTAATAGGCAAAAGATCAATCCCACAAAAATGGAAGACATTTAGAGGCTAAAAGTAAACCGCTACCTAAGCCAGCAGCTGAAAGCCAGCAGACAGACAGCATCATCCCATTTACTGCACAGTATATTTAAGGCAAGTAGAGTCGACAATTTTTAGAAAGTTATCATACATTTTTAAAAGGGCACAATATCAGTCTCTCCCTCCCTTCACTATACATACAATTTCTAGAACACTCTTCCCATAAAACATTTTTAAAGCTAGATTTCTAAGCCTAGACTGTACTCTGAGCATCACACACACTTTGTCTGTTCTTAAACAGCTATTTCTCAGTGATACACCTGAAACAGAAGAACTGGCCAGTGAATTTTGAGGTTTGTTTGATCTATCAGCTGTACCCAGACATACCAACACACGCTCAGCTCTGTGCACGCTGTCAGTCATCTTGTACTCCACAATGGTGATTGAGCTTGGAGAGTTTAGCATCTGGAACAAACACACCTGAAAGTACTTTGAGGTCATTTGAAGTTTTACTGTGGGACAGGCTTTATAAAACAGATGGTACAGGGGCAGACTAGAGACCTGTACCTCTATTAGTCTTTGACAGTTAGCCGCAGATGCTGAGGGAAGAGTATGGGAAGCAAGGCAAGCAGAGGGTAGGAATTAATTCAGATTCCTACACATTGTGTTCAGGAGACCACAGGGCTTCCCAAAACAGGCCAGGTATTTGTGTCTAAACCTGATTATTTTTTTCTTGTATTAAGTGGTCCTGCAACATACCTTTGAACCTGCTGTACGAGATCACAGCTAAACAAAACCACCTGGCCTGTGACACGCCTTCACTGAGCTGCTGCTGTTACAAACTCCTCAAAACTAACTGACGCAGTATGATGGACATATCTCCTCCTTACAAAGAGAGCTATGAGCAACTGAATTCTTCTTACCTCCTTCAGTATATGAAACAGAGCAAATCCTCAACCTTTAAAGGTAACCCTTGTGATATACATACAGTAGGATTTATGCTTTCTAGTAGAGGAGTGGACTAGGTGACAGTACTGCCTACAAAGGACAAACCTCACAGGCAAGCTGACTAAAGGTAGGAGTACATGGGATGGCTGAAGAGGTATTGCTTTGAGTGCATAGAAACCCCAGAATGAGACAGTAAATTTGTAAGCTGTTCTTATAGAAAGAGTCAAAACAAAACTGAAGTAACAATCAACAACACTTGATGTTTAAGAAGGAAGATAAACCAAAACTAGCCAACAGAGTTAAATTCTGACTTCTCCATAAGCGTAGATGCTTATGATAATGTGCTAACATATTTTACTATACTATACATTCCTTTTCTGCTCATGAAAAATCCTGTCTGTCCAAAACAGTCATGGCTATTTAATATCCAGTAACCAAGAATTGTTCCTGCCCTTGTTTAGAGAAGGACTGTCACCGTAGAACAGCCAGCCAAATAAAAATGCTGAGCATTAAAAAAAAACAAAACAAAACAAACAAACAAAAAAACCCAACAAAAACCCACCCCCCAGTCTATGACAGTATGGTCCTCTAAACAAAAACTAGGCCAACAGCACCTTTACAGACACTTCCTTGGATATTAATGCTGATAGAGATTTTCAGAATGGGTGTCAACATTGAACACCGTTTACCAAAGTCAGAACTCAAGGTCCTCGCATGGTAGCCTGGCAGCCGAGGACAGACATGCAGCTACAACCAAAGTAATTAGAGTGCTTACAACCATGCAAGACTCCCACAATTCAAGGGAATTTAATGAAAGTAACCCCAGTATTTTGTTTTAAACTTTCTGGTTTCTGTGGTGTATTCATGACAATTCAAACTTTCCTCTACAGGCTGGAGAGCTACAAAACCCGTTAGTTTTAAAATGAAAAACAAAGATTCTCTCAGTCCTCTAAATGTGGAAACTGGAGCCTCAAGAAACACACTGAATGTCATTCATACAACTCGCACTAGAATTTGCAAAAGCTGCCAACAGTGAAATAATTAATCCTGTGTACATAAGTTTTTAAAAGAACTAGATGGGCAAGGAACCAATTCAGTAAAACTTAAATCCAGATGACTTCACTATGATATTTCATCACACGCTTAAACGGTTTGCTGAATTGGATCTCAATTAAATGTAGCAACCACTTAAAAAGAAAGGAAACAATCACAAACCAACGTTTTCATCACCCAAGTAATAATTCAATTACTACACTGAATTCTCTAAATCAGAAACAACACTTAAGGTCACACTTTTGACCACGCTAATCCAAGCCTTAAGATACCAGAAAAAGAGGGTTCAATAACATGCTTCATCCTTAACTGGTCTTTCTGGATTTTCAAGAACAGCCTTTTTTTTTTTTTTTTTGAGACCCTATACTTCAGAAATTTTGTCACCTACTGAAGACAACTAAGCCAACACTAGACAAGAGAACTTTTGCAAAAGCCTAGATCATCATTACCTCATCATCTTCTCTGCAGTGTTTGGGAAATGCTGCTTCTTTTAAAACAGGCAGTGGCATACCACCGCAGGATTTGACGATGCTAAGCACACTGGTCCAGCCTCAGGACAGAATTTATTCAGGAGAAAACTGTGAAGCAGGTTCTCACATGCCTTATCCCTTGCAAGTAAACTCTTCCCAGTTCACTACATCCACAGAAGCTTCAACTGAATCCTGTTGCCTAAAGCAAAGAAGGCCAGTGGCAAACGTTCATATACAATAGAGTGGGTTAAATCACCAGAGAAGGATCCCTGAAGTGCTCGCATTTCCCATGCATTTATGGCAACAGACTCCTTCCCTGCCCCAACTGAAAAGCCAGTGACAAGTAGTTACTTCTCTTTAGATTAACATCTTACCGAAGGATATGATAAGGCTCTCACTGGTACTCTCCAGTTGAGATTTGATGACCAGTATCTGCTCAGTGGGAAAACAACATATGATACCCAGAGCTGTCTAGTCCAGTATTATATGGGACTTTAAACCCATGCAGGTGATGGCTGAAGTCTCCTCGGACTTCAAATATCCTTATGCAAATTTCAGCAGGGAAAGTGTCCAATTCTTTTAAAGTTACTCTTTTTTAGTCTCCCCTGTTAACATCAGGGTGGTGCTATCTACCACAGCCAACACTTTAGAAATATGAAATGTGCACAAACAATTTCAGGCACAGACTCCTCTGTAATTAGTCAACTTCTGCCTTGTTACAGGTATAGCATCACCGGGGTTTAGGGTTTCATTATGTAACTACTGCTACAGTCATAACAAAGGTGAACCAAATCCTGTTTTGCGAAGTATTTAAGATAGTAAGATAATTTTCAGCCTCACAGCTGGATCTTAGGTTGCTTTCCTGTGTTTCTTTTTGTGACTGCTGTGCTGGTATAGGGAGGAGGGCAGAAGACATCTGAAGCACAAAGCAGAGGTGTCTCCTTTAAAAAGCAACTAATTTAATGCACATTTCATTCCTATGCAAGTACATAAAGGTCTGCCTGCCCAAGGCAAACAGAGCTGGAAACAGCACTGGCAAAACAGAGCAGCAAAGCCTTGCCCTGGACTGTCCTTGGTACAGGGATAATCAATAGGCACCCAGTTGAAAAGGACATCGTTAAGCAGTTAGTTACACTGGAAATTAAAATTCCTTGCTTTTATTTTTTAATTAGAAGAAAAAAACAAGGCAGAGGGAGGACTTGGTAACAGTATTTGACACAGCCTGGCTGGCTGGCTGTGAAAGCCACGTTCATATGCTCACTCATTTTCATGCTCCAATATTTTAGAAGGTCAGTCAGTCTGAGACTTGTCAACTGCTCAGGAGTTGTTTCAGTTACTATATCCAACCAGCAAGCCCCTCTGCCAACATTCTTCATTACTATTTCTCTCAGACACATGCAGAAAAGAGGAGCTATGACCAACAGGAGGAGGAGATTTTACTATTGACAAAATAGAGAGATGTAATATAGAAACTTGCAATAAAGAGATGCAATATAGAATCTCCCTCTTCCTTTCCGACATCAGGCATTAGTCATACTTCTAGTCACAAAAACTTCATTTTACTCATTCACATTCCATTATAAAAACCCCAAACAAATCCATTATAAGATAGAAACAGTTGGAATAATCAATTCCATATCAGAGAAATAATTAGTACCCTCATCTCTCGGAGATCCGAGTGAGCAACTTTTTTTTTTTACTGTTTAAACACCAGCTCCCCCCTCATATAGCAGTAATTACTGCAAAGGAAGGGAAAAAAACCACAATTGTTATTCTTTATAGCAGTACCTGTATGAGGAAGTCCATCTGCAATGCTACATTAGTTGAGGATTTATAGAAGAGTCTTAAAATACCTTTTTATTAGCCTAAGCCAAAAATTGCAAAAGCTTTTAAAACTAAGACTTATGCTTTAGGGTTTGTAAAGAAGTTTTTCCTTCTATGCCCTTCATAAAAGGAAGAGGAAAGAATTGTTACTTATAGTTCTAATACTTGTTATAGTTTAAAATCCTTACAAAATTTTTAGAAAGACAACCTCCTCCAAATTTCTGTCCTATTTCATCTGCATGCTTGTTACTGCAGGAATCCTCTCTTGCTACACCCATGCACAGGACCAAGCACAAGAGCTCCACTTCCAGCCACCTCCTCTCAGTGACACGCTAAAACAAAAACTATTCAGGAAACATGCCCTTGAGATCCTGGATTACTGAAAATCCCAAGAGCGTTTTTAGGGCTGCGGTTTCTCTTACACATGCCTCATCCTGGCTACCTAAAAATTACAATCTGAAAAAGCACCAGCCATCTCACACTTACCATCTCTAGATGGAAATTGCACCTGACACAGGGGGAAAAAAAAAAAAAAAAAAAGTATTTTGAACTAGAATCTGCTAGTGTTTAAGCCAAGTTTTTTCCAATGGTAACAGTAAATCGCAGGCAGTCAGAAAATGAGGAAGAATAAGGCAGCTCTTTCCCATCACCCTTAGTAACACCACACATCCGAAGTTTAACAGTGCATGGGTATGAAACGTTTCCTTAGCTTTTTTTTTTTTAAGTTGCCAATTATCACACAGAAATTGTTATTAGGCAGCATATGAAGGGAAAGAAGAAAGCCAAGGAAAAAAAAAAAAGGAAAAATAATCCTAGCACAGCTCAATACTGGGAAACTCCACCTCCCACGGAGCAGAGAAGCACTAACAGTTTTGCTCCCTGCTCCTGGGCGCGCAGGACCGAGCCCGGCACCGACGGCTGCTCCTCGAACGGCGGCAACCGGCGCGAGGGGCGGGGGGGACGGACACACAATTAAAAACCCATTAATGAGTAGTTAGACCAATGTTGAACCACTCCTATGGAGGGCTGACAAACGCGCGGGGCACCCCATGGCTTCTCCCCGAAAGGGCCACTGAGGAAGACGGAGGCAGGGGCAGGCGAGCGGCGGGAGCTCATCGCCTCACACCAGCTGTTCCCCTCGCCGCCAGCCCCCGAGCGCCGGGGACGGGGCGGGAAGCGAAGATCGCCTCAGCCGGAGGACCAGGGAGGCTGCACTCACCGGCTGCGGGGAGCGGTCCGCGCCTCTCCCGGCGAGAGAGCGGAGGGCAGGGCGAGGAGCGGGAGCGAGCCCGGGCGAAAGCGGACAGCAGTGACGGCAGGCAGGTGTCCGGAACGGCGGCGGCGAACAGGCGCGGGCTCCGCCGAGCTGCCAACCCCCAACTCATGCGCACTGCGCCCGGCCGCCACCCACGGCGGGCGGTTAAAGCGGCAGGCGCTGCCCCGGTCTGGGGTGGGGCGGTTTGATTCGTTTTGCCCCGTGTGGGGAGCGGTGCCCCGTCACGGCTCCGCCTAGTCCGGGCGGGACGGTCGCCTTTGTCCTGGGCCCTCTGGGCAGGGCACGGGGCCGGTACTCCTCCCTCCCGGGCGGCCGAGGGCCGGTCGGGTCTGAGGGACTTCGCTGTGCTGCTCCATAACACCCCCCACCCGCGGTGCAAACGCGTGTCCCCGCGGCCGCAGGGCTGCCCGCCTGAGGTGGCTCCGCTGAGGGGCGCTCCCCAGTGTCCCCACAGCAGTGTGAGCGGGGTGGGGGACGTGGCTCCCCACAGCCGCTCCTGAGGGGGGAGAGGGAGGTGAGCTGGGTGCTTTGACGGCCCGCAGTGAGCCAGGGGGAAGGCGCTTCCTTTGGCTCAGGCTGAGAATCCTGAGGTAAAAACCCTCGCATCAGGGTGTCGGGGACAGCCCCCGATCATGAGGGATAAATTGCGTTGGATCTGGTGTCTGCGGGGCTTGTCCCTCCACTGAGCTGCTGTGAAATGTTGAGAGTAAAAGAGGTGAAAAAAAAAGAGGGTCAAAAATGACTGGTCTGTTCCCCTGCCTTCCCCTCGAGCCACACGCTCCCAGCCTGAGCCTGTGTCGTCAGTGAGGAAAAATAAAGAATTTTGCATGCCTTATTAATCTGTACCACCCATGTATTTTACAGAACAATAACAAATACTGCCTATTTGTACTCTTATTTATTGCTAATATGTCATCATACTCACTGGTATTTACAGAGTAATCACATCCCCTCCCTCCTTCGTTGTGCAAGGCCATGGCAGCCATCAAATTAACAATTTGACTTATATTATGCTATAATAATTTCAGGCTGTTCTCAGAAATCATTATTTCTTACCCATGCTGTGGCGGCAGAATTACTCCTGGAGCAGGATGTACCTCAAAGTATGGAAGGTGGAGGTGCTTCAAAAGATGCAACCCTACCCAAATAAATGGCGTAACAGAATGGGAAGGGGGAGCCATGCAACTTGGGTCAGCAAGGGCTGGGAAATGGTAAGACTATCTCCAGTATGCAGCTTTATCTTGAGCATCTTCCAGAGGTGCAGGAGTGGTATCCACGAGGGGAGCAAACGCTGGTCCCAAAAAGAGATTTACCTTAGGTAATTTTGGGTGATTTTAAAGCTGGTGTCTCATCTAAGCTGTCTGGTCATTCTACAGTCAGGAAAGATAGGGTATCTCCACTGGCTTAAGACAGGTTGGACAAATCGCTTTCTGAAGAAACATGTCTCCAGTGGTTGTAGAGAGGTGGAGCCTGATCAGAGTCCTACGTGTCTCTCTTGACTGGAGGCCTATTTTATAGCTTGCTAATGTTAGGCTAGATGAATCCCACCTCTATTTTTTATTTTCAGCTCTGCCAACCACTTGGTACAGGATCATATGGCTGTCTCATGTAACATCTGTTACACAACAATACAGGAGAGGAAAGTGCCTTATTTCATCAAGGAGCAAAGTGGGTGTGGTATCTACTACATATAGCATATAGACCCTGGTTAAGGAGAACATCTTTCTTTGGGAAACATATTTAATTCAAGAATATACTTAAAAGCAAGTGTGTACTTTACCAATTTCCAGTGTGGGAACATCAATATGCATATGCAAAGTGCTTTGAGATTCATCAGTGTGGGATGCTAGATAACTTCAGTGTATTATTCTTACAGTATTATGTGTAAGTATACACTAACTCACCCTGCCTGAGTTAAAGCTCTCCTTGCTAAGTAGGACATCACCTTGAAAAAGGTCTTACCAGTTGCAGGGCTTTGTCAGCTCCATGGTGTTATTTTTTTTATTTCTTGATTTACTCTCAGCACCTTGTAATATCAGGTCTACTCTTACATTAAAAATGTGCTCTGTCGACATTTTCCCACCCCAGGTGTGTCTGAAAGAGTTTTTTGTCCTTTTGATCATCACTTGTATGTTTTTTCTTCTTTCCTCGTTCTTCAACATTACCGACTGCTAATCCTGGCACTGACTTTATTTCAGGAGAGCAACTGTGCGTCGACACATTCTGTCCTGAAGGTGGAGAAATTTATGGTGCGCAGTTCCAAGTACACAGTCCATTACTGTGTGTTACAAAGAACCTCCCTCCTCTGCACTGTGAAAACTTGTTATACCAGTTCAAAAATATGTCAGGCATGCATCTCCTTCCTCTAACATTAATCATGAATTAACATGTGATACTGACATTTCTGGTTGCTACTTAATAAAGCAAAACAGTATTTTACGTGCGCTTCTAACTTCTGTCATACTGTGACATCAACATCACAACATACCCAGCTGTCAGTGCCAGGACAGTCCAGTGTATGGGAAGCCCATTCTGCAGCCCCTCTGGAAATGCTGCCCAAACCAGAGCCACTAGAGCAAGTCCATGTTTGCAAAACTCTTCTTGGCAATCTGATTCCTTTTCCTGGCGTTACAGGCCAAAATTCAAGTTTCTTCTCACAGAATGTGCTTGTTATATTTCTTACTGCAAATAGCCGGGACTAGACACATTGAACTAAGCAACTGTGGGCAAAGAGGATCTTATTCATCTCTTCTGGACTTTCTTCACAAACTTTTGATTTTGGGTCTTTTTTTTTTTTTTTTTAACCTGCATTTGGCCTGGATTTGATAAGCAATTGGTAGAACTGAGCAGTCAGAAAGAACATGTAGAATGATGGAAAGTTTTTCATTTGAATTTCAGTAGGCTTAGAAAACTCCACAGTTAAAATTCAGAGCCCCCTTGTGTGAAGCAGTCAAAAAAATCCCTGATTTAGAAAGCCGGTAATTTACATTTTGAACGTAAGGCAACAGATAGACAAAAAGGAAATAAATGTGCACTGGGACATGAGATAACCATGAAAGAAACAGGGTTTAGCTAAAGTGAAGGTTGAGTTATGTTTCTGGTCATTATAGTTGACTTGCTGTTGTGATAAACCTTGTATTATGATTTGTTATTTGTGTAAGAGTGGCCATTGGAAACCTCAAGACAAGATCATGGCTTATTGTACAAAGTGTTGCACAAATACCCAGTAGTGTACAGTCAGCGTTACTCTTGTTTACAATCAGTAATCCACACAAAATACGCTTCATGACTCATTTATACAACTTTCCCTCATGACTGACCATGTCCTTTTTTTGGCAAGGCACTTACAGCTAGAGCTGACGAAAGGCTTTGGTGCCACAGCACGCCTTTGCTTTTCAGTGCATAGCTGGCAAAATTAATTTCCAATCAGTGAGACAAACTTACAGTTATAAAAATTTGGAAATTGTCCGTGACTCTGCAGCAGGCTGACATCCCACCCCAGGTGTCACTGCTGCCTCTCTCGTGACAATCCGATGGCTTTTGGGGTTCTGTCAGTCAGGTCTGTGTAGTGATCTAGATTAAAGCAAGCAAGACAAACTGGCAAGGTACAGGTTGGATGGGTGGTCTGTGAGATGGGTAAGAAGTTGGCTCACAGGCCACATCCAGAGGGTGGCGATCAATGGTCTTTACTGAGGCTGGCAGTCTAGAATCATAGAATCATAGAATCATGAAGTTGGAAAATACTTCTAGGATCATCAAGTCCAAGTCATCAGGTCTCCCCTCAGCCTCCTCCAGGCTAAAGAATCCCAGCTTCCTCAGCTGGCCAATAGTCCTGCCAATAGTCCCGCTGGCCACACTATTCCTGATACAAGCCAGGATGCCTGTCTGTCGCAAGCAGGATCTCCCAGGGATTGATACTAAGCCTCATCCTATTCAACACTGGATGATGGGATTGAAAGCACCCTCACCAAGTTTGCCGATGACACTAAACTGGGTGCTGAGGTGGACCTGTCAGAAGTGCGAGCCATCTAACGCCTGGACAGGCTGGAAGAGTGGCTAGCAAGAACTGTGAAGTTTACAAAGAGAAGTGAACAGTCCTGCGCCTCAGACAACATTACTAAAGTGCCCAACACAGCCCAGAATCTGAGTGGCTAGGGAGCAGCCTTGCTGAGAGGGACCTGGGGTCCTGGTAGACAACAAGCTCAAGACAAGTCAGCAGTGCCACTGCAGCAAGGAGGGCAAATTGGATCCTGGGCTGCATCTGCAGGGGCATTACTAGCAGAGACGGGATCATCCCACTCTACTCAGCGCTTATCAGGCCACACCTAGAGCACTGTCTCCAGTTCTGGGCTCTGCAATTCAAGAAAGACACAGACAGACTGGAGAGGGTCTGAAGGAGGGCCAGTAAGATGATCAGAGGTCTGGAGAACCTGTCCTGTGAGGAAAGACTGAATGAGTTAGGTCTTTTCTCCCTGGATAAGAGGAGGCACAGGGAGGGACCTCATCACAGTATTCTAGGACTTAAAGGGCTGCTACAAAGAAGGTGGAGGCTCTATCTTCACATGGATCCACATGGATAAGACAAGGGGCAATGGGTACAACTTGCACTGGGAGAGGAACTTGTAGGAAAGAGTGTTTTTACAGTGAGAACAATGACTCACTGGAACAACCTCCCCAGGGACATGGTAGAGTCCCCATCACTGGAGGTTTTCAAGATGTGACTGGACAGGGTGCTAGATAATCTCAGCTAGGCTCCCTTTCCCATGAAAGGCTGAAACAGATGATCTTTTGAGGTCCCTTTCAGCCTAGGCTGTTCTATGATTCTATGAACATTTTTGGAAGGAGCTTGTATCCTTCGAAAGAAAGGGTCTGGAGAACAAGTCTGATGAGGAGGGGCTGAGGGAGCTGGGGTTGTTTAGCCTGGAGAAGGGGAGGCTGAGGGGAGACCTTATCACTCCCTACAACTACCTGAAAAGAGGTTATAGTGAGGTGGGTGTTGGTCTCTTCTCCCAAGTCATTAATAATAAGGCGAGACGAAACGGCCTCAAGCTGCATCAGGGGAGGTTTACATGGGATATTAGGAAAAACATCTTCACTGCAAGAGTGGTCAGGCATTGGCACAGTCTGCCCAGAGAGGTGGTGGAGCCACCATCCCTGGCGGTGTTCAAAAGCCATGTAGACGTGGCACTTCAGGGCATGGTTTAGGAGGCCTGGGAGTGTTGGGCTGGTGGTTGGACTTGATGATCTTAGGGGTCTTTTCCTACCTTAATGATTCTATGATTCTGTCTTTTTTTTAAACCCAGATATTTTTGCATTTGGTTTAGGGTGTCATGGGACAAAACCAAAGTTTAAGTTGATGGAGACAGATAGGAACCCCTGAAACCAGATCCACTGCCATAGGGACAGGAATATGGAACTCCAAAAATGGTGACCCAGGCTCCAAAAGAACTAAAAACATTAACTTTCTCATAAGAAAAGATGGGACATTTAAAATCCCATCCTCTGAGCTGCAGAGAGCAACTTCCATTCCTCCCCTGGGTGATTAGGGTACATGTGTGGGAAGTGGGAGTGAGTTTGAACAGTCTGATGGTTCAGAGGCAACTGAGTCTCCTAGACTGACGCTTCCTAGAGAAGCATTTGAGATACCATCACTTGTTGTAAAAAAAAGGCCAAGATAGGATCTGTGGAGAGCAGAAACAGTCAGCATTTACTGGGCACTCTCTAGGAACGCCTTTAGCATTTAGTCCTATTTGTGATTAAGCCAGAAGAACATCTCATTTCCAGGTTATGTTATAACTTAATTGAGAAATAGCCCTGAAGCTGCTGTGGCGAGTGCCGTTCTGTACCTGTATGGAAGCAGAGCTGGAGGCATTGAGAGCTGTGGTTATTAACTTCTCTCCAGCCAGCCTTCACAGTCTTCCTTTTGCCTTCTGAATCCCCAGATTCACCATGCCCCCTTCTCTCTTCAGAACCTTATCTCCTTCCTGTATTGCTGAGGCCATCTCACTGCCCCAAGCCATTCCAACTGCACCTTCCACCGTCACCCCCACCCCACCAGTGCTTCTGGACCCACCCTCTCTCTCCAGAACCCTCCATGTTGCCTTTGTGGCTTCCTACTGCCTTCTCCCTCCATCAAGCCATGGCCCTCTTCCTTGCTGGTGGCTCCAGAGTCTAATCTGAAAGGCATACTAGTGAGTTGTCTAGTAAGTTGGACCTAATTTCTCTCCTCACCTTACTTTTGATGTTAGTGCATCTCACTGCTGAGACAAGATTTGCAGGTATGAGGAGGACTCTACAAAGTAAGAGGTTGCCTGCTGAGTTGTGCTGATCCTCAGAGTTCATCTGCGGTTCAGCTGTGGGGAGAAAAAGGGGAGCTGGGGTGTATTTTTGGTATTCAGTACCTCAGCTGACCTTAAATTCTAGTTTCAGCTCCTAAACCCTTTATTGGATCTAGTCCTTCATCTATTCCTTCAGCAGATCCTACTCAGAGCAAATACTTTCTTTTTCCCATGTCTTGTCTGTTTAGAGGGGGGTGGGACTGCCTTCTACTGGTTTTGCAGCAACTGGTTGTAAGTGGCCCGATTTTAGCAGGTTCCTATAGCATTAATGCAATAGAAAAGTATACCTAGTAGCTGTTCCCTGGCTTCTACTATTTCAAACCTATGTTTTCTGAAATTTAATGGTAGTTTTTTCTCCCATACATCCCAGTGAGTATAGAGAGCTAGTTATTTTCCAGTGTCAGTGAGTTTGAAATGGATGCAACTTACTTTCCTGTGGGGAATGGAGACATATGTCACTGAATTGAATTAAATATTAAACATATTATTTCCAAAGGGGAGGAGTGCAAGTAGAATCAAAGAAATATAGAAGGTGATTTATTCTAAAAGAGCATAAAATCCATATACTCAGAAATAAACTTTTTAAACTGTTGTGGGTTTTTATGGTTTGGGTTTTTTTTCTTTTATTTTCTTTTTTAAAAAAAATTTCTGGTTTGATTCCTGTTAGAACTGAAAGTTAATTCTTCTAATGGTCTTCCATTGGCCTGTGATGTGAGTCTGGATGATCTTAATTGCAGTTCCCAAGGATAGAGTGTCCTGTCATACAGTGAGATGTATTTTGCATTTGAGCTGTATTTTCTGTTTCAGCAGAACTGAATGGTTTATGGAGAAGGAGAACAGCATGGAGGGGTTCCTTATATATCATGTCTGAGGGGAGGGCTTGCCGGTGGTAGCCGGGATGTTCTGTAACTCTTCTGGAAAGGCATTCTGGTAGGGCTGTGGGCTCTGTCCGGGGTCAGCTTCAAGTCAGTGGAAAAAATCCTGGTAATTTCATTATGAGTTGAATCAGGCCTTTACTATATCAAGAAAGGGGTTTAGACCTCTATAGCAGAATGTAGATGGGCTAAAGACATTTAAATTTCATCTGCAATCAAAACAATCTCTGCTTATCAGCTATTAAACCTGCATCTGCCTTATCTCCGTAGGTTCCTCTCGGTTTGACCTGAAAGTTCACTAGATGTACATGCTGTGTGAGGTGAACAGAAAATTTCAGCACAAACTTAACCTTGTTCAGTGACAGGGCCGACATGTTTTCCATCCTCAGTGTTACTCAGATTCAGAGTGTCCACACTGTGTTTGGGGAGATTCAATGATGTGTACTTAAGAACTGAATTTCTGCATACTGTACCTTCACAGAAACTGGGCTGGTGAATAACCTTCATGGTTCAGAAAGTGAAAGCAGAGATAAAATCTTATCATCAAGGCATTACAGCAAGAAGATGAAGGGAGGAAAGAGGGATGGAAATCCTCACCTCGAGACCCTCAAGGACAAATCAAGTATTTTACCTTGTCATCAACAGATAAAAAAATTCCCTATTGTGGCGATCCTCTAATCCCACAGGACGGGGCTATTAGAGGATAATCCTAGCCTAAATTGCACCCCTGTGCTTGGGCATTGGTTCTTCTAATGCTGTAGGATACAGTTACAGAACAGGGCCTGGAAACCACAGCCTTTGTTCTGCTTTATTGCTTAATTGTTTAATGAAGTATTCACTTCATCTAAGTGAGTGCTTTGTAATTTGTACTCGCATGCAGCTGGCAGTGGCAACCGGCAAAGAACTGGCTTTTTTACAGAATAATTTGTTCTCTTGGTAAAAGAAGGTACCATTAAAGATATTAGGCTCTGATAGTAAATAATTTGAGAGATCTGCCCATAAAAGGGAAATCTTACCCTTAAAAGGAATGAAAGCACGTTTGTTACTGCCTTCCACCTGCCCCCCTGCCCCCTTCCTCTTGATGCTGTGCAAAGACAGATGGAAGAGGTAGTGTGACAATTAGTGCCAGATCTTGACCAAGGGCTGAGTTTCTAAGGTGAGGACACTGCTGTCATGTGCACCTTTAAAACTGGAATGGGAGAGGCATTCCTGGCTGAAAAAAAGGGTATATCAAAAAGGGCTCATATCAAGATGAAAGCAATATTCAGGCCCTTAAATTAGTGCAAAGTCACTATATATAAGTGTAAAATAACATTTAAAAAGTTTATTTTAAGGTCTTCTGTGGGTTTCAAGAAGAAAACAGTGACCCTGTTTCTACTCTTGGAAATATTCCTATGCTCCGGACGATGTGTCAGACTCTGGCTCTCAAGGAGTTCCCTGGTGAAGGTCAAGTGCTCGAAGACATCGGTTCCCTACCAGCTGCTGCTAGGCAGCTCGGTACCTCCCAGCGTTTTAGGTGTTTTGATCTTTTGAAGCATTAATTTCTCTTCTTCTCTTTATAACTGTAGAAGGAACTTAGACAATTAGCTCTGGGCTTGAGTATCATTTTTGGCTGGGGACCTAAGCTCCGGACACTGGATAGCAGGAGATTTGCAATAGGCTAGTGAGAGAATATGACCCTGGGAACAGCAGAAAATCACCTGAATGCTGGAGGCTTTTTTGACTTCCAGCCATGCAGGGTCTCTTGTAAATACTAAATCCTAAAGCAACATTGCCAGTCTTTAATACTGAATTTTTCTTTAATAGTTATAAAAGTGTTTTATGAATAACATCAGTACAAACAGAACAGGTGAGGTCACCTGGGCACTAATTCCTCCTCTCTCGCTAGCCCTTGCCTCTTGGGAGGTAATGCCTATGGCTGCTTTGCTGCTTCTCACAAGGAAGGAGGAGGAAAGTGGCAGTGAGAGAGGACATTTGTAGCTGCTTCACTTGTTTCTCCCCATGCAGCCTCTGCTATAGGGGCTGTTCTTGTGAAGTCCATGGAGTTCAGATGATGGGAAGGAAACCATCATGCAGTGGTATTTGGAGCATCAGCAAATAGTATGGCATAGGACGTGTGTGTGTACATGGTAGAGACATGTTAATGCATTGCTCATGGCCCCAAAGAGGTGACAAATGCATGGCTTGTAACTGCTCTGTTTAAAAGGAAGTACAGTGCAACCCTTTTGTCTGTCAGGATGCTTTGTAACTTGTTTTCATGAAACTACCATTTTCAACATCATTTAACAAACCATTATAGGTCTTTTAATAAATTATAGTCATTAACCTTGCCTTGGGTAACTGAAGGCAGGATTTTAATTCAGGCAGCAAGGAGTCTGTCCCCTAGGCCTGAATGTTCAAGATCACAAGAGTCTCAGAGCCAAAAGCAATGCAAGGACCAACAGGAACAAAAATGGCTCACAGCCATCTTTTGTACCTTTACAATGCTGACAGGTTCCTGCCTGTGCCAGTGTACAGAGACTTCTCGGACTGCTTTTATCTGTGCTCACCCCAAGCTGCCTCTGTGATCTGTTCTTGCAGCTGGAAGAGCTAAAGCATGGGAAGTCCCTGGTTCCTTTGCCTTTAAGGACATACCTGCCAGCTTTTCTGTAGGGAGTTTCCTGCAGAAGGTTTGGCACAGAGGCAGGGATCTGACTCATGGCTGCTAGAGATAGCTCCTGGAAGAGCTGGCATGGAATAGCCACAGGGCACTCATGACTCAGCCCTGTGCAGTCTCATTAGCACCTGATTTCTTAATGGCATCCCCTATATACTTATGGTAGCAGCTATTTTTGTATCCTATATGCAACCACCACCTTGACAGGAACTCTCTGTCCACATAAAAGGATAGGGTGTTTTTCATCTCATATAGATGAAATACTTGCATAAACTTTTGATTAAACCCTTTAAGATGTAAGTTTTTAATTAAGAAGAAGAAAAAAACCTTTCCTTAAAACTGATGTTCAGTACCTTTTTCCTAGAGCCAACATTTACGCTTATTTGAAGAAAAGATTTCAAAAAAGGTTGCAAAAATATTTCTTTAGCACATTTTTGGCTTAGAATCCTGTCTTGCCACATCTGTTATTATAGCTGCTTATCACTCTGAGGTAACATTTGCTTTTTGTTTCAAAGTTTCAATTGCTTGCTTTCTGTGTTATTACTGGCAGTGGCTCAGTTTCTGTGGCTACAGATGGCCATAATCTGAAATGGCTTCTGTGTGAACCAGCTTAAGCCTCCACACTGAGTCAGAGAAGGGTCAGAAGTGGCAGAGAGGAAAATGAGGGCACAGATCACCTCTGTCTTAGCTGTGCAGGAGCACAATTGTACAACAGGACTGAAGGTTGTCTAGTGGAAAAGCCATTGCATCATGACTTGAAGGTTGTCTAGTGGAAAAGGCATTGAATCATGACTGACGGGGATGACTCTGGTCTGAGTGGAGCCTTCGTAGTAAAAAAACGATGGAGTAGTTAAACTGCATCTTCAACTCAGTCTGCTGGTTAGAGTTGTCCAGAAGCTGCCAGGCACAAAGCTGACATAACCTCTATCCCATTACCACCGGCTCCTGGAGGTTTAGTTTGGGCTGGACTCTGCTTGTCACCTTGCACACTTATCAGTCTGCTTGTTGACCTAGCTGGGTTCACTGCATTCCAGAGCTGGTCATTGAATGTTGTTTATTTGAATTCTTCTGCAGCTTCAGAACAGCCTGGTATACTGGCTCTTTTGATGTTTGAAGTTATAGGCTTCTCTCACCGTGGTGGCTTTGAACAGTGCAATTGCTCACCACCCCTTTTCTACAGTATGGGAAGTGGGGGAGGATTGGTTAATGCAGGCTGATAAGTGTTCCCTGAAATTCTAAATATTATTAATGGTATCATTATGGGTGGTCATGCTTTCGTACTACTCATGAAGCCAGGCGTAAAGCTGAAGCTCAGATAAAGAGACACCTGGCATTTGTATTCTTTAATATTTACAATAGTCTAATGATTACCACTGCAGACTCTTGCAAAGTGTTCACCTGCCCTGAGGGATGGAATGACTTGGCAGGACATCTGCATTACAATTCGAATATTATTCCTGCTGGGAGAGGACTTGAGAGAATATTTCTACTTTTCAAAAGTTCCTGCTGTGCCTTGGCATTTACAGCCCATCTGGAGAAATACCTTCAGCACTTTTCTTCTCTACCCATCAGACTCTGGCCCAGCAGTGTGATGAGTGCATTACTTCATCATCACGCTGTGAGTAGCACTGTTGATTAGTTTTTATCATTCACTGCTTTAAGTGTCTCACAGAGAACTTTGTAACTTCTTTTATAGGTGGGGAAATTGAGTCACAGAGAGAAGAGATGTTGTCACTTAGTTCACCTGCTAAGGAGGTGACACTGAGATCCTGGCAGGCTGAACTCTGGCTGGGAGACCCATCCTCTGGGCTGCTACCTATTCCTGAAAATCTGAGACATGACAGCACAATTGTCACACTCTGCTCACTTCTCCTGCCTGGCTTGCCAATCCAGTCTCCTGGAATGTCTTTGTGAATCACTTGTTCCCCCCAGAACCTCTTACCAATCTACATAAACTCATTTGGATCTAAAATTAAAACTCCCCAGGAAAGCCAGAACAACCAGGCTTTCCTAAACTGTGCTCTGCCGAATGGTGCAGGTCCCCAAACGCATCGGTATTTCTCACAGGTGTATTTCTTAAAGCAGGACAGGCTCTCCTCTTGCTTCCAAAGATCTTCCTAGACTTTAGTACTGAGTTGCCTGTCTTGACTATCGGATTGCAACTGGTATTCCAACGTAATCAGTGAGGATGCAGAGAGAGGGGCTGCAGGGAAAGGGGGAGAAGAGAGTTTAGACCCATGACTTGCATGACTTCCAGGAGTACTTTCTCGCACATATTGTTCAGAGACCTGCCTGTTTAAGCCAGGAGCTCATTCCCAGTGAGTCGTCAAGTAGGAAAACAACACTGGCAGGGCTGGCCTAACACATTAACCAGGAGTTGCTTCAAGATGTGAGCTGTTATTGCCCTCTGCTGACAGTTTGCCATATAGTGCCATCATTTTAAAAATCATGTATTTTCCGCTGTACCGCAAACAAGGATTTCTGAGGATCCCTAGTAAACTGAAGGAACCTCCCTCAGGCAGGTATTTCTGAGGTTTAGTGCTTGATTTTTAATGTCTTTCTCACTGTTGTAACTTAGATGCTACATATCAATCATCCCTTATCAAAGATGCGTCCGGCCTAAGCTGTTGTGCAAGGCACCAAGTGCACTCATAGTGAGAGCCAGTTTCCCCCTGGAGAGCTTGCGGTCTACAGAGACCAGACAGATAAAGCAAAGTGGAAAAAAAAAAATGATCAGCCCCATTTTACATATAGGTTGCTGAGACACTGAAAGATGTAGCTGTGCCCACAAAAAGGCAGCTTTATTACACTGCCTGGAATCTGTGGTCAGATATATTCAAAGCAGAAATAAGCCACAAGTTCTGAGTGCAAGGAGAATGGATCACACTGTTGGCATCTTATTTTTTTCTTTTTTTGTTCTTTTTTTTCCTCACAAATTTAGATAATTCCTAGGCTCAACCAAAGTTGCAATTCAGTCAAATATCATTTTGGGATAAGCAGGCCAAGAAGAAATGACCTATGATAAACAGGAGGTTGAACTAGACAGTCACGTTTCTTTTCTGCCTCTGTCAGCTTGCCCAAGGTCATGCTAGAGTTTTGTGAGAAAGCCAGGAAGTGAATCCCGGGTTTGGTTTTTTTTTAGGTCCAGGGTTTTGAAATCTGTTTTTCCTCTCGTTTACATTTCAGAATTATCTAACACATGGCTTATAGGAATGTATTTAAATATCACGGTGATGAAAAGGACAGAAGGGTCTAGGACATTTTAACAATTCTTTTTAGCCTATGAACTGCTGCTGAGCTCTGTACTAGGACTTTTGCTGCGGTAAACCTACTGTTTGGATTTTGCTAGTTTGGTAGTTGGGAATGCTGAATAAATTCATGTTGTATTTCAACTATCCAGTGCCTCATAAAGGCTTCAGGCTGTCCATGGAAGTATTCCTGGCTTGTCTGCTCTGAATAAGTACTCATGTGGAAAAAGACTAAAAGCTTATAGGAATATCCACAGACAGAAAACACAAGGACTGCTATCTTCAAAACTTTTGTTTTGCCATGCTGAGTACATGGTACTACTTGTTTTTTCACAGGCTGTGTAAACGGATGAAAGTCTGCTCTTGCTGCCAGACAAATGCTTTTCCCCAACTCAAGCAGCAGAGGCTTTGGATTTCAGCAATTAAGACCAGACTCAAAGCCCAACTATGGGGACAACACATTGAAATTTAAATTCCTGAACAGTAGCGGTGTCACTGTATGAAGTAGTTTATAGTAATAATAATAGCAACAATAAGTAATAATATTGATAACTAATAACCTGAGGCTAATGAATAAGGGGCTCCTGGTCCTTGCATGAATATTCTTGCTGGTCCCAGTGAAAAAGGGCTAAACTAGGTCAGTCTTCCAGTCCTCTGCGTGGGTGCTCTGGAGTATTTCTCCTGCAGGGCCTTGTTTCAGACAACCAGATTCTCTCGTTACCCTGCTCTGTCACCTGTTATGTCTCTTTCATTGCTTACAGGTTTTGCATTAAAACCTGGTGCTTTCCCCAGTTCCAGTATTTATGGCAGTGTTACCAGCTGTTAAACTGTGATATGTGGTAGTTTGTAAAGTTTTCCAGTTTTGTGTACTTATATAAGAATCTCAGCATTCATTAAAAAAACCCCAAACCCTCAGGAGGGAGAGAAAAAAATGGAATAGTAGCTCTGGCTTCACACTAAGGACTCAAAACCAAAAAAGCAAGAAAAAGCACACTATTTAAAAAATATTTTTAATCTAATCTAGTGAGGTCTTGATAGAGAAGGGAGACTAACTCAGAAGTATTTGCCATGTCTGTATTTATCCTACATCCTAACACTCAGAATGGAGATTTCTGTTATAGGATTAACTCCCTTCAATAACAGATGATGAAGGTGTAAAGGCATGAAGGGTGTATTTTATTAAACAGGTTCAAGAAACAAAACATTCATATCTAGACTGAAGACCACATTAGGAGAACGACTTCATGTGTTCATTTACTTTCTTCTTCCCCATATTCTCTATACATTTTACTAATCCTTTGTTGTTTCTTTCCAGAAGCATCACTTGGTGTCTACACTGAGAACAATTTTGGGCCAGGAAGTGGAAAAGGCAGAGCAGGTATGTATCTCATTATCCTTGATGTTGACAGTGCAGACTTGACAGGGAAAACATTGCTCATCTCTCCAAAAATTATTTCATCCACTGTAACTGTTTATAGGAGATCTGGAACAAAACCTGGGTGCCACTTTGGAAGACCTAACTACCTCCTTCTCTGTCATCAGCAGCTGAGGCAGCCTGAATGTCAACGTTCTCTTATTGCAGTTAATTTGTCCTTAAAAACTCCTTCAGAAAGCAGACCATGGTTGGAGCTTCCGCCCTCTCAGACATGGCCCATTACATCAGACCTCAGTGACACACGGCTCTAATGAGCCAAGTTGCAGATAGTGTAAGACATTGCCATCCGTACCTGTTCTGCCTTTCCAGGAGGTGACTTTCCTTCAGCAGAACCGGTGGATGACATCAGTACCTGTATTTGTCTTAAGTCCAACAGCTTCACTTGCACTGCTGTGGAAGTTAGTTTGAAGAGTTGGGAAGTTAGTTTAAAGAGTTGGTTGTGTTTTGATCTAGGCTAAAGGAATGTGTCTTATTTTCAGTTAACTCCACAGCATTACAAGTTTTGGTTTTAGGAGGCTAAAAACACTGTCCTACCTTAGGAGGGAAAAATAAAGTCTCTTGTATTAGGTAGCTATGAACAACAGTCATGAATCAAATTTATCAATCTGGCTTAAATTTTAGTGGTATAAATTCAGTTTGTTATTTTATCATCTGGTTTTGTTTTCAATTTTTTGTCTATAACAAACATAATCAATAAAATATACAATAACCCTGTGATGCTCCCAGTATCACAGCTCCAGGATACAAATATTTTAAATAACTATTAACGTTTTTAAAGTCATATCATGAAAATTACTACAGTTGGCCACATCAAAGGTTAATGAATTTTCCAAATACACCATGGTATTAGGAGTACGGTTCTACTATTTTCTTTTCATAAAAGCTATGGGTTTGACAAAAATAAACCCTAATACTGAACAACAAGCAGCCAGGAAATGGTATATCACACAGCGGAGAGTGAGAAAGGTGCAGTTCTGATGGTTTTTTTTCCCTCCTTTGCAAGTGTAAAACAGGATGGGGATGCATTACGCAGTGGCTAAATTCAGAAAGAGTATAATTGAGGTGCAATGCCAGTGAAATCAAGACAAATGAATCCTACTCGTTGCAGTATGAGATTTGTCCTATAGCTTTAGGTCTTCATGGAAATTTAACCATTTGTCTATTCTTCTTATTGCTTAGAGAAGGCAGCCAGCATTTCCAGCATTT
This sequence comes from Phalacrocorax carbo, assembly GCF_963921805.1. Classification (NCBI taxonomy): domain Eukaryota; kingdom Metazoa; phylum Chordata; class Aves; order Suliformes; family Phalacrocoracidae; genus Phalacrocorax; species Phalacrocorax carbo. The sequence continues at coordinate 7,244,427 of NC_087513.1, read as the reverse complement.
CCATGAGATTATTTAAATGTAGAATTATTAGAAAATTTTGCAGCTACAGAGATAGATGGGTTTTACATAAAATCTCTGCTCTTCGTAGCAACCCCATGTGATACTAAGCAAGATTATGGTCAGAAAGGACATTGCCAGGCTCCTAACGAGAAACTGTTGACAGTAAAATTACCCCAACATTCATCAAAAAGCCAATAAATGTCAAGCCTGGGGCCTTTGATGCAGTAGCTCATAATTCCTGTTCAGAAGCCTTTGCAGTCTCTCCAGGGCATGCAGTCATCTTGCATTTCTGCTGATTTCACTGAAAACTTTGTGGCTGAAGAAGTACAAGAAGCAGGTGTTGGCATTCTGGGTGCCACTGTTACAGTGCCGTTGGCTCACCGTGAGACCTCAGGCAGAGCACATTTGGCCTCAATTTCCCCATCTGCAATACAGGAATGACAATTTAAGAACTACCCAAAGGCAATTCTGTGAAGGGCACAGTGTTGCCATCCAAATGCTCAGAAATCACGAGCTAGATGGTAAAAACTATGTTGCTGACATTTGCCAATAAGTTAGTCATGTATTTTTAATGTTAACCACATCCAGCTTTTTGTGCCTTTGTAGTACATATGTCCAAGTTTTCTCCTCCACAGCTACAGGAGATTACTTCAAACCAACGCAGAGCTAATTCTTACCCAGTTTGCTGAATTCTGGGTTGGGTGGCCTTAAGAAAACCCCATGAAATTTATACAAAAGCTTATATAAAGTCCCATTCTGTTCTTTGGCTCGGCGTAACATGGAAGGTGTAAATACCTTGCCCATCACCCGAGTTGTCTGTTTATCTTCAGCATGTATCCCCCGAGTGATGTGCTGAGGCAGATTGTTGCCTGGTCCATCAATTAGGAACACCCTTGTGCCGAGCGTTACTCTATCGCTGCACCCCGGCTTGTTTGTTTGCCTCGTTCATGAGGGGAGCCTGAATCTACATCACAAGCAATCTGATTGTATCCTCCAGATTTGCCTTTTCTAAAATTTCCAGGTAAAGGCTCAAAGCCATTCTTCTAAGGCCTCCAGGGACTCTGAGGCCAGCGGCTGGACAGTTCATTACATTCATTCTGGCAATTCCTTGCTTGCATTTTCTTGACCAGTTTCCATTCCAGCTATTCTGGGGTATACAAATAGAAAATGTGTCCCTGTCTGTCATTTGCAGCGATAAGCTGCATCCTAGATGCTGTTCACAGATGGAATTGTACTTACTTTACAGAGAAGGCTGAGTGCATGCCACATGCTATTAGGGCCACTTGAAACTAGGCTAATTACCTGGCAGACATCACTGCAGAGCAGATTCTTTAATAAAAATGAATGGGGTGAGAAGGGATAGACTCCTTGCTATTTTGGGACAAACTCTCTCCTCAGGCAGCAGATAGCCACAGTGGTAGGGCTCCCGATCTATCATTTGGTTTGCTGTTTCTTGGCTGTAGAACTTAATTAACAATTCTGGAGCCAGTCTGTTTCCCAGGAATAGCCTATAAATCTGTTAAATTAAACAACAGAGGGAGATGTAAGCAAAAATAAAAATCCCACACAAGTCAGAAATGAAAAATTATGTCTCTGTCAATCCACAGGGGTCAGTGCAAGAATGTTGTAAAAACCTTCTGAAGCTTTTCTGTCTAGTGGTTCAAGCAAGAGGGTGATGTTCCTGTGGATGCCATAATTTTTGGAACTGATGATTACTAGTTACAAAATTACTTTATTGAATAAAATAGTACAAACAAATACAGTGAAAACTGAGTGAAAACATAAATATTTTTTCTCTTCAAGATCTGAAAGTACAACACAAACATTTGTCATGCCTGTGAATTAGAATCAAAAAGACTACAGGCCTAGAAAAGCAGTGTTCTGAAGGATCTGAACTCAGTCGTCCGAAGCGCTGTGCTTCCTCAACTTCCACAGATTTGATCTGTGAAGGACCTCGAGGCATTGTGGTGTTCCGTCTTATAAAGGGAAAGCCAAGGATAAGGTAACACTCCTACCCTCTGCCTGTCATATAAACAATGAGAAGACCATTTTTGATAGTCTACTTCCCCTCCCATCACCATTTTGTCTTGCTGAAGTACACTGGTTCTTAACTTGACATAGCACTTCCATTAATGTCAATCTGCTCCCAGTGAATAATGCTAAGGGGACCTGTATGTCTCTGTAATACTAGTGTCTCACGAGGCCAGTCAAATTCAGGGAATCCATGTGTAGGTATAAGATGACCAGAATTTGATTCCTTTGCAGTATAACTATTTCAAATGAAATAATTATTCTTTTTAAATGCAGATTTTTTTTTCTTCAAAAATTATAACCAGGAGTTAATAATAATGCCAAACCCCATCCTGTGGAGATGGCAATCAACTGCAGAAGGAGAATTTCTAAATATCTGGAAGAATGTGCTCATCTAAACTATCACTCATGTTTTAAGATGGCCAGTGAAACCATTTTATTACTGCAGTTAGTTGGAAAGAGCACCATTGTGCAAAAATCAGATAATGTACTTATTTTAAAAGCCTGGAACAAAAAAGCCAGTAGAGATTTGCTGAGTAGTTGCAAGATAGCCATTAAATATAAATATTTTTAAAAACAATTTACTCTTTCCTAATGCTTTTAGAGCAGCATGTGGGAACAGCCTAAGTGCAGCATCTTACTGCATTAAAAAGGACATGATGAAGGTTACTGGGCTCCAGATTTAACCCTTCTGTCTCATAAACACTGCTCAGGGCTGTTCCTAACCTATATAAACTATGGGAGTTTATATAAAACTCACCCATCTTTCCTAGTGGCAACAACACAAGTTAATATTTCTAAAACAACTATTCCCAATGATCCACATTTTTCACATTCCCATAGAAACAAAATATTTTTAATGGTGAATTCAAGTTTAGGTTTCCATTCCTCAAATTAAAAATAGCAGCAGAACAGGAAATTGCGTTATCTTCATCCTGACTATGCATCATAGATGGAAAGAGAATTGCTTTGTGGGGCTGTATATGTATAAAAGATACAAGGATCTCTATCGCTGGTTTGGATGAAAATGTGCAGGCCAGTCAGAAAGAAAAGAGGCTGATTTTTGCTCCAAACTGTCCAGGTCTTGCTCCAGTATAATGAATAACAATTTCATTCTGCTACTCAGGAAGAAAAGTGTCATTCAACCCCTTGATCCCAGCAGTGCACCTGATAGAGTCCAGCCTGTTGCTACCACATGGGAGGCAGACTGACTGAACCATGAGAGCACTTCTCATAATAGGGGGACAAGAACGAGGCTGACACTACCACCAGCAGCCTTTCCAGGGTGGCCCTCCTGTTTAGGTCGTTCTGAAGTAGACCTGCAGCAACTGCATTGCCTAGCACTTGGCCTGCGCTTCTCCTCCACCTCCATGCAGCACCTTCACGGCCCAAAGACAAAAGCACTGACTTTTCATTGCAGTACTTTTTCAGTTCAAAGTGCCTGAAATAACAGGCAGTCATGCCAGCAGGGTGGGCTTTAGCACGATGCTGAGGATGCTCAGGGGTGTTAGGCAAGGCCTATGGGGATACTGTCAGGGCACTGTGAAGGGCAGAGTGAGCTAAAGCTCATGTGGACTATCCATACTGCCTGGAGAGAACTGTCCTAGGACTTAATCTGATTCAATCCAGAGGAGAACCGAGGAATGAACTAACACTCATACAGACAGGCAACCACGGACACAGGAGCAAACATACCTTAAAAACATCCTTCTTGATTCATGATACTTGCACAGTTAGTTTTAGTAGCTGTAGGAAGGATTAATCTGATCTAACTCAAGATAACTAAGTCTGAGCTAAGTGCTTTCGGCTACTTTTAATGTCAACCAAGAAAAAAAGGCCCATCCATACAGTGATTCACCTGGTCTTTCTTAGATGCCTATTTAAGGATGAAATGGATGAGCCTTCATGAATTGGCTACGTGGAACTTCAGAAAAAATGTCTTTGCTGAGAGGCCATCCCATGTTGATCACCATGCATTGATACTGAGGCTCCTATCGCCCATGTCATCAGCAATACATCCTCAGCACATTTGCAGATAATGCGAAATTGGGGCAACGGCTGACAAAAAAAAATGGCCCAGCTTCAGTCCAGAAGAACCGTAATCGAAGGAGGAATGCAAGGTTCTGCACCTGGGGAAGAATAACCCCAAGCACCAGTACAGGATAGGAGCTGGCTGGCAGAGCAGCAGTCCTGCTGAAACCAGGCTTGCAGTGGATGCCCAGCTGAATATGAGCCAACAGTGCACTCACAGCACAAACAAGACAAAATGCATACTGAGCAATACTGACTGGCTGGAAGCAGCCAGCAGATGGAGGGAATATTTTGTTCTCCTCTGCTCAGCGCTGGTGAGGCCGTATTTGGAATACAGTCCAGTTTTGGCAAAATCAGTACAAAACAGATATGGAGAAACTGGAATTGGTCCACTGGAGGCCTACCAAGCTGGTTACCTAGAGAACGTGACCTGCGAGGAGGGTGGAGGAAGCTGGGCTCGTTCAGTCTGGCACAGAGTCGTCTAAGCATGGTCTAACCTGTAACTGCTTGAGGAGAGTTACAAAGATAAAGGAGCTGAAGGTTGTTTAATGACAGATAACGTAACAAGGGGCAATGGCCAAAAAAATGCTGCTTCAAGGCTCAGACTGGAGATAAAGAAAAAATATTTCACCAGGAGGGTTGCACAGCACTGTAACAGATTACCCAGAGAAGCAGCTGAATCCCTGCTGTTGGAGGTTGTCAAGACCATAAATCCACGGCTGAACTGCTCCAGTGTTGGTAAAAGCCCAGTTTTAAGAATACGGATGGACTCTCCAACTAAAACATCTAAGATTCCATGATAAACTGAAGAGGTACAGCCTGAAAATTACAGCTGGGTCAAAACACTGCCAGGTGAGAATCCCTGCTGAAGCCCACAGGCTTTGTGAACGTAAACATGCCCAAGCCATGCTCAGCGTCACTGGAGTAATCAGGAAAACTCTCTAGAGGTGGGACAAGTCTTGAACTAATGGTGGAAAACCAGGATTTGCTGAGGGAGACAAACCAGTAATACATACAGGTCACAAGCAGGTATTTTTGTAAGGAGCAATGGACTACTGTTACAGGCTTCTGTTTGTTACATATAAGCAGCATTGGAATCCGTTATGATATGTGCTACCATCAGCTCTGGAATGTGCCCAAGTCCTTTGATTCTATATTAATAACAATAAATGGCAATTCTCACCCAGAACTATGGGGACAGGTACTGAACAGGGTGATCTGAGCTCTCTCCCAGTCCCTGTGATTCCCTAAGTAAACTGGGACAAATGAAACTGATTTTTGCAGTACAGAGTTTCTTCTAAAACCACAGATTAAGTTCATTGCTGAAAAAAAAAAACCCATTTGGTTTGATTTTTTTCTTAACATTTATTATATACTTAGAATAAATTTATTGTGTCTTTGGCAAAAGAGAAATTTAACTTCCAGTAAGAACAAAAATATAGCTCCCAAAGGCAACTGCGTGAAGAATCATAAAGCACAGCTAAGGTTAGCTTAGAAACAAGATTCATTTCTTCTCATCCTGAGAGTGTGACCAGACAGGCTTACGTTTCTGAATAAAGGCTTCAATACCTTCCTGCCCATCTCTCAAAGTCAAATTGTCTACCATGACCTGAGTAGTCATTTTGTAAGCAGCATCAAGGTCCTGCGCCATCTGCCTGTAGAAGGTGGCTTTCCCCAGTGCCAGGACAGATTTGCTGCTTTCACATATCTTGCGAGAGATTTTCATGGTCTCTTCTTCCAGCTTGTCTTCTGGTACCACCTTGCTGACAAGCCCATGCATTAAAGCTTCTTGGGCAGAAAGAGGTTCACCTGTGAAAAGCATCTCTAATGCCACCTGAACAAGAAAAAAACATTGTATCAAGTCAATTCAGCTGCCCTATTGCTTTGGTTTGTTTGGGGAATTTCAGCTTCCTCCTTCAAGGACAAGTTACTCTTTTGACCAACGTAAGATTTAAATCTTTTGGCCTCTTAAACTGCCAAGGAATCATTAAGAGGTTTCAGCAAAGAGAAGCACTGTGTCTAAAGCTGTCATTTTTTTCAAACCTGCTGACGGACCGCAGCTGTCCTAGGCTGACACCTCTGGGTTTCTTTTCAAAAGCCCAGAATCTCTAGTGATTGCAGCAGCAATTAAGAGAGGTGTGGATGGTCCACAATGTCAAATGACTGAACTCGTATTTTAAGCTGGGCCTAAAATGATAAATAAAGACTTGCTAGATCAGTGGGTAGTTTTTGAAAATACCTGCCTTACTTTAAGTTTGGTCAGGGTGTTTTTAAATATATCCTCCTTACAGCCACAGCTATTTCAGTCTCCTGCTGCTTCCTGCATCTCGTACTTGAGGTTTCAAATTAAAAATTGCCACGAATACTCAGTAGCTATTAAATGCTACATACCAGTAATAATTTTTTCCCCATGACTCCTGATGCAATTGACCAATGCCCCGAATCATAAGACCATCCTCATTAGTACCTTTGCTCTGGTAGCTACAAACAATGGCAACATTTCATTTGATAAAAGGTAAAATCAGTAATCCTGAGAACTGTAGGGAATGTTCTTGCTACTTTGAAAAACATCACAGAGAAAAGTATATCCCACATTTTAAAAAGGTAATCGTAAACCCCAGAAATACTAATTCAGAAGCAGTTATAACTGTACACGATGGCATACTTGGGCAAACCCCTCCCCAGACAGACTATCCTTGACCAGGATGGCCTTACAGATGGGAAACTTAAAGCTGAAGCTCCCATCCAGCAACGGGACTTGTGCAGTTAAGTCCAGAGCCCTACTGGGCTTGAAAAGTTTGTCCGCTTGAATCCAGCTGTGTCAGAACTTCAAGTTTCTCTTCTCAGTTACAGAAGCTTTACAGATTGTACCATTGTTTATGCAGTGAGAGATGTGTAGTCACAATCAGTAGGAAATGAAGCAGGAAGAAAGTACAAGAGGGGTTTAGATGCTATTTAGAGCATCTTGATCTACACAAGGGCAGATCATGCTGGCAGTGAAATGTCACTGCCTGGCAAGAACTGATACCTCAGTGGGATTGATATCCTGAACTTCAGGGGTTTCCTCATCAGGGGACAACATCATTGTCTAAAGTACAGGGCTGTCTGTTGGAAAGGAAAGGGATTGCTGAGCTGGTGTGCTGCTGGTATAAGTTCATGCTGGTTGGAATTGCATCAGTAGGGAGCTGCTTTCCCTAAACAGAATTCACCCCTTTATTATTTTTCCCAGCCCAAAGAGTTATGAAGATGTCTGTTGCAGTGAAGTATTTTGAATGTTGTGGTGCAGGAAAATAAAGTTTAGGCAACGGAACTAAAACTCCTAACATGGAAGCCTACTTCCTGAAAAAATTACAAAGAGTATGTGGGAGGGAAGCCTACCTTTCTTGGAAGAGATCTGCCCAAGGCCACAGCTGGTGTGGAGCAAAACAGCCCAATGTTTACTCCAGGAGTAGCAAACTGAGATTTCTCACTCGCCACTGCAATGTCACAGCTTGCCACAAGCTGACAGCCGGCTGCTGTAGCCAAGCCATTTACTTTGGCAATCACTGGTACTGGAAGTTTCTGGATTAAAGTCATAACCTGCACGCACAAAAGAAAGTGGTCTATTAGTCCCTGAAGTTTAAGCAGTGGCTGTTCTAAAACTTGCAGTTGCTTCACACACCTGATGTGTGGCATCTTTCAGCTTTATTAACTGGAGTTTAGTAAAAGACATAAGCTCTCTGTGAAACCCGTTCAATGGACGAGACCACTGCTCTTCCAGTAGCTGCTCAGCTGTGTTCAGGGAGCGCGAGCCAGTCCCGCTAACTCCAGTGGAAATGGAAACCACAGAAATGAAAGGCAGAAACACTCGTTATCAAACCTTTATGGAGCCTGGGTGCCTCTGCACTGCAGGTCTGCTGTTCCTGGCTGTGGGAAGATGCAAACCCAAGACGCACCATCCCTACCTTCATTTGCCCCGAAACAGAAAACTCACTTAATAGAAATCTCTGTCCCAAGAAATTAAACCAGCCTGTTGCTGGTTTCTGCATGATCTCAAGCCTGGGTTGATCTCACCCAAACGTGACCATTGGCTGTCTTTCTAGGCTTACTCTGCATTCCAGGGAGAGACTTACCTGCCAGGAAACAATTTTTCCTGCTTGCATTAGACATAAGATGCAAACCCACACTCTTTCATTCGCTCTCTCTCTCTGTTAATTCTTGAAGGTTGGACATCCAACTTCAGATAGCTGAAGTTAAGAAAGATGCATTTGTCTTAACTTTTCTAACTGAGGTTCTCCTTCCATACAGTGGGAATCAACAAACTCACCTAATTTTAATGCCTGAAGATAGAAAATGCTAGTTAAATGATTAGAGTCTTTATCTGGATTAAAAAAAAAGCAAACCACACCAAACCTCATATTAGCACATTTTCATTTGCTACTTCAATTTATCCAGTAGACAAAGTCTAGCAAATTTTATGTTGCTTAGGTAAAGTTACCTACATTCAGTTTTGAATTCAATCAGTCTTTGTCTCCAGTCTTTGTTTAAAAACAAGTTTTCAGTGGATCTTGAGAAGCAGACAACAGAAGAGTAACAACACGTGCATGTGTGCAGACAAACAACTGCAGAGTACTCCTGTGGTTATAAAAATTCAAAGTCAACTGCTTCTCCAAAAAAAAACCCTGGTACTTATGGTTTTGCATTTGAAAAGCCTCTGGAGAAGTGATATTCTCAGCTGTCTCAATCTTGTATGTACTTAATTCTCAGATACTGCATTACATAGTATTGCTAACACTGTTACATGCATGGGGAAGCAGGGGTGTAGCAGCTGCAGAGATGATCTGCTTAAGGTCACCAGTCACAGAGAGATGTAGAGGCCAAGACCCCCCAGTCCACAGTGCTGTAGGCATGCTGTTTAGGGTATGATCCATTCTACTTAAGTATTGAAATTTAGGAAGACACGATCCCATTTTGGAAGCCCTCAAAAGTGCCTTTCTCTCTACTGACCAAAAAAGAGCAAAAGTAAATTATTCTACTAGACAACTAAAATTTAGATATTAGTTCTGATCCTAAATAAAGCCTAGGTGAATTTCTCTATTTCTGTTTGCCTGCAAAGCGCCATTATTATTTCACAGTAAGCCCTTCTTCCTCTGTGGGGATAACAGTGAATTGTGATTTATAAGAAATTTAAATCCCTTTAGAAATACTCAGGTAGAGAGTTTAAAGCACTTACCACTACCGTGAACATCAGAAAAGGGATCACTTCAAATGCCATTTCATCTTTTGTATTTAATTTCTTCCTGACCTTGCTTTGCCAAGTTCACAGAAGCATTTAGGTTGGCAGTGACCTCTTGAGGTCATCGAGTCCAAGCCCCCTGCTCGAGCAGGCTCGGGCACAGCAGGTTGTCCTGGACTGTGCCCAGCTGCATTTTGAGTGTCTCCCTGCCTCTGAATGTCATGGTCTCAGGAATATTCACCTGAAATCGGTATGCCATTTTTTATTTGTAATAACGCTCCCTTACTAAATCTACAATACAGTAGGGCACCATTCTCACAAAGAACACTAGGCTTGTTTTTAACTCTAAATGCTGACATTCTGTTACTTTTTTGCTATTTCTCTTTATTAATCCAAGTTAAGCTTGCTATACTACTCATTAATCCTGAATATAGCCACAATGCTAGGTATACATATAGGACAGTTTAAACTCTTCTAGTCCTTAAAGTGCGAAATTTACCAACTCTTGATTTCATGCTATATGGAATAAGTTTCACATTTTCTTCTGCCTGATCTTTCCTGTTTTGTGACCCAGAAGCTGCGTGATTCACTTTTACACTGACAACTCCCTGGTATTCTGCCCCGCAACTGCAAAACCAATATCAAACTATTGGCTGCAGAACTATTGGACCTTGGCTCCTTTCTGATGAAGTAACTAACCTGTCATTCAGTCATATTTGTGCTCTGTGACCAGCATACCACGATGAAACCCAGGCAAAGCTGCCAGGATGGTTGCTTCACATTACACTGAAGGCAGGTCCTTCAGTGGTAACTTTCACACATGATTTTTACAGGATTTGTTAAATATGGGCTTGCCAACATGTACTGAGATCACTATGACTGGAGCAACTAGAATGAAAGGTTTCAAGTAATTTCCCGTGGTCACCCTGAGCAGGATTAGGGGCCAAATTCTAGCGCTGTTACAATCAAAGGGGTTTTTGTCATCCTCTCCAAAGGCTCCAGGATTCACTTCAGCTTCCCAACCTCTGGGTCTGAGCCTTTGTAACAAGAATGTGCATAGTCTGCTGACTGCGCAACTGGCAAGTCAGAGATGTATTCAGATCTTACTTTCACATCGTCCACTTGATATTTAAGCTGGTCTTGAGTTATTAGCCAGATGCTGGGAAGAACTTTTGATCACAAGTGATCTGAAGGTAGTTATCCCTAGAATTCTAGGAAAGAGGTTGCCCAAATACTCAGCTGCAAGCAACAGTGGCTAAACTAAGGAACACACGATGACTGGACCCGCTATCGATGACACACACATTGGCACTCTAGCTCTTTTATTTGCATGTAGAGAAATCCAGGGAAAACATAATTTTACCAGGATCAGGTAGGAAGGTGGCAGAACAGCAAAAAGCAAGGAATCTGGAGCAACAGCCTGTGCTTTAGCTAGCAGATGAGTAATGCTGTCCCTCCTTAAACCAATATCTTTGCTTGTTCTTAATACCAGGCAAAGGGGGTGGCCCTTAAGAACTGCTTACCTCTGCACATATTTCAAATACTTCTGAATGATGCTTCACATCATCTTCACTTGACAGTTCCTTTAAATCATGGCCAGAACAAAATACAGGTCCTTCAGCTGCAAAGAATTTCAGGAAAAGTCAGCCTGAATGAATCAAGAAAGCAGGGGTATCAGCGCCCCAGCTAATGGTATGTCAATGAGGTGTCAGTGGTCAGAAACAAGCTTGGGAGGGAGTTTTACACATAGTTCTGGGTTTTGTAACAACTTTAAATTGCCATAACGTAACATTTAACCACAGTAACACCCATAAGTGTTTTTAAAGGCCTAGTTTTACTTCCATTCCAAGTTAAATCAGTTAAAAATAAGGCATTGCACACCTCTGAGCCCAGTTTCTTGGAAGGATACTGTACTAAACAGCTCCTTGGTACAATGTGAACTAGTAAGCTGGAGCAAGGATGGAGCGCTCTGCTCTCAGGCTAACAGCTATAGTTATTCCTTACTGGTTGAACCCAGCAGTAATGATTACCTTTTACTAAATAAGCTGCAAGATTTTTGTGTCATGGTGTTCAAGGCCACAATGGAACAAAAATCAAGAAAGTTGTTCTGCTAGAGGAGAACCAGAAGGGTTGTTGGGTCATCTTTTCCTCCACTGCTAAAACTGCCATCTGGAGAATCCCTAAAGCATGCCCAGGGTTTGGGTAGCAAAAGAGCAGGCTTCTGTGGAGCTAGGCTTTGGATTTGCTTGCCTCCAGTGGCAGCTCAGATCAAAACACCCTGTATGGGTACACTATCTTTACAACAGTTTTGCTTTGTCATGAGGATATCTGCCATAAGAATAAACCAATGTGATGCTTTTGAATCCTTCAGAACTTCTCAGGTATTTGTATGGGTGTAACATTTCCAGCTACAACTATGCGGACACAACCTTACCCAGGCATTTGTTTCTTACGGACCAGGTTACTGTGGCACAGTCTATGCAGAAATAACCACACAATTAACATCAGTCAGCTCATGGGATCAGCAATACATATCTGGAAATCGATCACATCTGCATTTGTGCCTCACTGAAGAAGAATCCACTGCAAAGTCTGTGTTAAAGACTCAACGCATTTCCTGAGAAGCCTTTTATTTTCTCGAGATTACTTCTTTTGCATTCCATTCAGCAAGGGAATTGGAGATCAACAGGAACAAGCAATTTCTTCTTAAACTACAACAAAAACCCAAAAGAAATCGTGCTCCCAAACTCCCAAAGGACAACCTGAAGTGTTTAACAAAGTTTGTAACTGCTGTTTGAAGCATTGACTATATATATGTAAACTCACCCCTGTGAAGTTAGCTTACTGCCACGCTCGTCTGTGTGTGCACAGTGTTTTCCTCTACATACAGGCAACAGCAGCATCCTGAATTAATAAACCCATTTCTCCAAGATGTTTGGAAGGGGGGCAGGGGAAGATTATCTTAAAATAGCGGGGAAAAAAAAGATGGCTTAAGAACAGCTCAAGTTTCATTATCTTTAAGAACTCTTCAGGTTAATACCTAAATGGAAGAAAACTGTAATAGGCTCTGAGAGGTAATGTTTTACATCTGCAGGTTACGGGTGACTGCACTATCGATATTATCATTTCTCCTTCACTGGAGAGTTTTAAAAACAGTTTTGACAAAACAGTGGCAAAGATAATGAGGCTGATCTTGGCTTAGAGCAGCGGAACAGAGCACACGATTTGAAGAAACCTTGTGAGCCCTGTTTACTGCAATCTATAGCTGCCACCGAATCAACAACAAGTGTTGTACCAGCTCGGCCTGTTCCTGCAAAGAAACCTGTATCTGGGAATGTTATTTCTTTAGTTTGATAACCATTAGAACCTGGCTTTTGTTCTGTTTAAGGTATTCCTTACATACAGTTTTAAACCAATTATTTAATCTACTGACTGTTTTTACAAAGGGAAAAAGCTCATCGACTCTGTAAACACACTGCATAACCCGCCTGAAATCCTGACGTTCTGAAACCTGTTTCTACAGTGTTTCTTCTCAGACAGGTTAAGTATCAACAAAAACATAACAAAACCCAAGCCAATTGTTAATGCCGTGTCCAAGAATGAGGAATTAAGAACAGCAGAGCAGGGTCTGCAGGGTGAAGGCACACATAGGGTACCCCGCGTGTTCCTGGCGAGCTGTGTGGAAAACAACACCCAAGTCCATTCCCATATAATTTCCATAATTCTGTGACAGATTTCGGTTTAAGCTGTGTATTGGTTTTTCTCCTCCCCTCCCTCCTTCTCCTCTGTCGGCCTTAAATGACGGCAGTACCTGAAATGATGATAACTCGGAGGTCTTTGCTTTTGACGTCGTGCAGCAGGTCGTCCCTGAGGGACTGGAGCATGGAGAGGGAGAGGGCGTTCCTCTTCCTCGGGTTGTTGAGGATAATGGTTCTGTCAAAGCCGTTGCACACACGGAAGGTTACTACTGCAAGAAGCCCCAGAGGCACCCAGAGCCTCCGGGACGGGCCCGCGGCGCTGCCCCCCGCCCCCCGCGCCCCTCACCGGACGCCCTCCGCCTGCCGCCGGACTGTCAGCTTCCCCGCCGGGGGCGGCCGCCCGCCTCCCGCCGCCGCGCCGGTGCTGCAGGCCGCGGCCAGGGCCCTCCTCAGCCGCCACAGCCGGGCGGCCGCCATGGCTGCAGGCGGGCGCCTCCCCCTCACCCCGGGCCTGCCGCCCGCCCTGCCGCTGCGGCGGGCGGGCCCGGGGCGGTCTCTCCGCGGCCCCGCTCCGGGGGGGGACGGCCCCTGCCTGCCCCCGGGCGGCGAAATAAGCCCTCGGAGACCTTCCCTCGCCCGCCCGCCCCGTTCTCAGAGCCGACCCACCAGCGCGGGGGCTGTGGAGCCAGCGGGAGCTCCTGGGCCCCGGCGCTGGGAAGCTTGGGTGGGAAGGCGGCGTGCAGAAACGGGGATCTCGGAGCCGTGCCAGAAAACGTTGACTTTTGCTATAATTTCTTCAAATTCCACTGAGCATTTGCATCTGGGATCATGGGATCGAGATTAGGACCGTGCTGAGGAAACCTGTCAGTGACACCAAGCTGGGATGAACCGTCAACAGAGAGGCCAACCACGCTATGCAGAGAGGATGAGAGCCCTCTGAGGCCGAGAGGAACAGGTGTGGGATGAAATCCAGTACCACAGGAACTAAGAAGATCATAATTTATTCACTGGAGCTTTCTTCATCCAATATTTTTTCATCTGGAAATGGTCTGGAGAGGGCCTTGGGTGTTTTAAGTGGTTCCACAGAGTCAGTCTGTAGTCCGTATCCAAAAAAAAAAACAACCAAACAAAACCAACCAAAAAAACCAAACCCAGACAAATGTGATTTTATGAGGTGATTTTAAAAATTCAAACGTGATTTTAACGTGATTTTAAAATTCAGAGTATTTTAGGGACATACAGGTGCATTCATAGACCATCTTGGTCATTGCATATGCTTCTGGTCACCGATGTTCTCTCCTAAAAGAGGGGCAGACAGAATAGATGCAGCACAGAACAGAGATTCTGCTATGAGGGATGAGAGGAGCATTGTTCCTCAAGTCTAGCAAAACAAATATGAAAGGACTTATGACTGCTGTCTCCAGAAGACAGGCATTTTGCAATCTGAGACGGCAAAAAGCTGTGTAAGATAGGGAACCATATGGGCACTATAGCAAACAGGTGTATGCTGAACATTAACATATCTGAGCCAGAAAGGAAAGAGCAAAGATACTGCCATTAGAGGAGGGAGACCGTGGAACAGCCCTGCCATAGGATCTACATGGATAAAATCTGTTTGGGTTTTTTTTTCAGAGAGAGCTCGGGAGGCTTCTAAAAGGGGTTATATGATGTCTCTGCCTAGGATGGATCTGGGTAAGTGGATCCTTCCCCATTTATGTTTCTGTGAACCCCAAAGCTCCTCTTTGCCAGCTACTGGTATGATGCATAATAAGTCCTTCTAGTTTGAGAGATGTACAACTATCTGCAGACCCCAGTTACTCAAAATAGTTCTTCCAGAAAATGTCACTTTGCAATATAACCTCTCACATTTCATTCTTCTGTTCTCTGTATACTCGCAAGAGCAATGACCTCTCTTTCTTCACACCTGGCTCAGGCAGTCTCCTGGGAAAGAAGCAGCTGTGCGGATGAGGCAGGTAGTGAACGATCTCTTCTGCCCTGAGATGCCGACGGTCCCAAAGACCCAGCAGCGTTGTTCCAGGAGATACAGACTGCCCCAGTCACGATTCCCTGCTCTTTCTCATCACATGCATATCGTGTACCCTTTCCTAAATATGAGGGGAAAACAAACTGAAGCATTTTATGCACGTGAGTCTTCATTGTTTGCACTCCATTTTCTGGCAGAGCAGTAAGTACCCTAAAACAAAACAGATGGATGTCCAGCTGTTGTGGTTTAACCTGGCAGGCAGCTCGCCACCGCACAGCCGCTTGCTCACCCTCCCACCCCCAGTGGGATGGGGCAGAGGATCAGAAGGGCAAAAGTAAGAAAACTCCTGGGCTAAGAACAATTTAATAACAACAATAAGAATAACAACAATAATAATAAAGAAAAGGAAAACAGAGAGAAACAAAACCCAGCAAAAATCCAAGTGATGCAACTACTCACCATCCACTGACTGATGCCCTGACAGTCCCTGAGCAGCAATCACTGCCCCCAGACAACTCCCCCCAGTTTATATACTGAGCATGATGTCATATGGTATGGAATATCCCTCGGGTCAGTTGGGGTCAGCTGTCTTGGCTGTGCCCCCTCCCGGCTTCTTGTGAGCCCAGCAGAGCATGGGAAGCTGAAAAGTCCTTGACCAGTGGAAGCACTACTTAGCAACAACTAAAACATCAGTGTGTTATCAAGCTATTCTCATACTAAATCCAAAACACAGCACTGTATCAGCTACTGGGAAGAAGATTAACCCCATCCCAGCTGAAACCAGGACACCAGCATATGTTCCTTGTAAATGTAAATTTGTGCTCCTGGTTCTTGATCTCCCCATTCGTGTGAGTTCTTGCACAGTACGTGTAGGTTCCCAAATGTGTCTAGTTTTCAGCAGTGTCTGTCGAACCCCTGCAGCTTCTTCTGACCATAGTGGCAATTGTGGCTTTTCAGTTCTGAGCATCAACCTCATAAAAGAATCACTTGAATTTTGTGTTTAATAATATATTTACTTATTCAGATAGTAACAGTTTAGTGTTGGGATGCACGTTCTGCTTACTGATTTTATATTGCCTAATATCAATGACCTGTCAGATCACTGGGCTTTGTGGCTCTACTGTAACAGCAATAGTGGGTTTCTGTACATTTTAAAGTGTTGAAGGACACTGACAGACCTCAGAGCTACATCTGCACCGGGCTTCCCCCACTTGCCCATTTTCATTTTCTCATGGTTGTTTTTATTTCATGGTCATGCACTGAAAAGTTCTTCCAAAATTTACTTTTAATATGTGGTAGGAACCTGCAGTAAAAAACCTGATCATTTAGATGAAAACGAGATCATCTTAAATAGATCACAGCAGTTTTCAAAGTCCCTGCTTGATGTGACAAAGGCTGGCACACAGAAAACACAATGTGTGTGCTAGTGCTGGGAGGAGTCCTCAATCCCCTGCAACTCTGACCGGTGTCCTTGTTCACACTGGAATTACAATCCTATTTTTTTTTCTCCCAGTTCCTTCTCTTTCTCTATCGTCTTGTCCTTTTTCTGTCCATCTCCAAGGAAAGAATTTTTTTTTGTCTTCTCCAAAAAGCTTCTTTTTCATATAGAGTTTCCAGCTCCCTGGAAATTATGTTCTTTTTCACTTTGATTGACAACCTCATGTTTCCTTTCACACCCACCCCCATTACAGATTTTTTTTTTGGCTGCAGCTTCCCCAGTGCATTAAACGGACCTGCTGCTGCCTTCTCTGAGGAAGTGTCGGAAAAAGCATTTCCAATTTCAGACAGCTTTCCTTTTTATAGCATTTGTTAGCAGCATTGTGGTTATGGCTGAGCTCACGCTTCCAACTGGAGACAACAAGGAGCCAGGATTGCACGTACCAGACGGGGCTTTTCTAACCTTTAACTGTATTGATCTTTCACATAAAATAAGAAGGGAGATGATAAGGGACATAATGTAACTTCATTGTTAGATCATTATAGAAACTTTCAGGGTATCACGCTGTTCTAGGAAAAGATGTTTTGAAATTCAGGTGTTAACTGCAATAAAGCACTCTGGGGTCTCCACTCTAATGGTGCAGGATAGCATGTGTGGGCAACAACGACAGTATACAGGATCCCCTTCTTTATGAAACACAAGTGTTTATTTGTGCCTTTATTTCCTTGGCTCTCAGGAGCCCAGACGGGACATTCACCTTGAGGGAGGACCCGCACCACCCCAATGGTTGGTGTCATCCCAGCACATGCCAGGGCAAAGGCAGACCTTGTTGGGATGAGGCTGCAATGTAAAACATATATATGCACATATGTAAATGAGTAAATATATACATAAAGACACTTCTACCTATTAACCAGGGTGCTGTGATGAAAAAGTAGAACATGGGGCAGGCGCATCCCCAGCTGAGTTTCACACAAATTATTTCTCATGAAAGGTTGGCATTTCCAGAGGACCTTCTGACCTGATTTTCAACACTGGTGAAGGCATTCAAATCCCGCTGGGAGCCAGAGGGGTTTAGCGCCTTTAAAACTCGAGGACTGCTTAATTCTAGTCAGGTGTGTAGTAGTTCCAGGCTAACTGGGATACCAGGGTTCTGTTCCTGCACCCAGGCCAAGAAAAGTAATTTATTTTCCTGCTTTGTGAATTGTGCTAGCAGAGAGATAGATTAGTGCAGTACGGTTTCTCTGATGTGGGACCCTCCAGGAGTGCCTAAAGAAAAGATGAAAAAAGATTTTGCATTTTTGTTGCCGTTTAGCCAGAGCTCTGAGCTGAGTCCCAGCACCACGTGATGGGTGCTGCCATGCAACATTTCTTGCTGTATCCTTAGACAATATATGTTTTCTATATTGGTATTAAGATAGAAATAGCACAGAAACTTCAGGACAATACTCACTTGGGCTGGGATTTTCTAAGGGCATGAAGCTAAGGGCTTTTTACTCTGTCCACGCCTGGAATTCTTATGACTTTGCTACCTAACCTTCTTTGGGTCCTACCATTGTTTATTTTCTTTGAAAAGATATTGTTCTACTTTGCTTTAGTCACAGAAAGATATATCATACATCAGCCTTCTCTTTAGAGAGGCTTTAATTACTAGAAGTAGTAATTAAAAATAGGCTATAGGATTAGCGTGTAGCAGACTATCAGTAAAATTTTGCCTGTGCTCTAAGAGAAAGTGATTTTTTTTAAAAAAAAAGTATTGATTATTCTGCTAAAAGAAAGAACTTGAATCCAGCTTTAACTCCATGGCTGCTACTGATATTTTGTAATAACCTGTGAACCGGGCTCAACACCTGCCACTCCAGTCAGGCTCAGATTAGGTCCTAACCCGGCAGCGCTGCTGCCTCCCGTAACTACGTTCAGCGCTCCTTCGGCGAACAAGCCAGCTTTGACATTAAATGTAAAGCTCCCAGTGTCATCGCTGCTGCAGTGTTTTGCAGCTACTGCTCAGAGCTTTGTCGCTGTGTGGCAGCACTGCTCCATGTAACAGATACTACTTATTTTCCTTTCAGCTTGAGAACCAGGTGAATGATCAAGGCCCTTTTGTCACTAGACCCATCCCTGTTCCTCTTTATTTGCTGTTTTTCTCTTATCCCCCCACACTTGTTTTTCATCCTTCATTTTCCTTACTTCCTCAGAGCTTTTCAGGTGATTCATATTTCCCTGGCTTTAGCATTAGATTTTTCGTATGTGCCTTCCAATTATGAGATTCTTAAGATGTGAACAATGATCAGAATTATGAAATATATGAGAGGCTCTAATAGGTTTGGAAAAAAGGTGTTATTCATTCCTGTCTTTGGAGTATCTGACCTGAGATTCCCAATTTAGATACTTAATCCTGCAAGGCTCCCTACATGATCAAGCCGTGCACTCCTCCGCAGGGCTGGCCAGTGTCTCAGGCACTTGCTCCCAACGCCTCTCCAGGCTGCCTGCTTCTCTCTAATGATTGCGCAGGGAACCAAGGGAAACCAGTCAGATGCCTCTCGCAGATGGTGTGAACATCCCCCTCACCCACACAGAAGCTACAAACGCTGATCTCAGCCCAGGGACCTCGCTGGAGGAACGGGGTACCAGAAGCCTCTCAGCCTGACGATCCTCTGACTCTATCTCAGGATTCACTGCCAGATTTCAGTATCTCTCTGCCGGGGTTACAGATAAAACACTGCTGCGAAAGAAGAGCTATACTATAGTGGGTGTCTGGGGCCAAGAGCAAAAATTTGCCTAACAGCTCCCCGTGCTTGGGAGCAGCCACTCTCTTTGCGTGGCTTTGCTCTAAGCCACGTCTGCAAATGACAGTTCTTACCACAAAATTACACCCTCTACCCACCTCGTCCCCTCCTCTGCTAGTAACTGATTTTCCATAGCAAAATATGTTGAATTTTCTGGACTCTTCCGGTTCACCTGTTTCCTGCCCTTTGGCCAATTTTCAGCTCATTTCATTTTCTTTCATTCCTTTTCACCCTATAACAATGACCAGAGGCACCGTATTAAAACTGGGGAAAATATTAATTTCTTTTCAATTAAATAGGGTTTTTATCCAATAAGAATACAAGAATCTTACAAATGAGGGTGAATTTTATAGGGAAATAGGAAAATGACAGAATCCTAATAGTTAATGGTTCCTTGGTACCACCAAAGTCAGAAGGTCCACAGGGATTACACAGATAAAATCCACCTTGGGTAGAAAAGTTAACAGAGTCACACAAAAAAATAGTTCAGTCAGGAGCTGAAGCCAGGCTTGTCCAGACCAGACTGGGGTGAGAGGAGAAGGGTGATTTCAGGTGTCCTCAGGTGAAACATTTTTTGCAAGGGACCTGATCCAGAACACTGCTCATTAACGGGTTGTCAGTGACTTACGTATCTTAATGTCGTACATCCTACCTTATCTCATTGCACATCTTATCTCCCCTGTGCTGTGTCCATGTGACAGCCATGACGCAGGACAAGGAATCGCCAGCAATGCTGCCAACTGCTCGTGTGCATTTTCTTCCCCCATACGGGAGGGAACACCAGGTAGGAGTCTGGGCACAGACTGTAAGCCAGCTGGCCCCAGTACTCTCACTGCACCGCTTTATCTTCTCAAGGCCACACATGTTAAATTCGCAGTGTGTTGGCACTAAGGAAGGACGAGCTGATTCAACACAGCTGTCCGATACTGTGGAGAAACATCCTGTGACTCTCTGTGTCAAAGTGCTCGTGGTTCCTGTTTCCAGGCAGAGGAAATATTAATACATAATAAGCAAAGAAAATTATTCTGTGTTTAGGGAATACTAACCCACAATTTTAAAGGGGCATTTTTACGATATAGGATTATTTTAGTTTGTAAGGGAAAAAAAAGTTCATGTCTGCCAGTCACCCAGATCTGTCAAGTTGGAAGAGATGTTGAAAGTTGCAGGAAAATTATTGCTGAGGAAAACAAAAAGACAGCAATGAATGCTTACTATGAGGAAGAGGCTGCAACACAAGTTCAGTGATCATCTGTCTCATGAGACTTACTTGTGGCCAATTAATTGGCATGTGTGTACCAATCGATGTGCGTCGCTCGGAGCCAGACCCAGCCTTGCTTCTCACCCAGCGAGGAGCGACGGGCCGTGGAGGAAGCTGAGACACAGTGTGTTTGTACATGTGCCAAACAGCCACACTGTGAGAGAGGGGATTATGCATAAGGGGAGGTTCGGGTTACTGGGACAGCGCATGACTGAACTAAAATATGGTTCCTAGTTCTGTAGTTGAAGAAATAACTTGTGTTCTACGTCCCTAACGCTTTGCATCGTCCTCTCGCTGCCCCGCCATACCTCCAGTCCTCCCTATCATCCTTTCCGTTAACTGAGCAAGACGTGCTACAGTGTGGAGAGTGCAGGCAGCTGGCAGGTAAACACAAGGGATGATTGCCCGGTGAACTCTGCAGCTTGTCTCTTATTAGAGGCGGTAATTTGGGTGTCTAGTCTCTGTCCGGCCGTTGGTGTTCTTAAGAGAGGTGGATATGTAAGATGGCTGAGGGCCCCAACCTGCTGTCAAGTGTAGCAGGAGACAAAGAGTATGATCATATTTCCAAAGGAAACCAGGCTAAAATAACCTGCATGATAATGTTAATCTCCTACATTTAAAATGACACTGTTGTTTTAATGAAGAATAGCCTCTGCACAACAGCAACACTACAGTAAACCAGAGACTTTCGTCGCTATGTTAAGTGTTTTATTGAGAGCTGAGCTGAATAGGAATGGAAAGATTCTTAATATGGTGATGGACTTATCAATTATCAATGAATATTTTAATGAACTCATCACATTAGTGAATTTTTAGAGTTCCATTGAATTTAAACAGCCAACTCACTAGTTTATCTTTGGTTTTATTTTCATTTTTTCATTCCACTTGTACAAGAAACTTGTGCTTCGGCTTCAGAAGGCAGCAGGAGAGACGTGTGCACACCGATTTCCCTCTCTCCTCTTATCAAAGGCAAGGAAATCAAATGCTTCCCTGATTTACATCCTACTTAATCCCACTGACATTCATTTACTTAAATCTGTGTACATTATTTGTCCAATTAGATCTGTATGTATGCAAAATATGAGGGTTTGGCTAGGTCTCTAAAACAGTAATGTATCACTTATTTTAAAACACATCTACCTGCATTTCTCTTTCATCAGTATTTACGTGCTTTCTTCTGGAGGAGGCCATGAAAGACCTTTTCTAGCTAGTAACTTATTTAAATTCCACTTTTTTGATTTCTCCTTGTTGCAGGAGTACCTTGGTGCGTGACTTTTGTGCTGTGATTCTTGCCATATTCAGCTCTAGAAACCTGAGCACCACAAATGATATTGCTATTCTCAGCAGGAACCTTCAGGGAGATGAACAGCATGTATTTGGACATCTGAGGTAAATGAAATATGATTATATTAATTGTGGCCGTGAAGTTTTTCAAGTTCTTCATGTTTTTCACAAACATACAGATTTGGTTGCTGACAGCAGCATGAAGTTTCATTTGATTTGCTGAGGGTGGAAGAGTGTCTGACTTTGCAAGCCAGCTGAACCTCGGTCCTGTTTGAAGTCGATGGCCGGATTCTTACGGACTGCACCGACACCAGGTTTCCACCTGCAGGCTTTCTGGACGTGGCACAGCAATTCTCAAGCACTGATGCTAGTGGCAGCTCATGATGGATCATGAAGAATTACTTTCAGCTTTTGGATTCGCAGTGCTAATAACATCTGTGCCATCTCAGAGCCACAACAGCACAAAATGGAGTTCAGACAGCACCTTGGCTCCCCGGCGCTCCCAAAATTGCAGAGCAGCTTAAGTACATAATTGCACAGCTTTTGACAGTAGAAGACCAACTGCTTTTCTTCAGTGCACATTAACATTAATCAGTTGTCTAGGTTGGGATCAGTCTATAGAAGTGAAATTACAGGGACATTAGGAAGGTAAATCATGTTTATTACACGAGTGCCTAAGGCTGAGAAAGTATGAGGTTCCCCTCCACAAGACACTGTACTCCCTGCTCCAAAAATGCTCAGAGCTGGAGGAAAGCAGCTTCATGTATATGTGAAAGTGAAGTTTGCAATTTGATAGCAAGCATGTAGGTTATGTAGTGTTTTGGTGATGTAAGACTGGTTATGAGAATAAAAATGAAAAGAAAAAAGGAAGGAGAAGATTGTTGGAGTAAGAGTAACAGGAGTGGAATGAAGCTGATGTAAAGAGGTTTTGAGTGCAGGGGCTGAAACAAACCAGTGAGTGTGAGTGAAAGTTGAGTCAGAACTGCAGAATGGCTCTAGGGGTGGTTGTCACTCCTGCCTCGGCAGCTGCTCTGATGGCTTGCTTTTTCCCCATCTGAGACCTGGCTCCTCCAGAAATGGGGACTGCTGTCATTTTAGATGTAAGCCAGAACACCTAGTGTTTATTTTTTCTCCTTCTGAACTTCCTTTTTAAGCAGCCTTAAGGAGCGAAACACACAGTGTACATGGAAGGACGTTTGCAGTAATGTGTTGAAAATACTGGCCAAGATCTTCACATTTAGGAACTAAAGCCAAGTATACACAAGTTAAATTAGAGAAACTCTAATGCTGGTTTTAAATTAAATCTGGCTGCTCACAGCCTCATTGAACACGTGACACAAAAATAGAGATGTTTTGATGTCTCCTTGTGTCTTCACTACAGCAGCTCTAGGCCACCCCAGGATTTGTCCTCCACTGGGGGAGTTCTCCTGTAACACACTGAGCTGTCTGTTTGTTTCTTCCATCTGCTCGTATCTGCTAGAGCAGGGATTACAATTTGTCTTGAGGAATCCCCACTTCCTTTTTATAGCTTTGCACTGATTCACCATGGGACGGGGTTCAGGTATGAGGAATGTTACAGGCTGTGAACTATATCCTGCTCAGCTGTACACCTACAGCCTCCACTCATTGGTAAGAAAAAGAGACATGCCTCCAAGGGGATAATTTGGTCCTGTTCCAGTTATTAGACCTGCATAGCTTGATATTGCTCAGAAATAGTTTTCTATATTTTGGAAGCCTGTTATTATCATTAGGATACTCTGTTACTCTTAGTAGGAACAGGCAGGCTTTGATGAAGAATAATTCTCCTCTCCATATCCTCAAGCCTACTGCTCCCTTTCAGTTACGCCCAGACCTGACACCTGGGACAAAAGAGTCCATCTCCTTTCTTTGTATGGACAGGTAATTTGTATCTGCATTCTGTCCGAGATGCTGAATAAACCAAAAAGTGTGGGGTTTTTAAACCTATTTCTTTGATCCAAGCAATTCCTGTCCCCCAAAAGAAAATCAACCAATGTCCAATCCTGCAAAGAAAACAGTAAAGAACAAAATATTATTTTAATACATTTTTTAAAAAGGTATACCTGCTTAGAAGCTTTAGGTATAGCTGATCCAGCTGGAGGTAGGAGAATACAGTGGTTGAGCCCATCTCAGTGTCCCTTCCAGTTATGTTTTCTATGATAGTATGATTCGGAAGAGGATAATTATCAGCAATATCCAGTGTGAACGCGGGAGCAGAGTTGGAGTGCTGCCTGATTACAAGGTATTTGTCTAACGCTCCTTGTCACTGTATGAGAATGCTTTAATTAGCACTGAAAACATTCAGTTACATAGACCATCTCTGGCAAAAATAGATTGTGAGCCTGGTGTTTTAACACTGCATTAAATGCCAAGTATTTAGACCTGCCTGGGCACACAATATCATCACCTGAAAACACTAAAACCTATAAATCCTTGACTGTCATTTGCAACAGAAATACCAAGAATCGTTAAGATTGTTAATGTATCAACATGGATTTTGTTGTCGAAATGACTGAAAGTATCAAACAGGCAACAGATTTCAAGGCAAGGTAAACATTTTCATGTCAGTAAGGATGAACGATCTCAAAGTGTGTTTTATCTTCTAAAAAATAGATAATCAGCTTATAATCATGAAAAGAACAAATGATCCTGATCTATTTCTACAAAGGCAGATCCCGTTCTGGCATCTGAACAGCTGAGTAGGAGGTATGTATACATTCAAAGACAAGATACCACACATACAGATTCCTGTTTGGTTCTTACATAGGTTTATATTCAGCTCTAAAAGCAGTTCAGATTATATTTTCCAAACCATTTACTTCCCTCCATTTAGTTCATCAAAGTTATTCAAATCTGGATTTTAAACCTGTGTTTCTACAAAGTTGACTGGAAGCAGATTCATTTACCTAATGTAAAGGTTAGACTCGGCACACAGATTAAGACACCTAAATTTAGGCGTCTGCACGTAGGTGCTTACATGTGAGCCAGCTGTCGTAGCTCCGTCGCAGGCAGAGGAGCCACCTATGGCTGGTTAGCCTGAGAGCGCTCAAGATTCATTGACTGTTGATCAGATCACCATTATCTGTAAAGGCAGCTCAGACACCTAACTCGCCTCCTGAAGGCAGGCATTAGTTGTCTCAAACGGCAAACTGAACCTGATCTCGGGCGTTTATACAGCAGACATTGAAAGCCGAGCAAGTCCTTATCGAGTAATTTCCCAGTATGATCAACGAAGAGCTGGTCAGTGGAGCTTAGGGTGTGATTAATCCAATCAGCTATAAGTGTCTGTTTTATAATGAGCTGAATCATGCCCCGAACTCCTTTGACTAGCCCGCCAGCAACCAGAATGGGGGTCTAGACACCTAGTTTACATGTAGGCACATACATCGTAGAGACCTAAGGCTGTGTGAGACCAATCCTACCCCAGGTCCCTACCAGATGAGGAGATCCTCTCATCTGACTTCTTGCATGAAACAGGCTGTAGACCTGCGTTCAGCAGTCTCTGGATAAGCAGTCTCACAAAAAAGGTGGTTAGATATTCTGGTGACCCTGCTCGCCTATGGCTTGCCCGGAGACTCGCACATACCAGGCTTTTCCACAAAGTCCCAGCTCTTCCACAAAGCCTAGACGAGGAGAAAAAAAGGTTTGTTTATGCACAATAAGGGTGGGGGTTCACCAACAATTCCTTCTTCCCATGGGAAGGATTTAGGGTGACTGATGCAGGACACAACACGAGTATGCCTTTGTATCTCAATGCAGACTTTCCAGAACAAAATTATCAAGAAAAGGCTGATGCAGCTTGTGTGACAGATTTTCATGATTGTATAGAAAGTCCAGGATGTATTTTAAGTGACCAACTATGTGTGATTTAATTAACTGATAGAGTGGCCACATTGGCTGTGCCAGAAGATATTTCTAAACTCTTTGTACCAACCAATTTTACAATGAACTTACTCCATTTTCTGCATTTTCCCAAATGCCGTTTTCACCCTTTATCTTAACCAAAGTGGGAGCAGCAACTTGTATTTTCCATCGCCTCCCCTGCTTCTAATTAAAATTCAACTATGGGTCAAATCCTTGGCTGGAAAGAGTGTATAGGGACCAGGACCTGCCTTGTATAAAAAAGTTACAAAAACAGGATGTGTTTTATTTGACTGGAGTGAACTTAATGGTCAGGGGTCATTTTCATTTAAGACACATTTTTTCTCATGGTTTTCAAATCTATTTTTTTTCTTAAATGACTGCAAAAATAAAATGTGTTTTTCTCAGCATTTTTTCTTAAGGATCTCAAGGCACTTTATTGGCAGTAATTTGTTAAACCTTGGTGTCTCCCTAAACAGCGAACATATCACTGCTTGCCTTAGCTGCTTTCTCAGCTTTCAGTCTTATCTCCCTCCAGTGGGAGGGAAGACCCTAGATGCTTTCCAATCGATAATTATTAAGAGGGCAGAAACACCATATACTTTTATGTACAACTTTTTTTTTTTCTGTTACTTGTGTTTTTCTTCATTTGCCTTCCCCAGCTGAAAACCTGGTAACGGGCTCTTCCTTTATTTCACAGGCATGCTATGCTTTTCCCTTGTTTTTAACTACTCCCCAGTGAGTCTCCGGTTTGCCCTGTTCCATTCATTCCCTCTGGAAAGGTTTTCAAGTTTTAAAAGTTCACTTCAGGAAGATTTCATAATAAGAACTTAAGGAAAATAATATAATCTTGCTTTAAAACACTTCCTTCCTCTGTTTTGCTGATGAATTATAACAATTCACAATGCCATCTGGCCAGCAACTGGTACAGAACTTATTTCATTGTTTAAATGTATTTGTTTCTTTTGGTTGTACAGCACATAACGTGAGGATTCCCTAGCTGCTGCTCTGAGATTGGACAGACCCAGACCACAACATCGGATCGAGATGTGCCCAAATGTTTGGAACTGGGCTGGAAATAGCCTCAGCAAATGATCTGTAGCCTTACAGTGAGCTAGAATGAGAGTCCTGTGGACGGCAAAATGCATGTCTGAATTTTGCAGCTTGATCCATTTTCTAAAATCAGAGAAAAATCTGAAGAGAAATCCAATCTTCTCCTTCTTAAGGGGGCTTTGTAGACACTTCTTAAGTTCATGGATCAAATTCAGAATGAGAAAGGAACCTGTTTTCTGAATCCGATATTGACGTAACTCAGGGTAGTGGAAATATAGCTGGACAAGAAGTTCTCATGAAATTTCTATAATCTCAGTTTTGAGGAATCTCTCAGAGCAGTTTGGGAATTTGGATGGTGCTCCAGAGCCAAGTCCAGGAAGGACAGCCTCCATTCCAAAACCTGAGTGACAAACTAAGCACAGTCAGGTTCTGAATTTGATCATGGATGGATCGGGAGCACTGGTGGTGATGTGGAGGGGAAGTACTGCACCCGAGCCGCTCACCAGGTCATTTGAAGCACTTAATGCACAAGGTGAGTGAGACCACAGGGCTTTCTATGTCCTCCCCCCAAGCAGATTCGGAGCACACGTGAGTATGAGATATTTAATACATAATTTGAGGCCTGATTCAGTGTGGATCCTAAAGTGGTGCAATTTCAGTGAAACTACCCCTCCTGACATGACAGCCAAAGTTAATTTAATTCACTTGTGTGTTTTTGAAAAGACTGTGGAAATTAAGAACCCCTCAGAGCAGTCTCTGGTGATGATGGATGTCCTTACAGCCCCTACCGCAGAGTGAGTGTTGTGGTGTGAATGTACAGACCCCTTTGCAACAGAGATTCACCATCTGTCCCGTGAACAGATGTTCATCTTCAGTGTCAGTGCTGCTCCAGCCACAGCCTCGCTGACCAGTGTCATGTTCGGTGTTGATTTTTAAATACAGATCTTTTCATCGCCAGCTTTTTCATGTAAGCTGTGGCCAGAGAGTAAGAGGCAAAGGCTAGCTTCACATTAATGACACAGCGGGTAAAGTTCTTATAATTTATTTTTAGTTCCCCAAACCAATCTAGTCCTCAGATTTAGACGTTTTAAAGCAAACAATGCCCTATACCCAGCATGCAATCTTTTCTTATATGTTGCCTCATTTACACATGCTCATATAATTTCCACGTGAACTACAGCATATTGTAAAGCTGTGTCGTATTCTTTTAATTTTTATACTGAAGGATTTCAAATGGAACCTAACATAATTAGATTACATGTAATCTCTTCCCATTTTGATCCTATTCTCAAGAGTGTTTGCAAAGAAGCTTACTGGAGTCTTAAACGCACAACTTTAAATCACGCTGACGGTGATGAATAGAGAAGTACGCTCTTAGGAAAACATATTGATGTGCAGGACAAAACCTTATGACTTTATCAAGTAAAAGAGGTGCGTCCATTGGCAGTGACTGCTTTGAAATCCTCGACACACAATTTTTTAAGCTTCTGCACAAAACCTATAACAAGTTGATTCAGGGTCTTTCCTTATCAATTTCTCCCCTGAATCAACACAAGCCTTATTAATATCTGCTCGTAACAGGGTTTCCAAAGAGATGGTATAGTTTCTATTAAGGTGTCAGCCTTCGAGATAAACTGCAGTTAGGAGCATTTTCCAACAGCCATCACCTTCCTGGTAGTATATTAAAAGAGATTATGTGATGCCACAGACAGCAAGCCTTGTCAGGTCAGGGCAAAACAACATTTTAAGCCGATTGGCTCATATATCTCAAGGTATGTGTGTCCTTGCACAAATTCACTTTCCCCTCAACCCAGTATTTAAGAAAATCCACCTTTCATGATGTTGATTGATCTGCAGTGTGGCCAGATTGAATCCTGCTTATTATTTTGAGGTTAGAGAGGGAGAAAGAACTCCAAATGTGACAGCAAATTATTGCATTATAAGGAAACTTTGAGGAAAAAGTCTGTTATTTGGTGCTTGGTGCCTCATCTTTCAGAAAGCTCTTCTTTGCATAAAAATTTTGTGACAGGACAAAGCATGTTTACACTCCAGAGGTATGTGCCAAATGTTTGGGAAGCTTCATACTGCTTTACAGCCTAAAGCTGGCTTTGCTCACCAATGGTGAGGGGTGAATTTATTAACGCTGATGCCTGTCCACAGGGTCCCATGGCTTCCTTACAGGATGAAACTGGGTGACTGGTTCCTAGCAAGACCTGGTGTAAACACCAGCCTCGGCAGTTTCTGTGAGCTCATCTTCCTCATTAGCCAGGAATGTGACTTACCCAACGTGCCCGTATCCGGGCAGCCTTACTGCCAGTTGTGCCACGGCCCTACTGTGGGAAATGAACTTGGTTGCTTTCTGGCGTGAAACAGCCTGAGAGAGCTTGGCCACCGTCCAGTCAGCTTGTTTCGCTCTACAGTTGCTATATGGGCTTGATTAGGGAAGAGATAAACAGAGAGGACTTCCATTTGCCTGGCAAGCCGTTCCTACAGTCAAGGCTTCATAGGAAACCTTCACGCTGCTCTACCCTGAACAGGAGGCTGACCAAACGCAGATGGCTCAAGGCAGAGGAGGAAAAACGTGCTTAAAAGCCCACCTTGCGTCCCCCATTTTGTGCTGGGGTATATAAATTTTACATGAAGTGGAGCCGGGAGAAGACTAAATACTGGTCTGTTGGAAAAAAGTTTTTGATCTTCCACAAGGAGCTTCACCTGAACGAACTGAATGTATTTCTTCTCCATCAGTCATTGACACTTCCCTGTCTGCTTGTTTCAGCAGCAAATGAAAAAGGTCACAGAGATTTAACTTTTGTACTACATTAGACAAGTAATTACACCTTTTGCAAGATGCACCATTACAGCACAGAGCATCTACATTTTATTATAGGGTCCCAATTTCATTTGCCTGTTACTTCATAAAAATGTATCCCTTTGAGGTTTTAAAATTTGTTGGTGTCTAAGGAATGATTCTATTTCTGTTAACTTTGAGTAGCTTCTGACATTCTGGTGGTTACAGGTGAGTGATAATAAACTTCGCCATAATTGTGACTGTGCTCTGAAAACGGACTCTATAAAATACTGTCATGAGATTCCAGGTTCCTTCTCTTACTGTAACTTATACCAGATCTTCAGAGTTTACAAAAACATATCTTCCAACTGCTGCACTGCAAACCCACACTAAGGCAGCCAAAAGATGAAGCTAATGTTTTATTTTGTTGTACATCCTTGCCAATAAGTCTTAATCTTCTGTTTTCTTATCTGTTCCTTTTCTTTCTCTGTTCTATCTTCTACCTTCCCTTGGTTTGAAAGCTGTACGATTTGATTATAGCTTTTCCCTCTCTTCTGTCAAATCCCTTCTCCTCCTGCTGTGGGAGCAGGATCAAATCTGGGTAACAAGAATCTAGAATTCTGGTTCACGAAAACACCCCAATTTCATGTTTCAAACACATCCTATGCTTCAGTTTTGATACAGCCACACATACCTCCTTCTCTAACTTTTGCAGTTTTGACACACAGCATCTTGCATTATCTATCTGGTCAATGTAGAAAGGGATCTCTGGGAAGTTATATGACGTGGGATTTATGGGTAAGTGACATATTTTTGGTATTATGAAGTTTTTCAATTCACTGAAAAACTACTTGCTATTAAGAGGACATTTAAAAAAGTTTCACTGTACTGTATCAGTGTATTAAACTTTGTTCTATGTGTACTTTTTATAGATAAAAGAATACTGAAAGCTAAGTCAACATTTAAAAGAAACGAGAGAATATTGAAGTAACAGAAGTAATAAGACAGAAGGAGGCGAATGGAAAAAGGCAAGAAAATGCTAAAGGAGACAGAAAAATTGTGAATAAAGGAAGGAGATGAAGAATATCTGTCCTGACAGACAGAGGGGGCAGGAATGGATAGCTCTTTCATCAGGCAGCAAGTGCTGCATACATCCAAATCCGATTCCCATGGCAGGAGCCACCAGAGACAGGAACAGCGACCTGAATCAATGCAGCCTGAACCTCAGCAAACCAAGGGAGCCTGCAGACAGCGGGACTGAGTGAAGGCGAGCAAAGGATCCAAACCAAAAGAAAGAGAAAACAGTCTTTTAGGCAGCCAGGAAAAATTCCATCAGCAGTCAATAGTGAAGCACAGGGCAAAACCTTCTGCTTGGAGTCCCACTCCCACCCCCGCTTTTAACACATCCCTTCCTCAATACAATGCAGTATTTCAGCATAACATGGTGGGCTGGTGCTGCCACGCGTGTACAGGCAAACCTCTGCCTAACTCATCTGCTCTGCAGAACAGGCTGATGCTAAGCTGCTGGAAATGTCTATGACACGATCAAGCGAGTGACAACAGAAAGTAACACCTAAAACACAGTCACCCACAACTTTCATTCTGGGGAAAATAAACAAAAGCAAAACCAGCAGGTGGTATAGCAGCTGATACTGGAAAGAACAGTCATCTGGCACTTATTGTACATAGTCCTATAAATGTTTCATATCAAACCAGGCATTTCGAGTTATGTCCTTTGTAATGACTAGAGTAGGTTTTCAAAGTGACAAGCCTCAAAGGTTGAGCGGGCAACTGTTTGAACTTCAGACTAATAGGCAGGCTTGTATTTGTTCAGATACCTGCAGGATCTTCTGAGCCACTCGCTCTCGGGGTACATGCCTGTGCATAAATAGTTTGTATTTTGAGTGACACAGGAAAAAAAAACATTAGCTCATGTGCCTTAAAAACAATCTGCAAGCAGAACTAGAAGTGCCATATGCCACGGAGAATATGTTGAAACCCTACACACCACAGAAGGTAAGTCAAACCTATAGCACAAATACAATTTGAAAAGGAACAGTGCAAAAAATAGTTTCCAAAATTATTTTAGGACCAACAAACTTCTATTAACTGCTGTCTTTTCAGTTCACAGAATGCATAATTTTGTAAAGTCAAAGTCAAGCTCTTCAGGGCTGCAGCTGTGTCCTTATGTGAATTTATACATTTAGCCCAGTGGGCTGCCATAGGGATAGGCCACCACCACAGAGTGCTCCAGAACTTTTGTGGCCTTCCAGTCTACAATTGCCAATTCAAAGCCTGGGCTTTGATTTTCAAAGCCGTCATTATTCTGAACCCTCCCTCTGTAAGGGATAACAGCTCTATCAATGACTTGTTGAGGCATGTGACAGCAAAAGACATGTATGTGCACCAGTACGCAGACAGCCCTGCAGAGCTGAGTGTGCTGTGGAGACCTGGGAAGCCCGGGAAGAAAGACAGATGCTCAGGAAGGACTCTTGATGGATCATCAAATTCATTCCCTTGTCCCATGGCAAGACTCAAATCTCACAGGGCTGATTCAGCTAGGAAGCCTGCTGAAACAGTAGGGGCAGACTGTAAACAGGACTTGAACACAGACTAATTTATTTCCATAAGATGTTGCAGTTAGCTGGTGTAATTCTGCACATATGTTTTGTGTTCAGCTTGATTTTTTAAAATGCTGTTTTATTGACAAGAATGGGTTTCTTAAGCTTCATAGCTAAAAAAACCCAAAGGGCAAAGCACACTGAGAAATAATTGCTGATGAAAATCTCATCATTTTTGCAATACGATTCTTGTGTTCCTTTGAAGTCCAGTAGGAAGGATTGCAATGTTACAGGGAGTAGGATACTTTAAAAGGGAATGTTAATACTCTGTTATTTTGACTCTGGCTTTGTAGTATCACTGCCAAATGTCAGTGGCCATGCTGAGTGCTCAGCATCTTGATGTGGTACATCTTAAGCATAGGCTTGATGAGATGAAGCGTTAGTTTGTGAGGTGTTCACTTCTGTCCCTCCAGCGATAGCTGTAGGTGGCTGGTACAACACCCAAACTGAAACACAGACCAGGTCGCCTTCTGATGTAAACACTGAACCCTCTCTAACATCAACAGATATTACTGGTTGTCATGGTTTTGGCTAGGACAGAGTTAATTCTCTTCACTGTAGCTGATAAAGAGCTGTGGTTTGGATTTAGGATGAGAACAATGTTGATAACACACTGATGGTTTAGTTGTTGCTAAGTAGTGTTTACAATAGTCAAGGACTTTTCCAGCTTCCCATGCTCTGCCGGGGGCACAAGAAGCCAGGAGGGACGGAGGCACGGCCAGGGCAGCTGATTCAAACTGGCCAAAGGGATATTCCATATCATATGACGTCATGCCCAGTATATTAACGGGGGGAGTTGGCAGTGAGAAGCAGTGACTGGGGCTCAGGGACTGGCAGCGTCGGTCAGTGGGTGGTGCGTGGTTGCACCACTTGCTGTTTGGTTGCTTTTTTTCCCTCTCCCCAGGTTCCCCCCATTATTTTCATTTTCATTATATTATTATTGTTATTATTATTACTACTATTACTATTACTGTTTTATTTTAATTACTGAACTGTTCTTAACCCACAGGTTTTCTTACTTTTGCCCTTCCAATTCTCTCCCCCATCCCGCTGGGGTGGGGCAGTAAGCGAGTGGCGGCATGGGGCTCAGTTGCTGACTGGGGCTAAACCACACCACCAGTTCAGAATGTAATTCAGTTGATAGGTCTAGCCTGTATCATAAACGTGAGCCCAAGCCCAACAGAACTCCAAATGTGCCTTGCATCTCCCCAGTCCAAGTTCACACTCGGCGAGCAAACTGCAGCTTTCCCGCTTAGAGAGGAGATGGACTTGACACAGGCAAGTTTTCTACCATGTAACCCATGCTGCTCATCCCGCCTACGTGATGTGGAAGATAAATCAGCACGTTGGGAATCGTGTGAGCCAAGCAGCATGGGGTCGGCTGGCAGGTGACATAAGGGACTAGTGCTGAGGACAGTGTAGGTGTACCAGGGGCCAAAGGCCGGTGAGAACCATGCTGAGATTTGCCTGCTTCCCGGGGGACGCTCCTCCAAAGACAGCAGAGACATGGGCAATATCTCTTCTCTGTTCTTGCCATGCCAGGTAGGTCTTTAAGCTTTATAAATAATGATGGTTGCATATACGTTCTCAGACTAAGAACTGTAATAAAAACCGAAGTGTTGGTAGAGATATTGCAGGACTGTATGTGGGAGTAGCGATAAAACAAGGATATCGCTGCCAGCCGCTTGGAAAGCTGTGAGTTTAGCACTGTTCCACATCCGAGTTATAGTAGTGCAAGAGGAAACAATGAGCATATGGGGAAACAAAAGTGATGATACAGAGTTTGAGAATGTATGAAAAAGAGATGAGTTTGGTTCAGATGAAGTAGAGAGCTCCTGGTGGAAGACATTTATCTTAACTAATTAGCCATTTGGGGAGGAAACAACTCCCTAGCTGGAAGAGAGCTACGTATATTTTTATATTCCAACTCCTTCTAAAATTTTTAAAAAGACAATTAAGACTTGAAATTGGAAGGAGTCAGATCCAACCACATTATCCCTCTTGGGATTTATGGGATACTGACAGGCTAGACAGGCTAGTTAATCACAATTACTTTCCGAAATGTATTGCAAAGCAATCAGTAATTTTTGTTTTGTTACCCTTCCTCATAACAAGAAGAGAGGAAACATTTAGACAAAAGCCATCTGAGCTGCTGTGTTACTGCCTTTAGCCATCTTCTCCTACATGAAATAAACATGTTGTATGCAACCATGCTCATACATCTAATACATCTAGATTTGCTTGATTCTTGGAGGCTGTGAGACGTGCCGGCATGGGTATTTCCTATGCCAGGGATGATACTTCCACGTTTTCCAGAAGTACCACTATTCAGGCTATTTGTCATGTAAAATGAGAGAGAACTCTGAGGACAGAAAGCCTATTAGAAAATGGTTTTATCTGTTGAGAAGATTTACTGATCTTTGGCTAACCAGTCAATTCAACTCACCTAATCTACCCTGGAATAATGGAGCACTGCCTTCTCCAAATTGTCATGAAATGTCTTTGTATGACAAGATTTAGTAAAAATTAATATTGGAAGTTGAGGGCCCCACAACTCAGCACAAGTTGTCTGGAACTGCTTATTTTAAAGAGTTTATGGTTAGTAGCTTATGCTAAATTCCTTGGTTACTATTTGAATAGGGAGTGTTTTAATATAATTATTACACAAACACAGGATTGTTTAAAACACTCAAAGCATTTACTGAACATTGCTTTCTTTTCATATTATTACTGGATGTCTTTTGGTAGCACGTTTTAACTACTGTTTATTTTAATCCTGCTTCTAATGTAACATCATATTTTACTGCTACTTCAAATTCCATCTTAACCACAATGGTTTTCTTTTTAAATCAGACTTGCCCCTTCTGGTCACGACACCACCGTGGCATTTGAGATGTCTAATACTCTCAAGCAGCTGTTTGTCACATTTCTAGGCTTCTTCCTTTCCGGTTTTATTTGTATCTGGGCTTACTGCCCCAGGCAAAGCACAGGGATGTATATGGGTAAGTAATTTGCACCCAGGGAGTGGGAGCGCTCTGCATAAGGAAGAGGTGGGGCTGGGATCAAAGTTGTCCTCCTTGTGATGTGCGTGGGATGCCTGGAACGAGCAACCGTGTCTATCCCACCATCGTGTGTATTTTCACACATGGCCTGCTAAGCTCGCCCATAAGGCTGTACTTCAACCCTTGATACCCAGTGCTGGTGGTTTGCCAGAGAAAACCCCAAAAAACAGAATGGGGTTTTCAAAATGAGGAACTCGGTAGCTCACGCAGCACAGCCTAATGGCCAAGATAAATCTGAGAGGCACAAGGCCTGTTTTGTGTTTTTCCCTCCCTTTTTTTTCCACAGGATGCCCGCTCCTGCCAGGCGCCTCAGTGCTGGTGCGTGGGCTCAGCCTGCAGCACCCAGGCAGATGCCTGAGCTGGGTGTTGGTGGGCGCAGGGCTCGGCCCGGGGGCAAAGGCGCCATCCTCGCTGGGCGCCCCGTCCCTACAGCTGCCAGAACAGCCCCGGCCTCGCCGAGGGTCGTCTCCCCGCCGCTGCCCGGGCCTCGTCCGCAGCCCAAGATGGCGGCGGCGGGAGGAGAGAAGGCGGTGGGGCCGGAGACCTCCGCGCCTCGTTGTGAGTCCAAGATGGCGGCGGCGGTGGCGGGCCGGGGGAGGGCCGGGTGAGGGGCGGGGCGGGTTTCCATAGCGGCGGCCGCCGGTGTCGCACCGGGGCACTTCCTGGTTGGAGGCCGCCGGTCTCGGGGCAGCAAGGAGGGCAGCGCCGCTGGGAGGAGGCGGACGGGGGGCCCCGGAAGGAGGAGGAAGCCGAGCAAAGGTAGGGGCGAGCCGGGACGTCCGGCCATTGTGCGGCCCCCCGGGATGGGGGGGGGGCACCCCGAACGCGGTCAGCTAGACCCTTCCATTCCTGGGGCGCGTGGGGGGAATGCCGCGCCGGACCCCTCCGTTGCAGCGGGCGGGGTGGGACTCGGTTCCTAGAGAGCTGAGGGGAAGCGGGCAATACCATCCTCCCTCGGGGGGAGCGCGGGCTGCGCGCACCCCCGGTGGGACTGGGGAGGTGGAAGAGGCGGGAGCCGGCTCCCGGAGGGTACTGGGGTGCTTCAGACTGTTCCATTCCCAGCGGAGGGGTGTGTGTGTGTTTGGAGAATCCCTACTATTTCTTCTGGGGAGGGGGGCAGCGTGTGGGGAGCTCTGGAGGGTTTTGGGGGGCGGCGGAGCCCGGTGTGCTGGGGGGTTCCTGGGGAAGCCCTGTTGGAGATGCCCCTAGGTCCCTCTGTAAGGTTTGAGGGGGCTGTGGGGGGGCCGCCCCAGGGGAAGGGGCCCCCCCAAGGGGGTGGTGAGGGGTGCGCTCCTCTCAGGGGAGCGGGCCGCTGTGGGGCTGGGCGGTGGGAGTGGGGCTGGAGCGGCGGCAGAGGGGTCTGGGGTGGGGGGTGTGTGTTTGGGCGGGTCACCGCTGTGGGTCGGCACCCCTTGGGGCCTTCCTGAGGGCCCCCCCTCTTCTGTCGAGGTGGGAGGCCGTAATATCAACCCCACGGGAGGGTGTGGGTGGCTGAAGCCGTGTTTTAGCGTGACTTTCTGGCACTACTGCTTTCAGTACCTGCTCCCTCTGCTTTTTGTAGTACTTCAGGTACGTGGTGAGAAGTGCCAGCGCCGGCTGCGCGTCCCGGCAGCGAAGGGTCGCAGCCCTGCCAGCTCCACACAGGGCTTCAGCCTCCACAGCCCCTCTCTTAGTCCTTGGTCTCTGCTGGGACCGTCAGCGAAAGAGCCAATTATCAGATGTTTTGGGTTCTTTCTGTGGTGTGGATGGTTGCCTGTAGGAAACCACCGAAGCCATTAAACTGCCAGCTGAATGAGAGTCAAGTGGTGACTTAAAACCCCGTCGCCAAACTCCTGCAGCAGTTGTTTCCCCGCGTACGCTTGAGAATAACTTTCTTTGTGCTGTTTTCTGTTTGGAGCAGGCAGCTGCGCAAAGGCTGGCCGCGAGCGTGGCTCGTTTTTAGCTTTCGCTGAATTATAGTGGAATGAAAGCGGTCTGCCGTGTTCACACCAAATGGTTGAGCAGCCTGGTCTAGTGGAAGGTGTCCCTGCCCACGGTGAGGGGGTTGGAACGAGATGGGCTTTAGGGTCCCTTCCAACCCAAACCGTCCCACGGTTCTGTGAGTCTGTGAAATGTATTTTGTGGAGGAT
Source organism: Phalacrocorax carbo (assembly GCF_963921805.1). Lineage (NCBI taxonomy): Eukaryota > Metazoa > Chordata > Aves > Suliformes > Phalacrocoracidae > Phalacrocorax > Phalacrocorax carbo. The sequence continues at coordinate 7,207,170 of NC_087513.1, read as the reverse complement.
CAGTTAAATTAGAACATTTCTGTTAAATAATTGTTTTCTCAGGTTATTTCGCTTGATGCGCACCCTGCAATCTAGAGCTGCTGTGTGACAGTCGAAACTCAAGCCCTGCTAGGCGTGTGTATATAAAATACGGTGGCCAATCAGCAGCGCCTGAAACTAAAAGCAATTTGCTTCAACGCTTTGTAGTGTAAATATTCCTGCTATGAACAAAGAGGAGGGTGTGTCATAGTGCTCCTTTCATTTGTACTTCTATGTGCTTCCTTATTTGTGGCCAGTCAATGATTTGGTGTAGGTTCTTAAACAGTAGTAGTCTTATTTTGTTGTGAATTTTCCATTTGTACTGGCTTGGGCGTTTTACTGAGCTGGGACGCTCAGAAGCTTGGTGCTATATTAGGAATTTTTATTATGTTCTTTTTAATAGCCGTGCTCTTAAGTGACTTAGTTTTGCTTCTTTTTAACTGCTGTTTTTGCTGATTACAACTTTGAAGTTAATTCAACTTGGATGCAGTGTAAAAAAAGTATTGAGTAGAACTGCCTTGTAACCAGCTGTTCTTTTGCCCTCTGATTATACAGCATGGAAACCAATAATTTCAGACTTAATGTTTTGCCAGCCAGCTATCCATAAAACTTTAAAACATATGCTTCTGAAATATCTGTATCTGTTTTCTTTGAGGGGCTGTAACATTTTGGTTTAAAGAAGAAAGTAAATGACAGTAAAATACTGATTTGTGCCAGGCAGGCTCTCTTTGGACTGTTTTGTCTTTGTGTGTGTGTTTAAACAGCGTAGTTGCATGCTACTCCTGTGATTTCTGCTGCTTGGGAACTGGGGAGATAAACTCTTAATGTTAGCTCCTTAGCATTGAATTTAAACCCGTGCTGCAATAACACACACACAGACTAGACTTGAATCTTTAATTGCCAACTTAAAGGAAAATCTTTTCTCTGGATAGAGTTATAGTGTAGAGAATTATAATATGCTGTAATTTACTTGCAATCTGGCTCATATTAATTATCCTGAACCAGAGTATTGGGTAAAAAGACCTGGCGCTAGGTATGGAAACAGATGATTGAATGTGTTACTAGTGTGCTTGAATTTGAAGTTGTAAAGAGCTTCTCTCACTTTGGGTATTTCTTGCAAATCTAAGTTAAAATGCTGATAGTTTCACAACTACTTCAGGTGAATACCACCAAGGGCTAGTAGATACGTGTTAACAGAGGAAATACTGGATGGAATACAAGGGTTAGCTCTTCAGGAAAAGAGAAGGATCAAAGGTATGTGTGGGGTTTTTTTATAGCCCTGTTAATTGCAAAAGAAAGCATAAAGGACGTCAGGTACTATTTTGAAGAAAAAGGCAGTTTTTCCAAGATTACATCATTCAGCAAGACACTCAACAAGTAATGATCTATCTTTCCTCTGTGGTGTAACAGTTGGTAGCATTTCATGTGGGAGAGAGCCCTACAGCATTGAAATAAATTGGGTTGTTGGCTGAAAGAGCTACGTGATAACTGTTTTGGTTTCTAACACACATCCTTAGGAAAAGCGTTGATATCGTAATGCAATAGAAAGTACAGACTTTCTGATATTTGGCAGTGTTGGCTTTTCCTGACTTTCCGATACTGCTTGCTATTGCTACACTTGAAATTACAGATAAAAGATGAAACCTTCCTTTTTTAGGGACATTTTCAAATAGTCCAAGTAAATGGCCTTCACCAAAATGATGAAGTTGTGAACAAGTAAAATTTTATAAAGCACATATGCAGTATTATTTCAAAGAACAAAACCTGAATTTAACCAGAAGTCTATATTGGCTAGTAAACAGGTATTCACAATAGCTTAGCAAAGTATTTAGACGCAGAAGCAAGGTAAGAGTAACATTTTATAGCTCAAGCTGGAGTTCAAGTTGCTGTGGTGCATTGAAAGGTTCACTTTTCGTGGTTGTGACACGTGTTTTTGGGTAGTATATAGCTGCTATATTCTCCCCTTCTCATTTCCTTAGTGTTATGTGACTAGATTTTTATAAATGATATGGTACATAGTTAGGTTATTAGCCCTAAGTGGTTTTCAGAACTGATGTTTTGTTTTTTCCTAATGAACAGCCTTTTCCTGTACATACACACAATAAAATGTCATGTAACGCGTTGCCTCTGAGGCAGGGTATTGTTAGTTCATATTTACAAAACGAAGGTGAGACTGTACCTTTAGAAAATCAAGTTGAATGGGAGACTCCTGTCTTCCAGGTGACTCTGCATGAGATTGAAAAACAGTTTGGGCCCAGAGGTAGTACGGAGCTCTGGACAGAAGTGCTTTGGGCCTGGGTTGAGGTCCATCTCTATGACTCACTGATGTTCTTAACATAGTAGCTGTAATTAGTCCAGTAAAAAGTCATGGAAGTTATATTTGCTAATTTTGACGTTAGTAATCAAAAGGAAGCTGACAAGACTGTGGTTCTAATTATATGTTTTAACCAGACACTTTATTTTTGATTAGGCTGTGTGTGCTTAAGTGTTTAATTTGGCAGCCATTCACAGAGAATTGACAGGACCTGCAGTTCAGACTGTTGTTCTTCAGTGACTGCACTGTCTAATGGCTTTGTGTTCATCTGTGGTTTTTGATAATGTTTGCATGTGTATTTCTGCAGCATGATACCATTTTCTTCCCTATTAAGCCTCTTCCCAGTGTTACTTTTTCAATGCAACAATAGTTATAATTTTCAGTCAGTAGCATTACTGAAGGCTTCCTCTTGGCAGCTGGGTTTTTTGTGGTGTCTGGGTGGTTTTTGGTTTTTTTTTTCTTTGTTTGTTGTGGTTGTTTTTTTTTTTTTTATACAAAACTGGTTTTAGCAATTGATAGAGGAACCTTCCTGTGATGTGAATCCAGTCCTGTGAATAGTTGCCCTACTATTTTGGCATGTGCTGTAAATCTGTAAATGTTATGTGAACTCATGCTTTAGAAAAAGTTAGACCTCTTCTTCTGTCTTTTTATCTTTTATTTTAATTTTTTAAATATTAAGAGATCAGGAGAGTTGAGACTTGAAATCTGAGTCAGCACACGATATTATCTGGCTGGATTAGCACAGGTGGTCAGGTTCAGCGGGTTCTAATTGGCTCTGAAAAGAAATAAATCACATAATATTTCTTAATTTACAGAAACTCTTCTTGCAGGTATTAGAGGAATACTCTTGATAGCTTAATAGATAAGTTTTTTTTCTTTTCATCTCAGCTGTGAGGTGAAGTGACTTGCGTTTAACTGTTCTATCAGATTTGTATAAACTTGCTTTTTAGCAGCAGGATGTAGATTAAATAATAAATTTTCCAAAATGTACTTGCTGTGCTGTTATTGTTGGAGATTGTCCTCTATGTTTTGCTTTGGGGAGAGCCAGGCATATTGTTAGTGAATCCATATCTGCCCTACTTGGATATCTTTTTTTTTCATTTGGATTATGAATTGACTGATCTGATGGTTTATAGCTGCTAGAAATGGTAACTTTTTCAGGTTTTGTTTCTGAGGAGGAAGTGTTGGACGCTAATGCCAACCCATACTTATTTAGTAAACTTATTTGTAGCTCTTGTGTTTTGAAGAGTATCTTTATATTGCATCTTCGAGCTAGCTGAGATTGCTGACAGAAAATACTGCTTTGATGGTATTTTCAGTTACTATGTCCGTATTGTTTTAGGAGTAGTTACATTTTATAAACCAGTCCATTCACACAAGTTTGTAAGATGAATGTTAGAAGTAGGCATTTTGAGTTGATAAACTTCAAAATATATCTGTAAGCAGTAAAGTTCCTCAGTCATAACAAATACATCCTTGTGTTCCTTTTTTTAACAAGGAAGATGAAAAGATAGTAGGAAAGACAGTTTATATATAAACATTTATTCTAGTTATTTGAAGTTGAAAAAATGATTTGTCTCTTTATTTTCCTGCCATCATCAGGACATGTATACCTCTGAGAAACCTTCTCCAAGAAGATACCTTGCTTCGAGACCTGTCTTGGATTATATACAAAGAAGTTTCCAGTCATGAGTGAGTAGATTTCTTTATTTAAGAAAAAAGAAACGCTTAGTTTACAGTTTAGAAGACATGTACTTCTGTAGTGGATTTTGGAAGGTGATTCTTCCTCAAAAATGTTCATACCGAGTTTTGTCTCTTCAGTCCTTTAAGAATAAACAAAGCTGAGATTTGGCAAATACTGTTCTGAACCTACAGATTTTTGATCAATGTGTGCTCTGTAAGATTTCTGTGTTGGTAGACTGGTATCATTTTCAAGAAGGTGAGTTCTGTAACAAGCTGATATTTGTTTTTTCAGTATAAACATGTAATTCTCAGAGGAAAATGTCTTGAGTTTAAGAACTCCGAAACATGTGACTGTCCAGTAAGTTAAAGTAGCTGGTAAAAATCCAACATAAAATGAATGGGCTTCATTTTATGGGGAAAAAAATAAATGTATTACCGGAATTTGAGTATAGAGGTCTGATCCCAAAGGAATTTTGGCATGTGTTGCAAAGATCTGAGCCATGGAAAAGGGCGACTTAAGATCTGTTGGGGGGAGGGGGGCGGGAAGATCAAAGACACCAGAAGTTTTGTTTTACCCATATCTGATGGGTAAGATAATCTCTTTTTAGTGAACTGTTTTGAGTATTTAAAGGCCTTTCCTAAGTTTTGCAGATGTGAGACTTCTTAATATAATTATTAGCAGCAACATTACCTAGCCTTACGTCATGTAGAAATAAGGATATAACTTTGTATGCCCAGGAACTCTGTTTATAATGTAGCTTAGTTTCAATACAACTGCACTGAATCTGTTGAAGAACAAGCATCTAGTTCATAGGATAATTATATCCTATGTTAGTAAAATAAGACTATTTCATTTTCTGGGAGGAAGTGAGTAAAAAAAATTGTTGGTTAAATTTCTTGTCAAACTAAATGAAAATTGACTGTTCTTGACATCTGGAAGAAAAAAGAATGATGGAGGAAATGCTTGCTAAATGCAGCAAAGGAAAAACTGCACCAAAAAAAGAACTGAAAGATTTGCTGAACTCTTGAGTTCATGCTTAGTGTAAATAGAACTGTTTTAACATTTATATAGAATTTTATCTGTTTTCTCTTTTGTATTGCTACTCAAATTCGTTTACTTTCTGACGTTTGAAGGATTTGCTATATTGCATAGATTACAACCTTACAGGCAAGTCAGTTATTCAAGCACCCGAACACCTGGATTTGTCAAACGCTGCGATATTAGTCTTCATTTGTTTTACAGAGCATCTCATGTGCTGCCATTGCCTAATGTATAGTCTTAAACATAACAAATATCTGTAAATTTTTTTACCTTTTGAATCATGGTTGCTGTGTTAAGTGGGACTCACCAAGGTGCTGCTGTCATGACTTGAGCAAAACACCATTGGTTCTAGTGAGATTTTGACATGGTTCCAGACTGGAGAGTTTAGCTTTATATTAGCAAGAATGGAGGCCCTTAGTCAAATGAAGGATAACACTTTGGCAGTACTTTTTGTGGTGGTTAATAATAATGTTATTTAAAATACAGTCTCTTCTTTGCAGGATGCCACATTCCTGTGATGGATTAGATGGTTATGTGCAGGCTAAGTGATGGGCTTCAAGGGCACAAAAGAAAATGCTTGTTTTCTTCTATTTTAAAACATGGTTTAGAGAAGTTAATGTTCAGCTGGTGTTGGATTTCTGATTTTACGGTTTACTTCAGAGAAACTTGAACTATAAGCATGGTCTACATAGTTTTAGGCTCCCCTCTACTAAATACCTCAATCTAGAAGGTATTCATCATCTTATGAAGATGCGTTTATTTGCATACTTCTATACATGTAAGCTCATTGACAAAATCTGTGGGCACCTAGAGTAGTTAGGTGGTGGGAGTCTCCAGTATTCAGAACTTGTGCATCACCTAGTGTAATTCAAACAGAAAATCTATCTAAAATGATGATCTAAAATGTGGGAGCATCAGACTTATGAACAGTAATAAATTCTCGGTTAAAAAATTTGGAATGCTGTTATGTGCAGGCTACATTATACAATTGTACTTGTTATTTTCTTGTGATACCCTTGATGCAATATATATGTTTCCATCGCTGTTTGTGAAGGGTAGTTCTAGAATCTCAGTCCTAAAATGATTAAACCTCTTTTCTAATATCTGTCCTAAAACTTTTCACAAGCAGTTCATATCTTTTGGTTTTCTGCCAATCTTATTCATTAGCTTAAAAAGGTGTTTTTACCTTGTGTCATATTTGTCAGTTTAGCAGTTTGTTACATAGAGCGTATTATTTTATTGAAACAGCTTGTAGAAGTAAATCTGTAATATCTACGTAATTAAGAAGCACACGTAAGCTTACTTTTAAGCAAATAAGTTAAATTTTTTTGGGAAGTGAACAGGGGAACTGCTGCTGTACAACTTTTAATAGTTATCAGGTGTGTAGGTAAGTGCTTCAGATCCTGTTGTACTGGATCTTCTCCAAATGTGGGGAAGAGTATTGACAAAATTGAAAAGTCCACCATTCATGGTAGTTGTGTTAGTTGTTGAGCAATACAGAGAATCTGAAAAGGTGTTAAAATTAAGGCAGTCTCTATTAAGGCTTTTTTCTCTCTGGAATGTCTTTATAAATGTCCATTTTCATAAATAAGGTTAAGACGAGCCCATATTTTAAATTATACTTCAACATTGTGTGCCCCATAAGACAGCAAGGTCGCATGCTGTAGCTAAGTTAGATTGATATTGATTTATTTTGTATTTAAAGATAACTTGTCGAGAAATCCTGGCTGTATGTAACCTGTCTAGAATGTCACACCACAAAAGAGTTGGTTTCGTTTTCTACATTTTCTCTAGTTGTTGACATTTAGCTGCCAAAAAATGTGTAGTGTCATGATAAATTCTTCTTATTATAAACTGTGCTTTTTATGTTTGGGAGTTTTCCTGTGCTTTCTCCTTTGAAGAAAGGTCAGTGCAGTGAACTTATTTGAGCTGTTGCAATGAACTCAGGTTGCAAACAATTAAACTAAATGTTAGTACACACTGTTGCAGCAAGCTGCTGACATCTTCATTTTTTTTCCCCATAAATGTATAGCATGAAATGCCAACCTTTTATTATTACTGTTATTGTTCTGCTGTCATAATGAATTGTACACAATAATTCTTCCCTGGCTTTGTCCTTCTCTTTTTACTTTTGTTTCCCACACCTGAAAAACTTAATACTGCATACAGGTGGGAAGTTAACCTGTTATTATTCTGTATGTGTCAGTATCATCCCGTCAGGTTTTTCTTTGTGAGTGACTGAGGGTAGGAGCACATTTTGTGTGTTTGGAGAGATGCTATGCAATGTAACTTTATATTTGGAAATTGGTCAGTGTGGCCTGGTAATGAGGTGGAAACTTTTTGCTTCACCAGTTCAAATCAAGACCACAATGGTATGATTAAAGGCTGCTTCTGTTTGATGGTTGGTAATTGATCTTGACCTCTTATTACAGTCGGCTCTCTAGTTTGTGTTCGCAGAGGAACCTCAGGGTTTTGTGATTTCTAAAAAAAAAACCGTTTCCTTTGAGTTCTTGTAGCATGTGTAAAGAAATAGTTTTGGCTGTCAGTTTCTCTGTTCATGAGCAGTAAACTTGGGACTTTAAAAAAATGTTAAGGTCAGCCTTAATAGATTAAAATATAATGCTTTAGCAAGTAGGAATTATTATTCCTATGCTTGCAACTGATGAAAGTGTGTTCTGGGCTTTTATGAAGCTCCCTGGGCTAAGAAAAGCCTGTTTCATTACGGTTGGCTCAATTCCTCCCCCTTCATCTCCGATATCCCCTCGTTGTATGCCAGAATGAATTTGTAGCGAACTGAGCACCAAGTCAAACTGTTCGTAAAATAAATGCTGGGAAACGGAATATGTTTTTGTTTACGTGAAGTGTAAGGGGCTGTGCGTTTTGGGTGTTCTGGGGTAAAGTGTTACAAATAACTATAAAGCTGATTGATGTAGTCTGAGAGGCTTTGTAGTCATCAGTTCTTTTCAGTGAGCTGAGATTGAATGAAAGAGACTAAGCTCCGATTCATACATAAAACTGCATGCTGAGGGAGGAAAGCTTAGAAGTAAGTTAAAATATCTTTATAATGGAGTATAATGATGAATAGTTAACGGGTGTTGGATTGTTATGTTACATGCTAAGTTTTTGTTTTATTTTTGAACCATGAACCCTGAAAACCCATTCATAAAATACAAGCTTGAAGGTATGTGTTTTCTTTAACGATTGTTCTTCTGGTTTCACAGTACACTTATCTTCTAATCTTTAGAAATACTGTTGCTTGAGAAATATAGAAGAAGGTATTGTCTCCTAGGTCATCTTTACTGAAATTTGAAATAGTAATTCTTTGGGGAAAAACTGAAGATCTGAATGATAAAGAATTGCAGGACATAGGGGACAAAGAGACACAACGCAGATTTGGAAAAGGTTAGTTTGAAGTCTTGGGATAAGTTTAAAATATTAAGAGTTAAATAATAATACCCCCACCCTGCAGTTCAGCTATCTGGGAAAGAATGAAACCCACAAGTTACTTAATAGTAATCTACCGTGTATTAACAATCCCATAAAAATTACTTCATGTATAACCTTAGTATTTGTCTTAATGTTTGCTCTGTTTTTTTCCTTGAACCGTTGGGGGACTTTACCACTCTGTGTAACTGTAGTGACATGAATGCTTGGATCAGAAGTAGTAGTGTAGTAACTTCTGTTTTTGTAGTGAGAGGATGAAGCATGAAAAATACATGTTACAAAGTTGTTTGGCTCCTGAACCTGGCGGTCAGGAGGAGCGCTTACCATTCTTGATCTTGCTTCACTGTTGCTCTTCTGTGTTTTTTCTTTTTTAACTTTTCAATTCTGTTATCTTCAGATGCTTCTCATTAATGCTGTATCCACAGGCTGTCCCCTCTGTACAGTGCAGCTGTACTCGAGGGAGGCTATCAGCAAGCATGCTAGAGAGAGTTTTCTGACTTAAAATGTAGATTCAGGGGCCAGAGTTAATGAGTTACAGAAACTTGTATGGACCTGTGGAAAAGCTTTGGATGAAGTTGAGTTTCATTAGGGGGGGTCTGATCTGTAGGAGCCAAGGCTGAACTGAGGGTCTTTAAAATTTCATGACCCCCTTAAAATGTTGCCCTTGCCAATAGAGGGGGTGGTACCCTTTCCCTGTATGAATTCCTGCATTCTTCTGTGTTGCTGGAGCATTCATGACATTGATTTGAATTGGGTGGGCTCCCTAAGCTATTTACTGCATAGCTGCATAAATGGTTGTACTGCTGTAATGCAGGGAGAGAAGTGCAAAGGTGAGAATAAAAAGGTCAGTGGGTGAGACTCTCTTCTTTCCACATGATGCTGTTTTTCCCTTGCTTGGAGTGTATATGAAACCATAGTTGAAGTCATTTAGGAATGTTGTAATCTTAGGCTTCCTCTATGCTAAGTGGGAGAGGCATCTCCAGAGGGCTAATCAGATCTTCGATGACCCAGTTCCTCACCAATGTTGTAATTAAACTGCTCCTCTGAATATGGAGGGTGCATTAGTCACAATAAAATATAAACCCAAATACTTCACATGCGCAGAACTATGCATCACATTGAGGTGATGGTGAAGAACACAAATGTAGGCTTGTTAGCAGAAACTTGTTTTCTTAATAATCACATTTTATGATGTTGGATTTCTTCTTATTCAGTTGACATAATGATGCAACTTCTGAGACTTTAGCTTTTTTTGCTGGTAGTGTAGGTCTATAAATATATCAGAACACAAATTAGCTTTTAGAAATTCATCTGTGTTTAAGCAGACTTTTAAGATTAATTTTTTCATAATCCCTCTGTTATTTTTGATCATGTCAGGATATTTAGGACTGGTAAGTTGTGGCTTTCCTTGCACTTCAATTTTATTTTTAGAATGAAGAGGAAGACAAATATTTTTTAGTTTTGTTCTGTTACTTTTTTTAATGGAACAAAATAAGTCTTCAATCTCCATAGACTGAAGTTGCTTTCTTAAGCTTTGCAGGAGGTTGCAGCTACCAAAAAAGTATTTATGACGTTCAGGAATTGTCCTTCCAGGTGATGTATTCAAGTTCAGTAGTCTCTTTTTCTGTAAGGTTTTGTCAACAAACAGGTATTGCTTAGTATTTACTGTTTCCTCTAAAGTAGTTAATAACGTATAGTAAAGCTGAATGTTTTAAAACCCTTTGCCTATATTTCAAATACATTTATTAAACAGTTGTAAGAAGTTGTTTTTTTCTTTTTGCTATACAGGGAACTTCAGAGCTATCTTCTTTCAGCCGGGCTTTCTCCCTGTGGGTTTAAATTGATGGTCAGATTGATGGGGCTTCTCTAAATAAGTTAGTGCATTGTGACACCTATGCTTAAACCGATGTAATTTCTGTTTGTAAACCAAGATGTTGGCACTGGCAGGAAACCATTGTTAGTTTTGAACTGACAGGGGAGTTGTGGCAGGGAAGTTACCATCGTGAATGTTACTGGAGGACCAGTCTTCTTGTAACATACTTATTGCTCCCTGAATACGTCCTTCTTAGACACACTTCAGATTTATTCTGTCACATTTGCAATGAAAATTAAGGTTGGGTTATTTATAAATTTTTTATTCTATGACACTCTAACTCTGTGTGTGTGTCCAAAACAGCAAAGATGATAGAAATATATTTATCATAATAATTTAGATATATTTAAAAATTACATGTTACATTTGTACTATATATTTTATACAAATATCTATATTACAAACCATATACTTAAAATATATATAAATTCTTTTAATTATATGTGCATATGTAGAGGGAGAGAGTAGCTTTCTAAATTTGTCTGCCTCTCACTGTTTTGATTGAGTCCAGTAAGGACTGCTTACGACTAATTGGTGTATGCAGAAGTGTATCCCTTTAGCATGATAATACTCTCCTGTTTCAGTTTTTTTTCAATTTAAATCTTAGCCTTTGGGCCTATTTCTGTACTCCTTTACATGGAACATGGCACAATACTGCCTTGATTGTGGATCTTTGGTACTCCTGCAGCAGAAAGAGTAAGGAGCCAAGAACACTGTGACCTTGTTCTCTGGAGTGAGTATCGAGTATCCCCCGCTATGTAAGCAATTCATATTTCTGGGGTCCTATTCATCCTGTGATAAGTTGAGGGTGGTGTTCAAGTGCATTCCAAGGGGGGGAGGATGCAGAAACTCACAGCTAAAATACAGATGAAAAGCAAGAGCTATAAATGTAGATGCCTGGGCAGGCACCCCCTTCTTTGCGTAAGGCACTATGTAGACACAGAACGAAGTTGTTCTGGTTACTGCAGGGAGGACCTTCTAGAGGCTGCAGTATTAAGCTCCCTAGTGGTGTTATAATTTTCTGTTGAATTAGAGAATTCACAAAACAGCAGAGTCAGATGAAGGATTAGAAGTGGGCTGAAGAAGAATTTTTCCAACAGCAGTGTTAAGTGAGGTAATTTGCTTGCCTGTTGTGAGTCATGTTCTCCCTTTCAATACAAATGATTGAACTGCTGTGTTGGAAAAGTGAAGCTATTGCTGCTCAGTAGTGTTAACTTTATCAAAGATCAGCTAAACTGACTGTGTTCCCAATTTTTGTTAGGAAACAACTTCTTTGATTTATAGCATGGATGGAAAGTATTTGGGGTTGTTGCCATAAGTGGGGTTATGCAAGTAATCCCTGCAGGATTACTGGCTCTGTGTTTGTTTAAATTTAAGATCTTCTCTTTACTTAAACTGTGCAATCTGTTGTCCTTTCAGTGTTTAAAGGAGGGTTGCAGATATTTGTATAAACAAAGTAGCTGCACTTAGGTGATATCTTATCAATCAGTTGATAATAAGGTTCATTTAATCTGTCATTGTAGGAGTGCACCCTATAATTAAGAGATTTTAATTCTTAAAATTAGGTGGGAGACTGACAAAACAGCACTGGGGTTTTTTCAAGGCTATTGGCATGCCTGTACCTATCCTGCACAACATTTCTGAAGCGAGCAGAAAGCTGTGCTGGATTTCCAGGCTGGCTCCGGAAGCTGGTGTGCTGCGGTTTCTTTTTAATCTTTTTTTTTTTTTCTAATTTTCATTTTCCCCCTGTTTTACTTTGTATAACATAATTATTCTCTGGAATGGAAGGCATGCCACCATGCTGTAGAATCTCCAGTGCTTTCTGGCCACTGCAGTCATTAATCTAATAGATCACTAATATAAAAGGGAACTTTGTTTTAATAAAGCACTTTGCTTTGCCATAGGAGAGGATTTTTGAATGCAGTCTTTCTGTTTTATCCTTGAAAAGCTCTTTGAGAACCTGCCTAATTCCGTGGTAGAGTGCTGAAAGGCTCACTCAGAGCTCTGGTGAGCAGGAGTTAGACTTCCCAGAATTTTTAGAGACATGGGGAAATAAGTCCCTCACCAGAATGTGGTCTGTTGCATTCACTATAAAACTTTTTCCTTCTCTTTGGGGCTTTTATTTTTTTAGTAGAATTTTGTACAGCATTATGTGAGGAGTGTTACTTTCTGATGCTACTATTTCTGAGTTGTACAAACACTATAATGACATAAACCTCCTTCCCTGTCCTCCCCCAGACTTACTTTGTGGAGGTAACGCTTGTTGGCCACAGCCCTCGGTTCTTATTGGTGATGCTGTGCTACAGCCATGGTTTGTGTCCTGTCTGGTCTACAGGCCCTGCTTGCCTTGCACGCTTCAGAGCAGTCGTATCTCATATTACTTTGTATCTGGCTGTAAAAACTAGACAAGCTTTTAGCGCCCTCTTCGCCCCAAGTTACATCAAGTTACTGTAAGAGTATTTGAGGATGTTGGGGGTGGTCTTGGGGAGTAGGGGAGGAAAAATCAGGTTTATAGTTTGCCTTGCAAAGATTAGGTACAAACTGAAAGGTGTTAATTTTGCTTTTGATTTCCTTCCCCCACTGTGTTCTTTTCTGTACCGGAGGTGGGTGACAAAAATATGTGTGGCTTTTACTTAACTGTGTGGTAGGAAAGTACCTCTTCTTAGAGCAAAGGCTAATGAGTCACTTCTAGTGACCTTTCAATGTTTATTTATTCCCCATGCATTAAAACAAACTAAAAGAAATAATATTTATGTGAAGCTCACTGTGAGGCTCTTGAGTGTTTTTGTTTTGTTTTGTTTGGGGGTTTTTTCCTGTTTTGTTTTAAATCCATCAGTCATTAAGTGGAACGTCCATTTTGGGGAATTAACTCTTAATTTGTGTTTTTGTTTAATGCTGTATATTCAGTGGTCCTAGTAGATGGTATAGGAAGGCCAGGTTATAGGAAGGCCAGGTGTGTGTTGTCCAGTGAAACGTAACAGATCAAGTTCAATGATAAATCTATGCCAAATGGAGAATGACAGCACTTCTTTTTCCCTTTAGCACTGGTGTAGTACCACGGTTAGTTAAAATAGTGGATTAAAATGCCTTACTATAACATTAGGTGGAGCGGTGTGGTTCAGCCCCTTCTTGCCTGGACCATGGGCAATTGTTGGCTGAAACTTGGCATGATGTTTAATTCCCTACAGCTACAGAGAGAGCACGGAGAACAGTAAATGTACTATAGTCTTCTGTCTGCCAGAATTGGGACCGAGTCACTAGGGCATGTACAATTCATCTGTCTTTACTCTTGTAATAGGTAGGTAAGGTGTTCTTCATCTTGGATAGTTTGGTTGTCTTAAAGTGAAGCTGAATAAAGGTGCCTGTTTCACACTGCTGCTTCCTGCTTGTCTGGCATAGTTCATCTGCAAGCAGTGTTGCTAAGATGCCCAGGTGTTTCTAGCAAGATTCTCCATCGATGGGGGTGTAGAACTCTTTGTCAGTAGCTGAGCCATGTATATGCTGTATGGGAAATAGGATTGGATATGAAGCAAGAGTGATGTGCTAGTTACAGTGCACTACTAAATAAATCCATTTGTAAGAACAGAGACAAAACAGAGATAACTGTCAAGATAGCCACAACCAGCCACTGAAGCAGAATACATATATGAAATATAACTCTAGCATTAACCTTAAGTAGTCACAGTTAACATGATTGTCGTATTCAAGTATTAAGTTCAGATTTTCAATACATTAGTTAAAATACGTTTGAAAAGACTGCATTTTCTGAGTGAATGTACAAGGAGGGCAGGAGGCAGAAGTCTGAAGGTAAACAGTTAATGGTGTCTCCCAGTAGAACACAACTGCAGTACGAGGGCAGACCCATGTATGCTTCCTTACGAAGGAGGGCAGATCACTTCTGATCCATGTGACCTTCAGGCTAATTTTCTTCAGTTACTTTTGAAGCACTAACTTATTTCTTCCCTAGCATCTGTCTCTCTAACAATTGCTTGATCAATAGGTAAGCTGTATTTGTGTGAATAGATATTTCTTTAGTGTTAGATTGGCCTGTTACAAAGTATTGAAAAACTTGTTTCAAAAACTTATTTTGTTGCATAGATGATTTGCTACACAAACTAAGCCTGCAAATACATGAGATTAATAAAAGTACTGTGTATTTTGCAGTGGACTGATAATGTTTGATGTTCTTCCTGGTGGCTGCGGACAGCTGCACTTTATTACTTGGATTAAATATTAACATAGAAATGTCACATGCACTAAAGGATTTAATCCTGCTAACAAATAGAGATGCACAGAATTTTGTAATTTCTCTTTGCTTCAGGGAGGTAAGAGGTTGTTATTCATGTCACTCATATCCTTCTCAACAGGAAACTAAGTAAGGGTTTAACGTTGTTTCTAAGTTTTCATCTTTTTCTTTGAATTGAACACACATTCACTTTTATCAATCTTTGCTAGATTAAAGTAATGAATTTACTTTAACTTCAGTATTGGCACATGTAAGATAGTAATAGTTTTGATTTTGTTTAATACTGCAAAAAGAAAAAACTTTTAATGACTAGTATGGCTTCTTGCTGTATGCTTAGGTTGGACAGACTATTTTATAATATCCTTTAGCTTGAAGATAAATCTGTTGATAAATACTGTAGCCATGACCCAGATCCGGGAAATGCAAAATTGCTGCATATTGTGTTTGGAATGCTGCATATCCAGGAAATGCTGCATGTTCTGTTTGGAAATATCTTTAAAAACTTTTCTGTTGTCTTAGTTACAACTTCATAAATGTTTGGTTTCATTTTGAGACTTCTAGTATGGAACTTCTCTCTCAAAAAGGTTACCATTTGCAGTTAAAACTTTATAAAGATTTGAACTGTAATATGAGGGAGACTGAGAAGTTCTGTGAAGTGTGTGCATTCACTGAGATGAGATCTTGTACTGACACACTTTTTCCTGCTATTTTAGAAAACTATATAGAATCATGTATTTAAAATGAGCTGCTTAGATACAAGGTTTTTTTTTGGAAAATGCCACTTTGGTGCTTTCTGTACTAGATTACTGTGCCTTATATAGTGGCCTTTTGCCCTTTTGAAGGGCATGGGTGTGAGGGAGAAGAGAAAGAAATAGGATAAATCTGAAGATCCATAAGAAGAATCTGTGGTTCTGTTGTTCCTCTTCATCATAACATCTGTGCTTCTTGCTTAACGCTATCCTAGTCATGTAATTCCAAAAGACATGAAGTTCCTCTGTTGTATCTAAGGAGTTCTGCACTGTAGCCTAAGCTATTCCTTTTGACAAGTCTTTACAGGTTAAATATCTAAGAGCTTTTGGAAGCCTTTTGAACTGCTGCTAAACTGTGTAGCTTAGACACACTTGTATGTCTAAATCTGATAGTATGGTTTTACAGTAAATGCATGAGCAGAGAGTAAGCAGTGCCCTTATGCTTGTGGATGTGCTAAGTATAAAACACATCTGTCAGGAGGAAAAAATAAAATACACGCATACTTCCCCCCCCCCCCCCCCCCCCCCATCAAGACGTATTTGAACACATACATCTGATACTGATCTCCATTAGTGGCTGCTGTCTGTATCAGGAGGATGATAACAGTGATCTACACAGGCTTTGTTGTGGCTCTCTGGGAAAGTTGCTGTCCGTCTAATTATCACTAGATCCGCTTCTAGAATGTGTTGCAGCAAGAGCTAAGGGGGTAAAAAATAATGTGAATTGAGTAAGAAGGGTAGTAGTAAGAGTGTTGTGCAGTGACAGGGTTTTGCAATGTGTAGTTTCTTTCCTTACAACTTCAAAGTGTGCAATAATGGCTGCTGAACATAGCTATATGGGTTTTTTTTCCTCTTCCCCTTTCCCCTTTTTTAGCATTTGTTTTTCTTCTTCGGGCTGATAAGTTTTTGCCTGGAACTGGTGGAATTAATTTCATTGACCATTTATTGAAGTTCTCCATTGTCACCCTGAATTTAATGAACAGCTTCCTTGTATGTTTAAAGAATGAATGTAGAAACAAAAAGACTTTAAGAAAAAAGCGACCAAATGCTGCTTATCCTCTTTAGTCAGCGTTCACTTAGATAGCTTCCTGTTACAATTATTTATTACTTCTCCAGCCTTTAGATCAAGATACTTTCTGTTCCCAAGATTTCTTCTAAAAGAGATTCATATATCTACGTCAGTTTGTTTTAAAAGCTGCAGCCATACTTTCATACTTTAAAAATGGTAGCAAAAGTGCTAAAAATGAAGAAAAAACAATGTTCCTATGTGAATGCAAATTCTGTTGGATTAAGCAGATCCCGACATTTGCAGACTCTGTCCGAACGTTCAGAAGACTCTGAGAATATTTATTTATTTATTTTTCTGGATGCTTTGCAAAATGCAGTGCCAAAAGCAGTCGTCTTTGAAAAATGAATGCCTTGAATAATAAATGGAGTCATATCACTAGTGCAAACCTTTTTGCAGGAAAGGCTACCAGAATTGCACATATGATTTCTTGAGAGTATTAGGTTTTCTGTCTTTATCTCTTTCTTGGTTCCCTTTAATGCATTACTGTCAAAGAATAGTCTGTAGAAAAGAATTAAGATCAGAGATTTGTGAGGAGGGTTAGTTATTGATCTAAAGCTCTAGAATTCTCCTATTCCAACTACAGTAGATTATTTAAAACTTAATGAAAACTGTAGGCTTCGGTTCCTAGATTGGCAAATTA
This sequence comes from Phalacrocorax carbo, assembly GCF_963921805.1. Classification (NCBI taxonomy): domain Eukaryota; kingdom Metazoa; phylum Chordata; class Aves; order Suliformes; family Phalacrocoracidae; genus Phalacrocorax; species Phalacrocorax carbo. Next base: position 7,190,092 of record NC_087513.1, on the reverse strand, counting down.
ATTCAAAATATGAGTGAGAAAGAATAGATAAGGTATTTTATAGCTGCTTTAGTAATAATTTGTGTCATGATATACCTGTCTTAGCTCAATGCCTATTTATTTTGAGATATTAATTTGAAGACCAACTGTGACAGGAGAAGTGAGAGAGGAGTATCAGAAAACAAAATGTTTCTACTTATACTTAAGGTGTTGCTGGGACTTAGTTGCTAGGTAGACTTTGAGTTTATTTTTTGCAGGAAATATGCAGTTTTCACTGTGAACTCACTGTGCAAATGTTTTTACAATATGTTGTTCCTTCTATCTGATATTTAAAAAATCTTTTCCCAGCTAATGTGCCTTACTTATATTTCCTTAATCATATAAACTAATCTATTGTTGAAAACTCTTCTCCTGCTTATTCTTATCAGGAGCAACAACTATTTCATATCTGCTTCATTTTCTAAGCCCCTTTGCTAAGATGGGAGGGAAGCTGAAGCAGTTCTGCCCTGTGTGGTTTCTGAAACTGCAGCTTTTAAAGCAAACATTCAGATTGGTCATTAAGAACAGCTGCACTTGCTGTTACTGGTACTTGAGTTTTTATAGCCCCTGTTCTGAATAGTCCTGCTGACTTTGTAACCTATCGAAGCGCCACCCATACTTTAGAGACATAGAAAGAAGGGTCCAAAGAGCAAATGGACCCCCGCCCCATCTCCTGCCTGTAACGTCAGACTTTGCTCTTCTGCAGAGCTAAAGAGATACCAGCAGGAGTGTTTGGTGTATGGGTATTTATGTGCTTTCTAGATCTTGATCCTGCTTCCACTGAAACAGGAAGCAACAGGACTGGATTTCAGGCTGGTGCCTTGCTGCCCATTGCATTACAGGCAGTTCATTTCTTTGGGTGTGTCAGGCCTGAAAGCTTGCTATTAACCATATTTAGAGTCTAGGAGGTAGGGAAAAGGACATAAATAATGTTGGCTGTGGGGAGCCTAAGGTAGGATTATGAAGACAGATCTGCATAGCGTTCTGCAGAGCGCTAGTGGAATAGCCTGTACGCGCCCTGAATTCTGGCCAGTTCAGGTTGATGTGAGATGGAAAAAGAACGGTCACGATAACTTTGCATCTCAAAATGTGCGCAGGCCTATTGTTCATACGAATAAATGCCCTCAAGCTGTTTTAGTGTTTTGGTTTTTTTTAGTAGCATTTACATCTGAGGGTTACCCTGAGGGTTGTTTTTCCTTTTTAAAGCCTAGAAAGAATGGCATGAAGATATAAACATTACAGATTATAAGAAGAGAGTGAAGGAGAAAATATGAAGTCTTCTTCAAACTTAAATTTGGATATCTTCTCCCCCTCCTCCCTTTTCCAAGTGTCATTTGACAGATATCCACTGAACCATACTCTTGCAGCATCTTTTGTGCTGTAAATATGTTACCTCCTGACAATATGCTTCATGAAAAAGAACTGCTTTCAAAGATGGGTTCATTATAACTAGGTTAATGGGAGCATTTTTTATTTTGAGTGATGACAGCTGACTAATCAGGATGCAGGTCATTCTTTTTATTATGGTTAGGAGAGGTCGAGGGCTGCACACAATGATCCATAAAATCCCATCCTGGTTAACTGTTCCTTCTCATACCAATGTATTTTATCAGGTTGATAACGTGTGCATGGTTTCTGTATTCCCTATGACTTTGAAGTTAAGGGAGGAAAGCAAAATGCAAGAACATCATCAAGCACATATTGCTTAGCAAACCAGCTGTTGAAGATGAAAAATGCTTAGCAGAAATTCACATGATAGGCACTGAATTTGTAACGCTACTTTTGTCCTCGACAGAACCTACCTAAATTGTAACTCACTGAATTTATGACACTCTTTCTTTCTTTTTAGTTTACCTTGTGTATCTGTGTCAGTATTGCTGTGAACTTTTGGTGACTATCCTTGCCTGCAGATTGTGTTTTGTTAGGATGTTGTCTGAGAGGCGGCAGTTGTAGTGAGAGATTGTATGGAAATAGCAGTTGGGTTTCATGGTTTAAAATAAGAATGAACTATAACCAAGTTATCACTCATAAGCAACAGATGAAATGACATGATTTAGCTAGTTAGTATGTTTTGTTTCTTGAAGTCTTTGGTATTGCCACTTTTTTAAAGCAGGTTTAGTGTTATTGTCTTGGTAGGTGTACAAATTGATTTGAGGAAAGAGAAATAGCAGCCACAAAGTTTATTGTGTAATTCTTCAAAGTTTGAGTGATTTGTCTAAGTTTTGTCACATTGTTTATCATGAATGCCACGGCCCTGCTTCAAACTTGAACCATTTTCTTTGTTGATGTTGCACACAGGATGTTTAGTAAACTTTTACGTTTTCCTAAATTCATTTCAAAGCTTTGGGGGTTTTTTCAGTTTCTTTCTACATGATGATTCCCCTAACAAAGAAGAGAGGAGAAAATACTGTGCATACTGTGTTTGGAGAGTATTTCATGTTGGGGGAGGCAGGTGTGTGTGAAAACGATTTCTAGTCCTGAAGTGCTTGTGTGTCTCTCTCTGATGCTAAGACAAGGCTTCAACTGTTTAAAATTCCTGTACCACTGGTGGAGAGAGAGAGATACTGGTGACCGTGGGATGAAAGCCTTTCTAATGGCTATTCTGCAGGCTTTAGTAGGTACTGGTTTTGTATTCTTACCGTAGTCCACTAGGCCTGCAAATCATCTACTAGTACTTCTCCAGTTAGTCCAGTTTGCTACGAGCAGAACAAGGGATAGTTCTGAAGAAAAGGAAGCAACTTCCCTTTCCCAGTAGGAAATAGCTGTAACCCTCTCCTGGGTGCTAATTTCTAGCTACTGAAGTGCTCCATTTCTCTTTATAAATTATTTTGATGCAAAAGGTAGGACAAAGCACGCCTTTTATTTCTTTCCCTCTTCTTCCACTCCCTCTTCCCCACTGTAAGTCTGTCAGTCCACCATCATCTCCTTATTGCAGCACTTGAGAAACCTTGCTGTAGAAATGAGATAATCTAGTTCAGTTAAAAATCACTGTCAGGATCTGCAAAGTGTCCTCATGCTTTAGTTGGTTAAGCGGATGTTGTTATTGAAGATTTTATTCTACCTTACTCCTTTTTTCTTTTTTTCTCGTTTTCTTTTTTCTATCCTTAATATGCTTATATAAGCATCAAAAGTTTAGTAGTGCTGTAGAGGTAGTTGTGTTCTTCTATGAACCATAAACTCAGAAGTCACCTTTTCAGAGGAAACCTGCAATGTAACATAGCTGCAAGTAATGATGTTCCATTGAGTTTATATCTGTAAGTTGAAGACAAGTTGTTTGATAACCCAACCAAATAAAGATCACATCGTGGCGAGATAATGGTGGGAAAGTTCTTACAGCAGGAATTTTGAGAACCAGATTATGAAGTAAAGAACCTTCAGGTAAACTTTAGCAGACAGGCCTGCGTTTTACATCTCTATTTAAATGCTTTGAAATTATAGTTCTTCTGGAAACATCTATTTATGGTAATATTTTCTTTACCTCTATATAAAGTAATTTGTCTGAAACATGGAATTTATGTACAGGAGTTAGAAATTACTCTCAGTGTAGAAAGGTGGGAGTTCTGTTTCTAATGGTTTGAAAAATCCCTTTTCAGGAAGAGATAATTTACGGTTGCACAGTATGCCTACAAGCTTCCTACTGAATGGGCACTTGAATGTTTGTAGGGTGGGAGACGAGATCAGACAGCTTGTCAGAGAGAATGATTTTAGTTGTCTTTTTTTTTTTTTCCCCAAACCAAATACAACAGTACTTTGGGATACTATTACTGCTAGCAGAGGTCGATTAATGGGCAGGCTGTAAATGAGACTGACATGATAGAAGCCGTTTGTTGTGCCTATGCTGTATGTGTTTCAAGAGACTGACATGCATGTGGATAAATATGCCGGCAAATCTAACAATCTGAAATGCTTGTGATCAGCAGCTGGAAATGGAAAGAGATGACCTCTCCCTCCCACCATCTAACACTTAAGCAACAGGAACAGAAGGTCTAAAGGCCAGAGAATATGCCTTGCTGTGCCTCGGCTGTGGCCTGCGGTTTGTTTTAATGTTCTGGTTTTTGGAAAACGTTGTTGGCTTCCTAAATTGCTCTCTTTGTGTAGGCAAGGCCTTGCAATGCTGTGTAGGAATTCGGTTTCCTGAAGCGTTCACAGAGCCACTTCAGGGCTGATGGTTATTTAACGTGACTGTATAAAACACGATTTCTCATGATTTTTTTTTTTTGTTAGCTCTGTAGAGGCTTTGACAGAAGGCATTTCTGAAGTGCCTTTGTATGTTTTCCAAATGGTATTTGAAATGTTGTGGGGCACATACTGCAATTTGTCTGCTTAAAATTACCTGACAGAAGTAATGATAATACCTTAACTGAAACAGTTCTCTGGGCTCTGGTGGTGGGAGAGAGAATGCCTGAAATACTCCACCGTGCCTCTCGGTATGCAAGAATTCCTGTCATGTACAAAGGTGTCAGAGGTGTGTGTTCAAGGGGGGGAGAAAAAGAACGGAATGACTCTCTTTAGCAGGTGCTTGCTTGTGCCTGATGCAGTTTAGCAAGCTAGATTTAATTTTAGTTCTGTTAGTAAGTCTGATGCTGGATCTGCACTGCTTTCTTAAAGCATTACATGAAATTTCTTTAATTGAGACAGACTTTAAAAGAGGATGCAGGCACACTTCTTAGATACCGAGCCTAGGGGAGTACATTGCATCTGTCAGCATTCATTTCAAGTGGTGTTTTCTTTAGTTACTTTGTGGTGTGATTGTTTCCTTTAAACTTTATTTAGAGAAATTCGTATGCATTCTCTGCAGTAAATAATTTTAGAATGTTCTGTAGAAATGCAATTAGGACTGCTTGCAGTTTTTTGTCTCCTTGTGCTGAAGTCACTTTAAATCCATCACCCCAGCCTGTAGAGTCATCAGGCAGAAATCTTTCTGTGAAGGTAGATGAGTTGTTCCTGCATCGGTTTTGCTTGAGCACACTGAAGGCAACCATGTAATAACATGTAGTAATGAAACCTGTTGGAATTTTAGGGAAGCATCTAGTCACTTTGATCTTGCTAAGGAGCAATGATTCAGGTGCTACAGATTGTAAAGGATCTGGTGTTGCCAGCAAGACGGAGAACAGATGCTGCTAAGAAAGGTAAGAGCAGCTCTGGGATATATTCAGTGCTCTGAGTAATTTGCTGTAAATCAGAAATATTTTGGGGTTTGGTTGTAGTTAAATTAAGTGTGCACTTGATACTTAAAGATGTTCTTTGTTGTGGCATGTACAGCTGCCATAAATTGGCTTTGAACTATATTGAGCCTAATTATTATCGTTTTGCAACTGCAGCTTTCCCAAAGAGAATCCCGATGACGTTTATTATGCTGAAGATGGAGTTTATGTAAGCATTTGTAACTGCTACTGTTGTTCTAAAGATCTTTTCCTTATTTTTCTGTGGTAAAAACATTTTTCTTTCTGGATAGCTCAGGCTGTGAAAATAGCAACTGTATTCCATGTAATCCCATCAGAATAGTTTTTAGAGTCTTAATATTCTAAATGAGAATAAAAGCAAAAATAGGTTTTTTTAGTGCTTATGGAAATGAAAAAGACTGAACGTAACACAGCTGCACTGCTGCTTGGGTTTTACAGTGAGATTATTTCTAGATTACAACTAACTTCAAAATTGGAAATGGCTCCTGCAAGTGTACAAAACCTTACTCGAAACTCAATTATTCTTTGAAATTAATTGATGTGAAATGCTTTTCTTGCTGTCTTCAGTGTGTTGAATGTTTATTGTTTTTTCCTCACTAAAGTAGTGCCATCCTTTGTGGTATGTGGCATACTTATCTAATTAGGAACTGATCAAACACTTTAATCTACTTCTACATCTTAATTATTTGCACTTGCTGAATATATGGTTTGTAGAGGAACTAAATAATTGGTAGAGATGTCTTAAAAATTGCATTCCTTTCTTAATAGAATTAATTTTCTAGGACCATTTTATTTTGTGTTGAATAGGTCATGAATAATTTAGGATCTACAGCATCTGTGTCTGCCTGTTACTATGTCTTTGTTCTGTTCTGCCCTTACATGTAATGTGTGGCTATAGGCAAGTACCTTTATTTCAAGTCACTCATCTAATAACATTGGGCTGCTGTAATTCTAATGATTTAGTTAATGAAACACCTTTGTAAGAGAACCAAATGAGTAAAGGTAGAACTGGATTCTGCTCTTATCCTCTTATTCTGAAAAAAAGGCATGCATTTCATAAAACCAAGCTTCCTAATTACTTTAGATTTTGCAGTGACTGGTTGACCATCCCACCCAAGAGTTTTATAATTTTATCAGAATGAATTAGTTGATTTCAGTTCACTGTCTATTTTTTGATTTGTGTACTTACGCTCCACTAGTTAGAGAGAAGAACGAAGGGGACAGGAGTTCTACTTGTCTATTCTGTGTGTAGCTAGCTAGTCAGGCTTGATTTTTGTAGAAGTAGCGCAAGAACAGGTTTAAAACCAAAAATATTTTAAAAATTGTTTATTGGAGCAGATTCGGCGGATTGGAAGGGAAACCCTTGAGCAACATAAGGAAATACTTGTTTTCTGAGTTCTAAAGCTTTAAAGTTTGTGGTTTGGTTTTTTTTTTTTCTCCCTTGTTAAAAGACAGTAATTTTGGGTAATTGTTTGGGGGGTGTTCTGAAGCTGCTAGTAACTGAGCTAATTAGATGTCAGCTCTTACAAAACTTGGTAGTACATTTTGACAAGCAGTATTAAGTTCTTAACATTAAAAAAATTCAAACATTCTGAATAAAACATTTACAAAAGATGCAAAATGCTGACAGACTTTTGTGATAAATACAGCAATTTGAGTAGGCATTAGGGTTGTGTGGGTTTTTTTTTTTTTTCACAGCATGCAACATTAGGCATCTGGTGTATGTGAAGGACTGTATTCTACCGAAATGACTCATTCTCATGATTGTTTTCAGTAAATGGAAAAATGTATTTGTAAAGGAAGAGTTGCTAGGAAGCCCAGTGTGAATGTGAGGTGAATTCATTGAGACATGAGGGATATGTGCAGTGTTTACCAATGTGCTTTCAAATTGGTGTAGGTACACGGTAAAGGTTTTCAGTCCCGCTCCTCGGGTGCGTCCTCTTCCTCCCTTTAAAGTGTTTATCAGTAGAATATAATTTATTAGGTAGAAGTCCAAAACTAATTTGTTTTCAGCTTGTGTGAAAATTTTCTGTAAAATCTCTGTCCCTTGTGAAAAATAGGAACTCAAGAACCTGAAATTGGAAAAACTGAACAGATACTTGCAGAATCGTCACTGCATGTGGGGAGTGGAGGAAGAGCAAACTCCTAGCTTGCACTCAGGAGACAAATGTTACAAAGTAGTATAATGTATTAATTGCACATCTCATGTGTTGTACTTAGTTTAAACTTTTCTTCATTAAGATTGAATGAATGTCCTAACTATATAACTATTTTTATAAATAGTATACAAGGTCATGGGGGAAAAGATTCCTCTCGCCTCCAATTTTCCCAACATTTATTTTCATGCTGAGACCTAGAAACATGGTTACTAGCCAAGAGAGTGTCTTTCTGATCCCACGTTTCAACAACAGAAGCTTGTTATAAGGTCTGTGGTAAGCATAGCTACTGTGGATGAGAGAATTCAGTCCTTGCAGAAGGAATTCCTACAGAATCTTGTTTAAAAGAAACCCATTATTAACATTTCATGGTTTGAGATGTTGATTTAATGGGATAGTTGAACAGCCTGCCAAAGTTGCTGAGTCTAATTGTTTTTTTTTAAAGGCCAGAGTTTGTTTCTATTGTAGCCGTGGCCCATGCCACTAGTTAAATTAAATTTCACTTTCTGTATCATAAGAATGTGATAAATAGGTGGCTTACAAATACAAGGCTAAATCCTGCAAAGAGTTAAACAGTGTGAGTATGAGTATCCACCTTGTGTCCCAGTTGCAACCTGTGGTTATAATTCCATTTTTAGTCTTTTGACTGTTGAGGCTGATATCAGAAAATCCTTCATTAGCTGTCTTGGGTTCTTGCTTACTGATACATGCAATGAGTGAAACAGTTAAGTTCTGGTGTATTCTCTTACGCTTCCATCCTTTTTTATAAATCTTACTGTGCTGCTTAAGACATGATTAAAAAAAACCAAACCCAAAACAAACAAAACCAAACACCCACTCTGCAGTTGTTCAGTAGCCTTCCAATTGCAGTGAAAGCTGAATGTGTGGAGTATTTTATTTGCTTTTTATGGTTTTCAGTTGTGTGAAAATCCAGACCCTTACTGTACGTAGATAACGTCAGGTCAGTTAAAGGAAAAAATTGCTTCTAGTCGGTTTATTTGTTAAAGGAGTAACACTTTACATACTCTTTAAGTTTGAAGGTGAGCATGAAGTTGTAAAGAAAGTAAAGAAATTTTTGAAGAGGTTGCTATTTTATTTTTATAGGACTTCAATCTCATAAATTGTTTAAGAAATTCAAAGTCTGTTTTTTGGATAGAGTCCTAAATCATGCCAGTATAAAATTCTTTGGATAAGCATTCTAATCCAAAGCCAAACATTTCGCAAGATCTGAAACCTTTGTGAATTTTAAGAAATAATTCAAATGTTACTTCTCCTAGAGAAATCCATGTAGAATATACATTTATTATTTTCTTTCTTCTGTCACTGAAATTCTGGTTGAAATCCAAGTTGTTTAAAATTAATAAAGAAATATTCATGTTTACTTCTTTCCCCCTTCCTTCCGGTTACAGATGGCCACAGCAGAGTTTAGTTGTCAACATCACCTTGATGTTACAGTATAAAAGGAGACATTTTATTAAAATGCTCCTAGCAGATGGGACAACTAAATTGAAATAACAGAATTAAAAAGTCATGCAGTGAAAACTTTGGTTTGAGGTTTTTACAGATTGCAAGCAGAGACACATGTTTGGTCGCCGCAGTATTTGGGCTGTAAGCCAAAGGGAATGCTCATCAGGAATCCTTTAATTTCTTTAGGCGATATATCTTACCTTGGCCTCTGAGGTTTCAGACAAAGCTTATGGCTATCTTCAGTTTCAAAGATAACTTCCATTCTGGAAATGTGGGCCTACGAGATACGTAAATGTTGGGCCAGACGAGGATAATCATGTTTAAATGTGCCAGTGATAATCGTGTTTAAATGTGCCAGTGATAGCTCGTGCTTTGGAAGTTACTGTGTGAATTCACTTGCAGATGGTACTGTGGTAGAACCTTATCTTGCAGACTTAGACTTGGCAAGAAGAAATCTGGCATCTTTTTTTGGTTTATTTCTTTTGGACTGGACTAAGTTGATTAGTTACAAGATGAAGAAAATAAAATAAAGGTCCCACATCAAGTAGCCATGGTATTTTCTTGTTACCTTTTGTGATGGTAGGGGAAAGGTACAATCAAATGCATTCCCTCAAGGTAACTAGTGAAACGGTGGAAACTCTTCCGTCTCTTGATTTTTCTGTTTCTCTTTGCACAGGAGGCTGAGAATTTTGCCTCTTATGGGAAGTTTCAGGGTTACCTGAATGTTTTTTAATTTCTTTTTTAACTTTCTGCTTTCATTCAGAAAGAATTATGTACTTTTTCCTTTCTGTTTCTTAGGATTTTTTAATTTAGTATTTTATTCTTAAGTGACTTGTTTTATGTATGTGCTAAACCATTTTTTACTTTTTCTAAATTTTTTTTCTTCTCAGTGTGTGCTTATAGGAATTTGCTTTGCTACTTTAGAATTGTCCCACTTATAAATAGTCTGCAATGAACATTGTGTAGGAAATGTCTATTTAAATTAAAAATCTTAAGACTTCTTGAATTTTTGCCCTGGACTATCTTAAGAGCAGAGTTATATGTTATTGTTTGATTGCAAGTAAGGTATGCACATGAGCTGATCAAATGCAGCATGCAGCCTAAGGGCTTGGAAAGTTCTTAAAGAGTTTCTGGAGCAAGTTCTTCACCATCGTTGACCAGCATCTTATTTGTGCTAAGCTTGGCCCAATTTTTCAAGTTTTTGGTGTACATCGTAGCCCAACGTGCATATTCTGTGATTATTCCTCCAATCCAGGTGATGGAAGATCCTGATTTGTTTTCAGTCACAGGAGAATCTCATGTTCTTTTCACTGAGCTCTAGATTAGTCCCACAAAGGGTTGTTGTATGCAGGAACTGTCATGATAACTGGTATTTTTTGTGTAATTGGATTGAGCAAGGGAAGTTATGAAAGCATATGCATTCTTTCTGATGCAGACCAATGATAAGATGATTATTTTTCTGAAGAAAGTTCTTCTGCCTCCCTGTTACTCCTGAGCCAGATTCAAAATACTGAACAAATCATTAACGCTTTCAAAGATTGTGTAGATTTCTTTCAGGAGTATTAAAAAAAAATACACTGTCTTTTTGCCTGTGTCTTGTTGGTGCCAACTTCCTATATCAGAATTTTTTTCCCATGGTCCTGATCTTGCACCTTTCCTCACAGGCTAATCATCTGTTATCATCCAGGGAGACTGAACACAACACAGAATGCAGCAGGACTGGATAATTTCTGGATGATTTTTTTTCTTTTTAAAGTTGTTAATAAAACCCGAGTGGTCTTCTGCATAAATAGTTTTTTTTCTTATATCTGAAGAAAAGCCATCTCAGTCTACCCATCAAATGGAATTCAGATTTTTGTTTTTGTCCCTCCTGGAGCTCCTTCAAGAATTCTTCCAATTTGAATCTTCCAAATTTCATTATACATACAGTTTTCCTCCATCTATTCTTTGAAAACAATCACCTGTCATACCCTGCAGTGTCTTCTGATTGACAAAAACATTATTTAGTGGTATTTTTGGTTGAAAGAACCCTAAGAAAAACTTCAGCTTCCTTGGACTGTATCTAGGAGGTATAAAATAAGTTGCCTCATTCAAGTGTACCTGCAAAAGCTGGTATGAAAAATTGGTATATTTAAAGAGTAGATGAGATGGTCACAATCTAATGTGACCTCTTGCTTGAAGACGGATTGTTGACTATAGCAGTCCCTCTGTACAACCAGTGTTAATACAGTTCATGTGAATATGAGCGAAAGTTGGGTAGTCATGGGTATTTTGTTGTTGAAGGAATACTATTACAATCCAGGCTGGGTATTTTAACTGAGAAGTGCTGGATAAAAGTAGAGGCTTTCTAGACCTGTATACCTGTTCTTAAATTACTTTGTTTTTTGGAGGTAGAATGGACAGGGGAGATGAGTGAACTTTTTCTCATAAGGCCAGAATGTGGATGAATGGTAGATTTTATTATTATTTAAAATAAAAATGAACTTGGCAAGTTGTTCAATGAGCTGCCAAGTCTGACAGCAGGGAGTTAAATCTTCTTTTTGTGTCACTAAATATGAAATTCTGCCCATGGCAGTCATGATAATTTATTGTATTCTGCAGCTCATCAGTACGTATAAACAGCTTCAATTCATTCTTTATCATGGCTAAGTTTCTACCAATGTGACAAAATTTAACTGTATTTCAACAGGCTCTACTGCCATTATTATATTTGTATTAAAGCAAGGCCTTCTGCTGTGGTTTCACAGATAATTAATACCAGCATAAATGATTCCTCTTAAAGATGCACTCCTGCTCTGTTTCTGTGGATCATTTTGTCTCCTCTTCCTAATTCAAGTCTCTGTAGAGCTTCACAAGCATTTGTATGGCCACAGAGTGATTTGAATTGGAAAGCTGATCCAAATTAAGCTATACTTTTCTTTCTTGCTGAGTTAGTTTTAATCTCAGTTAGTTTTAATCAGTTTAACTAATCCAGTTGGTGATGCAGGTTGACAGGCACGTCCAGCTCAAAGGAGGAGCCAGCAGTGGGACGTGAGTAAATACATGGGGCCTTCCTTCAGTGGTGGCGCTGGCTGATGCGATGGTAAAGTGCTGCTGAGAGTTGTTACTGCAGGAGGATGAGGGATTCCACCTCAGGATGGTGCAAGCACAAGCAAGTAATAACACAGCTGGGTCATTGAACAACTGGACACACAGTGACTTGTCTGGAGGATTTTTACCTAAAATACTCTATTTCTGTGGCTGGCATTCACTATTTCTCACTTTGAATAGTAATAACGTTCATGGGATGTACATACATCATGGCTTTTCTATTGCATTTCATATCCTGACAATTTATTGCCTTTTTACTTTATTTAAAAAAGGTTTAAAATATTTCATTCTTCAAATTTGCATGATGCCAGATGCAGTGATTAGGAAAGGTTGGAGTGCTGCTTAGCCATATGTAGCTGTTAATGACTGACTTTAGAGCCTGCTTATTTGGTCTTTGATTATTAGGTAGGTAGCATAATTTAACAGAGTATTTAGACGTATCTTGGGAATTGATCTATGGCTTAACAAAATTATTACAGCTTGAATTTGATTTAGATATAGAGGAACTAGAGAAAAATGAAGTACTACTTGTTCTTTCTTTATGCAGTAATGTTAGTCAGCTGAAATGAGCTGATTTACAAGAAGGAAAGCACAGCAAAGACAACAGGTCTCCAGCTTCAGACCATGATTTGTTATTCCAATATGTGTGGGGTTTTTTTCTGGGGAGGAGAGGGGGGATGACACACAACCCTAAACCCGTGAATTGCCAATGGTGGTATTCTCAATAATCCTGAAAAACAACTTTAGGTTTCTTACTTGTAGCTTATGGGAAATGAGGCAGCTTAACATAAAATATTCGTGTAAAAAAGTACGTTTGAAAAAGAATGAAGAGTGAAGAACAGTGCAGTAATGTAATGGGGAAAAACAGAACATGTTTCTGCTAGATGGGACAGAAATTCAGTTTGGTATAAATCAGCAGAGCTGTGTTGGCATCAGTGAAGCTGATCTGACTTGCTGTGGTGGGGTTTTTGTTTGTTCCCCCCAAACACCCACAAGAAAGAGACTCCAAGAAAAAAACCTATTGTTTCTTTGGGGGTGTGTGTGGGGTGTGTGTGTTTGTACGTAGCTACATAGTTCACTGTTCTTGTCCTGTAGATGAAACTGTCCATTTAAAAAAAAAAAAACAAACTAGAAAGGAGTTGGTTGGGTGTTGGTTGTTTTTTTGGGTTTTTTGTTTATTTGGGTTTTTTGTTCACGTGCTAGAATTGCTGACTGCTGTGGTGGTTGTCAATTCATCCAAAGACAGTGAAGTGTAAAGTAATAGTGAGCTGCAAACCCTGGACTGGTTTCACTGACGTTCAAGAGTCTAAACAAGCTTCTCTTCTTCAGTTAATGTCAAAAATCTCCAATATATGTATAGCTTTGGTTAAAATTTTTGTTGGCAGACAATAGTAAAAAATAGAAGCAAGCGACATGCAAGCTAGAAAGACTGCCTGATGATATATGGTTGCAAGTTGCTGTTTATCCTCTTCTGGTAATAGGCTATCTTGTGGTTTTAAATCCCACGGGTGGTGGGATGCCCCTGTGTGGCCTTCAGAGCTTTTTACAATTAAAATTCATTGGTTTGGTCCTAGCTACCAGCTAAGTGGAAACAAGAGAAAAGAAGCCTTTTATTAAATCTGTCTTTAAAACTTGTGGTATTGAGGATCAGTTTAATCCTTACTTGTTGCAATATGCAGATGTATGCTGTTAAATCCATCTGGACTTCTTAGTTTGTGTAAAGCACAGGACTGTTGCTGACCTGGAGCAGCAGTACTCACACAAAATTGCCCTTCTGATTTCACTGCAGCAGCCGGGACCTGGCAGCTGGGTGGAAAGACCAACTGAAAACAAGGTGGCTTTATTGGGTTTCTTGAAAAAGAGGACAGCTGTGTGTGGGGAGTCAGGGATTCATTCAAGTGTTTGCTTAACGTTTCAGAAGGTTAATGGGTTACATAGTTTAGAGCTTGAGCTGGTAGGATGAATGTATTTGGATTTCTGGTTTCAGTGATACTGCAACCGAGACAAGGATGTGTTTGCCTGAGGCATTTGTCCAATATGTTTGGAATAGAGGCAAGGTCTTGAGCCTGGATCCAAACATGGTGAAAAGGCATTTGTGTCCTGTACCTTTCCTTCTGTAGCTACTCTTGTACTTTTATTGTGACGTGAATTTTAGAGCTAAGCCCAGATATTTTAGTTTTTTATTTGGAGACTTGATAAAACACTGGGAAGCTCTGCATGAAGGACCTAGAAAAACAAGCCTCACTCTCTGTCTTGCACTTCCATACTTCAGGTGAGCGTATTTTTCTGACCTAGATTTTGGTAAGATTGTGGCAATTGTGCATATGCTATTTTCAAGTATATACAACACTTTTTTCTTCTTGTAGACTCTCAAAATGTAATGTTGACTTTATTTGACATTACAAAGTGTATTTGTTTCTTCTTAAACAAAAATTTGTGTTGGTGAGATGTGTACATTAAAGCAATAAGGGATCATCTGGTTTTTTTTCCTTAAATTGTTGAGTTTCCAGTATTTTATCCTTACGCTTATGAAACTTGGAATCTAACATTAAATGTGAAAACCAGCATCCGTAGTTATTGGTTGTGAAGCTTGCACAAAATTTCTTTGATACACTTACAGCTTAAGGTGGATATTTTTTTGTTCATTACATTGCAGTGCATAGGAGTAAGCAACAGGGCAGAGATAGATACTAGTATGTTTGCCTGTTTGTTTTTAATAACTTAAAATGTGGTAAATATTTCAAAGTGACAGGGTCTCAGCTACACCAGATTTTCTACAACAGATAATTAGAGCATTTGGGTGGCTTAGATAGTGTTGTGGTGTATCTTGACAATTCACAACTTTCCTGGACATATTAACTGGCTTCGCCAAAGTATTTTTATGTCCTCTTGAGCTTCTAGATATTTTGGTATGGCTTGCAAGCAAAGCATCCAGACTTCTCAAATCTGATAACATAACTTTTTTTTTTTAGTCATGTCTAACAGAAAAAAAAACAAAAACAAAACAACAACCCAAACGGGTTTCTCAGTGGAATAGGTTCCTGTGTTTTGTCCTTCTTATCGCAAATCTAAGCAACTTCTTCTAAAAGAAATTATCTGTCAGCATTAGTATTAAACTATCCATAAAAATGTTAATTTGAAATGAATTTCCAGATCAAACAGAAAACTTAATGTCAGTTAATTAGATTCTTGGTGGAAATGAGAAAATAAGTACACAGATGCCCAAGACTGCTGCTGTGTCTGTGCTAATAAAGCAGCTAATGAAGCATTTTCTAGCTGTAGTTGGAGGGGTCAGGTCCTTGGTGGGAATGATTTCCCCAAAGAACAAACCCTACTACCTTCTGCATCATGTCCCAGGTGATGCAGGTTTCTTTTTCCTACTGTTATCTTCCATAGCATTATTACATGGAAACAAACAAATAAAAGAAAATAGAGATGAAAACACTTCATTGCACGCACTACTCTCCTGGAGGAGAGCGTGACACCTGCATCGGGTGTCATGGTTGTTAGTCTCGGTCACTTAACTCTGCACTGCAGGCCACGGCGGTGAGTGTGATATAAATCATGGAACCTGCCAGCTATGAGGGCTCTGTGTGCACGTGTTTTACTTTGTTGTAAAACAAATCTGGGCTCGCTGACTGCAGCTCTTGTGAGCAGTTTCTGTTCGTATGGAGAAGCTTGTTGATATTCAGCTTGTAGACTTCTTTTGATACCCTTCTTTGCTAGATATCACTGTGGTACTGCTACTGGATTGCAGGTGTTTTCTACTGCCACTTGGAAATAGCTTGAGTGCGTACTTAACATGGAATTTGCAGTTTGAGCAATAAATCTACAAGAGTTTTTTGAAGAGTCATATAGGACTTACTTGTGCTTTTAGTCTCAGGGTGTTCTGAAGACTTCGGGGGTTTTGTAGCTTTTAAACCAGGTATGATCATGATACTGAAACCGCTTGTTCTTGGGGAGTGGAAGTTGTGTGCAGCGGTTGATATTCCTCCCTCCCTTCCCACTGTGTGTGGGTTTTTTGAATTATTGTGGTTTTTTTAAACATAACTATTCTTTGTGTGGCGCTGTTTTGCTTTCAGGATGACACACTATCAAAATACAGATGCTCCATTCCTGTGGCACATTAGCAGGTGGTCGTTATGTGATAGTAGTCTAATGCAGATATTAGTGAAATATAAGTGGGATGGTAGGAAAATAAATATCTTTATTTCCCTTTGCTTTAATTCTTAATTGAAAAATACATTTCTACTTAATATAAAAATCAGATGGGTTTTTTTCTCAGCATTCATGTCATAGTGGTATTAGCAATGTCTGTGCCTTCCTCTCCTTGCACCATTGCAGGCACCAGTTACATCTAAATGTGGTCAACATGTAATCTTTCCATCCATTATTTCTCCAAGAGCAAGTGGCAGAGGCCTGTAAGCTATGGGTTAATCAGGTTGCACAAAATTTCCTGCATTTATTGCCTGGCAAATATTTGTATTCAATATGGAAATTGAAGGAGAAAGTATTTGGTTTTTCTTTTCCTTGTTTTACATGAGACATTTTTCTTTTTAGATTTATCTGGTGTACCAGGTAAGATTAATATGTGAGGGTTTGGGGTGGGGGTGGAGGGAGCCTGAGTGTGATTAGGCAAGCTTCATCATGTCTGCTAGTCTGTACTATGTGCTAGATTTTCCCCCAAAATAATTTGACTAAAGGTCACTCTTTTCCATGCCATTTTTTATCACCCTTTTGTCAGGAGTATTTTCTAGATGTTAGGGCTAAGTTTCAGGCTTGTTTTTAGAAATATATCCTTCAGAATTTTAATAATTTTTGTTCACTGATTTCTGTCACAGATAGAATGGAAGCATAGCTTTTGTTGTTAAACCTAATTTTTGAGTGGGAAATAGCAGTAGTCGGAAGGAAGCAGTTATGGTAGAGGTCATGGGTCTTAACTGGAATGTGAGAAGTCGCTTCGATCTGAGACTTCCTCTTTCTGATAGAAAAGGAAATACTGTTTGTACTAGTGAAGGGACTTTGGTACCATGAGCATGCTGTGATCTTTTCTAGAGAAATATTTTCTGCTTCATTTGAAGTCCATTGTTTGGATTAGTGGAACAATTCTTCATCACTTTCAAGTGTTGGGTGTTTTTGGGATACTTCCAGGGCTCCCCAGTGTGTGATATACTGATGATTCGAGGCGTTGCACTTTGCTGTGGGATGGATAAATGCCTGCACCGTTGCTCTGTGTCCTAGTTTTTCTCCTTCTAAAAAGAAAAAAAAATCCTGACTAATCCTTCCCTTTTTCTCACGACAGCTGTACATTGAAAAGAATTTAACATGTTTTGAAAAATTTCCCCATCTATGCTGCAGCTGCATCGAGTCCTGGAGCCACCACATCTCATCACTCAGTAAAAGAAAATGTTATGTTTGCGGACTGTTGTGTGGAGTGCACGTTACACAAATCAAAGATACGTAGATCAATATAAATGTTTTTGTCAATTCTGTGCTATGAATTAGTACCCTAGTTAGGTTTTAAAATATGTGGGATGAATGCTGGTTTGGAGCTTGCCAAATCTATAGATGAAAAATTAAAAAAAGCTACACAGATTCCAATTCCCATTGCTATTTAGTTTATAGGCCTTAGAATGACCTTCTAAACTGTGCAGTGATAATTGCCTATTTTACATAATGTATAAAGCCTCGCAGAAGAGTATTTGTAGTGATGAAACGTATTAAAAATCATTGTCTGGTAACCAGGAAGAATGTAAAGCCATTCTATAAATAGTGCGAATAGGCTCTAAAGGGAAAAATGAGCAAATATGCTTAGGCAAATCAAAGGACGACTGGTTGCACTGGGGCCTGGGCTGTGTATTTAACATGACAGCAGCCTATAGACTGTGTCTGTGTTAGCAAGTAGCATGGCGCTGTAGTAATAGATCTGGAAAGGAAAACTGAAGGTCCAACATCCCTTTGTGTTTCAGCAGGTTTCTCAGACTAGATCAAACCTTGGCCTTATTCTTTAGGCAGAACAAAACTTAGGAGCGCATCTTGCAGATAGTTTAATCTGGAAGTAATCCAGTTTTGCATGCTTCCATGTTGCTTCCCAGTACAAACTGAAGAACAGTAAGTAGAGGTGATCTGGAGATTTGCTCCAAAAGCACTTCTCCAATCTAAACTAAGATGCTAGTTATAGATCTACATGGAACATCAGTAGTCTTTTATGTCAGATTTATGTTCTTGACATTGGACAGAATATCTTAATGAGGTTTTTTTAGGAATAAGTGGAAGTTCTGGTCGGGTTGATATTTTAGGGGCAGAATGAGGATCAAGAGATTGTACATTAATGTATTAAAGACTGATATTTATGACTTGTGTTTGTATATGCTCTGCCTTTCAAGCTTAAGTGCTAAATTAATGGGAAAGTGTCTAGTTGGCCACTGTATTGGGCTTACATGGGCAAGGTTTTGGTAGCAGGGGTGGCCTGTGTGAGAAGAGCCTGGGCCTGCCTGCTATGGTGGACACAGCTGGTTCCAGCTTGCTCCAAAATGGACCCAAAGCTGAGCCCATCAGTGAAGCTGATAACACCTCTGTGATAAGATATTTAAGAAAGGATCAAAAAACCCACAGTGCAGCAGCTGTGAGAGCGGAGAGTGAGAAAAATGCGTGGGGATCAAGGCTCCAGACACCAAGGTTGGTGAAAAAGCAGAGGAAAGAGGCGTTCCAGGTGCCTGAGGAGAGATTCCCATGCAGCCCATGAAGACGACTATGGTGAAGCAGGTTGTCTCCCTGCAGCCCATGACGTTACCAGTGGAGCAGATCAGATATCCACCTGGAGAATCCCATGCTGGTATCCCATGCAGGCAGATATGCCCTGAAGGAAACTGCAGCCTGTGGACTACCTGTGTTGAAGCAGGCCCCTGGCAGGAGCTATGGCCTCTGGAGAGGAGCCCACACTGGAACAGGTCATGAAGGACTTTAGCCTGTGGGAGGGACCCCATGCTGGAGCGGAGGAAGAGTGAGGAGGGAGGAGCAGCAAAGACTAAGTCTTACAGACTGACTGCAACCCCCATTCCCCATCACTCTGCACCACTCATGGTGGGGAGGAGGTAGAAGAATTGGGACCAAAGGAGTGAAGTTGAGTGCGAGAAGAAGGCTTTGTTTCTTACCATACTACTCTGTTTTTATTTGCCAGTAAATTAATTTACCCAAGCCAAGTCTGTTTTGCTCATGAGGGTGATTGGTAAGCGATGTCCCTGTTTGTCTTGACCAGCTTTTTCATCTTATTTTTTCTCCCTGCCCTGTTGAGTAGGGGGAGTGAGAGCTTCCTCGGTGGGGATCTGGCAGCCAGCCCAGGGTCAACCCACTACAGCTATGCCAGGGATGCAGACAAACTTAACTTTTGCAGACGTATTCCTGTAAGTTTTCTCCAGTCCAAGTTCCCCTAAATCCAGTGATGGTAGCATGAGCTAATTCAGCAGTTTTTGGGTTTTTTTTTCTTGTTGCGGATTACAGTGCATTCACATGACCCTGTTTACCACCACAGCCCGGAGCAGTAACTTTCAGCAGAGCTGAAGACAAAAAGCAATGACATGTTCAACAAGCACTGTAAATCCAGGGTGGGATGTCTGAATGATGTCCTCCTATGGTTTTCTTTATGCTCTCTTAATGTATTGCTACATATAATCTGTCCATATTAAAAAATAAGCTTGTCAAAAAAAAAAACAACCCAACCAAAACCAAAACAACCAACTTCTTAACATTTCCAGCTACTGATCTGTAGTAGTTGTTTTGAAACAGTATTTATTGGTACACCAGTGGCCTTTTTGCGTGATTTTAGCTGGTAAGTGTTAGGACTGCTGAAGTTATTATGGCCATTAGGTATGTTGTTTGAGTAGGTATGAGCTGGAAAACTCAACAAAATCTCTCTTGCATCCTAGCTACAGAAATGGCATGATAGGGGAAGCTTTTAGAAGAGATAATCAAATTAGCATTAATGGGAATACACTTGAACATGAGGTGGTTTTGGGGGGGCTGGATGGATGAGAAGATAACATTTATTTGACATATCTTAAACATTTCTGCTACTGTATACTTGTTATTTAATAGTGATTTGGTTTGGACTTCGTTTATTTGACTAAGCTATTTTTCTTGGCAATTTCTGATCCTTTTAAATTTAAAACAACTCTTCTGCAGTATCTTGTGTGGGCTTCCCCTCCCCAACCTATTTTTGCCTGCCTTTTATCTGTTGTGAAGCTTTCATCAGTTGAGTTAATAGATTTCTTATTAGTGGGAACACAGTTGTTTCCAATTAAAAACTAAAAAAATCCCAAACATCTTTCAGCTTCAGATTTGAGAATAATTTATTTTAATACAAAGATGTTACAAAATTGCTGTAACATGAAAACTATTTCAGTTCTTTCATTGTATTGAATGATCTTTTTTTTTCTCCACAATTAAAACAACTGCAGATTAATTTGTTTCCAAACTGTCGTTCTTCATTGTGAGACAAATCTGAAAAGTCCTTCAATTAAAATTTGGTCTAAATGCTGTAGTCCCATGTAAAAGGCTGTACCTGTTTGGTATTCTACTTACATGAATTTACAAGCTTGAACTTAAAATACTGATGGCTGGATGATGTATCAGGGATCTGCCTGGTATTGGGGTAGTAATGGCATACCAATTTCACTGAGAAGTAGTTGTCTAAGAATATGAAATTTCTTTTGCCTCCCCTGAAGTCACCACACAGCAGTTGTATCTGGCAGTCAGACCATGGCAGTAGCTTATAAATACGGCAGCGCCTGATTTGTATGGTATCCTTATTGATTAACTTGGAGCTTCTTAAAAGGTAGCTGTAACGTTTATTTTAAAATGAAAGTAATCTAGAGTCACCTTATTTGTGTCCTTTTTGTGCTGGTAAGTGTGGGGTTTTTTGGGTGGTCGTTGGTTGGTTGGTTTTTCCCCACAGGTGTCAGTTGTCTGGGCTTTGGGAAATAGCTGTGCTTTTCTCTGTTCATGGGAGTTCTGATGTTCAGAAAGTTGTTATATTTCAGTAGACACCTATGCACTAACTTCTGGAACAACCTTTTGTTGTCCTAGTCCTTCTCCATCTTTTTAAGCCTGTGCAGTTGTTTTGCCTCTATAGTTGCGGAAAGGGAACCTCCATGAGTTTTCCATCGGCTTTTGATTTTTTCTTTTTTCATTTCAGCACTGCTTGTGTATGCAGGGAGATATAAAATACTATAAAATAATGTACTGGTGTGAAGGATGAAAACAGGTGCAAGGCAATGGGGAAATTAGTACTCAAGTCTGATGGAATTAGTTGCAGATAGTAAAAACTTAGAGCAGCTCAATAATTTTTACATTAATTTAATTTTGGGGTTGCTGACCTGTAATTTTGTGCATTAAAATACCTGTGATGCAAGGTGTAGTTTTAAAGTCCCTTTCTATTGGCTTTAAGTCCTTTACCCCTTAGTGATGATGACCCCCACATGCTTTAACCTGCCAGCTAATTATATTCTGGCAGTTCTGTACATCATCCTCTCAAAATGCCATTCCCTGAATAATGCATCTCATTCCCCCCTGCTCCCCCCTGTATCCCCTTTCGTACTGTTCACATTTGTACCTTTCATTAGGCACGACTTGTAAATTGTCACTATTCTGCTTTTCTAGTTTCCGAAGGTGGTGCATTACCAGAAAGCAATTATACAGGTCATTGCCTCTTTAGTGTGGTGTGTGTCAGGATACAAGCTGCAGTGTCTTGAGCTAAGCCACAGCGGTTAGGCCGTACTTCCCTCAGCCCTGAAATTCTGGCTGCTGTGGCTATGTGTTATATGTTATAGCCTTCACTTACATCCACAGCATCAGAATAGATTTGGACCAGTCAAAACAGTAGTAGCCTTTCATTACATTCCCACCAAAAACTTCTGATTTAGTAAAACCTCATTAAGTTGGGTTGCAAATCCAGATATTGTGCCTTCGCTTAAACTCCTCAAAAATCTGCCTGTTTGTCTGAAAAAGATGTGACTTAGTTTGTGTTAGAGCCTGTGATTCAGCGAAACACCATCTCAGCTCAACAGTACCTAAAGAATAATAGCTGTTTGTGGTAGTGTTTTAATCAGAGGGAGAACCTCACCCAGTATGTGCATCTGACTCATTTTTCAGAGAAACCTGTCAACAACACGTGCCTGAGATGGCTTGAATGTTACCCTGGGATTAAACAGCCTATTGTACCTCAGGTACAAAGTACTCTCTCCTACTTTCATTTTTCTATGTTTTTATAGCACATGAGCACAATAATCTCAACTGTTGGTCCCTATTGTCAATTTTTAGATTTGATGTGGTCTTCCAAAACAGTGGGTACTGGCAAATAAAGAGTAGGTGTGAGTAATTTTACAGTGTTTCAGTAGTTATACCCTTTTTTTCTCTGCCAGGGAAGAAAGTGAGGAGGAAAAAAGTGAGCAGAACTTCTGGACGAAGTATAGTGAAGTTTGTACTTGTGGCTAACATGCACCAAAAGCTGTTGAAAATTCTCTCTCTCTTCTCCCAGCCTTAATGTAGGCTGAGTTCTTTGTAAAGTCTTTCAAGAATTTGCTGTCATAGCAAGATGGCTGTTAAATTAACCAGTTTCAGAAAATATTCTCAAACAGGAGAAACACCTGGTAATTTTCAGTCACGTTCAGGCTTAATATGTGACTGCAGATGACAACTGTACTTCTGCTGAAGAGGGAAGAGTTGATGAAAGGCTATTGGATTTTCATCACGTTTGCAGCCACTGGAGTGAGAACTCTTAATCCTTCCAAAGTGCTGTAACTGAAGCAACCTTTGTTATGTTCAACCTCTTCATTTCCTACCCTATTGCTAGACCTTTTGGGCATACCTTTGCAGAGCTGGTGCCTTGGTTTACTGCATATACAGTTCCTTGTTTTAAGGAGATATTTTGGTTTTGTTTATAGTAACATTGGAAAAGCAAAGTTGGAATTTTAAAGCGTACTGAAGAAGTGTCTTCAGTGGTAAGGGAAGAGGGGACCAAAATTCATAACCAAGATGTATTTCTCCCTTGCAAACTATTTTGGGTTTAACTTCACTGATGGAGCTTCAGTTGAACTTTCATGTGAGGTGGATGAATTTTAGATTGAGTGTTGTGCCTCCTGAGAAGGTTTCCTGTCTGACTACCATGGCTACATCTGTAAGTCAAAAAGAGGATTTAAAAGCAATTCAGGCATACCAAGTGTTTTGATCAGGAAGTTTTCTATCTGCAGCTGGTGGTTGTAGTTAGAGCTCAAAGCTGTCATCTTGTGAGGAGGTGAGTTCTGATGCTTTGTTGATGGCTGGGTAACCAGTCAGCCCTGTTGTTCCTGATCCATCCAGGCTGCACAAACGAGAACTTGACTCCTCCCCAAAGTGTTGAATATCCTAATTGCTTGTATACAGGCACAGCACAGACAGTGGGTGGATCTATGTTTACATCTCAGCTTGTGCTTCACTGTGTACAGACATGCTGTTCCCCTTGCTCTCTGATAAAGAGGACAGCTTGTGTCTGCCCTTCTTTGGGAGATATGGATTTTGAGTCTGTAAGGGATATGAAATTTGCAGAGGTTGAGAGCAATCTGTTTGGAATAAATCAGGTTATTGAGCAGGACTGAAATCCATAAAAGGCTTTATTTGTGTGTTATCCTAGAGCTAATCCTTGTTACTTGGAATAGGTGTTGCCAAAGTATTGCATCAGTGTTCAGACTGGATGAAGTAGACTTTCCTCTGTGTACCAAGTTCAGAAATGCTTTTTAGCCATTTCAGGTCATTTTCTGCTGAGATATAAGAGTCTATGACAAATGGTCACATTTTTCTGGGGGTTGTTTTTGTTGGTGTTTGTGGTGGTTCTTTTGTTGTGGGTTTTGGGGTGGGTTTTTTTGTTTTTGTTTCTTTTTTTTGGTAACAACATAGTGGTAAAAAAGTGGATCTTCATTAATACGTTTGCTGCATCGTTGACTTAAGAATTAACAAATAAATGGATTTTTGGCTTGATGCCTGTGCTCAAGGCCTAGACTAGAATTAACTGTGTGTTTGTCTTGTAAGAGAAACTTCTTAAGGTCTTTGCAGCATGTGCTTGTAGCTCTTCATCTTGCATCAGTACTGAAATAAAATTATTGATTTTTGAGAGAAGTAGCGTTGAAAACTTGACGGTAGGTTTGTCAGTGTCATTAAGGTACCTCACTGCTTGCAATTTTCCTATAAACCAGTAAAAAGAAAGTATTAATGATATATCTGTTAAGACACTGGTTACTAAAGGCATCAGTTTCTATGCAACAGCAGAATAAATGAATGATTGAAAATGTTTTACAAATATCCATTGTTCACATAAGACAACAGAGTATCCACAGAATGAGCTAAATGGTACATCTCACTGTGATCTCTTACTTCAAGGAGATGTATAACCTCTGTGGAGAATTCTGTTCTGATTAACCTGTGTTATTCTTCAAAATAAAATATTCAAGCAGAAACCTTTTAATTTTTGTTTTGTGATCCTATACTACTGCAGCTTTGTGCTTGCCTCTCAGTGATGATGGCGTCATGGTGTTGTCTGTGCTTAACTGACGTCTCCCATCTTCCTGGCAGAGGTTGGAAAAAACCTCCAGACTTGTTCTTGCCAGACTCCTAAGTTTATGGATAGATTAAATCTAAAAACTAATTAGGTGCTACATCTACCAAAAATTAATTGAAACAAAGGTTGTGGATATAATGTAGCCAGAAGGTTTATCTTACTGGTAGTGTTTTGTGGACAAACAGCCACAAAGGTTTTTTCTTTTTTTTCTTTGTGTTGTTTTAACCAAACTGTGAACTTGCTTTATATTAAGCAGTATTTTAGCTGATGCAAACTAAATAGAATCAAACAAATTCGTACTGGTATTGCTAAATACCAGTATGAACATAACCTGATTTCCATTTGGTGGGTTTGCCGCTGGGCTTTATAGCAGCTGCTCAGCTGTGTTTTCCCTTGGCTTGAGGCTGGGACCCAAAGACCACAGGACAGCCTCCGAGGCCCTAATTCCTGTTTTGCATGGGAAATGCCATGGCTGTTTACTTTGCTTTGTTTACCAACCCTCGACCAGTGAAACTGAAAACAACAGAAGCTTCTTGTCTATCACTAACTTCCTTTTCTCATAGCAAGGATGAAGAAACTGATAGCATTTTCTTCCCCAGTTTCTGCTGCTCAACAAACTTGTTTACCCTGCACTTTGCTGTCTCTTATTCCTCCAGCCTTTCCTATAACCACTTTATAAACATAAAAACCCATGGATATAGTGCTGCATGACACTTGAGATAACTTCAAATATTTGGAGGGGATTTCAGTCTTTTTTTCCCCCCCCTTCCAAATTTTGTATGAATTTTATATGAAAACACTTTTAATATGTCAAGATTATAATTAAAGTTGAATACAGAAGGGTCTTGTAGCTCCTATGTAACAGGTACTGTGGTCCCTGCTGTTCCCTTCAGTGGATCACTATGGCAGGTGGAGGGACGCCTTAAATCCACACTGTATGGTGTGGATCACAACAGCCTGTCCAGGAGCCTGTAATAACTAGTGCAGTATGCTTTTGCTGGTATAAAGCAAGAAATGCTTTTTCATCTTGCCAGAACTTTTACAATATTTAAGATTTTATTTTCCTGTTGTGCACTGGGGTGAAACTGAGCTTAAAACATCAGAATAAATCCTGAGGTTTCCTCATGCAGTGTCTGTGCCCGAATAGGCAGAGCACTCATTTGGCACCTGGGAGGCTCAGGCTGAAGTGTGGACAGAGGCTGAAGGCTGGCTTTCTCACGCTTTTGGGGAAGGACTAATATCTGGCCGCCTTGTGATGTCTCTTCCAGGAGAAGGCAGGAAAAAAGAAAGTCTGGAAGTGTACGTGTAGCTGGTGGGTAAAAACTAATGCTATCAGTAACTGGTCATCTGTCGCTTGTTTGCAAGCGCTTCCTTCTCCGTATCATGCGAGGTCCAACAAGGTTTCAGCAGCCTGTTTAACTGAGCAAGAGCGTGGCGTCAGCCATTAGGTAATAGCTTGTGGTCACTGGGCAGGTCAAGGCGGGCTGCTGCTTCTTCCCCATGATGCTGGTGAAGTTTTACTCCTGCCACCTTGAGTCAGTGCTGGCATTTTTCTGAGCTGGCTTGGAACTTTTTAGTCTTGTTAACTAGCAGAATAACATCTACCACAAAAACAAACCTTCCTTTTCTTCCTGTTTTAATCAGTTAAATTGGCTGTGTAATTAAATGATGAGTTGGACTGTGTGTATGTCAGAGCATTCAAAGACTGTCTGTGTAGAGGAAGAAACTTTTTTATTTTAGCCAGTAAAATGATAGAAGGGTAGATGAAACTTTTGTAACTAGAGAACTGTAACTTCTTTAGCCCTAGGGAAGAAATGAAACAGCTTCCTCAGAAGGGAAGAGTACCTTTAGAAAACTCCTCCCAGAGTATGCATGGTTGTTGTTTTGGTGACTCTTTAAACTGGGAATAGATTTTACATCATTAATGCTGAATTTTAAAATATAATTATTGTTTGCTCCATTAATTTTGACTAATGCTGGGATAAAAATGATTAATTGGGAGACTTAAGATAATTAGTGCAGTGTGGCATCTGACTACTTATATTCAACTCAGTGTGGGAAGCATAACTCTTCTGAAATGTTCTGGCTTGTGTCAGAATCTAAAATATTAGACCCAATTTTATTGTTTAAATTGATACCGCAAATCTTAGTGCTGTGGAAACATTCACGGTCTACTACTAATGAAGATGTACAATACAGGAAATGTGAAATTATGTCAACATTTCAGATAATTTTTAAAAAATGTTGTTGTGATTTATGTTGCTGGGGAAAATGATTTTTATATGTCATCCTGATGTATGGCATTGGGAAAGCAAAAAGGAAATTTATTGCAGAGAACTGTTATGTTCAATCTTGCTGAAAGATCGTTTGGTTGTATGTTTAGTAGCCTGTCATGGTTAAAAAGTACAAGTAGTGTCAATGTGCAGAAGGGATATTTTAGGTTTCAAAGGCTGCTGGGGACTGCAGACATAATATACTTTTAAAGTATGAGGGATCAAAAAAATGTCATTTTCAGCTAAATTTGCTTATAAAGTTGTAACTAATACCTGAAAAGGCGCTAGTGTGGAAAGGATGACCTGACTTGCATTAGGTTGAGGGTAAATTCCTGAAATATTCCTGCTTTTTATCTGCCAATACTGCTTCTGTGGTCAAATGTCTGATCTTCCCATCTAATACAGCAGCTGATTTGCAGCATATGTAATTAAGACATTAATTATTAAGGCTAGGCCTAGTACTGGGGAAGGGTCATGGATTTCAAGGGGAGTGTGGGAGTAATACTCAGGGGCTGTAGAAGAAACAGATTACATGTTACAGCAGGATCAGTTCTAGCCACAGTAGGAGTTCCAGGAAATTTCATCTTTGGTGGCAGGCTGTAAAATGATTTCCATGTAGCAGAAAACCTCCTGTGTTTTTCTATGAAGACTATCTTTGACATTTCTTTGCTGCTGGGTTATAACATGTTACAGAAACAAGGCTTTCTCTATCTCGTTGAACAGTGAGAATGCAAATCTGCTCTGATCACTGCTTAAACAGCTGTTTGTAGGGCTGACATTACTTCATTCAGCATAGTGTTTACATCTCCTTAAAGATGAAATGTATAG
Source organism: Phalacrocorax carbo (assembly GCF_963921805.1). Taxonomy (NCBI): domain Eukaryota; kingdom Metazoa; phylum Chordata; class Aves; order Suliformes; family Phalacrocoracidae; genus Phalacrocorax; species Phalacrocorax carbo. The sequence continues at coordinate 7,162,491 of NC_087513.1, read as the reverse complement.
GTGAATGTCCGCTTCGTGATGGTCATAATGGTGCCCTTTGATAGCAGTCAGGAAAGGGAAAAATAGTAACAAACTAGTGAAAAGGCCAGATGGCAGCTACACCCTTGGGAAGATGGAGAACAAAGTATGACTTAAGCTTAGACATAATACACTAGCTAGTTGTTGCTCAAGTCAGACCAGTCACATACTGGCAAGCCCCAAATGGTGCCCAGCCCAAGTCTTTACATTTAAGTCTATTAAGAGCTGCCATAAATGTTTTGGATTGTGTTGACAGAGTCCTGGGCAGGAGGGTGGATTGTTTGTTGGGTTTTTTTTATCTTTTTCTTTCAAGAAAGGAGCATTGTTCAAAATTGGGCTTACTCTTTTCAGTGTAGTTTGTTGCAAATTAGCAATTATGGTTTCTTCTGGCTTTGCAACTGACTATGTTAACCTTCAGCAAATTAATTATCTTCTGGCTCATGACTGCACAAACAACACTCTGTAAAATGGAATTACAGTAGAACCCTGCCAGTTCTTGTTGCTCCACTTTGTAACCCTTGTGGTAACATTCGTAAGGCTTAATAGTGAGGTGATGACATGAACGTTCAAACTGCAGCTTCCAGCTGGGTTAGTTGTAGGCATAGCTGATGAAGATGATTTGATTTTAAGGTGTACTTATTTATGTGAAACACATATTAAAAAATAATTGCAAATTAACACTAAGTAAATGGCCAAGTTGTGTATTATTAGATTATGTTCTTTCTGTTTTATTGCTGGTTTATTCTGAGTTTTGTTCTTTCAGTGCTCTATTAACTAATGCATTAGTAAGGCTGTGTAATTAAAAATAAAGTCATAGACATATTGCAACAACTGATTTAATAGTAGTAGAGTTTCTGTAAGTCCTTTAGTCAATTGCCACTTAGAAAGCAAGATAGTAAGAGTAGTTGATTTAAATTCCTTGCAATATATATTAGACTCCTAAACTTGAATTTCATGTTTTGACACAGGCTTCCTCTGTGGAATATTGCTTAGTAGGGCTGCCTTGATTTCCCTGCTCTTGCTTTGAGCCCCTTGGGGATAGTTTTAAAATTGCTTTGAGATAGCTTTTAGTAGCAGTTAATTCTAATAATTTCCAAAGTGACCATTTTCCATTGGTGACTGTGCAGCGTCACAGAGGAGATGCTGCAGAACTCCAAGTATTCTGCTGTAGAGAAACTTGATTTTTCATTAAGATGAGAGTTCAATCATGTTTCTTCGGGCAAGTTAAATCCTTACTTTCATATTTTCCACCTATTACTGCTCATGCAGTAAAAATACAACAGGTTCTACTTTGAAGAAATGCTGATTATTAAGGGGGGAAGTTGCATGTGTTTTGCTATTGGAATGTTTTTTTTTTGGTGCAGCGCAGAGTGAAATATGTTAATTTTTACAAACAGTTTTACTCCACCTTTTAGGTTTTCTTTTGCTTCTGAGTAGAGGAAAAATTCAGTTAAGCCAAAATCTTCCCTTTTCTCTGTGTAAGACTTTACTTAACACACCACCCCACCCCACCCCACCCCCCCAAATAGACATATTAAACTTGAAAACCAATTAAAGACATAAGAATATCAGTGTAATATAGCTCAGCTTATTGCTGCCTGTGGGTAGTGTGTGGTAGAAAAGCACCAGTAATGTCAAAAAGCAAGTTGTTTTCAGGTGGTGAAGGTATCTGTTGAGGGAGTTAGCCTGGAATGAGTGCTCGTATTCATTGTGTGAGAGTTCTTTTTGTCTTGCCCACAAATATGCTCTCAGGTAAGGGAACACAAAGTAGTTGGTTTTACAAAACCAGTTCAGTAGTTCTCCCATGAGAAAAATGGGAGACGATTTTTGTATAGCAAGAAGATTACTACCGTGTGTGTATGAATATGAATGTCAGCAGTAAGAAAATGCTGCTTTTGAGGGAAACATGCCTGGTGGTGGATATCACACTAGCTCAGTCTAAACTCATACTGAATCCACAGACTAAACTATTGACACCTGGGTTTGGGTGGGATCCATGAGTAGTAAGTAATCAGTGGTAAACACAAAGGAGCTGCTGCTCACTTCCAGGCTCAGTGCTCGGCTGGGCAGTATGGGGAGGAAGACCAAAACAATTGAAGGAACTTTTTTTTTTCTTCTTCTCCCAGTCCTTGGGGGGGAAAAAGAGTAGTCCAATGCACTTCTTAAGACCTCCTGTTCCTGGCACTTTAACACTTTTCAGTGTGCAAGGAAACCATGGAATGGTGGAGGTTGGCAGGGACCTGTGGAGGTCATCTGGTCCAACCCCCCTGCTCAAGCAGGGCCACACAAAGCCAGTTGCCCAGGACCGTGTCCCAAGAGCTTTTGAGTATTTCCGATGATGGAGACTCCACAACCTCCCTGGGTAACCTGTGCCAGTGCTCTGTCACTGTGAGGGTGACCAAGTGTTCCCTGATGTTCAGAGGGAACCTCCAGCGTTTCAGTTTGTGCCTGTTGCCTCTGATCCTGTCACTGAGCACCACTGAAAAGAGCCTGGCTCTGTCCTCTTTGCACCCTCCCTGCAGGTACTTATGTCCATTCATAAGATTCCCCTGAGCTTTCTCTTCTCCAGGCTGAAGAGTCCCACTGATCATCTTTCTGTTGGCTTCAGAAAGAGCTGGGAGCCCACACAAGTCTTCCAAGCTGGGTCTGGCAGTGTGTATGCTCTGACTTGCTTAGGTTAAGAAGTGTCATTGTCTGCCTCCTGGCTGTAGGCATCATGTAGCAGCAGACACTGCTTGAGAGAGCATGTGTAAGGATGAAAATCTATGCAAGAGAGTGGCTTGATGTGTGTGTCCTTGAATATTTGACATGGAGGTTTGTTTTTCAGGTATTGAGGGTGCTGACTGTATACCAGCTTTCAAAAAGCAGATGAATTCTAACCGTATTAAATATTGAATTTTTATATTTTCATCAATGAAAACGTCATTGTTAACTCCTAACATCCTAGGTATTTCAGGTCCCCAAGATATCCTGAACAATAAAAGAGTTTTAAATAGAAAATATGTAAAATTTCCATCCTGTAAGTAGGCAATGACAAACAATTACAAAAATCTAAACTGCATTTTCAGAGTCATTTTATTTCATGGTTTCTTAAGTAATAAGCTGGAAGTAGGGTACTTCAAGCCCCATTTCTAATAAGTCCTTTAAATAAGATGCTTTTCATGCCGCACTTGATAAATACCCATAAAAATTCTTACCCAAGAGCATAACAGTGATGTGTTGCAGGAGCTGTGTCCTCTGAGGCTGTTTGTTCAAATCCTCTTGTTTATTATTAGCTGGAATGCAGGGCTGTGGGCCGTGGTGGAGAACACTAGCATGGTGCCTGCATGACACTTCCTATTAACAAATGATATCTTTGTCCGAGTATCTGCAGCTCGTGTAGCTGTAGGGGCCATATCTTGAAAAAGAAGGAGCACGTGTCAAGTGGCTCGGTTATGTGGAGCAAATACTGCAAGTGGAGGAGGAGAACTTTCTGCCGTTCATTTCTGATAAACTGAGTTAGAATATGGTCTAGAAGTCAACAGATTTACTTCATGAAGACTAAACCAGAGCTTTACAAGGACTGGGCAGAAAATTGCAATCTAAGGACTGGTAAAATGCCATTTTATTTGATGTACTGGTCTTTAATTGTTTATATCATGTGCTGTTCTACTCTCTCATTTCAGGTTAGTGATAACTCTCGAGCTTTAAATACTTAATACTATTAAGGTAGATAATGACTCTTAATGGTGGAAGAAATGTAGCTCAATTAACTTCTGGAAATACTGTTTTTCCTGAGGAAGTATTGCTGTGTAAAAGGGATTGCTTTTCTAACTGCAGCTATTTCACTTTTATGTTAGAAGGTCTCTCTGCATGAAAAGAAAAATAAGATATAATAAATGATACTCTAATCTTTTCTGTCCAGATCAGGTTTAGTATCTATGTGCAGGTATTTACCAAGATTTTTTTGTTCTGAACATTGGCTGCCCACAACAAAACACTGTTACGTGTATGTCATGGCTTTTATTTCATTGTTTGTGGGAATGCACTGGAAGGAAAATAAACAGCCTGGGTATTAAAGGGACTTTCTGATATGACCAGAGACTTACAAAATATTTTGTTTATTGCTCTGATATGTGCTTTGAATGTGTAGATGCATAGCAGCTGGTGGTAATGCCTGCAGACAGGAATTTGTGCCAGTGCAGCTCTTTGTGCAGTGGAATGTGTAATGTGCAAACAAGCAAGAATTTGAGTGAAGTAATGGAAAACAAATTAGCATGTTCCAAGTCGTTGGGGTTTTTTAGACTGCTCTGCAGTTGAGGAGGCAGTAGTGATGAGTCAAAGAATAAAAAAGGGAGAAATCTCCCTTTCGTAAATTGAGATGAGATTACGCAGGATGCTACTAGTATACTGACCACATCAGAAAGAGACGTTACATAAATTTATGGCACATCTGTAAGAAGCAATTTATTATGCTGCTGAAAATGCACTGATAAGCACTATAATGTACCTACACAATCCTTCGGTACGTGTGAAGAACATGCTGAGGCTCTCGGTGGTACTCATTTTGCGCTACCTTGATGAGGAAGCTAGCTTGGCTGTCATTGCTCTTTCCAGGTGAGGTACTCTATCTAACTAGGCATTTTCAGGCTGGCTTCAGGGAGACATCTCACCAGTGAGTTTGAGTCACCCCAGAGATCATTCCCCTAAGTTGTGTGACTAATCTTGCATGGGCTAGAGATGCATCCTCAGTAGATCGCATGTGAAAAACACTTTTTAAAATGCTGTGCCATACTGTTTAACAGTTCTATAGCTGAACAGGATTAGAAGCTGTGCAGGATTAGGCAAACAGAGTTCAAACTACAGGTATTTAGTAAACCTTGAAGAGCAGAAGCTTTTCTTCTTGTGGGAAAGACTGGCATTTTACTCAGCAGCAGCTTGGTTCTGGCAGGTTGTGAGATGAAAAACAGGTGTAACTATGGGCTGTTTGTGTTAGTCACTCCTGACCAGGAGCAGCTGAGCTGCTGCCAGGCTCTCACAGGTTCTTGAGCTGCTCCTTGGCTGCTGGCAACACAAGGGATAGTGCTACCTGTTCCCACTCACTTATTTTAAAGAACTGGGTAACTGATGGGGCTGTAAGAAGGATCCTTGATGTTTAGATTGGCAATTAAAATTAATACAAAAATACATTATTACCTATTTTATTTTTCCCTTTTTTTGCCTTCCCCCTACTGACCCTTAAATGTATTATAGGGGGTGATAGACAGACCTTGGCTCAAAGGTTCTCTGTGGCTTATAGGTGCCTGCATCTATAGCTACTGTTCTTCCCTCTGAAACAGAAAGAGAAGATGGCACAAAAACATGAGTAAGGCAGGATTATTTCTTTTTGAGTTGGATCTGTCAAACTGTAGCTCTGTATCAGTACCTGGTTTCTTGCAAAAAAAATTCTATCCTTGAGAAAATTTTACTAATAGTCAGAATTTCATTTTTACATGTATTTGTAGGGCACATCTTTATTTTCTCCTTAATAGTGTTTATTTTTACTTGGATCTGTTGTTTTGCTGTTAAATACATCACTGACAGCAGTTGGTCCATTCCAGTTAGTCTTCACGAATCACAGAATGGCGGGGGTTGGAAGGGACCTCTGGAGATCACCTTGTCCAACCCCCCTGCTTGAGCAGGCACATCCAGAGCAGGGGGCACAGGGCCGTGTCCAGGTGGGGTGTGAATGTCTCCAGGGAAGGGACCCCACAGCCTCTCTGGGCAGCCTGTGCCCCTGCTCTGGCACCCGCACAGCAAAGGGGTTTGTCCTCGTGTTCAGGTGGAACTTCCTGTGATCCATCTTGTGCCCGTTGCCCCTTGTGCTGTCATTGGGCACTACTGAAAAGAATCTAGTCCCATCGTCCTGACACCCACCCTTTAGAATTTTTTTAGGTATTGATGAGATCCCCCCTCAGTCTTCTCTTCTCCAGGCTGAACAAACCCAGGTCTCTCAGCCTTTCCTCATAAGGGAGATGCTCCAGTCCCCTGATCATCCTGGTAGCTCTCCACTGGACTTGCTCAAGAAGTTTTGTATCCTTCTTAAACTGGGGGCCTCAAAACTGGACTCAGCACTGCAGATGTGGCCTCACTAGGGCAGAGCAGAGGGGGAGAATAACCTCCCTCGTCCTGCTGGCCACGCTCCTGTTAATGCAGCCCAGGATACCCTTGGCCTTCTTGGCCACAAGGGCACGTTGCTGGCTCAGGGTCCCCTTGCTGCCCACCAGCACTCCCAGGGCCTTCTCAACAGAGCCACTTTCTAGCAGGTCAACCCCCAACCTGTACCGGTGCAGGGGTTGTTCCTCCCCAGGGGCAGGACCTTGCAGTTGCTCTTGTTGAATTTCATGAGGTTCCCCTGGGCCCAGCTCTCCAGCCTGTCCAGGTCTTGTTGGATGGCAGCCTTGCATTCATTCAGAGCAGAACATCATGCGTTTTTCGTTTGTATTATGTCTATTAATATTACTAGTTCCTCCTTGCCTAAATTTACTGCTCCTTCCTTTCTTCCTTAGAATTGGAAGAATCTAGAATTCTGGATAAATAAACTGTTTTCCCCAACGGTCCTTGAAAGCTGCAAGATACTTAGAATTGCAGCTGCTTAGTAGAAACTGGGAGCCTCCAGTTAGTTTTTAATTTTTTGTAAGAAGCCTGTCTGTCAGTTTTAGGAATTTATTTTAATTTAGCATGATGTTTTTAAATTTTTATCAACTGACTGAACTGTACGGGGGGGTTTGAAACTTAAAAAAAGCTCCAGTTTTGAAAATGTGGGATTTTATTTTAAGTGCGTATTTAAATGTGGTTGTGATGCATACTACCTAATAATGGATAACAGAGTAACATCCAGAATACATCTGTAATGTTCTACTAAGTAATGCTGGCATTTCCAGATCCCTTATTTCCTCTCTCAGAAAATAAGTACTGGAGACTAATTAGGATTGTCTCCTTGTGTAGGACTAGTTTAATTTTTTGCCTGTGCCACTTACTTCTTACATACCGTCACTTTTTCTGTTCCTGAAGAAATCGTGTCTTTTTCAATTCTTTGATAATTGGTGAGGTAAAGAGAGACTCTTATTCGAGTGACAAAGGAAGAAAGCTTGTACTGATGCTAGGCAATGCTTTTCTCTCACTTTGTAGGGCTGATGGCAGTCCACAGGTGTCTAATTTATCAGGCCGGACTCTTCAGCAGTTTAAAATCAGTGAGTGGCAAAATGAGACTAGTTCTAGTCCCATCCTTAAGCATCCTTTTGAACGTTTAAATCCAGCAGTTCATCTCAGCAGCACTGCCAAATAAGATAATCTGACATCCAAGTGTAGCAGAAAAGCAGTAATCTGGCTGTTACGTTAGTCCTTTTTCACATCATTGCATATTGGGATTTTCTGGTCGATTTTTCCGGTTCTGATGATGCTTCAGTTCCTTTACATGCAGATTTTCAAAACATACTAATTTGTAATATTTGTAAATGGAGAAAACAGGTCAGTGTGACAGCATGATGAGGGGGAAATCCTCTCTAATGAGGAGTGTTATGTGTATCAGGCCAATGGTTCAGAAAATTTTGGCCTTTGTTTATATGATTTACTTTTTTCCAAAACTAGATGTGTGACATTGCTGCTGGGCAGGGTTTTCAGTATGCTCGTTGTACCTTGTAAGCCTGACCAATTTTTTGAGGGACTTAAATGTGCTGTTTAGCACGCCATCATTGGCAGATTTTATCACCATTGATTATACTTCATTTTTTTTCCTTTTAGGGCATTGATAATGTATTTCCTCAGTTTTTAGTCAAAATCAGTTCTCTCTACTAGTTAATTGGCTATATATTAATGTCAGCCTCATCTGAGATTGCATTGTTTCCTGTATAATGTGGGGTTGATCATCTTTAACGCTAACTTAGAAAATTTGATCATACTTGTTTCACATCTTGAACCACTTTCAGTGCGGTAAGACTTACTGAATAAAACTGATAAGACTTTAGAATACCAGCTATTTGTCTTTAATTTCATAGTGATGTAGTAATGTATTTTTGTGCCTAGGAAGATATTTCATGAAGAATTTTTCTTGTTCCCGTATTTAGCTTTTTCTTTATCAGGAATCATTGTGTAATGTCTAACTTGAAGATGTTTAAATAATTCCTCTTATAAGAAAAATCATATTTTATACTTATCTCCCAAAATATAACCTCTTGTCCCCATCTTAAACTGTTTCCTGAGTTTTTGGGATGGATGGGTTAATGTAACATTAAGCTATCTCAGTGCAGCTAGAAGGTTAAGATGATTCTGGCAGAAAGGGAAGAGGATTACTTTAAAGGCAACGAATATGATAATTTCTACGCTAAATGTAATTGAATTGTCATAAGGCACAGGACATGCCAAAGTTTGATTCATATGTTACTTATGCAAAGGAAAGGAAGGTGAGCCATGGCCATGTTTTCAGCATAAACCAGGACTCTGTTTTTGGTGCAAATACAGTTTTGCTTTTTTTTTTTTTTTAAGCAAAGGTTTAAACTTTATTTCAGCTTCTGCCACTTATTCCGTCTGTGCTGTTGAAGAGCTGTCCATGTCCTTCTGAGTATACTTCTAAAACACAAGTAGCAGTCTATTTTTAAATTCTGTTAATAAAAAATATATATCGACTACTTACTACTAAAGTGTAGTGACTACTATATATTACAATAATGACTACTTATTATTTGGCCACACTCTTTCTCAAGTCAAATCTAATCTCTTGTTTACTGGGAAATAGTGACAGCAATTTTTTCCCATTTCTCAAAGCCCAGCAGCAGTCATACTTTAAACAAGTAAGCTTTTTCCCTCAAATCTGTCCATTGGAGAAGTGAAGATTAGGATTGCTCAGTACTTGAATTCTCTGAAGGAACGTCAGCTTTTTAAGCGAGCATAAAGTTTACTTTTTAAAAACGCATAATTGGCCTTCTATAAAGACTTACTGTAGGCACAGATCTCTGTGTGTTTCAAAAGAAAATGCAATTTAATTTTGGTTACGGTTCCTTTAGCTTCTCACTTTGAAAGTAATTCTAAGCTTCGTGTACTTCCTGTCAGTGTAGATTTGGTAGCTTTAGTGGATGTTGTCAGTTAAGTAGGCATAGTATGTTAGCTAGTAAAGGATAAAAAACGGATTTTTATAATTGTGCTGGGCAATATATAGTGCTTGAATGAACTCAGCGTTGCATCGAGTTCAGTCTGTGCCCTTGTGTGGTGACAGTGCTGGGGAGGGGTTCTAGAAGGGTGCTGCGGTTGGCATGAGAGAGTTGTCTTGGTCAACACTCACACAGGTAGCTGGGGCAACAGAGTTCTACAGTCGCTGTAAAACTGCGTTGGAGAAAAACAAACTTGAAGCCAAACTGCTTTGTGTCTTGCAGTCCTCTTTAAGTTTAGGAATGAAGGTGGAACCAGCACCTGAAGGAGCAGGAGGAACAGCTTGGACAACACTGCAGGCTGAGCAATATGAAATGACTCTACTTGCTTCTTGCCTGACAGGGAGGAAAATATTTCAGTGTTGTGCAGGGATGCATGGCTTCCCAATATAGCAGACGTAATTATTTTTTTTTTTTCCCCTCAAATAATTGTGTAAATACATGTGTGCTGGTTCTGGTACACACTGGAAAAAATGACAAAGCTCAATGTCCTTGCTAATAAATGGGAGTAATATGTTTGGCAAATGATGGTGACAAGCAGAAGGGGCCAGGATGAGGATAACAAAGCGTAACTTTCGGTGATCATAAGTAAAAGCTTTAAAGTAGCAGTCAGACTTTGCGTTAGGGGAAGTCTGGGACAAGCATCACTGTTGCCTGAACGCTGGTGCTTGTGTCCGTGATGGGGCATCCTGAGGTTCTCTCTGCGCTCCCCCAAAGAAGCTTTTAAGGGAAGAACATGCAGAGACTGTACTAAATCTCTAACAGATGGCTTAGAAGGCCACCTTGGCACAAATTCTTGTCTAAGTATCTGAGCAATATGTAGGTAAACTTTATCAAAGAAATTCTGGGTTTGAACAAATAAATGTGTTAATTATGTCATATGATAGAAAACTGTAATATCTGATCTGTTTTTCTATTTCATGGCCCAGATGGTTGATAGGTGTACAATTCCTGAAGTTCACTATGTTGCCGTGAACTAAATAGTGAAGAAAAAACACATGCCTGGAGTTATTTTTATAACACTGTGCGCTTGGAAACTATTTCAAAGCTTTTTAAAGCTTTGCTTTATCTAGAGTGCATTGCTTTTTAATAATCAAAACAAATCAACTCTTGACTCCTTCACAAACGTATCAATGATTAAAGCTGATTTGCCTCATTGGTTTGAAATTATAATCGCATTTGGGATATTGAAGTGCATTACAGTGTTGAATATTCAAAGCAGCATCTTCCTTTTCCTTTCATGCCCTCTTTACATCCCTGTCCACGTTCTAGGGATGGTTTCTGTTAAGGGAACAATGCCAAGGAACCTAATTTGATTACACACAGAGTCTGCTTCACCTTCTTGTTATCAAAACAGATTTATCTAAACAATAACTCCACCACTGTAGTACACTCCACTGTATCTGCAGTGTACTGATGTCCAGTGCTTACCCACGCATCCGTGTTTTTGCTTGTCAGCCTTCCTGTGGTCACATCCTTACGCTTATTCCAACTCTGGGTTGCCGAATGTTGCAGTTCTGATAGTACAATGATGTCCTTCCCTGTTTTCTGAGAAATAAGCCTTAGGCAATTTCTCAGAGGAAGTCTTGCAGTTTTTCTTCAGCATTTATCCATTAACCTAATTCCTCTCTACAAATCCTGTAAATAATTTACAATTTTGTTTCAAACCAGTAGCATGTGTTTTGGCTTTCTCTTGACTATGTGAATGTTTGTGGAATTGGCAACTAGTAGCTTTTACTACTTTGTTAGTGGGTGGTGGGGTATTACTTTTTAAACTTTATTTAATACCTGCTTTGGTGGAAAATTTGGAACACTCTAAACTCAGCAGTTAGGATACCATCCAATAATTGTATTTTACTCTAAACAGTATTCGAGACATGCACCATAGTCATATTTTGCTCTGATACAATTGTTTTGGCACTTCTCCATCCAAGTAGTCTTTCTGAAGTTGAAGTTTATTTTCTAAGTATTTAGCTGCAGTTCTTTGTTCACAAGGGAGAGAATCTGAACAGCATTATTTTAATTCTCCACAGGTGCAGATGCTGAGCAGGATGCTGCTATCAAACTTGCCCAAGAAAGAGCAGAGATAGTTGCCAAGTATGACAGGGTAAGTGAACTTGATAACAAAGACATTTTATAATTAATAATTAATCTTAGTAATATGTCTGTTTTAAAAATGAATCATGGTTCCCACAAGCTTTTGTTTAAAACACTGTGTAATAGTAATCCGATGGTTTCTTGATACACCAGCCTCTGGGTGAATTAAATTCTCCCTCCACTGGGGATATTCTGGATAATGCCTCACTCAACTAATTTTTCAGGTGCATGGCAAGTTGCTGTGGGGCTATTTTAAGGTAGCATAATGTATTAGAAGTAATGAAACTGGGATGTTTGAGGATGCTTAGTATATCTATGAGATCAGAAGGACTCTTACTTTTCTGTTTACTTAACTTTTGGTTATGGTAATAGAAACGCTGCAATCATTACAGAGAACTCAAAAGATGAGCAAACTCCATTGTTAGTCAGATTGTGCTGTACTTGTCCCTCTGTACTTGGCACTGGTGAGGCAGCACCTCGAATACAGTGTTCAGTTTTGGGCCCCTCAGTACAAGAAGTACATTGACGTGCTGGAGCATGTCTGGAGAAGGGCAATGAAACTGGTGCAGGGTCTGGAGAACAAGTCTCATTAGGAGCGGCTGAGGGAGCTGCGGTTGTTTAACCTGGAGAAGAGGAGGCTGAGGGGAGACCTTATCGCTCTCTGGTAGGGGTTGGTCTCTTCTCCCAAGTAACAAGCGATAGGACGAGAGGAGATGGCCTCAAGCTGCATCAGGGGAGGTTTGGTTTGGATGTTAGGAAAAATTTCTTTACTGCGAGGGTTGCCAAGCACTGGAACAGGCTGCCCAGGGAAGTGGTGGAGTCACCATCCCTCGAGATATTTAAAAGACATGTGGATGTGGTGCTGAGGGACATGGTTTAGTGGTGGACTTGGCAGTGCTGGGTTTGCTACTGGACTCAGTGATCTTAATTTAGGTCTTTCCTAACTTAAATGATTCTATGATTCTATCACTGCTGTGAGGAATTGAAGAAATACCTTTTTTTTTTTTCCACTTGAATCACTTGTCAAGTAGAAGCCTGGCACAGAGTATGCCTAGACATGCCTACACAGTATTCACATATTTTTGTAACACTTAAGGACTGTGTAAGTGTCATTGGAGTACTAAGCAACAGACTTGTTTGTAGGGTTCACGAAACCTTTTATGTGCTAGACTTAGTGGTGGTTTGCACAGTGTACAAGTAAGTGGCTGTGGTTTTTTTAATAAGGAAAAAATATGCACGTGATTTGTGTTCTGAGTAGTGGCTTCTCTCTTCACACCCAGTAACCTGTGCATAGCACATACTGGAAGAATATATAGCTGAAATATACTTAAATTTCTGCAAGTCTGACAAAAATTGTCAGTTGGAGTAGAAGAGAGGACCGTGAATGAGTGCTTCGTTGAGTGAAACTCAGCGTTACGTTGTTTCACACCTGCTGGAAGTCAGCATGGAGGTTAGCTTGAGACTGTCCACAGTATGTGCTTGTTGTCAGGTGATGGTTCAGGAAAGGTGGATTATGGACATAAAATGAATAGAAGGTACTGTGCGGTGACCTTGATGGACTATTGTGGAGATAAACAACAGATGTGAGATTATTATGAGTCTGTGGTTGAAATCAGTGGTTCAAATTTATTCTGTGTATAGCAGTGACCAAAAGAGGTTTCCTGTGATGAAAATACTGTTTGCAGGGGCTGGGAGAGGTGTGCTTGGTTGGTCAGTTCAGGACTAGTGTTTTCCTCCCCCTCCTCTATCCTGCTACCAGTGTGTCACAAAGATTGTGCTTTAGGTAGTTGATCCTGTCTTCTGTGTCTTAGCTTATTGTGTCATAAAACTTAATTTGGCTGTCGTCTTTTATTCTTTCCTTTAGGGACGGGAGGGTGCGCAGATTGAACCATGGGAAGATGCTGACTATCATCTTTACAAAGTCACAGATAGATTTGGGTTTCTACAGTAAGTAGCAAGCTTGAAAAGAAAATAAGATTAAGACTTTTTACTGTACTACTAGTACTATTTGTGCTTTTTATTGTATAGCCTATTTGGTGAAAGTATTATGCCTTTTAATAGATCTTCTGGAAAGTGTTTGCTGTGTAAGTTTTGGGTAATCTTTCACTGTGCTTTTCAATTCAATTTCTAGCTGTTTTTTAGTTATAACTTAATCCTTTGTAGGCAGTGAGATATTTTTGTATTTTATTTGGGAATGAAAATTGATAGTCTACAAAAATATATTTCAAGCTGAATTAAATTGCACATAAATTTTGGGTTTAAGTAATTGTGTTACATATAAACAAACTTGAAGTTCTTGGAAGGATTTTTCAAAATTTTGTTATAATGTTGATCTTGAAAGAAAATCCCAGTACATTTAAGGTTACTTAATGCCTGTGTATGAACAACGGTGCATCCCACAAAAACAAATCTCATGTAACTTCATGTATTTAGTAACCATACTGAAGTCTCCGCCGATTTGGGACCTAATGTTGCATCATTAGTCAGAAAATGCCAGAATCCAGATCCAATTACCCTATAGGTAACTCCTTTGTAATAAATAATCTCTGGTTTTTTGGCAATTAAAAGATGAGTATTAAATTCTATTCGGACTTTTGTGGTTGCCAGATATAAATATCCAACCTGCAGAAGCCGAACACAAGCTGACGTACTACTTCTGATAAATCCAGTTAAGACTCTCCACCATTCCTTGTGTTTGACATTTATGTTTGAATATGTGAAGTGCAATTAAAAGCCGGAGAAATCAATGATGAGTGGAAAACTTATTGTAATAACTATGTACTTCTGTAGTATTGGGGGGGAGGAGGGGTCTGTGTTTTTTTGTTTTATGGGATTTTTTTTCCCCCTCTCTTTCTTCTATTTTGTAATGTCATTGTTTTTATAAGCTGTCGGTTAAAGATGCGATCTACCTGTAGGCTGCTTTTGCTTCATCAGGGTGAGATAATTTGGATATGACCTCTGAACAGTTCTATTTTACACAGAGAGGTCTTTGTGTTGGTAAACTACAGCTGCAACACCACGTGTCTGGTATTGTAGCTGCAGTTGTAGGCATTCTTAATGGAGGATGTCAGAATTATTTCTTGTGCAAAAGTAACTGAAGCCCCTGCTAAGTTCACCGCTGACTTCAATGGGAGTTGAATCACACGCCTTCAGATTTGCAAGTGGGTTCTTGATTTTGGCATACTTATGAACTCCTGAACTTTTCCTGTCACTTGTGTTGTAGTATTTGCCTTTTTATATGCTAGGCATGAAAGACTGTTAGAGTTGCTGCTGCAGTCAGTTTTCAGGAGTCCTGGATTTCATGGCTCCAGTGGAGTAGTATATTTGAGATGCAGTTATGGAGGAGCTGCTTGGCAAATCACCATGTACCAGTTTCCATGCTGCTGTAGCTGTAACTTAAAGCTACTGTGGGCACCCTCACATCACACTGCAATCATTCTTGGAACGTGGTAGGGTAGATGGACCTTAGTCATTAGGCCATACTTCCTTTCTAGTAATGTCATTAGTCGCCAATGCAGTCTCCGCAGAATTTATTCTCTGCGTAGTCAACTTCAAGGGATAAAATCTGAAAAATTTGTAACACGAGTGCTGCACAAATTAACTATGTAAGTAGGTTCTCTGTCTCTTCACTAATTGTGTGATATTTTTTGCTTATATGCTGCTAATGATGTCTCGTTATAAGGCAGATTTCACCTGAGAGTGCTGTCAAGACTGCTTTATGGTTCTTTAAAGCAAATTCATTGCAAATGACGTTTTTATTTTCCTGAGAAATAAAATCTCTCCTAATAGCAGAAATATAATTAGGATATGCATATCAACTGTCATTCCCTGAAAAGGCAATTTATATTGCACTATAGATTTTAATGCACTGTAGATTTTAACTACAGTCTGGGTTCATGTATACTGCAATACTGAGCCTGTGCAATCTACTGTTTCTGAAAGAAACACCTATTCCTACAAGAAATTGAAACTAAGCAGTACCAGAAGCCTCAAACAGTTGCCGTAATGGTTATTGTCCATAAGACCCCTAATTCCCCATGACCCGTATACCAGGCATTTACATTGTGAATTAACCAAACAGGCTGATGCGCATTGAAAACTGAAGCTCTGGGGACAGTATTAAATTTATCATACTCTAAGCTGAGATCCGCAATGATTTGTAATCTTGTTTACACTGACATCTTAATACACTTAAGTAGCTGAAAAATGTCTTTTGTATCAGGAGGGTGGATGTGGGGAACCTGACGGAAAATTAGAGCTTGTCTGCTCAAGTACAATAGGCCCCGATTACTATCGGTCGTTTATAAACTTCCTTTTCTCCTTGGCTGTGTCCTGCCTGCAGCTTTCCTTGGCTTTGTGAAGGTGCATTCAAAGTTCAGCTGGTTGCTGATAGGGCAGGTGGGATGAAGCACGCAAGCTGCCTGTGTAACTTGCCACCAAGAAGATGATGGCAGGAAGTAAAGACTGGAAACTTTCAAAGAGTAGTTTTGGTCTAGATCTGTGATTCTTCTGGTGTTCCAGTGTCCTTATTTGTGTGTCAAACTGGGAATTAGTAAGCTTAGGGATCCTGAAGACACTTACACTTCTATTGTCTTCCTACTGGAAATAGATATGACACTTCCCTTCAGGTGAAATATCTCACCTTAAGGCTAACCTTCATTTGAGACCCACAGTTGAAATATCTGTTGGGCAGCTTTGGTCAAATTCTAGTTGTTGTAGGTGGTTATTGTTTACAGTACTTAGGACCATCTTTGCCTAGCACTGTCTTAACTTTTTAATAGCTGTTGCCTTAAGAACACAATTTAATTTGTTTGCTGTAGTACTGGTTTTTTATTTTACAATTCTGCAAATGAATGTAGAAGATCTAGTTGACTTTGGATATTAAAAGGAAATTGGTGTGGGCAGTTTATTAAAATAGCTATTTTGACCATAAACCAAAAAAGCTGAGTTAATACCTAATGAATTTAGGGATCAAGAAAGTCAGTTCAGTGAGAAGTACTAAAGCATTATAATAACAAGACTTGTTTGAAATGAATAAAGGGAAGTTTTAGAGAGATGCTGGATATGAGAAGATGGTTTCCAGCAAACAAGCTAAGCTGCAAAATAACGCTGTGGGGAGCCGAAGGGTTCTGTCTCTTGAGATGTTTAAGACCAGATTGTACCAAAGTACACCTATAAGCAGTATTTTTGGTGGGACTGACTGAATTGTGACGGGTATGTTTTCAGTAGAGTAGCTTCTAAATTGTATATGAGAGACATGCACAAACCAGAAAGAGTTAAAATCTCATTATTGGCTAAAATGTGGAAAACTTGACCTTACCAATTACTGTTGTTGCAAGGCTGTAAGGAAGTGGGGGTCATCATGATTTATTTAAGCCATACGGTGTTGCTGGCAAAATAGTCTTAACTTGAGGATTTTTTAACATAATTTAATTTATTGCAAAACAACACAACATTCTGATTGATGGTTTGGATATTGGAGGGGACCCCAAAACATAAAACTTTAATGAGCACCTAGGGGAAACACCTTTCTTCCTTCTGCTCCCAGGACAAACTTCCCTTGTTTTTTGCCATGGGTTACCCTTGGCTCGCCCCGGATCCTTTGGCGAGGTGACAGGCAGTGCCTGTGGTCGGGGTCCTGTATGCAATGGCTTCTTTCTGCCACTCTTGGTTTCTTACTTGTTTTTGTCTGCTGCTCCTTGTATCTTACTAATTTTCTGCTACCCCAGTGTGGGTCACCCACAGGCTGCAGTCCCCTCAGAGACATCCTTCCCCTGGCATGACGTGCCTCCTTCTGAGAGTGCGTCTCTGGCCATCTCCCCGACATCTCCTTCCATGTGTCTCTTCTGCTTCTCCCCATGTCTCTTCCATTTCTCACGCCTCTAGCAGCTGCCATGCTTTTAAAAATGTTTTTAGGATGGGGATTGCAGGTTCACAGAATCCCAGGTTGGAAGGGACCTCAGGGTTCATCTAGTCCAACCTTTCTGGGAACAGCACAGTCTAAACAAGATGGCCCAGCACCCTGTCCAGATGACCTCCAACTGACTGAAGTTTTGGCACATGATGGCTTTGTTACAGCGGATTCAGAGCTGCTTGGGGCAGCTGTGAGTGGCACAGGGCAGGTCGTGGCCCCCTCTCACGCCAGTCACCCCTGCAGCCCCTACCCCTGGCTACTGAACGTAACTGCCATGCTGGGTACAAGTCAAGTGATGGAAACTCAACTTGTGAAGAAGGTAACCGAGATGTTGGCCAAGGGAGCCAGTGTTTTCTGGGCATGTTGGTAAGAGAACATTGCAAATGTGACTGTGGTCACTAGATTGTTGTACAGCCCGACAGTGTGTTTGCTTCGTTCTGGAAGATTGAGGATGTATTTGGAGAGAGATGCTTTCAGTTCACTGTTATCTGAGGGGAAAAGGCCATTTCAGAGTCCAGAGGTCTCAAATGACTCTAGGGGCACATGTCAGCTCTGAGGGAGCTGTGATTCAGACACTGATGTGCCTTCTCGTAGCTGAGTTTATGCTGCCTGTGTGCCACCTGGACCCAGCTGACAGCTGTTCATGCTTCCCAGTGCAATATTTCCAACCCTCTTACGTTAAACTCCATTTGGAAAGCAATGCAAGAAAGGTTAAGTAGCATTGGTTCATCTTAATACCATTTCATACAGTCTTAAGATTAACAATGCTAATGGTATTCATGGATATAGACCAGTTTTTTTATCAAGTACTGTTGGTCATCTTAAAGTCTTGGAGTAGTGCCTGTTAAAACTTTGCTCTTCATTTATATAAAGTTTTTCTGGGAGCAGCCCATGTCAGGGAGCATATCTTGGTCATGAACACAAGAGTCTTGAGAGGACAGACCAGTATATTTCTACAGGTGCATGTGGTTACCTATAATCCTAAAAATATATTTTAAAAAAAGGCAACAACAACCTCACACAAAAATCTTCAGACGTGGTCCTTATTCTGTACATTCTCCAGTAAAAATCCTGCTGGACTCCTGATTTCGCAGGATTCCTGACTGTGGTGTGGGAAGGCTGGGCATTAAGGCTGATGTGAAAAATACCATTCATTTTTAAAAGGAACGTTTTTTCCTCCAGGAAATCTAGCACCAATGTTTGTATATAGAGTCTATCAGTGTTTTGATAAGATCAAATATTCTTTTCTAGGAAACATTGTTGGAATTGTATGTGGTTGTATGTGACGGTTTGTTCTATACCTGTAAGTTGATGTAAGTCTAGGTGACCATCTTGGGGGACCACCGTAGGTTCAGATAAGCTTTAGTCTATAATGTTCGACTTTTTCAATCAAGTATTTTAGGAATGGGAGAAATGCTTCAGCTCTTTTCACAGATAGTCATAAGAAACTTTCAGGAAAAAAATGGAATGTGTTTGGTATTAATAAAAAAAATAAGGTTTTTGTTCCTCCTGCCCCTGCTTCTTGGATATGCTGTGTCTTCTTGGTCAGTGTTGTGCCAAGCTACCTCACTTTTTTTTTTCCTCCGGATTTAATAAAAAGTTCTCATTTAATGCTCAGAATACACACACATATGCACACAAGCACCAGAATTACGTAATTCACAAAAAAAACCCCACACCAAAACAAAAAAAAACCACCCAACCCCCCAGAAAACCCACACAAACCAAACAAATAGAGAACAAAAATAAAACCCCTACCCCAGGGGAAAAAAAAAAAACTCCAAACAGCCTGCACCTCACAAAAGAAAGCAGCTCCTTTCTGTCTTATCTTGGAGCCTGGCAAAATTTTAAAGTAAATGCTCTTAATCTTTTTCACTGTGGACTGTTCTTTCACAGAAGTATCTGCCAGGTAAAGTTTCTGTTTGCAGTTTTTCTAGTAGCAGTCATTGATAAGGGAATAGCTTCAGGGAGGAAACCTAAAGGAATTTCTGAGTGTCTTGCAGCCAGGCATTCCAGTAATGCCTTGGGACCTGGGATTTCCCCCTTCTCCCTCTGTGAATTCTTTTGTGATTTGTTACTGCTTTGGGATGGTTAAAGAAGCTACTAGAATTAATGTTATTCTTGGGGCGGTAGCAAATCCTCTACTACTCCTAGGAACATTTTAAATATATTTAATTTTTTCTTAAACCTACAGTTTAAATAATATCATCTATGTTACATCGTCTATTTAGAAGTGGCAATTATATGAATGATTTTTATACTTAAAAAATTATTGTTGGTCTTAAAGCAACAAATCCAAACGACAGTCAATGTTTTGTAAATAAATAAGATTTTAAGCTTTAACTGAAGTTCATTGGAGCACATATTTAAGCATATATTTTTGTCAGTGTTCCCTGGTATTTATTTTTTGCAAAACTCTCCAGCTGGCTATGAGGACAAAATAACTTCATTCCTTCCCCTTCCTCCCTACCCTGTATAATGTTAAGGTTGAATGATCGCAAGAGCATTGGCTGATGGGGTTTGCAAAACAGCCTAAACTTTGTATGTGCTCCTAAAGTAGGGTAAAAGCTGAAAGCAGCATTTTGCAACTCTAAAGGCCAACACCGATTTCATGTTTAAAGAGCCCGTCCTCTTTCAGGCCTTTCAGGACCAGGCCACAAGTCAGAGAGACGGATAAGCAAAGTGGCCTCAGTCTTCCTGAGATGGCGCAGAAAACTAGAATTTGAGCAAACCTGAACAGCCAGAAGGCACCTTCCTTTGCTTAGGTCTCCACACCAATATGCCCCCGTTCAAAATGCTGCCAGGTTCTGCGCTCCTTCGTACTGAAATCTCTAACTCACTGAACGACGTTCCCTCTCAAGCGTGAGACGTCACCCAGGATCATTTGTTTGGTATCTGTTGGAACTAGCGATTTCAGTCCTTCATCAGAGAGTGACTGAGCAAAAGATATTTAAAAAATAAAAATCTGCACATTTCCTTTTTAGTTAGCAGTTAGCATTTATATTATCTAGTCTTTTCTTAGCTGTACTTGGGTGCATGGATGTTCTCATTTGATGCCTTCATTTATCTATCTCTGTACATCACCCAGCTGTGAGGGAGGCATTCAGTTTTCTTTTGTAATAAAACTTTTTGAGACCATAGTTGTGCTTTTCTAAGTAAGAAGAAAAGAACATTGCTTTTTGGAATTCAGGGCAGGTACAGCTCAAGGCCAAATTTTACTACTCTACATTGGGAAACACAGAGTATGACTAACATACGCTGACTAATATATTGTGGAAAGCATTATAATTGTTCAGGTCTTAATAGGTACAACATAGAAATAACAGAAGAAACTACAATTTATTTACTGCAACTTTTTGAAGACCTTGTTTCTTTCCATCGTTGGCTGATGAATGCCATCAGCAGAATTGTCCTGTTAACTTTCAATAACGAGCTGTGAAAATGATAAGCTGCAATGACATAAATTAAAAAATGCACCAATTATTTTACGGACTTTGTCTCCAACCTGCACAATATGAATTCTTTTCAGGTCTTGTTATGATCAAGGTCTCTGTTAAATTATATTAATAGCTATTATCTTCTAGCAATAACCAATATCAGGTTTTGTGGTCTGACTAGTGTGATTCGGCTTAAACATGTTTTTCTTTTAATACAGTTCAATAAATGGAAACTGGGGATGAACATGCAGTGTAGCAGATGCTGTTATGCTGATAAATATCCAGGGAGCAGCGGCGTAGTGAGCTTGGGCAGGTTGGAGGTTTATTCTGCAAGGCTGCTTTTGGTTGTTTGGTTTTTGGTGGGTTTGTTTTTTCGGTTGGTTGGTTGGTTGGGGGTTTTTTCCTAGTGAAGGAAAAAATGTGCAATAAAAGTACTAATGGTAGAAAATACAGGTGTGGTGTCCCCCTGCCATTCATGAAGCGCTCTTAAAAATTTCGCTTAGATTCTTGTACTACTCTTACAGCAGTTCTGCGCTGATTGTGATGGAATTGTACCAATTTACAGCAGCTGAGAGTCTGACTCTTATTCTTGATCCCATGAGTCTATTAAAGCAGTGAACATGCTTTTAGAATAGTTTGCTAATGATGGAGATTACTGCATTGCCAGAGGCGCTCTTCAAATAGCAGAGTTCATTATTCTTTCTTTTGCTAAGATAGAGGCCTACCTGCTCTTCTCCATCAAACTTTACTCTTTAAAAAAATGTGTTGCATTTTTATTAGCTCTGTAATGCATTTCTGCAGCATGCTGCAAAAATGAGCTGGGGAGCAAAGAAATGGAGAGCAAAGAATTGTGAGATGCTCTGTTAAATGTCTCTAAATTAAGCTATTGATTTCCCCCCTGCTCCCCCCCGCCCCCAGTATTCTTATTTTGCCTGTAGCTTTTTAATAGGTAACAATATGATAAGCAACTGATTATTCTCTCTCATTCTGTTTCTTCATAATTTACGTGTAGCCTTGCTGGAAAATAGTCCCTATCTCTAAGATGTTCTTCATATGTTCCTTACTACTTTCTACGAGGTGCCTGTTGAAGCACATGTCCAAGAGCAGTCACTTATGCAGCTAACCCTGCTGATTTGAGTAGGTATACAGGTGAAATCTCTCCAGAAAAGAGATGTAAGGACTGGTGTCTGAGTGTTCTTGTCAGCAAAAGAAGTTACACTGTGATGCCAAAAGTTTTGGGTAATAAAAATCAAAGAAAGAAGCCGGGTGGCTGGAATTTGGTGATAATCAAAGAAGTATTAAATAGGAGTTTTAATGTAACTTTAATTTCAAAATTTTGGTAGAAAAATCTGGACATCAAAGCTTAAGGAAAGAGCGCTAAGGTTACTAGGAGAGTTGTAAAGTTGCTGGTCATAGTGACACACAGCCACTAGCCTTAATTGTTTAGGCACAATAAGTATTGCCAAACGCGTTAAGTGGTACGATGATGTGCTAAAAGAGCAATGTTGATTCTTAACAGTTCAATTATGAATGTAAATCTTACTGCATTTTGTATATTGTGGTCATTCATTAGGGACTTGCCGCCATTTCCCTCTCCTGTTTTTTCTCAGCTTTGTGAGACAGGGTCTGACCTGCTTGTCAGGAGGGTGGCTTAACTCCTCCCTCCCTTGGGAAGAAAGTGTGCTAAGTTCAGTCTCTTTCAGCCGCCAAAGACAAATCTTTATTTAAAAAACAAAAAAAAGGTGAAATTGAGATCTTGGATATTAGAGAAGAGTTGTGGTTCTATTAATTCCCTTTTTTACTAAATATGTGAATATGCCTCATTTTGACTGTGTGGAATTTTTCATGTGGCATTATAAAGATTTCCTATGAAACTCCACTGTAGTCTTGTGCTGTGTGCAATGGATTCTGCCCTCTAGTATGTGACACGCTTCCCTGGACTGATTTTGCTCTGAAATATGTGTTGCTAATCAACGTACAGAGGAACTGCTGTTAAAACCCCCCACAAATTTCAGGTGTATTTAACATCCTTTCCTTTTTGCCCTAACGTAGACTGAGGATATTCTTTTTACTTAGGAGGGAAATTGAAGATTTCTTATGTTAGTAATTGAGATCCGGATGCTTTTTTTTTTTAGGTCAATCTTCCTAGCGTTCGACGATACCATTTTTTCTTGCATATATTCACAGGGAACTACTTCTAAAAGAATGTTTTTATTGCATTTCTGTAAGACAAAGCCCGGTTTGAAAACACAGCAGTGATAAATACATAATAAACATTAATGAAGAGGTTTTACAAATTTCACTATTTATCAGTTATGGAACTCCTGATAAGTTGAAATTAATCTCTCCTTATTATGCAGCGATGGAGTGATGGGGCTAAATTTCAGACAGAACTTTCAGAGGCCAAGGTAAATAGGCAGTTTTATTTAAAAATTACTCACAGTGGAAGAGTGAATTGAACTTGCTGTAAATTTTACTTAGTTGTTATCCATTCTGACTCTTCTAGAGCTCTGCTTCCATGGTGGACAATGAACTTTGATCTCTGCATTTGTGTCCAGTTGTGGCGGCAGTTCTGTTGTGATCCTTTTGTTTGCCTTGGTGCATGTGAACTTATTTCTAAAAGCACGAGATGTGTATGGCAATTTGCAGTGATTGCTTTCCTGAATTGATGTCTTATTTTGCAATAGCATGTCATCCGAAATACTACTTTAGAATGCGTTTACGTTGCTATGAAGAACTCTTCAGTGCTTTTGTTGTTCTCTTTTCCTCACATGTGCTATTGAACCAGGACTTTTTTGCCAGCCTGATGGCAACAGTGTTCATTTATTCAAAACCTGTTCCATGAAAATTGTCTAAGCCGGTCCTAGCAGAAGCGAGAGGAACCTGACTTTCTCTCCCAGATGCTCACAATCATACTGGATTTTACAGTGTTCACATGCCACTTGTGTTCTTGGTTGGTAGAACTTCACCAGGAGAAGGAGGAAGTGCCTTACTTCTGGTCTTGGCTAGGTCACTGTCCAAGACAGGCTTGCTTTAGAATGTCATGAAGTGAAAGAGGCTATTTCAACCCAGAATCAACTAATTTTAAGCAAAGCTTGCACTCACCTATTTTAGACCTGTTTGAAGACAAGCTGCCAAGCACCTGTAACTCAGACAACTATTGAAGAACCTGCCTCCTGGGCTGGTCTTCAGAGCCACAAAAGGAGAGAAGTAGGATTTTAGGTATATCTCTTCCAGCCATGTTTGGTTGTCCAGTAAATTTTGGCTTCCGTTGGCAAATAAGCAGCTTTGCCTGTGTTCTGTGCTCTCTTAGTTGCAATCATTTTTTAATATCTACATGTCTAGAATTTACCAGTATACTTGAGTTCCTTTGCAAAAGTATTTAAGACGTTCTTCCCTTTAATTCAGTTTTGTTCATCTTAATGAAATTTTTGATTTTTAAGAATCATTTGAAAGGGGTTTTGATTTTTTTTAAAGTCTTCCCTTTTGTGTTTATCATGATGATCTCGCAGATGGTTCTTCTACTGCTCTCCCTTCACGCAGGTTCTTCCCATGGAAGGAATGAATGTTCTGTTATCATTTGGTATATTTCAGAATGGTACAGAACTCTTTTTCCTAAAACTGTGTTGCAGTTGTGCCCATTTCTTTAGCTTATTCTTAGGACTGGAATTAAAATTTGAATTTTAAATCCACTTTTTCAGCTGAGTTAGTCCAGGCTGTCACTTCAACAATCCTCTGCAGGTACAGAAAGAAATGAGGTGAATGCAGTCCCGCAGATTTGATTGCAAACACAAAAGCAAGCTATAGGATAATTCTGCCAACTAAGGACAAATAGTGTGGTTTTGTTAACAGCTGCTGCTACTTGATTTGAATAAAAGATCACACACTGTGTACTAGGAATTCATGGACTACTTCCTTTTATGAAAGAGCTATTAGGTAGCAGAACTGAACAAATGATGGAATACGGTAATACATGATTTAATTTATATAACGTACATAAAGCGATACGCATTGGTTTTGAGTTACTGCTTAAGCCCTAAAATGGAAGGATTTAACATAATCGTTATTACCAGATGTACTTCCTACTATATCTAACATTTGTAGAAGATTAAAGTAACTGGATATAGGGAATGGCCAGAGTGCTTCACTGGCACCGACTATGAAGAGTGCTATTGCAACAGCTTTTAGAAGTGCAAAGCTGCTGCTACTCTTGACCCAAGTGAAAGAGCCACCAAAATGGAAGTTTAGACTGCAGAAGATTGTTTCATAAAAGAAGCAAGCATAGGTACATAAAGCATTGAGCTTCAGCAGTGAACAAATACGTTGTGCTGGAACACTACCATCTTAGTTAATTTAGGTTGGACACTTTGCATAGCACATGAATTTTAATACAGATGAAGCTGCCAACATGTAAGTCCTGGATCGCTATTAATATATACTGTAAGAGATCTTTACAGTAACTAACCTTCAAGCAGTACTTAAAAGCAGTATATAGCTATATAAGCTTAAGGAAGAAGTCCTAGGTGTGTTAGACGTTTATATAAAAAATGTAAATCAGAAGCAAGACAAAGAGATTAATTCCCTTTCCTTTCTCTTTTAGCTTCTGAGAATTTGAAGGTAGCTTAGGCAAATTTTTCTTTTTTTAAACTTGTTTTAAAAACACTTGGAATGTGGTTCTGAGAAGACGTTTTTAACCTCAGTGTTTGTTTATGTTCAATTAAAGTGACATCAGAAATCACTAGAAATGCTGCTGTGCTCAATTATGCAGATTATAGATTTTCTCAAAGGTTTTCTGATTTTGAAGCTAGGAAAGCTTCAAAGTCTGCATACAGAACATGTCTTTTACTAAGGACACAAGAAAGCGTATATTTTAGCATTTGGCAGTGAAAATACAGGTATCTTTTTTTCTGTTAATTTCTCAATATTTTTTTATATTGGCAATAAAAACTTTACAGTGAAGTTGTCTTCTCCCACGCAGGAAAGGACTTTGCTAAAAAGTCACCACTTTGAGATTTAATTGAATTTGATACATCTTTTGATTTTCATCTTCTCTTTGAGAGTGCGCATTACTTGAGACTTTCAGGACAGGAGCTACATGTTCATGGCACTGTGCTGTATATATTGGCAACAACATCCACAGAATCCACAAATAATTATAATTAAAACCTAGTCACAAAATCACATGTGATCCAGTCTTTTGCCAGCATTAAATTCTTTCTTGCAGCGTATTTTCTGATAATTATATTTTGGAATATCACATTGGCTTATCCCATATGTTAATTGCTTTGGCTTGCTTATGGACTTTAACAAAACTTGTGAAAGCTGCTTTTAATGTACTGTAGTCACCACCCCCATACTGTGCAGAGGTTATTCAGTGAAGATTCAGAGTGGGTGATTACAGTAGCAGAGCTCCAAATATTTTGATGGACACACACAATCAAAATTTGTAAGCTATATAAACAAAATGTGTAATGGAAAGAAGGAAGTGATTCATAGAATTTTCTCTTGGGGAAAATGTATCACTTAGTTTAAAAAAAAACCACATTCTTGCTTTCTCCTAAATATTTTTGGAAATCTTTTCCATGTATTATTGGTTTTGAAAATGTCACTAATTGCCTGTAAATTCCATTCAAAGGTTGGAAGATTAAAACAAAAATTCCTGATCAAAATTCTTCTGAAAATTAACTCGTTTGGACTAAAGGATCTGAATTCAACACTAAGTTGTGCTTTAGGTTTGTGCTTTAGAGAGCAGAATAGCTTAATCGTAGGTCTAAAGAAAGGCAAGACATTGAAATATTGTTTTATTTTTACTTGTAATGGTTAATGACTTTTTCAGTTGACTTCAGAAAACAGTTTACTTTGTAGCCCATCCTGTGACATAACGCAGACATGAAAATAGATATTAGAAGTAACAATGTTGTATGTCCTCTGAATGACGCAGTCTTATTCGTCTCCCCTTCTATAAGATGATTGTGAACCACTTGCCAGCTAACTTTAGAACAAAGATCAGTATGTATGTGTTATGACATGAGGCAATAAAAGCTACCTGGAAACAGTATGTCTATATATAAGGTGTTTTGTTGCAAAGCACTGTTGTAACTATCCATAATAGTGTGTGTTGCTTTGACAGTTTTACGTGCCCTGATTCAGAAGCTGAAGGGGAGGCAGACCTAAGAGAACACCTAGTCCATGTGTGTGTTGTTGTATAATTGGTTTCTAGTGTGAAGATACTAATTTTTTGTCTAGTACAGCTACTATAGGCTCCTACAGCTCACTTCTGGTAAATGACACAGCCTAAAACTGTTCATGCTTGGGAAGATTTACTGTTTGATAATATATTTGAGTACTGAAGTATCGTTGTGATTTGTTACTCAACAGCCTGAGTTCTATATTGTACAGCAAAACAACTCCATTTATACTAAAGCTTTCCTTGTTCAGATATCTTTCAGCTGAATTCTTCCCTTCCTTCTCATATCTTACCTGCGCATGATCACTCCATAAATTTATTTCATGACACTTTTGCTTTTGATTTTTATGCTTTTGTGGATGTTTCAGTCACATGTTCCTTGATCATAGATGTTTCAAAACAATACAGATGACTCACTTTTTTTTTTTTAAGAGATCATCCAAACCCTATTGTTCTGTGAATTATTTTGAAAGGGACCTCTGGAGATCACCTTGTCCAACCCCCTGCTTGAGTAGGCACACCCAGTGCAGGGGGCACAGGGCCGCGTCGAGGTGGGGTGTGAATGTCTCCAGGGAAGGGACTCCACAGCCTCTCTGGGCAGCCTGTGCCCCTGCTCTGGCACCCGCACAGCAAAGGGGTTTGTCCTCATGTTCAGGGGGAACTTCCCGTGTTTCACCTTGTGCCCGTTGCCCCTTGGCCTGTCATTGGGCACCACTGAAAAGAATCTAGTCCCATTGTCCTGACACCCACCCTTTAGAATTTTTTAGGTATTGATGAGATCCCCCCTCAGTCTTCTCTTCTCCAGGCTGAACAAACCCAGGTCTCTCAGCCTTTCCTCATGTGGGAGATGCTCCAGTCCCCTGATCATTCTGGTAGCTCCTCCACTGGACTTGCTCAAGAAGTTCCATGTCTTCCTTAAACTGGGGGCCTCAAAACTGGACTCAGCACTGCAGATGTGGCCTCACTAGGGCAGAGCAGAGCGGGAGAATAACCTCCCTCGTCCTGCTGGCCACGCTCCTGTTAATGCAGCCCAGGATACCCTTGGCCTTCTTGGCCACAAGGGCACGTTGCTGGCTCAGGGTCCCCTTGCTGCCCACCAGCACTCCCAGGGCCGCCTTAGTGAAGCTGCTTTCCGGTACATCAGCCCCCAACCTGTACCGGTGCAGGGGTTGTTCCTCCCCAGGGGCAGGACCTTGCAGTTGCTCTTGTTGAATTTCATGAGGTTCCCCTGGGCCCAGCTCTCCAGCCTGTCCAGGTCTTGTTGGATGGCAGAACAGCCTTCTGGTGTGTCAGCCGCTCCTCCCAGCTTGGTATCATCAGCGAAGTTGCTGAGGTTACACTCTGTCCCTTTGTCCAGGTCACTGATGAATATGTTGAACAGGACTGGAGCCAGCACAGATCCCTGGGGAACACCGCTAGTTATGGGCCTCCAACCAGACTCTGCCCTGTTGATCACAACCCTCTGAGTTCTGTTGTTGAGCCAGTTCTCTGTCCACCTCACTGTCCTCTCATCCAACCCACACTTCCTTAGCTTGCCCGTGAGGATGCTATGGGAGACAGTGTTGAATGCCTTACTGAAGTCGAGATAGACAACATCCACTGCTCTCCCTTCATGAACCCAGCCAGTCACACCATCATAGAAGGGTGTCAGCTTGGTCAGCGCGATCTCCCCTTGGTGAATCCATGTTGACTACTTCTGATAACCTTCTTGTCCTCTGCATGCCTGGGGATGACATCCAGGATGAACTGCTCCATCACCTTTCCAGGAATGGAGGTGAGGCTGACTGGCCTGTAGGTTCCCAGGTCCTCCTTCTTGCACTTTTTGAAGATTGGAGTGACATTTGCTGTCCTCCAGTCCTTGGGCACCTCTCCTGTCCTCCATGACCTTTCAAAGATGGTGGAGAGTGGCTCAGCAAGAACATCTGCCAGCTCCCTCAGCACTTGAGGGTGCATCCCATCGGGGCCCATGGATTTGTGAGGATCCCGTTTGCATAGGTGATCTCTGACCCAATCCTTCTCAACTGATGGTAAGTCTTCCTTTCCCTAGATATTCTCCTCTCACCTCTGGGGGATGAGGTGCCTGAGGGCCAGCCTTAGCAGTAAAGACCGAGGCAAAGGCGGCATTCAGTAACTCCGCCTTCTCTGCATCCTGCGCCGCCAGGGCCCCTTCCTCATCCAGCAGTGGGCCCACTGTATCTCCAGTCTTCCTTTTACTGCTGACGTGTTTAAAGAAGCCCTTCTTGTTCTCTTTGACATGCCTTGTCAGATTTAATTCCAAGTGGGCCTTGGCCTTCCTCGTCACATCTCTGCACACCCTGCCAACATTCCTATATTCCTCCCAAGTGGCCAGTCCCTTTTTCTGCATACTGTGAACGTCCCTCTTCCATTTGAGTTTCTCTAGAAGCTCTTTGCTCATCCATGCGGGACTCGTGGCTGCTCTGCCTGACTTCTTCCTCCTAGGGATGAAGGACCCCAAAGTTCTTCACAGTGCAGTGGCTAATTCTCCCTGGGGTAAGAAGGACTACAGCAAGTAGAGGGTTTTTAAGCAAGTGTTGTGTTTTGAAATAGAAGTTATGAGAAATGAAAATACAGCTTACAAAGAAATTGTGAACATAACGGTTCTTAAGGCAAGTAAGCTTTGTGGTAAAGATTTTTACTGTATTATGGTCATTCTTTGCCACTTTTTTTTTTTCCTAATTAAAAAATGAGTGTCAGGGTTTATATAGCTTGGGACTGTGGAGAATTAAATTGACAGAAACTTACAGTTCTGGGGTTATCAACCTATCAAGGCTGCTGATTATTGCACTAAACATCTTCCATCCTTAACTGAAGCTGCAAGTGACAAAGGAGCCTTTACATTTCTGAAATTTTATGTAAGCCAAACTAGAAGAAGGAAAATGCTGTGATTTGACCCAGCAGGGAGCATATTTGGATTTAAATTCAAATGTAGGAAAAGAATATATCTGATGAGTGAGTAATAAGAGAAAGCCTTCCCTTGTGTTTATATTGAACAAATGTATCAAAGTGCTCTTTAAAGAAGACTGATTTGAACAGCAGCAGTGGGTAGGTGACTGTAAGCTTGTTAAGTCTGAGACCTTCCGATTTATTTAAACTACTGCTGTTACTTGAGGAGGCTAATTACAGCACAGCTTAATGGTCAGACCCATAGATCTGCACGTTTCATGTTCTGAAGTGTGAGATATTTATGCATTTAAGATTGCTATTTCTCTTAAGTTATCCTAAAAATGTAATGAAAACACATGTTAGCCATTGTGGTGGATTTAAAGATATAAAATCCAGTCATTGGTTATAAGCTAATAAAGCATTTTCAGTCAAGTCCTTGTTCTCCAAAATGAAATCCTGTTTCATTGAACTTCTAGGCTTTATAATCCTCACCAGAAGGTGGTAATAATCCAGACTGAAAGGTAGGAAGGAGACTTTGGGCCGGTGCTGCAGATCACCACCAGTGGGGACCACGGGTGGAGGTCCTGAGTTCCAGTCAAACCCTGGAGTCTAGTATTTCCTCCCAGTGAAATGTCTTTGAGGAGCCTTCTAGTAGGAAACGTAGCACACCTTCGTGTGGACCCTGCTCCATGTTGGAGTTAGGATTTGGTCCCAGTGTTTTACAGCTCCCAAACCTGGAGACAACATCTTCACAGCTTTCTCTTCAATGCTGTAACCCTAGAGCTGCTTGACAGCAACATCCAGGGTCCTTGAGCCGCTGTTGGGTTGAGATGCAGGCTACCCAGCCTGGTGGTGGGAGGCTGTAGTCTTTATGCCTGGGGCAAAGGCATGTACTAGGTGTAATGAGTCTTGATTCCTGTCTGATTTAAACAGGTGAATTTACTTTGGATCTTGCTGTATTGTGGACAAAAGCGTGTGTTAAGATTTCATTTCTGCTAAGTGAGACCTTATTTACATGGATTCAGTTAAAAGCTGTCTCTGACTCCTCATTTAGATATCAAGTATTTTATGTTTCCAAGCTAATTACGTTAATCAGTCCTGTTCTTCTTTGTATGAGAAGAATTCCCCATAATGAATATTACTTGAGCTATTAAAGGAAAGCAGTCATCTTAGGGCAGGACGTGGCTATATTACGTTAATATTGTTTACTACTTCATGTTATTACTTGGTGAAGTACACAGATAAAACCATCAAAATAGTTTAAATAGGCTGTGGATGGTGGGAGAAGATTGAACACTAAAAGAAATAATGAAGGTATAACAATATTAGGTTGGATAGACTGGGGAAGGAAGGGGAAGATTCATCACTGTAAAGAAAAAGAAGGTACAATAAAGTTACATTGATTAATAGACATTAACTGATTTTGAGTCTGAGCCCACCTAATCCTAAAAAAAAAAAGCAAACACCAAAAAACAACTATAAGGTGCTTCTGCATAAAAATTACATACCCTACCTAAATGAAAATCTATTTACATAAAATATCATTAGGGGCTTGAGAGAGTTTGCCCACGACACCTTTCTCTCAGTCCTTGCAGGATAAATTTGAATATTATGTGAGTACGTGGGCGTAGTTAGTGCAATTTAGTTAAGTGAGAGGAAGATCTCCAGGAACTCTTGCGTTCCAGTCTAGTGAGTTACTCAGCAGCCCAGGGCAATTCGCTCAGCTTCTGGGCTCTTTTCCTGGTGCTCAACTGCCAGTAGCATCTCAGGGAATAAAAACATTGGGCTGGCTTAATGTGCTCCTGTGGAATTTCAGTTCTTAAATTGTGTAGGTATGTCATATTAGTGCATAGCTGTACAGCTAAAGAAATAATGAGGAATGTGGTCATAAGTATGCTGCTGGATTAATTTAGTGAGGGAGTACCGTGTCTGCTTCCCAGGACAAAAGAGCCTTCCTTCATTGCTCAGTCGATCCAGCTATGCTTTTCATTTGTACATTGATGGGAACTCGCAAAATTAGCAAAGAACAATTCCTTAATAAATCATTGTAAGTCATCTTTACTTTGTAAGAAAATGAGATTTGATTAATCTTTTGTGTACTCTTTCATGCCAGATTAGTAAATGTGAAGATAAACTGTCAAGCGGTACCAGTTGTGTCGCCGTGGTCTGTGTGGGGACGTGGAGCCATCAGATCGGTGTCTTGCACACTGCTGGAGGCTCTGGGGGAAGACGAGTCTCTTGTGCGTGCAGCTGGTGTGATATTGTAGGGCCACAAAGAATGCGGCTGCGGTGCGCTCGTCTTGCTGTGTGAGGCTGATGCTTTTGGAGGAGGTAGACAGTGCCTGCAACTGAGGAGGTGGTTCAGCATGGGGAGAGAAGTCATGAAAGAGTTGAAAATTTTAAGTGATGTTCAGAAGGCTTACCAATCTTTGTTCTTAAAACCAAACAAAACAACAAAAAACCCCAAGCAGATTAGTAAATTGTCTTTTTCTTCCCTTTTGCTTATTTTTTTTACTTCTGTTCAAATAAATTTAATTTGGAGGTGATATTTGGCATACAAAGGGCTTGCTTTCAGTTTGTTAATTTAGTTTTATAGGATTGTGTGCTATACTACGAGTTTTATAGTGTTTACAACCTCAGATATCGGTGAATATAGGCTATTTCTAGTACGTTAGACAGATGTTCATCAGGGGTTTTCTTGAGTTTTGATCTTCAAGAGAATTTTCAGATACTCGGAAAGCACTTCTAAATGAATGGATTATGCTTTTTGCAGTGCTGTTCAAAGGAAACACTCCTGGTTTTTAAATTAGTTTCTAGGCCGTTTACTGGAAACCTTGACTTGTGTGTGTAGTCTCTGAAAAGGTGTTGATTGGAGCAAGCTTTTCTATTAGATGAAGTAATTAAAATGGATTTCTTTATTCAAATATAACATATAAAACTGAAACTGCATCTTTTAAATGAAATAAATGAGATAAAATATAATTAAAGCCTTTTACAGGTTTGATACAGATCTAAAATACTGGGTTTTAATGCCATCGCTATGGAAAGCTGCAATCGTGTGGGTAGGAATTTTTTCATAATATCAAGACTCAGTAGGAAATTTTTTCTTTTTAAAAAGGATTTCACATAATGCCTGCTTTTTAGTCCCTTTTAAACAGGGTTTTGTTGGGTGGGTTATTTACCTGATCTACAGAGCAGAAAAAGGGAGCCTTGCTACTTACAGATGAGCTGTTGTGTTCTCAGAATCTGTGGATAAGGCAGGCTCCTTGGGCATCAAAGTGGTCCAGTTACTTTTGATAAGAAAAACACAAGTTTCTTTGATAAGAAAAAGAGAAGTTAGAGCACTCAGAATGAAACTAAAATAATATAAAATCTGAAAATGTATCTGTTCAAAGGCTGCTTTTCAAGCTTTCAATTCGTAACCTGCCTATTTAGAGTTAGGCTAAGTGAAATGAGTGTATTTTTAAATATTAATTAGAAACCTAGTAATAAACTGATTTTTTTTGTTGGGTTTTTTTTGCTATTTCCTCCCTATTACTCAGAGTGAGTTTTGCTGAGTTTTGAGAAAATGGAAGTTAACTTTCCTCAGACAAGTGAAGTCTCACTGCCTTTCACAGCACACAGTAGTAAAGGAAGAAAACCTTTTATAGGGGTATTTCAGCTAAGAGTAGTATGGTCTAATAAAACAAAAATTCATTTAGGTTTCAGTTCAGTAATACAGCACAGGGTGCTTTTACTAAAGAAAAAACCCCTTTCTGTTAAGTCCTTGTCTTTTGAAGCTGTGCAAATACTTTGATTTAGAAGGTTTAAGATTGAAATAATTCTAGTTCTGTACTTAAAATATTGAGTTTTACTGTGTTTAAAAAATAAATTCCAAGGGTTCCTGTGTGTCATTTTCTTAGTTCTCTAAAGTTCAGAGTTCTTGTTTACTTGTTACAACATCTAGCTGCTCTAAATGATTACGTGTAAGAACCTATACAGAAATGATTTTGTGCCATCAGTAACCAAGAGTAACATGAACTTTGTCTTTGTTTTCAGTCCAGAGGAGCTTCCTGTCCATGATGCAGCAATAGAAAAGGTAAGTCCAGTGTCTTGAAGTTCACGTTTTTTGGCTAGGAAGTAAACATGTACCAATTTACAAGTCTCTCAATATAAATCTTTGTGAAATGAGGAGATGAAGCATTTTAGTGACTTGCATTCCCAAAGAAATAAGTTCTAAGTCCCAGAAGGACTGAAGTCCTTGAGGCCATGTTCACTCAACCACAGATCCCTTGGGGCCCTTGCATTCTTACATTTACTTACTGCAATGAGACATGAGTTTTCCTCACCCATTATATGACCCAGTAAAGGAAATGGAGCTACTTAAGATGTCACACCTGGCTCTGCCCTGAAAGAGCGAGAGCTATTGTCTCTGTGTCATGAGCTGTCATCAGCTGTGCTGGGTGGATGGATTGTCCAAGTGACGTGGTGGCTTTGATGCTGAGGTGTACATTGCCACCCCCTGAGGAGTGTAGTGTGTTTTTCTAATTTGGTACATGGTGACAAATATCCTGACTGCCACTGAAACGTGATGACCCACCTTGTAATGTTCAGTTGGCGAGCCAAGTGTATTCTGGTCATGCAAGACCTGTCAGTAGCTGGTACAGGCCTTAGTCCAAAAATCCTTCTGCTGCTGGAGGGTACTAGAGGAGAAGTGTGAGAACTGATGTTCTGGGAACATGCAAAGCTTTTATTAAAATTGTTGGGAACTGAATTTCTGTTTGTCTGGGCCTAGATACTATTGGTCTTCCCCCTTGGTCTGTCAGGCCCGTTGTTACCTCCAAGACCAGATCAGATCCTTCTTGTTTGTCCATATTTATCTTCTGTATCATCAGAAACCTCAGGATAAATATTTAAAGCTATAAGTTTAAAGTTAAACTGCTTGGCTGCACAAATCACTAGAATGCATGGAAGAGGAACAGAATGATTTGTTCTAAGGCAGCTCAGTTCCCCAAGTGTTAAGAGCAGCAGTCTTTCTAAAAACTAATTATTTTGAGCTTCAGTATTGGGCTAGTAAGAAGAACTTCTCATAAGGGACTCAAAAGTTCCCTTCTTTTTTGTTTTGCATTGGTTCATGTGTATTTCTGCATACACAGCCTGCAATAGTTACATTTTCCTGCCATGTTGCATTACATTTAATAACAGTGAGTGTATATATAATTTCATTTCCATCAGATGGACACATTAGGGCGGTGAGTCTATGAGCAAAAATAATAGACAGTTTGAAATTATTGTGGTATATGTGTTTTGAAGCTCTGATTCACTGTGGCTTCATAGTTAGCCTTAAATTATTGGGGAAAAATAGTGTTTCAGTTCTTTGTCCTATATTGTATTCATGCTGTCTCAGACAAAATGTCAGCATAGAAACTGTATTTATTGAATCAATGTTAAATTGCAAATCTGGTGTCTTTTTATAATCATGCAGTAATGCATCTGTATTAGGCTCTTGGTTATACTCCTGATGATATCCTGACCTCTGCTGGTTTGAGGGTTATCAGTCTTCTGTC
Organism: Phalacrocorax carbo; assembly: GCF_963921805.1. Classification (NCBI taxonomy): domain Eukaryota; kingdom Metazoa; phylum Chordata; class Aves; order Suliformes; family Phalacrocoracidae; genus Phalacrocorax; species Phalacrocorax carbo. The sequence goes on along the minus strand of NC_087513.1, from coordinate 7,127,227 downwards.
AGCAGCATTTGAATCTTTGCAATTTTCAAGATGCCATTCATAGGATAATTAATGTGTCATGTTCATGTAGGCTAGCACTAAAAGCTTTCTGTGCTGTATCTTTTAAAGTCACTTATTTGGCAGACCATTTATGCTTTACTTTTGCCTTACTTGTGAATTTAAATATTCCGAAGTCATGCTTTCATTTAGTTTGCAACTTATGTAAAGGGCTGTATATCCTTGGGACTTTTGACTCTTGTTCATGTAGATTCATAGACATTCTCTTCTTCATATACATTCCCATAAAGCTTAAGCTGGGTTTGCTGTGTGTGTATATTAATGTACATAATACTTTTAGAACAGGCATTATTACTGTGAATGCAGAGTAATTCCGATGTTTCATTACCTTGCTGGGCATTTGGTGGCTTAAATACATTGAATCATTGTCATACATTATGAACTGCTTAACCTTCAGATGAATCATACGGCACATCTGAGATAAAAATAGGGGAGGAAAGATAATCTAGAAGAGAAGAGTGGACAGAGGACCGCAGGAAATCTGCAGTTTGTCTGTCTGTTTTTGAAGTGCTGTGGAATGCTTTCTAAGTCATTGTCAGTTTGTTCGGTTTTGTCTTTGGTTTACTTGATTATAAATTCTCCAGGGAACTGTTCAGTGAGCTCTGGTTTTGTCTGAGGCTTCTGGTAAAGCATTACTTTAAGCCTCAGCCCTAGCACACTTGGTCTCCAGGAAGGTAGAGTGCTGCACGAAAGATGGATGCTTGCCAGCTTAACTTCATGCTTTTTTGCTTTTAGTAGTGTATTATTTACTGACACAAGAGTAAGAAACCACCTCTGCTTCAGTTGGGGATTCTGTTATTCCCAATGGCAAAAATACTTCAAAGTGTAAAATGTGCTTAGAAGACAGATAAATGGATTTTTTTGTGGTGGTGGTAACTACATGGAGCCTGCCTGAAAGAGCGGCAGCAGCATCCATCGACTCTGCAATGAGCTGTGTCAGATCTACCCATGTTTTCAGTGTTGCATCTGTTAGACATGAAAGTGAACATAATTCAGGATGGGAACAAAATAGCTAAAAGTTTTCAACAACTGAATGCAGAAATAATTGCTGTTTCGACTACAGTAGCATCACTTGAGAGTTGGGATAAATTGACACGTAAGACATAAAAGCTTGAAAAAACATACAGTTGAAGTGAGTTTCTGGCTCAAAAGACCAAAAATCTTGAAAGTAGATCAAACATACAAGACAAAAAGACTGTGGGAGCAGATAGGTTTTTATTTTTCTTACCAATTACCTGAACAACCTGTTGAGGGCAGAGACCTTTCCTGACTCAATAGCAATGTTATTCCTGTAATCTAAACTATGCCTAGAGAACATCTGCTTTAGAGATGTTAAAAATGTTTGTTTCTTAAAGATGTTGCAAGTGTAGAGGAGAATAAGAAACAATGTTGTGACATCTGTGAAACATGGCAAGCAGTAGTTTTTCTACAGTCCCCCCAGCTTAACTCCTAAGAAGGTGTTTTAAATAATCAAAAATAATTAAAAAAGGCAAGTGATTGAGGTATTACAAAATACAGCATGAAACCTGAACAAGAATGTGGGCAGTTGATTGCAACAAGAATAGTTGAATAAGTTAAGGTTGAGAGAGTAGAGGCACTTCTTTCCCCATATCTTTCTTATACTTATGTCAGGCTTACGTTGGTTGGATTCAAATAAAAATAACTTAAAAGAACAAAACCGACTTATTTCCAGGACACTTTATGGACTGAGTCATGGTTGGTGTGGACCTAAACCGTCATCAAGTCATGCTTCTGCATGTGTAAGGCTTTGGGCTTCTGGGTTAAAGAAGTCTTTTGCCCATTTTGTTGCACTGATAGCCAAGAAAGAATGCACAAATTCTGATGAGTAAAAGCTAGAAGTAAAATTAGAATTCTATTGAGACAATAAGTAATAATTTTCTCTTATATTTTCCCCCAACATTTCAGATGCAGTTAATGAAAGTATTAATAAGTTTTCAGTATCCTGCAGAGCTTCTGAAATTAAACTCTTACATTGTTACCGGATTGCATCACTAACCAAATGAAAGAGAATATCCTTCCTGTCTTTATTAAACTCTGGATTTGAAGTTGGAGGTAGATGGGCTGTCTGTTACAAAACACCTTAGTATTTGTTTATATTTCTCTTTGAAGAGGAAGCAATAGCCACACACATATATTTTTCTGCTTTAGCTTTTTCCAGTGTTGATCCTCAGCTCCAAAACATTATGGAAGTTGAAATAGTGTCATTAACTATTAAGTGTGTTTTTAATTTTTTTTTAACTCTGCAATATAATCAGAGACACTGTGCCAACTTTACAGTATGTAAAACTGGACTGTGAAAATACGGACAAAAAATCTTATAATTGGAGCCAACAAAATACAGATTTTTGGTTGTGAAGAGCTGAAGTGCCTTGAAATTCCAGGGACTAAAATAGTAAATTCTAAGTGCTTGTTTGGTTCCCAAATTCAAGAAATTGGTGGCAACTGTAGCAAGGTTTTCCTAGGCAGAATGGCAATTTTTAAGGTAGTAGGGTTGTTTTAAGCTTTTAAAGCTGCATATAGTATAAATAATGCACTGAATTAACATATTTATTATGTTATATGTTATACTACTTGATATAACTATTTGAGAAGATAGGGTTTGTCTTATGTTGAATTCTCATTTTATTACTTTGTTACTGAAATATTCTTGCCAGTAATATAATTTAAGAAAGTAGATCTTACCTTCAGAAGAAATCGCTGATGTTGAGATATAGGGCCATTTAGGTAAAAATGTACCAAGCCAAGGGTGAGAATTTTAGCAAGGCTTTTAATATCCAGAATTTGTCACACTTCTGCTACTGCACTGGTGCTCTTGCACGCACTCGGTTTTGTTCATGTACTTTGTGCTTTTTAAACATTCACAGAATTGTAGAATTGTTTGGGTTGGAAGGGACCTTAAAGCCCATGTAGTTCCACCCCCCCCCCCCCCCCCCCGCCATGGTCAGGGAGACCTTCGACTAGACCAGGTTGCTCAAAGACCCGTCCAACCTGACCTCAAACACTTTCAGGGAGGGGGGATCCACAGCTTCTTTGGGCAACCTGTGCTAGTGCCTCTCCAGCCTCATAGTGAAGAATTTCTTCCTAATATCTAATCTAAATCTACCCTCTTTCAGTTTAAAACCATTACCCCTTGTCCTATCACTACACTCCCTGACAAAGTGTCCCTCCCTATCTTTTCTATAGGCCCCCATAAGTACTGGAAGGCTGCTATAAGGTCTTCCTTGAGCCTTCTCTTCTCTCGGCTAAACAACCCCAACTCTCTCATCATGTCTTCATAGGAGAGGTGTTCCACCCTTCTGATCATCCTCATGGCCCTCCTCTGGACTTGATCTAATGGGTCCATGAGCTGCTTATCTTGGGACCCCAGAGCTGGACGCAGCACTCCAGGTGGGGTCTCACCAGAGCAGAGTGGAGGGGGAGAATCACCTCCCTTGACCTGCTGGCCACGCTTCTTTTGATGCAGCCCATCAACCGACACCTCCAAGTTCTTCTCAGGACTGGTCTCAATCCATTCTCTGCACAGCCTATATTTGTGCTTGAGACTGCCCTAACCCACGTGGAGGACCTTGCACTTGGCCTGTTGAACTTCATGAGGTTCTCACAGGCCCACCTCTCAAGCTTGTCAGGCCCCTCTGGGTGGCATCCCTTCCCTCCAGCGTGTCCACTGCGCCACAGCTTGGTGTCGTCAGCAAAGTTGCTGAGGGTGCACTCCATCCCACTGTCCATGTCTCTGACAAAGATGTTAAACACCACTGGTCCCAGTACCGATACCTGAGGAATGCCACTTGTCACTGGTCTCCACTTGGACATCAAGCCATTGACTGCAACTCTCTGAGTGCCTTTTAAGATGGGATGATTTGTGTGGTCACTGGAAACCAGTAGCTAATTGTGAGTAGGGCAAGTCTGAGTAAAGAACATCATTTCAGAGTCAACTGACTTTTAAAGTGTGCGGCAGGAATTATTTGCCTGAAAATTTCCTGAGGATAAGAACAAATTGAAGTTTTCTGTACTTGCCAAAAATGCGTAGAGAAGAAACGTATATAAATCTTGTACTAAAACTCCTCTTACAAAATACAATTCTTTACCTAGTGCTGAGAATAAGGGTCTGTGCTTGTTTTTTACTTGGCTGTTTTTTTGGATGTTTTAAGTGAACTGATTACTCTTTGTTACTGTTCTTAGATGACTGGATAAAAAGCTGATGATGCTGTGTTAAACTTTTTCTGAATATTTTTAGAAATACATAAATAAATGTATTAATCTTGAAAAGATTAAAAAATTCTAATTTCTTTCCAGCAAAAGCACCTTGAAATTGAAAGAACTACAAAATGGCTTAAGATGTTGAAAAGCTGGGAAAAATACAAGAATAGTGAAAAGGTAAAGTTATGCATGGTTTTCTTCATTAGCTATCACTTCTGAATGAATCTATAACCTTAAATTAGATTGTCTCTGTCTGAGATCTAGCAAAAAAAAAAAATCACACTGAAAGAAAAAGACTTTTTATTTTCCCAAAATGCAATAATACATATTAACCCAAGAATAATAATAGTTCCAGAAAACTGGTGGTCAAATGCAAGGAATTTTAAGGGCAATGTTGTGTAGGCTCTCTAACGTATTCATAGCAATAATTGCATTGTGCTTGCAGTCTGTGGAGTGGATGAAGCATCAGACCTTCTTGTCTTGCAGAGAGCTAGACGTTTTATCTGGTTTATGCTTTGAGAATGTGAAGGGGGAAGAAAAGAAAAATCTTCATAAACTTGAAAAGAGGGGGCACCTTTACATGGGTATAGCTGAATTCTTCCGGAATCATAAATCCCCTTTCAAGGGTTATGAATGTTAACTTTCCTTTTTTTATATTCCTTTTATGTTGGGTATTATATTGATGAAAGTTACTCTTTGAGTTGTTGGTGGCATCTTACTAAGAACTATGAGGGTTTTTTATTATTAATCCTCTTCTATGGTTTCCGTTTTTTTTCCTTTTTTGTAGCCCAGGCTTACTGAGGGGCCTAGGATAGCTTGCAGTCATGGATCAGTGAAAACTGCCTTGAATAACTCTCCAAGGAAACTGATTAGTCATAACATGGGACATATAGTTTGATGTTTAAATTATCACGCTTGCCAGCACAGATGTCTTAGGATATCCCAGTATACCTGGTTGCTTTGTTAAAAGGAGAATTGCACTGAGTAGGTTGAAGTTAAAAAGGATAGGAGGCCGTTCGGTGCCCTGTCCCCTTTGGGATGTCTGTTTTTTTCTGTGAATGCAATGCAACATTCATAATCTTCAAAAGAAGTGAATTTTTTTATGGTATGAATGGGATCTACTTTTGAATAGAATACTTTATACCTTGATGGGCTTTTTTTGTTTTGGAGGAGTATGGAAGAACTGAAATATGCTGGCAGCTACTTAACAGTGACCAGAAGTGCTACATTTCTTGACTTAATTTAATAATTTTTTTTATTTCCTATGTGAAGCTGCAGGTGAATTTTAAGGAAGTGAATGGCCCATAAATTTATTAATTTTAATTGCTTTGGGGATTTTTAGTTACAGGACTATTTTTATCCGACTTGGACAACAAATAATGGTCTGGGGGTAATGACAGAAAGTGGTTTATGTTAGGTATGCCATTAAGTACTAAGTGCTTCTACTGTCTTTAAAAGCTGTGTAGGGATTTTCATTTGAATAGTTTATTTGCTGGAATTGTTGTCTTAAAATTATGCAATAATTTCAGTTGGGGAAAAAAACTTGCTGGAGAGGCTGTATTCCCAACAGTCTCTTCTGGGGAGGTTTTCATAACTCTTCTTGTGGCCGTTTGGTGGATAATGAACAGAATATGAGGTTCCCTAATTCAAATTCCCTCTTCTTCTCAATAGGGCTTAACACTTGCATTTTCTGTTGGGCATTCCGTTGGTATTTGCTGATGCTGTTGATCCACCTGTATTCTGCTGAGGGCTAGAGGACAACTGTTACGTGGCCCGGGTTACTGCCTGGATGACTGGCCTGCAGCGTTAGCTTACTCCCTCACTAGTCTCTTGTTTTAGTGAATTATTCTGTGCAAAGTGGAAAACTTTAAAGGGACAGATTGAGACCAGAATACTTGTCGGCCTGCTGAGCAGGGAACTGAGATACTACAATTCAAGTAGAGGGGGAAATTTACTCAGCATGTCCTCTACTCATCGTGTCTGCTTTCTACCTTTGGTTTGGAGACTAGGAGCTGTCTCGCACTTTGCTTTTGTTAAAAATACCAAAGCCAGTGTTTGATGTTTTTCAGGGATTTAACTAAGAAGCTAGCGAATTCATTTTCTCTAAATATGAATTGAATGCATGAAAAAGTAATAATTTGTTTCCCAAGTTTGTTTTACAGTCCTACTTTCTGTCCTGTCATCTTCTCTGGAGTGAGAAACTAGAGGTCATAACACTCGTGGCTTTGTTTCTTTACTGTGGCAATTGGGTGAAGATCAAGTATGTTCCCAAATCAAAGGGATGATGAAAAAACTTGTATAACAGCTACTTTGTTTGCAGAGAGAATGTTAAACATGACCTTACAGGTAACACAATAGCTATGTGTTGTCTAAGCAGCAGCAGTCTTCCTCTTCAGCCATCAGTGATGTCAGTCCATGATACGCTGATTTAACTGAATAATTCTGTGTTCACCAAACATGCAGAAGGTACAGCAGATCAGCTGAGCAGAAAGAGTTTCAGTTCATGTAACAAATTATAGGCTGAACTATAAATAGTTGCAGCAATAATTCAATATGTTCATAAAGGGGATGAACTTTGCTTGAGGCTAGGAAAAATATTCACTGATTGTTGAACTCTGGTGGAGCACACGAGCCTTTAAAAACAAGGGTGTTTTCCTTATTCTTTCTTGCATCTTATGTGGTAAGTGAACCACAACATACAGAATTAAGAATCAGCGCCCTCCTCCTCCCGAGCGTGCAGTCAAAAGTCAGACATGATTTGTCACTGCTCTTTATGGAAGGCCTGGTGGTGTTCTCAGGGTTGTACAAAACTCACCAATAACGGCAGGTTTTATCTGAAAGTGTGTTGGAAGAATGCACCAGCTTTCCATGCTCGGCTTCTTGAAGCTCAGAAGCAGAGAGTTGCAAGAAAAATTCCTGACTCTTGCTTTCTGTCTTCACTTGATCAGATAAGGTGATTAACGCTGGAGGAACAAATTGCTAAAGAAAATGAACAGCCTGTATCTTAGAAGACTCCTTTCACCTGACATTCCCAGGTCTGGACTGGTTTCTGAGCAGTCAGACTGCTCCTGAAATCGATGTTGTTTAGAAACAGCACTGAAGGGAGCATTGCAGCAGCAACAACAGTAATAGTGTTGTAGGGTGATAGAGTATAATTGCAGTGATGGCTTGGTTTTGGAAAATGGTGTACTTGAGAGGTGCTTGTGCTCTTAAAAAGAGGGCAAGGGAGAGCTGGGGGAGGTGATGGGCCCAGAGATAGAGCAGATATGCACAAAGTACAGGACTTCAGACAGCCCATTTGTAATGAACCTTCATAATATACAGCCGAGAGAGTTTTGGCTTGAAGAAATCTGTTCATACTGTCTGTATACATACTGTAAATGAATCTATATATTTGATTACATTATCCAAAACTGTCATACGCTTAACTGCAAAATACAGTTTTCATTTAATACTCTTGCAGAGCTGCCTATAGGCTGCTTCCTTATTTTTTTTTCCTTCATAACTTCACAAGGAGAATTGATGAGAAAATATTAACACACTGATGTATGTGCATGCATGCGAGATGCTTCAATTTACATCTTCCCCTGATCTTTACTGCAGAAGAATATATTGAGAAAGAGATGGGGAATCTGGGAACTTCATACTGTTGTTCTATTAGAACTTCTGTGCTTAACCTAATTAAAAAAAAAAAAAGAGAGAGGGTGGAGGGGGAATGGTGGGCAGCAATGTGTAACCATGAGGAACCGGAAAGAGGTGGAAGAGTTGTCACATTGAGACTAGGAACATGCTGGTCTCTACCATATTTGAGTAATGATTTAGAGGTAATGAAGGATGATATAATGAAAAGAACACAGGTACAACTCCATAACCATGTATAAGACTCCTTGATTATTATATGATTATTTAGGCATCTTTTCAGTGAAGTCATGATCATTCTTACAGACGCCAGCCTCTGAATTGCTTAACTGCCCTGGTGTCTTTGCGTGATTGATATTTGTCTAAACAAAGCTTTCGCCTCCCCATCAGTCACTTCTTACGCAGGAAGTGTCAGAGAGCAGCAAAGTTCATGTTTCAGTGTGGTCTTTCTCCAGCTTATGCTTTTATTTCCTGTTTGTATTCTACTGCTTAATAATCCAGGGTACAATCAACCACCACAGATCGTAAATCCTTCCTTGCTTGGTATGATCATAACTTTCAGGAAAGATTAAATAAAACGTTATAGGCTATATTCCCATTTGAGTTTTTCCACCGAAGTATTTCTGTCTTTCACTGTCTACGTTCATCTATCTGTGATTGAAGTTTCCTGAATTGAGAGGGAAAGGAATAAGAGAAACAATCAGGGTAGCTGGCAATTTCCAGCTGTTCAGGCATTCACAGAGAGTATGATAATAAAATCTCCACTTAGTTTGGAGTCTCAACACAGGGTCTTAATGAAGAACCCTCTCTGTATTTCTGAGATTTTTTGAATCAGTTTGAACAACTCTTGTATTTGCACTTTTTCATCCTTTTATGCAACCCACAGAAGTTGAAGAACCTCTAAAGGCAGCAGCCTTTATAAATATACTTTCTTTTCATTATAAATATACTTTCTCATGAGACTTCAGATTTTAATTCTTACGCTTCTCATCACTTATTCTTTCTGAGGTGGCAGAGTCCCTCTGCTGCTTGTGCAGCTCTTCCTGACGTAACTGAGAAACTTCTGTTTTCAAGAACACCAGTTTTATGTCTTGCAGTAGCAAGAATGCCAGTTCCCACTCTTCAGACTAGCGCTGTGTGATAGCAGCCTCGTTTCTTGTCCAGGAACTAGCTGGGTTTATGAGTGAGAGACTGGGTCAGGGGAAGGAAGAGGAGGTTGTATGTTTTCCAGGTTTTTTGCATGGAGGCCACATTGAATGTTGGATGTTATAGACTTCATTATTGGAGATGATAGCTAATTTGGAATATTTTGAATTTGAGAGGTGTTTTTCCTTTTTGCTTTGTAAGCTTTTTACTTAATTCTTTATAGTCTCTTGTTTCACAGTTACAGGTCCAATTTCTTTTTTTCATTAGAAGCTCCTTATGAATTCACAGGTGGTAGGGTCTCATCTACTGTCCTCTTGGCCTCTCTGTGTCAGGATCATCAATGTTGGTAATGATTGCAAGAGTTTGACAACTGTCCTTGGCTGAATATCATCTTAGATGCAATATAGAACTTGAACATGTGTTTTTCTTTAAGTTGCGTTTATGTAATTACATCTACTGAGGATTACTTTCTTTTTTGTGTCCTATGCTGGTGGAAAGATCCCAGATTCCATAATATCATTCTTTGAATTATGCATATTTTCATACAATGATTATCTGAACTCTGAGTTTCTATATTTCTATTATGTTTTGAGCTATTATCTTAGGAAAGCCTTAATTTTAAAGAATTTATTGAAGACTGACTAGTTATTTCATCTGTAGAAGAAAAAGTAAAGTAACTTGCAGAGTTTTCTACTACTTATTTTAATTATTAATTCAGAGAGAACAGAGTAGAAGATTAAGGTTCTACAAGTATATAGACCCAAACCATGGTTTTTCAACATATTTTCAACCTTGTGCTACATAAGGAAATAAAAGACAGCAGAGGGCAGTAGTATGGTACTTATGGTAAAGATATTCAGTTAGCTAATAATCAGCTTGTTCATTTATATTTTCTTTAACTGTTTGTTGACTGAATGATTATCAGAAATGAGTGTTGCTGTGAAGTATGTGCAGGTTCCTCCCCAGACTCCCTGAGATCCAGTGCAGCTGTGTCATTTTTCACACAGGATCACAGGATTGTTGAGGTTGGCAGGGACCTCTGGAGGTCATCTGGTCCAACCCCCCTGCTCAAGCAGGGCCACACAAAGCCAGTTGCCCAGGACCGTGTCCCAACAGCTTTTGAGTATTTCCGATGATGGAGACTCCACAACCTCCCTGGGTAACCTGTGCCAGTGCTCGGTCACCCTCACAGTGACAAAGTGTTCCCTGATGTTCAGGGGGAACCTCCAGTGTTTCAGTTTGTGCCTGTCCCTGGGCATCACTGAAAAGAGCCTGGCTCTGTCCTCTTTGCACCCTCCCTGCAGGTACTTATGTCCATTCATAAGATTCCCCTGAGCTTTCTCTTCTCCAGGCTGAACAGTTCCAGCTCCCTTAGACTTTCCTTTCAGCGGAGATGGTCAAGTCCTTTCATCTTGTATAGCGCTTTGGATTCTCTCCAGTATGTCCATGTGTCTCAGTTACCGAGGAGCCCAGAACTGGACACAGTACTCCAGGTGTGACCTTACCACTGATGAGCAGAGGGGCAGGATCACCTCCCTCAACCTGCTGGCAATACTTTTGGCTAACACAGCCCAAGCTACCATTAGTCTTCTTGGCAGCAAGGGTACATTGCTGGCTCATGTTCGACTTGGTGTCCACCAGGACCCTGAGGTCCTTTTCTGCCAAGATGCTTTCCAGCTGGGCAGCCCCCAGCATGTACTGGTGCACGGGGTTGTTCCTCCCCAGGTGCAGGACTTTGCACTTCTCCTTGTTGAACTCCTTGAGGTTCTCATCAGCCCATTTCTCCAGCCTATTGAGGTCCCTGTGGATGGCAGCATGACCCTCTCATGTATCAGCCACTCCTCCCAGTTTTCCACTGTACATAAAATTATTCACACTTGTTTCCACGTTACCATTTGTGTAATGGAGCCCGTGCCATGAAAGGTTCTTTTCTTAAGGTACATTTCTTTCTTGTATATTGGGGCAGACAGTGAAAGTCTTTAGTCTGGTGTTCTGCTGAATCTGTAGGCAGAAATCTTGTAATGACTTGGGATGTCTGAGAGCTTTTTTCTCTGCCTAAATAAAAGAATAATTGGAACAGCAGAGTCAGCTGGATGCAGATCTAAAATGGTTTGCAAGAAGCTCCAAATGTTATTTGGGTTTATTCTGTCAGGTAGTGCAATAATTCTGATCTTAGCTACTGAAAATGTTTACTTTCCTTCTGGTGTGGTTTTTTGTGGTTTTTTTTGGTATAACTGTTGTGGGCTGATGAAACTGCTGGTCTCTCTGTCCTTTCCACTCTTTTTAAAGTTATTTGCCAACTCATTTTTGTAAACTTTTCTTTTAAAAGTGCTTCCACAATGTTCTATCGCAGTTTTTACTTACTACTTCGGGGGCTCTTCTAGTGTTTGGCTGTTTTAGTCTGGGAAGTACAGAAGATGAGAAAAATGTAAATGCCGTAGACTCCTCTGAAATGGGTTGTTTTTTTCCTTCTGTGTTATCTCCTGAAAAAAAACCAAACCAAAAACCCACAAAACCCACCAAAACCCCACACTTAGGATGGTTTGAATTTGTTTTAATTCTATTTTGGTAAGAAACTATTATTACAAAGGCTTATTTCTGACCTTTGATGTCCACCTGATCTTCTCCCAAAATATTCATTTAGAACAACACTGGTCCTGAGAATTTATTCTTCAACCAGTTCTCTTCATTAATAACCTTGTGGTTGTTGGAGACATCTGAAAACAAGTTACAAAATGATAATTAACTGACAAAAATGTTTGTTATCAATGTACACTGCTGCTGGTCTGAGGAATACAGCTACATGTCACTGGGGATGTATAACACTGCATTTTTTTTTTTCTTTCAAATTCCCAGAGAAGATATCGCAAATTTGGCTCATTCTGCTTTCCGGTAGACAGGCTAATCTCTACTCAGGGTGACTCGACTGCAATTGGTGTTGCTTGGCTTTTAAAAGACTGAATTATCCTCTTTTGCAAGCAGTTATCCTTGTACTCACTGAAATTCTCTGTGTGAGCTGAAGTCTGGATATACACCTATAGAGAAGGGTGCTTTGTAGCACTGTATGCTGTTCTTTATTTTTACAGAAGAAACTGTAACCATATAACCGTGCTTGCACTGGAAGTGTTGCTGTTTTAGCATTCTTAATAATATTAAGGCAGCATTTTTTTTTTAAAGCACAATATTTTCTTTGTGGACAGCCTCCAGGATTGCTGTTGCATCTTATACAAGTTTAAAAATTATAATTTGAAAATGGGACAGGGATAAAAGTCATAACCGTACATGTGTAAGAGTTACACATTCTAAAATCCATACACAAATCCTTGCTGGCATTAAAGACATCTTCAAAGATCTGATATATCCCAAACAGCAGGAGGTTTGCAAATATACTGCAATGAGGTGTTCATTAATCTTCCCAAACTGGAGATGTGAAATATTGTGAAAAAGAAAGAAGGATCCTGTCTTTGAGGAGGACGTTTCTTATGTTACAAACATAGTTTTTTAAAAATAAATTTTTCAAGGAAGTGGTAGCTTTGTCAATTGAAATTTTTAAGGTCTAAATTTCATTGTAGGTTAAATGCAAAGAACAAATTGTTTGGGAAGCAGTTGTGTGTGTTTTTTATTCTCTGTTATATCTAGTTGTCTCCCTGTGCCTTCATTAAAATAATGGTGAAAACAGAACTTCAGGAAGGTTTATTTTCCTTGTTAGAGTTCTCTGGTTTTCCTTTTCTTAGAAATGTTTCCTGAAACATGGTAACATTTTTTTGTGTGTTTTTAGAATTACTAGGATTCAATTGCTCTGAGGCTTTGCTTATCTTGAATCTCTCCTGGCTGCATAAAGCCAAGACTTCAGACAGCTAGTCCATCTTTCTCTGTTTAGAAGCTCTTTTTGCTCCTATATGCTGCACCATAGATACAAATCAGAAGAGAACTGAGGAAGACAGTTGTCAGTGCTCCTAAATTTTTTTTCAGATCAGCCCAGTAAGAACCAAACCGCTGAATGAGAGTGCAAGAGCAGTGACATGTCAGAGGCAAGACTGATAAATAGTTTATATAACGACTCTAGTTACGCACAGGTACTGAGTTATCTGCTTCTGACCTGTTTCTAATACAGGCTTTATGTGTCAGAACAGAATGTGTCAGGAATGGGGAGTTTAATTTTCTATTTCACAGCTAAAAATCGCATGCAGTGTTGGTAGGTTGTTCTGTATTCATAGAAACCGTAGCTAGAAATCTTTTGTATGTTGTTTTTGTGCAAGTGTTTTGAGTTTTGAAAACTGAAGATTGGTTTAGAAATATTATCTGAAATCTATTAGCTTTAGAAATAGCATATCCTGGGCTTTTTTGGTGATTTTGCATATTTGCTATGCACACATATGTTTCAGTCCACTGTTGCAGTTTTACAAGAATTCAAAAATCAAATTACTTTTAACTGCTGATCTTTAAACCTTTGTGATATTTATTGATTGCCTTTCACCAATCCCATTTATAGTTTGTAATTATAGTGAGTTATTTGTGGCTTGTCCTGAAAAATTGTGTTGCTAAGAATCTGATTTTTGGGGGTCTAAATTACAAGTTTTGGAGTAGTCATTCCAATATTTGTAGAGTAAGTGCTGCTCAGCAGAGGTGATACAATTTTGATAGGCCTTCCTACATACTAAAGTCCTGGCTTGTAAGCAGCACCTGTGCAGGGTGATGTTTTGGCCTCTGTGTCCATTTTGTTCACTGTGCCTCTGCTGATTCTGTCCCCGGAGGTCCCAGATGGTGTCACCGGATGCTTTCACTCCCTCAGAAGATACTGGAACGAACACTTTGTCCCCAGCAGGTCATCCCTTTGCTAGGACAATTGATGTAATTGCATTTTTCTCTTTAGCGTGTTGTGTGTCACTGTTCCTCATGTTCAGAATGTTGTCGATTGTACTGCATTTATACATTCTTTTCTTTTTACAGTTTCACAGGAGAATTTATAAAGGAATCCCACTGCAGTTCAGAGGGCAAGTCTGGTCTTTACTACTTGATGTCCCTAAAATGAAAGAAGAAATGAAAGACTTTTATAATGTGAGTTTGTAGAATTTCCACTTAATAGTATCCCAAATTTTTTAATTAATAAGAGTATAGGCTTTATTAAGCTTTTGCTGTTATGCAGTGTTTGTTGTAAAAAAATATCAGAAATCGCATTGAACTCTATGGCTTGTTTTAGCTAGGAAAAAGGCTATGTATTGAAAAGCACTCTTCCAGCTTATTTTTTCGTACTGTAATTCATGTAATTAATCTTTCCGTTTCTTTTCCCATTCTCAAATACTTGCAAAAGCCCTTTGAAAAGCAAACCCAAACAAAATAAAACACCAGTAAGAGGACAGAACCTCTGAAACTACAGCTCTTGCAGGAATGTCTATTAAGGAAGCATCTTGTTAGCTGAATATCAGTAAGAGGAGTTCCAGTATTCTGGAGGGGATAGAGATTGGTGCTTTAATCTCGTGAAAGCCAGAATAAGCTGGCTATCTTCTGCCATCTCATCTCCAAGTGAAGCTTAGATATCCCTTACAAAGCACTGTCTGGTTACTTGATTGTATTCTCAGAGGTGCACCTGATGACAGGATGTTACCCCACAAAATTCTGCAGGCGTAAATTGACCCCTGTAGGCATATCTCCTATTTAGAATACAAAGAAAACAGCTGTGCCTTCCCCCTGCCAGCCCACATCCCCACCCGAGTAGCAGTTAAAGCAACCTCTGAATTACCGTGGTTACATTCCTCTAAATTTTTCCCTACTAACTGTACTTTTTCTGTGTGTGTGAATACAGCTGATGGCCATCAGAGGTAACCTTCGGACCCAAGGCTGGAGAGTAAGGTTCATGTGCAGGCTCGTAAGCTAGGCAGAAGGGGAATCGAATCCTTTAACATTCTGTCTTTTCCTCTCTGTCTCTCTGCTGAAGGATTGTAGGGAGACTTTAGCTAACAGAAAGGCAATTTAGTACTGTAGAGTGTTTGAATTTTTCCCCACAGGAATTTAAGTGTTCACTGCCTTTGAAAGAAATAATGTCCAGAGTTTCAAGGAAATGCATGGTTTCTTTGATTTTTGGCATTTTCTAATAGCACTTCTTTTGGAGCTGAGACTTTGGGCCTGAGTAGACAGTAATCTTGTAAGGTCATGAAAGAAGATCAATGTTGACATTGATGTTATCTAAATTTTTGGTGTCTGTGATCTTCCTCTTAAATTATTTATCGCTCTTTAGTCTGACAGGCTCTTCTTTCTGACTATTATATTTTGTTTAACTCTGTAAGTAAGACTAGTAGTAGATCCAAAAGCGATAAAGCAGAATTCATGCTGAACAATGTAGTTGTGGGAAAGCATAATGAGTAAAACTAGAAGCATTTAAAAACAGGAATTTATCTTCAGAGATGATTAATGCCATCTATTGCTCAGTGCAAAACAAGTGTGTTTGTAGTTTAGGCAGAGAAGTAGGGTTTCTTCCATCATTATCCTAGCTTGTTTATTTGCAATAAGCTCATTTTACTGCTTGCCGTTTTTCCCATTTCCCAAAGTGATATTAACACTCCTCATTACAAGTATCACTTACAAATTGCACACCTTAAAATTAGAAGGAAATAATGCGCATTTGCTGTAAGTCAAACAGCTACTTTCAGTTCTCTGTGCAGGGCAATTACCAGTCCTTATTCTTCTGTTCTTTCCGTTTCTCAATCTCTAGGTGCCCTTTCTTTTTACTCACGCTAGAGGCTCCTGTGATGGCAAGGACTCAGGGTGCTTCTTTTTTTCTATATTCCAACAAATCATAGGCTCTGGGTGCTTAGGCCGCCTGAAAACTATAAATTTTCTCTTCCCTTCTTTTCTCTCTGGGGGGCAAAACATTCCAGATGTTAGTATTTTAAATTACACCGAAAGGTGTGTGAAGCTGTGATTGTCGTTAGCGTTGTGCTGGTTAATGGCTGCTACCAGTTGGTTCGTTGATTTACAAGTAATTCCTGATATTCCTGAAGCTTCGGGTTGTATTCAACAGACTGAATGGATGTTACTGTTCCCCATTTGATCTCTTTGTTTTTCTTATTTTTGTCTTTAAGCTGTTTTGTTTTTCTTGCAACCAGAATCTGTAGAGTTCTGCCTTTGATTGTCTGTGGTGTTCTCTAATAATGCCTTCTCAAATGTAATGCTTTGAAAATATCATGTTGATTCCACTTAGAAGTATCTTGCAAACTCAACTTTTAGGGACAGAAGTGGGAATGAATTAATGTCAGGAGAAAATTATTGTAAGTGCGAAAAATAAGGTGGCAATCTAACCTCTGCAGGCTTCCTAAGTAGTCAATTGCAAAATTGGATTTAATTATAAAATGTTAAAGCAAGTGCTAAAGTAGAGGTATTCTACAACTAAATTAGATTAGAACAGAAGGACAGAGGAAATCACTAGAGAAATGTCCATTATCTATACGATAATAACTGGCAGCTACGTAGATATTATTTCTGCTTAGACAAAAAGGCAGAAAAAGTATGAAAACCACACAAGTCTGGAGCACTTGCATCTCAGGTTCTTGGTCCTGTCTTCCTCCAGTGATGTGCCTACCTGAGAAATGGCAATTAGGAATTTAAAATGCTGAAATGTAGCCTTGAATATGGGTAGGGAGTGGTGTGTCACAAAAATGGGTAATATGGGATTAGCCTTTTTACATCGATACTGCGTGAATGTGTCTGCCTCTGTAGAATTCCTATATGTATATGCGTATTTTGGAAGTTAAAATTATTGTGAGTTGCTATTCTATATAAAGTCAGGCAGGTTTTGGCTGTTTTAGCACTCACAGTTTTAAACTTAATTTCTGTTCTTTCCTGTTTTCCTAGAAATTGAAGTGTCAAGCAAGAGGGTCTTCACCAGATATTAGGCAAATTGATCTTGATGTAAATCGAACATATAGAGATCACATCATGTTTCGAGACAGATACGGTGTTAAGTAAGTAGATCAAAAGGTTTTGTTTTGTTTGTCTTAAAACTAGCTTCCAATCTGCCTCGAGCCTCTTTGACCTATGCAAGAATATCGAATGTAAGCTCCAGACTTTCAAAGCAGGGCTGTCTGTGCGATGATGTAATTACCGTTACTAGCACAAAACCAGATGGTCACTTCCAAAGAACAAGTTTTCCCTCGCGATGAGATGGTCAGTAGCACTCCAAAGAAAACCATTTCTAAACTGTTCTCATCTTGTTTCATATTTAATTAAACCAGTCTCAGATATTGTAAGTACAAAAGCATGGGAATTCCAAGCTAATAAATTAATTAAGATTTATTATCCAGTCATTTTATTTAACTGTGTATTTTCAAAAACAAAATAACTTTTTGCATCTCTAATAACTAATCTGCCCAGAGACCTTAGCCTTCCTTTGGATTTTATATTCCTTTTCTAGTATCTAATTCAGAACCAAATAAAGCAGTATTTTTAGATGTAAGCATTTAATTATTTACAAATGTAGGCCTTCATGCTTTTGGATTTCTTCAAAATGTAGTTTTCTTGGGGTTTGGGTGTTTTTTTAACTGTCATTGGATGAGGAATATTAGGCAGCTGTCATCTTTAAAAATGCTCAGTAGTGAAATAAGTGGCGATACAAACAGCTGCATTGTTGCTAGCTTGCAGCATCAGCACCCTGATGAGACGAACAGGGTATTTTTTTTTCCTTTCTGGGACTACATTAGTTCAGTTTTTAGTCTCTTTTTCATTCCAAGGGATATATTCTGTGGTAGTCTACTGTTTTCAAAAAGCAATAGTCAGAGCTGTGGACTTCAGTGTGATAATAAAATAAAGATTTTCTTATATTAGTATTCTAGGTATTTTGTGGACAGATTTCAAATATGGGGAGTTTCTGTAGTGGCTGCTATACAGGACGGAGTACAAAGCAGAAATTCCCAAGATGAGAGCTATTTTGTGCAGCTGCTGTGGTTTAGATATATTTGCACAGTGCTCTCTATACCTGAGCTGATGTGCCTCACCTCTTGGTAGTACTGACACAGTGCCACACAAAAATGGCTCTGCTGCTTCCAGGCCTCAGTTAGTTTTTATGCACACATTTTAGGTGTTAGCAGAAGCTTGCTACTCCATCAGTTTGGGGTTAACGCAAGCAGAGCCAGCTCCAGTCCCTGTTGTAGCTGCGTTGTAAGCATGCCCTCAGAGTCCACAGGAAAGCCTTTGGCTGCATAAAGCAATTTCACACTTGGAATAGATCTTGGAATTACTGTACATATATTATGCGTTTCCAGTGATGCCTCGATGAAAAATTCAGAAACCGTTTCACACAGCAATGAAATAAAGTCCCCCAGGTAAATCAATAGCTTGTTTGACTTTTAAGTAGACTGTATGTCTTTGAAGGTTCATTCTTTTGCAGGTCTTTAGTGGTATCATCTAGTGTAAATAGTACTAAAATTACCATTATTTTATGTATCTTACTGTGAATGAGATTGAGCTCTTATGCTGAGCTCTTATGAGTTTCATATGGCCAACTGAAGATATAGAAGGTTCCTGTGGGATCTCTTAGTTTGTCCTTGTAAAATAAGACTCCAGCTTAATATCTAGAACTTTAGGTTACACTTTGATTACTGAAAAATAGCTAAACTTGAGTTCTGCAAGAGGGCAAACAAAAAATGCCATGATCTAGATGTTTTGGCAAATTTTTCCAGGTATGCGTCCTCTTCCTAATAGAAAGTCGCAGCTTTTTGCTTATACTTTCTTTTTTTTAACCTGCTAATAACAATTTCTATACTTTTTGACAAGTGACAGGCAGAGGGAATTTCACTGGACAGAAAAAGGACAGCATGCAAAACTCAGCAGTTAAATTTTAGTCATTTTAGTTGTAGATGAAAGTAGGCTTTTGGATTTCCAAAGTCTTTCCCCAACAAATCACAAAAAGTAGGTGTGAGTTTAAAAATTCATCATGAGAGCTCTCCACCATTGCTTTGATATCCCAGTTGGGGAAGAGCAGAATTTTGTTTTGTTTTTGAGTTTTCTTGTGGGGTGGTTTTTTTTTGGTTGGTTTTTTGTTTGTTTTGTTTTGGTGGTGGTTTTTTATTTGTCTTACTACCATTACAAGATAGAGTGTTTTTTGCAGAAAGCAAAGGACCTATACAAAGCTCTTTGTGATTCTAACTCTGAAGTACATGGAGATCAGTATGCTCTGGAGGACTGACCATGGGATGGCGAGTCAAGAGTTGATGTTCTCTTCAGTGTGACAGTAGCAGTCACTAAAGCAACCTTTAATTTGGGTGCCAAGATTAAGACACCTTTGTGGCTGCTTTCATGTCACTTCAACTCTTCTACATCTTTCTTGGAAATTAGTAACAGCTGTTAGTATTCTCAAGCACAGAAATGAGGTCTGGGGTGTTTAAAGTTTGGCATTCAGAATAAATAAGTGTTTGAAATGTAGCCCATCATATGTTTTACTTCACCTATCTGTAAAAATGATCTGACACCACTGCCTTCTCAAAGTATTATAGGTATTTTCTGAAACCTTTCAAGATGTAAAACATCAGAAAAGTGCTAAATACGATGTTGATTTGAAATCAGAAGTGCGTATTATTGTCAAGTGTGGTTTGTCCTGTTCTTTAGTGCTAGCCAAGTTAAACTGGGGAAACAGGTTTCCAAAACACAGTTCACTACTTTTTATGTTTTTCTGTTTTTACAAAAGACAATATTATAGTATTTTCCTTTTCTATTCTTATTTCTCCAGGCAACAATCTTTATTCCATGTTTTAGCTGCATATTCCATATATAATACGGTAAGTTGTGTACCTTCACACTTAATACAGTTTTTCTGAACGTGCCATAAGATAATAACTTGCAATTCTGTGTCTTCTTTCTCCAGTAAAAAATAATGATAAAAAAATTAAACACTCACCCCCCCCCCCAAAAAAAAACCACAACAAACCCCAAACAAAAACCACAAAACCCCAAAACTACAAACAAATGAAAAATCCCCAAAACATTTCAGAGACCTTTGGAAGTACATAGAAATAAATTATTTGTTGACACGTCTTGAGCTGAAGTTAAAATAAAAGAAACCATCTTGATTATGAGTTTCATATTGGACAGACTGTACTGTGCATACAGTTCGACTGAAACTAAGTATTGTGTCTAATTAAAGAATAATGAAATTGTGCTGCGCAGAAAGATGCACGTTGGAGTAAAAAGGCATATTTCATAACCTGGAGGGTTCTAACAAATGGAAAATGGTTTTAAAGGTTGCCTCCTCTTTTCATACGCCCTTGGTCTTGGCTGCAGTCCTGGATGAGGATTTGTTAGAGTGGGGTTTCTGGACTGTATCATAAGGGTTAGAAACTTATCTATTTTGTAACGTCTTTGGAATGCTTTGGTTTTATCTCCAGAGCAAAGTTCTGCTAAGAACTTGTAAACCTGAAAATTGCAACAATTAAGTCTTTGTCCTTACAAATACTTTATCAGTGGGGTTATCTGAGCAGCTAAATGATAGCAAGAGTTGGTTCCTGCCATAAAACTCAAAATTAGTAGCAGAGGAAATACTCAAGTTCCGTTTTGGAACAATAATTATTTTTTTTTTTGGGGGGGTGGGGTGTGGGGATATTACATCTGCTTGCTATGGGCTGCTAAACTTGAGCAGGTTTATAATTATAGGTCACTCTAGAAAAGTCCTGTGTTTATCAGACGGTGCCCTGGTTGTAAAGCAAAACAAAGCAAGACTGCTCTCCCCCAAAACCCCCCAGATTACGGCTAAATGGAAAACACATCCATTCAGAGAATAAGATCATACAGTTACTTGAAACTGTTAGTACTGACTAGGATTTTGTGCATCAGTAGAGTTCTAAATGAACAATCAAGACTTCAGTTGACTTTTCAGTTGGAGGGTTGTGCATCATCTCTTCTGTCTATCAATATTTTAAATGTTTAAATATTAAATGTGTTTGGTGGTGTCGTAATTACGGAATTTACACCATCAGGACAGGCATCCTCTTTTTTCCACTAGCTCAAGAACAACTAACAGGTCATGGTTATGAGGCTTTTGTTTTCAGCATTTTAATATTTTCACTGTCTGATTTTCAGGAAGTTGGATACTGCCAGGGAATGAGCCAGATCACAGCCTTGCTCCTGATGTACATGAATGAAGAAGATGCCTTCTGGGCCTTGGTGAAACTTCTCTCTGGTCCAAAGCATGCTATGCATGGTATGGGGTTTCATGTCACTTAGTATATATTAGGTTTCAACCTGCCCTATTCAAGTTGTAAATTATTTGAAAATGGAACTATGCTGTTCTGTCTGTAGAGTCAAAATAAGACATAATGTGAGCTTTATGCTGGGGGGCCATTGGATGTTACCAAAGCTCACCCATAATGGTGAGCAATTGGGTTTTATATGTGATATCTTTCAAAGAGTTCTTAATGAAAACCAGATGTTTCTTTTCCTCTTAATCTCTCAGGGAATGTAATCAGCAAAAGCCGGTGATGTAGATATCCATATAAGCAATAAAATACTAGTGGAAACCTAATACATAATGTGTTAGATAATAGCGTGGCTATGCTATCATTTGGCAGGACAGAAATCCACAGCAAAAAACTGACACTCTATCTAGGCATCAACTTTGAGATTCTTTGTTTCATCTCAGCCTGGCACCTGGCGCAGCACTTCCTGCTCCCGCTGTCTTGTTACTTTTATGTTATTGGTAGTTCTCTCTTTCTACGCCAAATTTAGTATGATGTAGGCATATTCCATGCCTACTGATATGGTACTACTCCAGGATTTCCAGCATCTTTTGCAGGTGTTAATGATATGGTGATTCAGAAAGCTGTACTTCTTGGAAGCCTGAAAAAGTAAATATTATCTAGAACTTGGGCTTTTTAGCAAATTTCCAACGGGCTTTTCAGTGTTCCTGCATGTTCTCTGCCCCCAACACGAAGTGCTGGTTGGCTATTTTTCTGTTTATACTTTTGGAAAGCTATTGCCTTTTATTTAAAAGAAAAAAAAAAAAAGAAAACCAAGTGCGGTCTGACAAAATCATAAATGAAATTTTGAATTCCTCAAGAGTCAAAGACTTGCTTGGAGCTTTACAAAATGATAGCAGACTAAAACCAGCTTATGAAAATATCTATAGATTTAATAATCATCAAAAGCTGTGCAAATACAGCTGCGTAGAATTCTGAGCTCCTCAACGTTCACAGAAAACTTTTGCTGTTTTAGGGGGTAACTCATTATATACTCATTATATACTAAATCAGTTGATCTGGTTTTGATACGTGGGAGCACATAGGCATAGTTGCTGTTTCAAGATGCTGTAGATTGTTAAACAGGATTTTAAAACTTTTTCCAGGTTTTATGTATTGGTGTTTTGTCTGTGTCAACCTTTTTAAAACAGGGGAGTCCTAACCTTGGAATGTGATGCTGATGTTTAGCTGGAACTTCCTGTGTTCCAACTTGTGCCCGTTGCCCCTTGTCCTGTCATTGGGCACTATTTAAAAGAGTCTAATCCTACCATCCTCACACCCACCCTTTAGATATTTTTAGGTATTGATGAGATCCCCCCTCAGTCTTCTCTTCTCCAGGCCGAACAAACCCAGGTGTCTCAGCCTTTCCTCATAAGGGAGATGCTCCAGTCCCCTGATCATCCTGGTAGCTCTCTGCTGGACTTGCTCTAGCAGTTCCCAAATGGAGAACTTTTAATGTGGACTTCTCAGGCTGATTTTTGTAGTCATCATTTGAACTTGCTGTGATGAGCAAGAGGGTTCATCTGGTAGCTGGTGATGGGCTTAGGCAGGCAGATGTGTTCCTTGTGTACATATGGGAGTCAGTGCACTGCCTGCATAACTTACTGAATACCCCATTCGCACCTCCCTCTCTCCCTCCTTCATCTGTCCCTTCTCCTTTCCACCCCCAGATACAGGACATGGACCTGCCAAGTGATTAGGGAGGGCAGGAGGGAGCTTGGGGTAGCCCAAGGCTTGATGAGTTCCTCTACAGAGCATATGAACCATAGTGCTACAGGTTCATACACCCATTGAAGCTGTCCTGGCAGCATCTGTTAAGGAAGTTTGCATTTATAGATATGCTGACAAAACCTTAATTATAATTCAAATGTTCCCAATTTATCATTTATTAAATGTTAACAACAGAATCCAGGGTTCTGCTTTCAGCAGGTTGGACCAGATAATCTCCAGAGTCCCTTCCAAGGGGGAAGGGATTCTGGAACAGGCACTTTAGAACTGACTTAACTGGTGTCATGTAACTGTGTGCACTTTTTCTGTGTTCTTTGGGGAAAGTCGTTTCAAGCACTGTTTGCCAACTCTTTAAAGTTGCAATCATTTTAATTCTAAATTTCTGATATTCATGAAGGAAAACTTCTATAATGACACTCGATACCACTGACCCTCAGGCAGTTCTCTGAAATGAGCATCTCTCTGTGGAAATTATAGGGCTGGGCTGAGTGATTCAGTTAGAATCATATTGACAAGAGTAGGATGGTTAAAAGTTCCTCCCCATAGACAAGGTTTTTCATCTGTTTTTCTTTTCTTTCTACATGTGAGCTGGAAATCTGGACTGCTTTCTGGGTGCAAGCCATGTGTGTTGGATACATAACCAGACTTAATTTCTAGCATAACACCACTTGATTTCAAGGGATTAGTTTGGCCCCTCTGATGTTTCATATTGTATGGTTGATGTGGAGTCTCTGAACTATAAAATACAGGTATCTGACCCTGAAAATTATTTAGGTTTTCGAAAGGTCTTTTTGTTTGGGTTCTTATAGTCTTAAAAACTCAAGATAATGAGTTGGTATATTTAAATAGAAAGAGCAACTTTCCATGGAAAAAGCGCCTTTGAATGTTGTTAAGGACAGCTACATAGCTTTGATGTAGTCATTTATTGTTTACATTAAGAAAAAAAACTAAACACTGTGCCTATATTAGTAAAATTTCCTAATATGCAACCTGAAATTTAAGTATGATAGGATGTGTATTTGTATCTATGAAATACTAAACTTGTGTGAATCTGAGATAGTGTAACTTGCAGCTTAGTGACCATGCACTGAGTTACATAACTGGTGACTAGAAAGTTTTCTTTTTGGTTTGGATTTTTTTTTTCTTTTAAGTGACATGCATTCTGTAGGTCCGTACTGCTTATCATTTACTAGTGAAAACTGTTGGAGTTTTTTTCGGTAGCCTTTTTTTTTTTTTAATCCTAAGAATATGGAACTGCTGTACCAGACCTTTTTAACCCAGTGTCCTGTCTCTGACAGTGACCAGCAACAGATGCTCAGCAATGTGTCTGAGAATAAGGCAACCAAAGATCAACACCACCTGGAAAACGTATTAGAGGCTGAAAGAATTTCTGGAGGAACTTCTTGAGATGGAAATTTGCTTTGCTTAGTCTCCAGTAGACTATTTTCTTCCTTAAATAATTCATTGTGTTTGATTATGGACTGTGTTCTCCCATTTTTGTTCTACCTCTGCCTCATGATGGTTTCTCAATGATACCCTCTAGATTCTGCCTTAGAGAAGACAGTGAATGTTCATAACCTGTTCACCGCTGGCACTTGGTAGTATTTCCCCTCAGGTGTTTCGTTACTTCAGGCTGATCAGAAGTAGCGTTTTAATCTGTTCTTGACATGGAAGTGTTTGTATGCTTTGATAATTTCTGTGACTTCTTGCCTTTTCCAGATTTTCCAATACTCTTCCAGAATGGCTAGGACTTGACTGGTTGTTCAGTGTGGACACATAGCACGGGTCACATAGCTTAGGTCCCAGCACAAACTCCTGTGCAACTTCATAGAATCATAGAATGGTTTGGGTCGGAAGGGACCTCTAAAGGTCCATCTAGTCCAACCCCCCTGCAGTGAGCAGGGACATCTTCAGCTGGATCAGGTTGCTCAGAGCCCCGTCCAACCTGACCCTGAATGTTTCCAGGGATGGGGTATCAACCACCTCTCTGGGCAACTTCTGCCAGTGTTTCACCACCCTCATTGTAAAAACTTTTTCCTTATATCCAGTCTAAATCTACCTTACTTAAGTTTAAAACCATTCCCCCTTGTCCTGTCACAACAGGCCTTGCTACAGACGTTGCCCCTGTCTTTCCTAGAGTCCACCTTTAAGTACTGAAAGGCTGCAATAAGGTCTCCCTGCAGCCTTCTCCAGGCTGAACAACCCCAAATCTCTCAGCCTGTCCTCACAGGAGAGGTGTCCCAGCACTCTGATCATTTTTGTTGTCTCCTCTGGACCCGCTCCAACAGGTCCATGTCCTTCCTATGCTGAGGACTCCAGAGCTGGACACAGCACGGCAGGTGGGGTCTCACCAGTGTGGAGTAGAAGGGCAGAATCACCTCCCCTGACCTGGTGGCCACGCTGCTTGTGATGCAGTTTATGGGTGAAGCCTTCTTGTCTTTTTTACTTTACTATCTTTTAACTCATTGGATTAGCTGCATTAGGAGATGGACCAAAGAGATGAAGCTAATCTGGTGATAGAACCTATTAAGTACCTTTTGGAAAGTCAGCTAGGCAATTCCCACTGCTCTCTGTACCTACATACTCACTGACTTCTTCAAGGAAGCCCATTAACTTAGAGACATGACCTTTCTTTGTAAAAACCATGTTGATTCTTCTCTGGTGCATTGCATCCATCTGGATGTCCACTTACCCCAACTTTATAATGGTTTTTGCCGTTTTCCTCTCAGAGTAATTGGACTGAATATTGGCCTGATATTGGACTAAAAACCGGTTTAAGAAAAGCTGATATGTCAGCGACTTTCGAGGCTCCCAGTATTTTAAGGAAGAGGTTTCACAGAGTTGATATTTTACCTTACTGATCTTTGAGTTCTTTCAGAACTGTTTAGGGTTCTGACTTGGGAACCTTCCTGGTGTCTTCTGTGCAAAAATTTAACTTGTTCCTAGCCTTGACTATTTCTTCTCTCAATACTCCTAAAAATCTTCACAGACTGTTGAACCTACACATTCTCCATCAGGCTTTCAGCTTCCAAGGTGTTTGAAAATATGTCTATTATTATTTTTTTAATGTCTTTTGTGAGTTGTTTTTTTGCGGGAGGCTTGTTTTTTCACATTTGTATACTGCCAGTGTTTGATCACCTCTGTTTTTCTGATCTGAACACGGCTTCATCTTTTTGAAGGATCTTCTTTGAACGGTTTCTTTTCCTGCTGTGTAGCTGTACTAGCTTTCCCTTACATTTCAAGTTTTTTTTTGCTAGTATCATGTGTTTGCTCTGAGCCTTTTTAACTCTGCTGATAACTCAATTGGAAGGGGATCTCAGAACTTTCCTTTTCCAACATATGATCACTAAAACTGTTCAAGATGTTTAGTATTGTGCTGGTTTTGGCTTGGGTAGAGTTAATTTTCCTCACAGTAGCTAGTACAGGGCTGTGTTCTGGATTTGTGCTGAAAATAGTGTTGATAACAGGGATGTTTCAGTGACTGCTGAGCAGGGCTTACACAGAGCCAAGGCCTTTCCTGCCCCTCACCCCACCCCACCAGCGAGCGGCTGGGGGTGCACAAGGAGCTGGGAGGGGACACAGCCGGGACAGCTGACCCCAACTGACCCAAGGGATGTCCCACACCATATGGCATCAGGCTCAGCATATAGAGCTGGGGGAAGAAGAAGGAATTGGGGGACGTTCAGAGTGACGGCATTTGTCTTCCCAAGTAACCGTTACGCGTGATGGAGCCCTGCTTTCCTGGAGATGGCTGAGCACCCGCCTGCCCATGGGAAGGAGCGAATGAATTCCTTGTTTGCTTTGCTTGTGTGCACGGCTTTTGCTTTACCTGTTAAACTGTCTTTATCTCAACCCATGAATCTTCTCACTTTTACTCTTCTGATTCTCTCCCCCGTCCCACCGGTGGGGGGGAAGTGAGCGAGCGAGTGGCTGTGTGGGGCTTGGTTGCTGACTGGGGTTAAACCACAACAAATATGCCCTTAATTCCAGTTCTGTGAGCTCACAATCTTTGCTTTATACTATATATTAATATTTGTCTTATAAAATATCCCTCTTGTCTTTTTTTATAGTGTTTTCTTCAGTGTAGACAGTTTAGTGGCTGAGAGTTCAGTATGCTGTTTGCCCTTCTATCACGAATTTGCTGGCCATAATCCCGATTTATGTCTTTTTGCTTTTAAAAGTTTTAGTTGGTGTGGTTTTTGGTTTGATTTTGTTTTTTTAAAATAATAATTGTAAATTTGTTTCCCCCATGGAACCTATAGTGGGTAGACTAATGTAGGACTGATGGATCTGCTGTCACCTACTTTTACTAATATAATAATAGTCACTAAGGGAACTTATTGATGTTTTGCTGTAGTCATTTAGGCAGAAGTATGTGCATATCTGTATGTGGACATCATAATATTGCTATGTATATCTGTTCAGATCCAGTAGTCTTATAGAAGGATAATGTTCTCAGAGCTCTGAATACCTTTTTTTATGGCATTTTTATAGTACGTACGCCTGTTACATGGTAAACTTCTTTTCTTAGGTTTTTTCATTCCTGGTTTTCCAAAACTGTTGAGGTTTCAAGAACATCATGACAAAATACTGAAAAAATTCTTGTCCAAACTTAAGCAGCATTTGGTAAGTATTGATATCATAATAAAAGCAATACTAATTTCCAGCTTGCTACCTCATTTCAGTTCAGGTTAACCTACTAGATTAAGAGTACCTCAAACCTCAGAAAAAAATGCAAAGCTGTAAGAGGCAGAAGTGCTGTTGTTTTCATTATAGACAAAGTTATGGTGCACCCATATGCAATTATGATATCAATTATTATTATCCAGTTATGATAACATTGGATCCTAAGAGTAATTAAACTGGGTGTCTCCCTTTTGACTTCTGAGTTGAAGAAAATACGTGGTCCTTCTCCCTGCCCTTGTGCAAGCTGCTGTATAGCAAGCTGATGTTAAAACATTTTATCAAGAGTTTATTGTATGTAGAGCTTTGTGGCTCATCTCTGGACAGAGGTGACTTTGCAACCAACCAGTTTTAATCTCTGTTCAGAAAATAACCTTTATAAGAGGAGTTAATGGTCCTTTTAAAATCTACGCATACTCAGTAGTTTTTTCACGAAGCTAAATGTTGAGCGTTATCTCTTCTAATGGTCTTGAACAGGAAAAAATATGGTCTTTTTTTTTTTTTTGCTGATATTGGCTGTATTTATTCTAAGGAACAAATTATTTTTCTAATGGAGAAAAATACCCTTCCAATAGTCATCACAAATTTTCTTTTACAATCACATTGGTTCTGCCAGAATTCATCTCCAAGTCTTAAAAGGTAATGTAAGAGGTGCTCAGTTGCAGCGATATCTTCTAAGAGTGATATAGCTGCTTACAAACATTACCTTCCCAGGTCTATATTATTTTCTGTTTAGTATGTTTATCTCCTTAGAAAATGAAAAAAAAAAGACAGTTTGGGAGCAGACTAGCACCTTGGCAATGATGAATTGTGTCTAATGTGTGCCTGTTGTATTATAAAATAGAATTTAATGTCTTTTTTTATTTTTAACACCATGCTGTAATACCTGCTCATAACGTGAAATTAGGCAGGTCTGGTTAGGAGAAAGTCCCACTCTTCTGCTAGAAGGTCAAGTCAAAATTAGTCATGCAAGTTGCTCTTGTAATATTAAAAAAAAGAAAAATCGGAGTTCTGTAGCTAACTTGACTCTGAAATGAAAGTTGTGGATTTGGTTTTTAAATACATGTAAAATGATGATTCTTGTTTAGAAAATACAGTCTTATTCTCATTTTTGAGGTTGTCTTGTTTCAGGAACAAAATATTGAAAAATTCCAAGAAGATTGGCTGTTTTTAACTGTAAATGGTAAAAGGCACCTGTGCCTTCTAAGAATCCAAAAATTATTATATTTGATCGAGGTGATGCAAAATTTAATAACGTGCCTGCCTCAGGTTGTATGTTGCTTATATACCTTTTATTACTGCATTTAACAATCCAGAAGGTTTTTTATTCTGTCATCTGTCCCATCCCCCATCTTCACCCCCGCCTCCCCCATCTTCACCCCACCCTCACCTTGGGTCACTCGAAAGTTTCAGAAAAGTGCAGAAAGTTGCTTTAGGAGCTGAAAAAGCTAATTTAAATGAAATGCTTTGATAGCTCCCTTCTGAGGGAGTTCTTGGCCATTTGATTAGAGGGATCCAGAAAACATGTCTGTCTGTCTCTATTGATGATATATTTTGCTTTTCAAGTTTTAAGTCGGAACTTAGTTTTATTTTTGTGTGAATTAGTTTAGTGGTATTAAATTTAGTAGCAATTAGGGGTTTTTTTATCAGGGAAAGGCATGGTCCATTATATCTTTCTTTCAGTAGGCTGATGGCCACATTTAAAGGTTAGAAAAATCTCAAGTTTTTTTTTCTGTCTGCTTTTTAAAAAGGCTTTAAAAATTAAAATCTCGTAAAGATTATTTCAATTATATTAAGAATTATTTTTCCTCGTTTCTTACTGTGAATGTATCACTAAGCTGAGCCCATTTTAACTTCCTGAAAGGTGAAAATAAAGCCCATGGATAAACCAGAGGATTTTGTCCATTGCTTACTCAATCTTTGTATAATTGAAATTTTTGGATTTGGTCCATTGCTTATTAGTGTTTGTATACTTGAAACTCTTGGAAAAGCTAAATGTGGCAAGCATAGAATATGATGTTGTCCCAAAGTTACAATTCAGACTTCTTAAACTTTTTAGCTATTACTTTGGCTTTTCCTCTAACTGTACAAAGAACTTTGAGGAGCTCCATGAAATTGCAAAGAAGCTTTAGCCATCTTTGAATGGTGTGGCATACTGGCTGGGCCATCTGTGCTCTAGGGGAAATTAGGCCCCTTTAAGGAATGAAATTCCTTATCAGTCAGAGTACTGTTTTGAGGTCCTGTGTTTGAAGAATTGGATTGTTTTAGGCTGGTTTCTGGTAGGTAGGTATTCTTGTCACAAAATCTTTTCAACCTTGGGCATGAATTGGCAGCCTTGCTATAGAGAAATGAAAGACTAATGGGCCCAGTGACTGAATGTTGGTTGCTCCAGAATATTGATATATTTTCTTGAGAGAGGATTTAATTCTCTGCTACCTCTGTCCCAAGAATAAGATGAAGGTCTAAGATGCGTAATCCCTGAATGCATGTTTCATCAGGTGGTGAAGCTGATGAAGAAAAACTATAAAAGACAGAAATTATATTTGTTGGATTGAAGTGTTTCATGTAATTAAATTAATTCTTTACGGTGAATATTGGTTACATTGGCCTCAAGGTGAAAATGTTTTTTCATGAACAGTGCAAGTCATTACTTGATTTTTTTTGAGAGTATTTTTAAACTTCTGCATTTTTACAGGACTCCCAAGATATGTCTACTAGCTTTTACACAACAAAGTGGTTTTTCCAGTGTTTCCTTGATCGTGTGAGTAAATTTTCCATTTTCTGTTTCTGTTTTTAATTGTGACTTGGGACAGACTGTTTTCACAGTGTTGCCCGATTCTGTCATTGCAGACTCCCTTTACATTAAGCCTCAGGATATGGGATATCTACATACTTGAAGGAGAGCGGATTCTTACTGCTATGTCGTACACGATTCTGAAACTACACAGAAGTAAGAAATCTCTCAAACATGTGAATGCTAAACAGAGATTCAGCTGGTTTTCTTCTTACTTTGTGTAGCTTAATCTTGTGTGAAAATCTTAATTTCCCATTTGCCTTATGCTGTTTCTGACAGGTCTTTTTCTTTCCCTGTGCACAAAAAAAGTCATAATCTTTGCTTTATTAATGCGTGTGTGGTGGATTGACCTTGGCTGGATGCCAGATGCCCACCAAACTGCTCTGTCATTCCCCCTCCTCAGCAGGAGAGGGGTGAAGAGAAAATAAGATGGGGAAAAAACCTCATGGGTCAAGATAAAGGCATTTTAATAAAGCAAAAGCCACATGTGGAAGCGAAATAAAACAAAAGATTTATTATCTACTTTCCATGAGCAGGCGAGGTTCAGCCACTTCCCGGGAAGTAGGGCTTAAGTACATGTAGTGCTTGGTCCAGAAGACAAATGTCGTAATAATGAATGCCCGCCCCCACCCTTTCTCTTAGCTTTTATTGCTGAGCATGATGTCATATGGCGTGGAATATCCCTTTGGTCCCTTTGGTCAGTTTGGGTCAGCTGTCCTGGCTGTGTCCCCTCCCAGCCTCTTGCCCACCCCCAGCCTACTGGCACGTTGGAGAGACAGCCTTGATGCTGCGTGTGCACTGCGAAGCAGTAGCCAGAACACTGGTGTGTTACCAACACCTTTCCAGCTACCAATACAAAGCACAGCACTAAGAAGGCTGCTGTGGGCAAAATTAACTGCGTCTCAGCCAAGCCCAATACAGTGTGATTGCCAAAAAAAAAAAATTTATTACAGTAAGAAAGTTACTTAGACACCGACATAAGGTGAGCTGTATTTCTGATGAAACAATGGGGGAAAATGGTGTCGTAGTTCCATGGTTTGGAAATTAATCAAAAAAGCACACAAAGAATCCAGAGTGTGCCACTAGATGCCTGAATACCAGCAAACAACTCAGCAATGAGGAATCACCAGTGCATGCAGCACTATGCTGCTGTTTGTCCAAGAATGTAATTAAAATGCAGGATTTCTGTAGCTTGCCTGGGTGACCTTCTCTTGCGTCTCTTGCCTTTGGGTAAAATAAAATTTGAGGTTTTGAACAGAATTGTCCAGAGCATCTACGCCTGGTTCCCCATTGTCACTTAGCACCTTAAGTTCCAAACGATCCAAAAAGCTATTGAGGATGGATGGTACCTGAGCATTTCTCAGGATGAACCTTGTAGCTCAAGTCTGATACGGTCTTACTCTGGGACTTCTGCTTTCTTAGTGAAGTTGTCTAACTCTATATAAATTCAGAGGTCTGCATGGAGCTTTGCAGAATTGATGTCTTAATTTGCTTGCTAGCTTACCCTCCTTGAACTGTGGTGATACTACCTCATTGTCTCACTGGGGTGTAGTCATTAGTTTGTTCATAAACTGCTTTGAAAAATGAAAAAGGTTACTTTTTCAGTTATTGTACTTAAGAAAGCTAAACATTTAGCGGCAAATCGTTAGGCTTAGCATTTTGATTCATCTTATTTATTTGCAAATAGACATCTACTTGAAATTTTATTTTTTTTATTCACTATTCTTTTTATGGGAAGATCTGAGGAAAAAGTCCGAGTGCAGGTTTGCTTGCTTAGCAAGTACGTAGCAACTTCCTCCATGATCAAAACACCGACAGTAGCTTACGGCAACAGACAAGAGACTGGAGGACTGGCAGAGAAGATGGCAGAAGACAGATTCTGATTGTTTTCTAGTTTCTTGTCTGCCCTTAAAAACATTGATGGTATAGCTATCCAGTCAAAGCGGCATTGTGGAATACATGCCAAGAGCATTCTTATTACAGTGCAAAACCATTTTTTATGGTTTCTGTGTAGAAATTTTACATTCTGGAACTTTTGATGGCATACATAGGCTTGAAGAAGCTACACAGGTGTGCAGTTACAGCCTTGCAAGCCAGATAGGTTTGTGAGGGAAACACGGCCTTACTGCTGTGTAAAAAGGGGAAGAAAAATAATCTGATAACTGTAAAATGCCTTTCAAAATATGACCTGAATTTGATTGAAGTAGCAAAAAGTACCTGAATTTTCAGAGAGCCTGAAGCGATGGTTCTGAAGTGTGAACTGCCATCGTTATTTCATTGGAAGTTAATTCAATTGTGAATGAGGATACCGTAAATATCAATTTTTAAAATGTTTTGCTGCTTTCAAAGCTCTTAATAAGAGAGACGATGTATGTTGTACAGACCTACAGCGGTGTTTTGTAAGTTGAGGATGCAGGCTGAAAAATAAAGACCTGAAGCTATTGGACAATAGAATGCTGACGGAGCGTGACTTGCAGTTAGTTTTCTGAAGATGCCCCTTCTTGGAAAACATTGTCTTAAGTAGAGAATGTTAAGTAGAAAGCATTTCCATGCTGATGTGCAAGTGAATTTTTAATGCATTTTATAGATTTCTGGTGTAGAATTCTGTTATCTGCTTAATAAGTGTTTTTATTCTATGTTGAAAACAAATGCATATAACATCTTAAATATATTTTTCAATATTCATAATCAAAATAGTTGAATGTATAATATTTTCTTCTTACATAGAGCATCTGATGAAATTACAAATGGAAGAGCTTGTAGAATTTCTGCAGGAGTCTTTAGCCAAGGATTTCTTCTATGAAGATGACTTTGTAATAGACCAGCTCCAAAATTCTATATCGGAATTGAAACGAGCAAAGCTGGATCTACCAGTAGCTGGTAAGAAACATGTACATATGCAGATTTAGCTATTTGGAGCTGTTCACACATTGTGCATTTCTAAAGTGTCAACTCATGCTGTTAAAAACTGCAAATACCTGCCTCTTCGTCACCGCATAGGTTTTGGGTTTTTCTCACTCCCAAACATTTTACAGGTTAAAACCAACACTCTTCATTTCATGAGTTTGCTCTTCCTGTGGTGTTTTGTTTACTGGTTGTAAGCTAATGGCAAAGCGCTTCGAAACATCCCAGGTTCTGATAATTTTATTAACTTCTATTTATAAAACCTTTAAGACCGAGGGTTAAATACCAATGTTTCAAATTATGTGAAGCAACGACATTGTCTGAGAAGCCAGACTTTTGTAGCTTGATTAGCTGTGGAGCAAACTTCACATCAGATAGTTTCTTCTGTTAGTCAAATCCAGATTTGTAATTTTTTGTAGGTGATAGACCTTCTGGGTATTTAACGGAATTATTTTCTTTGTTTCTTCTCAGCCTTTGTGTTTGTGCTTTTTGGTTGCAGAGTGGAGACTGTTGTTTCATGGAGCGCTGCTTATGAAATGAGTGGAAGATCTCTTATTCCTGTATTAAAAGTCTATTATCTTTTCTGTCCCTACCTCCACAATCTTTAATTAGAATTTTTTCTGTGATTATTCAGACAGTCTTTTTTCTTCATCCTTGCTAACTGTAAAATAGTATGTAAGAAAGAATACACTTCTAAAACACTTGAAAAATATGGCAGAAATTACCTTAAAATAACTTCCTGAAGTTGCTATGGTTAGCTTTCAGAAGTTAGTTGCTATGGTTAGCTTTCAGAAGTTAGTTGCTATGGTTAGCTTTCAGAAGTTAAAAACGGTCAGAATAAAGGTTGCCTGTGCAGCACTGTTGTGCTAATTTGTTCCCGAAGCTCTTTCATTAGCAAACTTCATTTTTCTATTTCTGTAGACTTTACTGCATGTAGTATTGGGCTGTTTCAGGACTACTCATCACAAGTAGATACCTGTTTCATCAGGTTCTTCAGCAGATCTGTCCCTCTGGACAAACACTTTAGGTACATTTTTGTTTCCCATCATCTTGGCTTCTTGTCAGAGTTTCCCATTTCTCTTGCTCCCTATTCCTGTGTCTTGCTCTCTTTCTGACTTCCTATAACATCTCTCTAGCACGCTTTCTCCCACCCACAATAGGTCTAAGTCTAGTTCCTGCTCTTGTGTTTTTGTCTGCTCGGTCTTCTTGGTTCTTCTCATCTACAGACCGTGTTCTGCGAGTCTGCGGTGGTTCTCTGTGTTACTGCGTGCACTGATGCTTCCCCTTTCTAACCACAGCCTTCCCACCCTGCCTTCTCTCCATCTTTTTTCCACACGGTAGCTTTCAGTCTTGACTTATTCTTCAGAGCCAGTTGCTCTTTTCAGCACTACTCTTCAGCTGTGTGCTTTGTCAGATGTTTTGTCACAGCTGATGCTTGGTCACGGTGACTAGATGTGAGCAAATACGTCAATGACCAACTTTGTCTTTAACATGATGGAATGGAATTGATTCTAAAAGGAAGAAGGTTCATGGGAGTGTGTTCTCTTAAATTTTAAATACAGAGTTCTTTGTGATTATGTTTGAATGGTGAGGAGGGTTATCCCAAAAAACTTTAATTGCTTGTATATGGGTAGATTTTTCATGGATGTGGTAAAGTAAATTTCAGCAGTGAGAAGTTTCTAGTTTCCACTTGAAACTGTGGTAGCTGAATAGCTGGGAAAAAGATTTTTGTAGTTTGCTACGTGATGGAGTTCATGTATCTTCTAGCCTGGAAAAATCACATGCGTGTAGCTCATGTTGAGAGTTTCTGCAGAAAATACAGAATTTACTAGAAATTTTCTTGATGGAAAAAAAAATGAAGGCAGAAAGTCTGTTCCTACCTTATTTATCTTTTAAGGCTTTTCTTCTGGGAGAATGTAAAATGCCTTCAACTGAAATTTGTTTGAGAATACTCTGGGTTTTCACAGAAAATTGAAGGAGGTGTTAGGTGATGTAGGAGCCATCCACCTTGCAGTGCAGTAACAGGAAGTGTGAGAGACAAGGAGTCTCCTTGTGGA
The DNA here is from genome assembly GCF_963921805.1 of Phalacrocorax carbo. Classification (NCBI taxonomy): domain Eukaryota; kingdom Metazoa; phylum Chordata; class Aves; order Suliformes; family Phalacrocoracidae; genus Phalacrocorax; species Phalacrocorax carbo. The sequence continues at coordinate 7,091,783 of NC_087513.1, read as the reverse complement.
GACCGACAGCAAAGGGTGGTTAGTGTTTCTTCTTGCCGAGACAGTTTGGCAACAGAATGCAGGTTGTTCGGTTTTGTACTTTGTACGCTTAAGTGTAACTTCTGATATAACTTGCTGACAGGACCCTAATTGTTTTGAGCTATATCGGTTCTTTCTTTTTGAGAACTAAAGCAAGATCAATGACAATAAAATGCCCCCCCCTTTTTTTTTTTTGTTTTATTTCCAGTGTGAATGAGGGAGGTTTAATAATAAAATAGGAAAAGCAAAGCCAAAGTGAGGTGTATTTTGGAGCTGGATGAGGAATTGAGCTTTTTTCATTTTAGTTTCAAAGTAGCCTGGGAAGGCCTCTCTGTGTGGTATATTTTTGCCAGGGGTAAATGGGAACATTACTTAACCTTTCACAAAATAAATATAAAATGGCTTCATCGTAATCCTTGGGAATCTAGCTGATTTGTCTGCTGTTATCTGTATTGGAGTGAGGCTGCCTCATTTGTTCTTCGTATGAATTTCACAGGCCTTTGATTTATTTTTTTTTTCTTCTTTTCCCACTTTGATGTTCATTTTGGTTTTACTAATCACTGGCTTCAGGCAATAATATTTTTCTGCAGGTTCTCAGCATTCTCTAGACATTCAGCTTTGCTCACATGTCTGTATGACTATCTTTACTACCTTCAGTCTCTTTTTACTGTTTTTCTTCTAATTTCATGTAAAACTTAAGAACCCATGACGTGTTATTCAGTAATACACACAAAAAGATACCAGACTGTTCATTTAAGTATCCACTGTAGCCTGAGAAAATAGTGTTTACTTTAGTTTTCTCAGCTGAAATCAATGCATCACTTGCTATCTTGGACTCTTTTTTTTTTTTTCACTGAGCAAAAATTACACTTTTAAGAACTAAAGTAAAAATGTTAGAAAAAAGAGAAAAATCTCCATCTTACAGTTGCATTGGTATCAGTCATCCAGGAATAGCAGTGAGCTAATTAAGCTCAGTGGAATTTTCCATCTGGCATCCTTTGTTAGGCTGTATAGATTTTCCTGCCCTAGTAGGGTAAGCTGCAGTAGGATATTAAAAGAGGTAATAACTTTCGCGTTACTTTAAAGTGCATGTCTGCTTATGTCTGATGCAGTTTTCTCTGGCTTGCTTCCTCCGTGGCTTTTCCCACTGAATTAAGGAGCTCCTTGTTCCCTTCAGAGCAGAGAGGAAGGAAGGGACTTTGTTTAACACTTTCTCACTGATAAAACCCTTAAAATGCTCAGCCAGAACATGGATGTTAAGGGCATAATGCTGATTTTGGATGTCAGTGAAATGCTTTTGCCAATACTAGGGCTATTTTGCATAAAGCGGACCATGGATTTTCTTTCCTTTCCATGGTAATTTCTAGTCTAACTGCTGGCCAGTATAGGATAGCCTGTACTCAGCTACTGCAGCCTTCAGAGGATGGCTTGCAACTGAAGTGCTGTTCTCAGAACCCAAGGTAGGCATCCCTGTTCCAGTGACTCTATGGAGACAGTAAGCTGTATGGGTAAGCACGCTTCTTATTGGTGAGCTGCCTGGTTATCAAGCCCTCAGAGAGACAGGCTGTGGGAGCTATACGGCAGAAGCTGTCCTTTAAGGTACTTCTCTGACATATCCTTAAGCAAATTTAGTAGCAAAGGCAATTGTTCCAGGCAATCCAGAAAATAACATTGTGAACGGTGTCCGCACCATGGCAGGTTCTTGAACAGCACATGCATGTAAATCTGTGTGACTCCTGTTTACGTTTTCTGAAGGAGCCACATCTGATGCAGAGCGGATAATCTCTTCCTTAATTCAAGGATGACGTCTAGAGCATAGTGAAAGGAATTTTCTTGGTATACATCACTGATATCCAAAATTTCTTGATGCGGATTCTTTCTTTGGCTATTATTTAAAACAGCAGTAAAATTCTTTAAATGCTCACAAGATATGGGTAGAATTTCCAGCTTTGCTGTAGGTTATTCCTGTAGGGCTAAATAAATAATGCAATGCTTAATAAACAATATTTATATATTAATACATATATTTTTATAGTGTCTGACATGAATAAACAAAAGTGCTTACCAGTGTAAATTTCATATTCTATTTAAAAATATGTGGCTGAAAATAGATTATTGATCTAGTGCTTCATAAACAAGGCAGTCGGGCTCACCTTCAAGGCTGAAGGCTCCCAGGTCTGGTCTTGAGATGATTTCTCACCTGTGTGTTGATGTAAGGTGTCCTGAAAAGGGAGGGCAGAGGGATCCTGGGATGGATTATTTTTATAACTGAAAACTTAATAGACCATATAGCAGTTGAGAAGGCCTTAAATCAGATATAAAGTTCTTATACTGTAATTTTAAAGCTGTATTGGCAAATTTGGAATCTGCTGTTGTCCTTGTGATCATCTTAATTGTATTTGTGCATGATAAGACCAGCTTTGAAGTCCGACTCAGTTCTTCTAGTTCTTCCAGCCTGTTCTGTATTCAGGGAAACTAGCAAAGTTTGAATGGTGAATTTGCCATGAATTTTTAAATGTTTATATGCTGTTTATCTTTAAAAGTATATTTTATTAAATTTACTATCAATATCTTTTATTCAAATATCTATTTTAAATACTTATCAGTGACAGTGGAGAAGTATATGCTAGGTTGATAATCTTATTAAATGATGTATATTCTCTGCTGTTAATGAGTCTTTTGACAGCCAAAATAATAGAAATACTTAAGTCAATTTGACTTCCCTATGTCTGATGGTGTCTCTCTTTTGGTTGTGTTTTGTTTCAGAGGAATTTTGGATTTTTCACTTGTGCTTGAAGAATACACAAGTAGCTATTGCATATATTGTACTTAATATTTTAATCAACTAAACTATTTTTTCTGCCTTGTTTCTTGTGTGATACAACTGCTTTATGATATAACGAAGGAAATTAATATATGGAATTATACTAATGTAGTTACTATATTTCAGCAGTTTTAGACATTGGCTTTGCATCATTTAAAAATCTTTGTTTAAAACTTGCATGCTTTTTAAAAATATGGTCCAGATAGTTATGTTGGTCATTGTTCATATTCCTATTTTAAACTGACTTTTCAAGGAAGTATATTTTCTGGAAGAAATGTGGAATTAGGAACGTAAAGCAAAGTGGTTAATATTAGAAATTCTTTTTTTTTCCGCAAAGGCAGCTTGCAGACTTGTGGCTCGCCACCTGTATCTTCTGGTTGATGACCAAATCTGTTAACATTTCTATTTTTTATCTAAATGCAGATCTTTATAAAGTAAGTTTTCCTTCCTGTCAGTACTGCAAAAGTGACATTGCAGCAGAGAGGCAAGCTGTGTATTTTATTCTGCCTTCAAGTTGCCAGGCAAGATTTCATTTTAGTTACTCCCTTGCCAATGATGGCATATAAAGGAGGAGGAGCTGAAGTTGACTTTCAGACAGCAGCTTGAGCTTCTAGTACAGACACTTAAGTTTCTTTAAAATTCTCTTGGACTTGTAAACTGAAGAAGTAAGATGGGATGTCACTGATGGGAAATAAACACAAAATATCAAGATGTCATTTTAAGAGTTGTTTTTATGACCATTACTATCCTTGAAAACTGTGTTAGAACAGTCAAAGAGCATGTATTCTGGTGCTGAAATTAAGGACTAGACTGTTATTCACCGGAGAGAGCACTTAAAGCACTTTACTCCAATTATATGTCTGCCATTCAGTGCATGAGGCTGTTAGTGCCTCCTGAAGCAATTATCTGTAAGTCTTGTAGTTGAGATCGACTTCCACTGGGTGGTGACCAAGGCTTGTTAGAGCAGGAAGAAATCAGTAGACTAAAACTTTCTTTAATATGACTTGAATTTCTTATCTTTTGGGGAACAGTCAGATCTGTTCATGTTTATTTGCTTCTTTTCGTGTCAGGTAATATGTTTACCAGTAGCAAACAAGCACCTGATTGTTCTTGTTTTGTTTAAATTGTTTCCCTCTACTTCCATTTCTCTCCTTCCTCACCCATTTTTCACCCTATTTTCTTTGTTGTTTGCTTATTTTATACTATACTGCATACTGGCCAACTAAATCACTACCTTTCTTCTAAAGGAAAAATTGAAAATCCTACAGTCCAAGCTCTGTAAATTCTGATCTAAGCCATTATGTTTGTCTTTGGGAAAAGCCAGTAACTAAACTCTGTCTAGGAGTTATTGAAGGAGGAGGGGGAGAGAAGGATGAGAGTTACCCAGTTCTGCATCTCGTGCAAATACTGGCAACCTGGGAAAAAATCTGATTGCCCTGTTTGCTTCAGAAGACAAAGGCACATTTGATGACTGTAGTGGTTGCAGTCAAAACAATCTCAGTTGAGCTGGACAGCTTTGGCTTAACTTCTAGTTTTAAAATGCTTTAAGCATTGTATGTAAACATCATAGATTGTGTAGAAAAACACTTGTCCCAGAAATACTTCTTGTAGAATTCAAACATGTCTGTCTCCATTCCTCAGTCAGGCAGGTATGTCCAGAAAGTGAATTCACTCAGACTTTGGATCAGCACAACAAAGAGATATTCAATTGAATGTCCTTGAAAACATCCAAATAAAACTTCTGCATGCTCAGATCTGAGGAGTTTGATCAGTGAGTTTAGCTGAAGTAGTAAAGATGATGGTTGAGAGCTCCATATGAGGCTTTAGGCAGATTTGAAGTGGAAAATTGGTAAATAAAAGATAGGCAGCTTGTAAAAATTGGTGCATTTGCATGCTTCTCTGGCGAGCTATTTGTGTACCTCTTAAGGGTAGAGACTTATTGTGACTTGGTTTCTTTGGTTTGCTTTTGCATTGTGGTTTCTTTTCCTCAGCTTTTTACTTTTGTTCCTTTTTTCTTTTTTTCTTGCCAGCATTGCAGCATCACGGTTTCCTTGTATTGTTGCTGGTAGTGGACTGCCTAAAGCATTCACGGACATAATTTGCATGCTACTTCGTGCATTTGAGGAATGTCTCATTGTATTAATGTGCATGGTGATAGATTTGGTTATCCTCTACTTGTTTAATTTGGTGGACTTTTTCTGAACTTCAGAGCTTTTGTTTGTTTTTAAAGTACTTGGTAGTTCCACACTTGGTAGAGACAGCTCTGTGTGTGTATGTATGTATACGTATGTATGATCAGTATACCTAAATTAGAATTAATATCTGTTTTGCAGTTTAAAACAAATTGGTTTCCCTTTAAAAGGTGACTGGTTTGCAGGATGTCTTTCGTGGTGCAGCATCATAGAGCCTTACACAACTCCTTTCCTTCCAGTGCTTTTTATGGCAGGAGGTGATGGGAGTTCAAGCATTTTTGAACCAGAACAAGGCCTGTGTTTTGCAGCTTTGATTACTGAATTGAGTACCACTAGCAATGTGGCCTTTCAAGTTTCACATGCAGATGTGGTTGATTAAGCAAGCAGTGTCGGTTGTTTCTGTCCAAGGTCAAGGTAAACCAAGTTCTGTGGAAGCCCTGTGGTGAAGATTTAAAGCTGTATTTCTTCTTTTCCTCACTGACCCTCCTTCCACATGTACTCATTGTTCCATATTTTTGTTTTCTCTGAAAGCACTAAGCTCCAGTATTACCAGCCTATAAACGTGGTTTCATGCTGTTAGAATGCAGAGGTTTTCTTCTAAACGAGCTATTGTCTTGGAACGCTTTGCTTGTTACTCAGTACATGAATTAATGTCGAGTTTTAGCAGTTTCACGGGAGACATGGTAAGACTGCTCTGATATTCATTTTACAGCTGTAATTCATGTTATAGCATACATCAGCTAGACAGTGCAGCCCACTTATGCCTAGTTGTGGTGTGTTCTTTTACCCTGAAATGTGAAGGAGAGATGACAAAGCAGTCTTCAAAGCAGCCTACATAGAATTCAGTAAAAATGTCCGCAGCATTCTCACTTGGGTTTTATTAGAGCTTAATGGTAATTAAGGAACCTTAAGTGTGTGAAATTAAAAATAAAAAAAACTCACACAAAATCCACCTTTACTATACAACCAAGTGTATTTCAAAGGATCTCGCATTGCTCTGTGCACATTTCTTAGAGTAAAACCTGGAAGAAATCAGTTCATGCTTTTAATGTCTTTGTTATATGAAGGAAGCATTGCAGCTGCTAGGGGAACTTGTCTTCAGTTCTTATATGTAGCTTGAATAGTTTAATTTCAAACATGGAAGAAAAATAATTTTTCTAAAACATTATTGCATATGAGGACAGAAATTAAATAATTTATAGATGTTGAGGAGCCATTTTCTTATGCTATCCCACAACTACTATGGATTATGTGGAGGTTATAAGTGGATTAGCAGCATATAAAGACTAGTTCTATATGATTTAGATGACAAGTTCTTTGGTATGTACTTGAGTATTGTTTCTTAATTCAGACTTCATGCTGTTTTAATATTCAAAACTAGTAAGATTGGAACTATATATTACAGTGCTTTCAGTATCAGGAGTATTTATTACGGGCAAAATTCATTTTTATTTGGAAGACAACATCTTCAGCTTTGCCTGACACTGTTCGAGGATGCAAACAGAGTTAAATGGTACAAATGTCTTTTGCCAAACTGAAGCAAGTTCAGAATGTGAACTTCTGTTGATAAAGAATAAAGAACAATTTCGAAGAGGCTGGTACAGCAGACAGTATATTGCAGAGCTGTTAAATCATCTGTTTACAGCATCCACGAAACTCATTCCTCTGTCTCCTCGCCTTTTCTTCCAATGGTGCACTGCTGGGCAGTGCAAGTCTACAAATCCACGCTCCAGATTTTAGCCTGGTTTGTGAATGGTGGGGCCCCGCAGGGGGAGAGAACAAACCACGAGGCTTGTAATTCCAAGAGCCATGCGCTGGAGCCTAATGCTGAGGTGCTACCCCACCATGTAACCTGCTGTACTGTCTTGCAACCTTTTGTGTAGGTGTTTGGCATTGCAGAGTGTAGCATACCTGGTGTATAATCTTGTAAGGTGATTTAACATGTGGAATCTCCCCTTTGGGGACAAGAAATTGGGGTGAGGGCTGAGCATGAGTATCTTCCTTTGCCAAGTTGTAGCAAGGTAGGCAGTGAGTACCTTCAGTGTAAGAGCATAGGTTTGTGTATCTAAACAATTCTATGATCATAACTGAGCAGAGGATAACCTGAGGAAAGTGAAAGTAGAGGGTTTTTCTACAGAAAGCCTGGGTAGGCTGTATTTATATGTAAACTGAGGCTTCTGAAGTTATGTATTTCTAAACGGAAGGGTAGGTTTCCGTATGACCTTTGGCCTCATATAAAGACTTTGAAAACCAAGAAAAGCGTAGTTTAATTGTTTGGCAAAACCAGCCTGTTTTTGTTAAATACTTTTTATTTAGTTATCTTGTCATGACACATGGCATCATTGTATTCTTCTTTGCTGTCCTCCTGCGATGTCCTAGCTGGCACAAACTGTAAGTTTTCCTTTAGTTTATATAGCAACTGATCTGTGATGGTAGTTTGTTATGCTGTTATAATAAATGATACTAACCTTGGCTGCTGGCTTTCCTCTGTGTGTCTCTATCATGAACCAGTCGTCAAAGATTGAACTCATACTGTTGACTGTAAAAATGAACGTATCTCACTTTAACCCTGACACAAGTGCTGTGGTTAGAGCCATTTGTGTGTATTTGCTCCTGCGAACCCATGTAGACACATAAAAGGAATTTTCATTACAAATAGCTAGAAAGAATGAAGTGCTAGTTGTATGATCTTTGATAATGGAGAAAGAGTCTATGGTTGTTATCTTAGGAAGAAGCAGGGATTAAAATTATTTTACTGACTGCCATTTTATGTAATTTATTTTGCATAACATTTAAGCAAGGGTAGCTATTTCTTTTTTTTTTTTCTCCTTACAACAGAGCTTTTGCTTAATAAATAGATGCAGAGTAGGATTTGTTTGGTTATGCTAACTTTAAAAGTTAGGGAAATACTGAACATCAAATAAATTAAATTTAGATTAATAAATTTAATGACAAGTATGTGACCTTTTCTGCTTATAATGGGAAAGTAATTTATTACACAATTAAATAAGTTATATGCAAGTGGATATGGTAAGAGACTTTGGCTAAGAATATGAAGGGCATTGACTGCTGAGAAGAAAGACTGCAGTGGAAAATTTGATGTAAATTGTCCTGCGAGCGGCAGCAAACAATGAAATGCTACTTTATTCTTTCTGTAGTGGCAGCGTGGATTGTTCTGAGTTCCCACATAACTGATGTCTACCACTGGCTGTTGTGATGTGTTGAGCTCCAGTCTGGGAGAACTTTCCATTCATATGCTAGTTCTGTAGATGATGTCCTCGTGTTCGGCAAAACTCGTCCATTGAACACACAGTCGAAATCGTGACGTAGCCAGTATCAGTATTAGCTACTTCAGTTGTTCTGTAAGTGATAGAGAACTGAACTGAAAAAAATATGACTCTGCACAGAGTCTTTTAGTTATACTGTAGCTTTTTAGTACTGAGGATTAAATTTCTAGGCAGGGGTTGAGGTAGAACCAAGGACGTAACTGTGCAGACGTTAATGAGGAGCTCCACCCAGAAAAAGAAGTGAGAGAAAGTCCAAAGATGTCTGATGGAAAGCTTGTGTATGTGAGTGAAGAGCTGATAGCATAGCTTACCAGAGGTGAACATTAAAAGATGAATGAATGGAAGACAGTAGATTGGGAGAGGGATATTGGGAGGGATTTTCAAAGTGGAGAAAGTAGTTTACTTAATGTGGCAGGGATAGTGTGAGGAGGGTTACATACAGAGCAGGTGCTGTAACCAAAATGTCATCTAGGAAAATGAATTTTTGCAGCAGTGTCAAGAATGAGCAAAAGCTTGGCAAGACTGTGTAAGCTGTAGAAAGGAAGATTAGACTAACTGGTTGAGATGAGACCCTAAACAAAATCTTTGTTCAATGTCAGTATACAGAAAAACCTTTGAGGTGTTTAGCAGCATGGTGACCCAGAGAGAGGCCCAGGTGACAGAGTTCATAGCTATTTTTGCTTGCATGACCAACAGATCAAAGATGACTTCTGTACAAAGGTGAATTTATGTTATTACTGTCGTTGTTTTAGGTAAAGAAGATGAATTCCCAAAGAAGCCATTGGGGCAGATTTCATCAGGTCCTCAGCCTGCTATGGTTAACTCCACTCCAGTGCTTAATGGACAGAACAGCACTGGTACACAAACAAGAAGGACAGAGAGGAGACCATCCCCAGGAGAAGAATCAGAAAGTTCACCAAATAACCAAAAAAGAATTAATTCACTGGAAAAGAAACCTTCCTTAAAACAGCAGAAGACTCGGCCAATAGAGACACAAAGTAGTATGTCTAAGAATGAGGTAGATACCAGAAGAAAGCCTCAGCCAACAGAGCAAGACAACTCAAGGCAGTATAATAATGCAGCTGCTAATCAAAATTCTAATGCTACTTCAAATACAAGAAGGGAATTTGTACCTAAGTGGAATAAACCATCTGATATCAAAATAATTGAAAAGGCAATGAAACTTACTGCAGAGGTAAAAGGAAGGCAAATAAACCATTCGGTTTCAGGCCCACCACCAAGTCCTGGAGAAGCGCAGCCTTTGAATGTAAAGCAAAAGATGAGGGTTTTGGATGCTGATGAAGGTAAGCGAGGGTCTAATGCATCTCAGTATGACAATGTTCCAGAAGTTGAGAATGAGAATCTTGTTGAAGAGATGCTTGAGAGAGCTCATCCGCAGAGCCCTAGGCATGTGACATATTCTGGTAGTCCAAGAAAGCAGACTGAAAAAACACCATCTCCATTAAAAATACCAAATAATTACACCTTCACTTCACAACCCAGATCTCCAAAATATTCAACACAATCTGATGGGCTGCCTCATGGACTGAATGTAAAACAGCCACTGCCATATTATAGTAACCCACCTACTTACCATGGAAATTCTCCAAAGCATGTTCCCAGTATAGGCAATACAAGTTCTGTACCTCTACATTATCATGGGAATCGAACCAGCCCTTCTGGTAGGCCATATGGTTCTTTTGTTTCAGTAGATTATTCTCCAGATAAACTACAAATGAATTCCTATCCTGCCACTCGCCAAAATCCTCTTTCACCAACCCCTGGTCAGATAGAAGCCCCTGTCAATGCTTATACCAGCAACTCAAGGTCCCCCACAGGTGTCAAATTCATAATCCCTCCAGTGGATTATTTACCAGAAGATAGAAAGTGGCCAGATGGTGCGTATGTTTACAGACATGAACCCTACAGGCAGCCCTGGAGCCAAGACGTTAACAAAGGCCACTTGGATAATTTCCAGAAATATCAGCATTTTCAGTCAACACCTTTTCAAGACCATAGTCTTCCTGCCGTTTCTGTGGATAGCCCGATAAGATACAGGACTTCACCAACCTTTGAGGAGCACGGTTCACCACAATACCAATACTCCAGCCCATCAGCTCAAGCCCAGCGCTATCGAAACAGAAATGATGGATTGTCTATGCATGAATCTGTGCTTCTCTGAGAATCTGTCGATGCTTAGTAAAATGGCAAGAACCAACACCAGTTAAGCATGACTCTGTTAGTAGTAGTCCACCTCAGTTCTTCGGTGAAATGCGGACAGTTTGCGTGACTCTCAAAAATAACAACACTATTTAAAAGTTGTTTCAGACTTTCATTGAAGGCTAGTTGAGTTCTTATACTTGCATTGAAGCTATTGAAAGTGATCTGATGCACCCAGACATAGCAATAAGATCGTGTACACAAAGTGGTTAATACTGTCATTGTTCCTTACATTTAAATAACTCGTGTTACGATCTTTCTGCCTAAAACCTGTAACACATTTATAAATTTTATTTTGACTGACATTGTTAATGCACTGTATAGAAGCGTGCGTGTGCACGCGCACGTGTGAGTGTGCGCTTGTAGTACACAAATGCATATGGAAAAGAGCTAAAGAGTTTAATTGTAAATGCATTTAACTTTGGGCAAAGCTTGTGAAGTACTTTTATTTCATATTAATTTTTCTTTGTAATTTATTTGAGAAGCCATTCATTTTGGATGGGAATTTCTGTCGTTTTTTACAGCTGCCTCAGCATCCCAGTATCTGTTCTGGGCAGGAGAGATGCTTTGGGATTAAATTATCTTATGTGAGAGTTAATTTCCTCTCCTTTGACTACTGTTTGTCATTTTCCTCAGCAAGAAGGAGCAGGCAGGCAAAAGCAGAAAGCCAAAAATATCTCTCTAACCTGGCTAAGTAATGGTGCTTAAAATTCAGGGCAGTCTTTAGTTTTTTAGGTGCATCGAAAGTGGAGAATTTTTTCCTTCTCACCCAAATCTACCTTCAGAATGTCATCCTATATGCAAAATATTGGAGCACAGTGAAAGTAATGCCAGATATAGAAATGGTGCTGCATCCTTCACTTCTTGCCATGCTGTGCTGTCAAACTAAACAAATTGGTTGCAGGGCCAAAGCTCACAAGTATCAGAGAATGACCGGCTCCTCAACACTCCTGCGAAGTACACACAGGAGTCTGAGATTTGGTCGAGGCTTGACATTCCCTGAGCTGTGTGAGTATGCAGTGTCGCTTCTCTTTAAGCTTCGTCGTGTCAATTCCATTTTGTTTTGCCCTTTTTTACCCCGAAGAGCCGGTAGGTTCATGTCTGTGATTGGGCATGTTCTGCTGTGCTGTCAGGCTGCTGAGAGACTGTGTGGTGTTTTACACTAAAATGATCCTGACTGTTAATAGGAAGCTTAGACTCCTGGTAATGTAAGTATTTTTAATTAGTGTTTGCAGCCTTTCCTACCTTATGTATTCCTTTCCTTGACTGTGAATTGGGGGTGGGAAAAAAAAATAGAGGTTAAGCGGCACACGCAGGATACGGTCCTGCGAGCTGCTGGGTGCCGCGTAGGAAGTGCTGAATGCACTGACGTCTCACTGAAACCAATGGGAGTTGAGGCGGGTAAGGATCTCGCCAGAAGAGGTCCTTGGAGTGCTTGACAGAGAGGTTTTTCTAATACCTAAGTACCAAACATTGGTATCAATGCCAGTTTGGATGGTTTGGAAGGTTGTCCTGTTATTCTTTGTTTTGTAAGATTTGTTAACTGAAAACATAGAAATGGATATTTTTTTTTCCTTTAAAGAATGAGCTTTAGTGCCTATAATTGCTGCAGGTTGGCTCTGTAAGTTTTAAGGTACAGAAGTAAAACAATTTTTACAAATGGAAGTAACATTTACTTAGTCTATTTCAGAAACTTTTTTTTGTGTGTATATAATGTCTGATGTAATTTTTAATAAACTGGGCAATTTTATATTTTAAAACTTGCAAACTGCAGCGAAGTAACAGTAGCAAAGCACTACACTGAAACGAAACTAAAATTGTGAAGATAAATATGACTTGGGATTACCTTAATTCTGATTGCTTACAGCAGCTTAGAAATGTATGTATATAATATTGTGGCTGAGTGTAATAATCTCAATGTTTAACGAAGGTTCTGTAATTCATAACAAAGCTGTACAATTTATTTGTGCAAGCAACATGAGGCTCAAAAATATGTATCAGCGTTAGTAAATACTGTAGATTTTTATATATAAAATATATACACACTATTTTCTTATGTCATCTGCAACAGTTTTATAACTGTGTATCCTATTTTGATGTGACTGTATTTTTAACATGTTAAAATAATAATAATTAAGCTTATGTTGCTTTGTCTTTATTTTTAGTTAGATCACAACTGGACTTGCTTTCCATAAGTGAATCATGCATATATATATATTTGATGTATGTCCTATTTAATTTGTACTTGTTTATTTTTAGACTAAGCAACATGGATACAATCTATGTAGTGCTTCTGCATGATTATAGAAGCCGCAAGATTATTGATTATAGTTTACTACACTGCTAAGCCTTAACCTATCATTTGTGAAAGCCAGGAGTATAAACTGTGATTATTGCTTTCTGGGTTTGTTCTAATAATCTCACCCAATACCAGTTGAAGAGAGGAGAATTATTGGCATGAGAAACTTGCAAAGTTACATTGATCAAAGTGCAAAATAGTAGTCTGACTGTGGCTGCTTTGTGTCTCTGACATGTTTAGGGTACGGTATGGAGCTTTTAAAAAAAAAAAGCATCTGTAGAGCAAAATATGCTTTTACCTTCGTTTAACTGCACAAACCGAACTAAAGGCATTGCCAGATTTCAATCTGTCATTCATACTGGTAACAAAAAAAGACCTCGATGCAGAGTAAAGTGAGACACAGCTCTGCCAGTATCTTGCTGGTAGAGGGAATCAACTCAGCGTAATGGATTAGATATCCTCAGAAGAGCTTTTCTGCCACTGTTTTCTTTGATCTGAAAACAGTCAAGCAGTAAATATCAAAATAAAATACTTGAGACCTTCTTTTCCCATGGTTTTGTAGTTTTCCAAAACGTGCCTGTCCTGAGCTGTATGAACTGTAGGGGTTTTGCCCAAGTTGGTTGTCCTGGCTCTCCTTGTGGTTAGTGAGACAAGATCAAGGTGGGGTTTTGGAGAGTCATTAATGCCACGCTCTCTCCACTAACACAGAACAACACAGAAGAACACATAAGGATAGATGTCTGACTTCTCTATGTTAAAGTGAAATTAAACTAATTGGAATTCAAGAGGAAAAGCAAATCACTCTAGTTGTATGGTGTGGTCTTCTGTGGTTGCTTTTCTTTTCACCCTGATGCCATGCTAGATTAAATCTAAAGACTTCAGTGTGGGGCTGAAGCATTTCAGTCTTCTGCAGTACAAATTGTTGTGGCCATGGAAAAGTCAGGAAGGATCACGGTATTAGTGGCATTCCTGACCTCTTTGAGTGGGATGTGATTACATGATCAAATACTGTATCTCTATAATCAAGCTATGCATTATAAGTGAAGACAGAAGCCATCCCTGCTCCTTCCTCCTCTGACCAGGAGGAAGATTCTTTCGACATCAGATTTGGTGATGAGTTTGAACCTAAGCATCTGCTCACTTGGGCATCTAAGGAAGAGACTCTGACGTCAGGAAAATGGTCCTACCCTTTTCCTCTCCTCAGATCCTGCTGTGGCTTGGCTGTAACACTTCAGGGATCTGGACACAGGAAAAAAAAAAACCAAAACATTTAGCCAGAAGTCTATTAAGGAGAGCGTTCCCTCCTAATCCTGGCTGATGACTACCTAGAGCCTTAAAGCATGATATTGTTTGCAATTGTTTGAGAATGATCAAACCAATGTGGGCAATCCTGTTTTGCCCAGGGCCGCGAAGGAAGGTCCTTCACACATGTAAATGTCGGTTACCTTCATAATACCTGACAGCAGGATTAATCCTCATTGTAAAAGTAACTGCTCAATCCTCATTTCCAATAAAAGTCTCAAAACGAATAGTAAGGGATTTTTAGAAATCTTAGAGGTTGCAGAAGAGACATAACTTGTTAGTCAAAAATACACCTTTGTAATAAACCACTCAATAATTCCAAAATTAGATGCAAAGAGTAAACAACATTGAAATGTCAAAAGACAGAACAGCCTTCTGGCGTGGGGAAGCAAATCCAAAGCTTCCCTGAGGTACATACACATTTTCTAGGGAGATTTCTCTCAAGAATCCTATGCTGAATTTCACATCATCCTCGCTATGACTTTGAAATGGACTTGCAAATTACAGACTTTTTTTTTTTTTTATCTCCCCCTTGGGTGGCATTACACTGCATGCACAAAGAGGAATACTATTTAAAATATGCCATCAAACGCCCACCGTTTCATTTCCAGCCGAGTACATTCTGCTTTCAATACTTCAGTGAGAGCAAAATATAATCTTTTCTTGTAGTCCTTTAACTACTGCATTTTTGTAAAGCTCTGTAAACATAGCATAGTTAAACAGTTACTTAACCAAGTATAGTTCAGGCTTCTCTTCAGGTGGCATAAAGCTACTGCAGAGTTTGCTGCAGGTATTTTTATTTTTCTTTTGGGGAATATTAAGATAATATAAATGCTTTTAACAGCAGAGTTGCAATGAGATGACTAGGCCAGCAATTGAAATTGGAAATATAATTGCACTTGGTTCAGCATAGCCTTTAAGTGGTTGCCAGATCTGGTGAGCTGGGGAGAGACACCGTTTTCTGGCTTCTTTGCGCCAAGAGGACTTCCTAGTGCAACAGGGAACGCGTAGGTCCCTCTCCTGAGTGATTTGATTCTCTCTGCTAACACTGACAGCCTTTCTTTGTGCTTATGGAGTTAATAAGTTAGCAGAAAACCAGTGGTGCTCCTAAAAGACCCAAACCCATGTGTTCTGAATAATCTGAAAGTGAGCATACCTTGTTCTGGCTTCTTTCTTTCCTTTTTTAAATTTCTTTTATGTTTATTTTACTGATGATTTATTGTCAGCCTTGTCAAGGTGAGCGGTGCTTGATTCTCCTGTCTCCTTGCTTACTCTGATAATGTGCTAACTCGTGTTTTTCAGAGGTTTTGTGATGCCTTTTTGCTGCTGTTTCTGCTGTTCATTGGGAGCATGATAAAGCAGTTAATATCAGAGGTTACTGTTTGCCTTTTCAGGTCTTCCTCTCTCCAGACAATGTGCAAATTAAAAAAAAAAAATCATTTATGTTCTCAATATAATAGTTGGTCAGAAATTCTCTGTAAAGTTTTGTTTCTTTCTGACAGAAAACAATTTAATTTAGTGATTGGTGAAGGACGCTGTAGCGTGGAGACACACAGTCTCCGCGATCCAAAGTCATAGGCTGCTTCTGCTCAATATCGAGGAACAAAAGCTGCATTACACGCAGGGCCAATCAAGCATTTTTTTCAAAATGCTGTATCGTGCCCCAGAAATATGCCAGCTCAGACTGGCAGTAGGTCAGATGTAGCTACAACATGCTTGATTTGGTTAGGTAAATACCCCCTCGTTTCCTGGTAATACGTTGCTTTTGTCAGATTTTCTGCTCTAAATGAGACGAGGCAGAGAATTGAAGCCTGTGCTCTGAACTGGGGCGCCTGTGCTCCTGTCCTTACTTAGGAGGCCTAGAGCTGATCTCTGGTTCAGACCGTCCACTCTGAGCGTTGTGTCTGCAAGTTCAGCTGTACCTTCGAGAATCATTTGCAGTATTGTCCCTTAGGGAAAAACAGATCTCTCATGTTTTCAATAACAAAGAGCTCTGTTAGATTATTTTGCTTGATCTATACCTTCTTTTTAAGCTTACCTGTTCCCAGACTTTTTCCCCAAAGATAACTCGGCTGACAGGGTGGGCTGTCACCGAGAGTGACACTGGAGGTGGTGAGAGATCTCTGGTACTACCATCAGGTAGGTTTGATGGAGTTTTGAGGTGAGTTGGCACCCAGCTATCAAAACTGGGGTTTTTGCGATACAGGTAAGTGGAAAAGCTTTACTTGCCAAAGACTGTACTTGAATCCAGCAATAATGTATGTTTTTGTACTAAAACTCACAAAGCTTAAAAGCAAAAGGGCTGGATTTTCAAAGGTGGTGATGCTTAGCTGCCTTGATGTTTGGGAATGGAGTTGGGGATCAGTATAAAGCCTGTTTCTAGCAACCCCTGGGCTTTCTTCCTCTGAAAGTCAAGTAATACCCTGGCTGAAGCACATTATGGAGAACCCGTACTCTTCAGAAAAGGAGGAGTTGGGTCCATTCAACAGGTTTCAAATTACTGGACACATGCTCCGTAAAGGTAACCTAGAACAAACTGGGTATCACTGTGTTTTTTAAAGCGGTTTTAAAACAATCCTCTTGGCCTCAGTCTTCCTTAGAGGAAAATCCCCAATCAACCTTTTGCTCTCTAAAGAAAGTGACTGTGTTAGAAGATCGTTATTTGATGTCAACTAATGCTCTGGGCGTCAGACGTCCTTCATTTGTTCAAACTACGTGTCTGTAACTCCTGATAGCATTCACAGCTCTGTCCCCTTCTGTTCCCCAGGTTTTACTGTGTCAGATTATTTCCCTCACAGTTATTTCAGTTCCAGCAGAGATGTCCACCTGTTTGCTACTCTAGTGAATGAGTTTCCTTTCCAATTCCGATGTCACCTTGTCATGGGCTACCTGCTCTGTATCAATCCATTGCATTCTCCGGTCCACCTCTAAGTCTGTTCTCGAGTTGCAGCGCTGTCACTTTGCTTTGAAGAAATCACTGGAAAAGGATAAAGTAAATGATGTGGAGACTATAAACCAGAAAATGGTACATGTGAGTGTAAAAGCCAATCACAAACACTTTAGAAAGGCCTCTCTGGTGGTTGTGCTGTGCTTTACAGCATGTACCACCTATGTAATGAAAAGTGATATAGGTGCTTATATATCATCTAGCTAATTGGGAGGACTGGGATATAAGTGGCTTGCTGAGTTTTTTCCCTCGGCAATGCCTTGCTTGAGGTTACGCCCATTGTTTGAAAGCTTTATGCTGGCCAGCATGAAGGAGCAAGCCAGCCTTTTTTGGGTGTCTGGGTGCAGCGCCCTTTGTAAATACCTAATCACATATAGTGAGTAAAGAAAGAATAGTCCCTCCCAGCCATAGAATTACTATGCTTACAGCTATAGAAAGTCATTTATAGCTGCTGGAGTTCATACATTGTGCAGAGCTATACCTCCACCGTTTTGATGCTGTAAATTGTAATTTTGCTATGCAACATGTGAAAATATAGCATTAACCTCAGGTGTTCTCTTTGCAGTGCAGCTGTGCAGCTAGGTTGGCAGCATACGTCCTGCCTGCGGCAGTTGTTTTACTGATGTGCTCGATTTCTATTGAGCACGCCTAGTCTCACAGTGAAAGAAATAAGCTCCTTGTCTCCTAAGTATTCATGGCTCCTCCTGGGTGCTGGTTGGGTTGTTTGTTTATTTGTTTTGTGACAAAGCTCAAGGACTTACTCAATTTTCACATCATCTTCCTCTCCCGGTCCTCCCTGCACTGTCCAAATTATGCCAAATGCTAATGGAGAGGGGAAGATCATAAATTCTCCTTGGCTTAAACATCTGCAGGCTCGACCTGCTGGAAGTTGTGCAGCTCTATCTGCTCCCCACAGAGAACAGTTCTGATGGCAAAACTTCGGGCAAGGAGGAAAATAGTTTTGCTCTTTAAATGCCATTATAAAAGAGCATGATTTCGGTGAATGAGTGGGGTGTCATCCTGTGCACACATTTATCATTGTAAATGTTATGTCTGAAAGGCTTTGAAATGTTTTCAGAACTTGCGATTTTGGGCACATAAGCAGATCACTTTTATTGTTATACTCAATAGGGTTGGTCAGGTGGTGTTTTTCCCTGTTGATTTAAGTGGTTTCTTACAGAGGCCTTCAAGTTCCAGAATAACGTTTTGTGCAACCCTGATAATTACCTTATTATCAACTCTGTAAGGGTAGACTCCCTTGTCTACCTCCCCTTCTAGAAGTGAATCCTGGGCTGATATTTAGAATGACCCTAAGCTGAGATCTCAAATTTCCGTTCCAGCTGGACTAATGGGGCTTGTAGGAGGGTAGCCAAACTTCCACAACTTCTAATTATCATCAGATTGGATTTATAAAGGAAAATTACTTAATTACCTATCCAAAGATAGTTATCTATACCTTTGGAAAGACTTGTCAGCTGCTTACAATGTAGTTGAACTGGACTCACGTATTTTTTGAGTTACCTTTGGTATATCATCCTCTCAGTATGGACGCAGAAGGATTCGTCCTTGTGTGCACCATTTGCTGGAGAGGGTTCAGCAAAATCTTAGTTGACAAGTCGGCCGCCTCAGTAGATGTCTCCAGAGGTAAACCAAAGACTATGTTTCCATCTACGAGCCTAAGCCGCAAGCTGCGGGGAGGTCACTGGGGGTCTATAAGTAATTTTAAAGGGTTTTATGTTCAGAATAAGGAAGGTGAACTGCCTGAACTCCTGTCTTGCAATTCTTTTCTCTTTCTCTTTAAGCAATACAGTAGCAGTCAATTGCCGTGGGGTTGGAATTGTTTCCAGCCATAAAGCAAACACTCAACGTTTATGCAGCACTGAAAGAGCACTCTCCATGACGGTACTCCTGTGAGGGAGCTGGGTCCAATTATTTTAAATGACTGAAGCAGGTCAAAGAGCCTGCGTCCAACTTTTCAAGTGACTTAGCACCTGCTATTCTTCATAGAATTTGAGGAGCCAATGTCCAATTGCTTACGAAGGCAAGGAAGAAATCCTATCTGTACGTCCTTGGCATTTAACAGATGCTCAGTTTTACCGTTAACCCATAGCTGAGCCACTTCATAAAACCTTCCCAGCCTGCATCTTTCTGACCCTTCTTTTCTAGTGTTGTTTATAAGAAAAACCTGCAGCCCTTTTATTTTTAACTCTATGTGTTAATGATGGAAACTCTTGGGGAGAAGTTCCATCTTTGCTTTTTTGCCTTTGCTAGGAAAAAATACTAAATGCTTGGCAGCCTAACAAGATGTAAGGTGTCTCCCATGCTTTGCAACATTTAATCCCTAAGGTATCTTTGTAGCTGTACATTGTTCTGCTGAACAGAATTTCTCAAATATTTTTTATCCAATCATTTTTGCGAGAAGTCTAGTCTGACCTTTCGGACTCATTTTTGCCTTGAGGCGTTGTTTTTCAGTCACTAGCTGCGTTGTTTCTCTACCAGCTAGGAACTGAATTAGACCTAGAGAATGCTGTTGGTACTTTGAGGTGGGTATACCTGAACCTCTCACTACAGTGAGCTTACAGAAGAAAATGAGAATGGCTTTTTGAATTAAAAAAAAAAGCTTTATTAGAATGTCAGCAAGAATACTTAATTATCTCAATTAGAATTCAAAGCAACAAAGAGCATTCTTAAATATTTAAGCGCTCTCTGCCCTTGCCCATTAAGTCTCTTTCTGTGCAGGTCTTTTCCTCCAGGACTTACGTCAACCCAGCTGTGTCTTTCTGGGTTATTGCAAGCTCTGAGCAGCCCCCTCTCATCCACAGAGAGTTGTTGCCCTGGGATGGCTGCTCCCTGCCTCCCTCAGCATTTTTTCTTTTAGTCTCTCTGCAACCCTGCCTGGTCTTTCCTTGCCAAATTTTTACTCTCAGCCCCTTCTGCTGCCAGCCCACCCTCTGCTTGTGAAGTTCTCTTCTGTGTAAGCTCGGTCACAGGCAGCCCAGGAACCGTCATCCTCTGTTGCATTGCGCCCTGCCCGCCCTGATCACTCGCTTCTTAACCATGCCAGCTGAGGAACCGCCGGTCGCAGGTGCACAGCAGAGGTTGGTACAGTTTTGGACAGCTCTTTTTGCCTGATATCTTCCCAAAACTTTCCTACTTCTTAGCTTGTGCTTGCTCAGGGCTAGAGAGGTCTTTCTGTCCTGGAGAGGGAAAGCCTTGCACAGCACAAGTTCAGTCCTCCAAGACTAACTATAGCGTGCACGAGCCCACTGAGCTCAGCAGAACTGGAATATTTCTGTGAGAGAGAATCTTTCATAAGCAAAGTGAAAAACCCATCAGTCTCTGCATGTTTGGTTCCTGAGATTAAAAACCTCAGAGAGGTCTTCGTATCGGTTAGTAATGTATTTCATGCAGGCTTGGCACTGTACAAACAACTCCTCTCATGTCTGATTCCCATTTTTCTTTTAAATTACATTTCTTTAATCTTTAATTTCATTCAGGTTTTTTTTTTTTGCATACACAGATGTGGGATGATGCTTTTATGTCTGTTCAGAAGTACTGAACTACGGGTTGGTTCTCTCTGAGTTTGTGCATGATACCAAATATTTTCCTGCCTTCAAGTTAGACAAACCTGTAACTCTGCAACACGTTTATTAATTCACCCTGAAAAACATTTTTTATTTTTTATGGGAGTTTTTTTTCCTGTTAAGATGTTGTTTAAAAGCATGTATTTGAAATGAGATTTTTATTGTAGCTGCTCCTAGGGGCTCAAAAACCTCAGCCTTGACATCTGAAGTCTTCCAGAGGAAGCTAAGTGGGCTCTGTGTTTGAAGTGGCAGTACAATGCAAAGATGTAGCAGAAGGGAAATGAATTGTATTAATTCTAACAAACTTCAAGAAACTTATTATATCTCTGAAAGTTCTTTACAGCTTTGGTTTAGAGGTCTTAGATATAAAGGAGCATTGAAATCAAGGATGAAGATGCCAACAAAGGCTTATGGAAGATGGAGGACCCAGACCTCCTATGAAAGTGAGACTTCTTCGCTCAGGCTTCTTTCAGAGTAACAACAATAATAATTAAAAAAGCACTCAGGAACATCTCTGAGCACAAAGGCTGAACAAGTCTCTGGCCTCTGAGACTGAAAAGGTGGGGTTTTTTGTTGATAATTAAACACAGTCACGGACAGTTGTCATGCGAGGTCCAATCTGTGTTTGTGACTTTTGTTGCCTGTAAGGTCATCACTTGCCACTAGACAGGCAGAATCTGGCTGTGTGTGCCCATTATATATGCACACGTAGAAATGATTGACCTGCCTTGCCTACAAGTTTTTTCTCAGCAGTATTTAATGTGAATCTTATGGATAATGAAAAGTTTCAAGAACGTAACTATTATTTAGCTGTAAGATGGGAATAAATCAAGGGTATTTGGACATCTTCCAGTTCTCTGCTTCTAGTTGGCTTGTCTTAAAACTTACAGCTGTAGCGCCTAAATGTTGTCTCCAAGAATACATTTCCAGAGTAGAGCAGATTTACCACTAACTTACAAAAAGCTGCTCCCCATGTGTAGGTAAGTATATGGTGTCTTATTCCTTCTTTAAAACAGAAAAGCAGAAAAGTGGTACCTTTTTGCTGTGCAGTTGATGAGTTTATTGTTCTTAGTTCTGTGGTTTGGAAAATTGAGGATATGCATGTGCTTTTCATACCGGTGTGTAAATGTTTTAGAAGAGAATAAACTGTTAATACGCCTCGGGAGTGCCCGTGCAGAGCTCCTTGGGAGTGCCCGTGCAGAGCTCCTCGGGAACAGCTCTGTGCAGACGGCCACGCTGCTTTCGATGTAGACGAACCCTTACTTCTTTACCTTGGACTTTTGCTGTCCTTTATCTGCAGACTACGTTGTTTGGAAATGTAATTAATGGCTGTTAGACTGGTGAGTTTGTGCTACATATCACAGGTCCTTAGTATTTTTTAAATTATTTTTTTAAATCCCAAACTCAAATCCTTTGGCTCAATAAGTGTGTTAATATGAAGTACTCATTAAACTAAACTCACTACAAAAGGGAAGTTGAGTTGCTGGAGCATGTCCAGAGAAGGGCAATGAAGCTGGTGAAGGGTCTGGAGAAGAAGCCTTATGAGGAGCGGCTGAGGGGGCTGGGGGGGTTTAGCCTGGAGAAGAGGAGGCTGAGGGGAGACCATATCGCTCTCTGCAACTACCTGAAAAGAGGTTGCAGTGAGGTGGGTGTTGGTCTCTTCTCCCAAGTTACTAATGATAGGATGAGAGGAAATGGCCTCAAGCTGCACCAGGGGAGGTTTAGGTTGGATATTAGGAAAAATTTCTTCACTAAAAGAGTGGTCAGGCACTGGAACAGGCTGCCCAGGGAAGTGGTGGAGTTGCCATCCCTGGAGGTATTTAAAAGACGTGTAGATGTGGCACTTCAGGACATGGTTTAGGAGACACGGTAGTGTTGGGTTGACAGTTGGACTTGATGATCCTAGAGGTCTTTTCCAACCTTAATGATTCTGTGATTCTATTCTATGTTCCCCAAGCAAAGATCCGTTGAACTGAGACCCCTATGACAAAACGCTTTGACTTCTAAGTCTTTGCTGATAAAATCCCAAAGTCACCCTTCCTGGTTCCCAGAAGGGTTTCCTTGTGTTTGGTTATGCTTGAATCAATTTGCTTGTATTGAGAACCTTGAAAACCAACAAAAAAAACCCCAAACAAATGAAAAAACAACCCAAAACAACCCCCTAAAAAATAAACCAACCCCAAAACAGTTTATTTTGTAAAACTAAGCTCTGATCACTTGCTACCATCCTATGTATTTGTGATCTACAGAGATTTTTATATGAACATCTAGGACATTGATAAAATATTAAATAATATTGAACCAAGAGTTAGTCCTTGGCAGAATCTGCTGGAAAAAGCTCCACCGATTCATATCTCCCACTAATGCAATTACATAAAGTTGCCTTTTTATATCAGTGTTTACAATTTTAACATTAACATCTAACAATAAAGCTGTACTTGACATTTGGGATTTCTTTGTTTCAAATTGCCTTCTTTATTATGCTTAATTCTTGAAGTTTATAAAGTTTTCATTGAATTCTGTAGTCTCCATTATTACTTGTCTATATTTGCAACCTGATTGAAACTCTTTGCCATTTCCTGCTCTGCTTTTTATCATTTTTCTTTATTGAAGTATTTGTTTCTTTTAACTAGATGGATTTTTTGCAGGGCGTGACTTTTCACATGTCTGATGGATTTTTGGTGAGGTTTTTTGTTTGTTTTTGTTTAGTTTTGTTTTTCCTGTCAGGTGGAAGACCTTGAATAATTTACTGTGTAGGTATCTCCCACCCCAAATGGAATGAGCCCAGTTAGGTATGCCAACAATTCCCTTATGCTTTGAAAACTTTGCCCTTTAAGATTTCCCAATAAGCTTGCGCTGACCGCATGTCTGGCCATACACAGTGAATTGCGTCAAGTCACAATTCCCAGCACCGAGGACAATGCTAATTTCTTGATAAATTATTTACTCCTGGGAATTTAATCTAATCAAACTGTCCCTTCATTTTGCATGCCATGAAACTTATTTTTTTCCCCTAGAAACTCTAAATTTTGTTAGGTAGCCACAGGCTATGTCCAGCAGTGCTTGCTTGTGATAGATTAGTTTTCCTTTCTCTACATTATAGACCAATTTTTAAAGAATAATTCACCCTGTTGCCTCATGACACTGGTGTATGTTACAGATGCCTGTCTCTTACTGCTTATAACATCGAGTAGTCAAATGCTTTGGAGTCTGGGTCTGAACATCTCGGAGGACCTAGCTAGAGGGTGGACACTTGCCCATGAGGAGCTGAATTAAAACTTGATAATGATTTTGAGAGGCAAATAGTATTAAAAAAATTTCCTCTCTACCCAAGATTGTGAACCTGGGTAGATGACAACTTCTGGCTGGTAGAGCAGTGCTAGGAAGTCTTACGAGATATTAGGAAAAAATACCTATTTCTTTACCTATTACAGGTATAAATATTTTTAAAACAGGAGGTGGATGCATGGCTCAGCTAGTGTTTATCTGAAACATTTTGCATAATAATTGCCGGGCTTATTTACATCCTCCTGCAGAGCTGTGAAACCACTTGTAGACAATGGTGTTTGAAGCAACCACACATGAAAGCACTCTGAGTCTCTGTCCTAGAGGTGATGGTGTGTGTGAGGACCTTTAACCCTAATCAGTGTTTCAGTGCAAACTGCAGCCATCGGCGCGTTGTCCAGCTGTGCCTCTAGACCCTCTACAGCATTCATTCCTCTGGGTGAGCACGGCTGAAAGCACTTATTCACCACTTTTTGCTGCAGTGGTTACCCGTACGCGGTTCCAGTCCTGTGCTTGGATGTAGGCACTTGTTCTTTCTTCTTCAGCTGGTTCTGAGAACAATCTGCTCAGCATTTCCACTGAGTGGGTTGGGAGTGTTTGACCTTTCCGCATTGTCACAAAAACGCCCTGCACTACATTTTGGGATTTTCCCGTTCTCTAAAACCCTTTCTGTAAAAGGTTTCATTGTGTTTGCTAACCAGAGCGCTCTCAGCTTGCCATTTTAATGCATAGAGTTAACAATACTTGTACTGGGAAGCTTTTCCTATCCTCATATTGCTGAAGGATTTATTATCTCTTACAGTCAATAGTTCATACACTTGTATTATGAATGTTTGTTGTTTAGTATTTGTCACCGAGGAAAGGCTAATTCCAGACGTGGCACTGTAGATTTGCTGTGTTGTGCAAAGCATGAGTTATTTTTCATAATTATTAATATTGCTTTGGTGATAGCCCAAAGGCGAGTTGTATCTGCTCATCTCCAAATGACCCTGTGAAGATGAGCAAGATTTGTAATGACTTTGGTCAGTAGCTGCTTAACCGCTTTAAGTCATTTCAGAGCCCAGCCAAGGGATTTATGTCTCCATAAAAAGATCCCACCTTCAGAAAGCATCTGAGCATGAGGGGTCTGGAAGGACTGGATGTCTCCAGTGGCATGTCCAGAGTTTCCAGCCCTGCTCCCAGCACAGGAGTTGGTACAGCCTGGCTGAGAACGGGGAAAGCACCCTGGGTGGTGACATATAAAAGAGTCACAACGCATTCCCTTTCTTTCAGATCACTATCTCTCTCATGGTAGTGTTGGGTGATACTTTATAAACAGTTTGTGTTTTTTTTTTTTAAAAAACCCAACAGTTTTTGGTCAGAAGTTTTCCAGAAATAATTTTGTTGGATATATTTGGCTAGACGAATTGAAAAAAAAAAATTCTATGGTCACAACAGCAAACACTAAAACCTCCTTTTAAAAAAATTTTTTTAAAATTACTCTTTCTTTTGATCTGAGTTACTGGAGATTTGGGTGGTTTACTTTTTTTTGGGGGGGTGGGGGTGGGTCAGACTTGGAGGATTTTAGTTTTTAACCCTAACCTTAAATATTACCAAGCTCAGTAAAACCTAAATGGGGGTTGCAGAATTCAAGTAGTGTTGGTAGACCTGCAGCTGAGCAGCCTTCACCTTTGCTGATGGGAACTACTGCGGTTTGCTCCAGCTCCTGAATGAACTCTGAAAAGCAAGTATTTCCATGGGTCAGTAAAAAACAAACAAACAAAAAATTTTCTTGGAGAGAGCTTGTCTAGATGCTGTTTGAGGAAGGCCGGGTGATAATTCAGTGACTGGGAAATGAAACCATTAGGAATCAGAGCACCCACCTTTGGAGAACAGACTGTGTTGCATTGACTTGAACTCCCTACGTGCTTCACCTTTTCCCCATTGCACTCCTTTGGAAGTACCTGGTAGACAGCCCAGATCCCAGAGGTCCTGAACAGGGGAGCAGATGGAGAATGTGTGGTGTTTACGGTCTAGGAGGAAAAGCAGGTGTTGCTGCAGGTGTTGCTGCAGATCTTATGGTAGGAAACATACCTGGAAGAACATTTTCCAAGTGTCCCAGGGACGCCAGATGTCCTGTATAAATTAATTGGAGGTTGAAGAATACCATGTGGTTGAGGAAGAATTGCTTGCTTTGGAGATTACAAAATATTTAAAGCTTCATACTACCCCAAGCTCCTGGCATTTTCTGTCTTGCAGGAGAAAGTCCTGGGAAGAATATGCTTTAATACTGCCAAGGTAAGGGAAGCTACCATTGCCAGGGACAAGTCACAGGGTTAGGGTAGTTAGCAATGCAAATCCTCTCCTGTGCCGCCAAAATGATGGAGATCCCAAGGAGTCTAAGGCTGGTTCTGGCTTTCTGGCAGGGAGGAATAGGAATATTTGTAGTACATCTGCTTACACATGCAGCAAAACCGAAGTGGCTCAGTGGAGCTGTGTTATGTACCACAAGCTGCTCGTAAGGCACGCTGCTTGGAGAAAGCATCTTCCCAGCAAGTGTAACGGCACCATCACTCCCTTCAGGAGCTAGATGAAAGCAAAAGCAGGTAGGACTAAAAGCCTGCTAAAGGTAGGACTAGGACTAGAAGGAGGAATCTTGTGCTGGATGTAATGGACAGCCCGGTAAAGGGGGAAGCTGTAATTCCCCTGCTCACCTGGTTTTGTTTTGCAGACCTTTGAGAGTGTTTTCCTTTGGAGGCATTCACCCTGAGGTTTGTATTGGTTGCCATCTGTGTTCTGGCTAATAATTATTCACAGTGACTCAAGGCTGACTCCAGCTTGACCCCTGGGTGCGTGGTCACACCCCTGTGGAGATGGCCCTGCTGGTGAAGGCAGTTTTGTGGCTCACGGGGAGCTCAGCATGCTCCTTTATAGCAACCCACCGGAGGCCCAGGTGCTTCCTCTTCTCACCTGCATCACCGGTGATTTGAGGAGATGGTTTATTTTCCCTGGTGAGATAGATTGACTGTGTTTGACATTTAAATTGTCATCCAGAATTAATCTGCAACTGAGATAACAGGAGAGGGACAGAGCAGCTTTCTCTTCCATCTATTTTTCCCCCCCCAGATTTTACTCCAGAGACCTCAGTTTCTTCTGTGTACCCTTCTCCCTCTCCAACTTAGCATTAAACTCAACCGAAAGAGCAGCAGTTCCTATATGAACATTCAATTAGTCCCATATTTAAATCTTGCCACTGTGACCTAGTGAATTATGCAAGGGACTGGATACCAGAAATCAATTGAGCTCTAATTCCCAGCCCTGGCATCGGCTCTCTGCATATTGCTATAGGCAAGTTATTTCAGCACATTCTTTCTCTCTCCATTTCTTGCCTATAAATCGCACATGCTAACATTAGGTGACGCAGCAACATCACAGATATAGTGAGATATTTGGGTAGAAATGGGAAGAATTACAGCAGCGTAGCCTGCTTTAACACGGTGTACTGGGGGCTTTGAATGAGATGTTTATTTAAAAGTGCATCTGTAGCAAAACTTTTACCAAACTTACAGGATGATTCAGGCTTTGTCTAACTTTTTTTAAAGATAGAAGGTCTAGGGAAAATATTTCAAATTATCATACGAAAGACAGATTAAGAGGAAGAGAAGGTTACAAGAGAGTAAAATACACAGTAATTTTCTATCCCAAAAAGCTAGTGTGAAATTATCACTCACATGCAGTCCAGCACAGTGGCAATTCAGAACCACAGGGTTCCTTATCTCCCATGGCTCATGCAGAAATTATTGCGTACGTCGTCATCAAGAACAGGCCGAATCCAGCCTGAGAGACTGCATCAACGAGAAGGGTGCTATCACACGCAGGGCCTTAGGAGTTTTGTGAGGCTTGTTTCTCACCTTGTATGAAATGTTTTTAAGACTGGCTTTGTAAAAACCCAGCACCAAGCCTGCAGTGCTCTTTAGCAATGAATTTGTAATGCAAAGCAAATGTAAGTATGATGGAGGAAAACATAAGTATTGTAACACTTCACAAGCCTGTCAGGTTGCTTTCTTAGAAACATTAGTTGAGTACTTTGTCTCCTATTGCTATTTCTTGCTGCCAACCTTGTGCTTCCCATCACACCGTGCTTACAGGTTGATCGTTACACTTTGGCGTTATTATCCACTGATGAACAAACAAGCTATTTGTGGCAGAAACTTTTTTTCCTTTTCCCCTTTCTCTCCTTCCTTCCCCCTTCTTTCCTTCCTTCCCCCAAAATCAGTTAAAATGTCAGCCAAGACAAAGTTCTTTGCCGCTGTTCTCCAGCATGATGTTTTCGTGGTGCAATATTTGTACAGTGTGGGAGAGCCAAAATGTGAGCTCAATAAAGACAAAGTCTTTAAGCTTCTTAGGTGGCTGCAGAAAGCATCCTGAAAAAAGTACAGGGGAAGGAGGGAATAATAAATTAGGTGGTTTAAATGCACTTACTTTTAATTCAAGATGGTAGCACTGAAACTGGAAATGCCTTTAGCCTGATAGCTTCCCTCTAACGAAGCATCCTTGGTGGAGTTTCTGGGGATCTGAGTTTGCTTCCTGCATTGCTGAAACCTCTCCATGTCACGTGGGGTTTGGCTGAAATCGAGCTTGTTATTGGCTTCACAACTTTTGGCCTCTTAATGCTATCTTAATCCTACCCTGGCTAAGTCAAGCTGTTTGTGCATCCTTTCCCTCCAGCCCTTAGCGCAAACTTCACTTCATGAGAACATAAAATCGTTTGCTGCGAGGTGATTCATTGGGTAGGATATATAACGCTCTCTTTGGTCTCTGAATGTTTCAGCCAACTGATAAATAATCAAGAACCTTGAATGTTCCTTTTTGTCTGTCTTTCTCCTTGGAGCGCTTTGTTTGACTAGTGATAATTTATCGGTGAGTGCATTATAAGCCAATCACTGTAATGTCACAAACATGAATTACCACAGTACAGTCTGTCATTTGGTGGCTTTTTCAATGCCAGGCATCAGACTAATCCCAAGGTGGGGTGTGTTTGTTTTTTGTTGTTGTTGTTTTGCTCCTCTGCATTTTTAAGTGTCCTTATTTCCTTATTAAATAACTCAGACTAAAAAATGAAAGTTTTAAAGCTTCTTCCAAAATCCAAGTGCTATTCATGATGAAGGCTTTTTGAGTTGTTGTTGGTGGGGAATAGCCCCCTTTTTCTTTCCTCAGCCTTAAAAGCTTAAGTCCAAACTTGTAATCCTTTATAGCTCTCTTATCATTATTTTATGATTGCCCAGCTGAGGGTGAGTGCAATGAATGTCTGTGGAGCCAGGTCCTTGAAGGATAGCTCTGCAAATTGGAATTTTCTCTTGGAAGGTCAGAGTCACAGAGTCTCTGCCTAGGTTGGTCTCTGCTCCTTTTCCCTCCTGGCAATGGCTTCATGTCAAATGATTGCACTCTTGAACCGTGAACTCCAAGGCCTGCGCTCCCACTGCTGCTTGGCAGGAAGTAGTAGTGATTTTCTGTATGGAATTAAATAGCCTCCTCTCTTCCTCTGATTTAAAAAATAATTTTAAAAACACTTTTCCACCCCACATCTTTTGAAGTTAGCACTATGCCCTGCAAGGCTGGCAGCCTCTGAAAACAATTAGAAAGAGACCCTTGAAGGCAAGATCCTGACAATCTTGCAGGAGACATAATTTTAATCTCATAGAATGTCTTGGCTCACTGGGTGAAAACAGGCTTTGTCCCTGGGATGAAAAATGATGAGTTTAAAGCCAAATTCTGTCTTGCGGTGATTATGGAACAGGCTAAAGTGCAACGAAAGGCATGTCTAAATTGACTGTCTTAATCCGTGGTCTAATCGACTCTAAGATGCTGGGGACAGGAGAAATCCTCCATTTGAATGTCATCTGCATGCATGTCCCGACCACCTGGCTTAAATTTTCACAGAAGCAAAGCTGGGGACCAGAGGTTTCAGTGGCTCGCCTCTCCTTCCTCCTGTCTGACCCTGGCTCACTGCCCTTCCTGGCATCTGCGGATGTCCAGCACCTGCTCCTACCTCCATACACGCTCTTCACTTCCCACTTGCTTCTAACATGCAGCCCTTCTCTTTTTGCAGGCAGGTGTCTTTAGGTAGGACATCCCATCCTGCTGTCTCCCCATGGCCTATGCTACCTTATATCTCTGTGCATACATACCTCTGCGCTACTGCCTCTGTTGGCAACCTTTTAAAAAGCTCTTCAAGAACAGAAGAAAAAGAAAGCTTAAAAAATACAGAGACAAATGTAAACAGGGAAAAAACCCAACAGTTTAATCTCATCCTCCTTATGCACTGGAGTATATGCATGCTGCTGTACAGAAATTTTAAACTCTGCTTAATTTCTGCCATGCCTTGTTCATTTGAGCTGGCCAGCCCCCAGAGAGCAGATGCTGGGAGCCTACCAGCCCCGTGAAAAGCAGGTTTCACACAGGGATCACACTTTGTTCCTGAGGTGCGCAGCAAAACGTGTTGCTGTCGGTTTTCATCAGAACAATTGGCCAAAAACGTAGAGTATTGCAAAGCTGACTCAGGCTAGAAACCCCAGGAGATCATTGGCTTTGATGGTACTGTATTTATTTACATAATAAAGAGGTGGTTCCCAGGTGCACAGGAAGAATCAAACAAGAAATTTCCCCGATTGAAGCTCCAGACCTCTTCCATCAGCACCCCAACTCCAATCTCATTTTGCTAGTCTTGCTGTCTGTCCCTTCAGCACCCTCACACTGGGACTTTGTTACCTGCAAGGCTCAGGTTTACCCCAACCCCCCATCCGTCTGCTGTCCTTCAACCCCAAGAAGACTCAAATGTGTCTTGGTTTTGGGTGGGGATGTGTGTCTTTGTTGGCTGCAGGTTTCTGTTTGGACTTCAGTAATGAGCGCATGCAAATCTGGGCAGTGTGAGGTTTTTGATGTGCTTTAGAAAACCATACATCACCTAAAAAGGGGATGAGGGAACTGTTTTCCTAGGGTAGGGCTCAGCTGGCACTTCTGGGTGATAGTGGCTGCTTGCAGTCTATCATTCAGCCTAAAGCCATCTCTCTGCTGCACAGCTCACTCTGTAGAAGAGGAGGTGAAGTGGGGAACATGAGCCAGGCAGGGGTACCCCTGGGCATTTGATCTGATACAAGCCAATGACTTAGATTTCGTCCAAATTTTGCATGTGTGGGGTTTGGATTTTTGTTTTGTTTGGGTTTTTGTTGTTGGTGGTGTTTTTTTTTTGTTTTGTTGTTTAGGATAAGCTCACACACAGGTCTTTGTCATTGAGGTCTGTAACTACATGGGGATAAGCACAGTTCAGAGCTTTGCTGTTGTGGCTAGACCAGTTTAATGTGGTCTGGTACCTTGATTTAGGAGCTGGTTTTGCTTTGAAGCCACTTGGCAAGCAGCGGGTTAGTTTTCCTCATCTTTGTTGCATGCATCCAGCAGTGCCAAAGACGAGGGTGCGGGTGAGGGAGAGATGTTGCATTAGGATAAGGAGAAGCTTTTAATTCATTTCGTATGTGACCTAAATTCAGGCCCTGTGGCCATCGTGTCAATCCTGCGATCTTGTCTGCCAGATTACTGACGTAAGTAATGGTGACACGTGTATGTATCGAATGTCCTTCTCTGTGGCTTCAGGAAGGACATCTCAGGGGGAAAAAAAAAACGTTACTTGGAGATTTAATGATGCTCATCATCAGTTCTGTTTTCCAAAGCCATGAACTCTGATTTTTTTCTATCATTGAGGGAGCATATGATAGCGCACGTCACAAAAATATAATGTATTTATCCTATGAGGGCAGCTTACGTTTTAGGAAATCAGATGTTTCTTCTACTGCTGAGGCAGCAAATGTGGAGAATCGGTGTATGATTTACTGAAAATAATGCAAAATGCAAACGTGCTTCCTGTAAAAGAAGCTGGAAAGCCGAAGTCCTTTGTGCAGGGTCAGAGCTTTTATCGGTGGGCTGCACAGTTTTGTTCTTTCTCTCTCGAGCTTTGGATTTCCTCCTGTACTGAGGCGGTTTTGGGAGGGGAGGTGGTGTGTCCTCTCTCCCGCTCCGAAAGAGGTGTCTGAGCTTCTAGGTCATGAGAGAAAATCTGTGCAAAACATTCTCCCCTGTGCTTCATACCTAAGAAAAAGCTGAGACTGCTCAGGGAACTTACACACAGAAAGACCTAATTTGCAGATCCCAACAGGCATGTACATGACATAGATGCTAACCCACACAGTCCTGCTGAGAAGACAGCATTTCTGAGTGCAGTAGCAAAACTCCAGATAGCTGGGTAATTACAGTGGCAAAAATTATGTGTTTATGGCCCTTCAGGAACCTCAGGTGACAAATGTTCTGTGGATTGCAATCCTACATTTGAGTGCCCAAACTCTGTCCAGGTCTCCTGCAGTTCCTCATGCCTTTGGTGGCACCTTGGGCACAGTATGTGTGAACTGCTCTAGTTTTGCGTTAAGTTCTCCAAAGTAATTGCAATTTTCCTGTACCCTTTTCACAGGTCGGCCCAAGCTCAGTGTGATGGGAGCACTGTAAGCAGTGACTCAGCAGCACACCTGCCCTCGAGTACGTGGCCTAACATCCCATGCTGTGTGTTTCATCTCCAGCATTGCTACTTCCTAAAGTTAGAAACAAATAAGTCATGCTTCATGGAAAATAAACCTTTGTATTTTAGGTCTCCAGCACCACCTGTTCTTCCATCCTCTCCCTAACCTCTTACTGGATAACATTTCCCATGCTGATTGTATTGGTGTAGCATGGAGTGAAGTACAGTCAAAGGCTAATCTTTTTGTGATTGAATATTAGATTCTTCATTTCGAGAGGCTCTTACAAACAGCTTTTTGTCAGACTGATCGAAGATGGCAGGGACGGAAGCGAACTTGAGGGAAGTTCTCTACGTGTCTCTTTTTTCCCAGTGGTTTTATTCTTTTTCTTCATAGCTTTTACATTATGGCAAATGGTATAATTTAGGATTGTAATTTCAAGAAAGGTGTTCATGACTGAAAAGCCAGCTTGACCAAATCTTCCTCAGAAGGCATTAATTGACTGTGTTTAGGACTGACAAGACACCTGAGATGTGTCACCAGCAACTCAGCCTTGGAGCAGACAGAAAGGAAAAACTCAGAGCTGCAGGATCTAAATGGGAGTAAATACGCAGCTGAATAATACCAATCCTGTGCCTTTCGTGCCATCTTTAAAAGTACATAAAATTACATGTTAAAAGCTATTTATTGCTATTTTTTGCAGGATGAAGATCTAGGGCAAACACTGTTGCTCCTCAGGCAAAGCCAATCCGTTTCTTCTTATGCAGAAGGTGGTAACTTGCCAAGGGACTGGTCCTGCACTATGTATGAGCTATTGCAGGACCTGGAAGTTAGGTCAGGCCCCAGTACTTCCCACTCCTATCTCAAGACAACCTTCTGTTGTTTCTTCTCTTAACCACTTCTAAAAATCTCTGTAAGTTGCTCTCCTCTCCCTGCCCCCAAAAGAAAACTGATGGAACCAGATGTTAGCCACGTGTGCACGCAAGGCAATAAGGGTGGTGTCCAGAAGGGACTTGGCAGTGAAAGTGAAATGTGACACTGAAGCAAGTAAAATATAATATGACAACACATAATACCTATCTCCACCCACCACCGAGTTCTGGAGGTTCTTTATGCGTTTCCTTGTGTTACTTGCATCCTCTGTACCTACAGGTTGGCTGCTGTGCAGTCTCACCAATCATGCTTTTTTACGTTGAGTGAAAGCATGAAAAGCTGCAAGGTGAAGTCCAGATTAGTTTTATTTATCATGGGATGGAGGATTAAAGACACAGGTAAACCCTTTGGGTTATCCAGTCTGGTAGCAGTGTTCAGAGCAAACCTAACGGGCAGCGACAAGGTTAGGCTGCTCAAAGAGAGCAGTGGGATGTCCCTTTCTGATAATGTGGAAGTGATACACCAGTGTGGTTCGCATCCCTCCTACTTAAGGGGTTCAGATCTTCCTCTGCCATCTCCTGGAAGAGGGCTTGGTTTTGTTTGAGCTGTTGTCTAGAAAATAATGTGGGATTTGCGATGTTCATGGGAATATTGAGCCAGTCAGCATAGCAAAGGGTCACTTTGCTTTGTCACTTCACAGTTAAAGCTCTCGCTGGGAATCTGGGAGGTGGAGGAGGGAGTGACCAATAAGCCACCTTCTGTTGTTTGTGTGCAGGCAGTGTTTGTGCTTAACATAGCTTTAACATGGACATTCAGGAGAGGAGGATTCTGTCCAAAGACCCTGAGGAGATGGAGCTACTTCCTTGCAAGCCTGGGTGAAGAGCCTCCAAGAGAGGTGACGTTACAGATGTGTCCCTGTGTGCAGCATCTTCTACAAGCTTGGCCTAGCATGACTTTCTGCTCTGTGTGTGTTTTTTTTTGGGGGGGTCTATTTTCCATTCCCTCTCTGCAGTGCCCTGATCTCTCCCTGTCTGTTGGAGGCAAGGCAGCAGCTGGATTCACTCCCTGCAGCACAAAAGTCTCAAAACAAAACACAATGTCACCTAATTGTGAGAGCTGAAATTATTTATGGACCTGGCCTTTGGAGTCAGAGCCTCAAACTTCTTTAATTACCTTTGGGGATCTGTGCACAGGATACCGTGGTGATGAGAATAATATTTGGAATTCAAGTCTTGTCTACGGTGCTTCAGCAGCTGGAATGGGCAAGCAGCTGATTATGACCATAATAGAAATCATGCCAAAACCCTACATACGCACAGTTTGGAGTGTTGGCTTTTTAATCAGACATATAAAACTCTTTTTATCTTTCTTAAGCCCTGCTGGAAACAAAATTTGGAAGGAAAGCTCCTGTTCAATATTCAATGTCCCTGTGCAATCTGAATCTTTACCTATAAAGCTGCCTTTCAGAAAAAGTCCTCGCCAAAGGAGAAAAGACTAGAATGTAAATTATTTTCTTGATACTGCTGTCCGGAGCATTAATATACATCCACCAAGAAACAAAAACTGAAAATGCACATTATTCCCACCACAGATCCATACCAACATGGCTGGAATTAGGCCGAATCTGCCATTGTTTGATTCAGACTTTATAAAATAAGAGCTTCAGGGACATCTTAAAAGTTTAAGGTGATTTGTTTCTCAAAAGAAACCATCCAGATTCATTAGCAGACCATGGCAATTTTCAGCACGCCACTGTTATGGCGGCACTGATGGTATCTGGTGACAGTCGCTGCTTTGCAAACTCACCTCTAAGGACTCACCAAGGCACAGCTACACTCGGTCACTGCAGACCACAGACTGGTGCTGCAATTGTTCCAACAGGAACAAGAGGTCTGGAGGCTCCTGAAGATATCTCATAGCTGGTCTGCCTTTAAAACACAAAGGTTTCTTAAAGGTCTCTTAAAACACAGATTTCCCAAGGAGGGTGAAAGATTTCAAAAGATAATGAAAGTGTTTAGAGGAATTGATCAAACTTCCAGCTGATTAATACTGACCTGGGCAGGAAGGGGGCTGGAAGAAGTGGCTTTTAGTCCTACATTCGCCGTGCTTCCAGTATGACTATCCCAGCGTTTGCTGTTTCTTTTGCCTCCCATAGCCCTTCCCATTAATACAGCAACAACAAAGCACAGTGATGGTCTCTTTACTGCATTGAAGGTATGTGAATAGGTAGGTATACGCAGAGCTGATTTCCTCCACCTAATTTTTAAGCTGGCCAAATGCAAGACAGCTCTGGTACTGGTGGTGTATCATGGAATTACTGCATAACTACCCAAGCTAATACACCCAACTCACAGGACTCTCCATAGCGTGATGTAAGACTTGGGACCAGATATAGTTCACATCAGCCAGATTGTAGCACAAGTCTATCAGCCCCAGCCACGTGGGATTCATCTGAACAAATAAACTCGTTGTCTAGTCTTGCTTTGGCACCACAGGGAAATTGGCACATTCAAGGCATGATTCATCTTGCCCTAAAGCCGATATCTAAAATAGGTCAGCTGAGTGTGCTGTGAAAGTGTCTGCTTCTCTTCACAGTTACAAAGGATGGGAGGCTCAGTAAGACACAGATGTCTCCAGCGTGGATGTTTTGAATTAGGCAAGACAAATCCTGTCTATGCTGTATTTTTAAAAAAATGCCTTGTGTGATGGATACTCAGGTTTCACATTGGAAGTACAAGTCCAATTAAAATGTACAGTGTCCTCAAGGACCCTCGAAGAAATGTGTTCATGCTAAGCTCAAGTCTGACCCAAAGCCCTGACGTATCTTTGCCTAATATTTAGTGGCTATAAGTTGCCAGACACTTAGTGTTTGGTTCTCTCTATCACTTTTGTTTACCAACTGAATTCAAAGATTTAATGGATATTTTCAGATATTTCTCTCATAACTTTAAAATGCTTGGGATTGGGTAGCATGCATATTTCCCCCTTCCTCCATGGAGAGCTATAGGGCTTGTAACAATGAAAATAAGACTTTGCCCCAAACTGCTATTTTCTTCCTTTTATTTTTTTCCTTTGTCTTCTATCAATCCATAATGCTGTGATTGTGGCACAGCTAAGAGGAGAATATTTTTTTGAGTAGTTCGGTACATCTTGAATGTAGGTTTCTAATCAATTTGGACTAACAGCTAAGGAAAACAATGTAACAAGCCAGGCCTTTTCTGTCTCTTTCTTACATTTGAAAAAATAAATCTGAACAGTGACATAAGTGAGTGTTGTATAATTACTCTTCCATTTGTATTTCCAGTCTTGTCAATCTGGCAAGCATCATAGAATGGGATTAAAAGCTTTCTCCTTGTCTCTCAATCAGAGATTTCATTTGCTTCCGTGTTTTACAGTAAATATAATCAGTTCAGCAGGAGATGGTTTTGTTCTCTGTGGTGGTGTCTTCCTAGTCAAGGGAGCTCTTATTAGCAGCCTGGATAGGAAGTGAGTTGACATGAGCCTGCGATGCAGAGTGCCTCTACAGCCGTAGGCAGAGCGCTCAGGGCTGGAGTCCCCATGGGGCAGGTGGAAACGTGTCCCCCAGCAGCCAACCCAAGGACCTCTACTCATCATTTGCTGGTTGGGGTTTAGGGGCTCCGAACGAGAGTCAGGCTCAACCACCCTCCAGGTGGGAGTGCCGTAAGCCACTTGGGTGGTTGCTGGGCCAAGGGCAGACCATGTGGATCAACGTTAACTCCCTTTTTGTGCCAAATTTGGGGTCTCTGGGAAGCCCCTCCAACCAAGCACAGTCTCCAGCCAGGGACACAGGTAGTCTTTGCCCTGGGATTGGCCCCAGTTCGGCAAGAAGGGGAGGTGCTGGAGCATGGCAAGGCTTGGCGGTGGGAATCAAGGGGGCCGTGCTTGGTAGGGGCTTGGACTGGGGGCCCACCAGTGAGGACTGCAAATGGTTTGTCTTACTGTAGGGAAGAGGAATAAAGGAATTTTTGATTATTGACGAATTATGCTTTGGGTGCTTAGAGATATCTAAGTTTAGACAATAGCAGAGCAGGGAGTTTTAAATATTGCTTTCTGTGCATTTAAGCACCTGAATTCCACTTGTACCTCATTTAATTTGTTTTTGTCCTTTTTTTCACCCTGACTTGCAGGCTCTGTGCCTCGATTTCCAACACATAAACGCAATACGAAGTACAATAAAAAGAAATTGGAAACACTTTGGTTAAGCCTTGATGACAGCTGGTATGTAAATGCAAAGACTTATACTGTCTCTCAGTACAGAGCCACCCTTAGTGCTTCACTCTTTATAACTTTTGCATGGTCAGACCCACAGATATGCCAATACTTCGGTACTTTCACTGATCGCTCTGTTTCCCAATTCTGTATATGAATTCCAGAGAGATGTCAAGTTTCGTGGAGTGTAAGTCCTTTGCCAATCCTTCATTAAACAAAAAGGAAATCTGCCCCTAAGCCCAAGGATGTATCTTTCCCAACGTGTTTAATCACTTTATGAAGATAAATTGTAATTTTTTTACCTCCTGACTTTGCAAAAGTCAGTCTAAGGGTTGATATTTCTATTCTTTCCTGTTAATAAATAAATATTCCACGGTGGGGCCTGAGCTGACAATTGTGATGATGAAATGGGGTGGAACAGAAATACTTCATCTCCTGTGGCTGCACTGACAGCTGGTGTGGACTGGCACAGCTCCAGTGGAGATCTGGCCCCTGGTCCTGAATTCGTACAGGGAATCCGCCTGCGAAGGCGGAAGCCATTTTACAGTCTGCATTTACCCTTAGCCTGATGGGTTTTAATAGCTGATATTGGGGTGCTGTTGCATTCTACCATGTATTGAAGAAACTCGTAATTAAGAGTAACCCTGCTGCATAAAGCTCTTGATCGAAGTGGAGAACAGAGAAAAGAGACAGAAAAGGATGCAATGAATGGAAATGCAAACTGATTTTCAAAGCAGGTGAGGTTTATAGCATTGTGCTGCGGGTATTCGAAGGAGAGAAGCTAGTAGTTAAAGTGGGGACCTTGGGTGCAGTCATCTCCTGAAAAGCAAGGAGAGGCTGCTGAGCCGGCTCAGCAGCGACGGTGGCAGCGAGCATCCCACCCAGTGAGGCGTGCAAGCTTTTGCACAGCCCCACACCAGCCAAGAGCAGCGCAAGCCAAGGCGCCAGCCCGGGAGCCAAGTGGCGATCCAGCTGCCGCTTTTGGGGAGGGGAGAGCGGACTCGGCGGCATTGCCGAGCTTGGCACTCACGCCCAACAGCCTGGCCAACCGTGCCCCTCGAGTGCGCGTGGCAGTAGGCAGTGCTTCTGAAGCAGATAGATAAAGAGGTTGTACGGGGACCACTTTCCGCACAGCAATTAACAAGAAGAGACGGCACCGAGTGAATATTTCAATTGCATATACAGGAGGTGCCAATATGTTTTGCTGTTCTGCGATTGTGTTCTGGAGGCACCAGCAGGGCTGTTACAGTGAAGGGTCTGTTCAGTTGGCATTTCCACTGTAAACCTAATTTTTGAAAAGGGTTATAATTTGGCCATTTTTAATTAACGAGGGGATTAAACTTGGCACATGGGTACTCAAGGGCTGTTTGTTGCTGGTTTAATTTATTTTTTTTAATCCAATCTGTTAGGCCCATTTCAAATAATATTCTTTGTTTCCACTTGCTAGGGTTGACTTTAAATATCTCTATGCATATGTGTGTGCCTGT
Source organism: Phalacrocorax carbo (assembly GCF_963921805.1). Lineage (NCBI taxonomy): Eukaryota > Metazoa > Chordata > Aves > Suliformes > Phalacrocoracidae > Phalacrocorax > Phalacrocorax carbo. The sequence goes on along the minus strand of NC_087513.1, from coordinate 7,052,698 downwards.
ATCTATGTATAAAAGAAATGAGATTTATCAAAATGAAGACCTGCGTTGGAGCAGGTGAGCAGGTTGCTGAAAGATCCCACATTCCCAAGGCCACCATAACTCATATCAACTATGTGCTGAAACGGGGTGTGCAGAAGCGGTTGCAAATTTTTTGCTGAATCTCAGAGCAGAATTTTGTCCATGAGGGACACACAGAAAGTTTTTTCCAGACTTAGATGTCATTCTTACACACAATATTTTGATAAATAAATATTAGCAGCACAGCATTTCAAAAAGATCCAGGGAGCTTGCTAGCAAGTCACTATTAGAATATATAAACCCATGAAACTGTGAATAGTTACCTATCTTAGACTATATTATTCAAAAACCCAAAAGTTACAGGGCCATAAACCTCTCAGTATTCCTTATGCAGTCTTCCTTTATACAAGTTTCCAATTTTTTTTGTCTCTGCACCATGTTTAAAAGTGAGCTCTCAAAAGAGCCTGTACAACTTGTAACAGATATTTACACTGACTTACAGAATTATAATGCTGGAAGGAATGAAAGAGTACCACCTATGCCAGCAGCACTCTTGAGAGCTGCTTTTTCCTTGACTTGTTTTAAAAATCTGCTTAAAACCTTTCATGATGTAGAGTCTACCTTGTCAGAAAAATTTATTCCAGTTCTCTACTATCCCAACTACTGGAAAGATTTTCCTCATATCTAAACTGAATCTCCTTCTTCCTAACTTAATCCTATTAATTCTTGTCCTATACAACCCGAAAGTGGAAAACAGATTGTCCCTTGACTTTTTGCAGCATGCTTTTCGTGTGCCAGAAGGCTGTTGCCTTGTCTCTTGGTAGTTCTTGCTTCTTTGGGCTTTCCAGCTTTCCCAACACACTCTATTTTCAAAGCCTCTGAAAACTTGTCTATAATTTTAAAAATGTCTTACCTCTTTCTAACTGGTCCGGCCTTTCTGAGAGTGCTGAACGTTTTGGGTGGTGTTTCAGCAGAGTCCTTGCTGCTGCGCCTTCGAGCTCTGCAATAATGCACCTCTCAGGCCCTCTCCCCTTTCATGGATGGTTTCTTAAGCATCATCTACACATGACCACAGTACATAGAGAATGCAGCTTGGACTCATCAGGAAGAATGACAGCATCTCTGCTGTCTTTGTTTTTGTACAAGTGCTTCCCTAACCCTGTTGGCAAACACCCAACTGGAAGGATCTGCAGAATGGCTGTATTTGAACCCTTGAGCTGGTGACTGGTGGGTCCTCAGTTGCTCGCAAGACCAGAGCTCTGTGGTGAGCAGAGGTGTTAAGAGTGAAGTGTAAATCCCTCAGGCCCTACACTGCTCTAGCAAGCTTGCGTGCCACGCGAACCACTTGCGCAGTTGACAGGGCCGATTCTTCACAATAGAGGCATCCTTTGGTCTCACCAAAAGTCATGTTCTGGGTTGGCAGGTCTACAGCTTTGTCTCAGCTTTGGCCATAGTCTCTGGGCAGCTTCAGGAGTCACTGAGCTGGTTTGGTAATCGCCATGAGCAATTTCCTTCTGTCTGTGATGCCTGTCAGTTTGCTGGACTGTGGCCTTCTCAGCTGATGTCTGTCTTCATCCTATGGCTGCTCTCCCATCTTTGGGGATGAGCAAAATGGAAATCTGCAATACAAAGCAGATGGGTAACTATGGATGTGTTGTCTTTTATGTTCTAGCATTCAGGATGGGATTCAGCCTGAAGGACACCTACATTAGGTCTCTATGTGTATGTTTAAGTCTTTAAGTTCCCATTATTTTCAGTGGAGATGAAGTCACTCTAGCGAGCAGCACAGCAGACCAGGTAGTCAAGGCCTGATTTGTTAGATCAAACACAGATGTCAGTCCAGAGGAGCAGAGGTCTTCCTCAAGTCCTGTGTCATATCTGCCAGCCCCATGCCCCAAGCTCAATTTTCAGGAGAGCTGACTTGCTTTGTGGGCTCCGCTGGCTCTGCTGGCAACCCAGGCACCAAAATCACACGACGTTACTTAACTCCAGTGCCTCAGAGCTAACCTCTGACATCAACCCACCACCTTCTTTGTTTTTCAGATGAAATGCTCCAAATGTGTGGGGCCAGGAGGATGCTTTCGTTAAAACCACAGTGAAGACATTCTGGGTACAAAATAGATACTACATAGATTTCCAGTGATTTTTATAGCCCTGCTCTCCCTGCAGCCCCTCTACCTTGACATGCAAGCAGATGTGTCTCCAGACTCAGCTTTAGGCCAGCTGTTGGGCTGCAGTATAAGGGAAAAGCCATAGAAGTAGGTGAAGAAATCTGTATTTCGCTGGAGGCCCTGCGCCGTCCCTGGCCACGCTGCAGGCAGCACTGCTGGAGGGCTCGGTTTAACTGGTGTCTGCCAAAGTGAAAAAGGGGTTTTCTGTGAGCAATGAAGTCACCACAGCACTGTGATGACTTTTGGCAATACACACTCCCTTTGAACTCATTTCACGCAATTCAGAGGTGACACAACACCCAGAAGTCCAGAGGACTGGTATCAGCGGCCTTCTGCTCTCTGGATGGAAAAACACCTCATGCGGGTTTGGCTCCTCTCTCCTGGTGGCAATTGGGTGGGAGGCAAAGGGCAGGAGCATGTTGTTCCCCTTCCTGGGAGGGCTGAGGGCTGTTTCTGATTTTGGGGTTTGAAGAAGGGTATTTTTGCAGGAAGTGTGGCAGTTTGTGTGGGCTGGGGATTGTTTGTCTCCTACAAATTCCTTTGCCATGCAGCGGTGAGGACGCTGTTTGAAGGGGTGCGGCAATCACTGTTCCCCCATGCGATGGGTTTGTCATCTGTGGTGGTGCCGCTCCTGGGGTACGCATGTGTGTCAGTTGAAATTTTTCTGCCGTTTCCTTGACAGGAGCAATGAGTGACTCACATTCCTTGGCAGATATTTCCATGTTTTTACTATTCTTCAGGTTTCTGTGATATTTCTCAAGTCCAGCTGTTGGACCCTCAGGTTCAAGCATCTACACTGCCCAGGACTATGTCCCAGCAGGGATAATTTGGCCCTTCAGCAGTGAATACATTGACTTCTGCAGCTCAAGGTATGCATAGTTTGGGGTGGGGAGCGGGTTTCTCATGTAAAACCTTAAAACCTACAGTGGAAATCTCCATCATTGGGTGCTCAGTGGCACCAGGTCCAGCATCATTTTTCATTTCTGTAAAGCCCAACAATGACTTAAAGATTAAGAATAAAAAGAAAATGAAAAGTTTTTAGGTAGAGAAACATACAGGACTGAAATTTTCAAGTTTTCAGTGATACCTGAAATACATGTATACAACTCCAGGAATGTCAGCTCTCAGGGAAAGCACTACTTTGAGTTTCTTGGTAAAATCATGGCAGTTGACAACACTGCGCAGCAAACACAAGCTGTGTAAAACCAGCTGCTTTTCTGAGTATGTTAACACTGCCTGCACTTCTCTGGCATGAATATTGACGTGTCTTTTCAAAAACTCTGGCCATCTGTGAAAATTTAGACAAAGCAACTCTTGGTGTCCCTGGACTTTAGAGGTCTCTGATGACCCTTTCTGAGAGTGAGGGCTGTTGATGGACAAATCATGGAATCACCTCCATCTTCATCACAGTGAAAAGAGAGGAGAAGCCACCATTTTTTTCAGCCTGAATGTTCATCTATGCCAATGGTTTGATTTTCTGGTTGACCCTGGGCCGTGGGTGCAGGTTCATCACTCAACTTTCAACGAGCTTGTTCTCCCCATGTGCAGCCCCGAGGGTCGTTTGCTCCAGGTACCTCTTCTCACCTCTTCTTTTGACTCCACCAAGGCTGGTCCTCTCTGCCCTCACATCCCTCTATACCCCACTCTGAAGTAGGCACCGCATGTTTTCAGTAAACTGGGATGAGGTTAAATTAAGATCTTTCTATTTCTGGCCAAAGGAAGAATGACCGATATCAGGTACCTGAGATCTGTCACCAACCACTACGGAAGAAGGAAACCTATACTATCTATTATTGTTGTTGTTGTTGGTATTATTATTTTTTTATTATTATTATACTAAGAACCCTCTGATGCCCTCTTATTATGTTGTTAAAGTCAATGTTTTCCCTGTACACAGCATTCTTCAACCTGGGAAAGATAAAGGATTTTTGATAAAGATATGCTGATAATGTCGCTAATTAGTTTCTCATCTTTAAAAAATATGGCTGTGGGCAACTGGAGAGATCTCTTTGTTGCAGGACATTGTAGGCTGAAATGTATAGATGCTTGATGTCCTCTGCAGGGATATCACAATATGCTAATTTGTCCTTGCAGCAGGGTTCATTTTTTTAGGTCTTTGCCACTCTATTTTGCAAATCCATTATGTCAAAATATGATCAGTCGTACGTGCACAAGATGCAGGCCTACACCAACATACATAGATATGTGTGTGTGCGTGTTCACACACATATATACATTAAAAAAAATAAATCTGCAGATATGTGTCTATGCATATATTTATATACACACACTGATATATTTATATTATTTTATATTATTTAATGAAATTAAATGTTTAATGAAATTACATGTAATTTTTGATAATTATCTATAATATGTGCATACACATACATATGAAATTTGACATCTATTTAGGAACTCAGCATGTGAATGGCTAATTGAACTCATAGGGCTTAGCTCTTCTAGGGAACATTTCACTCTCACTTGACTTAGAATATATAGTTTATAGTCTCTATTCAACACACACAGTTTGCAAGCTTAAGTTCTGTGCTTGTCTATGCATTTTCCTAACACTTCCATCTGAACTTCCATTATAATTTACTTTCAATAGCTATCATCTATCATTTTTAGAAGTTGCATAATAGTGTGGTTAGTTCATATGAAAAATCGTTTGCTCTAAATTTGGTTACGATTGTGACACTGCTGTTAATATTTTTGCAAGCTTGACACAGACAAGGTGAAAAGACAGGTTGTAAGTTTATATTTTAAACTTCCCTTTCAACCACCTCTCACCCAGTTAAAAAAAAAAAAGTCACATAAAAGATTTTCAACACATTTACTGGACTTCCTATGTCCAGTTCCTGCAAAATTTCACTGAGGCAAAGGACGAAGGCTGAGCTTTTACCCTTTCTGATTAAAAATATTGCAGGTTTCAGGCCCTGAGAATGAAAAATATTCCTTACCCAGTGAAAACCATCAGCTGAGATACTATGTTCATGCCCTCTCCTCTGCCAGCACCAACCTTCTGCATGGAGCACAAAAAGGCACCAAAGAACACCTTTCTCCATTTTCAAGCTTTCTTTAAGAGGAAAAAAATAGGGAGGAATGGACAATTCTTGGAGTTTGGGGGAGAAGGGAAGTAACTGGCCCATTGCCTGAAGGTGTGGGATCAACAGAAGTTGGTCCATGGCAGTGCTGTGGCACAGCCAGCTCCATCCTCCCAGCTCCTGGCAACGTCCCAGCTCCTTCTCTCTGCTGGGCCTGTAAATTACTGTCCAATATCAGTTTTTTCCCTCTCTGCTTCTCCAGGTGCTTGACTGTCACATCAAAGCACCAAAAGGGGCTCAGAGAGTTGCAGTTTTGCGTGGCTGAGAAATGGGAGCGACTTGACCCAAGTAGCATCTCGTGGCAAAAATTGTATTCCTCTTGAAATAGCCAAGTGAGGTGGTTTCCTTCTCCATCTTTCTGAATTTTGAAAACAATACTTGGAACAAAAGTAGTTTCTAGTGATTGAAAACCTGGTTTTAGAGCATTTTCAAGAACACATTTTGGAAAAGCAGCCATGACATCTGTCATTAAAAAAAAACACCCCAACAACCTTCCAACCTGTGATTCTGTGATAACTATTTCAGCAACCTTTACAAAATTCAGTTAGTTTCAAGTCTCCTTTCCCTGTGTTGCTTTTGCCTGGGTTACTCCCCTGATGAACCAGCTGTGGCAGAGGGAAAAGTTTTGCATATCTTTTCCTTCTTGTTATCCAAAAAACTTATAAAATGGTTGTGCGTCACACTGAAAAAGATTCTCAGTTTTCAATAATGGGGCCAAACCAAACAATGATTCTAAATGATGTTCTTTCTAGGTCTGTCCTGAGCAAGAACAAACAAACTTCCCTAACAAGACCAGTTCAGCCCCTGCACAAAAATAGTTCAAGTTTGCATGCTTTTTTTTGCCATCCTGGCGGTATTGCTTCAATCTGGAGTCCTAAAATTTCATATGACAGCGGAAAATTAGGAAAGCTCAGAAAAGGAAACATTAAACTCTTGTGAGCTGTGAGGGAGGCTGTTTTGCTTCTTTTTTTATTTTTCTTTTCTGATTCCAAGCTGTTTACTGGATTCTACTCAAAACCGCACAGTGTTGTTTTACCTGTTGCTGTTCTTTTCAGGGAACAAACTGTGTGTCCCCCAAGTTCATGGGCTTGTGGTGGGAAAGGCAGGAGGGTGTGTGGGCAGGGATTTAGGGCCGGGGGGTCATTTCCGTGGAGCCAGTGTGAGTTCAGCAAAGGTTGGCTGTGACCTGGAGCAGTTGCCAGCACATCTGTCATGGATGTACAGAGAGTTGGTTGTGACATTTTTCATCTGTCAGGAAACACACTATCCCAAATGTCACAGGTCTTTTTTGTCACAGGTCTTTTTTGTTTTGGTCTGTTTTCTAGCTGTTCCCCTCTTGCTGTTGTGGTGGCTGGGGATAATGAAGCTTTTGTGCTGCGCACACCTCCTCTCTGACCCAAGATGAGCCATGAAGGCCCTGCAGGTCCCATGCATATATCGCTAGCACCAAGCTGCCTTTGGCTGGTGGTGCTCAGGGAGAGCTCAAGGAGCCCCTGGCAGCCTTCTGGAGACCACCACAGGCCTGTCCTGCGGTACATGGGCAAGAGTGGCCTTTAGCTTTTTCTTCTGTTTCTTCCCTTGGCAGGAACACAAAATCAGGCCTTCCCTCTGTGCTTCGGCTCTCACTCTTTCTGCACCCAAAGCAATGGTGTGGTTACTCCAAAGAAACACGCATTCAGTTAAAATAACCTGTCTTTGCAGGGAGTTGCTTTTTCCCAGAGTGCACGGGAGCTGCAGGAACATGTTCCTTATTCAGCGGCACGTTTACCTGGACAGCTTGTTAGTGATGTGACAAGTGGTGCTCTCGACTTGCCTCTGCATCACCGAGTAGTATGGGGGGGAAAAAACACAGAAGCTCGTGGGTTAGCTTTGGATAGGGATGGGACATGACTATTTGGATGCAGGATGAGCTGGGGAGACTGTGAGTGATACGTGATGGGAAGGCTGACTTTAGAGAGGGAGGGGTTAGATAATAAATTATGAGGCTGCCAGTGGCAAAGGCAAAAGGGGATTCTGGATGAGAAGACAATTATTTGATCAAAGGGGAAGTGGAGGGGAATAAATACCAGGCGGAATGACAGACTGGTGCTCTGGAGTTGCCTCCTTCTGCCAGGTGGGACCATGGCTGCCCGCCCTATCTGTCAGCTACTGTCTCATAGCACCTTCGCTGCTGCCTCCACTGCCTAATTGCTCCTGCTTTTATTTCACCCAGAAGTTCTTTTGATTGACTGGTTGGTTGTTCAGTCTTGGATCACCTTCTCCATCAGTTCCTACCCACCAGCTTTCTTGTCAGCATGTTTGTTATTTCAGTCCCCATCATCTCTCCCAACAGTCTCCTGAGGCATTTCACCAGCCGTGGCTGGCCCTGGATTGCCAAATCCTGACTCTGCTCTCACCAAAAAACCACATTTAATGTCTTTACTAACTAATCATGCCCCATCCTAATGTTCTTTATGGTTGAGGGTGGGCAGGCAAACACTGAAAGCCGCCTTGGGTCCCCACAAGGATGGGGAGGCTGGGCCAGGGGCAAGGACATGTTGGTCTGTTTTCAACGCATGTGCATGTAGACGTGAAACCCATCCCAACTGTTCATCCTGCCTCTTCATTTTGACTCTGATAGAGCTACAAGGAGAAGGCCACACCTCTTGGCCTTCATCAGACTGGATGGCCTCTTCTGTGAGGCTCCTAAGGGCCAGTATTTGCACCTGTAAACCAATTCAATATAAAAATCTTAGACATCTAAAACCATAATTAACCTTTAACTAAGCACCACTCTTTCCTCCCCTCCCAGTCTCCCTGACCTGGGAGCTGAGCCTACCTCGCCTTCATGACAGACGATGCAGGCATCTTCACAAAGGTGAGAAGTCTACTGGAAATCATGGCAAAGCTCTTCTAGCAGTCACTTGCACTTTTTTCAGGTGTGAACACACTGCCATGGGCTCACAGGGAGCCCACCAGCCCCATGCCTCAGGGAGAAGGCAACTGTCTCCCTCATGATGGCCATTGCACCATTGTAGGGGGGTTTCCCATGCCAGGCTGGGTGCCCCAGAGTGGCTGCACACCTGCTTGCGCTCAGCTGAAGGCAGAGGTGGGAATGTTATTTTTGCCTCATGTTGCGGAATGTTTTTTACCTCTGCCTAGTTCCCTTTTACAGGAGATTTTGTACATGAGGCTTCATAGAGGATAAAAATTGATGCCTTCTAGTACATCTCCTGCACATGCACTCAACAGCTGACAGCTCCATCACTGGGGAATGTGGCAAAGAGCCTGGAGAGCACAGAGGAGACCTTCCCAAGGACTGGGGCTGCCCTGGGCACCCCACAGCCACTGTGAGTAGCTCAGGGTCTCATATGCACAGAGGAGGACATGGCCCAGCAAACACCTACTGCTTGTTGATTGTGCAGAGCAGGTATTTTTTGCGTATCTACTTAACAGTAAGGGGAAGGGAAGGAGAAGATGTTTTTATCACTTAAGAGTGATGTGCTGTTTCTCCAGAGGGTTCCCTTGTGCAACATGCAGAGGCTCAGGGTTGGCGGGCGAGTAAGTATTGCCTCCTCATGGGCCCAGGGTAGGATGTTCAGAGATTCTAGAAATCCTGGCCGAAGGGCTCAAGCTGTGATGTTCAGTTATGTTAAGAAGGATCTTAGCATATTTAAAACTGATCCTGCCATGCACACTTTTCACAGATAAGAGGTCTTTTCCCTGGGCAATGAGTCCATGGGGCGGTCGGGTATTGCCTGGGTCACTAAAGGTGTTTCTGCACAACTGTTTTCAGGCATCATGAGCTCTGCCACGATGGCTGAAAGCTCCCTAGCAAAAGATGTCTTTAATCTGTGCCACATTATCCATGGCCACAGGGCTTTGGTTGTTTCAGGACATGAACAGCATGATATCAGGGCAGCCCACAGAGCCATGCACTCAGTGGAGCTGGCTGTATCTGTGAGGCTGAGAGAGAAACGAGTCCTCTGGCTCCAAGATTTGCATAATGGCTTTTACATCTTTAAAGAAAACAGGTTGTTCTTGCCAGGAAACTCACCTGAGATACCTTTTGGGTGAGGTAATGAATGCCAAAGACATTAATTACAAATCATTTGCTCATTTGTTTTCATTCTAAACCTGAGCTAATTATAATAATAAAATAGACTGAAACATCAAGAATTCAAGCCCTGCCTTCATGTCTGGCCACACGAGGTAATGCAGCTCAACCTGCTCAGAGTCCTTCACAAGCAAATCATGGAACTACCATGGGAAGGTGGGATTCAACAAAAGAGACACCAAATGTGAAAAATGTGAAACCATTTTTCTTTAACCGTTCCTAACTCAAAGAGGTCAGTCCTTTTAAAATTCCTTTGAATGTTGGTGGGGTTTTTTGTGGTTTGGTTTTTTTTTTTTTTAAACTTCACATAAAAATAATTCTCAGGTTAGGGAAGTTGCTTTCTCTGAGTGTCAACAACATTTTGCTACCATGTCTGTTGCACTGCAAACCTTAAACAGCTGTCTCGAACTGCTTTTCACCATGGCTGCAGGTGGCTCGGTGGCAGTTGCATTCTTATCCTACAAGCAGCTGAATTTTAGTAGTGGAGTGAGAGATCCCCGGTAGCCATTAAAGTAAAAGTTTATCAGCAGTTTCTTTATTCAAGTGGCTTAGAGAATGCAATTTTCATTTCTTGAAGAAGACACTGCTGTAATCCTGTGGCTTTATAATACTAGAGTATACTGGAGCTTCCATTAATCACTATAAGTTGCTGAGACATCATAGGCAGAAAAGCACTTGAAAGAGCAAAATTTTCTAAATGTTACAAACTTAATCAAGAAAAACTCAAAATCACTGTAAAAATCAACTTCAGAATTGCAAGTTATAATTATTTTATGCTGCTTGTGACTGGGATCTCATGGATGAAAAAGAAGAGCAGATTTAGGCTCTGTTTGCTCATTGTATTTGCTTGATTGCTCTCTCTTAGCCCAGGTCAATGTCATCCAAGGTATACTATCAAGATGCCATCAAAGTTGCATTCTGGTCAAAAGTGACCAAATCCAAAAATCACATCTGAATTCACATGTTCAGCTCTGGGCAGCAGTACTGCAAAATGCCATGGTGAGGGGAGTTTGAAAATCCTTGCTGACACTCTGTTTCCTGGATGGAAAAGGCTTTTTAGAAGTTTCATTTCCATATTGAAAAGAAGGGATGAGGGGGAAAATCTGCGCTTGCCTAAATCACCTGAGAATCCTTACTTGGGGTTATTTCTCCTTCAGCACGTGCTTTATAGTTCCAGAACAGCAACAGGTGGTAGGGAAAAAGATCAGCAACAGGATAATGGGAAACAGCATTATGGAAACTGTACCCTCCGTAACTCACATAAAGAATTCCTTTATGCGTCCCTGTTAGTTACTTACCTGACCAGGACATTGACCTTTTTATTACAGGAGACATTTTCAGATTGTCCCAAAGATGACAGGAGGCTGTAGGGCTCTGAGTGATCTTTTTCCCAGAAGGCTGAGGATAATATCTGGAACCTCAATGCCTCTTTTCAAGACCGTGTAGCCAAAATTCATGACCCAGTTTCAATATCTGCAAAATCCCGACGGGAGCAGGTGGGTCATTTTTGTTTGGTTTTGTGTTGGTTTTTTTAATTGCTTACCCCTTGCTTATGGGCTGATCCTCATTTAAACGTGTTTGTTATTCTGAAGAATCTGCTAAATGGATTTGTGCAAAAATACCCCCTTTTGATTCAGCTCCCGCGGTGTTGCTGAGTGCCAGGCACCAAGCGCAAAGTACAACATTTCTGCTGTGTCATCAGCTTCCTCTGTTGCTGGATATTATTGCTTCTCCATGGCTGGATGCTTCTATCTTTTAAAGCAGAACAATCAGAAATAAGGAATGTCAAATGAGAAGTGAACTATGAAGGACAAATATTTCCATTTCTGCACAAATAACCTGTCCTTGTTAGCCTTGGATGATGGTCCATCTGCAAAAAAAGAAAAAAAAAAATCCATTATCCAAGTACCCGGGTGAGCAAAACACCAGTTGCATGTTTATTTATGGAAAATAAAGGCAATTCCTGGCCTGCAAACCCAGAAAGGATCATTGTCTTATCTAATTTGCTCTCCCCTGTAGGAAGCCCATCGTTTCCACTCTGTTTCCTGTTTGAGGTTTTGTCAGGTTTCAACTTCCCGTCATGGCTAGTTCAGCCATGCAGACAGACCCCTACAACGCTGCATGACACGTCAGTTAATACAGATTACACTGGCAGGTCAGAAGAACTTGAAAGATTATGTTTGTGCCAGGGTGTAAGCCTGAGCACAGGTTTCGTGCGGTCAGCTTGGTGGAGGTGGCCTGTCCTGTAAAGATCAAAGCCTTTTCAAAGATTGCAGGTTAGTCACCCCTGACCACCAAGAACATTAAGTCTTTGCCTCCGTGCTTGGGAGTGACTGATGACAGGTCAGTACAGGAGATAAAAAGATCTGTCTGTAGCTCTGGCTAATTAAGAATTTACTGCTGCATCTTAGCACCAAGGGCCAACAATGGTGAACACAGTCTGAAGTTTATGACATTGGTTTTCCTTGTCATATATGAATAGCCAGAAATAAGCTTAAAAAAATGAAGCAATGATGATGGCTATAATTAACACTGAACTAGAAGCTGGTAGCTATGTGACACTGTTTCTGCTGAACTGGGTTTGGTTGTTTATGATTTGTAAATGCAAGTATTGCTGACTCTGGGAATCATTTGTAAAGAGACCTATTGCTTTTACTTTTGTCACTGAAAGAATAATACAAATACATTCAGAACAACCGGACTAAGCCACGGTTTTACCTGGCTCCCAGGCGCAGGATGATGCTTCTGAATGCTGCACTACAGATTCACATTTGACTGAGGCTATTGTCTGTAAGCAGAACAAACTCATTTCTGGTTTCTACATTTATTAGCCAATTGTACGAAACTGTTTTTCATGTTTTAATTCACTCTGCGTTAGCAGGGTGTTCATATTTCTGACCCTCAGGCCACATCTTGCCTTACTACTTCACCTCTTCAAAGAAAGAAGTATGAGCAAAATCTATTTCTGCTCTGAAAATGGTGGACATCATAGAAAAGGCGTGTTCTCACCTGTGCTAAGCGTGGATGCTTTTTGTGTGTTGAGAGTTATGTTTTCTGGCTGGGAGAGAGCATGCAGTTTTTATTACCATCAGCCCTAGTGTACTAGCAGAACTCAGGAGCTGGAGTCTTTTCTATCTTCTGCATCACCTGAAAGAACTGATCATTAATTTCTAATTGTAGGACACATGGTGTAATCCCACTGCCATAAGACTGTGCTCTCGCTTACCCGTGTGTACCTCCAGGAGCCACTATTACGCTTGATGGATCAGCCTGGAAGAGCTCATCTTGGCTTTCAGATCCTAAGCTGCATTTACAGCCCTGGAAGATGAGAATCTGGAGGAGAAACATTTTGCTAGAAAACAGAGCAAATGAACATACCACAAACCTCTGAGACACAGTAATCCTACAACACTATTAATAATGGGTCCTTTTCAAAGTAAAACCACACCTTATGCCCAAAGCTTCCTGAATTATGTTTGGGTAAGCTGCAGACATCACATTCCTTGGAGGGCAATAGCTTGTATCTTCCATTTCTGTGATGCTGCTTATTTTTTCCCCTTTATCAGAGATGGATATGGTTCCCTTAAGAATCCTCATTTAAGTATCTTCAATCCACTTTACTCTTATTGATCTTCTGGGCAGAATGGGTATTCTGGGTAGTGGAAAATTTTAGGGGTTCTTAGTTTGTTTTTATTCTCAGGAAGGATGAAAGGAGGAATTCTGACCTCTTGGTACAGAGGGTGTGGGTGTCTTTATACGTAAATGTATATATATTCCACTTCCTACCGATACCAGTTTTATATATGGTGGGTAACAGAGACACTTATCTATGTGGAAGAGAAAAAACCCCAACACCCATGTTGGTTCCAGATTTGAGCCTGAGTGTGGATCTGAGCCACCACAATACCACTTGTCTGGGCTTATTGTCTCTGTTAGTGCCCCCACTCCTCATCCTCCCACCTTGAGAGTATTTCCTGAAACAAATGTTTTTATCAACCATCTCTCTGTGTTGCTGTGTGTGGCTGTAGGCAATGACTCCATGCTCTTGGACAGCTCGTGCTTGGGTAGGGCCCTATGGAGGTTTCCTCCACAACTTGTTAAATCAAAGCAAGAAACTGCCACAGAACCCTAAAAGTACTTAGACGACCTCTGCCTCCTTACACACCTAATTTGGGTGTCAGTTAACAAAATGACCACTGAGTACTTAAATGTCCACCTGTGGCTTTGATTAAGCCTCACGGTACATACAGTTTATTAGGGGAAGGCTTGCAGGTCCACCCTGAGATGTTCGGCCTCTTCTCCTGCCCCCTGCACATCCTGAATTCACTCGAGATATGCAGCCAATGTAAAAGACATTTCTTCTGCCACAGATAGAGCTCGGCCCAAGTCCTTGTGGATGGGGACCCAAGGTAGCACGTGTGTGTTTGAGTTCCTGGCTTTAATGGCCACTGCAGAGCTTTGAGCTGGGTCTGTGACATCTGTGGTAAGTGCTCTAATCACACTGCGGAGCTGCCTAGCTGCAATGAGTTTTCTCACACTCAGTCTGAGCTTAGGAACCAAACCCCAGCTCAACTGTCTGTTGTGAACCGGCTCAGGTTCACAAAGCACAGGAGATGCCTCCTCCCCGCCCAGGCAGGGCTGCACCGAGGGCTTGCATCGTCCTTCCTCGGGAGGAGGCGCATCAGAGCCGAGGAGTCATCCCCGCGGTTGGTACTTCATTGCCGACATCCCGTCTGGGGGAGCGGAGTGGGGTCTGCTGCTGCCGCCGAGTCGCCTGCCCGGAGTTTACAGCTGGGGCATGGGGCTACTGCGGCAGTTGTCAGTCTCGCAGTTTTCAGTGCTTTGATACACTGTATTTCTGAAGATTGGCCTTCCTGCTTTACAAGTGTTATTGATTATAATGTGCGTTGCATTGCAGCTGGAACTGTAATAGACTCATAAAGGATTTATTTATATATTATTTATTTATTTATTTATTTACCAGACTTGGGGGTTAAGTGGATACTACATTATGCCGTTATTATAGCTTCAATATTATTATTTTTCTTTAACTGGGATTGTTTATTATGCATGTGTTGAAGCACAAATATGGAACAAATGAAGCTAATACCAAATTAATGCTGCGATCAGGTTTCCTCCCCCCCTTCCCTTTTTAGTTGCCATAACAATCTGTGTTCTTGAAGCAACAATAAAATTAGAATTGCATTAAAGGTGTTTACATCATGTACACTCTGTCTCCCATTGTTATTTTTCACCGTAATGAAAGCATTGAGTGTTTGCCTTGGAAGAGAACACTGTTACAGCTCTTGCCTTGCCACGTCTCACGTTGCTTATTGCAGCCAGAAGTTGTTTGTTTTGTGAAGAGGGAAGGGTATTCTGGGCTGGAACTTTTGGAGGAGCAGTGATTTTGTTTATGTTTTTTAAGACAATGTTTGTCTTTTCCTTGTAGGATGCAGTTTTGGGTGTGCTACCTTTGAATTTCAGAACTTCAAAGAAATGCATCTCTGCTTTTAAATGTGTTGCAAATCTCCCCCCTACTGTTGTTGAAAGTACATCTTCTAGCTCTTCCCCTAACTGAGAAAGAGCAAAATAAAGTGACGTGTGCAAGGACGAGATTTCCTAGCTGCGTATGTGTGTATGTGCGTGGGTGCATATGTGTGCGTACAAATGTATGTATATGATGTAATTAACTCCCCCTCCCCATGACTGCACAAGCTTCTGCCCCTGGGGACAGGATGAAAGGAAAAAAACATGACAGATGTTAGTCATATTGCCTTGTGCATGACTTGAAAGTGCTCTGGTAGTTCAGCAACAAGCGTTATGGAAAAACATTTATGGAACAAAGAGGCCGTTATCTCAGTATCTCGACTGTGCTGGGCATCGTGGAGGCCCTTTACTGCTGCTCCTATCCAGTCTGGCACATTATTCCTTGCTGTGACATCTTTCTGTGTAGCCTTTGTAGATAATCCTTGTGATAAAGCTCCCTTCAGAAAAATGGAAGTTTTTCATTTTTAAATACATAACGTGATCACCTTATGCTGAGGCTGGACTTGAATAGAAATACCATGAGAAGATTTTCCTTCTCCATCGGCTAAGCCTGCTGTTCTCAGAGGCAAACCATCCTTTGATTTTTTTTTAAATTTTTTTTTTTTTGCAAGTTTAGCCTCTGTTAGGAGCACAGGATCCATCTATTTATGAACATTGTGTGTGATTATTTCCCTGATTAATCTGAATATAAGACGTACAGCAACAGGCTAATTCTAAAGCCTTTCTTGGTGGCGCTAAAACATCTTTGAATTCTTTATTTCAGATTCTGTACAACACAGAAGAGAACTGCTACACTGGGGGATTGGCAGGGCAGGATAAAAGAAAATAAAATGCCATGTAGGCTGAGCGAGGAATGTAGTTAGCTCTCATAAATCTCTGGAGACAAGATCTCTCCAGAGCTGGGTTCATCTAGTGATCCCCTCACTGACTCCAGTCCTAAAGATCAAAGAGCAGTGGATTAAGCAGCACATACTCTGCAGTGACATGCTGCTGGGGATTAGATATAGGTAGGAATCACCTCACTAAAAGATCACAGCATCATAGTACAATTTTGACTGGAAGGGACCTTGGGAGGTCCTAGTCCAACCCGCTACTCAGGGCTGGGCCATGCAACTCAGGTTGCTCAGGGCCATGCCTAGTTGAATTTTGAATGTCTCCAAGGATGGGGATCCCACCTCCTCTCAGGACCTCTGTTCTAGTGCTTAACTGCTTTCATGGTGAACTTTTCCTTCCTTATATCTAATTGGAGCTGCCTTTGCAGCAAATCCTTGTGCCCATCCTGTCCACACAGCTTTTTGTCCTTTTGTTGTACACCCCTGAGGAACATCTGAACCCACCTTTATAGCCACCCATTAGGTTGTTGAAGACAGTTATAAGATCCCACCCTGCCTCCTCTTCCTCTGAAGCTGTCTCTTCTCCAGGATGAACAAACTGTCTGTCTCGGTCTAACCCTGTATATCATGTGCTCTGGCTCCCTCATCACCTTTGGCTGTCACCAAACTGGACTCACTCCAATAGGCTGACCACCCTCTTGGTGGCCCCAGTCTGGCCACTGTGCTCTGGATGTGGTCTCACAAGAACCAAATAAAAGCGAATAATCAATTCCCTTGTCCTGCTTTTGGAGCAAAAGAGATGGTCTGAGATACCACTGATCTGATACTGCAGAGCCCTTTGAAGCTGCCACCAGCCGTCAGTGCCAGTGACCTGTATAAATGATGGCCTTAGGCCTGTTCTCACTGTATAAAATTCACATTGATCCAGGGAAAAAAATCACTAGTTGTCTTAAAAGAGGTCCAAAGACTAAGTGATGTTAGGTGGTGGCTTTTACTATTGATTGTGGCCTGCCAGGAAGAGGGCTAAGTTGTTCTGGGGCAGCTGGGAGTCTCCTGCTGGCAGTGACACTTCTTGCCCTGTTATGGTTACACTCACTCCCCATGCTATGTGAATGCTAGTTGGCTGCAGGAGCTGCTTCTGAGGTCAGCTATGTCCCTTGGAGAAGGCTATTGGACATAGCTGCCACAATAAATCAGCCTAGGCTCCAGAAACAGGACCTGGCCAGTTCTCTAACACGTTCCTACCAGGCTTTGCGCCGTCAGATGTCTCCTCATCCCCTGGTCTGGGGCACTGAACTCAACCTCAGCATTAAGCTGTAAAGATATAACGGGATCAGCTTTTGAAATATGAACTGGAAGGGGTGGGGTGTGGTGGTGAACCCTGGGGAAGTCCTTCCCCCCCACAGATGTCTGAGGGCCATAAGGCATCACATAGGAAGCCTAAGTCAAGCTGCTGACCAGTGTGCACATGGGCCAATCTGCTCCCCAGGCTGCTCTCCCCCATCAGTTTGGATATAAGGCCATCTGCCTCACGTGCTCTTGGTGAAGGGAGCTGAAATGAGGGAGCTTTCCTATGGCCCACAATGTAGTAGTACAGCCAAGAGAGCTACTTTTGGGTCTTGCTTGGTGCTAATGTGGCTGCTTAAATTTCTTAGCAGATGTTGTCTTCAAGCATTTTTTGTGATTGGTACTGGTGACTACAAAGAGCCTACAGGGGCTAGAAAAAGCAGGATGTCTTATGCTGGCTTTTGGTTTGTAACCATATAAAGGATGTACTCATGCTGTGTAGCACAATGGAGATACCCTCATGTTAGCCTCATGGTACCCTCCAAGATTACACAGCTATGTCAGTATAGCTCTGTCCCCAAGAAAAAGCTTACCAGCTTTGTTCTGGAGAATGGAGATCCTTGCAGATGTGCCTATACTGTCTTCAAGCCCTGAAATGTCATCCTTGCATGGTAGATCCAACGCCTTGGAGGTGATGTGGTGGGTCACCATGCCATCTCCCAGTGCACGGCAGAGACGTGCGTGACTACTGCACTTGGAAGCCTCTACCATTTAGAGTAAATGCTTTACACCATGAGCATTCACTGTTTCAAGAAATCAAACAAAAACCTGAGAACTTGATTACCTTGTTCTTCTGATGACCTAAATCAGAAGGTTTGTTGCAACAATTTCACATACTCGTTGCTGTACTTGTGCTTTCCTTTCGGTGACTTAGAGCTATGCAGAGCAGCTCTGAGGGTACTCCAGTGATTTATAACATGCTTTCTGTTTGAGGGCATGTATTTATCATGTTACAACAAATGACTGATTAATAGTTGCCATAGTGATAATGAGAACTTGAAGTCTTTGAGCACTACAGAGTCAAATGCAAGCCTTGGCACATCTTTGCTGCAAAGCAGTCATGGTGGGGTCTTAAAAATAGAGGCTCAGGAACCAGCATCACTTAGTAACACTTTAACACCCTATGGAGAAAATATTAAAAATAATCATAAGCTTATTTATAAATGTGAAAAAAAATCAGATGGGAAAGACTTACTTCAGGTTTTTCACTGTAAGAAGACATTTAAATATTTTCACAGAATCTACTTTTTCTTTTTTTTTTTTTTTAAATGCAATTGAAAACTGCTGCCTTTTACATCTAACCTTCCCCCTCTCCTTTCCTCTGGCACAACTTTGCTTGCTGAAATGTTATATGGACAAAAATCTCAGCTTTCCAAGGTCCTGCCAATGCTGCTCTTTAATCCAAGGCACGTAAAAATTTCTCCTCAAGTTTGCTTACCAACCATCAATAAGAAGACTTTGCAGGGATGCACAGATTTGCCCATCATTATTCCTTGGTATTCTATGAAGGAAAATGTCATTCAGCCATCTGTGGGGACACCAGGGCATATAGGTAGTTGCTGAAGCTTATAGCTGTTTGTTCAAGACCAGGTTGGTCAAAAGTCCCTCTATAGTCAACAGCCTGTGCTGCACATCGCAGTGGTCAAAGAGGAGTTTGTTAGAGATGGGAAACCTGGACCCAATATCTGGTAAAGTTAATCTGGGTAATGTGTCATAACAGTCTCAAACTGTCCCTCAAAAAATGGCAGTGTGCAGGAAAAACTGACTTGGTTATCCTCCACTGGTGTCAGTTGGCTGCAACATTTAGTCTGGAAATGAAGATTCAGCAAAAATGTAAATAAAATGTTGAGGGCCAGTGTGGCAAAGCCCTCCTCTTCTACCTGATGCCTCCTGAGAGCATTTGTAAATGAGAGTCTCATAACCCACAGGGAGAAATAGAGAGCAGACTGGGGGGCTGTTAACTACTACAAGAACTAATTAAATGAGAGGGAAGGAATCTGAAACCACCGGGACATGCTCAGGCTTTGTTCTTCTTACCAGTACACCGAGAAATTTCAGCTGAGGATCTGGAAGATGAGTTGACTGATTTATCCAGGAGATCAGATAAAGACTAAGGCAGGAGGTATTGTGCCAAATTAAAGAACATGCACAATATTGTTTGGCGTCAATTTGCAGGTACTATCCTCTGGGAGGAACAAAACGTGATGAGAAACCTCACCCTTGTGTTACTTCTGCATTTCCCCGCCTCCTTGGGGCTTTTTCTGTGAACAGCTCTGAAGCATGAGGATCCTGTACTGTAAAATTGGTGTAAAATTATTATTCTTGCTTCCTCAGCCTATGGTTGTGGGAATCTGAAATCACTCTCAGCTCTTTGGAGCCCTGAAGGTTTGAAGACACAGCCTCTGCCTGGGGATACCAGGCAGTCCTCACCTCAACAGCAGTAAATTAGAGAAAAGAGAACATGCATTGCCAGGAGTCCCATGCAATGTGATAGCCAAGGGAAAACAAAGATAAATTGGTCTGGTGTTACCAGGAAGTTGTAAAACATTAATTACAGCTAGTACTGCTCTGCAAGCCAATGTAGATTGGAGGTTCACTACTAGCAGATATCTCCTATCTACTCACAGCCATCAGGTACCCAAAAAACTTCAAGATCTTTGAGTCCCTATCACCAGGTGTTGCCATACGTGTGCCTCTACTCGGCCAAATGTCTGATGGTTGCACCAATGTCGGCAGGTGGCTCGGTCGCTATGATCTCCTAAGAGCCGTGTGTGCAGGAGCCACCAGCCGCCAGCTCCATGTGCTACACACAAAGCACCCAGGAGGATCAGGAATGTTGACTTTGCTGCGTGAGATGCTCTGCCTTTCTAATTAGGTCAAGAGGAACATGATGCTCCAGCAGCTTCAAGGGCTCAGGGTAACAAATTCAGCACTGGAGTGGGAATTGCTTCAGAGGCGGCATTGGGTCCCATAGAGGTATTTTAAATGTTGAACACAGCTAATGAAGCTATTCAGAGGCAGCAAAATTTTAGCCATTTCAGTGAACCAGCGAAGTTGCGATGCCCTCAGGCAGGCTGAATGGAAGTCTGTAGCACTAAAATGTCACATTGTTTTATGTGACACCATTGTCCTCTACTGATGGGCTTCAGCCCAGCCAACGTTTGGCTACTCACAGTTTCCTTGGGTGGCCCACAGCCCGCAGCCGAGCTCGGCTGAAGGTACCACTTTCTGCAGCCAGAATGGGCTTTGTGAATTACCAGATAATCCTGAGACTTCACATAAACAATAAGTTTGTGTGCTATTCCTGAGCTATAAACTTTTCCAAAAAAGGCAAAATGATTTTTCAATCGGTTTTTGTTCAATTAGTGCAACTTAATTTATTGCTAGGTGAGCCCTCAAACAGCCTGTAATTACAGACCCACAACTGCAAAGTAAGAAGATTATGAAGGTTAAACATATCAAGTCTTTGCATGAGAAGGAAGTGATCAATGAAAAAAAAAAAGTGGCGTTAAAGAGAGATAAAAGGATTCAAGAGCGTGGCAGATAGGTTCGTGCTAGGACATTCTGTAATGAAAGGAGACAGCACAGCAAATGAAAGCAGAAAACCCTGATATTGCTCAGAGTACTGTTAGAAATCTTAGATGTAGTCTTCACAAATAACTCTTATTTTAAGGGCTAGTGCACTTTCTTTTCAGTCCCAAATTTACCTCCTGTGCTAACGCGGTGTCCTCTCACATTCATTGTTGAAAATTAATTACTTGAGTAATAAGTATATATATAAAAAAAATCTTCAGACACGTTATAAAAAGAGTTGTTTGCACTGAAGGGAAGTTGCCCACTGCATTTTAAGTTTGCAGCATGAATAAATCTCTTTGTGTTCTGGTTTCAGTGCTTCCTCACACACTGTGTCCCACCATTGTGCTACAAGGGAGAGACTCACACAGTCTTTTGGGCTGGCTAACATTGTCCCAGAAGGCTTGCTCTTAAAGACCATTTTCTTCTCTTTGCAGTCTTGAATCTCATGGGAAGAGAAACTTCCCATGCTTGCCCAGAGGCAGGCTTGCCCTCTATTACACTGCACTTTAGGGAAATATTTTCCTGATCTTCAGCCTTTATGTCTCACTTGCTTAATTCCTTCCCACTGCACCTAGTTAGATTCCTTCGTACAATCCTAAATAATTAATCACCTCCTTCATTCATTTCAAACACTTGTTGAATACAGAGCAGAGAACAAGAACTACTCATAGGAAGAAAAGGAATGGGAACTGGATGAGAGAGGACCAGTTGAGAGGTGAGGCACAGGGAAAGACCAATGCTCCAAGCATAAAATCCAAGCTACTGGTAAAAGGGATACAGGAGCACTGCAGTGCCCTGTAGCTGATTCATGCTGCTTACTTTTGCATATTAATTTGGGAAGGCAAAACACAGTCCCTCATGGGGCCTTGAAGTGCTCTGCTCAGAGGAAGGTATCCTTTGATGCCTGTCAGTCCAAGATAGCAGCAGTGTGCAGGTAGTTCCCCAGGTATGGCTGGGCAACTGAATGTAAAATGGGAGTGATGGTGAGTGCACCACGAACAGAAGCCCTGCAGCCATTTAGATGCCCTGCAAGCCTTCGGCAGGTGAAAGCTACTCAGGGGAAGGCAGTTCTGCGTGTATGCAGAAGCAGGACTCAAGAGAGCTTCTAGCACTGATAGCAATGCTCCTCACAAGCCTGCTTTCTCAAGGGCATGGGTGGATTTTGCTGCACAAAATCTATTGTGAAGGGGATTTGTTTTGCTTTGGTTTTTTCTGTGTATTTTGTTCCCTTAGACCTTAAAGCTGAAGTTCTCAAATTTCTAGGCAAGCCCAGAAATGCATCCCTAGAGTGCAAGAGGTCCTTCCTGGCAGAAGGTATGTCCTAGCGCACTGTGTCCAGCTGCCACGAGCTGAGCACGCAGCTGGGATGCTAAAGTCAGGTCTCTGCACCAGGAGCCCTTCTTCACTACTGCTTCTGAAGAAGCAGTTTCTTCAAAACCACAATAAGTCAAGCTAAGGTCTGACCCACATCTGGCGATACCTCTCTAGCTTTCCCAATATGTGTACAGGGGTGCTCAACCAACCAAACACCTCGGTTAACTGAGCCGAAGGGCTGGCCACTCAAAAGCTCTTATGTCTAAGTAGGCAACTTGGCACCAGTCCCTTGGGTTGAACTCCAGAGTCCTGGGGACTGTAGGTAAGAAACATTTCTGTGCTTTGCCAAGGAAGAGAGGGTAGTCAGCAAGCAGGGAGACGGCTTACTCTTAATAGAAAAGAGTAAGGCTGAGTGAGCTGAAGAAAATGAGGCTGGAGGAGAAGGGGACACTGTGAATGCCTCCTGTTAGACCTGTTTGCCCTCCATGCAACGTTACAATCCAGCTGCTTGGTGCTGTTTCCATGAGTCATGCACTTTTTATTTATTCACACCTGGGAACATGCCCTCTCATCCAGGAGCTCTGTTCCACTGAGAGTAAATTTATGGCTGGCATCTGCTCCTGCACCAGGCTCACGGAGGTGATTTACAGTAAAGAAATTGCATTTTGACCCAGCGACAAGCCATTTTGCTGAGATGTTGAAGATATAAACAGTCAGGCTGTGGCATAAGCATGGGTACAATTTCAGTGGCTGTGAACACGCTTACACCTCCCAGTCCACCCCACAGCCCCACTGCTGGTGTTCAGCAGCTGGATGCAGCTATAACTCTTAAGTGAGGTAGCAGGAACACTAAAAGGGAGGCACACGGGCCTGGATGGGATAGCACTAGGGTCTTCTTTCTATTGGGAAATATATTTTGGGACAAATGAGAGCTGTCTAGTAAGCAAGAATCATGAAGATGATGCTTGGAAGGGGACAGGGAAGTGGGACATCTCACATGGGAATTTGTGGTAGCACCTGACTGTGTAAGGCCCGGGAAGATGACCATGGAATCCACTGGCTTGGTAAATGGTTCTTTAAAAGAAAACAAAAACAAAAACCTGAAAAGAGATTTGCCTGTGCAGCCTCATTTGCCTGGCTTATTTTCCCTTGCTCTGTGTATGGCCATGGTTTGAGGCAGGACCCTGGGATGTGGGAAGGGGAGGAGAAATGGCCCTCCATGACCCCTTCCTCTCCCTGCACTTATGCTGGTCAAGGTCTTCATGTCTTTCTAGTCAGCGTGTTCTCAGTCCTTAACTGAGTGGTAGTGTTATTATTTTCCCTTACTGTACCCACAAAATTGATGGAAACCTGAGGTTTGCTGTGGGGACGAAGGTGAGCTGCAAAAAAAGCTGGGAAGAAGGAGGCCTTAAACCTTATGCCACAAGCTGTGCTCATGCCTGTGGAAGGGAAGAATATCTTTGGCTGCTGGCAGCAGACTGACACCTGGTTAACAAGAAATTGGGTGGGTGGATGAATTCCTGTTACCTTCAAGCACAAGGGCCTTGGCCACCCTGGAAGTGCTGCAGCATTAGCCTTGGCTTTGTCCTACTGAGGACGTACATAAGCACTAGTAGCTGTTTGGACCAGGAAAACATTGCCCAAGAGTGTGCTTCACAGCATGGTGGCAAGCAGACATCCCAGTCCTGCCTCCCGGCGTGTGCTCAGGCGAGGGCTGTGTGACCAGTTACAATGTACCTGCTACAGAACAACCTCTGTTTCCTTTATTGGCACCTTCTGGAGTTTCCTTGTTTTTTAGTTTATTCTCATTTTGGCACGAAAGTAAGAGGAAAAAGGAGTGGGTGAGACACCATAATGTGCTATCTGTTTCCACAGCCTGGACTTGCATTCGGTCCAGCCACCTGCAGAAGTGCAAGTGCAACCCAAGGCAAGTGCAAGCGCAAGATCCATATTTCACACCGCTTCATATCCCATCCCCTCAACTTTGCAGCTAACACCAAATTGACGGGGGTGACCAAGGGCAGGCCTGCCATTCAGAGCAGCCTTGACTCTGGAGGAAAGGGCCAGCAGGAAGTTTGTGAAATTCAAGAAGGACGATTCAAGAAGCCTTAAATTAATGACGACTGGCATGATGATGAAGTCTAAGCTGTGTGTCATCATTTACTTCAAAAAACAGCGTGATCTACTAACCAGCCACAACACACTCTAATGCAAAGTTTGGAGTTCCATATATCTTTTCCCTCTCTTTAACAGGAATTTGTATTTGATGTGGCTTAACTGTATCTCAGAAGGTCATCAGACTAACAGTCAGACTGCTTCCCTGAAACATTTTTGTGCTATTGTTCAAAAAATAAAGATTTAACACAGTTGGCATTAACAAAAATGTCAGTGTGAAATCCACGTCCTGGTCTTGTGTGCTATTTGAAGCCTGAAAGAGTGTTGCTGCTTTTGAAGGACCTAAACCTCTGAGGGAGCAGCGAAGTTCACATGTCAGTGGGGTCTTTAACAGCCCCAAAGAAACCCTTGTTCTCAACCATCTCCTCTTCTGCTATCAGAGCTACATCTTAGGGCAGCTGAATGAGCACATACCATACAGATCATGAATAGCTATTGTGTAATCTGAATAAAGATTGTAGTCAAGCACTAAATAACTAACAAAGGCAGAATTTGGAAGGTAAAGGAAAGGGAAAATAAATGTGAATAAGCAAATTTCTATTAAACAAAGACCTGAAAAGTTGAGGGACTCTGCAAGAGGGAATAGTATTGTGCAAATGCTGATGATGCCAACCATGATGAGCAAGGGCAGGGATACACACCAGAAATGGGCAAGCAGACAGTGGAGGTGCAGTGCTCTTGAACAGTATCCCAGTGGCTGGTATTCCTAGGGCTAGTGTGGCTGCATGGTCAGAAATGGGACTGAAACAGGAATTCTCTTTGTCCTGAGTCATATCTGTTAATGTGACTGATGTTTTTTTCCTACTGTGAGCGCTGCAGAGCCAATGTAATTTCAGAAGAGTAAGCTGGTTTCTCTTCTGCTTCTTGCACAGCCACAAAATAACATGCAAAGTTGTGATGCCAGCATGACTGGTGATGTATGAAATGAGAAGTACTGTAGCTGCAAGTTGAGGTGATCTTTTTTTTGACTTTAAACAATGCAAATTGCATGCAAGCAGTTGAAGGAGAGTGACAGGAATAACAAGCTTGTGGTCAGTGAGCAAACTGAATAGTCTCAGCAGACTGGCTAGTCTTAGTCTCTTCTGCATGCAAAGAAAGTAGATTTTAATTCGTCATGAAGGTAAGTTTGAGATTTGTCCACTTAATATGATTTTTTTTCCCCATTGGAGACACACTGATGCTCAGGAGAGGGTCAGGACAAGAACAGTGAGAGTTATTGTGGATGAGGAAAGAGGTGAAATGGGGGCTATGTGATGAGTAGTGAGGATATTGCCCATAAGAATCAGGTGTATTTGCTAGGGCTGTTGAGGGTGCAGTGTCCCAGCACACACCAGGGATATCTAAACAATATAGAAGTTAGCTTTTAACAAGGACTCCACTGTATCTATTAAAGTTAAACATGTTTGAAGAAACCGCGATATCTGCTTTCTTCCCTCTCAAGCAGTTTCACTGGTTTCTGTGTCAAATCTTAGATAAAGACCTAAACTATGTAGGTAACAGTGGGATCCTTTATTCCTGGTACAGGCTTATAATGGAAATAAAAGCAATACAAATTTTCCCAGCAGCAGTAGGAGGAGCTTGCTTCCATGTCCCTTCTACCATTGTCAGGCATAATGAGATAATCCTGCCTGGATGAGTCCTGGTGATTGAGTGATGACAAAAATCTGCATTGATTCTTGCTCACAAAAACACTGGGGTGAAAATCTCTTTCAATGTCTGGAACAGAAAGGTTTTCTTAATGATTGAACTTAATGCATGCACTCATTTCTTCACTGAGAGGGTGGTCATTCACTGGAACAGGCTCCTAGGAAGTGGTCAGGACACCAACCCTGCCAGAGTTCAACGAGCGTCTGGATGATGCTCTTAGTTATATGGTTTCATTTTAGATAGTCCTGCGAGGAGCAGGGAGTTGGACTTGATGATCCTTATGGGTCCCTTCCAACTTGAGATATTCTATGATCCTAAATGCAGAGACCTGCACCTGGGAAGGAAGAGGTGCTTGCAGTGATAAAGGCTGGGGATAGACAGGCTGGGGAAGAGCTCTACTGAAAAGGACCTGGGTGGGTCCTGGTGGGAGATGACCACAAGCCAGCAGTGGGCCCTCGCAGCAAAGCAAGGCTACATGAAGAGCAGAAGGGGCAGGACGTGAGGGAAGTGATCATTGCCCCCAGATTCCTCCCCAAAGACACGTTATACCACATCTAGATACTGCATCCAACTTGTGGTTCCTCCAGTACAGAAAAGTAATGGACAAACTGGAGGGAGTTCAGTGAAGGGCCACCAGTATGGTTGGGCTGGCTGGAGCACCCGCCTACCAGCAGAGGCTGATGGATCTGGGCTTGTTCAGCCTAGAGCAGAGACAGCTTGGGGACACCTAACCTCCCCAATATCTATGAGAAACTTGCCAAGAAGTTTTAGCAGGGCTTTTTGCAGTGGCATATAGCAGGGTGCGAGAGGCAAGTGGCATAAGCTGCAACACAAGAGGTTCAGGTTGGATATCAGGAAAAAAGTCTTCACCATGAGGACAGTCAAGTAGTGCAACAAGCTGCCCAGAGAGGCTGAAGGTTCCTGCTTTTTTATTATTATTCTTTTGAGCAGGAGGATCCGGGTCTGTGGTAGGTGGACTACTCCCGTGTGTGGCATGATTACACCAGGATCAGAGACCGAGGTTGGTGTGGCACAAACTATGTGATACTTTGGCCACATCCACAAGAAAGGTAAGCGATTGTTTCCTAGGGATCCTCAGCACCGAAAGTTGAATAGGATGAAACAAATGCCAGAGGTGCTTTATGGATCATGTAAGTACAAGTCCGTGGGGGTCTGGCTGTACTGGCTGTATGTCGTATGGATAGTCTGCATACGCCTTTTCCCTAGAAAGCAGTCTTCTTGTAGTGGGTGGATTTTTTCAGCACAATTCCCACTTAGAGCCTGTGGGTTGTCACCTGGGGCTCATTTGTTAACAATAGGATTCACTGAATTTCACCTTCAGCCGTCTACAAATTAGACCCCTAGAGCTCTCTTCTCTTTTATTTTTTTTTTTTTTAAATAAATGCAGGCATCAATGCCATTTGAGTTGCTCTGGAGTATCTATCATGGCCCAGGTTTAGGAGAGTGAATAAAGGCCTTAAAGTGGGATTCAACTCACACTCATCCTTCTAAGGTTAGTGATCCTTGGCTGGCTATCTGGATCCACCAGCTTCATATGCTTATGCTATTTAGAGCCCTTGAGAAGGCCAAGGGTATCCCACGTTGGAGGTCACAGATGTCCTACTGATCCTGCATCATGTCTGCAGGGCCTTCATGGATGTTTTGGAGACTCTAGGACATCTCAATCAGCACTAGAACCCTAAATCTGGCAAACAAATGGAGCTGCACTTGTCTACTTCAGGGCAAGCTGAATAACTCTGCTGACTCACTTATTGTTGCCCAACATGGCAGCTAAGACTCTTGGTGTGCCTGGAACCATCTCAACCTGGGTCTCTGAGTTGGGTAAGCAAGCTCGTCATCCAGGGCTTGACTGAATTGCCTAAACAGAGGTGCCTAGTGCCATCTGATATACCTAGAGTAGTCTGGGACACCCACATGGACCTGGCAGATATGACAAAGGACCTAAAGGACACCTGTGCCCTTCTCTTGCAGTGGTTGCAACTACTGGTTAAGTAGGGTTTTCTCAGGCACTGGGAGCAATACTTGATGTCTCTACTAAAAAAAACCTGAATTCTGCTCATGTTCTCCTCTTACAGACAACGGAAAGTCAGCAACGCCTCCGGCTCCTCCACTCCCTGGGCTTAGGCACACTGCTTAAGTTGGGACTAATTGTTTCCAGGGTGCATTTATGTTACCCTGATTAGCACCGCTATGTATCTGCTTTGAGGGT
The DNA here is from genome assembly GCF_963921805.1 of Phalacrocorax carbo. Classification (NCBI taxonomy): domain Eukaryota; kingdom Metazoa; phylum Chordata; class Aves; order Suliformes; family Phalacrocoracidae; genus Phalacrocorax; species Phalacrocorax carbo. The sequence continues at coordinate 7,024,637 of NC_087513.1, read as the reverse complement.
GCTGGGCTGAGGTTGAGGTTGAGCAGATACATCGGTATTTCAGCACCTTTATGGGCTACACCTAAGAGACCTGATCAGGGACCTACATGGTATCACTGTGGCCTGGAAGAGCACTTGTGCCTATGCAGTTGCATAAACTAACATATTGCCTTCCTCCATTATTGCTGCTGCTTATCCATCTGTAATGATCTAATTATGTAATTATTTATCTGTAATGATACTGGTGACAGGTCAGTTTGACTGACTTAGGTTTCTTCTGATTTCCAAATCACCTCTCTTCTCTAATAGGTCCTGTGCATCCAGGTATCCCCCACTTCCCAGGTGATATCGACTTTTCTCCACTGTCAAAGCCACAGGGCTTTAAATCACATGTGCATCAAGGAGAAGCAACCGTGTCTATTCAGAGGAGGATGACTGAATGAAAAAGTGTTTTACCTTCAACCATGCTTCCTACAGACATAAATAAATATGCATTATCCCACGGTTCCCCACTACATTGTCAGCTCTACCTGGGTAAGAAGGACAGGACAACTGCAAAAATTTAAGTATGTTCATTTTAGCATTGAACTTAGGCTTATGGAGATGGGAAAACTGCTAGTCATGAAGCAGAAGAAGAGGAAATGTCAAAAATTCTCTTCTTTCACATACCTATATGCCAGGAAAAAGATAAAATTGTTTCTGGTCCAACTCTGTACCAGCCTCCTCAGCCACCGTTGCTACCTGCAGCAAGCAGGTAGCCCCAGGTACCTTGGACTGAGAATGGGACAGAGAGCTCTGATTCACTGAGATGAACCTTTAGGACTCCAAGCACACCAGCAGCATCCCAGACAATGGGGAGCGGGCCGTTCTCATGCTCACATTCATAAAAGACAAGCAGGATGACCCAGCTCATGGTAGGCTAGATTGCCATTACTTTGGCAAAAAATGGAAATACTGATATGGGTATAAAGGGGTAGAAGATGTTAAAGAAGAGGTAAAAAATTAATGCCTATTAATAGGCTTTTTAGGGAGGAAAGGTTGTCAAACTTGATTTCATTCTTTGATGTGATTGTAAGTTCTGGCTGATAACAGTAATTGCAAAGACAGAATATACTCTGACTTTTGTATGTTTGACAGTGCAGCCGATCCTGATTAAAAAAATTAGCATTCCACCCTACCAATACAAGGCACATGAAATGGATTACTAACTGGCTGACATGTCAACAAAGAAGCTTCCAAAGCGGAATCACTGTAGGACAGTACGTTTTTAGAGAGGTTCTGCAGGGATGAGTAATAGCTCTGAATGCTATTGAATATTTTCACTAATGACTTGGAAGTAAATATTAAAACTGCTGATAATATTGGAAAATAATGAAGAGGCCTAGGAGTTACACAAAAGTGCTCTTAGTATGGTTGTAAGCAAGCTTTCAGGTGTGAGAACAGGCAAGCAGACCACACATGCAGGAACCTGGAGCACAACACATCTGAGAGGGATTTAGGCATGCTAAAGAAGCAACCCAAAATAATTCTGCCAATATGGTGTTTTGTGGCTTTTGCATGTTATTCTTTGCAAGGACTGATGCAATCCCTGACCGTGTAATTCAGGAGTAAAGTAGGGATGAAACTTAAGTTCTGCATTTTGCGTCACTAGACTTGATGTTGAAGTGATGCAACTGGCTCAGGTACCCCAAATTTAGAAAGGATGTTAGGGAAAAGCAAGAAAAAGAAGGTTGTGGAAAATAACCACAGAAATTATTCAGGGACCAAAAAACCCCACTATTGTATGTAGATGCTTCCAGAGCATGACGTATTTATGAAAAAAACCCAGGATGAAACCCAACTTGTGACCGGCTTATGAGTGCCTTTGGGGAGGAAATGGTAGATGCAAAAGGGGTCTTTAACGTAGCAGAACCGAACAGAGCCAGAACCACCAGAGAAAACATCTGCAGCACGGGCAGAGATTCAGCAGACCGCATGCTTCTGGGAAGTGGTGGACTTTCAACCCAACTCCCAGTGGCTTCGGATGGAGACTGAAGCCTTTTGGTTACACTTTTTTTTTAAAAACTCACTCAAGCGTGGAGAGAAAGGGAAACTATGTTGTCTTACGTACGAAAGGTGAGACTTGGTGATTTACTGGTCCCCTCTAACTCGCTACTCAAAGGCATGGAGCTGTGAAACCTACAGTTCAGGGAGCTGATAAAGCCACTACTTACTTCCCCACAGGACTTCACCTCGGGTCTTCTGCCTCTTTCTAAAACCCCTCCCTCCAACACCTCTGTGGTCTCCACCCAAAGGTACCATGCAATGTACGTAAGCCAAGAGTAAAATTTTCAAGCCATTGGTCGGAGAGTCGTGAGATAATGCTGAAAATTTTGCCTGCTGTGTCTCAGGCAGGTTTTTCAGAAACCGCCAGCAGAACTTTGTACCAGAAGTTAGCCCACTTTCCACACCGATGCTGCCGCCTTTTGCTGGGAACTCAACAATTTATGCATGTCCTGTAAGTGAGTTGTCCCCAGAGCAGCCTGGGGAGGCTGGGACATCGCTCCCTGAAGGACCATCTTCAGCAAACAACCCTCTAAGATTCAAACGCTTCTTTGTTTATGAAATAAAGTCCACCAGACCTGTCGTCAATTGTTTATGCTAAAGAGCACGCTCCCATTAATGTTAATGGTGCTTTGGAGCATAAATCCTTGCTAATTGATATAGGAATGTATCCCAGAAGGGTTTACTTTACTGCTGATTTAGCTGATAGATATAAATGTGTGAGAGGGAAATATTAGCATTCATGTAAAACAATTTGGTTATCAACAGGGGCGAATGATTCAGAAAATGACTGCAACTTTCCAGCACCCTTTAATGGACAAAAAGAAAGTCTGCTAATGAGGAAAATCAGAGGGAATATGAATATTAGCTAATCACTGCTATTACTTAATATTTGTGTTACATCAGCAGCCCTTGCAAACCAGGGCTGGGTCTCCACCTGAGCTCAGTGCAGATGCGGGATGGACAGGACCATCCTGCCGCCCACCAAGGCCAATCCTCGCCACGGCCTCTCCGGGGGAGCAGTATTTCGGGCCTAAGTCTAACAAACCTGGCTGCTGGGTGTTGAGCTCAATAACGTTTGCTAAACATGTATGAATAGAGGAGAATGATACAAGCAGCGGATAGATAGTCACAATTTAATTTTTTTTCATTTTCAGATAATATAATGGCATATGAAAAGTGAGGCAGTAATGCAGTTCAAAAGAAAAAAAGAAAGCAACCCCCACCGCTCTCCTGGATCCTTCTGCCAAAGGCTGACATTATTGAAAGTTTGCTAAATACAAGAAGTACGGGTATTTCCATAAAAATCTGATTGTTTGAAACCTACAATTCTGTGGCAAATGTACAGCCATTGAAGGAATAAATTTTTCAGTGTACTCAACAGTTTTAGCTGTTCGGCTCCCATTTAATTCATGGGTTTTGATGTGAAAATGGTTTCCTGAGAGAAGGCTCAGACACAGGAAATGTACAGCAAGCCACACAGCCTCCGCTAAAAGATGCTTTGACCTTGAGTGTTGAATCTGTGATTTTGAGCATACCGGCTTTCATTTTTTATTCTAAAGCTATCTAGAATCAGGAGGAAAAAAAGTCACATACCAAAAAGAAGTATAGTGTTGTTTGTGGAAGGAATATAGTATTGTTTAATTAAATTTTCCGATTCACATATTTTAGCTATTTCTTAGTTTTAGCCCCAAAGCAGGCACGTTTGCTTTTGCAATACGGAAAAAGAAATTTCTTCACTTTAGTATCTTTTGCTGCGAGTCACTGAATGGTAAGACTTTTTCTCCCCACACACTTCAGTAAGCCTAATTTTCAAGGTCTCTGTTATTAATGAAATATCAAGCGAATTATATAACATTGGCCTGGGCATGATTAAAGACCATGTACCCAGTAAGATTTCATATAACAAAAAGCGCCCAACCCTAGAAACATTTTTTTTTCATTTAATGCTCATAAAATTTTACAGACAACAGAATCCTTTCTTAAGCTTTATTTAAGAAATCGAATACTATTATAGTTCAATATATATAAGACACATCCAGTATTGTGTTCCTGATAGCAAGTGCATAGATTTTGTTAAGATATCATTTTTATATTTTAAATTTTTTTTTTTTTATTTGTTACTCAGTAGCATGTTTCATGATCACACGAAGGGATATTCCCAGTGATTTTGCTAAGAGCATGAGAGAAAAAACAGAACACAGCAAAGTAGTGAAACTACAACAGAGATGAGGAACAAAAACAATCAGGCAAACTATCAGTACAGTCGATTCCTGATAAGTGAATAATCTGATTGCTTGGTCACAATGCCTTATTCACTTATCAGGAATGATTCACACTACGTTTTGTTAAACTGTTTTCCTTAGCCTAATACCTAAGAGTCACACTGGGCAAAGGCACACACACTCTGGCAGGCTATTCTTTAATCAGCAAGTCTTGTGACAGTTTGGTAATTTCCCATGGCGATACACATATAGCTAACAAAGAGACATTTTGCTAACACTGCAAGGTGCCTTACGTAATTGAAATTAAAAGCATGCATTTAAGCAGGACAAACTGTTCAGCTGCATTGCTTTAAGGAACTCATTTTTCCCCATTGTTGAAATAAATAAAAAAAAAAACCAAACAAGAAATAAAAACCTGTATCTTTCAGCCCTGAGTATTTAAAAGAAACTCAACTGCAGTATAAGTCTTTTTTTTCAGCTGTATTTTTGGAAGAAAAGACCCTTCACAAAGCTCTAGTTTCTTTCCTAAGAAAAGTTTTGGAGAAAAAAAAAAAAAAAAAGAAAAAAGAAAACATTCACAGCAACCTAAAAAACCCAGAGACCAATTCTGATTTACCATTCATGCAAGTCAAGACTTACTCAACTGAATCCACTGGTGTCAAAATTATCCAAATCTGGATCGTAAACTCTAGACGTGTACAAGACCCAGGATATAGTCTGACCACCGGTTTCTGCTTGCCTGCCTGGGCTGTTCACTACAGGCTTCTGCGGTTTTAGATTAGAGTTGCTTGGACCCCTGACCTCTGACAACAGACCCTGCGAGACGACATTTGAGCTTGTTTGGGACGCCAGACTCATCTCTTATTTGCCTTTCATGGAAACGGAAAAGTGAAAAAAAAGAAAAAAAGAAAAAAAAAAAAAAGGAAAAAATATATCGCACAACAACCAGGCCAACTCATGAGCCACCAGAAAATTTCAAAACTCTTCCAAACGCAGGAGCCAACGTCGCTGCTGACACCACACGGAAGCACCCGGTGCGCCACGACCTCGTAAGACGTTACTTGAGGGTGCGTGTTTGTGTGTGAGCCAAAGCCAGAGTGCCAGAAAGACCAGGGGAGAGGAGACAAGAGGGAGGAGCGTCATTTGGGTCTCATAAGAGCACTTTTAAGTGGTCTTCAATTCCTGAGCATCACAGAAAGTGGGACAAAGGAAAGGGACGGGGGCGTATGGCTTGAATTCCAGAGAGCACTCGCCAGTGCTTCTCTCTCCTCCTTGGGTTTGGTTTGGTTTAGTTTGGTTTGGTTTGGTTTGGTTTGGTGTTTTTTTCCCCCCCCTCTCCAAATTGTAAGGTTTGTATCTGTGATCAAACAGAGGAGAGAAGAGAGCCTTTTTGTAAACCAGAACAACATAGATTTTTCTTTTGCAGCTTTTATTTCATCATGGTAGACACCGGTTGGGGGAGAGCAGAGAGATTCTTGTGAGGAGGAAAAAATGATAGGAAATGAAAGAATTAAAAAAGCTAAAAACTAACCGTAAAAAAAAAAAAAGAGAAAAAAAGTGCTATGGTATTTCTTTTGTCCCTTTTGAGATTTGTGTAATACTGTTAGCCAACGCTGAGAACGATCTGCTTTGTAAGCCCACAGGAAAATTATCACCCATTTGAACAACGGGAAATTTTTTCCATGAATTATCTTTTTTGTTTGTTGGTTTGTTTTTAAGTTCCACTGGCTTTAATAGAAAGTCTTCCTGTGCTCACTTGGATTTTATTTTATTTTTTAAATTATTACACGTATAACTGCACATAACAAGCTCAGTCACCTGGTAGGCTTCTGCAGGCTCTCACGGCCCTAGTTAAGACGTGATTAGTTTCTAAGGAGAGTTTGACTAACACCATATGCCATCAGATCACTGTGCAGTTTGGAAGAAATCCCAAGGCTATATCCTCCTTTTCTTGAATGTTTCATATGCTTCTGCGAAGTAGCGGCAGAGTATTATTATTATTTTTTAACGACTAGGAAGGATTGATCTCCATAATCGGCATTTCCCAGACTGACTGAAATGTCACAGCAAAAAACCCCAGCCTTTTGAGGCGGCTTCTGTGTGTTTGTGTGCAGAAGCTTTCGCAGTTAGAAGGCTAACAAAAGCTACCTTCAATATGACTTTGCAGGAAACTCATTTAAAATGCTTCCTGCTCAGACAGATTATCCAGGTGATAAGGCATGACTAGGGGGAGGAAGAGAGAAAAAAAATAAAAATCAAAGAAACCGTAACATGTCTAAAATGTACAAATCCTCTTTTGCCCCCCAATCAGATATTCACTTAGGTGGAATCGACTGTATCTTTTGTACACAACCAACAAATAGAGAAAAAAAAAAACAGGCACGTGAAACAGTGAGGTGTGTAGATGTATTACCAACACAGAATGACCACCAACAATACAACACACAAAGTAGAGAGACAAGTATTAGGAAAATGGTTTAATATTGGAGACAGAAGCAAAAAACTGCATCACACAATAACATACGTTACAAAAATAAGTCTGACTGTTTCAACTACACGGTTATGTTCACAATGAGGACAGAAGAATCAGAAAAAACTCTGATCTAAACAGCAAAAAAGCAAACCCCTAACGTTTTAACTAATACATTTATCCACGCAAAGTGACCGAGTACTCCTAATTCTAATTACCTTATTGTGTAACTGCACGATACAGAATAAAAAGTGAAACTTACCGCTTTTGTTAAGACAAAATTCTAAACACTAGATATAAGCAAAGGGAAAAAAAGAAATCAAGCCAAAGTTTTGTATTCTCTAAACAAAACCAACTCTCTTCCTACCATCCAGAAATCAAACTTGAAAATCAGTCATGATCGAGGGGGCCCACGAGAGTAAGCCACAAAAATTTCCATTTGTTTTTTAATCTCCAGTATAAAAAGTTCCACTGGTACAAAATGCATAAGTACAATCAAGTTGTAGAAATAGGAAAGCCTGCTTTTTTTTCTTTTTTTTTTTTTTTTTGTTCTTTTTTTTTTTTGGCTCAAATTCCATCAAACAACAAAATCCAAATGCATCAATAAAACAGAAACAATACTCAAATGGTCTTACAGTTTCCACTAGATTGCATTAACTTTGGCTTTTCTCAGACAATACTTAAAAACTAGTTTGTAATTCTAAACAAAATGATAGTATTATTAATCTACAAACAACAATTCTCACAGCACAAAAAAAACACAAATACATAGGTTTCTTTTTTTTTTTTTTTTGTATGACATTATCCAAAAAGGTAATGAAACTACAGGATATTTTTTTCCTTTTGTTAATTAGCACTTAAGATAATAAAAACAGAAACAGTAAAATGATTCCAGAGTAGCACAAGCCAAGGAACTGTAACCCCTATGGTGAAAGAAAGATGAACTTGTTACTCCTTTGAGGACTGCCATTTCATTGCAATTAGCTAATTTGTTTGAAAAAGCAACTAGTCTAGTCTTTTGATTAGAATTTTGTAAAGCAATTTCCTTTGTTTTTCTTCCTCTCTTATTAGGCCCTTGCACCCTTGCAGCTTTCTCTTTGAAAGAGAACTGGTAGATAATTTGTTTGGGTTTTTAGCTTTGTACTCGATTTTTATTTATTTGTTTTTTTTTTTTTTTTAAATTTTATTTCATGATGGACACTTTTCTCAGCAATGACCCATCTCAGTTGCCTGGAAGTACAGAAACATTCCCCTTCTCCAGCTGCTAAGCCTATGTCCCGTGTAGTGTAATTTGGGGCAGCCGATACCGAGTTACGCTGCCTGGGGACCAAAGGCATCACCGCTCTGACTGGACCGGTAAACCCGCGGGACACACTAGGGCGTCTAAAAAAGCTTTGGAAATTTATACGGTGGGTACAATGAGAAAAATTAGTGAAACAGTCTAAACAATCCAAATGACGATCTCATATTATATATATATGTACATATATATAATATAACGTACGTGAGATGATATTTGAATACGCAAAATTGCTGCAAGTAGTACAAAATAGCCCTCAAAGGGTGTAGGAAGGCCCCAGCAGTAGTAAAAACGTGAGAAAAGTATAGGTAATTTATTTATAAGTGCATGTGCTATAAGAAGGAAACTTTTTTGCATCACTAGAGGCTAGTCCTTTCCATCCCAGGGCTCTACATAAAGAAGCATTTAAGTTGGGGATGAGAGACAAGAGTGCACCAGCTGATGTTGTTCATTTAGGGCTTAATTTTTAATTTGAGGTGGCTTCGAATATAATCGGATAGAAATAGGAAGTGGAAGAAAGTATGGCACTTGATCATCAGTAGCAGGTACTGCTGCTCACACGCATTGGATTGGCAATGAATTCTCTACGCCGGTAGCAACAAACCAAATTTCGTTGTTGGAAACTACTTGTGCGGTAGAAATGCAACCTAATCAGACTTACAAGGCAGTGAAAAGGGCTACCAGCGTCTCTTTTCTGGTTCCTTACACAGAGCTTCCTCCAGCAAACACCCACATCAGTCACAAATATATTCCCATGGGCTACTTGTACGAGTAAAGTTACTCCTCTCGATACGAGTGTCTGCAGGAGTAAGCCAATATATTGCCGTTACAGATAATGGCAGATAACACCAAACATTACAGTGTATGTAAACTTTATCCATAAAAAGTAGTTTAACTGCAGTGCACACTGAATTTTCACCCAGGAAGATCTAGTGCATCTGATTTAAGCAAAAGTTCATTTATTTAAATTACAAAAATATTATTTTTTTTTTTTTCTCCTCAAGGTTTTCAAATGGTGGATCTGCCACTCCTGTCTGGGAGTGGCTCACACAATAGATAATTAAAGAATTGTTTTCTTTTTCTTTTCTTTTATTAATACTGAATAGCATATTCCAGCAGCATATTAAAAGCTCTTTAAGAAAAGACAAAATCCCCAAAATCTAAAAAGGAAAACCACAAGTTAATTACCGTTTTAAATAATTTTAGTTATAGATACAGAAGAAATTTAGACAGCAGTAAAATATTTTTTGTCCTTCAGATCTGCCCTGTGCATTGTTCTGATTTCAACCATGTATTAAATAAACCACAAAAAACTAAGTATATATATATTTATAGATATAGATATATATATAAAAATAAACAGCAAAATGGTGAATGTATAAAAGGTATTAACACTCAAGACAGCTCTGGGTGGAAAGGGTTAAAAGTTCAAAACTTTCTCACCTTAGAGGTTTCCATACAATATGAAGAAAATACATAGTGAGGTTTGCTTTCACAGCATTGATGTGTGCAGAGTGGTTAAAAAAGTGAAACATGGGCACTTATACAATGTTTTACAAAAAACATCAAAGAGAAATAACAAACAATAACAATTTCAGGCAACAAGACCACAGGATAGCAAGTTAACAAACTTTTTAACCTCTTTTTTCTTTAAATATTAGGGATTTATACAAAACACATAATAAAATACCCATGTTATCAAATTACTTCACACAAGAAACACACTGAAGCTCTAGGAAGAAAGTACCTTTGGAATTTGGCACTATAGTTTCACTGATTTTTTTTTTTTCTTTAAAAGAAAAACCGATCACATTTTGCTGAACACAAACACATCTAAATTGTTCACAATAAAAAAATGACATCAATGCGTCACAAGCCAACACAAACTTATTCTGGAATATTTTTTCATTTTTCACATGAAATTCATATTTTTTTAAGCAAACAACTTTTTTTGGTTTTTTTTTTTTTGAACCTTGTTTTTGTTCTTGTTGTTCAAGTAAACCAATTTTAAACTCGTCTTTTATAAACATAGAACACTTAAGACCATAAGACTCATGATGAAACCACAACTTAATTCACAGAAGCACCAACGTAACACATTTTACAGTAACCTTTCTTCTGTACATTGAAACAGTATAAAATATAGGTAATTTCATGTGCATTAAACCATGGATTGTCTAACTGTGAGTCAGTTCAGCAAAAGGTGACACAAGTAGGTAGCATTTGCCCTAAAACAGGGTAAATATTTTCTTATACTAATCTACAAAAAGTGGTTCTATATATATACTTTAATGAGAAAGTGAGCCACCTAAAATGGCCTTATCAAAAAACTTTACACTGCCTGAAAAATGTAAAAACTATTACAGACCTCTAGAGACTTAAAATCAGACAGTTTTATTTCTCAAACTGTTTTGGAAGTAGTCTGTTAGAAACCAACATTCTGTGCCTCTGGACACATATTGCTATTGTCACCAGTGACCAGGCAGAATGCCAATCCCTGTATAATACTTTCAAGTCTGTTTTTTTTTTTTATTTTTTTTTTTACGAAATGAAAAAAAAAAAAACCAAACCAAAACCAAAACCAAAAAACCCAAACCAAAAAACCCAAAGGAAAAAAGAAAATAACAAAAAAAAAAAAAAGGAAAGAAAGAAAAAACATTTTGCCACAGGTTGTTTTTAAATCCTATCATTAATTTATCTAATAATAAATTTCAGTCTTGCATGAATGCAGCAATGTTTTTTCACATTGACTTCCCAGAATTCATAGCTAGATGAGGTCACATGCAAATTTCAAAGGTCAAACTAGATCAAAGGTCAGTAGGAGAACCAAATATGATGTGAGGTCAGAAAGACATCAGAAACAATGACTGGACGATGAAACTTTTTTTTTTGAGACGCCACAGGGACATGCTAGGCAAACGATGGGCTAACGGGCATGGAGATGTCTAGGGAAAAAACAAGGAAGAGGAAAAAAAGTTACATAGAGTCTATGCAGCACAAACAAAATCACTTTTATGGGTGCAGGAGAAAACTAATGCAAATCTTCTACCAGTAGAGTCTATGAGCCGTTCACATAATTTGCATTAACTTACAATACTTGTCAACAAGAGCACAATGGAACCCCAAAAGGATCCATCTGAAAGGAGTCAGAGAGAATGGATTCCTCTTTGGGGAGAAAAGAGAGGAAAGAACCAGTTTCTACAAATGTAACAGAAAGGTACGGGGAGGGGGGAAAAGGTCAGACAACTGAACTTCAAACTAGGTAATGGAAACTACGAACAAAATAACCAGACAAATACAAACAAGAGGATAAAAGCATGAACTGTAAAGGGGGTAGGGTTCAACAGTGAAAAAGCGCCCATTCTTGGCACAATTACTCTAGAGACTACTTCAAAGGATCTAGCTAGCATAGAGAGCTGCTCTTTAGGTATCCAATAAGTTAACAATAGGCAATAAATAACTTCCATTATTTCTGAGGCAGTAAAAATTTTGTATAAAAATAGAAATGCTTTTTACAAATAAAATTTACAGGCCTGTGGCTTTCTTTTTTTATTATTATTAAATTTATCTCTCAAGAAACATCAAGTATTGTCACTCATTTTATTTTTTTATTTTAAACCCTGTAGCTTTAGAAACAGATCTCTAAATCTTTTTTACATTAATCCTTTCCAAAAAAACAAGAACTTAAAAAAAAAGTGAAATATAAAGACGACCAGTGTAAAATCAGACTAATATAGAACAATACGTTGATTCGAACCAAAAAAAAAATCAAATCTTCTCAAAAAACAAGTTGATGTAGTGGAAAGACTTGTTTCAATTTTTGTTGCAAAATAAGTGCTTCAACTGGCATGAGGCCATTTCGTTTAACCTATAAACTGCTGGTGCCACCCTGGTAAAATATGATCCATCCATAGAAAACAACTTTTATTGTGTGCTAATGGCACCAGGGTTCACAGAGTTAAATTGCACATTTTTTTTTTGTGTGTGTGTGTGTTGCTTTGAATTTCAAGACGTTTATTTTTTTGTTTTAAAGGAGATAAATTATGCTGCAAAACAAAATACAGTAACACAACTCAGTAATTACTTGGCAAGGAAATGGGAGCCAAGTGTAATAAGGACAAGTGGGGAAATGGAAGTGGTAACTGTAAAAATAACTGTCTCTTGTGAAGGTTGGCTCTGTTCTTTCTTAACCCCCCTGCAGAGGACAGGTTTGCTCATGGGACTTACCCTAAGAAAGCTAAAATAAGAGCAGTAAGCATCTGGGGTTAAGATCAGTAAGGTTTGCTGTCATTTTTGGAGCGTTTCAGCTGAACCTTCAAGCGTTTCATGCCAATCTGAAAGCCGTTCATAGCCTGGATAGCAGCTTGTGCAGAGACTGGATTGTCATAGCTAACAAAACCTACGAGACACAGAACGGAGGCGGGAGAGAAAGTGAACTATAGGTTAGAACAAATGTCAGACGGCGTTCTGTTAGGATTTTATTATTACTATTTATTTGACACATTCACTTCACTTTCAATTAGTTCTTTGATGACACTTTGTATCCCATTTCCTCTCCCGTTTCCTTTGCCTTCCCCTTTACCTTCATCATATTTCTTTGCTAGCTGGGATGCAGTTGGCCAGTTTTGGTGCAATGCAGTTTCCAATCTGTTATTTATCTACCTGCCTTAACAGACTGAAGATATTTATTACTGTGACACTTTTCTGTGTAATATCTACACACCTCCCAGGCTATTAGGAACTACTATTAGGCCAGTCTGCAGATGTGAAGCTGAAACAGAAAGCCTGGTTACAGAAGCAAACCCCAAACTTAGATGGCTACATGCATTTGCACACCTGAATGTGGGTTCACGCGCCCCGGCCCTGCGTGCTGTGAAACACTCATCTCCTTGGGCTTAGCCTAGGACAGTTGCTATATTAATATTTTGTCTTTTTGCAGCTCCTTCCAGTTCAGGATCTCAAGGTACATTAAATGTTAATTAAATCAGCCCCTTGGTTCCCAAAGGGGTATGCAAGCATCAAAATTAAGCAGAATCGTAAACGCAGTGGCAGGGCTTGATGAGAACCCCAGATCTTCTGCTCCTCAGTTGCGAGCACTAACTAGGGGGATAATGCTTGCTCGGGTAATTCAGAATGGCTGGCCTGGCTCAGCTTTCTTTTCCCCAGGAGACAAAAAATGCTCTGTTCATAATGGACTCAAATCTCCCTGATTCTGGAAGCTCAAAATTCATTTTCATATCTGGGCCTCCCACTTGTAATTGCAAAGCTCGCCTAACTGCTGCTCTGCCTCAGCTCTGGCTAATTACTACTGTACTCAGCCTGCTATTATGCATCTGCTTTGAAATGCTCGCTCTTCTTTCCACTTGAATTTGCCTTAGCACATATCCCTTCACTCTGTTAAAGCATGGATCCCACACACTTTGCTTTCAGTCCTAACACACAGGCTTCTCAGTGCCTCTCTTCTACCAGCTTTCTTAGTGCCTGTGTACTTTTCTGATTCATAACTTATTTTCACCATCATTTTAACCTGTTCTTTTATAGCTCTTGCTTACCTTGAACTGCTGCCCTCTTCCATCTTCAGTGTCAGAATGATACACTTTTCCCATTGTAAAGAAAAAAACCCTCTTATCAAGTCATCTGGCCCTTGTCTAGCTGCTCTCTTTCCCTATGGCTTCACCTTAAATCAGCTTCATCAAACTATTTAACTTAAGAGTCTTCTCTGACAACTCCGGCTAAATTCTGTTCCTTCCACTCAAAAACACCTCCCACTTAAACCTCTGCAGACCTTCTCCTGGCCAAAGCCAATATGCTCTATTCATGTCGTTCTGTGGATGATTATTTGTTACCTCCTTAAGGGATAGTAAATGTTCCTCCATACCTTCCTTGCTTTTAGTAACTCTTGTCACTTCCTCACTTTCTCCACCAGATCACATCCTCCTAATATTACTGCCGTATACCGAGGAGCTTCACCACTCTCTTCCTTTCTTCCTTTCCCCTATTTTGTTCTAGGAGATCTTATCTGTTCACATAACTCCAATCACTGTCTTAGCACGGCACTCCTGTGTCTACTTCCATCAGCTCACAGATCTCAGCCTTGATCTCCAGGATTGCCTCAGGGATGGAGTTGGAAGGCAGCTGTAGCACCTTCCAGGCAGGTGTCCCACAACTGAGATGTAGCTACTCTTACCTACCTTGCCAATTCAGCATTTTCCTCTACAGCTCTCCTGACCTTCACTTTCTTCTCTTAAGTGCATTCAGAACAGTCCTCTGCTATGAGCTTCTCATCACCTTAGTTCCTTTTCTCCTTAGCTAGTTTTAGCCACCTGCAAATTAAGCAACTGATCTAAACTAGTCACTTCGACGGCATCTATGAACGGTGAATGAAGAGAAGCAAGCGCACCCAGAGGTGGCTTTTCCACCCACCATTCATGTCACCAGTTTAAGCACCTCCAGTGATGACAGAGGAACAATTAGCGCAGGCTACGCTTTCCTGCCAGGGGGGTGAGGCGAGTCCCCTCACTCTACGTCTCTTTATTAGCTTCCTTGACTTGGCCACAAATTCAAACACGCAACCTCTGTGCTGCATCGGTGGCATCAGCCTTTACCGTTCAGTTGTTGCTCTGTTTCACGACTCGTCTCTTTACGCAGAATGCTATATCTGCATTAGCCTGGTACACTTTCGTCTTCCCCCATATTGAGAACTTTCATTTACAAAGCTTACAGAGGGATCTGGCATTCTCTCCCTTTATTTATCTTTTGCTGATTGCACCCATTCATCGTTTTTTGTCTGAATTTTAAACCGCAGGTTACGTGAGGATGGGGTGATGTTTCTTATCAATTTTCAAAGACTGTCATGACGATTCTGATTTTTGTTTTAAACCTCTAGGTACCTCTATAATCAGGATAAATATTTTTAATCATTTGAGTAGCAATTTTGCTATAAGGCAGACTGCATTTATGCACTGATGGCCTTGGGTGCCCCCTCCCCTGCCTTACTTTTACATCTCTCACTTCTGTTACTCTAAGGTTTATGAAAGGCAAGAGATAAGCTTAAAGAGTGGAACCCTTTGCCTGCTGAATCAGCTAGAGCTCATGAGAGCTCATGGAAGAGCACTTCCAGGTGTAAACAGACTGTCCTGTCATCCTCATCCCCATTTAATCTTTTGATCATTCACCTGAGGTGGAGAAGAAAGCAAATAATGCCAAAGTCCATTTTCTGGAAAGAAAAGAATTTTTCATTTTGAGAAGCAGTGTTACATGGAAGTTCATCACTGTACATTGCTACCCTGCGACTCACTCAGAATGCACCTTCCCTTCCCAGCTCTGCCAGCGGTCAGCCTTGGACAATCTTTTCACCTTTCTGGTGTTCAGCCTGTCCTCATCTGTACTTTGACTTCCTCCTCCTTTGGACAGGAGATTGGAAAGTCCAGAGTAGAAAGCACCAAGCATGTGCAAAACATCATAATCATTATTATTATTATTGAAAAAAAGACCAAAACAAACCAACCAAAAAAACCAAACCCAACCTGTGCCAAGAGCAATGACCATTAATGATACGGGAGAGAAATGGGCTTTTTGGATGCACTATTGTCCTAGTTTTTAGGTGGGAGGACAGAGAAAAGATAAAGCTTTTTAAAGGACAAATACAGGACCGAAACAACAAATAGATGATTCTTGCCAATAAAGCTGAGGAGGTACATACAGAGTATGCTAGTATGTTAAACTAGCAGGATTAATTCTGGCTTTGCCTGCGATTAGCAGCATCACCAAGGAGTCACCTACTGAATCAGAAAACCTCAACTTCCTCTGCCACTGCAGTACTTTCTGTTTTTAAAGCAGAAATCTTTCACTGGAGGAAGAATGAGAAATTGAAATGTTAGTGGAAGCTGACTAATGCCAAAAAGGCAGAGGACTTCTCCATCCTTGGGTGTTGACGCCTCCATTTTCCCTCAAATGAGATAACTTTGGTGCATCACTTTAAGTTAGGTAATTGTGTCCCATAAATCCAGACAAATGTGTAAACAGGAAATCAAAGAGTAAAAGGAAACCCACAAAAAGCAAGTGTGGGAAGTGAGCTGATGAATTGAGCTGCCTGCCCAAACTAATCTACATTCTTTCAGCAGTCACCACAATTGCTGCATTTCTATTAACGTAGCTTGATTTGACATTTCATCAAGATTCCTGGAGACCTCAACAATGATTTTGTCACCCCAACATACTAACTGAACTGGCTCCAGATCATTAGGGTGTCCATTTCAATTCCACTTTTCAAATTTGCTACAGCCTCAGGGACTCTTTTAACCCATTGCAGAAACATGCTGGACTATATTAGTCTAGATGTGAACAATTTTTTGTAAACCTTAAAGAGGCAAATGCTTCAAAAATGAACTGAAAGACTATGGAAAAATGCAGAAAGAGTGTCACACCCTTTTCTGAACTGAATTAACCTTCCAAGCGTACTAAGGGCTCATCTTCAGGTGAAAAAACACTCAGATTGCGGCAAGGCTTGAATTCCAGTGCAGCAGGTATTTCTGAGTAACTTGATGAATTCTCCTCATATGTGGGTACTTTCTGTTTCGATAAATTCAAACCCTTTCAAGATGGGTTAAAGCTCAATAGCTGTGGAGCCCTTGAACGGCCCTGGTGGAGACAAATCCTTAGACAGACACATTTTAATAAAACCTAGATTTAAAAAAATAAGTAATGACGTGCAAGCTAAGAAACATGTATTATGGTTAACGGGGGCACTTCAAATGGGGACACTTCAGAATTAAGGGATGGTGCTGGGCAAAGAGCAACACTGTCGGTACAAAGAATTTTGGAAACTAGGGGGTTCTCTGGACTGGCTAATCTTTTGTCATACGTACGGTTGCATTCCGTTACTCTGGGAAAGAATTGTCACTTTTATGGAAGCTCCAATATTTTAGGTCAAACCTTACAAAACTTATCTTTAAGAGATTCTTTCTTCCTCCTAGACCTTCCACATGTCTTGTGTAAGACCACAATTATTAGACCAATGCTCTAACAGATTGCCACTGGCTTACATTCTGTACTGCACTCCATCAAAGCACTGAACCGGTGCATCTACGCTATTTGAAAGACATCAGCCCACTTAATCAACCCTAGAACTTCTTTTATACCGACATATCATCTTCTCCTCTGTTGTGATCTAGTTTTCTGGCAGCTCAAAGTGTTCTCTGGGAAACTTGACACTGATCTTGTGAGGCTCCCTTCATCCCTCCCCTAAGGTAAGGGAAGACGCTACCTTCCGTAACACACTGGAGCCCGCCCGCAACAGCTGGAGCTGCATATCTAGACATCAACTGCCTGTAAAGCGTTCTGAACGACATGTACACACCATTCAATCACTAATTGCAAAATCTTGTACTTAATTCAGAAGAAAGAAATTCCTGTAATGTAGAAGTAATGGGTTAAACACAGAGCATTTTTAAGTGGCTTGGCTATACAATAGAGAATAATTAGGTATCCATAATAAGGCAGTTTAATAGTATACTAAATGACATTCCCCCACATAGGGTGTAATTAGTTTCCATGTACTTGACACATTCATGCGAGATGTCAGACTGGAAGATTATTATTGTTTTTTTGTATCCACTTTTTAGTCAGAACTAGTTTGTCTGTGCATCTTCCCACTCATTTCAGGATTAACAGTCCATTATTTTTGAACGAGATTCCAGTATGACATTTCTCACACTGCTGTTAATTTTCCTTCCTGGCCCCTTTTCAGTACAGTGCATGTGGTTTTTACTATTCGATTTATTAAATTTGACATACCAAAGCACTTGCTCAGATTGGTCTGTTTGTCAATGAAGACTTTAGCAGAGATAACATTTCCAAAAGGCATGAACATCTGCAGAATGTCCTGGTCTCCAAACTCCTGGGGGAGGTGGTAAATAAAGAGGTTTGCCCCTTCCGGACCTTTAGGAAAACAAAACAAAAAAGAGTATGAAAACAGCTACTACAAGTGCTATATTTAATCTATTTTTCCATAATACTTACTGAAGGTGATGGTCAGAAAGCATTTTACTTTCCAACTTTGAAGGAACGAAAGCAAGTGGATCATCAAAGGAACAGAGCTGAAATGCAGCTCTTTAGAGCATCCTATCTTGAAAAGTGTTTGCTTGGTAACTCTACTACTGTAGTTAAACTGCAGCCTTTTCTTCAATTTATATGAGTGTCTTTCAGTATAATTAAGGTTAGGAAAACACATACACAACGTATTACTCTCTCACAGTACCCCAGGAACTGCACAAGGAATCCTCTGCTGCCTCAAACACCTGCATGGGTTTGTCAGTTTAATTCTAGTTGCGGGAACCTACGGAAATGCAATGAGCTGAGCTCAGATCTGGGTATCACAGACGTAAACTCAAAGGGCAGGAAGCTGGTGGAGATGGGAATAAAAAGGATAAGACAAAGGAAACCTTGTGACTTGGAAATCAGGGAAGTCAGAGAGAGAAAGATACTCAGAATTAAATTTGTACTGACTCATTTCAAAATGACAGCTTTTTTTTTTTTAAAAAAAAAATACAAATTCCCCATCGAAAGCTGTCTCCTGGAAGAAACTTTGTAAAGTAAGTCTTTTAAAAAAGTTCAAAATAAAGTAGTTGGGTTGAAATAAAAGTGGCTTTAGACAAAGTTGAGTTTGCAAAGAAAGGTACAAACTCCAAGATGTTCTGAATATTTTTCTTACAGCTAAAATTTGAGATACTGTTGGTTTAAAAACTGTAGTGGTTTAAGCACTGGTTTAAGCACTGTAGTGCTGTTGGTTTAAACACTCATCCTAGCACAAATAGGTTATTTTTTTCCCCTAGCTCAATTTCTCCTTTACAATAACATACTGGAAATGAGCAATGAATGCCTGGAAGAACATGATGTATGATGGAGCCAGGCATGCGGCCCTCCCATGCAGACAGCAGGAGCGTAAGTGGTACACAAAGGGAACAAACATTTCTGGTAGAAACACATCTAAAGTAACCTGTTTAAGTATTCCCTTGCTTAATGGAACCTAAGTGTGTCTCAGATGTGATGTCCTTGGTTTTCTGGAGAGGAAGAGGAATGCACGCATCAGATTTATAAGTACCTTCCGCAACAGAGACACGAAGCCTCACCTCTCCCATACAGAAGAACCAGGCTGGCTGCTCTCTCTCAGCCTGAAGGAAAAAGTTGCAATGTTTGCCCACAAGGAGGGGATAAATGGATTAGAAAAAAAATGTTTTTTTAAAATAAGAACATTTCTTTGGGGTGAAAAAATAACAGAGGAAAAAAATTGGCCACCTGGAACTTACTTCTTCTTCCTGCAAGCAGACTAGCCTATCCAGATAATAATATTTTTTAAAATAGTAAGAAAAAACTTATTAAACAATAGTTTAGAGCATATACATGAGGCAGTTCACTGTGCTTCGACATTTCATATTTATATTGCATTTTCCTCTGCCACTTGTTTATCCTCAGCCGCTCCAGACTCTCCACCAAGCCATCAGAAATCGTGTTAAGAGACAAAACGTAGTTGTCAGGATTCAGTGATGGAATTTACTCACTTTACCTTAACTCTTTACTAACAGAAACAAGACATATAACAAAAAAGACTGTATTTTAAAAGGGACACTGCCAATTCTTAATAATGGAAAGTAAGCCTACACTTGATGTGAATGTTCATAAACAGAAAAAAATTTAAACAGAAAAATATCAAACTGTCCCCCACTATGTATCTTACAACGACACCAAATAAACAATTTCTTTCTGGTGTCAAATAGTCTGTTGTCACTGACCAAAGTCAGTGAGATGAAAGATAAATGCAGAGAACTTGAAAAAATGAGGGAAAATAGTTAATTAAAAAAAAAATCCTTTAATTTTAAATAATCCAAGCTGGTAGCATAAACGAAGTAAAGAAGTCAGAGAAAATACATATTTCAACTCGTGTACCTATACAATAGTCAGCTGGGGGAATGCCGAATTTGTCTTCCTAGGAAACACTTCCTGTAACAGTACAAGACACTATTTTAAAAGAGGATAAAAAAAATTCTCTTGAGGATATTATACCAGGTTTATTTCCAAAGCTTAGCCCTGGCAAGAACCTCGGTGACAACAAAGATACAGTCTTAGAAAGCACACAATATTTTCTTGTCCTTCTAGAAAGAGCTGGAAATTGGGATTAGAGAAAGCAACGAAAACAGAAACAAACCCCCCAAATGCCTGGGAAGTGTGCAGGGGAACGGAAGAGGGGAAAAGGGTAACCTCATTTTCCTAAACATCTTGTAATTAGTATTCATTTATTCTTAGCAGTAACTTCCTGAGGTTTATTTGCTGTTGGCGCAGGGAGAGGGGGCAATCATTCACTTAGTTGCTTCCCCGCAAGACCCACAATTAAGCAAAGAACCACTCAAAGCAAAAACGGATCTTGTCATTAACTCAGAACCTTAAACCTAATCAAATTAACACCACTACCACAGAAAATGGAAACCAGAAAAGAGAATGGCACCCATAAAAGGATGAATTTTTGCTACCGGTGCCTTTTTATGCAGTAGTTGCTAAATGCTTTTCTATAAGAAAGGATGGTCAGTAAAGTATAACTTGAAGGACAGATGGCTAAAACCTGAATTACATTAGAGGTTAAAGAAAGTAACAACACTAAACAGGAGAAAAAAAAAATCAAAGATGAGGCTACTCGATGTCCTTCGTTAAGCCTCTGCGAAGAAACGAACCCACGACACGGCTTTCCTTTGGCCGCGCAGTTCGCTGGGCGTGGGGCTTGCTCCGCCGGCAGCGGGCCCTTACCTTCCTTCTGGCTGCCCGCAGCGCTTTGCTGCTGCAACAAGCTCTGGCTGTACAACGTGGGCAGCGCGGCGGCAGCGTACTGCTGGATTCCTGAGTAGGCCTGGGTGAGCGCGTCCATCGTGCCGGCCGTACCGTTCGTCAAGCCTGTTGCGCCGAGTCCTCCGTTCAGGGCCGCCATACCTGAGAGCATTTGAGCAACTTTACAAAAAACCCAACAATAGAGAAAAGAAATTGCACTTGTTCATTAGTGCTTTCCGAAAGTCGTTGGTATTATATGACACTGACAACGACGGCAGTGCATGCAGCTTGGCACTCCACCAAATGCGACCGAAAACAAAGAAACACGACTTTGGCGTCAGGATCACTTCAGCACAAGGGTTGCACAGTCAAACGGACTCACATGCAGCCTGCTACTGGCAAGTACTACAGCTCCGTGCTCCTCAGAGCCTCTCTGACCACCCCCCTCGACACCCATGCTGCTGCTGAGGGCGTCTGAAGCTGGGAAAGGAAAGTGGGACCTATCTGACCTGCATCCTTGCAAGCTGGACGCTGGGAAAAAGCAGTCGGTGAGGAAACCCACTCTTTCTGACCAGGGTCTTTAGCAACTGGCCACGACCACACCACATCAGAAGTGTTTTGTTTATACTGAGTTAGCAAAGAACTCTGATTAACAGCATTTTGAAATAACCCTCTGCACAATTACAGGCTTTGTCCCTTAGGTTTGTGGTGGGAACATGGACTGTGATGCTCTGCGCTTCCAGCCTCCTCTGGTTACTCGTTATTCCAGAAGAGATGAACAGTCGCACATCTAGAGTGACTAAAAGTGCTTCATCCAGACTGGGCATCTTTCATGAAGAAACCAAAGCATTTGGTCCTAGTAAGGTCCTTCTTCTCACTGGAAGCAGAGTTGCTTATTTTTTTTCTTTAAAGTAGTTCTACATCCTGTTAAATAACAGATTAATTTAAGTGGGACGACTGCCAAAGAGGAAATTTCAGACTGGATTGCTAGCTGTGCAGAAAATGGCATCCCTCATCCGTGCAAACAGTGTGGTCTGCAAAAGTTTTGCTACTCTGACTCAAGGGTGGACAAAATCCAGGGCTGCAGCGTCTCTCCATTGCTTCTGTTCCTCCTCATGGCTCCTAAATGAGCCACATCAAAGTCAACGGTGTTAGCACTTTTGTTTTTTTTGTTCCCCAGAAAGTCCAGAAGAAGTGAATTTTCTGTTAGAGCTACAGCCTCTTTGGCAGTCGAAGGGGTAGCAGAGTTCAGACCCCTGCTCAGCACCCACACCTCCAACTTGTGCCAACCGGAGCAGTAAGTGCTCGTCAGGACGGAGAGTTAGGCCGTGTTTTCTGCACAACTAGCTATCCCGTGCTCCCCAGTTTTCAGGTGAACAGCTCACAAGCAACTTAACAGGGCTGAATCAGGCCCCTCAGTACATACAGTATACAGCAAATCAGCCACCAGAAAACCGGGGCACCCAGAACCACCAGCAACCATTTCTTAGACATTGACTGTGCAGCATTTCAGTTGGTAAAACAATGGGCAAAGAAGTGACCGGAGGAGCCATATTAAGACCCAAAAGCTAGGAACATTGAAGAGGAAGAGAGGGCTTAATTTCAGAGCAATAATCAGGGGTTATATGTAAATTGGAGAAAAGTGAGGAAATTAAGCAGAGGAGACTTTATAGTGAATTAACAATGAAATGTATTAGACTGGGAAAAAATCTTCAAGGAAAGTGGCATAAACCTTATCACATGAGTAATTTAGAGATAGAAAGAATACTGCAGAGAATTATCCTGCATTGACAGCGGAGGATAAAGATGCTGACCTACTAGTTTTCTTCCATCTCTTATGTAGATTTGAAAAGTGTATTCCTATGAGTCTCTGATAATCAGGACAATTGCTCAAGTGGCACCTTTCTGGCTCCACCAGAGTCTGTGCCAATTAAGAGAATTGTACTGCATAAATTATACCTTTTGATATTACTATAATTTGTGTGACTAAACACTTGACAGAGATGTGATATTCTTAGCCTTTCCTTAATAAAATGTCTTGCACTTTGAAGATTTCTCTTTCCCCTCCACCCTACTTCAGAGCATCGCTGTATCCTGATAGGAGGTACTGGCTGCCACTACTTTGAACAAAAACCTCTGTCACAGCACAAGAGAGCCGGATGTTTGTTGTATAACGGTTCCAGTTATAAAACAAAAACTTGCAAACCAACTTAGCTTGTGAAGTATTTTATATCTAAAAGACGGGACATTTGGAAAATGAAGATCCAAAATATTACTGCTGCTACTACTACTACCACCACCACTACTATTACTACCGCCAGTTTGATCCCGAGCCTGACCTTAAACCGCTCTGATGTTTTTGCGCTTAGGTTTGTGTTATTGCTTGCATGGGTGTACACACAGCACTGGTTAAAGCAAAGGCTCCTGATAAAGCAGCTTGTATCTCTCCTTTTATTATAGTGTTGAAATAACTTGATAATAGAGGAAGCATTAGGATAACATGTTATCTTTTGTGAGTCATCAGCCTATCAGATAAACATGCTTTGTGTTGCAGTGGGCAGCATCCTCCCCCTTCTTTCACCTAGAATCAATAGCCCTTTCCCACCAAATGATTTCAGATTAGCAAACAGCCAGACAGCCCCGGCTCACCGCACTGCTTCTGGGAAGGCCACTGCTACTGCTACCGCAGCACACGTGTCTAATACGCTTCCCTCCTGAGCAAAACAGATCGGCAGAAAGCTCTCAACTTTTTTTTCTATTCTCCCTTTTTACATTTTTATGAAATCTGCAAGGTCCAGCTGCAGGTACACATCTCTGCCATCTCTTTATTATCTCTACCAATGCACCTCAGTCTGATATTGAACTCTGGTCCCTTCCTCACTTCTGTGAAATAACCTTTTGGAGTCTCTCATCTACAGCCTTCTACTTTTTTGAGTTAGTCTACATAATACAGAAGTGACAATGCTTGGCAATCCGAAGGTCTCTTAAAGTGCTTCCCAAGCACCTTCACATCTGTCACAAATAGTTTTATCTCCATTTTACAGATGTAAATATGGGGGCAGAAAGGCTAAGCGACTGCCCTGGGTTCACACACAGATATTGTGTCACAGCCGTCCAGTATCCTGAATTCATGGTGTTCTTTCTAAATTGCAAAGAAGCTCTTCCTCTCTCTTTATTAATTTTTCCTCATTATTCATACTTCTTTTTGTTGGTTACATTATTTAAATTTACATGCCCAAAGGAGACAGTCTGATGTTTTGTCATTTAAGGTTTTAGTTGCTTCAAGCACAACTGAGGGGAGACTGGGTGAATCCCCAAATGTACAACAGTTGCCAAACCCTTGGAGACAGTTAAACTTACCATACTCCACTTTCTTTAATTTTTAAGGCCTCCAGACACCTTTCTACAAGGCTTCTCTCTACAATGAGAGCCCTATCAGTCTCTGCAGCCCAGCTTCTTTTTCATGGACCCAGCCAGGATCCAGAAAACATAAAAGTCTCCTAGTGAGCTCAGCCTGGAAGACATTTCCTTTGTCATCCTCACATACCGAGCAGGACATGGCTTCAAGAGAAGAGTACCTCTTCCAACACCATTATGTAAATCAATGTCGAAGCCCAGTGCCACCTTCTGCTTAATTTTTGGGTTAAGCTCTGTTTGACTTGTGCTTTGAATCACTCTTGTTAATTCCCCAATTAGATGCATGTCACTCAATGCCAACTTTTCTGCACAATTACTTCAGGAACCTCCATGACCAAATGATGTTTGAATGTTTTTACTGGAGCGCTTATGACCATGACATAGTGAGGAACATCAAGATTCACTGAATGACAGGTTTCCTGAAGGCAAACTCCTAGGCAGGTGTGAGTGTGAATGACTGCATC
Source organism: Phalacrocorax carbo (assembly GCF_963921805.1). NCBI lineage: Eukaryota > Metazoa > Chordata > Aves > Suliformes > Phalacrocoracidae > Phalacrocorax > Phalacrocorax carbo. The sequence continues at coordinate 6,999,926 of NC_087513.1, read as the reverse complement.
AGACATGGTCACTAGGAAAAGCACTGGCTTATCACTAAAATAGACAGGGGACACTCTAATTTGAACAACGCTTCGCTGTCATTCGCTTCACAAGTACCTGAAATTGATAATCAGTGTTGTCCTTTTGAGAAAAGCAGCGCCACAACACTGTATAGTGTTGTGGGGAAGCAGTTTCCCCTCTTTAGATCTCTTTTACATATCTATATCCATAGCCAGACATATCCACATACATTTTATAAGTGCTATACACATACAGATATTCTAGGCACATACACTCTGTGTCCATAAAAACATCCATGATGAAGATTTGGGACTGAAGCCACTGTTGGGACAAGTCCATGGAAGTAATGGTGGCTTAAAGCAAGCTGAAATTTGGTACTAGGTTGTGAATACGTCATTAACACTTCAAATGACACATGGAGATAAGTTTGCACGCACATCACCTCAAAATACTTTCTGAGAAAACATAAACTCTTTGCATGTAGCCTAGCAAGAAGTGTTAAAAGGAGTGCAACAGAAGGGTTCCCACGCAAAGTCAAGAGCTCATAAGTGATTCATTCTTGCTTGTTCTTGATGAAGGGGACATTATCTTGGCGTACTCCAGCACGCCTGGGTTCTTAGTACTTGTGGGAGGGAAGGAGTGGGAAGCCATACTCCTCTCTTGACATTGTGATTCGTATAAACCAAGTAAAGCACAATGACTGTTTATCAGGAAAGGACATTGAATGATTTCTTACTTATGGCAGGGTAGCTCTCTTATTAAGAGAGCTCATGAGAGGAGATTAAGTTAGCTTTTCATGAATGGCATTTTTAGTGACTTGCTTTAATACTAATGTAATAATAAGAAAGGAAAGTAATATCTGCCATTTTGGGACCTAATACTTACTTTTCTTTAATTGTTCTTGAGTCATATTTACTATGAGGTTGTTTGTACGACATACGCATGTCCTTGCCAGAAGCAAGACCTATTTTACACAAGACCCCATGCAACCACTCAACATTGCTACATGGACATCCATTAGCCCCCTTCCTTCCCAACTCCCAACGATGACGACCAGAGATCACAGAACAAAAAGGTTGGGTAAGCAGCCAAGTAACAGTGACAAAAAGGACATCATGCAGAGCATCAGAGTGAGCAAGAGATACTGAGGAGGACATCCATTCCTGGGGGTACATTATGATGGGTCGTGGACTGGTGATGACCAAATCCTTGCATTGCAAAAGGAAATGCAAGGAGCAACAGCAGCTAAAAAAAACAGGGAGGGGGAAAATGCAGCTGGACAAATCTCTTCCATTGCAGGCAAAGGTGAAGTCATCATCGCAGAAACAATTAAAAAAAAAAAATCCTTCTTCTTTAGGAAAATCTTGACCAAGGCTAACAACAAGGAAGAATCTTCTAACAACTACCCGCATCTACTTAGCTGGAGATGCCAGGGTTTGTTTAAGATGTCATAGGATAGATGTGCATGCTCTGGTATTACAGGTGACTGACCGCATCATTCTCTTACACTTGCCAATTAAAAGCCAAAGACTTGCCTTCATTTTTAAAGTATATTGCTCTCAAGTCAATTTGATAATTCCTACAGACATTTTAAAAGAACTGCCTCGCGGCAAACACCTTTCTTATCACTACATTTCTGAGCGAAGTTTTGTACATTGGGGTGATATACCTGTCGTCAGACTCTCTAAATAAAAAAGGAGCCTCTCCTATAACCCAGATAACCCAAACCCCTGGCGACATTTTTTTACCTTCCATATGCCCTGCAAGAAAAGGACTCTTTGTGGAGGGACCCAAGGGACTTCACTTCGCAGAGCAAACTATGTGAAACTAAAAGACTCCAGAACTGCATATAGATTAAAAATAATCATATAACCATTACAATTGGTAGTTTTTGTGGCATGATTATTGGGGAAGGCTGTCCACCACAGCAATAAATACTCACTGTTTACGGTACCTGCTAGTGCATTAATATTATTCAGTCCAACAGTGGCTCCAGCCAATCCTTGGAGAGTACCCAGAGAAGTCAAAGAATTCATGGCCGCACCAGCTGTGGAATTAGCAGTTGATGCAGCCACTGAAAGGAAAAAAAAGCAAGGCAAAATTAGGTCATATTTTGCTTATTTTAGCTGATCACAAAACAGCTTACAATAATGCTGACCTCAACAACAGGGCTACTTGCAAGAAAAAGAAAAAAAGGAAATGAGAACAGTAGACCAACCTTGTTCAAGATATTACTAGTATGTTTGTTCATGCAAAGTGTTGATAAGCCTTGAACTGCAGAGTGGATCACAAAATTTAGCGTTGTGCTATTATTTGCAAACATAAAATAGAAACAATAAGTATGGGATCAGTCGCTTTCTCAGAAGCTTCCCAGGCTGATCAGCTAACCAGACTATTGAGATTTTGCCACATTTTAAACTCTATCATTGAAAAAAAAAATAGAATTACTCATTGCAATTTTGTCATACAGCAGCCTTCTGTTCTGGGCCCCAAGTGCTCTAAGAGAAATTTTAATTATTCTAAGTGAGACACTATGCCATTATGGCTCTGCTCAAGGACACTCTATGAACGTCATTTAAAGCCCTGAAGTTTATGAAAAGGAGAATGACCAGCCAAATACAAAATGTGACTACTATCCATTTTGTTGCAGGCTTTCAGCCTGGCCTTTGTACATAACTAGTCATGTATATGCACCCCATAAAAGATACTATATGCATCCCCAAAAGCTCTGCCAGAGGGGAAGCTGAGGCTCAAGTGGAGAAAAGGTCTTTGCTGCTACAATACCAAGGGAACAGTGAAGGCTGATGAGATGAATCCATCTAAACTACATGCTTAGGAAAAGAGACTCACTCTCTTGTCATAGGAATGTAAGAAAGCACCTTAGAAAGAGCTATCATTTAGGATAGGTCGGATGAATTAGAAATACGTCTCTCTCATAGAAGGGCCTTGAATAACCAGTGTAGATAAAACACTTAACTTACAGGTAGGTAAAGCTGTACCAGATGAATCACAGTCATAAAAGCTGTGGAAGCAATTAGGTTTTTAGCTTGTCTCCTGAGCCCTACTTTAGTGCATCAGTCATAAAGGCTTTCATGTCCTTTAAAAAGTTGCATTATCTTCTGAAAAGTGAATGTTTAAAGTCAGAGTTTTGTTGATGAGTTACCAGAGGCACATCCTGTCTACACCATGCTTTTTTGCTCCTATTCATTACTTAGCTGTGAAATGGTTAAAATCACTTTTATCTTAATGCTCTTTTGAGCTGTCAAACACATCAGATGACTAAGTGAACCCTCAAGAAAGTGAAGTCTTTACAGTTGGCAGGATCCAGTAAGGAATGTAGGAGGCAACTTTTTCACTCTGTGGGTAAACCTCAAAGCTCTGACCTACAAATAACCCACCCTTACAACCTTAAGACCTACCAAAAACAAGCCTTCGCACTCATGGGGCCTCAAAGTATCAAAGACTCTCCTGGTGTGGATGAGGTGAGATTTCCAGACTCCTTGAGGCATTCCTGGTCCCCACTTCCCTAGCATCTGCAATGTTAACTTGAATAATTTTATATGTTCCAGATAGAAGCAGCTTTCATTGTTCAATCTCTCTCCACAAAGTAATAAGAAGCCAATAATGTCTTTGATTAAAAAAAGAAGTAATAAAAAACCCAAGTAAAACCCCACTTTTGTCAGATAATGTAGGCACCAACAGAGAAGAGAGAAAAAAATCAAATTGAATGAATGTCAGTGAATTCCCTGTGACCAACACTGTTCCGTGTTTCTGCTCATGTTCATTAGCGGATCATTTAAATGAAGTATATAAACCTCAAATCTGAAGGATCTGATTGGTTTTGACTGGGCTGAATTCCATCCATTTCTGTTTCAGAGGATTATTACCCTTTTCTCTTGAGGAAACACATATATTTAAGAAATGAGAGAAATGGGGGCTAGGAAACTGCCTGAAAATTACATTAAAGCTCTTGGGGGCAAATAACTCCTGTGAATGAGAGCCATACGCTTATGGATTGTCAACACATCTGTTGGAGAAGGCAGAAAAACCTGATTAAATCCTTCCCTCTTGTGCAGCCCACAGAGTACATTGTGGTGGCTCTTATCATAGCCTCACTGCTCAAACACATGCTTCAGGGATGGCCAGTATCTGGGGCCAACATCTCTTTTCTTCTTTTATTCATATCAAGTTTCTCGGTTCCATCAGACAAACACAGAGCAGGTGCCTCAGTGATTCTTCCATTTGAAGTTGCAATGCAGATTACCTAGTTTGCCGAAATAATGACTTGGCACATAATCAATGTAAAATACTAGTCGGAGCACTGAAGCACCTCAGAAATCAGCGTTTTGTTGTTGCGGCTATTTCTTCTGCTTAGCAGTGATCTGCCTCAACAGATCCACCGGGACAATGCTTTTTCCTCTTTGGCTTATTATTTCTTTGAGGAAAAAGAAACTGAACAAATTGTGTGGTTTCCGTTATCTTATTGAACAAGGGGTGAACAGGAATGAAGGGAGCTCCTTTTGTTAGGGCACTTGCAAAGGACAGATCCAGCACCTTGCTGGGTGAGGTTTCCTGAGGGACTCCGCACTAGTTATCTCCTTTTTGATTGAGACCTGCATGTATGAAATGAAGACGAAGACAGTGATGAGCTAAAATACTATCATAATGGGCCATAAAAGGTCCAAGATATTAAGAAAGGTGAAAATTTCTCACAAAATGCTGGATAAAACCAACAGATGAAGCAATGGAATTCCTTGTCCCAAAAAACTTAAAGGGAGATGAAACAAAAGTTAAAAGGTCCTACAAGACACATGTGGAGGCTTAAGCCAGCTGAAACTTTTTACCTCATGTGCTCCCAGATTATGTTGAAATCTCTCTAAAGACAAGGACTATGATTCTTCTGTCCTTTGCCCTTTTCTAGTTTCTTTCACCTAAAAAATTTTAATATATTGAACCAAACAGAAAAAAGAAAAATCACATGCCTTGTGGTAATGGTAGATGACTGCGCTACTTTGGGGAAACCTTTATAACTCTCTCATGTCAGCAAAACTCTTGGGCTCCACAACTGTTCAGAGTAATGGCAAAGGAAGTATAATTCACTGTCAGAATAGCGTTATTCTATATTTATGGCTTTTAGTTGTCCAGATGACAAAAACAGATTGGATACCTACTGAATTTATAAATTGGTTTTTTACCAGGTTCCCCTGCCACCAAATAAATTAAAACATTTCACAACTCCCTCCATCCTCCACACCAGAACATTGCTCCTCTGAATTGAGTCACTTCATCGCTCTGCTTAATAAACAGCAGGCATCTGTCTCCAGGTACTTAGACAGCTTGATGTACGGAGCCGGAGTGCCACCAGGAATTGCTCTCTTTGTGCTACCGGCTCACCAGCATTTGGTGCAACAGCCAGGAAAATCAAAACACGCAAAAAAATGTGCAAATGACTTGTTTTTCTGGTGTCAGTCTGTATGGCACACCCTCTATCCACAACATTTGGTCTATTATTTTTCCCTTTTGTGCTGGTTTTGGCTGGGATAGAGTTAATTTTCTTCAGAGTAGCTAGGATGGGGCTACCGGCTCAGGTTAAACCATGACATCTTTACACTGGGAATTTTATCCTAGCCTCCTTAAAACCTATATATGTCAGGGACTCAATAGCTTTCTGGGACAGCAGTGAGTTAGCTGATACTGATGCTAGGGGGAGAGATTCAGCAGGCCAGAGCTCCAGCTTGATGAATGCTAGCTGAATATACAATAGTTGGTGAAGAACAGAGCTGCTTTTTACCAGCCGCACTGATCATTCCCTCACAATGTCAAGCCCTGGATAAACATCAGAACATGATAGATAAGATTTTGTCTACTCAAAAGAACTTTTTCTTCTCTAACATCAGTCACTGGAATAAGTCGACAACTTCCTCAAAGAGGCTGTTGCTCAATCAGAGACTATTGGCTGGAGTTATGGGGTTGAATCCTTTGGCTGTTGTTGCCAGAGTTCAGACAAGATGTTCATCATATTCCCCACTGACCTTAAAAATCTATTAATACGTGAAAATAATATCACAGCATTGGATAAAGAGGTCAGTTTAGACTTGTAAGAGTAAAGAGTTGTCTTGTAACCTGTACAAAAATCTGCTCTGTTTCCTGTAGGTACACTGCAGGCTGGTCACCTGTAGCCTTCTCCATCCAGGCCACATACAGAGACTTTACAGAATACTTTAGCATCTGCAACCATGAAAGGTGAGAAGGTTAAAAGTGTTTATTTTACTATTAGAGACCTTACTGTTTCTTCTTCACTGACCCCTCTATTCCCATACTTCTGTGTCACTCTCACAGCCTTCCTCTTTTCTTCCAAACTCAACTCCACTTTAATAAACATCCAGAAACCTTCAAATAATGAAAATAATATTAAGAAGCTGTGAAATGGAGAAGGGCATGGCTGCATCCTTCCCCCAGTACACCCCCAAATCAGTCCCAACCGCAGCCATTTGATCTCACTGTGCTTCTTCCATTTAATTGACAAAAACTTTGCTATCAGCTTCATTATGAGTAAAGAGACTTGGCCTTTGGTTAATATATTCCTTGACAAAGCTCTCTTTGATACAGAGAACACATTTTCATTTGGAGTGGATGCCCTACACAGTATAGATATTTGTGTTTAACTAGTAATGTTGCATTCACAGATTTTTAAGGCTTGAAGGATCTGGCATTTTCAACTATTCTCCTCAACACATTTATTTCTGCCTGTAAAAGGTTATAGCACCTTTTAGGTCAGAGATTTTTTTAAATAGAAAACTAAACTAGCAATGAGCCATTTCCATTTTAATTTAAGTAACATTTCAACACAATTCTCCAAAATTATGCCAGCCTAGAAAAACAACCAGTATTAGCATAGAAACTTCTGGCCATTCTTTTGGCTAGCTTATGTCCATAGAGCCATGATGATTTACATCATCTGGATTTACATCAGCTGGACAACTATATTCAGGATAATAGCCTCTAGGAAAGGCAATGATGTATAAATATTTCTTTGGCTTTGCTATGCACACTGTGGATGGGATTAATTTCCCCACCTTTGGCAGCTTTATCATTAGTTTAAGCTAGCCTAGTCAAAACTGTTCTTTTGGGGTGTCTCTGAGATTAAGAGACCTCCAACTCAAACACCCTACCTTTAGATTTCTATCTTAGGATGGGCTGCATTGCCCTCTGGAAATGCCCATTTCCACCAATTGAGATGGTGAACTCAAAGTAGACATAGACCATTCAGAGAGGAAATGTGTTGTGGGATGGATCCTGCCCTTTCTGTTGGCCGCACATTGTGTTACAAGCCGATGATCTGAAAGCAAGGGATTTGTTTTCATCTTGCATGCAGAACCAATGCCAAACCATGCAAACTCATGAGTCTGAATGTAATCATCTCAATCAAATTGTGGGCTCAGAGAATTGCCTGATGCTGGACAACTCTGAGCTAATCTGCAGAGGATATGCACTCTTCTGCAAAGCACACGCTGTCAGAGAAAGGAGCTAGGCAGCAGGGACTTAGGCAGTGTTACAGTATAGGTCATACAAAGTATGATGGCCTTGAGCAAGAGCATGCAAGATGAGCTAATCTACTAGATTGTATTGATGCCTCCCCCACTTCTGCCTCAGACTTCTTGTGCTGCCCTGGATAAAGCATTCACTATGTTTTTTGGCTGCAAGACAGGGTTAATTCTTCTTCTTCCCAGTTGCTAGCTTGTCTCTTAGAAAGCCATAACTTGGAGGCACAGGCACATTCTTGTCATGCCTATTTACTTCCTACACTTAAGACCGAGGAGTGCCCTTGACAGGGCTTCAAGGTATACTGAAGTAAGAAAACCACAGACCTATGTTTGTCTGTAGTACAGCCTTGGGCAAATCCTACCCCTCTCATGCCTCAGGGCCAATTTATAAAATGAATCCTCTTCCCCAACAGAGAAGGTCAACTGCAGGGTCCAGCGAGGCTGCCTGAGCACTTGGTGATGAAACAAAGCACTAGATAAACAGTCCCTCTCACTGTTGCTCTGAAGAAAAGGACCTATTCAAATCACATACGTACTGCTGTGATATAGCAGAGAGACTTTTTGCAGTGTGTCGACCCCATTCTTTCCTTAATTTTTCTGGGAAATGTCTAAGTAATAAAGAACTCCAATGACTTCTCAGCAAAGTCATGTACCACAGCAAAAAAGGGTCCCTTGGAAACTCCATACTATATATGCTAACTTGGCACTATTTCATGATTTTGATACGAAGGCTGTGCACTCCCTCCATTCCTCTTCTCTTTGTCCTGTTCCCTTCCTCCTCTTCCAACACTGATACACTCTCTGGAAATGGTACACAGTCACACTGCAGGCCTGGGACCAAGGTATTAAGAATATCAAAGAGGCATTTTGAAGATTTTAAGTGATGTTTCTTTTTGGAACCATTATTAGGGTTTTAGGGCAGGACAGGCAGAGAAAAGCAAGGGTGGCTTTAGCTTTTTGCCTGCATGGAGGGTTCCTGCAGACCTTCCGCCACCCCATCCAAGCGAAGACAGCAGCTAAAGTTTCTGGTGCAGAACCAGGTTCCTGGTGCTGCAGGGCTTCAGGGCAGCTCCGAGACTGGCTTAACTGTGCTGGGGCCTTCCACACAGAGATTCACAACGGGAACTGCGTCAGCCCTGCTGACAGCTTTGCTTTGCGCAGCCCTCGGTTGCACTCCACAATTGCCTGTCACTCCCTAACGCACAGCACAACAGGAAGCTCAGCATCTACTTTGATATCAGCTACCTGCTTATCTGTGTCCTGGTCACATCCTGCTTAGTCAGTTGTAAAGGATGTGCATATATTTAAATGCAAACCACACCGCTCGGCTGTGAACCACAACTTTGTTCTTGTTGTTTTTCTTAATGGACAGTTTAAATAACTCAGTGTTCAAATAACTCAGTGTTTAAAGCACTTATTTTGATCTGGTTAAGACAATATAGTTGTGCACTAGGGATCAATATCACCCACAAATTTGAGGTTCAGTATCTCTATGACTTTAAGCATGAGAAGTTGCAGAGAAAACATGTTCTCTTTTGGGAGAGGCTCCTGTCAAATCTGTACTGGCGGCTGTCTGAGTCCAGAATCCTCTTTCTTGTACTGAATTGGGTGTACTTCTGATTTTCTGCTGCCTTCCTGAGCTCACTGACTCCAAGGACTAGACAAAATAGATCTGACTTAATCTGCTTCTGACTAAATGCCTGCCATTCAGAGGGACGCAGATGGGCACAGTTGGCCAACAGGAACCTTATGAAATTTAACAAGAACAGAAGCAAAGTCCTGCACCTGGGAAGGAATAATCCATTTCAGTAACAGAGGCTGGGGATGGATGGGCTGGGGAGCGGCTCTGCTGAAAGGGACATAGGGGAGTCCTGGTGGGAGGTGACCATGAGCCAGCAGCATGCCCTGGCAGCACAGAAAGTCAACAGCATCCTTGGTTGATGGAACAGAAACAGAGCCAGGAGACCCAGGTGATTTTTCCTCTTTACTCAGCACTTGTTAGATCATGTCTGAATACTAAATCCAGATTTGGGCTCCTCATTGCAAGTAAAACATTGATCAGCTGAAGGGAGTTCAGTGGAAGGCCAGCTAGATGGTAAGGGTCTGGAGCACTCATCCTGTAACAAGCTGGGCTTGTTCAGGCTAGAGAAGATACAGCTTCAGGCAGACCTAAAGCAGCCTCCCAGTACTTATGAGGAGATCATCAGCTAGATAGAGCACTCGTGCATGATGGGAGGACGAGAGGTAAATTGAAACAAGAGAGGTTCAGTGCAGATATAAGTAAAAACATCTGTACTCTGAGGATTGTCCAGCACTGGAACAGATTACCCAGAGTGTCCAGTCCTTGGAGGTTTTCAAGATTTGACTGGATCAAGCCCTGAGCAACCTGATCTCACCTCACACTTGGCCCTGCTTTGAGCAGGGGGTGGGACTGCAGACCTCCTGAGGGACCTTCCAACCTTGAGTATTCTATGAACCTATGAAAAGCAGAACAGTCTAGCAGAAAAGTGGAAAAGGTCAGGTAACACTGAGGCAGAATGAAAGAAAGCTGAAGAATGAAGATGTGTTGGCAGAAAACGGAACAGGAGATCTGGCTTCTGTTCTTGGGTCTGTTTACTGGAATAGAGGTTGACATCAAATATGCCACTTAACTCTTGGCTGTGCTTCTGATTCTAGTCTGCCACGACTACTTTGTGTGTAAAACTTCCAGGGCTAGATCTACATTTAACAAAAGTAAGTCTTGACCTTGGATGATTCCTTGAGATTTTAGATTCCTCTTAGTTTCCTTTAGATTTAGCAATGTGCAATTGAAAATAAGGATATAAAGAAATTATGCAAAGAGAGTAAATGCAGTAAGAAAATACAACAAAAATTATTTTAATACTTCTAACATCTCCCCAGTCAGTGACATAGAAAAAGAATTTTAAGAGCTGGGGACAAAAGGAAAAGAAATATTAAACCCAAAGTAGAAATCTCTAATTTTAGCAAGGTGAATTTAAAATCTTTGTTTACTACCCAAAATCTCTTGGGTAAACACAACATTCCATTGTCCCTTTGTTAGTACAAAAGGGATAATAAAGCCAAGAGACAACACTGGATTTAAGGATAATCAGATTAAGGCTGTATTCTCTGTTTTCTTTCTAATCTTTAGCTGCAAAGCCCAACGATGTTTGGAACAATGTCTTGTAAATTGTATCTAAACAAGACGAGCACCTGCTGGCCTGCGTGAAAGACTGAAGATATTGGACAAAGTTTAGTTGTGTTGGAAAAGCCTGTGCAAAGCTTCCAACTTACCAAAGATCTGATTTACAAGATCTTATTTTGGTTGTGGTACCCTCTTAAACCAAGAAGAAATGCACCCAACTGTAGGAGGTTCTTATGTAGCAGGGAATCTGGACCACCGATCTGGTGTTATGTGGGAGTCTGGGCAGATCTGATTGTATGTGTTAAAGATTAATTGATTAAGGTGTATTCTCTTTACGTAGCACTAACAGCAATTTGTTGTTTTAAAGAGATGGAGGCCAAAAACCTTCCTCCTAAACAGGAGAATTAAATGTCTCCTGTGGAAAAGAGGAGCAATTCAACCATAGTAATGATGGAGCTTATGAAATGAGGATTATAAACATGGGCGTGGGGGAGAAGTGGGTAAGTCAATCACACCGCCCATGTGACATTGCTCTCAGGAATTTGCAGTTGCGTCTCTGCCTGAAATGAGCACACTCTACGGGCTCTGACTGCATAAGGAACGTTTTAAAGGGGAAGAATAATTAAGCGATGACAGAGGCATCATCATTATTAGATAATCACAACCCAGGGGCATTAACAAACGTTGAGTGTCTCTAATCCCATGGGGTCTAATTATTCTGTGATAATAACCACACCTCCAAGTTTTAATTTATTCTTGTGGAGAATCTGGGGGGGGAGGTGGGGGAAAGGAGGGCATTTTAATATTTTTGCTGAAAGAAGATGCAGTTGGCCTTTCAAAAGAGCTCATCAGTATTCTAATCTAACTAGCATGTGTGATTGGCATTAAATTGTCTGCCCTTTACGATGATCTCCAGCCAATCGAGTATCCACCCTTGCACAAACTGGTGGTCCCCCAGTCAATAATATAGCACCTGCATGAACCGATTCTGTTTCTTGGGGCAATTTTTGGCAAGGGAGAGGTGGATTTTCCTAGTCTGGGGAGGTTAATTCTCTGTCAGCTCCTCTGACAAGCACATTACCATCTGGGGGGAGAGAGAAGTAAAAACTTGCTCATTTTCTGGTATCTTGGAAGTGCTGTCTGACATGTCAAAAAGGAAGATTCTAGTAAGTTTAAGTGCTCTGCCTGTGCTTGGATAGAATAAAATAAAAGTGACAGATGCACTCCAGGGAAAGAGCACCAGAAAAGCAAGAGAGCAAGGAAGAGTCAGGGGGAAACAAGAATGACAATATAGAAAGACATATACTAATATCACAGCCTTTCTCAAATAAGTCAGCGTCCCTCTACTTCTTCATTACTCACAGGTGAACGATTCCTATGAAAGATTGTCCATATCTTCACAGAGTACAGGAAAAGAGAAGCACCAGTGAGGAAAGGAGGAAGGGAGAGCCGCATACATTCAACATCTGGTCGCATCTATGTGTCTGTGTGCATGCATGGGCAAATGAGACTAAGCAAGGCAAAGGGGGACAGGGAGAGGAGAAGAGCTTTCCCCATGATGATCCTTTTGGCTGAAGCTGGCTTTCTGAAAACAGGTTTATATTTTACAAAGTACTTTGAGTACATTCACTTATTCAAGAAAAAAAAAAGAAAACAGGGAGGTGAACCAATTCATTCATATTCTTTGCATGTTCAGAAGCAGCCAAGGTCTTCTAGAATTGCAGACTAACTTGAGACTCATAAATCCATACTCTTCAGTAGTGTATGGGTCTTCGAAAGGTAAGGAAGCTCTGTGAGCTTGTGACAAGTGAAAATCAGGGTCACTTATCCTAATCACTTATGTAATTTATGTTAAAATCTAACTTGACATTTCCGACTGTCTTGAAATTACAGTGTCTACACTGAGGACCCTCCACAGGAGTGCAAAGAAGGAGGCGAAAACAGAGCATACGAAAGTACTACAGGTATGGCGTACAAACCTATCAGCTGGCAATTTTTGTAGTCTTCTAGTCCTACATTCTGTAAGTTTCCTCCAAACCTATTTATCCAACAGAAGATGTTTTAGGAAGCAAGGATTTATTGATTGGGCATACCTTTGTGAATCTAGGTTATTGTGTTTAAGGATACATTTTCCTGTGAGATTATGAAGATGGAGAGAGAGAGTAAAAAGCAAGTTAATATTCTGGGCTAATTCCATACTGATGCTTCTGCTTTGCTGAAGCGTATTGCTCAATGAAGTCCATCCACCCCTAGTGTAAACTGCAAGTCATACAACCTTTTTCAGCACTGTCCCTGCAATGTACCATGCATTCGTCCCAGCAGACCACAACAATAAATCACTTTTGGTTTTGGGTGGGATGTACTTTAAAGAGAGGCTGGGAAAGAGAATAATAGGGCATCAAGGACTGGCTTGGCATCATAGCTGCCCATTAGATATTTCCAACTGTAACTCAAACTGAAATAAAATCAAATTGAAACCCCACAATATGAAGAAAACAAAGAATAATTACTGAGCATTTATGACTCTGTTTTACTCAGTGGGGCCAAGGGCTGTGGCCTGTATTCACTGAAGCACCACTGAGTTCACATCAAAACCAGGGCATTAGCATTTCTACAGGGAACTTCCAGCTGTGCTCTCATGTTTATTACTGCTGTCTCACACTATTTGGAACCAGCTATTGTTCAGGGACTTGTGCCCCGATGCTATAATGACCTACATGTGGAGCCACTTCAGCATACAAACACTTCCAATTCACTTTCCAAAGAATTTCTGATCTAGAATCAATAAGGCCCTACTGGAGGCCAGGATCTCCTGCCTGGCGTACAGGTTCCTTCACATTACCTCCCATGTGCCTACAACATCTTTGACATACTTTCACCACTAAGTAATAACAAACAATAAGCAGTACCATCTCTCCATAAAAAAAGAGGGTCAGAGTCCAAGCCTATAGTTCAAGGTACGCAATGTTTTTGTTGCAAGAGTGCTAATCACATGTGTATATGGCAATTCAAATTCTACTACATGGGAGCGGATGGCCTGATTCATCTTCATTTTCACCTCTTTAAGGTATCTGTCTTAAGATTAGGTAAATAGCCCTCAAGAGGTGTTTGCCTTTCCATTGATGCAAGATGTGTGTGAAAGATTTGTTTACTTCAGGCACTTGGGGGTCCTGTCCATGGTATTTTAGAACAGAGGTGAGATAAACTATATATTGAAAATTTGAGTCTGTAGCTACAGGCGTTATGAGTCCAGAAAGTCCATGAATAATAATTTCCATGGAAGATGGGATTCTTAGTGGGGTGTGCAAGCACAACCTCATTGTAATAGCACACCACAAGATACAGTCATTCACCTCTATAAGCTGCAGAACTGGAGGATTATCTTGTCTCATGTAAAATTACTCAGCTACGTACTTTGCAGACCATTTGTAAAGTCATATGTAGTTCAATGTGGCACTGGTTCTTTTCATTCGTATTACACATTTTTGTTCCACCAACAGCAAATGCAGTCAAGGGTTTACTTTATTTGGTTATAAATTCATGCAGTTGTTGGAGATAGTTCTGTTTGTCCAACGCATAAAATAAATCAGCGGCCCCATATTCAAACTAGCTCTTTTCAGACAATGCTGGAACAATTACGTTAAAGACATTAATAAACTCTAATTCCCATTATGTTCCACAATTTATCCTGCCTTAGGAGAACAGATCATGAGTATCCATGGACACGTGCACAATTCAGTAGGGTTGAAGGAGCAGTGCTGGCAGTAGTAAACCTTAAATAGTTGAAAGTTCCGTCAACTGCATGAGTTTTGCTAAGATTTACATTATTTCCTGAATATTATGAACTCCAGCATTTTCTGGGTTTGGAGCTTCCTGTCAGATATATAGCACATAAGCTCACATATCTACCTGTATAGCCAAGCTGATAGTATCATGTTTCTTTAGTAGGAAACAACCCTGAATGAACTTGAAGTAGTACTTCCAACAGAAAGAAAAATAGCCTTTTTTACAAACTGGGATTCTTGTGGCTTGAAATAGAGATTAAGAGCGGGATAGAGAGACACTTAGAAAATATAATGTATTACAAAGCGTTATTTGTATACTGCAAGCAAAGTAAATCCTGAAATGTGCTAAGGCAATGGATTTCATACTTCAGGAAAATGATAATGTACTAATGTTTAAAAAACAAACATGTCTCCTGTTGAATTAGATCCTAATCCATGATTTAGTACTGTACACTGTTTCCTAAAAAACCCCCCGAAGATTTAAGTAGCACAATGCCTCACAGAAAAATATGTACGTTTCTGTCCTTCAGCATACAACTTCGGTATTTATGCAATTCTGAGGGAACAGTCACACGCTTTTCTGTGCCAAAAATTCATAAAATGGTAATGCTTATTCTAAAAAAGAGGCAAGAAGCGTTTGCAAAACATCTCTTTCTGCAGTTGTCAGGCAGCCTCACGCTCCTTCACTGGCCGGTTCTGCGCACCCTAAGCCCAGCCATTTAGCAACTGAACTTCCTTAAGATCCTGTAGGCTGAATTGATGCACCTGTTCAGAAACCAATTTGCTCGAAGAATATACAAAGACCTGTTACATTTTAAGGGACAAATCCGCAAACAGGTCATTCCGGTTAATTGCTGGCCTGTCTGCTGCCTTCGGCATCCTTCAGGTTATCACTGGCTCGTTTTTCCAAATGAGGAGACCAGGGAGAGACACCGCTCTTCCAGGGAGGCTCTGCGGGAATTCATCACCCGTCACCTCTCCTTTTACTGCACTGGGAATCTGGGACATTTTTAGCCATAATTCCTACTCTTTTCCTCCTTAGGCATTTAAGACATTTTGAAGCATTATTAAAAATACAAATATACGTCAAAAATGCATGCCCAGTTTCCTACTTTTGGCTCCGACATGTGTGTTTGGATGCCTGCTTAAGGGTGACTTAATTATCAGATGGGCTTAGCAGCAATGTATCTCTCCAAGAAGGAGCATAATCTCTGGGCACTAAGAGCAGTCCAAATCAATTCACTTATTTAGAAGTCTAACCACAGACTCAGAAGCTTAATGCTATGTGGGTAAGCCCAGCTGACACACAACGGTTCAGAAATACACTTCTCCCACCACAAATCTCCTTGAACCAGGCAGTTGTGGTGGGCATGCTAAGGCAGGATTTTCTTCCATGCCTTCCTTGCAAACACACACTTTTAAAAAAGTTGGTGCTGAAATCAGGGTTAAGGCACTGGACTGCTCTGTGCTCAGAGCACGAAGATAATGGTGCTAATATGACCAGATTTAAATATAAAATTGAAAATCATACACTTGGGTTGTTTAAGCATCCATCCGGCGTATGCGTACTGTATGTATATTGTATTTATAAACCTTTATTTAGGCTATGTGTTATATTTATCAACTGTATCTTTATCCTAAAAATAGTGAACATTTTACTAGGGAAGTTTTCTATGTACTGCAAAAGTAGTAAAGCTTATTTGAAATTATTTTTATAATAATGGGACCTTATTTGGTATGATCTTATAATGTTCTTATAATAATGGAACCTGCATCAGCTCCACGTGAAACGGTACAAAAATAACCAATTTGTACTACAGCATGAAGAGTGCCATTCTGCATTTTAAACCGATCTTTTCCAACATGAAACACCTACCTCAATTCATTCTTTAGCAAACTGTCAGACCTTCCTACACACCTACTGGTAGGGCTATTTTTGGATCATCCTGGAAGCAAATCACAGCTATCTCAGTGGGTGTACTGGCCTCTAACGAAATGTCACGGTGGCAGACTTGCACTGCTGATTGGAGAAAAACGTATTGTACTGAAGTGAACAAAAAGAGAATCTTCTAAGAATGATTATTTGAACATTCTTCACTGCTTCTCAGCTGAGGCATCTTGTATATTCTATAAAATCTCTAACATTTCAACAATTGTGTTCACAACATGAATACCTTCAACTAACAAAGACAATCTTCATGCTACATTAGGGGGTAGAGAAAATAATGAACCACAGACGCTAACTGGAAGATATAATTCTCTTTTTTTAGCAGGGGGAAAGGATGAATCAATTCTTACAGGACAGGCACTGTCCGGTAACGAGTTTTTTTTCTCTTTTTCAGTTTATTCTATACTTCACAGTCTTCCTTTCTGGGGGTTGTTATTCTTCAATGTCAGCATCTGCCTGAAAATGAGTATTTTTAGACTTTTGTGCTTAGGAGAGCTTTTTTTTCAACATAAGAGTTAATGGCTGAATTTTGATATAATATGGCAAAAGCTGGGCTGGATTTCAAGAGGTTGTTAAAGAAAAAAGTCTTAACTTTCTACTTTGACAGTATTTTTTTTCAGAAAGATTTCCTCCTAGGTTTACACAGATGAACCTGAAGAGCTTTTTTACTGAAGCATGAATAGCTGGTTCAGCTGTGTGAATAAATAATAGTTGAGAGAATCAAATAAACATGAAAATGTCATGGAAAATCAAGGCTTCTAAGTCTGAAACTGAATTAGCTTCTGGTTTAGCAATTCTATCCCCCCACAGCTCAGAAGCTTTATTGTGTACGTTTATGCAGATAAATTTGGATGTACAATTAGATGTTTCGTCTCTTCATTTGCACATAGAAGGGCTCTCCTACTGGCTACTGAAAAAACATGTATGCATGAATTTTAAGAAACAAAATTGAAACGAGATCACAGAAGCTGTGTAATCTCCATCCTTGGAGATATTCAAACCTTGACTGGACATGGCCTTTACCAACCTGCTCTGAGTGGTGCTGGTGTGAGCAGGAGACTGAAGTAGAGACCTTGGGAAGTGTCTACCAACCTATGTGATTCTGGGAATTTAATGTTATGGCATTAAACAATAAAAATCCGTGTGGTGATGGAGAAGGGCAAGATGACTAAATAAGCTGCCGTGTGAAGCCCAACTTCTGTATTCTTCCTGTGAGTACAAAACATTTTTCTGCTGTTGCTTAACATCAGCTTGCACAAAGATCAGGAGCTGCATGGCTCCTGATATCAGAAAGTTTTTTCCAGTGCTGTATCAACCTTGTACCACCCAGGACAGTCAGAATAAACATTATCATCCTTGGGAAAATTAGGGTAGCGGCTCAACTGAGGCAAATTAAACGTCAGAGGGTGTTAGAGGCAGATACTCTGTTCATGGGCTTGTATGTGTCTCCTTCACATCTACCTCCAAACCTTCCCACCACCCACTGAATTAACCATAAATCTCTGCAGGCTCTGGAATAGCAGCCTCCCTGCGAGCTCTTTGCTAGTCAACCCATTTGCAGGGTGTGTCAAGGACAGTCTCTGGAGCAGAGGACAAGGTTCCTGACACTTAGCTGAGATTCATCCTGCTTAAATGGAGAAATCTACAGTGTCGATACCTGCACGTGAGGCAGTGCCTCCAACACCCATTCCCAGCTAATGGGAAATGCAAGCTTCCAGGGCCCAGCCAAAAGGGAGTTGAGACAAACTGGTTCAGACAACCTGGAGTGAGGTAAAAGCTACCCCAGCCCAAATCCTTACGTTATGAAATACTACAGGTACCTGCATCTAAAACAGGAAAGTATTCTAAGTAAGAAAAGAAAGTGAAGAATTAATTAACTAAATAGAGGTGATTAGGGTAAATAAAGGAAACAATTATCATATCAAAATAAAAGACAAGAAAGATGATTAAGTGAGTCTTCAAAAGACCCATGAGAAACTCATGAAAGACATAATATGCATTTACCTGGTTTTTATTCTTTCATGATTTCATTTTCATTTTTATTCACTACCATCTGATAATTGCAAGAAACAGTTACTTTAACCATGAGCAATTTAAACCATTTTAATTTTTTTTTCCAGGGCCAAGAGACAAAAGAACCTATTTATTGCCTGAGGGGATTTTTACTAAAATGAAAGCTTAATCTTTCATGTTTTTTTAAGCAAAGGCTTTTAAAAAATCATTTCTAACAATGCTGTAGGGAGAGACTTCCATGGGTATGCAAAATTGAAATTATAAATTTACAATTATAAAAAAATTAATAGTTTGGGGGATTGCATTGTCTCTGTTCTTTCTGAATGAATACTGTTTCAAGCTTAAGAGAAAGTATTTAGCACATGGAGGAGAATGAGCGTCCTTAGACTCTTCTGCGGTCAAAGCTGTTTAGTAAGAATGTATGAGAGAAAGATCATTGGAGTTTAATTTGTTTGGAAATATGTGACCGTATGAACCTTGAAGAAGGACTTTCATACAGATTGAACAGTCACTATTAGATGCTGAATAATTTCCCTTCTTTTTGAATATAATGCAATTAGAAGCCGGCAGAAAATTCGACATCCTCAAATATCATATGCCCTGTTGGTTCCTCACTTCCTGGCCTGTTCGTCTGCGTTGCCAATGCATCAGAGTCAGCCTGACCACCATCCATCCATAACAGTTTGATGCACTGAAGGTTGCTAAATCTTATCTATGTAAAATTAAGCTGCAAGATGAATTTTAACTGAGGTAACCACCTTTTGGGACTCTTATGACACATGTCTACAAAGGACAGAACAAGAGCTCTTGGTCAAAGATTGATTCAGAAGAGATCTTCAGGAGAGATACCGTTATCTATGGGTAGAAACACAGATATGATTTATGTGGCTGCCATGGCTTAAGGCATGTTAGAAATACATGCTCGTGTCCATCCCTATTCCGTGCAGTATTTTGGCTTTAACAACATCAAGAAAAGGATTAAATTTAAACATGTACCTTTGCACTCTCCTAAATTTGGGCAGTTTTCTGAACTGAGAAATATTAATTTAATGCATTACCTGGAAAGACACAAACATTTCTTCCTGGGCTTAGTGCAGGCTTTGACATCAGACAAAATAATTTACACTTATGAAACACAACAAACTAAAATGTTGTATTAAAAGAAAACTAGACCAAAAAACATACCCTCAAGGCCTCCAAATATCCACACACTGAAAGGCAGATTTAAATGTTTTCTGCCAACATATTTGAAGTTTTAATGAAAATACTTTGAGCTACTATGAAAAGCTTTATCAAACTAAATTCATTTTCCATAGAGCAGAGAAGAATCATTGAAGATATTATTCAGGTTTACAAAATATTTAATAGGGTGGAGAATGTGGAACCAGATAAGGAAGGTTAAACTGAAGGACATTTTAACAAGGCTTCATTTTAGGTTGCGTATACAACATAAATAGGTCAGTGGATCTATTAGATATAGACTTTCTCTTTGACACACGAAGCCGTCTAATATTAGAAACACTTGTGTACAGCTACTATACGTAAGACTTTCAAAAGCAGTTGTCATTCTGAATACACTATTTCAAAGGCTAAATGTCCAGAATTTACTGAAAATAACACATCTTCAATGCGATAGCCAAAATCATTAATCTCTTTGGAAATACCTTGGCATCTGCTTTACAATACCACCCCGAGCAATACTAAGCTCTAGCTATCCCCAGAAAGTATCTGCCCAGCTCAGCTGAAGCACCTTCCTAACCACGTGCCTCTGCGGACTTGGGCATCAGATGAAGCCACCTTCCAGGTACTGAAGGAGCCTCGAGAGCAGGTTAAAAGAGGAAACAGCAAGTCAGCCAGGCTGGATAAGAAGACTGTGTGTGTTGAGTTGCCCTGAGAAGGCTTGTCAGGATGGCTCAAGAAATGCTGAGCATGCATTGGGAAGACAGGCCACTCAGACATTTAACAGCTAAACTGCAGAGATATCACAGAGCATGCATGAAATGCAACACTTCCACCTCTATAAATGGGTGACATTTAGACAGGAGTAGTGCAGAAGCACTGACACTGAGACTAGCCTTTTGTAAAATGTTAAGCCCCGGCTCCAGGACCGAGAGAATAGATTGCTCAGGTTTTTAAAAAAATCTATATCAGCAAACCAAAATTATTTTCACCCAATTGGCTTCTCAGAGATGTTGCAAATAAATATTATTTTTAGGTCGAGATGAAGCTTAGACCAGAAACAGGAAAATGCTGCACAAACTTAATATTAGCCAAGCTGCATTCCATTTAACCTTTCCCCCAAACAAACAATAAAACTGTAATATAATGGGAAGCATTGGCCAGCTTTAACACCCAGCACCACACTCAGTCCCAGTTCTATTGTGCAGTGAAGACTGTTTTCCTTACTGATGAGCTCAAACCGTCTGCCATGAATTACTTTTTCATGGGGAATAAATACACACTTAAACAAGATTAAACACAAATGTTCTTTAGTGGTGTCTAAAATAATATGAATGTTTTTAGAACAGCAATAAACACACTTCATGATGCAAATAATTACACCCTGCAGCCTTTATGTAAAGATAAGCGGCTGGATTCTTGACTCAGCTACATCACTGTAAATCCAGAGTAACTACGTTGAATCAACATCTCTCTCTGTGGATTCTGGAAATGCTGAAGTGTTACTGAACTCTGGATTTGCCCTGATTTCTCTCTATGGTTTTGCAGACATGGGACATGCATGGCTGAAAGTCTACATGGTGGTTATGGAGGCACCACCACCTCTTATCCTGTCCCTTATTCCCCCATATATCTGTTTTCTGCTTGGTGGAATGAAGTCAGAATCTGGCTGGGTATTCCTTGTGCATCTGATATCACTTCGGTAACTGTTCTCTCGGTTAGGACCAGAAGAAAGCTCAACTGAGGCTATAGTAAAGGGAAAAATAAGGAAAAACAGAGAGAAGGACTTCACAAAAATTCATGATGGGTGAAGGCAATATGTGCATGATGTGCTGGGAATCAAAGATCTGGGATTAAAAAGAATCACCTCAGTTGGTCTTTCTGTAGGACAGGAAGGATTGGCTCCTGTTCTGAATTCTTTCTGAAAAGTGTAATTTAGCTTAAGTTTCTCATGCAATTGTAATTTTCATGTAGAGTTTTGTAAGATGGGTCCATTAGGCTTTAATGGCACCTGAGATGAGCCTGGAGAGGTGAACATGCCCACATTGGACCGCTTGAAAAATTAGTTATTCGCTCAAAAATAACAGCAACAAAAATGCATCCAGCTATTAACAGGGTCTCTAGAAATTATATGAGCACAGAACTCAGACACAACATGGAATTACTGATTTAACTATCGTGTTCCCTTTTATGCTTATTTTTGTATTTTGAAGGCAAGCACTCTGCTCTTACCGGGACTTGTGAGGGCTCCCAGAGCACCAGTTGTTGTGGAGAGAGGATTTGCATTGGTGGTGGTAGCTGAGGTTTGGGCGGCGGCTGCTGCGGCTGCTAAAGTTGCCAAATTCTGTAATTGTAAAGCGTTCATGCCTGCGAGGAGAAGCAATAGGGTTAATTAAAACATGTAATTAAAAAAAAAAAAAATCAGCTATTTTCCATGGACATGGAACTTTGGATGCTCCTTGCCAAGAGAGTCAATTCTTCTTTTCATTCCCAAGACGTCTATAATCTGGGAACCACCTCTTACAGTTCCCGAATAGCATCTCTCACCTCTGTGCCTTGGAGTTGAGAGAATACAGCAAAGGCACCAGCTTATAGTTCAGGAAAATTACACCTGGCTTGTGCCTCTTCTATAACGGAAGTGTAGAATTAAAAGTCATTTAAACTCTGTGTGAAGCCCAGGCGCAATGCTGTTTCCTGACACAACAGGAGGCGTAAAGAAGATAACTAACGTTTAAAACACATTCAGGACAGGGTCATATAATTGGGATGAATACGGTTTGTTTTCCATGTCTCCTCTGAATGTATCTACTAAGGCTACACTGTGCAGGAGCCAATAATTGGGCTGATATTCCTTTTGATGGTTCATTTCTAAAAACACATATGAACTAATAACATCAAATTAGTATCCGTCTGATCACAGAGCCATCACTGAGGTACGGGCTTTCAGGCCATATGCTCTGGACTGTGATATCAAGGCTACTCAGTCACCTATCATTTCATTGTTTTAGAAGATGTGGGGGAGATATACCTGCATTTCAATGAGAACCTTCAAGAAATGCATACATTTAAATAGCAAAGGATTTAATTTAGAATGCAGATAAAAAAGGACAAGCAATAGACAGAATCTATGTGAAATGGAAAAAAAAAAGATGATTAAGAAACAGCAAATGGCATTGATTTGACTTAAGCCAGAGGGACAGGAGTCTGCTTCTCCAGAGGCCTTCAAAAGTCCCTACCTTTTACCTTGAACTACACAAAATACACAGGCACTTACTCCAGGGTGAACTGCTTCAGTAAGAGCCTAAAATGCAGATAGAACTTAGGTGCTGGCATTAACCAGACTGGATCCTTCTCAGGATCCTCTGAATAAGACACAACTGTCCACAGGGGTGATGATCAGGCTGGGTGTCCATGTACAAACGTGATAGAGGTCGTTTGGATGGCTGTGAGAGTTCATCCTTTTTGGTTTGGACACACGAAGGAGATCTGTGCATGCTGCTTGAGCCCTCAACAGAATTGACAAAGTGCACAAAACCCCCACAAAATACTAAAACAGTTTCATAATGTTCTTGTAGTCCTGATAATATAAACACACACAAACTGTTAGGTGGGGAGAGCAATACCTTTTTTAGACCAAGTGATAGAGCTGGGAAGACTGTATGAGTTTTGGGAAATACCCAAAGAAGAGCTTGAGTGCCTGGAAACTTGTCCAATCTTTTCTGACCGTTAGTTTGCCTAACAAGAGTTATTACTTCTCTCTGCACACTTTGTTTCTCAAACCAGGGGAACTTAATAACAACTTGGAGAAGATGAAAAAAAGAGGTTAAATGTAATACTTTGTAAGTATGTTTGAGAAGAAAAAAAAAAATGCAATGAAGGAGGGGTGCTTTGTAGGAATTGAGAACTCCGGCAATAATGGAGCATGCATATGTTGGTACAACCAATGAGCCCCATAAAGAAGTATTCGCACTGTCCCAGCCTTAGGAACTCTGAGGTGAACCTTCATAAAAGCATCTGTTTGTGAATAATTCCCCAAATCTAAATACAGCATGTTCCAACAGGCAGGTCAGATCGCAGGTGAGCACCATAGCTCGGTTGGTGCTTTTGACAATGTGACACAATGACTGTGTTAGGAGTCAGGTTTTAGTTGATCCAAGATCCACGACTTTGCAGTCTGGAGTCTGCACAACACATTTGGAGGAATTACGTGACCAAAAAAGCTCTTTCAGGTTTCTTTTGAAGGATAATGACCATCTTAAAAAATAAGGCTTTTTCTCAAACCCTATCAACCCAAACTATTTTGCAAGGCACAATAAAGCTACCCTAGTTGGAAGTCATTATTAGCCCAGACAATTAGGTGGAACTACTAAATAAAGCAATCACAGGTCATTGTTGCAATTAGGTCAGTCTCCTACACCAGGTCTCACAAAGTTTAAGTTTAGAATACAAAGATAACTCTGAAATGGCAAAACTGTACCTTAATTACATGGACATTTTAGAAATACTAAAGAATTAGATACTCGAAACACAAATGAATAGAATAAAACTGCTTAAAACATCTAAAATCTTCAACAAAATCACCTAAATATTGACTGAATATTTTAAAAAGCTTTTATTTTCACTATCAGTCTAGACTAAGTTTTGGAAGCAGCTTCATATTAACAAATACATTTGTGAAACCAGAGGTGATGAGGAAATTCGTAACAGTTTTCAAATCTTATCTCTGGTTTAACTTGAGAACTTTTCAGTCAAAAAGTATAATTCAGTCAGAAATTCAGATAAGACATTTTGCTAGCATGATACGGAACCCATTTTCATCCTGGATTGATATTTGATCCTCAAATATAATTTACCTTCCTCTTCCATAAGAATTATTAATAATTCAGCAAAGAAAGTTCAGCAAACATTGCTGGTCTTCACTGAGGCCACATTTCATGGCATTCTGTAATGGAGATTTGGCAAAGCATGGGGTGCTCTCCACCATGGCCGCCCAGTTTTCTATCACCCACTGGTTAGTTATTAATCAGAAGGATCAGTCATAATCAGCTTGTATTTCTTCTGTGGGGAGGTTTCCCCTTTGGACTTTTAGACAGCACACATGGCAGGATTAAATAATATCAAACCAATATGGAACAGTAGTAGAGGAGAGACTGCAAAATAGCTCCACCTAGATGAAACCCCACGTGCTTCTAGAAAATGCACGGACTTTTCTCCAAACCACAGTTTAGAAGCAAATGGATTTTGAAGCAATTTTATACTGCTTTTTCTACTGCGTTTTATATGTGTGGCTTTGTCCATGCATGCAAGGCTGCATGAAGGCTTTGAGCACAGAGGGCTGTGAAGCCGGAAGGCAGCATACGCGCACCGTACAGCACTCAAGAAGAAGTACAGCAGGCAAGACAAGGTCAACGGGCAGCAGAACAAACTGCTCTTCTCTGGGCTCTGTCATGCCTGTGTGGATGCAAAATAAACACCAGCATTGCCTCATCCCACAAAAACATTTTTTTTTAATAGTGGGACATTTCCTGTGGAAGCACAAGAGGAACGCATCAACTTGACGAAAGAGTTTCAATGCCAAAAAAAGATTAAGAAACAAGAGCTAGGCAGTGACGAAGTTGTCTCCCCACCCAGCCTGTTTTACTGTAGAGGTGACTAAAAGACACTGGCCACAAACCAGCTCTGCAGATGTTACAGGGTGTCAGCTTTGGTGCCTTCAGGAAAAAAGGCCGCTTGCTGTTGTCTCACATGCATAAAAGAAGGAGAGCAAAGAGCCCCGCTGAACTGAGCACCCGACTGTGACTGTCAGCAAGGACTCATGGCACACACCGTCATCCAGCATGCTCTGGAGCCGATTGTGTCAACAGGTTTATCGCTTAATGTGCATCCACTTTAGGATCCTCTGTCTGCTCCAACATATAAAAAATAAGTCCTGTCATCACTGTTTCACGTTCCCCAGGCATTTTACCATCTCTGCTCCTTCTTTATTGGTTTCTCCCGTCAACTTGTCAAGTGCGTCAACATCCCACTTGCTAGGACAAACTGGGAGTCGGCAAACCAAACGCTCTCAAGTTCCAGACCCAAATAGTACTTTGCTTTCAAATGGGGAATTTTGGTTCGACTGAACTTCAGCCAAGGTATAGTTCTGTGGGACTAATCTGCTCTCCCATCCTCTCCCCTTTCACACATGGTCTTCACACATTTTGCCTCCTCCAGCTTTTTCAAAACAGTCCCAACTCCTGCAACAGAGCCGGACCGCAAATGAGCAGATTGTTTTTATTTGAAAGTGCTGCTCACTCAGCAAATGCACCCCTCTCTGAAGAAATGCAAATTGCCTAACACTGAAGAACAGCCTCACAGGCAGAGCTGCACATGAAAAATGAAAATCCCCCTGTAGGGGAAAAAAAACTTCTGGGTAAGGAATAACTCTTGATCTTCGTGATGGAGACGATGTTGGGAATTAAAGGGAAATTGTTAAGAAAAACAGAATCACAATACAGTTTGATTCCGTTTTTAATAACATGTATTTACCAATGTGCTATCAGCTTGGCAAATATTCAAGATTGCAAGGAAATTCAACTTCCATTTTGTTATTTGGCAGATTAAAAAAACAATTAAATTATGTACAAAACAGATGCACAGTATGCCTTGCTTGAAACTTAAGATTTTTAAAAAAATTATTTATAAGGATAGGGGCATGAAAATTTAATTTAATGTTCACCTTAGGTAATTTTGTGTCTTATTGTTCACAGCAATTACCATAAATCTACATATCAATAAGCGAGAACAGATGTCAGTTGTTACAAGTGCTTGCCAATCAGGCCTGTTAAAAAGTGACAGATGGATGGTGATAGAACATTCTCATAAGGCCTATTAGCACATTCGCAGGAAATTTTTGTAGTGCTGCACAGTCACAGATGCAGTTCTGTGAAAACACGGGGAAATTTGAGAGCACGAGATTTACATTTTACAACTTCTTGTGCTGCCTCCGACGCAAACTTTCATACAATGAAGCAATTTGCCTCATTTCAGTCACCGCAGCTTCTCTCCTGTGATAACTGTAAATTTGGAATTACCGGGTATTTGTAGAGGAGGCAACAGAGACATGAGCCATTCCTGAAGACTTCTTAAGTCTCATCAGTTCTTGGGTTTCCAAACCATAATAAAATCATGTTAGGAAATAGTTGAGGTTTGCTTGCTTAACAAATTCCTAATAAAGGAAGGCGCTGGCTATATTTTAGTGACAATATATGCACGGACAATTTCAAAGTCAGTGGTGATTATCAGAGTCAAATCTGGATAGCTCATAAGCTGGTCCCAATAACCTGACTTCCTTTTCTTTGGGAATTTCATGCTTCCCAATTATTAGGATTTATTCCTTCTGAATTTAATCCTGACTGCAGCTTAAAAAATTGTGGATTAAGGTAAAATTTATCATCTCCAGGCCAAAAAGCAACCATGTGGTAACCCTGACATCAGCCATTCCGGATGTTGATGTTAAAAATGGGGGTAAAGGCTTCACAGCCTGTGTCTGAAAGAGTGCGATGCTATTATGGTAATATTCTAGGAATTAAAACAGATGGGAGACCTGAGTGCTACCTCCATCAAACCATATATACTCTGTGCCTACCTTTAGAACAGCTGCTTATCTGAACAGTGCTTAAGGTCTCCTGACTATTTAGTGTCGGATTTAGCAAACAACTTTTAAGTCCACATTTGATTCTGCTCGGTTTTATAAGAGTATATGCTTAAATCCGACTGGAAGTTAGAGTCACTAGTTGACTCACATTTCAGCATATTTTCAAGTTATGCATGTTCTAAACACATTCCTGGCAAGAAATGTGCTTTTCTCAATTGAAACGTCCCCAGTCCTAGTGGGAAAGATTAATCTGATCTAACTTCATCTGAATAAAAGTTATTCGCCCGGGCTCTTGCTATAGTCTAAGGAGAGAGAGGGAGCAGATGATTCATCCGATCCTAAAATAGATAGATTAACCCCAGGCCTTGGTAGGATGAACTGCAGCCTGTGAGCGACTCCCTCCTCGTTGACATCCAACGAAGACCTGACGCCTAATTTCCAAACTGCTGAGGTTCACTGGGATGAATTCCACCCACAGAGGGGCCGAGGCAATAAAAAACCTCTCTCCCTCCTTTCACTGGTTACGGAAAGCCCAGCCAGAGTTACAGATCTTGTGCTCGGACTTGGCCAAACTTCCACATCATGCGCTTTTACCAACTGAATAAGCACATCTTGTAAACGGCCGAGCATTGGTTTTCCTCTCAAGGTGACTCTCCTTCTCCTGTGAGCAGGAGCAATGCGTGGATTGAGAACAGCTCCAGTTGCTTCAAACTCTGCCTCTCCAAAAAATGCGAAATGCAGTTGTTTAATTTATTAGCTAAAGAAAAAAAAAAAAAGCTAATTCTATGGGTTAGATTAAATAGGACTTCTGATGGAATTACTGTTACAAAAGCTGAGGTCAACATTTTCAAAACTGGTAGTTATCTTTAAGAAACAGTTATCTCCCTTGAGCTGGAAACAGTTTCTCAGTGACCTTTACTTTTAATATGATATCCCTAAAGAGGTCATAGCAGGAGAAGCCCTCCTTCAGTATGGCTTTGCTGGAATGGAGCCACCAAAGAGTCAGAGGATATAAAGGATCCTTGGGCCAATGCAAAAGTATGGAGCTTTTGTGCAGATGGTCCTGGCTTCCAACTGGTCCCTCCAGATCCACTGAGCCAATCCAACAATTAGAGGAAAATATTCAGAAAGCAGAACCTCGCAGAGTTTCTCTCACCCATCTGCTCCTACAGACTCTGCAACAGGAGGAAATCTGGCTTGGGTAACAGAACAAGGGTGAAATGGATTGAACAGGGCTCAGAAAGGGCCAGAGGTTCAACCCAAAATGGAACCAAACTGTGAGAGAGTTCGGAAAGGTCTGGAAAAAAAAGCATACACTGGAAAAATATAAAAATTCCCAGCTGTAGAGGTTTTAGGGATCTGAAAGCCAAAGCAAGAAAAGCCAAAAGCATGGTTTCTTCTCCTGCATGACTTCAGAAAGCAAAATACACTGTCTGTTCAATGAAATTAAGAGAGTGCCTTTGTGTCTTTTATGAGTAATGTACACGTTTATGTACCCTGAACAGTCACACATATAGAATTCGGTATGAATCAGTATTTATTCCTGCCAAAATATTTTACATTAATGGACAATAGAAAATCTTCATAGAACATATATTTTTGAACATTTCAATTTTCTACAATTACCCTATGTAATATAAAACTTCCCTGTTTACACTGTCTATATAGTACTTTCCAAGTTCTTCTTATCAGGAGCAGCTGAGGGAGCTGGGGGGGTTTAGCCTGGAGGAGAGGAGGCTGAGGGGAGACCATATCGCTCTCTAAAACTACCTGAAAGGAGGTTGCAGTGAGGTGGGTGTTGGTCTCTTTTTCCAAGTAACAAGCAATAGAACAAGAGGAAATGGCCTCAGGCTGTGTCAGGGGAGGTTTAGATTGGGTATTAGGAAAAAATTCTTTACCGAAGGGGTTGTCAGGCACTGGAACAGGCTGCCCAGGGAAGTGGTTGAATCACCATCCCTGGAGGTATTTAAAAGATGTGTAGATGTAGTGCCTCAGGGACATGATTTAGTGGTGGACTTGGCCGTGTTGGGTTTGTGGTTGGATGTGATGATCTTAAAGGTCTTTTCCAACCTAAACAATTCTATGATTCTTAAACAGGCAGGCTGGCTTAAATAAGTGCAGCTTTTTAGGGTCTGATCCAGCACCAGCCAAATTCAATGCAAACATTCAAGTGACATCAATCTCCTTTGAGCTAAGCCTTCCATGCAATTTGTGTATATTTGAAGGAGGAATCTTTTTTTGCTTGAAAGGTTGCTAGTGCTTAATGTAGCTTGCATTGTCTTTTTAAAGTACGACAGTCAAATCACATAACGTAATTCATTTACATTATTAGCCTTCCCCAAAGACAAAGCACAGGCTAGACACTGAGGCTTGGGAAGCATCTGAGGGAAAATATTGTCTTTAAATTAGCATTAACAGATATCAGAGGAGGGAAGGAAAAGTGAGGAAGTGCCCACTATAAAATATGCACTTGATGCTTGTACTTGTGCGTTTCACAAAGGACAGTGAAGCGGAGTTTGGCAAGGTAGGGTTAGCGGATGTAATCAAGACCAGGGGATTACTATAACAACAAAGGCAGCATTGCCAACTCTCCCAATTTTATTATCTTCTCGACATATTACACTGTTTTCTTTGGTTTGGCTCCAGAAATAAAACAATTAAATGAAGATATCTTTTTTCAATAAAAATGAGAAAACCTAAACTTGGGAAGAAGGTGTGGAACCTTAAAGCTTGGAAAGCTTAATGGCAAACTGCTGCTTTTTGTCTCTCACGTGTTAATATTTCACAAATTTTGGATAAGCCAGTTTCATGACTTGCTTGGATGTCATGTGTGGTTTCTGAAGGCAGGGCAAAGGCAATACCAAACATACAGTAGGGCCAGTGGGCTGCTACAGCGAGAACAGCATTTATTTTGGAGCTGGTGCTCTGTGTGTTTGATGTCTATATGTTAGCAAGGTCTTGACAAGAATCTGTATTTTTCTTTGGACTGGATCCCCAGCTCTCAAACAAACTCCAATTCTCTTCAACCAAAATTGCCTGAAAACCCCACTCCTTTCAACAAAACCAAAGAAACCCTGCTTTCGCCACATAAAATCTACTTTAACCAGACTGAGGCATGATATTAGGAGAAGGAATTTAAAACTTCACACTGAAAATCAGTGTCTTTGCTCTGCTAGGAAAGAAAATTGCTTTGATATAACAAATAATATCGCTGAGGACTGCATAGCAAATATTTCTTCACATGTGCATCAGGGAGTGTGCTGTGTCCTTTCTGCTCAGTACAGAGACAACATGAGCTTTAGCAGTACAAATAAATACTTGCAGATCCAAACATCGCTAATTTTGGTCAAGAAGGTGGCTGTATTAGAGGTCCTAATTTAGCAAACTGTGACTTCATTGAGAATTAAGCACAAAAGAGATGATAGAGCCCTGACATGTATGTAAGAGTGAAATTTCAATGGCTCACGGCTTTTGATCAAACTTTTAGTGTCTGAATTCAGTGGTAAGCACACCCTTTGACTTCAAAGATAAAACTTGGACCTCTCAAGCTCAAATTTCAAAGAACTTGCAAAGAGCAATGACGGGTCTTCTTTAGCACATTACTCAATTTCGTCTAGATTTTATTCCTCAGCTTGAAACATTTTATTAATAGGCAAGCTATATGCAATATGGAAATATATATTAGATTCGTTTTTGTAAAATGAACATATATAGCTTAAGTTAAAAAACTCTGGGCCTCTACAAACATTCGAGGATGGCTTCAGTAGGTAATGCAGGATCTTGCTGCAGACACAGGATTATTTTCTATTCCTTTCACAAAACATGATAAACGAATCTTTAATACTAGATGCACAGTATAACAGAGCATCACATGGTTTCTGAAGAGAGGTCATGAACTCTCAGTCCTAATGATGAAATAGCGCTTAGTCTTTGGCACTTTCATGTAGAGCTGCAGCTTGGAGAGAAATTTAGTATCACTAATTTGACCTTGAACATCAAGGTTTAAGACTTACATGTTTTGGGGAAAGAAAAGAGTAAACCTCAAGCTGTTTTGATAACATGAATGTAAGATTAAAAAATACATATTTTCTAGTAGAGGCAGTCAGTCATTAAATTATCCCATAGATGAGAGCATTAGCAATCTAATCTTTAGTCGAGAAGGCATATCCCTCAAGTAACAATGACATTCCACTACTATTTCTGAAGATGAATTTCTCCTAGCCTCAAGACCATACGGTTTTCAGAGAATAAGTCACACCCCGGATTGAGAGCCCATCCTGAAATTACTTGACTAAAATTCTTAGTTTCAACACAGTTCTTGGAGACAAAACTGAATCTACACTAACAGTGAGAAACAGGCAACATAAAACTTCTAAGGTGCACATAATGCAATATATATCACATTATTTTTCCTCGGTGTCTCAATTCTTTCATTTTGTAGACCTAACCAAATATGAAAACATTAAACACAATCTCTGAGCTCAGAGCTGCTTCCAAAAGTGCCAAGTATAAAACTGTTACTGAACTGCTCTGTTCTGTTTATCATATTAAGATACATTTTTTTGATGAAAAAATGCTAGATTGCAAGTGTAACATAATAGAACCAGCAAGCACTGCCAGCAGGTCTGAGGAAGAGAGAATAATTCAGAGATATTGTCATCTGTAGGCCAATTTATATTGTCAGACAGCAGGTTCACATTAGTCTCTGATGTCACTGCAATAATGGCATAATACAACGATTGAGCAAAGAATACCTGTGGGGTATAGCTATACAGTGCGGTATATCTATACCTGTTACAGTATTTCAGGATTCATTCAAAGCAGAAGACCAGGATTAAAAGAAGAGTGAGAAAATGGTGTTCATAAAGACTTCTGAATATTTTAGCTCTTGTTTTGTGGTGATGAAGCAAGCGTAATGTTGTATTTCATTGATTCAGTGGGTTCATGATTAAAATAAACTAATGTAGCAATTTAGGGGTTTTGTGCTTCCTTTTTTTTTTCTTCCTCTAACAAGAAAAAAAGCTTTTTAACAGTTTCTCGCGGCAGGCATAATGTGCATCTGTGCTCTGATTTACTGCACATGCTGCCTTCTCTAGCATCATGTTAAGTTAGGGTATCAGCATGGTAGGTCACACAGTGGGAGTGACCTTTTGCTAATCACTACACATCAGTTACTACTGGCACACAGCTCATTACTAAGAAACCCTCCAACTAGCTGGCTTTCAAATCCGCTCACACTTTGATTTTTTTTTGCCTTTTCTTTCTTTCTTTCTTTCCCCAGACTAAAGATTATACTTTTATATAAAAGCTTCTGTTGTGCAATTTTGTCAACTAGGGTTCCAAGTCAAAAAGGCACCCAGTTAATTTTCCATGATTATAAAAGGAGCCTGAAAATTCATACTGAAGGTAGGCCTGTAATCTTGGGTTTCATTAAAAAGGTCAGAACATTTTTACTCGCCACCTATTATTAAAATGTTTGAGGGCTGCCATTAATTTGATTTTTCAGGACACAGAAATCTCACTGGAAATTAGAATGTAATCCTGCTGTTGCTTTACTGACACTTTTCATAGGGTAGGATACGGCTGCGGGGACTAAGAGCTCTCCTGCAATTTACAATTGGTTACTTTGGACAAATGGCAGGTGACTAATGCAAGACAAACTGTTTGCACAACCTGGGAGCACTGGGTTTAATTTCAGTTTCTGAAAGAGGGGAGAAAGTGTTTCTATTGACGTTGAACCGCGAGCTGTCCCCTGCCAATACATCTGCCACGTTTAATACACAACACGCCCCTCCACCCCCGACAATGCGATTATTAGAGGTACAGAATTCAATAGCTTAAGAATACAAAACATAGCTGGAGCAAAATGAAATGATTTTTAACTTACCGGCCATTTGCTGAATGCCGCTGAAGGCACCCAAGTTACTGGAGGAAGTTGCTTGCTGCAGAAGCTGCAAATTAACAATACAACACAGCAATCTATCTGACGTTAATGTAACAAATGAAGATAAAACTAAAATGAGCTATCATTTCACATTTGGAGTATTTATGCTTTCCTTTACATTTATATAGTCTCTTGCTTCTGTCTGTTGTTGGAATGAACATCCCTAGAGTCAATGTTGTAAATCCACATTAATGTCTAATCTCTATTAAGAAACACAGAGACACAAGGGAAACTCAATAACATTGCTGCTTTAAAACAATTAATCAATTTATTCTTTTTAACAACCAGGTGTTAAATCTATTTAAACCAACATAGCGTGACTAATTACAACCCTCTGTAGTCTAGTAGTTACCATAACTCATCTCTGTCAATCATGGTCCATTCTCCCCCACCCCCTTGAATTCAGTTTTTGCTTTATTATCTTTATGAATCAAGCTCACAGATACTCATTAGACTGGTATTTGTATGTATCACAATTTAGCCTACCTCAGTATTAATTAGCCTACCTCAGTACTGATATATATTTTTAATTGCCAGGTAAATTGCTGTTTATAATTATACCACTATACCAACGCATTGTACGTATACAAATGATGTATTTATGCATACACAGTACATGTATATGGACGCCTCTCTTTGTCCAAGTCAGAACCACCAGGAACTACCCGAGTGATCCAAAAGCTGCTCGCTCAGACCTCTCAACTCCAGAGCCACAAAAGGCAGAGAACCCCTCTCGGCTGCGCTCCAGGGGAGTCTCTCTTGGCCATCAGGAACTGAGACGCGCGGCTGTGGATTTCAGGTTTCTCCGACAGGGGCAGCAGCTGACGTCTCTTTCTCATGTTACAGAAATACCGTTTTAAATTTATGAGAAACAAATTGCTTTCCCCTGCCATCCTCACTTTCTGTACAAGGTGGTATGAACCACGCGTGTTTAGCATTGACAGGACCACGCATTAAAGTGAAAGCCATTTCCAAATGAAAATGTGGAAAATTAGAGGATTGAACCGCAGCGTTCTAGTCTAGAGGCTGCACCATATAGATACGGCCCTTACAGTGTTCAGCTGCTTATCTGTCCTCCCCTAAGGAAGAACATAAATTTTATTCCAGCTATAAAAAAAAGACTCTAACATTCAAAAGAACAATAAAACTAATGGAATCAAATTTTATTTTGCAGCACGAGTAAACTTTAAATGCTTGCCTTGGACAGCACTGACACATCTTGAAAAGTTCATTCAAATTCTATTCCTTGTTATTTATTTTTAGGCCATGTGATAAACATAACAGATGTTTTATGTACAGGAAGACACGCTATGTATCCTGGAGGACTTAGCAATTTCTTGCAGGGAGTTTACTATAGCTGATTTACTGTGGTTCTCAAATATATACATTATAATATAGCCACTGCCTCTGAAATGAACTTACAGCTAGGTATTGTGGTGTGAGTCCTCCAAGACCTGTGAGGTTTCCCCAAGTGGCAGTATTGAGCTGTTGCATCTGCTGTGCCAACTGCTGCTGCAAACGCCGCTGCTCCTTGTCCTTTTGGGTATCGGCAAACTTCACCACGATTGGCGAAGAGCAGCCCTGTGGTTAGAAAGATCGGGAAAGACAGAAGGGTTAAATCCCACCGAGTCACCCTCGCATCGTGAGCTCAGCCGTGTCCCATAGGGCCACCGGCAATGTCATGACCTGATCGCTCACCCTCTCTTTGTGACTGGCATACGTAGGACCACAAGGACTAAAATTTTCAGCTTCTTAGGAAAAGAGACTATGGAGAAATTATCGATTCCCCAGTTCTTTTTATAAAGTACTTTTCCTCAGGCTGTCTCTTCCTCCCAGCTATCAAAACTGCTTCCAGGGACACCGAAGTGTACCAGTCCTCTTTAATTAAGCTTCACAGCTGATGAGATGGACGTGATGCTTTGTCTGCAGTCTGTTCTCAAGGCATCGCCAAAGGGAGAGGTGTCCAACCCCCCTGCTGCCAGGGACCGCACAGCCAACACCACCCTGCCACCACGGTCTGGCTGTGTGGTCACACTTGGTGCAGCTGGCTCGTGTACCCTACATAAATAGGCTGTGAGCAACTGATTTACGGCAGCACCCATCATCAGCGGGTCACTGGTCCTTTTCGTATCAAGGACCCCCAGTCCCACGTGAGCACAAGGGGCGATGCTGCTAGGACAATTCACCCACCTGCGGTCCGCTCCCAGGCACGCTTGGTATCAAGCACCCTTGAGATGTGAACAAAGGGCAGGATGCAGACCAAAAGTAACTAGTTCTGGTGACAGCAGCCCATTCCTGATTGCCACTATTTCTTCTGTTGCTTCTATGAGCCTCTTATTACGTGATATGGGAGGGTTGTAAGACACCTTAGGAAACAGGGGGGCTGTAAGAAGGAACTAGGGATCTGGTCTGCAGCCTACTCCTCATATGTGTCTCAGGGACCCTTGGGAAGGAGTAGGAGGTCATGGGCCGGACGGATTTTTGAGGCCAGGCGGATATTTCCCTTGGACTTCAGATTGAGTATTCCTGGGCAAAGTCACTGAGAGAACAAGACGTGAATATGAAAGATGTCTCTGTTGCTCTCGCTCTACTTTTTTTCCCCTGCTAACATATACGAATATGCTTTCATATTTTAACCTTTCAAGTCTTCATTGTTTTCAATTCAAGGAAGCAAACTATGTACTGCAATGATTCAGTTCTTCAAATTAATTCAAGCATTTTGTGAGTCACAGAAACTGTCAATCCATTGCATACTGTTTTCCAGCTTCACAGGATCCAATGAATAACTTCCCTCTACCCGCCATGCTCTGTTATTCTAATTTCTTGTCTAACTTCAATCTGAATACAATGGTAGGAGTGAAAGGTGACTCAAGTCCAAAAAACACAGCAGCACCTTGGCCAAAGTGTATAGCGTGGGATGGGGAGCGGGGTTGTAATATACCGAACTCTTCCCATGGCTGCTCGCACAACACTCTGAACATCTTCAGAAAAGTTCCTGTCCTCTATCATTTACAAAAAGCAGCCATGTACCTTTTCACTGAAGAACCTTACACCAGGAGAAATGATAAGAATATTCACAATGAACAGATGAAATGATGAAATAAACCACAATAATAATGTCTCTGGTATGAAGATCTCCCACCAATACTGTTCCTTCAGAATTATCTTAGAAAATCATCACTTGTGACTTATTATTCCATCTCCAACTCCTTTCCTGTGTGTTTCATTGTAAAAACGACTTTCAATGTTTCAGTGAGAAAGAAAGGAGACATATACCACTCCAGCAATCAAATAAAGATTATGGAGTCAGCTTGTTACGCAATTACCTCTCTCTAGTGATTTTTATATTAATGTTAAAAACAAAACCCTTAAAAAAAAAGAAGGAAACAGGAGCCAGGGGATGGAGGGTGTGAGAGACTCTTCTCTGGTTTCTATTTAATATGAGGTTTGGTAGCAATGGGCTAAGAACAACCAGAACTTACTGCCTTCTACCTAGTTGTACAGGAGAATCAAGTCTATTTACAAAGAAATAGGAATGAATTTCAAAGGAAGAAATATTATATGGCTATTTCAGTTCTCAGTTCAGCAGCTCAGCACTCAACACTACAGCTGACATCATATTTATGAATGCTTAAATGGCAGTAAATTGTATAAAAACAATATCTCTGCAATTTATGAATCTATAATTCATTTTTTCACTGTCTGCTCTATATTTCATCACTTCATCATTTTCAAGAGAGCAAACATTCTGAAGACTGAAATTATATGTAGCAAGTGGCTCTATATGAGAAAAGGGTTGTTATTGTTGCATCAAATTTACTCCATGATAACAAATTAGTGTCTTCTACTGGTGCTGCATTTGAATGCCTTAAGCAAACAAACAAAAAAAAGGACATAGAGATAAGATAGAAGAACAAAAACTTTAGAGCGGCAATTATGTTTTTAAAATCAGTTGATTTAACTAGGTCAGAAAGTCAGGTGGAAACAGTAGTAAGAAAATTCATTATTCTATGAGACATGTTCATCTGGACATTAAGATCCCCATTGTTCTTTCTTAGCCCGCTTTGAAAATTTCTCTCAGTCAATGATGCGTGCCGAAGAACTGAAAATAATGAAATCAGAAAAAATACTCTGCAGTAAGTGGGTTGAACTGTAATTGTGTACTACATATTGTCCTCCTAGCCCACTCTTGTTTGCAAAAACCATGAAACAAAAGCGTCCAAGGACCACTCTTTGAGGCTGAGAGTTGAGATTTAACACCAGCTAACCCAAGTTAACCTTTTACTAGAAGATTATGGGCAAAAATGAGCAAATTTTTTTTGCTTAAAGAATGATTTCTGTTTTATGCTCTTCTACACACAAAGCATGCAGCTCCCTTCCTCATTCAATGGCTTAGTTTTTCTACCCATTTAGTGCCATTTTCCTCTCAACAGCTGTTGCTGCCTTCATATTTTTCTTTCTGTTGTCAAGGTAGTAGCTACAGACTCCTCCGCTGAGTCTCTCGCTCATGGAGCTGGAGGGGGTACTGCTTCTCTCCAAGAAGGGACTCTCACTCTAAGCTCAACTGGCACAAAGACCCAATGTTCAAAGGGCAAAATATTTGGAATTGTCTTGCCACTTTGGGGATCTCACTAATGACGTCTCTAAAGGTGTTGAGAAGTATTTTGATCCAACAGTGACTATTCTACAGAACTAATGTCAACAGGAGTATCACATCAAAATGCAGCCTCTTTTGGAGCACTGCGTTATAACAGAAGAATGGAAGAATTGGTCTGGGAGGTATTATCTCTTTAATTTTACCATCTTCTGAAGCAGAGTTGTGTAAAATTCATTTTGCTAGACAGAAAAATACATTAAAACACATGGAAAAATATAGGTAAAACACAGTATTACCAATAAACATTTCCTTTTTACTTGGAATCAAACCCAGAAAAACATATAGAACTGAATTAATGGAGCAGTGCATGGCAGACAAATTACGAGTGTTATTTCAGAGACTCAAAGTGGCAGGTTTTTTCACAATATACTGTTAGACTGCATAGCTTGTATAACAGCAGCTTTCTAGTAAAGATCATTTCAATTATTCTCATCTCATTGGCAGATTCTCATCTAAAACTGTATACTCAGGGTCTAAAAATGCATTGCACTGAAAAGAAAACACATCGATTATAAAACAAGCTCAACCAAATTCAAACGTGATGTTTGGAAAGACAATTAGCTTTGCAATGCCGATACCGTTACTTGTAGTATACAGGAAACAGTGACATTTTCATGCACTGGCTTGATTTTTATCTTCTCCTTCTCCTCTCTCCACCCTCCCACCCCTGATCTCCCCACTTGGCTCGTTACACAAAGCAGCTCAACGACATGACGCAATAATGATTGTAGCACCCAGCATGCTTTGGGAGACTAGAGCATTGCAAAGAAAAATCACTGAAAAAAAAAAATAAATTGAAAGGTCCTGGTGGAAAAATAGATAAAAAAAAAGAAACAAGTGCACATAACATCAATGCCACCTCTGAGAAAAATCATCACTACACGAAGATACAGTATACATAATACAGTATAACATGCACTCTCCAATGATAAGCTAGAAGATCCAGAGTAAGTAAAGACTTCATACTTGTGCGGTTTTTTGTGCAAAATTCTGAAAGACCATGACAAAAATCACAGACTGAAAAAAGTTTTGAGATTGCCAGACAAGCCGTGGCATTCGATAACCACTCCGGTGAACGGGTCGTTAGCCTGCAGCTATAGTCACATTAAGTGAACAGGTTTAAAGTTTTGTGTTGCTCATCATGATAAAATATGAGGCCGTAGAGGCAGTTTGGGAGGAAATAAAGAGCGTTGCTTGCGAGGGGCCAGCCACGATGGTGCTCTGCAGGAAGTGCCACACTTCGATATGCTCTGTCATCATTAGCATTTTTATTGGCTACATGAAGAAGGAGACATTGTATGAACTTAAAAAGAGATTCTATTTGCAGAAAAACACACGCACTAGTAACTCAGCGTGGCCAGGTTAAATGTCTTGAGCTTTTTCTCAGAGCACTGCAAACCACAACACTTAAAAATCTATTTAAAAGAAACGAAGACTTTTCTTCGGGAGTGTGTGTGTTAAAATCAAAGGTAATTTACTCATCGGATATATTCTGAGTATGGCTGAGGAGCGGTATTCACAGCATTTTTATTTACTCCTGAATGCCACTGAAAACATGATCAAGAGCTGTGTTTGGATACCACACAGCAACCTTATTGTGCACTTTCAGGTCATTAAGAAAAACAAGCTTCACAATGAGAGGTAGAGTGAGTCCGTAAAAAGTTTAAATCTGTGATTGTCATGTGTCTGATCTTGTCCAGGAGAGCATGGCTTTACCATTCGCAATCATTTGCACAAAGAAAACAAAGAAAGGGCAAATGATACAGTACTGTACCTCCATGGTCTGAGACTGGTGCATGGCTTTGATTGCATTCTGTGCCATTGCCCTTGTAGAAAATGTGACAAACGCACAGCCTGTGGGAACAAGGGGACAGGGAGCAGGAAAGACAAAAAACAACAAGACAAAAGGGTTGGACGCTTGTTAAACCAACACAGTCTACGAGAACGGCCACAAGACGACACTGTTCTCAGTAGTACATAAAAATAAACAACTTCTCTAGTTTATTTATCGACAGTGCTGACTTGCTAATCTGACCATAGATGAAAGAAAAAAAAATTAGGTGGGGATGGGTGAGGAGAAAGGGTCATTTGGTTTTTGTTGGGTTGGCTTGTTTGTTTGTTTTTTTTCTTTTTTTAGCCACAGGGTTTGAAATAAGTAAGGTTTTCATGTAGAGTTTGGATTGCATAGTTTAGTCTATTCAGGCCATGCATTAGCAATTGCTTGCTATGGCTTTTGTGCAGGTAAATTGTGGATAGTGAGTAAGTGACTGGCATCACTGGCAGCTGAACTGGGAATTTAATAAAGGAGTCCATAACATCACATATTTCCGTGATGCACCAAGAACAGCCATACAAATAAGGATGAGAAAAAACTCCACCGTATAGCCTGTGACTAAGTGTGAAAAGACTCAGACAAAATTCAATAATGTAGGTGAAATCTCAACATTTAAGAAAATAACAGATTAAAAATAAAAATCTTTAAGATTTTTGTTTCTCCGAGTCCAAGGTACAAGTATAATTTGTTGATCTATGAAAGCTACCACCAACTTGAACAATTCTGAAGCTATGTGCCTGAATAACGAAAAAAATCACTTTTCTCCCTCCTCAGCCTTTTAAATTGTAATGAAAAGCTAGTAGGCTAATGCCTGGGCTATTTTTCCACCCTTTTACTATTGTCAGTCATACCTACACTGGGCATGGTACAGGTCAACTTCTTTAGTGAATGACTCGCTGCCCTTTTGACTAATAAAAACATTGCCTTCTGAGATTTACATTTTATTCTTCATGCACCCTTGGGCATCTTAAAGAAAAAGACTGTGAAATTAATGCAGATTCAGGCTGGTTTTGTAATAACACCATGGCACACTAAAAGCTTAGCTAAAGCAACACAGACTTATTTCACTTGTGATCTCTAATGACTTTAAAAGTGCATTGATTTTCAGCTCCCTTAGCCTTGCACAGTTTGAACTTAGGTTTCAGAGAATAATTTAGTGTTCCACTCAATTTCCTCAAAACATTATTATTATTACTACTTAAAAGGTTTCCAAATGAAGCAAATCTAAGCACTGAGAGGCTAAAGCATATTGTCATTTTAGAGCTAATGCATGAAAGCTACATTCTGGCATCAAAAATACAATATTGTTGCCCCTGTGGCCAATGGGCAAAATAAACCATTTTGCAATCCAACAAGCAACAGATTGTTTGGTTTATGTAAATCAGTTTGAGGCATAAAATACCTTTTCTTTTTTGCTCCGTGTGTACCTGGTAAGATTATCAAGTCAAGACTGTATTCACATTTTAATCAAACAACAGTAAGAGAAAGCAATGCCTGATCATTACCCAAAAGCACTACATCTAGTCATGAAAATAAAGTCAATGCATTTTTGCATCATGCGGTATTTTTTTCTTCTCTTTAACGTAAAGGCCCTTGATACAAGAGAACCTAAGCTGGCTTATGTACC
Organism: Phalacrocorax carbo; assembly: GCF_963921805.1. Taxonomy (NCBI): domain Eukaryota; kingdom Metazoa; phylum Chordata; class Aves; order Suliformes; family Phalacrocoracidae; genus Phalacrocorax; species Phalacrocorax carbo. Next base: position 6,958,613 of record NC_087513.1, on the reverse strand, counting down.
TCTGACCAATAAGCGAGCATCATAATGTCAGAAGTCAGAACTCTCTTACGCAAACTTCACGGCAGTGTCATGACTCTTTACGTATTTCTCAGGTAATATAACAGGTGATGATGTCTCACTGCTGTTTAGCCACACTACGTGTTGCTATACTATTCTTATTCAGCAACAGATTTCCGTCAAAGAAAATGATGTAACAAAACAGCTTTCTGTACAGCAATCTAGACAAAATGCGCAGTAGAAGGGTAAATAAACTACAGTACCTCTGCTAGATTCCATATTGCTGCTGTGCACTAAAATTAGAGAGGCCCAAATTTACCATCCGTCTCAAAGTAATCTCTTACAAACATTTCTGTTATTATCATTAACAGAGGAAATAACACCAAGGGTTTTCATTTCTCGTCTTGAAAATTCAATGGGGGATGAGCACAAATAGAGATATACTGGAGGGCAGGCAAGAAACCCCATACAGAGCCTTGAATAATATTGTTTATAATGGTCAAGAAACTGCTTCATTCACTTTTTTCGCTCTCATTATCCAGGAGCGTGTACCGTAGTGACAATTACCGAATGGAGGTTTAGAATGCATAAGAAGCATGTAAAATGTCAACAAAAATCAATAAGACACAGTTTATGCATTTATCACAATTTCTACCCAGCAGTACTTCTGTAAGTAACTTACTGAGAGATGTTGCAATTAGCAGGTCTCAAAAGAAATGTGAATCAGCAGAGAAATAAAGCTGTGCTCCTCTCAAGATAAAGCAGACTCTCCTCTCCCTTAAGCTTTTTCTCTTTTTAATGACAAAGCTCAGCTGTTGGGGACTTTCAGTGCCCAACACTGCTGCAAAACTGCCCTCCTCATTTCTCAACCCAAATCCATTTGCGTGGATCCTGTTGCCTTTGTCGTGGAGTGAAAAGACCTTCGTAGCAAATCTCTGTAAAGTGCCATATAGCAAGCTACCAATTCAAAAGAAACTTGTTCTCCGGGCAAGGGGAATGCCTGATGAATGAGGTTATGTGGCTTGAATATGAGCATTTGGAAACAGCATTCCACAGAGAAGATGGGACTGCATTTTAATTATGGTTTGCCAGCCAGAGGCTACAAGGTTAGGTCCCCTTGTTATCTCCAGTAGGCAGGCCGCTTCCCACCGATGGACAGTGGCCATTTGCACAGTAAATACCCAATTTGCTTCAATAACCAAGGTAAAAATTCAGCAGACAACATTATTTCTAAATTATTTGATAACCTAGACCTTCAGTTGTCACCATCAAGAACCCCAATTAAATGCTAGCTAATTTAACCATCTTCCCAGACATTGCTATGTGTGTTCACATCCAAGGGTTATTTTTTCAGCTACCAAACTTGGACACTCACACACAAAATTTGAATATTTATTATGTGTGCACAAACATATTATTATGTGTGCAATATGAGATCCTACATATTTTATTGTCTGTGAACCATGGGATCCTCTCCTTCATGCCAGGCGGCCACACTGGAGGGGAGCTAAGCCTACGTCATAGGATTCAGCCCCACTTAACTCAATCACCGAACTTGCATATATAATTTAGGTGTTCAGAAAAGCTGTTGTTCTGAGATGCTTATATTCTCTGCGACAGTCAAAGGCAGTACCTTTATTTTCCTACATGGGGTACACATGTACTTTAGGAGGATGGTTTTGCTGGGCACCTAGAATTTAATCAGAAGTTGGTGTCTAAGGACCCTGGATTTCACTCGTGCCTCAGTGGTTTCTGATGGGTTGGGAAAGCCCTTTTCAGCATACTCTCACTCACTATATCTCATGGATACAGGTGTTCTTTTGGGAACATACTGCCAGCTTTAGGACTGTAAATCACAATTATGAGAGGACAAGACTAATCAGATTTCATGCCTCGTGGTGCAAGGAAACAAGAAAGATTTCCTTGGCCTCTTACCTCATCCTGTGAAACACCATTGATTGTAGTGCTGTGGGCTGAGGCCTTCTGGACCGATAGTTACAAGCAAACTATTACTATTCTACCATACTGAGTCCCAATACTTCAATTACTCCCTTCTTACTGAAGCTATGGAGCTCTCTGGGAGAAAAAACATGGAGAGGGGGATATTTCTATAGCTTCTGCCTTGAAATTAGTTCGTTTTGTACCACCAGCTACCTAACTACAAAAAACCCCCACCAAAATTCCTTTTGTAATTATGGCCAACCTACAATTATTTATCACCTCTGGTTTCAAAATGTCTGGGGTCACTAACAGAAACAAAAGGGGAGGGAGAAAGAAGGTATAAGAGTTTTAGTTGCTTCTCCAAGGCTGCTTTCTCACCCCCTACACCAGGTAAATGATTGACTGGGGAAAGGCTGCTTGAAGTAATTTCCTCTTGCAGGCAGAATCAGAGGGAGGCACTCAGCCCTGTCACGGAGGAGATTTTGGAGCACATTATCGCATTTGCCATCTCAGCTGAGAGAACATCTAAACTCACAGGGTTGGTCCTTACCCCCCTCCCACCCCAAACTGAAAAAGAGTTTTGAAGAGGCTGCAAAATTAGAAAAGCTTCCTCCTCGACCCGTGCCATCCCAAACCTAGGGCTCGCTGCTCGAGCGATTGAATTATTTGAAATATTAAAAAAGCTCAGCACTGCCCTGTTTCAGCTCCCACTTCACTTCAGTCTTCTCATCTCAGGCTTTCATGGACTATTTTGAAATGTTCAGTCAGCAGTTCACCCACAGTCTAACATAATGTCAATACTTGCGTGCTGCAAGTGAAGTTGGACATTTTTAAGTATGGAGGCCTAAAGGTAAGGGGTCTGATTTCATACCTACACAAGAAACCTCCCACATAAAAATACTGTGGTCTACCAGAGGTTCTAAACCCCCCAGACCCTCAGTGAAGCCAGAGAGAGATGCACAATCCCTAGACATTTTTGAGTCAGGCCTAGAGTTAAAAATTTAAGTTTAAACCCCATAGTTTTAAAGTTCTGGAGATGAAAGCAGGGCAGATGTAATAAATTTTTTAAAAAAATACAGCAACCCCTCTGACACAGACGAAGGCTCAAGAGATTTTCAAAGTCATCCAAGCAATCACAGCGCTACGTATGGTGGCTGCGCAGCTGGTGGTGTAATGGTCGCACTACAGCTTCCTAGGCCACCGTAAACAAGGTTTTTCTTCACTTTCTGCGAAGAAACAATAGTGAAAAGCTGCCAAAATACTCCTGCAAAAAGCACTTGGGATCCTCTGAGATAAAAGCCTCTATTTAAAGAAAAGATAAGGATCGAATAAAAAGCTATGGAAATTGAAGAACGATAAAAATAAGCTCTAGTTGTGTTAAAATATTTCTAGCTGAGATTGCAAAGTAGGCTTTCCCTTTTCTACACTGTGCCAATATAGCACAGTCTGAAGGAAGGACCAGCCAGGAAGCTGCCTTCTAATGAAGACATCACACAAAAATCTTAGTGGTTAAAATATATTTCAGCTACAAATTAAGACATTGAATTGTTTATTGCACAGACATTTTGGTCATTAGGTATAGCTTAAGACACAACGACAGGTCTGAGACCAAGTGCAACAACTCAGCCCAAAGTACAGCGATTTGAAAAAGTCGCAGTGAAGCTCTTTAGTTTATGCATATCAGGCACATAAACGTAGCAACAGGCACATCCAGTAAACATGCCTCACCTCTTGGCCTTACTGCCTTCTCTTGACTATTGACCAGATAACAGATTCTAGATTTTAAATTTTTTGAAGCTCATGGTTCACTTGACGCGTTTCTAATTGGCCAGTCAATGAACTGCCCTGCAAAGTACAGACTTCAGTAACTGGAATTTACACAAAACCAGAATCAAATGGGTACCAAAGATCACATCCCCTAACAGCGCCTTGATGACCCTCTTGTTGGAATAAAAACTGTTGTAAATTATTTCATTTTAGACTCCCTTCTGGGGAGGGATTCCTGTGAAGATGCAGTAATGGAGATCTGAGCTGTAGAGTTACTGGCTAAAGGCCAGCAGAGGCACTGGTCACTTGGATGTGTTCATTCCTTCTCAGCTTTGGAAGAGTTTCACCAGGGGAAAAAAGAAAATTAAATGTGCCATAATAACAGGAAAAAAATTAAAATGTTACTGTATTACAGGAAAAGAAATAAGGCATGGAGGTGCTCCTGAAGAGCAAATAAATATACAGCACTTCCACCATGCTTGTTTCCCATCACTGATACACAAGTCAGAAGGTGGCCCCTAATCCAGGCTGTTCCCAAACTAAAACTTCACGTTACTTTAGCTCATGAAGGAGCAGTAAATATCCGTAAGGAAAAACAAATAGGCATAAAACTTCCTCATCTAACCTTCCCTGCAATTAATTATGATGCAAATACTAATTTTCTTTTACTAAATCATCAGAAAAACCCCTGAACCTGAAAATTATGAATGGATTTTCGTGAAATTAAATTGCCTGACCATGGTATAACTCTCTGTGCCATTTCTAACCTGCTCTTAAAGCGAAGAAAGAAAAAAACCCTTGTAATCAATGTCTGCAGGAATGTTCAACTGTCCCATGTGCCTGGTGATGTTTTGTTAAAAGATCATACAATTAGGAGCCTAGAAGATGTAGGAATATGCATTTGGAGCTCTTCCACAATTTTCGTGGTATATCCAACTGTCTGTACATGTTATTAGCAGGTTTTTTTAGGGCATGCTATTAACCCAGTTGACCTCTTTCTGATATCTGCTATATAGATCTGCATTTAGCAATACAGCAGAATAATTTGCTGTGTGGTGCTCCTGTGATAAGGATAAGAGGATTTTTTTAATCATCATTACGGACGGTAATAATTCCTGAAGTGATACAGAGATATTGATCCACTGATCTAAAAAAAGCATTCTACAAAGGTAGAGGAGCATCGCTATCCTTATTTTGAGGAATGGGATAATGGAGAGATGATGAGAGCAACTCACATATGGTCAATAGAGCACGTCAGTGGCAGTTACAAATCAAACTTGGGTATTTCCGGCTATTTTTGCATACTGCAGCTATCACTGCATGGCTGGCTGTGTTGGCATCTGTGGTCATGTAGACATTACACAGTGCTAGGAGTCAGGAGGTCTGAAAGTTTCCTTAAGCCGTTTACAATAAGTGATTTAAAATCTTAATCATCTGAGGCAGTTCACTTCTGCTTTTTCATGATAATGAAGCTTAGCACATGATATCACAATCATGAATTTTTGTAAAGCATACTTAGCTCTTCAGAAAATGTGCTGGATTAAACAACCCTGCAGGCTGAATCCTTCTCTTTGAATAATGAATATAGTACAGACAGTGGCAAGCTTCTTTAGATAGTCCCATGAACCCTGCTAAAGCGAAGGCCAGCCTCCATGTCTGTTGAGTCCCTGGTTTCTTTATCTCTACAGCCAACAGGGTATTTTTATTTTTTAATACTTTTCACAGCTAGGAATTACTCTCTGCTAGCCAACTAATTTCACAGGGACTATCTCGGAGCCTTCGGAAGGCAATGCCTTTTGGTTACTGCCTACTTCTTATAGCTGGCCGGAATATAACAAGTTACAGATATAAACAACAATTATTTCTTAGATGCAGGAGCGAACAACAGAGGGGAAAAAATATCTCAAGGAAAAAAAAATATTAGTGTCTTTAAAATATACTGCTCCACCACTGGAGCTTTGCATCATTATTTTAGTCTCGTTTCACAGATGAGTTTCAAACAGCTGACAATGGGAATTTGGAGCAGAAACGCTGATGGTCCATTATCAGTAGTGACAGCTATGGGTGCGACTTTATTAAAGTTCTGTCAACTTTTGGCTAGAAACTACAATGGAAACGACCAGTTCAATCTCTCTCCCTCTCTCCTTTTATCTTAGCACTTATATCACACTCATCACAAAGTGTTACATTTTCCCCTGATGCCACAGGACGGGATTTCCCCTTGCTGCTGGAGCCACGTGGCACACTAGAACCCTACATCCTGCTTATGGGTTGACAGCAGACTGTTACCGTACTAGCGGTAAGGTCGCTGTTGTAGCGTAGACTTGGCCTAAAAGTCAACTGCAAGCTTTTTACTCTTTACTAAGAAAAAATAAGCAGCACAAACCAAAACTATTCTACTGAGCAGTGTAACCTGGAGCTGGAGCTCTTCCTTGCAACTATCTGCTGGTAATAAAGATTATTTGCCTGAACCCTTTAACAGAGCTCGGAAGTTGGCATAAGTACCAATGAATATACTTTTCAAGCTCTTTTTGTCTGAGATACCGTGATGTGCACTTGTTAGGCAACTGAAAAGAGGTGCCAAACTGAGTTTATTGGACCATATTTCCATCTCACTGCTGTGAGCACTGCAAGTTTCCGAAGGCTCTGCCATGGTGAGGACAGTGTTTTCCTAAGACAGTGACTATTTTTCATTCACCCCTCTGCGTCTGGGAGGGAAGCACATCCGGATGGGTGCTGGGAAAACAAATACTGTTTGTGGCAAAGGGAATTAACATCTTGGAAACGGTAACGTGAATTAAAACTCGTTAAGTATTGGAACTGGTTACAAAGATTTAACTGTATAAATTCTCCCGCTTGCTTTAGTGAAGCAGCTTTTCAGCCCGTGCTTTTTCAGCCAAGCTCTCTCCACTGCAAATCTCCCTTAGCACTTTTCATTTGAACTGCAAAACCAACCATTTTCCCAACACTTCGCCTTGTCTCATGGAGCGGTGGTTTTGTGAAGCTGATAAACATCTGCCTGAAAACCTGGCTGGCACTGCTGAACTCATTTTTAAGTGTGAACATGGGTGTGTAGAAAGCAATTCAAGTTTAACAAGGCATGATGCATGAGGTCATGATAGAATATCAGTCGTGATTGTGACCAAAATGAACCCAAGTGGCAGAGAAGATACAGCTCTGCTATGACTACTGGTGTGTGACCTACCTGGACTGAGATCTTCAGCCTCCAGCAGGAGAGAGCAGCACATTAACTCTATGGCTGTGCTGGCAGCAGATGACACTGCCCTGCCTCATACGTTGGTGACATGGCTTAAAAATCTCAGCTTCTGATTATTGTGAGATTGCTACTTACAGCATAACACAACTACCCCACCACCTTACTGTTGGATTTCATCATTAGCTTTTCTATGCTCGTACTATGCCCAATGTCTGTTGAATAAAAGCAAGTATAGAGTAGGATTTCTATGAATCCTAGGAAAGATCCATTTCTTTGTAGGGTGATGCTGAGGAGTCAATTAAATTTTTGGGGGGCTCAAAACATCCGATGCCCAGATCTTATTATATCAGCAGTTATTTACCTCCTTTCACACTTTTGTCTTCCACCACCCCTTCCCTGTGCTACTTAAAAAATGAAATATTTGTTTTTCCTCAACGTTGGGTCTAGAAAGATAATGACAGCCTCAACTCTGTCAGTTAATATTCGTTACTGAGCTGCAGGAAACAACCTCAGGCCTTTCCTCTAGACTTCTCCAAGGCAAAAGCCATGATCCTGGGGCTCTCCTTGTCTGAATGGATTTCTGCATCCCAGCCCCAAAAGCTTTGGGATCACACACCAAGCATGTGTAAATGTAAGCACGTAATTTTCTTGGGGCTCCCTATTTATTGTCATGTCTTTTCGACAAGTCCTTATTATTCAGAAGTACTACAGTAAATGCTTTCAAGCAGCGCCATGAAGTATAGGAATACCTGCAACTTCCCCTGCTGAATTTATAGGCATTTTAAAGAAGCTGGGCTGCACAAAAAACAAAAAAACCCCATGCAGAAATTGTTGCACAAAATACTGTGGATCCTATAGGCTACTGGAAACAAGCAGATCCAAAAGTAAAGGAAAATGTCTATACCTATATCTATATGCAAAATGGGTACTATTATTTTTTCTGTGCCTTTTAAAAATGTAATAAAATGCATAAACTGTGCTTTCTATGTATTTTTTGTTCTATAGAAACAGAAATTATGTTTACACAGCTCCACACTTGAAATTACTTTACTTCCTGTGCCGTTAAATGGCCACGGCTAGTGTATCCTTCCCCACTGACAGACAGGACTATCACTGTTTTGTACTCAGCACCACCTGGCACTGACTTTTGAGAAGGTTTATGCTTCAAGAATAATTTCAGGTCCATATACATGGAGTTAATATGCAGTGTGGGTCATCAGTATACATTTATTTTTCTTTTCAATATGTTTTCAGAGGGCCTTTCCCCAAAAGGCACATTTGCACTCAAAAATGACCACCGGCTATTGAAGTCCGTGCTGCACTTCATTTCCAAGGTTCAGGTCAGCCACTTGACCGCTCTCGGTGGTGCTGCTTAACACCTCTGCCCTGGTTTTGGGGTTGTGATAGAGGCACAAGCTTTAAAAGCTCTTTTTAGAAAGTTTTGTCCAGTCAAAGCTCTCAAGTTCAATCCAACCTCTTTGTTTCTGAGTTACAGCAGACCTATGTTTTGCATATAGTTATAGAAAACACAGGGATGGAGGAGATAGCGCTACAACATGGGCCAGTTCCCATGACCCTGTATGCCTTCAAGCAGTCATTTACAGTCCTTTTCTTTTTTTGGCCTTATGCTACAAAGCAGAAATGGGGTCAGGGAAGGATCTTTGATTTTGTGAGAGCAGAAAACTGAGGGTGTTTTCTCAGGGTGCAAAGGAACCTTTCCAGCTGACAAACAGGGCGATAACACAAGTTAATGCGTTGGCACCGAGACCTTTCTGACACTGGAAATAAAAGGTGATAATTTCAGTCACTGTGAAAAGTTCATGCGGATACCTTCATCACGTGGGACATATTACAGCGTAACCTCTAGCTGCAGACAGCGGCTATGCCTACCCTGGCTGTGACATATAGCTCCCAATTAGCACTTAAGGAAAGAGACTTTACAGACTGCACACTCACCTCTGCTCAGCCCATCCGGTCCCCGAAGGATTCTGCATTCTTCTATCTGGCCGAACGGAGAAAACATCACCCTGATATCATTCTCATTACACTTCTTCGAAACCATTCCTATGAACAATTTTCTGTCTTCCACAGCTAGAAGATAAAAATAATGAATGAGCAAAGGCCATTTCATCTTTTTCCTGTGATCAATGCTTCATTACCACATCAAACCAAGCTCCAGTCATGTGAGTCGGGCTCTGTAACTGAAGACAAGTCCTAAGGCAAACACTTTATACTTACAACCTCCCTTCCCCCCTTCCTCCCCCACCCCAAATCTCTCATTTTTCTTTCTCTCTCTCCCTTTTCTAGTGGTGCTCGATGTTTATATAACATATTAATTGGCTGCCTTAGTCATTCTGCATATGCTTCCCCGTCATGGCTTCTAAGAGAAAAGCATCCTCTCTTAGAGAGACTTATAAAGATATCTTTCCACAGATTTTTAATTCAGATAAATTCCCTCACCTCCCTCATGTATGAAAGAAATCATGGCAGGGATGGTGAAGAAGGGATTGTGCACGTAATGATATGAGCTAACGAAAAATATTCCTGAGAAATGTTTTGAGAGACAGGCTCCTATCTGAGCTCTCAAGATCAACCAACTTCCTGCGTGGAACTCGAAAGGCAGATGTGTAACAACTGCTCTGGAAAAAGAATGCATTAAATGTTCCTGCTTTTTCAGACTGACACAGCCCTCTCCCATCCAAGAGAACACAAGGCGTATTCTCGGGCATCACTTTAACAAGGGGGCTGCATAATGCTTTCCCATTCATAATGATGCTGAGTTTGCAAAAAAACATGAAAAAGGTGCTTTACCTGAATTATTGGTAGAATATTTCCTGCCTGCATTGTCACCAATATCAGCAAAAGCTAGACTGCTTCGGCAGGACACATGCAGCCCTGTTAATCAAACTCGAACTGACAGGACTAAAGCTGTGGACTCTTGTCAAAAATGAAATAGGTCATCAAAACTTAATTCACCCTGGAAAGACTTAAAAATGTTAACGCACCCTCCCATCTATATTAAACCAAAAATCTAAGTGATGATTTTACAGTATATACACCAGTGCTTTCTTCTTCTCTTGAAATGGCATGTAAATCCAATTCACTGTTAATGAGCAGCCTGTCGAGTTTGCGGGGAAGCAAAGAGAGAAGGAGAGCTTTGCTCCAGAGAGTCTGCACTGCACTTACTTATTTCTATTATTGTGCAAATTATTTTTGTAACAAAGTATTTTCATTTCTGGGCTTACAAAAAAAAAAAAAAGATTCTTCCCTTGCTCCCCAACTCTCTCTCCCGTATTAGTACGAGTTTGTCGAATGGAATAAATTGCAGCTAAGGAAGAAGAAAGTGCCTCTATTTTCACAGGATTTTATTTGTGTTATACTTCAACACTTTAAGTGCATTTAATAATTTCAACAATAAAAAGAAGAGGTTTGTGTTTATTGATTGTGAGAGGTTTTTTGAAGTAATTTTTTCCTTAGAATTGCTGAGTTTAAAACAGTATTTGTAGCTTTTATACAAGCAAGCAGCAAGACCAGGCATTTCACAGAATCCTAAACAGTGCCCAACCCCTACAATCCCTGCTTCTCACTCTACAAGCTTGCAAGAAAACTGGTGTGAATTTAACACCCAGGAGAAGTTTTTCTCAGCAGAGATTCCTCAAGACTCAATATTTTGATTCACACTTTGTATTGAGGTTCCACATGCAGGTTAACCCTCCAGAAAGGGTTAACAACTGATGAATGCATGGGATGAACCAGTTATAAATAGATCAGACACTGAATATGAGGGATTGCAAATAAGACCTGCAAGGTGGGATTTATATGTATATATATGTATATATATGTATATATGTATATTTCTATCTTACAATGAAACTTCACATCTGATTTGTAATATGTAATCGGCCTTGATGCTGCTAATAATTATTTTAAGGATGGTAAAACTGAATTGCCTTGCTCACAGCCACGAGGAAAGTCTAGGTATTCACTTTTGCTGGTGAAAGAATACCATAATCTGGCTGTTTACAATTCTTATACTGCCTTGAGTAATCTCTTTGAGGAAGGTCCCTGGCCAGCCTGTCCCCTCTGCAACAGCCACACCCATGGGCAGGGTGCCTTTGGAAAGGGTGTGAGGCAAGGGACCAGCTGGGCTGCCAGGTATGGATTTCTCCATGCCACAAACCGAGGTCAGGCTGGGGGGAGCCTTGGTGCCAAGCACGGGCCCGAGCACTGCCTTCTGCTCTGTGTCACAAACCTCTTAACTTCTGCCTGCGTGCCAGCTAGTACCAGCCGTTTTAAATTTGGGTCGATTTTAGGCTTGAAATACAGTGTGAAGGTCTACCCTAAGGCTGACAAGATCCCAACCCTCTCTTAAAAATAGCTGGTGGCTGAGCTGGACAAATGCCAGCCACGCCATCCCAAAGGGGGTCCCCTGGGTCCTGCTTAGGTGCAAGGACAGAGACTCAAACCAAAGAGATTCGCATGGAGATTCAAAAGAAGTGAGATGCAAACAGGAAGGCTTTGTTTTAAGTTTCCAAAGAGTAGCAGACAACAAACTCCCCACTGGCCTCCTTCAGTTTCACTAGTAAACCTATAAATATGCCATTTAACTAACATGATTTGCAGGTTTTTCAGCTTGAGGGTGATTTTATAGTAAATTAAACATCCAGCTCCCGCGTACTGTACATCTTAAAAATGCAGATTTCATGAAGAATGCTCACAGTACAGAAAACATATTGATATGATGACGTGCTCTGCATTCAGTGCTATTAGTCAGTGCTGATCAGTGTTGAAGCTTAAGAAAATTGCTATTCTTTTTTTTTTTTGGCTAGGGGCCCAGCATAAAAACATTTAAAGGGACAATTGTCAGGATCAAAACGACACTTTTTCACTCCATCTGATAGAACATCTGATATTATTAGGCTGAGTTTTTAATGGTATATTCTCATGCAGAGAAAGGAATGCTTTTTCACCGCAGTAGGACTGTCTGACCGGATTTGTTTCTGCATTTTTGGTCAGCCGCTTCTCTCCTTTCTTTCTAAAATTAATTCTTACCTGCCATGCAGGCATGGTTTGAGAATCAAATAGACAACGGACTGCAAGAAGTATGGGTCAAACGTATCTAGAGGTTAGCAAACTTCCCTTGTGATCAGCCAAGCCTGCCGATTTGCCTCTGTGTGTTGGGCTGCTCCCATAGACTGTAAAATGAGGAGCCCAACGTTAAACACACGCAACCCAACAAAGCGTCACGATCAGGAAAGGCACTACCTGCTGCCGGTTGGAGAAAGGATGGCAGTCTAAAGCCATCTTGCCTAAATTTAGACACCTAGAGTTTAGGTATCCAGTTCTAGTCTCAGCTAAAATGTTCACAGCTGTCTGTTGTCAATGCCAGGAGAACAGCTCCTCCAAAGAGTGACCGATCTCACCTCTCCCAGCAAGGCGGGACGGTGTTTCATGGGTCTCTCTCCCCTAGTATTGACAGTAGATAGGGCAGCAACCTTCCAGCCAGCTCGCAGAACTCGGTCATCATGATCTCACATAGATGTCCTGAGCTCCAGCTGCCGGGACAGGAGTTATAAATGAGCTCAGAGGGACTGGACAAAGCTTGGGAGCTGCGAGTGCTTTGGGCGAGCACAAGGGTCAGCACCTCTGTGCACACATCTCAAAAGCATTTCACTGCTGCTTGCTAATTCCCTCTCCCACACTAAGGGTAGATTTCGATAATTCAAAATCCAGAAAATTAATGTCAATTTTTTTGGCAAGTGTTTGATATCATTATTTCTGAACCTTATTCAAAGGCCTAGTTGTACTTTCTGGCTGTTTTGCACCACTCTGGGGGCATGAAGTAGATACAGCCATCCGTAAACAGCTAGTGGGATGGGGGGGCTGAGTACCCTGCACTGATGGAGCAGAAGCAGCCGCAAAGGTCATAGCGAAGGCGGCCTCAAGTTCTAGTTAGATGAAGGAAGGTGTGAAACTGCACAGTATCTTGATTAACTAATTATGGGGTTCATGTTTAATCCATCAGCTCTGCTGCCAGGGCAGTTAGTGCGACATATCCAGTGCCGACCTGCTGGATCTGGGGTGGCAATCTTTTGCCCGAATGCAGGAACCCTGTGTGATGAGGTACAGATATCTGTTAAAACGAGACAAATTTGTTCTCGTAACTCCACCAAGACTAGCTCTGCAATCGCCAGCACGGGTGCCTGGGTATCATGTTTGAATCTGGATGGCCACATTAGGCATCAAAGGTTATCTGAGATTAAGCCTGCCTCTGCTGGGGGGCACTTTTTTCAAACCACGCCTCCTGCCTTCTGACAGCACTACGTCCAGCTTGCAGAATAACACCTGAAGGGTCTAATTTTTTTAGTTTTACTCAATTTTCTTTAGTAATGAGCATTTCTTGCAGGCTGTATTAGATTGCTTGTGCTAACCCAGGAGAATAAAGGAGTAGAGATTATTTTCTGTATGCTACAAAAGAATTAAACCCCGTAATAATCATGGGAAATCTCCCTGGAGACTCAACAAACTTTCATTTTTTTTCTTCTAAAACCCAAAAATTCTGTTCTGAAAAATCACAGTTACATCCCTTTATTATACATTTTTGGGGAGTCCAGTCAGAGAGTGCATTTTCCATCCAGAAGCTGCCTTCTCTTTTGAGCAAACCAAGAAATAGTTAATTATGGTGGGGTTTTTTTTCATCCAGAAGGGAAGGGGGGGAAACAGACTTTTTATCCCTATTTGTAAGCCTGTGAAAAACCCTTGCATACAATCTGTCAAAGTCACACCTGGATCCGGAGCTGCCTGCATTAATTATCAACTTTTCTATGTGTTAGTGCTAACATATGGCATTTAATTACTCCCTCCAAATCGGCAAAGTTGTGCCACTTAGAATTTCAAAATTATTTCAAGTTTTCACTAATAAAATAAATAAAAATAAATTATAAGATCACTCAGCTACCCCCCTCCTCCCTTTTTTTTTTAAATAGATGATTTTGTCATTTTCCCTGAAGTGGTGATGCTTTGATCCAATTAAGAGCATACTGTCCTCAGGATATGTGCCTGAAAGTATTGACTGTATTCAAATCCTGATCCAAAAAACATTTAAGTATTTGCTAAATTGCAGCATGTTAATGGCCACAGACAATTTAGAGTCAAGCATGTGCTTATGTGCTTTTTGGCATTAAAAGTGCAGGAACCTCCTTTGAAAAAAGGAAAATATCCTTAAAAGGACAAATACTGTGAGTAAGTAACAGTTGAGATGAATCTAGAAATGGTAGAGCCTTCCATGTCTTGAAACTATGCTTTTCTGGCAGGTAAACCTTAACCAGAACTTTGTAAATAGGTTAAAATACCCATCTAGCAATATAAAGGTGGTCAGACTAGACCTAATGGGTGATCAGAACAGGACACACTACAAAATTCATCCTCTGAAAATCTTTCAGGGATGTTACATTTCTCAACAATAAAAGTCTCTGCAGAATCCTCCGAGGTAGACAAATTAATTAGATCTAAAGGCAAGTCTTTCCCCATCAACACTAGCTGCTAAAAGCTCAGTGGAAGAAATTAAGCTCTGTTTCATCTGGACAAGCAGGGAGATGACTCAGACACACGAGCTATTGTACACAGGGAAGGAATGGAGATAATTGCAAAGATCTATCAGCCACCCAGTTCCTACCCAGAGCAAAACAGACCTTCAGGTTGCTAATAAAGTCCTAATCCTGCAGAAGTGCCCAGGCACTTATTCAGAGTGTGCAGGAGGTGCCTCTCCCATACCCACCTCCCAGTTCCCATGAGGCAAGCTCGGCCTTTTGTGCTAAGGGGCAGGGTTCTGAAGTGATGACTACATCTAAAGACAGGAACAGTGGTGGGGAAGGAGGAGCATTTCATCCTGGTACTCCTGGGCTTGGATGCTCATTCAAACCTTTTTGCAAGGGACTCAAGATGGAGAGAGGACATCTTATCACACAGCAAACATTGTTCTTTGAAACCTCTGTAAGATAAATGAGGGGACCCTCCTTCCTCCGTGTGGAACTTGAACAGGGCTCAAGCCTTCACAAGTGTGTGGAAGCTCAGAAGAACTGCAATGAGCGTTCATCCTCTCCTACATACCTTCCCGCAAGCTATCTGGAAATTTTGACGAAGAGAACTCCTTTAACCTCTTTGAAACTTAAGAAACGCTACCTTACCTATAAAATGTAGTGGGATCCTCCCACTACTCAGAAATAAAAGGGTTTCAAGCATTCCTCAAAAGCTCAAACACCATGGAACACGAAAACCAAGATGCCTTGGCATACTTTTTTTCTTTTCCCTTTGAATTTACCAATCTGGTTGAAGAAGTACAGTTTACAATTTGCTGTTGGCACAGATAATATACTTCCTCAGATGGACAGCCTGAAGCTTATGGGAAACACGTGCCAAGCAAGCCTCCGCATCCCCCATGCTGCTGTTCTTTTTCTTTTTGGCTCTCCAAGCTGCTTGCAAACTCTCACCTCCTCCGTGGACCCCACGCCTATGCCCTGCCTTTCCAAGAAGCTGTACGATTGTTACCATCATCATGGTATTAGTTCACCTTCTGTCTCCCCGGTTGTTAGAAGAGTTCACCCCCCCCCCCCCCCCCCGAACATGCCTACCAGAAGTATCTACACCCTTTTGGAGCCTAAATTTTAAAAAGTATTTAATTTGACAGTTGCAATCTCTGATCTGTCAATGTTTTCCCCCCAAAGCACAAAGGTAGACAAGAAAAAAAAAAAAAAAAGTGCCAATCCCTCATAATTTTCATGATAGGGATAGGTGCAAAAGAATACTCTGAAGATTAAGAGTGTCCCTACAGTGCAGACAGAAGTATCATGCAGATAATCCCAGTCTAACAGCAGCAGCTAGGAGCTAACCTACCCCGCTTTCCAAGCAGGTGCTATTTGCAGAGCAAGACAGAATTTGCACAACTCCCCCATTGCGCTTTGCCAATATGTTCAATCTCCTTTAGGACAAAAAACTGCAGGCAATGAACAAGTAACTCATTGGGAGTCTATTTTGGCCCATCACCCCTTATTTTTCTAATTTGCCAAGGAACTTGAGATGAAATTTATCTTTGAAAGAAGAACCCGTAGAGGCTATACTTAGCTCAGAGGCTACATGCCAATGTTCCTGCACCTAAGGGAAAATTTTGCCCGCTGCAAGCACAAGAAATGCTCGGGAGCGGAGTCTGGATTCCAACAGCAAACTTCTCCTTGGCTACAGTGGTGCTTGAAAAGCTTGGTCCTCCTGCCCATGCAGGCATCTTGGCCTCTCTTCTGAGCATACAAAGAAAGCAACAAATCATGGTTAAAACTCAACCCAAGAGGGAGACCACTCCCGTACAAATGGGTGATGGCTCAAATTTCCTGTGCTTGTGGCCAGTTTTGTTTTGAAAGTTGTCACAATAGGAAAGCTAACATAACGCGAAGTTTTAATTTCCTTCCAAACTTTATAATCCTTGGAGAAGCCTGAAAATGGGATGCACTACAATTAGCAAAAAAAGAAGCCTTAAAAAAAGCCTTGCGGAGAGATTTAGAGCCCAATCATAATTTACATTTTGCAGGTATGTAGATCTCTAAGTGCACGGCTTCTGCCCTGATTACTAATTAATGAGGTGCAAAGATGCCTGTTGGAGGAACCAGCTCTGATTATGTGGGCCTTATGGGAAAATGAAGCTCTTGCAATCTAAGAAGGCAGATGATATCTTTAACATATATTTTAGAAAATTACAGGAACAAATCAAGGGGCAAAATATACACATGTATATATTTTTAAAGAATCATACACAGCCAGGCTGCGTTACCATCCGATTATCTTATTTCCTTGAATATACAAACCTGGCATGTTTAATAGATTTAGCATGCCATCTATTTTGCATGTCATATACATACACTTAGGCAGCGCCCTAGTATTCTGAATGGATATTACGGTCATTATAGCATTCATTTTACAATCGTTGAGAGCCAGAGGAATAAGTATACAGAGATCTGCAAGGTGGGTTTCCCAGTACAGGACCAAGCATATGATTAAAACTGAAATTTGGCTCAGATTCAGAACACCATCATTCTAAAAAAAATGAAGTTCTGGCAAATATTTAAGGCCCATCAGCTGTTCACATGGTTTGCTGACATGGGAAGGGTTTTTGTTTCTTTTCTTTTTTTTCTTTTCACCATTAAATGTTCATCTCCATCTTATCAACAGCAGGTGCTCCTGTGTCACCTCGCTGCTAGGAGAACACAAGGGGAAGATGTATGTAGCGAGGTAGACCATGACATAGAGCAGGTACAAGGAAGACCATTTTTCAGAACATTTCCTTCCTTCTTTAAAGCTGAGGATAAATGGGAGTTCAGAGCAGGTCAACATCTTCCCCAAGGAGGCAGGTGTAGGGAAACTAGCTCGTATCGTTTTCACCGCACAAGGAGTAAAGCAAAAACTTCTGCAATGTTGTATTTCCTTTAGTTTACAGAGAATCACAATTAAGTAAAAATAAATCAAACACATACCATTTGACTTTTCACTATCTGCGGGTTTCATCTGAATAGGATGATGCATCTAAAAACAAAATGAAAGAGAGTAAGGCAGGTTGGATAGTCATAAAAATCAAGACTCATGTTTTTAATGAAGGGCTTAAAGGATATGTGATTAATATTAAACATGTTGAAATGATATAAATTCAAAATAACACTATATTATAGGCTTTTAGGAAAAAAATAAAATGGTAAAGGAGCATTTTATAACCAGGAAGATTAAAAAAAACAGATCATTGGGCCCACAGGACTCATATAAAACTTTAATTTGCTGTATCTGGTTTCAGAAGACCTCTAAAGTTACAGCCCTCATTAGTTTATGGCATGCTTGGTTTCTGTTTTACCAACTTTTTTTTCCTTGAGCTCAACCACTGCCAAAACAGAGATGGAATTTTCAAGTAATTTAAGAGCTAGCAAGCATTTCAAACATGCTCAGAGGAGTTGGGTTTGACAAATGAACTTTGCTTGTAATTAAAAAAACATGCTGATTCTTTCAGGAGTGAAGAAGAGGAGACTTGTGCTTCCTATAATAGCTTCCTGTAACTGTTTAGTATCTCATATTTTTTTTTTAAGAATACATTATGCATTCATTCATAAAGCTGCCATCACAACACGGAACAATTCTGGCTTCCACAAAAACTCCTAATACTTTTTCCTTTTCAACCTCTTCCTCCATGCATGTTCCTCTTACTGCAAAAGAAACCAATCCTGTGTGCTGAACATCACATGGCATCCTACCCCGGCACACTCGGCACGGTGCGTCCTCAGCTCTCATCACTGCACGATGCTCCCCTACATTGAATTGTTGATAAATCCAACAAAAGTTTTATGAACGGTGTGTTCTGTTGTTTCAGGAATAACAACATCACAGCAGCTGAGCTCCTTCTGATCAGAGTGCCTGGCACGTCCACAGGACGTTGGCTATAGCCGGTCCTGCGTCCACTATGACGGATTCAGGGAAATTTTGTTACAGCTTCTCAAAAGCCTTCAGAACGGAACTCACATTGAGATTCAACATGGGAGACGTTTAAGCTTGCAAAAACCACCACTTTTCTTTCATTGGGCTCCGCAGAATTGCTGGGATTTGACTATACAAACCTTCCGGCAGCAACAGGGCCTCTGCCTTTTCTGTCCTTAGCAGTTCCTCACCATTTCACGTGAGCATGTAAAAAAGCTATGTTCTTTTTGCTTTTGTATCATTTTTCTGTGCAGCAGAGCCAAGTATTGCCTGAAAATGTCAGAGGCAATTCAATTTTTTTAAATAAAAGACTATTATGGCAAACTTTGGGAAACAAAAACAGCTAAGCAGGGAGAGAACGTCCATGTACTCATATCAAATGTTCTTTCAAAGCAGCAGAGAAAACCAAATCTGCATTGCTTTTGGTGGAGTCACTCAACCTCCAGGGACACAGTTGCTAGATTCTTTAGAAAATATAAAATATTGGCTGTGAATGTTTCCTTAAGATTTACTCAAAGTCCAGAACGCTCCCTGGCGCTGCAAATCAACGCATTCCTTGTACTGCTTGCGAAACTCCCCACTGTGCCCTACGGAAAAGGCACAAGGTGGATGTAGTCACTGGGATGCATAAATTTACTTCAATTTTAACAATTCTGTTCTCTTTGAATCATTTGTTTCCCAAATGGACTTTAACAGCCCAGCACTTGTCTGCCACCGCTCTTATTCAATTCAACCTAATTTATAGAAAAAAGGGAACTTCTATTGTACGCTATCTTCTTTAACTAGTGCTTAACATTTATCCTGGCATCAACAATACACTGGGCACTGCAGGAGACTTTACATTCATGGGAATGTGATGCAGCATGTCCACTCAGCAAGCAGAAAGTGAAAGAAGGAAAAAGGTGTAACTTGCTCCATGAACCTGTTGTAAGTATTGACGTCTCGCGGAGCAATGGAGTGGTGAGAAAACAGAGGAAAGAAAATTGACTATTGTAAATTCAGGAATATGCAGGTTACAGAAGAAAAAACCCAACCCAAATCCAGACCTTACGTAGACAGAGAATCTATCCCTATATCTAGCTGCATTCCCATGTCCCTAAGTGGAGATATTTTGAATAAAGGCAACTCTAACAACATTAAAACCCTTTCAATTTTCAAACTGCCTGAACGAGAGAAGCCAACTTTAGACCAAATTCATGTGAAGAAACTATTATCGCAGCCCCATGGTCACAATATAAAGATCAGTGTTACCTGACAAGCACAGTTACCACATCAGAAACCATCCACTGCTGTTATGCATAATTACCCCAAGTTTATTAAGTCGGTAATCTGTTATGTTGGCAAAGCAAGAGGCAAGCTATAACAAGACGCTTCAACTGGGTTTTGACTTTATTTCAAAGGCTCCTGCTAAAACACCCGTGGTCCAGATTCTCTTTGCACCAGCAAGCCGAAGTCAGGAGTGATGTCATCGTGCTTAACAAAATTATATCGGTGCAAAACTAATAAAAGATTCAGATCAGGCCTGGAGGGCTTAAACCACAGAATACCCATGGTAACATGGATGCGATACACAAACATGGCTTCAGCAAAGAGGAAGGTGGAAAAATACGTTACTGACAGTTTCCTAACATGAGAGGGCTCGTGTTGAAGCTTGTTTAACCCTGACCATCACCAATTGATACGTTAACAACCTTTAACACTAGATTCAATAAAACATGCCATTTATAACCTGAAG
Organism: Phalacrocorax carbo; assembly: GCF_963921805.1. Taxonomy (NCBI): domain Eukaryota; kingdom Metazoa; phylum Chordata; class Aves; order Suliformes; family Phalacrocoracidae; genus Phalacrocorax; species Phalacrocorax carbo. Next base: position 6,938,457 of record NC_087513.1, on the reverse strand, counting down.
TGGGTTTTACAGAGTCACTGGTTCGCATCTCATTATTAAACTCATTGCTGACCTCTAGAGACAACTGCCGTGACAATACATATTATAAGCTCTCTACCCATAAAATATTTAAAAGTAAGTGTAAAGAAGAAAAGAAAAGAAAAGAATGAATCTCAAAGAAGTGTGCAGTGAATAAGAAAATTAAAGGGGCAGAGACAAAGGCTAAATAGGTACTATCCTTTCACTCTATGATGAGCAAAAGAGAAAATAATCTGTGCGTTTTGTATCCTGCTTGTATAACTGCAGGCTATAAAATAATAAAATAGCTGTGCTTTCTGAGGCCCTCCAAAAGATTATAGATGATATAAACCTGTTTCAAATTAGATGCTACCCACTAGAATCTTGTCGTCTACTGAAATGAAGGATTTCATGTCTTATCACAAAGCTGTTATTGTAGTTATACATCACAAAGCCATACACTTATGGATCCCGAGGTAAGTGATTTCTCAGTATGTCATGTTGTCACACAGAAAAACAGGAAACACTTTCTTCTGTGCTTGAAGAAAGCTTTGCTTATAGAAATACAGTATTTTTAATGCACAGCTGCAATTAATAAATAGGCAAGAGTGGGAAAAGTAGTTGCAGTAAATAATTCATAGACATTAACATCATCCAGTGCTCAGACCCTATAGAAAAAGAGAATGCCACTGCTTTCAGGCAAGTTCTTTCTGAGTATGGGCAGCTTCCTCCAGCAAGCACCATGCATGGCGATATCGAAACCAGACTGGAGAATGGGCTGCGAGGAATCACCTCTCCTTGGCGATATTTCAGAGAGCTCTACGGGATGCAGTTGTGCAGCCAGTAATGGCACGACCTACTTTTCCTATAACATCTCTCTATCTATAGGTCTCCAAACACACCATCACCACTGTTTCATGACCGAGAGCAGGCAAAGGCCTGTTGCCGAAGGTTGCGCGATGCCTTGCGGCAGCGCTGGCAGAGCTCAGCGAAGCGGAGGCTCCATCCGCTGCCTGTGCTGTCACGGAGGCCACGCAAAGCCGGAGGCCAAGCACATCACCGCTTCTGCTTGGGCGCATCTGAAGCAGGCGTGCTCATGTGGTCCGTGGGAACCAAAAAGGAAAAGAAACAGTTGTCAAGCATGCAATCCTGAAAATCCCCCTGAAATCAATGGGAATCCGGCCACTGGCTATGTCGAGGGCAGCAGCAGGACGAGCCATGGCCTAGAATTACAATTTACTAGTTACATCTCTTCCCTCCCCCGCCCCTTTTCATGAGTACGTCTACCATATGTAAATATAACTTCAACAGAGAAAAAACCCACAGCAGAACAACCCAAAAACCTCTCAAAGGCACTCCTCCTCTCTGGCTTTAGAGACTCAAAGTCATCTTTTGACAATAATAATGTTACCTATTTACATTCTTGTCAAAGCCATGTGACATCTGCATGGGAGAAAACAAGCCGGCTAAGAGTCTATTTCTGGCAAAAATATTGCAAGGAAATTAGATTAACCTGGGTGGAATTCTATCTGGGAATTTGGAGTCTGTCGTGGTGATTAAGTCATCATTTCTGTCAGATTACTCTAATCGGCTGTCAAATATGATTCCACAACCCCATCTGTAACTTGGCATCCTCGTTATTCAGTCGATGTTACCTTCTGTATACAAAACAAACATGAAACAAGGAGGTGTGTGCAGCCTAGCATTTAGCAGAGTCATTAGCTGTGATTACTATTGTGTGCTTGCACATTGCACGAGGCGATCAGCTTACAGCTTGTTTTGTTTAGTCAGGGGATGCTTCAGATCAGGTGTAATCTTAAGCCCGGAGCGCTAGGGGTGAGTGGGGAAGAACTGTCTCCAGGCATGGCCAAGCATGGGATTGGCACGCTCTGAGTCACCACCGCGTCTCCAGCAATTGCTTAAATCTCGTTTCAGAATTGTCAGCATATTTGGTGGAAAGGCTTTTGGGCACCTGCTTTCCATCCATTTTCTGAAGAGAAATGGGCACTCAGAAGTCCTAGGCTGGCAAAAGACTTCCCACAAGCAGTAATTCCTGCGAGTGAAGCAAGGTTTGTAGGCAGTCAACACTCTAAATGATCTGTATTGGTTGGTTTAATAAGAGGATTTTGTTATATACGTGAGTATGTTTGTCTTACAGAGGACTTCGGTGATTAAAAAGCAGAAAGTGCCTTTCAGTGAAGATGAAGGAGCTGATGGGCTCAATTTGCTGCAGCTGTGTTGTCTGTGAAATTCAGGTGCCCTCAGCACCTCTGAAACTCTGGCCATGTAATTAGACTATGAAAAATCATTATTTTATGGTCCATTGCAAAACCACCTTCATACATGATTACTACATCTATTAGCAGCTTTTATTCTCCGTTCCTGCCACTGCAGACTGTACGTGCCTCACTCCCGGCATTCCTCATGCCTTGAGGAAAGAAAAAAAAGGTCAAGAAAGGACCCCAAATTCATGTAAACCTGCCCATGCCTTCACAAAGCTCAGCATATGTCAGTCAAAGACCACCTCCTAAAAATCCTCTAAAGCAAAGCACAGTGTGGCTTTACACCATGGGAGTTTAGGGGTTGTGTGTGGAGGACGTTATCTGTGACTCCAGGCTCCTTACCATTCCTCTCACCATCTTTCTATAACCCTTTAGACATCAGCAGGTTTCTAGAGCTCTTAGCCCTCTTTAGACCTGTCCCCTTTCTCTCTTCCCTGTCATCTGCCATGGCAATAAGTTTCTAGCCAAGCCCCAGCTCAGTTCGTCCCTTACCTGTCACCCTCGCACACCGCATCGCGACCTGCGATCACACAACACACAACTGAGCTACACTTTCCCCTGAGCAAAGGGTAAATCTGAAGAACTTGGGTGACTCGGGTAACACCCAAACTAAAGAAACTGCAATAGGATTAAATGATGACAGCTTGCATGTGTCTCAATTTCTAGCGCTTTGGGACTTGTTTCTTGATAGCATCAATCACTGTCGAAGCCAAACGGGACTTCCTTCATATTTTGTACATCTCAGAATTGTAAAATGGCAGGAGAGAATGTGGGAGAGAGAAGGAGAGATGTCAGACCTTAATAAAGCCCTAATATTCTTCTTGGGGAAAGGACTATGAATCCATAGACATTTTGGAACTAATAGGAGAACCAAAGAGGAAGAAAATATTAAGGAGCAGCAGAGACAAGCTAAGGGCACGGGTGAAGAAAAGCACCTAACAAGGCACCAGCATGAAAAGCAGTGGGAAAATTTAGTTCTTTGCCTAACTCTGGCCTGGGAATGAATTTAGAGTTTTCACCAAGCTCCTGATCCAGTTAGTGAGTGGCGCGTAATTAGACCAGTAGTCCAAGGAAAGGAAGAACCCAAATCTCTCCCTGCCAGGTTCCTGGACACGTTCACTGAGTCTGGAAGTCAGGGAGGAATGTATCGACCTACCAAAAGACTGGGGAAAGAAGAGAAAATGGTCCACAAGTACCAGAGAATGAAATGATTTTCAGTACCTTCAGACAGAGATAATTGTTTTTCTGGATTATTATGTGTAGACGCTTCTACACCCCCCCCCCCCCCCGCCCCTCGTTTCAGCTCTTAGCTCCCAAGTTTTGCAGTGGGATCCTTTTGGAGGAGCTCCTGAACATATTTCTCTCATCACCGCAATGCCAACTGGTTTTGTTTTTTTTAAACCCTTGTGACTCACAAGTAATACAAGTTTCCCAGAAGTGAAAGAGGTGTATTTTCCTATCGAAGAGAACTGTTTAGAATGACTTCTCTAGGGTCAAACTAACTTGAATTACACAGTCAATATCTGGCTACAGCTTCAGGGAACTTCTCCGGGAACCGGGGACAGTCTCTGAGGCCAAATAAATACTAGTGAATAAAAGAGGCAGGGGACTGCTCTCTGGCTCTAAAGAGAAGTGGCGTGGCACAGCTTGCATTTACACAGCTATACTTCTCCTTCCTCTCAAAACAGGATGCCCTTGCCCATACTGCCTAGTGGGGACAGTGTCTAGCCCACGTTATTCCCCCAAACATGCCATAAGCTGGGCAGGAAAGTGCTAACCTGCACTGAGACCAATGCTGCTGTGGTCCTGCTTGCTCTACCGGCACAGGCAGAGCTTTGGATTCCCAGTATTGGTTTAAGTCATTTACCTTAGTTTATTCACGGGTAAAAGGAGCATAAATGTGCATCCATCACATTGACTTTCACAAATAAATGCAAAGCAGTAGCTGCAACTGCCTGAGCGATGGCATAGCCAGAAGATTGTTTGCTGTCATCCTTCCATAAATCCCAATTTAGGGGATTTAAACCATGTTAGGTATTCATACGATTTTAGTAGTAGAAGAATGTGATCTGTTACTTGGCCTCCTAGATTACTGTCAGACATATATATATATATAAATGCATATTTTGGAAAGAGAGTGAGAGGGAGACGGAGGGAGGGAAGGAGGGAGGGAGAAAAGCAGGAGAAAATGAATATTGCTGGTGGGTGCCAAATATAGTTCATGCGGTAATGCATAACATCATTATTTTCTATTTAGAGCACAGAAAGAAGCATATAGCTTGCTTAAAACAAGTTGTTTCTTTTACTGGAGAACACTAAAACTGCTGAAATTCAATGACTTTTGGAAGTTGGAAGCTTTCCAGCTCAGTCATTTGCAATCCACTACACTCCATGTTTTAAATTCAAGTTAAATTGAACATTACCTCGAGAGACTAAAAACAATGCTGTGCTTTAAAATAATAATAATAATATTCCAGCGATCCCTTCCGCAGTCAGCCCCGCATCCTGCTGCTCCTCCTGTACATTTAGTAATTAGGCTGTAACACTCAGTCTCCTTTAAAAGTTGTACCCTCACATAGAAATGAAAAAGTTGGTGGTCTTAGAAGTGACAACTTCACTTCCTACTGTTGCTCTGTTAGCAGTTCTACTCCATTTATTTAATTCCTGCATTTCTTACCACCCACACAAATGGCAACAACTCCAGGACACACGTGAGCCAAGCGGAGTGGAGATAAGGAAGGGGAGGTACGACCAAAATTTCTTTCTTCAAAATCGCATGGAAACCAAAGTGATTAACTATCTTTTCTCCAAACAAATGAGCCTTTACAGAACCTATTCAATCCTAAAAATAGACATTAAGTGGGATTCTATATCTTGTTGGGAATAATGCCTTGGGGATATTTTGTATCATCCATGCTTATAAAGCAAACCCATTAGACATCTGAGCAAAACACCAGATATTATTTTAACAGCAAGAGTTATCCATCTCATCTGCAGCGGCAATAACTTTTGTTGACATTTTGCCAATTGAAGTTTGCATGCCGGTGGGTTTTTTTTCCCCCCTTTGCATTAAAACGACGAGGCACAGAAAGATAACAAAAGCCTCTCCGTGACATTAATTGACTGAGTTTTAACACCCATTCAAGGTAACTGTGAGGAGCAAAAATTACTGCCCGCATTTCTGAGTGGAAGACGAAGCGCGGTGAAGCGGCGACTTGCCCAGCGCCACGCAGGGCGGCACGGCATGGCCCAGAATGACTATCCGAAGGGAGGCAGCCGAGCTGCCTGCGCCGCAGCAGAGCCCGAGCTCCTCACGCTCTAATTGATTTCTCCTACTAACACCATTGCGAGGTGCTTACTGCTGCTACCTCTTCTTAGCAGAAAGGAAGATGATGAAGGAAAAAAGGCACAGAGGCTATACGTGATTCATCTGGAATTATTCCACAACTGAAGCCAAGTCTCTCAAGCCAAAATCTCATGTTTTATCACCAGGTATGGGTTAGGCATTAATGAGCAAGCGTACTCCACACAAGCATTTGTTTTTTTTAATGATATTTCTCCCTAGATACCCTACTCAAGAGGTAACGTAAGAACCTGAAGCAGTGATCCTGGATAGCTGGAGGAACCAAACGCCAGCCAAGCTGTCACGGGGTCGGGATCTCAGCTAATAACTAACGCAGCCTTGTTGTAACGCTGCATCAGGTGGACTTGCCCAGCATGACCTAAGATGCCAGGACTCAATTCCCAGCATGACACAAGCCTTACAGTCAATGTCTCACTCAACATGACTCAACTGTTCTGGAGGCTTAGTTCCTTCCGTCCCCCTAGTTGGGCGTTGGCTTCCAGAAGTCAACAGGAGGTTGAGACTTAAAAAGGAGTACTTTTCCTTCAAATCTAAAAGCACCACCCCTGCCTACCCCCCCATTTTCGTAACTAGAAAACAGAACCAGAGCAAAGCCAAAACACACTACCTATTATCTCATCTTCTACGGAAAGTCTTCCCACCTCCCATGGCAATGAAATAGAGGTCCCTTAACCATCTCAGAAGCAGACGCTTGTGCTTACTTGAGTGGTCTGCAGAGGCATATTTCACATTTCATCTCCTAGCAAAAGTCAAATCCCCTGTTTAGGAAGCACTGGCTCCTGATGGCATGCTCAGGGAATTTTGCCCTTCACATTTATGACTTCAGGATCTTTGAAGACTCAAGACAATGTTCCCGCAGACTTTCAACTTCCTGAATTTCCATCTTAAAAATCCTCTCCTGCTGCCAAACTGAAATCTTCAACTACCTCAGGCTGCAGGCACCATTTTAGAGTGCTAATGTTTGAGCCTGGTCCGCACGGAACTCGTCCCTTTCCACATAAATCCCTCTTATTCCACATGAACATCTAGAAATTTATCAAGAAAACAAAGCAATCCTCTACCCCTTTCCCCTCCCCCCGCCCCCGAAATATCCCAAACAAAACCAAAACAAATTCTTTTTTAGGCTACCGATGACTGTGAAGAAATTTATTTTAAAAGAAAGGTTTTTAAAAACATGCAATGGCTTTTAGAATGCAAACCAGAACCTCAACTGTGACTTAGGGCATGGCTATGAGGATATTAAATGCTTGTTTTGCAGGAGTTTTATTTTAAGATTTACGTTGTTCTGTGCGTGCATGTACTGTCTCCTCTGTGAACTATGCTCTGGGAAAACACCACGTGATTATGCTCAGCAATATCCTCTACCTTTGCCAAGCTGAAATTCAGGAAATAACCCTTTAAAGGGAACGACCAGCGACAGCAACATTTCAGAAAGGCAAGAAAGCAGTCAGGGGCTCCTCTGTTTCTGTCACAATGTTATCTCACCTACAGTTATCTTCTCCCTTTTTAGCTTTCATTCAGTAAGAGAGAAACCAACCTCAACCACTCCCTCAGTTTCACATCACAGATTTTTCTGTTCATTTACTAAGTGGATCTTCTGCCTGACTCTTTCTGCAGCACAGAAGGTCACCTTGATCCAGCAACACACTTGGTCTCCTCTTCTGACAGAAACCAGAGTCTATTATTTGGTACAACACTCAAATTCTAGGCTATGGGATTTTTTTTTTTAATGTAAAGCTTTTTTAAAGTTCTTGTTGGAAAGCTTTCATATTTGCATTACAATGTACCAGCAAGAACATCTTATAGCTAAAAAGTGTGATTGAGGTAGGTCTATAATAAGCCCCCAAAGCATCCAAATTATAACTTCAATTGAAATTCTACCTTTTAAATTAGTGCAAAGGGTACAATTTATAAAAAGAGTTGGCACCGATGATGTGGGACTGCTGCCATTTTAACTTAGCAAAGGTGCAGAGCTGTTCTGAGTCCAGAATATATGCCTTGATTCACAATACCCACCTCTCCAGCAGTCAGGCAGTCAAATCCCACCCTGTTACCAAACACAGACTAATCCAGATTTCTTCAAAGGTCAGATACGAGCCCCAAACTACTTGTCAACACACATGCCACTTCAAATATTGCAGGGAATAGCCAAAGTATTCAGGTAGAAAAGGGGTTTTGAATGAAGATGTCAAAAATCCTACTCTCCTGACTGAGATCAGCTGGGGTAAGTAGTACAGTTTTATTGTTTAACCAGCAGAGCCATAATATTTTATGCCAAATGAGGATATGGCCCATAAATTCTATTTAAGCTCTCCATGAGCTGAAGTTACAGGAATTTTCCACAACTATCCAGTATCAGCATCCAAATAAAAGCTCTCCGTGTTATGCCAATACTCTGCAGTGGTGAAATAATCTGGCTGTGGAGAGAGAATGAAAAAAGATAGCTCGATATTTGATCCATCTATGAAAACAGAATGTTACTGACGTCTCCAGCCACCAGTGTACACAAACACACACTGTCCACGTGAAAATATGAATGTCTGGTTGTGTATACATACAATTACAAACCGCAGTAAGAATCACATTAAGTAACCATGCAATTTTTAACCACCCTTTGTATGAACTCATTCTCATAAAATTTTAGCATCTCTGTAGCTAATGTACTTTGACAGTGCTTTCTTTGGGATAAGGAAAGTTCTTTTTATTCACACTAAACATGCAGTATACATTTCTAATGATAATTTTAAGGAATTCTGATGTATTTAAATATTTCCCTCAATAGGTGCCTGGGAAGTTAAACAAACAAAAAAAAATAAATGGGCAACATTAGCTGAAACATATATTTTTGAAGAATGAGTCAGTTCCAGCTGGCTGTGGTATTTGGACTGAGCTGTGATTAAGCTTTCATTAGTAAAATGGACAGTATCAGGAACAGTAGGGCCAAAATCAACCTGCCTCCACCCACCCCTCTGCAAAGCTCTGCACTAGCATCTGACCCCAAATATGAAGCTTAATGCATTTTTCCAGAGGCTGGGCCCCTTGATTCCCTTGAAAAAGGCACCAACGTGCTTCATTTAGTGACTATAAATGCCAGTATGTGAAAAGCTGTTTTCTCTTACTTACTCTATATATTGCTATTCTACTCAATTTGAAGTTTTCTCTGCATCGGGCCCCATGAGTAACATCTTTATGCACGACTTGCCTAAAGGTCAAAGAAATGTCTTTGCAGAGATGGCTTCAGGTGGAACAGCTGGAGGCCACGGAGAGCTATCAGGAAGGTCCTTTGGTAAAACCAAGTGAGCCCACAGCTCTTACATCATTCATCCTACCTGCTCCCAAGGTAGCATTTGGAGCTACTGGGAAGCCTTGAACTCCCCGTTTCTTGGTGTATGCTATTTTTTCTGAGCGGGGCTAATGCAGCCTGAGGGCTGTTGCAGCTTCAGTGAAGCTAGCAGAGGGCAATGAAGGCTCAGGGGAGGACAGCATGGGTGCAGAAAAGACTTTTTCAACAAGTCACACCCTCTATTTTTGGCTCGCATGTCAACAGGGAGGAAGACAAGTGCCAGACATGAGAGCTGTTCGCTATCAGGCTGCTTTTAAACTGGGATAAATCCATGTCATTCTTTGCAAAATGAACAGGGTCACAAGAGGCAAGGGACACGCCTGCCTGAGCAACCCTCAGAGCCCCCAGACACAAGCGTATAAGCACAGCGTTTAAACTGACTGTAGCTTTCGGTTACCAACATCTTTCTTTTTGGTTAATCATATATTTTTGTTCAAATCGGAGGATTCTATATTCACACGAGCATAGCAATTTCTTTAACTTCTTAGCAACTGCAGAAATGAGAGATGAAAAAATTCCAGTAGCTCATCTCAAATGACTTAATGCCAATACAGGATTACTGCCTATCATATATTTTCTAATTCTTTCCTACCCCAAATGCCCCTCAGGATTAGGATTTAACTTTGTTTCTTTAGAAGATTATTCTAATTGGACAGATACTAGTTTTTTCCTGATATTTGATCTAAGTTTTATTTCACCTCTTGTGACGGTAAATCCTCAGCTCTGTGTACAATCAAAAATAATTCCCATTTGTCACTGGCATTTGGGCAGTACTTGGCCCTGGAGGAAATAAATGCATCATCTACACCATGCCGCTGCGGCTGCTTGGTGAGGTACTCCCACAACAGCATTTATCCTCTCTGTATTCCTTGCAATATTTGAAATGAACATACTGTATAATAACACAGCACATTTTCCTCTAAGGTATTGTCATGAATTGGCCACAAAATAATATTAGTCGCTGTCTGGCGGATACTTGCACAAGCGATGGTCTAGAACACAAACTCCCTTCAATCATTTGAGCCATTCACAGTTGAATGGAAATATAAAGGTACCACATACCTCGCATCTCTGCATGAGGCTGTAATCCCATTGAGAGATCCTGGCAGCTGTAAGGAACACTAGAGTGTTTTGGTTTTTTTCATGGTGGAATTACAAGCTTCGCTTATGAAGGTACCTGACTTTCAGATCTTAGTTTAAAACTAATCTTATCCTCTGATTAGTGTCTTATTTTCCACAATCTTATTTTCTTCAACCCAGAGTCCCATGGTCTCTATCTTGAAATCAGTGATAAGGGTCTATTCATACTTTCTCAAAGATCATTACAGACTTCCAATTATTCTGTTCAGACATGAACTCCTTTTTTCCTTTCTTTCTCCATTTTTTTCCCTGTGTTTCTCCTTCAGAAGAGAAAATTTCTGCTCGCTGCAACTTATAATGGTTGCAAGTGGGATTGGGTGAGTGTTCCTAGAATGAATGACAGAGGCAATATATTCATGAGATTCCCTGACACACTGCAAATTCTATCTGCAGAGACGCAAAGTTGCTTATTCTAACCCCTGCTTGTGTATCCCCCCCGTCCTGCGACAGGAGATAGCCCATCTCTGAGGTACAATAGGGATAGAGCCGGGATTGACTGCAGACTGCTTTAATGCCACTCTTAATGACAACTTGTGAAGATTAGGAAGTTGTCAGAATCAGATATCAGCAAAAGCTCTAGCTTGCTTTGTGAAGCCAGTCTGAATTAATTAATGGGTGGCTTTGCTTTGATATCGCTTTGATATTTGGCTGCAGCTGGATAAAAATCAACCACAAAGGAAGCTACATTTTGTTTACCACTGCCTAAGACTCTGTTTAGTTCAATGGGTTTTTTTTCTTCTGCAGTTTTTGCTTTTTTAACTTCCCTGGCACAAGGCAATAAAGATAGGCTTTCGCTAATAAATGGAGTTATGGTGGCCTGTTTTTCAATGACTGCTTCTCTCCGCTCCTGGAGATACTCAGGCTACGTTCTGGGAGCAAAGCCATTACTGATTTCAGCAAAGCCGCAGGCAAAAAGCTGGACTGTTCCAAAAGTAAGACAAACATTTGCCTTGCCCACTCTGGTACTGCTTTCCCCATTACAAGGTATTTAACACTGTAAAGGTATTTGCTCTCTGTTTTAGAGGGTGCTGAGCGCTTGCTCCATACACTGACAGCCTGAAATGGAAGCTCTGCAACTAGGGGTCTTCCTGAACTTTTCAGGCTGGGAATTCACAGCCCATCTTAGTGTCTCTAAAAGTTTTGGATGTCTACCCTGACAATCAGATGAACACGTCTGTACCCCAAAAAGGTGCCTGCACCCACATGAACCCCTGAGTATTTCTAGCAGCCCCAGTGCTGGCAAGAGGAGAAAGGATTGCTCTGCACACCACAGGGGAAGGGCAGACAAAGAAGTGGCTCTTCCAACTAAGCTGATGAAGATGATAATTCCTTCCGGAGAATGAGCAAAAAAATAATTTATCTCTCTGGGTCTGCAAAGGGTATTTTTAATTAGGCAGAATATAATTGCCCAAATTATGCTATTTGAGTACAAGGCTCAGTCAAGCCACCCAGTTTCACTGGTTTTCCAGGACATATTATGGGGTTTCTAATGACCACAGAGAAGACAGAACTTATGTTTTCTCTTTTATGTTGTCACATACAACAGCACAAAGCATCTAAACTGTGTGTTTCGTTACCTGGTTGAGATGGAAGATGGAAGAAAGCTAGCTAGGGATGCCTCAGCTTCCCGCACCACCACGGGAGTACAAACCCTGTAAGAGACAACGTTACCTCCCTTCGATAGCGATGCACTGAACCACCGATCACACCGCGGAGGCCTTTGAAAGAAGCAGCAGAGCTCACACTGCTGGACACAACGGCAGAAGGATGCTGAACAATCTGTCTGTTATACACATGCCACGAGGCCCAGGCTTTTTAGCCACAACATAACTCAGATCCATGGGCGCCAAACATTGCGATCGAGGCAGGTAAATGGCATCCAAGGGCATCTCTAATGATGTTACTTCCTGAAGCCTGCAACATTGTTTATGATTTGCCTTTCTAATTTCACCGCTGTAGGAGCAGTCAGACAGCTAGGAAGGCTCCCTGAACTAGTTTTTCATTATGAAGACAATTTTAATAGCTTGTGTCATGGTGCTAATGAGGCTGACTGAAGCACCTGTACTTTCTGTTCCGGATAACAGAAAACAGCTAACACGAGCAGGAGGATAAATGGCTGTTTAAGAGAGTGCCTGGGCTATTATCCTTAGCTAAGCATCCCGCCTAAATCTTGGTGAGCTCTGCAATACCCTAGGGTACTCCAGTGACGGCCTCTCAATTTTCCTCAGACTTTTGCATTATGAAGTGCACTGCAGAAGGTTCTTCAGTCAGTGCTTTTTGGGTACCTGGCTTGAAAGTGATATCCTGTGAACAGATCCTCCAGCCTCACTGAATAAGATGTTCTAAGTTGGACATTAAATTCCGGAGGCATTTTGCAAAGCGATGACCTCAACTGTATGGAGTTATGGAAATCAGAGGTAAAGCTCAGTGTCAGACGCCAGAACAGTTTGGCCTTTTGGGGATGAGCTTCACATTAGGGAATTTTTCTGAGGTTAAGCCAGTGTTATGCATTACTTAATTTCCATCTCAATATTAAACTGCAAAGTTGCACAAAAAAAATCCTGAACTACTCCAAAAGAGCCATCTAAAAAAGCCAGCGCGCACCTAACTGCATTTGCAGCTGGGCGAATGTGCTCTTGCTTCTCAGCAGATCTGCTACACCAGGGAAAAGCAACAGTCTGATATGAACCTCTGGGTTCTGAAACAGCTCACTGATGGCCATACCCTGTGCAGCTCTGCACCCTCCCTCCTGACATACGCCAGGGGTTAGGCTGGGGCATCGCTCCCCTGAGTAAGGCAGATCAAGGTTTAGCCTCCTTCCCCCAGTGCTTCAGGTCAATGGATCTTCCTGCACTTCTCTATTCTTGGAGAGTATCTTCCAAACATTTGAATCTTTTCCAAATAATAAAAATACTTATTAGACCATGGACGCACATCCAGATATCACAATTCTTGAGTCACTGCCCTCAGTACTAGGCAACCAAGTGCTTTTACTTGCTTTCTCTCAACTCCACAAGAGTTTAATATTTTCATACACAGTGGAACAGCTTCAAGAAACAGTGACCTCCAGTCTCAACTAAGTCCAGTGCTGAAGGCTCTGTTAGGTCAAGTCAAGTTAAATCCTTACAACAAACAAGCCAGAGAGGATGTGAACTGCATTCTCCCGCATGCCAGAAGGATATCGTAACGATCAGGCTGTATGGGAAGGTGAATCTGCCCCCCATCCTTCACTGAGAAAAAGCAGCAATATAATTATGAATTAAATGTTTTACTCGATTTAGAGAAGTTACTTTCACTTAGTCAATATTCCCCTCGCCCTACACCTGCACAACACTCATCGTTCTGGCATTAAGCTGCAAATTCAGTTACTTACAGGGATTTCATTGGGCTCCTAAGTCACTTTTTAGTGTTTTATGAATTCAAGGCTGGCGATCCACTCTGTGTTTCACAGTAATGGTAGATGCAAACCCAACCTTTCTACTAAGGTACCTGCATTTAGTGTAAACACTGATCTTTCATTTAAGTGGCAAAAAGTCAGTGCAACTTTTTTTGAGGGGCAGAGGTAGAAGTGGTGTATTTGTATAATAACAAATCACTTCTGAGCTGGATAAAATGTATCATTAAGTGGTTCCATTTGCATAGTATTTTAAAGGAAGAAATGGGCCTGCTTCACTTTCTCAACATCATTCAATGTCTTATAGCTCAGCTCCTAGGAATAGGTGCTCCCGGGGAATTCTCCACTTCCCCATCTGGTTATTTTTATCACTTAAACAGTTCTAGACTTTTTGGATCCTTCATTAAACAGCATTTGGCCATGCTATATGGGTACTGAATTAGTTTAATTTGTCATCATAAATCAATCACTCCAATCCCTTAACTAACTTAATTGCTCTTTGAATTCCCTTTCTGTTTGTCAAAATCTCTCAAAGTCACTGATATCTCATATTCAGGCTATTATTCAAGTCATATTGGATCATTACCTTTTTATTACAGGTAATTTTTACATAATATTCACACAGTACTGACAACTCATGAGGCCTAAAGCAGAGAAGGGAACTGGATATTAGAACTACTCCAGAAAGGAGTGTGCCAGGATATTCATTAGAAATAAGCTCATGATGTAAAGTGAGAATCGGAAATATATTTGGTTTTTTTGCTTCCTGTTGCACAAACGGTATTTTATCAGAAAGCGAACGTGGATTCATAGTAAGTCGTCATGGATGCCTGCAGTTTCAAACAGATTATTCTGAAGGTTAAATAACCTGCTAAACCGATTCAGCACAGTGCTGAGATTTCTCTCACATTACAAGCCCTTCAGCCCCGTGCACCCGGCGGGGCCGGGGCGCTGCCTTGCTGATACGTGCGATACCCACACCATGGCAGGCAGCAACACAGGTGTGCTTCCCTCCACTTGAAACCTGTGCTGGTCTGAGGGGCGAGGGGAAACCCCAAAGCGGACTGCCATCCTGCCGTGACCGTCAGCCTGGCGCAGGGCAGGATGAACCCTACCGCGAACAGGCAGCAAAAGAGAAGAATGATCTAAGTTCCTCTTTAAAAACCAGTCTTTTGTATTCCGCGCCCCTAAACAGACCCTGAGGTTTCCTTACAGCCAGCATAGAATGCTTAGGGAAAAGCTCCCTCTAAGGCAGCCCTGCTTCCCTACCACGTAAACTGCATTTAATAAAACCAGTAGTGATTCTTATAATGTAAAACCTGAAAAATCTTTCCCTTGACAACACCTGGCAAAAAAGGAAGCCATTAATATTTTACAAGACAGTTAGATCCTACAAACTCCACCTTGCTGTTAAAATTTTAAGAGCTTTCTCAAAAACTGTATTATTCCATTGTTAAACCCTTAATTAAATTGATTCATACAGCCAATGTCCTAATTTCATGCCAGAACTTCAATACAAAGGGTTTGCTGCTACTTGGAATACGTATATCCCACTTGAAATAAGAACCATGTAAACTGTTGGTCTGTTAAAAGCGTAGGAGTGCTGAGTCCTACATCTGTGTGGGCTGTTAATTATTCCTGCGATAACCTTAGCGATGAGGATATATGCAGAAATATACATATAAGCAACAAATAACCATTGCCATGTCAGATGTATCTAACTTCAAATACAAAACAAAAACTCCAAAGAGTTTTAGGCGTACATTTTACAGATTCCTATCGATTCCAGACTTCAAATAGCTCCTGCGTGAGATTAAAGGTATATTCATTCAGCCACTGGGCTCCAATTCGACCAATATATAGTGCTCTTGTGTTACCCACCTCCTCTTAGCTCCTGCCAGAAAATCCTACCCAATTCACTAGTTAGCAAAAGAGAGCATATTCTGTTTTTAAACTGATGCAGGTTAAACTACAGCAAACAAAAAATATCAGTGCCACGAAGGCAGCTAAAGCAGTCCCTGCATACAGCTCTTTGAGGTTTGCCCTCTGCACAGATGCCAATTTTCACTAAGCAGCAAATTAGAGCACGGGGGGAGTAAGATTATTGCAACTAACTGAAGGTACAGAATAAATTTAGATGGGAGGAATTTATTGGATTATTTTGTTTAGGGAATTGAAGTTAAACACCTCTAACAAAGCCATGAGATCCTTAATGAAGATGAGACTGGTTAAGGCCTCAGTTCTACATCTCATACCAAAGAATTGCATTTCTCAAATCATTATTACATTTCCCTTTTCTCCCTTCTGCCATGTAAAACAAAATCCAAACCAACGTTCCAAGAAAACCTGACTGTAAGTTGAATAATAAAAGCCACATCCCTATGAGCCAGGAGATGAGCTATGCGCTTGCATGTTATATTTGAAAAGACACATCTGGAAATTCATGTTGTTCATTTAAAAGACATAAAAGCTACTTGTGATGCCAGCACCAAGTAAACAGAAGAGAACCGTCCCTATTTCATTGATATGTATCATATATATCAATATGCCTGTACTTCTCAAACACTGTATATCTTCTCTGCCTAGCAGCAATCTACCATAACAAGTGATATCTAAATACATTTTTGGGGAAAGATAAAAGCTCCATTATATGACAAGGAATATTATGACTAACAGAGAGATTATACTAATAATGAGTAAAAAGAAGATGTTTGATCCTACTTATGCTGAAAGTTTTTAAAAATTTAAAAAAATCTTTTAAATGAATTTTATCCTCAGGACAATGATTAAAACCAGAAAAGCCTTGAGATGTCAGCTGGTGACATGTTTTTCTTCTTTATCTTCCTTTTTTTGTTGTTGTTGCTGTGAAAAAAAAAATCTGAGAGAATACAGCAAAGTGCATCATTAACTTCTTATTAATTTTATAATACAAAGGCAATTCAGTTAAAATAGTGGTGTTGCAACTTTAAATTACAGAACTAGCTTGGTATTTAATGAGAGATTTAGCACAGCGGGGTTTCTGTTAAATTAAGTTGTGCCTTCACATCACAGTGGGAAAACAGGTGTATATTGGTTTAGAATTATGGAAATGTTGACTAATTCCAAGGCTTGTAATCAAACAGCAAGGCACCCTGCAATATTTTCTTCCAAGATTCTGCATTAATCATTTATGTCTGGTCTTATTTTCTCCATGTCCACTAAAAGGGTGCAGCTCAAAGGAGCAGATAAAGCAGTCGCGTCTTCACGTCTCTGGTAAGGGTGAGGTCCGTGCAGAAAGTAGATATAGACAGAGAGCACGGCAGGCTTTGCTCAAACACCTACCTAAATTAAACTGAGTGTGCAGTCTTGGAAGGGGGATACATTTCACACTAAAAACCCACTTGTTTGGCTTCATGAGTGCTGATCCAAAACCTGCTTACTCAGCCACAGGGAGTGGGTCTGCATTTAAGAAATGAAGAAACTAAGCCCAGAAATAAGCTGGCCTCTGTCTTTTAATGAACACAGAGGCATTCCCCTCCATGCTTCTGCAGCAGTACGGGTTACACCTGTGTGCAGGTAAAACACAGGCAACTTCCAACCACCGCAGCACCCCTGCAGCCCCCCGCTCCTGCATTTGCCATCATTCCTTACCTTACACTAATAAATCGCCTGCCTTTGCCTTGGATTTTCATCCTGGGCTATTTAAGGATGCCTTTTTATCTGACACGTGGTGGTGTTACAGTAAAAGTGGAAGGCACAGATTCTTTTGTTTCCAGGAGACACGTTATTACTGAACCTCCTACATACTGTATCTCATTTACTGGAAGCAAGCTGGCACTTGATGCCCAAATGAACCTGATCCAAACTCATCCTTTGTTGTAACTCTGCCAGAAGGTTGCTTCCATTTGCTCTGAGACTGTTTCGCCCATGGACCTATCCACTACTGATTCCTGCTCATTCGGTGAAAGCTGCTTAGTGGGCCAGAGCTAACAACATGAAAATTGTTAAAATTCATACAAGGAGAATCCTGCTAATGTGAAGTGCTTTCAGTGTGTGTGCCACAACTTTAAAGCACGCTTGAATTGTTATTTTGGAAACACACAGATCCAGCATAACAGTATCACCATATCTGCTGAACTTCAGCATACAGCACGTGCAAAATATAGAATCTTTTATAAAATATATGCTGAATTGTTCTCAAAGAGAAGTAACGAATCTGTATTTGAGCCGCTTCTCTTTATTAGGGGTGTCCCTTTAAGAAGTAGACATAACAAAGTAAAATCTTAACATCTCTGGCAGCGTCAGGAGTATTTTTAAAGCCCAAGCCCCAGAGTCATGGGAATGTAATTTTCATGTTCCCTTAAAAGAAAAGTTTGCAACCTCACAGTCAGGACAGAAAAACATGGCTTGAAAAGATGTTTTAAATGACAAAGAGCTAGCGATAGCATTAGGAAAAAATATTATACTTTTGAGCTTTATTTAAAAAAAAAAATCAAAAGGTACAGTAGTCTCTCTAACTGCTGCATGCTTGTTAGCTGTACAAAGCTGGAGAAGAAATGATGCCCTGCTCGGGTAAGATGCGAGGCAGAGCTGAGCTTCGCCACCTGTACACGGGGAGGTCAGGGAAGGAGTCTGCCCCTCCGACTCACCCGCTGGGATAACTAAGATCTTTCAAAACACAGCAGCCGGCTCGTGGGGCTCAGGGAAGAAGAGAGGAGCAAATGAAAGGACTCCCTGCTTCTGAGGACAGGGATGTACAGTTCTCATGGTAGAGCTCCAGGCTAGGGTCCCACACCCTCCCTGGATCCCGGGATGGTGGCTGAGCAGCTCCAGCGGCTCGGGACCACCTCTGCTGGAGTGTCCATCCTACCCAGCCAGTCAGCCCAGCCGCTTGCCTCAAGGCACGCTGGAGAGCAATTACACAACGAGCTGGGTTAAGTGCAACATTAGCTGAATTGGGTTCGAGAGCATTCATCCAAGGGCTCAGCGTTTTCTGGCAGCGGGGATGGGAACCAACAACTGGGGCTGCAGGGCCAAAGGATGTTGAGATTCAACCTGAGCTCCAAAGCGGTCTCAAAGGGTCTCTCAGAGCCTTCCCTTCTCTCTGAGGATGGCACATCCATCCTCTACACCCTCAAAAGCCAAGCCTGCCACTGGGAGGCTTGTAACATCTTGACATTGTCCCTTGCAAGGGCCAGTTGCTGGAAAACATCTCTTGAATCTGAAACGCCACAATTTTTCTTGTTTTCCTCTAGCTGTTCTACCTCTGCAGATTTCCTACCACCCCTTCCAGCACTTTCACTTGCAAATGACAGAGGACTCCAATTTTACCTCAGTGAATTAGCAGGGCTCACAGGTAACTGACATACTTCTCTACATTGGTCATTTCCATGACAGATGAGGTGGGTTTCCTAACAGGAATTGCATTCACATGGCCAGATGAGAATTTTTCAAACACATAGTGTCCAATTTCACATACAGCACATAGGAACTAAAGGAGATATTGGCCATATAACTGTCAGTCCAGTCAGTGTTCTATTTATTTATACAGTGTTGTACACATTTATTTATTTTTGTGTCTGTAACCATATACTCTAACCATATAGTTGAACGCTTCCCCTACATCAGGAGGGAATATGCCTCCATCCATTATATTTTTTTCCTTTCCCATCCCCAAAGTATTTGTCTATGTTCAGCAGAAGAAATGAAAACATTAGAACAAGAAGATTTCAGAGTTAAGCCATGCAATTACCAGTGATATACTTCCCTCTGTCTGAACCACAGTAGGATAATGCAGGCTACAGTTTGTGCAACACAACCACAACTGGTTCGACCACTGGTGTGATGTATCGTTGAGAACAGATTGCTACGGAGAGCTGGTGGCAGGGAACAGGGTGACACTGTGCAAGCCGCTACGTGGCACCACGCGCTGCGGTACCCTGAGGTGCAGCCACCACGCCAACGCAGTCAGGTTGTTTAGAAACCACCTGGATAAAGGCTGCATGTAACAAAGTTGGCTGTATTTTGTCTTTTCCTCTTCTCTCCCTTTCCAAACTAGAAGCCCCAGTGGTACACTGTTTTCCTGCCATATGTTTTTCCTCCTCCCCCTTAAATAAAAAAATTGAATCTACCTTGTACTTCAGTAACAGCCTCTAGTCAGCAGGAATCAGCGCTGTTTCCAGCCAAGGGACTTTCTACAGAAGAGCAACTGCCTTTTGAGATGATGCCATTGGTACAGGACTGGCACCGTGACAGGACAGACCATCAGGTGAGCCACCCTCCCTTGAGGAGATCAAGGTCATTTGGGGCACCGAACGGCATCTTGAGCAAAAGGGCTATTTTTCTGGCGATAAAATAATTAGGATCAAAAAGTAAAGGTACTCACCCCAGGTAAAGTTTTAATATTGTGCAGTGCATTCTGTGCCTCAAGAGCAGCTTTTCTTGTATAAAATGTTACGAAACAACAACCTATAGAGAGAAATGAAAAGCTTTCAGAAATTAGTGAGTATGATTTGTGAGAGTACAATAGGGAGGGAGAAAAAAACAGTGGTTGAACAACACATTATGAAAGCTGGAAATGTGAATTATCATGAGACCGCCTGAATGACATGAATAAAAGGAAGCTTGTATGGTTTAAAATTAAAAGTCACCCCCCGTGCATTGCATCTATAGCACACCTACATTGTTAGTGAACTGTAATCACTTAGAAATTAAGTTAACCAAAATCCAATTGGCTTTGTACAGTGTAAATAAGGTTATATTTTTCTGAAGGCTCCCCATTATACTTTGGATATAAGCAACACGGCAAGCTCAAGCAGCAGGAATTCATTGTTGCATCCCTGGCAGAAAATCAGGTTGAAGCAGGACGTTATTTAAAGGGCCTTATATGTAAGAACCAAGGTTTGCTCCCCGCCATTTGAAACCAGGTAGGAGTGGAGGTAGGACAGTCATCTCAGTTGCAAGAAGGAAGACAAGCTACAGGAGAATTCATGACTGGTGGGATAGTGGAGGCTGCTGATGGTTGGCAGCACTACGAGTAATCCGTCTAACCTTCGGTAAAGCAGATGGTGTTAGTTGCCTTAATCCCTTGTTTATCCCTTTGGCAGCACGGTCCAACTAAGTGGTTGGTGGGACCAAACACAGGTTGTTGCCACTTCCTCCAAGCATGCAAACATGGAAAGTAACTCTTCCCGCAGCAAATGCAACCCAGGCAGCTCAACACCTGCCCCAGGGTGAGGTCGGGTAGATCCCCAGGGGACAGCTATAACATGGCATGGGACAAAGAAACAAGGACAAAGATTTGACTTGCTGCAATCTGTAATGACCTGCAGGAATGAAGTCTGCTCCCAGGGATGACGGGGCATGTGAAGAGAGCTCGCTGAGGGAGGACCTTGCATCCACGTTGCAGGTGGGATGCTCAACACAGCTTGTGACTTCAATTTTACTTCCAGTGGCAGGGAAACCACTTCGAGAGCATCACTTGTGCACTTATGTGCATAACACAAGATCACAGGTATAGACACAAGGAAAATTCACAATTAAATAGCTCCTACCCAGCACAGTAAATCAGTGATGTAGGCACACCCTTAGAGCCTAATCTGTTGCTCCTCTGTCCACAGGGGAAATAGGGTGAGGCTGAATTCAGCCCTTGTCCTGTGGACATGGGCCGCCCCTGCTTTGGAGCCATGTCATATGAAGAAGAGACCCCAAAAATCCTACAGAGCTCTGTGGCTGCAGATGGGGTGCTCAGTGACACAGCTGCTATGGGGAGAGAGAAAACATGCTGGGGAATGCTGGCTGGGAGGCAGAAGTGGCTACTGAAGCAAAAACTACTTCATATCAAACAATGTGATGCAGATTTTACTGATGAATTAGAAAACACTCCCGTTCTCTTAATCACAGACAGAGATTTGTTGCTACTCCAGAGAAATGTCAAAACCAAACAGTAAATAGAAGAAACCCTGGCTCCCGAGCCTCAGCGTTCCCTTGGAGCGTGACACAGATAAAATAATCTGCCCTTTGGGCAGCGAGCAAAGCTGTTGCTTGCACCGGCTCCCTAATGTTAACCAAGGTGAAACATCACATCCCACCTGATATGCCTGTTCTTGTTCAACCTCACAGCATCTCTGTAACAGCAGAGGAGACCAAGAAGAACGCGTGCACAGGAGAACAC
This sequence comes from Phalacrocorax carbo, assembly GCF_963921805.1. NCBI lineage: Eukaryota > Metazoa > Chordata > Aves > Suliformes > Phalacrocoracidae > Phalacrocorax > Phalacrocorax carbo. The sequence goes on along the minus strand of NC_087513.1, from coordinate 6,916,785 downwards.
AGCTAGCACATTTTAAGTAACCTTGTGGAGGTGGCCCATACCACACGTTGGAAGGAAGGGCTGAATCCAGAACTCCCCCTCTGCTGCCTCTTGCTCGGCTCAAGCTGTGCATTGCACTGCGAACGCTCCCTCTGGCTTCGCAGCCGGGCCAGCGACAACCATTACCTTTATAACAAGTAAAGGTAATCACGCATTCCCCGCTGGAATACAGCGAGTTTATCCCTAACGTAGAAAAGCACTTGCAGGCAACACAATACACGGGCAGGCAGGTAATGCAGACTTAACACAGCTGGGAGAAACACTCTTCATACTGCCAATGGGTTCCTTAAAATTTCAGTTTACGATTGAAATGGTCTAATAATGACTTCAGTGAACTGAACATTGTTCGGCAGGGATTATTACAGGCGGCCACAGCCTGCTAAGAGTTGTGTTTCCTATCAGTGTAACTAAATCTTCTATTTCTCTAACATATTCTGAAAATTTAAATTATTTTACTCCAGAATTAAAATGGGAAACAAATCTGAGTCTGTGACATTTAATAGCTTAACTTTGAGAAAGTACTGCGATGTTTTTCTATGCTGGCAGCCAGCTCCAAAGTCCATCTTCTACTATTGTCCCTCCATTTGGTTCATTAGCATTCTAATATAAAGCCTTTTAACCAGGAGAGAGGATTCAGAGGGGAAAATATGAAGCAGTAGTCATGACTTTGCAATTGTGATGTCCTTTACCATGGGTCCGAAGAGTTTCATTTTAGATTTCAGCTCTGCAGGGTATCTTCCGATAAGAAGTTTGAAATCTATTGGTTTATCAGTCTTGGCACTACTTGAAAGAATTGCACTTGAAAGATGGATATGCTGTGAAACACCCTTTAACTAGTCATTTTTAGGAAGTAATAGTGCAGGAGAGAAAAATGTCTCTGAATGAGGACTGGGAAAAAACAGTAGCATAATGGGAAACATGCAGATGTTTCAGGCAGGTTTCAGACCCTGACAAAAATGGAGCCTTCTAAGTTCACAGATCAACACATCTGAAAATGCACATGGATAAAATCTTTCTCTGGACTCATTTTGCTCATATCTTCTTTAAAAACCACAGCAGAACCTCTCCTGTTTGAGGAGAGAATGGGCATGCACCAGCTGTGGACACCTGATTCTGAAGCTATCTGCTAAAGAGGTCAGGGCTAGGCTAAAGGGAAAAGAAAACAAGAAAACAGAAGAACAGAAAAGGCAAAAGCGTGCACGGTCCTGAAGGAAACGCTATAGCTCATCTTATGGACTTTCCAGAGGTGTTCCCTGCCAAGTTATGCAAACCACTGCGGCTCCAACAGGCCGGCTTTGAATATGCCTCCAGTGTAAAATCCCTTTGGCTCAGTACCACGTCCTGTAGGAGGAAGTACCAAATTCAGCCCTTTCTGCAGCAATTTTGGAAGGGAAGACACCTGTGTAAGAGGACAGGGCTAATCTGTGCTTTAGGACTGGTAGCTGGCCCCTGCTGAAAGACAACTAGGAAATTACTTTCCTTCCTCCATTTTCCCTAAGAAAATGTAATACTGTCAAAGACAAATCAGTGATGCCACTGGAAAAGAGAAAGCACATTTCCTACTAGGAGAAAAGGATAAACCCCAACCCTCCTCTCCCCGGCACACGTAATCTTGGCTTCATCGCCGACAAACCTGACAGCAGCTTGAATCACAACAAAACTTTTCTGACATCCAAATAACTCAAAGCCTGACAGTGATAACCTTCTCCCCTCCTAGTCAGGACAACTTAAAAGGTGAATTGGTTTGTGGACATGGTTCTGCTGATCCTCAGCAGCCTGAAATACAGCCCAGTTTAACTCCGTGTGGGCTAGTGTCTTCTTGACCAAAGGAACTGGAGCTTTTGCTGCCAGCCAGTGGCTCCAAAGCAGCAAATCTCCTGTCTTTTGGTATGCCGGTTGTGCTCTACTTGGAACCGTATTTACTACAACATAAGACATCTCTTCTTTGTACCTAGAAAAAATACTGAATGAATCATGTGGATCCCTACAGTCCCTTAAGGACATCAGCAACAACTTCATGGCTGTCCTGCCAGACACTTGCACGGACTGAATAAAACCTGCCACCCCGTGCTGCAGAGCGTCTGATAGCAACAAACCAGATGCCTGAGAAACAAGCAGAAACCAGCCCTACTTCTCAAAGCATCTGATGAGAAAACGCTGCAGTGTGTACACTACAATGCTCAACTTCAACACCTCATTAAAAAAAACAGGGAAAAGATCTCTTATTTCAGCTTGTTTTCTCTCTCTCTCTCTCTCTTTTTTTTTCTTTTTCTTTTTTCAAAGGAAATTTAGTGCCAGAAAAAGACCTCAAAGGTCCCAGCCATTGGGAGAGAGTTGACACATTCAATTCTCCATGACACATTCAATTCACAAGCCCCTGCTCAGGCTGCCAAAGGCACCAATTAGCACCAGTGGTGGAGACCTTATTTATTTAATTTCCACAGAAACCTGTTTAGCAAGACACCGACAGGGGCAAACAGCCTCGTGTATGGCTAGGAACAGCTTTACTTGAGTCACTGTCAAAGATGGCAGCAACGGATTACATGGGGATCACGCAGCCACGGCTTCACTGCAGCAACCATTTAGAAGTTAGGGATGGGCAAAAAAAGAGCAAACGATGAGGACTCTCACACCACTGTACCCATGAATGTCTGCTGACAGCAAACCTGCGTTTCTGGAGGACATTTGTGCACATTGTGGAATTATAACAAATTGCAGTTTTCGCTATGAAACTTCAAAGAATGCCGTTCCTCCTGTGAGCAAGAGGATTTTTTCAAAGATGTGTTAGTGACCTCCTGCAACGGGACTTCTCCTCCTGTGTGACTTCTGCTCTATGACCCAAATTAGCCAGCTGGGGAACCCTTGCCCCCATCCACCCAGCAGGGCAGACACGGCTTTGTTAGGCCGTAAGATACAGCCGTATGACATGGCTATGAGCTCCGTCATGCCATTATTTTATCACTTTCTCCCAGTTCAAGCACAGACTAATTATCTGTGAGAGCTGTTCACATTCCTAAATTTGAAGACCTAACAAAAGGAAGCTCTCCTCCACTCGGAGATGTGGCTTACACGGTCCTCGCTGGCATTTAATGGCACTGGGATCTGTGTAAGACGCTTAATCTCTCAGCCAGGATTTCATGCCTGAATGAATACAGCAGCCTCCATCTTGCTTTGGGTGTGAAAATGTCTCTTACAGCTCCCTCAACTGAATATATGGTTCCCAGGTTAAAGTTACCAGGAATTACACGCGTGCATCAATATGAGAAAATAACCCTTGGACGTGGACAGGAATTAAAACATGTTGTTCTACAAGATACTCTGAGGTTTTGATTTGCTTGAAGAAAAATCTACAATTTCCCAGGCCTGAAAATTTAACTTTCGGGGATTAGAAAAGATACTGCAGAAAAAAAGCCCTCATATTCGTTGGTCTGATTTATGAGTTTCTATAGTTTTCAACTGTCAAAATTTGTCAGTTTGGATCTCTCCTGTGTTGTGCATATTATCACCTGCTGCCGGTGTCTGAACCCTAACCATAGGGTATAGAAATACAAGAGCTTATCAGTGCGCCTGCAAAGCCTGCAACAACTTAAAAGTATGAAATTTGCTTTACCTTCTAGACTAATAAAATAAACACTTCAAAACAGCTATAATGATTATCTGATGATTGAACTCTGTATTCTTTTAGCAAGTAATGGAATCCTGGCAGACAAATTCAATTCAAAATACATTCACATTCAGGACATCAACAAAGTCATCATGTTGTGAATTGAAAATTCCTTTAAAGGCTGCGTTTGAATTCTAAGGGGCTGACAGATCAAGGGACTGGAGGCCCTGGAAGGCTAAATGAGTGAAGTCCCACTATGTTTCTTTCTTTCTGTGAATGAAGCTCACTTTTGTGTGTGCATTTGCAAGCAGAACAGGTGCTGGCTTCATACAAGCTTGGAATCTCAATGGGGACAGTAGCTTCTTGTCAATCCAGCCCAGTTCAAGCTAGTTTAAGTTAAGGAGAATTTCTTCTTTTTTTTTTTTTTTCCTCCAAATGTCCCCCTCCTGATTTCCACATTTCCTCTTCCACTACCAAAATTTAAACGTTATGCTGCGACTTAACAGGGCTGCCTTTGTAAAGGGTGTCTTGCATTCCAGCTCTTCACCCGAATGGGGAAATACATGCTCTGTAAATCACAAACAGCTGCCGGAACAGTGTGATTTGCAACCAAACCTACCATGACCTACACTGTCATTTTCCAAAAGGCAACGAAGACATCAAAAATCCTCTTCCACTAAAGCCACTGAAAAGACCTATTGCTACAGGAGTTCAGGTGTGTGGTTGGGCAACAAGCGTTCTCACATTTGTTAAATTTGGTGTAGTGCAATAGGAGCCTTGCCTGGCGTTTCTTCTGTATTACAAATTCTAGTGCAGTTAGCTGCCCTGCATGGAAGATATCAGTCTAGTATTAGAAGAGGTGTTTCAAGTCTTGAGAGATTTTGGTTGGGTGATTCCAATCAAAAACTGAGAAAATAATGAACTGCCTGAATAGCAAAGACAGACATTCCTGACAAAGTAAAGCAAAAACAATTTCCAGAAATAAAAAAAATCCAACTATTCCTGTAATTCTGCTAAGGTGGCTAAGGTAGGGATGCATTTTGACTCCTTCCTGCACCATCCTCTTGCTCTATTGTATATGGAGTCACTCGAGAGTGCGATGGCGATGATTGACTCCCGAAGCAATCCCTGATAGAATTGCCGTATACTGCAGAAATCAACCTTTAACGATGCCGCCTCCCAATTAGCTCAGGTTTGCTAATAGTTTGATATAATTCGCACCCTGATGGAAACTGTATTACCAATCCTGTCACCAGCCAGGAAACCGCATCGCCACTCTAATGACAGCACGTATTATAGCGATGCCACTTCTAATATTAATACATTAGCTGAAGGTAGGCAGGGGTTCATATGCGAGAAGGATTCACAACTGGGACGTGCCAAATTCCACCCTGTGCTCTATTTTTCCTCTTGGTTATAACAGCCAGGGCGGCAATGCACCAGCCCCGGCGTGCCCCGAACCGCCCCTGTCGCATTAAAGCACAAATGCTCCAGGCCGGTAACAGCCCTGTAAATGGCCAGTGAAAAATGATCCCACGGAGCTCAATTTTTTCTCTCCATGCCTTACAAGTTATGACGGCCTTTCTGTTAATTGGCCACAAGTCCTAGTTTGCTGTCAGCCTTCAGCTGCACTGGGGAGCTCTTTTGGAGGAGTCGCACTCTGTCATTCCCGTACCCTTGTGAATACAAATGCTCTCTATAAATGTCCTCTGCCTACAAAATGGAAGTGGGTTTTTTCTTTTTTTTTTTTTCTTTTTTCTTTTTTTTTGACCTAGATTAAATCTGCTGCATTTTCAAGCCTTTTGGGAAAGCAACTAAGAACTAATATGCACCGGTTCGTGTGCCACAACACTTCCCTACCCATTATTATGTAAATTTTGACTAAAGTGCGACACAGATAGAAAAGATATCAAGGGCAAAACTGCCAGAATCTGCTTTTCTTGCTCTCTGAAATAAGCCACTTATATTAAACAGTTTTAAATGGCTAATAGCTGTAGAAGTATCTGAAGAATTTCAATGTACATTTTTTCGTATGGGACAATGACAGCTCTTGCAAATGCCTGAACTCTCCTGCTCGCTGTGTAATGACCGGGAAGCAAACGGCCAGCATGCTGGTACTCTCTGGTTTACTTTTGAAGACAGGGGCCAACTTCCACATCTGCAGCTTGGTAATATTCAGTATTTGCACTAGATGGTGATAAAGGAAGAAAATAAAGCAGATGCAGAATTAGATTATATATGTGGTGGCAGGGTAAATAAATACATACAGATCAGGTTTATAGCATCAAGGCAATTTCATGTCATTACTAAATAATCTGTCCCTAAAGGAACCATCACTGCATGCTGGGCTGTAAGCTGAGCTATAATGGTCTTGGCTGACTAGTGGATGAGAGGCATCCGAACATGAGCTCAGAAAATGCTGTGAAGACGCAGGTGAGCAGTCGGTGGCATTGGACTCGCACATCTGTACTGAGTCAACGCCCTGATCTGAAGGTTGATGGAAACAACATTGCCCTGGCCTGGGATGTTCCTCCTGTGCTGGCCCCTCCAAGCACCCACCCAGTGTAAGTCCCTTGGGAGAGTCATTGCTCTGCCAGCCCTGTGAGATGGAAGGCTGTCAGTCAATGTCAACCAATGAGAAAATCAAAGCAGGTGCTCAGCACCACTTATCAAGTTTATGCTTGGTCCATTCACTTATCTAGATCTCAGGGGTAGAGAATAATTAGGATGTTATACATCAGTCCATACAGCTTAGAATAAAAGCTGCATGTCAGAGCTTTTGGAAAAAGAAAATCTCAAGTAAGTAGGAGAGCAAGGGCAGAGGTATCCCCATCTCTAGCTCTGTGAGGGGTCTCCCAAGGGAAGTGTCTCTACTTCCCACCTGAAAAGTATAGGAAAGAATCTTAACAAAATACAGGAGAAACAAGAAATATTTTTTTTAATTGGAAATAATTCTAAACAAGTCCTGTCATTATGTGCATACATTGTATCACAAAGAAATCTTGAATTTGGGAGGGGGGGCATCTCAATGAAATTACAACACAAATAATCGCTTACTTCTTATGGAATCATAGAATTGTTAAGGTTGGAAAAGACCCTTGAGATCATCGAGTCCAACCACTAACCTATCACTGCCAAGTCCACCACTAAACCATATCCTCAAGCACCACGTCTGCCCTTCTTTTAAATACCTCCAGGGATGGAGACTCCACCACCTCCCTGGGCAGCCTGTGCCAATGTTTGACAACCCTTTCGGTGAAGAAGTTTTTCCTAATACCCAACCTAAACTTCCCCTGGCGCAGCTTGAGGCCATTTCCTCTCACCCTATTGCTTGTTACTATGGAGAAGAGCCCGACACCCACCTCGCTACAACCTCCTCTCAGGTAGTTGTAACAAGCGATAAAGTCTCCCCTCAGCCTCCTCTTCTCCAGGCTAAACAACCCCAGCTCCCTCAGCCGCCCCCCGGCACACTTGTTCTCCAGACCCTTCACCGACTTCGTTGCCCTTCTTTCCAGCGCTGCCTTCTCCTCATTTCCCATTTCCCTTTTCCTTTTTCCCTTTTAATTCTCATACTAATTCTCCTTAATCTTAAATTCACTTTCTCCTCCCCTCACACAAATCCTTACTTTTTTCTTCCTAGCAGCTGGTCATTCTTTCCTTTTTGCCTCGGCCTGGTAACGATTACTGATTTGAGTTTGCTGACTTTGAAATGAATTAACATGTCCTCTGTGCCAGTTACCTCCTAAGTTCGTCTATCTGCTAAACGCATCTTTGGATTTAGTAGAGAAAGAGGGTTCAGAGCATGGATGTTAAAAAAATGGAAATGAAAAATTAAGATGTCCTCACTTATTAATCCATTCTTACAGCAGAAAACTGGTGTGACACCGTATTGCAATTAAAAAAGACTCTACAAAGATCATGTTTACATAAATTAATGTAGGCAGGGACACATCCTTCCCTAGTGACATTTCAAAAGCCCTACCATCTCCAATCCCGATATTCACTAGTTGCAAATCAAACTTCCTAGCACATGCATCATCTTACAGTCCTGGATTTCCTTCTGTGTTTTCTCTCACTTGAATGCTTGAGAAAGATTACTAAAGACTGTTTTTCCCTGATAAGACTTCCAGACCACTGCTCCGATGAAACCTCTAATTGCACTGCAACTCCTGAGAAGCCACTCAAGTCCTAGTTCAACTTCTTAGTGAAAAATACTCAGAGTAGCATCGCTTTACAATAAAATTATCCCTTCGAAATCGTTAAATCTCTGACTTTGAGAGTTAATTGCAATTTATAAACCTACGCTGTCACTATGAAAAACCTATATTCTGTATTGGAAATTATTTTCATTGGTTAAATGCCAATGGCATTCTGGGCTGCGTTAGGCAGAGCGCTGCCAGCAGGCCAATGGAGGTGATCCTTGGCCTCTGCTCAGCCCTGCTGGGACATATCTGGGGTGCTGAGTCCTGTTCAGGGCTCCCCAGTACAAGAAAGACGTGGACATACTGGAGGGAGTCCAGTGAACGGCCAGGAAGATGATGAAGGGAATGGAGCATCTCTCAGATAAGGAGAGACTGAGGGAGCTGGGACTGTTCAGCCTGGAGAAGAGAAGGCTCAGGAGGATCTTATCAATGTGTATAAATACCTGATGGGGAGGAAGTAAAGAAAATGGAGCCTTCTCAGCGGTGCCTGGTGACAGGACAAGAGGCCATGGGCACAAATTAATACACAGGAAATTCCATTTAAACATAAGGGAAAACATTTTTACTGTAAGGGTGATCAAACACTGTTTGCCCAGAAGGCTGGGAACTCTCCATCCCTGGAGACATTCAAATCCTGCCTGGACACAGCCCTGAGCAACCTGCTGCAGGTGACCCTGCTTTGAGCGTGGGCTGGATGAGAGGAACCCCAGAGGTCCCTTCCAACCTCAGCCAGCCTCTGATTCTGTGAAATGGCAATGAAGGAATTTAAGTGGCTTTTCCACAAAACCCCTACTAACACGGCTTAACTTCCTCAGAAATATATCGCATGCTTATTTAATTTTAGCAGGCAACATCAGTTAAATTACTGTTTTATTGTACTCATCTGTTGGGAACCAGCTCTCATTCACTAACAAATTTCACACACAAGACGAGGTTTTTCATAGCAAGAACACAGGCAGTATGGTGGGTTTTTTTTGTGTGTGTGTGTTTTTTTTTGTTTTGTTTTGTTTTTTTGTTTTTTTTTTTTAAGAAACAGAACCAGAGACGTTAAAATCTAAGCGTGGCCCATGTTGCCACAGGCATGCAAGACAATAAGAGTATCTTGTGTGACACCTTGTTTTCAGAAATATATAAAGAAATGTATGAATTCAAAAGCTGATATTATGATGGATTTTTAAAGTTACGGTTTATCCAGTCCTGTTGTATCTGACATGATGAAGTTTTGTTTAAATCCCACGCATTCCTTCAGTGTTACAAGACCACCTTTCCACCCACAGCCCTGCCAGCTCTAAAACTCTGAGCTGGTGTCTTCTAAGGACAGCATAGGAAAGGCCAGATCTAGCAGTACAAAGAGACGAAAGAGGAATAGGTCCAGGGAAAAGGAGTTATAAAAGATGGCATAGGGTGAAAAGATTGCTATTGCTGACATTTAATAAAAAGCATTAAAAAAAGAACAACAAAAACCCAACTCTGTCCCTTACCCAGAAACTTGGTAAGAAGACGGTGCATGGGTTGGTTTCAAAACTCATCTGGAGCTAGAAGACTTGGATACCATTTTTGCAGGAGAATCTAAATCTGACCTTGGATAATTCATTTCTAGGAATAAGGTGCTGAAGTTCTGAAAATAATGTTCAATGCCCATCTGAGTCTTTAGATGCCTAAATGCTTTTGAACAATCTGGCCTTTAATCTCCATGTGTCCCAGCTTCTCCTTGTAAAATGGAAAGAATAAAATGTCCTGAGCTCAAAGGAACACTGTGAAGAAACTATTAAAAAAAAAAAAGGTGAGGAAAAAAGGTACTGCAATAATAGCGATGTGGGTAACAGCAGAACAATACTTGCAAGTGCTGCTTCCATCTAACCAACTACAGTCTGGCATGCTTCCTCCAAAAGTCTGCTTATAGGAAATTGAAAAAATCAATACAAGACATTTGAGCTGGCTTAAGGGGCACTTAAGCAGCATGGGAGGAAATTCTAGGTGAAATATTGTCTCAAAATGCCCTGAGATTCAGTCGATGAAGACCTGTTCTCCCCCAACACCACCCAACCCCATATCTTACTGCTTCTGGCCAAGTCACCTAATGGGGCTCCATCCTCTGCCAGCCGAAGAACTAACACAGCCTCCGCTCCAAGTCATCATTTGTTACCACATACACGCTATTTTCAAGGCATAAATTTTCATCTATTTGAAAACTTTTTTCTTAGAAATGTGTTACTTTTCCCCACCTTTAAAACTTGGGTCTAAATCCATTGTCTGAATACGTCATACGCCCTGCTCTGTTTGCTCAAGATGCAGTCAAACACTTTCAATTCTTTCTTGACTTCAACATTATAAACCCTTACATATTGCGTATTGATTTCTAAGCATTCACAGTTTCACTCTCACAGGGTCACAGCACATGTCAAATCTTTCCTACGCCGTGTACACCTTCAAGCAGTGTTTCATCTAAGGCGCTTCACTTTCCCTGAACTTGTTAGCAGTGACACATTTATTCCCCAATTAAGCTTTTTTTACAGTAATAATAAAAGAGAAATAGAAGAAATTCCTGGCAACTCTTCTGTCTTTCTAGTCGGTTGAAACAATTTTATGCAGATGAAGATGTAACTCCACAGAGCCTTTGAACTTTAAGCATCATCTTTACTTGGCTTTGAACTCTCGATAGGGCCCGTGATCCTTCAAAGCAATATAGACTGCCTGTAGAAGCTTCAAACAAGGAGGAAAAAGGCACGGTTAGAAAAAAAAATGCAAAAGATGTTTTTTTTTTAAAAATGTTTGATGCTCCTGGAAATAAAAAAAAAAGCCCAACTGAGTGGTATCTGAAGAAGTGTATTCGGCACTCAAGTGTTTCCCTAATTAATTGTTTAGATGAGTGCTAAAATAAATGCAGCAGCAGTAGCAAAGATAAACAAACCACTTTAGTAATAAAACCATATATTTGTGCAGACACACAAAAATAAATGGCAGTGCTTAATGAGCACAAGCAATGAGAACGAAGAACACACTTCGCGTGGGGGATCCATGCTCAGAAAGCTCAGGCTCAAAGATATTTGAGAGGTATCTCACAAGAGCCTCCCAGCCTGACTCACATTTACCCCTTGTACAGCATCTTGTTTTGCACAGACTGACAGTGTAAAAATAAAAAGTGTCCTGATGAAGAGTTACAGCTCATATTTCACCTTGCCTGGGCAGCCTCATAGGAGCAAGGAAAATACTTGTGGTAAGAGATTGTTATCTCAGTTTATTATTCTTCTTCTTTATTTTTGTCTGATGATTAATTAATGTAAAATCAATGAAGGGAGATGCAGAATAGACGTGTAACAGATGTACTTCCAAAATGAGAGAGAAAAGCTAAGATGATTCATACAGTCGTCTTCTTGTGACTGGAAAATGAGCTAATGAAGTATAAATACTGGGGGGAAGTGTTATCTTGCAAATCTAGGAAAGCAGTTTTACTACAATTTAAAACTGTCAGAGGCAGGAAAATTCAGCTAAGCTCCCCTCCCAGAGAGGACAGCATTATGCTTCCACATGTGATACTTCCAAAGTTTTAGCTGGTCCTGTCTGTTGATTTCCCAGAATCAGGCTTCCCACATCTTCTCCAGAAAACTATTTTGCAATCTCACAAATATTAATTTTAAAGACACTTTTCATGGTAAACATTTTCAGCTTTGCTTAATTTCCCATTGCTATTTTTTCTTGAAAAACTTCCTAAATAAAGCTACTATTTTGCAATCTTTGTATAAATGACTTGATAACCAGAGCAAAGCATTAAAACCCCATCATACAAATAAATATGTTTTTCCCCCCAGAAGTCTCCGTACAACTGATGGTTTCTCTCTTGCTACTATCAACCATGTATGACCTGGAAAACTGATTAAAAAAATCTCTTCACCAATACTTAGTATCTATTAAGGGAAGGGAATAATGAGAGTGTGTTGGATGGCGCACGGGACACATCTCAAGTCTTCTGATTAATACCAGTTCAGAGCAGTCCAAACTAGATAGTATCATGATATATAGGCCCTATGGCTCTCCAAAGATCAAGATGTGGCATTTAATCAGATGAAGATTTAAAGTAAAACTCCAGCAGCCTGGTTCCAAGTTATGACAAGAGAAATACTTGGCTAGAGAGGTACAGGCTGTATGAAATGATTGGCAACTTACCAAGACAAGAAGAGAAAGAAGCTGAATGATTGGCAACTTAATCGCAGGGAGAAGGAAAAATAGAGAAAAGGAACAAAACGAGTGCCTAAACAGCGATGTGTCGGCTTCTGTGGCTGTCAAAGGTGGCCTTGAGCAGGCAGTGGCAGGAGGGCTTACACTGAAGCTTGTCTGCAAAGTAGATGAAACTATTCAGTGTTCCTTGGCATCAATAGCACGCGGATCCTGAATGTATCTAATCACGTTTGGAGTAGCATGATTCTGCACAGCGTTCTCCGCGGGTCACCATGGCAGCCACAGGAACACGTCCAACAAAATATCACGGATGTGCAGCTTAACAGTGCTTTGCTACCAAACAACTCATAGAGCTTTAGAACAAAGTCCCCAGCCTTATCTGAAAGCTAAAAAAATACCCAACCCAAAACCAAAATAAAATAAATAAGATATCCAAGGGGTCCTTGCACAGTATTTCATCTTCAGCCTCTGCTCCTTCTCTGACGAAAGGCTTTCTTTTAATCAGTGTTCATTTTGCATGAAGACCAGCCTGATCAATCATAATATTTCGGTAGCAGTATCCTTTAGTTAATTTACAGTGTGCCCTCGTCTTTTATTCAACATGTTATTATTGCTTAAAATACCTAGTTAAAGGAAAAACTATGCAAACTTTTCCTGAAGGAGAATTGAGGAATGGTGGGTGAGAGGTTAGATTGTCAAACAAGCTTTGCAGCCACCAGTTCTTACTGGGAACAAACACCGCTCGGTCTTCTCACAAAAAGAAAAGACCCCTACTCAGAGATGGCTTGTATTTATCCAGAGTGCGGTGGGTCAACAGAGAAACTGCAAAAACGATGTCCGAAAAACATGAAATTTCTTTTGCCACTTGAGATGGGGGATAGGGAAACAAGGATGTGCTTGGAGGGAAGTCCTGCTAAGATTGGGACCCATATCTTTTACAGTATTTTGGCTCCCGCTAAGCCTTATTAGGGCAAATCTAAAGATATTTCCAAGCAATTTAAAATCCTCTGTCAGACTGGAGCATTACTCACTCTTGAATTTGTATGCAAGAAAGATAAACCTTAACGTATAGCAAAATTATTTCTGGAACTGCATATTGCACGTTTTTACTATAATGCATATCATAAGCTTTGACACAGAGATAACTAAGCGATTACTTGTCAACCTACTCTCATTCCATCAGTCTTAAAAGATAGGATAGAAAAAGCTTTTCATGTGCAACAGCAGGCTTCAGATTAGTCCTGCAGAGTTATCAAAAATGTGGAACTAAATATTAGACAAGCCCAATTTAAAATGATGAAACATTTCTGAATTCTAAAACAATTAGGCTGATTTACAACACATGGGCTGATACAATGTAGGTTTGAATCCTTCTTTTGCTTTCTAAAAGGGGACACATTTTTTCATGCTAGTCATAAATTAGTACAATCAAGATTTCTTTCCTTTTTTTTTTTCTGAATACTCAAGAGCAACTCTTACACCTTCCAAAGATGTTTGTGGAACTTTCTTATTTTACCTGGGAAGATATACACAGAAGTGAGTTACAGACCTAGGAAAGGCAAACCAAGACTACTGCTGAAGAACAGCATCACCTCCTTTTTCTGTGGCTTTTCAATGATGCTGTGCTGCAGATTTACTCAATTTTCACTGCCAGGTCCCTCATTTCTGCTTGTAAAGCAAGGATTCTGGGGTGCTATGAAGATTAATCAGGCTTGCAGTTTTCTTCTCGACTCTTAGTGATGGTTGCTCCCAGAAAACACACGTATATCAAATACTTCTGATCCCACTGGGGTTGAGAATTAAACAAACACTGACATTGGAAATGCAACTCCGCTTGACTGTTGTACTAGAAAGTCATTATCTGTGTTTCAGTACCCATTTAATTATTACCTGTGTTTAAAAAGAAACAGAATACTGGAGAAACTCTCAGTTACCACAAGACAATGCTCGTGATGGCGGCAACATTGCTCAAAACCTACTCTGAAGAGCATTACTACAGAATACTGGACTTTACAAGATAAAACATAAACCAAAAGGTACAGGGCATTCACAACACTTTTTTAAGGCTTTCACTTTTGCAACACACACGGACGACGGATTTTAAATGAAAGTTCTGTTTCTCTGTACTTAAGGGTATTAATATTTTAGTATGACTGCATCTGTGAATGAAGACATTCAAAAAGCCATTATGTTTTCAACTTAGGTTAATAATAAGGCTATTTTTCCACCCACTCTCTGGCACAGCTGTAATGTTCTTGGCCTCAAGTGGGAGGCAATGTGGAACAAGGATTAGCAAGATGGATGATATACAACATACAGTGCCAGTTCATATAAAATATTACTAGATTGGAAATGACTGTTTACTGTCCCAGTGATTACATGACCACTTTTTTTCCTTCCAAAGAACCTACAGTATGCAGTGCTCCTCTATGCCAATAAAGCTTAGTGCATAGCACCTGGGTAATGAGAAATTAATTTTTGAGCTGAGCCTGATGAGGGGGTCAGCCAAAATCTTAGGCAGAGTTTATCCTCAATACTATTTTACATGACAGAAAATGCATCCCTCCCATTCATCAGTACTAACCCAGAAACGGGATTATGCAATAGAAAATAATTAAAGTGGGGGGACCAAAATACCCAAAAAAATTTAGGACTGTGTGTGTTTACAGTACAATAATAAAACATTTAATCTTTGAGGAGTTGGAAACAGCATCCCATGGTCTACTTCCAAATAAAATTGGACAAAACATTTAGGAATGCACTAAACAGAACAAGCGTGGATTTGGCAGACAACGGGCTGGATGAACTAGCAGGTCTTTTTTCAGTTAAGTTAGATTTCCAAACCTGGGACCTTTGCACCCTGGAACATGAGATCTCTTGCCCGATCTAGAGGCCCACCTCTCTTGACTAAGGCCGTAGCAGCTCAGCCGTCAGCAGGCAGGGATGCTGAGCCCTGGCTCCCGGCACGGTCAGGTACCACTGTACCTCAAACCCAGAAAACCACGTGGGTCCAAATTTTATGTCCTGCCCAGGCATAAAATTTCTTTTACCACAAAGTCTACAGAAGTTGTTTGAATTCCGAGTGCTCAGCAGTTCCCATCACTTGCACTACTGGCCACAGCCACTGCCAAAATGTCAGCAATACTTCAGAGTTGAAAAATGTTTTCTTTAATAATTTTAGTGAGAGAGCACTTTCACGTGAAAGAGAGACAGAAGTGTTTTGAAATGGCAAAATAATTTCTCGTCCCTAAGCAAAGCACCTCTGAAAGAGCTGTTTGCACAATCCAGACACCTCCATTTTCACGTAAATAGTTTATTGATTTAATAAAACATATAAACAGGCTTATATCCTTCTTCTACCAGCTGCAGATGATCTATATTCACTGAGCAATCTATTCCAACAAAAATATTTTCATTGAAATTAATCGTGATGTTCACTCCTCCTTCCCCCACAAGCTAACATCTAGGCACTTTGCAATGCGCATTAGCTACTTCAATAAATATGATGAGCAATTCTTGGTTTTCTTAACCACACAGGGCATAAGTGGATGATCTTTTTACATGCCCTGGACGACGAAAAAGACATTAAGTATTGGAATTTTTCCTGTTTGAGTAGTCCAGTGAGAGCGAGAGCCAAGTTTGCAGGCCTCTCTCGTTGTCATTTCCAGAACGTCAGCGTTTCCATGAGCAGCGCATCCCAGAGTCAGGTCACCAAAGCCTCAGCCCTGCACGCCCTGGCCTTTTTCTTCAGGGCGTTGTTCCAATACTGTGAGCAACTACCCAAAGTTTGAACGTCTGCTCCTTTGACACGCTTGATTTGGCAAGTGTAAGAGAAATGCTGTTAGATAAGAAAAAAAGAAGGAAAAAAGGGAGAAGTAGGCACATTCCCTTCTCCTACTCACTCTCTAGTGATCTTTGCGCTATTTTCTTTTAAATCTTATTTAAAATTTCAGCCCTTTACAGTAAGATCAGCGAGAACAGATCTTCGCTTCAATAAAGATGCACAAAGCCCTCTTTGTTGAGGACATGGGTCCAAGACTCTGGCATCTGGGCTGTGCAGCTTTCACTGCAGGCACACTTTCAATCCTTCTTGTTCATCTATGCCGTCAGTGTTTCAGGACAAAGATCATTTTACCAATCTGTTTGTACAGCATATTGTACAATCTGTTACGTGCATCTGCAATACAAATAGCAAATGATAATAAGAGCATGTGGATGAGACTGGAGCCCCAGATTTTGGGTCCTTTTGTTATCAGTGGTGCACGGACCCTGGTCCACAGCGGAGGTGGATGCACTTCTGACTTGCTGCTTGCTCACAACGTGCCACAGGCACTCTCCATGATATCTAAATACTGTATATTCCCTAGAAAAAATACCCCAAAGGGGTTTTTTTCCCCACCCTTCCTCCTATTTCAAGGGAGTCATTCAAAAGTTAAAACCATGACCACACCAGTGAGGGCGAGACACCAAATTACCTTTTGTAATATCCCCCTTAAATACAAAACAAAGCCATGAAACTTAGGGAGAAAGAGGAACAGATCATGCCAGATGCTACCTAACGGATGTTCAATCATAAATGCTACATACAGATGTATGAAAAAAGTTCCCTATTTTTAAACAGATTGTTCCCCAAAATCACATCTGATTGCAACAGTAATAATGTTTCTCATCCTTACTAA
The DNA here is from genome assembly GCF_963921805.1 of Phalacrocorax carbo. Classification (NCBI taxonomy): domain Eukaryota; kingdom Metazoa; phylum Chordata; class Aves; order Suliformes; family Phalacrocoracidae; genus Phalacrocorax; species Phalacrocorax carbo. The sequence continues at coordinate 6,900,085 of NC_087513.1, read as the reverse complement.
ATATTTGGCCTTTTTTTTTATGATAGCAAGCACTTCTGAATTTGCTGCAGAGAACATCGCACTCTCACTCCTTGCAGCAGATTGCTGTCTGCTGCTTTACATGCTGATTTCTCCTTTGTGAACTGAGACCTTGAGTATTTTCACGGGGGAAAAGCAGATCAAGATTTTTTAAGAGAGCTAAACAATTCTGTGTAATGAACATCAGTTGACACGGGCAATTACTCTTTCTTTTTCCCCCCCCAAAAAACCCAAAACACAAAAACAAAGCGGAGATTGTAATTCCTTTGAACGGCATGTGCCTCACTGATTGTACCAGAATGTCTGCTGCATGCATAAACACGGGTGGGTGAAGTTCAGGAGTGACATGTGGATCATTAAAATGTAAGATGTGGAGGTGAATAAAAACTTTTGCCATTTGATTCGGCCAACAATAAAGAAAGTTGCTTTAGAAATTATTCCACTGTTTCCCAATTTCCATAAAAGAGCAGTTTTTGTTGCTGAACGGATGGAGAATAAAAGAGTTTTTTGCTAGATTTCATGTATTCGCTTTTTAAAGAATGCATATGAAAGGAAAATAAAATAACATCCACCATAAAGGAAACACTTCAATGGTATTTTTGACATTCAAAAATATTCTGCAAAAACATTCAATATACCACATTTTCTCCTTAATAGTTAAAACATAAGAGCAGAGTAGGAAAACACTGGATATCTTTATCACTGGCTTGAAGCATGTTTCTGGCTATGTCACTGTGTTTCCAGGCATCTGAGATTTCCATTTGTATAATGTGAATATGTTAACATAGCTTATTTGCATTTCTGCTTTTATGTAGGAAGTCACACAAAATACCTTCCTGGATCGTGTTGTGGCATCTCCGTATAATGCGAGAGTAAGAATCCTGCATTAACAGCAGCGTTAAAACCACCACTGGGATTATTCAATGAAATCCTCTACCACCACGATCGGTTACTGCTCTTACTAGCAGAGGGCTCCGAAGCCCCGGCGCGGATCACCCCGACACCCCTCCCGTTGTCCGCCCCGGCTCGCGCTCGGGCTGCTCACCCTCGTCGCTGGTGCAGCCAGTACCCCCACCAGCTACACCCCAACCGGGAAGGGCACTTAGGCCAAAATCACACCTTCATTAGACATTTGGAGAACCGTCTGTTGAGAGGAATCTCCATAAACAGCCTTCCTGAAGGGCTCGGTGACTACGCGTTAGGCACACACACCGATACCTGCTCCTAGCTTCAAGCCTATTCCTGTTCAGCAAAGCAGTGAAGAACATGCTTTAACTTTAATCACTTGCTGAAGTCATCAGGACTGTGTGCTTAGTTGAACAGGGGTCTTTATGAGCCAAATATTATTCTTAGTAATAAGGAGACCTGGCAATACACTAGATGGAGCATTTGATAGTAACTATCATTAATTCAATTAAATTCCCTTACAGCATACACTCTCCAGCTAATGTAGTTTACAGTGAAATTTTCTCCAGCACTCATTTAAATGTAATTGCTGCACTTATCTTGTCATGAGGAAATTTCTGAAGGTTACTTGTACTGTGCATGTGTAAACCTACAAGCTACGCTGACCTTTAGTTGTGAGATTTTTTGGAAATACTTAGGCTGCAGAATCTAAATAATGATGGTAGTAATAATAATAATAATAATAATAATAATAATAATAATAATAATAATAGTAATGATAATTCCCCACTTTCACACAGCACCTTTTAACTCGGTATATACCCAGGCTAGAACTAGCAAGCAACAAAGCACAGAAAAGCATTGCTAACAGCTTGGGCCTGGAAAGGAAAGCTAAAACTGCTGGAAATGGAAAGGCTGGGAGATGACACGCTCGGAAAACAGAATTCTGGTAAAGCATTTTGTTCAATTCTTCTGAAAACCATAAAACCGTCTCTCTTCTGAGACAATTTTTCTGTTTAGCTTTCATACAGAAGCTGGCATTATCAATAGCTACGGGGCACTCCAGCATCATGCTGTGGTGTTGTCCTCTGTCTGAACCACAAAAGAGGCTCACCTCTATTGACCCAATTGACTGGTTTTGGTGCCTTCCCACTGGTAGCCCAGTGATATACTAGAAAGCAGCCAAAATCATTTGCAAAACTGGGAGGTGTCAGCCAAAAAACCCAGAACAAACAAACAAAGAAAAAAACACGAACTCCAAAGTAAAACTTCAGTGTGCACAAATATCCATAAATCTACTGTCCTGAGAGTTTAGTGAAACAGTGGAAGGACAGGTACAGAGATGGGAAGAGAAACCTGCTGATTGTGATGGAAACAAGCATGTTGGAAAGCCCCACCTATACCCAGCGGGCATTTCAGGCCCTTGTCTATGGTAAACCTTCCCCTACAACTCTATCGCAGGCTCTTTTTCTTGTCTTCTCTTTTCACACCAGTGAGAAGCACCCCCAAACGAAAGATTTTTCCCTTCAGAAACAGGGAAGAAACAGTGTATTTTGGGCTACTCCAGCAGCATGCGCCAAGCAGAGCGTAACCGAGCAATCCACGCCTAAGCACCCACGGCCACGGGAGGTCAGAAATGTCAAGTCTAAAAGGGGAAGGAAAAAAACTTTACAGGCCACACAACTTCTGCCCTGGACTGAGCACTGCAAAAGGAAAACCCCGCTTCTTAGTTTTTACTTCTCTGTATGCATGGCCAGGTGGGTGTTTGTGAGGGTGAGAAACATTTGACATAATTATGTCTATGTGGCCGTCAAGGCTCACCAAGGCTTTATTTTTTTTTTTTCAGTATTAATTCAAACGAGGCAACCAAGAATCTCTCTCTCCCCATTTCAGTCCTCCCGCCCAAACCCAGACGCCTGTTGCATTATGAAATGCCAAGCGATTTCATTCAGCTCTTGTGGCACACAATAGCAGATGTTGAAGGGAGAAAGTGGGACCTCGAAGCATTTAAAAACTCTTAAATAAAATGTGGGCTACAGGAGGCTCTCATTCAGAAGTAACATTTTCCCTTCCGCAGAGAGTTCCCCCATGCTCCGGTGAAGTGAATTAAAATTGACACTGAGAAAAATCTAATTGAGCCAGAGACAACACAACACTTTTCACTACAGAAACGGAAGCCCTGGTGGAATTACTCAGGTTAATATAGTCCATTTTAAATCTACAATGATTTTTATATCCCATGATCTGCAAACAATAAAGGAAGCCTGTTGTTTAATACTCATTGTTTTAATTAGGGGGGCATAGGAAGAGTGGGAGCCAGTGCCTATGGGTCTGCTCCACACTCGCTTGCTAACTGCAGTCCTCATCAGACCCGATGAATACGGGAATAAACCAACGCAGATCTCTCCTGGGCAGTGTTAAAATGACAAAACCTTTGTGTCAGCCAGCCCAGGGATTCAAGCACTGAGAATGAAGGGAGCAGATCTGATTTAGGCAACACAACAACAGCACAGGCAGAACGTTATTCTCTGCCTGCTCAAAGTGACTCAAGAATTTTGGGAAAAGATCCCACAGGCCTCTCTATCTCACTTCTTCCAGCTGGTAAAAATTGAGTGATGATATTTGTCTCCCTTTGCAAAACACTCGCAGGTCTGCGGCTGAAGCAGCAGTACTGCTCCTCACTGTGCCATGCTCACCCTTGCAGCTAAGAAGTTATAGGCAGTACGTTCTATTAATCTGCTCCCTATTGTGGTAGAGCTCCCTAAAATCGCAATTGAAAGTGTGACATCTTGAGCTACTAGGACAGTTTAATTATTGTTTAAAACATAAATTTTCCCGATGCAGTTAGGCAAATAGGAGACATGGTTTATTAGAAAAGATCTTCCTCCTCTTTGCAGCTCGTCTTATTCTTCTAACAGAACGCATGACTCAGATGTAGCAGTTATTTTAAATTAAAACCATGAGGTAGTAGACACTGAAGTTTCTTCCTCCACAAATAATAATGAATTTATGCACCACAGAGTTTAATCTGCAGAGTGAAAGTCTAATGTCCCACTTAAAACTGCATACTCATGGGCATAGATTAGACAGTAATTAGGTTCAGTGAAAACCTGAAAAGATCTGCTGGAAACATTCAAATTTAATTTATTCACCGGCTTGTCTCAGAGTGTTTTTATAAGCAATTAGAAAGACACAGATTCCTGAAAATGCCTTCTTTCCTGAGGTAGATGGACCAGAAGATTTAGATGGCATATGCAGCCTTCCACCCGTAGCTCACTGGCTTGAGTTAAGCTTAAACCAGGCTTAGAAGCACCAACAGACTTTATCCTTAGGGAGTTATTTCCTATTTTTTTGAAATATGCTGATAGTTACAGTGCACTATGGAACTGATGTCTGAAAAAAAGTAATACTACAACTGGCACGGCACGTCCTTCCCTGGCACCTGTGTCACAGAAGTCTGACACTGCGTAGGCTGTGGGTCCTACCAGAGCCAAAGCATGCCCGATACTGTCCTCTTGCTACCCTGTTCCAGCAGAAAACACAGGTGACAGGTCTGGCGTGGGGAAGATGGAAGTAATGAACTAGTAAATAATTTACACTGCAAACGCTACACATATACCCATTTTGTAACAAATTTCAGAATGACAAAGAATAACAGACATTCTTTCAAGCCTTTCCTGGGGTTTAAAATTCATGTCAAGAACTAGTAAAATTGATGACATATTTATGCTAAAATGTTTTACACGGTCTTTAGCTTTTTACTGTGACGCATCATTGTAATATTTACGTGTCTCTCACATCATCTCAGCAGTGACAGCGAAATCCTTACTGCCTTGGAGCCTCTGGTTTATATTTCATGAGCAAAACTTCTCACATTGTGGGTTTTCATTTTACACTTTTATTTGTTTGTGCACACGCATGCACACGCACTTCTGTATGATTTTAGCGGGGTGGCAGGAACAGAAGATGAAAGCAATAAGACGCTGTTCTTGCGGTGGAAATGAGAGGCTTGGAAGCTGCAGTGCAGCTGAAACACATGCTCATCAGGCTACTCCCCAATTACATTTCATTTTTGACATTGCTCAGTTGTCAAACGTTTTTGTCCTTTGAGCTCCATGCCAAAGTGTGTGAAGAATTCAGACCGGCTCTCAGGTCCTTTGCAAAACCTCCTCCTATGTTACGAGCATATGATTCAAACATTAGAACTGAACAGAATGAGAAACACTATATAATAAGAGAAGGGCTGTGGTAAGGTTTTTTTTTTTTGAAGTGATTGTTCTTTAACAAAAACATACATCATTTTTTATGTGGCAAGCAGATAAATATTGTATGTTTATTCATTTAATAGAAAATTGGAAGAGGAAAGAATTTCAGTGCCACAACAATGTCATAAAAAGATCGAAACTCATTGATGTGAGCTTTAATATGCAACTGAAGGAATTGGATACCATAAATCTCAAACTGACAGTGTCTGGCACTATTACAGAGGTATATATTTTAAATGTAGGCACCAATCTTGAAAATACTTAAACATGCATGTGATTTTATGTCTATTATATCCATTGATTAATTCCTGTGTGCGAGTGCGTGCATGACTTGACTTAGATTTTTCCATGCATTACAATTTTTGCCTTTGAGATTATATATTTGGGAGACCAAGGTTTGGCATATTATTCAGATTCAACAATGAAATTTGATTAGCTGATTTTTTTCAATTTTATTAAAAGTCCAGGCTGTTTTAACCACCTGCCTGTATGTTTTTTCTGATGCAATGATGGCATGCCAAAAACAGATTACCCATTTATATTTTAAGAGCATTTGGGACTTTTTGTAAAGTAAAATATTCTATAGGTAAATGCTGGATGTTGTGCTGAAGAAGTCAACATTACAGCAAAGAATTGCCTGCCTTTCTTAGCTGTTGCACAATATATTATATTCCAGCATTGCCTTGACAACCAACCACTATTGTTTAAGCCCCCTAATTCTCAATCATTAGCCTTCAATTGTTTTTAAATATAATTAGAAAAAAAAAAAAAGACAGACAGACAGACATACCCCTTCCTTTTTCGTTTTCTTGTTTTTCCTGAACTGTCAGTAAAACGGAACCCATATTTTCACCTGTATTCCTGGAGTTGTTGAATGTACCTCAAAGTGTTTGGATTTATTTCATGCCTGAACTGACGCTCGAACATCCTTTTATGTAACTTGCCTTTTGCCCAAGTGTTTATCAGACATGAGCATTAGAGATCAATTAAGAAAACCACAATTGGAATATGAAGTCCTGCACTTCTTCTGGTCTGCATATGGGGTTTCTATCAATTTAAATAAACCAACTCATGTACTTAAAGTTTATGCACTTTTTCAGCATAGAAGTAATTAGTAAATTGCTTATACAGTCTTAGCTTAATTTTGAAAATTGCAAATCATAAGTTAAGCTGCTACAAAATTGCAACCAATGAACCCCAAAGCAATCTACTTTAATCCCTTAGAGATGTGTTATTTTTATTAATTTCTTACAGCAACACCTAGAGTCCTTCTGGAACAAGCCCCCACTGTTATAAATACTGTAAAAACATGGAGTGAAAAGATGTCTAAAAAAACCAAAAGTTAATTCTGCTACAGCTTCAGTCATTCACATGCTCTATATAGGAACTTCAGAAACAAGGCTAAAGGAAGGTTTTATGTTCTATCTCCCTCTTCAAATACCACAACCAAAACCCACTCTCTACCCAATCCCCCCAACATCCTCTACTCCTCCTGTTTTGCCACCACAAAACCCCCCATTCCTGCAACAGTATCTCCCCAAAGATCTTCCACTACTTCTGCACCCTCTGACTGGGTTGGGTTTGCTGTGATAATCTTCAGTATTAAAGGGACTGACTTTTTTGCCATGGTCAATGATGGGAATATACAGTGAGACTGATTTATGTGAGTAACAGGTTTGCAGTCGAGTACGCAATGGGACGCTATCCTCATCTGCTCCCCCTCTTCAAAGCAATGTAAAAATATCAGGGGTCATCACAAATCTCTGACCCTCTTCAGGCTGGACACAGATAAGCCACTGTCAGCTGTGTCCACTGCAGCCCTGGCACCTCGTCCTGCTTACGGGGTGAAACTGTGCTGGGATGCAGGGAGCAGTCAGGTCACATACTGCTCCAGACGCACTACTTCAAAATACTAAATGGAAGCAAGCAAGAGAAAAGTTTCTTCAGGAACTTCTACTGCTTTCTGGAAGACCATTCTTTACTCTGCATGTGGAAGAAGAAAGTTTGACTTAAGAAGCTGGTTTTTTTCTGTTGGCCTGCTGTTTCTCAATCTCAAGTCTATGCTGTGCAGTCCCTGGGTTTAATATTAATTGAAAGAGCTTATCTATTCCTGCCTTCAGTATGCACTTCAACAGACTGCAGAAACTTCAATCATATCCCCTTGTAACTTTTCCTTTCCAAACCAAGGTACAGTCCTGTATTCTTCCTCAGCTTTTCCCCTTTTAGCTTTCTTGTAAGTCAATGCTTGAAGACCTTTACAAGGTAACCTTCTTAGACCTCTTACCATGGCTTAACCCTTCCTGACTTAATACAAAATCATGCTGCTCTTCTTTGGACCTCTGCCCTTTTCTATAGAATAGTGCTAAATATTGGTAACTGTAGTTTAAACATGATCAAAAAAATCCTTCTTTAAGTGGTACAGCATTTCCTTGAAAGCTATATTCAATGCTCCCATTTATACAGCTTCGCATTTTCTCTGCCTTTTTGACCACACAGATAGATACAATACACCATGTCATTCCTTTTATGATATGTGCACTCTTCAAATCTTGTCCCGCTCTTGAATCTTTGAAAAATATACTCATTCAACGCATGTGTTTTACCCGGCTGAATCTCTTTGGATTGCATTGTTTTCCCCAGGTTATCATGTGGCTTCGCCCCCATCCAGTCCCTTCTGCATGATCCAAAAAGTTGGATAACAAGTTGGTGGTTCATTCTGTCAAAGCCATTTACATAGAGAGTGAAAAAGTATCGATCTCCAATAACAGTCCCTGTTGCTCTCCAATCACCATCCCCTCTCTTCCCCTGGCCCGTAACCTTTCCCCATTCTAATCTGCCCTCGATCATCTAACCAGCTCCTGTCTTCATTTGAAAATGGGCCCTTCTCTGCTTCACCAGCAACTGTATGTATTAGTCTCCTGTGTGACACTGTGTGAAATGCCCCTGGGAAATCCTGCTTGATTATATACACAATTTCACACCTGTCCACTTTCAGAGAAACCTCTTGAAAAACTCCCGCAGATTTGTCGAATAAGAATTACCTTTTATAAAAATCAGCTCACATCTATAATTTATAATGCTACTTATGAGCCATATAAAATTATAGAATTAAGGTTCTTGAGGGTTCAAATTTAAACACACTAAAGTCAGAAGCTGAAAGGTGAAAACTCAACTTTATCACTTGCTCTCCCTCCCCATCATACTTGTATCTAACAGCAACATCTGGATTTTGCCAGTCTTTGTTGTGTGAAACTTCATATAGTGCACAAAGCACCTGCTAAAAACATATATGCAAGGCACTTTCTCATTCAGCACATGAAAGATTTCAAGTCTGCGATTGTAACAGAAGTTCCCTCAGCTGTAATCACTAAAATTTAGTCTAAAACACACATGCATAACGGCTGTCGTCCCAAGTCCTGCAGTTTTGACAGCATATGTTCTCGTCATGCAACATTCTGGGTCTCAAAAGCTAAACAATGTTCAAATGGACCTGTGAGAGCATTCAAAACACAAAACAGGTCAGTATGTGTAGAGAAACCCTGACTCCTGGAGCGTTGGCTGGAGGCAGCTTTTAAAAAGCATCTAAAATAGCTTTGCAAAACACAATGCATTGAAATTTCTTCAAGGAGCAGGAGTGTGCAATTGGCTGAGCGGAGATGCTAGGGCAGGCAAGGAACAGGTGGTTAGTGTCTTTGCTGCTGGTTAGGACAGTCGGGGTGGGTTAGTGTGACAAGCAGAGCACCACAGCTTTGGTCCCGTGCAGGACTGCACGAGTTCCCTTCTCTCCTCCCACAGCACAGAAAATGGAGCACTGCGAGCAGGGACCTGCTGGAGTGGAGGAACTGTTCCTTCTGCCCACACAAGAGTATTTTTAAGGGCTAAATTGTAGCTGAAATGGTACCCAAACAAGCCACGTAACTTCTGTCTCCTATATTCCTTGCCCATCCAGTCTCTCCTGTATGCAGCAGATGAATGCCTCATTATCAGATTCCTCTGCTTGCTTCCCGGTAGACTTAAATTACCATGTTAAATAGGATAATAATAAACACTGGCCTTTAACTACAGCACATCCTTGTTCACTCAGCAGCCTCCCTCTAATCTGATAAAGGGTCTGTCAAAGGCTACAAGGAAACACGGAGTTAGTTGCTACAGGGGCGCCTCTCCCCTGCTTTCTGCAACGCGGTTCCTGTGGTAGCACGAGCAGGCTCAGGCTCACAAAGCTGTTTTAGGGGACCTTGATCCCTACAAGAATTGACAGGTATCGAAACAGAGGCAAGGTACCAAAAGAAGATTGTGGATCTGGCCCAAGACTCTTCTGCTGCATTTCAAAGGGCAAAAGTAGCCATTTGCCATCTGCTTCCTTCAGCACTCGGACTCCGAAACAAAAGCAGCCAAAGAAATCTTTCTGGCTTAGGAGAGCAGCGGGGAAGAAGAGGGATCGCGGTGGCAGCGCACACTGCCTTCGCACAGAGCTTGCCGTATTTGAGGTATTACAGAAGGTCTCTTCAAAAACTACTCTGAAAAAAGTCATCTATCCTCCCAGAATAAATTATATAAAGGGAGCAAGCTGGACTGGGAACAGAGAGGGCTGATCTGCCTAGACTTTGAATCCTCTAGCCCCCAGAAGCTGAAAGTGCCATTTATTTCAGTGTTACAGGATTTCCTGCTCCTTTTTTTTTTTTTTTTTTAATTTAGTTTACCTAATCCCCCGGATTTCTCTTGTTGCAGGAAGAGGAAAAAGCCTTACAAAACAACAGGGGATAAACACAAAGTCAAATTACTTTGCCGAGCTCTTTCACACATCCAAAAAGACCTGTAGAACTGCAACCTCTGGAAGGCACGAGGAGTTTCCTACCGACAGAGGATATTCCAACCATCACCCATGGAAATGCAGCCGTTCCTGCAGTGCCCAATTAATAAAGCCAAGCTTCTGTATTTGCACTAGCAGCAATAGATCTGTGGAAAAGATGGTTTTCCTCTAGTTTTCTGAAGTGAGTAAAACTTGGCTTTCTACCTGTCTTCCTCCTCTTCGTCCAGCTTCAGCTTTGCAGAGCTGGCAGGCAACACAATAAAGGAGGAAAGACATGAACTAGGCCGTCTGTCGTTGGAGGGGATGAAAGACAGTCTTAATAACAGCAGGAGAGAGGGAAGCAGCCTATGGTTATTTTTGACAGAATCAGGAGAGACTCAGATTTCAGCTTCATAAACAGCTCATCAGAGAAAAATTCTGTCCAAATCGGAGAAGCCCCTTCGGCCAAGCTAACAGAAACACACAGCCTTTGTCCGGTAAGGGAGAAATCTTTCAAAAATCAAAATGTTTTTCTTCATAGAACAAACCCAAACTGCTACCCACCCCCTGCATGGTGTAGTAATGCTAACTTGCATTTTTGTTGTTGCAATACATGGCTTACAGAATATTCAGAGAAAATTTCTGGGTGATACTAGCCTGTGAAGGTCCTGCAAGACACACAGCCATGACCATGCAGTAAAATGAAAACTGGAAAATGGGCATTTTCCAGCGTCACCTGACCACAAGGTCCCCTTGATGCACCGTTCTGCAAAACCAGAGGTGATGCAGAGAGGCAGCGGGCAGGAAAATGCCTGGCATTACACTAATCCACCCAGCTCAAACAAAATAAAAATGTTTGTTTTGTGTGGGTGTTTACTCAGGAGGAGAGCACAGAATTTGACCACACCTCCGAACAAAAAGTCAAAATTCAACTTCATTATTAAATGCCTGTTAGATAGAACAGGTGAAATAATACTCACGTATCACGATGACAAATGACACCAGACATTTTTGAGGGCAATTTTTTTGTTTGTTTCTAAAATTTTTAACAACCTTTCACACAGAACCCTTTGTGCTACTGGATTAAGAGAATAAAGATCATTCTTAGTCAAGAGATATCCACAAGAAATTCAAGAGGTTTCTATATCTAGCAGCCTTGCTGGCAGACTCCGCCAGGAGGAAGGATAGAGCCAGCATGGAGATACACTCCTCCAAAGCTTCCAAGGGAAAAGCTGACCACAGAGGAGCTTGCTGCTGTGTCAGGGAAATATAAGTCTGAAGGTTATTCTGTCTTTCTTGAGGATTAATTTCATTTACTCATTAAAACATATAATGCCTGAAGTGACATAAAAGCATCATCTCTGCACGGCTGAAGAGTCCAAGCCAAAAAAAAAAAAAACCAAAACCAACAAAAAAACCACCAACTACTTTTCAAAAAGAATATTGAATATGGGGACTACAAGCCTTCATAATTAGTCCACAATGATTTGCATGACCTGCGCTTAATCCTTACGCCTTCCAGCTGCCTGACAGGCAGGTACAGTATAATGGAAAACACTACAGAAACGGGAATCAATGGCTTTCTTCTGTCTAACCACAATATCATTCTCGCTTCATTTACTGCTTAGTGGGAAGGCATTTCTGTGGGCCGGGAATCAGCTCTTTCTAAATGGACAAGTCTCAAAGTTCAGCATTTTAGTGGTTTAAACTAAGTAGGAGTTTGCTCATCCATAGCAGCCTGGACTGCAGAAAATCCAGTTGCCTGACCTCTTAATGCTGTCTTCTATCCAGCATTACAAGAAAAAGACACTTGGTGAGGGCTCTGTGCTAACAAAGCAGGGGGCTACATTCTACAGTACATCAGTCTTGGTGAACGGAGGGAGCTGGAAGCAGAAGTACACTGAAACACTCCAACCAAAAATACCTTCTGCTTCTGAAGGGAAAGAGCAATCTAGTACGGGGGACTTGATTAGCAGCAAGGTACGGTGAGATGAACCCCCTCCCTGACATTGGTGTGACCCCAACGCATCAAACCTTTTAACCCGAAGTGATGTATGCAAGCAACCCAAAACGATCCGATATCTCTCAAAACACAAGACTGCTTCAGTCGGGGCAGCAAAGAAGAGGCCACTGAGAGGATCCTCTGCCCCGCACCAGGGCAAGGAGGAAACGCTGAGCCTTGGCAGTGCTTTGCACAAAAGCACAGGAGCACTCGAAGTTGTGCTGCGTGCCTCACGTGACAGCAATCGCCTCTCACTGAACTGAAAACCTCAAGCGAGGGTTGTTTTGCACTGTTAGTTAGCTGCTAGCCCACAAAATCAGTTTATGATATTCTCTGTAGCATGTGCACTTTAAAGGTTTTTAGAAGCGGTGGCAGGAGTGCCGTAAGAACGAGAAACTATCTAGTAACCTTACAGCCAGGCACACATGAATATCTAGTCAAGTCTCTGAGCTGCGCTAATTATTTGTAATGCTAGCAGCAATTTCATATGCCAAACCTGAAGAACTCAGAAGTGTAAATGAAAGTCTATTGCTATTTAGGGAGAAAAATGCATTCAGTGAAACAAAATATTCACCTTCGGTCTACATGTAGGCATATGTTATACTTACATAGCTATAATACACAGAGTTCTCACATGCCTAAATGTGCAGAGATATACAAAGAAAGCAATATAGTTAAGGACAAATACTTTACATGTGTATGGAAAAAAATGCAGGAAGGAAAAACAACCCTTTCTTCCTGAAAAAATAGCAGTGCCAAAAAATCAATCCTTTAACGTGACTACAGAAAATAAATCAGATTTTGGAAAAAGGGCAGGGCGACTCTCTTTTAAAATTTTTACTGCCTCTGGAGCAATGACGTAGCAAGAGCCCACCACTATCCTTTCTCCCCTTCTGTATCCTGAAAATTATTCCCACCTGGGGTGCAAAGAGAGGAAACAAAAGGAAGTAGAAAATTATATTTTTTCATGATCTAATCCTGGGAAAGTGACCGCTCAGGTTTCCATGTCTCTTGGCAATAATAATTTAAACAAGGACAGCAATCTTTTGTTATTTTTTGCACAGTTGGAATGCGCACTTCCAGATAACAGGCATTTAAACTGCAATTTAAGAAAAGAAGGAAGACAGTAATCGATAGGTATTCAGGAGTCCTCTCCTCTTAGGGCTGCTGCATAGCTCAACACAGTGTGCTTCAAAACAGACAGCCCAGATGCAAACCTCTTTGGAAATCCTGAAGGCAAGCAAGATCATCGGAAAAAAAACAAGCAAAGAGAACACAACTACTGTACCTTTACTTTGGGGAGGGTTCTGACTTCTGTCTCGGAGAACATTAATCTGGTAGACAGCTCCATAAGGCTCAAAAAGTTCTTTTAACTCTTTTTCCGACCATGAACGGGGAATCTGTCCAACAAACATCTTAATGGCATCTGGGTCTGGTTGGTCTGAATGATCCAAAGCTCCATTCATCTTGTTAGCTGTGCCGTTACTAGAAAGTGGAAAAGGAGATTAAAAAGAGAAGGCAAGTTAAGAGAGTACGCAGTTTTCATGTGCACTAGATGCAGAAGATGATGTCAATTGGCACAAAGCAGAAAAAAAAAAAGTCAGTATTTAATTAATAGCATAAGTATTATGAACAAAAAACAATGCGATTACATTTCTCATTGAGTCTGGTTTTCTCTGCAGGCTGCTGCTTAATGGCATTATATAAGAAGAGAGCGGCACAATGCAAACCAGGACTTTTGCATTTTACAGCAGAGGATAGTTGCAAATAAGTGCAGATTTCTCTCCATGGCTGTTGTAAACAGAACTGCAGTGAATTCTCACTAAACTGGCTACTGGCAGAAATAAGGCAGTGCGTGTGTGTGTGTGTGTTTTGTAATAAAGTCACATGAAAGGAATATGAAACACTTGGCAATCTGTCAGATGACTAATGCAAGATGCCAGCGATGAATTTGCAGATTGTGTGAAGCATCCATGTGTGCATCAAATTAGTATGATATTGCCTAGAATGGAAAACACTCCAGCTATGCGGCTGGTTGCTGCCGATTAGTTGCCTACGCTCTTTAAAAAGGAAAAGCAGTCTGGAGAGCTCCAGTTTAAAGCACATTGTTTATTGCACCCTGGCATAAAAACCCAGCACAATTCAAAAAGAGAAGGCGGTGGCAGAATTGCCTACTTTGTGGTGAAAATTAAAATGCTGCTTCAAAAAGTTTTTCTCCCAGCAAAAGGACATTAAATTTTTGACTTTTTTCACGCCCCATAAATTGTTACCCTATCTGATCTCCAGATGTACATGTAAGTTCAAAACAACCACACACGTTTGCAGGGTAATGGACTTAGTAACAAAAAATAATCGGCTCTGTGAGACAAATGACATATTATGGTCTAGGAAGAATTGTACTCTTGTCGGGAAAACAAATAATTTTAAATACTGAAAAAAGTAAAAATACAAAAACCCCTCATGCCATTATTGATAATTAAGTACAATAATTTCAGCTAATTACTTGGCTAGAGATTCCATAAGTGATGACAAGTTTTAGATGCTTCAGTTTCAAGAAAGAACACTAATGAGACGTGACTTTTAGAGCATTCCCCCCATCCTTCCACCGGGCAAAGGGGGGAAATGGCCTGTGTTCAGCAATGTCCAAAGTTGATCATCGCAGAATTCAGGCATTTCGGAGCCACCTGCCACTTTCAAAAAACTTGGCTTTAATTACAATTTCTCTGTTTGATGATTGTTCAGGAGAGAATGCCCACAGGAGGACTTGGAAGAGCTCAAAGTCTTTACAACAAGACCAAAATCATATTTTACAAGTGAAAAAAAAAATAATCTAAGAATGGCAAGAAAATACCAACCCTGTGTAATTCCCCTGTCTCACAGCTATAACCTGTGCAAAGACAAATTATTTAGTTTCATGCGTTTCATCTCCTTGAAAGCATAATTCACCTGAACACATTAATATGCCCATATTAACTTTTGCACTTTCCCTGTTTACTGCAGGAAGGAGAAAGTTATATTAAAGGCACATTTTAAACCAACAAGAAGTTTGATCATCACTTATGAAGTATCTTCAACGCGGATCAGCAGACAACGGGATTTATCACACTCATTTATTGAAGAAAATTCTTATTGATTCTAGCAGCAGTCTTGCCTGAGTAAGAGACTGAGAGATTTGGTCCAACCTTTTATATCACGTTTCATGAACGAAAACCCTCTCTTGGCTTACACATGCTCTTCATTTTGAAGATGCTTTACAGGTCACAAGCACACCTGGAGAAATCACACGTTCTCCAGGCCTTAGAAACTGTAGTTTCCATACATCTGTGTCTCTTGAGTCAAACTAAACCAACTAACCAAAGAACTACCCCCTCAGAATCTCCAAGAAACAGAAAAACCCTGACGGACTCACTTGCGTGAGACTCCATGGGAACAACTTTAAAGACCTTCATGCAGCAGCAGGCACCTACATGACATTTATACCTTCAGAATGTCACTCTGTTACTTCTTCCCAATTCCTCTCCCTTTTAGTAAAACCCAGTCCGTTAAACATCCTCCCTAGTAGGGGGGTGCAAAAAATCCCTGACCCAGAGCTTAAAATAATTAAGCAAAATGCTCACACACTATTTTGGACTTGAAAACCAGAAAAAGGTAGAAGCTTAGCTGTGCAGCCCCCAGCTTTGCCCTGGATTCAGTTAACTATTTTCTTTCAGAAATCGGCTTCACTTTTCACTTCATTTATTCTCTACGTTGTTTACATTAAAAAGTAAATTGCGTTCATTTTTAAATTATGCCCTTCATCTATTCCCTCTGTTGGATCCCTTCTTGAAGAAATCCATACACGATTGCTACTTCAGCCCAAAATTACAGCAAAGGTCATATTTAATAAAGAATAGCAAGTCTATTTCTTTGCTTTTTTGTTTACCCAAACCACCATTACCACCAAGAGCACCACAATTTCCACTGCTAATAAGCCAATTTTTGGGAAACCACAAAACCAAACACTTCTAACTGTTTTCTCAGGTTAATGACCCCATTAGCATCAAGTTCCTGCTTTGAGCCAAAGGTTCAGGCACAGGCCAAGGTTTCTTCTAATTCCACAAAATGCTTAAGCCCTTTCTCTACTTTGGTGGAACTGAAGTCAAATTACGTTGATCATTTCCTTAAATGCTTTATTGGATAAAGATGGGTAAAGGCTCTGACGTCAGGCATAGGCCACTGTACGCTGTAACGCAAACCTCCGGGGACAGGTCTTGTCACTTGCTGCCTGATTTAACTTGGGCAGTTCATTAGAACTTCTCTGAACTAAATTCTACCACCCACTGACAGCTTTGCCAATCCACTAACTCCTGCAGGTTTAGGAAAAAAACAAGCATAACTTAGACTTTTCCTTATAATCCTTTTCCACCACAAGGTAGGGGTTTCACTGAGCTTCCAGCATGTTGGGGGTTTGATGGGCAAGTTCGGTCCGCAGAGAGGGCACTCGTTTCTGCAAGCACAGCTGGGCTCCTTTCTAAATTGCATTTCCTTTGACTTCAGTGCAAACAAAGGCTCTCGAGCACCTCGGAGCAGGGATCCCACTCTCACTGTTGGGGTTTTGGGGAGCGCATGAGCACTGTTGCAGCAATGGCACTTGCAGTAGCATCCTCACCCAGCTCTGCCAGTAGCCAAGGACTACAGCCAAAGGAGACAAACTGAAAAAGTGACTAAATCAACAGAGAGATAACAATAGAAAGAAACCCCCAAATTTATAGATTCTATGGATCTGATCCCTGCAGTGTACTGGAAGGTTCCACTCAGGAGCACAACCATGCAGCACACCTGCCTGATGCCACCGAGTTTGTTGGGTCAATACAAAATATAGCCAAATATTCTTGATTCCTCACAAATAATCTCTGCTAAAGATGAATTCCCTTATCCTCTCCCAGCCTTCATCTTCACCCAATGGACGTCACTGCTCTGCACTACGACCTCGTAGTCGCCAACAGCTGCAGGGTTTTTTGTTACCTCTCTTTGCCAACACAATGGTCTCAGAGGAAGTGGCTCCTTCCTTCCCCCATGAAATAACTTCCCCCCACCCCCCCAAGAAATAATAAGGCAAAAGAGAAACCACACGTGAAACTTTCCAATAGGAGGCAAAGCAATCCTTGTGAAAGCTTAGCACTATTTCTTGAAAGCATGAGCACACAGAGATAGCTGTGTCTAGGGGACACTAATGAGAATGGGATCCCTTGACAATTACTGTCAGTACCCAAATGATGTCATACATTAAAAAAAGAAAAAAAAATTAGATTATGTGGCTCACTGTCTCTACACTGCAGCAATCCTTCCCTCCGTGGCCAATTTAGCCCACTGGACTCAGGGGTGACCCAGCACATCATCTTCACTGACAAGGTGTCATCTGTATCGTAGAGAGCAGCCTGAGGGCAGAGATTAAGCCACTGAGTTGCTGGCTGCTTGTGGTTGCTGCCAGAGCATCCTCTCTCTCAATTTGTGCCAATTTTCCTTCTAATAACCTAACTACCATTCCATCATTTCAGCAAGTTGACAGGGCCACTCTTTGAGGAGCTAGAGATTGTTTTAATATCACTGCTGCTTAAGCAGGAGCACCGGAAAAACCTAGCAGACGCCTTCTCTGTCTCTCCCGTTCATATCTGTAATTACAGCAAGACTGCGAACAGCAAACGGACCGCTAAGGACAGAGAGGCAGACTTCAGAAACGAAGTCTGGATCAAAACGGACTCTCTTAAATTCATCGCTGTCAAGAGCTTTGGTGTTAATCCACGTTCATTTCCATTAATCAACTAGGTGTCAGGGCAGGTGCTCAAAACCAGCTGTTAACGTGGACCAAACGCGTTTACATGAGACCCATTTTTCAAGTCTGTTTTTAACCCTGCCCAGAACCCTTCTCACCGTTCCATTTTGGTTAATTCATGTCTCAACCCTCACCCTATTTTAGTGGTTTTACCCTTTTGTTGGAGATTTCCCTTTTTCACGTTCTATGGTGTAAGACGTCTGTAGAACGTTGAACTGTCTCTAAGAGCCAACATAACAAGAACATGATAACGAACTGGTTCCAAGTGTAAAGACTACTAAATCCATCCCAGCACAGAGGCATTTACAGGCATGAGGGTTTTGCAGTTATAAATATTTACATCCGAGCTGCGAGTCGCTGCCAGGGTATCACACGAGCTGACAAAAGGGACAACACCCATTTGAAGGACTCCAACTGCTGCCAAGAGAGACAAACAAGCATCACCTTACTGTACTAGAAAGATCCTAATTGCTGGTTTTATGAGCAAATTTTATCTGGAAGGACCCAAAAGGGCTTTATAAACTCATTGTTTAGAGAGGAATGACTTCATCGTAAGGTGACAGACGGCAGCTGTTTAATGACATGGAGCATTATCGCACAACAATTTCAGCCAGGAAGGGTAGAACAATACCATACCCAATTGAAAACTGCAGGGGGTTGCGATTTATAGACACAGAATGTAATTACCTAAATTGGATTTTGGCCAACAAAATAAGAGACAGAACCTCTGACAAACAAAAAAAGATGTTCCATATTTTTAAGCCATAAGTGACCAGGTCTCTGTGTTTTTTTTGGGAAAAAAAAGTCACCTCCAGAAGCTTTCTGGCCCATCAGCATTTTCACAGCGCAGTTGCTCAAAAGCAGCTCAAGGGAAAGATGATGTTTCAAAAACCATTAGCTGCTCCTGCTGCAGTGTCTTGTACAGTCTTTGGCAGAACTATTAAACGCTACTAATACCAATAATAATTATTAAGTAACACATATCCATAACAGCAGTTGCTAAATGAACCTGACATCATGCCCAACGAACAAAGCAGCACAGGGCAGGACGTTTGGTCCCATGCATGCAGTAGCGTCTACAAAATAATTTCCTTCAGGCTTCCCTGCACACATCGGCGGGGCTGACAAGTGCGTAGCTACAAAACTTGCAAAGCTGCCATTCTGCTACACTTGAAGGCCAACTGCAATTGCAGGAGGGATACCGAAACTCTGAGCTCGCAAAACATTCTCCCTTACTCCATCTTACAGACCCATAAGGCTTTTAACAAAGAGCCGAGCAATTCTTCGTCCGTCCAGCAGAGAGCAACCGCACTTGCACGCACACCCACATTGACTACACGAACAATTCTGATGGCTTTTAATACCTGACATCCAATGCTCAGATTTTATTCTTCTCAGTAGCTAATAATACTCAAGTGCTCGTGTAAGCACTGAATGGTAAATACAAAACTTTTTCTTGTGTTACCTCCACATTGGCAGGAATTAGCTGTAAAAGCATAATGATTCTTAAGACAATGGATTCCTTTTTACTGCCCTGATAATATAAAATTCACGGTCATTTTTCTGGTGAAATCAGTGGTTAGCTGTAGCTCAGCTTTGCTAAGTCTCTCCGTATATTAGATCATACAAACCTGGGCAAACTGCTGTTACTATAGGGGATACTTGTTTTCTGATTAATTCCAAATTTAGTACATGTGATCACTTTAATGCTTTAAATGCAAATTTTAGGTAAGGTAAGGAGGTAGCATCCTGTCACGGAGGAAAAGATTTGAAAATCTGGGGAAAAAAACTTTTCCTACCTTGAAAAATGTTTTGATGGGGAATAAATTTGGGCTGGGCGAAGAAGCAGCAGAGGGAAGTTCCCGTTCAAGCAGGTAGGTCAGACTGCATGGTACTAAGGGCACTATGAATCGGGAAAAGTACTGAATAAAGTACAAACTAGAGAAACATCAGAAGAGCACACCTGAGATACAACACGTTATTTTTCAGGGGTAGAGATGCAGATTCCTCATTAGTATCACAGGAAGAAATCAAGGATACAAAAGGAAATCGTAATAAGAGCTACATTAAAATGCAATTACCTTTTCTGCTCGTGGCGCACACTGGAGCACATACACTCCTCTGTGCTAAGGCTTTCTCATTCCCTAAAATTAGCCCCCAGAGTTTTGCTCACCAAAGCAAATGAGAGGGTTTGTCCCTACCTGGCTGCAACCTCCCACTCACCTCTAGAGGCCGGTGGCTCTTCAGGTTCTCAGCCCCTGCTGTTGCACTACCTCCATTCCAAACCGGTTTGATTTAAAGCTGGGGTTCCAACCTAAACACTGGATACCCCTTGTATACATGTTTACAACTACCAAATGGTGTTATTTTAATTTCCTGCTTTGGGTAATGCTTCCTAGAACTGTAGAGTCAAGCAACAGTAACTTTGCAAAAGCTTTGTCCATCTACTACTCCACATCTTCAAAAAAAACCTTACATTAAAATACATCTTAAAAAATGTCCAGTGTGTTTTAGACTAAGAGCAACTCTTACCACTGGTATATGGGCCTATTTTTTATCAAGCCAATTATTTTTTAGAACATGCAGTAGTGCTCAACGATGTGTATGTGCTGTATCCAGATACGAGTGGAGTAACTCATACCAGTTAAAATGTATGTAAACAAGAGAATGAGTAAGTGCAGAAGTGAAGGCAAACGGGGAGAAGAGGAGGTTTGGTTTTTTTAAGGTCCTTGGTTTTGGAAATCAGTTAAATACCATTGCTAGTTCATCCAATAGTGGAAGCAAAAATTAAACACACCAGCTGTACAGGTCTGAACTGGGTAGCATCTTCTTGTTTATGCTGATAAAACTTATAATGGCCTATTTTAATTATCTTTAAGGATTTTCCTATGCTGGCCGATAGATTTTATGAAACTGAAACTAACAGAAGCTCAACAGCCAGTGACAGACACCTGCCCTTTAACGGCTGAAGAAAAACAAACCCAACCCGCCCCAACCCTTACTGTCTTGAGTTTGTTTCCCCTCTTGTTCAAGTATGGATGAGGATCACAAATTTCTAGGGATACATGATACGAATGACTCAAGTAAGTGCTTGGAGATCTAAACTAAGGGGCTATGTGTTAACCCCTAGCCTTGCTCTTCCAGGCTGTCCTGTAGACTTTGGGAACTAATTAGATCAAGGCTAGATGAGGTCTGCCAAGCAATAATGTTCTGCAACATAAAGCTCAGCTTAGGCAACCCCCCAATAAGTCATTTTTGCTTTCTGGGCAGAATTTGTTCTGTATGTTAAACCCTCAAACAAGATTGGGTCTGTCTTCTTCGGGTGTGAGGTAGGTACATTTCTAACTCTACGTAGCAGGGGAAAGGTACCACAAGAATTAAGATGTGTCCAATAAATACCTAAGTCATGAATTTTAAATATCTGCTTTCTGTTGGCCAACTCCCAGATGGGCACCTGCACGTCTGGTTTTGACCTGGAGAACTCAGCATTAACAAAGGCTTCAACTATATCATTTTTCTGTCTCTAAACTAGTCTCTGTAACGGCAGGAAGGGGACCCTGGCAGATCACCACAACTGTGATGCTCACAAGCAACAACTGCAACTTACTCTTCCACTCTTCTTACACTCCTCACCAACTTTTTCCTTTGTAATCCCTTCGGGGCAGAGGCTGCCCTTTTGTGTAAGTGTCTGTGCTGTGTCTAAAAGGGGCTCAAATTGCAAAGGGGTTCTCTCTGCATTACTGTAAGCTGGACAGTAATATGAGAGAGCACTCATGTGCTTGCACAATTATATTATAGTTTTGGAGCACCAATTGATATAATTTTTCACGTGAAGGTGAGTCTGAAGTAGCTGACTGCTCAGTATTAATGGTGTGGATTATTAATGCCTTGCTTTGCTGATTACACATATTTGCAATGAAGCATGCTTCTTTCTGTGTGGCAGGAAACATTTATAGGTATTACTTAAAAAAAAAAAAGTATTTGATTACACCCAAATGCTTATATATTTGTGACATGTCAACAACCGAATTAGAATAGTAGCAGGCTTTTAAAATGCAGGACACGTAGGACCATCTGTTTTCTTGTCAACAGCCTCAGTCTCTCTCTCTACATTCCAAACACTGCTCCAAACTTACAAAGTTGTTACTCGATTCCCTTCTTCCTTTGCCCCTCCCAAAAACTTAAAAGGCAGTAATAAAGGCTTAATTTTTTTTTTCCTTTATAATTAATGATGTGACTATTCCAGGAAGTTTTATGTCCAGGCTGGCAGTTATCTGCAGGTTCTTACGAGGTTTGTAAGGACTTACCTAGTTTATAGCAAACCGTGTCCTGGAGTTGGGGCTGGGGGGATGGAGGGCATGGGAAAGGTGTCCTCCAAACATTTGTTCTGAAACACAGCCATGTCTGTGTGCTGAAGTCAACCAATTATTGCAAGGAGCAATTTACAGTCCAGCATATTTCAGGACCGGCAGCCACGTGTGTACACACGTGCTCGGACCCACTCCCAGCTGAGCTCCACAAAGCACAGGGGGCTGTTTTCATAGGACCCAAAAGCGTATGTCCAAAGAGAGGGAGGCCAATGGCTCGTGCCTAACACAGCTGCCTTACCTAAATACCTTCCTTAAAAAGGGAATGGAAGATCACAGGGCTGCTCGTATTAAGGGCACAGTCAGTTTTGGTTAGCTGTGCTTCTTTATGTGAGATCTCAAACAGACAACTAAAGCAAGCTGTGACATTCCATTTTCTTACTTAAAACAAAATATCCTATCAAGCTCACCCATGCCCCCCCTTTACAAATCTGAATATAAGAAAAGATTATTGTCCAAAGTGTGATGCAATTGTAATTTTAACAAGTTGAGCATCGTTACAGCAAAATCCCCCTCAGCTGATTTTTTTTAAACCATTTCTTCATTTTTTTGACACCACATCTGGCATATAGAATACAGATGATCATTTGTTTATATATCTGTCTAAATGCCTTTTCCAAACACAGCCAGATGGAGCCTTTCAAAATCAAATTAATTTCAGATTAATTCACTCTGGACCCACTCCAGTTTCATGACTCTATGCTTTGAGGCACCATCTAAATTGATTTAGAGTCACGAACTTAGAGAGCTCAAGTCCTTAGGTATATATAAAAAAAGATCCTTCTTGCATACAGAAAGAGTCAGCAAATCAAAAGACTCCATGAGCGTAAGTTTTGGCTGCTTAAAAAAAAAACCCCAAACCAACCTAAAAATGCATCAGTCTATACAGTGCCAAAATCATATATATAAATAACTTCATATTTCCTCCCAGAAAAAATCACACTAGAATTTACATCTCCAATGCCTCCCTAGCTGAGTCCAATAAAATTTATTGCTCTAATTAAAAAGCAAAATAAAAAAAAAAAGTGTTGTTCTAAACCTTGCAATAAGCAGCAGTCATAGAAAGATAGGAGACAGGTAATAAAAGTCTCCACTGCAATGGATTTATCTAAGGAACTATAAACAAATGGAGCCTGCAAACACTGTGGGCTTGCATACTGTCAATCCCCTATGGATGCCTTTATTATCTCACTTGTTTCAATTGCAATTTGGGTTTCCATGGAGATGTAACAGTCAACTCTGGAAAATTATAAGATAAATGTCAGGCAGTGATAACAGTGTTAATGAAGCTTCATTGACAAGCAGAACTATGCTTCAAATAATAGGCATATTTCTATTAGCATATGTATAACCTGTCCAGAAAAAAGAAAGAAAGAAGATCCCAATAACAGGGAAAGACAATATTAAAAAATTAAAATGAAATTGTGTATATAGAAGATACGAGGCGCACAACGAAATGTTGCACCTACATGAAACGATGAATTCCTAACAGACAGAGAGATGTGGGTTCGAAATGTAATTGCCTGATTCCTCTTGAAATTTTTGCACTCAGCTATCACGCTGAAAAAGCACTTTGCTGACACGCGCAGACACACTTTTGCATGGTGTGACTCTTGTTTCCTTACAACGTGAGGCTGGAAGGATCTGCTTCACAAGGCACTTCAAAGCATGCTATTTTATAATGCGCAAATACAGCTGCAGCGAGCTGTTAGAAAGATGCAGACCTCAGTGGAAACACTAATAGCGTATACACAAACACAGCACACGCTACGAGAGCTCTCGGGTATCGTATGTGCTCAGATTAGAGCGGCCAGTCCACCGCATCTTGATACATGATGGGTTTAACGTGATACTGCTGGGACACCCACCGTGGGCACCTCAGACTACAGCATGGTGTGGTCTTGACCTGCTTCTGTGCTAGCCAACCCTTAGGTAGCAGGGAGAAGCTGTCAGTCATCTGCGAAGGACTGCAGCCAACTTTTTACTTTCCACATGTAGACAGGTTTTGGTGAACTGGAGGTCAAAGAGGTGACCAAGCTGGTTTCTACGGCACAGAGGAAAATGCAGACCATCATCCTTTAATCCAGTGAATCGAGCGTTCTGTTTGGGCAGGGTGGACTTCCACCAGCGGCCGGGGGAAGGGGAGGGAGTTTGGCTGTTCCAATACTTGAGATTTCATTTTGGCAATCTATCAGAAGCCAGAAGGAGTAGGGCAGGCGTGGGGCAATCCCACCCCAGAGGACTACAGGGCCATTTTTGCAGGTGGATCAAATGGGCTAAGATATTCAGTCCCTCTTCATTAGGCGGTATTGCCTCCGGCTGGAGAACAAAGCAGTGCTAGAGGTTGTTCCTATCTCTTCTCACCCCAGTATTTGGCCTTGGGAATTTTAGTCCCTTGCTTGCCTTTGTAACTCTCTCAGGTAGAGTCAATCCTCCTGTACAGTGTCTTGGAAAACAGGGTTCTGGTATTAGCCGGGTGTTAGAGAGGCTACAGATAAAATAATGAAACTGAAAATCAGGATCAGGCTTGGTTTAGTGGCAGAGGAGAGCAAAATCTTAAACATACCAACAAACAAAGATGAAAATCTTTATCCCTCCCAAGGCTTGAGGGTAAAGTATGTGGGCAGGCAAAACTATGGGAATTGTGCGAAAGCTCTCAAATGTTACTGGGATGAATAATCTTACGAAATTGTAGCCCAACTGAATGTCTGCACGCAGGGCAGAAGACAAGCTGACTTTGCCATTTAAATGGGTGTGGGGCTGGGGGCAGAGGTTTTTTTGCTCTTTTTCCACTTCTGTCCCTGGAACACCTCTCTTCCTCCTATTTAGTATAGGAGAACATGAATGTCGTCTGGGAAATACTTCCCAGTTCTTCGGACAGGAGTCATCTTTGTCCAGCCAGGTTTTTGGGTGCAGAAAAGGGAGTTGGAAAAGTGCCCGGTCTTCCTGTAGAGCGGACCTCAGCTCTGATCAGATTGCTGGACAACAACAAAATCAATAGAGGGGTGTTTATCTTTTTCAAGTTGTGTTACAGAGAAGCTTAAAAACAATCCAAAAGTTTCCCTTTTCTAAATCTTTTCTAACTACTCCTCAATATAACATACTAGAAAACTCTCAGTACCTCGTTAGATTGCTACTAAAATGTCAATAGTTAGAAAGTAATTTTCCCCAGTGACTTTCAACATACTTACAACTCATGCGAGTACTTTTATGGGGAGGGGGGGAAAACCCCCCCAAACCTTAATATTACTGGTAGTTGACTCTATGTTACAGCACAAGTACTCCTACCAGCTTTATGGAAGACAATAACGGGTTAAGCTGGAGCTGCTTCAACTTCAGCTGGGCAAGTCTTACACGCTACTGCTAGTGTCAAATGGTGCCAGAACCAGGTCCCGCCAGATGTACCACTGTCAACACATGTCACGGCGATACGTAGGTTACAGAAGAGAAACTGGCTGCGAAGCCAGAACGCTAAGCGCCCTTTAATGAAGCACCACTACATGCGCTAGATGGAGAGCGCTGCCCTGTACGCGTGGTGAAACGGGCCACGCGGTCTCCGTTTCACACGTGTTGAAACCTCTAAATCCCATTGCAATGCGTCTGCTCAGCACTTCAGAGAAGGATTCATTTCCCTTTGTATTTTAGGTTACCAAGAGTTATACTTCTACGTGTGAAGAGAGAGCGGTTATATAAGAGGCAAAGTAGCGCCTGCACACAAATAGTCAACAACAAATCTGAGCCTTTAATGTAAACCCTCATTATAGTACAAGATTTTATTTAGTTTCTTATTTTTACCCTAATATTGCAAGTTATTTTGCTCTGCTGGTTACACTGTTCTTTTGAGGCTCACAAGAAAATAAAAAACTACACATAATTAGGAAAGGAGCAGCTCCCGCTTTAAAAGCATCATTCAAAGAAACAAAAAACCCTCAGAAAAACTGGTTTAAGTTTTCCTAATAAACATACCATGAAAAATCCCAACAAAAGCACACCTTAACACACATTTCCCAAGTCGTATGGTAGTCATTTATGGGGACTCTTGACCTCAAAGACAGACCTCCATCTTCTAGTTGGAAGTTGCCAGGGCGCTCTGCGCAGATGCAGCATTGGGAAACAGCAGAGCACTGGAACTTGTCCACTCGAGAGGAAAATACATCTTGAAAAGTTGCCGAATCCCATGTTTTTAAGGTCACAGTAAATACTTGCAGCAGGAGAAATTTAAAAGGATGAGATAACTTCTTGATTGTACATTTTGGACAAAAGCTTATCCTAGTTGGTTATTTTTTGCTGTGGAGGTTTTATTCACAAATGAAAATGAACCCAGGTCTTGGGGACTTGCTGGCACTTTTTCCAGAAGAAATGGGAAAGGAGGAGATGGGAAAAAACAGAAATACTATCTGCATCCCTTTGACCACCCCACGACGTACAAAGCCCCTGAACTTCAATAGTCTCATGCAACAGAAAAGGTAATTAAACACTTGTGGATGTATTTTTAAGCTCCCTGTAATG
This sequence comes from Phalacrocorax carbo, assembly GCF_963921805.1. Taxonomy (NCBI): domain Eukaryota; kingdom Metazoa; phylum Chordata; class Aves; order Suliformes; family Phalacrocoracidae; genus Phalacrocorax; species Phalacrocorax carbo. The sequence goes on along the minus strand of NC_087513.1, from coordinate 6,873,417 downwards.
TACTCAACCTGCAGAAACTTGGCCAGCTCAGGTTTGGCTGGCTGTCAGCAGCAGTGTGAAACACAGTGTGATTTATAGAAATCTCTGTCATCACACCACAGGGTTAATTCCTTTCCTCCTTCTTTCTCTTTCCCTCCTCCCCCTGAAAGTGAAAAACTCTTATTTGTGATGACAAGTCTTTGGAAAGCTGGAGGATTAGTAACAACATGTGGCTCCCTAAGATCTCTCGCCCTCTTCCAACTGTTTTTCCATACAACCCCTCTCCGTACGGTCATCGGCACCTTTGCTCAGCGGATGGAAAAAGGGAAGAAAGCTGCCCGACGGCGGGTGGAGGAACCTGGATGCTGCCGATGGGAGAATATAGACTTGAAGCTCACAGGTCTCAGTTCCTTGATAGAGGAAACAGAGGGGAATCCAAGCATCAAATATGGAATTTTAATAGTCTGAACATTTATTTTAATGATTTAAAGGCTGAACCTGCTGGGCTTGTCACTGTAAGTAAGAGATATGGAGAAGAAACACGAAGCCTGAATTTTCATTCTGACTGCCACTGCCAGAGAGCTGCGGACGTGTGCTCATTTTGGCTTAATGCAGGGAGGGATATTTGTACCTCGTGGCCATGCAATCACTCACGATAGAAAGCGACCCACTGGGCAGCGGGTCAGCTATGAACACCAAACATGGAGCTTTACTTGAGCAATTTCAACTTCATTGAGAGGGGTATTACTTTCAGATTTTTTTAAGGCACATCAGTTTTCTTGCTATGACTAACCTTGAGAGAAGAAGAAATCTGATAGAAAAACAAAACCGGGGAGTGTCTCTAATGGTAAATAGCAGAGGACTATGCAACAAAGAGACCCATTTCTCAGCCACACTCTACCATAAGTCTTTTCCCTTTGCGGTGCTTGTCTTTCTCACCTTTGAATCTGTACGTTCTGCTCCCCTCCCAATGAAGTAGCCTGAAACGCTCAGAGGAAAGCACCACATAAACGTTGAACCGTTATGTTCAACAACAAACCCCCCTTTCATTATACACTTTTCATTGTACACTTTTTCTTTTACTTTCATGCAATTCTAATTTGACTTTTAAAAGCAGTATTTGAAAATTATGCAATACAGCAGAAGTAAACTGGCTTTCCAAAGCCGGTATTATTTGCATTGCAGGAGCATCTCTGAGGCCCCAAACAATGCTGGCTGCTTTTTAAGTAGTAGACCTAATTTTATTAGCAAGCCCAGGTGTTTTCCTACTATTTTCATATGCTAGTAAACACAACACACTCCCGGAGTATTTTAATAGGAGGTTAAGAAAAAAAAAGGGGAGAAAGGGACACGGCAGGTCTAAGTTCACTTAGCCTACAAAGTCAAATGATTTTTATCTACTGTTTTCTACCGAGTATCTTCATTAAGTAGCCCAAGATCTCGAATGCTTCTTTCCTTTTCTGTGCTTCCACCTTTCATGACTGGACTGAACATCAGCAGACTTGACTGAAATAGTTAATGCTTTTCTAAGCAGGGTCAGAGATTCTGGGGGTTACAATCAAGGGTTTCCTGGACAGAATGGGGTCATATTCCCTGAAGTTTCAAGGTGGAAGGGAATGCATGTCTGATGCACCAGCTCACATCTCACATTACTCCATATTTTGCAGTACATCCTCTGCTATCCTTTCTTATTTAATTTGATGATGCATTCTGGGACAGAGTTGCATTAGGGTGAGATGCTAACTAAAACTGCCTTGAAATATTAGCAGCTATATAACATTTGATTGGTAGAAGAAAAAGAGTCGGGGTATGAAAATTAGTATTAGCTTTTACATAAAATAAATTATTATTCAATTAATTCTAATTGCCTAGGGCATTTTTCTGAACAACAGGGATTAACAAATATAATGTATACAGTACATCTGTATATGTAACAAAGAGAAAAATCAAGCCCGACAGCGTACTTTTGCTTCTTTCAGAACACATACGCAGCTCACATGGAAAAGGAAACAGATTACAAGAAGCTTTCCCTTAGCCATACGGAGCTGTAAGAAGCTCAGAGTCAGCAACAGCAGCGCACTTACGGCTGCAGCGTACGCGCCCCTGACAGTTAAATCAAAACTATACATCCTTGAGGAGTCATTTAGCCTAAATCACAGCTCGTGATTTCTCATCTTATGTGGCCAATGGGTCTGCATTTCTTAAAAGTGGGAATAGCGGTGGAGGTAGGATTGCGACTTCAGGAGAACTGGTTTGCTAGCTCTGTTCTACGAGTGCTGCAGAAAAGTACACAAAGCTTTACAAATGACCTCATTTTTACCAGGAAAGGACAGCTCAGCTATGTTCTATGTTTTCCTGAACTGAAAGGAAGGCCCCACAGCCAAACTGTCATGTCTAATCATTGTGTTGGTTGAGCGTGTTTAAAACAAACAACTTTTTTCTTTTTTTTAAATAAAAAGCCATCGAGCAATTGTAGTGTTCTGAGAGAGCGGGAGCTGTGTTTTCTATCACATAACCAAGACTCCAGAATAGCAATTTTGCCCAGTTTGATGAATGAGCCATATAAGGATAAAATTTCACCTCATTAACGATCTCAGCTGATTATTCCCTCCCCCCACTTTTCCTTTTAGGTCATGGATCAAATGTGACCCACTTTCCCTGAACGCTTTCCCACCATCTATTTTTCCCATTAGGGTAGAAAGCCAGTTGCTAAGGACACGTTACAAAGCAGCCATGCAGCCACTAAATATCTGCCCCCAAACACACACACACACACACACACAGACACACACACACACACACACACACACACACACACACAGACACACACACACTCTCTCTCTTTCTCTCTCCCCTGCCTTTACAGTATTTCCCCCCCTCTCAGCATCTACTGTGAACGAGATTCCGCTTTACATTCAGGAAAGCCAACAACAGAACTGCTTATAAGGACAAGCTTAGCACGAGAATAGGATTTTCTAATGACTATAAAGACTCCTGGGGCACTTCATATTTAAAAAAATATAAAGGCAGCAGCCTTGGTTTTTAATTACTCCTAATTCTAAATCTCATGGCCTTAAACACAATAGCTCTTTCAACTCAGAAAAAAAATGACACTAATCAGTAACAGAGTCCCCTGTGCAACCTGCTAGTCCTCTGATGGCATTGCAATGTTTGCACTGTTATGATTTTTCAAGGTTGACCAATGAGTCAGCAAAGCCAAGATGACTTAAAAGCATTAAATCATGCAACTAAAATGGCTTTTTCACATACAGCGCTGGATGGATTGCAATTAGCAAGGGGAATCAGTACAAGGCAAATATTGTAAGAGCAGAGAGAGACAAATAGGGAATTAAGGGAGATGGTGTTCATTTTGGAACAAATAAGCCCCAGATGTTAAGGTATCTGTGGTTTAATATGGCCCCTCTCACCAGCCAGGTAAGGAATGTAATTAAGAAGCATTAAAGTTCAGTTGCTGAAGCTCAACAGAAACAAAATGAAGATTTAATTCATCTGCCCTACTTCCCTCTGAGCAGCCTACTAATATTTCTACTTGGTGCGAAGTCCTATGAAATGGAAGACTAGTGCCATTCTCCAATCGGTCCTATGAAAACCCTTCTCTTTGGCATTTATAAAAAAAAAGATGACACTCCAAGTGTCTCACTGAAAATTAAACATGAGTATTAAACTGCAGCTACTTGGATTTCCCTGACCATTTCAGCTTTCTGTGTTACTTATTACATCTCCTGGTAGTACTGCACAACTCCTTGGCATTGCTTTCTATAACAAATACCTCAGTTCCTCCAGCAATTAGAGGTACACCACATGATTAAATGTCTCATATCTGTAGATTCACATTTAAATTACAGTTACAGAGTGGACAAGATTGAGGATTTGGTCACAACTTGCATTTCTATATCATACCACCCCCCCTTTTTGCACAGTACATCCACAACATACTTTCTCCTAACTCTCATACAGATGACAGAAATCATACCTGCAATGGGATTTTCCAGTCAGCAGGATGGTGAACCTGTACATCAGAGCTGAATCGCATCACTGAAAGATTAGAGTCACCAGCGCCCAAACAAAATGAACCATAAATAAAGTTACCAGTGAACTATCAATGAGCAAACTAAGCACGGGTTTCTAGCAGTGGCAGACTAAGTAACAGCCTCCCCCAAAAAATTATTAACTCCTGCTGATTGTACGAGTTCCTGAATTCAGACACAAAATCTCCAATTTTGGATTAAAGGAACAATGCCGTTAGCTTTCACTGAAGAACAGACTTTTACTCTCAGTATTGACTGAGCTGTCCACAAGAAAGATCCTGACACATGGCCAAGGCTTCCAGGCACCCCGAAGAGACAGTCCATTGAGCTCCTTAGATGGGCACTAAGAGCATGGATGGGCTCCCTAGAGGGAATTCAAGGGAAAAGGCATCATTTGTCCATCTGAAGCAGGCAACCAAACCTGTTTTTCTGGACGTTCAAATAACTTTCTATAAGCTTGAACATATTTTCCTCTTCACACTACCCCCATTCCTTTCCTTCCCTTTGTATTCAGTTTTTTTGCTGCCACTTCTCTTTTCAGTTCTCCTTAACACACATTTTATTTATGTTTAGCATATTCGCTTTTCATTAAACTGGTGATTCCACCAAAAACACCCCAAATATATAAAAGTAAGGAAGGCAACCATGGTAGCTGGCCCTCATTACTGCTTAATTCCTGGACAGTACTCCAAAAGCAGAGTAAGTGACAGCAACTTCAAAATATTTGAACACAGGGCTCCCAGCATCCTGCTTTATCATTATTGAACACTTTGGATTCCCAACAGCTCTCTCCAGTCTGAATATTACACAAAACAGTGCTGTACACTGTTGATCTCTCTTTCGCTTTACTGTTTTTGTCAAACTGCTTTCAAGCACCTGAGCTATTCTCCAGCTACCACCGCTTGTTGCTCCTTTGCTTAACTTCATAAGAAGAAACACAAGAGTCAGACGCAGGAAAAAGTCATCTTATCCTACAGTCCTTCCAGCGGCCAAGGCAGAACTGTCCTCTGGAGTGCACTGGTTGTCTGCTCACCTGATGAATTCTGAAAGACACGCCATTTCCATTTCCCCCAGTCCCCAGCAGTTGCTGAGCTCCCACCAGAGCTCGGGCACAAATCAAAGCAAGGAAGCTAGGCACCACCCTGTTCTGCTCTGGAAAAGCGGTGTCCGGCAGCAGCTTTCCGATGCTCCACTTTGGTGTTTAGTGCCTTGCATCATCGTTCCAGTGGTATACGCAAGCAGCGACTGTTTTCCAAAGGCAGACATGGGGAACCAGGTTACAGTGCAGCAAAGAATGCCCATTACTGTAAATTAAAACCCTTACACAAATCACCAACAGTGAAACAAACTCCGCTTTGATTACGTGGTTAGCTAGCACAACTCTTTTCTTGCTTTGGCCAGGAATACTGAAGCCATGACTGATCTCATCTGTAATCGTGTTGTTTATTTCAAATTAGAGATAATATAAAAAGCATAACAGTGTGTGTGTGTATATTCATAGTACCACTGCGGACATCCACAAGGAACTCTATTTTATCTTCATTGCTTTGCATTTTAGCCTCATTTCTTCCCTTTTACAGTCTATAGTAAATACAATATTTGCTTTTAGAGTTCTGACTCTCCAGGGATTATAAAGGAAAAGTACTTAACACAGAGATTATCTTTCTGGTGTTGCACTGTATGAATGAAATTTTTACATTAATGGCACTATACAGCCATATTCAAACACCATTAAGTACCTCTCCAGAAAACCAAAGGAAAGGGAGTGATGAACTCCAGCATTCTGCCTGGACTTGCAAGTACCTTTGTGTTTCTCCCTCCCCCACCATCCACAGGATTCTCTGGAAAGGAATTTTCAGCCTTCCTTTTTCTTTCATTATCACTTTATATCCTGTGTTAAAAGTAGCAAGAAATATTAATACTAAGCAAGTGAGGAAGCACAGACACATACAACAGTCAATTCCCTGAGCTTGCAAGGTCTATACAATTGGTTAAAAATCTTCCACTGAAATCCTGCCCAAATACAGATTCACATCATCAGCTCAAATCAGGATCCAGTTTCACACCAACAAACCCTAACCCCGGGTGTGTTGCTTTGAGCAGTATGCTGCCTTCAAGCAGACCAAGACTCGCTACTTCATTGTCATATATTTCTCTTCCTTCATGAGTATGGGACTTATTTTTAGCTGCTTTAAATCAGTACAGGTCAGGTGTGTATCTGCCTGTGAGCGTTGGTAATTAAGGTTTCAAACCACACAGCAGCAATCCAACACTTCCATGTTGCTGATGTATCTCTAAATACATACATGTTTCCAGAGCAATTTCTGAGAGTCCTATTTGATTTAATTCCATTAAGTTCTTCAAGGCCAAAGTTACTGGTAAGAGCTCAAAATATCACTAAGCACAGATTTTTTCATGTCAGATTTTTGTTTATTTTATACTTTGAAAACCTTTGCAATAGTTTTGTATATTAGATTTTCACTTATCGCAAAAATTTAAAAATACAAAATCCTGAGACTAAAACTTCCAGGATTTTGTATTTTGCCATGCATTAAAAAATGGAGAACATAAAAGCTTAATAATAACAATAATGATGATGATGGTAATAATAATAATCATTTATTTGAGTGTTTAAAAATACTGCAGTAAGACCATTGACCTGTGCTGAAGAAGCTTGATTAGAAAGCTTGGCAAAAGTTATCAGAAAAGCTGTAATCAGAGCTTAGTTACTTCTGGGAAACATTTTGGGAAATCTCAGCATATCTCACTTTTCCCTCCTATAAATTGGAGATATCCATTTAGCTTTTCCAAGCACTTCAAAAGAGTATGTGAGAAAACCTGGGAGTCATACAGGTGCAGGAAGTGTGAAGGAATGTAGCAAGAAAAGCACTCCTTTTCCATAGGTTTCAGTTTAAGTCGTTCATAGCAATCGGACAGGCCTCTGTGAGTAGGTCAGTTCAAACATAATTTCATTTGTGTGTGCCTGCTCCCTCCTGCACAGTGTAGAAAATAAAGAAAGGAAAGAAGTCCTCAGCATGATCCTGAAATTAATTTTCATGATAGGAACAATTGAGTCCATCTGCTAAGGTACTTATAATTACATTATACTGTTACTTAGAAGAAAAACGGCCAGCTATATTCTAAGAAAATATTAACCCCATCAGCCCAATCACAAATCACTACGTTTAATGTATTCTTCCTTTTATTAACACCCACAAGGTGCCCATTAGAGGCACCTTCACTGCTATCCTAAATCACTTCTAATTATCAGACTAGCAAAAACGCGACAGAAATGTTATTTCACGTCTTCGGATGAAAGGCTCTCCGCTGTCCAAAAGACATGGCAGCACTGGGTGATTTAGTCCATGATTTTGTTTACTGCCTTCAACTTTCATTAGTGTTAAAAGCGCTAAGATTGTTTCCCTGACTGCTGAGATTTCCTAGGAGAGAAAAACCACACAGATACTGAATTCTCCTCTACCTGCACTCGGCCAGAGAAGCAAAAAGGCCCTGGGGTGCGAGGCAGGGTGCAATCACCCATACCTTTGCTGTTTCAGGTTGTATTATCACAGCGCTGGCCTTCTAGGGAAGGGAGGAGGAAAGGGACAGGAGCTATGCCTGGTTCCCCACGTGGAGTTTGCAGAGCCCATGTCTTACTCCTGCCTTGCCATCTCAGAATCACAAGATGGTGGGGGTTGGAAGGGACCTCTGGAGACCCTCTCGTCCCACCCCCTGCTTGAGCAGGCACCCCCAGAGCAGGGGCACAGGGCCGCGTTCAGGCGGGGGGTGAATGTCTCCAGGGAAGGGACCCCACAGCCTCTCTGGGCAGCCTGTGCCCCTGCTCTGGCACCCGCACAGGGAAGGGGTTTGTCCTCATGTTCAGGGGGAACTTCCCGTGTTCCACCTTGTGCCTGTTGCCCCTTGGCCTGGCGTTGGGCACCACTGAAAAGAGTCTGGTCCCGTCATCCTGACACCCACCCTTTAGATATTTATAAGCATTGATGAGATCCCCCCTCGGTCTTCTCCAGGCTGAACAAACCCAGGTCTCTCAGCCTTTCCTCATCAGAGAGATGCTCCAGCTCCCTGATCATCCTGGTAGCTCCTCCACTGGACTCTCCAGTAATTCCCTGTCTTTCTTGAACTGGGGAGCCCAGAATTGGACCCAGCACTCCAGATGTGGCCTCACTAGGGCAGAGTAGAGGGGGAGGATAACCTCCCTGACCTGCTGGCCACACTCCTGTTAATGCTGAGGTTACGCTCTGTCCCTTTGTCCAGGTTATTGATGAATATGTTGAACAAGACTGGCCCCAGCACAGACCCCTGGGGAACACCGCTAGTTACGGGCTTCCAACCAGGCTCTGCTCCATTGATCACAACCCTCTGAGCTCTGCCTTATGCCAGTTCTCAGGCCACCTCACTGTCCTCTCATCTAATTCACACTTCCTAAGCTTGTCTGTGGGGTTGTTATGGGAGACAGTGTCAAAAGCCTTGCTGAAGTCAAGGTAAACAACATCCAACACATCTCACCCATCTCCTGAGTCAGGTTTGGTTCATACTCCAGACTTCCTATTCATCTCACGTTCCTGTCATCCCACAGCAAAATAAGCAGTAAATTTAAAAACATTATGTGCCTGAACTGGTTATTTCACTCCTGATAAGCTGTGTCACTGAAGTTTTTGTGATCTTCTAAAAAATGACTGAAATAAACACTTGATAAATTTTTAGTAAAACATATATCGTTCCCTCATTTTAGCTCTAAGCTTTTGACGAAGCTTTAAAAAAATACTAGGAGCATTTCACAGGAATAACACCTTCTAGCTGCAGAAAACAACTACGTCCTAAAATGCCAGTCAATGCAAGGCTTATACATGTCTAATCCCATTCGAACACGTTAATATCCTCTCAAACTAAATCGAAGAAGCAAAGTATGACAACAACATATGACTAAGAAGAGGCAATTAAAATAATTAATTTGGTGTTTCACTCTTAGAACTGTTGTGTGCAAGGGCATGACATCCGCAGAGCAACCTGACCTCACTGGATCTGCTTTGGAGTTAGGGATTGGAGCAGATGACCCCAGAGGTCCAAACTTACTTTACTCTATGGTCTAGGCATCAGCACCCAGCATGAAATTTACTGGAACTGGAGGAAACACTTTAGGAAATAAAGCGGCCTCACCTTCAGTACTGTGTGCAGTGCTGGGCCCCATAATTTAAGAAGGATGTGAAGGTCCTTGAGTGCACCCAGAGGAGGGCAACAAAGCTGGTGAAAGGGCTGGAAGGAACATTCTATGAGGAGCATCAAAGGGCTTTGGGCTTGTCAAGTCTGGAGAAAAGGAGGCTGAGGGGTGACCTCGTTGTTCTCCACAGCTTCCTGAGGAGGGGATGTGGGGAGGGAGGTGCTGGTCTCTTCTCCCTGGTATCCAGTGATAGGACGCATAGGAATGGTTCAAAGAGGTGCTAGGGGAGGTTAGGCTGGACATTAGGAAGCATTTCTTTACCAAGAGGGTGGCCAAACACTATAACAGGCTTCCTAGAGAGGTGGTCAGTGCCCCAAGGCTGTCAGTGTTTAAGAGGCATTTGGACAATGCCCTTAACAACATGCTTTAACTTGGTCAGCCCTGAATTGGTCAGGCAGTTGGACTAGATGTTCTTTGTAGGTCCCTTCCAACTGAAATATTCTATTCTATTCTATTCTATTCTATTCTATTCTATTCTATTCTATTCTATTCTATTCTATTCTATTCTATTCTATTCTATTCTATTCTATTCCATTCTATTCTATTCTATTCTATTCTATTCTATTCTATTCTATTCTATTCTATTCTATTCTATTCTATTCTATTCTATTCTATTCTATTCTATTCCGTTCCATTCCGTTCCATTCCGTTCCATTCCGTTCCATTCCCTTGGAGGACATGGATTTTTTTTCAATAGGACTTGATATAATTTTTTCTTTGCAATATCATTTATCACCTAGAGGTGGCATTACGCGTAAGTGAAGCCTGACACTACAACCCAGAAAAGGTGGTAAAAAGAATGTTCCCTCCATCCCCCGAAATGCTTTAAACCTCCAGCACTTTGCATTTAAACTCTGTGACCACTGCTCACTCAGTACGTGCATAGTGCAATTTACCCAGTGATCAGGGAACACATTCAATCATGGGAAGCAAGAGCTGGAATTTCTGGGGATGGTAACGATTTTCTCAGATTTTGGATGAATCATAACCCTTCTGTTTCTCAAACTATCCATCCATATCACAGATGTAACATACACCTTCTGTTTAGAAGCTCTGTACTTGAATCATTGCCATGATAGAGATAGATAAGAAATTCTATGGTTTTATTATAAAGGATTGTACTATGGTATTATGTTTTACTAGAGGAAATGCAAACATTATTCTGCTAAAAACTTCTCCGTGCCATTCTGCAATGTTGTTATTAACATGTGCACACAAAAATAAAAACTTATGGGCATTCACATGCAGTTGTTTTATCATTTATGAGACAATGATAAAGCTGTACACTATAATTGTAATTTGTCAAAATGGATAAAAGGGTACAAATTAAACAAAATCAATTACTTAAACTATGATGAGGTACCAAAAAAAGTAGTAGTTTGCTATTAAAATGATGCAACTGATGCGCATGGAAATCTTGAAATTGAAAAGCCAAACACCAAAGTCAAGATTATCAATCTGCATCTCCTCAGCCTATGTTGGAATGAAAGATTAAAAGCTTGTATTTGAGTGGATGTGTTACAAAAAGAAGTATACGAAAAAATCTGGTAGTGCGTCCTGCTCTCACTGCCCTGAAATTGGTTGGTCAGAAAAAGAAGGAATCCAGATCCCCATAGCCTCTCATTTTGATTGCAAACCAAAAACTTGACTTCCACAACCTCCTTTTAGCTTTTGGTCACTTGTCAATACTTCACAAGAAATGATAAATGATTTCTAGGCTGAAACCATTCCTTGAAGCGAGTAAGTAACTCTCTTTCACCTCCTTTTCTCCAGGGCTGGCCTTGAGCAGGGTAAAAAGCAAGCTGCTGGAGAATCAATTTTTCTGGAGGCTGCGCAGCGCATGGCCAGGCCATGCTTCAGTCCAGAAACAGCACCGTAAGTGAACATTCCCTGGCCTGACCTTCTGTTTGAGCACCTGGGGAGCAGGAGAACCACCCGACTGGCTGTATTCTTTCTGCACACAAACAAAATGGACACCTTGGATGTATACATTAACAAAAGAAGGGTTTATAAAATATGTTTTTCAAATACCATTTGGTAATCTGGTTCCACCTCGAATATACAGTACCCTCCAAAAGTGAAAGGATATACAAAATTTTTCAAAAATTAAAGGCAGTGATAACTTATTAGCACCTAAACTGTTACATACATTTTAGAAACCTTGTTCGGGTGATATCCAAATAAATATTTACCACTGTAGTAAACCTTCCCTTTGTTGTTGGTTAGACCATAAACCCAAACGATACCTTAGAAAAATCTAAACCGTAAATGAGCATCTCGGCAGTTTACTCTGCACAGAAGCAAGTCAAGCACAAACCAGTACAAGTATCTCCCATGTGAAGAAAAAGCTGGTGCAATTCACTTTAAACACGCTTCTCTCTTGGCTTCTGAAACACCACTTTGCTGTTCTCTTCTTGGTCCCCAGTTGCCTCTTTGCCAAATGTAACACATACTTGTAAGAGGTTAAAAAAAGAAACAAAACACTACCAACGACCAACCAAACAACACAACACTGCGTAAGGGTGAAGACAAATAGTGGAGTTAGATGTAGCAGCTTGCTTTTACTGTCTCTTTGCTCTTGGGAAAATGCAATAGTGGCTTCTGAATATTAACTGAATAAGGAGCCGTGCAAACTCCAGCTGTTGCCCGTGCGATTGGGTCTGGAAGAAGGGTGTTTTCTCAGCCTTTGGTTTCATTTCTGGACTTCCAGAAACTCTGCACATATGTAGCCCTGCAAGTTGCACAATTTAATTCTGTAATCCATCTGTGAAACTCCAGCTTCTCTGACTCCAGTGGCACATCAACATTATGGAAACTGTAACTAGGATAAGAAGCATATTTAATGAAGCTCTCCTCCACATGTTGTGGTTACATATGGCAATAAAGGGACTGGGTTGCCAACGGAAGAACATACAATGCAAAACCCATTTTGTGGGGATATGCTTAACCAAGTTGGAAGGCCACCAGGCAAGTTTACTGGACAAGCGTGCTTCCCCTGAATTTCAAGGGTTTCCTACTGGGTTACTTAAACACATGCTACACACTTCAACTCAAGTCATTGCTGTAAATGGCAGTCCTCTATTACCAGCACCCTGGAGCAGCGATGTCCAACATAAAGGTTCACGGGGAAGGACATCTCAGCTGGGGACCACTTACACCCAAACTCAGCTTGCAGGTGCCAGACCTGAGGGAGCACGAATTTGGAAGAAGTGTTCACCACCTGTGTTATGGGAAGAAGGGGAATAAAACCCCAAAAGAGTCCTTTGACATGTCCCATGCTGACTCCTCACATCACTGACCAGTTTTGACCCTAAAGGACATGTGGAAGTATCAATAAGAGCAATCAGGGAGGTCTTTAAAAAGATTTTTTAAATGACTAGGGTCTTTATCCTGTCACATTTTCTGGGCACTAGTACAATTTAATTTGATTTTAAACTGTACTGTTTGATGAAATGTCCTGTTCTTTAGTTCAGTGAAGTCAAGACACAATAAATGGATTTTTAATGGACGAAAGTTCAATTTCTCTGGCAGCAGAGGCACATGAGGAAAAGAGACACAATGTACAAATGATGCACTCCGTGCTGACTTTTGACCCCAACCATTTCATGACAGGTATAAAAATGAAATACTGGGGGGGGAGGAGAGAGAAGAAAAAGGAGAGAGCTTTGAATGGCAGCAATGCTAATAGCCAAACAGCATACAAATCATTTAGTAACAGAGGTTGGTTTCGGGGTATGACAACAGTACAGCCAAAACTGAGCTAACAACGTTCTTCTTTTTCTTTTCTTAATCTTCATTTTACATATGAGCTACTATTTCTGTTCAACGTTTGGCTTTCTGCTGTAGGGTGTGTGACTTAGTCAAGTCAAGCCAGGTGCTTGTAGGGGGGAGAAATACAGAGGTATCATTAATTTCTGTATTATGTGGCAGAATCCCTAGTAGAATGCATGCAAATAATGCTATTCCTCTGTGTATTTATTCAGCAGGAAATGAGGTCCCCATCAGAGACACGTTCAAGGGGGTGTTTCCTCAGTCTGGTTGGAGAAACAAAAATAGCTCTGATGGTGCCCACATTTATCAGGACTTGACTAAGCCACATTAATTAAATAATGATTTTTTAATTGAAAATATGATGCACTATATCTAAAGCTCTGAAAGACCATTACAAATTATATGGAAGCTCCAAAAATATTTCAGAAATCAATTAAAAGATATTAAAATTGAATACAAATCAAAGACTAAAGTACCCATTCCTGTATATTTACCTCAGCTAGCTCAATGATCTCCAACTTCAAAACCTCTCCTCATCTGCCCGATACAGATTTTGGCTTTCAAAATACAATGTCAATAGGTTGCAGCTACTTACTTCTGCTCAGCGGCTCTGGGCTAGAAAATGTTATTTTCAGTGTTTTCCCAGAGAGGAGGAGAGCATCAGCATTTAAAGGTATCCCCACAAACGTTTATATTTGAAGCACTGTTGCTAGATCTGCCAGCAGAGGCCTTCACACGGCCTCGCTTACTTATCGCGAGGCAATATTTATCTCCCAGCTTCACCTGGGAGGAGGTACACTGCCGTTTCTGTCTCTGAACAGCACTTGTCAGGTTAATTAATGAATTTCCCATCACCCGTTGCTCCGGCCTGCCCCTCTGCCAGCTGCCCCTGGTCCCACTGCTCCTTTGGGTTTCAGTGGGTGTCAGGTTTTGGGTTTGGGTTTTTCCAGCTCAGCAGCTCTACATGTAGTCAGTGTCATTTCTGTCCCTCAAACATGGCTAACTTGTTCTCAGCCCCCAAGACACCGGGCATATCCACCCTTGGAAAAGCCAACCGAGGGGACAGTTTTGGCCTCTTGTTGGCCACGCGAGAGGCAGTGGTGTCTCTTCCCCTCTTCCATGGGTGCCGATGGCTTTTAAGGCACCTTTTCATCAAAACTTCTTGATGAGGGAACAGATTTGCTGCTCTGAGGGTGCTGTGGGTATCAGATCTGGAATGAACTGGGACTTTCAATAGCACAAAGACAATCTGGGGGGCTCTTCTAATTGCCTTATAATCCCCTGACTATTCAAGATCTTGTGGCATCACATGCCTCCAAAGCATACCCCAATGTTCCTGTAAGTCTTATTCGTTTAGGGGTTTGTTTCCACTACTTCATTAAAACATTTTCAGATTTTTCAGCAGAAGAGTCATATTTAGCCGTAAACCTTAATTTCCCTACTAACAACTACTTCAAATACATATTGCACTCAATTACAGTAAACCCACAAATATAACATTCCCTTTTCAGACGCATTCATTTGCATCTTGTGTTAAATGGTTTATAATGGAGCCATATCATTCAAATGTTAACTGAAAATTATCATTCTTAATTATCTCATACCTTTACAAATTTTTGAGGTCACCTCTCTTCTATTACATAATGTAATCTTGGTGCCTTGGTTTTATTTATAACCAACAAGGTGCAGAAAAGCTATGCATAAGCTCAGTCAATATTTTCATGAGGCTTGGTGCCTCCCCTTAGAGAAATCACTGAAGCTCGTTTAATGTTTACAACTAACTTCTTCACAGAAACAGTAATGTCTTTTCCCCTGCAGTCACAGCCAACAGCAACCTTTAAATTGCTGAGGGAAAGACATTTCGAGGTTTGCGAAACATTGCGCAGAAGGCACAAATTGCTGCCATCCTTAGAATATCTCAGTATATTGCAACCACAGGGAGTTCAATCCTGAATTACTGCAAAAATATTATTCCAGGGGCTTCTTCTGAACCTCTAGTCAAAAAATAAGTATTGTTCTTGTAATGTGCACCTAAAAGTTCACAAAATGGGGGTGTTATGAGTGTCTGGAGCAATGGTGATTCTTAGAGATGCTCTAGCAGTGTTGCATTATCTCTGCTTCCAGGCAGAAATAGAGGGCTGCATGAAATGAAATATAAAGATTCATTAGCCTAAATTATGCAGCAGGTCCTAAGGCTGTTGTAGCCAGCATTGTGCAGACCAGTGGCATTTCATATTAGTGACAAATCTGAACAGTTCCAATGAATCCACACTTTTCAGCGAATGCTAAGGTGATCGTGAGACAGAGCACTCAAGCGAGCTGTTACAGTAACGAGGAACCCCCCCTTCGTGCTTCACCGCAGCAGTACTGAGAGCTCTGATCTCAGACAAGCTTATTATCACGGGCTAACAGCAGACAGACGAAACCCATGAACATCAGAGGAGACCACAGTTTCTTAGAGGACCACCAGTCTTTGCTATCATCCCTGATGAGAGGATCAGCTGGGAGAAACACTGAGTAGCTCCCCAAAATCTGTACTTACATTTTTTGTTTAGAGTAAGACTGTAGTAGAGTCTTGCTCCATTGTTACTTTGCTGTGCCATTTCAGTTCAAAGATGATGGGGATCCACAGCGCTTAATTTAGAAAGGGAAAAAGTGTAACACTGTGTACTAAATATTTCATCACCTTTGAAAATAAATAGATGAAAGAAAAACCTGCACATTGTTACTTTGGTCTTAAATGAAAAATAATTTCCGAAGAGCTTTAAACATCTTTTGTAATGACATTATGTTTTGCTTTATTTCCTAAACTTTCCAACTCTGAGAGGAGTGCAGGAATTGCATACCCAGGTAAAAGTAAAAGAAATAATGTACATACATTCCACAACTGGATTTGGTCCTTCCTTTTTCTTTTAAGTGGGGAAATATTACTCTTAACTGTAGCAAACCCAGCAAATTCTACAGAAATTTCGCCAATGAGTACATTCCCCGCTCCAAGAAAAAAGGAAATAGTGATGAACTTAAAGTGTATTTGCCTCCTAGTTAAAGGCTGCACGCATTCAGGTCTTTAACATCTGCATTTCCCAAAAGGACTAATTTTCTCTGGACTGTCAGATTTTGGTTGCATGCTGTACCACCTAGAACATTCAAAGCACGGTAGCGTGTATATTCCAACACTGGGTTCTCCGTGCAAGCAGATGTAGTTCAGACTTATATTCTCCCAATTCTAAATGAGAATTATGCTTAGGCAAACAGCATTAATGTGGCTAACTCCTGGAAACGAAACCTCGGATCCCAACCCCACTAGCCTTCAGAGCAAAAAAGGAACAAGTTAAACAGGCATCCTTGTCATGGACCAGACAGTGATAAAAATTAATCTTAGGTTTTCTGTCCAGATTAATTCTAAACTTTGCTAGACGTAGCTGTCTATTGAAATAAGTATCCAAGAAAGGAAATGAAATAGAGAGATCTGCTTCCTAGCTGAAGTGCAATGCCTATCCTAAATCAAATCTCTATCTGAATTTTGCCCAGTTGTCTTACCCCTGGCTCTGACACTCAATCCCCAAAGGTAGCTGAGTTAGTCTCCCCCTTGCCCAGATATTACATCTCAGAACACAAGTTGACAGCCTTCCATGCATGAAAAATATTAAATGTTTTAGCTCAGGAGATGATGTATGGAGCTTCTTAAAGGCACTGAAAACTGGCTTTGGAGCTGTTACCAGGAAAATTAAGGAAAAGCAGGTACGAATAGAAACCTTTGACAAAGTCATACAAACCAAACCCATCATATCTGGGATGCCAGGAATCCCAGACTCCCTCTCTTTCTTCTGCAGTGCAGGGTAGGACCGAGTAGTTTGGAGTCAACACCTAACATGATAAGCCTGCATGCAAAACCACACGCTTTAAAAAAGCCGGGTGTCTACAGGCAAGTGCCTTTTGGAATTACAATAGTGAGGACTGTGATTGAGGTCATATTCTCCCAGTACAACTTCTGCCAACGACTTAGTGAGATTACAAAGTTGTTGGAAAGAAATATATGGAGGAATTGCTTTCTGGAGTCATCTTGAATTAATAAATAATAGGTACCTTTCTGAGATAGCTGTTTTAGAGCTGCGTACAGCTGGATGAAAACTAGCACTATGGTCTAATTCATTTACCATTAGTTTCTTTGTCTCTCTCTCTCTCTCTTTTTAAACTCTAACACACAATTTCAGACTACTGTGAAAGCCTCCTTAATTTGTCTCCGTATTGTGCAAAGCAGATGTCCTGCCTTCGCAAACTGATTAGTAAGTGGTTTATATTATGCCAGCGGTTTTCATCATTATTGCAGAAATGTTGAGCAAGGCTGCTGTAGGCTGCTTTTGAAAATGTCTAGAATGACAGACTGTCTGCTTCAGGAGTGATACAGGTGTGCAAAACACACTTTTCTGGAGAAAACAGGCCAAGTAATATTCCGTGAAACAGCACATCCTGTTTCAGGTAGAGGGGTACCTTCAGGATCACGGTAGATAGAGTATAAGAATAACACAGGCACTGGCCTGTGACTCAGAAGACCTGGGCCTTACTCCAGGCCCTAGTACAGTACTAGAAATTTGGTCTTTAACCAAGTATTTTTGTTGGGATAAATCTCAGATGTGTTATCCTAGCAGCATCTAAAACATTTGAGGCAGCCTTCTGCAGGCCCCGCTCTTTTTCCTTTGGCTGTAAAAGGCCCACGGTGGATGAACACTTAAGACAGCTACGATTAAGTGGGGTGGATCTTGTCATGAGTTGCACAGGTAGCTTAACATTTAAATTAATTGTTTTTGTTGGAGAGGGTGAAGCAAAGTCTGTCTCTCTTATATGTTTGCTCACCTAGCAACTGACCTTGACTGAGCTCTCTGAATACTACTGCAATAGAAATTAATCCTAATTATAGCTTTAAAATATTAGGTATGTTAAATCTGCTCCTAGATGTCCTGACAGTCTTAAAAGCAGAAAGAAAGGTGGGAATTTAGTTGATTCTGCAGTCACACATCACCACTGGCTCATTCCATTCCATACGGGACCCAAGCCGTTCAACAGCTCTCCAGCAAAATCAGAGTGCAACGGAGGTGACTACAAATACTTATTTGTTGCAAAACCTGTGAATTACTACTGCCATCAGTGCAAAATCACAGCCATGCGGCTTCTACTTCTGCAGAACATAACATAAAAGTTCTGACTTGCCCACGTCTAGTCACAAGCTGTGCAAAACTCACAACTGATAAACAAGGGCATTTTTTTTTAACTTCACACAAATGGTTCTTAAAGCAGGAGGAACTGACCTCTTCCCTTTTGTCAGTATTAAACTTTCATTACTACATTGTTAAACAGAGAGAGCCTGTGTCGGCATAAATTCACAGAGTAATTTTGGCTGGAAGGGACATCTCGAGGTCACTTGGTCAAGCCACCCTCAGAGCAGGGCCAACTAGATCAGGTTGCTCGGGGCTGCGCCGGTATTTCACTACCTCCAAGGGCAGGGCCTCTGGGTGCCTGTTACAGTGTTTGACCACCACCATGGTGAAAATGTTTTTCTTTATATCTAATCAACATTTGCATTTCCATTCTAACAACTTGTGCCTGTTGCCCCCTGTCCTACGTACTCTGTGCACCTCTGGACAAAAAGACTTGCACTGTTGTCTTTGTAACTTCTCAGTAGGTAGCTGAGGACAGATTTCCCCTTCACCCTCTCTTCCAGGATTACAAAGCAGCTCTTTGAGCCCCTCGTTGTACATCATGGGTTCTAGGCTCTGATCATTTTGGTGTCCCTCCACCAAACTCCTCCCAGTACGCCAACGTCTTGTACTGGGGAGCCCAAAAGTGGAGACACAGTGTCTACATGTGGACTTGCAGGTACCAAATGGAGAAATAACCACCCCTCACGGTCTGTTACCTACCCATTCACTAGAACACCCCAGTGTGTGATTGCCCTTCTGTGCTGCAAGGGTGCAATGCCAACTCCTATGCAACTGGCTGTCCGGCTCGACCCTCCCCCAGGGCCTTTCTCGCAAAGCAAATGATACTCAAGTCCCACGGAAGGGCATATGTGCACAAAACGTTAGACTGCTTGCAATTACTGCTAGAATCAAAATAAATCTACAAGCACGGCTAAATGGCTGTATGATGAGACACAGGGCAGAAGACGCCAAGCCAAAGCAGTGTGGCAACCTGTACCAATGCTCTAGATCGTTAAAAAAAGTCTAAAAAAATTTCTGGACTTCTTTTGCACCGAATACCCCACACTCACACACAAATGACACAATTCAATTATCTTGTCTTTGACTCTAATTTGGCTCAGAAATACATAAACTCTATTTTTTTCAAATTCAGTTGAGGACAATAGCGTCAGGACAAATTATTCTTTCTTAAGACAAAGCAAAAGACACTCTCCATCTCTTACACAGGAGTGAATCAAAGGCCCAGATTCTGACATACTCTCCATCTCTGCAGATTTTCAAAGTACAAACACAGAGCCAAGCTCAGCTTTTCAATGAGTCACTCGTACCCAGCAAACAGTTCGCAGAATTTTTATCTTGAAGCCTTTCAGAAGGATCTTTTAAAAGACAAAGTATTTTCTAAAACACTTCAACAGAATTTTTATCTTGGCACTCCAGGAAAGCATTATAATGTAAAATCTCAATTTTTCTACTGCTACAGTCAAATTTCTTTCCCATTTTAAAGACAAACAAGCTTTCCAGTTACAGACAAACCCAAGAACAACTCTAGTTTCTAAATCAAATTTCTCATCAATAGGAAAATAATCTTCAAAATGCGTCAAAGCAAGCCAAATGAATGGACTCCTGCTGCCAGAGCACTAGAGAACCTCAAGAGCACTGTTGTTTACTTCAGATTATTAACTTTCTTTAGAAAATGAATTTCTCAGTGAGATTATGAAACTCTCCATCTACTGAGGAATCCAATAAGGGTAAATGTATATTTTGAAATGTTCCTTTCTCAACTGAAAGTAATTTTTTTGGGTACTTTGATGCATGTTACAAAATGATATCCATGAACCATTTCTGCTTTTCACTTCTGTTGTTAGCAGGTAACCTGAGCTAAGTCTCAGGACTGACAACAGAAAGCCGCTCCTAATGCTTTTCCTAATCTAATTTGTTTCAAGATCAGCCTGTCTGCAGATGCACATAGGCATGCGTGTGTATATATGTTATAAAATATACACAAACAGCCACTTCCACTATGCGCATACACTTTCTTGGCCGCCAAAATTCTGACCTTCTCATTCAGAACCAGCAGAAAACAGCTTTTCTCTAGACATCCTTCCACCTTTAAACATCATACCTTTAATAAAAAAAACCCTGAAATTTAAAGACTACTATAAAAAATTTCAACATTTTCATTACTCTTTTGTTCCAAAAAGCACAAGTACCCAGATTAGATATTTCAGTGCAGCCATTAAAGCAGAATGCCTTTTGAGGCAGAATTCTATGAATGCACTCTGGCTTATAAAAAATGTATTAGATGATAGCTCTGAAAAAGGCTCTGAGGCGTAACATGGTCTATCATGTTGTGCATGCGTGAGTTAGCTTGTACAAGATCAGAACCAGAAGCGAAGATGAATGCTATTCATTGTAAGCCCAAAGCTTGGAAGTTCAGGATGGCAGCGCTTGGGGGTCAGTACTAGAGCTGTTAAAAAAAAAAAAAAAGTACATTCTTTAAAGAATCGTCCAGTTTTTAAATGTTCAGCACATATGGCCACCCTTGCTTCTCAGTCGCACGGAGCCAGGGCTGCAGCAGGCCGGGCAGAAGACAACTGCCCACTGCCCGCTTCTCCCCGCTCAGCCAGCCCCATTCAGCACCGATGGAATTTGTTATGAGGAGGGCAGCAGTGTTCTTTTTGTTGGGTTTTAAAAAGTCAAATATCACTTGATGGAAAAAAAGCAATGACTTCACACCGGGTGTAAAGAGGGACAATTCTGGCAAGGACTCATCCACTTACTGTCAAAGAAAATTACATACAATTTACTATTTTGACATTCTGGAGTGCGTTCGACGCATTATTAGGATTTGGAGGTCTTAAAGAGAAGCAATTCAAATGAACATTAAACTAAATGGATTTTCTTTGATGAAATAATGATAAATAATAACACAGATGACTTTGGTTGTTTGCAAAATAGCTTATTCATAGCCAGTTGCCCACATTATTTTGAAAATATCCCAAAGTTCAGGACAAACCTTTTTTTGACTGCTAGATGCTTTACAGAGCTAACAAAGAGTTGTTATTCTTATTATTCAAACTATTATATACATTATGGGAAAACATGCCTGAGCAATATTGCACTGAATCCTGAGAAAACGCACATTTCAAAGATTATCTTTGCGTTTTGCTGCTGACCCCAAGCAACACAAGACCGCGGCTGACAGGAGTCCCAACGTGGCAGTGTCCCCACAAATGTACCCTCCTCAGATGCCTCCTCTGTGTCTTCCCTTCTAAGCCAATTGCTCTTCTGTGCCACCAACCCGAAGTGTCAGCTGTGACTTTCTGAGCAGCTCTGAGTAATGGGATCAGCTAATGTTCGGCACATGGAGAAATTCCGTATCATTCTCCTCTCTAAAAATACCTCCGGCTGCCGCTAGAGCCACTCAGCGGTGATGAATAGCTAAAGGGACAAGCAGGTCTCTAAATTTACTTCATATCTGACAGCCCTTCAGCAGATACGGGTAATGCATCCTAGTTACTCCGAACTACTGTACACTGCAAGGCACATCCCCACCGCGTGAATATATACACTCAGTATGGGCTTCTTAATGATCGTGATTTTTTTCTTCCCCATTAAGTCAAGCTGATTACACATTAAAAAGCTGTTAGTAAATTTTGAAACATGTTACTAATTCAAGCGAAAAAGGCATGTTTGGTCTTCCAATGCACCTCCAAGCCTCTATCAGAGAAGGTCTCAATTGACTTCTAGGGATTTGCCTCGAGTGTTGAAAGCAAGCACACCTTATAAATGCACACAGCTAATTATCTTCAATGACTGTAGCTGATTTGCTCACTTAATACCCGGGTATGTCTTTTCTGGGTATATAGCATTATAGCACTTTATTTCCTGAAGGTTATTTGATGACTTTATGTGATATTTTTGTGTGTGTGCATTTTTAATAAGGTCCCATTTCTGAATAGAGGAAAAGAGCATTCGATGAGACAAAGGGTATTTACTGCATATCTAGGGATCTCCAGATTGGCAATTATATCATAATTGTTTTTAAATTCTAAAAAAAGGGGTGGAGTGGGGAGGTAAGAGATAATTAAGTCACATGAACAGGACCCAAATTGCATTTGCTCTCAGTTTTGTTGTGCACAATATCAGTTTAATTGAATCATCTGTAATTCTTCTCACTTTTTTTTTCCTGCAGAAACGCACACAAGACATTATGAATGAGAGGCTGGCTGGCAAATTTCTTGAGAACAGAGATTCCAAGTATCCATAGGATTTGCCAGAAAACAGCAGACGAGATTATATATGTGTGTGTGTGTGTGAGCGTACAAATATGCCAGGGAGGGTGGAGAAGAGGGACGGCCTCTGGCAAATTGATGTCTGTCAGCTAGCAAACCTTGATTTCACTATTAATATGTCACGGTTCACCACACAGGAGCTTTCAGGGAGCATCAGCTGTGCTAGACACGGACACGGGTGCGCGCACACACACACACACACACACACACACACAGACACACAGACACACATAAGTATTTTTATATACGTATACACTGGCTGACTTCAGTCAAACCAGTCTGTCGTATTCAATAAGTCACCGAAGCAATAGAATGGGCAGAGTCCCTCCTAACTCAATTAGCAAAACATTTTTCGGTAATAATTGATTTGAGCAACATTTGTTTCTGTGTTTCTAAAAGAGCAAATCTTCATGATTTAACTGGCTTTGGCTAATGGAAAAGACCCTCGCTGATGTGAAATCAAATCATGTTGCTTGCTGTTAACACTGGAATTACAGAAGAAAGCCAGGGAAATAATAGCAGCACCTAATCCATAATCCTCCTACTGCAAAACAAAGGATTCCAACATATTTGGGGGTTTCCCCAATTTAAACACCATCCCTAAAAACTGCAGTGCTCACTCTTAAAGATATTGGTGCTATGTTTCCTTTTGTGTTACTTCTTTTTCCTTTGGTGCTTACATCCCTGGAACATTTGCACAAATCCATACTCAGTGGACTTCGTTAGAGCAGTATTTGGGTGACTCATAAGCTTGATTCATTTATCTTGACGTTACCCTTAGAGACAGGCAAACATTATTCTCTCTTTACAGACTGAGTGATCTGACCAAGGTAATCATGTTGTTCTGTGGCAGAGGAGGGAAATTAATCTGGGTCTGCTGAGTCTCCTTATAGCCCCGTAACCACCACACATTCTGTCCCTGTATCTTTTCATTACAACTCACCTAAAGCCCATGTATTTGGCTTTGGACTGTGGCATTCTCTGTTCCCCAGACAGTTAGCAGGAACCCAGTGAAATCTTGAAAATAAAAAGTGCATTTCCCTCCTTTCCCTTGAAGAGCACTAAAGATTCGGGGAATGTTCTTATTCCCCCATCTAAAACACTTCCATGAAAATTTTGCCAGTTATTGGATCTTTTTGTTTTCTTTTCTATTCAGTGATAAAGACATGAGGCCAAATTTTGCTCTCCTTTACACCCACAGGAATTTATAGTAACCCCACAGGTTTCAAGATCTGACCAGACTGAGCAATATGTAAAGGAGAAGAGGTGATCGGTACCAGCTCTGCAAGCCTCACTACCACAGGTGGATTTAACACTGCTTCTGACAATCCTAGAAAACTGTACAGAGCCAAAGTCTACACTATGTATAGCTTCTGGGACAAAGGCTTATTGTGACACCTTTAATGATCTGGCTATTTATAGGTTTCAAACCCAGGACAAACGATAGATTCTTTGCCAGCTGCTTATTCTTAGCATCGCTTAGCATATGGGAAGGGAGGAGGAGAAGGTCTAAGAATGCTTTCACCTTTAGCCTCTGCTATCAGCTACTGAGCAAGGACTACCTGCTGAGTGGACTGATGGTGAACAGGATGACATGCAAAGCCTAGAAGCCTGCCAGGTGCACTGACGTGCATACCAACAAGATGCATTTGGAAAACAAGAGCTCCTGGAATGGGCTTTCAGTGGTGATAAGCACACCCAGCCCAAGCTAGATCCAACGTGCGCAGCTCCCAGTCATCTTTCATCCATCTGAAAGATGCAGTCAGGTTATCAGAAGTGTTCACTGCAAACAACCCCAACAAGATCAGCTGAGTCTGCTGGATGCCGAATGATGTGCAATACCAGGTTGCTTACTTAGGTGCCTAAATGCAAACCATCCAATGACAGGCTCTTTTGAAGTCAAGCCCTTTGAGTCTCATTCCATAAACCCTTAAAGAAATGATTTGACATATCTTTAGTTGTAACAAGGGAGCTTGAGATGCAAAGAGTAAACTCATGAATGCTTCTGCTCTCTAAATGCCTTGAGGGCTGATTTGCACCAATAATCCAACCTATCAAACCCCAATGTAAAACTACTGTTGTTTTCTTAAATTGACGTGCAGAAAATATTGCTCAGCTTTCTACACTAGCAAATATCCAGTTGTTTCATTAGACATATTCACAGGCTAGCAAAACCTCAAAAGGCATTATTGCAAACACTCTGAACGAACCCAAGGGATGGACAAAACTGGTCTTTGCAAGGAGAAACTACTGGAGTGAGTGGTAGTTAGAGAACAGCTGCAAAACAGGGCATTAAGTCAGCTCCACTGCAGTCAAAATGAACAAAGGCTTTTTGCTACACTCTGATACACACACATAATATGACTAGCTTTGTTAGAGTCTTTTGAAATCATGACCCTTCTAATACAAGGCAACGTTGCTCGGTAAGCAACATAGACAAGAGCCCCAAAATTAAACAAGCACGCTTCTGTGTCCTTCAACAGCAGCAAATAATTTGCCATTTTACTTGGCTTAATGAATTTTACAGTGCTTAGGAGAATAAAAATGATGGGTTCTGAACTCAAGGATATATCCACAGATCTCACTTAGAAGGGGAGACATGGAAGACTCTGGGCATTTCTATGTTTATGTACATGCATAAATGTGTATAAATATACAAATGCATATATATTACTCATGCGTGTATGCATATTTATTTACATCAGGACCCAGTTTTAAATTATGACAATACAATCACCCTCTAAAATTACAGTCATCAAAATATAACAGAGGGATATTAAAAAAAAACAAACTAAAAGGAAAAAGTCATTAGACTTGGTTACAGTGCTAGATCGATCTATCTTAGGTACTGAAAACAACCCTTAATCCCTCCAAACGTTTCATTACAATATTCTTTTTAGTGCAACATTTAACGAAGAATTGACGTTTAAGTGGAACTGGTAAGATGATGGTGATAAAGCAAACAGTCATAGGGGGCAAGATATACAGAATGTCAAAATAAAGTGAAATGGGAAAAGAAGTCAGCCCATAAGAAGCTATGTTAATATTTGCTTTTGCCTTTTTTCTGCAGGCTGATGAAGATGCTGATACAGATCATTAATGCTGTAAATTGTCATCACGTTAATGTCAGTAGTAGTGTTAGAGCTTGTTTGATCATATCATCGTAAAATGTTACTGAAGCGTACCTTTTTTTTTTGGATGCCTGGTTTCATTCACCCTTGACCACCTTTGTTCTTTTTGTAAATCATGACAAAGATGGATTGAGGGAGAATGAAACAAAGCCCAAGTACACACCTGCTGCATCAGATCCCCAAAGAGTGTTGAAGAGAATATTCGCAAAGGGCTCTTAACAGGAAAAACAATGAATACACCAAAGCCCCATAAATACCCCCGTGTTCCTCTTCTCTGTCTCTGAAAACAGAAAGTGCTGCCTGAAAAAAACTTTTTCATCTGTGGTAATGGGGTTCCTGGTGATTTATAGGCTTTGCAGACTGCTGCAAACCCTCCAAATCTCACCCAAGAAGAAAGAAAAAAGTCAAGTCAAAGGGTGATCATTGGCTCAGAGTACCTGGGGGTTGCACTGTGGCTGGAGCAAGAACCCCTGACATGGTCAGAGAGCCAAGGAGGCAATTCCTGGCACACGAGAGTGGTTAATGTCTGCAACAGGCTACATCTCTGCTCTCAGGCTGTGCTCCTGTAAACAGGGAGACAAGAGTTCCCTGGGCAAAGAAAAACCACATTCAGAAGAGATGCTTCTAGTCTTGGTGGCAAGAGCACGACAGTCACAGCAAGGGACAAGAGGGACAGCAAAGGACCACTGGGAAGAGCAGGCTGCAGACATGATGGAAGGACAGACATGCTAAGAACCAAAGGAATTCTGCAAATTTTCCAGCAACCCCAAAAGCTACTCTTTTGACTGAAAGGACTCAGCCTGCAAGACTCATGGTGAAAAGTGGAGCTTGGTTTATATTCCCTTTTGGTTTCCAGTCCATCTTGTTTGCTTACGCCATTCAAGAGGAAAAAAAATAAAGGCATTTAATACCTATCCTAATAAAACATGTTTTTTGAGTATAAAATTCAAAGGTTTGGGAATGCTTGCTTTGAACAGACAACCATCAGATCTTGATTGACTTGGGCTCATCTCAGAGAGGCATTAGCTCAGTACTGAGCTCACTATGTGTCTATTGGCTGCCATCAGCAGGTGTATGTCACAGGTGTTTGGGTCTGCTCACCCACATCTAAGCAATGTCATGATTTAAAATCAAAGCTGATTGACTGAAACAAAAAGTTTGAAAAGGTCTCATTTTCAAGCTTATTGCAGAAAGATAACTTGGATACCTTGTCTTCTAGGAAGCAACTGGTAATACACGTAAATTATTTCCTCATTTCAGGAAAAAGTGAGATCTCCAAGTGCTAAGAATTGCTTTTGATGCTCCAGAAGACATCCCTTTTAACTCCATACTCATTTGTAACTGTAACTGTAAAAGCCTTAATGAGTAAAGCATCATAACTTCCAGTTTTAACCTTCTTATCCTCATCCCTTAGGTAAGAATGCAAAAAACCCATCAGCTGGCTCCATCCAATGTCTAGGAATACTTCCGTACAATATGCTGCATTACATTTCATGACCACGTTAATTTGCCATCTTCAAGCTAAAAGGTGGTCTCACTACCCCCGGTAACCCCAGGAAAATGCATATGAAGACGAGCACCACTACAGTCCCATCAGAGAAGCCCAGTAACACTGCACATCTGTATCTCAGCTGTGGTTCCTCACTCTGCTTCAATCAAATGTTCATTAATTTAAAAAAAAATAATCTGTTTTTAGCACTATCTTCATCTCTAGGATTGCCATGTACAGCATAACCCTAGAGTTTTAAAGAAGGTGAAGAACTGTCATAACTTCAGATATCCCATCAGAGAAACATCCAGTCATAACTCAAACCCCAGGTAGCCTTTGCATGCAGCTCTGTGGGCAGACACCCTCCCCATAACGCTCACCACCAGTGATGGCACTATCTGGTATTCAACACAAAATTTTATGGGGTGTAAAAAACAAAATCTGAAGCAAAGACAGGTAGAAACATTACTGAATTTCTATTTTTGAATTACAGGTTCTTTCTAACTGTCTGTGGAGAAACAAGTGAAACTGGCTGGCTGGCAGTTCACAGTGGTTTAACCACCACTTCATTACTAGTATGGGATGCAGCAGAGTTGGATTAAGCCATTTTCCTGTATTATTTACTCTTGCTACAGAATTTTGCATGCAAATACTTTGTCTTAACAGTTATGTTCTTGAATTACTGTTACGATAACCACTCATTCTTCTTAAAACCTGACCAATTTCCCAGTTTGCTCCTGACATTGCTCCCATGTCTCCAGCCTCTAAGTTCATTATTCATTCTTGTGATGTTCCTTCTGCTGGCTAGAATTATCCCAGGGAGTTATCTGGCTATAAGAAAGCAAATGAACTTGAATGAGAGGTCAAAGGCTAAGATTGACATAAGCTGTCTTGGGTAAATGACAAAACTCAACTGTGCCTAACTAACTATTTCTTCAGAAATAAGTAGTTTCTGCATAGATAGAGCAACCCCATCCACCCCAGTTTACCTCAGAGCAGGGCACACCACACCCTCACAGCAGTCAGGGAACCAATGGCTTAGACTCTACGTTCTTTCCTTGTCTCTTCTTCCCTGGAAGTTCAAGGTTTGCCAGGCTACAATAAAAACCACATTGGGTCTGCTAGCTACGATAACCACAGGGGATCCTGTAAGTATGACCAAACACGAGAAAAATGAACCAGAAATTAAGTCTCTGTGGATGATGCTCTGAGTAAGGCAGAAAAAGGGTTTGATCTGGACTGAGCTACTCTTTGCTAGAGAAATTCTTCTGTCTCTTTGATGCAGCCAACTCATAACATACAAAAGCTGCTAACGGCAGTGGAGCAAGAGCTTGACCCTTGGTCTGGCCAAGGTGGCTGCAGTCAAGCTGAAAGCCACCACACCTGGCAACCAAGCACACAGTTCTCTCAGCCTTTCTGACTCAAGCTCAAACTGTTAATTTTACAAGAGCAGAACCAAAGATCTTGTTCACACATGACTTTCAGCTAAAGCCAGCAGAAAAAGGTAAAGGAAAATAAAACGTCAAAACTTTTTGATGCGCGTCTCTCAGTAAACATGTTTTGCTGTAATATCACTATTATTTCCAAAAGCTCTGAATTTAACTCTTCCAGCTCCACCATACTGACACAAGAAATAATGGCCTTTCTCCTAAAGGTTTATTGTTTAACCAGTTTAGTTGCTACCTTCTGTACACTGAGGAACCGTGTTCCCACTGTTGACAGTCAAAGACTGTGTCACATAAGTGCTGTTTACAGTACACGCTTTCTCAGCAGAGGAATGGGAAATCTTTGGATTTAAAGAATCTGTAGAGATTATAGAGTGTTACCTGTTTTCTGAGCAATTGTCGGAAGATAGTAATGACTTGTGGAAATATGAAAGATCCAATCAAATAAATGTGGGTGGATGCTAGAATTAACTCCTTATATACCTTGAGCTTTTAGAAATCATTCATAAAACACTGAACACAACATTATCTGAACATAAATAAAGCCTCAGTATACTTTGTTGGCAGTGACAGGCGAGATCAATATTGGAGACCAAATGCCAACAGTAAAAGGGTATGTCAGTCAGTATTTCACTGACTAACTGCCCTTATCTGAAGCTCTCATGCTTCACTGGGTGAAAATACAGCCATTGATCTTAGTGTCACAACTCAAATTCTTCATATATCAACTAGGTTTTTTCCCCCCTTTTCAGTTGAATTTCTGGGCCACTACTTATTTTTATGATCAATATTTCTATCACTCTCACATGAACTACACTTTTATTATATTAACCTTTAAGTACAATTTTTAACATATCTGTTTGGTGTAATGTCATATGTTTTAACTCGACATCTCTTTTTCAAGTGTCAGAGCTACAGCTGAAGTTCTTAAAACATTCACGGCAAAACTACTCTGATTAGTAGATAAATCTACCCGATGCAGCGCTCGCAAGGAGTTCTCTAGGGCTGTGGAGCTGTGCTTTCAAGGATTCGGTTTCCCTTTCCAGGAATTCGCTGCTCAGCTGTAAAAATTTTTCTCAGAAGAAGTTGGTTTTGTTGGCAATTGATCTGACTGCTTTACCTTAAAGCATTTAAGTGCTGGAAATTAGCATGACAAAAATCCATCCATGCAAACAGTCCTATGTTTGTCTTTGAAAGAGAGAGACTGTTCTGCTAAACAATCTTGAGTACCTGGAGATGGTTTAATGTATATAGCAAATATGGATCAGGCCCCTGGCTCGCTTTATGGCCTTGGCTGAGGCGCTCAAGTTCTCTGAATTTCACTTTTCCTGTTTGCAAATCAGAGATATGAAGGACAACCTACTTTTATTAGGTCCTTTGGATCTACATATGAATGAAACCGTATTCCACAAGTAGTAAATGTAATCCTCTGATCTACATTAAGTGCTCTGTGAGACTATTCATTAATAAACTAACTGAAGTTAAATGTTCTGAGATCTTTAAATAAAAAAGCATTAGATGGACAATAAAAAATATATAGACATTGTAAAATGTATTACTATCTTAGGGAATGTTTTAAATTAAGAATTTGAGGGAAATTATTAAAAAACACACTAAAATTCTCTCCTTCTCTGTTAGAATAACATAAAGCTGTCTCACCAAGCTCACTTACTTGGCTTAGTGAAAATTACAGAAAATAACATTACTCATGTTATTAATGTCCACCTTGGAACTAATACAAACAAGGTAATTCCTCGGTTATTTAATTAGCAGAGATAGAATCCTTTAGCTGTGTGGGTTTTACTGATCCAGAGCCCTTTCAATCTTGCTTTATGAGCTATCAGAAACTAAAATCAGTGAGAGACACTAAGTAATGGAGTCAAAGACTATTTTATTTTATTTTATTAATTATTATTATTTAAAGTTTCAGCATATTACGTTAGGACTACAGTTTCAATACAAAAGTTGATGTCTCCCATAGGAAATTGTTCTACCCCAAAATGTTTCATCAATTATTGCGTTGTGCCGTCATTATCCAAATTGTCAAAGCAATTTCATTATAAATCCCACATAAAGTAGCACTAAGGGGTAATGGCAAAATGGCTTTGGTCCCTGTAGGACTATCTCAAGAAAAATAATTTCAGGCAAAGAGGAAACAATGCTTTGTTCTTGTGCTGTGGGAGGGAAGTTTGTCTTTCTTGGCTATGGCTCCATGACAGAAAAAAGCCCGCACAAATGGGGACTGCTTAATGCCGGGAAAACAGCACGCTACACACAAGTTAGTTCATTTAGGCATCCCACAACAAGAGTTTAATGATAATGGGATTGACTGGAGCTGGATATGTAATGAGGCTTAATTTCTCAGATATAGAGAGCTCTTCAAGGGAAGAATGCAGTGGGAAGGTAAAAGAGCGCGTGCCCATGCGCCTGCATGCACAGACGGGTAGGAGGGAGGCGCCTGTTTGTCCATAAATAACCTCTCGGTTATGGTCCAACTTTTCCTCTAGCTGTCAAAACCTCTGTATTTAGCATTGGTATATAGACTTCAGACAGTAAGATGTCAGGGCCGCTTTTTCCAAGGGAAGATAAAAAGGTATAGGGTTAGGGGATTTCCTTCATAGGAGGGAGATGCCATGAAAGTACTTATTTTTTAATTAATTTTGCAAAATTAAAATACTAATTCCACGGCATCCTTGTACTTAAGTCAAGAGGACAAAACACATAGACCCTATATATGCTATGGGGGGAAGAGGGACAGAAGAGGGGGCAAAGTAAAAAGGAAATATAAATAAATAAAAGGGGAAGTATCACTCTACAAATTATTAAATACCCGCTCAGAACTATATTATGCACCAGCTAAAATAGTGCCTAGACAGCAAACAGTTCAGAAGAAACATAAAACATTTAGAATATACGAAGACAATAAGCAATTGTGTTTTAACTGATGAATACAAAGAGAGTCAGTAAAGAGGTCACTGGTTGAGGGAATCTGGGTTCTATTTCTGGCTCTTGTAGAAAGAAAATTACTTCACTTCCCTGTGCCACAACCAAAGAATGTGAAAAATGACTACAGAACTGCATAAGGGAATTTCTGAGGCTTACTTAACTTTTAATGAAAGGTTTGAGATTCTTGTGTGAACGCCACCACAACAGCAACTAGCATTATTAAAACTACTTAAAGAACAATTTTTATATGGCTGAATTATGACCTTCAGGCAACTACAGTTACTACAGTTTATTCCAAAGATACCTGCTTCCAAGTTACAAGTTACTCACGTTCACTCTTTTAAAATGTAAGATTTTATTAAAATGCACTAATTAAATTTGCCAGATTTTAGTCCATTATTACCAGTTATATATAAAAATTCATTTTATGGCGATGTTCCATGCTGCAGAAAGCCTCAAGGTAAAATGAAATTTTAAGTGACTGGATCAATGAACACTGGATTCTTAAATGCGTTCTGCAGTTCTGAAATCTCTGTGCCTTACCAGTTCAGTCTCTCTGTCCTTTCGCTGTATTCATACCCCATGACTGAGGCATAGGATTTAAACCTAAGATTAGGGGTAGCACTGTGCTCCATATGTAAAATACACCATTATCAGTGGCCACATCAGCATACCAGGCCACCTCATCAGCCAATATTACATAAATAGTAAAAATTAAATGTGTAAATGGATTAGCTATAAAAATGTCTGGTTTTCTTCACGTAATACATTAAAAATACCTAATATGGAGAGTAGGAAAAAAAGTCTGACTTGAGAAGCAAACTCTTAATTTTCCTTTTCCATTCTGTTGCCCACCTTTGGATGCCAGTAGAGGAAACATCAATGTCTTGTTCATACCGTCCCTCAGAGCCCCTCACTGCTGCCAAAGTCAGGCAGCATCACCCCAATCATGAGAAGTATACGAAAGCTCTGATGGAGTTAAGGACAGTGTGGCTGCATCTTCACGAGGACTGATAGAAACCCTTCTGTCCTGCGCCCAAGAAATACAGACATTTCATTTTGGCACAGAGATTAATTAAAAAAAAAAATAAAAAGACAAAAAAAAACAGACGAAAACCCTTCTTTACCCCAGTTCTGGCGTACAGTACAAGCCCCCAGTGCCACTGTGCGCGGAGCTAACCTTCATACAGCCTCCCTTCGCTTCCAAGTTCCTCTTCCTGTTTATGGAGGGAGAACAAGTATGAAACTAAACCCCAGATACTAATCTTTTTCTGGACTGGGATGTCAGAACCGCATTCAACATCTTGCATGCCAACTTCAGTTCAGCTCTTGTTCTTTTGAGTAATTAGGGCTTTCCCTTACTGTGCTCAGGACCTTGGTACTTGTTATGGCTGGCTCTGCCACGAAAAGGAATTTTTAAAAAATGCGTATTGTAGCTATAGGCTTCAAAACGGGGCGCAGATTCCTTGTCGGTGATAGAGGGTTGCCGTGGTCCTGGTACTACACTGCCAGCTGGTGCACTCCAAACCACCATGACTTCTGTGTGGCTATGGATGCGATACCGAACCTCTCCAAAAGGTCCTCTGTCCATTGCTCTGGAGCCGTTGAAAGCACCAGCCGCTGGTGATCTCCACCATCTACAGCAGCCAGAGAGCACCTTGATGAATACTGTTTAAATATGGGATCCACTGAGGGAGAGAGGGGAAAAAAAAATTTATACCTAACCAGTTGACAGTGTTCATCAAGATATTTCACCTGATCCCTAAAAGCACAATTTTAAATGAAAAAATTAACACATGCAACAATTAGATACCAAGCAGCGTGTGGCAGGTCACTAACCAAGAGCAGATTGCAGTGAACCAGGGAGAAAAAGGAAAGACAGATTACAAAATATCAATAAAACTAACGTGACTGTCATTATTGATGGGATTAACTCTCTCAGCCCAACAGCAGCAGCGAAAGGGAAGGCTGATATTCTATTTACTGTCACCTTTCCCGTCTGTACTTGTCACATGGTCATTTTGCCAATCTTTTTTTTTTTCCCCCTGGAAAAAATATTTTGAAGAACTAAGAAACAATACTTCAAAGGGAAAAAATCAATTCTGACAGTGGTGAGGACAGGCCTCTGTCACTGGTGATAAGAAAAAGGACATTAAAAAATCTAGATATTTATATCACATGACACAAAG
The DNA here is from genome assembly GCF_963921805.1 of Phalacrocorax carbo. Taxonomy (NCBI): domain Eukaryota; kingdom Metazoa; phylum Chordata; class Aves; order Suliformes; family Phalacrocoracidae; genus Phalacrocorax; species Phalacrocorax carbo. The sequence goes on along the minus strand of NC_087513.1, from coordinate 6,839,686 downwards.
CACTTTTACACAGACATGACCAATTTGAGTTACTTTATTGCACAGTTAAGGTGATGGCATATGTTATCATTTTTCCTGAAGAGCAGAAAAGATACTCACATTGCAGCCTGTGAAATATGCTATCACCAAGCAGGTTGGAAGGAACTATATTCAATTTCTATGACCGCATTTTCATGAGTCTGCATTTCATGAACCCTAAGCAAGGGGTGAGCACTTTGCATTTGAAGGATTTTACTTCTCTGGTTATGGGTTTTCAAGTTAATTGAAAAGATGCCCATAACGCTGGAGCTAACGTTTGGCCAAGGTGGGGCACTGAATTTCTTACATTTCCTTTTTAAAATAAACCAGTGTAAAACCCACCCCCACGCTTACATCTAAGAAACCTGGAATACGGGAATGTGGAGAATATACTCTGTAAATCTATTTCTGAATGCAGGGCATGGAGAGGTAAGTAGAAACCCCTTTAATTAGTTCTTAACTTGTTTTTTGAGTAACACATATGCAGGGGTTTCAATTGTATTTTCTCTTATTGTTAGTACTTGTGAACACTTGTGGTTCATTGACTGAGCCTCATTACCCCTGGAGATTGTTTGTTCATCTGTTTGTCAGAATTTAATTACTGGAGCACAACCACTGATATAAGGATGTTCACGAAGGAGCCTAATATTTTTCTCTTCTCCGTCTACTGTAGGTAGCTTTATTTCCTCTCTAGAAAATTGCTCTTAATCAGCTTGTCACTGTGCAGAACAACAAATTTCATAAGCAAAGGAGGGGACTATCAGACACAAGTACTCTTCCACATCCACCTCTGAAAATCTACTTTCTCAAACAAATGGATGAAGAACTGAGCAACTCCTGACCTTCTTATTCAGAAGCAGAAAGGCAATGGCTCGGTTGCACTCACTGATTACAAACTCTGTTTTCCAGCTGCATCACCGAAGCAGAAAACCCCTGAAAAATGCAAAGCAACACTACGGGTGTCAGAAAGGAATCACCAGCCAAATTCTTGGAGGCAGAAGCAGTGTGCTAGATCGGCCACTTGCTCTTCGTCAGTGATCTCTGCCCACAGTCCCCAAAGACGACTCCTTACAGATCTAGGCCATGGGACGCTTTCTGTGCAGTTCTTGCATATCTCTACAGCTGCAAAGATGGCTCCTGACTATACCTCTGAATGACACACATGTATCAGTATCTTCAAGTAACAAAGAAATCAAAGGCTCACAGCTTCACCTTTTTTCACCTGGGGAGAAAACCACAGGCTCACGTTTCACCTAGCTGTCACGCGGCTTGAGTTATTGCCTATAAATATATATCACAAAAATGAGGACAAAATATGTTAGAACTTGCATAACATGTTTCAACGAATGGAATGTGTTTAAGGCCCTAATTTCCAGATATAAGACAAAGCATATATTTTTTATCCAATACCTCAAAAAACTACTTTCAAATAAGCCTTCCTTCATAAGCACACAATTAAAAAAATTTATTGCATTACGTTTGTTCCCTCTAAACATCCTCAACTAACACAACTCACTGATCTCAAAGAAAATTAATGATACTTCAGTAAGACAAAACCATTCTTTAGCCCCAGTTCTGACTGTCATCTTTTTACCATTTTCTAATACAAATTCAAGCCTAACATAGGGAAAGCCAGCGACAGTATTAACACGTCAACAGGGCAAAGTGAATTTTTTGGTATCTGGAGACACTACAGTTTATTCTATATTTCTGTAGCATTTATTGTGGAAACACACATATCTCAAACTGAATCCAAACCAGTGTCTTGTCCCTATTTTACAATCACCATAAATGAAAATGGTCTCCTAGTATTGCTGTTTTAATGGCACTACTTAGCAGCATTCAAGGGTGTAGAGTAGGACTCAGGAGGCTGAGAATCCTATTTGAATGCATGATAAAGAAACATCTGAAGTTTTACTAGGTTTATTAAATTGTTTATGGCTATTTCAGTAGTAGCTGTTAAATTAACCATCCTAACAAAAAAAAAAAAAAGGAAAAAAAGGGAAAAGAATAGGTAACACTGGATATTATTATGATTTTAATATGAGTCTAGCAATAATGCTATGCTTTATTTTAAGAGCTCTGATTCTTGAAGTCCTATTTATATGGGTATCTTGGCTTTCATTTTCATACCAAATGCCCACTGAATGAAGCTTGAAGTGACATGAATCATTAAGGTTCAGATATCAATAGGTAACTAAAAAGAATACCACTCTCTTAAAAAATTCTTACTTTTTAAGCCTCTGAAAATCTTGTGAAGGCTGATTCATGAATTTCAGAGTGGCTACACTGACATCACCACTTCAAAGCTTTCTTTTTTTCACCATCTATCTCGACTACAAAAATTAATTTCCTGAATCTTCTGAGTCATTTCATTTAACAATTTGAGAAGACAAACAATACAGACAGACCTTCCACTGCCCGCTGCGGTGAGTAAAATTGTGCAGATAAACAAAACAATTATCAGGGCACGCAGGAGGGATGGATTCAAAGAGCTGCCTTTACTAGTTTGTTAAACCACAATCCAATTAAGGACCAAGCAGCTGTCTGCAGTACCTGGTCTCACTGGCCATGTGCAAACACAAGGGTGCAACGTTATCCTCCGCAGCTGGCCGGGCTGACCGATCCCACCCTGCTCCCCGTGGAAGCAAAGGACACACAGCACCCACCCTGCGTGGGCGCGGGGAGAGAGCGAGCGGGAAGGGGATGTCTCAGGGCTCTCTGGGATTTGTCTTCCATCACGGAGCCAGCACAGCATGGACTGGCAAAGGCGCACGGCTACAGCACAGATACGTCCATCCACTCTTTAAGTTTTTTTGTTTCAGGGCTCATTTGTTTTCTTAATAATTCAACCCACATACTTGTGTTTCCTCCAAAACAAAATGATACAAACTGAAACATTTTTAAAAATTCTCATCCACAGCTAATTACTGATGCTGAGGATTAACATTCTGTGGCACTTCAGCTTTAGTTACTTTCCTTAATTAATGTCATATTTGCAAAGATCTATAAAAACACTGTTTAGGTAAATGATGTGCATTCATTAACTATTTAAAGCCCATGCCTTTTTTTTTTTTTTTTTTAATATTTAGAATGCCTCTTGCAATTCCTACAAATAACCTTTAAAGCCCCAAGGGATCCGCAGGTGCTTAACAAAAATGCCAAAATTTCATTAACTGTTAGGACAAAAGATGCTTCTGTCAGGCGTGTTAAGAGCCCTCAAAATGCATAAGTGCATGTATTTCTAAACGCTTATATGTGAAAAATTTGATCCTTGCACGCAAAGAGAACTTCTGTTGTGCTACACTGTGAAAACATCTAAGCTGCACCATTCAGTAACACCATCTAAGCCATTATTAATAGCACAGTGTGGCTACGGGTGGTTTCCTTGCTCTGGGTAGGCAGACAAAGCATCTCTGATACACTTTTCCTGTACTGCAGAGCACAGTCCATAAAATGAAGATGTTTCTTCCAGGCATTTTTTAGTAAACTGTGCAAGAGAGAACAGCTTATTTAGTGGTACAGGCTTTTCTAAAAGCTGAGGCAAAAAGACACTGCTATTGCAACGGAATAAGATGTATTTTTAAAGACTACCTCCCTATTTACAGTCCTAGGGTGTGCTTGGCTGATGCAGCTTTAGCACATCAGTAAGCCAGATAAACCACAGGAAACCCTCAGTATTTGTCCTGGCCTGTTCAACTTAAAACAAATTTCAACATTTCAGTAAATACTTTTCTTGAGGGGGTATCGCTATGGTCCCATCAAGGCTAAGACATAATCAAGTCTCTACTTCCCTGGAATTTTTACAGCAAACCCATCTCTTTTGGCCCTGTTTGTTCTAGAAACGCATTTTTACCACTGCCACAGGTGCTTAAACAGTTGGGGACGTGCAAAGGGAGAGGCTGCGCTGGGCACGAGGAAGGAGGCAGCAAACTCCAGCCAGGAAACACGCGGTCGAGCAGGCTGGTTTTGAAGGTTGCGATGGTGTCGGCCATGTTTGGGCCACGGAGCCGGAGAGCGACCGCAGGCCCGTGCTGCACCCGCCTGCGTGGCAAACCCGAGCGACGGGTTGTGCGGGGCACGCGCCCAGCTCGCGTGCCGAACCGTACGGCGGGTTTCTTTTGTTTTTGAGGTTTTCAGGAGGAAAAGCTCTTCGCACTCCCCACCTCTGCCCTGGACGGGGGACATACACAGACAGAGGAAGGAAGTCACACTAGACAGGCCCCTCTGTCTCCTTGAATTTCTGCCTCGTTGCAGCGGTAAATAGAAGCCTGTTACTGGTTGGCAAAGAAGCAACTATTTTAAAGACAAAATTTTAGGGCCAAATTCTCAGTCTAGATAGACTGTAACTCCAAGAGTAAACCCACTTAACCTCCTACACTACCACCAAAGGCAAGGAGACCATGAGATTAAAGAACACCACAGTCCATCTTCTATAGATTAGAAATACCTTTTATGATAGCTTGCAAAGTAAGCATCACAGCAGGATGGCTTGGGAAGCAGGAGTCGCGTGCCCCTGTTGTCTTCCCCTCCAACTGACTGCAACTCACTTTGTTCATCTGAGGCTCCACCACCATGGCAGCTGGTTTGTGCTGGGGAGCTCAGGGATCACTAGCAACGTGGTTGTGGTCAGCAGCTTCACGGGTCAGGGAAGAAGCATTTCACCTTCCTGAGAGTGCTCTGCCATCCGTGCCAGCCCTTGTGTCGCTACCATCTGCTATTCCCAGCCGGCCAGTTACAAACCAGTCAACGTCAGGGGGCTGCAACCAGTTTCCCCTTCCATCCCGTAACACTCCATTCTGAGTGTGCACCAAGCTTCATCCCATAGCAAGCACACGTTGCTGTATGTAGTATATGTTGTAAAGCAGCTCCTACGGAGACTGCAAAAAGCAATAGCAACAAAACCAATTCTGGCGAGAAAAATTAATCGCATGCATATTTGTAGGACTGGGCCCACACAGTATAAGCTGTAGCTAAAAATGAAAGAAAATTAGTGAAAATGTGAATTAATATAAGCGTGCATAATTAAGAACAAGCACACTGTCATAATTTTCAACCTTTGGAATATGTGGAAAATATTCTGTAGAGAATGGGACAATTTAGCACATCATTTGCAATCTTAAATGCTCTCCTAAATAGAAACAAAGGAACAGTAATCACACTGAAAGCTATTTCAAAAGAAAGCAGAGATTGTGCCTGACCCAAGAAAGAGGTAGACCTCCACTGCCTGTTAATCAGAGAACTGAATGAGGAAAAAGGTAACTATAGGAATAAGGGATAGATACAATGAATAGCTTGGAAGATTAAAAGCAGATCGAATTCAGTTATTACTTTTGCAGAAATATCACAGCATAATTATGCCGTTTTCCACATCATTATTTGACTTTCTGTGGAATTGAAATGAACACAATTAATAAATAAAAAGTATCCAGTTAAAATAGAAGCATGGGGAACCTTTCTACAACTGCAGCTAAATTGTTGCAGTGCTTTCTACGCCTTCATATATCATTTGTATCTTGAATATATTAACTTTGAGTTAGACATAAAGAATGGCATTATTATCAGTCACATTATAAAAGCAGACTCTGTATAAACAGAGTTGGATAACTCTGGCAGGTACCCGTAAGATAGGCTGCAAAAATTCAAGTGCAGGATAGAGAAGAGTACAAAATGCTCTCCGTAAAACATTCTCCTCTTGAATGCCATTTAATTATAGTGTCTGCTTGGTTTCCTTTTCAATTCCTTTCCTTCTTCTGTCTCTTCTACTAAACCCCTCAGTGCAACACATGGATGGAATGATTTTAGCCCTACGTTAGTTTGCTCGTGCCCATTTCTAATGCAAGTATTCGGCAGGCCGAGGGGCAGCCTCGGCACACCCGGGCAGCGACGTTCGCCTGCTGCAGCAAAGTGGCATCACCGCCACAGCACTGCAAATATCGAACCGCACAGAAATGGTCACTCTGATCTTCTGCTTATGCCCTCTCCTTCCACTGGGAACAGCAAACAACACATCCGACCACTAAGCAAGGCATTTGCAAAGAAAAAAATGAAGCCTTTAAAAAAAAAATTTTAAAATTCAGATTTACTACAGTCACCTGAAACATATATGATACAAAGGCCTCTTCCAGTGTTGTAATTGCTGTTTTCTTTAAAATCATTGGGAGGTCAGACTGACAACTGCGTCAAGGGAGATTTAGATGGGATATTTTGAAAAATTTCTTCACTGCAAGAGTGGTCAGGCCTTGGAACAGGCTGCCCAGAGAGGTGGGGGAATCACCATCCCTGGGGGGGTTCAAACAACATGTAGACGTGGCACCTGGGGATATGATTTAGGAGGCCTGGGGGTGTTGATGGTTGGACTTTATTATCGTAGAGGTCTCTTCCAACCTTAATAATTCTACGATTCTATGAAATACACTTTTGTTTCTTAAAATGACTCACAGAGAGGGGGGAAAAAAATAAAAAAGAAGAGGAAAAGGAAAATAGTTAAACCAACTCTATCCAAACTCCTTGCAAATCTCTAAATACATTTTCTTCTGCTTATTGGTTCTACTTTCCGAATCCCATTCTACTTTCTATGTTACAATAATACTCTCTTCTTGCCATTAATATTGTGTTCAGTGAAATGCTAATATTTTTCAGTTCACTGTCAGAGAGAACTAAATCTACAGCAAGCTAATCTGCCATAAAGTCATGTTTTATACACATGACTACAAATTGAGTTTTACACTCCATGGAAAGCAATCTTCCATCTTTAAGGGTATCATGAGACACAGAATTAGATCTATTCTTCTGGCATTACTAAATCATAAGATGAAATATAATTTGACGTGCAAATGATATTGTAAACCCAAAGCAATGAAGCACTGAGAATGTTTTTAGTACTAAACTTACTTGTTTGCTTAGTATTTAGAGTCTTTTCGAGAAAATTAGTCTCTATAACGGAAACAGCATTACATAAACTTTTTTCCATAACACAGGTCCTAGTCTAGAGATTGAAAGCCTGTACGAATTTATTTCTAAATTGGGTATCTGAGTTTAAACATGTGTTTCTCATCTTTTAAGCTCTGGAGATGTGAGCACTGGGAGCCTGTCACACTACAACTTCTATTTCAGATACTCAGAGTAACATTTTTTGAATCTGGATGTCATTTAGAGCTGCTTTCACTTGTCAAGTTTCCAAACAACTTAAAAACAAACCAGCTAATGCATTTTTCTGTTTACACTGGGAACAGGTTCTCGGTCACTTGATCCCACCGAAGCAAGCACAGCAGTACTGGCAAAGTTGTAATGGAGATGTGTTCTCAGGTAAAAGGAGATACCACTGGAAGGGTTGTTAAGTGCTGCCTCCTCACCATACTAGATGTTATCTTGGAAAAAAGAACTGATCCCACCAGCAACGGCCTGGCCACTTATTTACTTGTGTTTATAGCCCCATCTCAGCAAGGCCTGGAGGGGGGGCCAGTTTCCCCTTGTAATCCTTTATGTACTTGAACTCAAAATGTCTTAATACTGTGCTGTCCTCTCTCTTTCCGTCATCAGTTAAAGACATGCAAAGATGTCCCGATATTCATATTCTGGCCTTGCTTAACTCTATTTGCCAGTTTAAACCAGAAGGGTCAGTATCCCCTTTTGTACCACCACATGAGCGTAACAGAAAAAAAGAAAGGACTTTCTAATGCCTTTTCAGGACACAAAAAGTATCAGAGTCAGATATGTTTCTGTTCAAGCAACAAAAATGTTGTCCTTCAGGACTTACGTTGTCCAGGGTTACTACAAACCCTCTTGGTGTTTATTCCTTTTCAACCCAGATGAGGGGCGAGTTACACCAGAGCCAACTTCTACTCTACTGTGTTGGCCGTCTTGCACGTCGCTGTTCTCTTCCCTACTTCCAGAAGAAGCTTCCGCGCTTGGACCGTGTCTACAGGGGAAGTGGCACAGTGCGCTTTCACAGCAGAGCAGGCTCCTCGCTCGGAGGCAATCATGGCACCCTGGGGGCGTCTACAGGTAGCGTGTGCTGCCAGTGCCTTGCAAGCTCACCTCCATTAACTGCACATCAACTTCCCAATGCAGAGAAGCTCTTTATTACCCAACTTCCTCCTCCTCTTCCAACTGCCTCCTAAAAAAGCACTTCTTCAAGAAGAGGCATTTACCCGTAACTTGCTGCTCTGGGTAAAGGCAGGAAGCGGACTTGTTGCCACTCTGCAGCTTATCAGAGAAGAGCCACAGAAGTAACCAAGGTCTTGTGGCTAAGATGAGACTAGCTAGAGGTAGAGAAATTCAACAAACAGGAAGAATATTAAAACTTGTGTTGATCCATTTAAGAACATACCATGTTTTCCACTTGCTTAACTGCTTTTTGTTGGTAGTCAACTAGTGTCAATCATTACCTGAATAGGCAGCTTTTTGCATTGAGTCCTAATGAAACAATCCCTATATTTTGATAATCTCCCCCAACAAAATGTCAGGATACTCCCACTTCTGGAGGTGAGTGCAAGTGGCAGTATCTAAAGATGGGTCCAAGCGTGAAAGCCAGCCAGTAACACGCTGGATCACAACCTGAACTAGGAAACTCAAGCTGCTTTCCAGCACTGACTCCTGGCTCTTTGGAGGAATCAGCCAGCAGTGGCAGCAGGAGAATGATTACAAGTGACTACACATCACTTTGCATCTGTTGGCACGCTAATTTTTGGACAGAATAGGAAATTATGGCCAATGCCAATCACTGTACTTAGTTCTACTGCACAAATTGACATTGATGGAATTGTATCACATGGCATCCAGATCACCAAATGCATTCCTTTTCACAGAGAAGTGAAAGAGAAAATATTGCTAATTGAGACACGGGAGTACCTTATTGCAGACTAACGCTTGGTACAAACAGCTCTTTGATGTTTATATAATGTATTTCTTCAAGAATAAGCAAGTTCATTCTTTCATTAAGAGTAACACTTTGAACTTAAAATAGTTCCTTTCATCAGAAGACTGTGGAACATTTTACAAAGATGGTGAAGTATTATTAGTAGAGTTTTATACAGGGAGAAACTAAGGCCAAGAGAGATTAAGGGAGTTGAATTTTTCTCAGACAGCTAGGAGTACAACTCATTTATCCTGATTCTGAAACTGTGCTTCAAACTACCAGACTGCTGATATCAAAGAAAAATTTCAAGCCAAAATGCACTACTGTTTGACACTGCCTTAGAAAGTTCTTTGCAGAGGTCTGAAGAAAAATGGGTCTAAACGCAAAAGCCAAATCTACAGGATCCTGAATCCATCTGATCAAACTTATAAGATGGTGAACATTTTCATTTTTTTTCCCCTCTTTTTAAAACTCCTTAGAGGTAAGGCCCATTCTTCACCTCTGTGCCAGAAGGTATTTTTCCCATGGATATGATTAATGTGTATGTATTTCGGAACAGAGACGCAACGTGCAGTGTAGGCTATTAAAGGACCGTGATACTTCCTAGATACGTACTGCATTCACACGTAAAAAAATTAAAGAAGCAGAATTGCTCGAGTGATGGGCACAGCAGGTCTTGAAAAAAGAAATGGATCCAAATCTCAGGTTATTCTTGTTTCAGCTCTGACAGATGATACACATGTTCTCTTTTCTATTAAATTTTAAGGAAAATGAATCCTGAGTACTTGTTTCAAAGGGTGGAGGAGGGACAGTGAACAAGAAGAGGCAACCCTCCCTAAAGCAGTTCAGTTGTAACTCTCTCAAATCCTTTCCATTCACACAAAACTGCTATTTTTGTGCCCCAGGTCACAGAACAAAATCCTGGGGTTTTAAGAGCGTTTGGACACATGGAGGGAGGGAGAAGAAAGGTGGCAAAATGGGGATGCGGGCAAAGATGAGGGCAATCAAATCTCATGCTTTATACTCTGTAAGAGGGAGGATCAGCTGTGAATACAGCTTCGCACTTCTGAAACTTCAATCAGCAGAACTTAAGCATCAGGTTAAGGTCACTACAATTACGAAGATGTAAAAGGTCCACTTCTGTGGAAAAAAAAGTTCTTCTATTTTCCTCCTCACTCCACTTGCCTATCCTTTTTTAATGCCGATTGCATTAAAAACAGAGTATTTTATATATTTTTTAAAGTTAATGTGTCACTTATATTTTCTTTCTTTGCACAATTAGCTTTAAGAAACCACAGTATTTCTGAGCTGAAGCACAGCCTGCAGTCCACTGTCAACTACAGCTGTTAGAGCACCTCTGTTACTCTTACTGAAAGGATCATACACACCCTTTCTCTAAATACGATACCTTCCACAGCTCTCATATGGTGTGCTGGCATATTTAAGTTGCAGTTGAAAAAAAACTGATAAACAGGTAAAGACCACATCAGATCAGAACTGTGGTTTCTTTTGATAACTTTGGCACTTTTCAAAGGAAGGCTTTGGGAGGAGTAAAAGAAAAAGAAGGAATCAGTAGTATAAATTATAAATACTAAATTGCTTGGAATTCAGGATATTTCTCAGCAGCTCCCATTTTCCCCTGTCTCCATTCCTTAAAGAGCATGCACGAAGGCTGCAGCTGCAGACTCCTTTATCTCCCTGGTCAAAACTCTCAAGAAGAAAATCCCATCTACTTCAGGCTATAAATAAATTAATTCCTTGATTCAAATAGAGATATCATAAAGTAGGGGAGGGTGTGGAGAAAAAACAAACCCAAAATTCAGAAAAGAAGTCACCTTCTTTTCACAGCAGCCTCTGCCCCACTTGTTTCAGTCCAGTTCATTGTTATTCATACCCATCCCTTTTATATAAATATTTGTCTTGCATTTGTCAGGATTTATATTTAAAAAACGAAATTCTATTTGGGGTTTTACAGTACAGGAGGCTATTATATATACATTATCCTTATGTGCATGATTGGGGAGAATAGATGATTTGTGAAGTTATCTATTATGGGGAATAATCAAGATTAATGAGCCCTATGGCACTTGCTGAATGCCTCCAGAGATTTATTACTCAGGTTGTTCATTTTTCTTGTTATGTTGGTGCTGTCAAGAGTCCTATAACAAATGCAAACACAGACGTGTATTAATTGCAAATGTGGAACAAGGCTACTGCGATGTTGCTAAATACTTACAACTCTGCTGTTGTACAGCGTCTTCACTGGCTGTAAGATTTCCTATCTGCCAGGGTTCTGATAAAGTTTCTGTTTTGGTATATCATGCCATTTTTTTAAATGCCTAAAAAGATAAGGGGGGGAGGGGGTGGAGGAGTCGTGGTTTGTGGATTAAAGAGGAAAGGGAATTCTGTGTCCATCTTACTGTTAATAATGCAAGCACCGGGCAGAGCTGAGTGACAGAGACACTGCTGTGCAGCCAACTCTGGAAGACCTGATTTTATCATAGGTACCTTTCAAATCAAGACTTTAAAAACTCCAGTAGTTGTGGCATAAAATAAGTTCCTTAAGAAACACGCGAGCTGTGTTGTACTTCCAAGCCTCTCTAAAGATGCCATTATAACATCAACAGTGAACAAGAGGCAAATCAAAGTTAGCTGTCAAGATGCTAATGCTGCTTTCAGTGGCTGACAGTCCTGCTTTTCCATGGAGGTGTCAGCTGCCAGCAACCTCCACAGTACCAACAGGAGGATCCCTGACCCCTGAGCCTATTAAGTTATTTACGAAAAGCTCAGTGTGTTCTGGGAAGTTTAGGTAGCTACACTTCTCTGAATGTAAAAATGTTCAAGAGGAGCTCCTTGTCCTTTTAGGCAATCTCTTTCCTGTATTGTATCTCTTCATCAATGCTGTTGAGCTGAATACCGCTCAGGAGTCACCATGATTAACATACACCATTCATCCTGAATGGACAACATTAAAATATATCAAAAATTTAATAAAGGCTGTTGAAAAAGAAATATTAAAATGGGAAGGATCGATGTTACCTTAAATATTCCCTGTGCTGAATCTTAAATTCAAGCAAGGCAACACTGACCTAAATTAATGACAAAGTAGTTCATGGATGCTAATGAAATACACAGCATGTGTATCTCCATGCCACGACGTCTGTAGTTTTCCTCTTGGAGGAAACAGTTGCTCTGCCAGTTTTCTTCCTCATTAACATTAAGGACAGACGCCTTATCCCTTCCAACCTTCTCACACAGGGTTTGCACAAGGGCCAGCTCCCAGCCGCAGACATTCATAGGTCTCTGCTGTGCTCTCTGGTGTGAGTTCAAATCGGAAGGTGTACAGTTTTCATGTTTACGCATTCATATATAAAAACACACTTTTACCTCCCAGGCAGATGTTTGTCTGATTCACCGTGCTGGCATACACACAGAATGTGTGGGATGATGCTAATAGCTCAGCACTATTAATGTACAGGAGGGTATAATAATGTAGCACCAAACACTGATATAATGAAAATCCATCTAGCTCTTCTCTCTCAAAATAGCATGGTATATGAGGACCTGGAAGGACCCACTGAATTCTTCCCTGGTGGAAAAGAAATCCAACAAAAGCTATTTAAGACAAACATGTAGGTGCAACTTCAGGTTTGGAAGTCGCCATGTTATAGTTTGAAAACATCTGGGAGAGCCTACAGGAAAAAAAAATAATCCCTGAGCCCTTTCACCATTATTTTGTTTATTTTTACTTATACATTTTCTATGGGCTTCTGTGGAAGACAGGTTCCTAGGTTAGGTGGACATTTAGGCTGCTCCTGGGAAGCTGTTCATATGCTTGTATGTAGTTAGTGCTGAAATTTAAACAGATTTCTAAAAAGATTTAATCCTATTTTTTTTTAGTCATAAGTTAAAAAGGATCATAGTCCAGCTACTAAGCATTGCTCCAGGAACAGAAGTCCCCTATCCCTCACCTGGAAAATAATTTCCCATAAAACCTGAAATCCTCCTTTTTGTCTATTCCCCACTCCTTACTTTCTTAACTCTCCAGATTCAGAAGATAACCGTGTTTTTTTATGAGAAGTTGTCCAGTTTTTGTGAAATCCATAGGTTTCCTTTGGAGGCACTGCAAGTAGTAATAAACACCCAAAAATGAGAAATGTAGCAAGTCCTTTGAAAAGACTGGACAGAATATTCTTTTCATTAAATAACTACATGTGCTTGTTTTCCTTCTGATCAGAAATAAAATGCAGCAGAAGTTTGTTTCATTTAGGTCTGCAGTTAGTACCTGACAAATTTGCCATGCTGGGGAAACAGGGTCATGTAAGATTTAGAAATACAAATTAGAGAGTCATCCCTGACTAGTAATCCGGTTTTATTTCTCTCTTAACATTGTGGAAAAAAAGCAAAAACCCGGAGATATACAACAAGGAGATAAGAGCATAGTCCCAAACGGTTTTTTTAAAAGAAACCAACTAAAATAGATGTGTATTTATTGGCAGGCTTAAAAAATAAAAATAAAAGACAAAAGAAAATGTGTTATTAGAAAGCTAGAAAACACGTATGCAACTCTCTGCCTTTGGCTGCTCCTCTGCCTTACAATGAAACAAGTTTTTGTATCCTTGCTACCCAGACTGATAGGTATTGTCTGAACAACAAACAATTTCCCCATTTCCTTAGGTGTTAACCATTTGTAGCAGTCATTTGTATAACTTCAGGCAGTAAATTAACATGAGACAGCTATTGGAGAAAAAATTCAGATATATGCAAAAACTGAGACAACGATTCTTATTTTCGCATACGTAAGTGTTAGCAATCAAGAGGGAAAACCTGTTCTATCTCTTCAGGAAACCTGGAGCAGACCAAGTCTCACTGCATCTATGAGGCTGCCACTGAGGTATGGATGCTCGGAAGGCTAAGGAACGCATGCCACTCAGTCATGAGACAGGCAAGATGTCATGCAATGGAAGTCAAAGACTAGAAGGAGGGTCAGAATCCTTTAAAATCACACACATGGCCAATCTGCAGAAACTACATCACACTTCTTTAAAACACCTTCTTCCAAAGACTTTTCAAAGAGTGAACAACTCCAGACCAACCTTCATTGATAACACGGTGCGGGACTAGCTACCAGTTTAAGAGCTCGGCCCTGCCTTCTCAACAGCCTCACAGCAAGCATGTGAAGGTTCCTCTGAAGCCTTCTCCTCTCCAGGGTGACTGAGACCTGGTCCCTTGCATGGCACAATGGTGGGAAGACAAGCAACATATGTAAGTTAAAAGAAGTGTATCTTACTGGATACAAAGAAAAATATTTTCCCCGTGAGGACAGTCAACTGTTGCCACAGGTTGCCTGAAAACACTATGAAATCTCCACCATGGGAGGTTTTCAAGACCCAGCTCTATCAGTCCTGAGCAACCTGGTCTGACTTCACAGCTGACCCAGCTCTGAGCAGGAGGTTGGACTGGAGACCTCCTGAGGGACCTTCCAACCTGACTTACCACATGATCCTATTACTACTAGCAGCTTAAGCACTTAGCAATAGTTTACAAAAATGAGAAGTGACAACAGAAAGCCATCACATCGTGAAGGGATGAAACTGAAATATCAGAGTATGAAAAAAGTGCATTCTTTTTCCAGGGGCAGCATAACCTTATCTCATGTACCACAGCAGCAGCTCAGTCTTATGTGACAGGATAGAGAACATAAAAGTCTTTTGGTTTTGATAAATTATAAGCCACCTACTAGCACAGAACAACTTTCTTGCAGAGGCTAAACATCACCAGATCATCTCAGGTTTCATTCAGAAAACCTGTCCCACTTTGCTACAAATGGCAATTTGCAGCAATCGGGGACTGAGATTTTTGCTCTCTGCATATGGCAACACACTGGATGTTTTATAATGCCTGATAACCTAGGCATCCTATGAAAGCAGATACTTCATTTATCTGTACCTGAAAACAGAACAGAAAAGAAAGCTCAGTGTACACCAAATCAAATTGCAAACTCAGCTTGTACTGAAACACAGGGAAGTTGTTCTTGTGTTTTGTGGAAGAGTTGGTATCATATTTACATGACAAAACTGTAAAAGAGAAAATTAAAAGCAGATGACATACATTTGAGAGAAAAACTCCTACACAGTAGCACCTTCCACTCTCTAAGTAATGCAATTAAATGCGCAGGTATAAAAGTAGGAGTCATCCAGAACATCACATCGTGGTGGCTGAAGTTACAGAAAACTTTTAGCAGCCCCTAGGGAAGTGTTGTTAGAGTAATTTGGTATTCAGTGTAGGATCTGTGAGCACCAATGAGGACAACTTTTCACAGACCCTTTAGTTCTGCTTCCACAGGAGAAGTTACTGCAGACAAAGAAAGAAAAAACCCATGAGTAAATGCTAAATGTGTAATTTGGAACCACTTCCTGCCTTGAAAGACAGAGGCTAAATTATAAACAACCTGATACAAAAGCTACTAACTTGTAGCTGTTGGCCAGTTTGATTCCAAAGGTTCAACTCCACATTTTAAGCACCTTAAAAACCAGATAAGATAGTCAGACACCACTGGACTATCTATATAATTACGTGCTTCAAAGTTTAAGAATGATCAGTAAATAGCTCAAACTCACAAATCGTCTCTAAGCTATGAGTCAACAGAGTAAAAAAAGAAATATTTTTTTGACATCCTCAGTGAGGTTTTCCCAAAATCT
This sequence comes from Phalacrocorax carbo, assembly GCF_963921805.1. Taxonomy (NCBI): domain Eukaryota; kingdom Metazoa; phylum Chordata; class Aves; order Suliformes; family Phalacrocoracidae; genus Phalacrocorax; species Phalacrocorax carbo. Next base: position 6,824,107 of record NC_087513.1, on the reverse strand, counting down.
AATCGCCATGATACTCTCCATCTTTTTGACTTAATACTTCTGCTACAATTCAAACCCTATCATGGGGCCACATAGCCGGCAAGATGGACAAAGCAAAACGTAGAACACGTGGCACCAGAAGCGTAGAAGACCCATATGTGTCAGAAGGGAGTTTTGTGTAATTCCAGAGAAAGACAAATGGATGACATGAAGATGTGGCTTATTCAGACAGGCTTAATTTCATACGGAGCTCTGAAGTTCAGAAATTTGTCTTTCGTTATAATGTTTGTAAAAATAACTAGTGGTTGATTCTGCAGTCTGTCTAACTGTTGCCTGCTAACTCTTTAATGATGCCTAATAAAGGTATATATATACACACACACATATATATTAATTTTCAGGTTAATGCATTAGCAAAAGTGAGCTGCTAAAGACAAAGAATAGCAAGCCAGCAGATGCAGAGGGACTATGCACAGAGCCCTGACTGCTTGCAGATATTCAAATCATAAATACACAACTCTGCCGCCGTGTACATTAAAATGGATATTTCCAAGACGACTGGAAATATTTAACTGCTTTCCAGAGATGCCGAAGAACAACAACTGAAAGCATTACTGCACAGAGAAATATGGCTCACAAGACATCTAGTGCTAATTTATTTTTCTGCGCTACACTTTCATGCTGTATATGCTGTATCAGTGCTATACTTCCAGGCTGTACATTTGTGTCTTTTAGAGTAAACACCACACTGATCGGAATACCACCTTGTCTTTTAACTTTGCCGTCTTTCTCCAGGCATTTTGAATACAGAAATAGTAAGGATCACGATTCCACTGCAAGACATAACCTACGTTTCAGATGGGAAAATTAAGGCTCTAACACTCAGGCTGATTTCACTGAGCTACAGAAGCCTCGGTAAGTACCACATTAGTAACCCAGCCATCCTCCTGCTTTCTAGAGTCAATAATGAGAAACAAGGGGACCAGACTGCCCTGCCAAGATGCCTCCCTCCCCCTTGACATTAGCAAGATTTTAGGGTAAAGAGACTTCTTTCAGGTTCTGTGAGGTGTGGAGAGCACTAACCCTACTTTATGTACTTGCTGCTCTAGGGAGAGCGGCAGCATCACCCAGACACGTCTTCTATCTACCTAAAATCTGACTCAGCCCCTGCAGGACCTTCTCCACTGCAAGGACAAAAAGACTATTAAATCTGTAAACACACCCCATAAGAGGCGAAGTGCTAGGTCACTAGCAGATAAAGGAATAAAAGCAGGACTCAACTCCCAGCCTTCAGTTTCAAATGCCAGATCATGTATTTTTTAAATCCTCTTTAGCTTCTATATCCATCTTCATGCCAAATGGTACAGTCTGACTGACTTTTTTGACCTTTCATGTATAGGAAGCTATACAGAGAGAAATTACGGGGACAGTCATTAAATTCCTAGTTTTAAAAATTTTGGCCAGAATTGAGATCCAATATTAAGTCAGTTAAATGGGATTGTCAAAAAGAACGAAAACCTGACTAATATCTATTAAAAATCAGGCCTTTTCTTCCACTTGTCGGGAGTGCAAATTTTCCTATCTGTTCTTGCCCATTAGTTAAAGGTGGTAAATATAATTCTCAGTTTTCTCAGCAAAATTGATGATCTCTCTCACAATGTGGACAAAAGACCTTTCTTTCAGGTGGTTCAATAGGCTAAAGAAGACAAAATCCTAGAAAATGTCTGCCTACTACTGAAGGAGCTAAAAAAAAGCTGTGGGCAATCCAAAGAGAGAGAGAGTATCGTGAAGGTGCTGCAGAGTCTTTAGTCAAAGACTCAGAGCAAAAGCTTTGAGCCTGGTGCACACAGGTCAGTCAGCACTTTCAGAACTTGACAAAAGTATTTTGGGGGAGATGAAATGACTGTACAACGGTGCTGTGCGAGGCACTATCTGTTTCATTAGAGAAAGAGCTGAAAAATGTTTTGATCAAAGTTGTTTCCTCTTTCTACGCTTGCTACGGCTACCAAAACACAGAACGGAAGAGGAAATAGTCCTGGCTTGCTCAAACCTGCAGCACTACAAAGCTGGCTGGAAGCATTAGTAAGTTTTGATGTTTTGGGGTGCTCTTCTGTCTTTAGGTATGAAATACTACCTACACCCACAAGCTATGCTCAGCTTGAATGCAATTCAGCTAAATTCCATAGGGTAATAACATTTGGCTCTTACATGTCTTAAAAGTACCACAAAACACACAAAAAAACCCGTCATAAACATCAGCTGAATAATCCTTAGAGGACCCTTAGGGCTTTTACCACTGTCTCTAAGTAAATTGAGGCACAAACTCACAAAAAAGCCCTCCCTAAAGCCTCGTGACATCTGCAGGTGATGCGCAGCTAAGACACACCAGGCACTTCTCTCCCGTTCATTATCCTGCAGGCTTCACATTACAAATCATTTCCCAAAAAGTCATCCTCGAAAGCATGAATTTTCATAGTTTTTATTCATTTATTCATTTTTATTCTCATTTTTAGGATTTTTTGTATACAATGGCCAAGGAAAATGACCGATTGGCAGCCTACCATACTGAGCGTTCCTTGAAGCAACGACAGAAGTGTTCAGAAGCGGCAGAACTGGGAGATGCAGACCTGGGGTGCAGCATCCATCCAAAGGCAGAGTGGAACAGACCCAAAGGGCTGGAGATGCTGGACCTAGTTTTCAGTGCTGCACAAAGCAGGGTCATCACAGTCTTCCCCCTCATCCCATCCTTTAAATACGTGCAGTTCAATTTATTCAGTACTCCAAACTCTGCAATTTAATTTATTTTGTCTATGGTCCAACACAATAGCACCTTGATCCCTTGTTGGAGGCCCTTAGAGCTATCGGAAAACAACAGCTTTAATCTGTTTTATCCAGTCCTAGTGAATGAAGCTTTAGAGGGTATTTTTTGCCTGCTCTGCCAACTAGATACTTCATAAAGTGAAAGAGAATCTCTGCTTCCTTCAGGGCACCTGCTTTCAATTACAGGAAACATACGGCACCTTCAGATTTTTCAGCTTTCAACATCTGTGCTTTGCAGGTACAATTTGTTGCATTCAAATTACTGCGAAACCTGCAGAATGGCGCTGCGCTTTTGGGGGCACGCTTGAGAAACACTAGAGATGGACAGAAAGTAATGGCGTTTGCTATCTCTTTATAATGACTGATTAATGACTGTTCTGAACCAAATCCTTTAAGTTGTTTAGAAACCTCACGTCGCTGCTCTTGGAAAGTCCATTCAGCCCCAGCTTGATTAGAAACATCACCTCTACCCTGTAGCAGACGAACATACTGGCATTGCTATCCAGCCAAATACACCAATCTTACACCTTCCTCTAAAAGATAATGCTAAAAATAATACCTTTAAAAAGGAAAACAGCCTGTTCTAAGCAGTCTGTCACAACTGGTCACCATGCGGGGATGAGAGAGTGACAGCTACAGGTTTAATCTGTTTTCTGCTTTAGGTTAAACATGCCAGCTGGGGGGACACACCTGCACAAGGTCTTTCACTCTCCCACCTCTTCCAAACAGCACTGATCCATACAAAACACACCAGCTTGTCTGAGTAACCCCTCAGGACTTCTCCAGGCTGGTAGAGTATGATGTAAACCTGAGTGCCCGTTCTTAGACAGACGTCCAGGTGCACTGATGGCAGGAATCTCAGTTTAACCATCACCGTGATCCTCTCTGTTACTTAGGTTCCTGCTGCTAGCCTACTGGCTCCTCATTTCAGCTGTCACCATGTCATAGCTGGTGCTTGCCAAATCACATAAGCTAAAATATAGCTTGCTTCCTGCTTCTACTGGGTCTAGCTCAGGAAAAACTTCATGGTCCTAGGCAACATGAGCCAGCAGCCCCAGGGTCTAATCAGGAGATAGAAAGTGGTAAGAAGAAGCAGCAGAGTGAACGATGAGCACTACTGTTACAAGGACAAACCAGGGGGAAACATTTTCTAATTCTAGACCTGCAAGAATAGATTTTCATGGGCAGATGGATGGAGGGATCTGTGGCAGAACAAGACTCATAAGAATACAGTCTGGAAGATACTCTCCAGGATCAAATCCAGTTGGTTTACTACATAGTGATGACTACTGGAGTATTTAGGCATTTACACTCTTATTATTATGTTTGTATTCTTTTATTAATTATAACTACATTCAATTATTTCATATTTATTTACAAGGATCATCATTCTGCTTAAGGTGAATTCAGAACCAGTGGAATTCCACTGAGCTGGCTTAAAACCATGGGAGATATGCTATGGAGGCATCTGCACTGAGTGCTCCTCCCTCACCTCGTCAGAGTATAAAAAGCTGCTAGGGCCAGGTATGTGAGAGGAATTAAGAACACAGAAGAAATCAATTATTATGCTTAGAGAAACTATGTCTTAAGAGGAGACTTTTAGAAAAGGAAACTAGAAATCAACTTGTATTAGTTAGGTAATTAAGGGAAAATCCCCCCAAATCAGTGCCATACCAATCTCCACGAGCCCTGCATTCCAGGAGTCTTTTCTCTTAGATCACATCATTTTGTGCAAGTTCGTATCACAATAATGAGCAGAACATTGTGGCAACTACTAGGCTGGTTTACAACTTTTAACCTGGATTCAGCTCTCGACTTCTGTCTCCTACAGTTTTACTTCAGGAGACTGAAGCAATAGGATGCGATCCAGGTTCGTCTTTGCATTCCAAGCCACCTGCGCCTCCTACGTTTGGTTCAGGACTTTTTCTAATTCAATTATGTTTGCACTTGGATGTAAGTTAAGTCACAGCTCAACCATTAACTGTGCTGTGCTATGGCATCCACCCTTCTATATTTGACTTCTCTAACTGCCTGATGTTTTGCAGTGAGTTTTTGATAAGTGTGTGTTTGCAGATTTTCATGACAGACTAATAACACCGAAGGAGGCTCCAGGAACGTTTTAAGTAAATATTATGTGTATATTTTCTCAACAGCGTCTGCCTACCAGCACCTTCAGAGCTGCATAATCTTATCTAGAATACGTCTGCATTCTGTTTGCACTAACCGACATGGTCCATACTACTAAGCAAACTATTGATTAAAACGTAATGCAGAACACAATTCCAGGACACACAGTCATGTGGCTCTGAAGAGGTAGCAGCTTCTATTTCTGTCTTGCAAAATTCTGCTTGCCATTATTAGGAATTTCTTCATCAATCATAATGTAGAATGAGCAGATGCAGGCCTTTACCTGGGCCAGGAACTTCTTAAGGTATTTTAAGAAACTATTTGCTCTCCTGCCCTTGTCTTCTCCCTTCTCCATTGTTATTCCCTACTTAGGCCTAAAATTCCCAAGAGGTTGGATGTTTGGAATGTAGGTCCAGCTGCAAATGGTTTGAATCTGCAAGAACTTCAGAGCAGGCATCTTCTCTTACTATGTCAAGGGATGACAGAACATCAATACAGGGAAGATGCTCGAGCTTGGTGGAGAGCAGATGTTAGGCATTTTAACTTTTTCTGGTAATTTATTATACTGTTGTCATTTCAGCTGCCACCAGCAGATGGTTTCACAGTTTGGAGTGGTAGACAAACTGAAAAGAATTGAGTAGTGCCACTGACTGCATTACATGGACAAGAACTGATTAGGGCATTATCTTCTCATCTAAATATGAGAATTCAATTCCACGCTCAGCCATAGACTTCCTGTGGACACGTCTCATTTGGGGTATAACAGTACAATCTAAACTATGGCAGTCGCCTATATAGACCATACAGAAAATAAATTTAAGCTAAGCAAGTTACTAGTAACAGCTGTGAAAGCACAGGCTCTGAAACTCATCTGCTGCTGACAAATCTCTAATCTCTTTGGCTCAGATTTATTAAATCTATGTGTGCAGGATTTCCTATTTAGTCCATGAAGAGAAATAATCATTTTAGAGGGCAATTCAGACTTCAGGTGGACTAAAATGGAGGCAGCAATGTCTTTCCACTGACTATAGAGGCATCCTAGGGCAACTGTAGATGAACACTATCTACGTGTAAAGGAGGATAACGGCTTTCTCACACAATTATCATGAAGATGAACAGAATACGTATGGCTTAGAATAATGACGGCAATTATCCACCTCAGATCAACTTTCCTGTTTTCTGTTCAACTTGTCTGCTAATAGTACGCCAATACGTATCTGCTGTGTAAAGGCAAAGTGTTCCCTTTCTATTTCAACAGTTTAAGGTGTTGCTAGGAACCTACGACCAGAAAGGACATCCCATGACACTGAGTTTGGCCCACAGCCAATACGGGTAAACCCAAATAATGATCTCATTCATCACATTCAAGCCCTGTAGCCCAGTAAACACAGTGTTGCTGGTGCCAGTAATAAGCCACAGACTTTGTGCTGAGTCTGCACAGCCTCGGGACCCAGGCATGCCAGGCTTGCCTACACTTGTATTGCCCAGCCCGCAGCTTCATTTTAGCTGCTTTAGCTGTAGCAGCAATTTTCCTAATGACCAGGTGGCTATTGCCTAATTTATTTTACTTTTGCTTATCTTTGCATAATGATGCGGTTTAAGTGTAGTTTTTACACAGACAGTAGTAACAAGTAGTTCCTCTGCATAGGATGAAATATTTATGATTCCAGGGTAATGACAGAGTGCAGAGGAACACAGACATGGTATCATAGTGGAAGCCTCAGAAGAGGTGACACACGATGCAGTGCAGAGGAGTGGAGGCACAAGCTGATATCAGACCGGGCACAGAGTGACATTCAAGAACCCAGGGCTATAAAAATTCACTTACAGCTGGCTAAAGAAATGCAAACCTGTGGTTTTAAGGATAAGGAAAAAGTATCCAACATATCTAAGGTTTTGCATGATGCATACTGAATCCAGCGGTAATGTGGTGTTGAAATCCAATGAAAAAAGAGCAAGGTGTAAAAGCATGTTAGAAAACATAAAAATAGCCAGAAGCAGAGTCTGGAGTAAGAAGGAAGAAATCAGCATCACGGTCCTCATGGTGCAGAGGAGGAAGAAAACCCCCCACTATCAACATACGCCTCCCAGTGAAGCCCTTCGTACCTGACAACTTGCCATAACTACTCTCCATCTCCAAAAATTAAAGCCAAAGCCTCACGACCCATGGAGTAAGGGTGAGAAAAACACCACAGAAAGTATTAGATACTAAGAAACGTCTGTATGTCAATTTAAAATGTATTATTATCGAAGCATTTTCCCCTTTGTAACAGTATTCTTTCTTTCCCCTGAATAAGTAGATCTGGACTAATAATAATTCTTTGATTAGACTGTTAAGATTTCAATTATGTTAAGAATAAAATTTTGCCTTTACAGAGGGCACATTTCATCTCGCCTGTACAAAGATTTTGAGTGTAACAAACTTCAATATTAAAGCTAGTTATGTCTTTTGCCTTCATTCCTCCTACAAGACAGCCAGTCCAAAAACTCACAGCCCTGGCCAAGGGAAAAAGAAAATCGACTAATTTTTTTAGCATGAGTATGGCCAATTTATATCCATTACTGTCTTGTGCTCCTCTCTAGAGTTTACTCTTTCCATATGTTGCTGCACAGTAGTCACAAACCTGTTAGGCACCACAGAGGCTAATAAAGACAAACTCTTTTTAGCCTCATCTTGTTAGACAGTCACAGCCCCTCTTATCCTTTCTCACTGAAGAAACCCCAGCACAGAAACAGATATTATTCAGGAAGTTGACAGCAAGACCTGATCCATTGGTTAAGAGGAAAAGCACAAACATGACAATTTTATGCTAATTTCAAACATTCGGGTTTGCTAGAGTAGTTTTTGAGTAGTAACAAAGGGAGTTGTAATAATATAACAATCATCATAATATGTTAATAGTGTTAATTGAAGTAATTTCTGCAGACAATAAGAATTATACCCTAATGTGTTAATTAATATGATTAGGAAATGTTGCGAAAATGAGTATGTAAAATGATATAACACAATATCCAGAAAGGCATGTTTTACAGGGGATGGTTCCTCTGAGCACTCCTCGGGGTGAGATTTATGGACGTTAACACACAAGGCTTCGGCAAGGTAAACAGCTGTTTCGATTTTAGTTATAATGAACATTAACTCTACATCCCCATTTCTGCTTAATTAAACCTCTGACTCTGCAACCGATCAAGAGCAAACAGAAAAGGTAACAGGCACTAATTAGGTCCTGTGCAATGCCAGCCTCAGCTTGCAGCCAGAGCGGTCCACCTAAACCACCTAAACCAAAAAACTCCCCCCAAAAATAAAAGTTTCTCTCCTGCTCCCCTCTGCCAGCCTACCCAGCAATTGCTTAACTCAAAGCCAAACCACACGTACGCAGCTTAAAAAAATGGATGACTCGAAAGCACTGCAAAACTTACAAAGGGAAAGCTTAAATGCCTTTTTACTCCTGTCCAAGTAGTCATTTCCTTATTATTTCTTATACAACGTAAAGCAAAAAAACCTCCAAAACAAAGAAACTCACAAAAGACTCTCATGAACCCTCCTGCCGGACAGACTGACAGCAAGCTCCTGTGCTTTTTGATTAATCTTTACTCTCCCCTAGAGAGGATCATAACCGTGGCAGCATGGAGTTAAACACCAAACAAGCACACCGAAGAGACAGAGAGGGAAATAGCATGCAACCTGCTTTTTAAATGCACATGTAAGAAACACGAGATGCACCTAATAATAGAGAAAACCTTAAAAAACCGTAGTGCTGTGCCCCAAATGCGTTTTGAAGAGCACACAGCCTCCCTGTACAAAATGTCCCCCCTTCCTCCTCACGACATGCGTCAGTCAGTGCCAAAGCAGCTTCATCTGAGAGGAGCCGAGGACTCGATGTGACAGAGCGCAGACTTCTCCTACCACACTTACGGAGGCGGGAAAAAATAAAAAAAGAGAAACTTATGCCCTAGAGGACACAAGATAATTTCACATTATTCTGTTAATGAATCTTAAAGACAAGATAGGATAAGAAAATCGTTGAAATACCTCACAGCCCCTTAGATCTGGAAGTGACAGCTGCAGCCTCTCTTGAACCGCCTCACTTCACGAGCATGCTCCTGAAGGTTTCTTTCCGACCTACAACCTTTATCTGAGCTTCCTTTGTGGCTTAGTAATACAAAAAGTGTCGCTTAATCGTTACGTTTAAACCATTCGCTCGCTGGTTAACTTTTTTTCCCCGCAGCTGAAAGCTGCAAGTTCACAAATCTAGTAGGAAAAAGCTAGGAAAAATAACCGGTGGTTCACTACACACAATTAACCCTCACTATAAACATACATATTAACTTGTGGTGCAGCAATAGTCGGTTGGGATTTACATGCACAACTAAGTTCATCTTCAAAAAGCACCATTTTGTAGCTCTCCGAAGGAAGTGGTAAATACCATGCCCGCTCTCGCCACTTCATGGGAGGCTGGCTACCTAAGCCCTGAACTGAGAGCAGACCTTAAATATAAATCACTTAATTGCTCATTTTATTTGATACCTAAGTACTTCATGCTAATAAAACTAAGCATTAAAGGATTACAATGTGACAAATTATACGCCCATCTCATAAAAGAAATATTACCGAAACAGAGCCGGATCTGAAAGGCTCTCGATAATGTACAGCACATGTCTAATTTTAGATGATTCCTCAATCACTGGAGAGTTTGTAGTATACACAGCCAACCCAGCTCAATCAACTGACTTCTATCTCCATGACTCCAGGTCACATTATCTCATGAATGAACTGTTATGTAGGTCAGTCAAGAGTCATCTTCTAATTGAATGCACGTTTCAGCCTTGGTATTTATGCTCTAGATATCAAGGCTGTAGACAATTGGGTGAGTCAAAAGAAAATATCAGGGAAGGGGTTGTGATAATTAGGCTTTGTTTCAGACAACAAGCGTGGAAACAGATGCTAGCAGAAGCTTGTATAGAGCTGGTTTTGGTTTAACTGGATTTAATACAGGTGGGAAGTGCAGGAGCAACAGGCTCGGTGGAAAAAGGCTTTGTTGGGTCACAGATCAGATTTTAGCCGCAAATCAAGTGCTGTCCTGCTAACGTACCTCGGCTTGGCTGGGAGGTATGTTGGTCTCAGCTGATATGTGTGCCAAATATGTGTCTGCTTACTTGCAGTAACTGATACCACCGACTCTGTTCACGTAGGCCCCCAAAGGGTCATCAGGAAGGAGTATTTTTGGTTGCTCCCAAATCAAGGTGGATTTGAGACAACAACAGAACTGAAAGTTTCAATTCTTCATTGCCAAACACATTTTAAAGAGCAAGGTCTTCGGGGAGATTTCCCTATATGGTTCACAAACTGTTTATTTGACTTTGCAATCAGTAGGCCAATGTAAAGTACATTAAAGTCATAGCCCTGGCAATATTTGGGTAAAATGAAGACTATCAGACTGGAGATGCTCAATGAAACTAAAGCAAGAGAGTTATAGAAACACTTTTGATCAGACATTTCTTTTCACTTCCTGTTCAATCCAAGCTATTCTAATTCAGACATAAAAGCAAAATTGCAACGGATTAAAACTGGGTCAGCGATAGTTCCCCTATGAGGAAATACGTGGCTCACAATCAGACAAATGCCCAGCTGTCTAAATGCAGCACTGCCTGTACTTCGTAACTGTGATCCAGCAGCTATTTACTTGTTGTCTTGCTTTTGGCTGGGATAGAGTTAATTTTCTTCTTAGTAGCTGATACAGTTCTGTGTTTTGGATTTAGCATGAGAATAATGTGATAAGACGCTGATGTTTTAGTTGTTTGCTAAGCAGTGTTTATACTAAGACAAGGACTTTTCAGCTTCCCACACCCTGCCAGCAAGGAGGTGCACAAGCTGGGAGGGAGCGTAGCCAGGACAGCTGACCCAAGCTGGCCAAAGGGCTATTCCATACCATATGACACCATGCTCAGTATATAAGCCGGGGGGAGTTGGCCGGGGGAAGCAGGGATCGCTGCCTGGGGACTGGCTGGGCATCAGCTGGCCAGTGGTGAGCAGCTGAATCACTTGTTTTTCCTGAGTTTTATTTGTCTCTCTGTTTACTTTTCTTTTCTTTACAATTTATTATCACATTATTTCAATTATTAAACAGTTCATATCTTACTTTTACTCTTCCAATTCTCTCCCCCACCCCACTGCAGTGGGGGGAAGTGAGCAAGCGGCTGTGCAGTGCTCAGCTGCCGGCTGAGGTTAAACAACCACACTTGTGTATTTTCAGTTTCAGAAACAACTTACAAAGGATTTTCTCCTCCTTTGTGCTCCCCCAGCTTTAAAAATGGTTTCTGGTGTGCAAAGGGTTAAAACCAGTTAAGTGAAAGCAAAATAGCCAAGGCCAAGTTTTCACATAGCCTGTGTATGTACACTTAGTAGCATTTTCATCTCCTGTGTCCTGACGGCTTTATCTTCAAGTGTGCTGCAACATGCCATTGCTGTTCTAGCAGTCTTTTTGTGCAACTCTGAGCTTGCTTTTTAAAGCTTTAATACCTTGATGCATGGGGGATGTAGAAGGGAGATGCAGGAAGCAGCACCTATTATATGGCAGATACCTCCTCCCATCTTGTGCCCCACCTACTTCAAAAGAGGGAGTTTTAAAAAGGTACCAAAGTAGCTGAAAAAAAAACCCAAACCGAAACAAAAACCACCCCAAACACCATATCTAACCCTCTCCCCATCTCCAAGCAAGCCTTTGCTCCACTGTTGTTCTCATCTCCCAGCAACAACTGCTTCGCACTCACGTAGTGTGATTCTTAGGAGGATGTGAAAGCAGTTACAAACATCTGTTAATTAAGTCTCAATTTGCATGTGAGATGGGTAATATACTAATTCTACAAATGGGTATGTTGAACGACACAGTGCTGGATAAAGCTAGCCAACACAAGTACTTGAATACAAGCTAGAAGGAGGGAGACTGAGTTTCCGTGTTCTGGTTACTATTCTTCTAAATAAAATAAAGGCTGTATAAGTGCACCCGAGATCTTGATGGTTTTTGCGAAGTAAAAGACAAAGTCAGAATAATTTTCTAGAAATAAACACAGATATCCATACAAAAAACACGAGCTAGTTATTGATGAATAAATTGCATCACATCCAAATTGCAAGAAAGATTATGAATGTATTTTTAATGGCTGAACCAAGGGAAGGTCATTATACAATGTTTTAATTCTAGTACATTAGTGTTGCATTTATACATTAACAGTTAATGTGATAATGCCAAACTCTGCACTAGTTGTGACATCATAAAGACTGTTTTAGTATTCTTTTTTGGGGAAAAAAAAAAAAATCAGAGCTATTATTAAGCTCTCCTGCTCCAGCCGTTGGGAGAATGTTTATCTTGCTGTATCAGTTTTACATGCAAGAAGAAAACTACAATGGAAGTCAACAGATGTGAGAAATGTAAATCTTTGGTAAAGTGAATAATCAACACAGGCAGAGAGGTTGTTTTTGGCAGTTTGGTCAGTTTTTTTGTTTGATTGATTTTTCAGATGAGATAGTTTTAAAGCTCCTGACCTGTAGGTGCCATTTTTAATGGAATGCAGAAAATAAATTAACAGAAGTAGTGAAAAGAAAAATAAAAATAAATCTGAAGGTCAGCTTGAGGAAACAGCCTCTTCAGCAGAGATGTTGGTTTTTGAGTCTTTAAGTCAAAAGCAACGATCTGACACTCAGCACTGTTACAGTAGGCCCATGCTGCTCAAAGCTAATTTTGGGTAGTTCGGGAACAGGATTCGACGTGTTGGGTCCCGTACGTGGGCACCATGTATATCCACCAAAGGCAAAGTATCCCCCTAGGATTAGCACTTACTGAAATGGAGTATTTTCCTGAAGATCACACCTAGAGCTTCCTTTATAAGGCTTCTAAATTGAGAGGGTCGTTTATCGTGCTATTAAATGTGTAGCTTTCCCCCCCTCCCCCACCTTCTGTAGATTAACATATAACTAAATGAAAATTTTCTGAAGGTAACTGCCTGGCTGCAGTTCAAGGCATTCATAAAAACTGCAGTTCCCTTTGCAAAGAGGCTGCACTGGGGCAGGGAGGAGGAGGAGGAGCCATCACAGGGCAGCAGACCCGAAATTCAGAGCTTCCCCAGGACGAACCTGTCACAGGGCTCTGCCACTGCCCTTGCTCTGCTTTTGACTGGCCTCATTTCCAACAAGCGCGTCTGCATCTGACCCACGCAGGGGGTTTGGCGGAGCCCCTGTGTTTCTCGGTAGTTACACGCTGCCTCTTGGATTCATTCGTTTGCCTCCAGAGCTATGGCACACCGTCCGCTGCGCGGATGACGCCATGCGCTGTGCAGCCTGGCTGTTTGCAAGGCCTGCGGTGTCCGTTGGGGCTCATCACCTCTGCAGGCACATGGCAGCTATTTTGCTAAACCACAGCCTGGTAAAAAGGGGAAACTAAGTCGCAGGCTTTGCTTTCACTGGTAATTGGGTGGCTTTTTTGTTCCACCCCTGACATCTTGTTTTCCTTGCAACTCTGTCACCTCTTCTCAGGTGCTGGCCTGATGCACCACTGCCACTATCCCAGCCTAAGGCAGGTTTATCTTTGCTGCACTTTGTCTAAGCAGTTTAGAGCATTTTACCACTGTGCTCAGGGCAGTACGGAGCTGATTAGAGCAGAGACCCTCAAATATTCCTGTAGCACAAAGATCTCTCCAAAAATCGGACCAAAGCAATAGTGAATCACACGGGGTTTTCTTCATCTTCAGATGGCTGTGTTTGTGGACTTCACTACCACTGATCGCATGATCACAGTCTGTTTTATTTTTCCTTCTTTATTATATGGCTTTTACCCCAAACCCTTAGAGCTGTTCATGGAGAAGACATCACTTTTCATTGAAGTTTACATTAGCTTTCACATGATTTGCCTGCCCCACCTCCTTTCTCCATAGTGTTAAAAAACTGCCTTACCTTTCAGTGCAGCAACTGTTTATAGCTGCTTCATCTTTTCAAACACCTCCAAAGCTCTTCTCATCCTTATTAACTTTCTCTTTTCTGCCAGCTTTTTTTTCGGGGTGGGGGGAGGGGGGGCAGCAGGTGCTTATAACCTTATAGATGATACAGTAAAGTTGCATCAGTGTTTTGAGGACTGTTTGAATCTCTAGTCAGTTTATCTAGAGGTGAATGGACTATTTCAAGGATTTCTTCCTTTTTAACAGATCTATGATGCTACCATCCCTTCTCTTAGACATTGAACACATGTCCCTACCACGCAGAGAGAGATTACAGTAATACTCTTGTCTGAAAATGTAGGCTTATGCAAAATAAAATAAAAAGCATCAGTAAAGGAGCACCTGACATCTTCATGGTGCCCACTAAACTATTAACTAAGCATGCAGATGGACAGTAAAAGACCTCCTTTTGGGACAATTTATGCAATTATGAATATGTAAGTTATGTTCTCATGTTTGACCTCTCTTACTGAAATGTTGAGAAGGACATTCATATTCTGACTGTAGGTCATGTTTTTGATGTCTCCAAAAAACCCCAGTACACATCAAAATCAAAGCTGAAAGAACACAACCCATTAGATTACGGGGAATCCTCAGGTTTCACTTTTTAAAAATGGACAGAGTAAGTTTTCAGTCCATGTGGCTACAAATAAAAAAATGTAAAACATAAAACGAGTATTCTAGAGGTTTATGATTTTCAAGACAAAGAAATATGTATCTGGTTAGGTTTTTAGGTTCTGTTATTCTGCAAAAATCTTGCATTTTTCAACCAGCTTAAAGACTTCTAAAGGCATTATATTATTTTTAATGACAGAACTTAGCAGCACCTTCCAATTTTGCAATTTGTTTAATCTTACCATAAGGCCTTTGACTGTTTTAATTTGCAGGGAGATATGAATGAAATTTTTCTTTGCTTAACTCACTGTAAGTGCAAAGATTAGTGCTAAGACCTGGTTTATGTCAAAGTCTGAGGAGGAAGGTGTCGTAGTGGGACTTACTACGGAAGAATTGTGCATATTTAGTCCAGACTACTTTGTCTAGCTTCATGGAAGTGCAAAATTGCCCCCTGCATCCCCCAAAAGCCAGCATGAGATG
Organism: Phalacrocorax carbo; assembly: GCF_963921805.1. Lineage (NCBI taxonomy): Eukaryota > Metazoa > Chordata > Aves > Suliformes > Phalacrocoracidae > Phalacrocorax > Phalacrocorax carbo. The sequence goes on along the minus strand of NC_087513.1, from coordinate 6,809,098 downwards.
GCTGCATCTGGGCTCCCAAAGCACTTAAATGCAGATCAAGAAAACACATAGACAACGGGATATGCTACACAGCAGTGCATCTCGCTGCTGACTTTCTCTGGTACTGAGATGACCAATATAGTTAATAACACATAAAAAGAAAACAGAAAACAAAAGGCTGAAAGGGAGGATATAAAAAAAAAGAGACATAGAAAAACCCCACAAACCAACCAACCAACAAAACCCAAACCCACCACATTCATCTCTCGGAGTCCCATCCAAATCAAAGTTGCCCAAATTTAGTCCTGGCTCCTTTTACTCTGAAAGTTTTGCATCAGAGCTATTTTGTTGAACTGGGGAAAAGGCAGCTGGAAAAGAGATAAGAAAGGCACGAAAATGGAAGGTCTTATGACAAGCAAGCTTAGCTTTGTATAAGGATCACGTTACATTGGATAAATCAAGTGTAATGGTATGCGATAGGGGCAGGTAAAGACAGGAGCACTGAGGAATACGGCTGTGGTTTAATGCTTTCCTCGGCACGCTGGCAGCGGGGTTTCGTTATCAGCCTCGACTCGCTGACTATCACAAACCTAAGCCAACCGAGAAAAATTTCCATCAACGAATATTTATAGGGCAAAAGGTTAACTAATACAGAAAGGTGGGACTGAACTCACTGCAGAACACAGTTGGGAAAAGAAATTTGGAAAAGTAGAGAAGGCTGAATTTTGGTGCAGACCAAATGCTGGAAACAAGTAAAAAAAATAAAATTTAAAAAAAATCACTTGAACTTAAAATTCAAACTGAAAGCAGGAGGTTGCCTGAGGACTGCAAGACAAAAAAAGAAATCTAGTAAAAAATGAGATTATTGAATACCCTCACAGCCAGCAGTGGAGCCACAGAGCAGAACCAGATATTTAAAAAGGGGCTGAGACTAGGCTGAGCGCTGGTTAGCTGCTGTATGAAAACTGAAAAAATTATGTGGCCTTTAAAGATGATGTGCAACATTTTTAAGCTTTCCGTATTATTTTGTGAAGGGCAGAGACATTACTGGGGTTTGTACAGAATTATATTGGTGACAAATCACGTACAGAACACAAAGATCAACTGTAATAAAAGGAAAATATTCACAAAACCTTAAAAAAATGCAATATTTGGGTTAGGGAACCTGTTGGAAATGAGTAAATGGATTTAAAAAAAAAACCCCTACCTTAAGCTTTTAAAAGCAGACCCTGAATACAAAGTACTGAATTCTATAAAATTTTCCGATTTTCAGCCCAAGACATTTGAGAGTTAACAAAAAGGGGCAAAAATTACTTTTCTTCATTAAGGTGCTTATGTATAAGGAAAAAATACACAGCACAATTCAAACTCACTTTTTTGAGTCTCCCAATTATTGCTATTTTTTTGAAAGCCTACGATCTTACAGTGAAAAGAATAGTCAGAAACACATCATCACATTTACAAAAAGTTTTAAATTATGAGACCTAGACAGCAAGTTTTACATTCACACTGTAGTTTGAATCTAAAAGCTAAATACATGAAAGCAACCGAAAGTTCAGGTGTATTGCATTTTCAATACATTTTTGCTAAGCCTGATAGTTTTGCATTGTACTACAGGAATTGCTAGGCAATGACTGCTACCCCATTACCTGAATGCTGACAGATGAACCTAAGTTTCAACACCAGTTCTTAGATTTCTGCATTTTCAAATACTTTAGCCATGCTGCCTAAAGGCTATTAAACTGAGACTTAGCTTCATATGGCAGTCAAAAATCATTAGCATTGTAATTGGAGAAAGCTGTATTAACAGGGAAAAGGTACATTTTAAGTGAAAACAGGAAATTTCTTGGAGTGGTAGGGAAGCATGAGTTCTCTACGCATTTTTAGGTTCCCAAGGTTTTGATGCAAAATTTGTCATTTTGCAGAGGTTCTGCAAGACCTTCCCCCTACAGCAATATAAACTGATTTCCTCTTCTCATTTTTGCCCAGCTCTGCAGACCTCACCGCTCAGAATGAGAGCGAATACCGAGGAAGGCACATGCACGCGGTTGCAGCCACCTGTGCTGCCGTGCCCTCGAACCCCACGCTGTGACGGAGCTTCCTGCATGAAGGTCACGGCGTGCAGCAGCATGAGACTCTTGTGACTCAGCACCACAGTGACACTCCTTTTTGCCCCGAAGCTTTCAGGATATGGGAAAGAGCAATTCCCAATGCACTGTACCTAACAGACTACTCTGTAAGCTCGTCAAACACCTTTTGAACAAGGTTTTTCCTAGGAAAACACAAATTAGTTGAAACCAGGTTTTTCTTCATCTGCCAACAAGTTGGGAAGGTCTTGTTAAGAGGGGATAGCGCAGGTGTTTTCTAGTTTTTGTTATTTTCCTGTTTTTTTCAGCAGAATTTTGAAACAGAGTGGTTTTTTTGCTAGCTGCAAGAGCGTCTCTGGTCAGCCCTTTAGGAAAGAGGTTTGCCATTCAGTGAGATCAAGGCAAGAGCAAGGCTGCCTCTCCCAGCCACGCTGCTGCCTCTCCCTGAACTTTCTTCACGCTGCATAACGTTCACATGTAAAAGTATGGGGAACCATGTTCTAGAAAGAAATCCTGGAAAGGTTTGAACAGGAGAGAACTGTCATCTCTCCCATTCCATGGCACTACCAGCATTGAAAGACTCAAAAAACATGGGGGGGTGGGGGGGATAGAAGATATTTCTGAGCTTTTAAGTTATCAAGGAGAACGTAAGAAACATGAAAACATTTATCTTCAAACTCAAGAGCTGGGGCTTTAATATTTAAAGCATCACTCACCAACTTCTGTCCCCTCCAGTTAATGAAGGGAGAGGCACGATGAGCTCCGTCTGCCTGCAAATGGAAACCCAGCAAGTCCCCTGGACTGTGCCCTCACCTTCAGGGCCAGGGCCAGCGAGAGGGTCCCGGCCCCAGGGCCTGATCCTGCTGCCTGTTACCACAATTTTGCCTGTGGCCTGGGCTCTGACTGAGGACAAGGCGGACAGGAGAAGACGCTGTGGGGGTTTTGCTGAAAATATGTCATTAGGCCTGACACATCAGGCCTTTTGGAGGGCATAAAATGTTAGCATTAAAATCCAAACAGCGGGCCTGATCAATTCAATACTGTGTCCTGTGTCACTTCACACAGTCTTCTTAGACTGCTCTACATTCAAGAGGTGGCCCTGAATCATAAGGTGCCTTTGAAAAAGAAACCTAGCTCATGTCAGCACCTAGCATTGTCTCATCTTAACAAAAAACCCAACTGCATATGGACAGGAACATTTTTCTGACATGCGTACCTTCCACAGATGCTACTCTCACACCTACTATGACTCCAGTTATCTTCTCTGAGAACCAAGTTTTTGTGCAAGCCCAGTCTAACGCATCGTGGAGCAACACAGCTTTTAGCAAAAGAGCAAAGCTCTTCTCCAAATCTGGTCCTTCCAAAGCGTCTTTCCTCCTAAAAACAAACCAACTTGCACACTCTCACGTAAATACAACCTCCTGACACAACTTGAATGCTACTGCAAAAAGTTTGGCTGCCTCCACAAAGCACCTGCTACACTCATGGAGGCTGATAAAGAAGAATGTGCTGCACATGGTCCAACAGCAAACCCAGGGACCCCGAGCAAGAACAGCAGACGCAGTGTGAAAAGCAGCAAAGTTGAAGTAGCAGGTTTTATATTGAGGATAAATCTTAAAATCATAGAAGCGAAGGTGCATTAGGTTTGTGCAGCGAAACACACGATGTCAGGAACGGGGGTATTTCAAAAACTATATGTAAAAATAAATGACACAATTCAGTTTAATTGAAAGAGACAGGCACAAAACCACAAAGGGACACAACCAACAAGCAAATAATAACATTCCTAGGTGAAGTAACAGAGAATACAAAACAAATCCACCACCCCAAACTGGCCCACTAAATGCTTATCTCAACGGATCCAGACAACAGCATCTGTCCTTGTCAGGAACTATCACGCAACCTAACTCAGCCCGGTCCCTACCTGGAGGTAGCGGAGCAGACACATGCAAGGCACAGCGATCAACTGTTCAGAAGTCATACTCAGTGCTACTCACTTCCAGCCTTCCAAAACTTCTTACTCCTTCACCATATGAAACCAGATGTACGACGCTCACTCCTTGAATTTTTCTTTTTCCCCTCAAAAAACAAAGTTTAGCACTTTGCAGAAACAGCCACAATAATGTTGCCTCAGAAAGAGCAAGTAACAAGCTGTATCTTCCAGCCAGCAGGGTAATACGTTACACCCAGAATCCTATTTAGCAGTTTACATAATTCACAGTTTCTCTGGTTACATACTTTGTAAAAGATGACATCCAGCTGGGAAAGTTGGTCCACTTTATTGTCATATGGCAGTTGCTTGCTTTATATCATCCAAATATCAATTAAAAAGCAAAAACAAAACTGTAAGGCAGATATCTTCATATTTTCATGTCACACTTGCACACACACACACAAACACTTGCTGTCATTCAAAGAGGAAAAATAACCTTGCCTGAAATGTAAACTGACTCTGCAGTGTTAGGCATCAAGTGTAATTTCCAAAAACCTTGAAAAAAAGAACAATGAACAGACGTGCTTAAATTCTGCGTCAGCTATTTTAATGGTGCAGTTTTTCAGGTAACAAATTTAATCATAATATGCTGTCAAATAACAGATCTAGATCCCAGAAGTCAACACGATGGCATTTTAAAAATACAACATATGGATATAGAGCCTTTGCTGATACGTATGCACTTAGCAAATATTAGAAAAAATCAATCAGAATCAAAATGCAAACTCGCTGAAATGACTAGATGCCTTGTGTTATTCATTTCCAATCCTAATTGCTTGATTTCATTCATCAGGATTTATATATGCACCAGTACGCTACTGAGGCAGTTAAAATTAAATACATCCCATTTTTTCCCCAGAAAAGTAATGGACTTTAACAGTCGTTTTATTGCAATGAGAGATATTAACATACAATTCTGCTCCTAACTCCAGGTTATAATGTAAGTGGATCCATTGATCAACTGCAAAAGGCAACAAAAAGAAAGTTTTGCCTGATGCTGAGGGCAAATAAAATCCCGACCGGATTGTCCATTATTCTCAGTGGGAATCCATCCAGTGTCTAAGTACTACACAGATATTTTGCCAACTACTAAGTCAGGTTTGTGGCACACAAAAAGTAAAAATACACCACAAGGGGCACGTAATGAATCTACACCTGTGCTGCACCAAACCCATGTTGCTCTACGTGAATGTAGCAAATTCACTATGAAGGATTTTAGTGCCCACAAAGACAAGCACAAAGAAACCAGAGGCAAATATACGTATCACAAGAGTTACCCAGGGTTTATATACTATTATTCATGTCTAGCTCTCACAGCAGGTTACAAGTATAAGTGGAATGATCTGTAACCTACAGATGGAGGGAATAAGGTTAACTGGGGCAGCAGAGAAAGTCAGCGGCTTATTCCACTGAAAGAAACTGCCTCTAACATGCACTGTATTAAAAACCAGTAGTATTGCCTTTGGAAAAAGTAAATTTGATACCCATGGGATGGGGGGAAAAAAGAACATTTAATTAATTAGCGGGATCTACCACCACTCATTTAACACACACAAATCCCTATGGTTTAAATATGAAGTTACATACGTGTATTGTATACACGCAGAAGGCAGCAGTTTAGAGGGTAAAATGGCAATTAGATTAGGAAAAAAAGTGTGCTGCATAACTCAAGCACTAAAATCACTACAAAAGAATAACAGCTATGAAATATTTAAGAGTCAACATTAATATCATTAGACTTCAAAGGATATCACCTTCTCAGCACCAGCTTCTCGCATTGATCATCTGCAGAACGAGCAGTCTCGCATCAGTTTGCAGAAGCTTCTTCCCAACCACATCAGCTAGAAATGAAACACTTCAATTCTCTAAAAGCCATAAAATGCCCTTTCATAGATCTGCCCTGCACCTTCTTGAGCCCACTCCTGGATTTCTCAGGAACTTCGTAAATAATTTAATATTTCCACGGGGAGAATAGGAACGCTCTGTAAGAACTAGAAGATACTAAACACTAACAAGGAGGTAATAGGCTTTTGAACATGGAAGTTATATATTTGCAAAGCCTTCTTCCAGTTTGCACATACTTTCTTCTCCATATGTAACTGCGATGGGTAGAACTGCAGTAAACATTTAAACTGCATTATCGTGTATAATAAGAGCTTGACATTTTTATTTTCTCCAAGGAGAAGCACTGCCTATATGCTCTCTAGTGGAGGAACAGGGTTTTTACAAGGTCCCTCCTTCCCCCTCCTTTAAATATGATCAACTATGAAAGGAAAGGCTTTTATTCTGCCAGAATCCCAGTCCAAGGTTTTGTGTTTCTCTAGCAACAATGACACACTAACAACTGAAGCAGGGCAGAGATCAGCTTCTCCATGTCTCTACTGCATCAGGTGCCACCTGTGTCAGGCGAGGGGGAACACCACGCAACTTTTGACCTGGACCTTGGCAAGGACTGGGGATAAATGGGTTAGTATTGAATTCTTTTAAGTCACATTTGGAAGTCTATGTTTGTTATGGGTATCCATACACGAAGTCTCTCAGAGGCAATTCCACAATTTCACAAGTAACTGACCATTCCAGAATTCAAATATCAAGTTACTACAATACAAATTCACCAGGGAGGACGACTTCTTAGGCTCCCTGCCTCGCAACCCTCCTGACACCACACTTCTTTTCTCTGCTGCCTGTAAGTGCCAGCTGGAAGGAAAAAGGCTGTTCAGAGATTGTTTCCTAGAAAATCTTTGTTTTCTACTCTGAAAGCATGTTGGGGAAAGATGTAAAAAAGGACTTCCAAGTTTTACCTAACAAAATGCCACCATGGTTTCAGAACAAACTGCACCCCAACTTAGACAGCAAAGTAGCCAGTATTTGAGAAATTCATATTTACAAGCCAAGATTAAGCACTCCTGCAAAATCCTTATCTTTGCTTTAACTGTTTTTGGGTAAACCAAGGGCTTTAGGCTCCAGGGGCAATGAGCTTTCATCAACACTAAGTCAACATGACTAAGACTGTCAGTGTTTCCCCATTCTGACAGAGGAATCCTGTGAGCAAGCCTCTCCCCACCCAGACAGCAGGTGCACAAGCTGCAAGAGCCCATTTTCCTTTAGATTAGGTGTATGCTTCAGTCCTTAAAAATTCATAAATCACTTAGCTTTCCAAGATTCAAATTCCCAGTAGAGTAACCAGAATTACAGCCATGCTAGCAGTAAAGGAGAATAGAGTTTGTTAGAGCTGGCAGAATACAGTGGACCATACTATAAATTACTTTAGGAAATGGCTACTAATGCTCTCTCTGTGCAGAACTGGGGGATACCACCCTCCCTGCAGTCCATTTCTGTGGAAATTAAAGAATTTTAGTCATTTGAACAGAGGATATAGGCTTCTGCTCATCTGAAAGCATTTTTTCACACCTAGAGGGCATAATCACCAATTCCATCTAGATAACATAAATTTAAATTATTTTTATTGGCCAATACGGTCTCTATCTGCAAGGAAAGAAAATACACTTTCAGAAGTACCGTCAGAAATTAGCACGCTCACAACAAGCAGCTAACCCCTGCTGGATGAGACACTTCTTGGGACAGTTTCTTAGAGCCAACTGATGGAGAGTTCCTGCAGAAGGCTTTGACGAGCAGTAAAAACACCAAAACTGAAACAACAAAGAAAACCCTGAAATCCCTCTTTGTTCCTTCTCAGCTCACCTTTTCTTTTCTTCTTCCCTTTCCTTCTTGACTCTGATTTCTGAATTTTTAAAAGTCTTAAAAAAAAAAATATTTTTATACATTGCGCATTCTGTAGGCTGAAACCCACGTATCTCCTTTTTGGCTTTTGAAGTTTGGCATCTTTGTAGCCTGCCTTATGCTGGGACTTCACTTTTGGTTTGCTTTGAAAACGTTCATTAAAACAGCACATTTTTAAAGTGCCTAACTTTCCTGGTTTCTACTCATGTCCCTAGATATCTCCGCGCATCATCTTGTCCATCTCAGATGCACGAAGACCTGATGTCTGAGGCTGTGTAGGTCACACCGTTGGCTCCCTCTCTCTTCAATGGACAGAAACTGGCCCTCCAAGGCTATTTGTTTGGTCTGTTTTACACGCATGGCTCCAGAAGAGATGAACATCCCCAGGGTGCCCCTTTTCCTCTGCTGAGGGTCACAGAAGAACCCAAGATTACAGCCTTCGATTTCAGAGTTGGCTGCTCAAGCCAGGGCCAGTAATTCCTATTTTAATCCCCTTTCAAGAAAGTCTGAGCTACGGTCTACGGCCCACTGTGATTCAGGGATCCACAGGTGGAAAACCGCTGCTGTAGCACAACCAAGCACCGCACGGGGTGAATGCCAACATCAGCACAGGGAGACAGCGTTGTGGCCGGGCAAGTCGCGCCAATGGTACGCTGAGTTCTGCTAGTTACCATCATGATATCAACCGCAATAGCAAAGAGGCACCAATACCGGTATTCAGCATCAGGCATCGCTCTGCTGGCGCCTGGCACGCGGGCGGTTTGCCCTGCAGTCTCTGCCATCATGTCCTTTTTGTTAGCACGATCTGTGGCAGCCAGGATTAAAGACTGCTGGAGGTGTACCTCCAAAAGCAGCACGGACACAACCCTGGGTCTATTAAGTGCCAGTACCACCTGCTTTGCATTCCATCCCCTTGCAAACACAACTATCCATCAGGTTTGTCTTTTCTGTTCCCTGCAAGCATCTCTAAGGGAGAGGTAGAAACACGGATGCTGCAGTGTGACCTTCCTCAAACTCCAAGTCTTTTCCCCTCTCTTTACTTCTCCCCAGCTCTGCTCAGGAGAGAGGGTTGGTGCTGCCTGACCTGAGAGCTGCAACCGAAGCCGTGCTGCAGCACCTGTGGGCAGGGTGAATCAGCAGCTTTTCCCCCAAAAAAGGCTGCTGGGAGAGCTGGGGCAGTTACATAAGGCTGCAGCAGCCCAGGAAAGCTGACGTCAGAGAGAGACGAGGCAAGAGCAGCACCGGGAAAGTTTGTCAGGAGGCATGGATGCCTCTCGCAGAGGACCCACCGCAAACCCATTATGGTGAAACACACAATGGTAACTCACATTTCTCGGTTCTCTACAGCAGAGGCCAAAAGACTGCTGGCCCTACGTGAGGCGGTGGAGATGGAGCTCCCTTTCGAGCCACGGCCATGAGCAGGAAACAGCTGCTAATTGTCTATCGGCTCTGGGACGTTCAAGGGGGATGATGGGTGACGAGGTGGGCTGACAGCCCCTCTGAGGCATGTCCTCAACTCCTCTGCACACTTGGCAAAACAGGAGATGAAGGGAAGCAGGCTACACCCTGCTATAGGAGGTGTGTTACTCCTTAAGCATCCCTGAAGGCATCGTTATATCCACTGTCATTAGGGCTCTCCCTACTCTGCAGAAAAGGAAAAGGTGACTAATGACTACCATAGGAGGACATCCAACTAAGTGCTGCACCTTACCCGCCGCACTCCAAGCTACAGCTAGAACATTTGAAAACATGCAAACTGTCAACCCCCTATCACATATAATTCTAATTGACTGCCATTTCAGAAACCTCTCCCAACCTGGGAGTTCGCATGCTACTTCCAGTCTGCAAAGCCATCACAAATCCTCTTGAGCATTCTCCATTTTTCATATTCCTTTTCGGTTTTTGGATTTTGTATTTATATTTCCACAATGTCTCTCAAAGCTACCCTCAAGGGGGGGGCTGGAATTTGCTAGTCAGAAGCATGGCATGCATATTTGTATAGTAATACTGACCACTTTCACAAGGGACTGCTTGTGATCAGTAATACAAAAGAAGAGCCAGGAGAATTTCCCACGTGACTTTTCTTGTTTTGGGGTTGAGTGTTTTTGTGGTTTTTTTTTTAATCACAACATAGTAATGATAAAAACTGAGAGGAGATTTACTATCTGCATTACTGCTTCTGACACTGCCATTTTTTGCACCCTCAAACACATCCAAAGCACCCGTTCGTCACTCCCTGCCAGGATCTTTCTGCTTCACCACTTCCAACGTGTTCCTTTTTATATCACTCCCTCCCCCTTCACACTCATTTGTTTTAGTATTTCTTTCCCAGGACTCTGCAATTTTTCAAACTGTTCCTTTTGGAGGGCAGCACCTCCTTGACTACACTAAAATCCCTCCTGAAAACACATCTGCTGAATCGCTTGCAAGAAATTAGTCCTGAAAATTGCGGGTCTCTTTACATGCATCTGTGTGCCTGCTCTCCAAGCCCAGATTCACCTACCCAGGAGCACAGTCACCCTAGACTTCAGCTGGGAACAACGGAGAGAGGGGGGCAGAAACAGCTCCGGAGGATCATTCTGAGCACCTAAGATTTAATGTAATAGAACTATTAATAATACATAAGAAAAGAATTATCCAGAGCTTTTTAGTGAGAAAAATCTACAGCTCAAGTCCCATCTGAATTGAAGAGATTTTTTTTTCTTCTGTTTGCTGGGACATGAATTAGTACCAAGTACATAACCTACATTTCCAGTCGAACGTGCAGTGTTGCATACAGCCCTTGCTTTATATTTTAGCTTCTTCTTCCAAGTATAATCGTCTTAAGGTTGCATTGAAATGCAGTTGTCATTTACTGCACATCATGTCAACTGTCAAGGCTTTTTTTTTTTAATCCTGTTCCCTGTTCCGTTGTTCTCAGTTCCGTTGTTCTCAGTCATTCATTTACTCCGTCTCCAATTTTAGTATTTACAGCCCTAAACTGGACGGATAGCTTGTTTTCAGCACAGGCACCCAAACTGCAATTGTTGGTCCCGCTCTTCGTTTTTAGCACTATATGCACAGGGTCGAATCCTCCAAGTGGTGGGAGACAAAGTACTTAATGTACAAACCGGACCATGTCCTTAACCATGCACTCAGTGGGGCCCTGTATCATTAAAATAAGGCACTTAGTTAAACGCTTTGCTGAATCAGTGCCAACACGCCCTGAGCCTTAAAGCCCTGAGCACCGTCTTTAAAAACTAATCTTAGCCCCACTCCTACTCACTTCTGTGCAACCTAAAAGTTTCCATCGCACACGAACTTATCTTTGCTCTCTCAAATGGTGTCTAATTCAAGCTTCTAATCTGTGGCTTTTTATCTTATTCATTGCTCCCTGAATGTGGAATTCACTATCTATTTTCAAAAGGGAAGTAAGTAAAAACCACTGTTTCCTAGACAACAGAAGAGCAAAATTAACTCTTCCCCCACCCCTCCCAAAACAGCCGCAGAAATATTGAATTTTGCTATCTGAACCATATTAAAGAAGAGCTACTGTTAAAATAACCGACATTATAAAGCAATATCTTAAAAAAATAAAACAGTGTCACACTGCTACATCACAAAAACATGCCTTGCCTTTCAGTCCACATCCTTTCCCAAACAAAACACAGCCTCAGCTACGGAATCTACAGACTCATCCTTACTTATGATAATTACAGCAGAGAAAAGAAATTTAAAAAATTTCTCTCATCTAGCGTGGGTAAAAATCCCTGCTTTTCCAGCAGGGCACACAAACAGAATTTTGCAGTTGATCGTCTTTGCATGACATTTTAGTGGGCACCAATATGACATAAATCTTAGAGTTTGCAAAAAAACAAAGCACAAGTTAATCTGTGTCTATTGTGTTGGTTTTTAGCATGCTACAATAAACTGAGGTGTATTCACCCAGCGGGACTACTGCACTGGCTGAACCCTTCTACCTTTATAACCTGGAATCCAGGGATGCCTCATGCTGGGGAACCTGTACGTGCTTTTATATTATTTCCTTGTAAAATTGCTGGACTGCACCACTCTAAGGTGACACTAAAGGGGAAGAAGCATTCTTAGACACCAATAAAGCAAAACTATTTCAACTTGTTTTATATTTCACTGCTTTAGAATCAGTTTTATGGAGCCTTGGGGATCCTGGGATCTTTTTGTAGCTGTGTTTTGTAGCCATTTGCCTGGGTTGTGCCCCTGCAATTTGGGTGCAGTCTTGCAGCCCAGAACCAGAGTAATTCCTGAAACACACCACAGTACAAATAGAAGCAACATGAGGGCATCACATATGTTTACAACAGATGTGAAGAGATATTTGTTTTCTGTGATGGGGGAAACTCCAAAAGCACCATACGAGTCCTCTGTAGGTGTACACCAAGCAATAGCACAGTCCGCCAGCCTGCTACATGACCATAGCACGGTTCGTGTAGCTCCCAGATGTTTTTAGTGTAAAACATCTGTAAGATGAAGAGTATTTGTGGAATGACTAGGAACCAGCAGCATGGGAACACTCTAAATAGCCACCAAGTCCTCAAATATACAACTATAGAGTACGTATAGGTACCTCTTGGGTTTCGCAAGAGCCAGTACCACATCGTGTCCAGTGTGAAGAAGAGAGATGCCAATTTTCTCCCTTTAACACTGACACATTTGGGGGTTTTTTTGCTCCCTCCCTCCAGGCCCAGAGTACAACGCAGCAATCCATCATGCCTCCAAGCCTTTTTCCTTTCACCAAAAAGTCCTTGCTTGTATTGAGTTGCATTGGTAAAGGTGAGAAAGGAAAAAAAATAACCACACACAAAGAAAAAACAAGTGTATATTGTAAAGGTGGGGAGAAACAGGATTCTTGATAGTTACCTACTCACGCAGTGCTTAGAGACATGCTTGGACACTCATATAAACTGTGTTATAGTACTTGTATGTATATACATTCGTGCACATTTTCCTCCTTTCCAGGCCATGCAGATCTCCAAACTGCCCTGAACGTCAGAGACATCCATGCAGAACTGCAGATAAGAATTTTAGACTTAAGAGTACAAGTCACAAAATGCATTATTTAGCTGTCAAACCAGGGCTCGCTAAATTAATGAAGCATTTTAATTCCCAGATCAACAGAAGCAAAGTTAATTTTGTGAAAGTGTGCTAGATTCCAAACCTATTACTATTAAGACTAACTTAAACCTCATCTACATTCTTCAGGGAACAGGAGAGGAGAATAAACAGAGGTGAAATTAAGCACAAATGTGAAGTGGTTTTTTTTTTTTTTTTACTGCAGTAATTTTGATGAAAGAAACTTAGAGGCCTGCTAGCACTAATTCCTAATAGACTGGTCTATTTTCCGGCAGCCTACCAGATGCCATTTTCTTTATGCACACTTTTTTTTCCTCCTTCCGCCCTTCAACAACCAGCAAATACATCTGTTTTTGCAGGGGTTAAGCCTATATTTCCCAAATGATTATTTGCACTGTAGGAGCTGTTCAGACCTTTCATGGATCAGGGTCCCCAGAATTAGGTTTTGCATAAACACAGTACAAGGAAATGGTCTTTTCTCTAAAGACCTTGCACAGTCTAAGGTCTCAAATAAGTCTGAAATGAGAAGCAAATTTATTCAGTATAAGGAGTTCAGAGCTGAGCTCTCGACTGTAAGCGGTCAGTCTGTAGACCATCTTCTATGGCTTTTACACTGCAAAGCTGCCTTTGAGCTGTACAGTATGTTAATAAATAGTAAGATTACTCTACTAATCACCAGAGAAGTGCAGAACTGGATCTATAGCCTTCCTTTAAAGGAACAACATTTACTTTAAAGTTAGAAGAGGTGTGTATAGATCAACTGGGTGTTCTAGAGAGTCAGTCTTGGGAAGGGAGGGAAGTGATGATATGGGATGAGACTTACACACAAATAGGAATTACTATGATTTCTACAGGCCAGGGAATATTCAGTTTTGAAGACCAAATTTGTTTTGCACTGTCCTTGTGAGTGGTGGAGAGCCCCTACTTTTTCCACAGTTGCACAGGAAATCACAAAATAATTTGGCAGGAACAGAACTCAGTTGATATAAAGACGCTGAGGTTCAAGTTTCTCATTCAAATCAGGTCAGTCTAGACAGTGGTCCACCTGGTAGCTCACTAGCTCATCTAGATCAATCTCTTGTTTGGTTTTGGTTTTGGTTGGTGGATTTTTTGTTTAGTTGGTTGGGGGTTTTTTTGGTTGTTTTTTTGTGTTTGGGCTTTTTTTGGTTGTTTTTTTGTGTTTGGGCTTTTTTTGGTTGGTGGTTTTTCATGTTTTTTTTTAACACACTTCACTCCTGAGCAAAGGACTATTCCTTGACAGAAAGCTGGTGTATTTCTACAAAACCAACTGTGATAACAAAGACTTGACATTTTCCAAAGAGAATATTTTCACTGGAAGTTTCCCAAACCACATAAACCTAATTCTCCATCCACCCTTTCAGCATTTGATGAAGAATTTCTGAGACGAGCCTACATTTGGGATGCTTCTTTTGCTTCCTCTGAGCCTACTGCTTTCTAGCTGGCTTGGATGAATGTCATGGTTTAACACCAGCCGGCAACTAAGCCCCACATAGCCACTCACTCACTCCCCCACAGTGGGACGGGGAAGAGAATTAGAAGAGTAAAAGAGAGAAAATTCATGGGTTAACAGGTAAAGCAAAAGCCGTGCACACAAGCAAAGCAAACAAGGAATACATTCGCTCCTTCCCATGGGCAGGCGGGTGCTCAGCCATCTCCAGGAAAGCAGGGCTCCATCACATGTAACAGTGACTTGGGGAGACAAATGCCATCACTCTGAATGTCCCCCCCTTCCTTCTTCTTCCCCCAGCTCTATATGCTGAGCCTGATGCCATATGGTGTGGGACATCCCTTGGGTCAGTTGGGGTCAGCTGTCCCGGCTGTGTCCCCTCCCAGCTCCTTGTGCACCCCCAGCCGCTCGCTGGTGGGGTGGGGTGAGGGGCAGGAAAGGCCTTGGCTCTGTGTAAGCTCTGCTCAGCAGTAACTAAAACATCTCTATTATCAGTGCTGTTTCCAGCACAAATGCAAAACAAAGCCCCATGCTAGCTACTGTGAAGAAAATCACCTCTATCCCAGCCCAAACCACCACAGTGGAGTTGCTGAAAGCAGCTCTAGGGCTCAGCCTGGACAAACGGGTCATGGGACCAGCCAATTAACTGGACATTCTTCACCTAACTTGACTCAAATAAAAATGGACTACATAAAGATGAGCCCGACGGAAAAATCTGGTCTCATTTTTGTAAATACTTGACAAAACCAAGATTAATCAGCCCCAATCAGGCTTTTGGTGCAGTTTGGTCCATGGATCTCCCAAGGATAAGAACAAGCAGGACCTGAAAGGACAAGAGTCCTGCAGGCAGCAACCGTGGAAGAATCATTATCCACGTTTACTGCATTAATCCCACAAAAGAGGGTACTCACAAAGCTAGTCTTAGGCATAGGAACGTAGTGCCCTGTGTTCCCTCTGCAGACACCAGACAAAAAGCTCTTCAGATGGATGATGCAGAGCACTGACTTTTGGAGCCAACAGGACATTTCAGAACCAGAGCCTCTCATTTTCCACCGATAATGGAGGAAGCCAAGAAAGGTAATCCTCCTTGAAAACATCTCCAAAGGCTGCAGGCTGGGTCGAAAGGACAGTTGTATATTAAGATGAGAACACAGATTCAACTTCCCTGTGTTTCAATATGAAATTTTCTTTACCAAGACATTGACATACTTCATAAAAACATTCAGAGCTCCTCAGAGAAAAAGCAGTAAGTTAAACCATCATTACTTCCATAGAAAATGAATATGAAGCTTTCCGATATATTTCTGTGCTTGCAAAATGGGTAGGAAGACTAAAATAATTGGCCTGATTTTCAGTGGCTAACTTTAGATACCCAAATTTGAAAATTTAGGTCATGTGACAATCTACTCTATTTAAATCTCATATCCTGGATTACCGCAACACAAAGCCACCTTGTATTGTTCCTCTAGTTGCAATTTTAAAAACGAAAACCGTTCAGGGCAAGAAGTAGATCACCTCGGTATTAAAGTGTTCTCAAAACTACATCATCCTATTAATTGGCAGTAGGAACTACAGCGACTTTAAACTCTGTGCATTTTATTTTAAAGACTTAATCATTAAGAAAGGCCTCTGCATGCCTGGAAATGCAGAACCTTTGCCAAGTTTATCAATACACAGAGGCAAAATTGCTGTCAACCTGACCTGGACAATTGCAAAGGGTTCATTATTCATGCTCATTCAATTTCTGGCTGTTCTGCCGAGACAAGGATGTTACTCAGTGCCAATTGAGATGGTGGTTTTGAGAGAGCCACTTTCCCACTATAAACTGGACCACATCCACTAGCTTATTTCATGCACTGAACAGCTGTTGCAAGAAAAAAAAAAAAAGAATCCTGATCCAAGCCAGTGTCCCAGAGGTAAAAGATCCTGTAAAGAGAAATGGTATTCAGATGTACTGTTTATAAAATTATGTTTCAATTTAAATGATGGTTTGGGAATAGAGAAATACAAAGTCTCCTTTTAAATAGCCAAGCTAATACAGCTTTGACCAAAAAAAACCCTAAACAAACCTCAAACTGCTTTCTCATCCTGTTTGCTACACGAAGTTTTAAGGAAAGGAGAGACTTTTCTGCATGTGTAACTAATACACGAGGGTAAGGAGGAAAAGCTTGTTAAGAACATCCCTTACATGCAGTGGGTTTGAGTGGTACTCTTAATGTTGCATTTATGATGAACCATAATATTTTAATTGATTGTGCCATTGCTATGTGAACGTATTCCCAACTATTTTGTATTGATTACATAATAAAGATATGTGACAGATTCTTGCAAACATTTGCATTCATTACTCTCCACCATTATTCAGGTCAAGCATCTTTATCACTAAAGCTGTAGAATAAACCTTATTTATTTTGGTTCATCTGCTTGCTCCCTAGGGAGAAAACGGCATACACAATTAGAAATTTTAAAAACCCTATTTTGCTTGCACTTTCTATGCATATTTAGAGAACTTCCTAAGAATACAGCAGCCTGAGAATGGGAGAAATCACATTTCCTTTGAATTATTTATTCTACTCCTTGAACATAAACATTTTCTTCCTTAGCCGTTATTATTTGTATAATAGGCCACCTGTTATATTACAGCAGCATCACAATACTTTCCACAAGTCCAGTAATGTCAGAGACACAGGAGTACAACAATCCACAGCTTGCCTATTTACCTTGATTTCAGAAAGCTAAGTACACATGATGGCTTGAAAATGCTTACCCCATTGCATACAGCCTTCTTACTGCTCTGGTCTGTATATTCTTAGCTGGCCACTCATGTACATCTGCCACGGTAACACCTGCTATAAACTTATAGCTAAAGTTTTGTCCTTTTTTTGTGGACTTTTAGAGTTAAACAACACTTGAGCAGCTGAGCTGCAGAAGGACTTACTTTGAAAATGTCTTAGGAAACTAGGACTTGCTGAAAGTAACTGGGACTTAGAAGCCATCAAGTGCCTTCTGAAGATGGGATTTGGTCTCCTGCATGGTTTCTGAGCTCCAGGAAGTACAACCTTTAACTGCAGTCACATATGCTTGTTACTTTCTCTACTACTTTGCAAGGGAAAGTTATGCACCAATGCTTTAATTACCCATGAAGCATATTGCATGCTTATACTAATGATTACTTTACATCTGCAACACAAAACTAGGAGGTGCAGAGAGGTTTAGAAATGCTGTAGACTTCATATCATAGTATCAACCTAATACCACTGTGATTTCTGAACAGACCAGTCACCAGCTCCTCAAAAAAACACTCTGTTTCCTTCTTGGTGGCATCCAAAACTCATCTGAAAGGCTGCTACCCCTTCTGGATTCAAAGGCCCATACATGACATATTTTTGAAATGGAGGGGAAAAAAAACCCCAAACCCAAACTACAAAATATATTCCCTCCCCCAGCATCTGCCAGTTTGTTTATCTGCCTGTGCTTAAGCTCCTTGGCAGAAAGTATCTGCAAAATTCGTGGCATATAACTGATGTTATCACAAACCAAACCAAATCCAAGTCCGTTGCGAGGGCACAGAACCAAGAGACAGGGAACCAGGCATTTCCTGGCCTCTGCCAGTGCCACCCAAAGGGTCTGGACGTACCTCCTGTAATTCATTTTTTGCCTTCTGACCATTTTTTTCTCTGTTGTTTAGACTGTATGCTTGTTAAGACAAGGACTTGTGGGTCTTTGTAGTATGCTTAGATAGGGTAAAGAGAAAAAGGAGCTCACAGACATCATGTGGGTACCAACATTCAAAAAAATTAAGTCAGTTCAGTGCCTCCCAATATTCCAGTCCACCTTCTCTAAGGAAGGATAAGCATCAGAAAATTAAGAGACAAAGAAAACGTCTGCTCTTGGTTGCCCTAAAGCAACCACTGGAGCCCAAACTAACCATATAAGGACACTCCCGTAAGTTGTTCCTTCTTAGATTCTCAAAGTGACAGATATCACTAAGTTTGGCAAGAGAGAAGAGAAGCTCACACACCCCAGGAGCAAGTATGCCCAGGAACAGTTGAAATTTAGATGCTATTGGCAGGATTATCTTTAGGTCTCATATATAGTCAGCTCTAAAAGAATACATCTTCCACAAATGTAAATATTGTCTTGCAACACCATACCTGTTTAGCATCCACTGCTGTATATTAGTCATTCCCCACCTATAATAATGATACAGTGCAGTTAAGTAAACACCGCTGCTGCGTGAGAGGGGTTCAGTTTTATTACACGTAAATGAATTAAACTAGACATAAGCAGGTTACAAAACAATGAGAGAGTTGCCAAGAATCAAAGAAGAGATTGAATTTAACCATTATTAAAACGACAAAACTTGGGATCACCAACTGTAAACAATTTTCATCACTTAATTAAATCGCCCATTAGTGTTTTCAAAAGAGATGTCTGGCGGTGGCCACTCAGAAAAACTGTTGACTTTGCAATGGTTTGTGCTCCGAGTTAATGGAGTTGATTTCAAACAAGCACTTCCCCTATGCAATTCATTACAATCGCATCAATTCCTTTGTGTAATGCTGTTCGCCCTGGAATCAAAACACGAGCCCACATTGCGCAGCACACGGGGCAGAAGCCTGCTGCATCCTGGGCGTGCGCCGAGCAGAGGGAGGAGCTGAAAGCAAGGTACTGCTCTAAACCTGAACAACCTTGCTGGATTGGGATTATATTGCATGCAGAGTAATTTAAAAAAATTAATTAAACAAAACAAAACAGGCTGGTTGTACGGGCAGGGGCTGAGCAAGGGAAGAAACAAGGAGCCACTACTATACATCTACTTTTGTTTTCATTCTTACATTGAGTTAAACCATATGCCTGGAAATGACAAAGCAGAACCTAAAGCACGTGTTATAAAGATGCTTTGCCAATGAAAAATTAAAATCCCTAGAAAAAAGTTAATTTCCAAAAAGACTCTGATGCGCGCCGAGTCCCCGCTGACAGGGCGTTTTGGGGTTGCAGAACTCTCTTGTCCAAAGTTTCTCAGAAGTCTCTAACCTCATGTTGAGACCAACCTCTAGGGAAGGGCTCGACCAAGACTCGCCGAGTACGTGTGCAAGGCCGGTCACCTGCTGAAGTGATGTGCCAGATGCTTCGGAGTGACCTCTGGCAGGAAACTCAAAGACTGCGATTCCCTTCCGTGCCAGCACCCAAGCCAGGAAAGCTGAGCAGAGCAAGACCTGCCTGCAGTTTGAACAAGATATCGTAAAGGTTCCCCAGCTATCCACCGAAAACAAAAAATTAAAGAGGGTGAAGATTTGTTGAACTGTTCCAAATTATAGTGAGTCATTGTTTAGAACAGGCTCCTTTCTGTCTTTATCTCTCTTAAATAGAACTGTATCTGAAAATATATTTGTTTATGCAAATTGGACATCCTTCTCCTATTTGAATTAGCACCATAAGTACATTCTGTATCAGTGCAGACATACTCGATGTATTTAATGTCAACACTGCTAGCAACGATGTAGATTGGAAATATTGCTCTGCTTGTTGGCCATGGAATAAATTTGCCAAACAGAATCAGTGTAGCTCTAGAGTTTAAATTAATGCAAGCAACACTGTTATCAGTAGTCTTTAGCCTGCCACTCTTAGCTTCTAACAGAAACATTTAGGAATAGGAAGCATTACATCTGGCTACAGCTGCATATTACATGGTCCATTGAGACTTAGATGCTGATGGCTGAACTGAATAACAAACAGCTGGGTATAAATGCAAAGATCAGGGAATCATAAGAAAATGCTTGTATCGTATCTTTGAAGCCTCAAACACAATGATACTGTATTAGCACTATTAGCATTACAGAATAAAATAGCCTGAGGATTGGCGTTCAACTCCTCAGCGTGGGGAACCAGCGACTCTAAGGCAGGTAGCGACAGACTCTTTTCTGACTATTGCAATATTTATATTCAAACAGTGTATTTTAATAAAAAGTTGGTTATGAAACTAATGTCAATCCTGTCTGCAGCGCCAGGTAAAAGTTAGTCTGCCTCAGGAGTTATGGGACATACTTCCTCTCCATCCTCGGGAAAGCTTTGAAAATCTTCTAAAATTAACAAACGTGGTATTTTCAGTACCATTGGAAATTTAAGACACAAAGATCTGAAATGAGACAAGCTTGATTCCATACAGGAACAAGCCAACTTACTGAAAACTATGGTTCACTCCCCCAGAGCTCTAAAGGTTGCCAAGAGGGAAAACCATATACCAGAGTCCTGGCATGGTCACGGTGATGGGTTTTCTCAACTGTCCTTCAGGTGTTCACAGAAACACAAGCTGCTGTGCAATCCTTGCAATTCAGCAGCTTCCACTGAATGAGGAATTTATTTTTAAGAAAAAGAACAAATGAGTGTTATTATATTAAATTTACTATACAGATTGCACATTGCCAGGAGTGACAGCAGACACAGCTATCTGGCCTACAAAGCAGCAGTACAGAAAGCATCAAAAGACCTCTCTAAGGCACCTGAAGAACAAAGACACGAGAAATTCTGAGTGCGGCAGAAGAGAAGACCTAAAAATTGTCACTAATTGGCATAAGGGAAGAAAAAATAGCTTGTAGCTCCTTTTATAAAAAGATTGTTCAGTAAATGAATGTGAGTAGTCTGGACCTGTAAAACCTAGATACCCATTTTCCTGCCTGGTTTGAACTCTCCATCCCTACCTAACTGGACATCCTGCAGTTCAAAGCACACTTCGTTAACTCTTGTCCACCTATACCAGAACTAGCAGGGAGGGGGATGCCTGGTGAAGGGGATAAGTACGCAAGCTGAATGAATAGAGGTATATAATATGACAAACGTAGAGCATCTCTCCTTGTAGCCTACTCAAAAGAGCATGTCTCTCTGTCTCTCCCTGCACTGACTGTCTTCAAATATATTGAACGTTCTCGTCCAAGACAGACAGCTACTCACATTTGTGAAGCAGCTTAAAGGCCAAAGAGATCTCCCCGAAAACATCCTGATGGCCTGAGGAGACACAGTTCTGATTCGCCAGACAAGACTGAACAGGCTTGAGACTGCTTTTTGGATTCCAATGGAGGAACAAATATTCAGGAGGATGGTGGAGGCGATTTGTTGAGCAAATGTAATGCTGGGTGGTGTTGCAAGCAGAGAAAGAGAACACCTTTCTAGCCTGCCAGAGCTAACAGTTGAGGAAGAAAAAGAAAAATTATTCTTGAAAGGGCAACAGTTAGATAGGCATCCATGTTATAGTTCGTGAGCCTCAGGAGCTGACAGAAAGGTGTAAGGTGACGTGGCATAGAAGATCACCATGCATGAGAAGCAGGCAGAAACACAGAACCTCAACAGAAATTCATCATCAAAATGAAACCAAAGGTGGGTTATTTTCACTAGTTGGCATACCACTGCCCTTCATCTGTCTGGGTCTTGACACTATTACATAAGAAGAGACTCCCATCACGATGCTAAGACCAAAGTGGGTTTAACTTCAGCAAAGAAAGTTGTTTCAATTTCTCTACTGGAAACGCAGCCTCTGCCAACATTGAAGATAGCTCTGAGAATTCAGGAGCATTAAAGAGGCTAATGTACTTGAGCTTTGTTCTAATTACTTTTCTTAATAAGTTTTGCTGGACCACTAAGAATAGATGCTGTCCTGGGAACTCCAGCATTCAATCACCATGGTGTTCCTGTGTATAACTTGCAGCAATCACACAGCAGAACCTGGAGGCAGAATTACCAACTTGGGCAGCAACTGCATAACGCACGTGGATCTAATTGCCCATATTGTCACCTGGCTGTAATGTGCAGTTGACCAGAGCCCCTTCCACAGAAAGCTAGATGGCCATAAACAGGAATGTAATAAGAATCATATTATTTCATCCAAATGATTTTTAAAATTGCTTTTTAATAAAAACTGTGAACCTGTGAAAAGCATCCAAATTATCACTTTCTTTAGAAAAAGAAAAAAACACCAGCCAGACTGAAAGGAAAGCAGTGGACACACACTAATTTCAGTCCAGACGATTTGTGCTACTAGCAATAAATTCACTGACCTACTTGCATGCACTTATTAATGTAGAGGCATTCAGGACCATCCCTTATTTATTTATTAGCATTCATGGGATCATTCAACACCTCTACCCACACTCCTCGACACAGTAAATCACAGAACCCATAACTGCGTGTGACTTCCTCACCAAATGCAGCTACCTCCCTGGGATCATCCCTACAGGCTCAAATACCGCTTCAGAGAGGATTCAAATACCCCACTTATTGGGGGGAAAAAACCCACTCAAAACTAAAGCTCAGGAGAGGAAAAGAACATATGGGTGTCATGAACAGGTGATTGATCTATGATTCTATGGATTTCTATTCCAAAAAGCATATTTTAGAAGCTCAGGATGAGCTGTCTCCACCTCGAAGTTTTTGTCTAAGTTTCCAGTGCTTATTCTACAGAATGAGGAAGTCAGGGATAGCTATCTCCTTTCTGCTTCTGGTTCTTCAGCTACTGGAAGGGAAGGTGGTAACATTTTGATGTGGGGAAGAGGTGCTTTAGTTAGATGTGGGGAGTTTGAGCTGCAACACTAAAACTCCTTGGTGTCCAGGAGAACATCAAAAAACCAGCATTTTCAGTACTATCGCTTTCTTCCTGAAAAACATGGCTGCTCCACCGCATGGTATGGTAGGAAGTTTCAACACCCATGTTATGATCTGTCTAAAAAATCTTTGATATTATCACCAATCATGAATAAAATCTAAAATCCATGAAAATAATATTATAAATAAGCAAACAGAGTGATCTCAATTACAAATTTTAGTACAACTAGTTTCAATGGCAAACTACTGGAAATAACAGCACTAGCTTGATCTTCAAAAGGTCATAATTTTCAGTGAAAAATGCTCTAACACAGGCTAACAGAGCTGGTTTCCTGTATCTGAAAGCTATGGTACTGGGCCTTATAGTTTGATTTTTATAAGCCTTATAATGAGGGTGGAGAGGATACATTCCATTCTTCAGCTGCATTTTTGTTCCACAAAGACTGCAATTTTCAGTCTCTTGAAAATGTAATTATAGATAATGTTTGCATCAGTGGCAAGAACACAATGAGCACATGGGGCATGAAAACTCCACTCAAATCACATCCTCTTAGGTTACGAAGCTTGTCTTCTGCCAAGAGTGGAGGCATTTCAACAAGCTAGTGTTCAGTATGAAAAGGATTGTGGTTTATACTAACCCATACGTACATTCTGCTTTTACTTTTCCCATTATTCTACTCTTCACATAGGGAACTTACATAAGTCAGAGCAAAGATTAATCGGCGTTACTTTGAAAACCTGATGTCTATAAAAATTTAATACACATTAACTAAAAATATAGAGGTATATCGGTACACCTTGTTCCAACAGCCATGCATTTTGCAGTTGCAAAAGTAAATCAAAATCAAACCAAAAAGATAGCAGGTGAAGAGGTATCAATGTTGCGGGAGAGGAAGTCACTTTGAGACAAAATAACCAGGTTCAGGTTAGGAGTGAGACTGAAGACTGCTTCAAAGCTAACATGACCAGGAATTTCAGGGAGAAGTCAAGCATTTGAGTTGGCCAGTAGATCGACCCAGAGTAAAGCATTTTACGGTAAAATGAAATGTACGTATCTGATATTAAAAAGAAATCTGTACCAGAGGAGTTCTGCATCATATAAATTAAGCATATCTTAAGTAAAAATTATTTGTGCTTCTATATTGAGTGTAACTACTTGTCCGCCTCAGTAGTAAACCAGAATCAGCCTGAGGCACAAGTGATCTTGATGCTGCTTTGGTGCTACTTTTAATATATCCATCCCTTAGAGCGCATTGAGCTCCCTGACTAAGAAAATTAACCTGCTTTCTAAAGAAAACAGTTTTACACACAGAAAGAGGAGGATGCACATTCGCACCTCAGAACGAGGAACCTACTCAGTATCCCAAAAAACTCACAAGCGATTAGGTGTGGGGGGCAGGACGACCAAGAGCTCAATGCCACAAAGGATTCCCCAACCAGCACCAAGGGGTGAGAATGGAGGGCGGTCAGCAAGCAGAGAACCTCATCTCACTAGAGCCCACAATTAGACTGCAAGTCATCTGATGCCATTAAACTTACTGCCATAACAGATGAAGGTGACTTTTTTTAAAAGGAAGAAAAAGGCAAACGAACACCTTAAAACCCTGAAGGCAGTTCAGCATAACCCCAAAATATATTGTTAGCAATTATTTCATTTCATAGAGCGTTGTGATTCTTAGCACTAGGAGCCAGCATTTGCACTAATTGGGAGTCCTCGCATGCAGCTACCAAAATACTTGTCTTCCAGCAACCCCGGGGAGAAGCACACAGTTGTGTTTCATAAGCAAAGAGGAGAATCAGACTTAAGCTCTTGTCATGCTGAATATGTCCAATCAGCATAAATTCTTTTTATTTGTTCGCGGTGCTTTTGGATCACAGATACAGAGTACTTAGAAATCAAAGGGAGTCTGCCCATCGACTCAACAAGCCTTGGATTCAGTCCTTAATTTATTCATAAAAACCAGTCTTTCTGGAATCGGAATCTCTGAGCTGATTTTAAACCACTCATGTTAGTTGCGTTTTACCACCAGTTTCACTGTATATAAAGTCAAGCGCTTAAAGAAAGGGCCATAATCTACTGAAGCCTGTATACGCCTTACTGCTGCATCACCTCACTTGCAGCTGCATATACTTACAGTATAGGGGAATACGCTCCCCTTAATGACAGAAGTTTCACCTAAACACTTTAACATTGAAGCAACTGTTCACAAAGTCTGTCAAAGCAATAATTTGGGAGAAATGCTTAAAATTTGATTAAATTTAAGTCCTACTGAGTTTAACCAGGTCTTCTTTGAGTGCTCAATACTCCTGGCCAAAACTCCCAGCTTATCATGTGGAATTAACAGATGCCCTTGAGAAAGACATATTACGTAGATCCACAGTGATTTGCATTGGGTAAGTAGGGCAGCTTGTGGTTGTGGAAAAAAACACCATGATAGTATTGTATTTGGTTCACAACTGTTGTACGAGGCTGTTTAAAAAAACAGAGCTGAGAGAAACTAATAAAACATCCAACACAAAAATGCACGAAAACCTACTGTATTTTGTCAAGCAAGATTTTTATTAGACAACAGATCCCCAGAAAACCTAGAAGTATCACAGGCAGGGCGGATAATTCCAATATGCTGGGTCAGTGAGCACAAACCAAAAAGGATGGTCAAGCTTCCCTACTTTCAAGACATGAGCTGCTAGCTGGATAGTAATATCAAATCATTAAGCAGTTCAGATCTAAATTCTAGGTGATTCTCCAAGTTCAATAGGTTTCTCCTACCTATCTCAAAGAAGGAGAAAAATAAAGTACATGTTTTGCACATATTTATAGGAACTTCTTCCACCAGAGAAGCTGAGTAGGACACAGAGGTCTTTGTCTGAATGTTGAATGGATGGTGATAAGGGACAGCAGAGCAGGATAGTTCTTACCTTGCAAGGCAGGGAAAGGGGAAAGGCTTCTTGCAGGTGTGCAATGCGGAGCACAGCATGCTGAAAGCTCCCAGCATTTTAAACAGATATAAGCAGGGCAAATAGCATATGTCAAAGACAGACAAAAATATGAAACAAAGTGGTAAGAGACTGGAAAAAGAGTTTTAGCTATGTTGATGGATTTTTAAAGTGCTAGGTGCTAAGCTTCTTCACTGACAAAAAAAGTTTTTCCAGCTAGATCTATAAGGTTTTTCATTATTTACAGCATATTATAGGATTGGATAAAAGGGCTTTGTTTGCTGGTTCTTGGCAACGCGATTATTTGCTGTTAAATATTTACAGATTTTTTTGCCCAAAGAGGGAAGGAGAGGGAAGTTGGTTTATTTCCTTCTAAGTTTCCATGAATCCTTCCAGGTTCACGTTCAGAAATTATCGGCAGCAATTTTACATTTTGAGGTTTTGCTTTTGCTGAGCTTAAAAATAAAATCTTCACTCCTGTTAACACAAATGATGCCCCACTTTTTAAATATAACATTTATTTTAAATGATCATTTGCTCTGCTAAGTAATCCTAAATTTGCATCTGTTATGAAAGTCTGCCTGAATACGTACCTTTCTCCCCTCCACATCTCCCTTCCACAACATTCATCCTACTCAGGGGCCTGGCTTCTCAACTCCAAATACATTCTTTATCTGTGGCTTCACACCAAAGAGGAAGATCAGAGACCCGACTGGCTGAAGCCAGCAGCAGGCCTCTCCATTTCCTTTCCCACCCGAGTAGAGATGGAGAGCCTAGGGGAGCTCGGAGACCTTCAAATCCTCTGACGGCCAAAGTAAAGTAAGAAGCCTAAGTATCCCCTAATGTGGAGGTGAGGGCAGAGGGAGCAAAGAGGCACAGCAACAGCCAAAAAGTCTCTAGCTCCTGCAGAGCTTCCAGGTAGCAACATGGGCATCTTAGCAGGCTGAAAATTGTTCCTTTCTGAATCCCAGCATGTATCTCTTGCTACAAGTAGCCTATTGTTCCTCAACAAAGACACACAACGATGCTGCTGCAGGACCTTTTCCCAAATCTGATAAACTGTACACACGGGGAAGAAGAAATGACCTAAAGGAGCCTGGGATAATACTTGGAAAACACAGGGATTGGCCAGTGCTGTTGAAGACTCCTTGGGCCAAACTAAGCCTTGTAAGCAATATTTCTGGCTGGAAAACAGATCTCACCCCTCTATGAATTACTGCATGTTTGTTCCAAAGGAAGGGTTTGCATAGGACATTGAAGAGTTGCTTCTGTCTTACTTTACAATGACAGCCAGGAACCCTACGTCAACATCTATATTGTAACAGCCGCTGCAGATAAAAAGGTCAAAAACACACAGAATCTGCCCCTAAGTCATTACGCTCTACCATACACAATAAAGCATACAAAGCTTCATTCCATTCCACTGAAATACCCCAGGAACAGTACAGACATGAGCACAGTAAGAAGATATTAAAACTCTGAGGTTTTCTTATTCTACACAGCCTTGTCTTGAAGATAAAGAAACATGGTCTAGTAAGTGAGATACTAGGCTACATTTCAGCCATAACAAAATCAGTAAAACACGATTGTTTTAAAAATCTGTAATAGAGTTTTGGGCTTTCTTTGGCTATATCTGATCACTGTTATGAAGCTGCTGCATTTAGTCTTTTCTCCACAGAGAGCAAACCAACTTAAAAGGAAAAGTTGTACTCTGTCTTCTGCAGCCAAATGATAGAGAAGTATGTCGGTGAAAGCTGAGAGCCCTCAGGCATCGAGATGAATCCTCCTCTTTGGCAAAGGGGAAAAGGTTTGTCAAGAACAAAAGAAACCCCCTGCCCCAACCCGAGACATTTGAACATCCCTCAAAGGAATACCTGCCCAATTAAAATCGACTTGTCTTCCACTCCATCATCAAGACAGCAACTCACTGTGCTAGCAAGGTAGAACAGTATCTGAAAAGTTAGTTGCCTCATGTTTCCATGTTGAAGTTCACTCTGAAGAGAGTGATGGAAACAAAACTGCAAAAAAACATTTATACAATTGCAATTCATGGTTCAGAGCCGGACAGCCTGGCATGGGACAGCAAGCCCAGCATTATGCATTCCTCATTCAAGCCAAGCTCCTGTAAATCCATGAGAAGTTTGGCTTGAACACAGACTGCAGGCTATAGTTGGTAATAAAATATCAGATAATAGTGCGTTATGTGTCCACAGACATTCTCTTTTTCTAAAATTGCTTCACTTGTCATCTATTTTTCCACATCCTGCAAAATTAAATGCTAATTTTGTTTCTTCCTGCTCCCCCGGTCCCCTCTCACTCAATGCTGATCTCCAGAAGGAGCTCCGAACCTGCTGGAGAAAACCAGTGTTCACCTTGCAATCCTAACATTTCAGTGCTTCAAGAAATAAGCTGCATTACATGGGTCAGTTTAGGACAAGGGGAATAACTTTTGCAATTTTTCCCCTGGAGAGATCATCTCAGCCTGTGGCTGTCCCTTAATTAGGCATTTATGGTTTTGCGTTAAAAGCTCTGAAGCAGCCCACAATCAGGATATTTTCAAGAATCAATTTTAAAGACTAAATTCATACCTAAAGTAATAGTCACTGTAATTTCCTGAGCTTTCCTCTCTCTTTTTTTTTTTTTTAGATGGCAGGGGGGTAAATATAGTTTGGATAGGGGAGTTACAGTATGAAAGAAATGTTTCTAAGCAATAAGATCTTGGAAAAAGAAACTGAATTTTTAAAAAAATGAAAGGTCATCTACTGACTAATGAAATTATGAATTTTTCTATATGTTTATACATAAACTTTGCAGATAAAATGATAGGGTTTCTTTTTCCCCCTGAAAGACATGACAAGGGGATCAAGTTTACTAAAACGCTTGGTGAAATCCAGCAAAACTGCAGCCATCTAACTTGCAACCTCTACAGCGTTTTGTATGAAAGCCAGGTACAGAATAGGGTTTTCTTTAAGTGACAGCCACTGGGCATGGAGTATGTTTGACAATGTTTCAGACTCCTAATGCTTGTTCTACAACCCATCTGTGGTAAAATATTAAAAAAAATAAAAGTGTTTATTGATAAAGGGCAGAGCCAGATGTCTCTCTCGCTAGCAATGAACTGCAGGCAACGGCTGACAGATCCAAGCAATTGAATGAGACAGAAAAAAAAAATTAAAGAGAAGAAGGGAATAGATCACTTGATTTTGCAGATTTTGAAATACAGTTATCCTCTGCCAGAAGTTAATAACTTTCAATTACCTGGGTCTGTTTCAAGCAAATGAAGTGCACTTATCTCACACCAGGCCAGGCACCGTCAGTGACGCCGGACCAAGTGCCACTGAGGTCTGGAGCCAACGACACAACAAGTGGTGGGTCAAGCAAGCTGTGGATATATATTTTTTTTTCATCTCTGAGCAGTTTAGTGGTGCAAAGCTGTTGAGAAACAAGAAATAGGAAGAGCGCCTGCATATGAAACAAGAAGGCAGCGTCATGCCTTTAGAATAAGAGGATGAAGGATCTTCATTATTTTTCAGGGTTATGAAACAAAAGATAGCTCTTGTCAGCTGTGACTTGCAATCAGACTGGAACTGCTTCAAAGGATATAGGATGTAGGAACAGAGTACAAGAAAAAGCACAGTATAGTCTGGGAACAGAAAGGGTCATAGCTGGTTCAAAAGGAACTGCCTGTCTTCCCATTGTGGAGATACCCAGCTATCTGGATGCGTACCTAGACATCTCTCTCTTATCTGTACAGCAACTCCACTGCTGTCTAGGGGCCAGTACATTTGAGTGGAATGAAACTGAAAAAGTTGTAAATTAGCATTGAACTGAATTATCACCACTACTGAGAGATAGCATTAGGCCTTTCTGTCAGGACTATATTTCTTTATGATACTGACCTGCATGGAAAAATAAAAAAAAAAAATAAATAAATCAGTAGATCACCAACGCCATTTTCATAAAGATCAATGGCTGCTTCTGCAAAATAACCATGGTTATAAACTTTAAAACCCCAGAGTAAAATCCACAGAACAATTTAAGAAATTAACAAGGATGTGAAAATCATAAAACAAAATACTCAGCTTGCTGCTGTTTTTTTCCTGGCAAACCTGAAGCAGCTCAGCTCACAGGGAAAGAAAGGACATGAGTTTCCTACATAGTCCTTCACAGAGGATGAGTGCATCCCGGGTGGCAGCAGGGAGTGGGGTGAGCTGGGCACAGCTGGACACTATTGCCTCCTTCCAGACTACCTTGGGCACAGCTGGACACAGTCGCATCCCTTCCAGCACAGCTGAAGGCAGCAGGGCTGGTGCACTAACAGGCACAGCGTAAGCCTCTCCCTGGTCCTAAGCCATAAGCACTCCCCCTCTGATGTGACAATATGCTGCCCCTGATAATAAGCAATGGGTAAAGTCACAAAATAACACTCAGGAGGCCAACACAGAGTCCTCCCCGCGGTTCTAGCACCAATGTTTCTTTTGGAGCTGTCCTGGCTTTGGCTGGGATAGAGTTGATTTTCTTCACAGTAGTTAGTATGGGGCTGTGTTTGGGTTTTGTGTTGGAAACAGTGTTGATAACAGGGATGTTTTAGTGACTGCTGAGCAGGGCTTACACTAGTCAAGGACCTTTTCAGCTCTCCGTGCTCTGCTGGGTGCACAAGAAGCCGGGAGGGGACACGGCCGGGACAGCTGACCCCAACTGGCCAAAGGGATGTCCCACACCATGTGACATCATGTTCAATATATAAAGTTGGGGGAAGAGGAAGGAAGGGGGGGACATTCAGAGTGATGGCGTTCATCTTCCCAACTCACCATTACGCATGATGGAGCCCTGCTTTCCTGGAGATGGCTGAACACCCGCCTGCCCATGGGAAGGGGTGAATGAATTCCTTGGTTTGCTTTACCTATTAACTGTCTTTATCCATGAGTTTTCTCACTTTTACTCTTCTAATTCTCTTCCCCATCCCACTGCAGGGGAGTGAGCAAGTGGCTGTGTGGGGCTTGGTCACTGACTGGGGCTAAACCATGACAGGAGCATTGCCTTTGGAGTTGGCTTCAAGTATTGCCACCATGTGATAGGCAAAGGCAGGCAGGGGAGAAGCTGTCCCAGGACAGAGAGCAGACTCAAGATACTCAGTCTCCTTCAGCTAAGTTGTAAGAGGCAAGAGAACATAGATGTTCTCTTCAATACAGACAGGTTTTTATATTTGTGTAAGCCCACTGGAAAAAAAAAAATTAAAAATCACCAAACAGGCAGTATTGGTACAGTAGGCAACTCCTTTGTGAATTGGCTCATTTAGGCATTCATTTAAATACAGTAATTAAGATTTAACACAAAACAGAAGCTGCTTTCAGATGTCATTTTGAAGGCCAGATGATCTCCTCTTTATTAATATTATAATTTTAAACTATTGTCAGCTGATTTTTCAAGGATCAAGCTGTGAGCAAAGAGAATACACTGCTGAAGTGTGTCCTATTTTTGTAACACAGTCTCAATGAAAATGAGAGATTGATTATAAATCTGTGATACAGAGGATGGATCAACTGCACAGCTAAATCTCAGGGTGCTTTATCTGGACGATAGGAGAGAATTTATAGCTTCAGCATCTGCCATTCACCTTTTCTATTTAACACCATATGGAAGAACACAACAGCATTTAAGGCAACATATTTCTGGAAACCTTTACGAGAAAGCCAGCAGCTTACTACAAATGAAAAATGAAATCCTGGAGGGAACACAAGCGCTTCTTTTCCTTTCCATAGGCATGCAGAACGCAGGAATGCGGGGGAAAGCAATTAAAGTATGATGATTCTAAAGGGGAATAATTATTTCACTATTACTTGAGAACATTACATTTATTGCTCTAATTAGTTTTTATTTTCCAAACAGGCAGTCTTGTTCCTGCATTTTTCATGCACCTATGAACGGTTTTTCTTGTTTTCCCACTTCTTCGCTAAGGAAAGCTCAGCTTCGCTCTCTATGTGTATCCTCAGGTTTGTGACTTTCGCCCCTGGTTAACCTTGCCTTGCCACCAGTTTGTTTTAAACAAAGAAAATTACGTCAGGAGATGCAATATACTTTGCAATTATATGAACGCACAAGAAATAATCCACTGTAGGAAACAGTTTGTAGAAATGAAGGGGGGGGGGAGGAATCAGGTCTGTGCTTCAGAAGGAAAGAGGTTTTTACATGATTAAACTATAAGACAATGATTTTTCTTCAGAGCGTTGTCTTGCCAAAGTGCATTCCAGGAGCTTTAAAAAAAACAAAAAAGATTTTGTACACCTTTCCCCTATATCAGTTGGGTCAAATATTTTTATATTAATCTATGAATTAATTATGAAATTTGAATAGTCCAAATGCTCATAAGATATCAAACATCCTCAAATGCCAATGAAATATTTAGAGTTATCAAAGTTTTTAAAGCAATCATAACTGATGATTAATTTGGATGATGAATACATGTGGGGGAGGCTTCAAAACTGGTGAGATCATATCATAGGAAGTGGAAGGTATATTTAAATATTAATGTGCTCACAGCTATTGTAGGTTAAATATGGAATGGGGTTCTAGGCAGCTACCAGAAAAGATGATGGGGAGAAGGACAGCATGAAATCATAATTACTTAATTGACAACCAAAGATTTCTTTTCCTTTCTGAAATTCTGTCAACAGTCAAGAATTTTCTTCTTCTTTTGCTTTGCTTTCCCTCACTAGTGGCCCAAGGAGTCTCTCATGCAAGTAACTTAGGTAACAAGCCGTAACGCTTAAAATAAAGCTATCCCTAAATCAAAGTTGGAATAAAATGCCAGTAAACGAATGAGGCTATGGACTTAAACAGCTGATAACCAGCTATCCATTTTCAGTTAGCAATTAATGGTTTGATATTCTACATATAAATGGTTGATGGTTGAAAAATCATTTTGACAGTATGTTGAGTTATCCCTGCGGTGAAGTTTTAAAAATAAAAAAAAGAGTTCATTTTATTACCTCCAGTTTATCTTGGAAAAAGTCCTATTTTGCAGGTTTAGTGTTGAGAGAGAAGTTTTGGGTTTTTAAAGTGCAAGAATGCCTGTGAACTATGACATCTCTTATTTATTAAACAATAAATACACACAAAAAGTATTGAAAATTTATCTTCACTGCCTTTTTAATCAGCATATTGCATGTACATCTGATTTTGACTCATCTTGGATAAAAAGAGGTAGGAATTCAAGGACCAAAACTGCATGGAACCCATGCTGTTGCATGTGGACTGCTTTAAGCATCACGTCTTTTATTGACATTATACCCAGCTATCAAAAATTAAAGTCAAATTTGAGTTTGCCTCGGTAATAACAAACACTATTACTCATTTACATTACAGGTAGTCCCAGGCAGTGGAATGTGTAATATGGAACAGAAGATCTGTGGTGGTATTGCAGAAATCAACGTGGGGGGTTACTACGATGAGTATTTAATCCTCAAAGCAACCACTTTACAACCATCCAGTTGGCATGTACATGTAAGTCAGTGAAATTACTAAGCAAATTACATTGAACTCACATTTTATAACCGCACTTCATAACCATTAACCCTCTCCTACCCTGCCCAAATATACACACACATTTCCACCTAGATCTTTTCTTCAAAATTGCTTCGTCCACACAGTTGACACACACAGGCTATGAGTAACATCGGTCAAACACTTTCCGATCCTTTCACTAGAGCACTACCCAAGCGGTCGCTTTGCAAGCATTTATGTCGGCAAAAGCATCCAACTTGCCATCTGCCCTCAAGGGCAAAAGTTCATACACCTTCATGCTTCACATCCTAGAGGGCTGCTTTCCAATGCCATTTCATTAATGAATTTTTATTAGTAAAATTGCCATTCAACTACTAACCAGGTACACTGCCACCATGCACGCAGTTTAATTATACTGAATAGTCATGCTCCAAGTATCCCATGTTCTATTTTACTTATATTTAGCTAGGTAGTAACAGCAGCAAAACTTGGAAGGAAGCAACATTTAAGAGCAGTTAACAGTCTCGCAGAGGTAAGAGTGTTTTAACTTTGCAAATCATCAAGCTGGCAGTTAACTTTCACAATAGGTATGCACTGATAATTATGCCTTGAAAATTCTCCTCTGTTGCTTGTTGAAAAAAAAAAAATGGATGGTGCTGAAAATAATTCCTTCTACAAAGAGCTTTTAAACATGTAAACAAGGGGAAGTGTAAGTGATACTGTATGGTGACGATTTCCTAAAACATCTGATACGCCACCGGCATAAAACAAACAAAAAAAAAGAAATCTAGTTCTGCAAATTTTCACTGTGAAAGAGAACAGTTTTACATACATCTTGCTAATTGCCTCACTCTAAAATAGGAAAATTCCTTTCTGCTAAAGACTGAACTAAGCGATACTCAGTGGCTAGACCAGATGGTGAGGTTAAAAGTTTTGTGCAGCACTGTAAGTTGGAGCATGCTCTGCGACGCACTGTGCCACCCCGCCGAACACTGCCGGCGGCTCGCTGCACGGCTGGGCTGGGCCAGCTAAGGGGCAAGGTGCATACGTCCCCGCGACCCCTTACGGATAATCAAACTGCATTCTCGTCAGCACTGATGAGTCCAGAGAGTTGGGGACTTGCAAATAAATGTATGTCACCACTTGGCTAGAAGGACAAAATAAAGATGCTTTAAATAGTGAATTGGAGAGTTTGAGAAAGGCAGCGTAGCAAAGCTTCCACAGACAGAAAATAGTTTCAAGATTTTTCTTTTTTCTTTAAGGAATAGAAGCTCCCTCAGTTAACAGCAATTTAGCCTTGATATTAATTTGTATGCATGACACATGATCCCTTGAAATCATACATCTTCACCATTACTTAGTTCCGCAGCAAAGCAAAGCTTGGTTAACGCAGGGAAGCACATCACAACACTACCACTGACGACGCTGGAGATCAAGTTGGTTGGTTTTTTTTTCCTTCAAGAGATTACAAAGTACAGCCCACCCTCCCAAACCCCCAGATATATGAGGAACCATCACCAAATCCTACAAGGATGTGTGTTTAATGATTTCATATTAAACTTCCATATTTAGAGATCCACTCAGAAGCTGACATATCTCTAGAGTAATTTCTGTTTCTTTGGACACACATTAAGATCTGCGCCTGATGAACACCGACTGTGTTTCAAGCTGTGTTAAAATACATTATGGATGCTTCCTAGAGAAGAGGAGTATAAAGATAGCAATGCAGAAAGAAGAGTTTGACATGGCACTCCCCCCTCGAGGGGCGAGTTGGAGATAAAGTTATATAAGTGACAAGAGGGCATCATCAGCTGCAGTTAATAGTGCCTTTGAGCTTGGAGGTGTTTGTTAGCAGTATCTTTTCTGACTGCCTGGAAGGACAGTGGGTAGAAAAGTCTAACGAAAGCTGAGACGATGAAAACAAGGGAAAGCTCGGCTCTGGCAAGTCCCTACGGAGGGCTGCAAAGCAAGCGATACAAACGTTCAGCTGCAACCTTGTACCCTAACAGTCAAACCTATGCCATTTTTATGCAAAGAGGCAAGAAATACAGCACCTTCTCCAAAACCGACTGACGCCAATAAAAACAGGGCTCTTGCAACGGGAAAAAACAAAACACAGCGGAGAAGTTGTTTGAATTTCAGATCACAAAACAGAGACAACGGGCAGCATTTACGCAAACACTTTGCTGTCCTTCACGGACCGCAAAAATAGCGAAAGCCATCCGCACCAAGCAGGCTCCCCCTCTGCCTCTCCCACACACTTACTGAGCCTCAGCCACCGCTGAATATCTCCACACAGACCGCTGCTGGTGCCAGAGAAAGCACTCCTCCTTCAGAGAAAGTTTGGTTGCCAGTAAAGAAGGTAATAAAAGTCTGAATAGTCTTAGATGGGGGCACAGTATGCAACCTGATTTGTGCAAATCGCAGGTGACAGTCTCTGCTGCACACACGGCTTTATTTACACTTGTAAGTTAAGCGCTGCCTCAACTGGAATAGCTCCAGTACAGTCAATGCCAAAGCCTCTCGCTTCATTCTAATGTAACTCAAACCACATTTGTCATCCTGATGAAAGAAGAAAAAGCAACAAAATAAAAGACATTTCGGGTACTGTAAAAACGCAGCACAGCCCTCAGCCTTCGTATCTGTCAGCAAGTGACTATATTTCCTCATTTCTAGCTTTTATTTTCTCATATAAGGATTAGGTTACCTGAAAATCCCCGTCAATTGGCAATGCCCAAGAGGATGATAATAGAAACTTTCAGATCGTGATTAATGGAGCAGAGATGGGCTAGGGGAATACTTCTGAAATTCCTGCATTCGGTGCCTTCCTATAAATCTTATCCCCAGTTCAACTGCACGCAGAACAGCCGCCCTCACCCCAATTAACACTCTCCATACCAGGCAGCTGTCGGGAATAGGAAAAAGAAAGACAAAAATCCGTGCTTTCTGCCCGGTCTTACTCCCAGCCGATGCTCAGCATTTAATCGGGGAAGCGACGAAGTTTTGGAGGGGACCGTGGCTGCGGCGGGGAAGGGCTGAGGCGGCAGGCCGGCGCGGGGCAGCGGCGCCGCCCGCGGAATTCCCGCCGGGCGCGGAGCGGCTCCGCGCGCTGCCCTGGGCGCGAGCGCCGCGCCTTCCCCCGCGCTGCCTCAGCGGCCCCGAACCCCCCGCGCTTGCCCCGCCGCCCCGCGCCCGCCTCCACCGACCTGCCGGGATGCCCAACGCCCGGCTGCCGCCCCTATTTTTTTGGGGTGGGGGGTGGGGGTACGGAGACCACCAAGTGACTTCGGAAGGGGGGGTGGGGAAAGAATTAAAAAAGGAGGGGGGAGGACCCCGCGCTCCTGCGGCGGGAGGCGCGGGGGGGGGGGGGGGGGCGCCGGCCCGAAGCCCCGCGCCCGGCGGTACCGGGAGCCGGGGGAGGGTGTTGCCGGCGGCAGCCCCGCCGCCACTTACATTCTGTCAGAGACCAGCAAGCGGCCGTCGACCATCATCTCCGGAAGGAAATCCAGCTTGAACGAAGAAGTCATGCTGGGCTCCGGGGGCGCCGCGGCGGTCTGGAGGGAGGATGCGGCGGGGCTCGGCGGATCCCACAACTGCGCCGGGCGGCGGAGAGGCAGGCACAGGTGCGGAGGCCTCCCCGCGGCAGCCGCCAGCCCCGGCAGTTGTCACATTTCTCTCCCCCTCTCGGTTTTTTTCCGCCAATCCCCTCCGAAATCGACTGCTGAGGCAACTGTCGGTGGAGCGCCAGGTGCTGAGCGGGGAGGCGGAGCCATCTCCCCGCTGCGGCTCCCCGTTAACCCCTGCGCCCCCGGCCGCGCCCGCCGACCCGGGGAGAGGCCTAGCGCCGCCCGCGGGGGCGGGGGACGCGCCGCCCGGGGCTCCCCGCGGCGGGGTGCGGGGGGCCGCCCCGCCGGCGGGCAGCGCCCGGCCCCGAGCTTCGCGGCGGGGGGGAGGGGAGCGGGGCGAGAGCGGCCGGAGCCCGCCCGGCCGCCTGCCCCCTGCCCCGCGCTGGCGTTTCGGGGGGGGGGGGGGGGGGTGAGGGCGGGCACCCACCGCCGCGCCCGGGGAGAGCCTCGCCCCCGCCGCCGAGTCACCGGCCGGATACCCTAACGCTCTCACGAGGGGTTTGCACAGACCCGGCTCTTCCCGGTGCGGTAGGAGGGCGCAGCCGGCGCTGCCAAACCGGGAGCACTGGGGGCATGTAGGCAGGTTGCTCAGGGCACGCTCCCTCCGCTCAAATTCCTGCCGTTCGGACCGCGGCACCCATTAAACGCCCAGAGAGAGGGAGACTAGAAGTATCTCTGTCCTCACTGGTCAGAAACAGGGGCTTCAGTAAGTAGCGGCGGTAAATCCTCCCTCGTGCCTGCAACCTGCCAAGAGCCCCTTCCCAGCCCCGCCGCGCTCCGGGTTGGCCACAGCGAGCACACACAGGCGACACCGCCAAGGCGCACACAAAATTCCACGCACACAAATAGCTGGAGCTACCGCCCCCTGAAACCCTGTATAAATTTTCCTTTGCATCTCCAAAACCTACTTGCTTCAATACAAAGCACCTCCAGGCAAAAGAATATTAACACATTTACGAAGATCACTGGATGATCTGCGCAGTCTAGGCAGACAAAACGTTTCTCTGCATCGTGTGTGCTTCTCCTTCTGAATCTCTCTCCAGGTTTATATAATTTGATTTGTTCTGGATAAACAACGCTTGATCAAAGTAACAAATGCAAATTAAAAACTACAACACCTAAACTTTTGAAGGAGTACTCTAAAATAAAATTAAATTGGCCACTAAATAAATTTGCTATCTGTCAGGCCAAGTTTCACTCAAATTTTGACCGACCTGAGTTTGGTAATTAAAATACAGACCAGGCGAATTTTCAGGGTCCGGTTTATTGCACTAAGAGACTTTTCCATTTTAAAC
This sequence comes from Phalacrocorax carbo, assembly GCF_963921805.1. Taxonomy (NCBI): domain Eukaryota; kingdom Metazoa; phylum Chordata; class Aves; order Suliformes; family Phalacrocoracidae; genus Phalacrocorax; species Phalacrocorax carbo. The sequence goes on along the minus strand of NC_087513.1, from coordinate 6,770,786 downwards.
AGTTAAAAGGAAGAAAAACCCCTCAGGCTGCTAAATTTTTTGCCTACTTTGCAAGTCTAAAGAAAGAAAAGGTTCACTTGGCCCTTGGCGTAATCCCCGTAGGACAGCTGCAATCCTGAACAGATATCTCTAGTGTTATTAATCTGCTCTGTTCTATACATTCACATACTGTCCTCATCACCATGGCACCTAAACATCTACATAGACATGCACAAAGCAAAGCTATGGCTCCTCTTTACTAAATTAATGGCGATTCTTTTACGCCACCCATCCATCGCCCTGTAGGACTGTATAGCGGATAAAAAAAATAAGTGCAAAGTCACAATAAGAGAAGAAACCAGCACAACTTTCCCCAGCTGGATGCAGCCACCTGGGTTTTGATCTGGGGCCTCCATGGTGGTTAATCCAGCCCAGAGCAGAGTTGGATTAACTTTCAATTTCAAAATCTTGCCACTGCAGAAGGGGCAGGTTTTAGCTCAGAAGAAATACGGGCAGCTCAGTGAGGATGAAGATATTCTTTTAAGAAGTCTCCAACCCTGTTTCACCCCGTGCGGCTGGATCTGTACCTCTTCATCATCATTTTTCTTGGTACATGCTAAATCTAAGGGACTTCAGTCGCGCCAGCCTGTCGCTTTTAAGGACCACAGTCCCACTGCTGCTAACTGAAATCCGCGCTTTGCACAGGATGCAAAGGGGGGAGGAGGAGAGAGTCACAATTTTTCTTAAAATCTGCATATGGAGTAGTGAGATCTTCATAAATTTGCCCCATTTCACAAGGTGTAAGTGCTTAAAAATGCTTCATTAAAACGTGTGTTCTTTTGAAATATTTATTTTCCTTTTAATTACATGTGAATTAGCTGGAAGAAGCTGTAGGGAAGCCCTCTTACTGACTTAAGCCTTCTCAGCAGTTTGTTAAATTCTAGCCTCAAATCCCTTGAGGGAATAGTGGATTCAAAGCAGCTTTTAATCATACTATAAGGAGGGTGAAGTAGTATGTAAGTAGGTCATAGAGAAAGCATTACAAGTGCATAGGTTATTGCTTTATTTAACAACTACGGTGTAACACACTTTTCAAAGCACATTTGCTTTTGCCATTTAAAAGTTAGAGGCAGGAATGGGGTCAAATGCAAAAAGAAACCCCCTCTATAAAAGATACCAAGATATGACTCGAGGAGAGCTTATAGAAAGAAACTGCGTTCGAATAATTTGGTTCTCAAACATAAATTATGTAGTGCCTGTGTATGAATTAACTCTTGAACGCAGAGGGTAAGTGGTGAGAAACAAAACCAAAAGAACCCTGAATGTTTCACACTGTTACAGGCTCTGCTCTGTTATTTGTAACGTTAATACCAGTGTCTTGGCTGGCACATGTGCGTGAAACAGCAACTTTTATTAAAAATGAAGGGAAAAATGGAAGCTTTGGTCCGTTACTATAGTACAGAGGGAAGCGGGGAGGGGGAATGGCAAATGAAGCCACATTCATTTTCACAGCATAAATCAGACAATAGATGTAAACACTGCCTTAGAGGAGCTGCATTACTGCTGCGCTATCGCTGCCCGCCGATATTAAGCTTTTTCAGCTGGTGGAGCATATGGCAGTTTTGAGGAAGGAACCTGGAATTTGGAATCAGCAGTTCTCGGGCTTTAATCCTATTCGAGCTACAAATGTTGCCTCCTATCCATCCTCCCCTCATTTCAGAGGCCCAGACCCCGCTTGCCCCCGCAGTCGCATCATTTACTCTTTGTGCCTCGGTTTCTCCGTACGTCTAAGCCAGGCGGATGAAGCAATTCTACCTCACGTTCGCAGATTAGTCACCGTTCAAGCGGCTTTTCAAACACAGAACTATATGCAATTTCTCCAAACAATTCAACCTTTGAAAACCGAACACCTCTTCAGAGTAAAGAAAAAAACAACCCCACAAAAAGTTCAGCTGGAGAAAGACAGTGCTTGAGTGGTGGATTGCTGTCGAGCGCATGAGCTCACTCTGACATCACTGCCTGTGGCTTTCAGTCAGTGAGTGACAAAGAGAGCAGACACCCCCTTCCCTTCCAGATCCTGCAGCTAAATCCAGCGTGGAGCTCACAACACATCCCCTCTCCGAACCCCCTCCTCAACCTTTCCTTAATTGCCATTCTTGTAATCAACTTGCCCCCCGGTATTGGGCCAAGGAAATGCTACTGTTGGAAGCACTTCAAGGGAAAGTTTCCGAATGACTTCACTCTCTCCCAAGCCTGCTAGGCAGTATGAAGAGAGTTCAAATCCTCTGCTTTATTCCCCACTAAGCCAATGAACATGCTCGGGATTCAGCTTATCTCTGGCATCAAAGCAAGTTTCTAACAGAGGCGGCAGAAGCAGAGCTCAGCGACGGCGGTGTAAATTTGGAGCAGGCTCAAATGACTTCAGTGGAATCACTCAGGATCTTCCACTAATGCGAGGGGAAAAAGAAATCTGGTCCAGATAGCGTTAGGGAATGCAAATGAGGTGTTTGCTGTCTTTCAGAAAGAAATAACCTTCCAGGCAAACCATGAGTCTGGAAGTAGTAGCATGGCTAATAGCAGAAAATATAACATTTTGGTTTGGGCGGCAGGACGTGAGCCTACGTGCCTGTAAGGGCGCGAGGAAGTCCATCAGCTTAACTTTTATTAGCAGACTTGTGGAGGGACAAGAAGGCGGGGAGGGACACAAGAAGGCGGGGCAGGGGGAAGAGAAAAAAGAAAAGCAAAGCACAAGAGCACAAATTACTCAAAGCATTTGGGCAGAGTTAAAGAATAGTGTAACAGCCGTAAATGATTAAAGCAAGTAGTAGTGCATTTCTTTGAGTGGCAAAGAGTAACAGACCCGATTCGGCACCATTTTACTGTTTGTGAAGATTTTGATTATTTGTAACAAATCCATCTTTGCCGGTTAGATCTAACATGCCTAAAGTTTTGCATTATGAAGCTTTAACCTTTCAGTAAGGGTTTTTTATTTACGAAACCAAACACACGAGTCTTACCTTCGTCTTATTTTGAGAAATAAAACAATTTGCATATAACCAAAACCCTTTTAAAAAGAAAATTAAATTATTGGTTAAAGCTGATCAATGAATTTTAAGTATTCAAATCTTAGCTGCTTTTGAGGCTCCCCCCCCTTTTGTAGGCTGTTGTAGCTAATCAGTAATTTTCAGAAATAAACGTCATTTAAAATTAGCCCTGTGAAAAAGTACCTCAAATTAAGCATTTCTAGAGCTTTCACTTGAAGCACATTGATATTATGTAAACTTGGTTGCTATAGTAAGACTTCCCACTCACTACTTTTTTTTTTCCCCTTCCTATTTTATACCACTGAAGAGGTGATTTCATCCCACTGTGGGTATAAGGCCTTTGTTCCATTTTGTGGGTAATAACTCAATCTTTCTGAAAAAAATTAGGCAAGATTTTATGGCACAAGAGAGATGCTACATGTGGTGGAGGGCGTTTAGGAAAGGCCTTTGATTTGGAGGAACCCCCTACTTTGTTAATAGCGTGCAGATACTTGGGATGGTCCGTCATGACCCTCAGGTCCAATCCTGCCCAGTGCTAGTGCTGAGCAGGGGCTGCCCAGTACCATTTGCTCCAGCTGGGCTATCCATGGTGCTCAGCACTGTATTTCGCAAATACTAAACTAAAGTAGCAACAAGTAAATATTTGCAAGACCAATTCTTACCGTCCTGTTATTTATTTGCAGCCCTATTGAAGAGCATCACTATTGATCTGTAGGTGTTGCCTTTGTGTAGTGCCTTGTGCATATAGACACAAGACCAAGGCTTTTGTCAACCCAGTCCTATCTGAACTTGACAACAGGCATCGACTCTTTTTTCCTTTCTTCCTCTGTTTTCTTTTTTTTTTTTCCTCCTTTTTTTTTAATGAACCACCTTATCTTCTCACCCGCTGACTGATTCTATCAACCATCACTACCCAGCCAGGAGAGAAGCTGGGGCACTGCATGCACTGGGTAGACCCGATTTCCTACTAGACAGCAGGCACATTATATATGGTCAAAAAAAGCACCTTTCCAAACAACTCTGGAAAAGTGAACTTAATTTTGTTGGATTTGGCTATTATATTATCATCACATGAAAAAGTATGATCTTGTATGACTTAGATAGGAGGAATCAATCGTCTGGTGCTCTTGTCAGTGTTGGTCCACCCTCACAAAGCGCCCCACTTACGCCTTCACAGGGCAAGGGAAAAATCCCACCATAAACAAAATACTCCTTCCCGCCATCCAAGCCCACAGGAAAAACTACTGGGAAACACAAAAACCTCCCTCATTTTATAGAAATTTGAAATTGCTGGTGATTTTTGCGTAGTAGGGAGGCTGGTTATTGTGAGAGATGCAGGATCAGGGAAGCAGTGGTGAGGATAGGCTGAACACAGCAAAAGGCTGGCGATGCTGGAGAGCAGCTCCAACTCCAAAAGCAATGGGCAAAGGCAAGTGTGAAGCTCTAATGTGACATCAGAAAGGCAAGAGGTTGGGTAAAGGACATGAAAAGAGACAGGAAGCCAAAAGTAGAGATTTTTAAAAACAAAATTTAAAAAAAATCTGCAGGGGGTGTTACAATATCTAAATTAGCCTGCTGCACTTCTGACTAACTGCAGGATCTTTGTAACGTTAACCACCATCTTCCCTTCTCATTCACTTCTGCCACGTGTTTTTCTTTCTTTTTCACTGCAAACGATTGGATCTCACCTTACACCGTAAATTGTAAAATATTTAAGGTCGGAAATTTCACAGGTCTTTTTTTCCATTTGTTCGTCAAGTGCCTAGCATGCATCTCAGCCCTCAAAAATAACAAACAATCACCCTGATAATATGTAAAATAACTATCTTTGTTTGACATCATTATTTCCCGCAGACAGAATCCATTAAACCTCAGACATAAAGGAAGGAAAGAAAAGGCTCCTGCAGTAACTGTAAGGCATTCAGACATGCAGAAAACTGCACTGTGCGTGGTTTGGCATTTTTTCCCCCCCTAAATGGACAGTGTAAGAATAGCCACACAGGTCAGATCTGAAGGTCCGTCTAGTCCTTGATCCCGCCTCCGGTAATGGATGAAAAGGGTAAGAGCCTGAGTATGGCAAGTGCATTGTGGTCCTTCCCACCTTCCAGCAACCAGCGTCTGAGGGGCTTCCTAAAGCCAAGGACTGCATCCGACCCAAGATGTTTAACAGGCTCAAAGACACCGATTCAATTTCCCCCCCAAATTCTCCCTCCAAGAGGAACATTGACGAAGTCATACATTTACGACTCCCAGAGCTGCCTGTTAAACGGGCTGTTCTTAACAATTTCAGAGATTTGGGGCTCAGTACAATAAACAGGAGCATTGGCTTTCTTTTTCTAAAGCAAAACATTAAACCCAACTTTAGTTTTAATATAGAATGTTTCACTTCAGTAGAGTCACAATAATTCATCTGCAACTTTCAAAAACTAAGAACCCAACCTACTGATAACACAGTTTTGTTAGGGGAAAATGCTGAAACCACGAGGCTCCTCGGACGGGCATCTAGTTTGGCACTTTTTGTGAGAACGACTCTTTAGGAAAAATTTTGGTCACTTTGGATTGCTGTATTCGGGGGCGGGGGTTAACTGAGTTAAATGTATGTTCATCAGCCATGCACAGACGAATCTCTATATGATTCATTGGAGAAGCACTGCAGAACACCTGATGTTGCCGATGCAGTTCTGTTAGTGTTTTGTTATTTTTAAAGGGGGTTATATAACTCTCATTAAAATTAAATGTGGGCTGAAATGATGCAGGCAAATTCTCAAGCTTTAGAGTGAGCTTCTTCCTCACAGTTTAGCTGAAAATAGATCATTTTTAGGCAGAAGAGAAGGAAAATGAAACCAAGAGGCTGTTACAGTTGAAAATTGAGTCTCTAAGAATTTAAGTTTTCTGATAATTCGCCGTTTCCTTTCTAGAGGGCCTCAATTCTTCATATGCTGACCTGCAGCTTCCAGGGAGAGCAGGTGCAGGATTTGAATCTTAAATTCACTCTGTAGCACAGCTATCGTATCATCCACAGCTATCTACACTTGCAAGGTTCAATTTCCAGATGATCTACGTTCGGGTGCCCTTGCTTTTCTCTTCACTCCTCTATTTGTCTAAAAGGGATAGTAAATTCCCATATCCTCTCTCTGATTTTGTATCAGTTTTTTACCCCCTCCAACCCTCTGCTCTGTCTTCCTCCCAGTGACAGACTGTTGTCTGGCATCCTCAAAGGCTGCTCTTGAAGATGACCTGCTGATTTGCTGCCATGGGAACTCCAGAACGAGGGCAGCATTTACCCCTCGCACACCGAAGGGTACAAGCAACAGTTCCCCATGCCACCCCTCTCGCTGGTAAAAGTTTGCCCTCCTCTATTTCAGAAGCCTTGCAAGGGACATTGGAAGGCTGTGCCTTAAATAACAAGAGTGCTGCAGCCTCTCCAGCATCCAGCAGCAGTCACTGCTGAATTCTTCGGAGGAAGGTGAAAAAGTCTAATAGCATATGTGAGCATGCAAATTGCTTCTGAAAACTAGTGGAGAAAAAGCTTAGGCAGCAAAGCACAAGGCTTGAGAAAAACCCTCTCTAATATCATGGCAGAAAGCATTATCTTCATATAAGTGCCATATTTAAAACTTCCTAAGCAATTTTATTAGTAACCTTATTCCTTTGAATCAGAGAGAGTTAACTTAAAATTAGGTTATTCTACCTGAATAAGGGAACGGGGTAACACATCAGCCACTGAGTCTGCTACATGGAGAGACAAGCAAGTAATTCTCTCCCTTCCCCACCCCAAACACAATTTGGGGTGTTTTAATTGAAATAGAGGGGTCATTTGTACTTGGCTGCGTTTTGCAGGGCAGCTTGTGATCCACGCTGTGTCGGTCTTGTCAGTGCACTGGCAGGTTTACAGACGTACGACACTTTCCTACAAGCACCGACTCATAAGAGCCTAATCCAATAATGTGGTCTTAATGCATAATGTAATTTCACGAACCACCTAGAAACTGAGTGCAAATCTGGGAGTCGATGCTTTCCAGAAATGTCAATTTAGCCATTAGTTCGGAAACCCTCAAGATGGATCTGTCTGATATTAGCCCACGAATGGTCACTGATCCTTAGACTATCAGAGAAAATAAAGTTGTGGGCGAGAAGAGCTAAAATACTTTTTACATCCTGCTCAAGCTGGTTACTAGCTATGCTATCCCAGTCTCAAGACCGGCGTGAGAGATGAGAAAATTAGGGTCCAGGTCAAGATTTACACAAAATTTGGGAAAATTCCTGCCCCCTTCCAACCAATAAAGATAGTTAACATTCAGTGCACTATCAACTTGCCAAGAACAGTATTCAAGTGACTTTAATTGACACATTCACTTCCGCTGCAGAGTGAAATAACATAAGAGCAAAACAAGCCAAACCAAAAAAAAAAAATCTTTTTACCACGGCAAGAGTGTTAGAGGAATAAAACAAATCCCGGTTTTATTTCCTCTGTGAGGATGCCAGCAGTCCTGTTTCATAAACTCCAGTGATTCATCACCATCCCAGGCAGCCAATCATTCGGCAGGTCAAGTAGAAATGGGCTGTAGAGCCAGCAACTCCTGCTGCCCTGATAATGCATGTCATTCCAGGCATGGCGACATGCTTTCTCAACAGCTGCCATTTTCAGTTACCTTTTCTATGGCTGACATAGAAGTAAATGTGTTGGAAGCAGTAAAACAGTCATAGGAAAGCAGTTGCAAAGATAAATAGCACCTGTACGCGATAATCTCTAATGTCATTAGAGAGCAAAGAAGGATGTGGTTTGAAACAGAATCTTTTCCTTGTGAAAGCAACACTTGACTTCGGGGGGTTTATGTGAGTGTGTGTCTGTGACTGAGAGGGGTTTTCTGGGGGTTGTTTTTTTTTTTTCCTTGAACAAACATCCAGACTTTTGTCTTTGTTATAACCTTAACAGATAAAACCAGGGGGAAAGGGAAAAAAAAAAAACCAAACACCCAGCACTAAAGAAAAAGTCTTCTCGCAATTCACTTGTGAAAAAAGATTTTGTTTAGCTGGATTTTGCTTGAATTCAGTAACGCTCACTTTAAGAAACACGACTGCTCTAATTAAGGGAAAAGAAAAGGGTTTTCTTCAGTTGTTTCCTTTCAGTCTTTATTCCTTATCTTCTAACTTAAATTTCATGAACTACTTGTTCAACAATTGTCCTCTGAATTATATGTAGTTGAATACTTTTTTTTGCAGATGGAAAGCGAGTGGGAGTTTTGAGGGCACAATACTACAGAAATAATCACCCACCATGAAAAAATGTTTAAACTTATGAGCACATGTGTATATGTGTACATGTGCACACAGATGTATACCTGTGTATTAGGTACAGAACATGTGTGATTTATGTACATATACTATGTAAAGACCCCATGCCTGCACACAAATAGTAAAAAAAAAAATCCCAAACCCCAAAAAACCCTAGTCTGTTCCCAATAACAGTGCTGGAACAAGATTTCAAATGCATAAGATTATCCATATTAATTTATGGTAATCTACAAATGAATGCTGCAGAGACAGTGCAGGTTATCCAAAATGGTACTTGCATTTAATGAGAAACTACCACAAAATAACTTCAAGACAGATTTAGTTGCATCTTCTAATACTCCCTGAATTAATATCAAGCAAAGCACAAAGTAAAAGCCATGTTTCCCCTTTGGAACAACTGGCTCTTGAAACGCCAAAGGAAAGCCAAGCTTTTCTCTCCACACAAAGTCCTCTTAGACATCTTGCTTTCAGATTTCATCAACTTAGGTGTTTTCAGGACTGTAAGCAGTGAACTTTCCATCAGCAGCATCTTCAGCTAATTAACCCTCCTGATTACAATAATTAGTATTGATTCACTCCTGAATGACTTCTTAAGTATTCAAGCACAATCTACACTTGCAGTAAAACTTCTAGATATGAATATTAATTGAATGCTCTCCTTTGTTTTTCAGCCCCAAAGGTATAGTTTGCAATCTTATATACTTAAATTTGATAACAGAAACACTTCAGTTTTATTCTCATTTAACAAAGAGAATATTAACATGTTGATGTAAGAGATTGTGGTTCATGAATCTGAAAAAAAAAATATAGACAAAGACTCCAGGCTAATAAATAAATCTCATTCACTTCCATTTGCTATGGCAGCATGGGAAGCCAGTTCCCAGGTTAAGACCTCTCCTGCTCTTGCTTTGACATGTAGGACCGAGGACGGTCTGTCTTTCCGGCGTTACACCTGGTCATTGCAAGAACAAATAGCAACTCATGCAGAGTCTGAATTAGCTCTCTTAGCGCTGTTGTGGAAACAGACGTTGCCAAGTTTGGCAACTGCAAGGCACCACATTGCTTTGTGAATGGGCGAGATTCAGAACAGGTAACGCTGAGGACACCTGCGACGCCCATGCATAAGGTCTCTGGACCAATATCGTCTCTCGAAGCTGACGTTTTTGTTAAAGCATGCTAAGAAATGGCTTGTGTTACAGATTTGTTTCACCTTCTTTGATGTTAATAGTAATTGCTATGGCTCAAAAAGAAATATTTCAGTAAATATGCATAGAAAGGACTTTTTTTTTTTTGTAGGGTTCACACAGAATAATTCAAAAATTAGTCTTTGATGTGAATGTTATGTCAGAAAATACCCTTGGAAAAGAACAAAGTAATTGGCAATCCAAGGCAAAAATTTATAGTATTTGTATTTTATGCAGCATTTTATCTGAAAACAGAGGAACTACTGTAAGTTTAGTAGGAACTCACCTGTGAGAAGAGCGCTTAGGAAACAGCTCTAGCATTGAATAGTCCTTAAAAGTGGCGGCTGGGTATGCTGCCTGGGTGTCTGGTGGTGCCTGCTACAGAAGTGGCATTCACCCTACTCTGGGCAGTCCCTGAAGGGGCATTTCCATGTAACCGAGAGCGAGGGGTTCACTTCCTTGCCACTCACAAAGGGCAGCAGCTGCTACAAAGCCCAAGCTGAAGGAGGATAACTTGATTAAAAAAAAAAATACCCCCCCTCCAGTTCTGGCAGAGCAGAGCAGTTGTGAACGAGTTAACGTCTGTCTTGAAAGAAGTTCTTCCAAGAAAGTGAATTATAGCATGGCCCCATTATATTAAACACCATCCTTGCTTTCTTCATGTTTATGCACAGCACACAGCATGCAAGTACTACCTGATAATCCATAACCTCTAGGCTTTCAGCGTATTTTATACGATATTACCTTTTTGTTCACGTAAACTCTTTCCTATTGATTTATACCATCTCAACACACAAGAGAAGGGGATGCAACAACAATAAAAAATGCAAAAAAGCGTAGCAAGAGTCTTCCCATAAAACATTTTTTCTTGAAAATACATACTTTAGAGGGCTCTGACCGCTGCCAATAAATCTTTAATGTCTTTTTTTTTTAATTAAGGGGTCCAAGAGGCCCCTCAACCCATATAAAACATGCAGTAGAATCCAGTTTAAAAGAAAGGCATGAAACCCGTACAATTAATTGATCTAAGCAAAAAACAGAAACCACTGATAAATCTCGTCTCTCTCAGAAGATGCTTACAATTATTACTAAAAGTAATACATTTACTTAACATGTAAAGTATTTAAAGACTTTAAACAGTTTCAGAAACTCCACAGACTGATGACAATTCCTTTTATTTAAGACACAAGCTGCTGTCCAAGTAGTAACTCAAGATTTTTCAAAAGCTTTATAACAATTTTTTTTTCGTAACGCATAAGGTACATGAGCATTTTGCCAAATTCAAACCCAAAATTGTTAACTGTTCTGCTACTAAACTCTGGCTGTCTAAACAGAAAGATAATTCACAAAATGTCGTATGAATAATTTGTTAGATTTTGGGATAGGAATCATCCAGGTAAATTATTCTGCCTGACCTTAAAAATTCTAACGTATGCTAATAGCTGGATTATAAAAATGGAAAGTAGCATGGGCTCCCACTTTGAGATGTGATTTATCATTTTTTATTGCATTTTCATTACCTAAACAAAATTAGAAACGGTATCTTCAAAACAGCAGTTAAAGTTGATATGATCAGGCATAAAATCAGGCAAGGGCACATTTGGCAACTATGTATTTGCCAGATTGACAGCAGTATTGTAAGCTTTCAGAATCAATAAGTTTTCTCGCCACAGTTAAAGGAGAGGTTAGTAATAAATCTCCAACTTAATGCAATAGGCATAATTGTAAGATGCAAACCTCCCCCTCCCTGCACTCTTAGCAGCGGATATCAAATGAAACAGCAGCCACCAAAAAGGCGATACACTTCATATTCTACCGTATATACAAAAAGATTAAGGGAAATGAAAAAGGGGCTGAGAAAAGGAAAGAAAAAAACCCCAAACCCCTCCATCGCCAGACACACATTAAGCTAGTTTGACAGCACCATTGTTCAGCTGTCCCATTGTCAGACCAAAAGATGTATTCAGTGCTACAATGTCTGCTAGCAAATAAACAAAAGACTACATTTTTCAAAGCGGGGTGCCAATTCTAGCATAATTCTGTGTGTGTGTGTGTGTGTGTGTGCATGTGTCTGCGTGTGTGTGTGTCTCTGAAAAGAGTAGTCGATGCTGGCCCCCCGCTAAACCTTGGAACATTAAGAATATACGTGTAATCCCACATATGGGAGCATTTAGATATTTTTAAAACATCTTCAAGTGGCAAAGACTAGGTAGAGCATTAGTAACTATTTACATAGGCTAAGTGAAAATTAAAGTGGTATTTAGGGCACTAGCTCTAATATGGAGTCTCCCTGAGCTTTTTCCATGCTTATTACATGCCCAGTGCATAATAATGAAGCAGGCAGAAATATTGCAAAGGAGGTGATAAAAGAAATATCAGCCCTCATTGCGGGGGGGAAGATATTACCCCCCCACCCCCCGCTCTCTCCGTACGTTTGTCATCGTCCACGAAATGTGCAATTCTAACTAGTGGAAAATGCTACTTGCACACAGCAATGCCTGTCTTTTCCTTTAAATAGGGAAACTACTTAATACACAGCACGGTTATAGTTGCAGCGGGCCCAGGCAACTCGAAAGCACGCGTTAAAACAAAGGAGACAACATACCTTAAAAGCAGCTCCTCATTTCTCATAGTAACAGCGGATTTGGGACAGCGCATGCTTTCTGCACCGATATTCTCAACAAAAGCCAGTTCAGAAGTGCGCTCAAACATCAATGCCACAGTAGCTACTCACTAATGGCTACTCTTTCTCTCTTTCTCTCTCTAGTCAGACGCTGAGTGGTGGAGCAAAGGGGCCCCTGCAGATTCACTAAGCAGAAATAATCCTCTCTGACAAGTTATGTTGTCTGGGCATATTTTACATTAATGCACTGTGCTGCCTATAGGGGTCTTGTTTGCGTTCACTCTAGCCTAGCTGGTGTTAGCTCTCTTAATTACCATCCAAAAAAAAAATTAGCAATGTCCCCCCCCACCCCCCCCTCTAAAAAAAAAATAAAAATATATGTATGTAACTGAAAGAAAAAGGGGGAAAATCTATGGGCGAATGAGGGAAGGCTTTCCCTCTCTGGAAGGATGCATGCTTGATATGGATCTTTTGTTTGCCCTGCGAACTCGGTGAATACAGTGGCAAACAGACTCTGTGGCTCGCGAGGCTTGTGCACTTTAAAGGAATTGGGTTAGAGGCTCTTCCTGGGGCTCTGGAGCTCTTGCTCTCTCCCTCCTTCCCTTCCCTGTTCAAGGCTGAGTGGCTTTATGGGACCTGCCAGCTCACATCAGAGAGACTGGGGAGTATTAATGCAGGCACCTGGGGATCTTCTTCAACTTTTCAGTTTTTCTTGGCAGTTTTAACCCCTCCGAAACACAAGTCCAAAATCCCTCCGATTTTAACCCCTCCAAAACACAACTCGGTTACCAAGTAACAGAGTTTGCTTTAACCCAGACCCTTACGCTTGGCTTTGGCAGAGTTCTCACAGATGGGAAAGGGCGTTGCATTATTCAATGATTTACTCACTTCCTATGTACAAAAGGAACTACAGTGGGACACTGATTTCAGGAAGACAGCCTCTTTGGTCCTACTTGGGAGATCCGCCAGGTAATCTGTAGAAACAGGTTGTGGGCTTCCCAGTTGCCAAGTTAGCCAAAGAGAGGTTTATTTTCACATCTTGGTTTTGACTTCTGCTGGGTGAATCTTTAAACCATGCAGCTATTTTTGAGGCAGGAGGATGGCTGGGTTTTTTGGTTTTATTTTTTTTAAATCTGCAGTGGACACTTGAGTAGGTGCATACTCAGTAGATTGAAAAAGTCCACAAGACCTTCATTTTTTTCAATCAAAGGCTTCTCTGCACCACCGTGACAGTAAAGCACATCTTAAAAATGATTGTTTCCTCTGAGGTCCTGTTAACATATGAACGTGCAAAACTCAGTGAACACGAATCATCCAAAAGCGACAACTAGTCAAAAAGACCAGTAGGAGTCAAATACACTGAGCTAGAAATAGATCTGGACCTCAAAACTTGAATTCAAACTTTCATAGAGTTCTGGCTATGTCTGTGGTTGCTCTGAACCTCTTTTCCTACATTATATATTACTGCCTTAAAAATATACTGCTATAATAACCTGATGCAGTGCTACTGATTCTAATTCTGTAGCACAAGTTGGCATTTAGGGGCTTAATCTTTTTGGTAAACTTGAGTCTGGGAATGAAGGCAAAGAGGGAGCAATCACAAGTATAAATATACTGATAGCAAGATCTTGCCTTTCTGATAGCAGCTGTAAACTTCTATTAAGGTCATAAATTGTTTGCAACAGAAACAATCCTGTTCTGTACTTCTCGTTGAGCACTGTGAGACCTTGGGATTAGTTTCAATCATTCTGATATAATATTTGTCAAATGACCAAAAGACAAGTTAAAAAACAAGCCTAGGCATAATCTACTTTTAATGACGTAGAGAGAAAGAGCTGAAGACGGTAGTTTAGGAGACATGGATATCATGAAGGACTGCAAGTCAAGGGAAGACAAGTTTCAATTTGTGTCCCTTTTCATCTGCAAAACATGGCTGGGATTCTAGTTGCTCTTGTAATAAAAAATAATATATCATTTTAATGATTAGCAATTCAAACCAATTCCATGTTAAAATGTCATGCTCCAAGGTCAACTGAGACAACATAGCTTGTACTTCATGCTAAAAATATCTGAACAGTCATGGAAGGCGGCCAGGAAAATACTCAGCCAACATGACAAATCCCATACCTCCTGCCCCAAATACTAAATCCATTACTACCATTTCAGGCATGGCCACCAGCACTCCAGATTCCTCCTCCTTCACTGTTCGCCTCCAAATGACTTTTGCCCAGCATAACTCACCGTGACGCCTGGGCTGCTCCAAACAAGTCTCGTGCTCGTGAGGCTGATGTATGAGAAGAGGCACATACCAGAGTATGCTACAGAATATACAGCTGAAGGGGAAGTGTCAAACAGTCTGATAAACTGCTACAGTTTTCCAAAAATATGGCAAGGATCAGCATCTTAAGACACTACCAGCTGAGGGAACAAAGCTTTCTTTTCAGGCTGGAGTAGAATGGCTCACACAGGGCCCTTTGGTGGGGAATCAATGGGCTTCTGTTGGGTGGCTCCGCGCAGTTGCAAGTTCTTGATCATTTCTGTACTTCGAAAGAAGGCGAAGCAGCAGCAATAGGAAATAAAGTGAAGTATTATGGAAGGACTCATCTATGGCCAAAGGAATAAATAAAGAAAAAGAAAATAAAGTCCACAAAGCGGTAACACAGACAAACAAAAAGAACCTATGCTTTCTGTCACACATAATGAAACATCTGACAGAACAACATCTGCAGAGGGATCACAGCTGCTGAGGATGAGAGGGAATATGAGTATTATTTTTCAATTGTAAGATGTACTAAGCAGGAGTGCCTTTAAAATAATACGGCTAAAGGGAAGATTAAACCAGATGCATAGGGCTATCTGGCTTCTTTCAAGATGAAAGTCCAGCTGTGGAGTTCAAATTCTACATTTAACATGAAAATTGATTGTAGATTCATGACTCATACGTATATATTGCAGAATGTTCTGCACAAATGACATACAGTGGAAGGTTAATATTTTCGTTGCCCTGTATTTACGTAAACCCAAGCCTTCTATGTATGGCCTGTGAATTTGCTAAACTAATTATGTGATGCTGCAAATCCTTGAAAGGCCACAGGAATACCAATCATTTACACAGGCAAAATGATCAAAACTTCTGTGGCAAACCAGTAACAATGAGTAATTTATATCAATTAAAAATATGCTTTCTGCTCTCTACTTCTACTTCAGATTATTCTTTGACCGTTCCATTTGCTTACAGTATTTTTAAAATATTCAGAAGCCCAAAATACAATGGCATTTTGCTGCACTAAGGCAATACTACCAGCCAAGCAATGAACTACATTTCGTGACAGGGAAATGGTGGACAAGTGTCCAGGAGAATAGCCCAAAAATCATGAGTGCAATCATGAGAGGAATAGAAAGCCTTGATTCATTTTCCCATTTCACCACACGTCCCTGTGTCAGATCTTATGCGAGCCAATTAACCTCTTGCTCACATCTCCACCTTTAAAATGGAAAAAAACCCAATAAAGTCCAGAGCAGTGTGACAATAACACAGAACACTAAAAGCCATATAAAACAGTGTATTATTGTGAGTCGCACAAACATTTAAAATACGCCTTCTCAGAAGAGGTACTTGCAATCTAAGTCTTGGTTATCTGCTGTTCTCTGCAGTTATTTAGGCTCAAATCACATTTGTTTTGTGCAGGTGTGAAAAGCTACTCTTTAATCTGATAGCATTTTACTGTTTTAGATGGCTAAATCCCACCTTTGAAGTTGAGCAATTAGTCTAAGCTAGTCATCTAGCGTTTCTCTATTGCCAGTGAGGAGAGATTAGTTATACTAAAGAGCATTACCATCTCTCTCATAGACTACAAAGGGATTAGATCCCTAACTTCTAGATACATATATTAGGCAAGATGAAACCCACCTACGTGCCTAAAGCAAAGGTGAGAAATCCCATGTTTCTGTTTCAGCATCGCCAGCACGTGTCCCTGTGCTCCAAGCACTGCCAGCGTGCCGGGCACTCTGTGACCGCGGTGCAGGTGCAGCTCAGACACCTTGAGCATCTCTGGCACTTCCAGATGTAGCTGTAACCTGCCTGCAGGACATCTACAGCAAGTGAGTTGTAGCTAGGCAAGACTACCAGGTCGGCAGCAGACCTATATGTTATGCCTATGTGAAATTTGAAGTAGAAAGGAAACTGGCCTTAGCTTCAGAAGTGGAGCATGTGGGTCTTTCCAGTGTGCTTTGAGAACGCAGACAGTTCATTTAGGTATCTCCTCCTAAAATCTCCTAGAAAAATGAGCAACTCATTGCCTGCAGCTCTTATGTTATTAGAAATTGTGGAGTGTGAGACCAGGTGTTGCTAGAAACAGAGTACTCCGGACTGCTTCGCTGGTGAACGTGAATAGCAAGAAATGGGCTATAACTCAGCAGGCTGTATCTCATCAGGCTTTACCTCTCCTCTTTTTGCGGTTTTTGTTTGGTTTTGGCCAGAACAAATTATTGCGTATTTGTCTCTGTTTCCTTTTTTGATTTGTTTTTTTTTTTCTTTTTGTTTGTTTGTTTATACAGCCTTTAGGATAGCTGTACATGGGAGATCAGATTTGGTCCCCAACTCCAGCAATCCAAGATATTACTTTTGTCAGGAGAGCAGTAACCATGTGGTACTAGACAGTCCTGCATTTGCTATTTGTATTATGCATGTACATAGAGGTGGAGAAGTTTCTTTACTGTTTCAGGCTATGAAAACACAAGACACAGAGACACAGCTCCTCACCAGTAGGTATCTTAAGGCAATTTCATGGTATAACCATATCGATCAGTTGTAGAGGCAGCTGCACATGTGCAGACCACACTGTCTTCAGGACAGATACTAACTCTGCATGCATTGTGTGCGTTAATCATACCCACCGTATCTGCGGGTGTCATCTCTGTGTGCAGGAAAAAGCAAATTATTTTCAAGCTCCTGCAGTACAGATGCAGCAAATCGTAGCTTTTTGGTTTAAGCAAGCAACAAAAACAGTCTAACATATGCCAGCATCTCCTTTTGTCTGTTTTGGTAGATCTTTTAGGTTATATGCCTAGCTTTCCTATATGTGTCATGGGGGTAGCAATTACTTACAGACCTGCAGGTCGGTCTGGATGATGCAAGAGCTCTTTTCTAGCTCTTTTTTTTCACCTGGGAGCATCCAAGGAACATCACAAAAATTAAATAGCACAAGCAGAAAACACAGAAGTACAAAATGTCATGTAAATGCTGATGATTAATATTTGGGCAGTGGGGGAATAGAAAGTTTCACATTTAAAGCATACAGCAAGACTGGTATGCGCTGCTCCTCTCTGTTAGAAAAGGTGTGCACTGCCTCCCTCTAGCATTCAGCAACGCTGACTCAGTGCATCTCAGCGTCTGGAAGACAGAGGTACCAGAAGGAACCAACCCCCGCTATTAAATGCTGTGCTCTGGTGCTTCCCCCGCCCTTGACAGGGAAGGGGCAAAAATTGCAGCTTGTGCAAATCGCACATTCTAACACATAAACACACATCAGCATGTTTTCTAAAGACAATACGTAACTCAAAACAACCTACAACTGGCCAGGTTGTGATTGCAGACATGGCTACTCTACAAAGCAAATAATTTATTTGGAAGGATCTACATGTCATAAGAACATCTGGGCTGCGACTAAAGGGAAGGAGGAGAAAGCTGATCAAAAGAGCAAAGAGAAACAGAGGAGGCAACAGAGCACCAGACCTGAGAGGAAGAGAAAAAAACAAGGGAAAGAGAGAACAAACACAGCTGGTTATAGACTCATTTATTTGCTGCGTTAATTTGAAGTCCCTTTAAAGTATAAGTAGAACCTGCTCTGTCTAAACAGGAATATCTTTATTTTGCACTTGTCGTAATGCCAAGACTTTAAGATGTTCCATGTGGAATATCAAAGACCTTGTGTTCTTGTGAGCACAGTCTAAAGGGAGTGAACTTGCACAATATATACAAATGTATCAACTGTATATTAACAGATAGGAATGAACATGAAAAATGTTAATAATTACAGATGAGAATGTAATGCCTAGCCATCCTCTTAAGTTAAAATTAGAAATAGAACCACATTTAACGGTTCTATCAAGCCTATTTTAAAATGATCTTACAGTGCTCTACGCGGAAGGTTCATTTCACACATCCATGAAGTGTGTCCAACACTAGGAAATAACGTGGATATTTAAAAACAAGATGCCACCAGAGAGAGTGATGTTCAACAGGAACTCGTGTACAAGTGAAAATGAGGTAGGAATTTAATTTCTTGGATCTGGTGTCCAGAGGAGTGGATGCATCTACCAAGAGAACCTTCAGCAATGAGCATGATGTGATAAGTGGACGTTACTCCTACACTGTCCTGCATGAAACGTAGGAAACTCATGATCCATCAAGTTGCCTGAAAAGGTAGGTAATGTGGCATTGTCCTATATGGAAGGGAAACAAAATGAAAGTCATAAAATACAAATCAGATTAAGTGATCTTCAGTTGCAAATACTGGTTGAGAACTCTTGATTCATTATCTGATAATACCAAGTCAGAATTTGAAAAGAGAAGTGTTTACAGGCTATGTATTTCCTTTTACATATGCTCTGAAGGGAAGGAAATGGATCAATTTTTATACAGTTGCCATAAAAATAAAACTAATAACTACAAAATAATTTGTATTTTATAAATTAATTAGTACAAACACTTGTTTCAGCAGCTTTTACCCTCCCTAATTAATGTAATTGAATGATAGAAAAAAAAAAAGATGTCACTTTTTTAATACTTTAAACTGCCTACCTAACTTTTTTTTATCCAAGGGATAGTCTTCCTTTTGTTCTTCCTTTTTTTGGTCTTTAAAAATCTATTAGCATTGATTAAAAAGAAAGAGCTAGGATATAATTCTTCCGTTAGATTTACTACACAATACATTTTTCTTTGACCTTTCTCACATAATCTGACACTTGACAATTTTGTGCAAGATGTTTAAAAAATAGCTAGTGATTTTTGGTGATTCTAGTGCCCAAATTCACAGAGGAGTTTCACATGGCCTGTAGTTCAGAGTTGGGATGTTGATTTGGGGGGAGGAAGAAATAAATCAGACCCTGTGAAAACACCCAGAAGACGGAGACATTTGAAAACCCATGATGAAAAACCTGGCTGAAAGGAAGTTCTAGGCTAAGGGATTCCGTAAAATCTCCGAGCACAAGTTTTTGAAAAGTATCAAGTTCGATTTTGCTTTTATTAGTCTGCCGTGAAACTTAAAAATTAAACATGCTTTTTTTTTTTTTTAACAGTGACTAACTAGGGAAAATATTGCTTAGGGACATCTTGACACTGCAGAGTGTCAAGATACCTAAATCTTACTGAAGCAATGGAAGCAGCATGGGAAGTAGGGTAAGTCCACCAGCATATAGCTTTTTGCCATGGCAGGTAGACTGTTCCCGCTAGCTTGCATGTTTTAGTGGACAATGTAATCATAACCTAAGCCACAGAGGGAGGAAGGCTTAAGCAAAACTAAGCTATCTGATAAAGATGTGATACCAGTTTGTGAACAAACTGGATCCTAATTCTGAGTCCCAAAGTGACTGCACTTTGCGTGCCCAAACTCTTTGTATAGCTGGTTCCTTCAGACATGCTTTGTCCTGAGTAATGCCACTTAACTGGGCACTTAAAAGGGAAGCCCAAGAGCATAAATCACCTTTGGCTTCTAATTCAGTTCCAGCTCAACTCACCATGGATTGCCCTTTGACTAGGCAAGAAGCATACGTAAACCAGGGTCAAGCTCAGCATCTCAGTTAAGCGTAAATAACTGGATGAGAGATCTCCATGTCTACTCTGTCCACAAATCCCGTTTCCAGAAGAATATTTAGGCAATGGGTGCAGACCTGGCAATGGCACCCTCTCTTGAAAAGGGGTGTGCAATGCTGCCCATGGTTCTTTCTAACCCTGGTATGGCAAAGATGTACATGTGGCAGCTCTAAAGTGCCTTGAGATTATCCTCTGGAAAAAAAACAGGTAACAAAAGAGACTCACTTTCAGAGACACCTTTTGTGCACCACAACTGATAAACGCTTTTCATTCAAAGAAAAAGGCATAAGAACAGCCAGGTGCATTTTAGCTACCCCCTTACCATAGCCAAACATCACCAGAGCCCTCAGCATCTCATTTCCCATAACCAGATGCTCAGGTACCACTTATCAAAAACAATTTCTGTCTCTCCAGTGGTGGATTTCTTGCACCACTTCCCATGTTGCTAGTACCAAAGGCTCATGGAGCCCCAGAAGACCTTGTAAAATAAAATGGCAGCGGAGGGAAAGGCTGGAGGGCCAAAGGGATGCATGAGAAAATGAGTCATTTGCCTAAATTCCTCCCATTTCAGAGCTCAGTAAGGTAATCTGTGGAGTTGCACAGAGATCTGTGCTTTTAAGACAGATTTAAGATTCTGTGTTCCTGAATCATTTGGTGCAACGTGCGGTCAGCACACACAGCCTTGTGGGACCTATCTGCCTTCAGCCAGACATAGCCCTTCAGTGCTAGCGGTGTGTTCCATGCTTCAGCAAAACCTGCGCTCTGATCTTTACAAGTGCCAAGAAGTCTGTTAAAGCGTTTACTTATTGCGACATTAAATGCTTGGTAAATGGCCACATCATTTCGTGCTTTCAGTGTTCCCAAATCCACATCATTCATCTTTCTTCTGCAAGGCCAAACCCTGCAAACCTTGCTGAATGCACTTAACTCCAAATTAACACCCAGTAAAAACAGTTCCTCCCTTCTTTCATATGCTGTTGTATGTAAAATCTACACCCAAAGTTAATTTCTTGCTGACCTTGTGCTGATTAATGCAAATTAAATTACATGCTAATTGCCCCAAATGGTTTGCATGCAGCCCAGAAATCAGTTCTTTTTGCTGGTGGTAAAACACATTTGTGATTTTTTGCACAATGGTTACATTAAGTCATTGTTAGTCTTGCAGCATCTTCAAAAATCAGATGTTTTTGCAGCACCTTTTAGAAAGCAAGAAAAAATAACCTAAAAAAGCATTATTAAGTTCTGATCCAGTCTTGCAGAAATCTCACTTCTACCTCGTGGGAGGAATTTTATGGCTCGTTCAGAGCTCAAGCTCCAAGATGCGTTTTACAAAACCTTGAGCCAGTTTTGTTAAACCCGTCACTCCCTAATCCCCTTGTGCTTGTCAGCAGAGTACACAGGCACTTGATTTTGGACGTCTGATTTGATAAGGGGTGGGGGAGGAAGGGAGGGAAACAGGGACTGCTATTTTAGATAGATCCTACAATATTCTTGCAATTCAGGAGAGAACAAGGAATTATTTCAAACAGTGACACCAGGCAGAGAAGCTCTCAGAAAGGGGCTGCGTATTGTGTTCCAAGATATCAGCATTGTTTTGGCACCGAGTCTGAATCCCAATCATCAGACCTGATATATGATGGTTTGCTGGGGCTCTGGTTGGCAACTGGCATGGGGATCAAATGCAACAGCAGGTAGTGCTTAGCTCTTCAGCAGTCCCTGGAGTGGCTGGCATTTACAGTACAAATGCATTTTGCATTTATGTCCAGCAGTGGGGATAAAAATTTGATTTATATCATGAGGAAACTAGGGAAAAAAAGAACGCCAAACATGGTGTTCTCCAACAGTGGTTTCTTCTTCACAGGCTCTGCTGCAGTAAGTAGTCACGCTCCACTCTATACTTTATTCCAAGGGAGGTAAACAAGATTATGTCCATTTTATGGAAGAAGTGGCAACACAGAAAAGTTAAGTGAATTGCCCAAATTTACACATGCAGCATGAGGCAGAACTGAAAACAGATTTTGCTGAGATATTACTCCCACCTGAGCACTCAAATCCAGAGAGGATCCAAGTCCTTTCTGCCCCATTCACGGGCAATAGACCAAAAAGGCACAAACCGGCTCATGCACATGCTCCCAAACACACAAAACAGCCTTACACTAACAACAAAGCATGAGATGTGACAGCAAACAGCCCAGCTTCCACAATACAAAAAGGCTGTAAACATTAGACCATAGAAAGGACAAGGGAGGTTGAAATCACACACCATGGTCATTCCTATTCTAGTTATCCAAAGACTGATCAAGCAGGATGAACTGATAAAAAGATGACACACACACGTATATATGGTAATCCTTAATGGACCTGATGCCTAAGAAATGTGCATTGTGGGGTGTTTTTTTTTTAAATAGCCTTTCTATTATTGCTCCACTCTTAATTGCTGCTGTTTCTCCCTTCCCTAATCCCCATGTCCCTCTTTGGCCTGACTTGGTGGCAGACCTTCATTCTTCGATATTCTTGACTTTGACTTCTACTACAAGCTGAGGCCGCCAAAATCCCAGCCCCCTGCACTACAGATAGTACAATTCACACAGTTTTAAACACGAGTTCAGAGTCAGTGTTTAGGAAGCTTAATAACCGATACCTGAGCGAATAAATCTCCTCAATTCAGAGACGAAAGTGTGACCACCGCCAACATCAGTTCTGCTCCACAACACCAACCCTAAGGGGCCTGTGCTGTTGAGTAATAAAAGTATTCCCCCTCCGAAGTCTCTCCTGAGCAGAGATTGTCGTGTCACACTCTGTTAAATTATGTGTGATGGGTCTGTCGTTAGGATTACTCTGTAGAAGAGACAGCTTGGAGGCTGCCAGATTCATTAAACATCTTCAGTGGGACTTCATGGGGGCCTTTCGCTTACCCTGAACAAACAAAAAACACACCCTTTGTGCTCAAGAACAAAGGGAGTTTTTGCACTTTTGTTTGATGTCAGTCACAACTGGAGATTAAAGCTTCTGCTCTGTGGATTTCAAAGTGTCTCCCCCCTCCAAAGCTGCTCCTCTTGCTGTTTGCTAGGCACTTCAAAAAGGTTTACAGCTAAAAAACCCCAAACAGAACAATATTAATAACAATCAGCTTCAGAAACACTACGTATTTTTGGCATTTGAGTGCGCTTCACTCAGAGGTATGACTGAGGAAACAAGGTGCAGGAGTAACATATGAAGGAACTGTGTTTTTCTTAATCACTTTTCATCACGGACTGAAAACTGGATTTGTAAACAGGAATTTCTGTGTTACGATTGAAGCAAGGTAGGCTCTGCCCCACTGAAAAACAATGTTGCCCAACTGAATCTGGGTTTGGGGAAGAACAGTTTCTGTTTTCCTAGCAAAGGATGCAAATGGGGCAGCTTGTGTTAAGCCCACACAAAAACGCAGTCATGGATTCTCTTGCAGTCTCCGTGCTCTGATGTGAGTGAGAGAAGGATGTTCACTGGTATATACTACAGATTGCTTGGTTCTGGATGCCTTTTCAGAAATACAGAGTATATACCAGTGAACACCCATCTTTCAGAAAAGGCATCCAAAACCAAGCAGGTTGATGTCTAGAAGAAGGTTGGACCTCTTGTCCTCTCAGGGACAACGCAACGCACATTCCCATGTAACAGGGCACCCTAGCAAGAGTCCACTTCCCTTACATGTAATTTCAGGATATCTAAAGGGAAACAAGGGGAGCTGTTACAAAAGCTGCAAAAATAAGAACAGGTATTGCCCAATTCAGGGAAGAAAAAAGTGACCATCAGGAAATCAAGAGAGATCTCTGGAATATGGCAAGGAGCACGCAAACTTAATGCTTTCTGCCCCCTGATCTCTAGGATTTAATAATGTAAAGTCTCATCTGTGAGGCAGGGGTTAGCAGCCCCCTTTTCTCTCAAAACTGTAATCTCAATTACATGTAGCAGTTTAATCCAGCCCAACTCTTCCCAACCTGTTAAGACAGGTTTTTGCTTTGCTTGATTGTCCTTCTCCACACCTCCAGCTACAGAAGTCAGTTAAATAGAAAACAGAATATAAACTAAACTAAGGGCCACATTCTGCTCTCTAAATCCTTCACTGCTGTGAAAGAATGGATAGGACCTCTCTGAATATAAGAACCTTCCCCTTCAGCCAAGATGTCAAACATCAGATGCCAGAAGAGGAAGGTGAGGAGGAGCCACAACCGTGACTGACTGATGGAAAATGCTTTTCAAAGCAAAGGGCTAAGTGTGTCTACAGTCTACCTGTGCAAGATGGTGAAGATTTTAGTGCTGCTGGATGTAAACTCTCTTTGGATGGCTGCATGAGTCTGAATTTATGTTTCTTAGAATTCTATCACAATCCATCAGCATGAAAAAATCCCTCTGTTTTTCACTTAAAGTAATAGATTTCACGAAACTTTTTTTTCCTGAAATCACCTTGCTATGCTGCATTTGAATTAGGTGCCTATTCAGTCTTCTAGATCTTTCTTAGACTGACACCCCATGCTCTGGATATTTATTTCCTAGGCACTTGAGCCCTGTGACTTGGTACACACTTTTAACCAGATGCCAGAGCATGGCTGAAGGGACAGCGTATAAAATGTGTGCAGTGATTTAAAATGTGCCAAATGAGAGGTTAACAGAAGCACACATGTGGATTTGCTTTCTCATTTAAAGCCCTTTCTGTTCCAGTCATGTTTAGAAATGTTGAAACTGTCAACAAATTGTGATATTCGGAACTTCTTCTGAGGCCTAACACAGCTCTTACACAACTCTTTCAAGAAATACCATAGGACGTTTTTATAAACCCAAGCGATTTGGGGATGACTGGGCAAACCCTGTGGTTTGGACATGATGTTTGCTTGCCAGTTCTTGTAGTGGTCCATCTGATGGCACCCCAGTATGTTATTTAAAGCATCTGTGTTTCTGGTGATGCCCTATAAAGAACAGGCTACAGAATTTATTTCAAGTTCTTTGCTTGACCAGTTACAGAGAAGTTTGTAAATTTAACATTTACTCAGAGGCCCACCTTGCTAAACTTGCTTAGTAGTTCTAGCATGAAATGATCTAATTATTGCGAGCAGCAGTAAACACAGTTTACTGCTCAATTTTGTGTCAGCATACTCTCCTTTGGACGTCAGCAGGCAGAGACCCTCACCAGAAGTTCTGCACTGATGTGGATTGGTAGCACAGTGCTTTAATGCACAGCAGCCCCATTATTAATATTAGGTTTGCTTTAAATAATGAAACAAAAATAAAAATATTTCCCAGAGGACACAAATCACAAAGATGTAAAGCCGTAGTTTGGGCAAGAAACCAAGTTGTGTAGTTCAGAGCATCTTCACAAGCGTTAAGCAAGCAGCCAGGGATGTACTCAGGGGGTTCCTATTCCACAGGAGCTTTTCCCATTCACTTCTGTATAGTTTAATATTAGAGTTGATCATGTTGAAGTTCACTGTTACACTCTAAGGCAGTGTTACAATATGCAGATCACTCATGCGCTTACTGTACCAAAATGTCTTAACCTCCTCATTTCCAGTCCATAAAGCTACACCGGGAGGGGAAGAGGGAAAGATCCTACTTACAAATGGTACCAGTTCCCCAGAGCAGCTGTTCCAGGAGTGGCGCTAAGAAATGTGCCTGAACCCAAGCTGCCCACTGGTGGCAATCCAGGGAAGACAGACGGCAAGTGGAAGAAAGAAATGAGAACACATACCACAAGGGTCGTGTCCTGACAAAGTCAGGGTGCAGCCAGGGGGAGGAGACAGATCTGCGAGGAAAACGCTCTGGGACCCCACCAATTTTATGCTTGCTGGGGTGGGAGTACAGCAGTGCCAGTAGAGACATTTTGCAAGAAGTTTTCCAAGACCATGTACGATTTCTCTCATTAGCTTCGTCAGTTCTCATTGCTTCTGTGCCACTGCACCGCTAACCCGTGAGCACACGATACTCTCACAGAATAGATGAAAGCTGGCACCCAAAAACCAAGTTCAATGTACCACTGATGCTTGGGTAGCCTTCAAAGCTGGCCAGGTGACTGCCTCTCTGGGCTGACATGCTTACGGCTAGAGGGCATCCAACTGCTCTCTGCTTTACCGACTCTCAGGGCTGAAAAGAAAAACTTGCCAAGTTTAAGGGCCTGGATGGAGGCACAGTGCAAGGAAATATGTAGACAACAGCACAGGACGGGAAGTCCAGTTCTTGGCTTCTGTGCCAGGCAGAATAAAAGACAGCCCATGCTTTTCCAGAGCCTGGAATTCATACACCGTGAATCAGCTGGAGAAGTCAAAGGGTTCTGGCCTCGAGGAAAGGGTTATCTAACATTTTGTAATGGTAAAGAATCTATTCCATATTCTGCCCAGCGCAGTTCAACCTCACTTCACTGCAAAGCTCTTTGAAGCCCTTGACCTCTACTTTCTGAAACAGAAGAAGGGTAGGAAAACATACGTTCAAAACAGATTATGATATTCAGCTGCTCCCAGGAAATTCTCTATGCAGCACCAGTAGATCAAATTATTTTCATTATATCATTTGGTCACAAAGAATAGTGACATAATTAGGGAGCTAAATAGCAACAGTTTCCTTCTGGTAAATTTGCTGTAGCTAATTTTGTTAATAAGACTGATAATTGTTTTACGCTCATTCAATATGTTAAGTTTGCCTAATACTAAAACCAATCAGAACCTTTAAATTAATTTTTGTTTTATTTCTAAAGGAATCAATGTCATTATTAATCATAAAAGGAGTGCCGAGTCAGAGGATGATAAATCTCCTTTGGGCTTATTTGACTTTCATATTTACGGTTTGGTTAAGGTTATTATGAAGGAATTTTCAAGAAATGATTGAGGAGAAAAGGGAGGAGAGTAAGCAAGGAAACACTATGCTTGAATGCTGCGCTGCTGTTGACTTCAGCAGAATGTACGCAAAGAGTTTGATTTCTTTAAGCTCTGCAGACTTAAGCATAGCAAAAGTGTTCAAAATAAAACAAACTGCTCAGACTGCCAGGCTACAGAGCCCTAAGATGTACAGTTTCCAAACCAATATGTTCAAGAGTGGATTTACAAGAAAAGAGGAGAGGAGAAGTTCTGGGGCATAGAACTGATGGGATTTTGCATGCTTGGCACTGGTGGTTTTGCTTTTAAAGCATTAGAAAAAACATTTGCTCAGACTAGAGTTGTCTTTGTTGCCTTTCTAGCTTCATCGCAAAAAACTTACAATGCAGCGGCTATTTTAGTTACACCTCTACAACTCAATATATGGTAACGCAGTGAAACGTCCTAGATAAATGTGTCCGATTTTCACAAAGCCAGTGTTGCCCACATCGCTTTTTACATGCTTTGACAGGATAAGGTCAATGCCCATTGGCTGTGCAAGGAACAGAGAATGTCATCGGTGTTGCTATTGTCATAGTAACCTTCCAACTCAGCTTTGGGAGGTGGCAGTCCTTGGTCACCAGGCCGAGGAGCAGCACGCTCACATGCTCCCCGTTAAATGTGTATTAAAGGACAAACATTGCTTTCGGTTTAAGTGCAGAGTTATATTTTACTGTTGTCTTGAAAGGGAGAACTCATGGTATGTTGAGATGTTGGTAATTGGAGTTTTCTTCCTAGAACTTTTCATGCCTTCTGCTGAAGAGGATTTTAATAAAACCTGAAAGCCAAACACACTGGAATGTGGATCTGAATTCTGCCTGTATCTTCCTTTGGTTACTAAAGTAATCTCCTGAACTTTGAGATCCATGAAGTGTGCAGCACATTTTCTTCTGTATCCATCTGCCTGACCACTGTACCCACAGACACAAATCAACAAAACCCAGGCACCCCCGCAACAGAGTCCATTACAACTGCTCACCATCAATCACCAAATAAACGTTTTTTGAACGTATATGATGGAACACATTTCTTTGATAAAATACACAAAACATGAACAATTAAACCAGAAATAACTTCAATATGAGTCTTACAAAGACATCCTTTGTCTTTCCTTGTATCTTTTAAGAGAAAAACCTATCAAAGGAAAATGTTATGATAATGTATTACCATGCTGAGTTAATTGTCAATTGCAAGTTACTTAAGTGTACTTTAATGATATGTTTAAAGCCTTATTTTCAACTCTAATAGCTATTAATGGTAGGAAGAGAAAATGAAACCAATTTTCCCTAACTTAAAGTCGAGCTCTGTTAAGCATAAGTGAACAAAATTCTAAATATATCAAATTCTTTAGGTGTTTCAGCTAATGGGAACCCACACTGTCCATATTTCAGTCTAGCTACATACTACTTTCCAAGCAGCACTTACATAAGATCACGCAGTATCGAGTATGTCAGAGAAGTTGGATTCAGTTCTTCAAATGGTATGAAATCATTCCCAAAGACAGAGATGGCTGAATGGGAGGGAGAATGTCATTCCCAAAGGATTAATTCCATATTAATAACCAAGGAGTCATTAAACCTCTTTTTCAAGGATTCCTGTCTCCACAGGCAAAGCACAGTGTTTCATAGATAGTTGGCCCTATGGACACAAAGCCAAATATAGCTTAAATATTCCTAATAGCATTCAAAACATCTACAGTTAAGCTCAAGACAATATTTTGGGGTGACAGAAATTCCATCCCCAAATAATTTCCATTTACTTCAACTGCTCTTCAATGCATATCTGTTTCCTCTCCATCCAAATAAGTGGATTTTGGCAGTTTTGTGTGATATAAGAGAATATTATAGTCTTGATTCATCTGTTGTTCCATAAGTCAAGCAATATGACCAATTTAAGACAGAAAAATCATTAACCTAGCTGGCACCTTCTGTCCTGGAGATGTGAACAACTAATTGCAAGGTGTTTGCAGGTTATTCTAGAAAAGACCTTCTTTCCTAACTCATAAACCAAAATAAATAAGATTGAAACTTTTATGGGAAACAGCACAGATGACAGCATGACATCTTCCACACTCTCCCATGCTGGTCTTTTAAACCTGATAATTTTATTAAGGTATTTAAGTGTCAACAAATTTCATAATAAAATACACAGAGAAGATGATTAGTAATGTGAGAATCAACCATTGTCCGTCATTACAGGTTCAGTAATTTTCCTTTACATGACCAGAAAAAACAGAAATAAACAACCAACTTCCATTACTGATTTGCTTCTTGCATTAGCACTTCTGCAACAGGCCTATGAAACCTAATTCCTTCCTACTCCATTTTCATTAAGAAAAAAAATCGCAAGTCATCTTTTCTATGTTGGGAGCAAGGTATTTGTTAGGAAAAGCTGTTTCACTCAATCATCAAGTTTCGATGTGCTTAAATTAAACTCCTCCTAAATCTGACAACTGTTTACTTTACTTCAGCAAAGTCACTTGCAAGAGGGAGATATTTCTTGCCAGAGATGCTGCAATGTTAAACCTCCTTTGTGACTGTTTTGTTGTGCAGGATCCCAGAAATGGCGTATGAACCTGCCAAATGTCAACACGTGTTCTTGTTTACGGATTTTTAAGGCTAATTTTTTTTTTTTTTTTGCTTTTATGGTATTTAAAAGCAACCTTCATATAGCATCAGATAAGCTTTATAACCAAATGTCTCTACATCTACACATCTGAAAGAACATATGTTTAGTTGTTTGTTGCCACCCTCTAAACAATCAACATAAATAGAAACCTATGGTAGAGTCCCTCTCTTATTTTTCTAAAAAACTTCCAAAAAGAAGATAAACTTTTCTGAATTTGAACAATCCTACCATGTGCACATATAATGGCCCACGCTGGAGGCAATTGTGCCTGGATGAAACAGTAAATAATGAATGTGATTCCTAGAAGTAAGGACATATCTATGTTTTTTTTTATTGGGAATAGGACTCCGTGCTGACTATTTTTCTCATGTAAAAGAAGACAATATTCCCAGTATCTGTACTCCCCGTATTCATTCGGATGAATGGAGTAGATAGGAGTCAATACAAGACTTCCAGCATCAGCTCCTAAATTGCCTTCCAGTTTATAAGAAAGGTCTCACCTAGGCAAGTGTTTGAAACTTGGATGTTCATGTAAAAAAACCTAATGGTTTTGTTAACAAAGCTTTCCATAGAATCATAGAATCATTTCCTTTGGAAAGACCTTTAAGATCATCAAGTCCAACCATTAAGATAATACTGCCAAGAGCACCACTAAACCACGTCCCTAAGAACCACATCTACAGGTCCATTTGGACTCTTACTGGGGTGAGCCTGCAAAAAAAAGGCACAAAACTCAAATGCCCGTTTCGATGGGAGCCTTTAGTGAAAGGACAATGAATTATACAGTCTCGAGAGAAAGCAGAGTTCCCACTCACTGGTGTTATTGCCTTTAAGCTCTTGCCAAAGAGCTGCAGATTTTCACTCGTGGAATGAAAGAACAGAAGAGAGGAAGGAGGAAATTTTATGCTATGTAAACAAATACTCTACCTGAAGGGGAATAAAAAAAGCACCAAAACTGCAGTCAAATATTTATACTTGTGAAGATTCAGGCAAAACATCAAATCAAGCTGTACTGTTAAGAGCCCTGCTCTCTTCCTCTCTATTCTTTCTTCTTTGCATCCTTCTGTATGTGCTCTTCTGCTGTTCCTCTCTGCATCGAGAGCTGCATCTACAAGGAAAGACCGTCTACAAAGCCACAGAGATGGAGCTGGTGGCTGGCTGGCTGGGGACCGAGGATGGCCAAGGATCATCCCTGTGGAAGGGGCTACACCAGCCGTGCTGAACCCTCTGTGAAATCCATTCATGTTCTGAGAAACAGATTCAAAATTTTGGGGATCTTAGGTCTTTTTTTTCCTGCTTGTGTGGCTTATAAAGTGATTTCAGTATTTGGGAAACCCTACCATTCCTTTAAAGTAACTACTCCATAAAATCAGACTGATTCTTTAACTGATTTTTGTTTTGTGTGAGAAATGAATTCCCAGATCTTTGGAGGTACCTCAGAATGCATTTCAACTAGGCATTTATTGCAGAAAAGGTCTGGAAAGAAGATGCCCAAAATACTACAGAGTCTTCTTAAGCTCATTCTATTTAGTGTCTGTGTGTCTGGTAATCACAATACCAGAAACACTTTCCTGCCTGAGTCTGTGTCTACCACCTAACTTCATCACAATTGCCCCTCAGCTGGGGGGGAGGGAAAAGAAGCAAACAGCATTGCATTGTTATTATTTTAACTCAAAGTCACTAAAATCAATATTTCATGATAACAGTTCTTGACAGAGGGTTATACTCCCCTTGACCAAACCAGCAGCATTATTGTTAAATTGCCAAAAGAATTTCTTCTGGATATGTTTTGGGGAAATAAAAGACTAAACAAGTATTTTCAGTTGTTTCCCATCACTATTTATTTTCCTTATCACTGCTGCTTTTAAAAAAATCACCAAAACTCTCAAAAGAATATATTTAGAAGACTGTCACATAAGAAGATGACATCTCACAGAAAGGGACTTCTCTGTATATTCAGCTAATTGATAGTTTCCATACCATCAAGTCTGTCTGTTTGTTTTATTCTGAAACAAAAACTAATTTTGTAATAAGCAGCTAGGGCTAGAAATGAGTTTCAGTGGGTCACACTTAATCCCTTTTCATCTCTCACCAAATCAATCACTTGCTTCAAAAAATACTTAATTGCCAAAACAAAACAATTAGCAATATCAAACAAAGCATTTTCTTTCCACACTCTCCCTCTGGTTCATCAACATTCATCCGCCTGCACCACAGATTTTCAGATGCTCTGACCGTCCACTCCTGCTAAAGATCAATGAAAGCAACAATCACTCAGAAGATCTGAAAAATCAGGCCCAATTGGGCAGCCGTAATTAGTGGATACTTCTGAAATACCGGGTGTTTGAAAAGAGTTTCACAGGAAACATGTGCTGCACAGTTGCCACACTTTAAAAAAAAAATATATTTTTTTCTTTTTATTTTCTAGTAAAGCAGAAACAGCAGCTTTATCCACACTAGAGAAGATAGGGGTGAAATGGCTATCAGAGTGCTGCTCCGGATATAAAAGCTGCAGACATATACTGATCTTTTTCTTTTTTTTTTTTTTTTTAATATAATAGATGGGATTTTCCACAGAACCCCAACAGGCATAAAAGCGAAAAGGGACCAGTGACACCAGCTGCCCTACCCGGCGTACACAAATGTTCACAGCAGATATTTTGCCTGATCTACGTTGCCTGGCCCCAGTCTGAGTCCTTCCCCCGCAGCATCCTCCGATGCACCTGCGGCACGAGCAGCTGGTAGCTCGACACCCCAGATTTCTCTTTGCAGAGCTGAATAGCTTGCAAGAAGAAAGAGAGGCCACCTTCCGTCCTCCATCTGCAGTGGAGACAAGGTTACTGGATTATATTTCTTGTTGCCTTGAATAAATTGACTCCTAGGAAGGGCACCAGCACAATTTGGGGGTCGCATGGGCAAAGCCTTGTGCTCAAGCTTTCCTATGAGTGTTGCAAAGCAGAAACCGCTTTTCAGTGCTGAGATACATTATACACGGGCCTTGTTCCCGCTCACGCGCATATCCCCTCTATGCTGCAGGCATCGCATGCAGGGAACTGAATATAGGTATAAATTCTTTCCTACAGCTGCTTTATATTCCAGAGAGACATAAAAAGACTTCAATGTAAAAGATAATCACCCTTCTCATTCCCACACTTGTGTGTCTGTTATGTGAACATCCTCCCGAGAAAAATGTGTTGTGGATGCTTTATGTGTTGATCAGCTTTCCTCTTGCCATAAAGCAGCTTTACACCAGTGTCAGTGATTTGCTTGAATATATTAGTTTTATTATTGTAGCCCCCATTGGCCCTACTCGTGCACAAGGATCACCTCAAAGGCCAAAGGGCCTACAATCTCCCTTAATTATATCAGTATAAATGAGATCAGGATTTGGTTCTGTTGCTTCATTTCCCAGCACACAGTTAGTGTCAGTTTAGCTAACTCTTCAAGCAAGTGATTCTTCTGCAATGAAATTCAATTGATTTATTTAAGTTCAATAGATTTTAATATTATACTTTCAAGAAAGGAGCAACTCTCTTTCTCCTGATGTATTTTATTTTGTAGTGAATGGGCTGCCACACATCAATTACAGCAATGTAATCAATGCAATCTTTCCAACTTCTCTGGAAAAAAAACCCAACCAATCAACCAACCATCTCCTTCCCTGAAAGCTCAGTTCCTCAATACAAACACCTGAATTTGTGTTCCCCCAATTATTCAAAGTTTATCCAGGTATCCAGAGACTTCACTATCCATGAAACCTAAGGGAAATTATACAGTGATTGACTTCATAGTTATTGCAATTTGACATTGTGCTTCTCAACCTCTGGGGTCTCAATTCTTACTTGCATTACACAGAGTAAGTATAATGGCACTAATGAAATCACTGTCAGTTTATAGAGGTGTAAAACTGAGAACAGATTCCACCCCAAAACTTAACCAGTATGAAGATAGGACCCTCTGCTAATAAGCAGAGGCTGGGCCTCTTTCTGTACACTACTTTTTTGGTAGACTAAATTGCTTTCAAATTGCACAAACTCTGTTTTTAATTTTACTAATTTAGATGGAGATAAACGTTTAGGCTGTAAAGAGAGATTTGTATCATTAAATATTCTTCAATAGCTTGAAATCAGATTGAGAAGACACATTAGATTTTTTGAAGCTATTCTTAAACAAAATAAGAATAACATATGCAATGCATCATCACACCTGATAGTTTATATAATGCAGCTACTCATTACTTCAGATTTTCATGAAGTTAAAGAAAAAAGAAATCCAGTCAGTCACCCTTTTTCACTCCCACCTTAATTGCTTAATACTTTCAATAGTCATTCCCTAGATCTTCTCATTCCTACCTGTAGCAATGAGGAGCAAGGCAGCCTATATTAATCTCATTCAGGCGTCACTTACTGCCACTTATATAATTGCATTCTAGACAAGCAGAAGGGTTT
The DNA here is from genome assembly GCF_963921805.1 of Phalacrocorax carbo. Taxonomy (NCBI): domain Eukaryota; kingdom Metazoa; phylum Chordata; class Aves; order Suliformes; family Phalacrocoracidae; genus Phalacrocorax; species Phalacrocorax carbo. Next base: position 6,736,891 of record NC_087513.1, on the reverse strand, counting down.
TGGAGTCTGAAAGTCATCAATATCTCATTTTTATCTGTGCTCCAGACATGAGGAGCATCACTACGCAGGGCTAAGAATAAAACCAGCATTAGAAATAACAATTTGGCCTTTGGTCCGTTACAAACCCTTCTTGACTGTGAGGTCTGATTTTTGCTATAACTCTAAAAATAGGTCTCTGAAGCATGAACCCCAATTAGAAAGCTGCAAAAAAACCCCAGCTCACTACAGAATAGCTACTGCAGATTATTTCAGGTAGTTTAGGAGTAAATCCAGCACCAAGAGAGTGCAATTCCAGCATAATCACAGCTGGATTTGTTTACTACATCCCTCTCTGCATTCTGATGAAAACAACGCAGTAAAGTTCCTAAAACTTGCAAAATAAAAAAAACTTAATGCTTTAAAAACTAGCAAGTCCCCTGTATCATGACTGACTTTGTAAAGTCTTACTTTCCCCTGATACGTGTTGACTTCACTGCCTACGTTGTACTCCCCAGGCTTTGATCCTGACAGCCTCTCTCAGAACCAGGCTCCCTAATTTTACCAGATGTGTGCATACGCTCATCTTCAAACTGTCGATAAAGTACATGACTGTTGTCTGAATCCGATCTTAGATCTGCAACTCTTTGTAGGGCAGGTTCATATTATAATCATGCAAAGCACCTCAGAAAGTGTTTTGAAGAAAGAGATTTTAATAATTAATTCTGCCTATGTAAGTCCCCTACATCACTTGTAAAATCAGTGTATTAATTAGCGCTGTTTGTGGCAGTCTTACAGGAACAACAGCTTTCTCTCCCTGGCCCCCTCTCTTACGACGTGCGCTAGTAAGCCTCATGCCTCTGCACATCCCTCTCTCCTGTGATTGCGCCCCCAGAACAGCCAACAACTTTGTTTTAGAAAACCACACTACTGGAAAACAATGCAATGAAGTTTCAATGCTCAGTTAATAACTGGTGAAGATTCACCAGGGTTTAGTCATATTCTTATGCCCACACCTGCATCTCTCCCCAAGACAGTGAGTCGCCTGAAAGACGGTGTTACAATATAAACTAGTTAGTGTCTAAATCAAAAATAGCATTTATTAACTGTCATTTCAGAAGGATACCATTTCAGCTGCAAGGACCCTTATGTTTATGAATGTAATACAAAACCCTGAAACAATTTATGTTTATTTATGTCCAGAAGTCGCTGTAAATAAAAAAATTACTTCTAAGACGTAACACCGCAACTGCTTTTCTCCAGCAGCCTTCAAACATCCCCAGCACTTTAACTGAACATGTTTTTTGGTTTGGGTCTTTTTTATTTTTTAAGCCGTATATACAATTATCTCTGTTGAGTGGCACGAACGCAAGAGAAAGAGGTTGAAGGCAAAATGTTCGCTCATTTCAAACAGCATCACATGACACTACGTTCAGGATGGCATGCCTTTGAAAAGGCACCATCAAAAATCTGAAGGCTTCAGTACATTCTTCATCTAATATCTGTTTTGGATAGGACTTAGAAAAGACACTCCGCACTTTGATCAGAGAGTTATATTTAGAAAGGACGACATGAGCCAAATGATTTTTCCAACAGATTCATGCCTTGTTTTCTGTCCACTGACTATCCAAATAGGTCCCTGGATGGTGATAAATGAAGGCATTTGCTTTAAAAAGGAAAAAAAAAAAGGCATACCCCATCCCTAATCAGCTAAAACAGAAGATATAATTTGTACGGAGGATGTACTGTTTTCGCATAACTTCAGAGGCCTTGGTCTTGCAAAACACTGCGCTCATCTGTAAAGTCAGCGAGACTTAAACAAATGCTGACATGCTCTGCTGAAACATGGCCTTGAACCAACATCCAAATTAAAAACAGAAAAAAAAAAAAGTAGAGAAGGCACCAGGCACCCTCTGAGTTTTATTCCTACTTAATGGGCGGGCAGGCACAGGAACAGAGAAGCAGGAGATCGGAGCGTGCAAGGTGTTCCCAATATGAACCAGAGGATCTGGTTCCAACATTTTTTGCAACATTACTGGGCTACACTAATTTATTAAAAAAAAAAAAAACGAAAAAACCCCAAACTAAATCTATTATGGTAAGTAATGAATTTTGTCACACTGCAATGACCAGGAGACGATCCTCATAGAAATCAAAGGACTATGTCTTACATTTTTATTCCCATGGTATAATATTGAGCTATCGTGTTATCCTGTTCTCTGTTGCCTGAAACTTTGCAGAATATCTTGACTGCTGGAGTTTTTGCTCTTAAGTCTGCACTTACATTGCTGACTGTTGCAGCATAAGGGGAGGATTTTCAGCATGACAGCCGTGACGAGAAGGTAGTCATCTAAGATGGGGTCTTCAGAGAGGACAATGTTGTTTTTTTCTAAACAGAATGTTAGAATTTCCCATCTACTTCAATGCAAACAAAATTAAACCGATCTTAAGAGTACTGCAGAGACCTTCTTCAGCCCATGAATCTTTGCATATATTTTTATTTTTATTTGCATATATTTTATTTTTTCTTCAAACCTCATCAATTCCTACACAGACGGCTTTAAAATTTTTAAGTTTTGGTTTTGTTTGTGTGTTTTTAAACCTTGCGTTTTTATAACCGTACTTAGTAAAACGAACAAGCCCCTAGAAACTTGTTTAAATAACACATTAAAACACAGGACAGAAATGTAAAAGGTAATTACAAATAGTACCAAAAAGAAAACTTAAAATTTTCAAAGTCTGTGTTGCAAGAAGGATTGAGAGCAATTTCACACCATATCTGGCACTGAAATATGGCAGTGATTAATATATAAAAAAAGCTTCAGTTACTCTGAAAATCAAAGTATTTTAAAAATTTTTTCTAATACTTACATAAATTTTTTTTGCACATGGGAATCACCTGAACTATTCATTTTAGTGGGGCAGCAACACTTTACGGCAGCCTGAGGATGTGACTGGTGTGAGGTCTATTATTTCACTTGGATTTAACCAGAGAGAACAGCTTTCAAAGTACATTACTGATAAGGGATGGTTTGATACGAACAGCCTAACTTTGTTAGAGGCTCAGCTGATTCAGAGGCCCAGAAATAAGGTAGCTGAAAATCCCCCCAGTTCTTTGATAACTTCAGTGCTGTATAAGAACAGGAGGCTGATGAGATGCTGATAAATAACAACCAGTGTTAGAGGAAGGAAATCAGTTACGTACATTGTCATGAACAGATATTCCAGCTTTTGAGTACGAGGCTATTGCCTTTCTAAACATAGGCAGATTTGAAAGCCCAAAGCAAGGAAAACTTAAATATTTACAAGTGCTGTAATCTCAATATGGTATTAAAAAAGGAAAAGATCACTCCCTGTTTGTCTCAAGCATTTCCAAGCTTTTACGACAGACTGGCTAAGAAGTTTCTTACCTTGCCGTCTTCACTGTGTGTACTTCAAAGCTCAATTGGATATGTTTATTAAATAGTTCCCACCTTTAACAATCAAAACTCCAAAGACCCATTAAAGTGATGAAGTTAAAGACGACAACCTCAAGTGCGAAACATTAAAGAAAAAAGTTGCACTCATGACTGAAGCAGACAGAGTTACTTACAAAGAAGGCTAATCCATTCGACCTGCTAAAGCTATGTTTCACATTTGATTAAAAACATGCCACTCTAAGTACACAGAAAAGGCTGGAGCACGACAGAGTCGGGCCACTCCTGCTCCAGCCAATATTTTCTGTGAACTTGCAGGCAACTGGAAGAAACATTAATCTTCTTTCCATCCCCATCCTCCCCCCGTTAAATCCGCCGCTAGGAAAACACTCTCCCGTGAAGCCCATGAGGAAGATGTCCCTGCTGAGACAGGATAAAAGACTCTTACATGACTCTTACTAGCCTGTATGGGTCCATCAGTGGCTCGTATCCATGAAAGCAATCTTATAGTCTGTTGATCTGTGAAAGAGCCCTCTACAGATTGTGAGCGACGAGCGAGCCACGTCTGGTTCCTGTTATAAACACACCTTTGCAAAATAAACATGCTACTGGCTTTTTGTGGCTGTAGTTTACTGGGTTCTGTTATCACTGTGATCACAGAGAGGTAAAAAGCTAAAAAGGACTGTGGAGAAAAATATATAATCTTTTTTTTTTTTCTTTTTTATGCTGTGTACATTCTTAATTCTCTTTTCAATCCCCTGGTGTTGTAGGACGCTAAATGCACTGGAAATTTAAATTGGCATCCAGCATCCAAATCACTGAAAGAAGAAGTGCAGCAGACTAGAAAATGAAAGAAGAAGCCAAAAGGCAAAAAAGCCTAAGCACAGCTGCTGGCATATTTCCCCTTTCTCTCCCCCTGTTTTGCAAATCACACTATTTTCTAATTTGCAAGGAAAGAAATTAACCTGTAACAGAATGTCACAGTCTCTGCCACACAACAGGGGTTTATAGCATTTAAGCCTCAGTAAAAATTAATCCTAACTTGTAAATAAGAAGTGGATTCTCTTAATGATATAATGGGGCCAGCTCCTTTTCTTGTATTAAGCCTCTTGAGCAATGGAACCTGTTTTACAACCACCAAAGAAACTTTTCCCAACACTTGAAATGGTGGGGATTTTTCTTTTATTATTGGAGTGCATCTGAGTCACTTCATAATTTAACCCCTTGCTGCATTTCCAAGGCTTCACATCCTTAACCTGGTGTAGTGGTAGATGAGTTTATTACTGGATAATGATGTCCTGAATAGAAAATGACAGCCATCAGTGTATCTTCAGGATAGAGGGTGCATCCCAAAATCAAGACAAATAAGTTTTACATTTATTGGGCCTGCACTGGCAACGTCAAAAAAAGAGAAACCAAAATCTCAGCAGGCTGTGGAGATTGCATCGTCCTGAGAGACAATCTGCACGGTTTGAGATGGAGTTTGAGAGACACTTTGAAAACATGAATTGCCTGTATAGATCTAGTTGCCTCCAGTGCCTTCAGTCTGATGCTTCTGTGAATGGATACGGCTCTACCATTATATACGTGTTTATTTCTTAACAATGATAACAGGAATTTGTATGACTCATTATAACTGACCCCCCCAAACCCCAAACCATATAAAAAAGCAACAAAAAAAAGTCAAAACCCTGGCACAAGAGGACAAAATTCAAATGACAGGATCTTATGGTCATCCTGTGCTACTTCAGGAGAACACTTAGTTTTTGCAGGTTCTCAGAGCTGCAATCATCTAGCCTGGGGCAGAATCATCCCCGACTTCACCCTGTTCTTTAATTAGGCAAACATTAACAATGGGACCAAACAAAGCAGTGCTTGGGGAATCTCAAATACGTAAACCACATCAGAACTGCAAAAATCTCTGTTGTAGGGATCCACAATACAACTAGAAGAATAAAGCCTTCCTATGAAACCACCTTGAAAAGAAGACAACCTGTGAGATCTTTTTCTTTTGTTCATGTCTCTAATGTTTAATAATTGTTTAAGCTGGGGCAAATTTCATGAAACTAATTATGAGATCTAACCCTTTTGGAGTTCTATGTTTTTGTCTCCAGCAATATACTGTCTGCTCCAAAGGTCATGATTTCAGGATGAAGCCCAAAAAAGGGTTAAGGCCTTCACTTCCTTCCATAAAAGAATTAAATGGTTGTGTTTCATCTGTGAAATTCAGTGAGCAAAACATAGATTTTCAAAAGTACTTGGGTTGCTAAATCTTCTGGGAGCCAGAACTTTATTGGTAGTGACTGCGATACGAGCCCCTAAATGCTTAAATATTTTTCTGCTATAAAACTAAGTTGTTCTGAAAACTGTACTAAATCCAGTGCTTCCCCTTCCTCTGTGAAATGTAATTGCTACAGGCTCACTGTAGAGAGGGTATGTGCTGGCCCACAGTTTAGCAAAGCTTATCTGCACAAACACACAGGTAAATGAAGACGGTTTGACTTGGAAAAGGACCACCACATTTCAGTGCGAGCGTCTTGTAAAAGCTCCTTTGTCATTACACTTACAAACAGAAGGTGCAGTGCAACACTGTGGGATGAAGTCAGCTGAGGCAGTGTTTCATTCTGAAGGTACGGCAAACTAACGACGCAAAGAGAAACTACAGAGCAAAATGGTGGAGGGGGAAATTATTCATTTTGGTTTGTGGCAGTTCTTCTGACGGGATAAAGTCAGCCCACCACATCCTATTCTTATCTTTTTAATTTTTTTTTAATTTAAGGATGAGGAAAGAATGAAGTTTTGCATCCTGCTCTGCTCGACTCTGTACCACTTGCATTCACAGCATCAATATGTAAAGTTTCATCAATACATGTTATCAGACAAAAGATAACCCTCTGCAACCCCCGATCCACTCAGACTGTATAAAATCCTAGCATCATCACTTGCACATACACACCATTCTGCAGTAGCTGAGAGGTTATCGGATCTTTTTATGTAGCTTTTGTTGCTCAGTGATCATTTTCCTCTAGCTTGTAAAGATTATCTATGCGTTCATATTCCATAATTCTATCTTTCAGAGCTATAAGGAGTTTAATTTTGATTTCTTTGAAACCAACTTCATGAAAACTGTTTGACCATAAAAGCTAATTAGTAAAGATTCTCAGTGTTAATCATGTGCAATAGATTATAGCTGGAGGATGCAAAAAGACCATTTCTTCCATAATAACTGCTGCATTTCATCATCTTAAGCTACACAGCAATGCAAAGGTAATGACATTTTTATTTTATCTTTTTATGATGGGACTCGTCAATACCACTATCCATTTTCAGGTTTTTTCTAACACCTGCTTGCAATATCCAAGTGAAGTCTCTGGAGAATCATACCATCATTTTCAGAGGCTAGTACACTGGAAATGGGGATTTTGAGATCCCAAGAAGCATTAATGCCATGCAGCCTAATAAAAGAAACACTAGCTCTGCCTGTGACTTATTCCCATTACAGGCAGTTAAAAAGACCTGCTTTGAATGGTGCAAGACAAAGAAGTTGGCTCCATTCTTTGAGGCAAGGAAACTTCTGTATGCCACAGTCAGAGTGGCCTCTGAGCAGAAAAGCTGGTTTGCTCCTTCGGTGCCAGGATGATGAACCAACTTTCTAGAACTATTCAAGAAAGAAAAGCTTGAGTAGGAAACCTGACACAACTTACAACCTCAGGGACAAACAGTTTTAAGCAGGTAATGGCAATATGATTCCTGGATGACTTATACTGAAAGAAAAACAAAGAATAATGCCATATTGATTGCTATCCTTCTGTGGCTTGTATGGCCCTTGGTGACTTAAGGAACTAAAATCGTCTAGTGGTAGCTGACCTGAAACTGCCCTTCTCATTCATAAAGACAAGTGCAGTCCAAATCTGCAAAGTTTGGTGGCTGCCTTAGTACTGGCTGGGGAAAATGCTGAGAGGCTTCACTAACCATCATGCAATTCATATGTTGCTTGCAATCAATTCTTTTTATTGTTTGATATTTGCGAAGTACCAAGTGTTCTGCACCAGCAGGTAAAGGCATGAAGAAAAGTTTCTTGTCACAAAGAGATTGCCATTTAGATACACCGTGCACTGACAAAGGAGAGTGTAGTGGGAAGCAAAGAGTGAGCAGAGTAATTGAATGATGCATTTAAGCATACATTTTGTTATCTCTGTGGGGTTTTATGTTTGTTTTCTTCTTGACTTATTGAATTCGGTGTTCATACTTTTCAATCATTCATTAGCTAAACTGTTCTCTTGTGGTTTGCCTAGATTAGGAAATGAGGACTGGGACAAGCTAAAACTAGGAAAAAGGTGGGTATTTTGTTAAGTGGAGGCAGCTCATATCACTTCTGGAATACCTCTTGCTACTTACTCATTAGCATTTACCAGAGAGCTGCCTCGTGGAGGCTACACTCTGCAGAGTTTATTCTTAACACCAGTCAGTGAAGCCTTTACAGACAAGATGGTTTGCTGCAGACATTGCGAGTCGGCCAGCCAAAACGCAGGCAACCAAATCATTGGGATTTGGAACACAAAAAGAATTTAGGCAGAATCTGTCTAGTTAATTTGACAGATCATGGAAAATGGCTGATCTTTTTAGCATCTGTCAGTCCATTAGAAGTTATTCTGTGAGACAGCATAATGGAAAGGATATATGGGAGGATTTATCTTTTTTCATCCCCGTAAAGAGTCAAGGGGCAAGCTGGTACAAACTATTCCATGTGACTTTATACCTCTTCAGAGAAGGTGTCCACACCAGAACCGCTAACTCAGACTCCCTGTGTAGTAATGCCTGTTTATCCCACTGAGTGGGAAGCAATCCATACAACTTGTTTTATATATCTACCTTGGGAAAAGTTATTTGGAAAAGCGCCTGCTTTTCTCTACCGACCATAAAGGAAGCACTGAACGGCCAGCCCAGATGGGGATGTCCACGGTGTTGATACCAACATGCAACTACAACGTGTTCTTTAGGATTCATCTAACGTCTCAATCAATACTTCACAGGAAGTGTGGATCAGCAAACCTTATAAGCCTAACAAATGCCAATTCTGCATAGACCCTTTCCAGTGGAGGTATCTGTCACTTATTTAGTAAGTATCCACTAGGAACCTGGTGATGAGAGGATATTTGAAATAGTCAATGTTAAGAAAACAGGTAAAGTTAAAGACACATACAACATTTAGAAAATTCCAAGTACTTAAAGTGGGCAAATTTACAAACAGACTTTACATGATGCTACCCTCCTTTAAAGGAAGGTAGCAGTAAAATGAAGGGCTTGAGCATGCAGAGCTAAGAGGAGGTGACTGTCTTCCAGCTAGGTCAAGAAAATATTTATAAGAGTGATTTTGTCCCATTTTATCACAACAATGTAAGTAAAACTTTTCCCTAGCAAGGCAAGCAAAAATTGCTTGCTGCATGGCACTTTTCTTCAATATAAAATGCAGAAAAAAAAACCTATTAGGAAACCTTACAAGGATATCCTTAATTAGCTGATAAAGTTGTGCTTGTGACTATGAATATTATAATCTCTTGAGGCAATAATCATATCTCCCTGTGTGCTTGTCCGTTATTGGGAATAAAAATATCCCAACCCACCAACCTGACTGTAGTTGGTTTTCACCACCCCGTGATTGGAATATTATTGCTAATGAAAATAAAATCTAAATGCTAAAAATATAACCACAGTGTATATTCAGGGTCTCCAAAAGCAGACTGAGATCTTGTTAGTCAATATTATTCCTTCCTGTTGGAGCAGAATTCTGTATAACTGTTACGTCCTCAGAAATGTCAGCTCAGGTTCAGTCCTGACTTTTAAACACCAGCAATGTCCAAGCTACATTTTCACATTACATTCAAGAAGCAAGAAGTTTTCAGGACAGTACAGGTGATTTAGATACAGCTTAAAATGCAAGACGATAAAGTCACCTACATTTATATTCGATGCTGATGTAAACCACAGCATGTTACATTTCCAGTTGCTCCACACAAATCTGTCTGGATGTTTGGTGGACTCTCCTGGCCATACTTTGTTTCAGGGACCAATTATAACTGGCGAGGTGATTGCCATCTTACACAAAACAGTCCTTAACTAGTGCATTAGACTGTATAAGTGGAAAAACAAATTTTAAATTAAAATAAATCTAAGAATGTATAAGAATATTTAGGATAACAGTGTCCTTTCAACTATCCTTGCAACATCTTGTATCAGCTACACCCAGAAATAAGAAACCGCAGCTATTAGAACTTGTTTATCCAACAGGTTTGGGACCCCTTCTTGGAGAATCAGTTTAATTAAGTGTGGAGGATTTTTAAAATCTCATTTCATAACACTTTGTTTTTTTATGAAGAGGAAAAAACTTGCAAAACAAGTATCCCACATTCTGAAAGCTCTTTTTGGAACATATGGTCTTATCCTTCAGAAATTATGAGTTCTCTTGACACAGGCTGTGACAATCAAGTTGCATATGAAGTACTGCTATATTATAATTACTCAGTTCTGCCAGGCTTTTCAACAAAACTTTCCCAGAAGTTCCTGTCACTCAATTTCGAATGCGCATTCAGAGATTTGAAGCTTTAATGAGCCTTGATTGAGTTAAGTGAAGGCCCCACCCAGCCCGAGAAGGCAATCTCGCCTAGCTGTGCTGAGTGTCTTGGCAATAGTTAGCCCCAGGCAATGAATACCAAGTCTCGGGCAACTTCCAGAGAATTCAGAAAGCTTCAACCTAGAAACAAAGTCTCCCGTGAAAATGGCATCAACACACTCCCATCTCCTGGGAACAGATGGATCCATCACATAAAGCTTTGTGAAACGAGAAACGAGCCAGGCTGGAAGCGTGGTACCATACTACAAACTCTGCTTGCATTTCCTCAACACCTTCCTATAAAAAGACTCATTATTGACATTATGTTAATACATTTCATGGGGGTCACCTGATAGTCTCTTAACTTAATAATGGAGTGAATTTGGCTGGTGTATTAGCTGGTGCCCGTGTGAGTTGCATTTTAAATCTAAATCTGAATTTAGTCTGCATGGAATTTGCATCTCTTCCAGATCAATTCTGTACAACTGCAAACCCCGTATTTTAAAGAGCTGTGCCCAGTCGCTTTCCAGTGAAGTACACAGTTTCTCATTTTGTCAGCTCTCTCTTTGCCATTCCCTTTCTAAAATCCAAAGCTTCCTCTCCCAAGGATACACAGAAAAAAAAAAATTTACAGTGATAAGCTCTGACAGCTCACTTCAGCACAGCAAACAGAGCTACATAAAGCCTATACATCACCCTAGTGAAATGTAAATTCAGTTTAGGGCTGGGCATCTTTAGAATATGTAGTTTATAGGCTACACCCTGGCCCATGGACTGCAGCTGCAGAAAACTTTTCAGCCACCCACCAGACACTGTTGCAGCAAGCTGGATCCACAGATGGGAGCTCTTCATGGGTCAGCAGCCTCCCAGCCTCCCGCTCCACAAGATGCAAGTAGATCCTCTGAACACGCCAAGCAGATTAGCACAGAAATAATTCCAGCCTGTGGCCAGATATTCATTCTGGGGACCTGCCAGACTTTCCACTCAGCCAATCCATTTTTAAAGACAGTGTCTTATTAGCGCCTTACAGTTCTTGAATTACTTTGCCGAGTCTTTCTAATGAGACAGCAACTTGTCCAAGGGTATTAAGAGGAGGAAATGATAGACCTTTACTTTCTGATTTGATTACACAGGTGTATTCAAAGGTTAGGGGAATGGCAGCAGGCTGGAACACAGGAAAAATTAAACAGAGCAGTTGTAAACTACAACGGATACAGGAACAGTCTTGCGAATACGGGCTTTTTGGGTTTGCAGGGAATTATGATCTTTTCTTCTACCTCCCCTAACAGGTAGTAGCCACAGTACACTCGCCTTCTCCTCTGACTGAACCCAACTATAAACTTCAGCCCTACATTATAGAACTTTCTGTATCCACAGCCAGTCTGAACAAACTCAGAACGTCTGCATCAGTTCTTTTCCTCCCATCTACATTTTACTAACCTCTAGTGAAACAGTTCAGCAAGGTGCAATTTTTAAATCCATTTTTCTAGTTCTTTTTTTTCCAACATGCAAGCAATATCAAGAAATGACGATCACTTACTCCCCAAAAGATAATGAAATATATTTCACTAGCCAAACTGCTAATGGCTAATGCTTGTGACCACAAAACATATTCTCACTTTACCATAGCCTTCAATCCATCAGCCTAGCTTGTGTAGTTTGCCAAATGGTACCATGCAGTGGGACCTGTAGATCACTACAGTCCCCCGTCCCACCCGGGGCCATGTGTTATTCAAAAAAATGAGAATTGTCATCTCAGACTCACTAAAATGATGGCAAAGGAAACAACGAAACTTTTCCCCCTTAACTTTACCTGTCTCCAACATGGAGTTTTCCATGGGAACCCTGTTATGTAGGTGCCATTCAAATCAGCAGTGAAAACAGACCGGAATGATTCATCTCACACCAATATGGATCTGTAAAGGGCTGTGGGATGAATCCCTTCACCTGAGAATGTGGGGAACTGTTTCAAAGCCAAGTGGGAACAACACAAACACCAGCAATGAGTCACGCAAGCAGAGAACCACATGGAAATTCAACATGTTTCCAATGGAAATGAGGCAGTTTGGATTTTCACTTCCCTACTAAAAAGTTTAGATTTTATATTTAGACTTTTGATTACATGCATTTCCCCTCTTGTTTTTTTTTCTTTTTTTCTGTGAACATTTGCCATGGAAAAACACAGTCAGGAACCCCCATTCATAGATGGGCCACAAAGAAAAAAAACCCATCTTCAACATCAAACATTTTATGCCAAGCACAACGGAAAGGATACACTGAAACTGAGAAGCTTCTGCTAGAAGAGCATGGACAAGACCTTAGCTTTCACCTCGCACGTATGGTTTGGGTTGATATAGTCCTGAGAACTTCAGGTCCTGGGTCCCGCCTGAATGGGTTGTGCACTTTGGACATACTCATGAGGCAGCGTAGTTAAAGCAGCACAGCCTGCCTGAGTCGCTGCTGCTTGGAGAGATGGTGGAGAGCCACGCTAGAGCACCCCAGTCCTCCAGTGGCCTCCCTGAGGCACAGCATGTGGCTGGGTTCCTTTGGTCTGTGGATGCAGTGATTTATGAAAAAAGACTGTGAAAATCGTTCCTACCTGGCAATTTTCCTCTTCCACCAAAAGTGCATTCAACATCCAAAATTTAAATGCGCCTTATTTCTACTTATTTTTTTGCTTTTCAGTATAGAACTATGTCTTTCCTGAACTCAGGCACTTCCCCAGCCTTACCCAGTAAACTCCTGTCTGTGGAACACTATGATGTGGCTGCCCTCCTTTTCCCGCGGTCACGGGCGCACAAGTCACGGGTTATAGCATTAATCCATGCAACATCTGTCCAAACCTATGAGATTCACATAAGCTCTGGAAGAAAGAAACCACTCTAAAGCAGAGAACTCTCTCTGTGCTTCATCCCTTTGATGCCCTCCATCAGTCGAACAACATTTAGATGATAACATATTGTGAGCAGTCACAAAAGAACATACTTTAAATAGTAGTCTTGTTACAAATTTGTAAACATAACTAAGCAGCAATAATACGTCCCTTCATGCTCGCTTTTGGAACAGCTGCTGTCACAGTTGCAGACCATCTACGGGTAGAAAGGTAACTTAGCAAATACCTCCAAAATCCCTCTGCTTAATGAGTAGGTAAGGAGTGACAATCAAAACCAGAGCTGCAGCAAGAGATGCTCGTGCTTCTGTGTTCCCACACTTCTAGCTCTAAGGACTGATTTCAGGCTTTTGCTGATGAATTGGACCTGGGTTTGTTGAAGTTGAACCTCTGAAGCCAACAGTGCTGGGAACTGCCCTGCCACTTGTAAAGCATTTCCATAGGCACCAGAGGGATGCACTCTAGCTCCATCACTCCCTCTTCATTCTTTAAAATAGGTTTGGTTTTATTTTTAAATTTAAAGATCAGTCATTTGCTCCACCTGATGATCACTCTCAGAAGACCTAAATTCACTGCTTGGCTTATTACTGAGCTTTCCTGATAGTTCACCCTTTGGATTTTGATGCAGGGCAAGACATTGTGGTAGCTTCATGGGGAATTCGATGCAGATGAGCTCAAGGAAAGGAAGGGGCTGGGATGTGTTGAAAAGTGCTGGTTGTATGGGCAGCAGGAGGCAGCTCCACACGTAGGCGGTGAGAGAAGGCAGCACGCTGGGAGTGGGAGAAGGCTACAAAGAAAGTCAGCTCTGAGAGAGGAGAGTGAGGAACATAAGGAATATCACAGTGTGTGGGATGAGATGAGAACAGAGATGTAGGTTTTTAGAGAACTTTAAAACAATTGTAGGTTTTTACCATGGGAGGTTCTGTTTGACTAGATCAGAGTGCCTGCTTCCTTGTTACGTGCCTGGAATCAAAGCTTTCTTTGAAAGAGCTGGCTAACACTATGCCATACTTTCAATTAACATTTTATTTAAATGCTTTAAGATAGTTTCTAGATATATTAAAGCCTTACTGATGAAATCTTAAATATAATTTACATATCTAAGTCACATTTGCATTCAATAACAAGACAGCTTTCCAGTACGGAGCATGCCATCAAGAACCCCCATTACTAGCATCTTGCTGAATTTTTCTAGCTGCAATGTTCACTTCAGAAAGCTAGAGGTTTAGCTGAAAGAAAGGAGACAGTCATATCATCAACCGTCAGGTATAATTTCCAAATTTTATCCTGATGTGTTGCAGATGACCATTTTAACATGTGTACATCATTCAGTCACCACTTTGACATGTTTTCAGGATTTTTACAAGAGAAACAAGTCTATTTTTTAATTTAGTGTTCTTTTCTGTTAAAAAGAAGGGGAGAAAGTGTTCACACCTTTCCTACAAATAAAGCACAAAGTGTCAGTATCTTTTCCACAGAACATCTGCATGCTTTCCTCGGGGATTTTTCATTATAAAATCATATCTCTGTTATCAAGTCTCAGCACCATAAAGCACATATGGGGTATGTGATAAAAACCCATTTTTTTTTCAGTCAGGAAACACCAGTAAGAGAGACTGGTGGCTGGAGCAGACTTTTTTTGGAAAGCAGATTTTGAGAATTTCTGAATGTAAGGAAGACTAAAAAACATGGTGAGAGAAGCAAAAGATGACTGATGCACCGCACGCCTGAGCGCAGCAGCTCACCGGTAGGTGTTGTGCGGACAGTATGGGCGCGGGAAAATTGTGTGCAACTGCCTCTAGTTACTCTGAGAGGGTCTTACATTGGCAGAATAATATCAAAGATGGGCTTGGTGGAGGTTTTGGGCTTTGGGGTTTTGTGAGTGTTCTTGCTTTGGACAGTTTGATTTTTCTTATATTAGACTTGATGCTTCACCGTAAGATCTATAGAGACCATAAATCTCATAAGCCTCTAGAAGGTCAGCAGAGCCCAGCTTTGATGCATGCACAATACGGGGAAACCAGGGAGGGGAGAAGGAATTTGGAGCATTTCCTTTTATTGGTACTCCTTATTTCCTTGTTTATTGTTTTTGTTAACTCTAGCCATAATTCTTTAAAGCTTTGTCTCACAGAATGAAGTTAATCCAAAGCTGCATTTACAAAAGGAAACATGTTTTTTGTTCATCCAAAGAAATCATCACAACTGAAAGTTGGAAGAACACTGGACATCTGTGTCTCCTGAAAAGGTATAATATCAGGAGTTATAGACCCCTAAAATCCACAGAAAACAAGGATATAAAGCATCTTCTTATTGGTATGAAAAGAGGTTTGTCTAGGGACGGAGAAGATTTTCCTGCAGATGTTTCTTTCCATAGCTGCCTCTTCTCGACTTTGCCAGCCTGTCTTTCAAAGCAGCTGCTAGATAATACCAGATGGAGAGATGAACCACTGGCTGCCCCCTGAACAACAACTCTTATGCTGCTGGAAAGATAAACAGCTCCTGCCACATGTATTCTATTATCCAGCACCAGCTACCAAGGCCCTACAGTGTTCCACAAGTTAATAAAATATCATCTAAAGATCAAAATTTGAAAACCTGCATTAGAATAGCAGGCCGAACTTGACTGCCAGACTTTCAACATCTGCCTGAGCTCTGGGTTTTTTCAAATGGGTGAATATCTAAAAGTGTCTGTTATGTCCCTGGCACTGTGAGACAAATTCGTGATGGGAATTTATTTCCCATTTACGTTGCGTTACCTGATGGAGCTGCTGAAGAAAGTCCATCACTCACAAGATAAAATGGAAGGCAGAAGAAATGGGGTAGAGTCTCTCACTGCTTTGCTCTAACTCTACAGCACTGCAATAAAGTATAAATGGCAAATTTTTTCCCAGTCCTTAAAGTAACTTTTTACTTATTTATTTATTTTTTAATCACCTCGAGTCTTTGCCATTCATCAGACTCACTGTTTTTACAGAAAAAACTTCAAGCGATCAATCTAAAACTCTTGCATTAATTCTACGAGGTTCAGATACCGGAGAAGTACCAGGGTTGTGGCATGAGTTCATGTGTAGCTCAGCCAAATCAATATCCCCTTTAAACCACATCACTCTTTTTCACCTTGCAAGTTTTGAAATAGAAGATATAGTTGCTGCTTTAACTGAATATTTTTCTTATATTATTTATTTTCCCATTTCTACACATGCAGTATTATCCTCAGGGATACTGTGGGTTTTTTCCTGTTCCAGCTACTGAACTGTTATTTCCACGGGCATTTGCCATAACAGTGAGGAAAAACATCACCGCCGCATCATTTCTATAAGAGAAAACTAACATGAAGTGACAATTAAAACTTCCTGCTACTGTGTGCTCATAGTGGATTGAATACTTTCTTTGGAAGTAGGAGGTGACTCCACACACAGCTCTGGACACAACTGTGCAGCTCCTCTGAAGAGCAGGTTACGTGGTGTGGCGGGGTGGGGAATCAATAAATAAAGTCCCTTCATCGTTAATCATTTGCTGAATTTTTAAATCGGCCAGAACATTTACAAGTTGTACGTGAAGTTTCTTTTGTTGCCACCTTTTTCCTTGCCTCTCCACCGCTCAGCACGCAGCCGGTGCTTTGGTTGCACAACGTTCAGCTGATGCCAGGGCCGGCTGCTGCACGGAGGCTGGAGCTCCTCTGGGGTCAGAGGTGCAATATCTATTCTGTTATTAGAGAAATTACTCAGTGCGATTTCACAGTTCAGCAAAACAGGCTTTTTGCTTGTATGCACTGTGTGTGCATGCCTTAACAAGCGCTTAAAGTTTTTC
Source organism: Phalacrocorax carbo (assembly GCF_963921805.1). Lineage (NCBI taxonomy): Eukaryota > Metazoa > Chordata > Aves > Suliformes > Phalacrocoracidae > Phalacrocorax > Phalacrocorax carbo. Next base: position 6,720,189 of record NC_087513.1, on the reverse strand, counting down.
TGCTTCTGTTCCTTCGTGGAAACATCCATCTTTTAACAGCTTTAGAAATGTAAGTGAGCATGGTCTCTTCTACTTAACTTTAATAAGGAATTACTACCCTGGATATAATAAGGTTTCTAAAGAACTGGACTTCCCTCTCTGCTATAAATTCAGAAACAAAAAAGTGAACTCTATGCTTTAGATAAAAACTGAAGAAAGTAACAGGTGGCTTTTTAGTAACGTGATTACTTTTATTATTACATTCTGAATATTCAGTGTTAGCAGCAACCATCTCTTCTTGTGAATGCCTTTCCAAATTCAATTGCTTTATCTGAGTTATCTCTGTTTATTTCTGCAGGGGCAGGATAGGGGAAAAGTAATGCTATTTCTGCAATATTTTATTTTATTTACTCTCAATGAAAATGAGAAGTTCTTTTTTACAGCTGCACAGTCTGTAATGTCAGCTCCAAGCAATCAGCCAAAAAAAACCTCCAGTCACTTTGCAGGTTTAAAATTAAAAAAAAAAAAAAAAAGAAAAAAAGAAAAAGAAGAAATCAATTCATGTTGTCACAGCCTATCTAGAGTCATATTGTCCCCAGCCATTGATACAGAATGAGAACATCTGGGGATTCAATTACTCATGACATGAATAATAATATTTCATTTTTGTTAAATAAAACTTTTTAGTTGCAGGAACTTCTGCTTACTTCACCATCCGATCATGGAATGAAAGCTACCAGTGACTGAGACAAGCTACAGTCTCTTTGGCATCCACGAGCGCATCAGTGCGGGCACATCTGTACGGCCCCATAGAAAATCTTAATAAAGAAAATAATTTTTGAACATCTATTTAAAGATGGAATATTGCATTCAGTTTTGGGCCCCTCAGTACAAGAAGGGCCTCGAGGGGCTGGAGCGTGTCCAGAGAAGGGCAGTGGGGCTGGGGCAGGGTCTGGAGCACAAGTGTGCTGGGGGGCGGCTGAGGGGGCTGGGGGGGTTTAGCCTGGAGAAGAGGGGGCTGAGGGGAGCCCTTCTCGCTCTCTGCAACTGCCTGAGAGGGGCTGGAGTGAGGGGGGGGCTGGTCTCTGCTCCCAAAGTACTAGCGATAGAATGAGAGGAAATGGCCTCAAGCTGCATCAGGGGAGGTTTAGATTGGGTATTGGCAAAAAATTCTTTACTGGAAGAGTGGTCAGGCACTGGAACAGGCTGCCCAGAGAGGTGGGGGAGTCGCCATCCCTGGGGGTATTTAAAAGACGTGTAGAAGTGGCACTTCAGGGCATGGTTTAGGAGACACGGTAGTGTTGGGTTGACGGTTGGACTTGCTGATCCTAGAGGTCTTTTCCAACCTTAATGATTCTATGATGCTATGGGCTCCTGAGCTCCAAGCCCTAGCAGATTTCCTAAATGTCACAGCCACCTTTTAAAAACTTGAATTAATAGCCTGGTTCAGAAAAGTGCATTTGCCCTTTAAACCAAAGTCAGTGGCACCTGCAGTTGTCCAGTACTTTGGATTAACCCAAACCATATCTCTAAATAGTATTAGGAGTAATTTTGGCCCTTATTTTACGCTTTTACTTCAAGATTCTCATTGCATGTTTCAAGAAGATGCTACCAAAACTGGGTTTCTACATGTATATTCTTCTTTCTTAATCAAATAGAGCTGTCTCTTAGCAATAAAGTTGGGATCAAATCAGATAACACACATTTTACAGCAAGGAGTAAGCAGCAATACTCATGCTAAAATTGCACTGACTTGTGCAATCACTTTGATATCAGCAGGACTCTTCTCCGAAATTAAGCATGTGAACAGTTGTGAGATGAGTAGCTAAAAGTTCATAAGCAAAATAATCAAATGGCTGAAAGTCAGTTTGTTTGGTATTTTTTTGTGGGTTTTGGTTTTTTTTTTGGGGGGGGAGTGTGGTTGGTGAAGCCTGGTATTGTGTTTCCCTCCTTCTTTCTCCATGGACATTCATTAAGGTTAGAGTATGGCAAACAGACATGTTTTCCATCTACTTCACATCATCATGGCTTTGCTGAGGCTTAAATGTTCCCTGTAGAAATAGTGAGAAAGCTCTAAAAATTCCAAGGGTCTGAATGAAAAATATTTTCCATTATAGCCCAGCTAAGAGAAGCGCTGCGCTGGCGCTTTGCTGTTGTAGAAGTGCTGTGTAGGGCACAACTCGCAAAACGCATAGGGAGACCGTACACAGAAAGTGGGGTAGGTCCTCAGTGGCTCCGAACCGGCAAAACATCATCGCTAGCAAGAGAGTTCCTGCACCGCTCTGAGACGCTGCTCCGAACACGTGAGTTTGGGGCTCACAGTCTTCTGCTGACCACAGAAAAGCTTTAGGGGCTGCCTGCTCCTAATGGCAGGGCACAGGCGGGAAAATCTGCATCGTCTCATAGGAGGGATCTCATGTCAGCACCCTCAAAAAATAAAAAACAGTTACCAATTACTTCTTGCAGATCTCGTGTCTGGCTTTATGTAACGTATCTAGTCCCACTGTGATCATTGCCTTTTAAAAATGTGTAACATTTATGGACTCCAGTAAAAATGTTTTTAATATAATGTAGATGAGGTATAAACTGTGAACCTTGAACACTGGGGAATATATTAGATTCTTGGGGGGTTTTTTAACCTCTTTAAATAATTTACTAAGAATTGTCTAAGGTTTTCTTGTAATTCATAGCAAATCTTTTGGAATCATTAAAATAGTTGCAATTTTTGTAAATGTTACAATAGCTATTATTTCATAAATAAAAGCAATGCTCAGAAGGCAGAGAACATTGCAGAGAGCACTAAACCAGAGTCTCTGCTCTCTTACGAGGGTCGGTGTGGGTTTCCTAGCACTGTCCCATCCATGCATCCTACTACTGCTCTTCTGGGACCAATGGGAAGGATGACACACAAAAAAATCCTGTGTATCAGCAGTTCATTTCTCACTGTTTATAAAACACGATATTATAATCTGTATATACCATAATATATACATCTTAATATATGATACATGCCTTGCCTACGCTGTAGCAAAGGTACTAAGGGTAAGTTTCTCAACTCTGCCACGTCAGCAAAGCTCTCCTTGACTTCTGTGCCTGGGCTGTTTCTCCAGAGGCAGATGAGTTTACACCTTTTTTCCCCCCACGTGCATATTTACATCTGAAGTTATTCCCACAAGTTTCATCCTTCGCACTGGCTTTCTAAATAACGTTGCTCTGATGATTTTAAGTGCTAAAACAACACTTAAGCAAAGGATACACACAAATGACTAACTTGGACAACAAGGATTTCAACTGAGCTGGGAAATAAAGTGAGAAGTTGAAAAAAAGCTTTGTGTTTTAAGGTGGTTTCCTTTGCTGTTTGTTATATCGTGATGACCTCTCAAAATCCACCTGTAATGGTCCTTTTCTGTATCTTCATTCAAACTGCTGACTGAAGGCACATTTTTTGAACAAACCCAAGAAATACCATTCCTGTGTCAAAGGTTCTCCCCAGACCAATGTAAATTTAACTTAAACCAGTAAGATATTGCCGTGCTATTAAGTGGAACAGATAATGAACCTAAATAACTGCTCAATCTTATTAGTGTAGCCCTCATATACCTTCTGTTTTTCTTCAAGCCCTGCTGCTTAGCATTCATACTGCCTGATTTGAGAGTAAAATTAGATTATAGGAATGCGTGCTTTTTACAAGAGGTCTTTTATTTGTTCCATAAAGTATTTAGCACTCTTTAGGCACTATATAAATAAAAATAATCACGATCTTGGAATTCACCTTCAGGAATGGAAATGAAGAGATCTGAGTCCTTTCATTTCTGCTGCACGTTATCCTCATTGGGCACGTATGGACGGCAATGCTTTGTAAGACAAGTTAAAAAGATGCTTGGAAGTCTGGTAGAGGTGAATAACAGAAAAAAAAGAGAAGGGAATATGTCTCTAGTTTTAGAGTTTTACAATAGGGAATAAAAATAAAAGTCCTACCAGACTTTTAAGATAAAGGTCTGCTGTCAAATTCATTAGTGTTTGTGAGGTATGCTAACAATTGAAAAATGATTGTGGGTTCAAAAACGCAGGTCACTGAGTAAAATAACTTACACTCATTTTAAGATTCAAAGGCTGTGTATAATTAGGAGCCCTTTCAAGACTACGAGCTGTGATTTCTGAGGACTCTGCAACCACGAGAAGAGTTACTGCCTTCTGGGTCAGAGCCTTACCAAGTCCAACAATCATCTTTGTTCGACTTTTCCCCCTCCTTCCCAGGGTCTATATTTAGGACTTAAGTACCAAATATCGAAAGTTTTTTTGAGGTTAAGCATGCCAATGTCCTCAAAACTCCAGTAGGCATCAGTTTACGTCACTTGGCACTTTAACACTTATAAAACTCAGGCTGCTAGGACTCACCTTAAATTAAAGCTATCATCAGGTGATCCATCTAGTCTACTCTATTCCCCAGGCTCCACTTTCAGGCAATAGAGAAAGAAAAACAAGTCCCCAAGGTTATTCACCCTGTCCTGAGATAAGGCACCTATTTCTCTTAATTTCTCCCCTTTTTCTTTAGAATGAGGACTTCAGTGACAGCTAAATTTAGGAAATGTGAATCCTGCCATTGGTATCTTAGTAATTTTTGAATGCAAGTCATCAGTAAGCACATATGGATAATCACCTCTATGCTCCTTAGGCTCCTCTTAAGATTTTAAAAATACCTCTTCAGGAAGGGATCAGATTGCACATAAGTGTGTTTTAAGATTAACATTAGCTGTAAAAAACATATTTCAAAATGGATGTAAAACAACAACAACAAAAAATGCCAACAGCTACTAGAAGGAATAACTCCATGTCACATTTTAATGATGTGGAAGCTTTCCTTAGAAAAAATAAAAATCAGAATAGTGAAGAGACATCTTGTGTATTATTTCCTCGAAAAAAAACCTGGATTCACTTACAATAACATCAAATTCATTACCACCCCAAATAATTGCTGTAATTTATATTACAGCACCTCAGAAAGACCAAACAACATCAGGGCATTCCTATACAGCACATACAATGGGTAATAGGCAGTCCTGCTTGCAGTACAGAAGAACAGCTCAAAGGTTAGATGAAAGAAAATAGTATTTAGAAATAAGCATCCAAGGCGTAGAGAAAGGTCAAATATGAGATTTTTTTTATTATTTTTTAAGGGAGTGATTATTTAAATTCAAGTCTCAATTTAAAATAATGATTTTCTTTAGAAAATGGCAGGCATCCAAATTATGGAAAACCTGCTCTTTAAGACAGTTGACTTGAGAACATTTAAATATCGAGGGCTGGAATCTTTTTCTTTTCTTTTTAATGATGTGGTTTCAGAAAAGATACAAGATGATATCATTTCCAAAGACTAATTCTGGTTAGCTACATATAGTTTGACATTCAGGAGATTTTAACGTTATCAGCTACCACTGCCTGCCACCCGGGATGAACAACATTTTCTTGACCTATTATTTATATGCCTCTAAACTAAAGTGAGTTTTGAGAAGGGATTTGGAGGTGGAAAGAACTTCTCCATTAGAAGAGAGAGTCACAAATGGACAACGCCAAATCCCTGCTTTATTTAAGGGAGAATAAAACTTCAGTAAACGTTATATCAAGGTAAGGAAAATTCTGTCGCAGGCTGGCAGAGACACACGCACGGTGTAGGCGGATGGGCGCTCGAGCCTGCTATGACTGGCAGAGCAGCACTGGGGGCATCAGAGGACGTCCACAGTACATGAAACATGAGGGGCGAAAGGTGTAACCTGGTGTTCTCAAAGTGAGAGAAATCGCTTGGCAGATGAGCTGAAGGGGACCAGAAGAGCAAACCCAGAAGCTAACCCCAGCTCCCACCATCCCTGCAAAACCAGTGAAGACAGCAATTGAGATGTCAAGTAGGACTTTAGTCCATGCCCCTATTACTGTCAGGAAAAAAATCCTTTTCATTTTATAGTAATTAAAATGCTCATAGATGTTTTATTAACTCACTCTACAGAGCCACATAGATTTTATAATTCATCCGAGCACTTACAAGTAGTTACTTGGGTTAGGCTGTCAAGACAGAAATGATTCAAAACCTTGTGTACTTAGCTCCTTGGAAGACATATCATTCCCTAACACAATGGTATGAGAAAGACTGCTGACAGTTAGTGATCAAGAGATTTCATTTTGCTTGTCATATGGTGGGTTGTCAATTCTTCTTTTCCCCTTAGATGAAAGATTAGTTGCATTAGATTTAAATAATGGTGAAGTTGCAGGTTAACATTTTTCAAAAGTACCAAAGTGACTTCAGTACTTAAATTCTATTTTCAAAATGCTTTAGACACGCAAGAACATAAGTCTTTACAGTAAATGGAACTTAGACGTTATTAAAGAAATTTATGGAAAAGTGGAGGATAAAACCCCAACTCAAGAGGGCTTAAAAATTTGTACCCTACTCCAGACCACTAGTTTAGAATATATAAAGATTGAAAATCATGACAATTCTAAGACAAGCTAAAGATTTAAATCTCCATTATGAACATACTAGGTTGTTTTTACATCAATGTACCATTACATTTTGTTGCAGCTTTCCTCCCACTCTTCTAAAAAAAAATTCTAAATGACAGTTTTAAGGTGGCCTTTACCTCAAAATACAAGTTTTCCTGAGTTATGCTGAAGATTAAACAGGGGCTGCAGAGATCTTTCTAAATTTTTTTCTATGAGAAATATCTATGCAAATTATTCTCTTGATTTTTTTTTAAAAAAGTAAATAAGAAGAGATTAGAGGAGAAAGTGGCCATTTAAACTTTAGTCCCTCCCCCAAGTGAAATGCAAAATTGAGCCACTTATGTAGCAGCTCAATTACTTTTATGTAAAGTGGAAAAGTAGCCCAGGTTTTACTTCTGTTATCATTACTATCCCAGTACTAAGCAAATAAATAATCCATGTGGTTAGTCTATATTTAAAATATTTGTTCTTCTTTAAATATAAAGTAACTTTCACAGAAACAAACAGAAGTGGCTAGAGACTGAAATCATTCCTTTGATATTGAAGCTGAGCATTTTCTCGTTTAAGCTCCCAACATCATCTCTCTGGTGCCCGTAGGGCTTTGCACTGTGCTCGAGCGCTCCACCTCGCCAATTTACTGCTCCCTTCGCCTGCTTAGCTCGGATGCTGCTCCGTGAAAGGGTGGTTACAAGCTGAGGTACCACAAGGTTTGAGGAGCTTATCTTCATTCATTAATTGTTCTGTATCATGTTTAAATGGTGGATTTCTCAAGTTAAGGTATATTTCTTCTAATACATTTAGTTTGCCCCGTTATCACAGGTACCATCTATGCAATGTTGAGAGCAAATACAGTTTGAAATAGGACTGCCAGAGCAGCTATAGAACATCTAAAAGGAAAAAAAAAAATAGGCCAGACCTTTATTAAATTTTAAAGTATGCCTTCGCTACACTCTTGTAAAGATCCAAATAGGGTATTCAAATCTCTAGAGATCACCAGTATAATTTCTTTATCATGTTCCATTTAAAATTTAATTATGTAGTCTACAACAAGAAGTATCTGAGTACTCTAAATAGGTCATGCAATGAACAACTTAATAATATTATAAAGTTTTCCTTGTGAAGATCCGTTCTTTGATATTCTGTTGCAGACAGAAAGGCTTTCTCCAAAAAAAAATATATACGTTCGTAGATATAATGTAATTTAATATAGAAATTGTAAAGCTTCTTTATCATATTTTAAGTTTAAATTTCCAATTCCTTTTCTAGCCCGAGCTTTCCAAGATCATCAGAAATAAGTGGTAAATTAGAACTGACACAATATAATCATGCTGAATATTTTTCTATCTTTCTACAGGCAAAGTTGATCTATTAGCTTTCCTTCTAAATGATGTCCACCAACTTAGATTTTTCTACTTTTGCCTATCAATTATATATATTCTTCCGTGGCAAGACATAAGGAAATTTCTTCTTCTTCTTAAAAATAAACATTGGACATCAATCAGCGGTATTTAATGCCAAATGACTGTATTAAAAATCACCATTTACCAAGACACCTTGTTATATTTTCTCTTTTAAAAATGCACATAAGTAACCTCTCTTGGTTGCTGTAGGAGAATAGAAAATATTCAAAATATTCTCTTCAGTAACTTTGACTATTTACAGGGCTTCCTGGGAACAAATCCCCAACTCCTCTTCTGTAACTCAACCACGTAAAATTCAGAAGGAGTTTTGGGAAATTTTTAAAATTTATTTTTTTTTTAATTGCAACAAAAAATTAATGCCACTTGTGCCTAAATCTTCCTGACAGTCAGACAAAATATTCAAGTCCAGACCGATCTGCTCACACCTACATCGCTTGCAACAAAAACCCTTTCACCAGGTTTACAAATGCTTGAAAAGGATTCGATCAACGCTGGCCACAAACACGCCCACGAATCGGTATTGCCCTGAGACAGGCAGCGTCTTTACCTGCACAAATGAGAGTTAGATTTCTAGGATTACAGAGGACTTTTTGTGCCCAACGGGACAAAATACAACAAGCACAGTAACTATGGGAAAGCAGTTATTGGTTTCATCATTTCAAGTCACAACACCTAAAATTTTATACCCTGTAAAGTAGTTGCAGGGTGAAGGTGGGAGAAGATGTGGTGTTGGTGGGGAAATTAGACTGTTTCACTGTTGTGAATTAATAATAGCAAAATGGTTCACTTGGCGTTTGAAAGAAGAACAAAATTTATTAGATTAATACATCACAACATAAGATTAAAAACCCCAAGGAACCGCTTGTTAGAGAAATGCAGGAACAGGTGAATCCCTGAGAAGGCTGGAGGACTAGCCAACCTGCGCACAGCTGTAAACATTTGTTTTAGATCAAGACAAGATCGTTGGTTTTAATATTTATAACACAATTACAATGCCTTGTGCACATTGCTTGTATAATCTGATTTTTACTTGCAACATCTTGCCACAGTTGAAATTAAAGCCTTGTGGTAATCATTCAAAAAACACATTTAGTCAATCATTAATGGCGGGTATGAAACTGGATGTTTATTCAAGTACCTATATCCCTCATTTTAACTTTAATTTAAAATGGAATTCATTTCTGCAGTACAAGGACTTCATGTTTCCAGTATATTAGTCATGTAATACCTAACCAATTAGGGGCATGCAGTCAAACTGGAAATATTTTAGCACTAAAACCAGGAAAAGATACAGCTAAGCAGTGTTATTTACATTCCTAATCCAGGAGACAGCTACTCTGCTGAATCTCTATTTTTTTTTTTTTTTGTATGATTGAAGAATTTTAATTCTTTTGGAATGAAGGTGAATAAAATCTTTCACATGTCATGTCATGATCATTGGTCAGCACTTCGAATGCTTGGCAAAATTTCACCAGCGTGTTTGCTTGCGCAACTTATCATCAAGTGAAGGCAAGTCATAAGAAGAAAGGTATCCAATAAATGAACAACTGATATAAATGACACAAGTTTTTACCCACAAAACAAGGTGATAGATTACAAAGGGGGAAAACCCCATCACATACAGTGAAAATCTACTTTTTTACAGCTCAACAGCATAGTCAAACCACCTAATATGCACCACACGCTCCATAAAGAAAGGTAGCTATCTTTTCTCTGCCTTAGAAGCAGATATAACTTCTATGTGTTACCATGCTTAAAGGAAACTGATTTTCTTGTTGAAATATCTTCCTAAATTATATATTGTATAAACTACAATATTGGTGTTAATCAGAGGATAACAACCCCTCCCCCAAACCATGATCTCATTAAAAACCCTGCACCCCAAACAGCAAAACCGGTGGCAGAAGATGCAAGAAGACTGAGAGCACCATTTTTTTTTCTCACCAAGCATCTCTGCTACGTGACAGGTTACCATACCAGACTTTTTTTGTTTCCCTTCTTTCCACCCTTTTCTCTATCTGCATGATTACAGCATTTTATTGCATCCTCTGACAATATGTAGGCAGGTCTGTCTTCAAAAACCTCTGTTGCAGCCTGGGAGTCTTGTCTAGTTCTATTATTTTTTGAAAAGCTTTCTCAGCATTGAAGAATTTGGTCTAAGCGGCTTTCCTGCTTTCCAAATGAAAATGCCTTAAGATCACAGTGTTTTTTCCTCCTCCCTCCAAGTTTCCCTCCCCTCATCCCTCAGGTGAAATTTAAAGCAAAAGCCAAACCACCTGCAATGGGTATAATTGCACAGCTGGAAGAAAGCCACATCTGGGATTTTTCTCATCAGGCGCACAACTGTGCTAAGCCTCAAAGCAACTTCAACGCGTCGCTTTAAGCTGCGTAGCTTTGGTTGCGCCGGTATTTCACAGTCATTTGTCTGCCTATGGCATGCAGTGTGCGCTCTCCTCTCTGCACCTCCAGTGCTCAATATCCCGGCAGTTTTCCTTAGGGGAAGGATCATGTTCTGGCTCAAAAGGTCATGCTTCTTTCAGCACCTTCCAGACATTGATACACAGATGCAGTATAGAGCAACTCGCTTACCTTGGTAATGTTCCAGATAACTCTGTGGCGGTTTCTCTGAAAGACACGAGGTGAGGAAAAATTAGCTTGTATTTAAAGAAGCTATAAAGTTTTAAAGACACCTTTATACTGCCTGTATTTTTCAGGAGTGCAGAAACACATACACAGCTTTATACGCAAATGCGTCATTTGCGGATGCGACGTCTGCAGGATCATATACACAAGAATGTGAAAAACAGATGATGGAGTGTGATCTAAGGATTTCATCAGAATAAAGTTCTTAATGGTTCAATTACTCATTTTTTTAGGCATAAAATTATCACTATTTCAAATGCCAGCACTGTATGATCCTACATAGCCAAAATGTAGCACTGGGCCAATTTTCTGGTGGAAAAAGTTCCCTTTTTTCAGTACTGCAGCAAAAGCAAGACGTTAGACAGATTTATAACTGTGTCATGCACTGAAAATTATGCCGTGTTAATGTTAAATCCATTGTATTGAGGTTTAGGCAATACATATTTTCCAAATTTGTGATTTTTTGATTCAGTTTACTTGATTGAATGTTTTGTGGGTTTGCAATTTGTTTGTGGGAAACTGCGTGTGAGATAGTGAAAGCAGGCTATTGTAACCAGTGTGTCACATTAAGGCACAATGAAATACATTATCATTTCCTATGTACACAATCCCTAAAATACATCCCAGATCTACCACCACTCTATGTCCTTGCTCCCCTCCCCAGCATATTTGCTTAGACCTTATCCAAACATCAGGAAAAGAGCTGGATAGCTCCATTTTTCCTTTCTCTCCCATGTATAAGACCATAAAATCATCCAGCAAGGAGGCATAAAGGCGTTCATCCTCCCGCACTTGGCCAGAGGTCCATCTCATTTCACACTTTGCTCATCCAGTGATGAAATCTCTGCCCTGTGTTTAAGTTTGCTGCACGAAAGGTAGCTGGTTAGTTCATACCCTGTTTGCTTCAGCTGACACCCAAATTGCAAAATTTCACATCTGTAGCTCTGAACTTGTGACTCGGGACAATTCTCAACGTAATACTCACTTCTTGTTTACAGCTGTGGAAGAGAAAATCCTTCCATCCACTTTTACATACGGGGGGGGGGGGGGGGAAAATCTAATATTTTTTTCTGGGGGGTGGGGGTGGTAAAGACCAGATCCCAAAATCCTCCTTGCCTTAACAATTCCCAAAACCATGGATCTCATGATCTCTACGTATGGAACCAAGCTTACACGTTTTTGTTGCAGGGGTACAAACCTTATCAATACAGATTGAACACCCAAGCCTAATTTCTTTAGGAATCCAAAGAAAATAAAAGAAAAAAAGAAATATATTTTTGAAGGCTTTTCAGAGCTTTACTATGTTCCGAAGCCACTTTTTTCATGGGGCAGCTGGAGAGTTGTTATAGTAAAAACACAATAATTCAGAGCTCGTGTTTAGTTCTAGACCCCGATGCTTTTTGGTGCTATATGAACTATGAGCAGCTACAAGGGTCTTGGTTTTTTAATTATTAATTTTTTTTTTATCGAGCACCCCACAGTGACACCCAGGCCTTTTCCTTAATGGTTACACCGGCAATTGTAAACTCCATTACAGTGTCTGAGAAGATAAAATGGTCCCTCTAAACATGCACGGCTTTGCATTTTCTTTGAGTCTCTATCTTCAAGCTGTGCAGTTTGCTGGTCACAGAAGGTTGCCTTAAACCTCCCAGTGTTTTGCTTCAGAAGGCACAGATCAGAACTGTGTTCAGTGGTTGCAAAGAGGAATACACAAAGAATGAAAAGATGGCTCACACCCTTTTCTTGCACACAGCATTCAGCAACAGAGGAGCCGATATTTAAGCCCTCCCAGAAGAGCCAGTTCCCGCCCAGCAGAGGCAGGCAGGTACGTATTTAGCAGGTGCCTGTCAGGAACAAAGTCCATGATATAAACGGCATCGAAGGTGAGAGCCAGGAGCGAGAGGAGGAGAATGTAAAGAGATATGAAAATGAAATTAGAGTGGAGCAATACAGAGTTGGTTTCTATGGGGCAGTTTGATACAGCTGTACATTTTAGACACTTTATTTTCATTAAACTCCTGCACACTGGTATCATAGCGCCTCATTTTTCAAGCCCTACTCATAATTTATACAGTTCAAAGAATTAATATATTTTTTGTAACCTATCAAAGAACTGGATCACTAAATGGTTCCAACAGCCAGGAAATTTTTCCCTTGCGCCAATAATCACAGGCATCATCTCCTTTCACTGAAATGCTTTTTTGGGGAAAGAACCTGGACTAAAAAGTCAGGCTGGGCGTTGCTTTGTTTCTTCTTCTGAAGGCGCTCCCTAGCCTTTAGCTACATATTATCGCTTTAATAACAGAACGGCACAAACCTCATTGCTTTAGGGTATGGGAGCACATTTTATAAAACAGCAGTTGCTCATCCAGCTTAGAGAGACAACCGGGCAAATTGCAGATGGGTATTGCAGGAAGCATCAAGAAGCAGAAGCAGCTAGGTTTAAAAAAGGATGTTAAACTGGAAACACACTGTCAGCTTCTGAGCAGAGCAGTGAGTGATTGGTGCATCTAAATTTCTAAAGATTTTCATTTTTGTTAAATAACCCTCTCTACAAGAGATGCTGGCCTTATGAAAACAATTATTAAATAGTCGATAAGGTGGTAAAAAATCTGAATGTGATCGGAATGTTAAACAAAGACACTGCAGGCCTTTATCACATACATTTTTAATGTAATTAATTGTGTTGCCAGTTTCACGTTCGGTGAGATCAAATTCCAATTTTAAACAAAAATATGTAAGGTAATGATTTTTGAAATACAGATCAAACTCAAATAAAACCCTAAAACTCACAAGTAAAAGAGAAGTCTGATTACTTCCCAGCTATCCAAAGATTTCACTGTTTCTCATCAACTCAGTAAACATTTAAACCATAAAAAAATTTTAAAACCCCTTTCAATTATTAAACTAAAAATATTATTTTCCTAGAAAACAAACACAATTATCCCCACAATGTCACTGGAAATAAATGGCACACAAACTGCTAAAGATGGTTAATGTCCACTGTAAGAGCCCTATAAATATAAGGAATTGAAACACTGCTCTATAAATATATTTCATGGGAGCTTAAAAAAGAAAATCTTATGGAGCAAATTACTCATCAAGAAAACCCTTAAAGTTTATTTAAAGATAATGGATACTCACTCATTCTGCAGTATTTCAGGAAACTGAAGCTAGACTTATACAACCAATTTTCAGATCCCTAGTACTCCCAAATGACACATACAATAAATATAACTCAAAATTTACTGTATCTACAGAAAAAAAAAAATTTCTTGGATAAAAACAAGAGAAGGAAAATACTGAAAGAGAAAATGGATATAAGAGCAAGCATTTTCCCATCCTGGCTATGACGTGAAAGGATGAACTTAAAAAAAATAAGGATGGAAACCTAAATGCTTTGTCAGGGCTGCCCCGAATTCCACTGAAATCAGTGCCAATGCAGATGGGATAAGCTAACGCACAACAATGCTAAGGACAGAAGAGGATAAGGCTATGAAGGCCCTGGAAAAGCTGCTCTGTGGAGGGTGACATTATGAAGCTCAGCCGCAGCATTTCCAGGAAGGTTATTGACAATTTCCTAGCGTTTTGTGTTCACCTGCGCAGGGTGGATCTGGGGCAGCATGGTCTGTACATATGGAAGATGAAGGTGCTGCTGAAACCAGGAGGGTGCTGGGTGTGGGAGGTCTGCACCCCAAAATGCTACCCCGTCACATGTGGGCTTCCAAAAAAATCAAATTGCAAGTTTACAAATTGTTTGGTAGGCCTGTGAGGAGCTTTGGCCTGCCGGAGAGGCTCTGCACCCTCCAGAGAGAACTACATAGCTATTCTCAAAGCCCAGCAAGGCAGTGTGGGCGAACCAAGAACCACACACACATTTCATCATTTCTCTCTGCAGGCTGAGAAATCCTTCCCGTAGGATCGGAGTAGGATGTGTACCAAAGCAGAAAAGTATAAATATTTTAGTCAAAACCTTATAGTGAAGTGGAAGTGGGAAGCTCTGCATAAAGATCAGCAAACAGACTTTACTGCCTATTAGTTTTGTTTAAGGAAAGTTGTTCAGGAAAACTCTACAGAATATTTGGAAAGTGTTGTGTTTGTATTAAATGTTTTGTTCACTGAGAAATCATATGGTGCTCTTCTCTCAGAGGCTGACTGGCAGCTGTTGTTACCCACCTACGTACAGGGTTTGGCACAACACAGCTCCGAGGTTTAACTGTGCAACATTTTTGTCCTATTTAATGCTTGACACTGTGCTTCTGCAGAGATGTAAACTGAGGCACAAGAGACAGGGCACAAGGTTTAAAGGGCAACTTAGGTGATCTTACGTATATTCTGCTAGATGCATGCCAGGAAACTTGGCAAGTACTGAGTTCAAACCATGCGAGTTAAGACTATGCTTAGAAATATTTTTTTCTGCAGCATCATGACCCTTAGTGATCTGGAGAGCCTTAGGTCTCCATCGAGAACGGTTTTAGTTGTGATTGTGTATTCAAGCTAAGCAATCTGTTGGGGTGCTGGGGAAGATGCAAAAAGAAAGGCAGCAACACATTCCTGAAATCATGTCACCGTTCTTCCTTTTTCCATCTCACATTTTGGGGAGAGGATAAAGCCCGCCTACGGCACACGAAGCACATGAGGATAAGGACATAAGGATAAGGGCGAAGAAGAAGGGATCTGTATGGTGCGCTATTAAGAAAGTGGCACAAATGCAAGCAGAAAACGCCCCCAAGATGCAGAATATGTGAGTCTTCCAACTTGTGAAGAGAAGCATCTGCAGCCAGAGGTCATGGTTGTGGGCATCAGAGCTGGCAGTCCTCAATTCAACCTGGGGTGTTAGAGGGTCCTGTCTTCTCCAGGACAAGTGACCATCACCCCCTTTGATTCCCCGGGACACGCAGCAGCAGTTAATGCTCATACTTATGCTTATTTTCCATGAAGCACAAAAAAGCCCCCAAAGGTTAAGCTGGTATTTCTGGTTTAGATGAAATGTTCAACCCTTTACTAAACAGTCCTACACCTGGCACGAGCATTAATCATACTGGAAGGGATATATCTGTGAACAGAAATAAGTACAAGTTGAAGACAAATAAGGTATCTGAGAGGACCACTTGAAAAGTTATGTATTTTACCAGGAATATCCACTGTGGGCATAACTGGATATGCCAAGTGTGCTGATAAGGTGTGTGTAACAAATTGCAATAATGTTGATAACTAGGAAGTTCTACTTTGAAATAGTTCCAAATATTGTGTAACTGTGAAGTTGTTCTTTGTTTTGCCCCACGGGCAAATCTGGCTTGCCAGAACAACCCATGCTCCTGGTGCTTTCGACCACTCTTTCCTGGCTCTGCCTACGTAGCGACAGGGAGCAGACACCGTACCAACTCTACACTACACTCAGCAGCAAAGAAAGTCAGTGTAGAGAGGGGTCCAAAACATACCATTGAGCAACACCGCTCAGCTACAGCGTTAATGGTTCCTGTGACCACCCACTCAAAGGGATATGTCCGATTAATTTCAATTACTTTTAACCGGACCGTCAATAAACAGCTTTTTAAATGGCAGGGGTCCACGCTTGCGCACATGCTCACCGCTACTGTGTAGATGTGCATCAGTGATATGGCAAGAGAAAAGGCAGCTACTAATTGTCAGTGTAAAGCAGAACTCAAGTAAAGTTTACAAAGGGAAATGAAGGATTTTCCACTTAAAGCAGGGGAGAACAGCTGAAGAGGAACATTAAATTAGCTTTAAAAGGAAGGTTGTATCAGGAGGAATATAATTACTTAGCTGGAATTTCACCAAGACTTGGGAGTCAATGCCTCTAGTCTTGCAGAAAAATGCCATGGGATTTTTAATGACCCCAAATGGTCAAGACATTGATTTCACATTTCAGCTGAAAAATGGCACCTCCAAAGACACATTGTGGTCCCTGCTCTTCCTAAAGATCATATGGGGGGACTATATCTGAATTGACTTGGAAGAATTAATAGTGTGTATTGAAATTCCATTGTGAGACACAAGACATTTCACCGGTCTTAAATTGGATAGTCTCTTGGCTTTGTTACAGTGAGCAAAATAAACAAGCTACATTTGGATAAAATATGGGGTTTAAATTTTGAATTCGGTTTTGCTATGGCTAATCTGATGGATTCCACAGAAGGTTTTCTTTTCTCTATATCACATGCTTTTAGCATACATTGGTTTTTTAGGACTGTGCCCTATCACCAGTAAAGATCAAAATGGTAGAAAACAATTTCATCTTTTTTAAAAATTAAGATATTTAGAAAAAAGAAAACAAGATTTCAAAATGATTCGTTTGTATTTTATCTTTCGCACAGTAAGCAGCAAAGAAATACACTGCAGTTTTAAAACTTCACACAGAGCTTAGCTACCTAACAAGGATCACAAATTTGCAGCAGAAATACTGCATAAACAGTCTCTGAATGTGCTATTTAAGTACAAGCTAAATACTCTTTTTTTAGGAAGTGATGTAACAAGTTCATATGTAAAAATCTATTTCTATACAAAATGACATTCTGCAAGATTAGTTGACTGAGATAAAGGACATGAGCAAACATGCTTGTTGTTTTCTCCCATGATTATTTTTAAAAGCTGCATTTTTCACTATTCTAAATTTGCTGCTTCTGAATTTTTCATTCCTCCGTAGGTAAGGAGGAAAGAAATCCCTGCGCATTCAGTGAAAAGCGCCTGCCATCAGAGCAGTATGAGCCCAGTGTACATCCAATATATAAATAATACCCCACATAAAACATGCCCTTTTCGTTGTGACTATTTTATATATTTCATAAAAAATTAAGTTTTGTTCCCCCCCCCCATCTCTGACAACAGTAACAACTTAAAAGTTAAAGCATAATTCAGGCCAAATCCTCACTCCTTGCAATCTACCTACAAATGCCAGTTAAGATCCTGGCCTCACGTCTAAGTACCCTCTAAGGCCATCAGATTAAAGCTCGTCTCTTACATCTTCTGCTTTTATATTAAAGAGTAAGATAAAAATGAATAGGTGGAGGGAACACAGCAGTGTGTCCATTTTATAGATTGGTAATGGGGGCACAGATTGGATGCAGTTTAGCCAGGGTCATCAGGGAGAAATGGCAAAGCATATAGAAGAAATGAAGAAAGATCCCACTTCGGTGCTTTGCTTCAAGGTCAGACCCTGCTATCGTGGATGTGCAGCTATGGCTGTCGCAGTACAGGGACTGCCGTTGCCGTGCATTTTCTCAGGGAAGTGCTGCATTTTGAAAGTTAATGAGTCAGAAATGAAGGAAGGAAGCACCATGGGTACAGAATTTGGCTCTCTGGGGCACAGCAAGCAGCAGGAGGAACATGAGGAAGAATCAACTGTGGTACCAACTCCTATATCCTCACCCTATTAGTACAGGGAGAGAAAGAAGTGATGCACAGGCTCCTGCCTCAGGGAGCTGTATGAGCTCAGTGGGAGGAAAATACCCTCTGTCTCTCTCCAAAATGAGAAGAAATATCATCCAAAACAGAGCAGATGTTCCTCCCCATATGCTCATTAAACCTACTGTAACTGTCCTGGGTAGAAAATGTTTCACACTTGGTATTTGACTGACCTGTAGCTCATGCTGCCATTTCCATTGGTTGCAGCGTTTTACCACCATCTCTTCTCCACTGTACGAAGCAAAGGAGGGGAATGACGCCTGAAGCCTCAGCAATAATTTGAGGTCAAACTCAGTTGTACAAATACAGAATTGAAGGAGAACTCTGGGCCATATATTAATTCTACAGAAGAATCACAGGATGGTTTGAGTTGGAAGGACCTTAAAGATCATCTAGTTCCAACCCCCCTGCCATGGGCAGGGACACCTTCCACTTAGACCAGGTTGCTTAAAGCCCCATCAAACCTGCCCTTGAACACTTACAGGGATGGGGCATCCACAGCTTCTCTGAGCAACCTGTTCCAGTGCCTCACCGCCCTCACAGTAAAGAATTCTCATCCTAATCTAAACCTATCCTTTCCAGTTTAAAGGTGTTACACCTCATTCTACCACTACACTCCCTGACAAAAATTCCCTCCCCATCTCTCCTGTAGGCCCCCTTTAAGTACTGGAAGGCTGCTATAAGGTGTCTCTGGAGCCTTCTCTCCTCCTGGCTAAACAACCCCAAGAAGTCATATAATCACAAAGATGCATAAGATATATTAAGAAATACAGAGAAATTCTTCAAGTACTATAGATGATGGCAGCCTAGATTCTTTGCTTAGTTTCTAGGATTTTGTACAGGACTGCAGTAAATACCTTCTGATATTTAAGACTTTGTCATACTTGTGTAGGGTGCGGGGAGCAGTTATATGTAACATCTACAAGCTTCTTTTCTGATGGAGCAGCTGTTGGTTGGGTCAAATGTTTAAGTCTTCGGTGATGAATGCCAAAAACAAAAAGCCACCCTAACAACTGTTTTCCATTGAATGCCCACGCCTCACTCTTCCCCCTCCCCACCCCGCCTCCAGTTTCACATGCTAACAGTTCAAAACTTCGGTATTCCCTAGTGTTGGATGTTGTCACTAATATACACAGACTTGAAGCTACTCAAGAAGTTTGGACGCTTTATTTCAACTTATTTCAGAGAAGTAACTCTTGATTCTCCACCAAGAAATGCCAAGCTTGGAAATGGCATCTCATGCTGGTCTGAAAATACTTCACTGAATCAGAACAGCTTCGATACTTCAGCTATTAAGTATTGAAATGCTTATCCATTTTCTTAGCCAATGCAGACTGGGCAGAGACATGCATTTGGGAATCTCTGAATTGTGAAGCCGAGGGAATTCTGGTACAAAGTGAGATGCTAAAATATAAGCACCTGTCCTGGTTTTGGCTGGGATAGAGTCAATTTTCTTCCCAGTAGCTGGTACAGCGCTGTGGTTTGGATTTATCATGAGAATAATGTGACAACACACTGACGGTTTAGTTGTTGCTAAGTAGTGCTTACACTAGTCAAGGACTTTTTCAGCTCCCCGTGCTCTGCTGGGGGCACAAGAAGCCGGGAGGGGAGGGGGCATGGCTGGGACAGCTGATCCAAACTGGCCAAAGGGGTATTCCATACCATATGACATCATGCTCAGCGTATAAGCTGGGGGGAGGTGGCTGGGGCAAGGGGGGACGCCGCTGCTCAGGAACAGGCTGGGCATTGGTTGGTGCATGGTGAGAAATTGCATTGTGCATCACTTATTTTGAATATTCTTTTATCATTATTATTATTTTCCCTTTCTTTTCTGACCTATTAAACTGTCTTTATCTCAACCCACAGATTTTACTTCCCCCCCCCCGATTCTCTCGGCCATCCCACTGGGGTGGGGGATGAGCAAATGGCTGTTTGGAGTTTAGCTGCCTGCCAGGTTAAACAACAGCAGCACCTTAGAAGAACTAACTTTAATTAGGAAGAGGATGGCCTTGCTCGCTCAAGTCAATACGCAAACAACTTCTTTTCTACAGGAGCTGCACTGGCAGCTACCAGGGAAAGAAAAAACCCCAAAACAAACCCCCCCTCCATAAAATGCCACATATTTCCAGGCTTTGGGGTCTTCCTAGTTCTAGTTCTGAGAGCAGCAAACTCTCACTGTCTTTTTCCACTCAGAGGGCAGGAAATCCCAGAAGTCCCACAAGGTCAGGTCTTGCTGAAGTGCCGTGCAGTAGGAGGGATGCTGGCCACGGCCGCATGCTGTACCACAGGCAGATGCAAACTCCTCTGTCTACATTCCCAGCTATGGAAACAGAAATCAGCTTCGATAAATGCTGCAGTTATGTTAACCCAGCTCTGAGGAAGTACTCAATGACTTTGGAAAAGCCTGCTTTTCTTTATCAGAGGTTGCATTGGATGGATACAGGAACTACGGAAAACAGCTTGTCTTCACCTGGAACACTGGTGTTGCCAACATCTCCTTCAGACATTTGGCCATGTTGTCTTTTAATCCACCTGCTGAAATAGTTACTGCCTTCCTCTCTATTGGTTGGTCAAGGATAAAGTCACTGCTTAGCTCCTTTCTGTCCTGACATCTCCTTGTGATCCAAAAGACAACGATATCAGGTTGAAACATGGGATGGAACGGGAAAAATGCAGAAAAGACTCTGTGAACAAGCCTGTCAGCCAGCAGCCTGTGCCCCATTACCTGCAGTTCAAAACAGTCCTCATACTATTTCCATAAATACTGCAGTATTTTCTGGAGTGTCTCAGTGCAAACTGCAACAGATGTTGGATGCTATTATTTCTTCATTCTTGTTCATTTGTTGTTCATCTGGGGTTTTTTGCCTTTTTTTTTTTTCTTCCTCTTGCCACCTGCCTGTCCACCAGTCAGAAGTGTTTTAAAAAACCAAGAAACTATGGCCAAGGTCTGTTCTTACTGGTGCCTCTACTGCGGCCCAAAATTAACAGGACAAGAGAAGAAAGGAGATAAAGATCTAATTCACTGTCTTATTTCTGACCCTAAAAGGATGGGCTGAATTTATTTTTGACAGCCCTAAGCAGAGAGACTAAATCTGCTGAGCTGGCCACCTCGGGAAGCTGCAGTACACAAGTACCACCATTCTCTAAAGAGTTCATTAATGTTACTGAACAATATATTGATGATGATGTGAAATTACTATATCAAGTGTTTTAAGGTGTAAGTTACCGGTGATATAGATCTACAGGCAAGTCCTTGTCTCCCCAACCACATCCAAATCAGAAGATGTTAAGACAGTTCTTTAATGGCAAAAACTATTAGGCTGCAATGTATAGCAGGTACATTTATTAATCATCAGACCATTTATGTTCTGTAATTCTACCACAGTTAAATAACATGGACTACTAAGTACCTGAATCAGCTATTAGCTAGCATTCCTGCTCATTAAAACTCACTTATTTAGACTTTAGCAATGGTAAATGTAACCAGCCCTGGAGGAGTGTCACAGTGCTTGGAAATGGCACATTAAGCTTCATTTACCCAGCTACGCTCATAGGAGGGGGAAGGGAAAAATACAGTGACGGTCCATAACGAAGCTCAGAAGCTTTTTGAAGCTGCATTAAGAAAATGACAAATCTTACAAAGAGAGCCATAAAGCTTTCTCAAGTACAACAGTACTGCAAGGAGCTATTTATCATAGTTTGTTGAAAAGACTCCTACGTTTAATACTATTGGACTGTGAGAGCTGATTATTAAATGTAATTACAGAAGTAGCACAGAAATAATAGTTTATTGCCAAGCATAAGCAACACTGTATTAACAAAGAGGAGTGGGGAACATGTTCAGCATTTGGAATCATCGTATCATTAGCTTTTCTGCGAACACATACACAAACGTATACACATTTAATTCCACATTAGCTTCTACTAACCAGAATTATCCTTCAAGAATTTCTGATTGGGGTCAGTGCATCCATCTATACTTGGAGTGAGAAAACAGTAGCCGAAGTGGATTGCTATTTGGACTTCAGCTTTTATTCATTTTTCTACTTAACACAGATTTATTAAAAACACCCACAGCCTGCTGTCAAGAAATATTGCTCACATTTGCTTATTAGCATTCCCGTAATAGATACATTTTTGCTACCACGCTGCCATTTGAAACGAACGTTTTATTTACAATGTGCCAGTTATCAGGAGATTCTCCATGCAGCAAATCTTTTGAAACAACAAGTTTTGATTTCTCGTTGCTACCTGCAAGAATGAGTTTTGACTTCTATTATACCTACACCTTTGCCTGCTTGCTAGCCATCCACTTTACCTCTTCTTTTTTGCTGTGAGTGGTTTCCCTCAATTTCTTGATGCTGTTTCTTACTCTCAGGAATCTGCCTCTCACTTGTTGTGCATCGCTGTCCTTGGCGAAAACCCTTTTTTAAAAATGCACGGTTCTATCGTAAAGCCTTCTCCACAGCTTTGGGGTAGGCATACGCACTTTTCTGAAACTACAAAGCTGAACAAACTTAGAAGTAAAGCTCCTTACAACCAGCGCTACAGTCTGTGCCAGAAAGCAGGGCAAAAATCCAGCCCTATCCCACCAGTCTGAAAGATCCTTTCTGGTCCACAAAGTTTAAGCTGGATCAACTCTGCTGCTGGTCCAAGAGTGAAACATTTTGCAAAACTATGTTTTGGAAGGAAGACATTCAGTGACAGATGGATTTTATTTATTTTTGGGTAAAAGGAACAGCTTAAAACAGGTTGGGAACATCAGAGAGGATCCTGGCGCATCAAGACAAAGACTGAATGCATCTGAAATACTCAAGAGATACAGAAATTACCATCACAAGAACATGCACACATTCATCAATAACACGGTGTGCACTGACCCTCACTCTTCTAGCAGTGACCTGTTTTGCAGTAGGAAATATAGCCAGCAGTTTTGAAGCTCAACAGCCTCCTTTTAAGCATCTGCTTTCCCTCCTTAGTTCACTATGTAACAACTGCTTAATGTTTTACAGGCAAATTGCACTCAAAAACAGGAGCTGCATGCACACAGCTGAAAAAAAAGATAGATTGTAAATCACGGGCAAAGAGAAGAAATCAGAGCCTACCTTTAGGCATTTGCATCCCTAGATTTTGTTCAAAGCAGCATTTTCACATGGGCTAAAGGCTTACAGGTTACGTTTTTGAGGGGTTTGAATCTAAAACACTTGTGGATAGATTGCTAACAAAGATTTTCAACCGCGCTGCAAAATCCTTGGAAGCTCAGTGCTGATTATATCGAGATGCTTAAAAAAGAAAAAGAATCCCACTAGCCATCTATCTGCATCTGTAGGTGCACAAGGGCATTTGAGAAAATCTCTCCTGGTCACACCACACAACATTGGTGTAAAAGAAAACACATTTTCCTTTTGAAGGTTTTGACTCATTTGGAACAGATAAATCACCGCAGCAGCACTTTCCAAGTGACAATTATGTTGCCACAATAGCCATAAAAATAAAATAAAATCAACAAGGATGGAATCCAAAGTAGGAGACCTAAATTATACATAACTATATTCATAAAACTACACCTCTGCTCAAAGTTGCTCTGTACACTACACGTATGCCAGGATCTTTTAATCTGCTGCTGATGTGCTGCGTATTGCGGTCGTGTGCAATTACAGTTAGCTATAATTAAGAACAATTACAGCTTTTATTTCTCCACTTGTTCTTTAAAAAGCACAGTTGTAATAAAACTTTTTTCCCCTCTTTTTTTTTTTTTAAAGGTGAATATAATTATACATCCCTATAACATCTCCAATAATTAGTTTGACTCAAGTTTCTTCTGGAACAATTTTCATTTTAACTGTCAGATCTGCCATCTACAGTCAATAGAACACATTGTAAAAAAATTCTATCATTAACCTTTTTTCACCCCATAAATCTGCAAAAGAATTTGAAGAAATTGAAGAATTCATTGCTTGAACATTTAAAGGCCAAATTCAACTAACACCCCTTCCCCAGCAATACCATCTTAATCACACTGAAGCATCATCATTATTATCGTTATTATTATTATTCTAGCTAACTATGACAATAATAAACTAAAGCTGGGCGTAAAAGGTATTTGGCATCTCTCGGTATTTTATAGGCTACTTTCCAGCCCTGTTCTCATAAAAGAATCTCTCTACTGTATCTTTGTTTAGAATCTACCCGCGATTACTAACCATGCAGGCTGCAGGGAAAAGTAATTAAGTTTAATAGAAGCCACCCTCATTTTTGAAGCTGCCCTCAATTTAAGCCATAGAAGGAGAGTAATTAAATTTAATGCATGCCACAGCTTTTAAATGAAGATACGGCATGTAAAATTCTCTCACTCTGTAACGCATCTTTTCTGAACACTGCAAAATAAGTGTTGTGACACAAAAAGATAGCAAACTACAGCCACCAAGTCATGTTAAGTGTTCTTCTTCTACTGGCCATGTCTTCCACCGGGGGCGGTCTTTGGGTAGATTAAGAACGGCATAATCTAAATCACAGGAGTTGGGAAGCCTGGAGTAGGACCGCAGCTCAACCGTTTCCTGGTCCATCCTTTGATTAAGTTTAGAAGATGCAACAGGTTTCTGACTACAGCCACAAATCTTGACAGCACAGACATTGTTCGCCAAGAGCCCAAAGCAGCTGAACCAGGAACAGCGACTAAAGAAACATGTTCTGAGACACAGTCACAGATCTCCCATGTATGTCTTCATTCTTCTTCAAGTCATCAGAAGGAAAAATAGTGAAGTTACCCAAGGCTCAGCTATTTTGCCAAGCCAGAGGCTTACTTTACACTGAAATAGAAATTACAAGCCAGGGCTAATGCAGAAATTTCACTCTTGCAATGATGAACATGAGTGAGGAGCTCTGAGACAGAAAGAGAGGCATCTCCCTTTTCCAGCTCTGTAGAGCAGCAGTGGGCTCTCTCTGTATCTATAAACTCTTCCTTGCAGAGAATCACAGAAGTTCCATCAAATGATTTAAAATAAATGAGGAATTTAGAGGCTTGAATCACCTTGTAAAAGCAAAGATGACTGTCACTGTTTGTTCAGAAGAAGGTTAGACCAAGGTACTAATCTCACAAGTGGTTCACAGAAGTGCTCTGGAAAATGTTAGGCTCACAACCTACTTCCAAGCAGCCTCCCCTCCCGAACAGCCTACCATTAGGGCTGAGCAAAACTTCTGCGCCGAAACTGAGACCAGACTTGAAAAGGCAAAACCGAGGACAGAACTTCAAAGGCCTTTGGTCCAAAGGCTACCCCAGAAAACAAGGCAGTGAAAAAAGGAGAAAGAAAAAATAGAAGAAAGGGAAAAAAATGTAGAGAGAGAATAAATAGATCCTTTATTTCAATTTTAGACCCCACCATGAACCTGCTATATAGTTCCCCAAGAAAGGGCTTGAATACCCCATTTTAGCAGCATAGAGGACAGGCACCTGTACCCCTGGTGTCCAGCCTACATTGCAGGGACCTGTATGTGCAGCAACGAGATTCACACACGTTTCATCTGGCTTTCATTTCTTTACAAAACTATCAAAAATGATCATTCATCATAGTAAACAAGAGGCACCAGGGTTTCATGTCTGGCTGTCTCCCTGACAAAGCCACAATTTTACTTCCATCATTTAAGGGACTGTTCAATAGGCAGATCCACACTTCGAATCTTGAAGCCACTGCTAATATGAATTGCAAGCAATTTGGGGAGAGACTGCATTTGTAGTTATTTTTAGTTTCATGAAAGAAAGAAGAGATTTGTTTATACAAATCATGACAAAAAAGTTGGATTTTTTGGTTTTAAAGTAGCAAAATAGGGACAAAATTGCTGTTTAAATTCTAATTTTTACTCAATTATATTTTAAAGTGATCATACCAGATGCTGGAACTAAAGCGACATGATTTTGCTATATTTATAACTGAGCTGCAAAACATTTCAACATTTACAAAGGGAAGAAATCTCTCTGCTAATGCCAGGAGAAGAATAAGCTCAAATGCTATTGCACATGATGGCTCTTAATAGTTGGCACGAGGAGAGGAGAAATGTCTCTATAACAACAGTATCAAGGAAACTTGAATTGCAAATATCACAACAAGGAGGGGAAAGAAAGAAGAAAGAAAAAAAAAAAAAAAGCTTTGTGGAGAGTGTTAACATGAGGACATAACATCCACAGGCTCCCAAATAGTCAGGATGGATGAAACCCAAGGCAAGCCGTGGTCTCTTCCCTCCTTGCCCCTAATCCAAAATCCCTCCTCCCATCCAAACCGCCTGCTGTTCATGCCTTCTGCTTCCTCTTAGGAAGTGGTATCCTTTTCTCACACATTTCTCAACCAATACTTTGGCCCTTCTGCTGTTGGCTGACAAGAAGACAACTCCCACTGTTCCCTAATACACCCTCATGCCTTCCCCAGGGGCTTCGGCAGGAACATAGGTTGTGGACCGGCTGGCCAGAAGCTTACAGGAAAAAAATTAAACCAAACACAAAATGAAGTCTTCAGAAGCCTCTCCCCTCAGTTCCCACCCACAGCAATTGCCAGGCTTACAATACAACCCTCATCCCTCATCTCATCCTGTCTTTGGAGCCTGTGGGTCCTGTAGGGTCCTGTCGCAATTGCCAAGTGCTCTGAGCGTTGGTGGGATGCAATGCAGCTTGCAGTGCCGGAGCAGCAAGGCTCCCCCAGGGCACTGGCGTACGCCACTCAACTGGTTAAAAATTGAAACAGAGCAAACGGGAAATTTTTTGAACAAATGCTTCGAGATTATGGAGCACACGTTACAGCTGTAACCACCCACAGTTCCCTCCTACAGAACAGAAACACTGAAAGCAAAAACCATTCACTGCAGAAGTTGAAAAATAACAAAAAATGCAGCAGTAAGTGTGAAGTTAAAGCCTATGGGTATTTCCTGTAAGAACTTCTGCAAAGGAAGAGGGGAAGTTTGCAGGACACAACAGAAAAAGAAAACGCAGCCTTGGTTTACAAGCTCACGAGAAGTGCCAGGACTGGTGCGCAGGCCTGCACTGGTTATTATGTTCATCACTCATTTCTCACTTGTGAAGGAAATTATCATTTTACAGTAAAAAGGTGCCATAGTGGGTGGGATGGGAAGGACAGCTTCTTCTTTCCGTTATTAAAAATAACTAAACTAGACAAAACCCCAGATAACCTCAGTTAAAAAAATTTCCAAGTCTCCGAGGACAGCAGAGAGAAGAGCAAGAATTCAATGTGCCATTCAGCAGGGAAAAGGGCTGAGTGTTCTGAAATACTCTTGGAAAAGAAAAAATAACGTAAAATAAAAGCAAAACTACATGCTTTCCACCATGGAACTGATTTTTTGTGTTCACTACTTGCAGTGATCATTCAGCTCTACAGATCAAAAAATCGTGCTGATACCAATGTGCGTGGTCAATCAGCAGGATATTCTGTTTCAAATACGAGATCTGAAGTGGTTTCTTTGATTTTTTTCAAAAGTGCGACAGAATTTTCTACTTCTCCCAGCACCAATCATGTTCGGGTAAATGTTACAGCTTCTGCAAGTGCAAATTAAAGACAATTATAACCTGGCTAACCTACCTCATCATTAAAATGCCTGGCACAACTGGAGTGGAGATTTGCTGCTATCACATTCATGAGTAGGGGAATACTCATCGTTAGATGCTATGGGCGTGCTGATTGCTCTGATCAAAGGAGGCATGAATGGAGGGGCCTCTTTGCCCCTCAAGGAAGGAGTACTGCGCTATAGGTGGAGCAACATATTGTCACATTAGTCAATAATACCACTTGGGCAAACAGCTTCCAATAGCCGTGTAATGCAGGTGGCTTTAGAAAAACTGAAGATTTATCTTATCTTTCTGGGGCAACCACACCAACTGCACAAGGGAAAAAGTAGGACCAGTGAATGAAAGTGTTAAGGGTCTTAATACGTACACCTTAGAGGGTAGTGTATTTCAAACTGGTATTAGGGACTCTTTCTGTATGAGATCCAGCTTAAGTTGTCACACCTCCATAAGAGGTGGAAATTGGGTGCAACTACAAGAGCTGTAAATAAATCGATGCCTAAAAGAAAAAAACTAAATATAAAAATAGCTATCAGCAGAAGTCCTTTAAAAGCAGTCTCAAATGCAGAAAACAGAAACCTCCAACCCTCCAGTCCACAGTAGAGATACCTACAACAGCTTAATTCCAGGTGGGTGGCCCATATTAGTGACAACTCCCTCTAGTTGCATTATATTTTATATATATAAAATATTCTCTGTGAGCCAGAAGCAATTTTTTTTGTTGCATTTACAGACAGCACAGAGCACAGCTAGGGCTTTGAGGTGATACCGTAAGTGTTTCAATAGAAAAAACCAGGAATGTTTCAATACAAGAAAAAAATGTGTGTATTGAAGTTCTATCCTATTTAAAATCCTTGCTTGTGTAGGTTTAAAACTTTATAGCAGGGACAAAAGGAGAGTTTTCTCAGCCAGGCAGATGTCAACATTTCCCCCCGGTTGAATCCCTTGAGAATGAGGGGTATCAGGCACCCCACTGAGGCCTGCAAATCTGTCTTGGATATTATTGGTTTATGAAGCCATGGGCAAGGCTCTTGAAATGCAGAGGGTGAGGGAGGTGTGGAGTGAACTGGCATACTCAAACAACCGGGACGTATCAGATGAATGTGTTATAACCACCTGAAATCCTTACCAAAGCCCTGATGTTCAGGGGTTGGGCACATTCCCTTGCATTTGTGGACCAGATTGCCATCAGTGAAATTCAAGCCAAAAGACAAATCCCACAAACAAAAAAACCACTTCTTTTTCATCGGAACATGACCTTTTCATTTCACAAAACGTGCGTCAACTTAAATCTTGTCAGCCTGACCCCAATCCGTCCTGTTCCCCGAATCTATGGAGCTCTCTGCAGAAGCCGTTCCCACCCTGGGCTACGATCTCGTCACATCTCATAAGTGAAACGGGACCAGGTCTGGCTGGGGCTGTAGGAGACACCTCTGAGGGAACCCCAGATGCTTCACAAAGTTCTTGGTGGTGTCTCTCATGAGTAATGCTCCTTGAGTTAACACCGAGTCCACACCGCACAGCGACACTAAGGGTATTAGGATCCTAAAAGCTTTGTATTTTAAATAGGAAGGACTAGAAAATAAACACACTTGTATAAACTCTGGGGACATTTCCCCACATGCACAACAGCGACAGTTACATTATTGTCTGCCAGCGAATGAAGTTCTCCCCTCATAGTCCAATACTATCGACATGCATGAAATTTTGCCCCTTTAATAAAAAAAAAAAACACATGCAAAAAAACCCCCAAAAAACACTAACAAAAAAAAAACCAACCCAAAAAGACCCACAAAACAAAAAAAAAAACCACCCAGCAAGCTGACTGATGTTCTTGCTTTTTCCCTTCCACTGCTGAGGTTTAGCTCTCTACTTCCACACCTTTTCATGGCAGAAGTTTCAGTGGCCCTTCCTTATTTTACTGCCAGTAATGTATCTTTTTAACTTCTATTTTTAAATCTCTTCTAGCCTGGTTTACTCCCAGTATTCAGTTTGCAGTCATCTCCTCTTGCTTTTTGCTCCCTTTTTACATCATCTTCCTCTGCCCTTGCTGGCTTTACTCTGGCAATTCTGATCTGTCTGTATACCCTTGTCTCCAGAAATAGAGTCTCCTATTTCACCTCCTCTACCATCAATCAATACAATTCAAACACAAATATTTTATACTAAAACTGGTTTGTGTAATGAATATCAGGCCTGTTTCTTAAAGCCATTTTTCCCCCCAAACCATGTGGAATAGTGAACCTGGAATATACATAACAACCCAGCGCACGAGTTACCATTATATTGCAATATTCATCTATAGCTGATTGCCACTTCACTTCTTACTATGCTCGTGTTTGTGTCTACACGCCACAGGCTGCTTAGGTACAAGTTATTTTGACCTGGACTGCACCTTCCCTCCTACTTAGCAAGTGACAAACACACAATGTCCCAGAAAATAAGACTAAGCACGAAGCTGGTACCTAAGAAATGGTCAATAATTTGATGTAAGATGCTTCGTTGTTGACTCAACACAGGTATTAGTTATACTTTTAACCGTACTAATCTTTAAGTACTGTTTACTTGAAAGGTTCTCACTTTACTGACTTACACAGGGTGGGGAAAAAAGATTAACCTGGCTAGTATAACAGGTCTTGCACCTTCAAAAAGAGCTTTCAATAGAAAAATAGAAAAATCATTGGAAAAAGATCGATTTTCAAAGTGAGCCATGGAAATAATAAATTCCTGTACTCTCTTTTAAAGTGTTTTCTACCCCAGCAAAGGCATAGATCTTTCTTGTTGAGCTGTTTAAAGAAAACCAGCTTATGTGAATGGTAGCTTTTTTAGCTATCGCTGTATAAGCTCTACTTGTTAAGTTTCTAATCGCAGGCTTTCCGCTATTTTCTTTGGTTATTATGTGAGATGCATTTGCAGGGATCTCAAGGAACAGTTGGAGCACCACAGATATAGGATGTGCGTTCTCTGAAATTTCATTATGTATAGATTAACACCTCCAAACAGGCACCATCTCACAGAATGGCAGCCAGAAGTAGAGACCAACAAAAAAGCAAATCCACAGATTTCAGACTGAAAAATTTCCTTAGCTTAGATTCATTTTTAGAGTTGAATTCACATAAACGAAGAATTTACGCCTTTAGACTTTTTTTTTTTTTAAACAAGCTGTAGATCATTTTTCTCCCTATTATTCCCTTGAAAATAAATGGAGATTTTTATCTAGTGATTAGGAACTGAAGAGACACACAAAAGCAGATCATGCCTTCACCAACCTGCTGTGTTTTCACTGGGCAAATCACCTAGAAGTTCACAAAACTTCCATTTGTGCTTTGCCGGGTGGCTGCAAGAGCAGAGAAATAACTTATTGAATAACAATATTAGCATTCACAGGCAGCTCCAGAAATTACATATACACACAGAGCGTTATTTAACTGCACGTCCTTTCATTTCCCCTGGATGAAATCGCTACCAAGCTACAAAGAAATGTAATTAATCGGCACTGCAAACACAGGCATAGGCAGCACCAGCCTGCCTGACCTGCTACTGTGCTCAACCACTTTAAGTGCACAGACCATTTAAGCAGGGCCATTTCCGTGCCCTCCCCGGCTCCGAAGTCCATCCAGAAATAATAAGTGAATCTGAATTTTGTTTTCCCAACTGCTTTTTGTGTTCAACGTAACGCTAGTAGAGCTCACATTCATCTTATGTCACCCCACCGTGTGCTCAGACAGAGAATTATGCCATATCTGCTCCTAATGATTCAGCTAAATGTAGAGGTGGGAGCAAGACAAGGGGTTTGGTGAGCAGCAGAACTGAAGGGGGCTCGTTGCCTATTGATTTATGTCTCAAAGTTGCCCTCCCACGCGAATTTTTGAATACCTAATAAAGGTTGATCTCCTGACTTTCCCTTGTAGAGACTACTTTTTCTCCTCTGTAATGCCTGTTATTTTCATGAAACTGGCAGAAATTAAATATATCTGAGACCTCTGTGCCTGTCAAATTTGGTTAAAATGTATTCACTGGCATAAAATGCCACAGAGACAGGAGGAGAAAAAATAGGGGCTGACAGACAATTCAACTATATAATCCTTGTTTCTTCAGTGAAATGTAGGGGAAGGTTAAAAAAAAAAAAGGACCAGCAAACCAAGACCTGGCTCCTGCAACACGGCAGGAATAACCTCACACCACATTTTTCCTGTGGTCTTTTACACGTTTCACATTTACCCATTTACATGCAAACCCTTCATTGCAAGGGCCAAAGGCCACGGAGCATCTTACAGAGAAGGAGGGCAACAAACCCAAAACAAACACAAGAAGGGCCAAAGTAAATGAAAACCAGATCTCAAATGCCACAGGAAAACCCAAAACTCTTCCATGGCTGACAGTCAACACGCTTTGGATCAAGGTGGCGACCAGTCAATCTATGATCAATGTTTCAGGCAGGCTATGGACAGTATATCATCAAATAAAAATTTTTTAAAGAAGTTACTGCAGGTTAACCGTGAACTCTGCACACCCAATACGGTCCAGCAATTTTACCTGGAGACTCCAGAGCCCCAAACAATTGTGGCTACCAAAACCCCGACGGTCCTTAATTTCCATTCGCTTGTGCTAGCAATGACAGTCAGTCTTGCAGGCTTTCAACTCTGATCCAGCAAAGCTCTTAAGCATGTGGTTAACTTTAGGCACGTGGTGAACGCAGATGAAGGGGAAAAAAAAAATAATAAAAAGCTCATGCACTGAAATGCTCGTGATGTGCTGCTGCCTCTGGGCCTTTGTGAAGGGGAACAAAAATCTGAAAGGAAAAAAAAAACCCCAGTTTTACTTCTGACCTTCTTTATGAATAAAAAGTTGGTTACTTTGAATTCTGTCATAAACCGTTATGTTTAAATACATAAAAATGTACAGCAGGTGATAACACTGCTTTATTCCCTCCACCTGCTGCAGATTTAAGCAGAGGATCTATTCTGTGCACGGAGGTACCACATGAAACCTCCCACCAGCGGCAAGACTCAGGTACCATTTTTTGATCACAGCAGATCGGCAGGACTGCGAAAAAACTTTGCTGATGCTATAGAAGAAAAGAAAAAAAAAAAACCCACTATTTGAAATCCAGGCTAGATCACAGAAAGCCTCAAGAATTTACCCCAATTTCAAAAGGATTTGCCAAACAGGCTGCTCATGCCTCGGTTCAGCTTCGTACGCCTCGGCTGGGCCAAAACGCGCCATCTGGTTCCCAGCAGCGCTCGCTGAAGTCCGTGGGAGTTCTGCCTCCAAAGTGACAGCACGATGTGGCCCACCGTCCTCTACAACGCCAGTGCCTACTCTTTCAGCGGATGCAGTTTCAGACAGGCATTTGATGTAAAGCAAAAAAGAAAAAAAAAAAACCAACTAAATGAAAGCGGTGCTGAGGGTTTGATCTGCGTTCGTTAGTCATTGGAGTTCCCAAGATTATCCCCATTACCCTGCAGCAATTTTTACCTACCCCCACACGAGCTTTGCATTACTGTCTCTTATGTCTGCCTCCTGTTAGTGGATGCAGCCCTCTCTTCCTTTCACTGATAGAGGGGAAAAGTCGATTCAGATGCATTAGTAAACAGATTTAAGAGGCAGACCTCTATCATCATGCTGCAAACTTCATAAATAATCTACAAATACTTAAGCTGGCTAGAAAATTTCTAGACAATGTACTTTATACGTCCTTATTTCCAGGTAAATCTCTCAGAAGAAGGTTAGCCCATACAAACTTATATCTACCCAACATAAATACATATGCTATTCTCCTATTAGATCAATTTCTATGTCTATTTGAACAGTGTAAATTATTTCAGCAAAGTATACAACATAGCAAAACACATTATGGGATTTCCTGTACACCTAAAGCCAGCCTCAGGACAAAATGCCTTGTATGTTCCTGCTCAGACAGTTTGAAGTTAAGCTTTTTTTATTTGTTTGTTTGTTTCTTTTTTTTGTGTTTTTTTTTGTTTTTTTTTTTTTTTTAGTTTATGTTTTACCAAATTCATTAGTGCTTCCCATCAGTGCAGCTGACATTGGTTGCTGCATTACGTATGCCAGCAGACAGACTCCTACCTCTTTATAGACTGCTGCCTACAGACAACTGTTTATTATTCTCAATGCGCAAAGTGCCAGCTAAATCAATAGTTCAAAAGCCTTGTTCAATTCAAATGGACTTTACAAAGTACTGCACTGTAATAAACACACGCAGGCAGAATGTTTCCTCAATTGCTTACATGACACAACTCTTATCGCATAAAGCAATACAATCGCTACATTTTTCTTACTATGCAGAGTCCCAGTTAAGTCGAGAATGAAATTATCCTATTAATCACAGATGAACGGGGTGTACTGGCAATGACATATAGTAAATAAAGTGATAAAAGAGAAATACAGTGGCAAAAATCCTCACAGAGATCACTCCTAATGCGTTAGGCACTACAGTAACTTGGATCGGTCTCCATTTCTTACTCGGCAAAATTTCCCCACATAAGTGGTTTTATAGGTTCCAGATAGTTTAAAGAGCCATCAGGACAAAAATTGTCTACTAAATTGCAATGAATGCAATAAATATGCTTCTCCTATGCCTAGGAGATCCATTAGGTCTCCTCCATATCCCCAGTAATGGTCTTCACATGAGCCGTGCTGTTGACTCACATGATGTTTTACTGAACTAAGACCAGGACCAGAGATATTCAGCAACAGGATAAGCACTCGCACAAATGGAACGAGGAAGCCAGGCAAAAGGGTGACGCTTCCAACACAACCAGGAATTTGCTCAGTAGGGCTTATTTAAACAGAGATGGTGGAAGGTCTTAAACTTTTGCTCGAAATCTTTTTACATCACTGTGTGATCTCAATCCAAGTCCCAGCCCAGCTAAGCGTTTAAAATAAAATGGATCACTCAAATCCTTAAAACTCAAGGATTTGCTCAAATTTATTCAGGCTTTACTAAAATTCCATGCAAAATAAGAATAATAATTACCACAGGGCAATTTATCCTACTTTCTTTTTCCTGCTCTATTAGCAGAAATCGGTCAAAACAGGGCAATGACACTAGCTCTCTTAAAAAAAGGTGGCGAAAGAGTTATCAGCCAAGGAAGGTATTGTAAGTACCAGCCTGCCTACTTTCTATCAATCACATACTACTGGCAGAGCAATAAAGAAAGAGTGAGATAAGAAGGAAACATCTGTCAAACAACATCCCAGACAGGCGAGAAAGAAGGAAAGCAGTCTGGGAAAAGAACAGGATAGCAACAAAAAAATTACCAGCAAGTAATTTTCCCAGTGTTGTACATTCCTTTTCTCCCACCCTATGAATAGATATTGGTCAGATAGCCCAGGTAACAAGTTTGCTATTTGAGGCAACTTCTGGCTGAAAGGATTTTTTAGTGACAGATCATGTCTGAGGAGCAACGCTTTGGCGGGTTTGACAGCTTTCAAGGCAGTTTCCCAGCACTCGAGCCACTTGAAGGAGTCATGACACTTCGCATTTACAACTTACATGTTAGATAGCAGCAGCCAAGCTGATGCGCGCAAACCACAGCGCCCTGCCCACTAAAGAGAAAAACGGACTTCAAGGCTTGGGTCACTCGTACGGGCACTTAAAGCGCAAGAACGGTTGTGCCCTTTATACAACACAACTAAACACAGAAAAGGTGATGTTTGGAGGCCAAACACTTACATGGGAAAAAAAGAAAAGCTATTTTCTTGAGGTTGTGGATAGCCACGGGACAAGTAGGCTGTTGAATGCAGACATTAGTTATCGTGGAGCACCTTGGGGGCAGCGGGATTAGAGACTGAGTTGTCCAACTACAGAGATTAAATGTTGAGAGATTAAGAAAAAAAGGTAAACTTCATTTTGATGTACGTGACAAAGGTAAATGCAGAGCACTACGCAAGCTTCCAAGTCATTAACACTAATATGCTTTGGATTGTCAAGCTCGTGTTACGCAAGTTTAATTTTTAGATTTTTTTGCACAAGAAGTTTTATAGGACTGATCTTGCCACGCACAGGAAAGGTGGGTCTGACAAATTCAGAGAGCTGTGCTTGCTGCCTTTTCCTTTTTTTTTTTTTTTTTGTCACTGTTCTCAACTATCTAGGGGTTAATAGATTTATAAAATAAACAAAAAATAAAAGGAAAAAATTGTATTAAGTCATTATTATCTGCTAAACTGGAGATAACATGAAATTCATGTTCCTTGCAGTGTCTTCCTTCTATCAGTCGTCCTGCCTTAAACCAGCATAAACTAATCGGGGGGGGGGGGGGTGGGGGGGGTGTGGGGTGGAAATCAACCCCAAATAAAACAAACCATTGCTGAGTTTTCTCCAGATTTGTTTTGGGTTAGGACACACTTAGGCTGGAATCTTTTACAAATATCACTCTGACCACTTATGCATATAAATAGACTAAATAAGAATGTACTACAGAGGATTTTTTCCCTTTTTTTTGGGTTGGTTTTGTTTATCAGGGAACACTTTCAGGATCTTTGTAAATATTAGAAGACAAGACATTTTTATTTCAAAACAAAACATAAAATCCACCTAAATTTGAACAGTCGACTCACCCATACTGCAATTCAAAAGAAAAACCACACGAGTTTCAAGCTAGGGTTGAGTAAGATTTCATGCTTACCCACGTCAAAGTCATGAAATTCTCAAACGTAAGTTTTGGAAAGACGGGACAGAGGATTATCAGGTTCTTCACTTCCACCGCTAGTCCCCCAGTAGCACTTTTCTTAGCAGGATGCTTTTTTTGGTTTTAGAAGTAAGTTTCTATCCTTCACGTTAATGGAAAGGAAAAAAACACCACAAAACCCCAAACCAAACTAACAACTTTAGAGCTTTGTGTACTTTAAGCATACAAATGATCATCTTCGCAGTTTCTTCTGAGGGCCCTGCCATAGCGTTTTGATGAGGATCTCTTAAATACCTGGTTACCAGTGCTGGGATGAATGGATTCCTGTCCTCATCCAGATAATGCCCGCTTTACTCATCTCCATTACTGCTGTGTCATCACTTGGGTAAAAAGAGGTGCTTTTCTTGGGCATTGAAGGAAAGACAGCAGCTGGTTTCCAATGCTACAGGAGTATCCCAGGGTGCACCCATGGCTGTGAAACCACCGCCCCTGGATCTGAGTCACGAAGGTACCTGGACCCTGGCTAGCTGCACAATGGGCGCTGCTTGCAGGAATTCGCTCATTCCAGCATCTATTTGCTGCTTGCTTAAGAGTTTGGGAGTGCAGTAAACCACAAATTTCCCCTTAAAACACTCATTCCTCAGAGTTTACTGGATATGGATTGTTCCAGTGTTTTCCACATCAAGGATTTACATGTTTTCATCCATTTCACCCAAAAGACAGCAGCTGGGAAATACAACATCCTTTCAGCGATCTCTCTGCCTCGCTCCGACCCCTCACCTCTCCCCTGTCATGGGGGGGAAAAGGAAAGCAATATGGCAGCTGAGAAAGCCCGGCGCCCGGGGGCCTTTCCGCGGTGTTCGGCTGTGTTATGGGAAGTGACAGTGTTTATTTTCCATTAGGAGGAAGTGCATTGCTGTGCATGGAATGAATTAATTGCTTTCATTTGATTACCTAAAGCCTGACCACCTGTGGGTAAAATCAGCATTGTTTTCCTCTCTTGATGTAAACAAGAAAGTAATTGAAAGCCTAATGTGGACCCAGCAGTAAAAAACTAAGAAAGAAGGATCAGGCCTGTAGCAGCACACTTTAGCCAGTCTTGTGCTTTCCAGTTACTAGAGACAAAGGTTTTAACATTTTAAAACAAAGGAGAAATGATCTTACAAATTGGGGCGATCTCAGCTACCAATTTGGCATTATGTTCTTGAATCTGTCTCA
Organism: Phalacrocorax carbo; assembly: GCF_963921805.1. Classification (NCBI taxonomy): domain Eukaryota; kingdom Metazoa; phylum Chordata; class Aves; order Suliformes; family Phalacrocoracidae; genus Phalacrocorax; species Phalacrocorax carbo. The sequence continues at coordinate 6,682,792 of NC_087513.1, read as the reverse complement.
ATAAGTCCATCATTCTCAGACCAAGAGTCACATTTAACCGTAGGCAAGTTCAAAAAACTACTTCAAAGCTCAACCACGTCTCTTGCTCACTCGCAACTCAGGCAGGCTAGGTGGAGGCTCATGCCTGCACCTGATTAAAGGTAAATTCACAAGCTTTTCAAAACTTTTATCAACTTTTTACAAAGGAAATTACATTAAGGCCCTGCTGAACTGTAAATTATATAGGGGCTGCTGTGGGGCATAGCCGTGAAAACCTGTATAAGCTGACAACGAAACTTACTCACTGCAATAAAAAGAGCAAAATGGTAAGGTGAGAAACCCAGCTCCGTTTCCTTCCTGGCTCCATCACAGCCTATTGCCCAGTCACATTAAATGGCAAATTTAAATGGCTGTTTCATGTTGTATTCTAAGAGAAGGAAACCCATTTATGGAGAAAATACAGATTTTGCACAAAAAAGTATTTACTGTCAAACATTATTTTTTCATTCAAGGAACTTACCACGTATAGCTAGAGTATCTCAGTACTGCCGTCCCATCCACTTGACAATGAATTTTCAGTGCAATGGGAGAACTATGAAAAAATTCTCACATGGAGATTGCTTGGGAAAAAGACAATGTGTCTGGATTTGCAGATAATGTCTGAGCACAGATTGAGTAACAGCAAAAGAAAAAACCCAAACACCCTTCTTTTATTGTCTCATCCATCAGCCAGATGGATAGGATCTCTCAACATCTTCTGTTCTGGATGCTCTTCCTGAGCATTTCTGACATCAACAGGGTCAGCTTCCAAAACATAGGCTATGGGCACATGACTCAAAGTTTTGCAATACAGCAAGTTCAATGAGAAAACATTTTTAAAAAAATTCTTATCCAACTGGACAATAATTATTTGTTTTTGTTACAGCTTAGACTGGTCAGGCTGAAGGAGTTCTTTCTGCAGGCAGTTAAGTCCTAATACATCAGTGCAGCGTAGACGTGGTGGAAAGAGGGTGTTTTTTCTTGAAAGGAACATACAGAGGTGTGAAGGGAAGGGTGGGAAGACCACCTTGATCACAGGAAAAACAAACACAAAGTCAGTGCCACCACATTTACGCAGTCCAGTGAGAAATGGGAATTTTTGTTCCACCAAAGTAATTTTTAGCACAACACACACTACCCAGTGCTGCTGAGGTTTCAGGCACCAGATTACCACAAAGTTATGAGCCAACTAGAGAGAGCTCAGAGGAGAGCAATAAGAATGATCCAAGTTCCAAATGCTATGACCTACAAGTAGCAAAAGGGGCAAGGACTGGGCTTGCTGGGATGATCTGGAGAGTAGATGGCTGAGGGAAGCTACAACATATTCAAATACAGAAATGGGTGCTGCAAAAAGAAGAGAATAATATATTCTCCATATCCAGAGTGAGAGGAACGCAGAATTCACATAACTATGCATATTTAATGGCAGATGTCTGATTTGCAAGTTACAAGTGTCATAGGTAAGCGCAGAGGTCAGATCACAGTAAACACTGAGTTTCCTTATGGTCCCTTACTTAGAGTGTCTCCTGTAACTCTAGTTCGTATGTAGAAGCATGAAGTCATATCCTACAGCCCAAGGAAAGGCTGCTGTACTATAAAAGAGGAATAGCAGTGTCAGAAGAGGCTAGCATTTACGTTTGGTAGCTTAGTAGATGTAGGGAGGCATCTATGATGCAGGCAGACTGCAAGAGGAAGGGAAGAAGTTATTACAAAACTGCAGCTCAAAGATTTTCGTATTTTATAGGACACGATTCAGAAGGAGGTAAAAAGTTACAGTAGGTACCTTTTTGTTCATGATGGCATGGGCACTTTTCCTGTTAGAAAACTAACAAGCCTGGGAGCTGGATCTCTACAAAGCTGCAAACACTCTTTCTACAAACTTCATAAACCAAAATATAGGGTAAGAGGAGGAGGAAGAGGAATGCATAGTACCCAAATGATGACTGAGGTCTTAACATGCTGCCACAAACACAAGACATAAGAGGTCAACAGTAAATAAGTGTTTTTTCCATAATTATTAAGGTGGTCTGAGTATCAGTTTGTAACACAGACAAATGCAGAGTCGGATCTGAAAACCTTTTCACGGCTGCTGAAGTAGTAACCATGGACAGGACAGCTGTGTTATTTCATATGCTATGGCAAGGACATACATCATATTTCACCTAGCGTGATTGTTCACAGTTCCCATCCAACACTGTTCTCCTGCCAATATTAGTTTTTTTGCCAGTTATTTTTCCTCAGCTGATTTATTCACCCCAAAGCCAGATCCTTTAGCTAGAACAAAATCAAAGCAAAATCACCTGGTTCTCCCATTTCAACAGCTGTACATTCATTCCAGTTTTGCTGGGGAAGAAGGAGAGAAAAAAACCCCACCATTATCTGCTAAAGGGGAGACAACTTACAGATAAGAAGCATCTTCAACAAGCATGGGTAAGTCCCTTATACTTTCTGGAAAACAATCTAGTGACAGGTCAGTGAATCAATTTTTCTTCATGGAGGTCAATACCGAGCAGTGTAGGATTCGTATAGGCAATCAGGTAGCTGATTTGATGCAGTGGTGATCACTAATGTTTAAGCTATTTACCATTGAGCGACTGCTTAGGGAGTGTTGCAAATGCTCTCTTGTTGGAAGGAATCAAACTTTTTTAAAATACCCTTCTGACACCCTACACTTGGAACTTTGAATAAAAATATTTTATATATTTTACATTTACAATGCCAAGATTACACTGATTTTCATTCCTCTCTGGACCAGGAATTCAGAGAGACAGAGAGAGGTAATATTTTTCTTCTGATCACATTAGTCTATTAAAATAAATGGGCAAACTCTGAGGCATAAGTTATATGAATATATTCAAGGTTTACCTCACTTATACTCCTGTAGAGTAGCAAGGTTGTAGGCATCGCAGTTTAACAAAACGAGCTATTGCTGAGGTGCAAATAGCACCCTCTGAAACAGGTCTGTGTTGCAACTGCATTCAAAAATGGACAAATTGAGCCACAGGAAATTAAATTATTCTGCACAGATCACAGACACTGCTGTGACATCTGACATTGAAACCTGACCTCGAGCACTGGCCTAGGAACACGAGCCAAGAACTTAGGAAGGGTTTGCTAAGGCTCTCAGCATGCAGGCACTTACACAAAAGGACCTTTTCACCTTCGGAGGAGAATTACAATTTTAGGTAATGCGTGTGTCCAATTCTGCTGAAGTCAGTTGCGCGCAAATAAATGACCCCTTTAGTTCCACACACAGACTGGAAAGAGTTTAAAGTAAAAGGAGCGTGTTCATGAAAGGAAGAAGGGGAGACAAAGGCCATCCCATAGCATGAGGAAACAGAACAATTAAGTTTTACAAGCTCCTTTTTCCCCTGCACTCCCCACCCATGATTAATGACCGTGCTTTACTTTCCTTGAGGAGTGGGCCCAAGGTTGTGTATCGGTTTTTACAACCCGTTTTTAACGTGGAAAGATAATAACTGTGCAAAATGGAGCAGACTGTATAAAAACTCTCTCTGCAAATGTGATTACACATAAAACCCATAAAAATTGTACAAAGCGATAGATGAACCAAAACTGAACAGCTGTAGTTTTTCATTATTTTGGAACTGAGCAGAAAGAGTGTATGTATAGAGAATGACTTCAATTTTTTTAATCTTCTGGACTTAATTGAATTATACATCTGCTGGGAATTTAAAATTTCAGAAGGAATATCACATTTCTGCTAAATTGAATTCTATATTGCTGAAATGAAGAACCGTCTGTGAAATATTAGCAATAAGGTTGATAGATTTCAATAAACCCCTAGCAGGGTAGTTCAAAAGAATGTGGCACAGTTATATATATATATACACACACACACAACTTACATATAAGTTATTACAACTAAGATCATTGGTAATCTCAAGACATTTTTAGCCCAGAGAACAAATTAAATCAAGTATCATGGCTTTTATGTTTACTTTAGGGATGATTTTAGACAAATAAATTAATGACTTAACCACTTCATGGCTGCTGCAGAACCACTTCTTGCACTGCTCTAGCCTATTGTAAAATGTTTTTACTTCTGAAGAAGCCAAAAAAGAAAAAAAAGAAAGCCAAACGATTGAAGTGCTCCAGTTCTAATGCTGTTGGGGAGTTCAATATGGTCTAGGGGAAAAAGTAGAAATAAAATGTACTTGAGCAGTTCTCAACTGGTATAGCACACAGATGAAAATGAAAGGATGGACTTTACAGATTACACACACAATTTTGGATGTGGCATTAAGCACTATCACAAAAACCTTTTTTGATAGATGTATCGAGTTATTTTATAGTGGGAAGAAGTCATCTTAAAACCACTTAGTTTTATTTACGAGAGACATAACATGGAAAAATGGAGAAGACATTAAAACCACAGTGAGAGATTAACCACATACTTCAGGTGACAGAAATAATCTCCTGGATCCACTTGAATCAAAGGCTGCATCTGCTTCTGAAACAGGCCCTGGCCCTTGGTGGCTCTCCGTCACAACCAGCCACATCGGTTTTACAAAGACCTCAATGCTAATGGTTTTCATGCAATCTTGACAAACCAGACTGAGCTGAGCTGTGGAGGGTTTACTTAAAATACTGCTGCAGACCAGTTCTACCATGCAAGAATGTTTGGGTCCAGGAATTACCTTCCTGTATTTCAGAAGAAGCACCCCATGGTGTTGTAGGCTCCAGGGGGACCATCCCCAGCATGGGCACTTCTGTGCGCGAGGCCAAAGCACTGCCCCTTTGGGACATTTCCATACGGAGCCTGATTCAACAGGTACAACAAGACACACACCAATTTAACTAAAGATCTTACGGGTATCAGCTGAATAAACTTGGCTCCCACCCTGCACACTACTGTCTGCAACCCCTGTGAACATGTAGGAAAGTGGGTTAAACCAAGAAAAACATCACTCCAAATGCTAGATTATCTGCAGCGCGTCGGTATGGCTGCTACGAACAGCCTGAATTGCAACACATCTTATTAAACACCCTGGCCAAAACCCAGTTCTCTTATCACATAGTGTGTTTAAATAGAAGATGTCACTAAAGGAGTTGTGTTTACTTGCTGAAGAAAGGCAAACATGTAAGACTTTGCCAACACTTTTGTCAAACGCTATTCTTTTTTTTTTTTTTAAAAAGGGTCAAAAAAGCTTGCTAAATTCTCCCCGAAGACACACGTACACCAAAAAGAAGAAATTGTTATTGCAACAGAACAACTTAATTAATAAACATTGATTGTGCTCATTGACTGCTGCAAATTGTATTAAATATTAACAGCAACATTTTGTATATTTTATATTACTCATGAAAGTTTTATACCTTTGCCCTACAGCAGCCGTAGATTTTATGTAAGCTTGCAACAAAAGTGACAAACTATTAAGCAGTACAGAGCACTTTCATAAATATTAGCTGCACATTATTATATACAGATATAACGCCTTTACTTATATCTATCCGTACGAGAAAGTTATTTTCAAAACTAATAGACTTCAAGTCAGGAGTTTTTGTCCTGTGATGGCAGTGATAGCAATTCCTTCTGAAGCTCCCAGGCCATGCAGTAGCAGAGTCATTTGGTACCGATATTGCCTCTGGGTTCATCATCTCTGGGGTACCAGATCTGGCTTCATTTTGACTTATCTGGTACTATTATATCTTTATTGGTCAGGCGGGAAACCACTTGTGTGATGGCTACACATCTGGTTACACATTAGGGACAGTTGCCTTTCGGTCACTTTGCAGGACATCACTGCACCGTCCTTGGATGGAAGGCAACCACAAACGGGACACATGGTCTGTTAAAAGACTATGGACCACCCATTCAAGAGAGCAGAATATCTTCAGTGACCTTCAAAGAGAGGCAATTTCCAAGAAAATATCATAGTTTCAGACAGTGGCTTCCCACCTCTATACTTTTCATTAAAAAGCACTTAAAGTATTTCTGCAAGTGGCGTGGCTTAATGAATCCACCATCTAGAGAGGAAGGTAACAGCTGTTTAACAGTGCACAGCCGTGTGATATAAAAAGAGTTTACAACAGCAAGAGTAGAAAAATTCCATATCTAATCCAAACCGTACGGGATCTGAGACAGGAAAATCATTATCCGTTCTGGAACGCGACCAGGACATTGCAAGCATGTGTGTGTGTCTAACATATTGACACCCACCATCTTACCAAAATAAAGAGGAATTTTACTGATTACCTGTGATCAGGCCTTAAAGCATTCACATCTTGGAGACTGACAGCTGAATGGAATGTTCTTGTTTCTATTATCTTAGCCTTTTTTAATGGCAGCAATTGGAAAAGTTGTGCTGTCAGCATGACTTTTGGCGTCTACAGTTCCAAACAGTGTTAATGGAACTGCAGTTCCTGTACTGGAACATTGTTCCCGTGTACTGGAACTACAGTTCTAGTAGTGTTAATGGAGAAATAGTGACATCCAGGTTTTACTAGTTATTCTGGAAGAGCAATTTAGAGGATGGGACATCTGCAGATGGTGATACCTCATTTAAGACTGTCTTCATAAAAGGAAGGTTTCTCTCTTCTCTCTATTCCCTCCAATGTGTCTCACCCCTAAACAATTCTTTCTCTTCATCTATCTTTAAAAAAAAATAGAATAGAGGCTAATGAATTTGAAACATACTAACCTGAGGGGGAAAATTATATAAATTAAAATTTTATCTAATGAATGCAAATCAGAGTCGAAAGCATTTTCAGACATGAAAGATTTTGCAAGGCTCAGGTAACTAGTCAAGGGACATTACTGATTTTGCATCCTGGCTTTAAGTAAAATATAAGTTACTCTCTTGTTATAAAGTACACTCCTTATCATGGCACTATTTCTCCAAAAAGCAGTTTTAATGTGACATCCTCATTACAGATGTGACAAGCCTAGGCCTTGGCGATGGGGAGCAGCCCCTCGAGCAGTTCTGAAAGCCTGACTTCGGTATGAAACAACCGGCTGCTCCCCAGCATCACAGCTCGAAGGGCCATCGCCACAGCAAGCTGCAGGCCACGCACGGCTGATTTCTTGTTTATGGTGGCTAACTTGAGCTCTGATTTTCCTGTGCTTCGTTTCACAACCTGAATATTACGGTAGGGAGAATTTGAGCCCTACTGTCTATTACCGTCAAAATTTTGGCAGAGACAAATACAGGTCACCTTTCCAGTTAGGTTATGTTATTTCACAAGAGCACAGAGCCAAAAAAATCTCATACCATGCTTCCCCCAACAAAAAAATGCCCACAAACCCAAACCCTGTGTCCATTTCTGCTACTCTATGTATGATTCATTATGTCTTTTACCTACTTCCACAAAAGTATTGGAAAATATATTACTCCCTACTGCTTGAGAACTGAAGGGGAACTGTTTCATATAAGCCCATGTAGTAGACCAGAGGGCATGCTCATTCCTGGCAGAGAATTTGACAGGTTCAGTAAACTATTTATATACCCGTACGCAACACCTCCAGACACAGACAGTGAACCGAACGGATTCAACCATCTTTACTCCTGGCCTGTAAGTAAATTAAATCTGCATCTTGACCATGTTGCCTGGAAGAGGTTATTCAATTATTTACAGGGCAATAACAGGTAACTGCACTTTACAGCAGTTTGTAGACAGCTACTGTACAGTTTCGAACAAAGAAAATATGGACTGTGGCAGTCAGGATATATTAAAAAGGAGGGGGAAAAAAAGGCTGCACACCCAGAAGTATTTCTATGTTTTTCTCCAAGGCTCCTTAAGTCTCAGTGTCATAGCTATCCTTGTCATATATTCAGCAAAACATGTAGCATCTGAAAACAGGTTATTGCTGGAATACCAACTGATCTCAGTATTTGAAGTTTGCCCAGTTTTATCTTTAAAGCCCATTTTCAGGGGCTCAGTTTACCTCCGTCTCTCCCCTTCGCCTAATACTGATTTCCTTTTTAACCTCTTGAGTATGTTCTTAGTTTTAAGTGTCAAAAAACATTGGTATAGGTAGTAGAAAGAAACTGAATTCCTGACCGGGTCAGGAATTTAAGTCTCTGAAAGAATTTGTCAGGAAAGTCACTTTAAATAGTCCTTTAGCCATCTTGATACTCTTGCTCTCTCAATTTTCCATCTTCCTTTGAGCACAGTAGAAATAAACAGGTATTTCCTTGTGTCTTCCGTACCTACACACCTGCTTCACTCTAAAAGAATATTTATCATCAGAAGATACTTTGGGACAGTTTGCATAAAAATTTCAAGCATTGCTTAGGCAGGTAAGCGTCCACATGTACACATTCAAATCGAAGCGCCTCTACAGCGGCCAGCTGGAACTGGCCACGCAGGGATTTGCTAAGCGCTTTGAAGAATTAACACGCTGGTCCGGGATGCAAGAATTGCTCATGGATTAGGGCAATGGAAACTGTGAATGTCCAAAGCCACAGGAGGAGCTGAAGGTCCCCACTGGCTTTCGGCCCAGGATTCAGGGCAGGGAACTGAATGACATGAAAAACAATTAACACAGCCCTCACTGACAAGTGGGGGCTTTTTTTACTTACTGAGGGTTGCTGTTGAACAGCAAGTTGCAGGCAAATTAGGGGCTCAGACCTGGCTTCGGGTTTTGCTAACGAGATGTATCCTTCGCTATATGTGACCACTAGCTAGTCAACATGATGCTCTACACACCAGCTCATACATACAGCTGAGGGCTTGCCCAGGCTTGGCTTTCACCAGCTAGCTCTGCAGTGAGCCATTATGGGCTTTGGCTTTCCTACCTTCAATTTTGCATCTTTATATTCCTAGAAGTGCCACTGGCTGGTGTGAACTGTGCCTGTAATTCTGATCACAGCAGAGCCTCAGACCTGTACGTCAAGTCACCTGCCGTCTCTGTACAGTGCGTTTAATTAAGGGGCATTGTGTGAAAGTAAGAGCTGGAAAAAAATAAGTTGAATTTGCCCTAATTGCACATCAAAATAAAAAATTATGCTCATTGAAAGAATTCCATGTAAAAGCCCTTTCTCTGAAAGGTGAACATGGGGCTAAAGCTTTAGGCTCATTTATTTCAATCAGGAAAAGAAATGATTGTTAAACAAAGTTCCCAAAGTTCAATTTTTTCACTTCCAGATAATAACATTTCCTCATTGCTAGATGAAGTCGTGCAGAGGGCTTGTGCTTTCCCATATTACATTTCTTGGAAAGTTTATTTGCCATTCAGAGAAAATAATCACTGGCAAGAAACTATTAGTTTATGGTTAGAGAAAAGGTTTCAGGAGTTTCCAACATGGGATAGGTCCCAGGTCCCCTGCTCTTTCTGACCACACAGGAATTATCACATCTTCTGCAGCACCACACCTTTACATACTTAAATTCCCATGTGCTTGGCTTTCCTAGGTACGTTAGCGACATCCAGGGTGTTTTTCAGAATTTGAAGCAGCATTTCAAGGACTTTAAATAATACACATTTTCCTTACCTTTTGAAAATATACACCATGCCCTTATATCATATAAACCTCCCTTTCCCAATAGTAGAAAAAGCCTCTGATCAGTACAGTGGAACACCAGTATTAATGCCCATCCTGGTGCAGTACCTCAAAACTAACTGCAGTTAACACTCCCTTAGCAGCTCCCATCATGACCAATTGATGGCAACTTTGCCAAACTCTGCCTGTTCCAGTGTGTAGTAACACTCCTTGGTTAAACCAGCTTTATTTGGAGCAATCCACTATGTTATAAATTCAAACTTTGGAGCTCTGGAAAAGGAAAACAGGCATTTTACATGATATGCTATGCACCCTAATGACAAAGACAGGCAAAACTAAAAGATGTGGTGAAGGCTTCACTGTAAAACACACACTTCTGCCCTTTTGCCTCCCTAAAATCATAACAATGTTAAGTTAAAACATCTAAAGGCCTTGAAAGGCTTTATTTGGGAAAACTATAACATCATGCAATAGTATAGTGAAATAATTAATTAAAAACAGGTATTATCATACCTTGCCTTTGCTATATGATGAACTAAAGTATTTAAGCAACCCTCTACACTGATAAAAATAGTATGTTTTATTTAAAAAGATATTCCCACTACTCAGGGAAGGTTCTCTATAGTGAGACATATGTCAATTCTCAGTTTAAACTATTTGTATATGATAGATGATAAACAAGTGCTGAAAACACAGTAATGGATTGGCCGTGGAAGATAAAAGACTATGCGCAGCTGCTAGATTTGAACTTAAAACTTTGAAACAAGATTGCTTTATCTGCCTGGATTCACAGGACTTGGTTAAGAGCCAGGTGGGCTTACAGGTGTTACACTAGCCACTGGCAGGCTATCATGTTTTCTCCAAATGCAGAGGAAATATTTTTCTACTTCACAGCAGGAGCCGCCTGCATGAAAAATCTCATGCAAATTGGATTTATCTCACTTTACTTTTCTTCTTCAGTGAAGATGTGGAAAGATGATGATTAAGCAAGCAGTTTCCTCTTACATTTTCATTCCAAATTGTTTCCACAGGCTCAAGTCTCAAACGACGTGTGCCTTTTCTGGCTGGTCTAATGTTGGAGTAAGTAGATCTGTGCATCCCTCTCCACTCCCTGAAAGACTAAAATTAGGTTTCAGGGCTTGAGATTGTCTGGATGACTTAGATTCCACTTCAGCTTCTCTTTTGCATAGCTAACTGGGATAACGTTCTTTTCTAGGCTGGGCTTGCTACTTTGAGTTTCTAAGACTCATCACAGAACTGAAAGTGAACCAAGAAAGACGAGTTTAGAGAAAAAGAATAAAACAACACTTGTGTTCAGATTGTTTGGGACCTACCACTAAAATTCCATTTTAGAGAGAGGATAAAAAAGAAGCAGCCTCTTAGATTGCCACACATTTTAAACTCTTTGCTCTGTGGCCTGCCATGGATGCTTGATGTTATGAATGCAGCCACACAGGGCAGCCCTGAAAAACAGAGGCTGCAAGCCTGCTGATGTCTATTTAATTTAATGTCATTTTCCTCCCTTCAACATACATAACTACGAATCCCTCTTTTAAGAGAAATTGGTCTGCAGGTAAACAGCAAAAAAAGGATTTGCTATTAATGAATGCTCTGTGAGAGTACTCACCTTTTATAACACCCTCTTCCCCCATCAAGAGTAAGATCTTGTACTAAAAACCCTGCCTTTTTCCTGAAAACCATAAACAACACAATATTATGAATTAGCATATTTTTACAACTGAGATGTGAACAACTCAGTTCAGGAAATGAGAGCAAATATTATTTACAACTCCCATGCTGCTTAATGACTTAGGCCCAACTCTAGTCCTCACTTTCATTTTGAAGCATCATATACCGTCTCATCTCTGCCAGAGTGGTGTTCACCGCTCAGTCGTGTACTTCACAGATCGGTGCTACGGTAACTTGCTTCTTCAAAATTGACTATCTGCCTCAAATCAGTCCTCCAGGAAGGGACATAACTACCTGTAACAGGTTAACTGGGCTCTTTTTATACTCTTCCAGGTACAAAAATCCCTCCTGAAACACCGCTTCTGATACAGGTTAGCAGCATCCTAACCTACATATATTTACCTATTCTAAAGACATGAAACCCCCTACTTGTGCTGAAAGTGCTTCTAAGTGACAAATATGATTAATCTCCAAAGACTCTCGCCTTTTGCTTTTCAATGATTTCTTTGTACTCATTGCAGTTTATTTTCATTAAATTGCAATATGGACTGAATTTAGCTGCGTTTGTACAGACCCTAGCACAGTGGCAGATAGGTCTGTCTGGGTTTTCTGAGTCTAGCTGTTTACACAAGAATTTGTAGATGGCGGAACCCCATTTATATTTCTCTCTACTATTTTTCTGAAGTACCCTTAAGCAAAAAAAGAAAACAAAGCCAAAAATTACAAAATAAATACCTAATTTGAAAAAAGGTTTGGCAGAACACACAACTGCCAAATCAGCCTCTTTGTATTAAGCTGTCTTGGGGAATGGATTTTTGTGACTGTGAGTTACTGTTTTTAATATAGAAACATAATCATGTTAGTTATTTGTACAAAGTAATTTAGCTTGCATGATGCACTGTTTCATTCAATCCAAGTGCAGTGTCCCTCATTTCCAAAAGCTCCTACTTTGACAATGGAACTGGCATAACCATGGAAAAAACCAAAATTAAACAAACCCCACACTTAGTCTGTTCTTATCCTTAAAGCATACAGAGAACTGGACTCTAATATTTTGGAGGAGAGACTGGGTTTTGACTGAGTCCGCCCTAACCGTGAAGTTAAGAGCACATCAGCAATGTGCTTTTGTCTTTGCAATGCCCAAGCCCCATGCAAGTGCTAAGGAGTTGTATTTTCATAATACTTCAGTTATTATCAACCTGTTCTTCTAACACTGAACAGGGGCCCCCTAGATATTAAACAATTTCTCCAGGGTCACGCAAGATGCCTACTGCCGACCTGGGATGGGATCCCTGATTCCTATGGATTCCAAATCTTATGCCTTGACCTTGTTTGATCTATTTATTAACCATGTACCTTTGCCTCTTTATTAGGCAGATAAGCAGTTAAGCTGAGGTCCTTAAAATGCAAGGAGCTGAATACAATTTAAAAACAAACAAACCAGCCAGCCCTATTTGGTTATTGCTTTTGGTGCTTTCTCCAGAGGACTCATGAAAGCTGGAAACTGTAAAAGGAAAGCTTGAGACATCCCTTCTCTCCCATGTTAACTGTGTCAGGCCACACATTAGCACATACAGGAGGATTGCTTCGCAGTCATACAAAAAGCAATTGCATGGCATTGCCTGATTTTCACTCAGCAGAAACAGGTTAATAAATTTAAAGAAAAAAAACCCACAAAACCAAACACCACAATTCAAATCTGCTGCATCTCAAGAATTTGGGCAAACAGGCTTGATTCTTCTTGACTAGAGCATTTGAGAGGGTTTTCTTTATCATGAACAGGCTTCTTTTATTTGTCTGAGCTTGTTCTGCATCAAATGAAATGCTAAATCAAAACAATAGCACTGGCACTGATTAATATTTATTTTAGTTTTATTCTGATACTGTTGTGAGTCTCAGTGGCTAACGAAGGTCTTTCCTGTGTAGTTCGTTTCCCCTATACTGCTTCACAAAGCTATAACACTTCGTCTCTGTATAGCACGGACTTTAGGTATCAGAGTAGTTTAGTTGTTGTGGGTTTTTTTCTTTATTTGTTTTATAAAAATACCAGTATAAGAGCAATTGCTGCTGGCAGTCCAAAGAAAGAGAAAAACCCTTGAATTTGGAAGCCCCAGGTCAGGCCTGGAGAAGGGCTAATAATAGCTTCTACAGGAGAAGCAACAGCTAAGTTCAAAGCTAATATTTGAACCAGATGCTTTCTTTAGATTAAAGAAGTTTGATTTAGCTCTTGTTCAGGCTTCAGATAGGTACTGCAAAAGGAGCCTTTCTTTCAGTTTTCTTTCAGTTTCATCCAAAGTCAGAAATAAAAGATCTGTATTCATGTTGGGGGAGAATCTCCGAAGCAAGCAGACACAGACTCCTGTCAAGAGATATCTCCTTGTACCCTATTTTTGTCATGCTTGAATCTGCTTTACTTAGCTTTCACTGTACAAAAATTAGATACATCCTTTCTAATTAGCTTTCTCTGGCTTTCCACATATGCTATGAACAGACCAAGGCACTTGCAGAAAACAGGTCGAGTTCATCTAGCGCTTCCATTTCTAACTTAGGGCAATAAAAGGCATCCAAGAAAGAGGTATTAATTTACTTAGATTTTAAAATTCTTTCCCAAGCAGTAGCGACTATTCACTACTTTTGGTTGCCATCTAACAATAGCCAAAATGTTGTTAGCCACAAGGCTAAGCAAATGTGAAGTGATGTGACTAGCTTTTCAGTTGTTCATTGTCTGAATAACTGCTTGATACAGCAGAACTGCAATTACAGTTGGAATTTTTCTCCGTGTCCTTTGCCTACATTTTTGTCGCCATGCCCTGTTTGATCTGAACGCTTTGAGCTCGCACGCTCCGGGATTTCTGGATTCCTACCCTTAATCACTTACAACTTCACGGAAGTCAGAAAGAATTGTGTTTGGCAGAGGAAGGGTAACTTCTGAAAGGGGACAGGCAAGCCCAGCAAAATGCGACCCTGTTGTGACCCTTCTTCATTGCCTTCATCCATATCACTCACAAAGCTTTGTCCCAACCACTGAAAATCAGCACAGACACCTGCCTGCTTCTCAGCCATGGCAGAAGCCATCAAAAATAGCCTGCATAGCTATGGAGGAGCTCTGGCTTTATTTTATAGTTGATTTTGAACTAGTGAAGGACTGAGAGCTCTAAAGCTGGAAGTTACTGATGGAGTCCATCACCGGTAAATCACAGGCAGGCCGCAGAGAAATGCTGATGCTTGACAAGCAGCTAAAAACCCTCACTTTTGGAGTAATCCATCCTTGGTTTCTCTTCTGAGATAGGGAAACTCTTTTGTGATTATCAACCCCCAGGACAGGACGGAGACATTACGTATTTCACAAGGCATTACATCTTCTCCCAAGTCACTAGTGATAGAACAAGAGGAAATGGCTTCAAGCTGTGTCAGGGGAGGTTTAGATTGGATATTAGGAAAAAATTTTTCACTGAAAGAGTGGTCAGGCACTGGAACAGGCTGCCCAGAGAGGTGGTGGTGTTGCCATCCCTGGAGGTATTTAAAAGATGTGTAGACATGGCACTTCAGGGCATGGTTTAGGAGACATCGTAGTGTTGGGTTGATGGTTGGACTTGCTGATTCTAGAGGTCTTTTCCAACCTTAATGATTCTATGATTCTATGATCCAGCCTGGGTTCTCATCACCCAGCCTCTGGGAAGCGGTCTCAGATCCCATCAGCTTGTGAAACCTCTGATGGCTAAACCTCTCCAGCTGGTTTGACTTGTGCTAGATACAAAGGAAGATGGTTGAATTAAAACACCTTTTGCTATCAATCTCCCCAATCACCAAAATACAATTGTACACTATTTTTTAAAACATTACTGTTAGACTGTTGATGGTTTGAAACCAAATGTTTCATAACGCTTACCGACCAAATCATGTTTTCAACCATCTCTGGTAATTTCTTCCACCAGTATTTAGCACTTGTACTGCTTCCTCATCTGCTGGCAAGGACAACACAACATACAGTACTTGCTACAGTTAACTTTGCACAGCGTTTTATTAAGTTTCTCTTTAACCAAGACCTGCTTTTGGTGGAGGCCTCTAAGCAGTCTGAAATGCAGCAGTCCCATTAAATTACTTTCAGGGTCTGTTCTACCAGGTTGATTGGCAGCAACCAATAAAGCAGCTATGTCTCATTGTCTGCAGATTTTGATGCTGACAACTGGAGTCAAGTTACCTTCAGCTGGCTGCCTCCCAGATTGCTCCGAAACATGAGCGGGATGAACGACAGTGGATTCCCACTCCGAGAAGACAGCAAAGTGAGGAAGGCACCGAGCTAACGCGGTGGTGGCACTGCAACGCTGGGGTCAAAACACAGACATTTACCAAAAGACATAAATGCTACCTCCTCGCTGGTGAACTGGTTCTCACGGGGGCAGAGGTGCCAATGGGCTGCGTACAGGCAGCCTGCGCAACACCGCGGGAGGTGCTGTCTCGGCTGCGGGAAGCCCATCCTGTGTGACAGCTACGTCACTTCTGTGCCGCATGCCGCTTTACACCTCATCACGCTTGTTGACACACGTGCCAAAACAGAGCATTTGAACAGGTGAGGAAAGGAAGAGGCTGAATGCCTGTATAAAGGAGGCTGCCAAATTGACATGCTGCATTACAGCAGGGGCCCGAGAAGTCTTTCGCCATGCATGTCCCAGGGATAAGTAAAAAAAGAATATATATATGCAGGGCAACTGCTGACACGTATTGCACTCACATGCCTGGCTGAGAACAGCACTGATTGTCAAGAGTAGAGGTCACTTGGCACCAAAAAAACAAGCGGGAAGCCAAAAGCCCGCAGATCTTATGAAGCCTGTTTGCTTTCATGCCAACGTCAGAAGAAAAGCAACCGTAAATGGATAACATCGTTTCCCTCAAGACATTCTTCCCTGTGTATTACTTGCAGCGGGTGACAGACAACTCTGCTAAAGCTACTAATTCGATCTCAGAGACTGTCCTGTGCATTTTCCCTGCAATTTACCAACCTTCATTATTTGTAGGACAGTAGCTTCCCAAATACCCAGTTCTTTTATTAACAGTGAACAACACAAGAGTGGTTCCTTTTAGACAGAGAAGGTCACTTTTGCCCATTTGGGTAAACTTGCAGAAACATGACTGCAAAGTTTTCCCCCAAATATAGCATCCTAGTCTTTTCTTTTGATTCATTCTTCAAGCCCAGGTAGTATGTGTCTCTCTAAAACCGGACAAGCCAGCTGTGGGCTTGGTGTCAATTAATACATTCAGCTTGTTTTTTCACCGGGTGGTAAATTCCTCAATTTCTCCACATATCAAATTTCTCCATAAGAAACTGAAACAAAAGGAAAAATTAAAAAAAAAAACCAAAACAACCCACGAACAAAAAAATCTGTGGGTTTAGCATACTCAAGTTGTAACAGCCAAAAATGTAAAACAACAGTAAGTCATTTACTATCTTCTCCCTCTGAGCATGGTAAAAGACCTTTTCACTGTACCACCCAAATGACAGGAAATGTAAAACTAAATTAAAGCTACGTTTTTCCCTTCCTCCCACTGGATAAACACGTTTTCAGAAAACTAGGTGAGGTCTAGTAATCTTTAAAATCTAGTAGTAGTCCTATGGATAGCAATTAATCTGTAGATAGGTGAAACAAACAAAAACAAAATAAAACCCAAATTCACCGTCTTTCAGTGCACAGGCAAAAATTGCTCTTCTGTACCACGGATCTTGTTATTATATACAATCATCTTATATATGATTCTCTCCATATAATCATATAATAAGTTATTATACAGAATCATCACTTCATGACTAAAACAGAAGTTTTGGAACCAGAAAGCCCACCTGACAGAAGCACTGCATTTTGCACAGCAGCTCCACGTTATTCACCCCTGTGGGTGAAGGGAGCCTGGGACCGAGCACATTAAAGAAACAACAGCAGGTAGGAATATGCTTGGGATGCCAACATCTACAGGCCTAAAATGGGAACCAGATCTGACTGCGCTGAATGCCACATAAAACACATCGCAGGAGAGCCTCCATCCTTTGAAATTTCAATGGAAAAGCAGCAAAAACCTGGAAGGAAGACAGCCAGGAAAAAAGGTGAAGACAGTACCTACGTGACACATACCAGCAGTGGCTAAGCCATGACTAGATGGAGTAAAGGCAGCTGGGGTTTTTAATAATCTATATTTATTAGATCATACATTGCATATATACTGTCTCTTGGGACGGAGAGGTGAGAGATGTAATAATGCCTGTGATGATTAAGAAAAAATCCAGCTTGACATTCAGAGCCCAGACTGAACATGCAGAGCTCACAGTTAAAATGAGAACCTGGTGTTCCCTTACATACTCAAATTCTTGCAATAGCACACTAAGAAGTTTGAGTCATACTACTTCATAGCTTCAAAAGCCTCAAGTAACAATTTTCCAGACACTATTACTGTAGCGTCACAAAAATTTTACTGCATGTGCAAACTACAAGGTGTTCCTGCAGGGCAACTCATCATAAAACATGGAAGCAAGATATTTAATTTGACCATCCTTTAAGAGGTGACTTCTTCACGTCCTGAAGCGCAAAAAGCCTAATTAAACCTGTAGGTTTGGTGGTCCCTTTATTAAACAGAAATGTATCCCCACTATGAATGCAAATGCAAATCTGAAAGCAAAACTACGTTTCCTATGGGATCCATTCCCAGCACAAGGAAAAGTTGTACAGAGAAAGAAAATCCACAATTTTGTTAATTTTCTGTTACTGTTTTCCTTCCTGTACTGTAGATATTAACTAGAGCCAACCCCAGGCACTAGACTTAAAAATGGATTGAATTTAAGCCTATCCCTCTTGAAAAAAACCCAAAACTTCTCAGCCTGTTTTCAGAACATTAACAAAATACATGAAGAGATCAAATAAAAAGGGCTTTTCACCTGAAATGTACTTAATGGGGTGATTTTATATAGAAAGGAAATTAGTTTTTCTTGCAAGGATTTAATCCAACATTACAATGCACAATATATAGCAGGAAACTGAGTCTTGAGATATCTGATACACCTACAGAAATTCCCCCCAACCCCAAGGCCTGGCTGGGATAGTATGACCGTGTGCTGCAATGTACCAACACAGCCAAAAAGCTCAGGATATTTACTTTAAAATGCTCATAATTGGCTATAAAGTTCATCTTTAAAAGATGTCACCAAAAAGCCGCAAAAATAACAACACAGCTTGGTATTACTTTAATTTTGATTTAACAATGTGCAGCTTGGCACAAAACCTTATTCTGTTTTCACTTCAGTAGTGCAGAACTTGTCATCAGATCCCTTTCTAATCTTACTTCAATAAAATATGCTTGACATCAAGATCCATATACATTGCTTTCAATACTGCCTATAAACACGTCTCTCTGCTTTGCTTTAAATGGAACCTCAGGGTACAAAGCAATACAACACAAAAATAATTGTGCCATTTTATGGTTGTGAAAGCCGTGTAACTTTAAAAGCACAGCTCAACAAATTGGAATGATAAAAACATCTTTATTACATACAATTTTAAGATATATATATTTTTAAAATTCATGTCCTCATGATGAAAGAGCTAATGAAGAGATGAAAGGAAAACAGAGGTTATTTTCAGAGAATTAAAATGCTCAGCACGGCCCAGAGACAGCAATAATACAAAAATGTACGTCTAGGGACTTAGTAAATTCACCTAAACAGGCTGGCATCTGCATGAATGGAAACACAATTGCTTTTAATATCAAGCCGTCAGCCTGTTGTGTTTCATAACGACAAAGGAAATTCAAACAAAACGAGAGAGTTTCTTTGTAATTGCAGGGGAAGCACAGGCAAACGCTGCCTCCATTTTATTCGGTGCAAAATTGCTGGAGTTTGCATTGCAGAGGAGTCTTTTTCCATTCTAAAGACATTCAAATATTAATTTAAAAATTAATTAATAGTAAAAACACCCCAAAACTCCACAACCTAAGATAGACCTTTGAACTAATTGCCAGTTAGAGGCATTTGTTCTACATACTGCCCACGGTCGGAAGCTTAAAGTCACCAATCCTTTTTGCCCAAGTACCTTTTTTTCAACTGTTGTGTTACTAGAGGTACAACCAAAGCCCACAGACCTGGAGGAGAGGGCTTAGCTGGAGAGCAGCAGCTAGAAGAGGACGGGTAACTTTGTGTGGAGAGAAGCCTGCTGCAGTAAACAAGACCCAGATTCCCATTTTCATTTTTGACAGAGGATTTCCACGTCACCTTGCGCAAGGCACCCAATTACGCTCATGCCTATCATGGTAACAACTGTTCTCTTTCTCTTTTGCCTCCTCCAGCCATGCACTCTCACAGAAAAGCACGAGCATGGACGTATGCTGCCAAGCACAACGAATCCCGTTATCCACCTCCAACCCCCAGCGTCATGTTTTCAGTCAGCAACTCACATCTGTGTGTGCACTCAGGGCCAGTCAGGACAACTGCTGAAATATGTGCTAGATAAACGTCTTCCCGGGTTTTTCTTGTTTAATTCTGGTGGGTTGTGGTTTTTTTTGCTTTTTTTTTGTTTTAAATTTTTTTTTTACTATTTTAGTGGAATGAAGAAAAATAAAAAAGAAAAATAAAAACCAAAACCAACCAACCAAAAAAGAAAACCCGAAAGAGCAAACCATCCTTGTGAAAATTTCAGTCGCAGTGTCCAGTCACTGGTCTCAGTTCTGGACTCCGCCTATTAGGCAGATAATGGCAGTCCTCCCTATGTCTCCTGTGGCTGATATGGCCATATCCCAGCCCAGCACCATGGAGTGCTGTGGGATCCTGGGCGCGTCTCAGTGCCCTGCTGGTACCCACCACACTCCTTTCAAGTGGGATGCTTTCCCTCGTCCGCTTGCCCCAGTGTATGAATGAGCATCTTACATAGATAGTCAATTCCACTATAAAGGATAACTAAGAAACTTTTTAAAATAAAAGAATCAGAAACTCAAAAAATCATAAATTTGCTGCAAGATGATATTTTGTCCCTCCCTGCCTTGGGCTAAGCTTTCCTTAGACATAACCAACCTCCAGAGTCTTATCATCTTTCCTTTTCACAGCCCACTCAAGTCCAACAGATATAATTCTGTGCAAGTTGTCTGTGATTTTTAAGATAGGCAAGTGTCTGACTATGCAATCATCCTTTGAAGCACAACTGAGCTGCATTTGCATCCAGTGTCCCCCAGAGCTCTCATAAGTTGGTGGAACAACCCACCCTGCATCCTCACAGATCCTGCCCCGTTTATCAATAATTTGTAGCCAGTTACACAGAAGATCCCTGCTTTTCTTATCCCACTTGGGACAAAACTGTTCAAGAACCATTGATCAAATGTAGACGCGATAAAAGAAGTGACTCTGCCTCTTTTACCACAATCCTCTGTACTGTTTAAATTGAAATAACTCAGATTTTCCATCTTACTTTTTTTTTTTTTCCAAGAGAAAGCAGCAAGAGAATCATTGTTTTGGCCTCAAGGCATTCATCAAGCCCTCTCATTTCTTTCTTGAGTTCAGCAGAGTAGCCACTTTATCTGGTGTGTGATTGGATAGATTTTTTTTTCCCCAGGAAGATACTTCATTTTAGTGTATATGGAAGGTATATTGCACATAGAAACCAGGGGAATAGAGTAGCAAGGCACTAAATCTATCTGCTAAAGAACATTTATTCAAAGACAACCACAAGGCTCAATCTAATTGACAATTTCTGCTTGGGGCCCATGATTAAAATAGGAAGGCTGCTGCAGGTGAGAACAGGAAAGAACTAGCACCGCCATTGGCAAGAGCTTGCACAATAGCTGTCATGACCAGCAGTTATCACCAATTTGCTTTTAGCACCTAGTATTAATCAAGATGTGATGAAAAAAGGCTTCAACTGAACAGCAGGACATAGCCCAGGGGAGGAAGGGGTTAGGGAGAGCGGCATAGGGCTTTTGTTACAAGAGTCCTCTGGAATGTGCGTTGGATATCCCAAATTTGCATGCGTAAATTGTTGGGTTTTACAACACATTTTAGGCACATTAACCCACACATTGTCTCTGTTACTGTTTTGTATAACCTTATCAATTCAATGAGATTTTTCACAGAGATTTTCTTCTCTGTCATCTCTGTACAAATGAGAAACAGTATGCAGAAGAGTCTATTTCTGTTTCTGAAGAGTTCTCTATCAATTAACCCCGACAGATGATAACTATACTGTGCATTTGGTGTGACTCGCTGAGTGAAGCATTTTGTGAACCCAGCAGTTGAGACAGCAAATATCTTTTTTTTTTCCAGGCAGCAATCAGTGGAGAGGAGCTGTGGTACAACCACCACGTTAATACAGGAAACTTCGAACACTGCCTGCCAGCACCAATTTCATACACTAGTGGAAAAAAATCCTTGTGTGCAGCATGTTGTTTCTCACACGTGCATCTCTGAGTGGTGTCCCTTGGTGTAAATGCTGGCGGCCCCCCCAGCTTAATAATGCTTCTACCTGGACATCATCCCTGTCAAACTCCTTTTACAGGTGAATAACTGCAGCACAGACACTAAAGATTCACACAGACCTTTAGTCTTTCCTGAGTTGTCTAGTTCATTTAGATCCGAAACTATCCAACTACTTGAAAATGGGTAACAGTAAATATATTTACATATTTTTTTAATCAGTAAAGAACTGAGCCTTGACACACTGCCTAAGTATTTGCCAGGGTTTCTGGCAGGTTTTGGAAGCTACACTGAACTTAGCGGAGCCACTGTCTGTCTGGGTACCTCTCTAAAAATCACTGTAAAATCACAAACAAAACAATGCAAACAAAAAAAAAACAACCCATGTAAACTAAATTGTTCTTGTATTTGTGCCTTCATTTGACAGAAAGAAATTGCAGTCAGGCATTTGGCCAGCAATTACACGAGTACAAATCTGTAAGACAGATACTTGCATTAAAAAAAAAAAAAAGGCCATGCTTGTGGTTACAGAGTATCTTCACTTGAGCTAATTTAAAAGGTCTTTCTTGATAGACAGACATACTTATGTATTTTAAAATCAAACCTAGTCTTAGCTGGCTCAGAACTAATGTGGGTCTGCTTTTAATGGCAGCATTGGTTTGGGAGTTGGGAGTCTTAATCACCACTGGAATTTAACTACAGATGATCCAAACTCAGCTCTAAGTGTAGGCATCTGAAGCTATAACAATTTATGACTGTCCTTTTTATAAGATAGTTTGAGAGCTCCCTGTGTATGAATGAAGACCAAATGGTCCTGCTCAGTGCCTAAGCGGTGCCTACCAGGTTGGTTTTTGTCCCCTGCTTGGGCTATTACAGCTACTCTATATCCTAGCCACCCTAAAGGATGAGATTTAGAGGAGTGACACCTGGATTCTGCTCAGATTTATGGTTTAACATTAATTTCAATTAATGTTTGGAGAAGAAAATGGACTAAGGGTGATGAGGAGATGGGGGCAGGAGAAGGGACTTCCCCTCTAAATTTCCGAACCTTCAGCGATGAAGGCTATAAGGAAGCCCTGCTGGAGGGAAGGCACCTATGCTAGGAGAAGTTTCCTTTATTCTAGCCTCAAGATATAGACCAGTGTTTTACACCTACTTTTTCATATAGTTTATCATTTCCTTCACTTTTAATAAGAGTTCACTTTTTAGGAAGCACAGATATCCTATTTATTCAAATTTTTCCTTAAAATGGGTTAGCTGCAAAATGTATACACAATTTGTATCAAAAGACTTTTAATCAAAGCATGGAAAGTTTATCTCTGTATTCACTAACAGACTTAACTATCTTCATTCATACACATTTTTGAAAGGAAACCAATTATGTTACTGACTTACTCCCTTCTCTGAGGAACATCTTCCCACAGCTAACAACCCTTGATAGATTATTTGAGGAAAAAAGAGAGGGGGTTAGTTTATACCCAAGAGTACCAAAGAAAGCTAGAAGGTGATTTAGAGTGAGGTTTGAGAGTTCAAAGCAAAATATGTTATTTAATACCATATAAAATAATTTATATTCAAAGACCTAATTAGGAATGTGTGTAATAAATCCTACCTACTCTTCACAGAGTACCATTTAATTCAAAATGTTTCAAGCTTATTTGTGCTTTTCGGAAGTGGACTGGCATTGAAATGGCAACCACAAACTCCTCTGGAATAGACACACAATTACATTGCTGCTTACAGTCCCGCAACCTACTATAAATACCATTTATTGAATTACTGTAATTCCACATCACCTCTGAGCCTGTATATCACGTGCATGTATGCACGTGTATGCACATGTATGTATGCGTAACATGTTTAAATGTAGGAGCCAGAATTTGTTTTGTGCTTTGAAAAGTGCTACATACCACCACCTAAGGAGCGCCCTTATATATGCAAGCTTGAATATCCATTAATGTTTTAGCGGACTATTCATGGTGGTGCAAGTTGTTATTTAGGAACCAAGGACAAGACATTCAGTTTTACCTTACTTGATCACCTCACATACTACATCCACAAGGACTCAACATCCCCACTCTGGGAAGGTTGGGTAGGACGTTATGTTGGTCTGTGCTGTCCCACTACTTGCAGTTACCCATTTGGGCGCCGCTGGCCAAGGTCTCCAGGCATCCCTCAACATTCATCTCTGCCTATTTTCCTTATCCCTAGGACTTGTTTACTTCCCAAATCTTTCCTCCATGTGTGATCCTCATCATCTTTTTTCTAAGCCTTCTTTCTTTTCCTCCTCTCCATGACCACTTCTTTCTAGGAACATATCTTTTCAGCCTTCTCTTCTTTCTGGGCCCCAGACTTCCCATTTGCCAATCAAAATAGTCTATGTGCAGGACAAGTAATCAGCCTGCTAACTGATGCATCAGCTTAATCCCTATTAGTTGGAAGACTTAGCATGTGCCACTTTTTGTTTAATCCAGGTGTTCACAAAATCTACAACCAGCCTGTACCAACTGCTGAGAGGAAGCAGCAGGCTTTTATGCTTGACAGGTCAAGAGTTCAAATCTGGACATTCACCTCCCCCAACATCCCAATTATCTCCCTCATGTTGTTTTTTTGTTTGGTTTTTTTTTGGCTGAAACTGTCATCAAACATGTATTAACTCATCTCCTGTAAGTGCTTCACTGCAAAGTCACATGGTTTGAAGCAGAAAAATGATAAAAATCTGTCTTGTATGTGAATATGACACTTGTTTACTGATTACGTGTATGTTGATAAGATTGTTGTTCTCTGCTATTTTTATTAAGAGGTGTAAGGCAGGCATTAATCTACTGATTTATGAGTATCAGTGCTATGCATTAACTTCCTTCTGCTGGATAACCTGTTGAGCTGCTGCTACATTTCATAAGAATCCTCACAAGACACCAAGCATAACTCATAAGCTGGATACATCTCTCCCCCTCAAAATACCAAACACATTTAATCATGCCCACAAATATTAGCTTTAGCCTTATGTAAGCCTCAAATGAGCACACAAATCTTACTATCACTATCTGAAGTCTGAAACACTGGCAAGATTCCCAAGTAGGCCACTGTGAGTTTGGAGAACACCAGCAAAGCAGTAAAACTCAGCCTGCCCCAAACAAGCAAACGTGTTCCTTTGCCAAACAAAAGTTCACAGCAAAGTTGAGCACAGTATTAGAAACAATAGAGATTCACAGAGAAGAAATGGCAGGAGAGGTTCAAAACCTGATGAAAGCACAGGTCCCCAAACTGGGGGTCTGTTTCTGTTTTGATATCCCAGTACGGACCTCAAACATCAACACCCTTTGAAGTCAAGAACAGTTAAAGGTGGCTCATACCTCAGTCTTAACAAGAACTGGCTTAAAAATTTCCCAACCAATGTCTTAATTTTAGACTGTGCAGATCAGAAAAAAAAAAAGCCCCAGTGCTCGGGCTAATCCCAGGATGCAGGCAAAAGGCCAGACTCCTTAGGAGCTCAAATTCCAAAAAAATGAGAGCACAAAGGATTTTTGAAGCACCAGCCATCACTTTTCCTGTCTCAGCAAGTGCCAGTGAACAAGAAGATCATTTGAAAACTTGGCTATAGACCTCTCATTTTCAATTTGTTTCTTTTGAACAAATAGTTCAGCCTAACAATCTCCAGGACAAACACAGCTAAACAAAAATATTCCCACCCAACACTTACTGATTATTAAGCCTCTGGTTTGGTCTAGAGTCTTCGTCAACAAGTAAAAACACAAGTACATTGTCTTCATATGTGATCTGGGGATATGCTGCTAGGTTTGAGTAGTACTGCTACGGAGTCTTAAAAATAACAGGTCTTTCATCTTCTCATGTTATGGCTTGCTGTTGTAAAGAACTAGAGTTAAACTACTATAATTATTTAAAATCTTTTCCTGAAGCACACTGTCAGAAACCTTCTCAAGCTGGTGTCTTCTGTGGATGTTGGGCAGGAGTTTTACTTAGTTTCTATAGTATGCATTTAAAAGGACCATAAAAATTTGGCCCAGAAACAGGACTGATGCTTCCATTTGGAGTCAAGAAACATCTATATCAGAAGTGGTTCAGACTGAGGGGGAAATATCACGACTAAAGCAGAGTGAACATTTGTTGGGAAGTTCGTGCAGAATTTAGAAGAGTAGTTTCTGTTACCTTGTGAGATCAGAAATCTTTGTGTGGTTCCTGTTTTAAAAAAGTCATGGACTGACAACCACAAAAGAAATGTTGGTCTCATGTCCTAAGGTTCAATAATCTTAGTGTAGAGATAAAGAAAACCCCACTATGTGATTTTAGATATTTAAAAAAACAAACTAGCAAATTTGTGCATTTTTACCTTCTGACTGAACAAAAGGTTACTGACCTTAAAAGTCTTTGTATACATGTGAGCATCGGTGCCTTTTCCCTGTGTGTTTATAGACTAGAAATCCCCATTCACATAATAATTTTCCCCAGAGTGAAGGAAATTTCTAAATATGATAACTGGCAGCACTGCATTAATTATCTGTACTCCTAAAGACTCCCCGACACTAGGACGATGGGCAGCGGCATATTGCCCTATGATACAAATATCAAACTTGTAACAAAGGACCTTAGGTTATTACTCCTGTTCCTTCCCCATTGGAAACACTGCATAGAAATTCAAAGTTCATGGTTTATATTGTTGCTCTCTCAAACCAGAAAAATCAGTCATTGAAGACTTGAGGGAAATAGAAAAAAGGAAATTTTTCCCAACCTTACCAACATGTTTGTGTAAAGGTTTGGTTCTGTTTGAGGGCAAGAGCTGTACTTTTTCTACAGGTGGGAAAGAGGGCATGTTCAAAATCAGCAAAGAACGAACGTAAAACTGCAAAGTAGCAGGAGCTTATTGGGGTAATTAAGTTAAGGATCATTCCTGCAGATTGATTCATTTCACCGCGAGCTTAAGAACCACTCCAAGGTTCAGCTCAGATTTTGATGCTCATGTAACCAAACCCCTCAAATTTGACATTTAC
The DNA here is from genome assembly GCF_963921805.1 of Phalacrocorax carbo. Classification (NCBI taxonomy): domain Eukaryota; kingdom Metazoa; phylum Chordata; class Aves; order Suliformes; family Phalacrocoracidae; genus Phalacrocorax; species Phalacrocorax carbo. Next base: position 6,656,174 of record NC_087513.1, on the reverse strand, counting down.
AGACCTGAGTTGACTATTGCTGATTTCAAAATGAAGTGATCACAGTGCCTTCCCACCCTCTTTAGGAAGCAGATGTGTAAGTATGGCCACATACAAATGTTAGCTTAATCCCTCCCACCTTTTTTGAACTTCTTGCCCAGCTTCTGAGATGCTTGGCAAGGCGGTGGTAACCTCAAAAATACTAAATTGTTTTAAGCCTCCTGAAAATAGGCCATCAAAAAAAGACAGATAGCCTCTCAGGTACACTGCTTAAGGACACTTATAATCCTCACAAAATCAACAAACAAAATCCACACAAAAAACCCCTCTTCCCCCCAGAAAAACCCCAACCAAACCCCATCCCAAAACAATAATAATAAAGAGAAAAAAAGGAAAAAAAGGAAAAAAGGAAACAATAATAAGGAAAAAAAGGAAAAAAGGAAAAAAAGGAAAAAAAGGAAAAAAAGGAAAAAAAGGAAAAAAAGGAAAAAAAGGAAAAAAAGGAAAAAAAGGAAAAAAAGGAAAAAAAGGAAAAAAAGGAAAAAACTAACACAACACCCCCCCCAACAATAACACTGAAGCCACAAGAAATATCAAAAACCCAAACCAGGACCCACCCCTCCCCAAGTCTGAATCTGCATCTGATTCAGCACAAGAGGATACAACCAAGACAACCCCCAAACAAAGAAAACAGATTTCAAAGGTTCCAGCTCTTCCAGAATAAATTTTTCATCCTTAACATAGAAAGAAAATGTAGAGGAAAAATAACTTCCAATCCCAAACGAATGAAACTTTTCTAACAACAAAAAAACCCAAAACAAATCCCGAACAAAAAACAAACAAAACCACAAAAAGCAACAAAACCAAACCAACCAAACTTGGTTGAAAATACAGGTCCTTCCACACAAAAGTAGAATTAAATGAAAATCAAAACTGGTCCAAGTTATATCAAGGCTTGCAACGCACAAAAGATAATTTGCCGTCTATGTATTTTCAGGTGCAATTTCAGAAACTTTGAATTACAACATACAAAAGATCTTATGATCTTGAAATCTTCAGGACCCTGTCTTTTCTGGTCAGTCTAATCTAATCCTTTACCTCAGGGGTATGTCTGAATTTACTTTGATCACCATTGCATCAAGCTCCCAGGAATTAAATGAGAATTTTGTTACATTAAAACAAAGTTGTTTATAATCAACCATGCACAAGCTGTTGGTATGGCTAGCTGCCACACAAATCAAGGTTAAAGCAGGCCAGGCTTACTGCTGAAATATAACTAATATGACATTATTCTTTCAGACATTTGGTTGGGCTGACAAATTTGTAACTCTGTAATTTACACAATGTGCCCATGACATGTGGCAGTGCAGCTATTGTGTACGGAGATTTTTATCATGGGAAGGAGGGGGAGGAAGCCTACATTCTCCTAATACAAATCTTTCCCATAACAATTTTGGAATGCATGCTGGCTTGCTAAAGTAAACAATTTACCTATCTGAGATTATATGAAGTTCAAATGGTGATGGATAATTATTTTAATGCAATGCAAAATTACCCTGTGGAACTCATCGGTCCAGAAAGTGGTTAAGACACCATATATAATGCTGTTAAATAAAAATGTATGCTGTAGTAAGACAAGGCATGAAAGACTTGTTCTGTCTTTTGACTCATGCATTGCATCAATAAAGTAGATGCCGTTAGAATTCAGTATTAGGAAAGAAAATTCAATTAGTAGGATTTTAACACTCTTGTATAACACAGGAATTGTCTCATGGGATCAGACAGGAGGTATTTTTATATGACCTTCCATCCCCAAGAGGTAAAAAAGCCTACATGGATAGGGATATATTGCCAAATAAGGAAAGATGCTTCTCAGCCTCACATAGTAGTTGGCCAAAGCATGAGGACTTATATCCTTCCCCATCCATTTTAATCCTATCTAATTGTAGATGTTCTCATCATCCATAAAAATATTTTTTTTCCCCAATTCTAAGCATTTGGCCTCTATTGTATCTACTGGCACAGTATCCTGCAAGCTAATTGTTATGTGGGTTATTGGTTTCAAATCTCTCACAAGATTATTTTTTCCCCTTTGTGTTATGACAAAATTCAAACAACAAAACCTAAATCACAATTTCTGAGAAGTGCTTGTTATTCTGTACAACTCTTTGCGTCTGTAATTAAACACTCCTCATAAGGAAGTCCTTCTAGGTCTGAAATTATTAGCTAATTATTGCTGGAACCCCTCGGTTAAAGCACATTTTTTATCATCTTCCTGAAGGAATTCAAAATTGGCTGCTACTACTGAGAAGATACAAAGATACCATATATAGGTAACTGCTCTGTTCCAGATCATCACATCTTAAGAAACCGTCATACATACTGATTAAACAGCTTCCTCCCTGCAAAGCTGGGTTTATTCAGTAGTGCCACACTAAGCTTCCAGTGCCGAAGAAAGAAAAAACACCCAACCCTTTTCTGTTGAACTAGTTCTGCTTTCCCATCCCAGTTTTGCCATGTAGATTCGTGCAAACTTCCCGTGTGGTCTGACTGCTGTCGTGTATAGGAACAAATGCGGGGGGTGGCGGGTGGGAAATGCAGAACTCACTCTTTCCTCCAAATTGTCATGTTTTGTGATGTTGCAACCTGGAGCCCAACTCTGTTTCATGTTCAAATCACAAGCTCACTGTATACATGGCTCATTTTCATCAACAGATGTTTTCTTCCCTGTTGTTATAGACTTAGACTATTTTTTCATAATACCGGTTTAAATTTAATCCATAACCTGAATTGCCAATACACGAGGTACAATCAACCCTGTAATAACTTGCAGAGAGTTTAACAGGAACACAAGGCAATGATTAGCACAATCAGATTAATACAGGCACACAGTACATTCACACTAGGTTTCTATATGTTACAGGACATTTTGTTTTTTAGGTGTTTTAATTTTCCTAAACAGTGACTATGAGGTTTTTCTGGAAATAACTGAATTCTTTTCCTAGGACTTTTCTGCTATGATGCCTGCCCAGTAAACATCTGTAACTGTGGCAAAAATAATTCTGACAAAGGTATCTTCTTCTCTGCAGTTAAATAGGATAAGGTTATCCCTCCTGGAACTGGACCTGCAGCTTCACCCATGTTCATTCTTCTTGTTGCCTTTACTCAGCCACACCGACATGAACAACATGAATTTTCTTTGCAGTGGGTCAAAGTCTTTGTGCTACGTTGTCACACTAAGGACTATGGGGACACCCACCAGCCTCCGCAGTATCAGCTACTGGCAGGACTGAAATTCTTCCCCAAGATCTCACCGGAGCAGAAAGGTTGTCCCGATGAAGTGCCAGGTTAGCAAGTGTGCTCAAGAGCTCTACTGACAGGGCACGTAAAAATAAGAATCAAATATATAACATGGATCGTGGACCCAGTACTCCTTGAAGGAAGTCGCATGGAAAGCCACACAAACCTCCCAGGGACTAGAAACCACCTCTGATTAATATACAGTAACCCCTTGCTTGCTTAAAGCAAAGACCAATTACAGCCTGAGAGAGTGAGAGGTGAAATTCATGCTACAAATGCTTGAAGGTGAACTTAGTTACTATTAACAGAATGGGGTAGTCTCAGTTTAAAATCTGCCAGTGCCTCCTAGTTCAGGAGGAGTGTAATGGGAAAAGCAATGCTGGGGTGACACCTGTCACTGGAGCCTCCCAAAATTTCTACGTTTAGAAAACCTTCAGTTTTAAGTCTCAGTTGGAAAAAACAAACAAACAACTACAAAGAAAACAGAGTCTGGTAAACAAGGTTGCCCATTAATATCAGCTTAGGACCCATTCAAGAACAAGCATCCTACAATGAATTGTCAGAACAAACTCTGTACGCAAGGGATGCACAGACTTTCCCAGATGAGGAATTAAAAACTAAGGGACCACTTCCACTCCTCTGCTTGTGATGAAACATGGGGAAACGCACCCAATCAAGGTAAACAACATCTGAGAAAGTTATACAGAAATGCAATTCATGTGAGGCAGGTTTTGTTTGGTTTAATTCTTATATTAAGCAAAATTAGAGTATAATCAGTATAAACGTTCAGCTGTTCATACAAAAGAGGTTGGACGGTAACATCTAGGTTACGCTATGAATTTTTTAGTGCCACAGAGCATTTTTCAGGAGTATTAGAGCTCCTGAAGTCTGAACAGCTGCCTTGGGAGTTGGTGATACCCTCCAGACAACACCCATAGGGAACAGTTAGAGCTTTTTCCTTACAGATAAGAAATTCAGCTCCTGCTGAGGTCAGGCAAAAGAAAATCCTCTGGCTCTTGATGTAAAGGCCCAGCAAGAGAGAATGCAAATCTTCCTGTTTCCACCTTCCTTTGCTCCACACTTGATGGTGCACCTTAAGATTACCAGGGGTGCAGGAGATCCTTAACGAATCTCTCTTGAACAAAACACAGCCTGTTGTATAGGCAGTGCTGTAATAATGACTGCTGGAATAATAACTACTAGAAGAGTTTCATCGCTCTAATTACACCCCGTCAAGGGAACAGTGGGGTACACTACCGACGGCTGGGAAAATGCCATGTGGCACAGGTATTGCTGAATGAAAGTGATGACACACGGGTGAGTAAAGTTGCATGTCGACTGGGGAGAGGACTAGAAAAATGGAGAGCAAGAAATGAGCCTATGAAAAAAATTATTCACATGTGCAGCTATGAGACATGAAATGAGCACCTATGCAGAAGAGGAACTGCATACCAAAGGGGAGACTAGGCTTGGAGGGGGTCTTAATAAAGCAGAACAGTAACTGAGCTTACAAATTTTTATTAAGTGTTACTGAACAGAATCATCACATACACACACACAAAAAAAACCCAACCAACAACAAAAACCCTAAACAAACCCCAAAGGGGAAAACCAAGAAACCCAAACTCCCAGCTAAGTAATTTGCCATTAGGCAAAGCTCAGCCAGATCATTCAGCTCTGAGTTCCAGGCTTCAACCAGCTTCAGCTTAACAACTTCTTGGAAAAAAATCTTGTGTGTGAGGAATTTGAACAACTCATCTGCGGAGCTGCCTTGCAAAGGCAGAAATACTGAAGAAAGGGTTTTAGGAAATGAGCAAGGAATTACTTGTTCTCAAAAGAGTTAACTGAATTATTTTTATGAGGGCGGGTGATGAAAAGCCCAGCCCAAGGCTGAGCCCTCACTGCAGTGGGCTCTTATGGACAGAGCTGTACATCTCTACAGCCATGAAAAGTTTATAGCCAAAGTAGATAAGACAGGTATTAACAACTCCATTTTACTGGTGGGAACTGAGGCACACAGAGATTAAGTAACTCATCCAAACTGACACAGAAATCCTGGGAAAAGCTTAAAATTATAACCTTATCTCTCAAGGCACAATGTAACGCTGCCACTGCCCGGTTACCTTTCCTTTCTAGAGGCAATTTCCTCCTTATTTCAGTTCCACTGAGCACAGAACTAGACAAAGCTTAAAATTTGCAATGGGTTAGTTATGAAAGAGCAGCAGAGTTTGGCAGAAGTACATTAAGGCTCTCATTGATTTAAGAGATGAAGATGATTAAATGGTAGATGAGAGTCAGTATGATTAAGTAACGCATGTAGGAAAGGATCATCCTGTTTTTACCTGCATCCTGCAAGATGTGCATCCAGGTAACTGGGCATCACTGATCACCCGTCAGGAATAAAATTTTGGGGTATAATAGATGCAGACACAACACAGCCTCCCCCTCCCTTCAAAACCTGAACTCAATGTCTCAAGCCCTTTGCAGGGAAACCACTCCAAACAGCTAACATGTATCCCAAAACATGGACACAACACAAATTTACACGTAAAAAGAGCCCTTCCAGTGCACTGCTTTGTTAGCATACATGCAACCAGTGTGCCAGACTAGTGAGTTTCTTTGCTGCAAGACACTGTGGGCTCAGGTTAAAACTGCAAAGCCAATCAGATAAATTCATGGAGGAAACATTCGTCAAGAAAAAGACATCATTGCTGGCATAGGAAGTCCCTGAACTGCAAATCACTGGTGGCTGGGAGAGTATTACTACACACTTATCATCTTAGATTCTTGCTCAGCATCTGTGTTGCTGGCGCAGTAATTTTATATTATGTATCAGGGGTTAGGGCAATTTAAACAATTAGGCGAAGGAACATAGCAGCGATGGTAAGTAAACCTCTTTGTGAGAGCATTCATTTGAATTGGATGGTTAAATCCCCTATAAAGCACCTGGAAGATTTAACAACTTATGTCCAAATGAACAAGATGTAATAAGCTTGTATACAGGCTTGATATGAAAAGTGGATTGTTTTTAGTAAAACAGTGGAGAATAACCTCTTATTGAAAAGAGTGATATTGAATTTTAATCAGGGGAAAATAAAGATGCAAGAATAAATCTGCAGAGGCTTAGAGAGGGACTAGATGACTTTCTCAGCCATCAACAATGGATGCAGGAGTGTATTACATGCTAATCTGCTATTTTTTGTTATCTTTACTTTTTCAATCACCCCATATATCTTGACTTTTTAGGGAAAAAAAAACCCCAACCAAACCAAGAAAAACTGTCCGTATGTCCTCCAAAGTGCAGAGGAAGCACAGATATAACAGGTGAAAAAAATGATTAAAACCTCATGCCTCAATACAGCTGGCCCTAATTTTTCATCCTAGTTTTACTCACTTGAATGACTGTGGAGTAACACATTCAAACTGAAAGCAGAAGAATCCAGACTAAGTTTTGCTGCTCATCTTTTACATATCAGAGCTTAGTAACAACCGTCATCCCCCTGGTGATACTCATCTCTGTCATGACTTGGGATTTATGTGACCCTCACTGCCATCCCTTTCCTTGCCATCTCTGACATGATCTGTCTTTTTGGAGGGGTAAACTGGGAAACCATTTCTCAGATGTGTTTTTAGGTATTACAAGATACACACACCCTCTTTTCATGTATATTTATTTTTTTAAGCAAGCATATTGTGGCAATTATGGAGGAATTTGTATTCTCCACTGACATCTGATATTCCATTATCTGTATTTCATGGCGGCAATGGAGTCCAGCATTATGTCCCTGGGCCAAACTTCCAGGGCTTGTTTTCTTCTGTTTTTGAGTAGTGGGTGGAGACAACATTGTTCAGGTCCTCAGAGGAAAGAACATGTGAAATAATATTTTTTTTACCCCCTTCTCTGAATGGTAGTTCTGTGTTGGGGGTCCATGCACTTAACTGGTCTGTTCAGATACTGAATACAATGCTGGATGCCTTATCTTAAGCTTTGCTAAAATGGGAAGGCAAAAGCCAGAACAGGAATAAGACTCACATCACTATGGTCTCTTGGTTTATTTTTCTGTGCCAACACCAAAATTGCGCCGTTATGGGTTCGCAGGCAGTCACAGGAGTGGGGTGTGGGGGTAGGGCTATTTGCCCAAACCAGCTCATAATACAAACACCAACAAGGCTGAAATTGTTCCTCCTGGAGTGTCTTGCCAAGCATGAAAACCCACTTTTTCCTGAAAAACCAAACCATTTACAGGCTGTTTGGAGAGTGTGCATCGTGGGAAAATGCATTTTGGAGAGAACATCTGAATTGGTACATCCGCCTGACACATGACATGTTCCAAACAAGATGTTCCCAACTCCACTAGCCAAGTTGTATGGGCCAGTTCAATAGGACTTGTGAAATTCAGGTCATCCCTATGCAGAGCAGTACAGCAAGATTCATGATTTGCTGCTTCACAGGCTGTAAAATGACTGCTAATCTGAGTGAAAACTCCTACTCTTTGCTTGGATTTCACCTTGAGGTTATGAAGCCAAGTTAAAAACAACTTTTTTTTTTTCCTTGAATAAGCCATAGAAAGGTCACATACTTCTTCAGACAGGAATGCAAAGGGGTACAAGGTCTTCCCTGTATAGGTAACTCATGTGATTTATAGTGCTGCATTTAGCCTTGTTGGAGCCAAATTAAGGGATAAAAGCAACAGAAGAGATGTGGCCTTGAGGGATATTTTTTTCCTCCTTTTTGTGCCTCTCCTTGCCAGGCTACTGCTCTGCTTTTGCTGTTGTAGGTGCGCAGAGCACAGGTTCTGGCTTCAGAAACAGTGACCAAAGCTGTCCCTGTTACGTATGAGGAACAAAACCATGCCCCAAAAGTACAGGGAAAGTTTTGGGCAGGGATTAAAGACATCTCTGAAGTCACAGCAGCTGATCTCAGTCTCATTTTTGCACTAGCAGGGCTAGATCCCAACTCCCATATAATTCTGGAGATACATAAATGGGATTTCTGTGCTGGTGGAGGGCTGGGCGAGCACACATCGTTTGCTGGTAAGGCTCTGAAGGATTTTAAAAAAGCCTGACGTTTTGCCAATCTCTCCTGGCTCTAAGGAGTACAACAGATACTTATTCTAGTCTCACTATGAAAAGTGAGAAGGCATCTATAAAGGAAGATCAGGCAGCAGTGTGTTAATGTCAAAGCATAGAGGTTTTGCTGGGAGCTTATCTGAAAAGAGACAACAGGAGGGGAAAAACAACGACCAAAACAAAGCCAGGAGCTCTCACAGATTTACTTTCCAATAACTTTAATACTCACATCACTATCAAGAAATCCAGTGAAAGAATATATTTTCAGAAGTGGGCTTTGTTCTGCACATTAAACTGTGTTTAGAGCCCCTGAGTCCCTCCCCCCTTGCTGTAATGTGAAGCCAGTGAGTGCTGAGTATTGCAACTCTTGCTGTCCTACCCCAGACAGACACAACAAAAGAGAGAGGCTTGATGTAATATTATATATACACACCATATTGCCCTTTATTTATTTTAATACCTCTGCTAGCTCTCCCAGCCATGCTGGGTGAACAAAATCCCCTGCCATCCTCCCAACACCACCTCTCCCACCCATTAGGCTTCAGCACCAGCCACAGCCTTGTCTGTTGTTATATTGTACTTTTTCTTTCATAAATCATCTTTATTCAGAGGACAAAAGATGTGCTTCCAGGGGATTTGGGGAGGAGGGCAGAGAAGCCAGAGCTCAGCTGAGATGGGGGTAACCAGCACCAAGGCAGCCCATATTCTCTGAGCCCCTGGGAATTTTTAAGCCCCAGTGCAATTATTCGACACACACCCCTGCCCCCATGAGATCTGCATCCTTCAGTCTTTTCCCAGCTGAGCAGGTCTCAAACTGTGAGTCACAAAAGTTACAGCGGGTGCACAAGGAAAACAAAATTGAGAATTTGCTACCATAGGACACTACTCTCGAGCTGATCATGGCACTTCCTACAGCGTTTCATCTGGGTCTTAAAGAAATGCTTTGCGCCACCTAAGAGAAACGCACAGAAACACTCCTTTATTTCTTATAAATATTAGCTACAGGCTCCCTTGGTACATGGAAGGGAGACACTAATAGTGGTAAGCTCAGAGGCATCAAACAGGCTGGAAATTGGCCTGCAGAAGAGGAACTAAAATTTATAAGAAAAGGTAGAATTGGCATTAAAATTTAATAAGTAACAAGTCAGATGAGCTGCATGTTGACATCTTTTATTTTTTTTTACTATTATTGATCATTTCACTTATATTACATACTGTCTTTTCCCACCTCTTAACCCTCTGCATCCTGCAGTTGTTCTGCACAACGTCACGTCTTTACGGACTTGCTGCTGTAATCACACGCGCTAACTACACAAAGAAATGTCTGGTAAAATTGACTTAACTACATCATTGACCTACTCTGTGTCCATACAGATGTAATCTCCAGGTTCACACACGAAGTTGGGAAACTTCAGTCATGTTGTAGGGAACAAGTGCCAGGGAGATATTTCTTCTACAGTCATGTAAACACACCATTTTTCTAAAAAAAAACAGGATTCTTTGAAAGGACAAAGTCTCTTCTGCTTAAATCTTCTTGACTTTCAAGTCCACTGTGTCATCCCTCAACTCAGCAAAACCCAGGTATCCCCTGACTTGACTAGCAGAGGGATCAGAAGTAGTCTCACAGAGCTAGATAAACCTTTACAATAATTCCTAGGATAGCTTTTCTGGAGCACACACACTGTAAGACAACACATATGGAGCTCTGTAAAAGCACTTTTCTGGCATTCATTGGTGATGATTCACAGAAGTCACGTCACCCTGGCTCTGGTCTGTAGCGTGACATCCGCCCCAGATGCCAATCACAGCCCTGCACTCCACCATCCGCACACCACTACATGTGAGCTAACATCCACACTGAAGATTTGGAAGTCAAATAGAAACTTATCATTCTGTGCTGACAGTCCTATATGACTTTAAACAAAAAATAAACTAAACTTGCAGTAAGACCACTATGCCAAGTCTCATACCACAGAGAAGGATAAAGGATCTTAGTTCACATGCCTGCATACAGGCTCAGAAGATGGTCAGAGAAATTTAAACTTCTGAATAAAGAAAGTTTGATGCTCTGCAAATATGAGGAAAAAACCCAAGTCATGTAAGTTGACTTTTGAGGGGTTGGTTTTCCTCTTTCAGCTCAGGACACATTAAGTTTTTTAAAACACTGTAGCAGGAATTTCAAGTATACTTTAAAATATTATAATTATTTTATATATAATAATAATACCACAATTTACGAACCCCTCAAAATTCCGTCAATTTGCTCCCTTAAAGAAAAAAAACAACTGCATTAAGTGCAGCTCCATGTTTTGCTTAAGAGCTGAAGGAAATAAAGTTTATATTTCACCATCTACGTTCCCAGATGGTTCCAATGCTTTAGTGAAGTTTCTGCAAACCATCTGCAAACTTTCTACATGTCCGGATTCTCATCAGGCAAACCCAGGCACTTACAGCAGCATTAAACATGGACATTTCACGCTATGAAGCTTTAGTATCTGCAGCAGGCATTAACAGTGATGGGTTTTTTCCCCTTATCCTTCCTTTCAGCAGTTCAAGTTACCATATTTCACTATTCAAAATAAAAATAGCAGTGCTGAAGGTAAAAATCAGTAGTAACTTTTGAGTAACAAACACATGCCATATAGGGACAAACAAACTGTGGAAGTTTCAGCAACAAAATAAACCAAGCACATTTGTCCCCCTTCCTTCCCCCAGGACTATTTTCTCCTCTTGATCAACTTTCATGCTGTTTTTTTGCTCCTCTGAAGTTTCCCACCCATTCCCCTGCAGAGCACAGTGAGGAAAGCAGAGAGTTAATGCTGCAGTTTCAACTGGTGGGAGCCTTTACTATTAACTTGAATTTATAGAGCAATCTCTACTTAAAAAAAAAAAAGAAGAAAAAAAGAAAAAAAATTCCTTACTGCACTGTAACACTGAGAAGTATATTTAAAAAATCTCCCTCGGGTGTCTCTAAACATCTGCTTAAAGGTTTGCTGTATCTTAAAAGGGCTCTAATTACTAGAAACTCCTCTCTTACTTAAGCCCAGGGCTCACATTTCGATTATAACTCAAGCTCCAGTTAATTTAGGGCTAAACCAAAAATGTCTGTACCGAACAGAAGAAAACATAGGCCTACCTTAAAACTTTCCAGCTTTTCAGAGGATCCAAGTCAGAGATTATAGACACCATTGCAGTAATAACAACAATAAAATATATATAACAAAAAAAACCCACGGCAGGGAAGCCTAACCACAAAAGCAGCAAGTACTCTACTCAGTGTGGAAATGACAACAAACCCAGCACAGCTCTTCCTCCTTCTCAAGCTGATAAGCACTTGTCCCAGCTTCTCTCCACCCCCAAAATCAATCTTGTGCTATATTGCTTCACAGTCCCAGTTTCATTTCTTCACCACTACCTTTTAAAGCCCTTGTAATCTGCTCCAACTGATCAAATTTGACCTTTTTGTAGCCCACTTTATTCCAAGCACAGCCCTCAGTTAAATCTCTCTTTATTAACACCGTCCTTCTTGGCTTTCTCTTGGAACAAACACAGCTCAGGCTTGAAGCCTCCAGTCTTTGCCAGCAATCATTTACAGATTACTGCAAGCTGCACTCTTCTCCTTTTGGGTATTTTCTTCTACCTCTGAGGTTTGCTTTTATATTATTTTCTGAAGGTTGTTGGGGGTCTCCCTTTCCCTATTCTGTGCAGGTTGGAGTTTGACACTTTTAAAGGAGGGACTTTCTAAAGCAACTCCTCTCTCACCCTTCCCTCCTCCCTTCACCCTCATGGGGACGCACACATACACACATTAACAACAGTTTACAACCTTTTGAATGCAAAACAATCTTTCTCCCCCTTTATTTTTTAAAATCTAATAGACATGATAGACTTGTAAGCTGAAGCTGTGTCTGAAAGCAATCTGATTTACAGCAAGACTGCTGTTATGGTAGAATAATAAAAAGCCTAATAATGCAAAACCAGCTGTAACCCTTTGGGTGTTTGAAAAGGGAAAAAGTGTCTATATAATTCCATTAAATCCATTTCTTCTTTTTGTTGCTACTTAAAAAATAAATAGTAAAGCATCCTCCAGATCACTATGGTGATATGAAAAGTTGTGTAACTGCTATGTTAGTGTGTGTTTATTTAGGAAAATCTAGATGATTGGCTTCTTTTGTGTTTTATAACAGTTTTTATATTGATTTCCCTGCATTTAAATATTTATCTTTTGCATTTTTTTTTGCCCCTCTACATGTTTTCCATTAATCCCCTGAATGACTGTACCCTCTTCTTGAGCTCCACCGATTCACTGGGATTTCTGAAAATTCCCAAATTAAAATTCAGGGGGGAAAAAAGCCAAACTGTGTACCTTATGACGTGTTCAGTCAGAACGGATCTACCCCAAATGACAGACACTTCCACTCTGCTATTTATACCACAGGCATATGCTCCTAGTTTCTCTCTACCACTAGCTCTCAAAAAAAAAATAAAATTAGGATCAGGCCTTGTATGTTAAAAAGACAGTAATATGATGGTCACATAGAGATCTGGTAGTGTGTGACATGACACACTCATGGAAACATAATAAAGGGTATAATAAGGCATAATAAACTTCTGAGGCTGCTTTAAGTCTTCCACTGCCACCTCCTTTGGTGAGATAAAACTTGACTATGTCGAAAATTGATGTCAGGGCTCTCTTGTTATGCTGTAGGCTGGTTTTGGGCTGCCTGAACCTCCCCTTGCTGGTGTCCCTGTGGTGAAAGGCCGCAGAGTCCGCGCTTGGCAGAAGCTGACACTGAGGCTACCCACTGCCCAAAAAAGATTTTGTGACCATTTTATCTACCAGACAGCAGCCAGGAGATAGTGATCAGACAGAAACAACCGGTTTGAAACTACCTAGATACAGAATGCCTTCTTTGTTCAAAGGCCAGCACGTCGTTGACCCCTCATTTAGGATAAACATACATTGAGTCCTCTCCTGCCTCTTTTTCCACCCCTCAGCCCGTTCAAGCCCCTGGCTCAGCACCTGGCCTGTATCAATTGATTAGTTTAGCAAGTTAAAACCTCTGGATTTTACATCCTCCCCTGGGCAAGGTCTCCAACAGCTTTGCTTTATCTCTGAGGGGTGTAACAAGGATAAACACATCACAGACTGCTATGGGTGAGATTGCAGGTGCAGATCTGGGGAGGAGGGGGGAGGACAGCTGGGGGCTTACAGATGCTCCACCTCCCTCTTAACGTCAGCGTGGCACAGGGTGTTCCTCACCTGATACACATCTCTGAGCGCTTCTTCAGATATGAGGGTTGTATCCACCTCTGGAAACTTTGGGGCCATATAGTTATCTACCTACGGAGACAGGTTTGATGCTTGCTATGGAAAATTAAATTCAGTGACCACTTCTCATTTGTTTCTTTGTGGAGCTGAGGAAACCTTCATTTTTAGTGTGGGAAGCAATTAAAAAGAGATCGGCCAGTGCCTCTTCCTTTCTTTCTAAAAGTTTGTAAACCACTGTTACACAGGTTAATCCCTCACTTGAGGCTGGGGAGGACATAAGTGGTTATAGTACACTGCCTTTTCTCTTTCCTCTCTACTGTAATGTCACATTTGCTGGTTTTAGAGCTATATTTGTGTATTTTCCTGTGTAAACTTCTCACTGAATGTTTCATATTGATGACCAGTCTCAAATTAAGAAAGGCTTCAAGCCTAGCCTCCAAACAAAAAAAAATTCAAAATACCCTGTCCTGTCAGGTCCCCTTGGCAAGCCCGGCTGGAGTCCTTGCCACGTCCTCTCCATCCACTGTTGCACATCAAGATGAGAAAAAGGCTTCCAGCTACAAGGGTAAGAGACCTTTACATTTACGTTGGATGTTCCTATATCCCTAGACTTCAAGGACTAGACACACAAGGTGGAGGACCAGTTTTCCCTGGTGTATACGGCAAAACCAAGGCCAAGGGAGACAACTGAGCCCCAGTCCCCTACTCCAAGTAAATGCCAAACCAGCCCAGAGCTCCAGTGCACCAAGATGCTGAGTGTCTCACTCTGTTCATCCAGAGATTCCACAGATTACCTCCATTTCAATAATTTTGTCTCTAACAAGTGTTTTGTACTTTCCATAGACATATTTTTCACCGCCTTCACACAGAAAACACTCCATTATTTCCTCCAACATACCCTCATGAAAACTATACCTTAGGAGTAAAGATTATTATTCCTTTCCCATTTGCAATTATTTACACTTATTTTTATTATTTTCATCTTAAACTTTTCACATCTGGAATGAAAACCAGGTCTCCATTTTGCTGGACCTGGCTGGCATTTTGCCATCTATTCCTACAACATTGAAGAAAGCAGCTATAAGCCTTCTAAAAATAAAACTTGAAGATTAAGTTTAGCACAGAGAAACTTGTGACAGGCAATGGATTTTCCAAAACAGCCTCATGTATTTCATACAGCATGTAGCTATAGTAGAAGAAAACAAATAAAACAGAAACAGAAACCCACTGTAATATTATTTTAACTCTCACGCTTGGACAGCGGCACTCCAGCCCATCTTTTAGCTAAATGTTTTTTCTGTTGCGGTTAAGGACTGTGTCTTCAAAACTTATACCTTTATGCTTTAAGTGAAGAAATTTCCTATGTTCTTCATCTTGTTTGCCAAGAAACAACCAGCACATCTGTGAAATATTACTTAAGCAAATGTATTACAGTGAGCCAGAAGGCAACAGCCCTCAAAGTTTCCTCTACCTGCTGAAATCCAGCCTATTGTGTAACTTGGGTCTGTCATGTCATAACGTGTCCCACCAACAAGAGTTAGCAGTTCTTTATTAATATGATAAAGAAGTACAAGCTTTCCAAGATTTTGGGTCATGTTAAAGTAAATATATATATATACTTTTGAAAACAGTATTCATATATACACAAACATACACAAAAAGATCTCTAAGCAATGTCATCATCCTTAGTTTAGACAGCTGGAGTAAAAAATGTTCCAGATCAGCTAGCTACAAACATTTGAAGGTCAAGTAGAGGACAAAGCATTTAAGAAAGCATAAGCAATGATGGCTACTGAGCTTTTGAAAGATGATTTTATGTAATGAGATTTTTCCCCCCCCCAGGTGTTTCTTTACCAAAAACCTATTGGATTGAGGACTTCACAGTGTTGGGCAGGAAAATAAACCAAGTACAGTAAGCAGTCTGTGTTAGTTATTTAATCTTCTTTCAAGGGTGTTATCTCATTCAAAATATTTTAGGAGCCAGAGAAGGTCTTCCAAAGCACAACTTTTTAGTCAGGATGCCCAACAGCCATCATTATATCAGGCAATAATGGAGAAATAGAAAACCTTCTAGCATCTTCCCAACTCATTTTCCATCGCTCTTTAATACAAAGCAATACTAAGTTATTTGAAAGAAATACTTGTCTTTTACCAGGAAAACCTCACTGTCCCTAGGGAGCCTGTTGTTAAACAAAAGCTTATCTAGCAAAGAGTTGGCCTCCAACTTTAGGGCTGCTGTTGTGGGCTGATAAAGGCTCTTCTCCAGACTGCCTCATGCCGTCCCTCCCCACCAGCACTGCCACCCCCCTGCCTCTCCTCCCAGCGCCTAATGCCTAGCCTTTTAAGCAATGGAGTGACTAATTGAAAATGCATTCCAGTGCTTTACAAGCAGCTTTTCCTTTCCTGCTGACCAGCCAAATGTTTTAAAGTTGGCAAGATGCTGTTTTAACTTGGGAACTCAGGCACTTGTTCATGGCCTGGATGTGTAAAAAAAATTTGGCTGAATTCAATAATTCTGTTAAAAAAAAAAAAAAAAAGAATTAAAAATCTCACTTCTAGAACCGGTATGATTAAATCCAAGTATTACAAATCTTTAAAGCAAGTCCATTCTCTCTTGAGAATACATGATCCAGGAGACAAAAATTTGTAAGTCTTGAGTTTAAGAAATGCACAAAGTCGTGCACCAGAAAAAACAGTTACAAGCAGGCATAAATCCAAATGACAATCACCCTTTGGGAAAGAGTACTGTAACTGAAACACCATGGAGACAGTCAGTAATCGCTGATTCACGGCCAGTCAATGGCTAACCAGTCTGGGATTCAGCGCATCTTATCACACATAGCAACATAGAAGTTGGCTTCATCCAGAAGCTGCAGAGATTTAAGGGTTTTGTTCCTTTGCTAAACAGCAGGCCTGATTGTACAAAGCCTCCGCTTTAACAGTTAATCATTAATCTTAAATTACTTAAATGTCTCATACTTATAGACTTCTCACTTTTACAAAGTCTGTAGAAACTTTCAAGAGTTTTTTTTTTTAATCTGGATCGCGATTTTAATGGATTTTCAAGTACTTTCAGGTTTTGCTCATGACAACTGCTACAATAAAAAGCCTTATGAACAAAGATGTGTTTTGTGCCTATTCACCTAGCAGAAAATGACTATTACGGCATACTTTATTATGGGAGAAAAGCTTTCCAGCCTCTCTGAAGAGACAGCCTTTTCCAAACTCCCATCATCCTAATTGTTTTTAAGGTGTTTGTCATTTACTTTAAACAGCATATGAGCCAAACATTTATGTCCTCTGTTAAATTTCTCTTTACTGGCTAACAGGAGGGTTTCTTCATTCTGCAGCACTGGCAGAGCGAGAACACTGCTGTAGTCCGAGGCAGGGCTTGCCCTTCCTAACCCAGAGGAAAGAATGAAAGAAAAGAAAAGCTCGTTGTATTTGCCAGACATGTTCAAAAAGAGCTACTTGCACACCCCAATCTGCTTCTTTCATTCCATTCGGGAGAGTCATGGGTCAAATTTGGTAGGGAGGAAAATAGCAGCCGTTAACTGCTGCAGTGCCACAGCAGACTGAAAAGCCAAAGCTGACACTGTCTGTCTTTTCATTTCCATTCTTTTGGTGTCAGGTCATACAGTGAACACCAAGAGGTCCTTATGAGTCCTTATGAAAAGTTTATTGTTCAGGCTGCCTCTATAACATAGTCCAGAAAATAAAAACTTCAGTAATGATCTTAATAAGTGCTTTGTCATGAAGGCCATGTTTTCACATGGACCACAGCTGCATTTATACAGTCTGAATGCCATCTCATGCAACACCGAAGTATAAATTTAAGAGTAATTAGATTATGCTGTATGTATACTCTAAAACATTTAGGAAACAATTTCCAAAGAGGCAAAGGAAAATTAATGGCTCTGTATCCATACATGTCTTTAATAGACTCTTCAAATATTTTCCTCTGTTTTTTTTTCCATTGCAGAAGTCCAAAGAATAGGATGATTATTGGTAAGGGACTAGATGGAGATATTCAGTTAATTCCTCTCAATGTCTTTCTTCTTGACATTGAGAAAATGATTTTTTTATCCATGCCTTACTTTCCCATCTGGGAGGGACAGATACCACCCTAACAATCTACAGAGCAGAACACTAGGAACTTAGCAGAAGACACAAAAATTGGCAGCTTTGTGAAATTCCCTCCTTTCCAAGATTGTTTTAAGTCTAAATCAGCTGAAATACTGGTTCATCATTCAGTGTAAAAGAACATGATCTGTTGAGACAGATGGCTTCTACCACTTCAAAAATTTAAGAGTTGCTGTAGCAAAGCAAGGAACCCCATAAGCTTTAAAAAACGGTCAGCTATACAATACCCTTTAAAATGAAAATAATTTAAAAGAACCAAAGCCCTAGAGGGAAATACGGGGAAAATACCAAAAGGGAATAATTATGAAATTAAGAAAATTATGAAATAAATCTTCCATTTGTGATATTCACTTTTGTTAAACTACATTGAGGCATTTGAAAGTTCCAACCACAAACACCTATGTTGTACACGGAGCTTATATCCTTCAAACAGAGAGGCACAGATTCCCCTGTGACAGCGTGCTTTGCTATTGACCTAAAGATGACATGCAAGTAGGGAAAGAGAAAATGCTTTAGATGCCTGAGCAATCACATACATATTTCATATAAAGGCATGGAGAAGCAAGCATCCTGTTAGTCTGTGTATGAACTGCACCAGCACAGGCTGAGTTTATGCCTGGCGTTGGTCAGGATTCAAGATTTGCTGGACTCACTAGAGATAACAGTTTCATCTCCTCTTCCTATCACAACGGCAGGGAGGGCTGACAAAATGGGCAGATTACTTTTTACCATAACAGCTGACAGTAGATTTCTATCAGCACAAAAAACAATTAAGTGTCCTGATTCTGGGCATGTAACTCCCCTGGAGCCCTTGTTTAGAAGTGCTTATCTGCTTGCATAGGCAAAAGCATCTACAAATCCTTGTACAGGTGTATGTGTGTACATCTAAACAAAGCACCATGGAACACACTGAAATAACGTGTTGCTCTCCTGAGGGGGGGAAAATATTATCCCTGTGAAAACAGCACAGGAGAGAGTTTCATAACAGTATTACTTTATCAATAGAAGGCTGGAATTAAATTCAGTTCTAAAATGCAATTAATCCATGTAAAAAGTTCACTAAAAAGGTCCTTTTCTTGGTGCTTTTCTCAATTCAGGGGAAATCAGAGAATACTTTTATTTTGCTTAATTATTGAGTGCAGTTATTTGCCTTTTTTATCTAAAGCAATTTCTTTTATTTGTGAAAAAGCAGTACCATATTTTTTCTGTTTCTGAGGACTATTCATTTCAAAAAAACCATCACGTAAATGTTCATTCATTCCCATGTTGGTTATTTCATTATTTCCTACATCTCTTCATGAAAGTTTTATATCTTTCGAAGCATTAACAGTTACTGTAGCCCAGATTACATTATTTATACACACAGGTCATATTCACACATGCAGTTTGTTTACAAGAGATCCTTTCCTTCTGTTCAAAAGTATTCAAAATCTCATGTCACCGTTTTCTTTCTTGCTGACCTCATTTACAAAAGCCCAAGTGCTGTAGCAATTTTTCTCCCAGACAAGGCCTAGGCTGTGATTCCAATAAAGACAAGCACAGGTCCCCATGTCAAAAATAAAACATTTTTATTACTTTCTAAACCTCAGGCATAAACATTCATTGCTTCATCAGCTGAAATCCAACCAATAAACACTGCAAAAAGAGTTAGGTTAGTAGAACCAAGTTTCTAGAACATTACACTGCCCTCTAGACACTGGAGGTCTTGAAAATTGTGTATCGTAAGGTTTGGCCCATACAGGAGCAAGGAAAATATCCTTGTTTTCCCATTTGGATGGTCAGTTGTTACAGCCTCAGCAAATCTGTGCTTCTCTGGAAGCTGCAGGACTTAACACGGGCTAGTCCCCCAAGCCTGGATTGGGTTGGTTGCTAATAACTCATGGGGTGTCCTTGGGAAACTTACTTAATTTCACAGGTTCCTGGTGTGTCTGGCAAGAAGGGTTCAGTAGATCACCCCGTCTGGCTGCCTTAGATTTCACTGCTCCCTCTGACTGACAGAATTTTTAGAGGAGTGAATTATGTTTGTTCCTCATCAGGCAGGAATGAGTTCAGTCTCTGTCTGAGGAAATCAGGAGGGGAAAATGCTGCTGCTTTTCATAATAGTTTCTTCAAATAATTTATATTTCTCTCTTTTAGTCTGTAGCTTGTTGGCAGATGGGAAGTTCCAGCTGCTGCTAATTATTCTTTATCCAGTAGTTTGAGAAAACTTTTTCCTGTTGCAGAAATAGGTGTCTAGTCACTTACCAGGCTGCTTTTAGATATCCCCAAGCCTTCCTTTTTCCTTTTTCTTTTATATACCAGCTCCAAAGTAAACAGAAAACGAACTAATCATGAACAGGCCTAAATTTCCTCAGAAAGGTTGAGGATTTTTGCCTTCAATTGAATATTTATATGGCTCCACAAATGAAAAAAAAAAGTTTGAAATCCTCCTGAACTGACTGAACTCTGTATTGCTAACTTAAGGCATTTTCTTCAGTACTTCGCTGAAGTTGTTTGCTTCTCATAAAATCACAGAATGGTTGAGGTTGGAAGGGACTGACCTCTGGAGGTTATCCAGTCCAAACTCCCTGCCTGAGCAGGGCCACACAGAACCAGTTGCTTATGACTGTCTCCCAGCAGCTTTCAAATATCTCCAAGCATGGAGACTCCACAACCTCCCTTGGTAACCTGTACTCATGCTTGGTAACCCTCACAGTAAAAAAGTGTTTCCTGATGTTCAGAGGGAACCTCCAGTGTTTCAGTTTGTTTCTGTTGCCTCTGGTCCTGTCACTGGGCACCACTGAAAAGACCCTGGACCTGTCCTTTTTGCACCCTCCCTTCAGGTATTTATACACATGGACAAGATCCCCCTGAGCCCTCTCTTTTTTAGGCTGAACAGTCCCAGCTCTCTTATCCTTTCCTCAGAGGACAGATGCTCCAGAGCCTTAATCATCTTGTGGCCCTTTATTGGACTCTCTGGTATGTTCATGTCTCTCTGTACTGAGGAGCACAGAGGTGGCCACAGTACTTCAGGTGTGGCCTTACCACTGATGAGCAGAAAGGAAGGATCACCTCCCTCAACCTGCTGGCCACACTCCTTTTTATGCACCCCAGGATATCGTTGGCCTTCTTGGCAGCAAGGGTACATTGCTGGCTCATGTTCAACCTGGTGTCAACCAGGGCCTCAAGGTCCTTTTCTGCCAAGATGCTTTCCAGCTGGGCGGCCCCCAGCATGTACTGGTGCATGGGGTTGTTCCTCCCCAGGTGCAGGACTTTGCACTTCTCCTTGTTGAACTCTATGAGATTCCTTTCAGCCCATTTCTCCAGCCTGTCAAGGTCCCTGTGGGTGATCACATGACCCTCTCATGTATCTGCCACTCTTCCCACTTTGGTGTCATCAGCAAACTTTCTGAGGGTACACTCTGCCCCATCATCCAGATCATTAATGAAGATATTAAACAAGACTGGACCAAGTACAGAACCCTGGGATACACTGCTAGTTACTGGCTTCCAACTAGGCTCTGCACTGCTGATCACCATCCCCTGGGCTTGGATGTTCAGCTAGATTTCAGTTCACCTCACTGTCCACTCCTCCAGCCCACAAATCAACAGTGTTTCTATGAGCATCTTATGGGAGACACTGTCAAAGGCCTTACTGAGGTCCAGGTAGACCATACCTACTGCTCTCCCCTCATCTAGCAGCCCAGTCTCATTGTCATAGGAGTTTATTAAGTTGATCAAGCATGACTTCCCCTTGGTGAATGCACGCTGACTACTCCTGATGACTTTCTTGTTCTCAGGGTGCCTGGTTCCCAGGATTAGTTCTTCCATCATGTTCCCAGGGATCGAGGTGAGGCTGACTGGCCTGTAGTTCCCTGGGTCCTCCTCTTTGCCCTTCATGAAGACAGGAGTGACATTTGCTTTCTTCCAGTCTTCGAGCACTTCTCCCAGTAGCCGTCATCGACCAAAAGTTATTGAGAGCATCCTCGCAATGACATCTGCCAGCTCCCTCAGCATTCATGTGTGTATCCCATCAGGGGCCATGGATTTATGTTGTCCAGTTTGCTAAAGTATTCCCTGACCTGAACCTCTTCCACCAATGGTAGGTATTCCCTGCTCCAGCCTTTCCCCCTGGTCTCTGGGACCTGGAATTCCTTAAAGTTGGTCTTGCTAGTTAAGGCTGAGGCAAAGAAGGCATTCGGTACCTCAGCCTTTTCTACATCCTGTGTAACAACGTCCCCTGTCTCATTAAGCAAAGGGGCCACATTTCCCCTAGTCTTCCACCTGTCATCTATGTACTTATAGAAGCTCTTCTTGTAGTTTTGTATATCCCTGGACAGATTCAATTCCATTTGGGCTTTAGCTTTCCTAAATTCATCCCTGGATGACCGGGCAATGTTTCTGTATTCCTCCCAGATTACCTGTTCTTGCTTCCACCCTCTGTATGCTTCCTTTTTGTGTTTGAGTTTGGCTGGGAGCTCCTTGTTTATTCACGCTAGCCTCCTGACATTTTTGCCTGACTTTGTATTTGTTGGGATGGAACCCTTTTGAGCTTGGAGGAGGTGATCCTTGAATATGTACCAGCTTTCTTGGGCAACCCTTCCTTCCAGGGCCTTGTCCCATTTTGAAGATACCAAAGTCTGCTCTCTTGAGTTCCAGGGTTTTGAGCTTGCTTTTCACCCTCTTCCCTGCCCTCAAGATCCCAAATTGCACGCAAAGGTTGTTTCCAGATAACCTTCTTTTCAAATTATGGATGCTGCATCTAAAATTGCTCTTCATGTCAATAGTGAGTTCAGGCTTCCTGTTGACATTATTGATGACAAAACTAGGCCTAATTCTTCTCCCAAACCACAACCATCCAGCTGAGGCCTGCTTTCAGATGTTAACTGGCCTGTGTTCAATCCAGTTAACCTGTGCTCTGCTGGTAATGAATAGCCATAATCTTCCCTAGATGGCAAAGGGTTGCAAAATAAAGAGCCTAGGAGTACTAACACTTTTCCATTGTAATATCATAAAGTAATGAAATGGGTATTTTTTAAGGAATTCCTGGTTTTCATCAGTTACATTCCTATCAGTCAAATATTTTTCAGGCAAATGTTTTGTATCTTTTCTCATATTTTCCCTTTGTTGACAGATTGAGTGGCCCATGGGTATGTGGGGCAGCTGCCTGACCTTTTTGAACCTGCATAACTTCGACACGGCCATGGTATGTCAAATAAATTTTCCCTTTCAGTGCATATTAACCCAGTCTACACATTTAAAATGATCCATTCACAAGAGATGTTTCTAGTTATCTAAATTTTCTTTAAATTTGAAACAAATTTAATTACCCTTAGATGATGTGAGCAAATCATCCTGCTTAGGTTTCAAATAAAGAACCGACGCATTTATCACCCAGGCTCTAGAAAAACCTGTTGCCCACCTCTCTCTTTCCTGCTGTTGCTGTTAACAACTTTATCTCTGGCTAGTAATGACCTATACCAAGAGTTCATATACAGAAGATATGAAACTGTTTTAAAATAAACAGTTTTAAAAGAGTATGCAGCCCAACATAGAGGAGCAATGCCGCTTTTTATCCCCACACATACATCCTGAAAGTTTGCCAGATCTTGCTGAAGCAAATTCCTACTTCCCAGCTCCCATCTGGCCACTCTGCCCTGCCATCAGAGGTGGCAACTACTTTAGCAAAATCACCTGAACTGATATGTCTTGTCTGTCATAGTTCAAACTCATGTCTAAGAAGTGTCATAGAAAGCTGTCTTGATGTGGGCAGCAGGACAGCTTTTGGATACCTGGAATCAAAAACAACACTTAAACATTAAAATACTACAGATTCTTTAATTTCTGCTCCAACTGCTGGAAAACCTTGCACAAGACTGGAGAAATAGTAGCTGCAACTTCATCAGCCATTGAATCTGGTAGAAAGGAAAACTTTACCAGGATCAGTGAAGCGTTGCAGATCATGATTTATTCTGGAGCTCTGCTTGGGGGAGGAGAGAAGGGAAGGTGCTCTCCCCTTTTCAAGCACTGCTTATGGATTTATTGAGAACTATCATCTAAAGCTGAGAGACGAAATTCAGCATGTATGGGTACTTTTTGAAAGACTGCCAAAGGCTTCAGAAATAAGAACATAAATTGAAGGTGAAAAAAACTGCAGCTGAAACTATCTTCAGCAAATATAATTAACAAAATAACCTAGTGAATGAAAAATACATAGGATTTTTAGAAATTATGTCATTTTCAATAATACAAGAAAAGGATTCCTAAAGGCAGAATTTCCCAAATTAAAAAGTGATATAAGAACCACTTTCAAGTAAATAGTCTGTCCCAGAGCCAAAACCTGTTACTGCCTTACCAGCAACAATACCAGTATGTGGCAATAAATGTTCACAGTCCCCGGAGCTGTAACACTTCTGTTTGCTCCCCGCACACCTTCAGCTTCTCCCACTTGGTCTTAGTCCTGACAGCCACCCTACACTCCCTGTTATGCCTTTGGCTTCACTATTACAACCTTACACATTTCATAACTTTTCATTTACCCCTATTTCCCCCCCCCTTTTTTTTTTTTTCTCATTTTCTCTGTTGTATCTTTATATGTCACAGAATCACAAGATGGTAGGGGTTGGAAGGGACCTCTGGAGATCAGATATCTCATCCAACCCCTCTCCTTGAGCAGGCACACCCAGAGCAGGGGCACAGGACCACGTCCAGCCCGGGTGTGAATGTCTCCAGAGAAGGGACTCCACAGCCTCTCTGGGCAGCCTGTACCCCTGCTCTGGCACCCGCACAGGAAAGATTATTTTTCTCATGTTTAGGTGGAACTTCCTGTGTTCCAGCTGTGCCCATTGCCCCTTGGCCTGTCGTTGAGTACTATTGAAAAGAATGTAGTCCCATCATCATGACACCCTCCCTTTAGATATTTATAAGCATTGATGAGATCCCCCCTCAGTCTTCTCTTCTCCAGGCTGAACAAACCCAAGCCTCTCAGCCTTTCCTCATAAGGGAGATGCTCCAGTCCCTTGGTCATCGTCATAGCTCGCTGCTGGACTTGCTCAAGCAGTTCCACATCCTTCTTAAACTGGGGGTCCCAAAACTCAACACAGCATTCCAAATGTGGTCTCACTAGGGTAGAGCAGAGGGGGAGGATAACCTCCCTTGCCCTGCTGGCCACACTCTTTTTAATGCAGCCCAGAATATTGTTGGCTTTCTTGGCCACAAGGGCACAGTGCTGGCTCAGGGTCACCTCGCTGCCCACCAGCACTGCCAGGGCCTTCTCAGCAGAGCCGCTTTCTAGCAGGTCAACCCCAACCTGTACTGGTGCATGGGGTTGTTCCTCCCCAGGGGCAGGACCTTGCACTTGCTCTTGTTGAATTTTATGAGGTTCCCCTGGGCCCAGCTCTCCAGCCTGTCCAGGTCTCGTTGGATGGCAGCACGGCCTTCTGGTGTATCAGCCACTCCTCCCAGCTTGGTATCATCAGCGAACTTGCTGAGGTTACACTCTGTCCCTTTGTCCAGGTCATTGATGAATAAGTTAAACAGGACTGGATCCAGCACAGACCCCTGGGGAACACCACTAGTTATGGGCCTCCATCTAGACTCTGCCCCATTGATCACAACCCTCTGAGCTCTGTTGGTCAGCCAGTTGTCTGTCCACCTCACTGTTTTCTCATCCAACCCACACTTCCTTAGGTTGCCTATGAGAACGTTATTTGAGACAGTGTTGAGCGCCTTACTGAAATTGTGACAAACAGCATCCACTGCTCTGCCTTCATGGACCCAGCCAGTCACACCATCATAGAAGGCTACCAGGTTGGTCAAGCATGATCTTCATATTTATATATCATCCTATCTATAATTGCTGTCCATACAACTGAGATGGCATAAGCTTTTAGCCAAAGGTGTCCTCTTTCCTCACTGGAATTATGATAATGTAATAAACTATGAATAAATAATTTTATATTTTCCAGTCAGTTTCATTCATAATTTTTCTCATTTGCAAAATTGTCACTTTTAAAGCACTAGTATGTGTATGACTAGCAGGGGTGTACTCAGTTTGCTCTACTGAATGTAATCATGTCATGATCATTCATCCTTAGGCAACCACTAACTGCCAGTCTGGTGACAAATTCATCTTTATCCAACATAATGAAGTCCAGAACAGACTTTGTTTGCATTGAACACAATATCATTTATGTTTGAAACTACTTTCCTTAAAAAAACCAGACAAATCATCATTGATATTTTGCTACCAACTGTATGGATACAGTAGCCATGTCTCAGGAATTCAAGTCTCCCATCGCATCTCGATCCCCCTGGATGCATTACTGACTGGTGCTTATGGAATAACACAACTTATTCTGAGGTTTGATGTGTATCTCTTGTTTGAAATAGTTGAGTGGAGACACTTTTACATCACTATTAGTTACATCTTTGATTGATGTGTACTGCCAGTTCTGCTAATGCAGGTGCAGGTGGTGGTTTTAGTAGGGAGGACTGCCTCTCCTACGCTCCTATGGTCCGTGACCTTATCAACTTGCACAGAGATCCACAGTGCTGAGACTCTGGGCATCTGCTATTCAATCCATCCATTAATTCCACTGATGATCTCCATTTCAAGTACTTTCTCTCTAGCAAGCGTATTTTATGCTTTACATAGACTCATTGTTGCTCCTTTCTTTGAGCAATCCAATACATCTCAGCATGGTTGTGGCTTCCACAAACCTGGGACACTGGCCTTTTCCCAACATGCCAAAAGCACTGAAATTTCTATTGTACTGTTGCTGTAGCCAGCCAGAGCCATCCCTTTCACTCTCTAGCTTGCCTTACAACATAGAGCTAATAGGGGGGCAACATCTGCTCCCCTGTATCCTTCCAGGGCTCAAGGAGCAAGAGGTGGTGATAAGATTATTTAAAAAAAAAAAAAAGCAAGCAATGGTGTAAGTCACGTATTGGGATCTTCTGAGGATTTATAGCAGCTGAGACCCGAGGATCTGGGGAATAAGTCATTTAAGCCAGACGCAAACTTTCCCCACCACCTCCCCACCTTCACATGAAAGGAAAGACGGTCAGAGCCAGACCATCTGGACAACTCTGTGGGAGCAGAGGCCTGCCGAGAGGATTGGGCCACCTGCAATGCTTAGCAGGAAACAAAGCAAAACAACTTGCTCTGCAGACCTTCCTTGAACACGCTCAACAACTATAGGCTGATTTTATATCAACGAGCATTTACAATGATTAACCCTTATTTCCACTCTCCAAATGGGAAAAAAAATGTTTAAACTAAAGAAGAATAAAATATTATGAAGGAGACTACACTATACAGAAGATGATATCATGAAAAGGATGACGTTAAATAAAATCTGTGAATGTTTCAGAGCCATCGCTGTCAAAGCTAAGAGAAATTTGCCACAGAATACGCAGCACTGGTTAGAAAGTGCTGTAAGGGTTCAGAGTGCTGTACTGTTGTTACTCTACCTTACTATGTTCACAAAGGGTTTAGAAGTTAAATTTGAAATGGAAATTCATAGGCGAGGCAACTGAACAAACAGGATAATATGTCACCAGAAAATGTAGATTTGCAGAGCTTGTGAATTTGTATGAAAATCCCCGGACAATTTCTTCATTGATCAGATTTCTATTGCTATACAAATCTTCTCTTGTGCAGATTACTGCAAAGCAGTCAAAATTAACATTTGTTCCTTTATTATTAGACTAGAAAATTTCCAACTTTTATAGCTTCCCCAATTATCACTTTCCATTAGCCCCATTACCCAATCTAACTATTTTTTTTTCTAGGACAATTTCAGCATTTTTAAAGTTTTGAATCACCCAGCAATAAAACATACAATGGAGAGAAATTGGCAATTGTTGTATAGAGTCATGCTATTTATTCAAGAAAGTATAAGCCTTTTTCGTACTAAATATACCCTAAAAAGGCAAAAATTGGCTTAAAATTTCTCTTAATGTTACCATACCTGTTACCACAAGAAACAGCATATTCCCCCCAATATTGTATTGCTTATGAAGACTATTAATGAAAGATTTATTCCAGTTGACACTGTTAAGATAAAAACTGTTGGCTAAAACTGCAAAGTAGTCTCTTTCTGAAAGAACAAAGGATGGTTCCACAAAGCTTAATACATTACAGAATTTCTAATATATTCTTCCCATATTCATTTGTTCCAAGTAGATGCATGTAAGTAAAGGACTGTTGGTTTCATCAAAATCATGATGTATACTTAATGAGATCAGCTCTGTTAATTTTACTTTTTGATATTCAGGCTTTATAAAATGTATATTTTTTTGAAATTGCAATGGGATGTGACAACTACCCCTGATTCCTTCTCCTGGATTGCTGCAGGAAGTGGCTGTGTCCACTTATACTGCTAGAAAATGAAATAACCGATACAAACAGCTTTGGAATCTCTTGAAGGTCAAAAATTAATGGTAGGAAAATTGCTGTACAAACAAAAACTATTTTAATTACCTCTGGACTGATCACTACTGAAAGGATTTTAAGGTACTAGAAAGCTTGGGAGTTTTAAAACAAATTGAATACAGAGGTCAGGAATATCACCTTTAGATTAAGCAAATGTCATACGAATATATTTATCAGGGAAAACATTAGGGGCTTCATATATTACTAGGCTTTCTTTTAACATACATGTTGAGTTATGTTGTAGAGTGAGTCCTTGCTGTTCAATACACCAAGAAATAGATTTTCAGACGTGTGTCATGATAGAAGCAGATTTCTGTCGTTTACTAATTTGGCAGAAATATAGGAAATGTAGAACAGATGTAGGCAGAACATAAAAGCCCCACAGTGAAGTTGGGCAATGGTACAACTCCAAAACTTAATTAGTTTATTGATTAGCTCAATAAAGGTGATGCCCTGTTAACAGAAAGGATATGTTACCTATCCTCTGCCTATTGCAGTGCTGTAGTGATCCCAGCAAGCTAGTATATGGAGTTATATACTTGTCTCTACAGCCGTTTTGTATAAACAAGTAGCTCAGAGGATTTAACTAACCCCCATCAAGTTACTTTAAAGCAGAAGTGCAAAAATATCAAACCAACAGAAGTAAAAATCACTGTAACTGGTCTCCACATGGCAATTTTAATAATGGAAATGCGAAGTTACAAAACGTGCCAGCCAGCCAGAGTTTGTACAAAAAGAAAAATTTTGATTAAAAACATTATAAAATTTCCTGTACAAGACAGGTTAGCTAAGAGTTTAGCTGCGTTTGGCTAACTTCAGTATCACAAGAATGTAGGTCACAGTTTAGCACAGCACAGGAAAAGCCCTTTTTCTCCTAAATGTTGGGGTTTACAGCAATACATAATTATTGCCTTGTAAATCAACTTGCAAATAGCAGCCCCCATGAACATTAGGGTGCCTTTCTTCTGGATTGGAGACCAAGGCTGAACAGGAGATTTCTAAAATATCTCCTCCTGCAACTGATGATGTGATATTAATTTAAAATTTTAAAACTTTTACATTCTCAGAAATGTTTTCTTTTGGCTAATATGTTTAGTAGCTGGAAGTGTTATGATTGCTCAGGAAGGGCCTGATCAAATGCTCATCTGAAAGAAGAAAAGAGAAGAAAAATTCACTGACTACTTTTAGTTGAATTCTGTGGAGCAGACTTACATATCATATAAAGAAACTTGGATGCTGAGACCTTCAGTGCTGCTACATTTAATGCAATCTATTTTCTAAGTTAGTCCAAAACCTTTCCACAGAGGGTTTGGAATGATCATGGTTTGCATTTTTTTCTTCTTTTTTTTTTTTTTTTTTATTCTTCCCACTTCTCACTTTTGTTTCGTTTCACTTTGAATACTTCACAGTGTTTGTATTTTGAAAGCTGGCCTGTTTTCCCTCACAAAGCAGCAGATTCAGTTTGTGGTATAAATGCTAAATCAGCATGTGTCAAACTTGTTAAACCTTTTTTATGCCAAGCCTTGAAGGACCTGATAAAATAAAGCTGTAAAGATATACATTTTAATAAAACATTATTCATGCACTGTTAGTCCACAAAATATTCTCATGTACTATATAGAAATGAAAAGTAACATTTCTCTGGCCTAAAGCTAACTTTTTATGACTCCCATGGTAATTTTTCCATTCTTTAATACTATTTTATTTATTTATTTTACAATAAGCTTTCAGAAAAGGGATGGCATTTTTCTAGACACGTTTGCATGTGCTTTTTTTTTCCCCCTGACCTTTTACATCATCTATAGAAAATTTAATAGGGATATGGAAATCAGACAGGGTAACTGCTGGAAGCAATATGTGATGATCAAAACCCAGAGACAGCAGCTCTGTCAAGAGCAGAACTGTGGTTGTGTGGTTCAGACACTGGGCTGGGAGTCGTGAGATCTGGGTTTTCTTCCTTAATCCACCTGACCCCCCGAGTGATACCAGCTCTTCGTTTGCTCAACAGGAATGATAATATTTACATTCTCCCATTCTTTTGTCTATTTAAATGATAGGTGGCTTGAGAATCCTTCTGTCTTTTATAATGCTGGTACAGTGTACAGCATGGTGCAGTTATTTCAGCTGATGCTTTTAGATATTACCATGAGATAAAAATACTCTTTAGGGACCTGAGTATCCTGCCCTAGCATGTGACTCTGCCCTCCTGCAAGTCTGAGAAAGAAAACTCTGAGACAAGGAGGACAATGTTGGCTTGTAGGCAAAGCCAAACCTGTGTGTCTTTAAATACTGGAGCATGGGGTCTTATATTTTCCAATCTGCAAGCCCTTTAATGCATTGGAATGTCTCAGGTATTCCAATACTGGCTGCATCATGTAGATGAAGATATTTGCTGGTAGGCACATTTTATTCAGTGATAGATGTATAGCTATCTCTCGCCCTCACTCTGGAAGTCTCTTTTGTTGGTCTGGTTTCAACTATTTGGACTCTTTTCACAGTCGTGACTCACATCTGTCTGTAAGCCATCCATTCAGCTGTATCAGAGAACATGAAGAGCGCTGTGATATTCTCAAGGACATCAGCAGCTTTCCAGGCTTTGTGAATGTACAGAAGGTACCGGATTTTGCACCTGGGGCAGGGCAACCCTGGATGTACAGACAGACGCGGGAAGCAGAGGCTGGAGAGCAGCTCTGCAGAGGGACCTGGGGGTTCTGGTCGATGGAAGGCTGAACATGAGCCAACAGCGTGCCCTGGCAGCCAAGAGGGCCAGCGGTGCCCTGGGGGGGCATCGAGCCCTGCATTGCAGCCGGGCGAGGGAGGGGATTGTCCCGCTCTGCCCCGCGCTGGGGCGGCCTCACCTCGAGTGCTGGGTGCAGTTTGGGGCGCCACAGGACATTGAGGGTATAAAGCTACCAGAGAGTGTCCAGAGGAGGCCACGGGGTTGGTGAAGGGTTTAGAAGAGAAACCATATGAAGAGCGGCTAAAGTCCCTTGGCTTGCTCAGCCTGGAGAAGAGGAGGCTGAGGGCAGACCTCATGGCGGTCTGCAGCTTCCTCACAAGGGGAGGAGGAGGAGGGGCAGGCGCTGATCCCTTCTCTCTGGTGACCAACGCCAGGACCCGAGGGAATGGCAGGGAGATGTGCCAGGGGAGGGTTAGGTTGGGTATTAGGAAAAGGTTCTTCCCCCAGAGGGTGGTGGAGCCCTGGAACAGGCTCCCCAGGGAGGCATCACGGCACCAGCCTGGCGACATTCAAGAAGCACTTGGACAAGGCCCTCAGAGACATGGTGTGAATTTGGAGCTGTCCTGTGCAGGGACAGGAGCTGGACTCGATGATCCTTGTGGGTCCCTTCCAGCTCAGGGCATTCTATGATTCTAGAACTACAGGATCTCCAGAATAGGTCCTCTGGACATCTCCTTCAGGGACTGGTTTTCCTACAAAGGGCTCTAGACTAGAAAAGCAGTTACCATCAATAAATCAAGCTCCACTAGATCCAAACTTTTTTCCACCCCCACAGACAGCTATGTGGAAATCAGTAAAACTTCTGTGAATATTTGTTCCCTCTTGTGCCCTGATGGATCATGGTGTGGGTCACTACCATTTTGTCTAATAAGGACAAATGTTTCACAACTATGTGGACCTTTTTCAGAGGCTCTCAAGAATGCAGAATAGTCAAAGGGTCAACCACAGCTCTCCTTGAATATGGCCCTGCTGTTGCTGACTGAGTGTCCAGCAACTGAGGTCAACATCTGTGTTGATAAGGAATTCTTCAGGAACAAATAAAGAATTTCTGTTTTAAGGCAGTAACAAGTTGCTGTGCAAATATCAAGGACTGTAACTGGGTTAGCTATAGAACCATAGAAAACCACAAGGACTGCTGGAGATAATTATCTTTAATACAGCATGACAAAGTATCATCTTCTCTTATTATGCAAAAAATTAGGTGCATTGAGAAAGAGGCAGAACTGCTGTTGGGAGTGTAGTTTAACTCCTCCACTGTAGGCATTGGTAGCACAAAGCAACTTATTCTTTCTTTTTCTCTCCATGCCTGAGATTATTTTTTCCTGTCTTGAAGGAGTCCCACTGTTCTTCCCTGCCTTCCACACCTGCTCTCTTCTTCTCTGTCTGCTGAGCTACAAAGTAAAACAATAAACATTCAAGGCACAAAAATTCATGTGGTTTGGCTCCCAATACTCAGAAGCTGATGAACTGAGAGGAAGGGAAGGTTTTTTTCTAATTGAGCCTCGAGTTTCTTCTTCAGCAGATGAGCTGCTCAAATATGAGGGTTAAATCCATGTTCTGCCATACTTAAAGCTATTTTGGACTGAGGATTTCAGTGGGATTCTTGCCAAAAAGTCGGTCATACAGGTAGTGCTGGTGAGTTGTGCAAAAATAGGTAGAAAACTTTCCTAGGGTTTGGGAGGTGGGTTTTGCTGCACTGGCGTGCTGGGTGATTAATGCAAGCCACTTAGCATCTCCTTCCTCCCCCTTGCTGTGCCTTAGGTTCAGGAGGAACAATGACATTTTTCTCCTTTGTACTGATTTGAAAGCTACTGATGAAAACTGCTACTTAAGGATTAGTTAGTAATGTAGAGAGGAAGTTCTTGAGGAAAAAAAAAGAACAGTAAATATGCTTTTTTAGTCCAAATGTATACTACATGTTTTTAAGGCAGGAAAAAAGCCTTTCCCAGAAAAATGACATTTCCAAAAGAACTTTTTTTTTCAACTGAAAGAACATGGATGGAAAATTTACAGCAAGCTCGGAAAACAAATTAATTCCTTGTTTTGCTAAACATACTTTTATATGACGGTTATATTATTCGCAAGCAAAGAGGATCTTAAAAGGAAAGACTGGTTGATTTCCCATATCCCTGTAAGTGAAGCTGTTATTACCTTTGCTGCTGCTCAGAAAAATCTCAACAGGTCATAATGTTCTACTGTGTGTCTTAGACCTGAAGGAGCAAGGGAATTCACATTCATTTAAAGATACTGCAGTACTGCCTCCATAAATCCCCTCAATGGGACAAGATGTAGGCCTAGTTGATGAGATAAAGATAGTGTTTTATATCAACTTTTCAAGCTTCATTCTAAACAGTCATTGATTTTGTGGGTATACATCAGATTTTTATGTTCTTTTTGGATATCATTGTCTACAATTTCATCCTTTACTTTAAAAAGAGCAGCAATTGACTGGCAACACCCAGAATATATCCGATAACATCCATCTACCGTGTTTTAGGGTCTTACTGTAATGCAATAAAGCACTTTTATTTCATATGAAAAATGATTTATACTTAAGTTAATGTCTTAAATGTAACACAACCACACTGGGTAATGTTATCATAGCATATATTTCTTCTTTAAGAGTTAACCTACTATCCAACTTGCTTTTGCAATAAATATTTGCATAATGTAAAACAGCCACTTTGATACTAATAGAAATAAATGGCTGAAAGAACACAAAAAATCGAGACCTTTTGCTTACTATTTAAATTCTTTCAAATAGCAGTGCTGTGTGAAATTCTAATACACTCTCTCTGCAACAGTCAGATATTAAAATGGTCCAACGATTAGAAAATCACTTAAAAATGTAATTAATACAGCAGCACATTCTCTGTGGTCTGTAAGATACGATGCACTTAGCGTAGCAAATAAAACATAGCATAGGACAGTCATCCACGTACATGATACATCTAACCCACTAAAATATGTACATAGATTTACTGTATTTGCTTTACAAACTTTGCATTTTCTGGCCTAGATATTAAAGAATTATGTTTAATTTAATTTTACACCTTCTTTGTTCTTGTTGGGTTTTTTTAGTTAATTTCTTCAGATAATTCCTGGTTTTAAACTGGCCGTAATAAAGCTGGCAATTAAATATGTAAGAATATATCCTGACTCCCCCGCCAATTTGTGATTTATAGGATCACAAGTTCAAGGGAGCAGAGGCATTACTTTGCATAAAGACCAAGATGGCACAGTTAACACATCAAAAAATTAAGGTCAAGACAACAAATCATTTGTGAGTCATCTGTAGTAATCTGAAATGTACTTTATAATCCTTGGATCTCTGCTTTTCAGTCTTATGTGTTGATCTTCACAGGTTCTTAACATTTTCCTTATTTTTATACCTTATAATCCAGTTTCTGAGTCCAGAAAGGAAGAGAAGAATCAAAATACTGAAAAGGTAGTTACTACAGTTTTCGTAACTCTTGGGCAAGAGTATTGTTATGAGTCCAAGAAAGACACTATACCTCTAAATTTAAAAGTCACGCTGCAGTCTTTCATAATGTCAATGAAGATGAAAGCCTCCATGAGCTTTATTGAAACTGAGTCTTCAGACCTTGAAGGTATTTATTCAGGCCAAATTATCTTCCTAAAGAGAGAGCCTGGTTGGAGTGATGAACTATATGAAGCAGATAATTGCAAGATTAAGTCTGAGAACACACTTGGAAGCCTAATTCCTTTTCATTGGACACTATGGAAACTTAAAAGAATAATTGTGCTCACACCTCTGTATTGCTACAGTTACCCAAAGCTACTGAAGCCCTGAGGAGCCTGGTCTGACCTTGTTGCTGACCCTGCTGTGAGCAGAAGGTTGGACTAGATGAGGTCCTTTCTAGTCTGCATTAACCTATGAGCCTATGATCTTAGTATCCCAAGATGAAACCAGCTTGGATGTCATTGTGTGACAAAAGGTTGCAGCACACATAGATGAACAGAAATTCCATTTAGAGGTGCACTTGAAGGAAGAGCAGGAGCGAGGGGCAAGGTAGACCAAGAGTGGACACTTTTCCTGTTTCGAACCATCATGTGCTTTCAGGCCTTATTTATAATATGTTCAATGCAACACTAATTTTGTGTGAGATGCTCTTCAATGGGCAAACAATATTTTCCATTAAGATGTCGGGGTCAATGGTATGGATAATTAGCTAGCACTGTGGTTCAATCTGCTAATTCTCTACGTAGTAGTAGTAAAACATATGTCAACTCTTGGTAACCTCCAGTGTAGATGTTGCAACCTTGTAATGGATGTAGATGCGATAACCTGCTTGAGCTTGTCTACTTAAGATAAGGTGTTTTCTTAAGTGATGATGATGAATACTGCTCTTCCAGGGAGCCAGAGAGTGTCATTAAACTAGCTAATATTTTGCTGCCCTCCCATGTAGAGCAAGCATTGCTAAAGGGCAGCAGTGCTGTCAAATTCTTATAGGCTGGAACAGAGAATAAAGCAGAGCGAAAACAGGATGAAAAAGGTTCATAAAGGGCCTAAGGTGAATTCAGGCCTAACACACAGTCCATTGAGTCATTTTGTTTGCTCACTTTTTTCCCTTCCTCAGTAAAATTAGTTCAGTAGTTACATTTTGTCAGAAGCAGAACTCTCCCCTACTCTCCCCATACTCCTCAGTCACAAACAGAGTTTATTGTCTATCAATAAAAGCATTTCAGATCTCTCTAGACCTGGAGACACCAGGCAGAGTTATTAGTTCTTCTCCAGCCTATTCTGAAGTGCCAGAGTTCAAAATGAAAACGTACAGATTGCTGGTAGCCATGCCAGAGCCAGGGAACTGCACCGATCTATCCCCGCATCAGTCTCCACATCTATATAAACACAAACAAGCACATCCAAGGATATAAAATTGAGAATAAATGTCTGTGTGCAAAGCATTTTTGTCTGTAGACGGGCTTTAAGAAACTAGAGGGCATATTCTCTGCTGATGTAATTAGCACAGTGTTGTTAAACTCCATGGACCTGTACCACTTTAGAGACACAGGAGATTTGACCCCATTACTTTATTTAGTGACACTTATAGTAATTTCAAATTGTCAAGTCTGCATTGCTGTATTCCAACAAGTAGCACCTTTAAACTCTGCTAATAACTTTTCCTCCTCTAAATGTTGTGCAAGCAATTGTCTTTCCTTTATGATCAAACCTAAACCATGAAAGTAGATGATATTTTAGTTATCTGTGTAGCAGTTTACATCCCGAAGAACACCAACACAGTTTAGAGACTCTGAGGCACAATTATCCACTTTGCAAAGACAACTGCAGCTGGGGGAAATACAACAATCATTTTATATTAATATGAGACAAATATATTTAGATAGGAAATACAAACAGTAAGGTTTCTCTCCTTGACATTCTAGACAGGTAGGAAGATCTTGTTTCTTCATCTTAAAAAATAAAAAATCCTAGCAGTGTTGTGTTATATTTTGTGAATTTAGGAGAATGGATTCATCCTCTGATGATTTGGAAGACAACATTCCATATGAGGAATCACTGGCGTCTTGGTGCACATAGGTTTTCTTTGGCTTGTCATCGTGGTAAAGACTCCAGGTAACACCTTGGTTAATTAAAAAGATACTGGAGACTCATATCTGTTGCTATGCATTTCCCTGAGAAGCGGAATATGCTGCTATTAGGTAAAACCTGCCTATATAAGCAAGCTTCAAGAAGGAGTTGCTAGTTGCAAAAAACCACATTAAAATAGATTACATCTCTGCAAGGGAAAAATGGCTTAGTGTAGTCTCTGATGACTAATAATGGTGTACAGTTGCTAACTGATGAGAAGGAAACCCTTTACCAAAACACAAACCCCTATTACACAGAGAGCTGAAGCAGTCTTATGGAGTTCAAAATATGCCTCCTATTTATGAGTGTTGCTCTATTGCTCTTCGGATGAATACACTCCTGTCTCCAAGACAGACTATTCTAAATGACAGGTAACCTAAAAAATTTTTAGTTAGGGATATTTGAAGGCTTCATTTCCCTCATCACTTTCAATGGCACAAATGGTGTTGTGTGCTCATGTGATCATGAATTATGAGATGGAATACACTCCAGTATATATTTTTTGTTAGCTTTTTAATATTCCCCACTCATTGCAACCAATCTAGTCATTATGTTCCTTTGTAACAAGGAAACAATACAAATTTGCAATTCTGTATTTCTGCTAAAGAATGACCCAAATTCATATAATAATCCAAGTTAAAAAAACAATAAGATCCTTTGACTTTACATAGCAACATTATGACTTCCTTTTTTTTCATGCTCAGTTTCACCATCGGGGAGGACTGAACAGGCCCTTCATGTCTTATGCACAAAGTCACCTAGATCTTCTGGCTCGCTAGCTAGCCTAGCCAGCACTGTGAATAAGTATTTCAAGCTATGTTTGCAATCATTCTTCCTATTTAGTACTGTCAAAAGTTCCTCTGAGTAAATTTTAACAGGAGAAAACATTCCTTCAGCTTCCAATATCCTTCTTATCCATTGTGCTCCTTGAATACTGTGTTCAGTTTTGTGTCCCTCAGTACAAGAAGGACATCGAGTTGCTGGAGCATGTCCAAAGAAGGGCAACGAAGCTGGTGAAGGGTCTAGAGAGCAGGTATTATGAGGAGATTTTGAGGGAACTGGGGTTGTTTAGGCTGGAGAAGAGGAGGCTGAGGGGAGACCTTATCACTCTCCACAACTACCTGAAAGGAGGTTGTAGCAAGGTGGGTGTTGGTCTCTTCTCCCAAGTTGTTAATGATAGGACAAGAGGAGACAGCCTCAAGCTGCACCAGGGGAGGTTTAGATTGGATATTAGGAAAAATGTATTTACTGCAAGAGTGGTCAGGCATTGGAACAGGCTGCCCAGAGAGGTGGTGCGGGTCACCATCCCTGGAGGTATTTAAAAGATGTGTAGGTGTGGCACCTCAGTGCATGTTTTAGGAGACATGGTAGTGTTGGGTTGACGGTTGGACTTGCTGGTCCTAGAGGTCTTTTCCAACCTTAATGATTCTATGATTCTATCATTAGCAACTGCATTCAGCTCTGCAACTCTGAACGGTGAATCTTTATGTCCCATCATGTTAATGTTTTGGAGAAGTAAAGAATGGGTGGAAGGAACATCTCTTACCACAGGCAGGATCAGTTCTTTCTGAACTATTCCTAAAATATGTTTATCTAAACTTCTCTTAAGGTCTCCAGTGATGGCAATTCACAATCTTCTCAGGGAGTATATTTCTGTGCTTAATCATTCTTACCATTAAAAAGTTCTTCCAGTGTCTAACATAAATATCCCTTTCTGCAATTTAAAGCACATTATGTCTTGTTGCATACAAAATGGATATGTGGAATAATTAAATATTTTCCTCTTTTCAGCAATCCTTTTTCTATTAGAAGACTACTAACCCTGCCTCTCCTTGGTGTTTTCTCTTGAGGAAGCAATCTCAACTCTTCGATTTCTAATAGGTCAACTTTCTACACCCCTAAGCATTCTGTTCTGCCTTCAGCTGACCCAAAGACTTCTTGAAACACAAACTGCAGAGGGAACATCATGCTTCAACTGCGGCCTCATTCATAGAGCTGAAAGACTATGTCATGCATCTTAGATTATTCCTGCTCGTACATCCCATAATAGTATTTGGCTTTTCTACAAAAGTGTCACTTTGCTAATAATATTCATTTCAAGGATCCTTTCATATCTTATTCTCCATCATTGTTTTATCAGAGATGCTCATTAGCCAGTTGTTCCTTGAAGTCATCTTAGATGTTTCAGACTCTTTCTGAATTTGGCATTGGAAATTGGCAAGCTCATTCTGAACTCTCACCCTCCAAAGTGGCTGGATCTCTCTTCAGTCACTTGGCATCTTCTTTCCTAATAAATATGCTTTGTTTTCCTCTGTATGCCTTGAGTACTAGCCAGTGTTTCCCTTCCTATGACAGTGTCAGGTGAAACATTGTCAGAAGCCTCACTGAAGTCAAGACATACAGAATCTACTGCTTCTGCCCTATCTACAAAGCCTGTTACCCTGTCAGAGGAGGAAATGAAGTTGGTTTGACAAGATTTGTTTCTGACAAATCCATGTTGGCTGTCACTCATCTTTTTGTTGTCTTCTAGGGGCTTACAAATTGTTTGCTTGGTTATTTGCTCCAGGATTTTTCTAGGAATTGAAGTTAAGCTGACAAATCTATCCTCTTTTCCCCCTTTTTTAAAGATAGGCTCAATAATTGCACTTTCCCAGTATTCTGGACCCCCCTCATAAGCTCCCTAAGATAACCAGTGACAGGTCTGAGATTGTCCTGACAGCTCTCTTTTTCTCTGATAGTGCTTACTTTGGGGTGGATTTCCTGAGGCTCAGTGACCATGAAAACATACAACTAATACAAGCACTCGTCTGTCTTAGTCTCAGTTTTTCTTGTTTGTTCATGCCTTTAATTACTTCAGCCATTTCATCACATCAATCTCTTCAGCAAAGGCAGAAGCAAAAGAGGCAGTAGATATTGTGGCTTGTTTGGGTGTTTCTGTTCATAGAGTTCCCACTCCATTTGATAGCAGAACAAGTCTTTTCTTACTCTTCTTGAATTGCATCATTTCTAACAGTATATTCTTATGCTGGGTTCTGTCTTTGACCTGGCTATTTCTGATCTAGCCCATGATTACTTTGTGTAGTTTTTCTATAGCGTCCCATGAGGTCTCTGAAAAAAGCTTTTGAAAAAACCAAATGTGTTGTGTCAGTTGTGTTTATAGTAATCTGGTGTGGTGATGCTAAAACCACTCATCTGCCACATTAAAGGAGTTCAGGCATTTCATGAACTGATATATTTCAATCTAATATCAAAAGGCATTTCTGATCACACAGATCTTCAAACATTTATTTTGTATTTACTTTTAATAAGCACCATAAAACCTGTTTCAACAAGCAGCAATTTAATTGCATCATTGCATTTGATCAGATGAACATCCTGTTCATAATAAAGCCTTCTCCATAAATAAACATAGAAAATACAAATTAAACTTCCATGTTAAAATGCATCCAACCTAATGTCTCAATTCCTTCTTTACGTGTTGTGAGTTGAATTTTTCTCTGGAATAATATGTATGCTGAAATGTTGCTATGCATATTTAAATACTCATATAAATTCCACTAATACATTGTCTAACTTGGGATTTGCCCCCATTTCAGCCATCGGCATAACTACACTGATGTAAACCACTTGTATTCTAGCAAACCTGACGAGATAGCTGAAAACAGGAAGAAAACATAAATGAAACAGAGATCAATTTTGCTTATAAAATGGACATTTTTATTCAGTCCAGGTTTTCCATGAACATGCCAGTCCAAATTTCCGAATTTTAAGTTATTGACATTTTTATCCCCAAAGCACCAAATAATTTTTAGCATTCTGATGCACTAAGTACTTATCAATTGTAACAGTTGATATTAAAATGTTTTGCATTTTCTGCTCCCTAAATTGCATGGATTGTGTAGGAAAGCCCAAACACCAATCTACAGCTTCCGATAGTTGTTAATGATGTGGAGTGAATACAGCAGTAGGATGCTAAACTAATCAGTGCAATTGGACATTGGTGGGTAGAAACCATCGTATTAGTGCCTAAACTGTGCAGTGATCCATGTCTCCTAATTCTGGGAGATAGTTATGTTAAATTGATTTGAAAATAAGTGGACAGAATCATTATGCTTACATTTATAGCGAAGCTGATGGAAATCAGATGGATTTTAGTTTTGCAATGCACCTCATAAATTGATGCTGAAGATCCCAATAGAGTCTTCACTGCCCGCTTTCTGTCCACCCAATAAACTGTGATTATCGGATCCTGATGGCATCTGCTCTGAGGCTATATTTAAATGAATTGAAATAAACCTACAGAAAAAGCATGTTGAAGCCCCTTGAATATAGAGGAATCTGTAGAACTTATCGTCATTGACATATATGGTCTGAGGAAGGACTGTCATGGAGCTACGGATATGTGCTGAAAAGCAAGGTTTCTCAAAATGCAGACTCAAACCCATGTCCGTGTTGCCTAGGATTGCTCCTGGAAAATACAGTCCTTTTTTAAAAAAACGTTTTCAGAACAGAATGAAGCACTGAGACAGTTCATAACAAAAGCAAGAAAATGGAATATAGTTAGTCATAAAGGTGTGTCCTCATGGTTAACGCTCAGAGGCTGGTGTATTTCTGAGACACTAAAATATCCCGGCCTCACTGAGGAGCAGAGCAAGTGCTTGGTGGAAGCACTGGGAATACCTTACTACAAACTGCTAGGCAATGGATTAATGGCTTTATTAGGTGATTCTACCCAAATTCCTTGCCTGGGAAAAAGCCCACATGGTAAAAATAATAAGGACAATAGGTGTAAATAATAAGAGATACTTCATTGCAATATGTAAGTATTCCTTAACAGTCAGTGCTTTTTACTGCTTGTATCAACTTCCATTTCAGGCCTATGCAATACGCAATATTAATTTCTCACTATTGAAGAAACTGTGATTTGATAAATTTAAAACATGAGGATCCAGATCCACAGAAGCACTAAGGAGCCTTAAATCCCTGAAATAAAAAATATCCTATTAACATCAATGTGACTTAGGAACTTGGTGCCCTTGGGGAAGGGAGTGTCTTTAATGAGATTTTTTTCTCTCTAGGAATTTATTTGCCAAATCATACTTTTAAAACTTTCCTCAATATATATGGACAGAAAGGAAGAATTTATTGAATTTTAGAACTTCTAATTTAAGCTTTGACTTCTTTTAGTATAAGCAAGAATTAAAAATAGAGGTCTTTTGTGCAAACAGTTTTCCTGTTTCCTCTAGGAAGTCAACAATCAAGGACCGTGATTGTCAAAGAGGAGGGAAATCAGTCTATAGCTTTGACAGAGGTTTTCTTTAACAGAAGTGATTATTAAAACTATCTACACTTCCTGACCCTATATCCATCCGCTTCCCTGGGACCCGTGTTACCTATGCTTGACTAAGCAGATGTGCCTTTCTCCAAATTCCTGTGTCTGCTTAGGCTTGGGCCTGGAAATTCTTGGGTCCA
Organism: Phalacrocorax carbo; assembly: GCF_963921805.1. NCBI lineage: Eukaryota > Metazoa > Chordata > Aves > Suliformes > Phalacrocoracidae > Phalacrocorax > Phalacrocorax carbo. The sequence goes on along the minus strand of NC_087513.1, from coordinate 6,614,167 downwards.
CGCAAAGAGCAGTTTCTTGGCCAAGACTTCTTCCTCCTTCTCCATATCTCCAGAAACTGTTGATATTCCTTTGGTACCATTCATGTTGAAATTAATTCTGCAGTTTTGGTTCCTGTGATGTCTACAGTGTTAGTGCCACAATATATATGTCAAGTTGTTAGCCTAGCAAGACAATTAATTTACGGCTCTATAGCTGTTGAATGACAACAGGGCTTTCCAGCTGTTTACGCTGAGGAGCCACCGAGGTAGGGTGTATATCAGAAACTACAGTGGAATGAATAAACTGTTTTCCAGATTAGCTGAAATGCTGAGCTAATCTGTTCTCTAATCCAATAAAAATATGTATTTTCAGTAGGAGGACACGGAGGCACTCTTATTAGTTTAACCACATGCATGAGGCAGCATCTACCTCATTAGCAGTTTGGTATAACAGACATAAAGTCACTGGAACAGAACATGTTTACAGGGTAAATATCTCCCACTTTGAAAATAAATATCTTGGCTTTGGCTCGGCATTTATTTAGCAGTGGGAAGCTGCTACCCTGTGACAATGTTCCATTTCATTGACATTATCTCCTAATGATGTTATAAGTGAGGACAAGTTAACTTCAGAAGGTTCAGAGGTTCAATTTTCATTAGGATAAGCATCTAGAAACTTTGAAAGCTTATGAGCTATTATCCCAACTTCGGTGGTTATTCTTATTTTCTAAAAAGCACTTGTCTCTCTTGATCCTAACCTCCTAAAAAAATCTCCCCCAGGTAATCTCTCTGTCCCTGTTTCCCACCAGAAGATGTGGCTGGTGTGGCTCTGTGAGGTCCTGAGCAGGTTCTGGCCGCAAAGGCACTCATTTCCCTGAGTTTTTCAATGCAGTAAATAAGATCACAAAAGGACTTTCTCTATATAACCTTCAGTCCGAGGCCACAGTACAGCCATTTCCTGCAGCACACATGGCTGGTAACATTCGTAGATGGCACAGGTTTCAGGCATTTAGCATAAACGAGTCCTTTAGGTTCCCTTTGTAATCACCAGGAAGATTTGGCTTATGCTGGAAGGGACTCAAATTTACCTGACCTTGACGGAGTTTGTCTGGAAAGGTTTTGTCCTGGTTCTCACATTTTCTCTTCAGTTTGGTTCATCTATCCCTTGTGTTCACCAGGAGAGTCATCTCTCCCGTGAGCCTACCAAAGCAGAACCACTTTATTTTTGGTTACAGTCCAGGAAGATGATAGTCTTGAAACTATCTGCCAGCCTGACACCTGTAGAGAGCAGATTTATCCTCCTTTCTGTAGCCTTAACCTGTGTTCTTTCCTCTGTCACAAGACCCTTGCAGGCAGTATATCCTTTTGCTTATGAGCAAATTTAAGAAATTTCTTTCCAGCTGTTTTTTTTTTTCCTGTCTAATTTCAAATCTTATTCTTTTAAACTGCCCATTTCAAGGGTCTACATCCCTTTTAGCCAGATCCCCACTCATAGTTTACTTACTATTTTTGTCACAAATTAAAAGTGATAAAATTTAAGCAAAACTGGTGATTTAAAGTGTGTCAATTCTTAGGTCTCAACTTATGAAATATAAAAATTACTGAGTACTTCTTATTCTGAGCAGCAAATCTATCAAAGAGTCTGAAATTGGATACCCCAGACAGGGGAAACATAAAAAATATACAGTGCTCTTTGGAAAATTACTCTATATAACATCTTACTGTTCACTCATTTCTTCTAAAAGTTTCTCTCCCACACAGACATTTCACTCACAGGAATGCATGCATTAATCAAAATAAACAGCTAGTGTATGGGGTGCACCAGCATAATAGATCTACTTAACTCCAATTAAACCAAGCAGTGGGCAGTGTAACCTCTTTGCTCTTGCTGCAGCACTGCATACAAATTGTGGGAGGGAGGCTTGCTGCTGACCGTTCAGTAGTCTTTAGTGCTGGGCGCTCAACACCGGTTCAGAGGCTAGGGTCCCTGGGCTTTACAGTTTGATAGGAAAAAAAAAAAGAAATAAGAAAAAGGGTTAAAGCTGAATGTAGAGATCCCTGAGTACAAGTGTGTACCTTGAAAGTCAAATATGCGTTCAAAGACAAGTGCCTTCTTCTAATCTGTATGATGCATGCCTATAAATTTATAGCAATATTGCCAAATCCTGTGATTTAATGTGAGCCATGTGAAAACAGAAGAAACCTAATCTTTTATTAAAACTATGAATTTTCAGGTCCATAAGACCATGAAGAAAAGCATGAAAATGTGACTCAAGTGTGCCCTATAGACTCAAAAAGCAATGAAAAAGTAAATCTTATGCTTTGTCTTTAAGTCTTATGATCAATAAGATGCAGCCAAATGCATAATATTATGTCTGGATATAATATATATTTATAATATAATATATGTCCTTAAGAATGAGACATTATTGGTCTGGTGCATAAACTGAGCACTGTCAAACACTGTGACCGTGCCACAAGGTTATAATATCCTGTTATTTTTTGTTTAAACCGTTTTTTTTTTCTGTAACCCCACCTCCACCTCTTCTGTTTACTGTGAAATATGGTCTCCTTCAGCAGTAGAGTTTCATATACCTGTGGTTATTTTGTCATTTATATGCAGTTCTATCATCGCTTGTTTTAATCTCTGTTTTAGGGGGTGTTCTGTTTACTACACTGCAATGATTTTTGAATTAAGCTCAGCAAAAAGTGTTACTACATCAACTATATCTTTGAATATTTGAATATATTTGTTTGCTTAAACATTGGCTTAGTCAGACAGCGCTGAGGATTTGTTTTTAAGTACAGTGTTTACAATTGACAGATGACTTTTCTCTTAGTGGATTCTAATTGCTTGTAACCCAGTGGGAAAATGTTTCCTATTGTACATATTGATTTTTTTTTTAAAGTAAGAAAGCAGTGTTTTTAAAAATAAACCAAAAATTAATACTTCATAAACCAGTACTCAATCTGCAAACCCAGTTGGAAGTAATGGAACTATAAATTTAAAATGATGCCTGTAAGAAAAAGACTCAGAATTGTGTGATGTGGTGTAACTCTTACCTGCAATACTTCAGATCCACTGTTATACATGTAATGAAATTCTTAGTTGTAATGCCCTGCAGAACATATTGAGATAGTAATGAAAGCAATAAGAACAGTAACAATATTGAAAATATTGTTTTCAATATGAAGAGAGTTCCTTGTGTCTACAGGTTTATACTTGTCCCTTTGGTTCTATCTTACCCTATGACAAGCCAAATGAATTTTTATAATTTGAGTGTGGTGATTATGAATAGTATTGAAATATGATTGTTGCACAGGACAAATTATAGTGTGAAAGCAAGGTCGGAAAGTGCTTGCAATGGCATGTAGCTCTTTAGTAAGAAGTCTCCCTATTTCTCATGTTGGTATCGCCTTCACAGTAGTTAGCATAACAATATCTGCTTCGATTTTTTAATATGCCCACTATGTTTTATATAAGTGCATATTGATTTTAATGATACTTGAAGATTCTTATCTTAATCAAGAGCATGCAATAGGAACAGTACAAATGACCCAATAGTAACAAAATGCACGATACCTCTTGCTCTTTACTTTCTAAAAATGTACATGTGCTTTCCACGCCCAAACTTCAGAAACAAAGAAAATAAGAAAGTTCAAAAAACAAAAATTGCATCAGATAACAAGACAGATCACATTAAGATGCTATGAGAAGCTGGAGAAAACAAACACTGTTGCCTCTGCCTCAAAAACCAACAGCTTGATTTTCCTATAAACACTAATCACATACATATTAGATTATTACTCTGGAAGCAGAGCCTCTTGGAATAGTTTATCTTGGTGCCACAATTCCTGACTTAAGTGCTTCTTCTGCAACATTCTTTTTCAGCTAACCAGAGCCTGAAATCTCAAAGACTCCTTTTGATTTTTGAGAGCTTTTATAATGTACTAGGAATGTATGGAAAAATTATTGAAAGCTCACAGTCAGCCACAAACCTGTTGAGGTATATCACACAGACAAACTGTGTTCTTAATCCCTCTACGTTCTATCAAGAGAAGAGAAAATATTTACTTTTTTAAGGTACTGCAGAAAACACGCCTGATATTCCTACAGGTATTTAGAGAAATGATGTCTGTCATTTCTGCAGGTTTCTGTGCCAGCTTGTAGTCTTTAACAAAGGGATATGGCGCCTTTTATAGACCCTCAATCTGAGGTAGGAATAAAAAGTGATTTAGTGACTCCAGGACCCATAGCAACCAACATTGAACAGCATCCCAATACATCAGTCAACATATATGACACCTTAACCAATTCTGGCCTAACTAATGATGGATGGAGAGACAAGCAGGTGACAATGCCACGCTCTTTCACTTTGTCATAGGGGCTACAAAGCAACTGTCATGAATAGACGAACCTTCTGACTAACACTGCGAATGCCTATTTGCATTTCAGTTCCACACAAGTCAAATTGGTTTTACTGCATGAAAGTTATTCTGATTGTAGGTTCTGCTGAAGCGTACATTCTTGAAACAGCTGAAATAGTCTGAAATAGTTAAAGGTACAAAGACTTAAAGTTGAAATGTCCACTGACTGAATGAAAGCTGAACGTAACAGGAAAATCACATCCATTTAAATTTATTATGACTGATTGCCACTTTCAGTTATGATACTTTGTTTTTATAGGGGTGTTTACATTTTATTCAAATGTTTTTCCTCATCTCTTAAGGCACTGAGCACCATTAAAATCAATGAGACTGAAGGACATTAGAGGAGGTACTAAGTTCCTGCTGGGTTAGCTCTTAGGGCTGAGAAATACTAAAGAAAAAATGCTGTTAGCTCCATCGGATTGTTGGCACTGTACAGGAGGTGCATATAGCCTTATCTTCCCACTGAAATGCTGCTTCCTCCTCTACCAGTGGGATTTTTCATCTTTATCTGAACCCTATTTAGTGAGAGGCAAGACTCATCCTTGATCACTGTAGTACAAGTCATAATCAACTGTTGTTTCTTGAGCAGAACATTTTGCATTTGAAGGTGAGTCATTATTGCATTGTTAGCATCCAAAAGTGCTGTCCAAGATGAGAAATCCCCCATGCCAGGCACACACATTAAAATAGAGCCCTTTCATTGAAGTTTACAGCTGATGTGGAAAAGACAGGTCAGAACAAGGAGAAAAATATGTGAATTCAATATTGGATTAATCCCACTCTGTGCTGACAGCAGATCTTTGGGTGGAGATTGTCTTCTTCAGTGCAACAAGTCCATCCTTTGTTCCTTATCTTGATGAGGCTTGAGACAAACCTGAATATTATCTTAGATAACTAAGCTGTACATAAGGAGGATGTGTTGCTCTTGCAGGGATAATTAGACCCTTGTTGCATACATACCTGTCCCTGCAAATGCTCTGTGCAATGTTAAGGAAGCCTAGGCTTCTTGAAACCCACAGTCTTATTTTGCATATTCTCTTTCTTACATTTTAATGCCAATCTATCCAAAGTCTGTAGTATTAAACCAGCTTCACTAAGATATCATAAAAGAGATGTATGGCTTACATTTTTGTTCCAGAACCAACAGGCCCATTTTAATGTAAAGATGCCTTCATTAAATACCTTTATAAACTTATGGAAAATAATGTTGCTAAATCTCCCCAGCCTGTTTATAACATCTCAGTGCCAGATACATTACCTTAAAAAAAGCTAGCAACAGCAGCTTTTAGAATTTTTTTTCCATTTCTAATTGAACTTTCAGAAATTAAAAGCTTCTACCCTTTGATACAGTTCATGAAAAGGTCTTTAAAGGAGGTCCCTAAAGACTTCCAGTTTGACTTGAACAAAGGTGCTGGCATTTAGAGAGTGCAATTGATAGGATTGCTACTTCTCTTTAGCTATCCATGTTAGGACAATTAAAATAGGAAAGAGTAAAAATACATAAGGTGGAAAATCTAGGGAATAACCTCTTAGTCTTAGCTATAAAATATCTAACAGTTTTTTTGCTAGATGTTTTTCTATCCCCATCTTTTATGAACAAAAATCTAGACATAACCAACAGACAGCTGTCATTTGTATCCTAAGCTATAACACATCACAGTGAAAGTGCAAATGGCATGCTTAGGGTACAAGATGTGTCTGTGTGTAAGAGGTGGGCAAAATTAAGTAAAAGTCTTGCTGACTGGAAGGTGAGATATGTTAGAGACTCAAGAGCTTCCTCAGAGAGCTGGTGGGAGCTCTGTAGCTTTGGTCATCTAAATCAGACTGAACATTTTAACAGAGAATATACTTCAGGGAGCCATCAGTGATATTTAAGACATCACTTGCAATACATCTAATACACCAGGATTTTGTAAAGCCAATATAAAGTAGTGTGTGAGAGAAACTAAAGAAAAAAACACCTGGAAACAAGTTTATACAGGTCCCAATTCAGCAAAGCACTGGAAAATCACACCGTCCTCCTCCTTCCAATACCTTTGCAAGGCTGTCCAATAGCTATAACACTGCTTGAGCCCTTGGGGACCTGCCTGCACATCCTTGTGCTCTCCCAGAGTGCATTTGTGGAGGGATGAGGGGCCCTGATACAGCAGCAGTGAAGCTTGCATGTACTTCAGTGGAAATATGAAAAATTCACATATTTAACTCGGAAGGCTGGTCATGAGGTAATACAGAGACTTGTAAAACTCATAATTTATTTAGCATTCTTCTCCTCATTGTAGCAAAAGTATTTGCTGAAAAGTGTTAATTGCCTTACACCTCTGGAGAGGCTCTGATATTTCTCTGGAATGGGAGTGGCCTCAAATAGTGAAGGTAACCAAAGCCACTGACCCCTGCAAAGCCTGGACAGATCGTATTCAGAGTCCACAGGGGTTTTTTTGCACCAGAAGCTGACCTTCTGCTGTAAAGGTTTCCTTTTGTCATACCAATATTCCTCCCAAAAAAGGTACCAGAGAAGTTCAAAAGCCTGGGAAGCATGTCATTGAGGTATATTTGTGTACAGGTTAATTTATTTTAACAATAACCCAATTAGGTATATTTCATGTACTGAACTTCACATGTTAGCAATAGTGCTACTGAAGTCAATGGCACAACTTGCAGCACCTTCTACCATTGATAACTTCTGTAAGAAAGGGACTGGTAATAGGATCTCTGTTTCCTTGGAGATCACATGCTTTGAATGGCTCAAGCAGTATCATAATCTTCTGCCTGTAATACCTTAATCATTTCCATAGAAAACACTTAATATATTAAGATATCACAAGAAGGATGAAGTCTTTAGATAACCAATAAATAACAGGGAATTAATAACTCCTACCATTCTGGTTTCGTGGGACTAAGGCTGAAGGAGAGAAAAACGGACCAAGAAGCTATTATCAGATTTTGCAATTTTTATGCTTGAAAACCTTTTAATTTCACATTTCAAAACAGTGTAGCATTTATAAATATAATCAGCAGAATATTCAGAAGATAGTCTATTCAAAAGAAGAAATAAAAAGGCATGTAAAATAAGTTTCTTTTGAGAAACATTTCATTACTACTCTGAAGGCAAATTAATTTTATTAACGTCAGATGAGAGGAAGCGTACAATTTCTTGGTTTTCTTTAGGCACAACCGTATTATTAAACACCATAGAGAAACCTCCAATGAACCCCTGTCTGAAGAAAGCTTATTTTGGCTTTCCAGTTTCACATCCCTGACAGAAGTTAGGTGACTCGGAGAGTCTAATCAATCAGTCTAAGTTTTCTCACGGTTCCCATGGTTGTGGGATATGGGAATCATAGCAGAGTTTAAGTGCTTCCAATTCATGAGAATTCAGACTCAGATATGGCTACAAACATAACAGCTGCCCAAGGACTGTCTGCAAAATTCAAACACCCTCCCTCAAACAGCAACAGATGTAACTGGAGCCCAGTGTGAAAAGGGTGACTTATTCACCACCGCCTTTTGTCTGCAGTGTTTAGATTCAAAGGCATGACCAAGGAAGATGTCCCACTGAGGCCAGCTGTCTGGATTCATGCCAACAATTTACATTTGCTTATATTGCTTATGGGAGAAAGGGCTGATACAACCTGTTATGCAAAATGCATAATATAAAGAGAGCGAGTCAGAAAATAATTTATTTTGCCTTGAGGAAAAATAAAAAACCACAGAAATGATTATTTAGTAAGCATTAATAAATATTTTTGGAACGTTTTCTCTATTTGACAGATTATGATTGCAAAACAAAAAATTTATTGTCTGATTTTCTTCCCCCCCAGCTCAAACCTGCAAATTTAACCAAATAGGAGCACTCCATTTCACTGAAAAGAGCTTTCCATCAAAAGACAGTTTCTAAAATTTTTAACTGCTCTAATTAAACTCCACCAGGAATTATTCTAAAAAGCATGTCTTGTAGCTGCAGAAAACCACATTAATGAACACTTGTATGCTGTAGTCCTTCTCAAACACCCTCATGTATTTTCAGTGAAATGAGAGGAAGTTTATATTCTGTCATTTCTGCCTATGTATGTCTGCAAAACTCATTCTCTGATGGTGAAAAAATGCCATGGAAATGCAGTTGGAAATTGGTGCCAGTTGCTGGACTTCTTTGGCCAGATGTTAAAAACATTCTGGCTCCAACTAAAGGTCAGCTCTGTCTCTAGAACCCAGTGGCCAGTGCCCAGAGATGAAAATGGGAGGTGATACAATGCCAGTATATCACCCAGACTCCAGTGTTCAGTGTTTCAGTGAGCCAGATGTGATGGCTTGATATTTTAGATATAATTATAAATATTATAAATTATATATAATGTTATATATAATATTATATATATTTAATTATAAATATATATTTTATAATCATATCTTGAAAAATATATTTTGTATCTAACTGTATGGCTTTCAAGAAACGATGGCAGATACAATAGAATCACCCAATCACAGAATGGTTGACATTGGAAGGGACCTCTGGAAGTCACCTGGTCCAACCCCTCTGCTCAAGCAGAGCTGCCTAGAACTGGTTGCTTCCACCCTCTATATGACTCCTTTTTGTGTTTGAGCTCCTTGTTTATCCTTGCATTTTTGCCTGACTCTGTATTTGTTGGGATTGAACTCTCCTGAGCTTGGAGGAGGTGATCCTTGAACATGAACCAACTTCCTTGGACCTTATCTCACACAACTCTTCAGAGCAGATCACTTAAGATGCCAAAGTCTCTTCCCCTGAAGTCCGCGATTGTGAGCTTGCTTTTCACCCTCCTTCCTGCCCTCAGGATCCTGAACTCCACCATCCTATGGTCACTGCAGCCAAGGCTGCCTTGGACTTTCACATCCCCAGCAAGCCCCTCGTTGTTGCTGTGTATGAGGTCCAGCACAACACCTCTCCTCGTTGGCTTCTGTTTCACTTGGAGGAGGAAGTTATCATCAATGTACTCCAGGAAACCCCTGGTTTGCTTAAGCCTGTTGTGTTGTCCCTCTAACAGATAATCTCTCTCCCTATTTTTTCTCTAAATTAGGACTATCAGACTGTCAATTTTGAGGGCATTTCCCTGCTAGGCATATTATTTCTGTAGGAAATTGGTCAAAATGGGGGTCATAGCTCTTACAGAGTATTTTGTCTGTTTGGTGAAGCAGTGCACTGACGGTTTGGGAAAGGGCACAGCAGAACTAACCTCAATTAGCAGGTACAAATAGTAGTCCAAGCTGGGTAGCACAGGAGGGATGCTATTTTCTAGCAGTTCAGTAGGGAAGGTAATTTTGCCTTCGTCCAAAGAACTGTAGGTAATTTTCAGTTTGTGCAGATAAATGGAGCGATTGGAAAGTTCAGTATGAATACCCAAAAGCTTTCTCCTTTATGAGCCGTCTTAGAGTCAAAGTGAACATCCTTCTAATCATGTCCTGAGAAAAGCAAAAGCAATTAAATATAACTCCAGCACAATTCTAGGAATAAAGTTATGTCAAGCTCACAAATAGCTTCACTAGGAGTGAGCAGGAGATCTTAGCGGATGCCTAGGCAAGCCCAGGTTACATTGGAGCGTGATCCAGATTCAGACAACTTGACACCTCTAATGCAGCTCCCTAGCGGTGCGAAAAAACTAATCAGGCAGGGGAAAAAAACTTGATGATTCTTGGAAAGCAGGTATTTCTTGGCAGTCCATATTTCCAGGCGGTTGGACTTGCACGTGGAAAACAAGATATTCAGTCAAGCACTGTTATGTAAGTGCAGCTCTTTGAGGGCTCTTCATATACAGTATAAATTCTACAGGCAGTGTTTTAAGCACTTGGAAACTGCAGAAGATGGATATGGACTCTTTCTAAATCCATATAGCTTTGAAAACAGGAATTAAAAGAAGCATCTGTATAAGAAACTGTGCTGGTTTTGGCTGGGTTTCTTCACAGTAGCTAGCATGGGGCTGTGTTTTGGATTTGTGCTGGAAACAGTGTTGATAACAGGGATGTTTCAGTGACTGCTGAGCAGGGCTTACACAGAGCCAAGGCCTTTCCTGTCCCTCACCCCACCCCACCAGTGAGCGGCTGGGGGTGCACAAGGAGCTGGGAGGGGACACAGCTGGGACAGCTGACCCCAGCTGACCCAAGGGATGTCCCACACCATATGGCATCAGGCTCAGCATATAGAGCTGGAGGAAGAAGAAGGAATTGGGGGACGTTCAGAGTGATGGCGTTTGTCTTCCCAAGTAACCGTTACACGTGATGGAGCCCTGCTTTCCTGGAGATGGCTGAGCACCCGCCTGCCCATGGGAAGGAGCGAATGAATTCCTTGTTTGCTTTGCTTGTGTGCATGGCTTTTGCTTTACCTGTTAAACTGTCTTTATCTCAACCCATGAGTTTTCTCACTTTTACTCTTCTGATTCTCTCCCCCGTCCCACTGGAAGGGGTTGGTGTTTAGTTGCTGGCTGGGGTTAAACCATGACAGAAACATTAAGGGATGAGAGGCAAGGTTTATGGGGAGAGTTAATATCTTTTATTACAGTAATCGATAGTGTTGGAAAAAAAAATCTTTCCAGGGCAAGAGCCCCTTAAACTTGTCTGTTTCTTTCCACTTCTATCAATTTGTCTCAGAAAAGACATTACTTTTTCCTACAAGTCCCATCTCTCTTCTATGCTCAGACAGTCATGCAAAAGAAGGTATTTCACTTCATCTAAGTGCTTTTGAATAACAAAAGCTGTGTTTGTGCTTGCCCAGAGTGAGTAAGAGTTTACACTTAGTACAGGGAAAGTAGCCATTTGAATAGGAGTGGGGTCTGCCCTTTAAAGGGCAATGGAGAAAAAAGAAGGATCCAAATGAATTTACAAAACCTCATTCTTCAGGACTAGTTTATCTGCCTCCAGGCAAACAATAATTTTCACATACCTTCACTCATCTTTTGACGGTAGTGCTCCTCATGAGAGAAGGCCAAAGAAACTAACCCTGAGTACCTTTCACCCAGTGAAACTCAAAGCATTTTGTAGAGATTAATTAATCAAGTTCTGATGTCCCTAGCAGGCTTACAAGTGTTTTGCAAGAGACACCATGGTAACAGAAGTGCTGAAACCCATATTTCAAAGAACGTTACAAGAGCAAAGGAGTACACAAGAGCATTTCTTTCTACGCATATGGCTGGATTCATTTTCCGAAGTTGTGGGGAATATAAATCAAGCTTCTCATAAGAAATGGGAAACTTTTCATCTTTGTATTTTTCATGCATGTATTTTCTTTAACTTTCTAACTGGCTGTGAGTCTTCCTAAGGTAGGGTTACAGTATCAAGGCAGGCTGAAAAGCTACTAATTGATTGTCACTGAGGTTGGCACAAATTTCATTTGCCTTTTCATATTTATCCAGCAGATGTCCACATCTGAGCTAGTCACCACAGACCGTCTCCAGGGTTAATGGTGAGAAACAGGCATTTTTAGGCTGTAGCTAAATTGAATCTATTTTAAAGACTTATTTTCAGAAGAGTAAAATTGTGCCTGAGAAGCATCTTTTTCTTTGTTGTCTGTAAGGGTGGTAAAGAGTGGGGGTGAATAGCTGAGATGCTTTCTATACACTGTAGATGTCTACATTGATCAGATGAAACCCATCTTCTACTGCCAAACTCCATCAGCCCATCAAGGAATGATTTCTTCTTTACAGCTCAATCCCTTTTCATCTGTTCTGTCTGTGTTATTCAAATGTTTTATGCACACTATGTCATCCCTCTGAAAACCTCATGAATGTTATCTTTTATTTATGCCCTCAGAATTGCTGCTGATTATATTATAGCAATGTCTTGAAGGCTTAAACAAGATCAGGGCCATCTCTGCTAGTCACTGTCCAAAGGCAGGGATCCAGCATTTCTGAGCTCGGGATACACCCCCATTTCACACTCTGGTAAGATCCAAATACGTGTGAAAACCCCTCCCCACATCTGCTGCCCTGGTTTCCATAGGAAGGAGAGTTTGGTGCATGGGCCAGCCAAGACCCCAAGATAGGTGACTGCAGATCACAACGTTGGTCCGCCACAACACGATTGTGCGCAGCAGCTACAATGTGATTAGGAACGAAACTATGCCCAAGAGAGAAAATGGGCTAAAAGATTAGATTATGTCACCCTGCTGTTTGTGAATAAGAAAAGACGAGGCACAAAGAGATTGATCACCCTGCAAAGTCGATAGAAGAGTCTGAAACAGAAGTCATCTCTTAACCTGCAAGACATTCTTCTTTGAATGTACAGACATTTTATTGTTAAGTCTTAAACACCTTGCCCACAACCATACAGCAGCTGTGAGACAAAGCTATAACCCAGGAATTATGACACAGAGTTTTAGCTGAGACTCGAGAGCTATAAAATCTGCAAACCTGTGGGAAAAAGATCTAAACCATATCAAATGCATTCAGTTCCTGCATTTGCTTTGAGAACTGAAAGTTGGACCAGAAAAAAAGACTTCAGTTTCTTAAAAAATAATGCAAAAAGCCTATTCCTTTGAAACCTATGCCGGTATATTAAAATGTGGAGTTCAGAACTGTAGCATGATCTATTGTGCACAGACATGAATGACTCTTGATATTTGATTGTTTTATTACTTCCATCTGAGGTAACCTTCGTTACTTGGATTTTACAAATTTAAGGACTTGCCAGCATGCTTGCCAGTTAAATAAAGGGCACAGCTAAGGTCTCCAAACATCTGGTCCAAATACTTAATCATCTTGTTGCATGAAGGCTGGTATTTTTATCTCGTACCCTGATTGGGCCTGCATAATTTTTTTTCACAAATTGGTATTTAAACCTCAAAACCTTTAGCTAACTACATCTGTCATTGATATTTTATTGTTTAATTTCTTTTTATAGAGCCAAATTACATCTCTCCCACATACAGCCTGCACTTTACATGTCTAATTTGTCGACATGTTCTATAATGATAATTTCATTGATTTAGGAAGTGACATTATGAGCAACATATGTTCAGTTTAGCAGTAAACCTTGTTAAAGCAATAATGTCCCATTCTTCCCTCCACCCTCCCCAAATTCAAATATAACCCATATTAGGAGGCAGCTGAGTCATTTAACTGCTTTGATTCTTGTAAATATAGAAACCTGCTAGCTGTTTAGCTTTACACTTTGGCTGCACGTATTTCCTACTTTGGGTTGCTAGGAAAGGACAGTGCAAAGATGAATTATGCTACAGTACTTTGTCTAAAAGCATGATATATGTTAATTTACTTTGGAAAAGACACTTGGAAGGCAAAATCGCTGCCTTAAAAAAAATACAGGACACTGACATAAAAAGGATATAATTGCAGAACATCAATTCATAGACAATAATGAGAAGATGCCCTATTACTTTCTCCCAATTATCCTTAATATAATCATCAAGAAACAGACCTATTTTCATATTACTTGTGAAACAGCTGAGTAATAAAAAGGAATTATTTTTATATACTCCAGAGCTAGTTGAATGCTTTGCCATCTGTACTGGTGTAAGGCCTTTCCCCAAAGTGTTTAAAAACTGACTACATTTTGATCTGGTAAAACAGAGTTTAGTGATTTCAGGATTAGTCTGAAACCTCAGCTCGGTTTTTGCAAAGACATTTTACAAATACTTTACAAACCACTACAAAACCCACCGAAGCCTATAATGCAATTTACTAAAAAAGGCACAGATCTCATCTGAAGAATGTAAAGAAAGGGAATAATAATAATAAACAGGAAGTTAAATCTTGTTTTGATTTTGAAAAGGGAATCCACATTAAAAATAACTAGAGAAAACAATTATTGCAGTGTAGTGGTCTGAGAAGAGGTCTGAATCAGAAGACTCTCGAACAGAGATGTTATCTCCATGTGAACATGCTTGACCTCCGCGGATCACTCTTATCTGCAGCGCAAGTGTCAAGAACAGATGACTGAGAGTCCTGTTCCTCTTTTGACCTTCCCACTCACTCTTTCACAGGTATAAAAAAAATAGTCACCACAAAAAAAAATCTCGGTTGATTTTCTACATACAAATTCCCTTCAAGGGATTTTGTAAGGATCAATTTTGGAATATACTTTGTAGGTGAAAATCTCTTTATATATTTATGAAAGCTTTTGCTGCCTGGCTATATTTTTCACTTTAAGTGGATTGTTATTAAGTGGAATAGACATGACTATGCTTCATTCACCATCTGGAGTTACATCATAAGTTTTCTTCTAAGATTTTCAGGTCTTTTTGTATTGCATTTGAATGGACTAATAGCACATATATGAGCGAATATTTCTCCAGATACAGTTTTTGAAACTTTATTCTTGCTAATGATTTTTCAAATACATCATATCATTGCACTTTGAAGCTTTTTTTTCCCCTTTCTCTATTCATTCACTGTCTCTCTGTCTTTTTTTTTTCAACTGAATAGAGGGTTTCAAAAGAAAAATTATTTGGTTTTTTTTTCCTCTAGAGAAAAAAGTGCCAACTGTATATATGCTGTACCTGTTTCTGTGAAGAGCAATCTACAAATTCCAGAAGAAATCACAAATTTATTTTCACACTTCCTCTGAAAGGAAGTGTTTTGTCAATCCAGAATGAAGATAAGAAAATATTTCTCTAGAATGAAAAGAGGTTACTTTCAATATGTTAATATTAGGGGAGACAAAAGTGGTTTTACTTTGTTAGTTACAAAGTAAAAACCTCAGAGGAGACAAGGTAGCTAGTGATTTTCACACTGAACATGTCAGCTTGCATGGGGATGGACAAACAGCCTTTCTTTTCTTAAATTCCTCTCAAATTAGTTGCCACGTGTTAGCAGATTTGAGTGAAGAATGTCTCTGTTTCCTCAGTAAGAGTGAGGCCTCCGAGAGCAGAACATTCTCTCAGTTCACTTAATTTAGGAAAGAAGAACAAAATCACTTACTTGAAAGAGAAAACTGTTTCTCTCTCTCTGCATTCCTATATGTTTTAAATATTTGCCCCAACAAGCAGGGTTAAGTCTTTCCCTGAGGCATGGTACGGTGCAGCATCGGCAAGGTGTTTACATCCATAATGCATGTAACTTTTCAGTAGCATTGCTCTTATTTATCAGTGCTCTTGGCATTTTCCTCAAACCCTACCATACAACAGGTTGAACTCACATCGGCTTCTTTATCTTAGCATACATGCTGTCCCATTGGCATAGAGCTGATAATTCTTTATTAATAAGGTGCTAAAATATAACTTTCTACCTGGTTAAAAACTGATTATTTAATTATTCATATGTATAAGTTAAGCATGAGGAAGATGAATATTTATTTGTGTTCAAATATGATGATGGATATAACAGGCTGATGACACCGTCATTTAATGGACAGTACTATACAGCAATGCAGAAAACCAACACCATGGCACCACAGTGGGCAAATCGCCTCAATTTCTTTATTTTGAATGATATGGGGTACCATTTAACAATGCTTTGGGATTTGGGGGCACTCTTCTGCAGGACTCTGTTTAACCAGGGCTTTAGCAAGTCTCCCACCTAATCGCACAAGCTGGATCCTATCGCCTGTATAAGACAAATGAAAAGTCCTTTGTCCATGTTTCAGCTAGAAGAGCAACAAAACTATGAAAGCAGGTTATTTTAAAAGCATGAAAGCATGTCATTTTTTGAAGGCATTGTGTCAAGTGCTGTAATCCATCTGTGGTGCTCAAAAGTCTCTTGGAAAAATCCCTGATTTGTACAGCAGACCAAACACTACAGTGGGAGACAGATTAACATTTGCTGTAGCAAAGCCTTTTACCCTGAGACAACTGATTAAAAACTTGGCTTGATAATGAACAGGATGCATTTCCACCAGGAGCCTGTCAAGGATTTCTGTGGAAAATAAGTTGAACACACTCAATATGAGTTTTAGCAGATAGTTTTCCTCATTTCAAAAATACCACAATTTGCAACCTAAATAGAAAAGCAAATGGATGTAGAGTCTGAGTTGTTTATCATGCAAAGAGGCGATCTGTTAGTACAGGCTGGGACAAAACAGTTCAGGATAAAATGCCCAGCATCCAGCTCTAAAAGTGTGTAGGCACTTCTGTGAAACATCAGGAGCTTTTTGCAGCCATGAGGATCTGGAGCCGTAAGTGAGGCAAGGGATGTGGAGAGAGACAATCTTTGTTTTGCTCAACTGATGTATTCCTGCTCACCTTTGGAGTTAACAACTCTCCATAGTAAATTTACAATTGTAAATATACTGAATCTTCTCATAGATATATATTTTGTCAAGAATAAGGGCAGCTATATCCATAAATGTTCATATTTAAATAAAACAACTGAAGGTCACCTGTAATAAAATCCTTTTTTTCACTGTGTTTAACTGTTACTAAATACTCAACTTTTCCCAGAATATTATGGTCAGTGATTCTGGTATCTGCAGGAGATAATATCACCGCCTCTTCTTCAAGTGCCAGATGTCAAAGTCACAAACCTCATCACCAGTCAATGATGTAACCCCTTGTTTAACTTTCACAGTACATAGAAATAATATTTAATGGGTTTACAGTTTATTTGCTAAAGTTTTCTAAGCAGGATATCTATTCATCACCCTTTGAAGAATATGGCTTAAAGTCTCCATCACAGATCTTCAAAGCGTTCATATGATGGAGTGCTAGAGGGGGCTCTCGGGAGCCTCAGTTTAAGAAATCCTCCTCCACGTCAAGAGTAGGTGTGATTTTTTCTGTCTCTGATAGAGTCCGCCCCCTCTTTGTCTACAGCTAACTCTTTGCTAGAGAAGGCTTATCCTTGCGATTCTAAAAACTACTTCTGAAGAGCAAATATTTTTGGCCTTTGGAATAGCCATACCACAAAGACAGATTTCACTTCCTACCTTGTTTTCAAAGTGTGCAAGTGAATTAAGCAACATGTTTTACTGGCATGCAAAATAGTCATAGCTGAAGTGCATGGATTTCATTTGCTTGGCAAGTGGTGTGTTTGTATCATAGGTCTGTCTCAGTTATAAGATATTCTGTGTATGCGTGTGCACATGCTTGTGTAGAAGCCCTTTAAAAATATTGGCAGGACACTAGCAATAAATCCACACCACCTTTTGCTCTTCAAAATTTTTCTGTGATAGAACTATGATCCTAGTTCAAAGATTTTTCCAGTTCCAAGAGCTTTGCCAATTTTTCATATGTCCTATAACGGGAATACTTGAAGGCTAATATCTGTATAGATAACTTTCATCCAAAGGTCTTGTGGCATATAAGTTGCAGCATCAGCGAAATATGTATTGGTTGGAATTTTTTAAAGATACTCAGCCTCCATGAAACATTTCAGACAAAGCACGTTTTCATTAAAAAAGGTAACTAAACAAATAAAATATTTTCCTTGAGAATTTAGCCAAATTCTTGTGTAATGGTTAATTCCAATCATCCAATCTGAATGCTTTTAACTGGAAATCTGCAGCCAGATCAACTTGCACTTTGATTTACCAAGTCTTTCCAGCTAAATTCGAGACCAGATTACATTTAGATAAGAGACTACTAAGAAAAAAATGAAGTAATTGAAAAAAAATGTAGAAGTTTGAGTATTTGATACTACTACTCTTTATCCCTTACCCACTCCTGGCTGGTGTGAAGAAGTGCAATATGAGATGAGGATGTCTGATTGAGTCTTTCTATTGCAGGAATGAGTCTTACATTTGCATGTGGCATTTTTGCACTGGTCACTTGAGGCTACAAAAGGAGTTTCAACATCCAGGTGAAATTTCAGCATCAGGGCTAGATTCAGTGCACGGACCTGCCTGTGGTTAGGGGCATGTATAAAATGGAAAGCCTTTACAAAGGACCCTTCATTTAAATATCCATAAGGATCATTTGGTGCAAAGCACCTGCTTGCTTGCCAGCAGTGCATAGCTCCAAAGAAGGACACAAAAATAGCTTTTCACTTGTCAAGTCCTTTGGTCTCTTCATCCTCTGGTGTTAATTGGAGCAGTTTCTCTGCTGCTATAACCTGTGTCTGACTGCAATAGGACTCTCATGGTAGCAGCAGACTTCCACTAATTTACCTGCACCTCCCATTGACCTATAATCTTTCATCCTCCTAAGATGGGTGCCTTCCTTCTTGAAAAGCATCAAGAAGTTATCCATTTCTGTGCTTAAAAGGAGAAAAGAAATCATTGTGGACTACTGGTTTAATTTCAACACTTTGGCAATAAACATTAATTGAAGTCTGCAAATAGAAGCTCCAAGATATATGTATATGTATCTATAAAAAAAAAATGTGTATTTTTATATATATATACATATAGCTTTTTCCCTAAACAGCTCCTGATGCTTGTGCATAGACTACTTTTAACTTCCAAATTTGATGTAAATTGTAAATGGATTGTATTATCTACAAACAAACACCTAATATTTTAATAGTTGTGAAAAATCATTTGAGACTGGCCTAGGCCTGCCTCAATCCTTCTGAATGGAAGCTTTATTTTTACAGCATTTCCAAGTGAAGTATGTCAGTTTTCTAATTAAGTAAATTTTTTTTTTTCAGAATTTTTCCCTTGTGCTTTCTGAGACGCTACAAAACACTTAAAATTGAGATCCAACAGGGGTGTCCTTAACAGACTAGATTAATGTTCTAGCTATTCAACTGTCCCATCTCCAACCGTAACAGTAGCTTAGTTCAATAAAGACCAGATGAGACCTCATTTGTTTGTCTTGCATTAATTGGTGCATTATGTGCACCTAAATTCTGTTTCTAGAAAACCAGTCCTTTTAGAGGACATGCCTCAATTCCTGACAGAGCCAGGACGAAAGAGCACCTTTGCATACCTCTTCCTCATGCACTGAAAGGCTCTTTCACTCTGGAGCTGTGGCTTTGTGCATTAAAGCGCAATGTTCTGTGCAGTTTCAGCTTCTGCAGCAAGGGCAGCTTTATTTTCCCAGCTAGTGAAGAAATAGCGATGAGTCTGCTGGTTCTTATGGGAGGAAAACTTTGTCAGCAGATGAACCACAGTCAAAGGAACTGCAGAAATCAACACTCAGATGAAAAGAAAGTTGACTCTGTCAGCATCTTGACATACTGCTTTCAGTCTATAGGTACTTTGCTAATGGGCAGCGTGGAGCACGATGCCTGCAGCAGAATGTGAGCAGAAACCACAACATATATCCACACCTACAGTGTGCAGAGAAAAACCTCCTGGTATTTCTCTCTTTCCAGCTGCAATATCCCTCAGGGAAGACTGGGCCATCAGGAGACAGAAGGTCCCACCACGAAGGGGGGAAACTACATATGTGTTGCATATGTGTTCCTTATATGCACCCACCCCATATGGGCTCGCTCCGATATGGCTGCAAAGTTGATTAACGTGCAGTCTTTCAATTCCCATGGGGATTGCTGTCAAATGTGGGAGAGGCTCTTTGCTGTGCAGAGAGCATCTCCTGAGCTGGGCATGGCTTCCCTGAGCCACCAACTCCCTTTTAGGCTGAATCCTGGTGGAAGAACTGTGGATGGGGTGATGATATGGCAGGAGGGAGATGGGTGCCCTGCCCCTATCAGCTTTTGCTTAAATGCTACCCTATGTTTTTTTGACTTGTTTGCCTTCTGTTTAATACCCATTGAAACACAAAGTAAACTGAAAAGATATTTTGAACATCAGGATGGATTTGTATGTTTAGTGCATGCTAAGAAAACCTAGTATTATTCCTTGTAATACTGAAATATCTGTAGATGTCAGGTTCTTCTGCTCAAAATATGGATATACTTATATTCCTCATATATATATATCTGCAGTAATCTAAATCCTTGGATGTCTCTTGAATTAAACAGTCATTTTGCATTATAATTCATGTACACTATACTTCATAATTGCTGTGCAAAGTAAACTCTGAAACCAATGTGACCCCACTGCATACCAGGATATCAATGTTTTCTACATATCCCAGAGGAATATGGTGCAAATTATTCCACTGTCTTCCAAATGAATAGAAAGAAGCACATGATAAATTATATATTTACCTGCATATCCATAAGGCGGAAAGACACTATGGCATGATTTTTATCTGTGGGTGCCCTACAGCCCATAATGAAAATTGGTTATGTGCCTGCTGATAAGGGACAAAGACTTAAAAGTGATTTGCTAGACCAATTTATTGATAAGTCTGAGACACTATTTGGTCAGACTAGTCCGATTCATTTCTACTCTCTTCCATCTTCCTAAATCTATCAGTCAGTTCTCTCATAATTCCAGCTGCTTTTATGAAGACCTTCCCAGCATCCTTCTGCTATTGTGCAGCTCAGGAGGGAAAGCACTCTCCACAATGCACAGTGTGCTTGGTGAAATCCAGTATTGTTTATATATTCAATGTGGAGTTTAGCACATAAACAGTCTGAAATATGGTGGCAAGTCTGTATGCAGATTGCCCAGGATTCTGTAAATAGACATGTGGAAGCTTTGAAGATTCGCTTTGATCAGTACTTTAATACTAATGTTCGTAAAAGAAATACTTCTAGCATCTGGATTAAATAACTTCATGCATCGGAGCAGGGAATGGTTAGAGCATTTACAGATTATGCCCTATGAAGCTAATGTAGATATTAAGGAGTATTTATGGATTTTATTTTCATAGATAGTAGATATTATTGAGTTATGACTTGGCAAGCACAGCCTGATTTTGGCATTTTTATTTTCTGTACATCCATTTACATTTGCAGAATGTCTAGGGTGTGAGACTAGGCCCTTAATAAATCAGGGAAAAATCAATGTGAAATGAATGGAAGATATAAAAAGTAATACAAAAACATGATAGATCATTAATGATATAAAATCCTGTATAAGTAGCAAAACAGAACTTTAAAGCCCTGTGCAAACATGTTTTGAAGGGCAATGTTTTGAAAGTTTGCCTACAATTTTCGGGGGTAATGTGCTTTTGAGAAATTTCCTGACCACAATTTGATTATCTATCACCCTCCTTCTGTTGCTCCAGCATGTATAAAGAAAGACTGGATTTTTCATCCCTCAAACTTAGTGGAGTTGTAACACCCAGAGCGGGACAGCAGCCTGTTATGCTATTTCCGACAGTTACTACAGTCCAGACTGGAAAGAATTTCTTTTCAGGGGGGTGAAGCTTGATAAGTATACGGTTCTGAATATTTTAGGATAATAATAAATAAATACAAAATACTTCATCACTCTTAAGATGTAAGGCAAAGAATGTTTACCTGAACTTTATATTTGTGCTTACATTTCCATACACATCTTGCACACAAATTCAAAATCATGCGTGCCATCAGAACAACGCTGTTTAGGGCATGATTTGCCATTTATCCCGAAATGCTGAAGGCTGCAAATCAGGACAGTCTGTTCTTCCCCCCATGGCCTGCTCAACCAGTGTGTTCCAACTGCTGAGCTGGCATTGGATGAGCAAGGTCAGTGGTAGAATTTTAAACAAAACTAATGTAGAAAAGAGAGTTTTCGCATTGAATCATGTCTCCATGCAAGCTTTAGTCAGGGAAGAGGGAGAGATTGCATGGGAAGGGCTAGGGAAGGGGAAAGAAGAATGGTCCCTTTTGGTGACAGCCCCAGCTTAGTTACTATATCAAGGCACACGAAAAGTTAGCAGTGGGAAAATTCCTTGATTGCCCCTTAGCTCTGTAACACAGCAGTTGTTCTGTATCTAAGATACAGAAAATGCAGTCATAGATTCACAATCCAGGGATATGTATGAACCAAGGAGGGACACAATTTCCACTACTGTTAATTTCAAACTATAGGCCAAAGCATAGTTTTCATTTTTGTCTCTGCTGCTAGATTCACAGTCATGATATCCTGTTAAAAAATAAAAACAGTCCTTTCCTCTCCCTTAGCTCAGCCACATAAACAAAAAAGAAAGCTGAGGAATTAATCTCTTCATTTTAGCTGTTAAAATATTTGGTGTTCCTTTTGGGGTAATTGCCTAGACTTCCCCTGTAGTCAGTGGAGAGAGATAAACAACTTCAGAAGAAAATAATTCTGTCTATATCAGATGTGTATCATAGCAAGGGATCAGCTGTCCCTGCAGAAAGCTTAGATTGCTTGTTTACTCCACATACTAACTTCTAGATTGTTGAAGTTACATTAAACGAATCCTAACTGAGTGACTGTACAGGGGAGTTAATGAAGGTGTGTAAGCACAAAGTTCTGACAAATGCTCAAAGAAATACTGAAAGATTAAAGAGGCAGGTTTAAAAAATACATTAAACCTTCAGTTACGGGAGTCTTAGGTGTTATGTGTAGCAAAAGCTGTGAGAAATGCAAGAGAGAAATTGATGTTTTATAAAGTTGGTGGTGCATTTTAACAAGCTGTTATCACCTACAAATCATCAGTGTTGGCAATGTTACTAAAAAGTATTTTCAGCTCTGTATTTGTTTTTTGCACTAAACATTTTTTTTGCAACTATAAAAAATTAAGTAGGAAAATGTCTTGTAAAGAATCAAACCCTTGCTTTTTTGAGTAAGAAGCTTCAACCAATTGGTAACTAAGGTAAAGGGAATTGTACTGGAAATAAGATACTTAAGTTTGATCAAGCTTCTTATAAACTTCATGTTTTCTACATCTTTACCTTCTGACAGACACAAACACCATTATCCTTTGAGGGATGATTCAGAACAGGAATTCTATTGTGCATTATATTTAAGCAAAGAAATTTAATTATTGGGAGTACTTTTAGACCTAGAGCACCAATAGCATGGATGTTATCTTAACTAGATCTTTTTTAAGCAGTTTTTCATCTCTCCTAGCAAGAATTACTCATTTTAAGAATCACTAGACAGTCTCATGAAAATAAGACTGGTTATCTCATGGATGTAGATGACACCAGGAAAAGGAAACATCATGACACAAAACATAGGTTTTGAGAAAGTTTCAGCGGTTGCAATGAAATAAGAGGACTGTCACGAGAAGCAAGACTGAGGCTGAGAAAGTGCTGTTCCTTTGCATAGGAAGTAAATGTTCTGCCTGCAATTATGAAGCAGCATAAATGTTTTTGGTATCCACTCTAACATGCTCAGCTAGATGGAAAGTGATCAAAGGCATGCCAAAAACTGGATCAACCGCAGTGACTAACTAATGAACTACGCTGGTATAGAAGCCAAAATCTCCTTAGGGAAAAAAGTCAACATTTAATTATAAATTAATATATCATGCCAGTTGGATGTGGTGGTGATTCACAGTTAAGATTCTGATGCTCAAATTTCTCTTCTCATTTACACTCAACGGTATCCTACCACCCCCGGCCACTCAACCTCAGGAGCTATCTCCTCAGATCTTCCAGGCTTAGCGGGACATATAGGGCATATAGCTTGGTGAGTATGTGCATGGCAGTCTTCTGTGTAAGACAAAGCACCAGAATGGCTGAATTTAGTAGACAGTCTGTTTCTCTGTGTCAAGCCTGAGGTAATGTCTATGTTATTAGGAGACAAGAGGCTGCTGAAAATGTCTTTAATAAGGAAGTGCAATGGAAAGTTAGCCACATGTGGTTCATAAAAATCTGTATCACTTAGTATGGAATACTATATCTATGTTAGATCCAGGATCCTGGCTGATTTCCAAAAGGATAATTAGATTCCTGCCACTGAGAAGTTGCCTTCACTTCCCGTCCTAAATGGTGTGGTTTGAGCAGCTCCCACAGTTTACGCTGAGACAGAGGATGAAAAGATTCCTTAAATATATAACCCTTTATGACACATGGCTCTGTGAGGATGCCTCACAGTTTCTTGATCCTACCTAGTTTTAAGGCACCATTGGTTATCACAGTGTTATATAGGTATGAAAATCTTACCTGTGTATGCCCCTGGATCTGCCTACACATAAACACCCACACAGATTATTCTAGCTAACGCCTTGGCACTGTGGTTCTGCAACAAAATGTCCATAATAATGGTGACAGATGTTTCTGTGAGTGCAGTACTTAGTAGGGCAAATGATTCAGAAAGAAAAGCTGTTAAGGGCTAACCAACCAATGAATACTTGGGCTGTAGACCATCACAGAAATGGTTTTCACTTACTATGGTGGTGATGGGCTCCTCCAGACATGTGTGCATTAGTATAACCACAGCCTGAGCAAAACCTTGTTGAAAATAGGCAACTGAACAATTTTGTAAGCTTAGTTCTGATCAGATTAGACAAAAAGTAAAAGTAATAAAAGGAATATCCTTAGTGCTAGGGCCTTTTTATCAGATGTATCACTTAGAATACAGGAACGGTCATAGAGAGAAGTGGAAAGTGCCTATTCAGAAATTTGAATGAATAGATTGAGGAATACTAACTTTGTAAAAGCACATGGGCCAACTCACTTTGTTCTGTTTCAAAGCTCTGAAAAGTACTGTGGTGCTCAGCCTATGAACAGAGGGCAAGACTTGCCCCAGGAAGGGTGATTCCCTGTGCTGCAACAGTGCATTTCTTCTTTGTTGTGTCTAGTTATTACACCAAACATGGATCATCAGGGATGGGTCCACATGGAGTCCCCTGAAGAAACAGCAGGCAGGGAAGCTCCCATGAAGGTCCTTAGTACTTTTGGCTTTGCTAAGCTCTTTTCTAGACTTTTTCATAGACAGCTGCTACTTAGTGCCTGTCACCCTTTGACAGGCGTGCCTCAGGCAGGGCAGCCAGCGGAGGTGTGCTTATGTCAATGATATTTTTTTGGTGTTTTTCTATCTCCAGAGCAAATTACAGGATCCCTCTACCTCTCGCATCAGCATAACCTCCTCCTCTAACTGGGACAGACCAGTCTAGGCTGTGATGCAGAAAAACACTGGAAGAGGTATACCCATCATGGATGTGAAACAGACTACCCAGCATGCCTGAAGTCAATGGCTTCCTGAATCAGACCCTCATTTTTGCATTTCTCTCTAAAATGAGGATATTTTAAGTTCTCCTGTTTACCACTGCTGGCTTTTCCTAGCTATGCCATAAATTCTCTATGGAAAGAATGAATTTGCATGTGTCAGAATACTACCTGATGTCATATGTACCTCCAGGTTTGCTGTACTACTAATGTTAGTGTTATGTGTATTGGCTTAATAGACCAGTGTTGTCCGAGGCAATGAAATAAATGAGTGCTGTGTCATTCACCAGATAAATTAATTCCTAGTTCATATTTTAAGATAACTAATTCTAAAATGACAAGTATCAATAAGAAAAGTTTGTTCAAAACTCTACCCTACATCTCCACTGGCCTTCAACAAAAGGCAGATCCAGAGGAGGGAAAGCATTCTTCCTAAGATATCTGTCCAAATACTCAGGCCGCCTGTGGCAGTCCCATTGCATCGGATCAGCTGCATTTTTCTACACTGAAAGGTCACTGATAATTACAGGGCAGAGCCCAGTAATTTTTCATCCAGGAATTAAATAACAATAATTGCTAAATATCACTTGGGAGGAAAAAGGGATAAATTGAGTACATGAAGCCCATACTCAAGAATCAGAGCATATCTATTAAAGGAAATGATTCTGCAAAGTTATAAATGGATACAAAGACTTAAAGTGAAAAATTAAATGCTCGGTCTGACACTAATCTGTTTCCATCGTAAGTGCAGAAGAAAGAAAACTAAACACTTATTTACCCATGAAATGTCCTAGCTTCTGCTAAAGACAATTTTTAGACCTGGTTTAAGACAGCATTTTTAACAACCTCAACATGAGTCCTTGAAGAGCTGGTGTTTCACTGGGAGTCAAAGGTACTTGAGCATCTTTAATCATCTGGGATGTCCATCTTTTGACAATTTATAGATCCCATCTGATTTCCTGAATTCCCCATATGTACATTATCATCATGCTGAAATCTCATTTTCAGGCTCAAGTTTCCCTTTCATTCAAGTTTTACAGGTTGATTTTGCACAACGTTTATAACCCATAGGGTTTATTTCCTGCCAATGTAGCGAGATCTCTTATTTGTATCTTTGTTTCTGGGATACCATTTTTTTTGACATATGCAACTTTATTAACTTGCTTGTATCCAGCTGGATTGGAATGCCACTGCAAACATCACCTTCGGACTTTTTTTTTGTTTTCATACTAATTTATTCTCCTTGCTTGCTGGATTCCCATGCATCGAATGGGAACCATTCCCTTTACTTTCATGGCTCTCCACCACCTGCAGCCTTGCCTGTCTATCATCTCTCTCTCTCTCATGCGGTGGACTCTTGTCTCTGCTTCAGTAATAAGTACACCTTTAACTTCACTGCTCATATGTATGCACCCTCTTCTGCCCTTCCACTTTCACTGTCATACAATATTTAAGTTAAATTCACATAAAAACTGTTACCTCATTTTCCTCCTTAAAGGTCTCCTTTAACCTATTTACAAAAAACTTGCCATGTGCTAACACATCCATTCATCATGCTGACTGATACTGCTCTATTCCTCATATTCCACTATCTAACCGTTGACTATTTCTTATTTCTAAATTGCATATTTTCTTGGGGGTATCAAGTGTCTTTTTTGTTCTCTTTGTGATTTGCTTTATACAGCAAGCAGCCTGCTTTGAATGTCTTATTTGTTTTCATTTTCTGATATATTTTACCTTCAAGTTCACATAAAATACACCAGAAAAGTAAATTATTAATTCTGTTTTAGGGCCACCAGAGAGGACTCCTACATTTGTATCACTATCCACTCAAACAGGACACCCATGAGTAAAGAGTTAGATAAAATGCAGTAGAATCAGTCTGACTGGAATATCTACTTATAAAATGGGAAAGAGTCCACTGGGCCACTGAATCCAATCTCCTCATCACAGGTACCCACACCATATAATCCCTTTCAAAAACTATTTAATGCCCCTTCTTAAAACCAACTAGATTCCCCATTTCCTTTATTATTCTTACTGGAAGACACTTTCAGAACCTTACTCACCAGAGGATTAGAGAACTTTATCTAATTTCCAGCCTAAATTTATTCATGGGCAATTTATAACTATTTGTTCTTGGACCAACATTGTTCTTTAGTTTAAGCAGTTCTTCTCCCTGGTGTTTACCCACCTGATAAGTTTATAGAAAGCAATCACATCCTGTCTTCGTCCATGTTTTGCAAGGCTAAACAAGCCAAACTCTTTGTGTCCTTCTGCAAGGGAAACTCTTTCCGTGCTGATCCTAGCAGCCTCTGCTTGTGTCTGTTCATGTCTGAAAGCACGTTTCTCATACAGGAGTGATCAGTGCTGCACTCTATTTTCCTAGTGAGGTCTTAAAAATGTGTCAAGGGGCAAGAATAACAGAAATAGTTCTCCTCATATCCTTTTTCACAGTTGCATCCTACCACTCCAATAATCCCGTGATCCATCTATAACCTCTTTCCAGTACTGTTCTTTCACATTGTCTCCTTGTAGCTGACCTTCTTTACAATTTCTGTATTAATTCCCACTTTTTCCAACAGGAGTAATGATTTTCCATATATTATCAGAGGAAATAGTTTAATAAATTCCAAATTTCTCTTAACTAGACAATCAGTTATCTTGCCGCTGCTAATACTGTCTTTTTATAGTACTTTTCCTTTTCCTTTTACTTCAGAAATTATTATTTTCCACAAAATAAGTTCTGAAGTATCACATAATTTCAAGTTTATAGTTTTCCAAGGTCAATTTCTTAATTATATGATTAATTATAGCTAGTTTCTACTTACGTGGTATTCACCTGGCTTAACAAGTCTCTCATGTGTGATTGTACATGTTGCTACTATTAGAGTTCTGTGTTAGCAACTGTAGCCAAATGGCCCCACAGTTGGGGATTCATTTTTCACCTTTCTTAGATGCAGCTATTAATCTTCAGATCATTACTTCCATTAGTCAGCCTGTCTTTGTCTCTTTATTCAGCCTCAAGACTTGGCTGGACTAAGGTCTGAGCAACCTGGTCTGGTCTTGTCACTAATCCTACTTTGAACGGCAAGTTGGCCCAGAGACCCTCTGAGGTTCCTACCCACCAGAATTATTCTAGGATACTATCAAGGTAAGGTATACATCTGGGTTTTTTTGTCCTGTGTGTTATAACAATCAGCTCTTTTATAACCCTGGGGAGATGAACTGCAAATGGGAGCTCCCAACAGATGGGAGCATAAGGTAAGGCTTTGCTTAAACTCTTGGAGAGTAGAGAATACATGAAGACCATCACAAGCATTAGTCTCGGTGCTCAGCGAGCTGGACTGCAAAGTTTTTGGCGTTACATTTGGAGGTAATCCCTAGAAACCCAAGCTCTCTTGGTCCTATTTGAGGCATTTAGCTCAAACCTGCCAACTAGCAGGATGTCCAGGGATGGGATTTACTAGTCCCAAAATCACATCTGATTTCCCAAAGAACGTCTGTTATGCTTATATGAGATCGTTAAACTATTTCTGGGAAAGGTGAGAATCAAACAACAAGTTAGCATGAATTCCTCCACCTGAACTTAGGTTAGCTCCTGGATACTGAAGAGAAATTTTAAAAAGATTACCCCAATGACTCAGCTGAGTGTAGAGATGGAGAGAGATGGTGACAAGGCCAGTGTTCACATACTTCCCTATGTGAGCGACCCAAACAGACCTGAAGGTCTTGGGTAATTTGAGCTAAGTCGAGCTTTTATAGTTTTACTAAATTTATTTGGCAATTGCTCAGGCTGGTCACTGTTGTTCAAATATAGCACGTAATGTCAAATCTTCTTTTCCCTTTTTAAAATTTACAGTGGATGATGTCAAAATAATTTTGACAAATGTTTCAGCTGATTCAGTCATAGATATCATACCTGGCACAGTTAGGATCAAGGAAAGACCCACAAATGATAAAAAAAGCACAAAAATATATCTGATTTTATTTATTTTATAACTCTGCATTACTAAACCAATTCAAGAGGGACCTAATTTCTCTACTAACCCTGTCTAATGAAGATTGAAATCTAATAAACATGTAAGAAAGCTGCATCACCATGAACTAAGAGACTTCAAAATATGACATTTAGTTCATTATTTATTAACCTATCCCCCAGGAACAAGACAGAGGGAATGCAGACTATCTGTATTAGAAGCTGTTTCATCTTTAAAAGATAATGGAGACCCTATTTCCTTTGCACAAGATTTATATTCTAAAAGAGGAAATGAGATCTAAGATGCAAAATTTATATCACTCATGATTTCTTTTTTTTCCCATGGAAGTTAGAAAGAATATTTCCTTACAGACTGAATGTGCTTAGCATCATGTGCTTTAAAAAGTACAACATGTTTATAAAAATCAGAATTTCCTATCCTGGAAAAAACTAACAAATGCACTTGTGGTGAAACAAAAGCAAAAGAGCAATGTCTCTCTAGATATTAAAAAACCACGTAAAATCCACAGTTAATAGGACGGAGACTGGACTAAATGTCTATGTGTTAAATGTGCTAAAATGTGCTAAAACAGCTGTTTAGCAAAACTGAGAAAATAACAGCTATACAAATCTCCTCCAGCTAGCCAGAAATATTACATTTCAGATGCAGTATGGCTACTCCTGTTTCTGTTCAATGTATTTAATTTTTATTTCCTGGTTTGAAAGAAATGCAAGACTCACACTGATGAGAATCACAGCTTATGGACTATAACGGTAAAGGAGAATAATTTTTACTCATTCGGGCATGACTTACAGTATCACAGAATCACAGAATAGCAGGGGTTGGAAGGGACCTCTAGAGATCATCCCATCCCACCCCCTCCTTGAGCAGGCACACCCAGAGCAGGGGGCACAGGGCCGCGTCCAGGCGGGGTGTGAATGTCTCCAGGGAAGGGACCCCACACCCTCTCTGGGCAGCCTGTGCCCCTGCTCTGGCACCCGCACAGGGAAGGAGTTTTCAGGTGGAAATTCCTGTGTTCTACCTTGTGCCCATTGCCCCTTGTGCTGCCATTGGGCTCCACTGAAAAGAGCCTAGTCCCATCATCTTGACACCCACCCTTTAGATATTTATAGGTATTGATGAAATTCCCCCTCAGTCTTCTCTTCTCCAGGCTGAACAAATCTTCTAAGGGAGATACTCCAGTCCCCTGATCATCTTCATAGCTCTCTGCTGGACTTGCTCAAGCAGCTTTTCTTAAACTAGGGGGGCCTAAAACTGGACACAATATTCTGGGTGTGGCCTCACTAGGGCAGAGCAGAGGGGGAGGATAACCTCCCTTGACCTGCTGGCCACACTCCTGTTAATGCAGCCCAGGACACTGTTGACCTTCTTGGCCCCAAGGGCACGTTGCTGGCTCAGGGTCACCTTGCTGCCCACCAGCACTGCCAGGGCCTTCTCAGCAGAGCCGCTTTCTAGCAGGTCAAACCCCAGCCTGTGCTGGTGCGGGGGGTTGTTCCTCCCCAGGGGCAGGACCTTGCAGTTGCTCTTGTTGAATTTCATGAGGTTCCCCTGGGCCCAGCTCTCCAGCCTGTCCAGGTCTCGTTGGATGGCAGCACAGCCTTCTGGTGTATCAGCCGCTCCTCCCAGCTTGGTACCATCAGCGAACTTGCTGAGGTTACACTCTGTCCCTTTGTCCAGGTTATTGATGAATAAGTTGAACAGGACTGGCCCCAGCACAGACCCCTGGGGAACACCGCTAGTTGCAGGCCTCCAACCAGACTCTGCCCCGTTGATCACAACCCTCAGTTCTTTTGTTGAGCCAGTTCTGTGCCAACCTCACTGTTTTCTCATCCAACCCACACTTCCTTAGCTTGCCTGTGAGGATGCTATGGGAGACAGTGTCGAATGCCTTACTGAAGTCAAGACAGACAACATCTACTGCTCTCCCTTCATTGACCCAGCCAGCCACACCATCGGAGAAGGCTATCAGGTTGGTCAAGCATGATCTTCCCTTGGTGAATCCATGTTGACTACTTCTGATAACCTTCTTGTCCTCTACATGCCTGGAGATGACCTCCAGGATGAACTGCTCCATCACCTTTCCAGGGGCGGAGGTGAGGCTGACTGGCCTGTAGGTTCCCAGGTCCTCCTTCTTGCACTTTTTGAAGATTGGAGTGACATTTGCTGTCCTCCGGTTCTCGGGCACCTCTCCTGTCCTCCATGACCTTTCAAAGATGATGGAGAGTGGCTCAGCAAGAACATCTGCCAGCTCCCTCAGCACTCGAGGGTGCATCGCATCGGGGCCCATGGATTTGCAAGGATCCAGTTTGCAGAGGTGATCTCTGACCCAATCCTTCTCTCCCGATGGTAAATCTTCCTTTCCCTAGATTTCTCCTCTCTCCTCTCAGGGCTGAGATGCCTGAGGGCCAGCCTTAGCAGTAAAGACTGAAGCAAAAAGGCATTCAGTAACTCCGCCTTCTCTGCATCCTGTGTCACCAGGGCCCTTTTCTTGTTCAGCAGCAGGCCCACAGTTCCCCTGGTCTTCCTCTTACTGATGACGTATTTAAAGAAGCCCTTCTTGTTATCTTTGACATGCCTTGTCAGATTTAATTCCAAGTGGGCCTTCGCCTTCCTTGTTGCATCTCTGCACACCCTGACAACACTCCTATATTCCACCCAAGTGGCCAGTCGCTTTTCCCACATACTGTGAACGTCCCTCTTCCATTTGTGTTTCTCTAGAAGCTCTTTGCTCATCCATGCAGGTCTTCTGGATCCTCTGCCTGACTTCTTCCTCCTGGGCATGAACCGATCTTGACTCCCAATTGAAGTAGTGTGACTGGGGTCAGAATCTGGCGCATCCAATTAAATTCCATATCTGTAATGCTCTTTTCCAAATTACTGGCTCTGTCCTGCAAACAGCCCAGCTGGCAACCTTTATGCCCATTGGGAGTACCTCTGAAGCCTGCAGAGTTTCAGCAAAGAGGCAAAAAACATTTGCTGACATGTATTAGCCTGCAGACAGCAGCCTAGACCTTTCAATGTTTTTGGAAGTGGTTCTGTGACATTGGCTAAGTAGACCTGGAATCTCAAATAAAACAAGTTTTTCGTCATTAAAATACAACTTCTAAAACATGAGTCATTAGAAATTAGTCCATATGTACACGTGCTAGACTTCCTTCTTCTTTCAGGGAACAATCTACAAAATAAAAAGTCATACCAATAAACTGCTCTAATGATACGGTCCATAAATATTCTTGACTTACTCTTTCTTATTGACAATGAAAATGAGACAGCAAATTAAAGGTAAAATTGTAAGAAAAAGTTACAATGGCAAGACATGAATTATTTTAATACTTTACCAACTGAGCCACTGGTACTTCACAATTCATGAAAAAATTTTCTATTACTATGGAGTCATGCTTTTATTGACTGGTATAAAAACACCATTTGTATCTTTTTTCATCCTGCTGTGTTTCTATTTTATTGGAAGTGTCCTGTAACAGGTATAACATCAGCTCAGATTACCAAGAAATCTATAAAATAGCTTCCTGCTACTACCTTTGGTGCAGATTGAAAGAATACATTATGATCCCACTGAGTAAATGATAAAAGCTGTTATTCACAGGCAAACATGATTTATCCTCACCTGTTCAAAATTCGGAATGTACCCACTTTATTATTAAATTATGAAAACATTTCACTCGCATTGATTATGAACACAGATACATTATTAAAGAGAGGCTATTAGGAAGCATGTGTTCCAGATTTAAATTCTGAGGTTTGTGATTCATGGTAGGACCACAAATATTTCATGTAAACAGGAGTGGACAGATACAGCTTCATAAATGTTCCATTGTGGTGCCAGAAATATATGTAAAAAATTTCTATTATTGATTAAAAATTGGAAAATGACAATTCAACTTAAGTTTTCACTCAGTGCTGCTTGTACATTAAAAACAGATAAAACTGCAAAAGAAAATTAGATTTTAAAAAATTATGATTTCTATTTCTTTAATACAGAAGAGCCTTTTATTTTTTCTTCCCCCTTGGTACATGCTACGATTATAAGACCTTCCTTTCAAAGGGTATAGTTTTGCT
Organism: Phalacrocorax carbo; assembly: GCF_963921805.1. Classification (NCBI taxonomy): domain Eukaryota; kingdom Metazoa; phylum Chordata; class Aves; order Suliformes; family Phalacrocoracidae; genus Phalacrocorax; species Phalacrocorax carbo. The sequence continues at coordinate 6,580,908 of NC_087513.1, read as the reverse complement.
ATTTTCCAGCTCTATGCCAGGTTATATCAAGGCTAGTTACCAGCTCCAGAACTAATTTCCCTGTAATGTGCCAAGTATTTGTTCAGCATCTAAGATAATTATTAAAAAAACCATAAAAGTTATGAACACAATGGTATGTATTGCTCTTAGTACAATATATGATGGCTAAAATTGTGAATAGTACTTAATTTTAGACAAATTTTTTCTTAACAAAATCAACAGGTCAAAACCTGAGAGGTTTGAAAACCTCACCATGGGTACCTATTAGTCATGGCCAGATTTAGCATACATTTCTTTCCTCTAGTCACCAAATCAAAAGATAGTCTATTTACAATAATGCCATTGTGCAGAGAATTGGACTAAGCATTTGGATGATATCTGTATGATATTGCTTTCAAAGATGCTTAAACTTGAAGGGTTCATAGAAAGTGTCTGTATGTGTGGGTGAGTGTATGTGCGTGCACATCTATTTTTTTTATATTAAAAATGGAAGCATATGGAAAAATGGTCTCCCTGCATGCTGAATAATTTATGTCTTCCCTGTCTTCTCCTGGTTCCCTTCACACTAATGACTGGCTTAACGCTGATGTACATCAATTTACAATGTAACAATGTAGCTTTGGATTGCTTTCAAGTCCAGATTGCTTTAAAAAGCAATAAGAATACATGGAGGCATAAGAGCTTTGCAACTAGTGGTGACAGGATTCATACCAGGGCTTCGACAACCTGTATATTATTAGTTGTGAGTTCTCTCTGCTTTTATTGAAGACATATTTTTAATATGGCATTAGTTTTGAAGGATAAAATGTGAAAAATATTTCTATCATTTTCTTTTACATAAGAACTGCTCAGAAGCTGACAGTTGTATCCACCTTCACTCCTTGCCTTCTGCCTGTTTTGTATCTATATCTTCAACCCTTTTGTGTCCCTTCCTCTATATGCCAACAATTAAAATTCTTGTTGGGCACTTAATGTTGATAAAATTATGATGTTTCTAATACCTGGTGCTAAAGCTTTACTGACACCCAAGCTAGCTCTCTGTAACCCTTACAAAATTAACGTGATGAACTCTGCTGACCATCTGCCTCTCTTGCTTTTTTGATGTGAAAGCTTCTAAGCCCATTTGATGGGATCCCTGGAAGTTATGTCTTAACTATCTCTTTCACAAATGCAAGATAAAAACCCTCTCTAGTTCAACTAATAAAAGGCAGAAATATTACTCATCACTTAAAGGATCATCTTAGTTATATAAAAACCTAACGGAGTTCATCTATATCAACTGAGATGCATTTACAATGATTTTATGAACCGTAGTAACTTACTTAATTTATTGTGCCTTTGGTACTGTACAAAGAGAACACTAAAAGTCATACTTAATGCTTGGAGCTAACCTTAATCTCTGAAAATGGCTGGAAATATGATCTTGTATATAGTTTATTGCTTTTAGGCTCATTTAATTCACCTGGCTTTCAGTAAAGAGGTCTGGGAAGGTGTCACTACCTCTACAACAAAAATGTAAAAGGTGCATGTTACTATCAGTTTGGTAATGTGAATGCATGGCAATCCTGCACAAGACTGCTACGAAACAGGTGCTGTGACAGATTCAAGTCTCTGCGTCTTTAGCAGAGTAACATTTTGACTCCATTTAACCTATTTTCTTTTCATTCAGAAAGAAGAGTTGCAAACCTGCTACTGAAAGAAAGAAAACTACACAGGCCTGGACAAGTCACTATATGTGTTTGTTTAGAAAGTGTTCAATTCATTAAGCACAGCCTACAGCTAAAAAGAAGTCCCTCTCCTCTTTCTGCCATTGCCATTGTGGTTGTGTGATGCACGTTTCAGTTCATCACACCGCCTCCCCATCCCCTGAGAACCCAGGGTAACAGTCATTAACCTCACTTGTGTTTTTGTGATGCTCTGCGTACTGCGCTCAGGAGGACTGATGGGAGGCACAGGGAATCTGAATTGTTTTATGTAAAGAAAGGTTAAGTGGAAGAGAAGACATGTAACTCTCTCCTCATAGTAGTGAACTGGTAATTCATACCTGAGGTCAATACTAAGCAGGGTGCTGAACTACAGTATTGCGTTGCTGTCATTCAGGCCTTTTTATATGACAGGAAAATTACACTTTCTAAGCTGGGGAAGTGCAGAGGAATATCAAGCTATCATTACCAGTCTCAAGTTTTTGTATCATCTTTGGACTGTTGTGGGAGAGCAAGAATGATCTTTCAGTGGGCTGAAAATTATTTGCTGTGTGACCATTTTTTCAGTCATTATTTTCCCTCATGCTAAAGCAGTGACTGTTCTCTAACAACATTGTATAGCTTAAGAAGCAGTTAACATGTTCTCTCTCTTCTCTCTCTTTGTGCTCCCTCTCTTCCTTTTGGTGAGGAAAATTCTTGTCTCAGTTCTACCTAAAAGATTATGGCACGGGTGCAATGTTTCACATTCCACAGGGATGACAATAAGAAGTTCACTGACTTCAAAAGGAGCTTTTGGAGCCAAATATTCAGGCAATGCAAGCCTGGCACAACACACTTCAATGAAACATGGCAGTTTATACTAGCTGAAGATCTTGCTTTTCTCAAAAGTGAATCTTTGTAGCATTATGTAACTCCGTAAACCCAGTCTTGTCTGTTCCCAATGACAAAACTCGACAGTATCTAAATATCTGAACAGAAAAGGGTGGCTAACCAAAGATTTGCATACTTGAAGGAGATAAAAATCAGAAGAAATGAAGAGTGAGTGGAAAATAAAAAATAGAAAAAACCAAAAGCATTGCTGAAACAAAAACTTAAGTACACTTTGCATATTGTTGTATTTAAAGTAGCAACAACTTTCGTAATTTTTATCATTTTTGCAAATTAGCAGTGCTCCAAAGATATAGCTGAGTCTTGACTATATCAGTTAGTGGAAAACTTCTTTCTATGCATAGGTATATATAAATTTGGGTAGATTGATAGGTTTGGTGGGTTCCAGATTAATTTATGATTTTCATCACTATATTTGAAACAGACAAAGAAGCACATATTTTTAGAAAACGCTGAGTTTACTAAAAACCATGTGTCAAAATAAGTATGTAAGAACACTGGTATAACTGAAGTTTAAGGTCTAAACAGTGATTTGGTGAAGAAGGGTTACAGTTTTTTTCTAATCTGATTAATAAAACATTTTTGGAAGTGGAATTTCCTGGCTACCATGACTCCAGTTGTAACCCAAGCAGCAAGCCCAGGCTAGAAGTGCTTTAAGACATCTGAGGAAAGCTGTCATGAAACCTCACATTGGTATTCCTAAAAGAACATCAGCAGCACAATGAAGACCAGAGAAAACGTAGGCCTGCTACTGATTGCAGCAGGGTGGTACCAACGACAGAAAAGGCTGAGGTACTCAATGCCTTCTTTGCCTTGGTCTTTACTGGTAAGACCAGCCTTCAGGAATCCTAGGTCCCTGAGACTACAGAGAAGGTCTGGAGCAAGGAAGGCTTGCCCCTGGTGGGAGAGGACCAGGTTAGGGAATATTTAAACAAACTGGACACACACAAGTCTGTGGGACTTGATGGGATGCACCTGTGAGTGCCGAGGAAACTGGCCAATATCATTACAAGGACTATCTCACTTATTTTTGTAAGGTCATGGTGGTTGGGAAAGGATCTTGAAGACAAAAGAAAGCAAATACAACTTGAATCTTCAAGAAGGACAAGAAGGAAGATCCACAGAAATACAGGCTGGTTAGCCTCACCTCAGTCTCTTGGAAGGTGATGGGATAAATAATTTTGGAAACTCTTTTGAAACACATGAAGGACAAGAAGGTGTTTGGGAGTAGTCAGTATGGAATTAAAAAAGGGAAATAATGTTCAACTAACCAGAAAACCTTCTACAGTGAAATGACTAGCCCAGTGGGTGAGGAGAGAGCAGTGGATGTCGTTTATCTCTACTTTGGTAAGGCTTTTGACAGTGTCTCCCATAACATTCTCATAAACAAGCTGACACGGGCTAGATAAGTGTACAGTGAAGTGGACTGACAACTAGCTGAACTGTCAGGCTGAAAGGGTTATGATCAGGAACACAAAGTTCAGCTGGAGACCAGCAACCTGTGGAGCACCCCAGGGGTTAATACTGGGGCCAGTACTGTGTAGCAGCTTTATTAATGACCTGGGTAATGGCACAAAGTGCACCCTCAACATGTTTGAAAGTGATATGGAACTGGGAGGAGAGATGGATGCACCAGATGGTTGTGCTGCCATTCAGAGGAACCTCAGCAGGCTGGAGAAATGGGCCAACGTGGATGTCATGAAGGTTATGAAGGGAAAGAAAAATCCTGCACATGGGGAGGAACAACTCCATATATCAGTACATGCTGGGGTCCAAATGGTTGGAGAGCAGCTTAGAGAGGAAGGACCTGGGGGTCCTGTGGGACTCCAAGTTAACCATGAATCAGTGATGCACCCTCATGACAAACAAGGCCAATGGCATCCTTGGCTGCATTACGAAGAGCGTGTCCATCTGGTCAAGGAAGATGATCCTTCCCCTCTGCTCAGCACTGGTGAGATGTTTCCAGAATACTGCGCATAGCTCTGTTTTCCAGTACAAGACAGGCGTGTATGTCCTGGAGCAAGTCCAGCAATGGGCCATGAAGGTGCTTAAGGGATTGGAGCACCTGTTAAATGGGGAGAGGCTGAGAGAGCTGAGGTTGTTTAGCCTGGAGAATAAAAGGTTCAAAAAGGTGTCATCAGTGTATATAAATTAATGTTGGGGAAGAGCGAGGCTCTTCTCAGCAGTGCCCAGTGGCGGAACAAGAGGCCATGGGCCCACACTGAAATACAGGAAATTCCATTTATACTCTTTTACTATGAGTGTGCTCAAACACTGGAACAGGTTGCCCAGAGAGGTTGTGGAGTTTCCATCCTTGGAGAAAGTCAGATCCTGTCTGAACATAATCTTGGGTGACCTACACTAGTAGATTCCACTTTGAGCCATGGATTTGGACCAGATGCTCTCTAGAGATCCCTTCCAACTTCAACTATCTCGTGATTCTGCAATATAAACTATTTTAGTGTGTGAAAAACAATTTAATTTTATCATCTCCAGTTTATTTTCTTCTTGCTGATGTTTTGTTATATCAAAGATTTTTGTATTTCAGAATGTCCAATGTAAAACCTGTGTGACTAATTCAAGGTTTCAAAACCTCAAATGCTGAAATATAGCAACATTCTTCTTTAAAAGGATAGAAAACATACAAAACAGTACCAACCAACTTCTCTGATGGGCAACATCAATGAAAATTTTAAAGAAGTTATAGAAGTTTAGGATGACAAAATCAGTTCATGTATGATTACAACTGTAGAAAGCAAAAGACTTGATACAAGTTTAATTTGTTAGAACATGTTTTGTGCCCATAGCAAATTTACTAGATGTATAGTCAAATTTGGTTGAAGTTAGATTAGGCATGCATCTTGATTCTTGGTTAAAATTCTTCAGCTGCATTCTCCTAAACTGGTGTAAGTAATAATAATAAAAAAGCCAGTAGAAGCTGAAGCCTGCAGCTTATATCCCATTATAAATTACACCTCAGATTTTCTAAACTAATTGTTAAATTTAGCCTTAGCAATTAGCAGTGCACAACATTTACCAACAGAGTTAACTGTATCGCTTGCTATCAAGATGACATTTCAAGCTCAATTACATTTTCATATGTCCCAGACTCGTAGCTCTGATGTATTCTAAGAAAATAAAACCTAGAAATGGGCCAACTGCAAATTATCATGACAAGATTCACAATAGGAAATGGTCTTTTTTTCTGTTTCTGTTTTGGGTAAAAATGCAATCTTATTGGATACAAATGCAGTCTTATCCAAACAGTTTGAAATTTTATCTCAGGTTGGTGGAAATAAAATGTAAATAGGTACTTTACAGAGTTCCTCCATTTGAGAATTGTATCTAACAACTTTACAGTTTCCAGGAGTCCTTATTAGCAAGTATATTGGCATCCTTATTAGCAGGTGCATGAACATTGCCAGGAGATACTACCTGGTGTTGCTTTTTAGTGTGATAGGGTATGAATCTGAGAACTTCAAAAGATATTTTCAACAAAGAGCCAAACCTACAGAGAAACTCACAGCTGGATTTCATGTTGTGTTTACTTAGTAGAGCCAACCCTTAGCAAGTTTTTGCTCTGCTACTGTATAAAGACTAAAATTCAAAGCCACTTGCTCCTGATACACCATTCAGAATCACGGCGGTGAACTAAATTCACTTGCTTTCAAGACATAAGTAGTGAAAGATCTTAAAGTTGCAATAAGACGATCCAGTTGTACTTTGATGCAGTTGCGTCTACTTGCATAATAGGTTCACAACAGGAAAGCGCACTCTATGGCTGCTCTTGAGATATAGACCCCAATACTCATCATACATGTGACACCACTCTCACCTGTACGCCTCTAAGCTGACTTTTGGAACAAAGTAGAACATAGAGAGAAGCGTTTGATGTAGGTCTGGAAAAAGAACAGAACTGTAGTTTAAACAAAGAATGGATGTAAAATTCCATTTTTCTTTTGAGGAGATGCTGGAGGCATTTATGATTATAATTCTCTCTAACCTCTTTCATGGTAAAGGACAATGAGTAATAATGTTTGTACTGGGACTTGCTTATGTTTGCCTTTCATCCTCTAGCATCCTTCTCTTTCTCTTGGTTGTATCAGTATAGTCACAATGCCTGTGGCTCTAAACTTAACACTCTTCAATACCTTCATTTCCCCCAATTCCAGCTCCCTATTGAAAAAGAAATCTCTGCCTTCAAAGCTTTGACATTCTCTTCCAAATCCTTTGCTGACTTAAAAAACCTATTCTCTCACAATGAAAAGAAGCTGTATGACCTTATGGATAACATCTTTTTCCTTTCTCCTCATCTATTTGTTGTTATACCTATGACCCAGGACTTTTCCAGGATATGAACCCTGGGAGCACATTTTCAGCAAGAGGTATGGGATGTGGGTTCCTAACATTTAATCATTTAAAATGTCAACTAGGTACCCAAATGCCATGTGTGCACTCCAAAGCATAATAAGCACGTTCTGGTTATGATCACCAGAAATACTGATGGCACTTCACGTATGATGTGTTATTTTCATATTAAAGGTTTATTCAGGAGAAATGTTCTGTACAGTGTGTTCAAATTTTATTTCCCTTTTTTTCTATTGTGTAACACAAGCTTTTTCTCCTGTGTTAAGATAGTAAATGAATGATGCATACAATACAATAAAAAACTCATTTACTGCTATTCTGGGATGTCTTCTGAAATGTTATTGAGCTACATCTGTTCTGTTCAACCCTTATTAATTTGACCAGATGAAGAAGCTTGACATGACAACCTTTGGAAGGTTCATCTGACCTAACCTCAGACATCTACAGTGTCAGTATCTAAACCCTAACTAATTTCCTTAGGCTGGCTTTGTGGTTACTGGGAAAAATAGGCACATTAGAATGCAATTCATATGTAGCAGTACAATACAGGAGATGAATCGTGCCTTACACACTATTTTTGTTTTTTTTTTTTTTCTATAAAGAGAATTGAGGATGATTGAGGAGGCCTACAGTTAGTCTGACAAATCCCTCCAAGATTTTTTAGAAGAACTCTCTTACCTAAGAGGAATGTGGGTTTAAAGATGGAAAAAGAAGATCTGTCAGGTATTGTGGCTAGACAGCAGTCACAAGTATTTAGGGAGCAAAATGCAAATGGGAAGTTGTAATTTTGGAAGGTCATCAGAGGTCTACTATAAAGTTTTCCCTGAAACATAAGTAGTTACCTAAGTTAAGGGTTTAATATCCTGGAATTGTTACTCAGTTAAAGAAGAGAAACAGACAGTTTCTAAAGCTGATTTGGGCACAGGACTTTGATATAAACCCTAAATTTAGATAGACAGGACCTCTCTCTGGAAGCCCTTCTCTGTAGACTGTTTGAAGAATATTTTGGCAAAAGTTGAGAACTGGTTCAAATTAGATGTCTAATCTGCTGACTTGAATCCCACCCCTAAAGTGTATTGTGCAAAGACCCCACTGGTTTTGCCTTGAGTAGAGGCTGTTATTACTAGAGCATTTCCATCTAGGGATCAAATACACATTCATAATCTAATTTTAATCAATCTCTTGGAGTACGGACCATGCTTTGTCAAAGTCAGGCTGTCTAGGAGAAGACATCTGTGTCTCTCTGTACTGAACAATACTACAGTTACCTGCACATTCTAGGCTATTCATCCTATTAAATATTGCTATTATTGGTCCTTTATCATTTGCACCCTACAGGGATGCAAACCAGAACTTCAATGGAGGCCTTGCACGCAGAACAGAAGAGTGCAGCCCTTCAATATGGAAGATGTGATGGAGACAATGGAATGAATTGAGAGAATTCTGCTATAAATGTAGGTGAAATCCAACAAGGCTTGTTGTAAAACTACTTGCTTTCTCTTCTACGCAATATATACCAGGAATTTCAGCCTAGCAGCACAACCAGGCAGTAAATTCTATTTGAATATTGGGATTTTATCAGAAGATTTTAAAGACTTCAATACTGCAAGCAGCAAAGGATACAACACATCTGTAGGGAAGTTGGGATGGTTAATTACACTCTGAGTGTCTTATTTCTACCTCTGAACTTGTCAAGCTTCATCTTGCATTGCCCAGATCTTGTAATATATTTTTCTACTAAATTAAAGAGTCAATGCTTATCAGAAAATTTTCCCTCTGCAAGTATTAGACTGATCAAGTCAGTTAACTTCTCCTTATTAAGTTAAATAGCTCAAGATTCACTCTCTTTAATTAATATACAAGCTCATTCTATGCACTAAGCACCTGTTACAGCAATTCAAATCAACAAAAAAACCCCCACAACAATATGAACTGGCATGCTATCAAAACAAAGCAGGACAAGAATAAAAGGAATATTTCCTGACAGTCCATCTTCTCTTTTCTGGATAGAAGAAGGAGAAAATATGGCACACAATAGAAATCACAATGGTAATAATAAATGACACAGGAAAGTTTACTGTGTACACAAACTAAGGAAAGGAAAGTCATAGTTACAGGCAGACAACACAGAAAAAACAAAATGATTTTCTATTCAAGAATATTCCCTTCCAGCTTAAGACACAGTTCTATACCAATGAGTAAAACGTCCCTGAGAACTGTATATTTCTTATAAATAAAATCATAAGATACTGCTGTGGAAAAAGGAAAATTACAACACTGAGAAAGATTTTAATAAAAAAGATTTTTTCCCCAATCTGAGGTCTAATATAGACATAAAAAAACCCCTACCAAAACCAGAAAATAGAAGAATGATTCAGCAAAACACAAGTTTGGCATGCCTTCAAGATCTTCTGATGGATAGAAAGATGAAGCTTAGGTCCACAAACCTAAAATTAGTGCCCCAAGTGTAGTGTAATAGAATGTATCCCTGAGATATTCAAGCTAGAACAGACAAACAGATGGGAATATGTAGCTCCTGTTGTCCTGGTACCATTAGTCATATTTTCCATAGCTTTGGTTTACAGGGCAGGAATGGATTTTCTTTAAATACTAAAATCAGTCCTGGTAGTTTTTATTTATAACCCTTAAAACCTTGCTTGGCATGAAGATTTGCGTTTTACATTTTAATTTGAGTTTTATAAGTGCTTTTTTTTTCCAATTTGTGCTCATTGTCACTGGAATGAATCAAGAAGGACAGTGCCTGTGTTACTAAGAGATACTGCAAATTGCAGACAAACAATTATATCTGAAGAGCACATCAGCACAGGGTGAGAACATTGGCTGGAATCTCAGCAGGGCAATGGATGTCAAGTGCAGGTTTTCCAACAGCTCCGTCCAGAACCTACAGAAATCAGTGGGAGTCTTTGGTAAGTGCTGGTTTGGGGGTTTGGCTATTGGAAATGGCCATGCAAAAGCAAGGAAAAAACCAAACCCAAGCATCTGGATTCATTTAATGTCTCATATCTTATAAACCAGAATTTACAATGTAGTGAGTTAGGACGTAACAAATGCCTCAAAATCTGTCAAAATTCTGAGCCAGTCGAATTTTGGCATTCATGAGCAGCATAACACTCCTTGATAAAGTTTTCCAGTGGCTTAGTGTATGTTTGGATCAATAGCAAAACCACTTTTTAACCTGCATAAAATGTTGGCATTATGATAATAACAAGCCTCTACGAGTGTCTGGGCAGTGATTTGGCTTGTGGAAAGGGAAGGCTGGTCCTGAGCAGCATCAAATGGCTGACCTCATTTTGACATGCACATTACAAGTCATCATCGAATTTGATTGTAGCTAAGTGCCAGGCCTTCCAACAAGCTGTTCTAGGGTTGTTCATTTGGAGTCCAAAATGAATAACTTTAGTATGGCTAATTCCTAGTTTCACCTATTGTCAAGCAACTAACATGATTTATAGGAAATTTAAAACTGTACACAGTTGATCATACGTACTGGATTTACTCTGTTATTTCAAGCAGAGTGATTTGTCTAGAGAGCAAATGTAGGACAAGTTTTGCAAGGAAGCTTCTGGTGGTCAGAAAATAGACTTAACATTAGGACTTGATGATCCTAGAGGTCTTTTCCAACCTTAATGATTCCATGATTCTAAGACTTACAGGGTTTCACTGGGTTCATTCTGTTTCAGTATTTGATTTAAGCACTGATCACCAAAAATTGTAACGGCTGGATTTAATTGTTAACAGCATTTTCAAGGCTGTTCATCTTTTTTTTTCATCCCTGAGATGCATTGGTACGGTCCCTGGGTGGGAAGAGCAGCAACATTAACATGTAACATGACACTTGAAACTTCTGTTGGAAAATAATAGGAATTTAGATAATGTACCTAGAAGCTCTTTCTAGACATTTTGTGACTACAGAGAAAACACACAGCTATGTGCTTTTCCATTTACAGAAAAACAGGAGTGTGTGTTTACATAAACTTTGAAAAAGATTGGAGGAAATCTGAGGCACAATAGGCTGGCTTAAGCAAAATATTGGTATTCACCATACTGCATTATATTTAGCAATGCTAGCTAAATTGTATTCAGTTTAAACTTTATGAAGCTGCTTCTCCATTTTGAATTGGGATAGGATAAACTACTTCCTGGGACTGGTGTAAGAATGTGGTGTTAATTCTTTTATTATATGAGAACGTGACACTAGGCTGCTCAAATAGCACTAGAGATGAACGTATGGGCAAATGGATCAAACTCAAAGGGTCACATTTGGATCCAGATTTAGACTTTAAATGTCAAAACTATAGAAGTAGTTGTGCGTTAGATGTGTATGTTCCCATCACAGCCAGGGGAGAGGGAATCAGTGCAGTCAGTGAACCTTATATGGGTGTGATAGCTTTTTAGATACCCATAACTGGGTGAAAAGCGTATACCTAAAAGCAGAATCTTAATCTCACATTGAATCCTAACAAAAAATTTGCCACAAAACAGATTGCACCGTTTGCCTTAGTCTTTTCAGTGTGCACAGACAGGAATAATAATAATAATAATAATAATAATAATAATAATAATAATAATAATAATAACAACAACAACAACAACAACAACAACAACAACAACAATAATAATAATAATAATAATAATAAAAATAATTATCATGCACATTGTTAACTGGGGAACAGTGGCTGTGTCTACAATGTAAAATTGATTTGTAGTCTGTAGCAAATCACTGGATGGAAGCAGTTGTTGTCAAACAAATTTAGCCTTTACAGAGCTAAGTTCAGCTTTTCTGTTCAAAATACTGTCTGAATGGTTTTGTTTCCACTGCGATTGTTATGTTAAACCCAAAGCACCCAGATATTAGGCCTATCTTTGCCATCAATTTGATAGTGTTTTTCAGGTTTGGATCTGTCCTATGTCTTTGTCTTATGCCTACCATATGTCCATGACCCTGAGTTCACAAAAAGACCCACAGTAATAAAAGCTATTATTAGTAACTGTAGGCAGAGGAGAGGTTAACACCAAGAGATATTTTGGTCAAAAACTGTGTTTCATTGGTGTCCAAAGTCTGGACTTATGAAAAGAATAAAATTCCTGCTTAATAAGCTATATTAATGACAAAGAGAAATACATCAAGTAAACGTCTCGTTCATAGATCATGGCTGAACTATGATAATGTAGAGTTGAGAAAATACTGCCTAGTCTGCTTAAGAATCTGGCCATGCTGCTGTGCACTTGCAAGTATCTCAAGCAAGAAATGATGGAAAGCTCCACTGATCTCAAATAACTCAATTGTTTTTCCTTTTCTAATCAAATACCTTCATAGTAAGGAACCAGAAAGGCATCATTCAGCAGGCAGTATTGTTGTGAAAGCATGAAATATGGCACTTCACTGTTAATGTAACATTAAAGATTAAAAATGTTTATTACCTGTTATTCTTCTGTTAATTGTTTTGTGTAGAGAAAAATAGAAGTTGCTGCCTTAATGCATAAAAAAATCACAATGTGCATTCATAGTTGAGAGCAAAGGGCTGGGGCTATGAAAATTATGTAAATGATGAATTCCAGTGAAAGAACTTTCAAACCCTTAGGGTCTTCAAACAGCATTAATTCAAGAAATTAGATACAAAAATTTAACTTTTTCATGTTAATAATGATTTCATAAGGAAAAACTCGTTAGTAAAGGTGACAAATATGAAGTTCTATTGAACATTTAAATTCAGGAATCTTAGTATGCGCCCCTGGGATATATTTACACAGCCAATGACTCTCTGATGTTATTAAGTAATTTATTTGAGAAAGTCTCCATTCATGAGTTTACATAAGAACAATATCAGGTTTACAAAGGCTTGTGTTGTCAGTTTAGCAAATACCTAATTCACAATGACTTTTGCTTAAGATTTTCATTATGTTGTTCAATATTGTTTGATCATTTAATGTCAGTTTCATAAGATCATAATTTCCCCTATATGAAAAGAGGAAATTAAAAGGAGAAATAAATTAAAAGGAGTGAACTAAACTTAAATTTAAATTAGCTTCACCACAAAAGAGAGCAGAGCAGTGTCACCACTTGTGATTATGCTCTGCTTGGGTACAAATTATTGACATTTGACAAATTGAGGCTTTGCTGCAGTATATTTCTATGCCAGCAACACCAAAAATAATCTGGAATGTTGCATATGGTTCACTTGTTTGGGGGTGATCTGTGATGTGACAGTATCAATTTCTGGCAACATTAGTTAGAGGGGCCATCAATTAGATAAGCATGAAAATGAAAATACCTTAGGTTTCTTGATTTCTATGCCTATTTGTGCTGTAGCCTCTGGCCTCCAGCCATTGTTGCAAGCAATGTGCAAATATAACTAAAGATGACAATTCCTGCATCAAGGACCAGAGTGGATGTGACAGAGAGAAGTAGCACGAGATCCTTTGATGCTGAAAACGGAGCTGGTCAAAACTGTCAACAGAATATTTGTTTTCTTACAGTAAATGCTGGTTCATCAATACAGAACGATTTCCCAGGAAATATGCTGATTTTGCTCAACTTTCTAATGAAATACAGGCAAGCCTAGAAATCTTCATTGTCTCCTGGATAGATCATTCACCATCATTCCTCCCTGGTCCCTGAGCTCCATCACAGCGCTATGCTGGAGGAGGCTTGATCCACTAAGTGTTTGAAATCACAGCTGGGTCCCATTACAACCTGCCTCCGGCACTTTCTCCTCCTCAGCATGGTTCTTACTCTTCCATCACCATGTTTCCTGCACTCGTGTGTCTTTCCACCCTTGTATGTCCTACCCATTCAGGCTAAACCAGCAACAGTTTCTGTTTCCATGGGAGGGATCCAATCTGCTCTCCAAAATTTGTCTCTATCCCTTCCCATATACTTCATTGTGCGTGTCCTAAGACAGCTGAAACTTAAAGAACAATCTGCCTATGTGTTAAATCTTTTGCTCTGTGGCAACACGAAACCCTAGCCTAGACGCAGCCTTAAGCCAAAAAAAACCCCAACTTCAAATCAAAGCCAATATTACAGCAACTACTACATTGTGTCACATTTGACTGGAGTATTAGCTGCCTGGAGGATCTGATTCAGACATGGGAAGGCAAAAGTCTTTTTCCTGGCACCGTCTCCCATGAGAAATGAAAATATGACTTAAAAATAAAGCATGCAGAATTATGCAATGATTTTCTTGACCAAAACCTATCTTTCCACAAAGCTAGATGACTATTTCATCTTCACTTTTGTTCTTTACTGAATACCTGTATATAATGAGAGTGAACAGGAACAGGTGAGGTTCAGACTGTCTTATTTACCAACACATGCAGCACTCAATGGTAACAGCATTTATGCAGTGATTCTCTGACAGGGTGTTTCTCTAATGTTTTAAGGACTTCTGAAATGCTGAAGGACTCTAATCTAAATAAAAATAAGCTCCATTAGTAAGTAGGAGATACACAGGATAGGAGTGGATACTCTAAGAGAAATCACAAGGCCAGAAACATAATAATCCTGGAAACAACCTTCTTGTAAGTAAGAAGCTTTCTAGAGGAAATCACAAGGTCCTTAATGGAAAACTGAGAATAGAGAAGATGAGAAATAATGCAAAATTAGGCAAGGGTTCATAAGCAAAGAATGGTGGTGCTGTTCAACAATACCCAAACCCTTAACCTCACACATATTACAAATCCAATCTCATGCCCTATGCTGAGGTACTAGATGTTTGTATTCTGGGCTTGGCTCTATCTCCCAGCATAGCCTTGCACATCTTGTACTCTTCTGGCAGTGTGCAGCCAGAAAGCTATGACAAAAGGGAAGCTGATGTAAGAACAAGGAGAAAAGTGAGAGTGGCTGTAACACTAGACATGCAGTACAGCATGAGTAATAGACATCTGGAAGCACTGGATTTGGTGATTGGAGAAAGACACAAACATAGAGATTTCAGATGTTTAAACTATGGAGTTGTTTGACTGGATCAGTGTTAAGGTGCAATTTGGCTGAGTAAGGGAGAGAAGGCAGATAGAGATGATTTCCAGATACAGACGTGAGAGATAAGAAGGATTTGGTTGTATAATATTTGAAAGGAAGTGGATAAAGGGAAGTGTCTAGAAGTAAATAAAAAATTTTTAGTGTAGGTAATGCTTAGAAACAGGTTACCAGTCACTGAGAAAAATTATCATCCACATGATTAGTTGCCTGAGTGCTGAAAAATAAAATTTCTCATATCAAAGCATTGGGTAAAACTGAAATTTGCAGCATGAACAGAAGTAGAAGAACTGGTTTCGCACAATTTGTGAAAGCACAGAAGAAGACGTTATTCTGAACACTGCTACAGCATGTGGGCCCCCCACAGGGTGGCACTCCTTGGTTAAAAAAAAGTCGTATCTACAATATTTGTTAGAAAGAGATAAAGAGCTATGATTTCCTTCCCTTCTTCAAGACTAAAGGTTGGCTGCCTATGGTACTGGTGGTATTTGCTACCTTTCTACTGATGTCTTTAAAAATCAGCAGATGTTTAAAATTAAGTCTTTCTGATGACTCTTTCTTAAACTTGAGTTGGGTACTATGTTAGTGGGGGAACATGCTTAGAATCCTAGAATAGTTTGGGTTGGAAGGGACATTTAGAGGCCATCTAGTCCAATCCCCTGGCAGTGAGCAGGGACATCTTCAAACAGATCAGGTTGCTCAGAGCCCCGTCCATGAATGTTTCCATGGATAGGGCATCTACAGCCCCTCTAGGCAACATGTGTCAGTGTTTCACCCACCCCCATTGTAAAAGATCTTTTCCTCTTATCTAGTCTAAATCTACCCTCTTTTAGATTAAAATCATTACCCCTTGTCCTGTTGCAACAGGCCCTGCTAAGAAGTTTGTCCCCATCTTTCTTATAAGTCCCCTTTAAGTACTGAAAAGCTTCAGTTAGGTCTCCCTGGAGCTTTCTTTTTTCTAGACTGAACAACCCCAACTGTCTCAGCCTGTCCTCACAGGAGAGGTGCTCTAGACCTCGGATCATTTTTGTGGCCTCCTCTGGACCCGCTCCAACAGGTCCATGTCTGTCCTGTGCTGAGGCCTCCAGATCTGGACGCAGCACTGCAGGTGGGATTTCATCAGAGCAGAGGGGCAGAATCACGTCCCTCAACCTGCTGGCCACACTTCTTGTGATGCAGCCCAGGATATGGTTGGCTTTCTGGGCTGCAAGCGCATGCATGCTGGCTTATGTCCAGATTTTCATCCACCAGTACCCCCAGGTCCTTCTCCACAGGGCTGCTCTCTATCCTGACATCTCCCAGCCTGTATTGATCCTGGGGTTGCCCTGACCCAGTTGCAGGACCTTGCACTTGGCCATGTTGAACCTCATAAGATTCACACAGGCCCACTTCTCAAGCTTGTCCAGGTGCCTCTGGATGGCATCCCATCCCTCAGGCATCACAACTGCACCACTCAGCTTAGTGTTGTCTGAAAATTTGCTGGGGGTGTGCTCGATCCTACTGTGTCCTCGATGAAGATATTAAACAGTACTGGTCCCAGTACAGACCCCTAAGGGACACCACTTGTCACCGACCTCCATCAGGACATTAAGCCTTTGCCCACTACCTTCTGAATGTGACCATCCAACCAATTCCTCATCCACCAAAAGTCCACCCATCAAATCCATCCACATGTCTACAATTTAGGGAGAAGAATGTTGTGAAGGACTGTGTCAAAGACCTTCCAGAAGTCCTGATAGACAGCACCCATAGCTTTTCCCTTGTCCACTGATGTAATCACTCTGTCATAGAAGGCCACTAGGTAGGTCAAGCAGGACCTGCCCTTGGTGAAGACATGCTGGCTTTTTCAAATCGCCTCCATGTCCTCCATGTGCCTTAGCATAGATTTTAGGAGGATCTGTTCCATGATCTTCCCAGGCACAGGCTTGCTCGTATTTATAACTGATCACATGCTATTCCAACTTGACTTTAAGGAGCTACTCCTCAGACTTGAGAGGACGGGATTGATTTAAGTGGAGGACACTGAGGCATAGTGCCTGACATATCTCTGTCCAAAACAACTCTTTACAGAGGTCCCTCGTTGTAAGGAAGAGCTTGGCTACCCAAACCCAAGACTGGCTACATGGAGGAGGACTGCATTCTTCCTTGTTTCATGGAAGAGAAAAAGAACCTTTAAAGGAGCCGAGAAGGCTGAATCCTCCCTGTGAAACTGTTGAAAGTTTTTTATAGTGTTGTTTTTCCATATGATACGTTCACAGATCACAAGACAGAGGAAGCAGCACAATTCCTTGTAATGAAATAAAGCCACGGGAAGAGGAAGATAGAGCAATTTGGCAGTAAACAGTGGATTGGGACCATAGGTAGCCTGGAGGACAGTATCCTTAACCATTCGTGGTACCTGGGTCTGCTCCTGAAGTCTTGTGTTAACTCCTTGGTATCATTTGTTCCCCAAATCATATGACATTGTTCCCACTTGGGTCCTCATGTTTCCAGAAAAAAATGAAGCGTTTCCTACATGCTTCATAGCTATGGGTTTCTGAGAAAATGTATCTTGACTCCCTATAACCTTGTCCAGTTCCTTTTTAAACCACTGTGTATCATCTGCTTGCTCCAATGACCTTATAATACATTGGCAGTTGATGAAGAAATAGTATTATAACTGAACCTTTCACAGCCGTAAATTTTGCTGTTTGATACAAAATGCAATCATACAATACACAGTAGGAGAAATATGTCAGACTCCGTTTTCTTAATAGTTGCATGTAGTGTTTCTCTGCTGTTCGAAAGCAGTCTTGAAAATTGCCCAGGAATTATTACTACTAGGGGAAGGTAAAGAAAATATACTTCTATTTCTTACAGGTGAGACAATCAGGTCTTACATAAAATTTCTCTAGCTTCAGATCAAACAAAAACCATCAGACACACAGTATAGGGATATGCAACTATATGTTGTGTTCCCTAACAAAACTCCCAATTGCTTAACTGCTGAATAAAAAGCTGAACAGACACTGTCAGGATCATATATCTGTACTACAAAAACCTTGAAATCTCATTTTGATTATATTGTATGAACTTTTAGACTCCTAAACATCATATTTTTTTACCCTTGACCTCTGGAGTTTGACGAAGTTTGGCCTTGCAAGATTGTTTCCATTGGAGGGGGCAAGTCATTAATATGGCCATGGCCAGAGATATTTTTAATACTAGCTTGATTCTTTCTTTAGAAATATATTTGCATCTGCTTATTTCCAGAACATAAAAGTGTGAAAGTAACAGGCATATTTTTTAGAATCATAGAATTATTAAGGTTGGAAAAGACCTCTAGGATCAGCAAGTCCAACCATCAACCCAACACTACCATGTCCCAAAGTGCCACATCTACATGTCTTTGGAACACCCCCAGGGATGGTGACCCGCACCACCTCTCTGGGCAGCCTGTTTCAATGCCTGACCACTCTTGCAGTAAATAAATTTTTCCTAATATCCAATCTAAACCTCCCCTGGTGCAGCTTGAGGCTGTCTCCTCTTGTCCTATCATTAGTATCTTGGGAGAAGAGACCAACACCCACCTCGCTACAACCTCCTTTCAGGTAGTTGTAGAGAGCGATAAGGTCTCCCCTCAGCCTCCTCTTCTCCAGCCTAAACAACCCCAGGTCCCTCAGCTGCTCTTCATAAGACCTGTTCTCCAGACCCTTTACCAGCTTTGTTGCCCTTCTTGGGACACGTTCCAACACGTAGCTTCTCTAGGAGGATGCTGTGGAAGACAGTGTCGTAACAGAAAATATAGGAAATAATGTCCCTTAGGCCTCCTGACTCTGATACAGTTTTTCCAACAGTCCAATAAAAAGCACTACTCAAGACAGAATCCAGCCAGCACGTAAGGGCCCGCAGTGTGTGATTTAGTCATCTGGAAACCCAATGTAGAAGAAATCATGTTTATCCATTGGATGAAGTTACTAAACATTTTCCTTCAATATTCATCCTGAATGTTGTTAGACCACTTTCCCTTACTGGATTGATTAGTCTATCTATCTCTCTGCCCGTCTGTCTCTCTGTCTATGTACACACACACGTACATAAGCACCCCCTCCTGCAAAGGCTGCTGGGGTTTCCATGCAATGTAGGAGAGAATAAAGACAGTTATAGTGCATGTGTTTACAGAAATGTGATATTTTTAGCTAGGTGATTACAGTACATTATTTAAGTAAATTAACTATGATTTATAGCAGCAAATAAATAAGACAAAGCTTGTTTAACATATCTCAGCATTAAGTATCTCCTGCATTAATTGTCTCCAAAGTCTGTTCCATTTGTTATCTAACAAGGTATGCTCCATTATTATTTTTATCCAGTTCATTGCTTGATTCTATCTGTCCTTTCAAAATTAGCTTGTCTAATCAGAAACCACTTCTGCTGGTAGTTCATTTCACATAAAAAGCAGGAATTTTTGTTTACTGAGAAAGTAATTGGATTATAATTTTGAAAAGAAAGTAATATGAATTGTAATAAATTATTTCTTAAAAAATACATGGGAGCGTGGAAACCAACAAACCCAAAATAAATTAAAAACGCTAATGAATGAAAAGGCTATAAATAGAATATGAAACTGAAAAGAATAATTTATCATTGTAACTTACCTACTCCTTGTTACTCTGTTGAAAAGAGCTGAATATCTAAGGAAAGAAGAAAAGATTTATGTATTTACTCAATGATGGTCAAGTAAATATTTATATTAGCTGTCATTTTTCTTCTGGCTTTTCAGCCCTTGTAAACAAGAATTAAGCCTTTATTATAGAACGAAAAAGTGTAATTTAACCACAGGTTGGGAGTCCACAATTCCATTTCAGTTATTGATTACATTGTATTGATAAAGTTTGCATGATCACAGGGAGACTATACCAAAGTTGCACGCCTTATCTTGGTCCATGCGTCTGTGTATATTTAAGTGAAGGAGAGAGGATGCAGAAATTGTATTCAAATCTCTGGGCAATATACTTTGGAGGTTTTTATACAGCTGATCTATCCCATATATTTTACTGCTTCCCAACATTTCAATTCATACTGTAGGATTCTATTTTTTTTTTACCAATTAACTAATGTTTTATTGATAATCCTGGGGTTTTTTAGCTAAAACAAGGAGAACAAGTATTAAATATGTGAGAAATAAATGAAAGGAACTATGAAAATTGCCTAAAAGAAAACAAAACACATAGGAAAGAACGTGCAAAATCAATGTAAATATGATTGTAGAAATTGGAAACAAGATCTGATAACTAAATTATAAACTTATAGATTTATTATAATCTTATAGACAGTAGAAAAATAGAATAATTAATATGAAATTCTGAAGCCCTAGGGAAAATTTGACTCTTACCTGTTCAGTTGATTAACACCTTGTGCTCTTTCTATTTGTAGACCTAACAAAAAAGAATAGAAAATGAAATTAAATACAGTAAATGATGTGAGAGAAATGGTTATAGATTTGCATGGATTTAGCCTGATTTTACTTAGCTGAAAATCATTCAGTTTTTCCTTGTTATTGAATTGCATTTATGGTAACAATTCAGGCTTTGATCCTTACATTACACATTTGGGGCCTGAAATAATAACAATTTGGGATTAAAAGGTTCCAGTTCTTATCTATGTACCAAACAGGTTGTTTATAGCGCATTTTATTCAGTGAGTATACTGAAATTTAGTGCAGGGAGATTGATAAACTGAACACAATACTGGCTTACAAAATGTAAGCAAAATGTACCTGACACAGCAAAGATAGGAGTTAAATGCCAGATTATCCACATAAGTGTGTCAGTAAGAGGAATTTCATGCATGACATGCTAGAATGGGTATTAAAAATGGACAGGACAAAAATCATTAACAGTTCCATAAAGCACATTGCTAAAGCATATGTATAGTGTCACACGCAAATGCTCTCAACCACTTCAAAAGGTCTATTTGTATGCTCAAAATCAAGTTTATATGTGAGCAAGACAAAAACATTAGGCAGTTTCTAAATGTCATTTAATACTCAATGTGTCTACTTTAGGAAGGAAAAGTTTAACACGCTACCAACACCATGAGGTTAAAAAAAAAGGCATTATAAAATGAGCAGACTGAATTTTATCTCTCTTGGTCACTCGTGTATATGTAGCTACTGAGGAACATTGCTATAGCCCAGGTACTAAGCAGTCCTTGCTCATCCAAGCTTCATGAAAGAAAATTATTGATGTACTGAGTGGTTTGTGCTCTTTCTATCCCTATGGTGACTGTGTCAGTGTCTCATTGCAGAAAATGGTATCCCACCAGAGAAATGCAGTTCTGATTAAACCTGAGCCAGTGGCTATTTAGGAGGATTATTATCGCCATAAAGTAGGGAATGAATAGTATTTGGGTAGGAGCAACACAGAAAATCACTGTGGTCCAGTCAAAACAAAATACTTAAAACAGGTTATTTCCTTTTGGTAACTTAAATGTAAAGTAGCGTTGCACTTCTCTCCAGCTTCATATCAGACGAGAAGAAGTTTGGACTTCTTCAAGAAGTTGGACACATTGGACACCTTCAGGAGTCATCTGGACAGGGTGCTGGGCCATCTTGCTTAGACTCTGCTCTTCCTAGAAAGGTTGGACTAGGTGATCCCTGAGGTCCCTTCCAGCCTGCGATTCTGTGATTCTGGGATTCTGTGAAGTTTGATAATGATGCGGAGTCCCTCAGGCTGCCCCAGTCATAAACTGTGGGCTTCTGATTCAGGACACTTGGGAGGGCATAATCCTACTTGGAGTCAGTGAAAACCTTCAGCTATGTGTTGGTGTTGTCTCACAGATGTTTGGAGTTTTGCTGTTTGTATTAAAGTGATCCAACGGAAAAATGCTAAGAACAAGGGTGGCGGTAACAAGGATTTTCTTATGAGATTTCTAGTACTCGATACTTCTTTTTGGAATATGAATAACATCAGATTGGCCTAACACAGTTATTTCTCCTGCTTTCACTTGCAGCCTGAATCTGGAAGGAAAAGGCCATATAATCACTCAAAGTAGTTTTGCACTTATTTGAAACCCATCACTTGAGCTAAAAATACTGAATAGTTAATATTAACCCCAAAATTATTGGCATATAGTGTTTCTTAGACTGCTGGTTTCACACTTTTTTTGTGTGAAACACACATTGTGGCTTGAAAGGCTCACAAAATGGAATCAAATATGTCCACATTAAAGTTGTATCTAGGATCATGACCTTGTAACGGTTTAATCCTGTCAAGATGACTCTCTACCAGTGTTTCATCTTCTATCCCTAGTGCTCAAGTTCCTTTCAGGTTTGGTCCAGAGACCACTTATGTACAATACACTTAGACATCACAGTATGTATTTAGGTAAAAGATGTGTTATGAATGAATTTTTACTCATCCCACTTAAGCTATATGAGGTATGTATTATACATTAGCTCACAGTAAGTGAGATGGTAAGCTACTTCTGGTGTGGTGCCTTCGAGTTGTTTCCTCCTTTAGTAATTAAGCGAGCTATGAACCAAAAAAAGTCCCTTTTCCTCGCCTACTGGCTGTTCCCTTCATGAATATCCATTTCTGACCTTTCCCATTTGCCTCCTCTCTGTCGGGTGTGTTCTGCCACCTCATGCACAGGACCAGGCTGCCAGATGGGCTCTTCAGTACCAACATGACAGAGGTTAGACAGAGCTAAATAAAAACTCCCCAAAACAACTGCAAACTGATTCCTTTTGTGCAGTCAGAGTCTTTGACAGACTCACATCAGAAATCACACGAGACCATAATGTACATTATTTAAATTTTTTAAATTAAATATATTTTTTTAAAAAAACCTGGGCAATATGGGGCTCCAAAGTTTCCTTGAACAGCAGCTCTGCTACAAATTGACCTGCCCACCTGCTACATTCAAAAAATTGATTTTCTGTTCCTGAATTGAGACTTCTCTTTGAAAAGAATGAATTCAGTTTGTGACTTACACTGTGAGCATTCTGCATGTGATTCTGAAGTTTTCAAATCTTTTCAATCAATGATAAAACCATTTTAATTTGGCTTAACTTTGTCAAGCATGTGTATTTGTAATTCTCAATGAACATGCGATAAGGTAGTGTTACAGGTCTGAGAGTAAGTTCTCTGAGTCATCTGACTTCCCAGTTTGCCTGTTTTGGGCTTCCCAGTCTGACTGTGATGGGAAAAGTCCTGGTTTTGGATCAGCCTTCATAGCTCAGACAGACAGAGTCAGGTTTTTTCTCAGAACTGGGTGAGGCCAGCAGTCCATGAAGAAAAAACCATAATGTTGTTATAAAATATATATTCTCCAATAACAAATGAGGAGCTTTAAACCTATAAAGCTTGGAGCTATAACCTACCTCCCTATAGCCCCTACCTCACCGGTGAGTTTTGTAACATTCCCATTCCCACATCTCCTTCCTCAACAATTTATTGGCATAATACTGTTAACAATTATGTAGGGTTTTTTTGAGAGCACTGTTTTCTAGACTGACATCTCAGTAAATTTTCTGTGCTTACACACAACTGAAAATAGGTGAAATCCAGAAAATTAAGTGAGAAAGATTAAAGTGTTTTTATTACTGATTTAAAACTGTGTTTCTCTGTGCATATGTAATTGTCACCTAGATAGAAAACTGAGAGACAGAAACATGCAAGCCTATTTCACATTCGAAGCATGTCCACTGGAATCACAAAACCAGATTGTTTTGCCCATAACTAGAAGGCTGAAGAGCAAAACCTCATTAAGACTGGTATATGGAAGTAGGTTTACAAGCCATGCATATCCAGGAATAGGTTAGTTTAAATGTCTGAGAAATAGATGGCTTTTCAAATATCTGGCTGACAGTCTTGGGTTCAGAAATACAAACTAAGTTGAAC
Organism: Phalacrocorax carbo; assembly: GCF_963921805.1. Taxonomy (NCBI): domain Eukaryota; kingdom Metazoa; phylum Chordata; class Aves; order Suliformes; family Phalacrocoracidae; genus Phalacrocorax; species Phalacrocorax carbo. The sequence goes on along the minus strand of NC_087513.1, from coordinate 6,557,065 downwards.
TCAAAACTTGATACTCAGAAATAAATCTGTCTGGGAAAATGGTGTTATGAAGAAATGAATCTATATTCTAGAAATACTGCTTTTTAAAAACTCTTCAGATCTCCCTGTGACTCGGCAACACGTTTATCCCTGGCATACTGGTGGATTTGGATCTAATGCTCGTGTTCTCACATGGCACTTTGAAAATCTGATTTGCATGAAGTGATGCTTGCATAAGGTGTTTAAAAGATTTGTCAACAGGAGGAATATTACTGTTGGAGGAATATTCAAAAGGCTTAGACTTTCATGCAGCGTATTCTGTAAAATCAGACTTACATGCTCATAAAACTAAAGCACATCTTTCCAGTGTTTATTTGCAATAGCAACTAGTTGGTACCATTTTATAATTCTGTTTGGTTATGCATCTGTAATGGTATGCTATATACATTATCTGCCCCTATAGACTTCTGAACCTTCTAAATGCTATATAACTGCATACATGCAGAGAAGGGGAAGGAAATGGAAATTGCCCTTAATGTTTGTTGCCAGTCCTTGGGTTTGCCCTTAAACCTAGGAAGAAAAACCCCCAAGACTAGTTTCTAATGGCTTTTGTTTTATATTTTGGACTGGTATCTCATAGGTGCTTGTTTGCTAATTCATCTGTAAGATAAAGAATTACCTTATTGAATGAATCTCTAAGCAGTTAATTGTTGGCCTGTATCCTATCACAAGACCACATCAGCCTTGATTGGATATGGAAAACAGCATAGATGTTAAAATACATTCATATATTTATTAATTCAAGGTTAGAGCACTAATACAAAAGTCAACACAGGCTATTGCTATGAAGATACGAAGCAATCAAAATATGCTGTTTTTACACTGAATCACTTGCTAATGCATAGCACACAGACAAAATATAGAAGAACAAAAGAGACAAAATCATTGCAAATTAAGCCTATTTTTCATTAACTTTGTCATGTATGAACCCAGGTAGGTTTGAACTTTGCAGTTATTGTAGTGCATTCAAAAAATAATAATGCCAAAATTTTCCATGGCTTCAATAGAGTCCCTGTTCCATTAGTAAGTGAGCTCTCAGTGGCCAAAATAATATCTGTAAATTCCCATGAATTTTAACCCAAAACGTGGCAGCCTGGCATGATTAAAAGCTTTAAATTCTCAAAGAGCAACATGATTAAAGTAGGACTGTAGTCTTGAGTGGCACCTCACAGGTTTCATTTGCCAGTATTGTTATTTTCCAAGGTAATATTTGATTTACAAGAAAAATGCTTTTAAGTCACACAGTAAGTCCTACAATGTATCCACAAGTATAAAATCCTCAAATTGCCTTCATTTGTCAAATGCTAAAGCCCTACCTGAGACTATTCAGTGGCAGAGTAGGAATCTAATGATGGCAGTAGGAAGGAGGGAGGTTAGATTTATGGAGGTTTTAGAGGCTATACCTCTTGTCTCTCCTCCCTTGTCCCCCTCCTGACTCCCTTTAATTCAGTACTTTGACCACAGTAATGCAGTTAAGCTTCAGTATATGGCACAGATGGCTCATAAGTCCAGTCACCATGATTTTATTGAAACCTCTCTTCTGTTAGTAATTTGAATTGATTTTAAATTCCAAATTATTAGTGAAGATGATGAAATATTGAGCTTTAATGTTAACCCAACTTTCCCCTTATGCTACACTTTTGCTCCCATACTGTCATGGGTTTTCTCTTGCTTACATTATAGTTGTCTCCATTTTGGTTTTTTGCTACATATAGCTAAGGTTCAAACACAGTGAATGAAGGCATTCTTGGACAGAAATAAAAGTGAATGCAGTCTGGATTAGAAATAAGTGTGAACAACACTTTACAAATAACATCTTCTATTTTTGTTCACCTAATATAAATCCAAGTTATCAAATATTATCAGTGAAAAAAATCTTAGGTGGTCATACATGTAGACTGTGATCATGAAATTGTCATAGTTCATGTCAGACTACCATTTAAGTCAGTGTTTTACAACAGCTATGGACTGCTAGGTACAAAACTGATGTCCTGGGTAAGCCAAGTATTGTTTTTAATAGTTATTTTCATTTTTAAAGAACTTAGCTCAAGTACATTCAAGGCTTTCTCTACCATTTGTTTAAAGACTCTTGATCAGATCCTTAAATCAGAGCCCAGAGTGAATAAAAGCAGTAAATTCTTGGGCAATAAATCCTCAGTGATCCACATTACTCAAAGATGGGACCTGCTGGAACATCTTCATAACATTCTTTTTCCTTCCTTCTCCTCATGTGCAACATATTGCAGTAATCAATTAAAATGATGGAATATTCCTGCACTGAGACCTTCTTGTAACTCCCATATGGTCAGAATTTGATCTTAATAGCTCAATTTTTTTTTTTAAGAAACTGAACTCATCCTGTGCATTAGCGATGATGGAAAAATAAACCTAAGCTTTCAGAAGGGATTAGTGGTTTTCAGCCCATTGGAATGGGGTTTAAATATTTTGGAGAAGTCTGGTGCTTAGAGAGGACTGAGCACCATTTACCTGCATTTAAACCACCAAAATGGACAAGCAGAAATGGAGGTGCCCAATTTCATCACTTGCATTTGAAATCATGGGTCTTATTGTACCTCTTTAGAACAAAGGTGTAAGCAAAGTTGTTGATCTCTTCATCTTGTTTAAATAATTTATCCCTGGCCATCTCATTACATCCTTCATTTGTTTTTGTAACTCAAGAGACTTTGATTCCACTGTATCAAAGCAGGAAATTCTGGTTTTAACCTGAGTAATACCAAGTAGACCTTGGTTCATATAAAGAAAGGACAGTAGATGAACCTGTGTCTCTTTCTGCTTTTAGTTGTTCTTTAGTGGGGTTTAGAAGTTTTGCAAAAAAATCGTAACTGGAAGCTTGTTTCTTGTCTAGACTGCGCTCTTCCTTGAAAGTTTGCACTAGATGATCCCTGAGGTCCCTTCCAACCTAGGATTCTGTGATTCTTTCATAATGCTTGTAAAGTTTGACACAACCAAGGAATACCTAGAGGTCTGCAACTCTGCAATCCCAAAGCTCCCTGACCAAACTCCACAAAAATTCTCCTTCCATTACTTCCTTTTTTTCTTTTTTTTTTTTTTTTTAAGCATGATGTCAAATTAACCTTCCACATTTCTTAATTTTTTCATATATCTGACAAGAAAATATGATGCAATCCATACTGTTCTTTCTAAATAGACATGGGGATGTGGAGAAATTGCTTGGTGCATGTACATTCCAGCAGATGGTGGCAGTACACTACCACACTCCCACAGTAAAGGAAAAGTTGTACAGTAGAATTTGTGGCTGTGTCTTCAAGGGAAGTGTACACCATGCAGATGAATATGTTTTGGGGGCGAGATGGGAATTGGACTGGTAAAGTAATCCCCAAATCACTTCAGTGACCTTCCTCAATCCACTCAGTCTCCATCTCTCATCTGAAATATTTTTCTTCCATCATTACCATCAGCTGATGACTACAAACCATTGTAACACTCCTGAGGATAATAATCTATGAGAATGAATACCAGGATACCTGAAAATGGGAATCGCTACTGAATAACCAGTCACACCGGAACCATTAACTTCATCAATAAGAGCAGCATATTCACCAACAGTGTTATGTGGGTTAAACTCTGGAGGAGGAAAGGGGCCACGCTGCAGTAGGATGCATTAGATTTGCATTTTCAAGGCACTATGAACATGCTAAATATCTCCTTCCTTTCCTCAGTCCAGCTTTGCTACTTTGGTAGCACAGTATTATTCAAAATTTGAAATTCCTTGTTGTCTCTTCAGTGGAATGTTAATTTCTCTGATACAGTGAGACTTCCCTTATTCTGACTCCATTGTTTTTGTTTTTGTGGGTTTTTTTCCCTTCCTTCCTTCTTTTTTTAAAGCAGAAAGAAGTTACGAAATTGCACATAGGCCAGCAAAAAAGGCTGAGTGTATTTTTTTCCCTTTGCAAACCTTTTGTAATCTTCTGGTTGACAGAAAAAGTAGCAATTGGTACAGCCTGTTTTAAATTACTGCAGTGAAAGTATTTTAACACATTGTCAAACTTCAGACCTTAGTGATTTGAGGCTATATATTTTTTGGATGTGAAGAAATATTTCAGTGAAAGAAGAAATCAATGCATAGTAGGAAGACTACTCCTGCATTATGCAAATAATGAAAAATTATTTGTATACAGACCATGATTTCTCTAATGCACCTTTTTTTTTCCCCTCCAGAATTTAAACCAAAGGATTATGCAGGTCAAGAAGAACTTGAAGAACAAAAGCCATTCATGATCAAGCTCTCAATATAGACTTACATTAGTAAAAACATTCAAATAACATTTTTATAATAGTAATCTGAGTAAGTAGCTTATGTTAACTTCTCCAGTAAGCAAAGCCAAGCATAATGTTCATGCATTCTTTCAGAAGACATTCATTATTTAAAATATGTAAAATATGGAAGCAGTGTTCTGGAACATCCTTCTATTAAGAGGAAAGAAGTTGGAAACAATGCCAGGAATTTTAGGTGAGGAATATCATGCCCCTTCTCAAAAAATAAGAGATTTTTTCAAAGAATTAAGGGAATTAAATATTTTCACTTAAAACTGTTTTCAATAATAATTCCTTACTATTACCTTAACAGATTTCAAAGTGTTTGAGATCCTTAACAGTATCCTATCAGTCATGAGGAGATCTAGACTGGGATCCTTGAATTTATTCAGGCATCTAACTCACCATGGAAGTGGTAGATGCTGAGTACCTAACTGTATTTGAGGAAGTAGGACTTGCCCCCATTTACCTGTCAGGCAACTGTCAGAGCCAAGAATTGGTTTCAGTTCTTCCACAGGCTTTATATGAACTAGTGTCTTCTTGAAAAGTCTTTGGAAAGTCTTTGGAAAGTCTCTGGAAACCTTCCACAGTACTGAACTCTAAAATATCCAGAAGGTACTACTACTCGCAACGGGGAGATTGTGTGTAAGGGTGGACAGGACTTAAATAATATCAGCCTAAAACTGTCAGTACTTCCAGACAGTCAATTATCAATGATTCAATTTCCTTCTGTAATCAGATCTCCGGTTATCCAGTGAGAAAGCTTTCAAAAATCTGAGAATACTTCAGATGTGTTTTCTCACCTGTAAGTAGTTTCCTCTATAACTTCTTGTAACATATTCTGCCCAACTGCTCCTAGAGGAGGTGACATGATTTTCAGCAGGGTTTTTACCTAGTAATTAACTAGCATAAAGTGATCAAATACAAAAACAAAAAAATAGCGAGGGTGATCAGAAGCTCTAAAGGATTGCCTGGTTATCATTAGGATTATTTTATATATCAGTTTAGAGGGAATTCATTTCCCACAGCTAGGGAAACAGTTGTCTTTAAAAGTCTCTCCCACTTTTTGGCTAGTGTTGTAGGGACTATGGGCTAAAACGCATTAATCACGGAGCTTTCTGCTAACAAAGAAAGCCAATTTCCCCCATGGGAGTACAAAGCTGCCATAGACAGATGAGCCATACTTCATGCTTTTTCATCTCTCAGCTGTGTGCATGAAGCTGCAGCAAGCCCTGGTAGATGAGCAACATTCGTGGAGTTCATTGGGAGAAATTTCTTCTGGCTATTGGCCTCCTTCGAGCATCTGACAGAACAAGGGCCAAACCTCAGAAGATATTTAGGCAACATATTAGTCAAACTAGAAACACATTTTTCTCTCTGTAGTAATTTTGCCCCACAGTACTTATAGGTTTGATTAGGGCAATGCACCATTCATAATAAATCATCGTGTGAATGTCCTGGAGGATGATCTGCAGATGGTCTCACTGCTTCCCATCAGGAGGTATCTCCTGGGGAGACAAATGGCACAATGCTGCCTCTACCAGTGTAGCATGTCCACTGACCGATGAGCACATCTTAGACACTTTCCTGGTTCCCTGTTTGGGGGAATAGTAGCAGAGAGGAGCTGAAAGTAGCATCTACAGGAGAGGTTTTGCAGGAGACAGTGGAACAGGGGGGAGAACATTTGCAAGATGCAGTAGTAGCGGTAGGATATTTTTATATCTATATGTGGTGCAAGAAAACTATAGGGGTCTTTGAAGGGGGGAACAGGGTATGTGGTGTTGATATGCTGGAGTCCTGATTGGCCCAACTATACTTTTGGACCCTTTCTGGTTAATAGAAAAACTTACAGTAAAATGTTATTCAGGAATAAACTGGACTATAACAGAAAAAGGAGTTGTTTAGAACATTCATTTTAATGAAATAAAATAACTGGGAAAGATGGAGAGTTTCATGAGGAGGACCAGCTTCTCTCAGAGAAGAATAGATTTAAAATCTGTTTCACTGATATAACTCTGAAAATCCATGATTGAAAACTCTAGCCTTGAGAAGTTACAATACATCATAAGAAAAAGGTGAGTCAACATGCAATGTTTCAATTATAGGGTTCTCAAGAGCACACAGGTGGTGTAATAAGTAAGGTCACGGTCTCTCCATCAGTGGTACCCCTGCTATTTCTGCAGTTGCTATGAATGGGAAACAATAATACTTATGATTGCGAAAAGACCAAAGTTCAGAGCAGATCGATCTAATGTTCTGAAAGGTAAATAGATAAAGGTTTGTTATGTAACAAGTGCCTATGGTATTTATACTGGCTGGTCTATCTCTGTGTGGTGGTCGTCCAGACCACGGGGATGATCAATATATGCAAAGCGGATAGCAATGACATTTAAAATATGCCCCCCCCTCTCCAAGGACATTATTATTTCAAACAAGAGGCTTTTAAACCCAGATTTTGTTGTTGTTGTTGTTGTCACTGGCTTGTGAAAGATCGACAAATTGGACAGGTTCCAAGTATGGCCACCCACCAAACCTGCTAGATTACACCCTGAACTGGGAGTCTGTGAGGTTGATTCTGTACTTTGTAATCATCTAGCTGCACTCTGTGCTTGTTAGGCTATTCCTTTCATCTTTCCACACCTGTATTCCATTTCCCCATCTTTTTTCCCACTTTGCTTTGTCTATTTAGGCTAAGCTCCTACAGGCTTGCACTAGCTCTTGTCTTTTCCTGCTGTTGTGGTTTTGGCCGAGCACTAGTGTTCAGAGCCCTGACAGTCTATTTCCATTAGGAAGAAAAAGTGATTTTAAGGTCAGGTGTTTCCTTGATTTCTTCAGTTCATATGCATCTGTTACTAATGACATGCTGACCTACACAATGTTGTAACCAATGTGATATGTATTAGTGATATGACGGAGTTTTTCTTGCATAAAATTTATTCAAGAGTGGCACGATTGTGCTCCAGTGGATGAGGAATGTGATTTCCAAGGACCCTAAAATAAAAGGAGCTCCTAGAGAAAACATCTGTATGATTAGAAAGGTAGGGACAAACTGACAAAGGAAGTGCTAGGAAATCTTCATTTTCTATTCCTATCTCAGTCTCCTTTATTTCCCAAAGCACTGAGGAAATTCCAAAAAGAAAATCACCGATAGCAGGGGAGAAACAAAACTGGCATTAAAGGAGCACAAGTTCACTTCAGACATAGGCAGCTCAACAAGGAACTCTGCACTGGTGGTTTAATCAATGAGCCTGCAGCTACCTTGCCTAAGGGATGGTTCATTCAAAGCCGCACAGACTCATAGTGTCAATGACTATTCGTCCACCACGGTGATCTATTTCATCTTCTTTCTCAGAACTCTTTCTGCAAATTCTGCAACTCTGAACCTGCAAATTCTTTGAAGTGCAAGCTGTTCCTGCACTTTCTTGATGGTACTTTCATAGGGAGCTTCTGGAACGTGACTTCTCCATTTCTTTAGTGGACATGACACATGGAGAAACTATGGCCAGAAGGTTTGCAGTGGGGGATGCAACATCTTCAAGGAAAAACCCACACTGTCAATTCTATTCTTTCATATTCAAAACTGTAAATACAAGAAAAATAGGAATTTCAAATTCTGTGTACTTAATCTATTCCTAGGAAATGTATTTGGCCCATTATTTTTAGGTTATTTTCAATGTATGTAGATACAACATTTATCACTCAGGTTACTAACTGAAAACACACACCTGATATAGATTACTACTAAAAGAGCTTTAGCTTTTCCTGATCTTGTGACTTAAAACTCCTAACCTTAATGTTGTATTAATGCAATTTTTTTTCCATTTTAATATTTTATCTTAATTTAAAATCCAGTGAAATAAGTCACTGTGATTTATACAGTAAGCTGATAGTATTGTCAGATCCATTCAGTGTCCTCTTGCCTCTAAGGCTCTTCTCTAGTGAGTTACCAAATGACAGGGTACTTTTAATCACCTATTTAAAGCTAGCAGTGTGTTCTGAGAGTTAACTGCTAATATATCATAATTCAGAACAAAGAAAAAAACAATAATATTTTATAATCATTGGTCTTCCATATCACCAAATCCAAAACATTCTTAATTATGCAGAAAGATAGACATGGCTAATACAGCTTTTTGGTGCTATCAGATTTTGCAGCTACTCTTCCACTGCCTTGCCTGCTGCAGAAGGGAAGCAAGAGCTTTCATTCTGTGAAATATACCCATTAAAACTCAGAGAAAGCCAATAGAGATGGTGTTGTCCTTCTTTATCTACCTGTCATTAAGATTTTTGAAAAGAGGCAAAAATGTTGAATTTCCTTTGACATATTCTAAATCATTAGACATAAATCTAAACCATGATTTGTTGACACTCACATTGTTGCTTTGATGGCAGTAGAGGAAAATTTTCAAAGTGTTTGTCAGACAAGAGGAAGATGTATTTGTGAGTGGAAGAGACAAAGGGGAAAACGGATTTACAGAATTTACAGAAAGTTGCTTTCATTGTTTTTTTCCCCCTTGGTGTGTGTTTTTTTATTAAAGAAATGCAACATACATTAAAGAAATGCATGAGGCAAATACAAGCAATCTGCTCATAAAATCCTGTTTTTGTACTTCTGTTCCAAGGACACCTTACTCGTCACAGGAGAGTTGATTTCATCTGGTTGACAGCTATGGAAATAGCCTACGTATTTAAGCAGTGAAAACAGAGGTAGAAACACATTCACACAATGAAGTCTGTTTTCTGTTTGAATCTAAAATCTAAGTGCTGTCCCTTTAAAGGAGACCTTGCTATCTTGATAAAGAAAACTAATGAGGTGGCCTTTCTTGGGCTAGTCACATAACAGCCATGGTGACAAGGACCTCTATCAAGGAATAAAGCAGAAGATAAATGAGATTTTTCTAATATCCATTTCACCCATTGTTCACAAGTGTCATGTGATACAGCTTCTATTTATTATGAGATAGTAGATACTGGGCACTATTTTGTAAAGGAAGCCTAAATTGCAACATTGTGTTATTAACAGCCTGTAAACACTCTTTACTGCTTCATGTTCTTTATGTAACTGTGCAAAAATATGGTGGTCTGTTTTAGGTTGTGGGTTTTTTGTTGGCTTTTTTTTTTTCATTACTTATATTTATACTGGATGTCCACACAGCATTCAACAGTAAAATGACAACACCTGTTTCCATCAGGTAGCCTGAAAACTAGTCCCACCCAACCCAACAAGAGAGGTATTGCACTGAGACCTCCTTTTCTCAGCTCTCCAGCTTCCTTTATTTTACACAATGTTGGTACTACAAAGTCTCAAACTCTGACACAACTTCCACCTTCCCCCCATGTTCCAGATGCACCATATAATGCAGGTCATCCTCCTTCAGGGACATTGTGGAGTGTGGGGAGTGTGGCCAATCTCTCTGCAAGTTTCTCCATTGAGTTCCCTTTTTCAGTTTGGAAATATCTGGTCTTCCAAGGTGTGCCTGGACCTAATTTATAATGAAGAAGTTTAGAACAGGGATTGTCTGTTATGATGACCTGCAAAAGCAGGGGACTGAGCTCTGTTGCTCTGGATGTTCCCTTCAGACCACTGTTCCCATGGTATTAGTTTCCTATCGTGTTCAGAAGTTCAAAGTCTCTATTTCCCCTCTACTCTTGTGCGATATGGTAATGTACTATGGTTCCCAAAGGAGACAGTTAAATTAAATTTGATTTTTCCCCACACTAAAATATTTTGTTTCACAGAAACATAGGATCAAAGGATGACCAAGGTTGGAAAAGACCTCTGAAGATTGTCTAGTCCAACCTTCCTGTTCGAAGACGGGGCCATGTCCAGTTGGTTTTGAATATCTCCAAGGACGGAGACACCAAAACCTCCCTGGGCATCCCATTCCAGTACTCAGTCACTCTCACAGTAAAAAAGCTTTTTCTTATGTTTAAACAGAATTTCCTGTATTTCCCTTCATGCCCATTGCCTCTTGTCCTGTCACTAGGCACCACTGAGAAGAATCTGGCCCCCTTTTCTTTACTGCCCACCAGCAGATATTCATACACAGTATAAGGTCTCCTTGAGCCTTCTTTTCTCCAGGCTGAACAGTCACAGATTTCTCAGCCTCTCTTCATAAAAGAGATGTTCCAGTCCCTTAATCGTCTTCATGGCCCATTGTTGGGTTCACTCCATTATGTCCACCTCTGTCCTGTACAGGGGAGCCCAGAGCTGGGCAGTGCCTAATGCAGCCCAGGAAGCCACTGGTGTAATTTCTTGACATTGAATCTTGGCTAGTAGAAACAGATTATGCTGGGTAGCTAAAGTTATGGGAGCTGACATAGAAAACCCTTCATGGATTAGGTGTTCATAAAATGCTATTCAAAATTTAATTCTTCTCGTAAGAACATTCATAAAATATTTCATGAGCACAGGTGGTCCCAACTGAAGTTCCTAACCTAGATCCAGTGGCATATTATGTTTATATGGCCTCCAAGATCCAAGCGTTCAAAGAAAACTGTAGCCTTCCATACAAAGCAAGTATATGTGGACATTGTCTACCTGGAATTTAGTAAAGTCTTTGACAACATTTCCCACAATATTCTCCTGGAGAAACCAGCTGCTCGTGGCTTCGAGAGGTATACTCTTCACTGGCTAAAAAACTGGCTGGATTGCCGAGCCCAAAGAGTTGTGAATAGAGATAAATCCAGTTGGCGGCCGGTCACAAGTGATGTTCCCCATGGCTCAGTAGTTGGGCCAGTTCTGTTTAATATCTGTATGAACGATCTGGATGAGGGGATGGAGTAAGTTTGCAGAAGATATCAGGTTGTGCAGGAATGTTATCTGCTCGAGGGTAGGAAGGCTCTGCAGAGGCACCTGGACAGGCTGGATCGATGGGCCGAGGTCAATTGTATGGGGTTTAACAAGGCCAAGTACCAGGTCCTGCACTTGGGTCACACCAACCCCAGGCAACGCTACAGGCTTGGGGAAGAGTAGCTGGAAAGCTGCCCAGCCAAAAAGAACCTGGGGGTGCTGGCTGACAGCCGGCTGGGCATGAGCCAACAGTCCCCAGGTGGCCAAGGAGGCCAACAGCCCCCGGGCTTGTGTCAGCACTGGTGTGGCCAGCAGGAGCAGGGCAGGGATGGGGCCCCTGTGCTCGGCCCTGGTGAGGCCGCACCTCAAATCCTGGGTTCAGTTTTGGGACCCTCAGTACAAGAAGGCCCTTGAGGTGCTGGAGCATGTCCAGAGAAGGGCAGTGGAGCTGGGGAAGGGTCTGGAAAGCAAGTGTGATGGGGAGCGGCTGAGGGAACTGTGGTTGTTTAGTCTGGAAAAGAGGAGGCTGAGGGGAGAATTTATCATTCTAGGCAGTTGCAGTGAGGTGGGTGTTGGTCTCTTCTCCCAAGTAATAAGTCATAGGATGAGATGAAATGGCCTCACATTGTGTCAGGGAAGGTTTAGATTGGATAGTAGGAAAAATTTCTTTATCAAAAAGGTTGCCAAGCATTGGAACAGGTTACCCAGGGAAGTGGTTGAGTCACCATCCCCAGAGGTATTTAAAGATGTGTAGCTGTGGTGCTCAGGGACATGGTTTAGTGGTGGACTTGGCAGTGTTAGTTTTGCAGTTGGACTCAATGAACTTAAAGGTCTTTTCCAACCTAAATGATTCTATGTTTCTATATGGTACATAGTTTGTTGCACTTCATAGATATCAAATGCCTGAAATAGTGAATCAGAAATCTGAGAACTACAATCTTTGCTTAATCTGTGAAACTGAAGGGGCTGTATTGATAAATCAGTATCAATGATATTGTTTAGACACTGACCATTTCAGTGAATGTAATGGCGCTTGACAGTAGTAATGAAACACACTAAGTTATGAAGGGAGAGTAGCACCAGGGCATTAAATAGTGAGAAAAGGAAATTCAGAAACAAGGGAGGTAGACAGAAAGGGATGGTGAGAAGAAAGAATAACCAAGAAGAAAAGTTTCACCTGGTGTGTGATGTGGTAACAGCAGTTAAATGTTCAGTTACTACATTATGCCAGATTTGCCCCTTGGTCTCCGTGCAGAGAGTGACAATGAAAGGAAGCTGCTGTGCAGAGCAGGGAGGATTTATGCTCCAGTCCATTGACCTAGTTTCAAAATTTGATTAATCTTTCTCCTTTAACTGGGCATGCTTTGTCCCTGGGGCTTTTCCAAAGCCCTGGCACCTTCCAGCAGGCCTGAGTTTCCTTCTGCTGCAACTTCCATTCAAATAAATGGCTGGAAAAACTGTGTAAGATTTTGATTGCTGTTTTGTAGGATGAAAGGGTCTGTATAATTTACAGTCTGTGCAGCTTTACTGCTATATGGTCACCTCTGGGCTGTCAGACAGGCCAGCAAAATATCAGCAAACAGTTTTCTGCATAACTTGAGAGGAAGGTAAAAATCCTAGCCATGGATATTGGCACAAATCCACTCTTTCATGAAAACTCCAATGAAATCTCTAATGTCCAGGGAGAACACCTGGAAAAGCCTGTGCTTAGGGCACTGACTTGCAAATTGGATCCCTGATTTAGCTACAAATTTCCATTGTGACCAAAGGAAATGTGCTTGATTTGTGTGTCTTTCTTCCTCTAGAATGAGGATAAAGCTTTCTGTTTCCTACCTCTACTGTCTTATCTGTTTTAAGACACAAGCTTTTGGCAGCTAGAGATGGAAAATATTTTGCCCAATAAATATAATAAAAATAGCTGTCTCTTAGCCAGTGCTTTTCAACTGCAGATATTAATGTAGTCTGCAAAGTATCATTTCAATTTATAGAAGCAGAAACTGAGGCACAGGAAGGGGAAATTACATGTCCAAGGTCATGACAGGAACATCAGTCTGATCTCCCAAGTCCCATATTTCTGTGCTTTACTTACTGTATCCCACATATGGAGTAATAGTGATGATAACAAGCACACAGATATCTCTTTTGAAAGGCCTCATCACATACCTGCCTGCATAGAAGTCAATTTATACACCTTAGAAGGAAGAAGGTCTGAGTCAATGTAGCATTAATGCAATATCCTGATGGCTGTTAGCTTCAAAGACTTTTCATGAGAAACAAGACTTTGAAAGGAAAGCAGTCATGATACAGATAAATGTCACCTTTTAAATTATGATCAAAGTTGAAATGTGCTGTAAAGTTGCCAAGAGACAACTATTGGTTTATAGACTGTACTTACTAGATTATTTCACACACGGTGTTTCTAGCCTGCGTACTTGTGTGATAAGCTAGGAGAAGAGGAATTGTCTCTTTTTTCTCTTGGAACATGAAATAGAAGAAAGGACAACGATGCAGTTCAGTTGCTATAGTGAACAGAAGAGACTTAAATAAGCTCCTAGTACTGATCTAGACTTACAGAGGATCACCAGCCCATCATTATAGGTGTGAGATTCCTGAGTATCTTTTGGATATGCGCTTTAGCAGCTTCTTTGTGCTTTTGGTAAAGGCATATTTAATTTCTTTTCATTAATTTAATTTTAAAAATTAAATAATAATATTTATTTTCCTACCTTATGTCCTTGCTGTGAGGACAAGTGCAGTAGTGGTTTTGCAGGCACTCAAATTCTATGATACTGGAGACAATGAAATGTGAAAGTGAGTAGGAAACATCTTTTCTCTGAGTTGGGACCAGGTTCACCTTACATAATCTCTGGTAGATACTCACCTAATCTGGTGGGGACTCTACCCCCTTCCTTCTCAATTTATTCCAGAGCTTTACTCTCTTCATTGTTAGAAACTGCTTCCAATGTCTAATGTGAATCTTTCTTTTTGTCATAGTGTAAGCCTGTGATACTTTGTTCAGTCCTTTGCATCACTCCTACTTCTAATAACCTTTCATACCTTTAACACTTATATCCCCTTTAGAGTTCTTGGCTTTAGGTTAAATAAACCCTAATAAATTTAGACATTACCGGCACTATCCTTTGGGATCTTTCCAGAAGATCTAAAACCGGCCAAAGAATTGCAATTGATATTTTTATGGGTATTATGTTGTCCTTCAGAATGGTTTCTGTCCCTCTGGGATTTGTGTCATCTGCAGTTTTAGTGAACATAGTCTTTACTCCCTTGTTGAGGTTTTAAAAGAGACTTTCAGTACAATCTAAAGCAGAGCTGAACTCCCTGGAAATTCTGATTGATACCTCCCTCTAACTCAACAACAAGCTACTCTTGATGAATTACTCACAGGATTTTGTACCTTCCCTCTCCTAATTTTCCTTGTGAGAACATCACATAAGACAATGTCAAAAAATGTACTAAAAAGTCAACTGATCTGCTTTCAACTGCTTCCCCTCTGTCCCCAAACCTTTCCATTCCAGTGGGTGGCATCTAGATTGTTTTGACACTATTTCTGCTTGGTGAATTTATGCTGACATTTGTAAGTACCTAGATAAGTGTGTTTGCATTAAATAGTTCCTAGAGAATAATGATGTGTGAAATATTGTAGGTGTTGTCTTCAGCAGCTGGGTCTTTGAACTCTTTAAGACTGTTCAGGAGGAGAAACAGAAATAGGAAGGGTGATGTCAGAGCACTGTAGAGTGACAGGAAAAAACAGGTTTTACCATTTGGCCTGTCATAGACCGGGTAGGGAAAAGATGATGGAAAGCACATCTGGTGCTGCTTTAGTAGAAGAAATTAGGAGTTGCATAGTTTTTCTGAAGAATGTTATTTTAAAGATAGTGTCCAACAAAGAATATGTTAAAAGAAAGACTGCGATTACCACAGATGTGTAAGTCTGAAAAGCCAGAGCTGGTGGTTCCATGAGGTAGATGGAGCCTCAGTTACTGTCTGATATCTGAATCACAAGCCACAGGAGCAAGAACCATTCCATATGCAGTGTATGGTTCTTTGAACTTGCCTCCTCTAACAAATATATCACATAAAATGTATTTCCTGTATATGCACAGTGCAAAGCACTCTACTGCATATACCTTTAATTCAGAGGGAGGGCTGAACACAAAAAATTCAGAAAAAGTTAGTAATATTACTGCATATTGGGCTGGAAGGCTTTCAAATATTGTGTTAGATGTAGTGTAAGACATCATAGAATCATAGAAACATTAAGGTTGGGAAAGACCTCTAGGATCATCAAGTTCAACCATCAACCCAGCACTGCCATGGCTCCTAAACCATGCCCTGAAGTGTCACATCTACACGTCTTTTAAATACCTCCAGGGATGGTGGCTCCACCACCTCTCTGGGCAGCCTGTTCCAGTGCCTGACCACTCTTTCAGTGAAAAATTCTTTCCTAATATCCAATCTAAACCTCCCCTGGTGCAGCTTGAGGCTGTCTCGTCCTATCATTAACAACTTGGGAGAAGAGACCAACACCCACCTCGTTACAACCTCCTTTCAGGTAGTTGGAGAGAGTGATAAGGTCTCCCCTCAACCTCTCCTCTTCTCCGGCCTAAACAACCCCAGTTCCCTCAACCTCTCCTCATAAGACCTGATGTATGGAACTGGGGCACGGTTTACATATCATCTCCAAATAAAACTTCCCTGGGAAAAAATTCACAAGTAAAATTTTTTGCAACTTTATCTAAGGCAGTTTGGAAGGCCTTCTCCCTGCCATAATTAAATATACAGCATGTCATGAATTGAAAATTATATTAGCCATTAAAAAAAAATCAAGACATTTAGGTATTATGTTTTGTTACCCAGTGAGACTTTCATAACTTTCATGCCAATCACCAAGATACAATACAAAGAAAGCAATATTTGCTTCTAGACAATACATTTTTTAGTGGTTTATGACTAATTATAAATGAAGAAAGGTGCTGTATGTAGCACTGTTGAAGTATATTCATCATAACAATGTCAGAAGAAGCAATTTATGGAACTCTTGTTGTTTGATATCACTTGAGTTATAAAGTGGACGAGCTAACCATTTCAGAGAATCTTTAGTTTGCACAGACTTCTGCTGAACACAGAAGAAATATTGTTGCAATTTGCATGTGTAATATGGCCTGAAGAGTCCTCTTGGCAGGGCAAACGAGCTCCAGGGTACCACAGTGGGGCTGTTATGGCATCCAGATGTTCCATTTTAAAGCTACCTCTTGTGTATCTGCACTATACGGTAGGCACTAAGAGCATTGTGCAGTTTCCTCTGTGACCACAAGGTAGACAGGAGTTAATGGCCTTCCAGAGTGCAGCTGATGGTACAAAGCACTGTGCATTGGTATCTCAAGGTAAAGAAACACTTCTAGAAGGCTGCCTGGAGAATATTTACTGTTATCTGCATGTGATACTTGTCCCCATGGATGACTGGCTGGGATTTGAACCTAGGATGATCAGAACGGCGCTGACAGGAGGTAACAAGGCAAAGCTCTGTGTGTGCAGTATCACATCCTCACTCTTGCCTCTCCCTAGAGCTTAGTACAGGATTTATTTGCATGCACTCAGTAGATTAAACAAATATGCATAGGAGGGGAGAAAAATGAAAACAGCCTTTAGATGGAATTTTGTTTGAGATCATCACGCCAGATATATTCAGAGACATATTGCAAGATGCCTATTAGATTGCAATAAGAGAGATAGAGCTCTTTCTACATCGAGTTTAAGATTGAACATCTTTTCAGAACTGACTATTAAGAGAAAATAATGCCATGTTAAAGAGGTAAACAAACGACAGTGCTGACTCTCATGGTTTTATATCAGAACTTGCAATATTTGATTTTTTTCTAGCTTAATGACTCATATGACTTGAAAAGAATATCTGTTTTCATTTCTTTATGGTTGTGGGAAAAATCTTTTCCCACCCCAAAGAACTTTAAAACTCTAATGTCTCAAGAACTGGGCAGGGAGCAAAAAGCCTGCAGACAAAACGACTATTAAAAGAACTTTTTGGAGTGAACTCATGATTTTTTATGGCTTGGAGTCAGCAACATGGGGAGGTATTGTGCACTTTTTCAGAACTAAGGAACGATTTCTTTCTGTACTGACCTGAGTGGTTTTTTAAGCTGCTCTCTCTGAAGCTGCTAATAAAGCATTATCCCCCCAAAACAGGTTAACATGTTTCAAAGCTCCACTGTAATTAAAGTCCTGGGGTTCAGTTTCTCTGAAAAATTCTCCTAATGTTGTTTTGAAAGAGGTAGGTGGAAACCACAGTGCCGGTGTTTGCGCTGGCAGTGCAGCAGCTGAGATACAACTCATCTCTCTGGTGTGGAAGGGTCTGAAGTCTCCCAAGAGCAATAGAGTTAGTGAGCCGCTGTGGTCACAGGGAGAGCCTAACAACCTGAAATCTGCTATGCATGGGTACATGGATGTTGTGAGGATTTAATTAACACTTGGAAAGCATTCTGAGGTCCTCAGATGACAAGGTTTACAGAACTCCAAATGACTGTTATTATATCCCCTCTGTGTTTGTGGTGGCAGATAGCCAGAGAGAGGAAATGTTCAACCAAAACCAGCATTTTTCCCAAAACCTTTGTTATTTCTAGACTACTGTTGGAAAAAAAGGTGGATCTGTATCCAATTTAGTAAGTGCAAATTACAAGTGGCTTTGTTGAGATTCCTCTGTATTTTAAGCATGATATATGTAGCCAACAGCAAGCTGTATTGCTGCCTGAGTATATACTTATTACCCAGCTAAATCAGAGAACTGGTTGCAAACTCTAATATTTGAGTAAACCCTATCTATCTGTGACACTTCTTTGACAGAGAATACCATAAACAAATCATTTTCTCCATCTGCAACTTTGCTATTTTTGAAAAGAGTGTTCATCTTGTCAGACCTCAGCATATATGTTGAAAATAAACCCCAAACAAAACAAAACCATCTCAAAACAATACACCTTTATTTCACACTCGAGTCTTCCCTGGGACAAGTAAAGCTATAAATTGCAAATATTAATCATGGATCTTAAGGTTTGATATGAAAGTGCCCAGATATTGTGATGACAATAGCATTAGAACATGTCTATAATAGATTTTTCCATTCTAGGTGCATCTACACGTATATATGCATAAAGAATATACACAAAGAATTTTCTGTCAAAATAAGTTTTTCACCCATGATATCTTTCTGACTCATTTGCTCAGGAAGATTTTGTCATGAAGAGCAATTAAAAGGGATTGCTAAGTTTCCAGTGAACTACACTACAGATAGTAGCAGAATGATGGGGATCAGCAGGATTGTGTTTTGTGCATCCTGACAGATCAGCAACCTCTATTATCCCCCTTTCATCTATGTTCCTTTCACCTATTCCCTCTTTCACCTATTATCCCTCTTTCACCTATGTTCCTGAAGATGTGGCACTTCAGGGCATGGTTTAGGAGACATGGTAGTGTTGGGTTGATGGTTGGACTTGATGATCCTAGAGATCTTTTCCAACCTTAATGTTTCTATGATTCTATGATCTCTCTGTGATTTTGGCTCCTACAGCCACACTAACAGATTCACCATATGGCTAAACCATGACAGGCAGATATGAAAAAAAGAACAGGGACATTGTTGTGATACCATTCGCTGCCCAGGAGCAAAAGTTTTTGGGTGGCATTAGCCTGTAGTGACTCCTTTATTTCCTGAGCTCTGAGCGTGCAGTGGGTGCTAACCTCAGCGGCTGTCCCTGCAGGGTTTCTGCACCCCAGATTCCTCAGCCAGCCACAGCTTGACGTGGTCAGAGCTGCCTGGGTAATATTACTGCAAAAAAGTTGACATTAATAGTAGTGTTGTAGTGGTGTCCCCTAGCTGGCTTCCACGACCTCAGTGATGAAGTTCCTGCTCTATTTGCACTCAGTACCTTTGCCAGGTATCCTTAACATTAGAGTTGTAAGTGCAGCATCAATCAGGGAAGGGAAGGGAAGGGAAGGGAAGGGAAGGGAAGGGAAGGGAAGGGAAGGGAAGGGAAGGGAAGGGAAGGGAAGGGAAGGGAAGGGAAGGGAAGGGAAGGGAAGGGAAGAGAGGAGAGGAGAGAGAGGAGAGGAGAGGAGAGGAGAGGAGAGGAGAGGAGAGGAGAGGAGAGGAGAGGAGAGGAGAGGAGAGGAGAGGAGAGGAGAGGAGAGGAGAGGAGAGGAGAGGAGAGGAGAGGAGAGGAGAGGAGAGGAGAGGAGAGGAGAGGAGAGGAGAGGAGAGGAGAGGAGAGGAGAGGAGAGGAGAGGAGAGGAGAGGAGAGGAGGACAAGGAGGAGACTGGAAATCCTATCAGCTGGTTCTGGGATTTTAATAGGCAGATGCATTAAATAGCCAGAGCAAGTTACAAAACTGACCTCATGGATGGGCACTTAGGCCTTCTTTTTGCTTGGCACAACCATGTTCATTGACCAGGACATTGAATAGGTTGCAGTTATTTGCAGTTCTACTTTTTTGCAGAGGCTCATGAGAAAGACTTAGTTAATGCATAAATATATGCTATCAGTACATGTATATGGCAAACATTAAATCCTCCTTTCCACCAAACTTCCTTTCACAATTTATCCAGCTTAAGTGATATTGATGTGAGTCATATGTTTCTATTGTGTTTTTGTGCTAAAAACACTTCTACAGTGTAAACACAATTATATTGCAGATGATTGATTAATCTCTTTTTCCAAATTGATCTATACCACCACCATGCAAGGCTATTAACATGACCAAACTCTGGATCTGATTTTATTGCAGAACTAAAAGCTGCTTTAAAAAAGTAGATACAGAAATGTTAATATATGCAGCAGAAGGTATTTTAAATAAATATCTGTCAGAGAGTTAAATCTGTGTGTCCTTAGTGTTAATTATGGAACAATCGGAAGAGGACAGGGAAAAGAATATTTATTGGAGGTTGAAAAGCCAGTTACTAGGTTTGTATCACAGCAAACCATGTGGAGTTACCTTTAGAAGCTGTCTTTCTGATGATTGATGGAGTTCTTTATAAATATTTTTCAACCCATATTTGAATTAACGATAGTGATAACTAACACGGAACAATTCAAAAGCAATTAAAAACAATGGACAGAAAATATGCTGGTCTAGGGCAAAGAATGTAACCATTTGCCCCACTATAAGGACAAAAATGAAGTCTAGCAGGGTCAATGAAAACCAACAGGCTGAAAACTATACTTTCATACACCCCAAATGCATGAGGTATTTAGTCAGCTAGTTCCCATTGATTTCCATGGAAACTATGACTCCAAAGACCTGTGTGGATCCCTGTTTGAACGCTTTGTTAGATCTGAGATTACAGATACGTTGGTTGGAACTGAAATTTTTGTCTGTGTTTAGGGGATTTTGGAGCCTAATTCCCATTGACCCTTAAGGGAGGTTGAGCATTAAGTTACCAGCTGTTCTCCGAAATCCTTGCCATAAGATACTAGAATATTCATGGGCATAATTGCAAAAGGAATGGTTAAATGTACCTATCCGTTCTTCCATGATATTCTTGTATAAGTACTTCAATGGATCCAAAGGAAATAACGTGAAAATACTTGTGCTAAACGCCACTTGTCTGTGATCTGCTTACGGTTTATTAACAATGGGCCATTAGAGTGTGAAAAATTCCAGTGAACAACAGAACATCAAGAGGTCAGTCAACAAAGATGGTCTGAAGTAGATAAATCTGACTCATCTTATTTTAGACTTATGGTGCATAAACAAATCCATCTCTGTGTGAACATCCATGATGCAGACACCTAGGTGGCCAGAACTGGGTTTGGGAAATTAGCAAAGTGACATAATGGCGGTTGTGTAGTGCCTGTGATGAACAAAACCAATAAAAATTTTCAGCCTGACAAACAGAACTAGAGAGTTACTTAACAGAAGGAAATTGAGATGTGCAAAGAAAGGTTCAGCTTATTACTGGCCCCAAAAGTCCTATATGCTGCCTATTTCTACTTGTATAAGCCTGTTACCAATTGTCCTGAACTCAGTAGGAAATCTGTGGATCAAATCCAGTGAGACATGAAAATAAATATTTCTAGCAGAAATTGCAAAACAAAAGTAAAGATGTTGGGGTTAAGGGTTTTATTTTTGGAGGCTTTGTGGTTTGTAAGAAATCAAATATTAAAACTGAAGTTATTGTAATTGCTGTCTTGCCAGGCTAGTCCTGTTCACAGTGAAAAGCGAAGTGCCATGTTCTTACGTGGTTAGAATGATCACTGACAATAACAGGAAATGAAGTGCTGTCTTTGCATCCTAGTTCTCACCAGAAAATAAGAAGTTGTTACAGTGACAAAGGCACTCTCCCAATCCTGCACATACATGTTTTTAAGATCAAAGGCATGCAGTGAAAAAGATCTCTTTTTGCTTTCCCATTTCCATTACAGAAAAGTGTCATTCTTGAGTATTCTGCAGCATAAGAGTCATGAAATTCAAAAGTACTGAATCCAAACCCATGAATATAATGCATAGTGATTTCACAGTGCATCCACACTCCAAAATGCAGTCTAGTGATGCTGATAGAAAATACTACACATATAGAAGTGGACCAGACTGTAGGGTGCCTGATAGCAGCAACATTTGATGATTTTGGTCTTTCTGAGCACAACTTTTCCCAGCTGATACATTGGTAAGAGCTTTTTACATTGCTAATGGCAGTGTCTCTGTATTGTCTGCATAATTCTATCTTTCCCAGGGTAGAGTTCACATTAAAATAGACATATAGGCTACTATCCTGGCTTACCATTCTTTTCATGTGGTTTTTCTCCATCATATACATCACAAGACACTGTTGCCTTGCCATTAGTCAGTGTTGAAGCTGGTTGCTGATAGACTTTAGAACCCAAAGACTAGCAAAGCTCATTGTTTTCCAGATGCTTTTAAATATGATTTTCCAGGTGTCCGTTAGATCATTGGCACTAGGATGCTGCTATTGAAAGGCTAATCAACTCTTTTGGAGAGAAAAGCAACTAGTGATGCAGCAACTGCTACGAAGATGCCTAGCCACTTGCATTTTAAAGGGTATCTCATCTAATGTGTAAACCTTCTATGGTTAGTTGGGTGTTTGGTATTCTTTTTGTCCCATAAATATAAAACTTCTCTTATGTGGCTGTGGTATCACTAGACTAAAACAGAAGATATCTCAGTAAATATGACAACTCAGATTTGGGCCATGAAATATTAGGGAAAGCAAATGTGAAAGTGTCTACTCTTCCACTTAGATACTATTTCAGCTCAATGTAAATGCTGGCACTTAAGTGAGAGATAAGTTAAATCCTGCTTTTTATTTGGTGAAGTACCACAGTCTGCCACAAAGCAGCAGAAGTCTTGAGTCCCACATAGGGGCAGAAGCTAGTACACAAGGAGAAGGTGGGGTTAAAGACCCTAAGGAAATTAAGTTTTACAAGAACATATCTTGCCTATTGCCTGAAATTAAGAGGGTTGTGGATTTTAAAGCTGTAGAGGATCATTATGATTAACTAGTTCGACCTCTGTCTAGTCTGAGTTCCTGCATAACACAGGCCGTACTTCATCTAGGGATTTCTGCCTCAAGCACAGTTATATGTTGTGAAACTAAGACATATGTTTTATAAGCATATCTGATCTTGATTTAAGGACTACAATGACACTTAGTAATTTGCCCCAGTAAGTTAGCTCATTATACAGTTACAAAATAAATTAGTTTCCTTTTAATTCTAGTTTGAACTTTTTTGATTTCAGCATGCAATTATTAGACCTTATCCTGCCTCTGTGTGCTAGATTAAAGGCCCCTCCAGACTCAGCATAAGTACTTGTGCAAATAGAGACTGTGATTTAAGTTACTTTTAAATCTATTAATTTGAACAGCTAAACAGAGAATTCCTTTAAAGTTGCTGCCAGTATTTAACTGGTTTCCTTGGTACTGTGGAGATAAGTGATTTTTCTGAGGCATTTTGCAGAAAAAACATTGTTGTAGGGGACAGAATGTTGTCCCATCTATCAAACTTTTTAAAGACAGTCAGATTAGTCCCACAGCTTTCCAGAAGTGTCACAGTCACAGCCAAAATCCTTGGATTGTCTTATCCCCCTTCTAACACTCATAATGAACAAGAGGGGAATGTGGCCCTTGTCTAGAAAGGACTAGATGAGAAGCTGTTTGTGTCACACAAACCAAAGTTCAATCAGCTTTTGATATTGGATTGATTCAGTTGCAGACTGAGGCACTTATATAAGCATTAGTTACCAGATCCTTCATGATAGTTAATGGAGCTCTAACTAACAAAATCAGTTATCTAAGGTGTGATTCATCTGACGACATGCAAGTATTTCTTGTGGAATTTACTCTATGACTGTCTGGACTCCAATGGTTGTATCAAGAGGTACTTGATCCATCTGTCCGCATGTTGGCATCGAAGTTACTGGAGATGCCACTGGTGCCTCATCTGCTCTTCAGCTACCATTCCAGGTGGGCACGGGTCTCTCATAAGTCCTGTATCATAGCCACCAATATGTGTGAATGCCTAAGATACACTTCAGCAACACAGGTTGCAGAAGTTACATACATATGGGCAACTGGCAATCATGAAAGCTCAGTTACCCAGTTTGCAGATTGTCATGGTTTAGCCCCAGTCAGCAGCCAAGCACCACGCAGCCGCTCGCTCACTCCCCCCTGGTGGGACAGGGGAGAGAATCGGAAGAGTAAAAGTGAAAAAACTCATGGTTCGAGACAAAGACAATTTAACAGGTGAAGCAAAAGCTGCACGCGGAAGCAAAGCAAAACAAGGAATTCATTCACCCCTTCCCATGGACAGGCAGGTGCTCAGCTGTCTCCAGAAAAGCAGGGCTCCATCACATGTAAAGGTTACTTGGGAAGACAAATGCCATCACTCTAAATGTCCCCCCTTCCTGCTTCTTCCCCCAGCTTTATATACTCAGCATGACGTCATACGGTATGGAATATCCCATTGGTCGGTTGGGGTCAGCTGTCCTGGCTGTGTCCCCTCCCAGCTTCTTGTGCACCCAGCAGAGCACGGGGAGCTGAAAAAGTCCTTGACCAGTGTAAGTGCTACTTAGCAACAACTAAAACATCTCCACATTATCACCACTGTTTCCAGCAAAAATCCAAAACATAGTCTCATACTGGCTACTACAAAGAAATTTAACTCTACCCGAGCTGAAACTAGGACACAGATACACAGTTACATGCTGACATCTACATTTCAACATCTTAATCTCAAACCTACTGAATGTGAATTGCCTAACATTAAACCAGCACTCTAGGGAGCAAAGGTAATCCTTTACCTCCCACCCATTTCCTGAAGTCACTTGGGGTGGAATGCGTCACCTAAAATCGGGGATAGAATTCAGCTGCCTAAAACAGACATTTAACGTTCATTATGTGTTGTGGATTATTTTGCCTGGTCTCTAGTTGCTAGTTTACAAGGTCTTTGGCCTGCTGTAGGCCCTGCGTCATATCTCCCACCCCATGTGCATGTCTTGGATACCAGAGGGTGTTTCAAATGACCTTGGGTGTCTATTTTAAGCAACTGAATCCTACTCTATGTATCTAAAAAGTGTGTTGTTGAGGTCTGAGCTAGACAATATGGGCTCTTTCTGGAGTCATTAGAGAGAAAGAAGCACCTTCAGAGGATACTTCATTTGACCTAGCAAAACTGACTGTTCTGGAGAAAGTTAATAATCCTTAAGAAGTAAAAATTCCTTTCTGTAGACTATGCAGGGGAATGTGTGTAGTTCAGATTTAGAGAAGCAATTTTTAGATGTCTAAGTTAAGGTGCATGAACCTTGTCCCAGGTGACCTTCACTTGTGCCCTTTGAGACGAAATTTCATGCTTTACTTAAAAGTAGCCCTAAGCCATTTACAGAAAGCTTTTTTCCTTTCATTAAAGAAGTGGTCATGATATTAAAACACAAACACAAGAACTGATTACAATCCATATTTGACATATATTAAAAACTAACTGAATATTCATTTACAAGACAAAGCATGTTATAATAAGCTGTCAATATATTCAATTTAAAATGTACCACATATGATCAAAGAAAGCCACCCAGGGGATTATGCTGTCTGAATTTCTCAATAAAATGGCAACCTTTAGATGTATTAAATATTACATTTGGAAAAAAAAAAAGTAAGAATGAAAATCTATAGCTAAGAGAAACGCAGGCCCAGAGGGAGAATCCAAGATCTGTTTATGTGTAATTGGGTTTTGCTTTGTGAAAATCTTGACAGCTAGTGGAGCTGCCTTACTTGCATGAGACTGTTAATCACATTCACGGATCTACATGCAGCAAACCACACACTAAATTCCTGCAGATTTACAGCCTCTGCTCTGGTTTACCTCATTTACACCACACATTGCCCTATAGAAGTTGCTCACCACATATGAGGGACTGAAATTTTAACATTATCTCAGTAACTTAATGACTAATTCTGAGTGATGAAACTGTGAGTCCAAGCACTGTTGTACACCCTGAAGTAATTTAAGTTGTGACAGTCTCTAATTCATGCTGTAAATCAGTGAAACAACTGACATATTTTATAATTTGGCATAGGCACATGTGTATGCCAGATTAATAAAAATTGGTACAGACAGAGAAAGTTTTGCATTAACATGTTATGTAGCATAGTTTCATAATCAGTAGTTTACAAGTTAAGTTACGGCGCATTTGTAAAAAGAAGGCTGCAGCTTGAGCAGAAAATTAGCAGCACTGTGAAATATTGGTACATTATGCTTCTTCTGACTTCAGCAGCAAAAAAATAAGAAAACGTCAATGAGATCTGGATTGGATAACAGGCAGCTTCCTACTTTCAGGGTCTCCCCTAGCTTCAAATTTGGTCTCTTCCCTTTCAAATTCTGAGCTGTGTGCATCTCTGTTGTCCTTCCTTATTAGCATTTCCTTGCTCTGCCTAAAGGACCTTGCTTTCTCATCACTTCCCATTCTGATATTTCATTCCTTAGAATACTCCAGACTTGAATAATTAGGGCATTCTGTGGTGTAGGTTTGAAGTCCCTTAGGCTGAGGTTGTTTAACCACATTCTCACCTTCAAAGTTTCTACCCAAGGCTCACCTTTAAAAACAGCTATTCCAAATCATTAAATTGAGACTTGTCAGCAGACAAAACCAAAAAATAACAGATGAAGGAACATTAGATTTGGGAGACTTATGATGCATAGTTATTGGGAGGATTTCAATGTCAAATATTAGCATTATCTTACTAAACTGCTGAGAATGTAAACCTGGGGAGAAAAGGAAGTAGAGAAGAGGAAAAAATAAATCCACCTCAGTTTGTACCCGATGTGTTTGGTCAATGGGGAGAGATCATTGCATCTTAAAACGCAGACTTCAGTCCAACTTTGAATACCCAATTTTGAGGTTTTGCAGTGTTCTGAGTGAGCTTACCTTGAAGATGAAACACTGTATGCCAAAGTGAAAATCATGGGCCAGAAATCAGACTTTATGAGGAAAGGCAGCTGAAAGTGGGTAGCCAAGGGATTTCTACCTTGCCTTGAGAGTTTTTGTTCTTGTTTTTTGTTCTTACAGTAATGTAAATGGAGGAATGGAACTCATTCTTGTCCAAAATGTTTCATGTCCTAATATTATGCAAAGCTGTGCAGCACTCATGCTACTGTGGTCCTGTCCATTTCAAGCCTTGGGGCTTCTCTGGGCACATCATCAGAGTGTGCCTGATTGACTGAACCAGAAACTACAGCAAGAGATGTCTTCCAGCTCTGCACAGCAAGTATTTCTGAGGATATTTGGGCAATTAAAGTTAGTTGAGTAAAGACATGCTTAATAAATGTGTGTATCTTTACTGGTAGACTCCTCTTGAAATGAGGCAGACTGAATCATTGAGTGGGATTTAGGTTTTTGAAGACTTAGTCCTAATTTAAGTGGAACAGGGATTTAGGCATTCCATTTCACACTGTCTACTTAGACAATAAGCTCCTCACAACAAAAGTGAGCTGAAGAAATCTGTCAGCATTTAACAAGTAAATAGGAAGCTCTTGGTTAAAACAAGAGGGTAAGAATAAATCCAGGATTCCACACTAGATGAGAAGGAGACTTATAAGACGCTGGATGTATATTCTGCCACACATCGTCTGCCCAGCTTTAGGAAAGTCACTTTTCTTTCTAATTCCTCAGCTTCTATATATACACTGAAGGAAAAATTTCATTCTTGCAAGTGTTGTGTGTATAATGTATGTATTATTCTTTAGAAATACCAACACACTAGAGAGAAGCAGCTAATATAAAACCCTGGATGAAAAGCTTTTATGCTAAATAGAACTTCAGATTAGCCTCTATGCCTAAATTTCCAAGTGTAAAAAATGGAGATAATACTGCTTGCTTATAGTCTACAAGGGATTTCGAGGTCTGTAGAGGATGCCAGCTTATATAAGTATGATATATGTAATGTAGACAGAGCCTACATAAGACTTTATGAAACGCTCAGACCTACACAGGGTAGGTAGTGTCTTAATTTCCTTTTCTGAATTTCACACCAAATGGTATAATTTGTGGCAGTGCAGATTAAAATATTTTTTTGCCTGAAATCCATTAAACACTAATTAAAAACTGGAAAAGGCTTAGATCGGACAATCCTTTAATGCAATCAATTAATAAAATAAATCTAAAAGCTGTCATAATGATCAAGGTTGGCACCAATCCATTAGCTGATTTCATACCATATAGTATGTTTGCTTTTTATCTCTGTTTTAAGAAGTGGACACTGACATTAAAGCCTATTTTGGGCAGGTTGGGTATGTCTGAAGGACAAACTCCCCAGCACAAGACTAATGAGTAGGTCAGTGTTGATTTCATAGCTATGAGCTAACATTAAAAAAAAAACCACCCCCTCAATTTTTATTGAATTCAGGACTTTGAGCTCATGAAAATAGTAAAATGAAGAAAGAAATAATAGCAGCTAGTCTGTTCCCCATAAAATAAGAGCAACAGTTTCTACCTGAAGTGGTACAGTAGGAGGAAAAACATCTGTGTTTCTGTTTTTTGTCAGTTGTACAGAGAGTAGTGTGGTGCAAATACCTAATGGAGATATAAGTCATGCATTGTTAGCTCTTTAACTCAGTATACACCTAATGTTGAAGATGTTTATATTTAGGCTTTTACTCCAAGTAAGTATGTCATAGCTGTATTGTTAGTAAAGTTTAAAAAATATCCCCAAATGCAAATGGTTAGGACAATGAGAAAAACCAGGAGAAATACTTATGATGGATTAAGAATCCTGGAAGAATTGTAGGATAGTGTTAGGGAAGACTGCTCCTATGGTCCTGTCTTCCCCAAAAGGTATCTCTAGAAGATTAATCCCATCTTAATGTAAGAGTTTAAATGAATTATTTTCTTGATGTGCTTATTGTTGTCCATTGAATGCAAAGGGAGCCCTATGGTAACAAGCCCTGAAAGTTTTTAAATATGATGGAAACATAACTCAGCCCACGCTCTGTTGTGTTAGGCATTTTATAGCAATGTATAGGACACCGAGCACATCCTTGCTTCACCAGATACTTTGGAGGATGAATCCAGAGTAACCTGGGAGACATCCAACTTTGAAACCCAAAGTTGTCTTGCAGAGTTGGTCAAAGATCTTTCAATAAAATAAGTTTCTCTGGAAAAACATAGAATCCTTGAAACACATAGCAGTTTTTGTAGGAAATAAGTTCTCACAAAAGAAGTAAAAGCAAATGTCACTCCAAAACTGTCAATAACTTGATGGTTAGGCAGTGAATCTGAGGTGCAGAAACTGAGGTTCAGATTCCTGATCTGAATTATATATAGGAGGAATTAGCTTTTAGCAACCTTCTGGAATGCCCTATTACTGTCTTACGAGGTCTGCCTCTGTCTCTTTGAAAATCTTTACAGTGTTAGTTTAATTCTTGTTTGGAACACATAAATTTCTGGAATCTCATAACATCATCTCCCCCAGCACAGCTTCTGCTTGTTGTAACCATAAGTTATCAGACAGCCAGAAAGAAAAAAATATTCTGCTGCATCAAAACAAGAAATATGTACTGGGACTGATCCAAAAGCCACTTAAAAGCATGAAACATTTTACAGGATTGGATTGTCCACATATAAATTTCACATATATGCGTACAGTGCTTATAGATATACAATATGTAAGCTACACTGATGTTTCCCAAATATTGAGATATATATCACTCCAATGGAACCATTCAGAATAGAAATAATGTCTTTTTTATGTTTAAATATCTCTGCTCACCTAAAATGCCGTACCAACAAGCAGAGATGACATGTTTATGTACACCTATTTATGAAAAGTAGATGCCATTTGTTTATGCCAATGAAAGCCAGGGAGAAGTACATATATGAACAGGTATATAAATTCATTAAATTGCTTTTTATGTGCACATCCTGAAACATAAATTTGCAATTTGACAATCCATCTTCTTCCAGACTCTCTCCAATATTGCAGCTGCAGTGAGAAATCCAGAAATCATTATCCAGCCTTCAATCAGTAGCTTACATGCTGGGGTAACTTGCTTTATCTTAATAGTAAGATAGTGACTGGCAAGAGCAATAACACTGAGATAAGACTGGATTCATATCGCTCCTTGTCAACATTCTTGGCACACCACTCGTTTTTTATTCTTGAATAGAGACCCAATCAATCCTAACTCACAAAATTACTAGTGGCAATGCCTGGAATGTTGTAGAAGCTTTAATGATATATCAGTTTTAGAGACATTCAGCTCTCATAACTTTTTATAGAACAGTTTGCAAAAGGATAAGCTTATTTAATTCAGACAGAGAAACATATTTCATGAGGTGTTCTCACATCACTGAAGACATGCATGAAAGACAGTTTGTCACTGTCATCTTTGCTTAGTCCATTGCAGGGGTAACACATCTGCCCTGTGTGTGTGATACTGCCCTGAGGGATGATCCAGTGGGAGAATGAACTATTTGTTAATAATCTTTAAAGGCAGATCTAAATACATAAGAACATTTGGCTCATAGTCCTTCCAGTGCCTGGACCTTTAAGGATATAAAGTATCTCCAGCCAAAGTAGACTGTTCTCCAGCCTCACAGCATGCCAGCACCCTGCCCCAAAACCACAGCAAGTCCCCAGCTCTGGTATGTTCCCTGCACCAGGCACTGCTGCTATTGGCTCTGGGTGTCCAAGGGTGACACTTGGATCCTTATAGAGTTAATGCAATAAATCCACCCTGTAGACGCCGGCTGTGAACTTTAGGGAGGTGCACTGGTTTTTGTATTTCAGTTTCTGAGGAGCAGCTGGGTGTGCATTGCAGCCAAACTGTTAATGAACATGTAATGTGCCACCCATTAAGGGTGTTGGAGACTTATCTGGCCAAATGCAAGGAAAAGAGTAATTGCACTTGTTAAATAAATGAGTCAAATGACAGTGAAAATAGGGACGAGAAATGACTTCCCTGAAATATACCATCAAGCACATACTTACTAATCATCATGCCTGACTATTTTTGATGAGAACACAAGGTATACTCAGTCCAATTTCCTTCACAAGATCACACTTGTCTAGGATATTGGAAATATATGTTCACCCCTCTAACTCATAAAGACTTCCCACAAAGATTATAGCATAGGTTTAGGGTGATCTTTTGTTTTACATATCCACCTTGTAGCTGTAATTAAGCTTTTTTTTTAAAAAAAAAAGTCTTCATGACTTGGTAGAAGCCAGTGTCAGTCTTCCATCATTTGAAAGGAAAGCAAAAGTAATTAGAAAAAAAAATTGATACAAGAGTAATCTTCCTACTTAAACAGTAAGGCTGCAGTATATAGTTTCACACCACATTGTAAATATGAAATTAGGGATCCTAGATGAAATGTCAGAAGCTTTTTCTTATGAGTTTATATCAGCAACTTGATTATCATATTGATTCTGCATATCAATGAGATAACATCCCACAGTGTTTATTCTTCACCCAATTGCTTTCTTGAACATAATAAAATTAAATCCAATATGATATTAAATGTAA
Organism: Phalacrocorax carbo; assembly: GCF_963921805.1. Lineage (NCBI taxonomy): Eukaryota > Metazoa > Chordata > Aves > Suliformes > Phalacrocoracidae > Phalacrocorax > Phalacrocorax carbo. The sequence continues at coordinate 6,525,877 of NC_087513.1, read as the reverse complement.
ACATACAGTGATATTATATGTAAATATCCATTTAAAAATCTCTCTGCTTATTGATATTCAAATTCTTTCTGCAAGTGTAACATTGCGAACCACAATAATATATTTTTCAACCTTCATCCAGGGACTGGAACTAAAAAGAGGATAATCTTTTTCTATTCGATTCCATAATAACATTGCATTATTTATGTAGAAGAAAATGAAAATAGTAAGTCTATTCTGCCTGAACTACGCTTCTTAGTTGATCCCTCCTGATTGGTCTTGGAAAGCAGAATGGAAAAAAAGGATGTGATGCACATGCTAAACCAGTGCTGGCCAGACTGAACCGACAATTTTACCCTGCCCTCTACAAGAGCTATATTTAGATTTTAAACTCCTGGCCCAGGCACTCTTTTAGTTCTGTGTTTATACTGAGACTGGTACTATGGGGTCCCAGCCTTGCCACTGACATCTGGTGTATTACAGTAACACAAACAAGAGTGATTTCCTTTCTCTTTTATAGAATTGAAGGCCTTGGTAGTGTATTTTTTTTGTGCAGTGGCACTGTGTGCTGTCAGTATGTTCAGCAGTGACTCAGAATATGATCCTGTGCCATCCTTCTAACTGGTGCTACATGAACCTACAGATGGAAGCCTGAATCCCAATTTTTTTCTGGACTGATGTAATTGTCCTGTTATTTCTTGGTGATGTTAAGTATCTGCAGTCACCATCCTATGCCAGCTCCCTACAAAAACCTGTCTTTCAGTTTCTTCCCTGCTGATCTGGTTCAAATGTTTACCCTGATCTGCTATTGCTGGTACCAGGGTAAAAACTTAAAATTTTTAATAAAATATATATAAACCAATAACAACTATCACAATTACCAAAATGTTTATTGTTGCCAGCTAGCCAATAAGGGACTAATTTGACATTATTTCAATCCAGTTTAAGGTGAACAGGTCTCAGATGATTTTATGGTGGTTGGTGCTTGGAGCTTTCTTATTCAACAAAGAGAACAGAATAATGAACATTAAAATCTATAAGAAGTCTTCACTAAATTGATAATAACTAGGTATGCATCCCGTTTAGCCAAAATAGTCAAAAGATCACTGGAATTCTTATTCCAAATGAAGCAACTTATATCCCACTCAGAGAGACCGAATCTTTCTTACTTGAATTGCTCTCTGTATTTCTTTGATTTGTTGCATGGACGAGGGGAAAGCTGAATCAATCCATCAAAACTTTACAGAGCAAAACTAAGCAACGTAGCTGTTGATTAAATTTTATTGCCATTCTGAGTTGAACCCAAAGCAAGCTAGTGATTTAACAAGAACTAATCACAGAGCCGGGAAAAAAAAAGGGTTTCTTTTTTTTTTTGTGTTGTCTTACGACTTCATGTAATTACACATCTGAAATAAAAATTATGGCTGTGGCCTCGTGTTTGGTACTTTGCCTCTTAATACATGATATTACACTTGACTTCTCCTTTTGCAATTGCCAGTAGATAAGAACATAATTGCTTTCTTTGTCTAGCCTTGGCTTTGTGTTACAAGCTCTCCATTTTACATAAGACTATTTTCCATGTTGTAGAGGTCGATTTGTTGTTACTTTAACAGTCCTCACAGTTTACTATCATTTTCTGCTCCATAGATATGGAATATCCCTTTCTCTCAAATGCTTTATTTGATTGACTATCTTAATTAAATCCTGCAAAATTTATTATATCTAGATTTTGTGGTTAGCCATGATGCAGAGATTTTTTAACCTGAGAGCATTTTTTTTCTAAGAACATTTTCCCTACTACAGCAGCTTCTTTGTTATAAACTGCTCCTTAAAAATTTGATGTTTTATTTTAAAAGATACCACGCTGTTTGCAATTTCATGGAAAAATGATAATGAGTAGTTACTTCCAGCTAATTGCCCAGTTCATGTGTCATATAATACAGCAAACTATGCTATAGAGAGTCATTATTTGATGTTGCACATTGTATAACAAGTGTTTTGTTGCTTTTAGATATTTGTCAGAAGAATTTGAGAGGCAGAAGTAAATTTGCTTTGCCAACATATAATTAATGGAAGGGTGAGGGATGTAAATTGCTAGACCTCCAAGACTGAAAAAGAAGTCAAGATATTTCCAAATATTACAGTTTACTTTTTGTTTACTAGTTTTCCATATAATTATGCGCAGATCAAGATTACCCAGATGGATTTTTTATACTCTTTGAGGGTGACGAGGATACCTTAAATGACTGATGACACTAGGAAAAAAAATATAGCAGTATTGCATTGTAAACAATGCAAGCTTAAAATTGTAAAAATCTCACCTCCTATGTACTATATTTATGATATTGTGTACCTATCAGAGGGAAACTTATAGCACAGACTTGGTCCTAAATACTTTGGCTATAAAGAAGAAGTAGAAAGGGATATAGTTCATGGAAAGATTTTGTTTCACATTTTGATTTCTGCGAACAAAATAACCTCACCTGATCCCTCCACTTTCTCTGAAGAAGTTCTGACTTCTCACAAAATTGTGAGCGTTATTGAAGTCTTGAAACTTGATAAGGAGTGGGGGGTGGGGGCACGAATTGTTTGTCTGAGAAATATTGTGTACTTAGTGATTCAGCTCAGGGTGTGTGTGAGATGAGGAATCTTGCTCTAGGAAACAGCTGGAAGTTTTGTCTTCAAATCTCAACTCTTTGGACTCCTGAAAATTTGTGAACTTTTATATTCTCCATTCCTGCCTCAAAAGCAGTAGTAAGAATATTCATTTTTTTCAAACAGATATGAATAGGCTGCAGGAACTGGCTAATCTTTGATGCACTTAATGCTGTAATCAAAATGTAAACTGTTTTCAGTAGCACCTTTTTTGGTTGTAGGAAGTGATTAAAAAATATATCGGAGTGTTTGAAAATTGATAAGCACAGTTTAAAAAAACAAAATTAAGTTTGTGAAATGTAGCAAGACCATTGAGGTCCATAGGAACGTAGAGCTGGAAGGAAAGCGTGAGAGATGCCTTATGAAAGAGAAAACATCATCCCTTTTTTCATCCTGGGAATACAGATCACAGTAATTCTGTATAGTAATGGAACATAATAATATTGATTACTGATATTTCCCCCATCTCTAATGCCTCTTCGGTGGCTTCTTTACTGGTAACTGAAGCTAGCCCGAAACCAGGTAGCGCTGCATGTCTCATGTCCATACAGCTGAACTCTATCACCTTCCCAAAACATAGTGACTACGCCTCAGAGTATCTCAGTGCATTTGTGTCCAGGAATTGTCTGGAAGAAGTGAGGCTGACAATGCAAAACCATTTCAAAACCATCCTGTATCTGAACTCAGGTGTTTTTGTGCTTCTCTGGTCTCTGGAAGGAAACAGACTCTTTCAGGGAAGAAACCTCTCTGACTCTGATAGTCCAGGCTTCCCAGCCCTCTGTTGCTCACTTCCTGGTGCTCAGGGACTATATTTGCCTGGAAAATACAGGACTCATCTGAGAAAAGATACTTGTGGCACTTCAGAAAACTTGGCACCTTAAGACGTTATTGGAAGCACGACGACCTCAGTTTTGTCCTTGCTTGGGACTGGACTGGAAAGCCTCCCAAGTAGAGAAATTAAGTCAAAGGGGCAGATCTGAAAGCTGGTACAGATACTCATTAAGTGTGGCTTAGTCACACAAGGCACAAGTTGCAGCCACTGACGTGTGGGATATAAAATACCACCAGGCAGCTATTACACTGTGTTTTTCATCAGTGAAAACCAAGGTACTTTATGAAGGAGGTCAACCATGGGAAAGCTGAGGTTAGGACTTCAGCCGTACGGTACTAACTGAAGTGGTCATTTGGATGAAACCCTTTGCTTAGATTTTGAAAAATACATGGAAAAAAATTCTCCTTGCAGTTCATTGTCCTCTTTGCTCATTTTTCACCTTTCAAAGCTGTACAAAAGCATCTTGGTTTTTTCAGTATGATTAACACAGCTACAGAATTGATTTGAAGTCAGTGTGTAGCTTGGCCTAAGACTGCTTTTAAAGTATAACATGTATTGTTTTAAGGTGTCAGTAATATTGTGCATCACACACTAAGCTCTCCGCTGTCTTCCTGTGTTTAAAAGGATTTGAGACTAAAGATACTTCAACTTCAGCTGCAGAAGTCAGAGTTCACATGTACAGTGAAGTAATAATTTGTTGCAAGCTGGAAGAAGAAAAAATTCGCAGGGAGACACTGGCAAAGAGATTGTACTGGATCTTAACAGATTCAGTGGTTTTAGTAGGTGAGGATAGAGCAGACATGCTTGACAAGGCTGGTTTAAAAGCACCTTGATTTGGACTCCATTGGTACTCTGTAGTCCAGGCAACGGTCCAGTATATAACTTGATGTTATGCACATTCTCACCCCATGCCAAAATATAACCAGAACAGCTGAGTGTTTTTTCATTAAGATATTTAGGGAAAGATAGTAAAATATTCACTATTACACAAATTTCAGAGCGAAAATCCTGCCCAGCTCTACAGAATGATTTTGGATTATCCATTGTTTATGCCTTCCTTGCTGTTCATCAGATATGGTAGGTCTCAGATGAAAGCCCTAGAAATAACGATTTCTATTGTAGCATCTTCATTAGAAGTAGCATTGATAACTCCACTATAAGACTGAGCAAACACAAAGAAAAACTGAGAGAGACAGAAGATGGGTGGCTTTGTACTACAGACCGTATGACACCACATAAATGAATAATTTTACATCTGTGTTTTATAGCACCCACTTTGCTCACCGGTAATAAAGGTAATAGATTTATTTGCATATTCTTAAAATTGATTTAATAAACATTTTACACAAAAGTTCTTGGACATTAAGGGGTATGAATTCCACATCTTCCAAAAACACCAAGAAAAACCATTGTGTTGACATTAGAGTCAATCAAATAGCCAAATGATGAATTTATTTGAACAGTTACAAATACAATATTTCCTTTCAGTTGTTTTTATTGAAATAACCTTTTGTGACTATTAATAGCTTTCATGTAACATAATTTTCAGCAGCCTGACCTGACTCTAGACACAAAGCTAAATGTAAACTAATGAGCACTTAACTCTCCATTACATAAATGGACATTTATCAGATGACAAATTAAAACCAATAAGACACCAAGACAAATGTGCTGTCAACAGCATTAAGATGGGTCATTTTCACTGCTCCCCTCAACTGCACATTAATAAGCATTCCCTATTGCAGTACATTCAATGCTTTGATATTGATTTTTACAGCGGTCCAACACAAGTCAAAGTTCCTCCACGCAGCACAATGCTAAGCCCCCCAAGAAATATGGTAAGTGTGAGTGTGTCTTTGAAGCAATGACGATGGACAAATCTATAAAAAATATTTCAAGACAACATACAAAAAACATGCTCATGATTTTTGCATGTTATCTTCAGTTTCAGAAATAGGTCACTGGATATTTCAGCACTTTTGAGTACACTAAATATTCAGGCAGCATAGCAAATGCAAAGGTGTGTCTTTGTGCTCTATAATAAAAGCAGGATAGTTTCATTTAGTTGCCTTTACAGCCAATTGTTCTAATGCATGCCTGGTGTGTTACTTTAACTGGAAATTTAGGAAGTTCTCATTTTTATGTGACAAGGCTTTTCATTTCTTCAGGAAGCAAATTTTTAACAGGAGATGATAATTTTAATCATGCTTCAGAATGACGTTTTTACAGAATGAGGTTGCAACTCCTACTGACGTTAACCCTTGCTGAATCCTGGGAGTAACATCTCAGCCTTAATGAGCAAACGCCACATGTGATAAGAAGCCTCTGATGATGAGCAGCAAAATATAAGTGACTAGGTTATAATTGAGCAACTAGGTCTAGCAGAGTGACAGATATTTGTGGAGTGGATTGTGAATGCAGTTAATGATTCTTAGTGTTCAGTGCCTGTGTTCATCATGACATGAAGAGGCAGAGTTCACTGGCTGTCAGAAGCACAGGATGGAGAAGGAGATATGTGGGCTTTCTGTTACTGACTCACTAAGTGAAATCACCTAACCTATTATTAGCAACAAACCTGTATGAACAGCCATTAAAGTTTTTTAAGTTAGTCTCACAATTTAATATGGGAAATTACATATAAATCTACATATCGGGACTAAAAGACAACTAAAATCAGCCTACTTGATACGGAGGGATAGGAGTAATTTTTCTGTGTGGCTGAAACCCAGGTGCACTGAGTGGTTGAGACCTGGAAATGCATAAGGACTGGTATATCCTTAACCAGGTACATCTGCTAGCATGAAGAATTCTCTTGTAAGGTGGACAGGTTGAACTGTGTTTTTTCTTAGGACTAGAGAACCCTAAACCTGGGGAAACAGCATAAATTCTAACTCTGCAAGAGGAGAAAAAAATATTTTTTAATCTTGAAGTTTAGAAAAATTTGGAGAGTCAGAAACACCCACTAGCATTTGTCTGAAGAAAGGTGAGTGTATGTCTGAGATCAGGCTTCAGACAATATGAATCTAGGCTCCATGAGAGTCAGTGGAGATTAGGGGGAAGAATTATCTAATAAAATGTAGCTGTCTAAAAGAGGATGAAACTCTTGGATGTATTGATTATCTCTGCAAAGGGAGTTTAGAGTTACTTTGTGAAAAGCTGAAACCAATATTTTACATGTGTCTGTCTATATCCAGAAACCCAGGTGTGGTCAGAAGAATTCCACCCTGTGTGGCTGACACCTAACTGAGTGGGGCAGCAGACGCTCCAGAGGGAGAGCCACTCTGCAGGAAGATCTGGATAGGCTGGAATAGTGGCCAACAAGAACCTTATGAAGGTCAATAAGGACAAGTGTAAGGTCATGCACCTGGGAAAACATAATCTGGGAGTGCAGCACAGTCTGGGCTCCACCTGGCTGGGAGCAGCTCTGTGGAAAGGGACCTGGGGGTCCTGGTGGACAGAAAGCTCAACATGAGCGAACAGCGGCTGCTGTGGCCAAGAAGGCCAACAGGATGCTGGGTTGCATCAAAAAGGGCATCGCCAGCAGAGAGAAAGAAGTCATTACCCCACTCTACTCAGCGCTTGTCAGGCCACACCTGGAGCACTGTGTGCAGTTCTGGTCCCCGCTATACAAAAAGGATGTGGCCAGGCTGGAAGGGGTCCAGAGAAGGGCCACCAAGGTGATTAAAGGACTGGGAAGCTGCCATACGAGGATAGGCTGGGAGAACTGGGTTTGTTCAGCCTTGAGAAAAGGAGGCTCAGAGGGGATCTCATCCCCATGTACCAGTACTTAAGGGGTAGCTACAAAGAACACGGAGACTCCCTTTTTACACAGAGTCCCATGGAGAGGACAAGGGGGATGGACACACGTTGCTCTTGGGAAGATTTCAATTGGACACGAGAGGGAAATTCTTCATAGTGAGAACAGTCACCATGGGAATAATCTCCCCAGGGAAGTGGTTGGCTCGGCCACGTTGGACACCTTGAAGAGTCATCTGGACAGGGTGCTGGGCCATCTTGTCTAGTCTGTGCTTGTCCTAGAAAGGTTGGACTAGATGATCCCTGAGGTCCCTTCCAACCTGGGATTCTGTGATTCTGTTCAGTACACACACATAAAAAAAACCCCAAACTACTGCAGTTCTTTTACCCTATAGATAACACTGGAAACATTTTCAAGAGCAGCTTATACTTTCCAATTAGTTTTCACTGTACTCAAACTGAGGCACTTAAATGGGGCCCAGTCATCAATGGGTGGAGATGCACTGTCTGTTGAAAACCAAGCCCATTTAAGGCATTTTCAGGAAGTTTTCCAAAATCAAAGAATGCCAAATCAGCAGTCAGTTTGGACAATATGTACAGATATAGATGAAAACTTCCCAGAATTCTTCAAGTGCCTTCTAGGTTTGCACATAAACCCAGTTAAGAGCATAAATACATCATCAAATGAGTTGCTGGAGTCTTAAACTTATACCAGTTTTGTGCAAGTATAGACTGTATGAAGATTTCCCCTGTAATTTCATTTTTACATAGTCAAAAAACCTTCTATTTAAAATTTCTTAGGAAGAGATGGATTTAGTCTTAAAAATAACTGAACAAGAGTTCACAGGAAATAATGCTATGCATTTTTAAGGACTCAAGGTCTGTGTTTGACATGTAGGGGTAGTGAAAAGATTTAACTTTTTATTTCTTAATCCCCCCATGGTAGTTAATGCAGGAAATATTTTCTGCTATCATCTCAATTCCTGTCAAACTTTAGTCTCTCCCTGTAATTAATTAGAAAAGGCTGTATAGTTTGCCCTAGCTTGATAGCATGTTTTCAGAGGAGATGGTCAGACATCTGTTGTTGATGGGACAATGTGACATGGGCAGGTATCTGGACCTCTGTAATCTGGTGGAAGCAATGTGCACTGTTTTCAGCACCAGGAATTTGTGTTTAGTATTGTGACTTTCTTTGCATTTTAATGTTAGCTAGTTATTTCATGTGGAAATTTTTAAAAGGAATATTAGACTGAAGTCAGGTTGTTCCACATTTTCATATTTGTAGAAACATAAGAAGTTGCTGATTGATCCATTCTGTGTTTGTTCACTCCAGAAAAAAAATGTGAGAATGCTGAGAGGATGAAATATAACACGTTAAAGTGAGTATTTTCTCTTTTACTTTACTTTGGAAAAGTACACAGCCTACTTAAGTGTTCCTTTATTTGGAAAAGGAGTCAAGTATTATTTTTTAGGAAAACCTTAGAGCAGGGAAGTTTTCCTTGTCTCTGCTTTACATTAGAGAGCAATAAAGAATAGTTAATTGGTAGAAAACATTAACTTTTTGGCCCCTTCCTCTAAAGCAAGCTGTCCAGAAGTATTGCCACTCACTAGACCAGCTGCAATGTGCTGATGAACGTTCTTGGAAAGAGCTTGTAATATATATTTTTTTGTCTTTTTAGCCAGACTAAAGGCAGTGCTAGTGTCCTTGCTAGGGATGGCACTCACTCTTAGGAGACATTAAAAACTCTTCTGAAAAACAACCATTTACCTTCAAAATAGGCTAGACAGTACTAGGGATCAGGTGTTTTAAAGCTTCCCTGAGGGAATTTTTTTGGGTGCTGAGACTTTGCAGAGCACTTCCATTTCAATGAACTTATTGTATCCACATTTGTGCCCAAGAAACACATAGAAATGTCTCTGGGGAAGGCTGTGATCTCGTGAAGGGATGTCTCATAGAGGATGTCTGCATCCATGCAGAGAGGGTCAAAGGTAGCAAGGCTTTGCATGGCTCTGCACATTCTCAGGAATGCTTGGTGTGTGCTGAGCATTCCCTCTTTGCCTGTGGGAGGCCTGGCAAACCAAATTCTTTATTTTTTTCTCCTGTCAGGATAAAGAAACATACTATATGGAGCCCATCAGAGGCTGAAGGAAATTGGGCTGCTTTTTGTTACAGTGGTGGCAGAGCACTAGTGAGAGCAAGGATTTTGCTAGTTGCCCAGGTCCCATGTCCTGCACTGGTCTCTGTACAAGTTGGCAGTGCTTGAGATTCCTGTGAAAGGCTGTGCACAAGAAGCCCCAAAACTATATTGTTTGCTCCTGAATACCTGCGATCAGTGGCTTTTCCTGAACTGTTTACAAATGTGCACAACCCTTTCTTTAATGGACACTCAGTTAACTAGTTAACTAGATAGCCTTTGATATGAGTAGATGACCTTGCTGTCCTCTCAGTTTTTAGGGTTCTCTGCTCCTCTCTTCCTGTAGCCCCTTTTTGCCCTCAGTGAGATCTGTCTGCTTTTAGATATTCTGTGTCAAAGTCAAAAGGGTCACCAATAGTGAAGCCCCCTTTTCCTTGTAACATTGCCATTACTGAAGAAATGCGGTGTTACTTGTTTGGTCTCACGGGCATGTCTTGAAGGGTTATTTCTGAAAGATGATGGTGGCAACAACTTGTCTCATCTCAACTGTGAGTTCCCTCAGCACAGGATAATTGGCCATTCTCAGCTGACTATAATTGATCAGGACTTGAGATTATGGGCAGGATACTGCCCTTCCTTTGGCTAGCTGTCTCACTGAGCAGTGATGTCAATTATCCTGGTGGGCTGTTTTAGACGTCTCTGCAAAACCTGGAGAGTTGCCTCTCATCAGCTGAAAGACTGATTTTGGTGATCTGAAGACTGTCTCCATTCAGATGTTGATGATTCCACAAACCAATTGAACTGGCAACACCTCACCTTAATGAACCAGTAAGTATTATCATGAATCATTATATATTCTCATTAACCACAAATCATTAATTACCTGTGACCTCTGTGTGGCATATGTACAGCTATCTCTTTTCTAGACCACTCTCTTAATAATACTGCTTTCCGACGGAGCACCATTGATTTGTGGGGGCGTCCAAATCTCTTCACAGTGAATGTGATCAATGTATCAAAAACTTGTCATAACCTCAGCTTTTTGTGACCCTGAGCCTTCCCCAATTACTTTGCTGTTTGTTTCTATCCTCCAAGAAAAGCTTCCTAAAGCAAATGTGTTTGAAGGCAAGGCAGCAGAAGGGAACACAAGCCTCCATGGTCTGAGCTTAAATCTGTATAATTTGCTGGATACAGAAAAAATGCTGTTCTGAACTGGCCACCAAATTGACCTCATACAGGATCTTGTCTTAGCAAGAGTGACACTTGACAGCCCCCCTGGCAGCGCGGGAACAACCTGAGAATGAAATGGAAATGGAAAGTACTCCGATTTCTGCCATACTCATTAGTTTACGAACAGATCTCTGTTAATGAAGGCTGAAGCTTAAGATCTCCTCATCTCTCCCAAATATTGCTAGCATTTATTATTATTACCCTAGTTATTCTTGTTAGTTTAATACCATATCTAAACATCCCAAGTCAGTTTTGGAGGAAGCGTGGATGGAAATGTAAGGGGTTTATTTATTTTTAATAAGGATAAGCTCAGGCATTAGAAACTAACTGTGCTTTCCCAGTTTTCATACCAGTCCCCAAGCATCCTCCTACCACCATCTTACAAACTCAGACTGACACAGAGCTGATAAATTGACAGAAAGTATCAAATGTCAGCTAGGGCTCTGATTCCCTCTGGATGCTCTTGGGAACAAAGTATGAACAGATTGTTCATGCCAGAATACCTCATTATTTTAGGCAAATTGACTTTCTTATTGACTACATTGAAAGGTTGTACACTAGTTATAATTACCAGTTCTACTTAATTTTCTCTTATAAAAAGGTCTGTACTCTCTACTTGACAGTATTATTTTGATTAACCTACTTTTTGCCCCAAGAGGCCATTTAATATTTAAAAAAGAATGACTAGATCGTATAGATGTACAGCACATGCACACGATTATTGTGTTATAATCACCCATATCTAATCTGAACGGTGAAGTGCATTACACTACATTTTGCAATGAACTATGAGATTTTGTAGAGACAGTGAGGTTAACAGCAATACACACATTAAAAATAGAAAAGTCCTGCAACTGCAGGAGCACAAAGAGCATTTTGCGCAATCTACCATAAAATGCAACAGTGTGATGTGAAGCAAGATTAAAGGATTTGTTTCACACCCCTTGATTTTTAGTTTGTGACTATTTTATGATCGCTATATTTGGCTGATATTTTATTGTTAATAATAATACGATATATTAATTTTTACATTCTCTCTGCTGTTGCTCTCAAATCAAGCTTTCACCCACCTCTAGTTTCATGATGACAGAGTAATATGAACTGACTACAGTATGGCCTGCTCAGATATGGCCAAGGTAATTGTTGGAAACAGCTTCTTGGCTTTCTGAGAGACGAGAGAGGGATTGAAAAGAGTCTGGTTATGCAGAAACTTCTACCTGGAATGAGGGCCAGTGAAATGTCACTTGTAATGCCATCGGAGTGATACTGGCTGACTACCCCACACTGCCCTAAGGGAAGCACTTGGTGTCCACAGCAGTTCATCGAAACATAGGGGGAAAAATGATGACTGGTTCAATAAAAATGATGCTGTCAGGGGTCTAAAGCCAAACATCGTACTCTCCTCTGTTCTTAAAAAACAATTAAATTCTTTTTTTCTTCTAGATTTTTCTTTCCTCATAATCTTACAAAGTAGCAGGACTCCCTGCTGGCATTACAGTCTAGTTCTGATGCTATTTCAAATTGATCTTTCAAGCCAAGAAGTTCAGAAACAAACTTTGATATCTTCCACATATCAATTTTCTCTTGACACATTAACAAACCTCTGTGAAATGCTGTTATAATATGACACATGGCTTCGTAAAAGTGACCTCTTCTTATTTAGACATTCGCCCTTACTATGTTTATCCTGTTGACAGGAAAAAGACTCGATACCATTAGAGGAATAAAGTCAAAAGTGAAGACCAAATTAGAATGTATCCTCATCATTAGAAAGGTAAAACTCTGCTTGCAGAACCTTTATTACTGGTAATGAGGCAAGAGGCACGAAGAACCCTGCTTGGTTTTCAGATCACAGGCTGTGTTTGCAAGTGGGAGAAGAGAAAATAAGCATCTTTTCACTCATGAAGTGAGAAAATTGGATCTGGAATCCATTGGGAGAAGACATATAGGAACCTACAATGTCATTTTTACTGTCACTTTTCAGACTACCAGCACTTTTTGGGAGCTCCAGTCAGAGCTTGAAGGAATGCTCTAATAAAACACATACACTCTGTGGGGCTGTTGTGCTAGGGAATGAGTGACCGCAATTAAAATGACCCTAGGATGCTTCAAAATAAGATTTCTGAGATTTATAGTGTGAACACTTAAAAATGGTAGGCTGCTTTTCCTGCTGCAGAATGATTAGCTCCCTCTAGAAAAGTGAAATGAGACCCTGTTTAAGTAAAGGAGTAACTGAAGACACAGGGCTGTCATTGAGATGCCAGAGATATGTAGCCATTGTAGTGGAGCAGATTTAAGAAACATTATTTTTTCTGGAACTGTTTTGCCACAAAATTCTAAACCCCAAATTTAGGGCAATAATTTTTTCAAGTCATTTTTTAAATGAAAATGTCACAGAATGCTACGTATTGTACTTTAACACACAGTATGTATTTGGTTCATCTTACGCAGTCAGCTAATAGGAAATCTGTGGAGATGATGCAAAACTTCTGGTATTCAGGTACGCACACCCCAAATGTGGGATTTATGGGCATGTAGGGTAAGATTCAAAGAAGGCTGGAGGCAACAGAAATAGGCTGTGGGTAAAATTTAAGTTCTGGGATGTTGTAGTTTGGTGACTGGCTACTCCTAAATGTGCCTAAACCCGCTATTTGCAGAAAGTTATTTTGCTGAGGTGATTTCATTCTCCTTTTGGTGTTGTCCTTTTGAACTAGTCCAGAAATACCACGTACAGTTATTTGCTGTGGTCTGAAGAGCTTTTTGCTGTCTAAAATCCATGCAAACTAATAGGACGATGACTTAGCTCCTTCAGTTGCCCAGGTTGGGAGGTCCATGGAGAGTGTTTTTAACTCACATTGACATAACTGGACTCCTCACAAAAAGCATTACTGTATATGGATATATTTTTTTTAACTTGTTGAGTTTCTTTTACAACCTTTTTACAACTTATTGATCTCCTGGTCAATACAGTCAAAAGAATCTGGAGAGCAATTCAGCTCACCCGAACGCAGACAAAGATTAAGTTGCTTAAACATTGGCTTCTAGTGCCACCTGATGAATCCTTGAGGATCTGAGGTGCCCCAGGGGACTGGCTCATATAACACAAAGTAAATGATCCCCAGAGCTTTCTGGAGGAGAGCCTGGAGGACAAGCTGGATGCCTGACACCATCCCAGGAAGCACTGGATGCCTATGTGTGTGCACTTAAATTGAATTCCACCCCTCCAATAACTATAGTGGAAGCTTAGGCACCTGCTTACGTGCAGATACTTGCAGATCTCTACATTTAAGTGTCTTGATCTGAGCTGAATCCTACTTACCTTCTCAGGGTTTTGAAGGACCTGAGCTCTGGAATCCCAAATGAACTGAGATACTTTCCTGCATCTTTAAAAATGTTTTTTGGAGGAAGAGTTCAGGAACATATCTTCCTTCCCATGTTATGGCGACACTGGGAGGACCCTGGCATTTACCTGGTGGGACTTGTAACCCTGGGAGCAGACACCAACATGCAGTGCATTGGAAGGTCTGTGCTGAAAATGCCCTAAATCCTGCCTGTTACTCTGAGTCTGAGTATTATTGTGTATCTTTGAAATAACACATTACTAATGCTAAAATATATTCCGCAACTGCAGTGTTATATACTAAGAAATAGATAAATATATGAAGTAAGTATATAAAAGCAAGTGTTCCTTATGAAAGTACAAGAATTTATTGCCATCTAGGGTGTTACCTACTTATTTCTTGTGTGTATCTCTATGTACATCTGTATATGAATATACAGATGTATGGCGGTAAGTATTTAAAAAGAAAGAGATAGGTGCACGTGTAGTAGGTATAACTATATGTAAGAGTTCTTCTGAGTTGTGAAAAGCTAACGTAAAAAAGCATCTCTTCAGAAGTGTAATGGAGCAGTAATAAATCAGCTTAGTGCAATTCATTATGCTCGCACTTTGGTCTTTCAGCAAGACAGCACTGCTCTTTGCACTTAAATGTTAACGAGGGAACGATGCTTTTACTACAGCTGTGGTCCGACAACGTGTGTGCAGAGTAGTTACATAGCTCAGCAGCTCTGGGTGGGTCCCTGTATTCAAGCTCTAATGGATCCATCTGTGCTTTCCTACCATTGTGCCTACCCATATGCGGTACTTTCAGAGAGGTGAAGCCAACACGTTATAAAACAGAAAGGAAGAAAAATCGAATGTGTGAAAAACCTGTTGAAGGGATTAATTAACCTCCTTCCATGTAAAATCTCTTTCATGCACCTGTAGCTGTACATAAATGCATTTTACATCCAAAAAGATGGGGTTCTGTTACATTTTTGTGTCTGACATTACTGATGGTGGAAGGGGGCATGCTGCTAACCTTTGGAGCCTCACATCCTCACTCTGCTCTGCAAGCCATGCATCTCGTGGCAAAAGCACGGTTACCCACACGAGCATGTCAAGGCAGCTCAGCCTTGATATGAAGACAGGGCCTCAATGGGAGAAAATTAAGGTCATTTCCATCTTTTAGTGTTGAGAATGGCAGCAGGAATAACAGCAGAGAATATACCATGGTTACTAGGATTTTGTTCTCCTGCCTACAGGAATGTGGACTATTTCACTTACTTTCTTAAATGACCACCAGATAGTAACAACTTCTGACTGATTCGTGGCTGTTGAGCTCCAAGTATCATTTATTGAGTAACCTGGTTACTCATGCATTCATAAATATGGTATCTTATAAGTGACTAAATGCCTTAAATATTTTTTTTTAAATTTATCTGGCAGTAGTGTCTTCTCAGAGACAGCAAAACTGGAGGTATTCCAGGGTTTGGAAATGTAGCAATTCCCTCTGCATTCAAAGTATTTCACAGTCCACAAAAAGCCTAATATAACATAATGGCATTTTATTATGGGTACTTAACCCATTGTACGATAAATATCTTGAGGATTGCCTTTGTACAGGTACTTTTGTCAAGTGCAGCATCCTGACCTTCTTTTCTAGTTCCAGCTTGAGAGCTGGATCGGGATAGTTCAATAAACTGTAGTGCACCAAAAGGAAAGTATATGGTGAAAAATTGTATCTTCAGGATCTGTAAACTGCTCAGAGATAGTTAGGCTCAGAAACAGTGTGTTTCTGGCAGGAAAACAAGTTAGAGAGTATTAGCTACATTCTGGACTATTATAAACTTTTCCTAATGCAGGTATTATGGTCTCCTTCCTTCCAGCTCAGTGATTTAGGCATCTGATTTTCGCTTTGAAAGCAAAAATACCTAGATTCCAATTGCAGATGAGCTGCTTCCATCACAGCTGTCTTGAAGGCATTCAAATACCACATAGAAAAGTGCGGTTTAAAAGCCCACATGTTCCCCCTAGGTATTTGCAGGAGATGGTTATGACCCTCATGGTCCCCAGAACAGAGTACAAAGCTCCTCCAGAACCACACAGTGTTTGGCCCGGCCTATTCCTGTCCTATATACCAAATTTCTGTAATTAAGAGCTAGTTGACTTCTTCAGCCCAGCCATTCCCAACCTCTGCTTCAATTCTCAAATCTGAGAAATATCTGGTATGGTTTCTGACCTTAAACAAATCCAAATAAGCTAAATGTTTCTTTGAGAGTGTTTCGCTCCTCCTTCTTCTTTCTGTCTTTTTATGCAATTCATCTGCTGGCTCAATCACAGATAAACTAGCACAAATCAATGAAAAAGATTTCAATCTTAATTGCTTCTAATTCACAATGGAATAATTAATTGAACATACTGTATCCTGCAAAGCTTCTTTCCTTTGTTCTGCCGTTTTACTGTGCCATGTTTAATTGATTCTGGTAGTAGCTTATAATGGACTGCAGGAGCTCTCTTCATAAAATAATAAAATAAAGAAATTGTAAAAAAGGCTTATTGAATTGCATGTGAGAAAGGCCTGTTTCCAGCAGCTGGATGGGCTGTAACTTGTAAATTTTACCTTGGCTCGTAAAACAAACAGCTCTTAAAATAGTCTTCTCTACCACCCCCTCCTCCACAAAGCTAGCAGGTAAGAATTATTGGAGAGATGTAAGAAAGAGCTGAGGATACCTCTAATATTACTCTGAAATAAACTGATCCTATTAGCAACAGTGTAAAACCAGACAATTGTATGAAAGATGTCCCAGCATCGTCAAATGTGTATAGCACGGGCGCATTAGCACATGCCTGCGCCTGTTGCAGAAAAACTGAGGGAATTATTCATTCCTCTGAACACTACATTGGTAGAAGGAGAAATTATAACCTTTTTATTGGGGCACTGTGATTCACAAAATTGGACTCTTCCTTCTCTTTTTTACAGATTTTGGACAGCTCGCTAAACTCTGCCTACAATAGAGTCAAGTTAGTTTTCATTTAGCACTGCTTTTTCTTTTGCTATTTGGTCTGTACCCTTTTGGGTTGCAGTTTCACAAGACCTTGAAGATTTTCTTCTTTTTTCCCCAGTTTCCCCCAGATTCTGTCCTCCAAGTTCCTTATTCCTGCTCACATGTCACATTTCTCTTCACACAACCGTGGAACTGTTACGTTTTGGGTTTTATTTGTTTGTTTGTTTGTTTGTTTTTTAGTTTAGTTTTGTTTTGTTTTCTTTTTTAACTCAGCTCATTGCAGAAATCTGAGTTATGGTGCAGCTCTGCAAAAGCAGCACTGGTAGAACAGAGGTATTGAATTATTCTGGTGAGACATGGGCTGGAGGTGCCCGGGGCATGATGGGGTAAGAAAGTCTTATACAGGTTTTCCAGCTGGAGAAAATGTACCATAGAACGACACAAATGAATCAGAAAAAAAGATGACGAGCTATTAGGGCTGTTGAAAGGGAAATTCAATTGACTGTCATCTTTATACAAATCTGTGAGAGTCAGGCTTGAAGCTACAGTGAAGAGGTCTGACAGAGCATAGATAGTACTGCTGAAGTGCAGGGGTTTTTGGCTGCTTTTTAGCATAGCCTTGTCCCTGTGTGTTAAATTACAGCCCTGTCCTACTTTACCATTGAACAGTACCGCGGAGATGCATTTTCATGTACTTGTTCTTTTGTACCGTGTAACATCCACTTTGTACAGAGATGCAAATAAATATAAAAAGTGCAGGGAAATAGTGATTCAGAATCTTTGTGTCTTGTTTTTTGCTGAGGCCCTCTCCTTTTGTGCTCTGCTCTCTTTTTCTGCGTGCCTTCTACCTTGTCATATTCAGATCATGCCTCATTTAGCTGAATTACTCAGGTCACCTTAGATTAATTGTGCAATTTGGCACTGATGCTGCTGATATATCCCTATCTGAATGCTGTGTCAAAGAAGTCATAATATAAGCAGGATTTAAGAATATATCTGCTAGCAAACAAGAGTACAGACTAGGAAATCTGGTATTTGCCATCACCTTGTTTTTTTATGATTAATTGGTGGATGTACTAGAGTAATAATCCTGTGCATGTGCAATTTTGCTCTACATTTTCCAAGATTCATCCCTTCAATTCAGCCTCCCATCCTCATTAATTTTCAGTGTGTGGTGCTGAAAATGTTCCCTTCCTACAGCAGTTTTGTCTTGTAAATTATATTTTCTTAATTAAGAATTTTGAAAACAGCATGACAGTGGGACCATAGGATGCACCCCAGTTAAAAAATAGTCTATCCTGAAAAGCTGGCTTTCATTTTTGTTTAAAATCAACTAATATGGGAAGAGATCCAGTTGAAAAGAGATCACAAATATTTGCATAGAAATGTATGCTGTCATAGAAAGACTTTGAATGAGAGAAATTGGTGTTGTTTAAAACATTATCGTCTTCCGTAGACATTGCAAGTTAACCTGTCCCTAGAAATCCTAATCCAGCAATACATTTAAGCATATAGCTGCTTTAATCAGCTATGGCAGTGAATGGGACTCTTGAAACGCTTAAACTTCAGCATATGCTGAAGTTTCATGCTTAGTTAGGTTCCTGGTGTATAATATTAATGTTAAAAAGTGGCACAGCTTAGAAAATCACAATCACATTAAAGCTAGATTTTTTTTTATTTTCTTGCTGTTTTATTATATGTTCAATATGTAACATTAATATTTATAAGCATATGGAAGGCATATTTACAAGCATTTTCCTGTAAATAAGATGCTTGGAATTATTGCAGCTTTTCTTGGTTTTATTTTTCCTCATCATTTTATGGTTTCTTTTTCTGCTTTCATGAGTTTTTCCTGAACTTTTCCATTTTAGGTTTACCATTCCTTTAATACACTGAAAATAAGCAGGAATTTTCTTTTCTCATTCTGAGCTGTTATCTCTGTTTATTTCTATTGTCTTATTTTGCTTTCTTTTATTTTTTTTTGTGATTTGGCTTTAATTCAGGCTTTCTTTTACTTTCTCTTTTTCATGTCTTTCCTATTTTGCTTCTAGTTCCACTGATTTGCCTATGTTCTGCTATGCATCAACAGTGACAAAGCATGGAATAAGAATGTCTATGGTATTTTCTTTGCTAAGACCACCAGGAGAAACTCCAGTTCCTCAGTATTTCTGACATGGTGTGCTTAGAAAGTGGAATGTAAAGAGCAACGTACCTGAAGGATACTTTTCGATGTCAGACCTGTAAACATCTGCATATCAAGAGGGGTAAGGATTTTAATTCCAAAGCAGAATCTTTACTCACCCAAGTAGAAGCACAGATAATTTACTAACAGTGTATATATTTTCTGGGATATGCTTTAGAAACATTAGAAACCCACATCCATCGATTTTACTCTTTGCTGCCTGGTATTGAAATTACGAATGTTAAAAGTCTTACCCTAGAAATGAGCTGAAAAGAGCCTAAAAATCAACATGGTGAAGTTTATTCTCTCTTTTACAGCTCTAACACCTGAAGGCTATTTTATTAGGCTCTGAGGGAACAGGAGCCTTTGTAAGGTAGCTTAATAGATGTTTTCAATGCTTACTCAGTTGTCCTCTTAAAAATGAGAAGAGGAAGAGGTTTTCTATTATCTTTTATGCTAGTAGTGATTGGAAAATTTTGGACAAGGTTAACAAAAAGGAATTAGATGTCCCAGTCTAGACACAGCCCTCTGTGAGACGCCTCTGACACAGGTCTAGCTGTGAGACAGAATTACACCTAAAGCCAGACACCATGGAGATATGAGGTCCTCACTTCTGGGGTAGCCTTGCTGGGTGATTTGCCCTAAAACCAGGGAACTTATGAAATCCCTGCTGAAAATCTGATATCCTTGTAGAAATACATGTAGCCAGACTGCCAGTTTCAATGCCTCTTGAGAGCTTCTGCTCTGCAGAAAATTCTGGCATAAAACATTTTCAGACCAATTCAGTTTTTTTCAAAAGAATAAGGATTTTTCCACAAATTGGAAGCATTGCCTTTTGTCTTAATTATCCTTAACACCACCCATTTGGAATTATATAGATATATAAAAAAATAACAGCAGTAGATTGTTCTTATGCTACTCTTAACTAGGGGAAAATATTTTTGTATATTCTTAGGACAAAAAATTTAAAAGCAAACTTCTTACATTCCAGTCCTGACTCTCCCTTTAATATCTCACATTACTTATATTAAATTGTGTAACCTCTCTGTCCCTTAGGTTAACCTTCTGAAAAAGTATGGAATGCCATGCTTTGAATTGTTTTTCATTAGTACTTAATGATGAATGTATTATTTGAATGCTTAAAATTTGCTATTTCATTTTTTTTCCTTGCAAGGAAGGGAGAAGAATGTGGGGGAGGGATATATTTTTAATTGACAAGTGTGGCAAGTTTTTCAGTGGAATCCTTATCTGAAATGCTGGTTCTCTAAAGGGATCACTGGCCCTTGTAAGTACTTCAGCAAGCCTAATTAAAGCAAATATTGAATCAGACAGGATTTACATGGATGTATAGTATATTGCTTTTTGATTATTCAACAAGAAGTTCTAGTAACCTTGTTTTCACTGACCTGTAAGAAAAAATGCATTCCCTTTAGGTTTACTATAGTGAAATCTCATAATTCCTCATTTCTACACACAAATACCTATCTCCTCCAAGAGAAAACCTTATAATTTACAGAGAAAAAGGTGTCTTTCAAAGTCTGTATTGCAATATACAAGAAATAAAAAAAATACTATTACTTGAAATAAAAAATCTTGGGTTCTAGTTATGATTCTGCCTATGCCCAGGTCAGCTATAAATGTTTTGACCATGAATTCAGTGTAAATTATGTCTCTAGTTGAAAGTATGTCTGTCTTGTGATAATACCTGGGGTTTAGTTTGCCTGGCAGCTGAGGATAATCAAAGCCTTGTTTTGGATAGAATCAGAGAAACAATCCATATTTTGTCACTGATGCTTCAGTGCAAATAAGCAAGTAGGACACGGAGGCAATACTATCTTTTCATTTTAAAGGGTATGCTTTAGAGCTGCCTGACACATAGTTTAACATCCATTCAGGAATGCAGTATTCTTTGCTTAACATTGAACATTCATTTCTGTCTGA
This sequence comes from Phalacrocorax carbo, assembly GCF_963921805.1. Lineage (NCBI taxonomy): Eukaryota > Metazoa > Chordata > Aves > Suliformes > Phalacrocoracidae > Phalacrocorax > Phalacrocorax carbo. Next base: position 6,504,840 of record NC_087513.1, on the reverse strand, counting down.
ATTTATCTGAATTCTTTCTTCAGCCAAAGACTAACCCACATCCCATTGTACCTGGCAATTTCAGAGCACCGATGTCTCTCCCAAATGGAGTCTCCTTTAGAGACTTATGCACCACCAAACAAAATAATCAGTGTCAGAGGTACAAGGCAATCGTTTTATCTAAAGCCACCCACTCCTCTTTTGTTTTCCTGAGAACATTGTGTGCTTTTTATTTTACATCCTCCTCTTCAGATCTGCAGATGTGAAACTTTAAATGCAGGGTATTAAAAAAAAAAAACATGAAAATTACAGAGCTTTGCAGTCAAGCACTATGTATCTACAATTCTACAAGAGAAGAGTAGAGATAATTTTACATGTTACTCACAGACATCCATGTGACAAAAAGAAAAATAATAACCTTTTCCACAAAAAAATGCAAAGATTGCTATCTGCATTTAATACCAAATACTAGAAAATGAAAAGTGCATTAGTTTCTATGTAACAGATAAGCCTTTAAAATGAAGCTCTAAAGAAACATTTCTATGAATAAAGGAAACTATAAACTGAATATCAGAAAACTCTTCCTAGCTGTTAGATCTAGCATAGGTAGACACAAGCGATGACACAACATGAACTCTAAACTTGTGAGAAATAGATACTGTATTGGCAAACCAGCCAGAGGAAAAATCCATAAGAAAATCCTCTAAAACCTAAGAAAAGTCCCCTCCATGTCTAATTCTACAGTTATCTGATAAAAAACCTTGCACTTTGCACCCTGCCATCACACCTTGCTCTTTTTGGGTTTAATAATAGGTTGCAGTTAAAATTGTGGCTGCAAAACTCACTTTTCCTTCAATGGGCCAGAAATTCTCCCTCTGGCACAAAAGTATTCCTGGTGTGGGATATAGTTGGCCTCATATCTAGCATGCTCAGAAATAAAAAGGAGTATCTTTTCTCTCTGTAAATGTCAGGTTTATTAAAACCATAATATGTTATTATTAATTGGTTTCCAATAGTACTTAGAAGTCCCAGCAGAGACTGAAATGCAAAGGAAAAGATGTTCTTTGTCCCAGAGGTCTGACAGGATAGAGATAAAAAGGGAAACAAAGAAAGAGGTTTGTCTAAGACTGAAACCGGTGGAGGAGTTTGGATGAGACCCTAGGCATCCTGATCCCCATGGACTTTCTGCAATCCACCACTTCTTTGTAGAAGTGTTTTGTGCCACCAAACTGTGAAGCACAGACACTAGAGCAAGGTCCAGAATTCTGGAGAATAAATTTACACAGTGTTGAGGAAAGATATACTAAAATGCACACACATTCAAGGGCAAATGCAACAGAAGTACATTTATTTGGAACAACGTAAGACACATACAATATACAATAACTCATTAGGAATAATTAATGTGATGTACAGACGTGTATAGCATGAAGAACAATTGGTTGTGTAGCTTTTCCATGGAAAAGGAACTGGGTTTTACAATGTCTCAAAATGGGCCAGTGCTCTACAGAAGTGAATAAGGAAGAACATAACCTGCAAGACACTGAAGATTCAGTTACCTAAACATAGGCAGGTAGTGCCATTTTAGACACTCTGGGATACCTGAGACCTCTGTATGGGACAGATAGATGACACAGAGTGGCTGAATGAGACTTGTCCATTTATGAAGAGGAAGATGGAGACCAGATGGGATAAGCCTACACTATCTGTATGGGTATTAGATGGCTATACGGGAGCAGCACAAAACTAAAAGCAATTATCTCTGGAATCTCTGTTCTAGAATTCATATCGCCGTATCCTGGCATCTACAAGATGAGCTGTCTATGCACCTGCTGTACACAAATGAGTCTTCCCCAACACAGATGTTGGAGTTTAGGATGCAACTCATCTAGCCAAAAGCAAGCATCCACTTTGTAATGAAACCATTTGCGCCACGAACACTGCTGATTTTAAGGAGATGTCAAGTTCTCTGGTGAGTATAACAGGAGCCTGTAGTAGCTTGCTCAGCTGTAGACATCTATGTATAGACACTGGAATGAAGTTCCAGTGAAGATGAAATCCCACCCAGTGTCCACACTTTGCTCACAGGGTTTGGGTCAAGCTAGAGAAACTTCAGAAGAATAAGGAAATATGGTCTATGAGAAATGAGTGAAGGAAATTAATAACCTGGCATGGGAACGGTAGCAGTCTTCACATACAGAAATGCCTGCTGCAATGTGAAGGGGAGCAATCTATTCCTCAGGCCACTGCTGGGAAAGGTTAGGAGTAATGGGTTTCAAAGAAAAGATATTAGGAAAAAAACCCAACTAAACCCAAACAAACCCTCTTTTGAACAGTGTGGATAGGGAAACATCGAGCAGACTGTCTGGGAAGCTGTGATAACTCCATCACTGGAAATCTATGAGAAGACCTTAAACAAGCATCTGTCAGGACTAACACATCTGCTGTTGATGCCTCTTATGGCCAGGGGACAGATGAGATAGCCTCTGAGATCCCTCCCAGCCGTATGAGCCTATGACACAGAGATGAATAATTCACTTTTTATCTTTGTAGAGATGTGGAAATAAATAATAACTGAAAGTCTAATCTTAGAAAAACTCAGAAGACCAGGAAAAACACATATAAATCATTGGTAATCCTGTAAGATAATTTATATTGCATTCCAAAAGTACTCAGCACCTAGATAGTTAGGCAGCTTTTCATAATACCTCAACTACAATTCAAATGTCAAGTGAAAACAGACTTGCCAAATCTACCAACCAACAGTTTAGAGATTTTCTAGGTGAATTGCCATATGAATTTTGAAATATAGAGCAAGTAAGGTGGAAGAATAGTCCCTTCTAACCCGTAATGTGTCAGATCTTTGACTGTACATGATCCATCATTGTGACAAAGACAACATTCGATTAATTTACAGTCAGTTTTATTGCTGAATCTACTTACTGCATAGACTCTGCTACAATTCAGCATAGCCAGGCACCCATATGTGGGAAGAAATGGATATTTCAAGTATCCTTCCCCCAAAATAGCCTGTGTTAGTTACTAACATCAGTATTATTTACTCTGGGAGCATGCACTTGAACAAAACAGGGGCTGCATACAACAGACAAAAAAACAGATTAAAAACATTTGTTTTAAAAAGGTTAAACTGTGTATGAATAATTTATTCAAAATGCTCAATGTAATTAGCAATACAGGAATTATTTGGTAATAACTAAACCATTACTGTGCACTTTCTGAATTAACATACCAGCCTTTACTGTCAATCTGTGAAAATTGTATAGGAACTCGAAAACATTTTCTCAGATAAGTGCTTTTGCATTAGCGCCTTTGGTGCTTCTGAAACTATTTGGCTGGGTTAACAGCACCAGGTGCCCTAGATATGAATATTATTTTTAATTGGTCTTGATATTTCTTTCACAGATTGGTATCAGTGTCAACCTCCATCCTGAAGGGTTTGAACTACAATACTTGTGCCTAAAGCTTCACAGTTACTGTTCTTGGAGTGTTGCCAACATAATGCACCTCTTTTGTTCTCTAATCTCCATTTATCTCAGGTTCTGAAATGGTCTTAGTATGAAATACTCATAATTTAAGAGCTTCTTTCTCTGGTGGTCTTCACCCTTGAGTTTATGTGGCTTTCGTTGTGGTACCCCATTAGAGGTACCGTTAGTTCTTTTTTTTCCACCTTCATTCAGCATGGCTGTGGGTTAAGGTGTTAACATAAACATTTGGCTTGTTTCCTTGCTCCTATCTATGCTTCACAGGGCGTACAGAAGACCAGGGAAGTGAGTGAAGGGTAAGGACAGAGTACTGGTCTGAAAACCTGGACAGAAATTTCTCAAGAAACAACAAGCGCAAAATTTGAACTAAGGTCCAAGCCAAATTATCTTTTAAACCTGTTCAAATAAAGCTTCTAACTCCAGTAGCACAGACCTTTGCTGATTCCTGAGAAGTCATTGGCTAATAAATATGGAAATTTCCAAATATTGTTTTTCCATCTCTCCTTCTTTTATACGCCATCCAGCTCAGGCTTCACCAGGCTTGACTGAAACTGTCTGTCTTAACACCACCTAAACCCTTTGTTATTCAGATGCATATGAAGGAGCCTCAGAGTGAGTTTGCAAGTTTCTAAATTTCCTATCTGGGGAGATACACCAATGCCTGACTCTTGATCTTGTGTTTCAAAGGAGCCTTATCTGGTATGATATGTGGTTTGGAGGTGTTGAATCAGAGTCACACAATGAATTTAAAGCTCTCTGCTTTATGATGGAGAGGCCTAGACACTAACATTGACATATCAAAGGAAGAAATCTGCATTAAAGGAGCATGTGGGAGAAAGGGGAAGGCAGGAAAGGAATGATCCAACATACAGCATAAAAATGAGTGAGAGGTGGCAGGGCAAAATCCAGACTGCTGAACACTGGACTTACAGCTGGACACTAGAAAGGGACAGAGAAGATACATGAAATAAATACAGTTTTACTGTCTACCTGTGGTAAAGCTGCCTGGATGGTAAAAGCCAATTTCTTAACAGCTTCTTTGATTTTGATGTCTGGTGTAGCACAGAGGATTAGGCATTGTTAGGAGATGCAGAAAAAAACCCATTTCAAATCAGGCAGAATGGGGATAGAAACCTGACTTTTCCTCTCCCCAACCTTTTATCCAAGATGTGATGCCAACAAAACAGGGATCAGTTGCTATCTACTAAGGTGCCATGAACCAAAAGTGTCTATGAACATAGACACTTCTGAGAAGCTGTGAACTGTACTTTGCTCTTCCATTGTCTGTAAACTGAAAGCCTTTTGTCCTGTTGCTTGCTTTCCCTGTTCTCCTCCTAAGTATTGCAGATCTGTAAAATCCACTTAAGGAAAACTTAATGGGTACATCTCTGAAAAGATTTAGGGTCAATTAGACTGTGCATTTTGCCAAACATTACCCAGGAAGTTCTAACCAAGTTTATTTAGGAGCTCCTTTGGTATCATTCATTTCTCACTGGCAAGCAAGTCTGAAAAACACTTTCCAAATATATATGAGCTTTGCTATTTGGATGCCCAGCTGAAACCATAGACTTAATTTTCAAAAGTAATGAGTACCTACACAGGCCTGCTGATTCCAGCTGGCTGAAGACCTTTGATGGCCTTTGAAAGTGCCCGACGTAATAACCCACTGAACATCCCAAAAGGAGGCAGCCAACGTTGGTGAGCATTACTGAAAATGTCTTTTTCTCCTGATTTCTAAATTTCATACCAGTGACACTTACCCTTCTTGGGGGGATGTGTATTCATGAGCCTAAATCTGAAAATGTAAAGAACTGCAGACAGCTCTCTTAAAAGAGGACCAAGCAAGATACAGCAGAGCTCTCCCTTGGAAACATGCAGTGTTATTGTGCATTGTATCTTGCTGTCAGCTTTACATTTCAGAACTGAGCGTGACACCACGAGCATGCCTGCTAAACCAAATGTGAATAAAAATTCATATTACAGCAGTTCTGCTACCAGGAAACCTCTATTAATGATGTCCAATCTTGCTCCGATATACATATCCCATGCTTAAGTGTATTGCAGTCTGTATTATTTCTGTGTGTGTTTGTATGCCTGCTAAGATTTATAGTGTATAACCATTCAATTGACACTGCATTGGGAAAGAAAGCTCTGCAAATACAATGAATGTACATAAAAAATCTCTCCTGTAAGAAAGCAGAGGAAACTTCTTTTTAAAATATATTGTATGCAAAGGAGATGCTGATGCTGCTTTGAATGTTTCATGGGGTTTTTGATAGCATCTAATTTGCTGTACTATTTACAGCATAAGTAAAAAGTGTTATTCATTTTACAAATGGAAAAATGTCAGAGAACTAAGCCGGATGTTTGAGATAGCAAGGGATTCTGTAAGTTTGGTGCCCTTTGTACTTTCAGGAAAATGCAATGGAAAGAGTATTAAGAAAAAAATATCAGGTCCACAGACTCCTTGTAATCACCTTTTCAGATCATCTTAGCTTTTCAGCCTGTGATGTGCATAAAATTAATTTATGATGTGAGAAGGAGAGTTTTGGAAAGACCTTCAACCTCATTTCTTCCTTACGGCCACTCCTTTCTGGGGTCTTGAGTATTTTTCTGTCTTGAGGGATTTCTGTCATGGACTAAATATCCTGTGAGTTTAGTGCCAGTAAAAGGACATTCATAGCCCTTTGCAAGATTAGGGTCTTTACGTTAGTTACATTTGATCAGAGATAGATTTCAGGGGCATGTCATAAATATAATTGTGCCTGTGTATATACCTCCCCCAAAATACCTCATACCTCTCCCTTCAATATACCTTAGCTGGAATGACTTTCCACATTTTGTGTTAAATAAACAGTTTTCATATGATATATTTTTTGTTAGTAAATGCAATAAAACTTATAAGAGTGGATTGTGGAGAATTGTCAGATGTAGCCTTTGGTTAAAATATTAGCTATTAACTAATTTAAGAATCCAGAAAAAAAAAATAAAGGAAATTTCATCCCTTCCTGCTAAATGTTCAGTATAAGAAACATGAAAAATTGTCTCAATACAAGTCACGTATGAGGGAGGTTAAAAGTCTGTCTGCTGAGAAGCTGATCAAAAGTACTAAATGGAATTATCATTTCTTGCACTTCTAATAAATTTCATTCTCCAGGAATATGTCCACCTACCTGCAGCTTCCTTCAAACCCTTCTGCTGTACTACATCTAAAGTATCTACATTTCCATACTTTTGTCACGTTAGATAGGAATAAGAGCACATTATATGTACTTTACTTTTTAAGAAGTTTATCTAGTATAAAATAAATACAATGACCTGTTGATCAACACTCATAGCATGATTTCAATGCCTACGTTCCAAGTTTGTAGTCAGGACACAGAAAAGCAGATCTAAGTGATAACTTAGTGATTATTTTCTGACAAGCATCATCCTGTTCTAAAAATTGAAGTACATCACACAGTGACAAACTCCCCAAACTACAATGCTTCATTACGCAACAGCATCTCACTCTTTGCTTACAACTTCCAGTCGTACTGTTAGCTTTCCAACTGTTCAAACAGAAACTCTGTTTTGGTAACAGCTTGTTGAGAGAACTCCGTGTTTTCCTAGTATGTACTTGAAGAAGATTAATGAGTCTTACTAACATGCCAAGTCAATCTGTTCCCTTCCGTCAATCAACTCCCATAGAACAAGTATGTCTGTCTCACTGGCTATATTTTCATGCAGATACACTGCAAAAGTTTAATTAAAAACACTAACCACAACTGATCATGAAATACATTCCAGAACACTATTTAAGAAATAATTGGATAGGTATTAGGTAAGCCTTTTTCTGAAGAAGCTTTCCTTCAAGGGGTCAGTGAGGATGAAGGAAAGGATAAACAATATGAATAATTTGACAGAATAATTTTCATGATTGAATTTCGATTTCTGTTGTCAGTTGGTTCAGCTTATTTTAAAAAATGATATCTACTTGCAACATCCTACTTGCCTATTGTCCAAGAATAAATAATTTACATGTAAAAGGAAGTGCAATATCACTCTTCCCTTGCTGGCCGGGGAGAGGAGGAGCAGAAATTTTGTAAATAAGGAAAGCAGATGACAAGTTTTGCAAGACTGACTTTTCATGTCAACAAGCAATAAGGTATCAGCTTATTCCATTATATCTATTTTTAAAGAAAGAAATTAAGGAACAAGATAGGGATTTCTCATTCCCTTGAATTCCACGGAGTTCCAGTGCAACAGACTGCCACCACTGGTCTAAGTGGGAAATTGTGGGGTGGTATAGTGTTACCTACCCTACATTGCATGCAACCTGAAAAACCGTAGACTTCAGTTCCCAACCAGCTAAATTTACAATGTTACAGGTTAATTATGAGTGAAGCAGAGCACAGATGAATTAGCCCTATGAATTAGTCAGATCTGACATTGGAGGGAGCAGTCCTCTGAGAAGGCAGTAACAGGAGTCAGGGTAATACTCAAGGGGAAGTCAGTCATAGTAGGGAAAAAAAAAAGAGAGACTAGAGTAGAGGCAAAGAGAAAGAAGATGAAAGTTCATCTGTAGAAGACTGAGTACGACTTACAGAGGATAAGAACCTGAAACTCTGAAGACCGTTTCTACTTTCATTACTCAAGTTCTGCAGTGATTAAGTGCTTTCTTCAAACATAAAAATAGACAAAATTCATAGGATGCAAAAAAATGTAAAGATATATATGGATATGTCTTGAATAGTTTGTTAACAACTGTAATTCCTCTTGTTCACTGAAGTAGGACAGCTTTCAATCTGTTTTCTAGTTAGCAAGGAGGTCCAAAGGGAATGAAAATTCAGTAAGACCCAGATAAAGAGAGTTAAGGCACTGCAGACAAATTCAACAGCTGAAACACATTTATTTTTTCATAAACAGTAAATATTGGTCAATTAACTTAATATGAGAACATTAAGAACAAGGAATAATTATGCTTGCAGAGGTATTACTTCATTGAGGGAAAAATAACAACTGTCACACGGCCTATTTTAGAGAACATACATGTGGTTCCTATCCATCACAGTGGTTGAAAGGGAAGTCTGACTACCCCGGCTTTTCTAGTGATTGAAGGTGTAGCCCAAAATATTGAAAAAAGATTTAGTGGACAAAATTTATGCAGGGTCATGGGGCTTTGTCCCCTGCCACACAGGGTGCTGGTAGCAGCTTTGGCACTGTCCAGCATTATTTGTCCTACATTCGTAGGCCAAGAACTTCTGGTAAAGCCCAGCTTGTTCTCAGCTGACTTTAGGTTGATCCTCACAATCTTTCTGGACCCAAACTCTCACTTCAGTCCTCTAGTTGCCTTGCAGTTTCTCTGCCACATCATCTGCTCTTGGTTCACTCAAACAGCTAGAATTTGTTTGGAAATTGCATGGTGAAAGCATCCTGGATCAATGTCTCTCCGTTATACACATATCTGTGAGAAAAAGAAAAAAATCAACTATGTCATTGCTTTGCACAATCAGGACAACAGAAGATAACAAACCACATCAAAACCCAGACATGAACTACTGAGACCTCTACCCACATGTCAAATTTTGTAACTTTGCATCTGGAGCCCAAACCTGACTGTGTTACCTTGGAGATCATACAAAGACCAGATCTTGAGGAAACTACAAGTAAATGAGAGTCTAGTAGAAATGGTCAAGAATCTTTTGCATTTTTATAATCTATAGGTTACGCTATTGGGGGTGGAGCAGAAAGTAGTGGGGTGAAATGGGATGAGCTCCAACTAGACCTTGTTCACTATCAGGCTTGGGAATGCCAGCAGAAGATGGAATTTGATGGGCTGGGTGAGGTATATGAGCGGAGTCTAGGCAGACAGGTGAGAAAATGGGGTGAGAAAGAGCTGCTGCTGCTATGTATCATTGGGTGTTGATCTAATTCTACACTTAATTGACTTCATGGTCTTTTGGAACCTAGGTTTTCATCTCTCAGGACCTCTGGTGGGCAGAACCAGGTGGCCCAGCTCAGACATACATTTGGAGTTGGGAGAGGGAGAAGCAGAAGGACACCATAGGCTGGGGTCACCTACTTAGGTCAGACTTTTTCCAGGTGCAAACACTGAAATGTGTGGGGTTGGGTAATAGCATTCCTTGTCATGCCACAACTGCTTGCTTGGAGAATTTCCATCTGGCTATGTGTATGCACCTCTGCTGTCCAATTAAAGGGTGATTCTGGTTTTATGTAGTTAGAGGTCCAGAGAAAGCTGGGGAGGGCATCAGTTCCTGAAGTGATGGTGGGAAGTTTTAAGACAAAAAGGAACCCTGACATGCTGTTGCAGTTGTCATGCCCAGAATGCCATATATATAATCTGGTCCCTTGGCAGGATCCATGTGCCCCCCACTCACGTTCCCCCTCTCCATGTCCCCTCCACCAGAAATGTACTCACCAGAGGCCAGTTCTTGGGCTGTGGAAGGGGCCTGGCCGTGCAAGAGAGATCTGGGAAGACCATGTCTTAGATGATGCCACCAGGTCTGAGACTGAAAGTAGGCTGAGCCTGAGGTGTGGTGAGGACCCCTTGCTGAAGTGACCCTGTGACTTCTGTAGCACACTCAGCTCTGCCTGCATGACAACAGTCTATGAATACTTAAGCATTCCCTTGTGACCTACTATCCATGTATCTTGTAAAAATCATCTTAAAAAGGAAAAGTGCATCTCACAGCCGTAACTGGCTCAGTCCTTTCTCTAAGGGAATATCTTTCTTCACCTTTTGTTTCTGAACTGAGCATTGGTCTGTTGACACAAGCCTCAGCCTCAGCCTGGCTTCTCAGAGTAGAGTTTTATTTTTCAGAGAGTTTTTCCATAGGTTTTCTCAGACAGAAACCTACACCCTGGTTCCATCTAAGGGCCAGACTCAGTCCTTGTCCTTGAGCTGCTGTAGCAATAACTGTGGGTGGAGAGTTCCTTCACAGTCACAGTTCTTTCGTAGAGGCCTACTAAAAATAGATATTTCTTGGCATAATGGCATAAGGGGACTGACAGGGCAAGAGAATTTGTGACGGTGCCATTTCATCTACAGGACATGTAAAGACAGAACTTGAGCATAAGTTCTGTCATGAAGAACTTTTCCTCCCAACTTGACTACCTAGGCCAGCATGCGACTGGGGAGTCTGGACTCTAGTGCATATTTAAACCTAAATATATACGTTGGCATATAAATGATTTATGTTACTTGAGAGCCTGGTGGCGTACATCCACGGGGAACAAGAACAGGTTGTCTCCTCAGATGTTCCATGTGTCAGGGATGCAGAGCAGGAGGCTGCCATGGGAAACCTTAGAAGAAGCTGCAGAGTCCACAGCAGTCTGCTGAGTCCAGCAAGGGAGTGGTTTCTTTCCTCTGAGGTTCCAGGACTAAGTGGACTTGAAGAGCTGTCCTCTACATGGTTATATTTTGCTTTGTTTCCTTAGAAAGCCAAAAATGCTGCTGTTGAATGTAGAATGACATTTCAAGATTTCATTAAGTAGGTCTAAGTATGCATTTCTTCACTGAAATTTCAATTGAGATGTCCTGAGAGAAGCCTTAGGAAGGGTTTGGTTTTTGTGTTTTGGTTTTTTTTTTATTAAATATTTCTGATGCTTTAAATTGGGGCTTTTACTGGCAAACACAGGAAATGAAAGGTTCTTACTCATAAGAATGCATGAGGCAAAGAGCATTAGAAATACCATATATGTTAATACATGCTGATAATTTAATTGTAGTATTGAATAACTGCAGAAGGCCAGTACATGCCTACATGAACTGCCTGTTTGTGTGGCACAGTGTGGTTAGGATATGTCTAGATATCTGGTATGCAAGCTTAATGTATGAACTGTTCTTTAAATTGCTGAATATATCCTTAGGCAGGTTTTAGTGAATTAATGGGACTAGTTGATTGGTAAAAAAGTCATGAATCCTAGTATGCACAGAACTGTAAAACATAAATATTTGCCTTAAAGATAGTAAGTTTTAAATGACTGAATTAATACACATAGAAGATAAAGTATAATATGAACAAAATTAGCAAATATAATTTAACATTAAAACACTTCTCAGAATATTAACGCACATTTATGCTAACACTATTTAACAAGGGGAGGCCAGATGTTTCTCAGCCATACAACAGGTCATAACAGAAGAAATATCAACCTCTCATCCCCAAACTCATTCTCATTCTTCTTGAAAGACACTTTCTTTATAATCAAGCAAGATCAATACCTTGATTTATCAGAGTGACATATTTAAACAAGGCACAAAACTCTGCGATAGCAGTTAATGAAGACTGAGTGCCCAGGGAATTTTTAACAATTCATTTTTCTTTAGGGAGGTGAGAGAGGTTGTGATTAATTCCAGATTTTCCTTCTCTGTCTTGTAACACATCAAGTATATGAAAGTGACTCAGAGTTACTTGTTCTACTTAAAACAAAAAAAAAAAAAAAAACAAGGCAGAAAAAAGACAGATATATTCCCTATTAGCTTTACTGCATGATAAACAAGAAGAAAGAATTCAGATGTGGCAGGTGCAAAATTACTAGTGCTTTTCTGTGAAATTTAAAGACAAGACTTTAGGAAAGGCCATTCAATATATATCTGCCAAACTTAATCAGAGCAGTCTTAATGTGGAAACTAGCTTTGCATGTCTGCAGTGTAACAAATCTGATACCTGGTTATAACACTCTAGAGTTTCCAGCACTTGGGGTCTAAAAGACATAAGCACAACGTTTCATGAAGTGTAACTTGCACAACTCTACTTCCTTGAAAATTAAAGAAACCTCTCAGACTCAGTGCACGTGCTCCGGCAGGAATGATGCCAGTCAGAAATAAACTGCATGTCTGCTTAAGATTCTTCCCCAGCAGTATTAGAATCTGTCCAGCAAAATGATACGAACTAAATTTTCCATAGTGCTAATTTACATTGCCATTAATGAGAACACAAGTTTTAAATCACAGACATAGAAGTGCTACCGTGCATCCAGCTTATTTCAGCTCCACTCAGGGTGATAAGGCATTCTCTAGACAATTGTAATTATGAGTAATTTGTAAAAGTAATAAGAACTGCTTTTTATTACAGGCAATAAAAATCAATTCTTCATTCAATTATCTTTCCTGGCTATGATATGATAGCTGCCCTGAGTGAGCGCAACAGGAAAAAAGCTGAGCTAAGTTCTAAGGACAAGAACTACTAAAGAAAAAGACAACAGCATTTTTTTAAAAAAAAAAGAGCTACCAAAATTTCACCTCCATTTCAACTTGTTGTCATAAAGACATGCTAATAAAAGCCTGGCACTATTGCTATTGTCCTTCTTTTTCTTTAAGACCCAGACTTCACATATATTCATGTAAATTTAAATGTAAGACCAATTTCATTGATTCAGTGTGATAGTTCTTGTGCTTAAAGTGAAGCACAAATGTAAGTCTTTGTAGAATCAGGGTGGTGGTGAAGAAAAGTATTTTGCATGTGTTATGCAATAAAACTTGTTGAACTTAAACATTACCTCCAATTTTAACATGAATTAGAGCTTAAAATCTCAGATAACTTCTATTTAATAATACATGCTTTTCATGTGTCGAGGACAGGTGTTTGTTTATTTTGAATAGAGGCAGCATTAGAGAGAGATTTTGGACAAACAAGAAAGTATCTGGGGACGGTCCCTGGTTTTGATTTGTATATTTCTTTTTAATTTCAAACTTTTCAATTAGAGGGGTCTAGAAAGAAAGTCAAACAAGTGAACCTGTCTAAAAAGAACATTTAGAACCTTTTAATACATTTTTGCTTCCAGAGGAATTGGAACTGAGGAAGAAGTGTAGCAAATTTAATTTTGGAGATGGGACCTGATTTTTGTTTATTATCTTAGTCTCCTAGCCAATCTGAGGGAAGGATGGGTAAAGAAATGCAGGAGTATAAAGATATTCAAGCACATGAGTTTGATTAGGTGACTTGCTATGGTAGTAGTAATTTCCTCAACTGACAAAGATGTGAGATCTTCAGGGGAGTGATAAATGGAGCCACCATAGCAGAGGTGATTGGAGGATGAGCCACTTTACCCCACTACCTTTGATCTTTCTTCTTAATAAGAAGACATGGTAGGTTTAATTGAATTTTGATTCAGAACAATAAAAAAGAATCTCACTAGGTCAGCACAAAGTGGACCACCCTGTTTAATGGACAGACTATTCAAGGATTAGAGGAATCTAAAAGGTTATAAGGGAACCCATATTTTACAACTTCTCTAGCACAATGCATCACTACTAAGATAGCAACGGATGTCAGCTGAAGTCAAGAGCCATTTCTGGAGCATTTTATTTAAAAAATCCATATAAAACACATGCTTTGGATCATCTTTTCTCCAGACTTTCTCAAATCTTCGTCTGTTAACTTGTCTTATGTCTCCATTTTCTTTTAAATTATGTGTATTTTAGTAACTTTCCTTCTTCTCTGGAGTTTGGTGTGTCAATTAGAAGGGATGAAAAGACCAATAAGAATTTTTCTGACTACTGTTTATTATAAAGTTTCTAGTTTGTGCATATTTGGGAAAAAATGAGTATTACGGCAGGCTGGTAACCACAAATTTGTAGTCAAAACTTCAGATCCTCCTCTGAAAAGAGCGGTGCTTATTGGCAACATGTACCTACAGTGACAGAAAGAGAGCTACATGTTTCATAGGCAGAAGTCACAAATTTCTTATTTTTCAAAGTTAGTTGATGGAGAGGCAAGAGGATACATCTTTTCATATTCAGCTGGGAATTTCAAGGTACCTTGAGGAAAATGATCCACCTGAGAAATCCATTACTTCCACCCTTCTAGTTCTACATGAATCAATACCATTAAGTAAGGCTTCACTCTTTCCAGTTAATAACACATTTGAATGATCTGACAGCATATCAATATGTTGGCAACTTTGAGACATCCCCTTTTAGAAAACTCATATAGCACTTATGTTCATTAAAACAATTAGCTAAATCCATAAAGTACTGCCTCATATTTATATGTGTGGACAGTATATCTCAGGAATTGATTAATTTTAGTGATAGCTATTTTGCTTTGCCAAGAGCTTCCCATTTCTTCCCATTTTAAAAGGCCTATGTTAATTTAGTCCAGAGTGATACATAATTAACTTAAAAATTCATCCTGTTTTTATGCAAGGTTAACACAAATACGTTGAAATCAGTTATATTTAGGAAGAATTCTACAGTCTTTGGGAAGCAGATGCCTAGCGCCTCTCGTTTACAATACTAATTTTATATCAGGCAATTAAGCCCAGTTTAGCTTTTCCATTATACTTTTTTCCAGGGAGTAAAGCAGGTCTTGTTCAAAAAGCTACACATCATCTGCATAAAGAACAGTGTCATGTTTTCCCCCTTGTTCACCCTTTACTCCTTTCAGTCAGAGGACTCTACTGATGTCTGGTGACCCAGGGGTGAGCAGTAAGGTGACATTATGCACCCAGAGCACCTGCCCTGCTGCTGTGGTCAGACTTTGGTCTGCTCGGCAAAACTGCTCTGAAGAAGATGCATTTCCTATTGAAGAAGCTTGAGGATAACTGTACAGGGCAGAAATGTATGTCTCCAGACTACCTCCAGAACTTCATATGTTCACTAGAGTACTTATATATTGCCATGCTGTTTTGACCAAAGGTTTTTGTTTGATTGGTTTTAGTTACAAAACAGAATAATATACCTTGAAGCCTAGCCTACCTACCTATGCTCTTTTAAAATGTGTTTTAGAATATAATTCTCCTGCCAGCTTCAATACTATATTTCAAAGTTAAGTATCATGACCAGTAATACCGAATACATTGATTAAAATTTCCTGTAGATAGCACTTCATGACTTTAAAAATATTGACATTTCAGGTTACTTTCTAGTATCCTTTCCACCTCTAGATTATTTCTTTTGGTTACCTTGTATCCATTTATACATTCTAGGTCTAAAATGAACTTTGAACAAGCCTGTCTAGGTTTGATGTCTGTCCTTGAGTTTTCCCTTATGCTTTCCACAGACCAGGTTCCCCAAAACATCAGTCCTCAAACAGCTTTTAGTGTTGCACCCCCTTGGCTTTACTGAGAGTGTAGGAATTCAGTCTGGTTCTCCAATGGATTCGGATGGATTGCTTCCTGGCAAAGCTCTACGGAAGTAGTTTAAATATTAGTATTTTCATAGAATTATAGAACAGTTTGGGTTGGAAGGGACCTTTAAAGGTCATGTAGTCCAACCCCCCCAGCAATAAGAAGGGACATCTTCAGCCACATCAGGTTGCTCAGAAATTTTTATAGCAATTATCTCTGTCCTCATGACAGACAAGGGGAATGAAACTGCAGGTCCTACATAAACCACCATGAAGAAACAGTAGAGACAGAGGTCACTAACCACTAGACTCAAAAACCTTGAAAGCAAAAACTCTGGCTTGAACAGCACAGCTTTCTACACAGCTTCTAGGGTAAAATACTACCTCTTTGTGTGAGATTCATTCAAACAAATGTAGATATCTACAACACAAGTATCTAATGTGAACAAGCAGCCTAGACTCTCAGCTTAGTCAACGAAACAATTAATCTCATCTTGCTGTAGATACCTAAAATAGATCATACCCTAAAAATGCCAGATTTTCTCTACTGACTATAAAGGACAACCTAGTGTGACTAGCTGGAATGGGGATCTCTACGCTGTAGTTCCATAAATTTGGGTGAGATGAACCCTACTGTGGGTGCCTGTTTCCTAGTAACTTAAGACACTTTGGTATTTAAATACAACCTTTGCTTGGTTTTATGATGTTCTGTCATTCAAGATCTAAAAGATAAATGTAAAACGGAAAGCCCATCTATATTCAACATTTCCAGCTTTAGCAGAGGCTTTAATTCCTGCCTTTTCTTTAAAGCTGTATGTGGTACGTCTTGAAATACTTACACCTTATGTCCTCCTTGACAGAAATCAGAAAACTTTCTGACTGTCTCAGATTCTGCTTTATCTGTGATAACTGATATATTTGTTGCATCTGTAAAAATAATGTGAGAGCTGGCTTCAAACATTTCGCAAGACCTTCCTCTAAATCTTTCAGAAGTCTTCTCCATAATCTTCCCTGCCGTGACTTCTATACTCTCCATTTTTCTTTGCACAATCTTTCCTTTCTTCCTCACTGCTTCCTGACTATTCCATTTTGCAGATCTATTTCTAATTGTAAGATTTTTTCCACATTTTTCTCTAGATCACAACTGATACTGCCAAATGGTTGATCTTATTCTGTCTGGCTTGACATCCAGCGGGTATTTTAGAAAACTTCTTTCCAAAACTAAATCACCAAGTGCATTAGAAGTTTTTAATCCTTCTCCTTCTTGGCTATCCATCATTCTGGATGCCCTGCATATTCTTAAGTTTCAATTTCCAACCAATGTTTTTGTTGGGAATAGCTTCTCAAAGCACTGCCTTTAGAGGAATACCCAGTTCACAAGTAAAGAAGGTGCTTTTAGGAAGAAAAAAGAATCAGAGAATTCTGTACTGGAGTACAAACTTACTACACACATCAGCAGGCACAATTTGGTTCCCTTTAATCATTCACAAAAATCTGTTTTTAATCAAGTAAGTTTGGAATAGAACACCTGCAAAACATCAACATGAAACTTTTAGTCTTTTAGAAAAAAATCTGGGTGAAGTGCTATAGTGAATAAACTATTTTTCAGAGTGCCCATCTCTGGTATCAAAAAGAGAGCATGCTGTCCTGCCTTCAGCAGTGAGCCTGAAGAGGACTGACATAACCCAACCTCAAAAGCTCTCTAACACAAATTTACTGTCATAAAACTGGGTGCTCATTATACCAGCAAGACCCAGTTTTAATATTGGCAGGTGTAACGCAATCTTCCTCTGCATCTCGGTTCCTCGGTCCTGAGATACACCATCCTTGTTATTCCACTCCTGAAACTCTCTTAAGTAGAGAACTTAGTATTTGCATAAATTCCCTGAGGATCTAGGAAGAAAATGTTCCAAGACCCTCCGGGGCTAAGTGTGTATGGTGAAGTATATGAATAAATCTGTCAGTTTTGAATCATTAGGAACGGATGGCTTTAGGGTTGATTTTAAATGGATGCCAGTATATCTCAGGGTTTTGCTAGAGAGAGAGGACGGGCAGGATAAACTTATACTATTCTTCTTGTTTGGATAGGGTTAATGGAAGTGTTACTAGGGATTGTGTGGGAGTTAATTGTATTAACAAGGAAAGATAGAGAGCCAAGCAGCGTCTGCTCAGTGCCATAGCAATTTTTTCATATTTTATTGCAAGCAGTCTTGGTGGCATAAATCACTACTGGCTCTGTTTGAATTTATAAAATTACTTGAAACTGTCTCATAACATTTATTTTTTTCCCTATGAATTAAAGGCAAATCATATAGGTAGATGGGAGGTAGTGCTTTAAAGCACTGAGTTTAGATATTTATTATCTCAAATGTATATGTGCTGGTCTTATTAATGGGAATATGGGCTATTGTTATAAGTCACAGGAAAGTGGATCACTTACATTGTCTTAGAAGTCTGAATTTTCGGACTGAATTACATAGACTATGCCCAAAATACCTTTCAGTCCCTAAGGTAAGGAAGGATAGCCTTGTATTGTCAGTCTTAGCTTTAAATGTGATGTGCCTGGCTCTCCCTAAGATTCTGTGTGTGATCTGCACATTTAGGTGAACAGCCTCCAAAAAGTCCACGAGGTCTGTTATTGAAACACCTAAGGTTTGATGGGCTGACATTCTAAGCACTTCAGTCTACACATCATTTGCCCTGGAGTTAGAGTGAAAACGATTTCTGAAAGTCAACATTGCTTGACTGCCGTTGGGTCCACAAAACAGAGGTAACAAAAAGGCCCTCATGTGCGCTAACTTAGCTGCCCAAAAATGCTTAAACCAGCAGAGCTAAACACAAAAATACAATTACAGCTTGAACAGAAAAGCAAAAGCTGCAACTGTGGGCAAGGACAAACTCTTTACCTTCTGTGGGTCATGCTGGCACTGAGCAGGACCAGTGACACATACTTGCTGTACCTTGTCTTCAGAGTCTTTGTCTTAGACTGAGTATATTGGAGCAAGGATACTTAAAGACTATCATTCATGAGGCTTGCCAGGTTGTCCTCCCCAGGATTACCCAGAAGGACTGGTATGCCACTGTGCTGTGTAAGTAAGTGAGGAAGACCCCGGTGTGTTTAGTAATCTGGAGGAGATACTGTGAAGCTGCGTTCTCTAATGGTGGGCTCATTTGGATATGGTATCAAATACTTATATATTAAAAAAAAACCCACCCAAAACCTGAGCTTTAGGAACAAGCAAGAGGACATAGATTAGCTGTGAAACACCGTGTGCATTAGTCTTTTGCATAAGCAGACGGTACCAGAGATCTTGTCCAAGCATGTGTGAACAGACCCTTTGCCACGTAGTAAGACAGTCAGCTTTTCTAGTCGACTACAGGCAATATTCCCTGTCTGCTCACATGCAGCAGGTACAGATTTGCCCCCCAGCAGTCAGACTCACGGACACAACCCACCTTGGCTTTCAAGACAAAGCCCATGCTGCTGCACACAATTAGCTGTTACAGTGATGTGTACATTAAAACTACTTCAAAGCACTAATCTAGAACAGCCTTTTGCCTTTGACATTTGTTCAGCAAGGAAAGGTACAATTCCTTGCTAACTATACAGCTTTGCTAGAATCAGATATTTCCCTTGCCTATTATTGCCACACTGAACACTCCATTTTCTTTAGAGAAACCTCAAGAGGCAGTAATCTAGTTTTGAACTGTTGCCATCAACTCTCTTAACTGCTTAGATAACACAGCAGACTGTGATATTTCTGTTGTTTTAAATACGTGAAAAGTGAGCAAAGCCATAGGTACAGGAAAACCAAGAACAACTTAGAGATGACTGCAGTAACATTAAGTACTCTGAGCTTATCCAGTCTGGACTTTTCTTAAGGAACAAAATAGACACAATGGTACTAAGAAATTTTGATATTATTTTTCAGGGATATTCTGTAATCTGTTTATTAGATCTCTCATTTTCCATAGACATAATTTGATATAAACTAATAATTTAATACAAACAATTAATCTGCTAGTTTCCATGAGTATTTTTTTTTTGCTATACCATTAAATGGAGATTTCTTTTTTGGCTGCTAGACTGTTAATTCTGTTCTGACATTTTGGTCTTATCTGTTTTTTTCAAATAGTTTGTTGCAGCTGTGAATTTTCTGGCAAAGCAGGGTTGTGTGGAAAAATGCCAATTCTTCTTAAATATGGTGCTCTGAGAAAATATCTCTTTTTTTTCTTCTTTTTTTTTTTTCTTGAAATTATACTAATGCAGGTTTCTATCAGAAATGAGCTTGGCATCCTGCCAGGTTATCTGATAGAAGCCCAGATCTTCTGTGGCTCTGGGAAGCCTCAGTGAATCAAGTACCTACAAAGCAAAGGTGTTTAGGCTTTCGGCATCCTCAGCTTCAGTACAGTCCAGGCACATGCGCTGCTTCAGGAACAGGGAATCTAGAGCAACTCAAGGTTTTAAAAGGTTCTGCACTTCCCAGGAAATGTCAGAAGTCTAGTAACTGAGAAATAACTGAGGAATGGCGCCACAAACAGCCTAAGAACTGAGTGGGATAGGGGATATGAAGATGAAATGTAGTCAAGAATGAAAGAGGTACAGTGAGTTTATCTGAACTGGAGAAGACAGAACTCACAAACTTCGAATCACAGAATCTTAGAATGGTTTGGGTTGGAAGGAACCTTTAGAGGCCATCTAGTCCAACCCCCCTGCAGTGAGCAGGGACATCTTCAACTAGATCAGGTCACTCAGAGCCCCGTCCAGCCTGACCTTGAATGTTTCCAGGGATGGGACATCTACCAGCCCTCTGGGCAACCCATGCCAGTGTTTCACCACCCTCACTGTAAAAATATTTTTCCTTATATCCAGCCTGAATCTCCCCTCCTTTAGTTTGCAACCATCACCCCTTGTCCTGTCACAACAGGCCTTGCTAAAGAGGTCGCCCCCACCCTTCCTATTGTCCGCCTTTTAACACTGAAAGGCCGCAATAAGGTCTCCCCGCAGCCTTCTCTTCTCCAGGCTGAACAACCCCAACTGTCTCAGCCTGTCCTTGTAGGAGATGTGCTCCAGATCACATCTGGAGCTAGAAAGCCCTGAAGTTTCCCTATTATTTTATTACCACATCAAGTGGTAACTTTCAGCTTTTTTTGAGTCCTGGAAATACCAAGGTGAACTTCAAGCTCCACATCTCTGGGGCATGTCAGTCTCAAAAAATACCTCAGATTCTCCATACTGTTGTGCATAGGAGGTCTGGACACCCTTATTTCTATTCCATTGTTTGATTTTGGGCACATATGTAGTTACTCAGCCTTTAGTTTTTTAAATTATTTCTTTTTAAAATAATGTTATGAAAGGAAAGCGAAATGGAAGAATAATCCAGCCACCAGTGACTGATTAATTTCCTTTCACAAATTATTTTCCTAGTGTTTTATTGGAATAGCATAACATTTGCAGGAAAATGAAAACAAGGAACATGAGATTTTAATAATCAAACTGCTAACTTAAGTGTCATATCAGTGTTTGGGTGATTAATGAAAGGTGTTTATATAGCCAGTTATTCTGTTTCATTTCAGCAACTGTGCAGAACTACTTACAGAGAGTATGACACGTTGCTCCCTTTACAGAGCAGTCTCCATATGTTCATTAAGGTGGAAAAAAACAAGGAAGCTAAATGCAGGTGTCAGCTGAAACCTGCAGAGGATCACTGCTCCATTGGATAGTGCTTTCTTCTTTGATTTGCAATTAACATATTTCTGGACTTCAAACATATTTTTTCTGTTGTTCCTGGTGTATCAGCATTTCATTTGCGTGGTTTAATATCTTCCTTATCTTTGCTTTTTAAGGATTACATTTTTACTGACATGAAGCAAGATGTCTGAGGGCAGCA
Source organism: Phalacrocorax carbo (assembly GCF_963921805.1). Classification (NCBI taxonomy): domain Eukaryota; kingdom Metazoa; phylum Chordata; class Aves; order Suliformes; family Phalacrocoracidae; genus Phalacrocorax; species Phalacrocorax carbo. The sequence continues at coordinate 6,483,393 of NC_087513.1, read as the reverse complement.
TTCAGCTGCATTTGACTGCCAAGGGATAGCATATTAGGATATTTGCTTCCCCCCTATTTTTTTTAAAGCACATAGTTATCTTTATGCTAAGGACCTTGAAATCTCTTGGGAAGACCATCTTAAAAGAGGAATCAAAACATTTTAAGCTTCTCATCACAACTGCAAGTTGAAAAATAAGCACTTACACACCCCTTTCACTCACCTAACTGTGGGACTTTCTTCAGCTTGTATGTAGTAAGGGCCAAGGTGCATTCTATGGGGCTGAACTATTGCAACCATCCCAAGAGAAAACCCTCAGACCACACACCCCCCCTCTTGCCTCCTCACTCTCTCTCTTGATTACCTCTGCTGTGTCACTACAAAGTAGTGGGGCTCCTGCCTTGATTTGCAAGAACAGAAACCAGAGAAAAGCAGCTTAAAACTTTCTGTAGTGGACTCCAATTTCTTATCTTCATGAGAGGGAGTGGTGGGAATAGCTGACATCTGGCCAGAGTTGCCACAGGTCATTATTTCTCTCCTCAAGCTGGCCAGAAATGAGGATGATAGAGGCTGTTTTCATATTGGAAAGGCTTGCGGTGGTATTTGAAAGGAGGTAGTTGTCACGCTTAGATTCTCCATGTTGAGAAGCTAGTGCTCCTACTCGGAGTGGGAGAAAGTTAGTCATCTAAATCCTGGGAAGAGGGGGGAAGATAGTTTCCCAGATTAACATTAACAGGAGCCAACGTGCTAACCACAGTGAGTGAAGACATTTTTTCAGGATTCACTGTTATCTCACAGGCTTCCTTCAGCCTATACTGTTTATGCTGGTAGAAATGTCAGTACATCCTGTTAGATACATTCATCATCCCTTTCTTGGACATGATAATACCAGTAAGGCTCATTTCTATGTACTTCACATGGCTTCCTTTCGAAGCTCTCTCTCAGATTTTTAATATCAAATTCATCTATAAATATGGGGCTGTATTACATATTTGCTTGTATATGTATATGTTCTTTTATTCTTTTGCCCCTTTGCTGACTTAACTGGGGTTATGGTATGACCAAGGAAAGGAAACATAGGAATTGTCCTACTGGTTTCACTCTTAAGTCGTGTCCTTATCCACCATAGTCCTAGAAGCTTCATAAAAACATTCAAGAAACTGAAACTTGATCGAGAAAGCCACGTCTTCCTGAAACACGGTAGTCTTTTCCTAACCCCTTGTAACTGGAAGTTGATTTAAGAGCTGAAGCTTCTAAGGTGCAAAATTTGTTTTGACTTTTACATGCTATTTCCAGGGAGGTAAGTATGTGAATAAATTTAAGCAGAGCAAAATTTTAAAACTTTTTGTATAAATACAGAAACCTGTTCTGTTTCAGGACGCATGCAAGCTGAATAAGGGACAGATTTGATAGCTCTGCTGAGCTAGAGATGTTAGAATTCAGTACTCCTATATGGTGCCTGATTTGTGTTTATACAGGGTAACATTTTGCAAAAGGTTCATACAGTAAAAAACTCCTCTGGCTGCCATGACTTGGGCATATCAGTATGGGAATACTCAGTACTGCAGCTACTTTTTGCAATCATAGTTTTGCACGTGATATATAATACCTTCCTCAAGAAAATGATTAGACAGTAGTTCAGGTAAGATCTGCATATTAAACAACTGAGGTTGCATTGGGCTCCTGTATCTGTAGAGAGTTGCTTTCTGGTAAGATGATCCCTAAGCCTGGGAATTTTGGGATCTTTTTGTTCCTCCAAAAGACAGCCCAGCCCGTGAGACAAAAGATATCTGAGTCTGGCTATTTTCTTCTTCCCAGCTTCTCAACAACAAACTTTGGAAATGATGGTTTCACACATGACAATCATATGTTCAAGGATTAACTTAGCTCATTTTCCTCATGAGGATCTCCCAAACCAGGCACTTTGAGGAAGGCCTGACGGAAATCTGTGTATTCTTTATTGCATCTTTAAAGAGTTGCTGTTGCTCTAATTGCTGTTTATGCTTCTTGTCAGCTAACACCCCTGTCAAAAATATTTTAATGATCCTGTGCTCAAACCTCTCCATTTTCTTCTTGTCTGGTTTCCCAGGAAGGTGGGAGTGCAAACAGAGATTAAAAAGAATTTGCGGATTCATTTTCAGAGTATATTTTCTATGGGGCAACACCTGTTGGTCAATGATAGCTGTTGTTACAAGAGCTCAAAAAATACAGAACATCCCTTTGCATAACAACATCTTAAACAGATTTCAGAAGCGCAATTTACAAGGAACAGCATAAGCCTGGGTGCACTCAACTGTCTGTACTACACTTTCATATACACTTTTCCTCTTTAAAAACCAGTATTTAAGCAGGCAGTGGCCATAGTAATTTATGGAACAAACCCTAAAAAATTCTAAATCAGGATTAGTGTCTATTAACTCTATTAAGTTCTATTTGGCAGTCAACCAAAGTGTCAACTGAGCTCACATTCCTCTTTATCCAGTAACTAATGCTAGAGAAGGTACATGTACAATATCAAGTGGAAAAAGGTGTCCAGGGTAATACTGTAACTGTCAGGCCAAATTCTCTGCTGGCATAACTCACGGTATTTCCAAGCCAGATCTTTCAGAATAACTCGTCTGTCTTGAATTAATTTTTCGTATTAACTTTTTAATAAGCAACTTTCCAAGCAATGAGGGTTTTTTAGCTGCATGACTCCTATTAAAGTCAATAGGAGTCATGTGGCTAAAACCCTATGTGATGCTTGAATTTATTGGAAATTGGCATCTGATGCTGAGAGCACTTCTATTGTTTGGTCTTCCTGCTCAATCATTGCTTTCTGCCTGGTCATGTAGCCTCTTATGCTCCTACTTGCTGGAATCTCCATGCCTAACTTTTCTATTTCTTCCCCAATATCCTTTCACACTAAAAATAAAAGAGCCTCCTCTGTAGAATCATTATTGCCTCGTGCCCTTTTGTTTGGATTTTCTGTATGCAGCTGCTTTGTTCAGCCTCAGCTGTTGCTGAACTTTGCTGTTGGCTGCAGTGAATCATTGCATTTTTCATGCAATCAGTTACATTTGCACAATACTTTAGGATCTGGTTAGATGAAAGGTGCTCTGCAAACAAAAGCTTGGCTCCTTACCATTTCATTCTGAAATGCTAGGGGTTAAAATACTGCCAAGTGGGTCTGATGTCATTGCTTGACTAAAAACGAGCTTCTAGCAGGTGTTATCAATCATTACTTGATAATTTCTTGCTCCCCCAAAATGATGTTATTCCACTGAAATCAAGGGCAATGTTTCAATTGATATGAGAGATGCACGTTAGCTCCAGACACTTTTTAACCAGTGTGAATATGGGCTGTAAAATCCAACCCTAGGATCTCTAGGATTTACTTGTCAACTGAAAGCAGCGTATATTTTGTTAAAGACACCAAAACAACTTTTTGTTTGTTTCCCTATACATTTTATATTGATGTGCGTTTGGACAATTTATTAATTTGTAGATGTATCTGAAGGGTCGCCTCTTTAAAACAACAATAAAAAAAATTCTAAGTAATTTTTTACTGTAAAGGTTAGGGCACCAGTCCAGATTACATCTGGGGTGCTATTGAAAATAGTGCTTCCTCCAGGGATTACTGGAGTAGTTTTCAACCAAATGGAAAAAGAGACATCTTCACAGATGAAGTTCATTCTTCTCCCAAAGGTGGCTGGGAACATCTGAGTTTGAAAAAAAGGTTTTATTAAATGGCAATGTACTACAGTTTACACATAGTTTTAAGAATACAGTATAGGAAAGTTATTAATGATTGAGGCTGAGTATTGTACAGCACTGTAATAAAGGATAGAGGCTATCCAGTATCCTGAAGAGAAAACACAATTCAGATTCCTTCAGGCACTATATGTTTTTAAAAAATAATCTCAGGATTGAAAATCAAATCTATCAGGCAACACTAGTCAAGCAACTTGGGACTGTGCAAGCCAGCCTATTTCAAAGTATATCTAAAGTAGACCGAAGATTATCTTCAAGGAAGATATTTAAGAGCAACAGAGCACTGAATGAATGCAAAACTGTTTCTGGGACAGTTGTTGTTGAAAACCTCATTAAATCATCCATATTTTAACATGGATATGCTATGCAAAAAAGCAATGTTTCCAGGCAATACAATTTTGCATTTATTCTGTCTACCAGAAAGATATTTTACCAGAAATAATTTTTTTTCTTTTCATTGAGTGGCTTTAGTGCTCATCTAAAGATGCCAGAGTGTCAGCAGCTTTATTTGTCTATGAGACGGGCAGCAGTTGTGGTGCAAAAGTCAGTCCTTGAACATCACTCCTTGCCCTCATTCTTTGGGGCTTTGCTTACAGAAAAACGAGGTCTTTTTCTTATGCTTCTCTTCACCCCCAGTCTTGCTCCTCTTACAACCAGAATAATGCAAGTTAGTGGCAACTGCCATGGTGGTTTTTCAGGGTTACACTGAAAAAAATGGATTAATGGCCTTAGTACGTTTTACTTGTAAGCCTAATGCTGCCCGAGCTAAATTGCAAGTGTGTTACCATTTGACAGGGTTCAGAATGACCTTTGCTCATTTTCCACAGGATTTTCCGTGGAACATTTACCATAGCTGTGTTTATCAAAGTAGTTTTTTCAGATTTTCCACTTTTTTAGAAGTCCAGTGTTTGACCAGAGAAGTCTTTTGTTATTAAGCAACGGATGCCAGAAAATGTCAAAGATAAAATAAGTAACGTGAGCATTGAAAACAAAGGTACTAGTAGTAATACTAGCATTTTGGAAAGGGAGAGTGGATGAGTGCTTTGTTTTTGAAGACAGAAGAAGAGTCTTTTCATTAAAAAATATCCTAGCTGGAGTAAATCTGACCTGAGCTAAATTGGAACTGCCCTGGAGAAAGCAAAAAACTGTGTCACACTACGAACCATCCAAACTAAGCAATCCCCCAGCTAAAAGATTTAGTACAGAGAGTTAGTTTTAAACTAAAGAAGACCAGCACTTTAATCTTTTTGCTTGATTTTCCTTTCAAACACAGTCATCCGTTTAGCTCCCTGCTGTCCTCATGAAGAATTTCCTTACGATGAAATCAGGGTTCGAAGATTTATTATGCAATGAGCAGAGCAGGTTCAAACTGATAAAGGCTTCCTGCGGGAGTGAAGGATGCTTAACGCCAGGAAAGATACTCTTTTAATGTGAGGTTCTTGACCATTTATTACATAAAAATGTTAATCTGATAGTGTTTTTAATCTGCTTGTTATCAGCGGTGGCTTCTTGGTGCTAAAGACAAGATAAAAGCGAGAACTGAAGAAGCAGATTTGGGGAGCACTCACTCAGTTAACATTCTGGATACAACACACCTGCTTCCCATTTATCTGCTCTTGCAGAGTGAGGAGGAGGGGGCTTATGGCCGCGATAACGCAACAGCTCGGCGGTCTGACTGGGCATCGGTGTGCACGCGCTAAAAGGGCACCGCGCGAGAGATAAGCCGCGATAAAAGATTGGGACAGTCGTTTCCCAGGAAACTCTGCGAAGCGGAGGATTTGCTTTACATGCCATTTCAAGGGGTTCTCCAAATACAAAATATTTAATCCCTTCTCGCCAATCCTCATCACCCTCCCACCCCACAAAATGCTGCGTGAGCTGCAGAATTAATGAAGCCAAACATCCTGCAGGTTTGCATGTGTGTTTTGCCCTGGGCTTGTCCCAACTAACATATAGGCTGGTCTTCCCCATGAAATCTTGGCAGGCAAGAGATGTTGTGACTAGTCCTGTCTTTCGTGCGTGCAGAACCAACTGCTGGTGTAAAATATAGAGTGGCTGTCAAACTGGGCTGAAGTCTGCTCATGGAGTCAGAAATTATTTGTTATGGTGGCCTGGAGGGCAAGCACTGTTATCGTATAAGCCTTGTTTTCCAAGAAGACCAAGATAAAGGTTATCTCTGCCTGCAAGACAAAAATGCAAACTTTCTTGAGGGATTGGGCTCAGTAGTAGAGTTTTTTAGGGTTTTTTTGAGTTAACTCAAACATTTGCAGTCAGTGGAGTAGCTGGATAGGAAACAGCTTGCCCATTTCAGAAAATGTGGGGGATTAAAATAATTTACCTTAGGATGAAACCATGACCAGGCCAAACTTTTCATGCCTAGGTAGACAGGAACTCACTTCAGGTGCTGAAACTGCCATATTTCCCATAACCTAGTAAAGTACCATACCAAGCAGCTACATTTTTATTTTGGGGTGACTGCTTTTTACCCAAATGAGATATTTACAGTAATATTTTTGTTGAAATCAATAAAAAAAGGACTAGTTTGGTAATGCAATATCTCCTAAAACAAACTCAGACTGTTAAGAAATTTCCAACGATCTCTCAGGCGGGAGCAGCAGCTGGTCTGAATGGGTAAAGCCTGTGCAGGAACATGAATGCTGGCTTTATTGTAACTTATGGAAAAGCAATGGACACACAAGCTGGGTGCATCTAGGAGCAAGCTATATATTAGGCAAATAAAGCATCTGATACGATGACTTCCAAAGCTCCTTTGAAGCTAACTGGCTGAAGTCTGCACGTGTTTCACTGTCGTGTGGATGTGAACTGGTCAGACATAGAGAAATGGGGAGAGCTGGGTGAGTGCTACGCAGGTGCTGCCCAGCATCTGCTAGCCAGTGCAGTCAGTGTATTACCAGAAATCCTGTACCACGCCTTGTCATCCAGTAGGATTTCTCTGTCCGTGTATGTTAAATCGAAGGGAAACACATATTAGCAATTCCATATTATAGGCATATAGGTTCGTGAGGGAAGGCACAGTTAGAGTGAACAAAACTCTCAAAGGCAGAGCAAAGCTAATGAAACATCAAGTGTGTGTTGTTTGGTCAAACATTCATTTGTTGATACACTCAACTGCATTTAAAAATGTGTGTATTGGGGAGATGCGCAGCTAATAGCACGGAACATTTGAAGGTCTACATTTTCCCCAAAAGCACGAGCAATATTAGTGGAAGAACTGCAAGGTTCCCCAAAGTGACTGGGCAATACCTTGGTGCAAAGACTGTTTAAATGAGGGTTTTCCTTTGAATTTAGATCTGGGAACTCCTTGCTCAGACCACCAGACAGAGCAGCCTTCATAGGTGCTGGTTTTAGGTTGAGAACTTCAATCTTTTCACCACAGCAACAGAAGAACCATGTGTCTATACAGTGTGTGGTCACTGCTAAACTGAGTTCAAGTTGATCTGAAGACCTAAAGCACTGTCATATGCATTTTATATTGGGAAACGACAAAAATCTACCACAGTACAAACTTCTAGTCATAGTCATGGGTCTGAGGAGAATAATGACTGCAAAACAAACTGAAAAATGTCAACTAATGAAATCCTATAGGTGATCTCAACTCAGCCTACATTTATTCCCCAGGCAATCATCAGAGCAAATAGTCTCTCTGCTTAATGGGGTAGCAGGAGAAGTATGCTGTGTGGCATAAGTCTGGGTCCCTCTGAGTTAATGGGGACTGTTAGAAGATGGATCCCAACTGATCTCTAGCGGCAGGACACAGGAAAGAATGAAGAAGAACTAAAACAGTCACAAGCACAAAACCCATGGCTTTATATATCAGGTCCAACATCCAAAAGCAAATTGGAAGTCAGTGTAAGCTGCAGAGAATAGGTGTAATGTGCGTTGTTTGCTAGTTCTGCTAAGTAAGCGATCAATATATTTACTCCCTGGATAGAATAAAATTTTGCTGTTGTGACAGTGCTACTTCTACTACTCTGTGAAGAAAAATGACTCCATGGACTCTGTGATCCCTATCTGGTCAGTGCCTCCACTCTTCGAAAAATGTTTTTAGAGATAACTGAAAATCATAAAAACCAGACACAGTGAACATTCGCAGTACACCAAAGCCAAGAAATTCAGATGTAGAATAAAATTCAATGGTGAGTGATTAGCCCAATCTATTTTACTGAGGTACTGCCAAGTTATCTGGATGGTTTCAGCGGCACGAAGCACTTCCGCAATGCTTACATGTAACAGAGTTCAGGATGGATTAAAGCTTTTTGCTGAATTTCCTTTCATATAGATTGTTAAAGGAAACTCTTATCTTGTCAGTGGCTTTTGTTTGTTTTTATTTTTTATGTTCATGCTTATTCAGGTATCTGGCTTTATTTCACTTTTATAAATGCAGATTCACCTACTCACAGCATTCAGGTTCAGGCTAATCAGCAGATAATAATCAAAAGTTACAGCTCTGTTATATCTCATTAGCTATGGAGAAGGGAGAGAAGAAAGGAAGGTGAGAGCTGTGAGGAATGGACACTGAATTCCAGATAGAACTGAAAAGGAGGTATGGTGATGAGGCATGCTATTGTAAAACTGCAGCTTGGCCAGGAATTTTCTCCATCCTATATAGGATATCACAAGAAGTTGGGAGGAACAGAAGCAGAGGATCTCTCTTCTGGGAAGCTCTTTAAGGACTTTTTAAAATCATGGCAAACCGGCCTAAAGGAATATTCTATTTTTTTGACCATTGCAATTTATTACTGGGAGATTAATGAGAAGAGTTTGAAACAGAAGATTAATGTGGTCTATTCTTATAACCTGCTCTCCTCCTCATAAATCTCCCATTATTACATATGTACTAAGTAGCATGTTGCTTCACCTTCTCTGAGGCACAAGTCCACCAACAGCTCTCTTTCATTTGCTTCCCTGTACTTCTCAGAGGCCAATATTCTAATAAAATAATCCCTACTCCCCCCCCCCCCCCCCAAAACTGACAACCTCTTCCCCTCCTTCAACCCCCCACCATCACTAATCAACAGAGAAACCCAGAAGGTAAAAAGATGGAAATACCCTTTTTGGTTCTACTTTTGATCTGAGCACACAGATATTTAAATACAGTTGTTGAAATCAACAGAAATAGTGCAAAATTAGTAGGATAAGATTTTGATTTTTGCTTCTGCATCACAGGTAAGTTTTATACTTAGTTGTCTCCTTTTTCTCTCGGGAGAGCTAGACAGACTTTTCTTTTATTCTTGATCTCTTGGTCTAAAGAAGCCAGTGCCCTAACATCACAGATGGCCACCACCATCTCAGCTGTCAAAAAGAATGCACCCAGAAGAGGTAGAGCTAACAGCCTAGGTGGACTCATATATGCTATGGCTCAACTTTAAGAAGAAATGCATATTATAGACCAAATACACAGTGGAGTGGACACTGAGCTATCTAAACACCTCATAGTTATGAACAGCTTGCTTTCCTACAGCATGTCTGGGAGAAGAAAAAAATCTTAGCTGTATTTTGATGTCATACAAAGATGAAGAACCAGCTAGACTGATTTATTTAGAGCCACTGAGGACACCTCTAGCTGAATCTGAAACAGAACTTCAGTACCTGGAGCCCTGCTCCAGTTAATGGTCATGTCTGCCCAAGTGACAGACTACCCTTTCACTCTACAGAATAATAAAATCAACTCTCCTGAATACACCCTGTTAGAAATCTTGTCCCCTATAGCAAGACTGCAAGAGATTCACAAGATTCCTATGTGTACAGAGGCCAGAACAACCCTGCCAAATGCTGTCCTAAATTAATCTTGTGTAAAATTAGTTGGGTACAAAAAATAATAGCAGAAAAGGAGGAAGGAGAAGAGCTGTTCTTGAAAGTTTTTTGTTGTTATGCAAACACAGAGTCCAAAGATTTTCCAGGGAATTGTTGTGTTAAATAGCCACAGTTGTAAATTGTGAATTCATAAATGAATACAAATGTGTAGCTGTCATAACTGGCAGATGACACTTCCTGAAGGATAAGCTTGTACTCTTCCCCAGCGAAGGCAGCACGCAAGAGTTGCATCTCCTGAGACTTCTAATGTACAAATTCTTTGGCAATTCTTCCTAAGGCGGAACTGTTTTTAATTTAGAAGACGTCAACCTACTTGTACTAGTGGGAGAAATTAATAAGCCAAGGATGCAGGTCGGCTGTACTGTAATACTGAGTAGATATGTCTCCATTAATTGCAGGATTGTCTGTGCTCACTTAAAAGCTGTTCTGTCTCAGAGCTTGATCCTATTGCCTTTGTTCAGAAAAAATTCCCTCAAGCTTCTAACACCTTTTCTGCTGCTGACCCCTCAGGGGTGGGTTTGTTTCATGTCTGCATGCACCACATGCTGAACCACATATTTCTTCCATCTCTACAGAACAGATATGAATATAGATATTCACATATTCTAAGTTCCATTGTGTTTAGAAAGTGCAGATGGAGAGTTAAAGCAAAGAGAATCTAAAAGCCATATTCAAATGTCCTGGATTGTAAACAGGTCTTTGGATCCAATATTTTCTCCTGGCTGCTCTAAACAGCCCCCTACATAGTGCCTTACCAAAGCATCAGTTGTTCTTCAGAAGCAGCCTGCTCTCTCCCCTGACCACATGTGGGTACTTCATGCTGCCTGAATATAGCCCAGAGAGTCTTGATAAAGGGGACACAGTGAGTCTGTGACAAAAAAAAAGTTGCTTAAATCCACATATCAACTCTTAGCCTGGTACTTTTCTGCCAACTTTCTGACCCTTCTCCACTGTAACTCATCTAAAGGCCCTGTGCAGGAGGTAGGGGAGTTTACTGGAGTTATCAAAGTCTGTCCTCCTGCAACAGTGAGGAGGAAAAACCTGGTCTAAAGGACTAGGTGCAGTGTTTAAGCTTGCAGATATTCTAGCAGAGTTACGACATGTGCATGTACACGAGAATAACCAAAGTCCTTCAGTTTTCCCCACCCACTTCTCTTCATGATTATTCCACACCAGTAAGAAATCTATTATCTCTGGACTGACTTATTCCCCACAGTTAGAAACTCCATTCACACTATTAAGTGAAAGATGCTCTCTAAATACCAGACTCATATTATGTACAATTAGACTTCCTAAATCTAAGGTTAGGGTAATAAAAACTTGCCAGAATTAATGCTGTGCTCTCCATACATAACCTATGTGAATATTCCTAAATGAAAGCAAATAAAAAAAAAAAAGGAGCTTTCATTCTTCAGTGAAATTCTTTACAGTTCAGCACACTCCTAGGCAATGGGCATGGCTAGTTTTTGCAATGATTCCCTTTTTTTCTGAATAAGAAGATTTTCTTTCCCTGTGTACAAAAGCAGCAGGTACTAAATTTTGGATGATGCTTGTATCTATGAGCAGAATTCAGAAGGTAAACTAACATTAAAACTTCACCAAGAGGTTTTGTTTAGGAAGTGAGTAACTTCTACTAGTTTAATTATTCTTAATAATATAAGCAAGTGGAAAACGTGATAATGACTTGCAAACTACTATTTTATTAAGTATTTGTTTTAACTGACCTTTCTAGTCAGAATTTGATCTTGGTTATCCTCATTATTCCTCATTAATATCCTCATTAATAAAAGGACCAGCCTATCAGGTCTGCAACTATTATGAGCAACAGAGGGAATTTCACACTCCTAAGCAGGAGCTTATCGTTGACTTACGGTTGTATCCTTTTATAAGCCAACAGTATAGTGTGGCCTAGTATTTGACGCAAGACTAGACCAAGATTCAGATGTTTCACTGAATTATTTATGACCCGGGGCAGATACACCTGCTCTCCTACCTTCCTCACTTGTGTACAACACCAAGCACAGAAAAGCCTCAGTTTTAAGTATAGACTCCAAAACAGTAATATCAACAATAAACAACATCTACTACACAGTATAAATGGCTGCAAAATGGTATATAGAAAAACAATGTGGAAACAAATTAATTTGAGTTATTTAAGGTTCGGAAAATTTGATGATTCAGTCTAATTGGACACATTAAACAAACTATATTCAAGGGATATGCTCCTGGCATGCTGTAAAGCCTTTTTTTTTTTTTTCTTTTTAAAATGAGAAATCTGGTTAATTAAATTTACTTACTAAACAGCTTGTATTACAACAGTAGAAAATGACAGATGTCTTTCATAAAATTAGTCATATTGTGGTAATTTTCTCCTCTCCCCCAAACATTGTGTGATTATGGACATATTTTCTCCTGTTAAAAAGCTATCTGTCATAATTGCTAACAAATTCAATGCAAAAATGTTCTGAAAGAAAAGGTGTTCTGCAGGAAACGTGGAAAAGTTTTTCTGTGACACATTTTCTCAATGCAACTTTATTCTGCAGGCTGTTAGCTGCTTGCAGAATACTGCATAATTTTAAAGGCTTATACTTATAAAGGCCAATCATGTATTAATTCATTTGGTATTCATTGAGAGACCTTTAATCATGATGGATTAATTTATTATAAATGCGGATATAATATATTATTTCATAATATCACCACTGTAATTTAGCAATTAAACAGTCTGTTATTATTTCAATCACTGCCCAGATCTGTATCATGATACAATGTTTTGCTCCACGGTGAATTATTTTACACTACATATAGGACAATGGATTTTTTTGAAGAGTAAATCTTTGGGGAAGCAGAAATATATAAGATAAGACTTTGCTCTGGTATTCTCCTTTGTCTCTGAGATGATTCATCCTAAATACTCAGAGGCAGCTAGTCAGAGGCTTGAAGTGATTACAGGTCTGATCCAGCTCTCTGAAGTCAGTGCTGCACTCAGCATCTTAGACCCTATCGTGAGTGGGAGGGGTGTAAATACTTAGCAAGGAAAGGATGCGAAGAGGAGAAAATCAGGCAGGTACACCAATTAAGTGTAATCTGGGGTAACAAGTAGAAATGGTCAGGTACAAGAAAGTCTAACCTGTTACTTTTTGAAAGCTGAGCAAGGCTCCATTAGTGCTAACCTGTACTCCCTCTCCCTAGGTAGTCAAATATAGGGCTTTCCAAAGGGCCTGGGATGAGGCCATTATACCCCCATTCTTGAACCGCATTCTTCCACAATACTTATGTCTTCTGACGCTTTCAACTCAGAAGAGGACCTGGGGTGCATTTATGCTGATCTAATTTTACCAATGTCAGATGTCTAAACGTTATGGTGACCCTTACAGAATGACCCCAGAGAGACTCTGGCTCAGAAGTATAATTTCCGTATTACGAACGTGCAAACTGAGATGCTTGCAAAAAAGATATCTTGCTTTGGTACCTACAGTAAGTGTGGAAAGATAAGAGTAGGATTCCTGGAAAATTATGTTCAACTGCTTCTCTTTGTTCTAACCACGTGGCCTCATTTCTTTCTCTAGCACATGCTGTTGTCATGTTTGAATTGACCCCAGAGCAGCATATAACTGCACCACTTCCCACAAATCCTAAAGCTTCTTTTCTTTTTCTTTTTTTTTTTTTTTTTTTTTTGAGAGGAGAAAAGGTGGTGGAAGTTGCCAAGTCTGTATCTCTGACTGGACACTAGAGACCAAATTGATCTGTTACTTGAGCTCATTTTTTAACTCCCTCTATTGACATTTAAGTAACTGATTCTTCTCCATCATTGTTAGCTGTCGTTTTTCCTGCCTGTCAAGAGCTTGTTAAATTAAGATTCACAACCCAGAACAGTTTTCATATGAACCTAAAAGGAGCCAATGTGTTTACTTAGATAAATGCTTATTTTACAAAGTGGTGTAAAATGCATAATTTTCTGTGGTATAGAAAGCCATGAAGCACAATCCATCATGAGTGATTCATTTAATCTCTGATGTATCACTGGATGCCTTCTTCAAAGAGCAATCTGGAATAAGTGACTCATATTAGGAGATCTGGAGAAAAGCTGACAGAGAGCAAGTGAAGAGATCAGAATCAAAATGATGATAATGTATACTTGATCATACGATAGAGATCACAAAATCCTTTTAAATCCTTGAGCGTATCACCCTCCCTGTCCAGGATTCACCCCCTCAAGAACATTTTCTGCTGCTTTTCCTTCTCATATTTGGACTGGATAAAAGAGCTATCTGCAACCGGAGATGAAGAGCATTTTTACGGGCTAACAAATCTACTAGAACCAACGGTTTCAATCTCTCCTTGGCTACAGAATCAAAGCCAAGTTCTCTGCAGGTGTAAATGGGATCTGCTCCACTGCCTTAGGTGGAGTTTCACTCATTTACACCATTAAAGAATTTGGCACTAAGGAGGTTGAGATCAAAAGGTTCCAGTTGGCAAAGGGATGTGCAGAAGAGAATCTGTCTGGGGAAATATTCTGGGAAGACTTATTTATCCTGTGGAAAGAGGACTTATTTTTTCCTCAGAGGAGTCTGGTATTGATAAATCCAAATTATATTAAATTTCGGGACATCTTTTCTGACCCTGCTAATTCTAAACTGGCCAGCTACGTAGGAAGCCTGCCAAAACCCTGCAGAATGAAAGTCGTCTCTGTGCATTTTCAAATCACCACATTATATGCATATTTTATGTTTTTATTTTCCACTGACATAACACTTATTGGTGGTCTGTATTGTTCATTTAATAAAACCAGGATTGGAACACGTCCTGCCATAGCTGCTTGCACAACACACACCAAAAGAAGTAGCATTATTAGTAGATGTGTCTGCACAATGCCACCTGCTGCATTGCCAGAAATAATTTTCAGCTAAATTGGAGTTCCTGCATATGCAATGAAGCTGTTATTATTTCAGAGACAACTAAGAAAGATCTGTTTATTTGTTAATAATCATTTTGGGAAATATGGGAAGCAGTAAAATATCAAGACTCAATTAGAAAAATTATCTAAACTGACATTTCAAGTGAGTAGAATAACACTACCCCCACTCCCTCACTCCCTCCTGCTCTCTTCAATGTATGCAGCTGACTTTTCCAAAGGGACTGCATCAGTATATTTATGCTTTTATATCTTTGGATGCTTCTTCAGAATCCAATTTGCTCCTGGACAAGGACGTATTGATGAGTACCTGGTGTGATTATTTGGATGGATACAGACGTGCTTGGTCTGAAAGCCAGCTCCGATCCAGTAGCCCTCATCAGGTCTCATTAGCTCAGCACCAACAGGCAGCCTTCTTTCCTGTAATGAAGGCAGAGTGTTTCCTTGCCTGTGCCCACTCCCCTTCAGGTAAACAGGTGGATTTTGCACCAGGGTTGCATCAGGTTAGATCAGGTATCTATTCAACTCACTGTCCTGCCTCCATCAGTAGTCAACAGTGAACACCTAGAACGAACTGCAAGAGTAAAGCAAGGTTATGCTTTCTCATCTTCCAAAACTTTATGGTTCAAGGATGCCCTGTAGATATATCCATACACTGAATTTTTATTACATGGGTTAGGGATATACTTTTATATTCAAAAACATCCTACTTAGTCTGTATAGTCTCATGCCAGCAATTATTCCCATCTCCTCTTTTCGGGTCCCCTATAACATGGCTGGCAAGGTATGAAACTGCTACAGTGTGAAGTTCAAATCACAGAGGTGGAGTACTCAGGAGAGGAGGGACCCTTTGTTCTGTGTTCCTACTAGTTATATCTATATTAATAAAAAAAGAATCAAGGCTAGGCTTGTGGTTTAAGCACTGTTGCCTGATCATCCATAGCCAGTTGATCGTGTGCTCCCCTGCAGAGCTTTGGGTTGTGCCCACTAACACTCCTTCAAAATGTTCAAGCTTGGGTTGAGGACAGCAGGTACCACAGCAAGGTTGGATGCTGTCAGTCTGTCAGGTTGCAGGGAGTGTATGCAGATGAATATGAGCTGTGCCATGCCATCAGGCCTTGGGGCTATAGGGTGGCACTTGACTGTTTTATTCCATAGGACTGACATAATCGTAGAGGCATACCCACAAATAGGATATTGACAACGCAGTAACAAGAAACACTATCACCGGGACTTGCAAAACCTGTTTTATTACCTTCCTGAGAAAAAGTTTTCCAACCCAGGAGAATTAATTTTAAGGCAATGAATGAAGATGCATAAAGAAACTTTGAGCTGTGGAGTATCTTTCGAGTTAAGAAGTTCCCCAAACTAGTTTTGCAGCATGTGAAAATTAGTTCCTTTTGAAGTGTTTCCTGTCCTGCTTCAATGTCATTTAATTTGTCCTAATGTATTTTGTGAAGCTTATGCAGAGATATACATGTATATAAGATAAACCACTAGTAGGGGTCATGGATTACCATTTTTGTTCCAGTAAAATCTTTGAAGACTAACTCATATGAATTTGTGAATCACACTTTATGAGAGAGCCTTGCCTGAGGTTTTTAACAATTTGAGGTATGAAGTTGATTGGAAATAACAGAAAAAAAGAACTGCTTCTGTGTGTTCACTCTTGTACTCAACCAAAGATAAGTAGCTACAGCAAAAAAGTATGGTTTTTTACTGTTGAAAGAGAAGGACAGGAAGAAAATTAATTTATGACAATGTTTTTCTGTTTTATGGTGGTCAGCTTGTCTTCTCGTACAGAAGGGATTGATTATCTTTGGTCTAAATTGTACAGCTTTTTGTTTAAATAAGCACATCAACTGATGTATTTCCATGTTTTTCCAAAAGGTGATATCCATGCAGTAGGTTATGATATGTCCTGAAAGGCGAGAAAAATGTATCTGAAGGAAAGGAGTGCATGGGCAGAGTATCGCCTTTCAGAAAATCACTTCATTGGCTCATCTGAACTCAGAATTTGCAATTCTGCTGCAAAGAAGCAGGTTCTTTGTATGCCAGCAGTTAGAACTCTAATAGAGAGGTACAGTATAGAACAATATAGAGGGCTAATGCTCATATTCTTTATTATATTGACTACTACCTGTCTGCACGAAACTTTGAACTACTGCTTCCATATAAGCAAGTCTGAAAACTCTAAAACAAGACAGGATTCTTTGCTGCAAGAATACAGTTAATCTATATTACAGCCTAACAGAATATGGTTATCCCTAGTGTAGGAATTCCTGGCTAACTTTGTTTTGTCTGTGTTATGCAAAAGTTGTACATGTTGGATCAGTAACTTCTATCATCCTTAGGGACTACCATTTGCCATTCTGGGGCAGATGCTCAGCAGACTTCAAGGGGTCACTCTGATTTAAATCAGCAGAAAGTCTGGCAGGCTTATGTGAGTGGAACTTAAGTCGTTCTCAAGAAAACAAAAATGAAGTGAGCATTAATGTAAAAAAAAACTACGTTTAATGTAGTTCTGATAAACAAGATGGTTGTTGGGTTTAAAGTGTGTCTATTTTTTCTGGGTTTATTCATAATTCATTTATTAATAAATATGTCAACTGTGGTGGAGTCTTTATCCTACAATAACAGGAGCTCCTGGCTTCGTAACTTCATTGGAGCAACCCAAATGATGAATATGAGCTGAGGAATAGAAGCCAAATCCTTCTAGGCACAGTATATTTGTGCTTGCCAGAAAAATCATGGCCAGTTGAAGGAGCAGGAGATGGAAAGTAGCCACCTCTGTTTTGGCACTTCTCAAAGTCTACTGAGGCCACTATGCAAGCCTTTCATACTTGGAGCTACATAAGTACCTTCTGAAGCTTGATACAGGAATTGAGGGGCAGCAGAGACTGCTTACTTATGAGTTACTAGCAGTCCTTGATGCAGCAGTTGCCATAATGCACAGCTTCAATGCAGCTTATTCATACTCCTGGCAAGAATTATCCTCATGGGGAACTGTGCTTTCGGGTGTTGCTGGCCAGAATCCGAGCATACTTTACTGCTTCTCTTGGAGAGCATGAGTATATTCACTCTGGGGGCAGTTTTAGCATTTGGCCCTATGCCTGGACATCATTACTATTGGGCACTTACACTGAACACAATCACGCTGACCAAAGTCTGTACCGAAAAGATTACATTCTCCCAAACCAATATTTTCAGTTTGGCCCACAAGCTTCTGACAGCAGGAAACTTTTGGAAACACTGTAGGCAGCGTTTGCTGTAAACAGCATTACCTGAAAAACCTGGTGAATATCACAGGTTTCATGAAAGCAGGATAATACAGAAATATGGTACCCTCTAGTTAAATGGGATGAGCTGAAGTGAAGCAGTTAAACAATATGTGCTCCACATGGCACAAAAGCTCAAACTGCCTTTAAGCAGCTCTTCTAAGAAAGCACCTGGTTAAAGAGTTTGGGGCAAATGGAGAGATTTGACTTTAACTACAGAGAAGAATATTTTCCTGCTTATACTGCAAACAGTTTTATTTTTTATAGATTTCAAAATGTTATTCTCCTTAGAAATGGGACTGATGATCAGACAGCAGCACCACGTGTGAGTGCACCCTGTGTCTAAAAGGGGTGGGGAGGAGCTTTGAATTTCAAGCCGCAAGTATTCCTATTCATATCACAATTGGAGTAAAGTGTTTTGCTATATCTGGGCATAAAGAAGTATAAAGCAGCTAAAAAATTTGGGTACATATCTTAATGTTACCACTTTTATGGCATCTCAAGGTGTTGGATTTCCAGAAACTGTACTTGTTTGCTTAGCAGAGGGGATTGACCAAAAAAAATACGATACTCCAGCAACAAAACATTTACTTACTTGCTGAACTGAAAGCATTTCTGTGATTGCAGTGGCTTCTGTGCGACTATTCCCATATCATAATCTTAAACACATAATTAAGGGCTTTACTGGATCAGTGCCTGAACAGCCAGTGCTGATTTTTATTGAATGCACATTATGTTAGGGACCAACTGTAAGCTCATTAAAATGAACAGAAAGGATCCAGCAGACGTTGGATCAAGCCTTGTCTCAGGACTTTAATCAGAGAAACAACATTGTCTCTGTTTACTCTTTCGCAGGTCACCGAGTTCCCAGACTTTGAGTCATTGATTACATTGTATTATCAATGAAGTTAGAGATTTGCCATTGACTTAAATGGGTGCAGGACAGGGCATGAGGAAACAAAAAGCAAAATCATATAGAATTTGTGATTCTGGGTATTGGGTACTTAAAAAACAAACAAGAAAGCAGGCATGCTCATGAATTCATGGACACAGAATAGCCTGTTTTAGAGCACTGTGTGCGCCACGCAATGTGTTTGATAATGTACATTGCATTTCTTTGGAACAGCACTGGATACGACTTTTACCCTCCCTCCCCTTCCCTCTATGCCCAGACTAATAAATCTCCCAGTTGTCTCACCTGTAGTTACAATAAAGCTGTTCTCAACAGTGTTAACATCTGCCATGGTCATTCTTCTGGGGTGAGAAAGGCAGAACATTTTCATTGCTCGTTCATTTGTGAACACTAGTTAAGCAAAGCTGTCACTTGTGTCCAATTATGGGTGAGGATTTTATAGCACAGTCTCCTTCATAAAGCTAAACTGACATGGCCAAGCCCCATTTTATAGGCATTCTTAAATTCTTCCCAGCCATATTTAAAATCCTTATGTTAAGCGATGGCAGGTGCCATGTGTTTTCACAGCTACATTAACAAATGCAATTTTGTGGCAACTTGACCATGCCAGTGAAGCAGTAAATTTCTGTAATCTCTATGGTTAAGAATTTCACACAGGCCTTTGCTGGGAATATGTAAAGCCCATTAGTACAGGAGCACGATGAAGATAAAATTAAAATACCTTTACAGTAAAAGCCAAAAAAAAAAAAAAAAGACTGAAGTCTGGGGATTTTTTTCACTGCTGGAGCAATGAAACGTGTCAGAGGAAAATGCTGAAACAGAAAAACAAGCTTCACTGGGCTCACCCAGCCTACTCTTCTTTTCAAATGACTGCCACCAATTTAGGTGAGAAGTGATAATTTGGCTTACACAAATGCTAGCATAGGCTTATCCTAAAGCATAACCGGGCTGTAAAACTTCATAAATCCCTTTCCCAAACCCTTACTCCGTGTTACAGTACACTTACACTGGGATAATTGTCCTCACAAATCTTTTTGCTGGCTTAGGGAGATGATAGCCAAAATTCTCCTAGTTCCTAGCACTCATGGGTCACAATGGTGAATCCGCACACCAGACATTAGCTCTTTCAGTCAAGCCTGGGAAATCTGCATTTACCAGCATGAGCTCTGCTGATTTAGCTGACACACCTTGGTGTTACTTAGGGTTGCCAGAGCCCCCCCAGCTTCAGCATCTCAGGGTTGGTGCATGTTGCATCATGTGTAGAGCCAGATGGTCTGTGCAGGGGGAAGGATCACTGACTTAACCTTCTTTGGAGAGGAATCTATGCTGAAAAAAATGGGGCTAACACCACTTTCGCTCCTCCCCAGCTCTTCACCAAACTCCTCAGGACTCCGCAGTGGGTCTCAGGGGTGCCACTGCCAGGGGACAGTTTTACACATGGAGGCAGAGCCGGGATTGGGTCTCTGGTCTACAACAGATCCTGAAACAGATGTTAGATTTTGCAAAAGGGTATCTCAATTACAAGCAGCAAGCAGATGAAAAAGATCAGTTAGATCCTGAACAAATTCATATACTATTGTTTTTCTACCTGTAAGTCATTTCAGTAGATAGTTCCCAGATTTCCTATAAAATCATGTGAGCTATAGATGGTTGGTTTTTTTTTTTTTTAAAAAAAGAAAGATGTGATTCCAGCATAATGACCTCACTCCAGGGACTGGATCTTCTGGACAGTAAATAAAACAACCTGCTCAGAGTGCAACACTAGCCAGGGAGGGGGTTGCATTACGGATTGCTCACAGACTTCTCCAGCAGAAACCACTCCCGCAGGTTTTACCACAGCGTTTGGGAAAAAACCCTAAAGAAGACAGATCAAACAAGAAAACACCTTTGAATGCTTATGTTTTGTTGCAAGACAGAAGTGTTTTGAAAGTTACATTTAGCAGCTCCCTCAATATCTTAAGACTTCACGCAAGCAAGCCAGGCTTGGGAGATCAACTCACACGCTTCTACACTCTGTGTGGCTGCACTGAAGCCAAAAAGGCTATTCACTGAGTGGCCCTTTGAAGTCAGTGGAGTTTTGTCATTGATTTTGAGAGGCCCAGGGTTTCATTCGCAGTGTGTAAGGTTAAGCATGTGTGTAAGTCCTTGCAGGATCAAGGCTTAAATGTGTAAACCTGTTCAGCAAGAGTACCCGGCCTTTAATGTCCCGTGAATGTGGTCTCTCTTACTGTGTGACACTGGGTAGGCTGCTATTGCTCTTCACTCAAGCGCGAAAGCTTCATTTAGTATGCATCTGTCCTTCATAATTGTCAGTGACTTAGGATACAGCAAAAGAAAGACGTTAGTAGAGCTGCTTATTAATGGAGTGCCTATGGAAAACATTGACTGCATCAGATTGATTAAAAGCCACTATTAATCTATACTTCTGTCTCTTGTTATCCAAAATGCAGGCAACAGGCTTTCTGGATTGCTGACTATGTCAGTGGCTTGTACAGTGCTTATACATTAATCACTGAAAATAGCAGATGTATAAGAGATCAAATCCTGTGTTCAGAGCTCTTTTATTATGTGAGCAGTTCTATTACGTATTATCACATTTTCTGCATGCTTCAAAATCTGGCCACTGTCCTTGTCTGAACAAAGAATATTTCTGCAAAACACTGCAGATCTCAGGTTCAGAATAGAGCTACGTCAGTCATGCCTGATGATCAACCATTTTATATTTAAATGAACAGTAGAATCCAGTTCCTCTAACTTAAACCAAAACTACACTTACTCTTCAAGATGCTGAAGGTTACTTAAGAGACAAAGGAATCCTAAGGGAGACTGTGTTTGCCTGATGTACAGTGTGTCCATATTGCTGAATGTCTTAGCTATCTAGTGCCGTTTTGTGTCTCTAACAGCCATACTGTGTATTTATACATATAGGTATGTATTTATGTGATGACATGCTTAGTTTTGAAATTAATCAAATATTACTTGAAGATAAATGTGACTGCGATGCTGGTTATGGTCATTCTTAGGTATCACTTCCTCCAGACCCTACAAACAAGGCTGCTCCAACACTGGCTCCCTCTGCTCCTTTCAACCCTCTGTTCGAGTTGGCTGTGAGCCCACCAGCACCACCCAGAGCCCTCCGTGCCATGCACTCAGGCACAAAAGCAAATTCTTTGGGCCAAGCACAGGGCCAGAGAGGACACAGCTAGCATCTCCACAGAGGGCCAGGTGAGACGTGGAGGTGACGTACGCTAACCTGGGAGACGGGGATGTCTCTGCAGCAGATACTTTTAGCACTGTAAATGAAACCTTAGCTGTACAAATTTAGGAAGCTAAAATGTCTGTCTGGAAGCTTTCAAATGCACGTAGCTTCCTCGGCGTAAGGAAACTTGCATCAGGAACATCAGATCATTAAAATTCTGGTGCCTAAATTAGGTAGACTTCGTTGTACTCATGGAGTTTTCTGACTTACAGAATTTTTTAAAGCACTGTGTCATAATTTTAAATGTCGCTGGTCTGCAAAGGAGAACAAATAAACCAATCACAGCACCTCCTTTCACTAGATCAGTTCACCTAATAGAAGTAGCCATGAGGAACAAGATTAATTGTACATTAAACATGCTGCCTGGAATGCACTTGTGACAGCATCCCCACAGCAGCTCTTGAGGACTAATGAAATACGTGAGTGACATTACCCTGTCTATGCAATCCAGTCCTAATTTCACTATGATTAGCTTTGTTTTAAGCCCACTGCCAGGTATATGAGGCTCAGTAAGTCAATAGTACTACAATTGTTTTTCAAGGTATGTAATTTACAGAGTTTTAAGCCCTCTGTCTTTATGAAGTACTTACAAGAGAAACCAATCAGATGAGGAAAAGATGCCTAAATTAAGCAATGTAACAGTACAGTTAATTAAGAAAATTTGAGAAGGAAAGGAAGTTAAATGATCTGAGTCTTGAACATGATGTCCTTCAGTGGGATTCAAGAAAATAAACATTTAAAATAGGTCAGATAAATCACTCCCTGAAAGTCCCTGCTTGTTTCCTCTCACTGTAATGGGACCCTGAGGTAGTTAGCTCAGATATAGGTGTCTACGGTATAAGTATCTAAATTCAGATGAGATGAATCCTACCTCTGGTGCCCAAATGCCATGAACGGAGCAAACACTTATATGGGTGATATACAGGCAGCTGGACATTCCTGTTTGAGGAAGCAAATTTAAAAAAAATTTATATATGCAAAGCTTTTGGTTTGCTCTCCCTTTGTTACCATCCCCAAGGAAGATGACAGTAAGTGTCTTTAACAATGGGACTAGGAAAGTTGTCGCTCCAAGATCTCTCGGAGCACATCAGCCTTAGGATGGGAGCTAAGTTATCATCCTCACAGGCCATGGGAGACACACAGCAACCAAGGAAGGCTTTGTATGATAATTTTAATATAGAACTGGGCTCTCTGGGGCTCGACTTTCTTTTCTCTTTGTTTCATTCTTGCTAATATTTTACTGATCACCTTAATAAAATAATTTATTTATTTATATTCTTAACTGATATCTAGTGACTTGATAAATACTGTGTGCTCTATGGCCTTGGGAGTGGTGAAAGTAATTAGGAGGTATTAGACTATTTTTAGAGTTTCCTGTACCATACACAGGGTTAGGAGTCCCAAAGTGTCTACAGAGAATCGTGCACACAACACCAGGAGATGAAGGACATATGACTGGCTGCCAGCTGGTGGAAGGAGTGTGGCTTGGCAAGTGTTGGCCCAATATGTTATCAGTCAGCTAGTGGGGGAGGACTTGGGGTCACTCTGAGCCACATACAGCAGTCTTGCTTCATTTGGTGATGTAGAGCTTCAAGAGTGGTTCTTGCTGAAAGAAGACCATAGCTAATTTGTTAAATCAAATGGAAACACAGCAAGCCCCTTATAATGCCATAAATCATTTGCAGTCAGAAGAGAAATGTAAAAGACTTTTATTACTAGAATGAAAAAAAAAAATCCTCAGAGGTAAAAATCTAAGCATTTTGTCATGGCTCTATGATACTTCAATTCAGCTGACCAGAAATGTAATGCTAATAAATAGTCCCATTCAGGGAAAGAGGTGCTATGGCATGTTCTTAAGTAATTCTGCAGAGTCCTGAAAAAAAGTCTGAGAATCTGGCCTCTCTCAGGAGAAAGAAGGTGATGAAATCCCAACATTACTGCCCATGGCAAGGCTGTGATTTACCCCAATTCTACCTGCTCTTTCCAACTCAGACTTGCAGTGACTTTACATGGAGAGCTGGAGATGTGGAAGAAATACAGAATTATGCCAGCTTTTACCTCTAAAGAAAATTCATAGCTATGTTATCAAAGTTTCTAATTATAAAATTTCTTTAATATTTTATTAATAGGAGGGGAGGGAAGATGCCAAAACTTTGACATTTAACAAGTAAGATTATGGGTTGATTTCTGATTGGGTGACAGGGCCCTAATAATAAAACTCATAATTTTATACTACATTCCTCTAGTGATGATAGAAGTTCTTTGTGCATAATAACACCATTTCTATTCAGGAATCTTGTTAACAGTTGTAAACTCAGATTATCATTTTTATTAGCTTAGTGTTTTCTTATTTCTGTGTTACTGACAGGAAATTAGAGCAAGTTTTCTGGCTTGCTTTTTTTTTGTTACAATGAAAGCAATTCCATTCAGCTAAAAATTTCTAAGCACTGGGTAGAAGACAGTATTGCTAGAAGCCAAGAAATTTAAAGTACACAGATTAATTAAAAATATATATATTTAAAGATTAAATTCAAAGAGAAAGTAGACTGGCAAATTAGGTTAGGGTGGTGGTGTTTTTTTCTTTAAAAGATACAGATATATGGCTTTTTATACTTCATGTCTTCAGAAACAAATTCCTGTGACCAAACTCAGCATCTAAACTTAGCTGTACTATGTTTTCGTGTTGCCTCACAACAGTAACTTTGTCATCACCTCTATGAGTGAATACCCCTGGCTGCATTCAGGCTCTACTCCGTGCAGCCTTGCCCATTGCTGAGGTGCCTACCATGGGCAGTGAGAATCAACCACCATGGACTTCTCATGGCTTTGGGTGATTAGGAAACTCAAATGAGGATATTGGTAGTTGTTTCACCCCATTAGGCCACTTGAGCATTGTAAAAGCACCGTTTCTAGGAGAACGTGAGACTATAGCTGCATAATTTACTGTCAACAGCCTACAGTTTATTCATATTACATCAGATACGCTTCTAACTGTCAGTTGATACTGAGTGAATAAAAACTTATTTCCATAACAAGAACACTGAATTCAATCCTTTTCTTCTCAGGTTATAAATGGATGGGAGTTTAGGATTACAAGGGACAAAGCCTAATTTTCTGGGCTTTGCAGATCTTGGTGTTGGGGTGGGGGGAGGCAAGTTGTCAGGGCAAAATCAAGATGTGGGAGCTACAATGACCTCATTTCACAAGACACCAACATTTTCTGCACAAGCAAAATAAACCCTCAGAAAAGTATTGCAGTGCTTGAAATTGAGGCTGAAATAGGGAGTGATGAACTTCTGCAAGTGCGGCGCCCTTAACCCTGTGCCCTGACAAAGTTGCTGTGAAAGAATGTGATTTTCCATATGGCATTGGCACGTCCTCTCCTTCTTATCAGGGACATGTAAGGGAGTCGGTGTTTAATCGCTCTCCGCTCCTCATCTCCCCTCTCCTTGCACAATTTCGCTCCTGTGATCACATTATGCGTTTGGCAAAACAGACCTTCAAGACTGGAAAATCTGATGTATCAATCTGCAGATGATTAATTTCAAGACACTTTTTTTTAATATTGAGGATAACAGCTTTCAAGGAGTTAGAGGACTGAATCACATTGGTTTTCTAACTCTATTAGATTCTCTAAAAAATCCCATCCTACATTCAAAAAGTTTTCCTCAGCATGGCCACAAACCTGTGAACAACTAACTCTAAGGGTAGTGTTTATTCATGTAGTTTATCCAGTCTTAAGTGTAACAAATTGCAGTTAGGAAAAGATAGTTCAGCAATTATAAGATCTAGTTCTGCTAGTACTCCGTAATTTCCTCTCAAATATAAGACAAGCTCAGCCTTCCTGTTGGTTGTAGTAGACATTATTTAGTACTTGGCAGAATTACATACAGAAAGCCTGAGAAAAAAAAAGATCACCCTATATGGGTTATAAGGGTAAACACAGAGCAAAAGCAAAACACATCTCATTTTCTTAAAAAAATAAAAAATGTATTAATGTCTGAAAAATACTAGAAAACAGACCTTGGATATCAGGGGACTCACAAGGCAGGAACTGCAACATGTATAATACAGATCTGGTTGTATCTGGCAGGCTTGTATTCATAGGAAACTATCCACAGCATCAAACTCATGCTTTACAAAAGCAACGCTTGGTATTTCATCTCAAAGTTTGTCAGCTTCTTGCAATTAGCTACTACAACGCTGTGACAAGATATGAAGTGGAACATCCCTTCCCCCTTTCTCCAGAAGAACAATGCAAGGGACAGCAAGAACTTTAGCCAACGCTGGACAACAATAATTCCTGGATGCACTGACCTCACTCGATGCAAGCTGAACAATATTTATTTATTTTTTAAAAAAGTTTCAGCATTGCACTTTCCTACCCCGTAAACAGCTGAACAGCTGAATGACACCCAAGACCATCTCCTCCACCCCCATCTCCACCCCCATCGTATCAGTGCTTCAGGCAACGTTCAGGAAGAAAAAAAAAAATCACACACACAGAACCCCCAACTCAAGTATCTTTTCTGATAGGAGCATGGAACAGTAACCAAAAAACAATCAAGTCCTCATTGTCATAGTGCGACAATCAGAGCACCGCTTCTGTTGAGCAAATAGTCAATTCACAGAGAGAAAAGCGTCATGAGGACAGAGACGAAAGCTGTTATTATCCATTTTAAGTAATAGGAGAAGGTCACATATCAAGCAGTTGCACCTTTTCATTACATCCTAACCCTCCACAGCAGGGGAACCACACTTACGACTGTGTTCGTTAGATATACAAAAGCTTTCAGCTCCAAAAAAGGAAAAGAAAAGATGGGGAAGGGGAATAAAAAAAATTAAATTCATCTTACCAGCACGTTGCAGCACCAACTTGCTTGAAGGAATGTTGCCTTTTCAGGTTTCTCTTTTAATTATCCTGGAAGCAGAAGGGGGAAAAAAAAAAAGAAGACGACGAAGCAGGGTTGTTAAATTAGCGTGTGCTAGAATCTTTTCAGTTTGTCGCAGAGTAGAAAAATACCAAAAAAAAAAAAAAAAAAAAAAAAGGCACGCAAAGAAAGAAAAAAAAAAAGAAAAAGAAAGCTCAGTAATTTAAATTTGCTGTCAGTTCAGGCAGCATCGCTCTGTCCCGCCCCTCTTCCCACTGGGTTCTACTACCTGCAGGGCTGCAACTGACAGCTACTGTGCAAACAAAAAAAAAGGCAAAAAGCATGCTGGGACCATGCTGTCTGCTGTCTGAGTCTCTCTCCACTTCTGATGACTGAAAATCATTAGTGGAAAGGTTCTGTTGTTGTTTGCTGCGATTTTTAAGTTGGTTTTTTTTGCTTGAAATTTAATTTATTTTTAATTGATACGATGCAGCACGTGACAGAAACTGGTGGTTGTGTTTCTCAGCTCTGCTCGGAATGGAAACTAACCTGAACAGACTGATTTTAACAGTATGGTATATGTAGAATATACACAGACATTTGCCATGTTGCACTTTGCAGGCATGCATTCAGCCCTTCCTGTAATACTGTGTACAAAAATAGGCGTTTGAATGGAAAATCAGGAAATCATTTCAACAGAAAGCAGTTAAAACTCCGGCACTCAGAAAAAGTTGCCAGTATTGTTTTCGTTCTGCTTTTAAGTTTTCCTTCTAAACTTTTTCAAATAATTATTGAGAACAAAAAGTAAGAGGATTCAGAGGCATAATGAACAACTGGCACTACACTCACGTAAAAAGGACGAACTAGCAATCACAGTACTTAAAAAGCTATGTGTTTTAACCAGCTGTTTAAAACCATTTTTGAAAGTCTGTGCTAGGGACTATTAGCAGACTGCATACATCATATGAGTGTGAAATATTTGATGAAAACTAACAAGAAAAACAAGTACGAAAGCTATAAACGCCTTTTTTATAGCTATTTTAATTGTTGCTAACAGGCTTTTAGCAACAGGGCTAAAATCATCCTTCCAAAAGAAAGAGAAGCATAATCTATAACTTCTAACTATAAATGTATTCACCAAAATATGGCTCCCACCTAATTATAAAATAAAATTAAAAGAGTGAAATGATGCTTTTCCTTAATACTTTAATAGTAATTGCTTGGATCATGCCACAGTAAATATGCGACATTTGTATTCAGTTATTGCTCTACTTATGTGTGTAACCATAAAATAAGAAGCTGAAATGTTTAAACTTAATTAAATTAATCTCTGTTTTAGTCAAAGTTTGCCATTTAACACAGGAAGAGACACATGCATGCTGAACATGCCTGCCATAGACAATTGGCTTCTAAATAGGTTTTTAAAAAGTGTACAGAATCTAATTGCTGCTATGCTTGCATCTCTCCTGCAGCCTTTCCTCACTGAAGTACATCTCGACAGGGTGACCCTTACCACCAGGAGCTGCACAGCAGGGCTCAGGGTGTACGGTCTGCCCTACAGCCCTTGTAAGGCTCCTGTGCATGAATAGACAGCCACGTTAAATTGGTACCACAGCCAACTTTTAAGTTGCTTTTCTTCTCTTTTAAAGCCTCCAAACCCTTTTAACAGGTGACCACCTGAAACAATGTCTACAGATGGTAGAAATCTCCCACCATCCCAGATATGAGGTTTAAAATGAAATGGCCGAGAACCATCTATTTGCAAAGTTCACCAAGATCTCTTAGCAGGCTTATGCTGTCTACAAGCATTTTTGCTATCCCTTGTGTGCTCAGTCTCGGTACAGAGGGAAAAGACTGCATAGAGAGTTGCCTTCAAAATAGAAATACAAATACATAACGACAGTGAACATAATTTGGAAGAGGTACAACAGTACATTCCCCAAGTAGTCACAGCAGAAATGCAGCATTTTTCCACTAGAATTTGCTCTTATTTACACTTGTGTGGCTTTAAAGCCCTATTTTTATGCTAGTAAAATGTTTTAGTATACATTTTCGTCCAAGTTCAGTGTCTCCTGGCTCCCTGTCCTTTGTTTTAACTCCTTTTGTTCCTTGTTAAGAAGAAAAAACTGGTAAATGGTTAAAAAATGTGTTCTTGATGATTTGACAGCATTTAATCCTTATTTTGGTATCTTCATGCACACATACATACACATGCTCGATTTCAAAATTCTGTTAAATCCAACTAACTTATTATCCTTCTATATCTCCTTGCAAAAGTCAAGGGTGGCCTGTTTTTAATGCACTTGGCATTTTAAATAAGGCACTCAGACCTTCAAAAGACAAATAATTGAACTTTGCCTTTAATGGGATACAGTAGTGCAGTAAATAACAAAAACTAAGAAAGCTAGATTTAGCAAGGAGATAGAGTCAAGAAGGCAATTTGACTAATTGGTTAAGAAAATGCACAAAAGCTCAGAAAATCAAACATTTATAGAAACACCTTATTTGTGCTATTAACTTGAAATAAAAATAGTGGTAAAGTAAGCTGTTAATATCAACCTTTTCTCCTACTAGAAAACACAAGAACATTGAGGTGTTTAGAAGGGCAGAGTCTGACTGAAGTCAGTGGAAGATTCATTCATTTTAGGGTTTTGGTGATGCTGTGTGTTAATATTAACCATTCAATGTCTCCGTTAAAATCTAATTTTGATTAAGGGTCATAGGCTTTGTGCTGTAGAATTTAAATACTATGGGGAAGATAATACTTTTTTGTGGTTCTATAGTCAGTTTTTAATGAATTGGTTAAATTAAAGAAGCAGTAATTAATAGAGGTTTCCTACTGTATAATGCAACAGAAAGTATCTAATTAACCTTTGTATCCTTTACAAAACACCACCAAATGAAGCATTTTCTGGTCTTGTTTTAGACAGGAACATTTTTTGCCTTTAACTTCAGTGGAGTTCTTACTGACTGCTTTGGGGTTTTTTTCACAAGTTTTCATGTCATTGACCATCAAGGATTAGCTCCTGAAAACACTGACACCATCTTGTAAATTTCCATCCCTTTTTTAAAAAAAACAAAACCAACAACACCCCAAACCTTCAAAATCCCTTTTGCACTATGTCTCAATAGACTCTGCTATACTGTGATGGGAAGAGTGCTGAAGAAAAGATTTTACCCTCTACTGGGACATTAGCCCCAGTATTAAAATCAAGACTTGTAAACTTGGCAAATACCAAATGAGATGAGCAAGATCCCGCTCCTCCGGTTGTAAAGTCTTTCTTTGTAACCAGATCTATCTAAATAGCCTTACTTAAAATAAATAAACCCCTGTGTCTTCCTGTCCCTTAGAATAAAAGGGGCTCATTCAGCTAGATTGAGATCCTTCGTCTGTTTAAAGGGAATTTAGAGAAGGTGTGAATTATACATCTGAGAGATAAAAATGTAATCTTGTGTAAACAGCCAACAGTGTTGTTACAGGGAGATTTGGGAATAAGCATGGGCTATAGAGCCAGCTATGACTTTCAACTTCCAGTAGTCACACATCTTAACATTTCCAGCATGTACTAATTACATCAAAGTAATACCCAACCTCTGATGGCTTCATGTACTTTATTTCTTTGTGTAAAAGTGAAGACTTCTGTTACGCTAATTGCTTCCTCCTGAAGATTTAAATTGAGGGTGTGTGCTGGTTTTGGCTGGGATAGGGTTAATTTTCTTCATAGCAGCTAGTATTGGGCTATGGTTTGCATTTGTGCTGGAAGCAGTGGTGATAATTCAGTGATGTTTTAGTGACTGCTGAGCAGGGCTTACACAGAGCCAAGACCTTTTCTGCTCCTCACCCCACCCCACCATTGAGTGGACTGGGGGTGCACAGCTGACCTCAGCTGATCAAAGGGATATTCCATACCATATGATGTCATGCTCAGCACATAGAGCTGGGGGAAGAAGGAAGGGGTGGATGTTCGGAGTGATGGCGTTTGTCTTCCCAAGTAACCGTTACGCGTGATGGAGCCCTGCTTTCCTGGAGATGGCTGAGCACCCGCCTGCCCGTGGGAAGGAGCGAATTAATTCCTTGTTTTGCTTTGCTTGTGTGCATGGCTTTTGCTTTACCTGTTAAACTGTCTTTACCTCAACCCATGAGTTTTTTCACTTTTACTCTTCTGATTCTCTCCCCCATCCCACATCCTACTGGAGCTGGGAGTGAGCGAGTGGCTGTGTGGGGCTTAGTTGCCAGGTGGGGTTAAGTGACAATAGTCCTTTCTGGTGCCCAACATGGGTCTTGAAGGGTTTGAGATAATAACAGATTGACCAGAGCATATTAGAAGGATTTATACCTGTTAAATGTTCTGGGTCATGATATTGATTCACCTATTCTTGATATTATTTTATCTGATCTGTTTTTGGCTTTTTTTTTTTTTTTTGGATATACATGTTAAAGAGTAGTGTTGGCTTTTTGCAGTTTGTTGTGCTCTGTAGTGATTAGTGATGTATTGCCTGGGAGATTTTGTTATTAAAACACTGACCTTGAACTTAATCTGATATTTGTGCTCTGTACTGAAACTATTACTGTACTTTGGGTACCATCTCATGGAGACAATTAACAATTATACTTCTTCCTCTGAGAGGTTTTTTGTGGAGGAAATACAGAATGGTATGTTTGCTACTGTCTTCTATGATGTTTTCTCCTTCATTACAATAATTTCTCAGTACCTTGAACATCCTTGGGTAGTTAAAATACTTCTGTTTGTATTTCTTAGAAATACTGTTTCAGCTTTGTCTAAGGTTAACAAGCAATTTAGGAATATGAACCAGGCTCTATGAGAGTATGGTCATGGGTGGCATGGCATGTGGGAGAATATGGGCAAGTATCTAGAGAACTTCTCACGTCCAGTGGTCTGGAACTTCACTCCTGAGCAACTACAGGATCGTAATGAAGTGATGGAATGCTTGAAAAAAAAATGCCGTGGCTATTCCAAAGAGGCACAATTTACCACACTGTGCTGGGCCCTGGCCAGTATCTACCAAACACTGCTTGATATTATGGAGCACCTTCAGGGAGAAGAGAGGGAAAACATACCAACTGGCTAAACCAGACACCATAACAGTCGCCTCTATAACTAAAAAGAAACAACAGAAGTGGAAGTCAGCTTGATTAGTAAGGGATGAAGAAGCTTCTCCTAAGAGGGAGCAGGAGGAAGAATCAGAAGAGGCAGCCTATTCTGCAGAAGAGCAGTCACAAGAACAGGAAGAGGAAGAGACTGAAATAATAAATTAGACAGAAACCACACAATCCCTATTCCTAAGTGAGCTGCGATATACCGGAAAAGATTTTAACTGTCAACCAGGTAAGCCAAATCTAAGCTAGTTACTCCAATGCTGGGATATTGGGGCCAGTAGTCAGGAATTAGAGACTAAGGAGGCCCAGCAGCTAGGATCCCTTACTAAGGATATTGTCGTTGACAAAGAGATTGGAAAAAGGCAGGAGCCCTCAGTCTTTGGCAGTGACTCCTATCAAGTGTGAAGGACAAGTAACCCTTCAAAGAAGAACATGCAAATTCCTAAAGCAAATAGATAAAAACTGAGGGAGGTGTCCAGTCTCTGAGGAAATTAGCCCTGTTGGAGGTGATGTATAGCAACCTGGATGACAACCAGGCATCCAAACACCCAAATGCAATCTGGCGCACGTTGTCCATGCGTGAAAGTTTGTATGAAATGCACTGATGTCATACACCCATACTCTGGCAGTAACAAGCTGGACAGACATGGAGGTACCAACTCTAGATGAACTGGCCAGACAACTCTGAGAAGATGAAGATAATCTTGCTTTCTCCATGTTAGCCTGTGGACAGACTGACCCAAAAAATGTTGGAGGAAGCAGAGAAAGATAAGCCTTCCTCATGCACTCCAACCAAGGCCTCAGCTGTTAAAAGTCAGCCTTTTTCTGTTCAAGAGTAAGGGTACCCGTGGTGCACACCACTTGCAAGCCTGTGCTTCTTCCTGCGTGACTGGAGGAGCACATGAGGAAGTGGGATGGTCAACCTCCCTGGAGACTAGAAGCTGAAAGAACAGGAACTGCAGGGAAAAACAATACCCAAAAAGCATCCATCCAGGAAAATCGCTGCTCCAGTGTCTGTTGTGCAGGGTAGAAGGGCTGATTATGCTTTTGACCCTGATGAAGGGACTTCTGTTTTGCAATTACAAAAATCAATTAATGAAGATTCTGACCAGGAATAGAGGGGCCCTGCCTTCAGCCAGGCAGAGGAAAGGGACAAGTGGTTTACTGGACTGTGTGGATTCAATGGCCTGGCACATCAGCTCCGCGGGAGTATAAAACTCCAGTAGACACCAGCGCACAGTGTACTCTAATACCATCAGACTACAAAGGGGAAGAATGCATCTGTATTTCTGGAGTGACAGGAGGATCCTGTGTTGGAGCCTGAGGTAAGCCTAACTGAGAATGAGTGGCAAAAACATCCTATTGTGACTGGTCCAGAGGCTCCATGTACCCCTGGCATAGACTACCTCAGGAGAGGGTATTTCAAGGACACAGAAGGGTACGGGTGGGCATTTGGTATAGCTGCCTTGAGTAGGGAGAGCATTAAGCAGCTGTCTAGCTTGCCCCGTCTCTCAGAGGATCCGCCTGTGGTAGCGTTGCTGTGGGTTAAAGAAGAGCAGGTGCCTAGTGCTACCATGACAGATCACCAGTGACAGTATTGCACCAATCGAGACTCCCTGATTCCCATCCATAAGTTGATCCAGCAATGGGAGAGTCAAGGAGTGATCAGTAAGACTCATTCACCCTTTAATAGTCCCATATGGCCAGTGGAAAAGTCTAACAGGGAGTGGAGGCTAACACTATCGAGGCCTGAACGAAGTCACACCACCGCTGAGTGCTGCCATATCAGACATGTTTGAACTCCAGTATGAGCTGGAGTCAAAGGCCACCAAATGGTATGCAGCAATTTATATCACCAATTCATTTTCCTTGATCCCTCTGGCAGCAGAGTGCAGGCCACTGTTTGCTCTTACATCAGGGATATCCAGTACACCTGGGATTGGCTGCCCCAGGGGTGGAAGAACAGTCCTTTTTGGCACCCAACATGGGGCTCAAAGGGTTCAAGATAACGGCAGGTTTGATTGGAATGTGCTAGACTGAATTTATAGCTGTTATTGCTGTTTCACTGTTAATTGGCAGGCTCCTGTGCTTGCCATGGGGGCTGCTTGCCTTACTGTATATTAGAGTCTAGTGCTTGTTAGTGGCTGACTTTTGCTTTCACAGCTTGCTGCACTGTTGTACTGCTGATCATCTTACTCTGCTGTGCCTGGGAACATTTTGATAACAGCAATGGTGAGGCACCTGGGCTGGCATATGGCCAGGACATTGCTGCTGGTTTTGTGCTGCTGTACTGGACAGGCTGGAACTTCAGCGTGAACTCGAGTCAAAGGGACGGTGACCTGTGGATAAGTCCACTCAGGAGCAGGACACCCCAAAGTGCCTGTGGCCATGAATAAGTCCACACCAGAGCAGATACATCTCAAAGCACCTCTGGCCATGGTTATGTCTGTGCCGCAACAGCTATACCTCTGAAGGGATTGTGGCCCAAGGATAAGAACGTACACATCAAAATATCGGTGGCTGTGGGTAAGTCCATGCTGCAGCAGGTACATCTTGAAGCATCAGTAGGTGTGCGTGAGGTCACACTGTGCTTGGCCATGGATAAGCCCACAGTAGAGCAGGTGTGCCCCTGGAGGGACTGCAGCCCTGGGTAAGGCCGTGTTGGGGCAGGTTTATTTCTGAAGGGACTGTGTCTGTGGGTAAGGCCACACTGCAGCAGGTACACCTCTGAAGACATTGTGGCCCATGGAGAAGGCCATGCTGGAACAGGTGCACATCAAAGAGACCGTGGCTGTGGATAAGTCTATGCCACAGCAGATATATCTCTGGAGAGACCGTGGCTCATAGATAAGGCTCCACTTGGAGCAGGTACATCCGTAAGGGACTGCAGGCTGGATAAGTCCAAGCCAGAGCTGGGGCAAAGGGAGGAATTAATTGCAATGTCAAACCTGATGGTCTGGTCCAAAGGGACCAGGGGTGGAGACTGTAATGGAAATACCTTTAAATTATTGCAACCCATGATTTGAGTTGCATGTTATAGGAATTACTATAGCAGGGACCACATGAACCAATGGAGAACAAGCCTTAAAGAAGCAATGCAAGTGCAGCAGTGACCCCAGCTAAGCTGGTCTTGGTGCCCAATAACTCCACACAACACACCACCTCTCCTGTCCTGAGTCACCACCATAAGAGATAGAGCCCGAAGTCATGAAACAAATGAACTCAATGGGCACTTTCTGGACATTTCTGGACATTTTACAAGAGTGGACCATAGACTAAGGGAATGATATCTGCATATTATATCAAAGGATGGGAAGAGGGGTGGTGGTTAATGAGGTTGTACTGGATAGTGTGGGACCTGAGTATGATGTAAATGATATGGAATATGGGGTGGACAATGTGCTGGTTTTGGCTGGGATAGAGTTAGTTTTCTCCATAGTAGCTAGTATGGGGCTGTGTTTTGCATTTGTGCTGGAAGCAGTGTTGATAACAGAGATGTTTTAGTGACTGCTGAGCAGGGCTTACACAGAGCCAAGACCTTTTCTGCTCCTCACCCCACCCCACCATTGAGTAGACTGGGGGTGCACAAGGATCTGGGAGGGGACACAGCCAGGGCACCTGACCCCAACTGATCAAAGGGATATTCCATACCATATGATGTCATGCTCAGCATATAGAGCCGGGGGAAGAAGAAGGAACTGGGACACATTTGGAGTGATGGCTTTTGTCTTCCCAAGTAACCGTTATGCGTGATGGAGCCCTGCTTTCCTGGAGATGGCTGAGCACCCGCCTGCCCGTGGGAAGGAGTGAATGAATTCCTTGTTTGCTTTGCTTGTGTGCACGGCTTTTGCTTTACCTGTTAAACTGTCTTTATCCCAACCCATGAGTTTTTTCACTTTTACTCTTCTGATTCTCTCCGCCATCCCACCGGAGCTGGGAGTGAGCGAGTGGCTGCGTGGGGCTTAGTTGCCAGCTGGGGTAAACTGTGACAGGGTGGCTTTCTCATACATTTAATTGCTTACCCCTGCAGCTCACAAGGAAAAGGTAGTTGAAGGTGGCTTCTAAACAAAGATATACAGTAATTAAAAGCTCTTTTAAAGAGAGCTTTTTTGTACAGCACCTGCTGTTAATGGAGTACTTTGCGTACAGTTCTGTGTAGTCTTTGAATCCAGTGCATTATTTCAGAAGTAGTGTGTTGCTGGAGGATTTCTACATCTGATGTGGTGACCTATGTATGCTACTTACTCTATGCTGAATAAAAACACCACCAAGGGAATTCCTCTTCTCCCACCAAAATCAAGCCCATAAAAATGGTTTGGGAGTGTGAATAGCAAGGATATAAACTTCTGCTTTGTGGATAGCAATCACTTAATTTTTTTTGGGGGGGTGGGTTGAGCTGAAAAAAATTCCTTGTTACAGTGCCCATTAAAAGATCATCATTTTATAATGTATAGTTTTGCTTACCAAATTTTCCTATTGAGGAAGAAAATACTCTGTAGCTTATGTGACTTAATAAATGACAGTTACACATCTTTGTCCTTCCCTGTTGCCTTGCCTGTGGTTGAATTCATTTTTCATACCAATGTAGCTGTCCCCTCGGAACATCCTGCTATCTTGCAATCAAAGGTGGTTGACTTAAAAAAAGTCTCTATGGAATTTGGTGCTTTGATAAATTAATCCATCCTTGTGTCTTAGCCTTCCAAATGCTCGTGTTTTAAGAATAGTTTGTGGTGTGAAAGTAAAGCCCTAAGACAAGAAAGAGAGACAGATGCTGTGTATAAGTTCCCGCTCTTTTCACAGGAAAAATAATGTGGAAGATAAGGGTGCCAACTCTATTAATAATGTGTTTTGGGGTTTGCTTTGGTGTTTGGTTGCATTAAGTGGAATGTTAACTGATGATTTGATGGAAGCTTCCAGATGCTAAAACTGGAAATAGTTAGGCAGAAAAAGAAAATTACTCTGCAATTTTGTAATGTTGTAATAGCAGCCTTGGCTCTGAGGTGAAAGGGCATGTTTTTCATGCCGGTGTAAATAGGAGGAGAGAAGATAACCTGAGCCTCCTTACCAATGTCAAGTTCAGATGTTCACAACTGACTCCTATGAAATTGTCTTCTGCCTCAGAGCAGAAAGGGACTCATTAATTGGGCTGGGAATTATTTCACCATTTCTCATTGCTATAGCCTGGATGGGTAAAAAAATAAAGAAGACACCTGCTATGGCCATTACGAGAAGGTCAATACCAAAACTTTATAGGAGCTACTTATCTTGTGTTTGGAAATGTGACAATAAATAGGACAGCAATGGGACTTATATATTTTAGTGGAGGTCATCATAAACACATATTTTATTTTTTCTGATATATTTCTCCACATACCTCCAGCATGTGCTCCCCAGAAGAAAGCCTTCCAAGCACATTCAAGTTTATTTTCACAATACACACTGATGAATAATTTATTCTTGCACTAGCACTGCCTTACTGTTATTTACTGAGACTCCATAAAATGGCTCCCAGTGCTCAGAATCTGATGCCTTACAACGCTAGTCCGTCTATAGCTCCTGCCATTGAAAGAACTTGTCAGTCTGGAGACTACATGTTGCCTAAATACACTTTTCCCCAAGGTTCAGGTGACCAGCTAACAAAGCAGCTGCAACTGCTTTAACCACCTTTACTAGCCTATAACTTCTGAGTCACTAACCCTTTAGGATTATGAAGCTTATCCCCTGGCAAGCATCACTCCATCCTCTCAGACTCTAAATTATTGCCCAAGAATGTGATCACTTTGATGGGACCAGCTGTTTCTTCTGCTGCCAAAGCACTCCAAACACTTTGGCAGCTTCCCTAAATGTGCTCAGTAAATCATGACATGTACCACAGGAGTGTGCTCTGTGGGCTCTCCGCAGAAAAGCATCCATGTATGCAGCACTGACCCTGAACGTTTGACTTCTGTGTTCGCACCTTATTGTGTAGATCTGGGATGGATCCAATATGAATTCAGAAAGTGCAGGTTGGCAGCTCCTGAACCAACAACTTTCTTGCCTTTGAGCTTAAAACTTAACAGGTGAGAAGCATGTAAATATACAGACAAGGACATGATTTGGTATTTATTGAGCCTGTCTGTAAAATATTCTTTATCTTTTGCAATCTTTACAGGAGGATAAAAGAATATCAGACCACTCAGAAAGGTATTATTAGCAGGACTAGGAGCAGTGCTTGTCAAAGTTTCATGGTTTCCTTTTATATAACCCTGTTTTCAGTTGCTTATGGCTTTTTAGCACACTACATTTTTGGATAAAAATTTCTCTGCTAGGGGTCTGCCTTTGGTTGTTGGAAAACTTAAGCCAAATCATCCCAGTCTTTGCTGAGAGCCACACTGGGCGAAAAGCATCTTAAGGCAGCAGTAGTCTTTTCTTTCAGGAGGTCTGCAACTATCATATTTCTGCCAGGATTCAAGCAGGGACTTGAAATTTGTCCATAAGGGTGGCATTTATGTCAGGCACAGCAAAAAATGCATCCATAAAGAAAATTATACAAATGAGGGCACTTATGGAGAAGCTTTTAAAAAACACAGGACAAGCTATATCCTGCATGTTTTAGGAACCAGTGCAACATGACTGGAATGACAGGATGACATCATCCTAATTTTGGGGGAGAAAGTTCAGAAAGGAAGGCTTAGGCGTATGGATTTTTGCAGTACCACTTGCTCTCAAGGCTGTAACCCACTTCACTTACTAGCGTAGATACGGCTATTACAGTAAGCACTGAACGCCTGAACTGTTGGTTTCTGTACGTTTCTCCATGTTCAGATGTGGAGACTGGAGATGTGATATTATGTTGGAAATAGGCTGGATGGGTAAAGAGAAATTGTGTGATGAAGAACACATGATTATGAGCATTGTACTACATGAGCTTTAGAGGAAGGAATTAATATTGCTAGTGTTCTTAACTGTAGTTTTTCCTAACCTTTTGAAGTGCTCAGTTTCTATAAACAGTAATGTTCTTGAACAACCCTTTTTTCTTTGCTAGGAACTGTACAGACTCCTAATGGTGTCCCTTGCTTGAGGTCCTTGCTGTATTGAAAATATGAGTTAATAATAATGAAAGAAAAGTTAATAATCAGCCAAAACTCATCAAAGTCTTAACTAGTTTCTGTGCCTGCTACTTGCTCCTCTGTGTGTCTCTTCTGACAGCAGAGTTTTTCACTGAAGGGCAAGAATGTCCCATCTGTTGAGCTCTGAGGGTGTAAATGCTCTTAAAAAGGAAAATATTAATCTCTTTGGTGTATATGAGAGGCTGGAAGATGTGGTGTTGCCTGCACTGGAAATAGGTAACCTCCATCTCCCTCATAGCTAACTGTCCACAAATTGTGTCATCTTGTACACAAAGGGCAGATCAGATCGGGGCATGTGTTATCGTATAGCTGAAGTCACACAGAAGCCCTCAACATGAATACTATTAAAATGTGAAATGCTCATAGATTATTTTAGGCTTCACAGAGAGCCAGAACAGCTACTGCAATAAATTAGAGCAGTTGCCAGGCACTTATGTATCACTGCACCCTAGCTGTCACTTTACAGGCTGCAATGCATCTCTGCTTTGCTGTCGTGTCAGGTACCCCAGGCGCGTTCCGCGGGCCAGAGCTTACCCGCGTGGCTCAGTGGAAGAATTGCCTTCCAATGGTGTTGCGATGGTCATAGCTCAAGGGGTATACAGGGGTCCAAATACCTGCCAAAACCCTACCGCCTGTCTCAACAACCTTTCTTTTCAATCCTCACAAATTTCAGCCTAACTCCCTTCCCAGGTCCCTTCGCTGTCTAATGAGGCAGGAACGGAACCGGATTTTCCTGAGGACAGGTGTGAGAAATAGCAATTGGGCTGCCTCACGTCTGTGCCATCAGAAATCCCGACTCCTTTTATACGATGTTAAAAGACCATTTTCCATGAAGTAGGAAAAGCAATGTCCTTAAGCACAGACATTTCCAGGTATAACTGCACTATTGCTCTATAGCAAATCATTTCTGTTGCCTGTGCAAAATTAGGAATTTGTATGTTACATTTAGCATAAGTAATGGAACAGCAAGTGGGTTTTTTTTAAACTATATTTTATCAATTCAATTGACTTTAGATAATTCAATGGAACTAGTTATTAGTTATTACAGCACTTAGGATAGATTTTATTAAAGGTTTTGCCTTAACAATGAAACTCATTAATCTTTCCTAAGTATTGTACATAAAATAGGAGCCTCTCACTGAAATGATAGAAACTGGATTTGTCAGAGAGAAAAAAAAAAACATCACATAAATTAGGCTTAAAATTTGATCAATATGGAAATTTTTATTTACTGAGGAAAGTCTTCTGGACCACAAAAGATTTAATAAAAAAATCTATCAATTCAGAATTAAGAGCTTTTGGAAACAAATGTCAGTAGTTTAACTGAACAAAATAACACAGGTGATTAGAATGCAGTATCAGTGTGTATATATGTAATACTTCACGATATAAAATAAATCTGTGACAGAAAATTCTGTACAGTGACAGCAGTTTTTGAAAATATGTACGACTACCTCCATGTTATCAATATGTAAGCAAAACCTAAAAGATATTAAACAAATCCCTTGCAGAGACAAAGAAAGTCAGGGATAGGAAAAAGGACAGGTCTCTGAATGCAGAAGACGTTCCCTTGGAATGCACTATTTTATTTCCAAAGCTGTCTAGATGAAGCAGTAAATAACTAAGTGCTAGGGTTAATCTTCAGTAATATCTAATGATCTATCATATTAATTTGGCTAATGTGACCAGACCAAAAAAAAAAATCTCTATCTTACATGAAAACACTGAAGCAGTCCCCTTCAGGAGACCACATGAGATTGAAACATGCCTTCCTCGAAATCAAGTTTTATCCAACAGGAACACTTAAGTTAGTAGCAAGTAGGACAAGTTACACGTGTGGAAGATCTGCTGTGCTATCCAGTTTACTTTCCAATTTTACCCAAAGTTTATTATTGCACAGCTCTAAAATTGCCTACTCCTTCCTTCAAATGCCTGAAGTGCTAAAGCTTATGTCTTCTCTATGTGTGGCTGCTACACTGGCTACGAGTTCTTGATTTTGATCTCTTCAGATTAATCTCATTCTCTTTGGCCAACTACAATGAAAGTATTAGTAGAAGAGGAAAATGTTTACTTCTGTAGGGACATGCCCACTTTCACATTACTTATTCAAGCCCACTTTTACATGACTTATTCAAGAGCTTTTTTTCTGTGTTCTTAGAAAACAATTATCCCTGAAGGGAATAAAAAATGTCTTCACTCCTTGTACTTCGCCCTCTGGTACTGAGCTGCTTTCATTTAGAGATGTTCTGCCAGACATTGCCACGCACAAAACTACAATGTTTCATCTTGTTTTCCGACACATGTGAATTTCGCCTAAGTCTTTAACTCAACAATATTTTTTCTTTCTGCTTCACACTGCAAATTTATCTCTAAGTTTTCTTTCACCCCAGATCGCTTTCAATAACCCTGCATTTCAGGCTTTTTTAACCTTCCTCCCTTCGCTACTCAACATTAATTATTTTTTCTCTAGTGGGATTAGCTTGCAGTTTTCCAGGCTAAACATAATTTTGCTTTAAGCCCACATTCCTAACCTATTCAGGTCCTCTTGCTTTATTTCACTGGGGTTGATAACCTTTACTGATTTTACTACCATCTGCAACTTTCATTAGTATTCTGTTTACTCTTTTCCCCTGGACCAAAATGAAGACATTAAGGCCTGACCTGACTCCTGCAGTTCCTACTAGATACCTCCCAGCAACTTTCAACTTTGTTTTTCATTGCCCATTATTTAGAGTCCTCTAGACAGCTTTCAATGCTAGTGACAATAAAAAGATGTTTCTTCAACCTTAGAATATCTGTTATAAACAATGGTAAGTAAAACTAAAACCCCTCAAACCCTAATAAAATAGTCAGTAGACTTTCTCTTTGCATGGCTCACTAGCACATCTATTGCTTTGGCTCTTTAAAAAAATTCTAAGCAGTAATCCTCTTTATGGCTGGAAAATGAACATTATCTAAGTTCTTATCAAATTGTTTTGAAATGTGTTATACTGCTGCCTATTTACAGTATCTGTAAATACAATTTTAGTAGATAAAAGTATGGAAAGCTTGTGCTTTACTTTGGTTGAAGGCTTATTTTCATTTTTCTGTTATAGAATGAGTTCCAGGAGTGCCTGGACTTCCATCTTTGGAAGAACTTAAATTACAAGGGAGTTGCCAAATGTTTCTAGAGGATCTGGGCCTTCCTCCAGGAGGCAGAGTAAGTAAATACCCAATGCTCCATGTTATATTGCCCTTTAGCCGCACATGGCAATATCTTGATTGCCCTGACAGAAGAATGAGAGAGGTGTATAGGGAGCACCAGACTTACGGTGCATCATCATGTGCCCCAAACCAGGTCATCTGTACAGCAGTCCCGTGCCCCTGTAGATCTGTGTATCACCAAAAATTAGCAGGAGGCCTAACTCTTCCATTTTG
Source organism: Phalacrocorax carbo (assembly GCF_963921805.1). Taxonomy (NCBI): domain Eukaryota; kingdom Metazoa; phylum Chordata; class Aves; order Suliformes; family Phalacrocoracidae; genus Phalacrocorax; species Phalacrocorax carbo. The sequence goes on along the minus strand of NC_087513.1, from coordinate 6,440,945 downwards.
GGAAGTGTGGAGATGTCCATGCAGCAGGACCAAGGCTGTACCTGCTTTTCCCTTACGCCAGAGACAAATCCCAGGCAAGGTGGCTCACCTAGGTCAGACCAGCGTGCTCTGGAAGCTTGCTGCTACTGCTGAAGGTTACTTTCCAGCCTTCCAGAGATCTCCTTCTTCTCAGCACACCCTCATATTGCCCTGTCAGGATACTGCAGCAAGATGAAATGGCTTAGGGATGCTTTTAATCCATACTTTCTTGTCCCATGTAGAAATATGCTTCAGAAACAGTACAAAGCTGTCTGTATTATCCTGGGCTGAAATGGTCAGATTTCTGGCATGGAGAGGACGATAAACTCCTCAGTCTTTACTGCAGCCTAGTCTAGCTTAACCTTTTTAGATATTTAAGTCTGTGTGAAACAAGAAGTTGCCTTCTCAAAACAGACCTTTGATCTAAAAGACAATTTTGGGGGATCCAGCTAGGAACAAGGGAGGATTAACAGAGTGTAGCATTAGCCTCCTGCTGAGAATTTTTCTTCATGCTCCCCATAATACTGGACCAGTTGGACCTTGCTGCTGACTCTCTCAGGAACAGCTTTAGGGGAAAGGTGATATTAAATACTAAACCCACTGTCGAATGGATGTTATCTCACTAGTTCCTTTACAGGAACACCAGTTAAGAACCACTGTAGCAGCAACTTCAGTCCAGCGTTGTTATTTGTAAAAAGTCAGAGTGCAGGTGGCTTTGGCAGAGATGGAGAAAGCAGTTAATCTACTTGGAAACATCCCTGCCTTACTGACTGCTTGACTAATACTCCAGATTGCTTTTTAATATGCTAAAAATTGTAATGTTGGGATGTATATCTGGTAGCTGTACAGACTGAAGAAATAGGGTAGAGTCTCTACATGACTGTAGAGGCTGTTATAGGAGAAGCTTCTCCTATCTCATGCAGTGCTCCCTGGCCAGACTTGACGGACCTGTGAGGCAGCTGCCTCCTAAGCCACCTGGAGTAGTTCAGTGCCCCGATAGCCCAAAAGTGGGTCTCCGTGGTTGCTATCTTCAGAGCCATCCTGGATGGTTGAGGAAACTGTCCTTGCTACTAGAGGAGCCTTGGGACACTTCTAACTGCTGAGTTGTTGTCCTCTGAGGGGCTAGCTGAGGAGAGAGCAAGTTTGCAATTCACAGCCTCTGTTAGCAAGGAGACCAATGGTTCTCCTAGAAAACAGAAATGTTTTCTAATACGTGTCAGAAATACTGTATGTGATACATAATGATGCATAACTTTTCTCCTGCTGGGAACAGACTTACATCCTAAATCCCATCTCTCTTTCTGAAAGAGGAAAGCCAGGAGGGATTTCCCTAGTGCATCTCTTGTACTAGGCACTCTTGCAGTCTCCCTGGCTGCAAGTGAAATCCAAGACAAAGGCTTCTAGGATAGGCTTGTCTTGGATAGTCCCTTTTTGAGACTGTCAACCAAAATGAAGTCAAGCCAAGCCTTACCCTGATACATTAGAGACTATATACCAAGGGGAAGAAAAAGAAAAAAACAACCAAAAAAATCCACCTGCAGTGTTAACTAACAATAGCATTGATTGATCTGTCTGTGAAAAATACAGAATTACTACTTTATATAGAGTATTACAAATACTCATTAAATAAAAGGGAGTGAAATGTGCAAGCAGAATCTCCTTAAGTAATAAAAGCGGGTGGTTTGTTTAAAATAGAATGTATTAAAAAAGGGCTAATCTGGGCAATCTGTCATTAACACACCTGTTTACCTATTTATTAATTTACCTATTTCTTAAACTAAATTAAAACATTTATACATTTTCCCATTTTTAAACTACTGTCTTGTAGATACCCACTTTGTCTTATTTCTAGATGTATAACTAATGGTCTCTTCTGAACACTTAGGGGAACTAAGGACAGATACAACACAATATTTTAGCAACAAGTTCTTCACCATATAGCAAGATGCAATAAATGGACTTGCAGTACTTGTGGTAAGAGTAATCTGGATGATGCTGGCAAAAATGTTCATGTGTCCTCTTTTTTTGCCCCACTGCCAGAGCTCGGTATTGGTCAATATGTGTCACAGGAGAAGAGTCAGAGATCACTCAGACAGATCTGATCTAGTATTTAGTTTATTGAGTTTTAATCAGTAAATTTAGGTATGTAAATTTTTAATAAGTATAGTTTGATTAGTAGTCAATACTGTTTACTACACCTCAAGTTAGTATGGGATAAAAAGATTATTGTTTAAGCTTACTATATATATCTTAAATCCTATATGCATACAAAAAACGTCACTTAACAGCCCATCAATATCTGGTGCCAGGTAAGGGGTCTCTCAGCCTCGAGGGGTAACCTCAAGAGCTGTCCCCACTCAAGGGGAGCTCACTGCCTGCAGCCAGCTGCTATGAAGGAGAGCTCAATGGGTGCTGATGGCTGCAGATATTTGTTGATTTGTAGTTAGGTTTTCTGCTGTATTAATGCAGTTTTGGCCACTTATCAGCCCAGTCTGCAGCCAAACTGTTTTGTTTTGGTTTTTTGATTTGATGCTGTGTTCTCACTGATAGCCTCACACGGTAGGATTAACTTTGATTAGGCCTACTTGCTGAGCATCTGCCTGGACCAAAGTTCAGTTAGTACAAACAGGGGGAGTGCATCCATCACATCCTCCAGCCCGTGATTGCAGTCGATCCACTTTATTTCACAGAGTGGTGGTATGGTCATCTCTTGCCTCTGTGCCATAAACTGTCTCGATGGCCAAGCCCACAGAGTGGTGGTGAATGAAGTAAAATACAGTTGGTGGCCAGTCATGAGTGGTTTTACCCAGGGCTCAGTGTTGGAGCTGGTCCTGTTCAATATCTTCATTGATGATCTGGATGAGGGGATTGAGTGCACCCTCAGTAAGTTTGCAGATGACACTAAGCTGGGTGGAAGTGTCGATCTGGTGGAGGGCAGGAAGGCCCTGCAGAGGGACCTGGACAGGCTGGACCGTTGGGCTGGAGCCAAGGGTATGAGATTCAACTAGACTAATTGCTGGGTCCTGTACTTGGGTCACAACAACCCCATGCAATGCTACAGGCTTGGGGAGGAGTGGCTGGAGAGCTGCCTGGAGGAAAGGAACCTGGGGGTGTTGGTTGACAGCCTACTGAACATGAACTGGCAGTGTGCTCAGGCAGCCAAGAAAGTCAGCGGCATCCTGGCTTGTGTCAGCAATAGTGTGGCCAGCAGGAGCAGGGCATGGATGGGGCCCCCTGTACTCGGCACTGGTGAGGCCGCACCTCGAGTACTGTGTTCAGTTCTGGGCCCCTCAGGACAAGAAGGATACTGAGGTGCTGGATTGTGTCCAGAGAAGGGCAATGAAGCTGCTGAAGGGTCTAGAGAACAAGTCTTATGAGGAGTGGTTGAGGGAGCTGGGGTTGTTTAGCCTGGAGAAGAGGAGGCTGAGGGGAGCCCTTATTGCTCTCTACAACTACCTGAAAGCAGGTTGTCGTGAGGCGGGGGTCGGTCTCTTCTCCATAGTAACAAGCAACAGGACGAGAGGAAATGGCCTCAAGCTGCGCCAGGGGATGTTTAGATTGGATATTAGGAAAAAATTCTTCACCAAAAGGGTTGTCAAACATTGGAACGGGCTGCCCAGGGAGGTGGTTGAGTCTCCATCCCTGGAAGTATTTAAAAAAAGGGTAGGTGTGGTGCTTGAGGATATGGTTTAGCGGTGGACTTGGCAGTGATAGGTTAGTGGTTGGACTCGATGATCTTAAGGGTATTTTCCAACCTTAACAATTCTATGATTCTAGGGCAGTTAAGACATCACGTTTTGAGTAGGCTGGTATATAAGTTAATATATCAGATTTGCTGACTCTTTAACATTGACATGTTCACTCACAGCTATTTTATGTTAGGTGCCATAATTTAATATACAAAAAAGGGTTAGCAATTAGCAGAAAACTACAATGATTAACAAGACTACAGTTGGGTAAAATGCCGAATTCAAAGCTTCAGTTGCTGTTGGTGACCATCCAAGGACAGTTTCTGACTGGTGATGTTCTCCATCTTTCTTATCTCTTCTGTGTCATAGTGGATAGTAATTAAAGTTCTTTGTCTGTTGTTTTGAACTCATTTTAGCAATTGACACAGGTCATCATGTTGCAACAGTTTTCTTACAATGTGTAATTCATTCCAACAGGGGTAGGCAATAAATGTTGATACAAAGTCTGGTTAGGTTGTAGCAGTCGGTGGGTTGTGACGGGCTGAATGCTTAAATTTGTGTCCCATAATTTTAGTAAAATGACAAATACAGCTATTTAAGTGATTGTGTGTATGTTGTATATAAACATAGAATCACAAAGGCTTCTCATGCAAACACATTCATTTCCAACATTTGCAAGTACAATTTCAGGGGTTTCATTGGGATGTAATTCAAAAATTACACTGTCGAGACAGATGTATTGAGCCTTAATGGTATTACTTTCACAAGTAAACCCTTGTTGTTTCCGTACAACACGTGTGTCAACATCAACAGTTTGACATTTTGTTCCCATTTTGTTGGGCCCATACTGTGTTCTAATGGATAAGAGTACAGTTCCATGGTGATTTAATCCCAGAGCAATGGTTGGGTAGACACCGAAGCATTGTGAATTGTTAAAAGAAAAGCTGTGGCTTTACTGTTTGTGGGGTCATAAGTGAAGTTGACTAGATACCACCAAATTGAGTTGCATTTTCCCAAATTACCTTTCAAATCTCAGTGGGCAAGATGACATCATTGTCTTCCCTTATAGTTGAATCTTTAGTGGATGACACCTGTAACTGAGCTGGAATACAGCTAAGAGCTAGAGAAACATTATCCGGGTGATGCCAAGTCCATCTACGAATAGTTGGTGGTCCTTTTTTGATAATTCTTTCCCATACAGGCAATATACCAGCTAAGAGCCATTGAACAGTTCCAAGCTCCAGCAAAGAAGATCTTAGTGGATATTAGTTTATACAAATCACTTGATGCTGAGCTTATTTTGCTTGCCAAAACTTCAGTAGCTATGCTGTTTAATACTCCTAATCTGGTTCCCAGGATGTCAGTCGTATCTCTCCTTGCTCATTTTTGAGAGGTGAGGGTTTACCTGCACAACGATGCTGAACACCCTGTATAGGATATATTTAGGAATGGTGAGCAGGTGGGTTTAACTGCAGAGATATTAACCTGCATTGATAGTTCCACTTGCTTGAGGGACCATGATGGATTAAATAGCATTTGTTGCTGGCCTGTATCTTTAATATCACAGTGTATGTCCATAGAGTGTCCAGTTTCAGAAATCTGTGGGGATAAGGTTTCAACAATCTTATTGGGGGTCTTGGAGATAGTAGGATACATTGCGGTTTTGCTGTGCCAATAAAAATTATCCCAGTTTCAGCTGTGGATAAATTGTATCTCCACATACATACTATTTCTCTTTCCCTATTTTCTTTTAATGTAACATTCATTGAACAGCTACTAGCCTTGTTTCATCTATGCCACTTTTGAAGTTTGAAAACTAATCATATTTCCCCTTCATTATCTGGGGGTTGTGTTTCACATATTATGCTTATATTTCCCTCTGCCAAATTCATGTTAATGAGTGGAATTCCTAAATTTGTGCGATTATAGCTTGTTTTGTTAGCAAGTGTCATTGTAATGCACTTGGGCTTAAACGTGATTATGACTCTTACCATATTGATTAGTACAAATAAAAGAAGTTAGGGCCCCCACACCATGCATCGGGCTTGTCGACATATAAATCAGATCTGGTTCATGTTGAAGACGATTACTCCTGTGAGAAGGATAAGTATTCTTCCAGTGGTTGACCCAGTGTCCAGGGGAGATGTTTTGGTATTGCCCCTGGTACTGTTCCTGGAAAGGGAGATAACACAAGCCTTAATGGGGAAATTCTGGACTAGTTAGTCCTTCTAATGAAGGGTATATCCATGTCAATACGATGTTCAGCTCCACTGCTGTCTTTTGTTTTGTCTCTTTTTGCAATGAGGTACAGCTTTAAAATAGCAGGGGCTCACTGTAATAGTGGCTTCATGGCCTGGGGGGTCTATGGGAACTGAGACAGGGTAGTTGCCGTGTTCACCCCTATCATTCATAGCTTGAATGCAGGCTGCCTTTGTAACAGCAGTAAGAAGTTCATTTAATGATCTTATAGGTATAGCAGTATGTTCTCCTTGTTCCTGAGGGTCTGTGACCCCTACCCAACAAGCTGTTTGGCGCATGATAGAATGTCGTTCATTGTTAGAGTCTGGTCCCCCTGTTAAAAGATAACCCTGGCCCCCAAAAGCCATCCACTTCATCTTGATTTAATGTAATATGATCTCCACTGGTTAAGGAAACATGCCACAGATATTCAGTTTCGCTCTTGCCAGGCTTCCACACATATTTTTCTTGCAAATTAACCAGCTGAAGGGGATCCCACAGAATGGTTCTTGTGGTATTTCTGTGGTTAACCCCCTGGGGCACTACAGACACTTTGATTTTAATAACAGGGTCCACCTTAAACTCCAATTCTTCTAACTCACTCTCTTCACTACTCTTATCGCAAAATTCCTGGTCAGTGTTCCCCCACATCTTCCAGGGACACAGTTAACTTATGGATCTTTACAGAGCCTGGGGGATTAGGGACCCGAGTTACTGTGAGTTCTAGTTTGTCCTCTGATCTATTTAATTTTTTCTTTTCCTCCCCCAGTTGTTTCTGTGATTGTTCTATTCGCTGAGATAACAGCATTTCTTGTCGGTTTCTGTGTTCAACCTCATCTTGCAGCAGTCTCATTTCTTTTTTTTTTGCTGCTCCCAGACAGGTTCTAAACATCTTGCATATTATTCCCTTTTCTTTACCATTTTTCAGTTTCCCTTTCATGAGGTTTAACTGTTCCTCTGTCTTACTCTAGTTATCCCAATTTTAGTGTGTGCAGTCCTCAGAAAATCTTGGAGAAGGGCTAATTCTCTGCCTGCAGAAATAGTCAGTAATTGAATCCGCCATCGAGCTGACTACATCAATAGGTCAGGAGTCCTGAGGTACAGCCTCCAGTTATACCCTGGCTGTCTTTAGCTGGTTAACTCTAAAAAAATTTTGTTTGTAATATACTGAGTAATATTTGTATAGCTGCATAGTAGTATGGGCGGGAATCTGTGTTGACACAAGCTTCGGCCATGGTATGTATCATTTGAAATATACATGGTTTGAAGAGGGCTTATGTAGATCATATTAGGGCTGTGTTTCACTGATGGTGCTTGTTTTCCTTTGTTCCTCAAGCCAGGAAGAATATAGTGTGTAAATGCGTGTATGGGAAGGTTATTGAGAGGAAGTGCTTTTGTGCTCTTGCCACATCCATAGGTTCAGAAGCCCTCTACCTCATTACTAAAATGGCATATGGGAGGGATTATATACCTTTTATCAGGGCTTTTCAGCTCAGATTCTTCACTATGCTTATGTGGCTATACACCTTCCTCAGAGGTGGCTTTGAACTCACTGTCCTAAATGGAAGGTAAGATCATGAGGGTATCTACCAGCATAACATACTGTTAATATAGATTTTTAAGGATGCTTTCTGTAGAGCACAAGAGCTCTCAGTCCCCAGGTGTAAGAAATCAGGAACGAAAGGCAAGAGACCTGCATGGCTGAGTCGAGACCTGCTAGTCAAACTAAAGGGCAAGAAGGAAATGCACAGGCAGTGAAAGCAGGGGACAAGTGTAGGGAACAGTATATGTAGGGAATTTATATATATATATATAGGGAAGGAGGGAAGAGTATAGGGACGCTGCCCAGTTGTGTACGGTATGGGGTCAGGAAGGCCAAGGTGTGGCTGGAGCTAAACTTGGCAAGGCATACAATGAATAATTTGAAGAGTTTCTACAGGTATGTCAGTCAGAAAAGGAAGGTCAAAAAAAGCGTAACCCCTGATGAATAAGGCTGGCAAACTGGTAACAATGTACAAGGAGAAGGCTGAGGTACTCAACAACTTCTTTGACTCAGTCTTCACTGGCAACCTCTCTTCCCACACCTCTTGACTGCATGGACCACAAGACAGGGGCTGGGGGAGCACAGTCCCTTGCACTATAAGAGAAGATCAGGTTTGTGGCCACTTGAGGAAGCTGATCATAGCTCTATGGGACCTGACGAGATGCACCTCAGAGTCCTGAGGGAAGTGGCTGATGCAGTTGCCAAGCCACTCTCCATGGCATTTGAAAAGTCATGGCAGTCAGGTGAAGTCCCTGGGGACTGGAAAAAGGGAAACATCATTCCCATTTTTAAAAAGGGCAGAAAGGAGGACCCTGGGAACGGCTGACCCATCAGCCTCACCTCTGTGCCTGGGAAGATCATGGAACAGATCCTCCTAGGAGCTACGCTAAGGCACGTGGAGGACACAGAGGTGATTTGAGACAGTCAGCATGACTTCACCAAATGCAAGTCCTGACTGGCCAACCTAGTGGCTTTCTATGATGGAGCAACTACATTCATTAGTGGACAAGGGAAGAGCTACGATGCCATCTATCTGGACTTCTGGAAGGCTTGGGGCATGGTCCCCAACAATACCCTTCTCTCTAAATTGGAGAGATATGGATTGGATGGGTGGATGAGGAATAGGTTGGATGGTCACATCCAGAGGGTAGTGGTCAATGGCTCAATGTCCAGATGGAGGTCAGTGACAAGTGGTGTCCCTCAGGGGTCCGTGCTGGGACCAGTACTGTTTAATATCTTCATTAATGACACAGGCAGTGGGACTGAGTGCACTCTCAGCAAGTTTGCAGGCAACACCAAGCTGAGTGGTGTAGTTGTGATGCCTGAGGGATGGGATGCCGTCCAGAGGGACATGAACAAGTCAAGAAGTGGGCCTGTGTGAACCTCATGAGGTCCAACAAGGCCAAGTGCAAGGTGCTTCACCTGGGTCGGGGCAACCCCAGGATCAATACAGGCTGGGAGATGTCAGGATAGAGAGAAGCCCTGCAGAGAAGGACCTGTGCGTACGGGTGAATGGAAAGCTGGACATGAACTGGCATGCATGTGCTTGCAGCCCAGAAAACCAACCGTATCCTGGGCTGCACCAAAACAAGCGTGGCCAGCAGGTTGAGGGAGGTGATTCTGTCCCTCTGCTCTGCTCTGGTGAGAGCCCACCTGCAGTGCTGCGTCCACCTCTGGGTTCGTCAGCAGAGGAAGGACATGGGCATGTTGGAGCAGTTCCAGAGGAGGCCACAAAAATGATCAGAAGGCTGGAGCACCTCTCCTGTGAGGAAAGGTCTGAGAGAGTTGGGTTTGTTCATCCTGGAGAAGAGAAAGCTCCAGGGAGACCTTATAGCAGTCTTTCAGTACTTAAAGGGGGCTTATAAGAAAGATGGGGACAAACATTTTAACAGGGACTGTTGCGCTAGGACACGGGGTAATGGTTTTAAACGGAAAGAGGGTAGATTTCATAAGGAAGTAATTGTTTTTACAGTGAGGGTGGTGAAAGAGTGGCACAGGTTGCCCAGAGAGGTGGTAGATGCCCCACCCCTGGAAATGTTCAAGGTCAGGTTGGATGGGTCTCTGAGCAACCTGATGTAGTTGAAGATGTCCCTGCTCATTGCCAGGAGATTTGATGACCTTTAAATGTCACTTCAAACCCAAACTATTCTATGATGATTCTATGATTCTTTGATAATACAGCCCATTACATCAAAAGTAGGGTTCTTAATATAATGCGGGGATTTTCCTTTGTAAATAGAAATTATCATCCATCTCTAAAATGATCAGTCTCAACCCTTTATTAGATGTGGGAGGAAACATAGTGACAAAGGATGAGGAAAATTCTGAGATACTTAATGCCTTCTTTGTGTCAATCTTTAATAATAAGAACAGTTGTTTTCTGAGTACCCAGCCCCACTGAGCTGAAAGACAGGGATGGGGAGCAGAATGAAACACTTATAATCCAAGGGGAAATGGTTAGTGACCTGCTGCACCACCTAGAGACATACAAGTCTATGGGGATGGATAGGATCCACCTGAGAGTACTGAAGAAACTGGCAGAAGTGCTCACCAAGCCACTTTCCGTCACTTATCAGCAGTCCTGGCTAGCTGGAGAGGTCCCGGTTGATTGGAGATTAGAGAATGTGAGACCTATCTACAAGAAAGGCTGGAAGGAGGATCCGGGAAACTACTGGCCTGTCAGCCTGACCTTGGTGCCAGTAAATGTTATGGAGCAGACTTATCTTAAGTGCCATCACGTGGCATGTACAGGATAACCAACAGACCAAGACCAGTCAGCATGGGTTTATGAAAGGAAGGTCCTGCTTAACTTCTATGTCCTTCTATGACAAGGTGACCTGCTTAGTAGATGAGGGAAAGCCTGTGGATGTTGTCTACCTAGACTTTAGTAAAAACTTGAAACTGCTTCCCACAGCATTCTCCTGGAAATACTGACTGCTCATGGCTTGGACAGGTGTACTCTTCATTGGGTAAAAAACTGGCTGGATGGCTGGGCTCAGATAGCTGTGGTGAATGGAGCTAAATCAAGTTGGCAGCCAGTCACAAGTGATGATGCACAAGGCTCAGTAGTGGGGCCAGTTCTGTTTAATATCTTTATCAATGATCTGGACAACAGGATAAAGTGAACCCTCAGTAAGTTTGCAGATGACACCAAGCTGGGTGGGAGTGTTGATCTGCTCGAGGGATGGAAGGCTCTGCAGAGGGATCTGGACAGGTTGAATTGATGGGTCATGGCCAATTCTATGAGGTTCAACAAGGCCAAGTGCCGGGTCCTGCACTTGGGTCAAAACCACCCCATGCAATGCTACAGGCTTGGGGAGGAGTGGCTGGAGAGCTGCCTGGAGGAAAGGAACATGGGAGTGTTGGCTGACAGCCTGCTGAACATGAGCGAGGAGTGTGCCCAGGTGGCCAAGAAGGCCAGCAGCATCCTGGCTTGTATCAGGAATAGTGTGGCCCGCAGGAGCAAGGAGGTGATCGTGCCCCTGTACTCGGCACTGGTGAGGCTACACCTCAAGTACTGTGTTCAGTTTTGGGCCCCTCAGGGCCCAAGAAGGACACTGAGGTGCTGGATTGTGTCCAGAGAAGGGTAACAAGGCTGGTGAAGGGTTTAGAGAACAAGTCTTATGAGGAGCGGCTGAGGGAGCTGGGGTTGTTTAGCCTGGAGAAGAGGAGGCTGAGGGGAGCCCTTATTGCTCTCTACAACTACCTGAAAGGAGGTTGTAGCGAGGTGGGTGTTCGTCTCTTCTCCCAAGTAACAAGTGATAAGATGAGATGACATGGCCTCAAGTTGTGCCAGGGGATGTTTAGATTGGATATTAGGAAAAACTTCTTCACTTAAAGGGTTGTCAGACATTGGAACAGGCTGCCCAGGGAAGTGGTTGAGTGTCCATCCCTGGAGGTATTTAAAAGATGTGTAGATGCGGTGCTTAGGGACGTGGTTGAGTCATGAATTGGCAGTGTTTGGTTTACGGTTGGACTTGATGTTCTTAAAGGGTATTTTCCAACCTATATGATTCCATGTGTAAAAATCAACAGTTTTAAGAGACTCTACTAGTGCTACTCTGAAACACCCCAATTTCATCACTGGTATAACCCACTGTGACTTGGAGAATTATACTGGAGATTAATTTGGCTCCTGTGCATTAAACAGCATTTCAAGAAATAACGCAGTGGAGAGACAGCCCTGGGTTTTGGGTTTTTTTTTATTCCTGTCTCTTTTTACATTGTGGAAATGATGAGGAAATTGCTCCTGTGCTATTATGCAAAACCTTATTTGTCAATCTCTTCAAAAAATGAGGACACATTCGAGAAAGCTAGGGAGGAAGTTCATACCAGCTTTAGCTAATCTGCAGAAAATCCAGCCTACATGACTCCCGTGTCACTGCTGCTCCTTTCATCTATTCTTTATAAGGAATCTATTGAACTTTAATTAATATGAAAAATTCAGGTTTTCATCTGATTTAAATGTGACTGACATCATGCTGCTACTAAAGGTGGAACAAAGTCTAAGTGTGATAAAAACAATGCTGAATGTCTGGATTCAAGAGGGAATCTCGGAGCCCACAGAAAGTGTAATCTTACAAATCTGTAATGCTGTGTAACAGATAAGTAGGAGAATGCCAGAAACTCATTTATATAGATGTCTGTGATAAGGATAAGAGAGTGACACATGAAATATCTATATTATCCTCAGCCTGGAAAGTTTTCTGAGATCTAATCTCAATCTTTCTAGTCAGCTTCCAGCTGGTTAGAGGCCAGGATATGAATTAATGTTGTCCAAGACCAAAACAGAGGAGAGATCCTATGGAATACAGTAAAATACATCTATTGAGGATGAGCAGCACGGGGACACTTTAGGGTCTGAGGGCTAAATAGAATAAAATCTTGGTGCTTGTGTTTCTAAGTGCTGCAGCATCTATGTTTTGATGTAACGAGTATGCAAAGTAAACCCCCAAATTTGGAGTTAGATACATAGGCTTGCCACGCAATGAATTTGACGAGATAAACAATTTAGAAGAACAATGCTTAACATTAAGGAGACCAATCTAAAGGAAAACATTGAATACTACAATGATCTCTTTAGAAATTAAGTATATTAATCAGGACTACAGATATGAGTCTGTGTCTCCACAGAGACTGTGCTTGAAAGTCAGAACTGATAAAAGCTCTTCTGTATGCTGCCCAGATGGGTAAGCACCTCAGGTTTCATTCACTCTTCAGGCTGTAAGGATTTGAATCATCATCTCAGAAGTGACATAGCCCTCTTTTAATAATTTTCCCCAACAAAAAAAATACACCCAAAATGTTTGTGTGATGGTATCTTACACAGGCATCTCCAAGTGAGCTTTAATCTGACAGCTGTGGAACTCCGGACGCATGGCTTCTCTAGCATACACACCTCACATCTTGCAGGATAGTGTACCTCAGAGGAGGTCCTTGCTACCATGGAGACACAGCTAGAATGATGTTAATTTGGGTATATCTACACAGGATAGCCACCCACCTCTGGACTGCGATGTAGATAGAAACACATACATCAAAAGGCAGTTAGAACTATTTCCTTGGATACCTCTTGGTTTCTCCCTGTATTAGGTTCCACATACCTATTTCTACAGGGATAGCTGCTGTTATGGTTGGCTGAAGCCAGAGAAAGGTGTGTGGAAAAAACAAGTGTAGAAGTAATAAATAAAGACTGGTGCTTAAAGTGAGTAACTGAAATCTACATCTAAGCATTCCAAGAAGTAATCTGACTTTCAGTTTTGTTGTATGCCTTGAACTTCACAGCTGTGTATAATTTTGTTGAAAAAAAAAGTAGTACTAATTGGTCTTGTGCTACGGTGGTCCCTGTAGCATTGTTATATTTCCTCCTTGAGCTGCATGACCTATTTCCCTGAAACGGAGAAGAAAAAAAATAAAAAAAAAAAGATTTATTTCCTTGATCTTCTTTACTTTCTAACTTCTGCATTCATATTAGGAGCCATTAAACCAGTATCTTCAGTCTGCTTTCAATACAAAGCTAAGTCTTGATCTAAAGCTTTGGATGCACCGTCAATGTTTTCTAGGCAAATCTCATTACTTCAGTGGGGTTTGAGCATATTCTAAAGAAAGTAATTTTTGGCATGTGCAAAGTGCTTTCCTACAGCTTTGCAATTTCAAACAAGGCTGAAACCTTCTTCCACAGCCCCCAGATTTCAACAGCAGAGGGAAAGGTTAATAATGCTCATGTAGATATAATGCTCACTTCAATCCAGTTTCATGAGGCTTTCAGACTCGGTGATTTATCTTGTGATTGCTCGTTTGGAGCAAGATGTTAAGAAGCATTGGTCTATCTGTTCCCAGCAAAATCAACAGTAAAGATTCCTTATATTTGAACTTGAGATGAGTTTGGCCAAGAATTCTGAAAAAATCTTATGCTGAATTACAAATGCAGAAATATATGTAGTATAATTCCAGCACTTTGATACAGGATGACGAGAAGAGTAAAGAAGCCTTGGTCTGTCAATGATAAGTTCCAGGAAATGTTTTCTGCACACAAAAGTCATAAATCTGAAAATTTGGTTGGAGAATACCAGTCTCTCAGGGTTTTCCACACTTGATTCAACCCTGGCATTGCTGCAAAAAATAATTTTACGTATTTTAAATATTGTCTTGTCCATATTTTGAAACAATTCTGTAATTTTTGCAGTGCTTTCACTTATGTCTGAAATCTACCCATAGAGTAAGGAACCATCCTATCAAAGAAGGTCTTTCTCTCCAAGGCCTGACATAAAAGCTGTATGTTTGCATAATGGCCAACATGGTGGAAACAGATTTAGAAGTTTTGAGTTTTTTTCCACAACTATCACTCTAGTGATGGCTATTTGAAGGTGGAACTACTGACAAAAAAACTATTTGTGACTATTATTGGAATAGAATAAGATTTTCAATCACAAAATATTTGTTTTGAAGTGTCCCACGAAAACTCTCAGGATAAAGAAATATCCAAACAAACACAAATTCACACACCAAAGTCTTAACTAAGATCTCCCACATATACCTTTTCACTGTGGATGGGAAAATCTATTCCAGTTGGAACCATTTTGAAAAACAGTTCTGCAGACACTTTTCTTTCTGAATGTCACAGAGATATTTTTTTCTTTTCTACAGCAGCTTGAATGTAGTATTATAAAATGTTTTACAACCAATGCAACTACTGTGAATTTGATTAGACTAAAGAAAGCCACTGTTTTACTTGAAATTGAAAACTCATTTCCTGATTTTTACTACCTTCCCCTCCAGACACCATAATATATCAACTTCAATGTTCTGACTGTCTCTTGGCAAGTCCAGAATGGGACAGAGCACCCCAGAAGAGCAGGGAGCCAGGGCACCTGGTGGAGGTGAAAGCCATGCACGATGATATCTGCACATGCACTAGTGCAGTGATGCAAACTCTCTTTCCACATCTCAGAACACATGAACTTGCTTATGTCTGGCCCCAGACTCTGGAATCCTCTTTCTCCATACCCCTTGCTTCAGTTCTTCTCCCTGTTCCCTCTGCAGCATGTTGGCCGTGGTGATCACCCTGCAGTGGATCTCCTTCCTACCTCCTTGCTGTAAACTGGCACTAGTTACTGGTCACATATACTCAAGCAGGCAAAACCAGACAAAGATCTTCTCACACAGGTGCTGGTTTTAGGTGATGTTGGTGGAATTAGGATTTCATGCATCCTGCTTATATAAGGGGAGATGCAGGAGACTTCTTTCCAGCTTCTTCCTGCTGGAGCAAAATCTAGCCATTTTGACGATAAGTTATTGTAAAGGTGAAGGCAAGATGTACAACTGATACCAGCTGAAATTCTGGGAGAGGTCAGATGGTTGTGATCATGCAGGTATTACGGTAGAAAGCCACAGTGGCACAGATGATGCTTTGCAGCCTTCTAAGGTATGTACCAATAGATTCAGGATGCTCCATGGAAAAGCCCTCCTGGATAAATGGCCTATAAGTTGTCCATGGAGGTTATAAGGTTTGGGTGAGCTGGAGGTACTATATTCTAGGTGTCATTTGACAAGTCAGAGGATGATCCAAAGGCATCCTGTAGGTAATGTAAACAGACAGAACCAGGCCTTTGGTGTACCACTGTGGTCCTCCTGTAAAGCAAGGCAAAGCAAGATAAACTATCTTGTTAGTCTTCACTTACCAAATTACAAAATTGCCTTTCCCTGTGCTTGCTTAGAAATGTAAGGGTCTGTATTGTAGGGAGAAGGATGCAAGGAACTGCAAGTCTTCTTAGAGAAACACAGGTTATGTGTGGCAGAAACTACAGTGCAGGGAGGATGGTGGTTAGGTGGCAGGAGAAGGATGCCTTCACATCATATGACAGCCATAAATGGCAAATAAATGCTAACTGAGGATTTTGAAAGTATTTGAGACAATCCTCTGCTGCATTGCAGCTCGGTACCATCTTACTGTTATGTTGTGTGTTGCTAGCCACACAGTGCTCAGTAGAGTGCCTCTAGTTTTGTTAAGAATGTGAAAAACCATCTATGATTTTTTGGTGTTAGATTGCTGTCCATATCGGCATTATACTGAAAGGCTCTTGCCAAAGGTCACGCCCCGAACATTAAGCAAAGAGAGATCTCAGCATAAATTCGCAAGATGGAGTCAAAGGTAAAATGCTGCTTGCCAGGCCAGCAGAAGAGCAAGGATTATAACCAGCAGTTCAATTCCCTGTCTAGTGCCCCACGTCTGAGACTGTATTTCCTTCCCTAAACTTGTAACTGAATGTGATATCCAGCAAGTATAACACAAGGCTGGTTGTTGTCTTGCCAAGTCCTTTATAATTATTTCTCTTATCTGACAACTGTGTCTACATGTTTTTCAAGCAATGATGGATGTCCATGTATGCTGTTTTTGTAGATTTATTTAATTCACCTCTTGTTATTACTGAAAGCATAATGGGGCTGTAGCAAAAATAAAACATCTGTGGTCTTTGACAGAGTGACTTAAAGAGAAAGAAGAAAGCTTTCAAGGCGTGAAACATGTAAGAAAATTAATTGAAACAGGTGGTTGCAGCTATATGGTACTGTTTAAACTTTAGCATTTTATGGATCAGTAGGAAATTTTACCTGACTACAGTTTTAGACATGCTTCAGAAAACCCAACCAGGGGCTTTAGCTGTACGTCTTCACTAGAATTTAGGAACCTGCTCATAGTTTTGTGATGTTTGAGCTGGCAATATGGGAAATAGTCAGACCACACTATTTAGAAATTACACAAAACATTCTTGCATTCTTTGACTGTATTCAGTGCCATACACTTTAGCAAATTTTTCTCTGCAATTGATATGAATTTAGACTCTTCATCTGTTGTGCTGCCTAAACAGTTAGATATTTCCTTGCATGCTCTAAAGGCACATAGCAAGGCCATCTTGCTACAGAATGTGATTTGTGTCTCTTATCTTTAATTATAGGCTTTATGATGCAGGTCAAAAGATGCTTGTTTCCACTGTTCAGCAATATTGGACATTATAAACTATGTGTGAACATAATATAAGAACAAATACATTTAAACTAGAAAGAGATGCAAAGTTGTAACTAACAGAGGAGGCTGGGTCAGTATATAAACAACAAGAAGTGGAATAAGAAACCTAAGTGTTCTGAAGATGGAGTTTAATAGATTTATGAAGGGGATTATTTGACAGGGTCACCTGAAACCATAAGGGAGTGTTTTCAGTGATGCCATTTACTGTTCTTTTTCTATTACTGCAAGGACAGCCTAGCAAGCAGTGCACAGAATAAGGCTCTTATTCATTTGTTTTCAAGCATCACTCAATGTCTAAGCACTAGAACTATCAGAAGGGACACATTAAACAAGTTACAAGATATGAGGTCATCAATTATGATATATAAAGTAGATTTAAAAAGCAGCACCAGTTGGTTACTGTGAGGTGTATCTCAGTTTTCTGTGTCCAGCTTGATCTACTAAGTGAAAATATTTGTTATCACAAATCCCTACAGGGCTGGACAATTAAGGTCGAGCAATCAAAAAGGAATGTTCACATTTGTAGCCTTCCTCTGAGCTGCAGTTGTCCTTACAATTATTTAAGAAGCACATCCAGTCCTACAAATAAAACTAGCTGCAACAAACTCTTAATGGCAACAAGCAGGTGGCGGTGGGGTGGAAATACAGCCTTATAAATTGTGTTTCAAGCCAAATCCCCCTCCCTGGATGACTTTGGACATCGATGAGCTCTGAAATTGCCTCAGTTATCCCCAGCCTGGGTGTGTGCCAGAGCTCAGATGCCAAGGGAGGGGTTGTGCCAACCTTTCCCAGGCTGAAGGAGCTTGAACAGACTCCTTGTTTCAGGTGTAGAAGAGCGGCACTTGGGACTGGTCTTTAAAGGTCAAGACAACAGCGAAGGTTAAGTCCAGTGTCTTTCTGACAATCTGAGAAGCAAAAGCCTGTGTGAGAAGATAGGCCTTCAGCATACCCTGGAAAGCCAGTTGCTTAGCTGATATAAGTCTGCTGAGCTGCACTGATGTCAATAGGGTTATTTCCATCAGCAGAGCAATGGTCCCATATGAGCAGCAAACTGCTTTTCTGGGAAGAAAAAAGTTCCTTATATGAATTTTGCTAAAAATCCCCTACAATTAGCTCCTTTCCATTGAAATCTAGAAGCAGTTAGCTCAGGCAAAGTAAATCTCCAGCAAGTACAACGCACACAGAGAGGCAGTGAAGTGAGAATTAGGATCCAAGCCATAGAGAGACTCACACAGCTATGCAAAACTCAAGTTGAATGGAACCAGAAAAGAACTGGAAGCAGCTGTGAGCAGAGGTAGAAAAGACTCCCTGAAAGATATATGAATGTGTCAGCAGGCAGGATCGTTAGGTAACAGATGTGGTTTGCAAGCTGCTCTGCTGCTATGCTAATCGGGCCCACACAAGTAGGACAAATAGATGAGTGGTGCAGGTCTTCAGAGTCAACCCGAAATAGAGCCCCTCACCGAGCAAAGGCGGCTGCTGCTGCAGACGGGTGCTGAACAAGGAGTTTGTGTAGTTTGCCAACAGACGCTAGAAGAGAGTTTATCCTGGAATCACAGTGCTCATTTGTAGGAGGGCAAAGTTCAACTTCAATATGCAAAGCATTTTCTGAATTTTAAATACTGACACATGTACCTCTACATTGTTTCAGCACAGGTAATGATATAGGAATTATCTGTAAAATAGCAGGATGGACAATGCAAAATCTAGCTGAAAACATAATATACACCTAGGGCTTTGACTTTCTCAGTGGTCATGCTGGTAAATAAACCTTTATAAATAACTGAACCAGCTGCTGCCTTCCCAATTATTAATTGGCATCCGTACAGCTGATGGCATTGCATAAGACATTTTTTTCAAAGAGAATGCAAAGTTCAATTGAGAGTGATCTTTTGGGTGCAGTTATGGTGTTCTTTCATGCTGTGTAAGGTTGCTTTAATCCGTCTCAGGAGCTGGCTAACTTTAAAAGCAGCCATTGAGGAGGACG
Source organism: Phalacrocorax carbo (assembly GCF_963921805.1). Classification (NCBI taxonomy): domain Eukaryota; kingdom Metazoa; phylum Chordata; class Aves; order Suliformes; family Phalacrocoracidae; genus Phalacrocorax; species Phalacrocorax carbo. Next base: position 6,421,947 of record NC_087513.1, on the reverse strand, counting down.
GATGGATAATGCAATGGTTTAATTCTACAATTTGCAGATCCAGCCAAACTCTATTGCTGCTAGAACAAGAAAAGGCAAATTGATCTAAGGAAAGAAGCCTATACCTGATTTGGCTCTGTTCTTGTTTTTTAAGCTATTTCAGGGACAGGCTCCAAGCTCATAAGGAAATACTCAACATGCCATTTTAGAAAATATGCCAGCTGTGTAACTGAATAATGTGGAATGTATTCATCATACCTGGAGACACCTAGAAAAAAAATCTGCTCCCTATCTGCTGAACAGAAATCCATTATTTTTCTTAAAAAAGAAAGATTGACATCAAAACTTCATATCGTCTTTTCTGGTGCCAGATATACATTGTATGCTACTGGCCCCTGGATCTATAAAAATGTAAGCTACCATCAGAATTATACTCAATAGCTCCAGCTCGTTCTATTCTGCCACGAATACTCCAAATCTAGGATTTCACTGTGACAGGAACACAAGATCTGTTTTCTGAACTTGTCTTCTGTTATTTTAAGAAAATACCCGGAAATATATTTGATTCTTTGAAAAGATTTTCACTTCAGTGACCTTCACCCACAAACACCTGAAACTTTTAAAAATTTGATAGTTTCATTTTTTTATTGGATACAACAAGGTCACACAGTAGCTCTAGAGCTCCACCAAACAATAAACTAAGTTAGCTCCATTGCTTGCAAGGGAACCTGAGTCATGTTCTTATCAACTGATGTGTCTTACTGATGCACTATATGGTACAAATAAAGGTGGCCCAGCCCTGCAAAGTGTTTGAGACTGAATGTCACCTGGTTATATTTTTGGTTGGTGGTTTCCAACTATGAATTATATGCTTTTGCTTTAGCCTGGGTGCCTTGTGTTCAAGATTAAAGTAGAGGGGAAAAAAGCAGGTAGTGGAGATATAGGATATAAAAATATATAAATTTGAGATCTTCCCTGGAATGTAACACCATGAATCTATAGATAGTGACTCCTTTGAAAATAGGGTATCCATGCATCTTCAAAAACTTCTGCCTTTTAAATTTTTTTTCTTTTTCTTTCCCCCCCCCCCTTTGTGCTTCTGTGTTCTCAGTTTTGGATCTACCCAACACACAGCATTTAGGACCCAGAATTAATATATTTTCTTACATCAAATGAGAAGACACCTGGAAATGGGACTGACGTGCTGAAAATAAAATTCTACCTGTCTCTTCTTAGTTGTGGGAGTATGGATGGGTGTCCAGTCTTTGCTAGAAGACTTGTGGACTTCTGAGCTCTGTGCTAACACAGTTTGCCACCCCTGCTTATAATCCTAATTCATTCAGAGGGGGAGTGCTTGGTTGTTGGCAAGAAGAAGAAGAAATCTTCCTCCTCAAATTCATCATGAATGAATTACATGCAAGAGAGAGTGCCCATCGTGTACAGGTACCTCTATTTGAATTGAAACTGAACTGCTTCCTCAGGCAGGAAATCTTGGGAGGGAGGTGCAATATACGTACGCACCATCACCTTCACCCTTGCAAATATGTAGTTACACCTTGCTTGACAACACCTTGCATTTCCATTTTTATGGTTATCCAGATTGCAACATATGTTAACAAGAATAAAGGGCAATAATGATAAAATTTATTCTGCCTTTACATCTTTAGTATCAAAGTGACAAAGAAATATGTGATTTTAAGTGCTCTATTTAAAAGATATCTGTTAGCATTACCTGTTTGTTGTGCTTTCTTAATACTGGAATTATAGTATTACTATGCTAATCAGCTCCACACAAGTAGAATTTCCGCTAATTAGGGTGACATTCATCTTACATGGTATTGGCTACCTAAAAATTAGACATCTCTGTCAGCTAGCTCCTTGGTTATCTGTACTGTTTATGGAGAGAGGCATCTTCAGGAGACAACTCGTTCTAGTGTCTTGGACGGTGATATGATTCAAAGCCATGCGATGGATGGAAGCTGAAGTCTCTCTGTTGAGGGCTAGCAGAATCAGAAGGTGTTAAAGACGAGAGGATGTCTCTTTCTTTCCACCAAGCCGGAGTCTCTGCACTGTCTGACCTGTGATTTGCTTGGCATTATAAAGGCCAAAGTAATCAAGTTCTTTCATCAAAGACCTTGTGAGTCAAAAGCTCGGTGCTTATGAGTCATTAGAGACCTGAGATCAGTGGGAAGTGTGGTTTTAATGAAAAAAGGTACCATATTAAGCTGAATCAGAGTCTCATTCCTAACATTAGGCGCCCTGTTTAGAAAATGTTGTCTTTAGCCTCTCATTTTCTGCTTAATCACCTATTTAATACTTCATATGCCTACGTCAAAGAAGTGCTGTGAGATTTAATTAATTTTTGTAAAGCTTTTTGAGATCTTTAGATAAGAGGTACTATACTATATAAGTGCAAAGTATTACTACATTACTGCAGAAAAGTACTCACAGAAAAGGTTAAGGTCAATTAACATTTTCTTGCCATTTATGCATATCTTTCCAGATCACAGAAAGAAACTGGTATTAATTTAGTTAATTTCACTTGTATCCTTTTTCAAATGAGTTATTTGTAATTGATTTAAGTTGAAGTCTTACAGATCATCAAAATGGCAATAAATTATACCCTGCTTATAAGCTTCTAACACCCTATGGTTTTAGGCTGCTTTGTTTTAATTGAAATTTAAGTGTTTCAATTACACATTATAATTAAAAAGTTTCAGGATCAAATTATCCATCTTTTTTAAAATGGCTCAGGCAAGTTAAAAAAAAAAAAAAAAAGAACCCAAAACATCTACATGAGTTCTTGGAAATGTCTGTGTTTTTAAAAATAAAATCTACAGCTTAATCAGTACAGCAAAAACGTGTTTTCATTAAAACTGTTGTTTTACTAGACATCTGAAAAAGGGGCATTTAATTGATTAACCCTAAAGAAATTCCTTCTGAAAATCACATTTAAGCACTTTGTTAAGCACACAGATGCGCCCACATGCATTACGGCAACCTTAAAGCACTCAGATTAACATTTTTCAGAGAATGACAAAACTCTCAAGTCTTATAAAATTTCGTCAGGATTTGGATAATTTTTAGAGAAAAAGTCATGAAGTTCAAGTTGAGAGACATCTAGATCAAACTAACCACATTATAAATCACTTCCATTACACATGGAATATTACCCTACTCTAATTAAAACCATTTGTTCTTACCACCATGTTTTAATTATGATCTTGCTTCACATTCTTGCCATTAGAGCTGCTTGAGTTAAAAAAAAAAAAGAAAAAACTTAGTCAAGAACATTTTCATAAATAAACACAGTAAATCAACACTGCTTCTAGAGGGGTCATGTTATTTGAGTATGCAGTGAGCCAGATGTTTTGCAAAAACGGTCATGAATCTTGAAAGTGTGAAGATGAAATGTTTAAATGGACATATATTTGCTGTTCTCTAATTTATTATTTGCTATTTATTCACCCCATTTGCAAAAAGTTTAGGAAATTCTCATATGAATTAGGAGACTAGCCACACATCTGGATTTTCTTTAAATCATTCTCCTTCTCCTTAAACTGGATTATAATCTCAGAGGATAAGAATATTAATTTTCTTACTGATTTTATGAGAACAGGTGCTAATACTTTATTATGGAAAAATGATTGAAGTTAGCATTTACTCATGTACCACATGCATCATAAAGAGGAGGAAAACTCATTTAGTCATACAAAATGCTGAAATCCCCCTATCTTTGTTAGCTTCACTGGAGAAAAATGAAATTTCACTGAGTGGACCTTCAAGTAAAAAACTCTGGATTCTACATTAATGTTTAATCATCTCTGGAAAAAACTGATACTAAAAAAATTAAAATTACCCATGTAAGAGTGTCTTATTGTTCTTTTGCTCAAACAGCCGTGCAGATGGAGGCAGATAAAATCTTCAGCTCATGCACTCTGACCCTCTGTACATCAGAAACCATTTAATTTTGCCTGAATTGAACCAAACTGCAGTTGTTTGACTAACTATCACAAAGGCATCTATGCTTGACATAAAGACATCAAGAGACGAAGGAACCAGCACTTCCATTGGTAATTTGTTCCAGTGATTAATCCCTTTCACTGTTTACAGCAGGTACCTACTTTCCAGTATGGGTATGGCTTGTTTTGGCATTGCTCTCTCACAGCTGTCTTTGCTGGATTAAAAAGCCATTTAAAACCTCTGATTTTCTGCTCCTGGAGGTACTTGCCATGTCACCTCCCAACCTTCCTTCAAGCCGTGGCTGTGCATGTGGAGTTGCTTCAAGGGAAGAATATGGATTTAATCGAGATAGGACAGCTGTGCACAAATTAACATGGGAACTTATCCTAGGAAAAGAGCTATTTCACCTCTGGGCAAAATTACCTTCAGTTGGAAACAAAGTAATATTTTCTTTGTGAGAGCAGATTTCCTATAGTTCAAGGAGTTGTGTCCTGCAGTCACAACCTTTTCTCAGTGCAAGAAAACCTTTACAGGATGCATATATGTGGGGACAAAGAAACCACTCTTTAAATAAGAAAATGAAAACTGATATTTTTTGAGAATTTAAATAATTTTTGTAGCTTTGCCTGTAGTCCATCCAATTGTTAACAACTTTTTTTCTTTAAAAAGAACAATAATAAAGCCAACAACACCAAGCAAGATTATTTGGCTCATTAATGCCACATAAACTATTAGTATCAAAATTTTGCTTCTCCTGTAAGAGTTATGATTGTCCTTCTGGCCAAATAACTTACTAGGACTTTATATTAAATTCCTGTTACACAACAATGCTATATAATTTTATGGCTAGTGGTTTGCCAAGGTGCAATCCCCAATTCTGTATTGCTCCTCAATTTTATGTGTGCAACTAGCTATACAGATGCAAATATCTGTAGGCGTCTTTCTTTGAACGGACCCTGCGTGTCAGATTGTTCTGCAGGATTTCCTTGTCACTATCGTTATCTATCATTCTGCCAATAATTACCCATTTATTTTTGGCAGCCGTAACATGTTTACTTCTACATCACTATGGAAACACTGAATTTTCTCAGCCCTAATATAGATTCCTGCAGAACCCTACTAGAAATACTTTCACAGAGTGAAATGTTTCTTGTAAGTATTTTTTTCTGATGTTTAATCTTCATTGTTTAACTGATTTTCTGTGAAGCTATTCTTTGATTAGTGTTACTTGGTACTTTTCAAAAGAATAAGCGTATCAGTATTTATATGTCCATTATGGACCTTGTCAGAGTTTAGGCAAACAAGTGCAAAAGAGCTACTCAGCCTATTATTCAAGACTCTGGAATCACAAGCCAGCACCTTCCTTGCTGTCCTCTGGGAAATTTTTTTCTCTAGATTTTAGACCTTTCTTTGCTTTCTCTCAGTCACGATGGAGAACTCATTCGCTTAAAGTGAGGTACTGCTTTGAAGACGTTTCAGCTGATGCACCAAATCTACTTCAGCTCAGGTGCTTCTTTGGAGATGTTTCAATTTATGTACCAAATGAACTTTGTGCCCAACTGGATGGCCAACGCTGACTCTGCAGCTCTCTCTTGCTAAAAGAATGCATCCTGACTTTTCTAGTCTTTCCACCACCCCTAGCCATCTCCCAGCAATATGCACCAGCTGTTTTCCATATGCAGGCTCTGACTTTTGTGTGAGCTCTTAATGAGTCAATTCCAACCATTAAAGCAGAAGAAAATTAGCCCAGCAAAACAGTGCCTAAAATCAAGTAGAATTTGCAAGCTGAGTTAGCACACCAAAGGGTCAGATAAACCCCACAGGCAACAGAAGGGAATGACTTGAAACAAAAAAAAAGGTGGAGAAGAGAGGGCAGGGAGGGTCAATATTGCCTCTTCAGGCACCAGGAAGCTGTTCGACTGACATAGAGGTCCCATCTGGCTGAAGCCTTCAATAGCACACTTAGACAGCTCTCTGTATTTACAAGTATTTACAAGCTCCATAAGCCCATCTGAAGTGTTATACTAGGTAGACGTTGTAAATGTCCATGGGCCCCAAGGGGATGCACCCTCGAGCGCTGAGGGAGCTGGCGGATGTTCTTGCTGAGCCACTCTCCATCACCTTTGAAAGGTCATGGAGGACAGGAGAGGTGCCCGAGAACTGGAGGACAGCAAATGTCACTCCAATCCTCAAAAAGTGCAAGAAGGAGGACCTTGGAAAATATAGGCCAGTCAGCCTCACCTCCATCCCTGGAAAGGTGATGGAGCAGTTCATCCCGGATGTCATCCCCAGGCATGTAGAGGACAAGGTGGTTATCAGAAATACTTAACATGGATTCACCAAGGGAAGATCATGCTTGACCAATCTTACAGCCTTCTATGATAGCGTGACTGGCTGGGTCGATGAAGGCAGAGCAGTGGATGTTGTCTACCTAAACTTCAGCAAGGCATTCAATACTCTCTCCCATAGAATCCTGACAGGCAAGCAAAGGAAGTGTGGGTTGGATGAGTAGACAGTGAGGTGGACAGAGAACTGGCTCAACAACAGAACTCAGAGGGTCATGATCAATGGAGCAGAGCCTGGTTGGAGGCCTGTAACTAGTGGTGTTCCCCAGGGGTCTGTGCTGGCTCCAGTTCTGTTCAACATATTCATCAATGACCTGGACAAAGGGACAGAGCGTAACCTCAGCAACTTCGCTGATGATACCAAGCTGGGAGGAGCGGCTGATACACCAGAAGGCTGTGCTGCCATCCAACAAGGCCTGGACAGGCTGGAGAGCTGGGCCCAGGGGAACCTCATGAAATTCAACAAGAGCAAGTGCAAGGTCCTGCCCCTGGGGAGGAATAACCCCATGCACCGGTACAGGCTGGGGGCTGAACTACTCGAAAGTGGCTCTGTTGAGAAGTTGAGAAGGCCCTGGGAGCACTGGTGGGCAGTGAGGTGACCCTGAGCCAGCACTGTGCCCTTGTGGCTAAGGCGGCCAACAGTGTCCTGGGCTGCATTAAAAGGTTTGTGGCCAGCAGGTCAGGGAGGTTATCCTCCCCCTCTACTCTGCCCTAGTGAGGCCACATCTGGAGTGTTGTGTGTCCAGTTTTGGGCCCCCCAGCTCAAGCAGGATGTGGAACTGCCTGAGCAAGTCCAATTGAGAGCTATGAAGATAATCATGGACTGGAGCATCTCCCTTATGAGGAAAGGCTGAGAGACCTGGGTTTGTTCAGCCTGGAGAAGAGAAGCCTAAGGGGGGATCCCATCAATACTTATAAATGTCTAAAGGGTGAGTGTCAGGATGACGGGACTAGGCTCTTTTCAGTGGTGCCCAATGACAGGACAAGAGACAACGGGCACAAGGTGGAACACAAGAAATTCCACCTGAATATGAGAAAAAACTTCTTTCCCTGTGCAGGTGCCAGAGCAGTGGCACAGGCTGCCCAGAGAGGCTGTGGAGTCCCTTCCCTGGAGACATTGACACCCCGCCTGGATGCGGTCCTGTGCCCCCTGCTCTGGGTGTGCCTGCTCAAGCAGGGAGTTAGATGAGATGATATGCAGAGGTCCCTTCCAACCCCTGCCATTCTGTTCGGTTCTGATATGAGGTCATTTCGATATTTGATATTTGAAAAGTCATGGCAGTCAGGTGAAGTCCCTGGGGACTGGAAAAAGGGAAACATCATTCCCATTTTTAAAAAGGGCAGAAAGGAGGACCCTGGGAACGGCTGACCCATCAGCCTCACCTCTGTGCCTGGGAAGATCATGGAACAGATCCTCCTAGGAGCTACGCTAAGGCACGTGGAGGACACGGAGGTGATTTGAGACAGTCAGCATGACTTCACCAAATGCAAGTCCTGACTGGCCAACCTAGTGGCTTTCTATGATGGAGCAACTACATTCATTAGTGGACAAGGGAAGAGCTACGATGCCATCTATCTGGACTTCTGGAAGGCTTGGGGCATGGTCCCCAACAATACCCTTCTCTCTAAATTGGAGAGATATGGATTGGATGGGTGGATGAGGAATAGGTTGGATGGTCACATCCAGAGGGTAGTGGTCAATGGCTCAATGTCCAGATGGAGGTCAGTGACAAGTGGTGTCCCTCAGGGGTCCGTGCTGGGACCAGTACTGTTTAGTATCTTCATTAATGACACAGGCAGTGGGACTGAGTGCACTCTCAGCAAGTTTGCAGGCAACACCAAGCTGAGTGGTGTAGTTGTGATGCCTGAGGGATGGGATGCTGTTCAGAGGGACATGAACAAGTCAAGAAGTGGGCCTGTGTGAACCTCATGAGGTTCAACAAGGCCAAGTGCAAGGTGCTTCACCTGGGTCGGGGCAACCCCAGGATCAATACAGGCTGGGAGATGTCAGGATAGAGAGAAGCCCTGCAGAGAAGGACCTGTGCGTATGGGTGAATGGAAAGCTGGACATGAACTGGCATGCATGTGCTTGCAGCCCAGAAAACCAACCGTATCCTGGGCTGCACCAAAACAAGCGTGGCCAGCAGGTTGAGGGAGGTGATTCTGTCCCTCTGCTCTGCTCTGGTGAGAGCCCACCTGCAGTGCTGCGTCCACCTCTGGGTTCGTCAGCAGAGGAAGGACATGGGCGTGTTGGAGCAGTTCCAGAGGAGGCCACAAAAATGATCAGAAGGCTGGAGCACCTCTCCTGTGAGGAAAGGTCTGAGAGAGTTGGGTTTGTTCATCCTGGAGAAGAGAAAGCTCCAGGGAGACCTTATAGCAGTCTTTCAGTACTTAAAGGGGGCTTATAAGAAAGATGGGGACAAACATTTTAACAGGGACTGTGGTGACAGGACACAGGGTAATGGTTTTAAACTAAAGGAGGGTAGATTCAGACTAGATATGAGGAAAAAGTTTTTTACAGTGAGGGTGGTGATAGAGTGGCACAGGTTGCCCAGAGAGGTGGTAGATGCCCCATCCCTGGAAACATTCATGGTCAAGTTGGACAAGGCTCTGAGCAACCTGATGTAGTTGAAGATGTCCCTACTCATTTCCAGGAGGTTGGACTAGTTGCCCTTTAAAGGTACCCTCCAACTCAAACTATTCTATGATGATTCTCTGATTCTATGATTTTAGGCACTGTAATACCTAATTTGCATACCCAAAGTAATATGTTTCATCTCTTAATTATCCTACCAAACTCATAATCTCATCAAAGATGACATTCAAATTTGTAAAAGATATTTTTTGCATTAATTAGTACTGGCTGATATTTCATTCTTTAAATTTCCGTCAACTTAATTCCTATTTCTTTTTTACATATTTTCCATAACTTCATGTCACTCTGACAACCGTGAAGCTTACCAGCTTCCATGCATCCTTTCTGAATAATATCACATTAGTATTTTTTCAGTCTTCAGGATTTTTTCTGGTGCTCTGTGATCTACTGAGAATATCTTAGTAACTGAATCATATTTCACTGAATAACTTTTAAAGAACTGTAGTGTGTAAATTGTCCAAGCCCGTTGATATAAGTAGTATATTTGTTAGGTGCTATTTTATGTACTGTTCAGTTACTAATTAATTAAAAAATGCTTCATCCTCCTCAAAATGAATTTTCTATTCCATCACAATATCTTTCATTTTGCTAGACGGCTGCTTGTTATTCTGAATGAATTCCAGTTTGGTTTTAAGACCTTGAAAACTTTGTCCTGGAGGACAACACAAATCAACCTTCAAAACATTCTCATGACTGAGAGGGAATGGCATTTCTCTTGGGTTTTTCTGGAATGAAAAAATTTTTTGGGGGAAATCAGAATATCTCTTGTTGTTATCCTCATATTCTCTACACCTTGCATATATAGAGAGATATATATGATATATCCTATATACCTTATAGAAATTATTCTATTTTGAAGGAAGAGTTACACTTTACCAGGTCTATAAAGCATTAAAAATATTGTTACAACAAAAAAACTGAGGTAGGATTAAACCATGAGTAATACCATATTGCCCAATATTTCCAAGTTATCTCATATTACAGTGTGTTGAACCTTTCAGGTCATTGATTTTCTGTACATTCTTGTTAGGGTAGTGTAATAGCTGGTCAGAAAGCCTCAAAACAGAAAAAAAATTAAGGCAACAAAAGTAAGTTGAAAGTGTTGCAATAATTATGGCAATCAGTGGCCCAACGAGCTACGGAACACTTTCATCTCCCCATGTTTTTCAGAGATTCACTACTTCAGACTATTAGGAAAAGATGGATGCAAACAATAGTTCAGTTTTTTTGAAAAGATCTTACAGGAGAATTCTGAATGACCAGCAGCAGGAAAGCTGGTTATCATAATTTGCAAACCATAATTCTTTGCAAGAGAACAGCTTTATTTAAATACACTGACTTAACCAAGAATATTGGTTTCAAAGGCAAGAAAGTAGAAAGGGTATCCTTATAGTCCTTGGAGAACTTCAAGCATTACTTCTAAGCCCTCTCTCCCTTTCTACATTCTATCATAGTATAGGAATTCCACAATGCTTTACAAAAGGAAGATTTTCAAAGGCAAAAATGGGAATCAGGTGTCCGATTTCCATTGACTCAGGCACCCAATTCCCATTTGTATTTTCAGAAAATCCTCCCTTAGAGACATGAAATATAAAATAGTAAAGTAACTTGTATTCTAAGGCCAGGACCATTTGCCTTAATTTTTTACATACAGTTCCATTTCGGTTTCTTTTGATTTGGTATCAAAGCAAATACAATTCTCCATTTTAAGGAAGACTGGATGATCTAATATCTTTGACATTGCTAGTTTCTGTGGTTCTGTCATGCACGCAGTGGGATGTTGAATATGAAACCCAGTAATTTATAGACAATTCCCCCCTTTCACTCTGTCCTGTTATTTTGGCTTTTTAAAACAAATGTATAGTTTAAAAGGCATGTAAAACAAACCAGCTGACATAACTCAGAGTCCACTTCAGGAAAACATGTAGACTAGGAGAACTGATAGCTTGACCAAAAATTTAAACAAGTATAAATGAAAGCTTATCCACCAGATTTTTAAAAATTGGGCTTTATTTTTTCTTGTTGTTCTAGTATTTTTATTTTCATAACAAGGAAAATATATTAATTAATTTAATTAATTGAATTAAATACCAATTTTTTATTTTGAAAAGTCTGATATGTATTGACTATTTTTAAGAAAACATGCACGCTTCAAGGTTTGTAAAGAAATGGGGGAAAAAAAAGTCAAATTAAATTACTTTTACAGTTCCTTTCCTTTTTTGAATAATTATGTTAAATGGAGTCAAGTATAGCATGTCTAGGTCCAGAGATGGATTTCAGCAGGTCTCCCACACAGTCAAAGAAGGTGCAAAAATCACACTTTTTTTCTGAGATGTGTCTTCATTAACAAGTAGTAGACCAAAAATCCACTAAAAATACTATGTTCAGGCCAGGCTTCCTCTTCACCTTTATTTTTTCAAATATTTTTTTCCTGCAAAGCTGTTCAAAAGTAAATCAGAAAATGAAAATGATGCAGAGGTTGGTGGAGCGAATTTATGCCCACATTACTCTCTGGTCTTGGTCCCCCAGTCATTCTGCATCTATTCATTCGTGTCTGAGTTTCCCCTTTAGACAAAACCAGCTACCTCCCTCCCAGGTGACACCAGGATATAATTCAGAGTTTAGGACTTTCCAGAGATTGTTCCCTGTAGGAAATATGGATGAAATCATGCCTCCTTTTTCTTCCTCTCCCTGTACAGTCCTTCAGTATTATTTCAGCAGGCTTATACCTCCCTTATGGCCCTCATGCTGTATTCAAGGCATACAACACATACCTCTTGGGTAATTTTACAGAAACACCCTCTGATGTATTGTTACATGGTTGTTTCATTATTTCAGGCATTCAGAACTGAAAAAAATCCCAGCCCCCTCACAAACAAATCAGTAATAACTCTTAAGGCCATAGACCTCCCATGCTTTGCCCAGACGACACCCAGATTAAGAAGGTTCTGGATGTGGGAAGGCTTGAAATCTTGGTCCATGTGGCTGTGTGACACTGGGACAAGGGCCAGAAGTTGCTACCAGGACCAGATGACTAACCATGTGGATATAACCTGGGAGGAGGAGGCAGTTTATGTAACTGGTCTAGCTGAGCTCACGGGCAGCTAGAGAATATATATGTAATTCTTCACCATAGAAAGGGCTGATCTTTGCTTACCCCAGCTTGCTATACAGTCTTTCATTCTTTTCTTCCCCACTCACCCTTCTGTCAAAGAATGCAGGAAGGATGTGTTTCTCTTGACAATACAGCAAACTGAGTCATCCCTACAATGAAGGAACCTCAGGTGGAGGTAGCTGGTGCAAAACACCTTCACCCATGTGACTTCAATCATGTCTTCAGGTCAAACGAATGGGATTAATTTGTATGGGTCTAAAAAAGGAAGTGAATAAACTCTTGGAGTGAGAAAGAGTCAAGATAATGCACACATCTGCCTTCGAAGTAGTCTTGATGCTTAGAAATGTTGCATATGTATGTAGTAATCTTCTCGGTTTCCCAAATGAATGCAGAGGCTACATTTCATTGATATTAGGTCATTTCCATAAAAGACGACTTTAAACAAAATTTAACTGTGGTGTTTGACAAAAATGTATTTTACCTTTTGAAATATTAGACAAAAAATTTTGTTACCCAGAAGCCCACTCAGTTTGAAAGGAGATGGAGTGCAAAATCATATGTCTTACCACCTCTTTTGTATGGAATAAAAGTGTCAATGGAATAGAAACTTGCTTTAATTCAGGGGGAGAGAGACATAAACAAGAACAAGATCAAGACAAGAAATCCCAGTGCTAAAGGTCAAAAGTGCTGAACACAAGGGAATAAACCATTAGATTCAGAAGTACATTTTAAAAAGAGAAAAGATGCTAACAATCACCCCCAAAACAATTTGAAATCAATAAGTGTGTCAGACAAAGGCTGTAATGGAAGTTATGGTGTTTTATATATTACATTAAAACAGCAACAAAATCTTAAATTTTAATCCTTTTACAAAACAATACAGGAATTGATTTTTTTTGCAAGGAAAAAAGAAAAATAAAAGAAAAATCCCACCAGCTGTTCGCTGGCCAAGGAAACAACAGGGGCTCTTGCTCTGTAGTACAGTAAATGGCTAACTTCCCAGGGTAGTTTAAGTCCCCTGCAGGCTGCAGTGTCAGCAGAGTTGGTCATTTACGAATCAGTGGGGTTTTGTTAGAAGTGTGTTTATCTTTCAATGAAACCACCCGCCTCACAGTGAATTGTTTGAGCTATATATAGAGGAGCAGTGCATCAAATTCTTTCAGAATGAAATACAAAAGTATGGGTAGCTGGAAGGGTTAGAAAGAGAAGATGAAGGTCGTCTTATTGACAATGAGAGATAAAGGTTGGGAAATATTCTGTTTATTTTTATTTTTATGTTGTAGAACATGGAATTGGCAAACATCCAAAGATTCATTCCTCACCCACTCTGTGTAAGGCCACCTTAGGATGATGGGAACTCTAAGGATTTTACCTCCTTCCTTCCTTCCTTCCTTCCTTCCTTCCTTCCTTCCTTCCTTCCTTCCTTCCTTCCTTCCTTCCTTCCTTCCTTCCTTCCTTCCTTCCTTCCTTCCTTCCTTCCTTCCTTCCTTCCTTCCCTCCTTCCCTCCTTCCCTCCTTCCCTCCTTCCTTCCTTCCTTCCTTCCTTCCTTCCTTCCTTCCTTCCTTCCTTCCTTCCTTCCTTCCTTCCTTCCTTCCTTCCTTCCTTCCTTCCTTCCTTCCTTCCTTCCTTCCTTCCTTCCTTCCTTCCTTCCTTCCTTCCTTCCTTCCTTCCTTCCTTCCCTCCTTCCCTCCTTCCCTCCTTCCCTCCTTCCCTCCTTCCTTCCTTCCTTCCTTCCTTCCTTCCTTCCTTCCTTCCTTCCTTCCTTCCTTCCTTCCTTCCTTCCTTCCTTCCTTCCTTCCTTCCTTCCTTCCTTCCTTCCTTCCTTCCATCCAGTTGGCCTGAACCAGAAAGGATAATTCTGTTGAATCTGTTGAAAATATAGCTACTGAAATTCTTACCAAGCAAGTATGTTGCCATCTATGTAAAGTGCCCAATAGTGTTTTAAAATCTACAAAAAATATCCTTTATTTCTAACAAGGCAGAGTTCTACTGGCCAATTCTACCCTTTCTGCTTATTTATTTAAACAAGAGTGCTTCTTTCCATTCATTTCACACTGCTTGCCTTTCAATTTCACAGTGCCTTCTAGTTGAGTTTGTAAAGTTGCCACTAAGGAGCCCTGCTCTAAGTCTTTCCATGGAAAGACAACAGGAAATGTTCACAGAATTCACACTCTTCTCCCACTGCAACATATCCTGGCAGATGTGTTAGTTACCATAGCAACAATTAAGACTACCTCTTTTTTTTCTTTTTTCTTTTTTTTTTTTAAATAATAAGAACAATCAGTAGTGGCTGAAACATTTTCAGATAAATTTGTGTCTCAGGTTTAAATTATGCAGTGTAAAGATCTTCCTGATGATGTGTGCTTGCAAAAATTTGAAGGGGTGGAAGATGAGGAAGAGTCACCTCTGTGACTTGGATAATTTGTACCTTTTTGTTCTCCCTTAAATGGGGGATTATATGACATTAGCCTGTTTCTACAGATGCAAGTAGGAGAGCTGGAAAGGGAGCAGGTGATCCCATAAACAGAAATACAAAAGAAAAAAATAGCCCTTGAGTGTCAATACCCTACAGCATCTAAATGAGGTTCAAGATCTCAAGAGCTGTTCTCTGGGTTGGAAAGGTGGGTATATCCATATAGAGAATACAGAGTGTATCTAAAACTGTTTGTCCAGCCTGGACAAGAGAAGACTCAGGCGGGATTTCATCAATACCTAAAAATGTCTAAAGAGTGGGTGTCAGGACGATGGGACTAGGCTTTTTTCAGTGGTGCTCAACGACAAGCCAAGGGGCAACGGGCACAAGGTGGAACACAGGAATTTGCACCTGAAAACTCCTTTCCTCTGCAGGTGCCAGAGCAGGGGCACAGGCTGCCCAGAGAGGCTGTGGGGTCCCTTCCCTGGAGACATTCACACCCCGCCTGGACGCGGTCCTGTGCCCCCTGCTCTGGGTGTGCCTGCTCAAGCAGGGAGTTGGATGGGGTGATCTCCAGAGGTCCCTTCCAACCCCCACCATTCTGTGATTCTGTAAAAACTTCATCTATCCCCACAACCATCTTTAAAAGTCTCTTGAACCAAACATCAATGACAGCAACATAAATTTGCATCACTGCATTGGTCTCCATGAAGTTATTTCAGATTTATACTACTGGAAGTAGAAGAGTTGAAAGTTAATTTTAGTAAAGGTTATCATTCTGGAAAGAGAATAAGTTTATCAATTAAGAAAGAAGAATTTAAAAAGGAAAAGCTATAAGCTGAGTCAAGAAACCAAGCATAGATCAATGCCTTCTAAAGGAATGCAAATAATGAGCAACTCCACTCAAGTCACAGATCACAGACTCATTCAAGGTGGAAGGTACCCATGGAGGTCTCCAGTCCTACCATGCCCTAGTTACTCCAGAAGTCCTTGTATCCACATCCACAGCCTGATTCCTCCTGCCTGTTTCCCTGTCTGCCTTAATCTGTGCACAGACACTCAAGGTGTGCCATTTTGACAGGGTTTGTACCCCATTTCCTTACGAGCCCAAATTAAAGTTGTTATTGCCATCCCCTTCCATACCCAGTTAAGGCCATCCCCAGCAGTGTGGCAAGCCATTTAGCGGGGATGCTCCTCCCTCACTAGTCAGATAGGTCCTGTCTTTTGCTAGTACTCCTCATTCCTCAAAGAAGTAGTCCAGGCATTGCACCTAAACAAAAGCTCATTTTTATTTCTCATTATGCTGTTTGCTTAGGAGGAAAGAAAGCGACTTGTAAAACTGTTTCTTGCCTTGCAGCAGAACTATTGAGAACAACAACAGAGTAATTGTATATGGATAATCCTGTGAGCACCTGCATAAATGGAAATGTGAATCTGTATTGGGATTGTGATGGGGAAGTATAGCCATTAATTAGGTGCCACAATTCTTCAGTGCCAGGAAGAACAAGCCATTACTGAATCTGAAGTGATCCTCGTATTTCCTACAGTAACACCATGTGGCTGAAATACTCCGCTTGTATCCGACTAATAGCTCCTGAAAAAAGAAACGACATCTTTTTTAACCTTTCCAAAACACACTAGCTAACATACTCTAATGCTTGAAAGTATATAAGGTCACCTGCAACAGCAGCCTTTACATTTAAAACAGATGTGGCTATACACAACAGTGAAGGAACATACTGCTTCGGGTTTTGTGTAACAAGCATCGGTGCTTTCCAGCCCTTTGCCATTTTGACACTTGCAGCTTATACCCAGTACTGCTTTAGAGTCAGATATTCAGCATGTATTCATAGAGATGATTAAAAATATTACTTTACACACAGCTGTCAGCAAAGGCTGGTGCATAAAGATAACGATGCTAGACGCATCATTCTTCGCAGTCTCAACTCCCCCCCATTTCCTTGGTTAGTTGCACCGGTGCAAGGTAGGCTGAAGTTTCCAGCACAGCAATACCACCCTTAACTTGCCAGCTCCTCACTACTGGGTCAGCTGCACTACTTAGGAAGCAGTGAGGTAGAGTTATTCCCCAGCCTCTTCTCACACATGTGCTGTGCTAGGCTGAGGTTAAGCAGGCAATTGGCTTCTTTTATTGTGTGTGCCTGAACCCAATGGTTGAATAGCCACAGAAGAGACATACAGAGGAAAACCATGTTATAACCCAAGTCTTCAGCCTCTTGGAATTGTAATCCGCAACTTATTGAAATTTCCTAAACCATAATAAAGGGATCCTGTTTTCTGTTCACTTAGCACCACAAGAGGACATCTTTGAATCTTTCCAAAGTCATGGTCACTCTGCCATCTTCTACAATGATGACAAAAGATCAGACCTGCCTATTCCAGGTGTGTTTTGCAGGAAAGGAGTGGGGTCCAAGCCTTGGAAGCCCAGCAGAACTGTATTGTATTGAAAGCTGTCCTCTGAACAGGCACAGTGGCTCCTCCCTTCATGGTTAAAACTAATGTCATAAAACAGAGAACAAGGGCAGTCAATACAGACCTCGGCGCAGAACTGTCAGTATGTATTGGTGGCACTAGCAGTACAGTGGTTTCCTCTTATCTGCTTCAGGTACAAAAGAGGTTAGTCTCTTGAGGATTGAGGTGGTTTAAAAAGTCTGATTTATGGATTAGCCTCAGCTTTATCTCCTGGTGAAGTATATACCCCTAACCAATGCAGAAGGTCAGAGTGGTTTATCAAAACATCCTCCTGGCCATAAGAACCAGACTTTTATTCAGCAACTGAGTTGTTTCCTTGGGCAGTGGGTGTTATAGAGGCACCTCCTCCCACCTATGCATCTTTGAGTCTATCCAGTCACTCAGCTCCTTGGTGTATGTCTGATGATACAATCCATGAATTCACACTGGTGATCAGGGTGATGTAGCCTGCTCTGGAAACATCTCTGGAATGGGGTGTTCTGGCACAAGGAGCTGTGTCTTCATGGACCCAAATAAGTTCTTTTACTCTGAGGTGGCCTGGAAGTGACTGCTAAAAATTACAGCACTAAGACTTGGTTCTGCCTGCTTTATCAATGCCAAAGGAACTAATTTTGTGTTTAAAGGTAGCTAAGTATGTTTGGATTTCTGTGTGTGCAGCTTTTGGGCTTAATCCATGGAAATGAAGATAAGCAGAATAGCGCAAAAGAGAAGAACAACAATTAAATGTGCTGGGACAAGGTGAGGGTGAAAATGAAGTGAAATATTTGTTAGTTGGTTCTTAAAAGCTTTTACAGAAAGTTAGCAGAAATCCTAAGACAGAAAGAACGAAGGCAAGAAAGCAAAGCAAGCAAAGCAAAGCAACAGGAGAAATGGGGGCTGGGCATCACTTTTTTTTTTTTTCAAGCTCTTACTGTCTCTCTGTGGCAGAAGGACTGAAAGAATAAAAGTAAATGTCAGATCAGTTATGCTGATTTATGTCTATGTCAGGTATTTTCATTATCATGGTATCATAACACTTTTCTGTCTAACTATTTATCCTCCCAACACCTTTCTGAGTAGGGCACTACTATTATTTCTATTATACAGCTGGAGTGAGGCTCGGGTAATGGAGCAGAATCTTAGCTAGCATAAATTGTCACAGGTCCATTAACTCTGGTATGAGAGGACTTGGATAGAGTTTAGGATCTGCCACTAAATGAATCTCCCTTTTCCCTGGAAGCCAGGGGCAGAGCAGGGAAGCAAGGCCCCAGGATTTCCAAGCTCTTAACTACTGCCCTACCCAGAAGACCATCCTGCCTCTGTTTAAATAATTTGTGATCTTTGGGCCAAGCCATGTTGGCTTTATTCTTGCAGGAAAATTCAGTGAAGTCTACATGGCATTATTCACATAAAACCTGCAGGACACAGCTGGATGGGTGGTATAGATTATGCATTACAGAAAGACTGAAAGTATAGGTACACACCATGCACGCCTACGTATCTAATGTTAGAGAATTAAAAGAATGAAGCTTTCATGGAGCTGTCAAGCAGCAGTCAGTGTGGGATGGAAAATATAAGGAGCACAAAGAAGTGCGCAAACACACATAGATTCTGATGTGGAATTAAAACGTGATGTACTCAGAATGTTTGAATAGCAGCGCACAAATTATTTACTTTCCTCAAGCCTAATTCAAACAAATCAACAAGACAAGAAAATTGAAAGGAGAAAAGGTGGTAAGCTGTGTTTCTTGCAATACAGGTGTCTCAACTCTAATGAGTCTACAGGATTTGAGCTGGTATCACGAATATCACCAGGAGTGATTATAGCTTGTAAAAGCAGACCAGAAAAAGACTTGCCTGTGTGTGTCTTGGGCTGTAATTAAAGCCATAAGCCATTGGTAGCAAAGAGGCCAGCTGCAGCATTTCAAACCTTTCCTACCCTAGCATTAAAAATAGATTGTGGCACAATAATAATAAAAAACTTGTGTACCCAAAATAATTCCAATAAAAAAATTTGCACATTTTATTACTATAATTGATTTCTCTTCTAGATACGAATAAATGACCCAGGCTAAATGCCAGTTCCTTGCAAAGAATTTCATTTAAGCTTCAGTGAATTGAAAGGCTCAACCAGACTCAACATTTCCAACTTCCTAGCAAGTGGCAGAAAATCTACCTGACAGTTGCCATGGAAACAAGAACAGGAAGAGCTAACCACCAGCCTATAAATCCACAGAGAAACCTTTCTTAATTGGAAGGCCTTTAACCCACACATTTTTCTCATAGCTGCAGAGCTTATTTCTAAAGAGATTATTAAATTCCTCAATTGACTTATGAAGGATGCTTCCCACTATATTACTGTGCTCTGGGTTGCTCATTCTTTATATCTGTTTCCAAAATTACAAAGCAGAGCAAGGATGATAAAAGTTAACACAGATGTTTCAATGAAAAATCCATATGATGTTCTGAAAATAACTTCAGTGGCAATGTTCTACTAAAAAAAAAAGCCCACCAAAAAAACCCCAACCCAGTTCAAGAATTGAAATAGCATTAAAGAGATCAGATACCCCAACACCCTTTGCTTTGGGTTCTGGGAAAGATATTTTTTTTTAATAGAAGGCTTTCAGTGGGGAAATATAACTGAAACTATCTGACGAATCATTGCTTAAGTCTATGAATGTTAATTATATATGAGTCCACACACCCATGCACACGCATTCTCACAATAGCAGTATATGTGCAATATAGTAAAATTTACAAAGACAATAGGAGTGGAAAATTTCTCGTGCTTACATTTTCTTCAGTATTTTGAAGATTACATCAAAGCTTTGGTGGAGAAACTGATTTAAGAAACCCTTTTTCCACATTACATAGTTCCTGTGCCTTTCCTTTCTGCTTTGTATTTTCCTAACCAGAGGTGGATGAACTTTTTTAAAGGCTCGCAGCTACTTTGGGGCTGAGACTGTGCCTCACATTGTGCACATCACCTCCCATCGTGCAACCCAACAAGTACCACCATGGAGAGTTTCACCAGGTGCCTGCCTGTCCACAGCATGCACCTCCCCATGCTCAGCCCTCTGCTTTTCCCCTTTGAGCAGATGCTGTTGTGCAAGGAGCAGCCATGATTGCAGCACCTGTAGACAACCCTGGCTTTGCTTTTGATCAGCCAGCTCAGGTACAGAGGAGCTGTGTCATTACAGAGCTCAGAGTGAACCAAATGTCTATGCACATACTCAAGGCCATGGTCAAGTGGACTCAGAATTGCAGGCTACCAGCATCTGGCATGTGAGCAAGGCACTTTGAAGTAAGTGTGGGTTTGCTTGGACACATCTTGGTATGGCCACAGTCAGTATTTCAGTACAAGCATCCCATAAGCAATCTCCACTTTAAAATCAACATCACTTTCAAGAAGCTCAGCAGCCTCCTGCAGTTGAATGCATTTCTCTTCTCCCATCCTTTCCTTACTAGACAGAGAATGATCAGATGTAGATCCAGACAGGCTCATTTGTTGTTTTTTTTTCAGGTAGTTAAAGATTTGTTTTATTTGGTTAAGTGGGCAGTTTCCTCTTTTTCTCTGCATTATGCCACATTTAGATTTATTTATTCCTCATCTCCAAATTCTGAGAAGAATAAGAAAAAAAAAATTATTGCATGTATTATGCACCAAGGACTTATTCCTACTGCAGTCAATGGGATCGCAATGGATTCCTGCTGATTTCAGTAGAATTAGGATTCTACTCAGTTCCTACTTGGAAACTGATAGAGGGGAGCACAGAGACAAAGAAAATTTTTTTTTTCTTTTCTTTTTTTCATTTTAAAGGCCATCTAGAATTTTGATGGAATGTTTATCCCTTGTTCCTCCAGTAATGTACATCTGTCTGAAAACCTGAAGGACTATGGGGCAGGGCTAGCAGTCATGGATGCTCTTTCATGTAGCCTTCATGCCAAAAATACTAGTGTAGCAGTGTGGAATGGGATCCAGCACCATGTCAGAGTAACATGTAGATGCTCACCACCTCCACCATGCCCTGGTTCCCAATACAAACAGAACACGACTTTGAAGCCTAAACTTCTGAAAGGTCCCACTACCAGGACCATCAGAAGAAGAAGGAGGTCAGCCCTGGAGTAAACCTATTCCCTCTCACTGACTGAGTAGACTCAACTTTCAATGAGATTTCTTCACTCCAGGAGACCCTCACATATCTCCCACATTTAACCTGCATATCTTGTGCAACCCTCCTTTTGGAAACCCACTGCTTTGAGAAGAGCCTCTTTTCTCCAAGGGATGGCTTACACTCTTGTACAGTTGAGCTTTTACGTGGCATGTCAGGACCTCTATGGGAGAGAAATGCCAATGCTTCAAATAAGTTTAAACCAACAGTGGATTCTCACTTCTCTCTGCCCTCTGAGAGAGTCTTAGAAGAAAGCTGAGTTATCCAGAGATCACCCTGGGAACTTGCATGCTGGTGATTACTGACAGCAGAATCTCCCCCAGTGAGGGTTGGATAAGAGATACACAAAGTACTTAAGAGTTGGAGGGCAAACCACTATCACTAAAGTGTTTCCACATGTCGTTGTCAAATCACGCCTGTTTTAATTTTCCTTATCTTCTTCCTTGTACCTTTTTCTAAGCCTGAGCCTCTCTTGAATGGATACAGCTATTTGCCAGTAGTTTGTATAGTGGCTAAATAGCCAAATGGAGCTGTTTGATGGAAAAAGATGCCCCTTATCTTCATGTGTGGCATGCAAGGTTTTGAATGTAGGTATTACATGATAAAGGATCAAAACATTACCTTGTTTCCCTGCCTGCCTTAAATGAAACCCTGAACACTACACATTATGTTACCATATTCCTGACATGAACGGGACTGACTGAATTTCATTTCTTAGTGCCAAGTAACACAGCATAAACGCTTTGGAGTAAATTAACATAATGAACACTATATTCTATTGCCCGAATTATTGTTTTCCTCCCCTCCCCGTATCATTGTTATTATTAGAATTGTTATCTGACTGTGAGAGAATCTCTCGAGGGACAAGCTTGCTTTACTTAACAACCGCTTCTCCAAGTCCATCAGGCTGGCAACTGCAAGCCTATGATTAGCTTAATAAAAGTTAAGGGAAAATGATAAAGTGAATGGAAAATATTAAAGGTGCTGAGAAACAAAAACATAATTGGCTAGCTATACTCCAGCTAGAAAGCATCTGCTCCCTGCAGCATCCTAACGCGTTTGCAAAGTCTGCAGAATTCTACAGAAAAATCCACGGCCATGTAGTTTCCAGGCCTACAGGGATTTGCAATACCCTGGAGAGTTTTTAAAGGATTTTTAAAGTGACTAAACTTTTATTTTTATCAGTCTCTTTTTTTTTTTACTTGCCTTAGCTGTCTGTCTTGTTCTCAAATCTGGGTGGCATGTTCAGGAGATTGCTGTTTTCTATTGCTTTCCGCACACCTGTTTTCTGCTACATAGGATACAGGGACTTCATGAATCTTAAAGAAGACAAGATTTCTGTTCCAAAAATGCTTGCCCACAGAGGACAAGGCTCTCAGGCCACCTGACACCCTGGAAGTATTCTTTCCTATCTATGCAAACAATGGAAGGGCCTTGATATTTGTTAGGCTATTTCCTAGCCCCAAACCCCAGTGAATTCTATATCTTGCAGATACTATTGAAAGAAAATAATGTCCATACAATCCTTTTGACCACATATGGTTACTAGGCTTATACCAACCTCTGCAGCACTCTGAAGATTGTCTTAAGAAAATGTAACTCTCCAGCTGACAGATGGTGGTAACCTCCATTTTGCCCCAGATTAGTAAGGTACTCCAGGCAACTTCATGTTTTCTCTGTAATTTTGAAGAATAAAAATTCTGTGTTGGATGCTGTTTGATGGCAGGGGCTGAAATGTAACTGTTTGCTTTCCTTTTCTTCCTCTAGCCCTGACCTACTAGCAGAAATTCCGTCAAAGCAGAGGAACATGGGGTACATGATAAACGCAGGAGGTCTCTACATAGCCTTGGAGGTCTCTAAACCCAGCTCAGAACTCATCACTGAATTATCTGAGAAAGGAATTCCACTGATTCTTCAGGATTATGTAGTTTTTGAGTTCTTGATTGTAGGTGCATTGGCTGTTAATCCTCAGGAAGGGGTGGGACTGGGTCAGCCAAAATGGCTGAGTGGTGTAAGTGGATTATTAACTCCCTAAACCCTCACCTAGCAGAAATTACTGCAGTCCTAAACCTACTTTAATCCATCCACTGAGAAGAGAAGCAGTGGTGCACTGGAAGACTCTGTTGTATTGCTGTGGTGGGTTGACCTTGGCTGGGTGCCAGGGGCCCACCGAGCCGCTCTATCACTCCACTTCCTCAAATGGACAGGGGAGAAAATTACCATGAAAGGCTCATGGGTCAAGCTAAGGATAGGAAGACATCACTCAGCAATTACTATCACAGGCAAAATAGACTCGACTTGGGACAATTACTTGAATTTATTGCCAATCAAATCAGAGTAGAATAATAAGAAATAAAACCAAATTTTAAAACACCTTCACTCCAACCCCTCCCCTCTTCCTGGGCTCAACTTCACTCCTGATTTTCTCTACCTCCTTCCCTCCAGCAGTGCAGGAAGAAGGGGAATGGAGGTTGAGGTCAGTTCATGCCAAGTTTTCTCTGCCGCTCCTTCTTCCTCACACTCTGCCCCTGCTCCAGCGTGGGGCTCCTCCCACGGGAGACAGTCCTCCACAAACTTCTCCCACATGGGTCCTTCCCACAGGCTGCAGTTCTTCACAAACTTCTCCAGGGTGGGTCCCTTCCCCGGGGTGCAGCCCTTCAGGAACAGGCTTCTACAGCGTGGGTCCCCCGCGGGGCCACAGGTCCTGCCAGGAGCCTGCTCCAGCGTGGGCTTCCCACAGGGTCACAGCCTCTTTTGGGAATCCACCTGCTCCAGCATGGGGTCCTGCACAGGCTGCAGGTGGATCTCTGCTCCACCATTAATCTCCATGGGCTACAGGGGCACAGCCTGCCTCACCATAGTCTTCACCATGACACAGGGGAGTCTCTGCTCTGGTGCCTGGAGCACCTCCTCCCCCTCCTTCTTCACTGAAGTTTGTGTGTGCAGAGTTGTTTCTCTCATGTATTCTCAGCTCCTTTCTTCCAGCTGTTGCTGCACAGCAAATTTTTTCCCCATCTTAAATATGTTATCCCAGAGGTGCCACCACTGTCGCTGATGGGCTCAGCCTTGGCCAGCGGTGGGTCTGGCTGTGATTGCCTCTATTGGACATGGGGGAAGCTTCTAGCAGCTTCTCACAGAACCCACCCCTGTAGCTCCCCCCCCACCCAAACCGTGCCACACAAACCCAACACAACTAT
Organism: Phalacrocorax carbo; assembly: GCF_963921805.1. NCBI lineage: Eukaryota > Metazoa > Chordata > Aves > Suliformes > Phalacrocoracidae > Phalacrocorax > Phalacrocorax carbo. The sequence goes on along the minus strand of NC_087513.1, from coordinate 6,397,637 downwards.
CTACATTTTCATCCTGCCCTCCAGAAAAAAGCTTCTACAGGAAGGTAATTTTCCCCTGGTTATTTCCAGCTGAAATTCAGACATGTTGTCTTATATCAATAGCACCAACTGAATGGAATAGAATTTATATGCTTGCCTATAAATAAGAACATGGGAAAGGTTTAGAGCAGCAGTTGTTAAAAACATGAAGAAAACATTCAAAAATAAGAAGATGGAACAGTAATGTGATATACATAGTGGCAATTGTCTATGATACCCATTTTTGGTTTCCTGCTGTTAAATATTTGTCTGGATCTCTATTACTCCTTGCACAGAAAAGAGGTTGTTTTCTACTGGCACTAATTATTATAATTTTCCTCCAGGCTACTGTTTAAATAGGAGTCCCAGATATTCGTATTTTTATTACCTGACAGGTAACTTCCACAATGAGTTTACGTTCCTTTTTCTTCTCCTCAGCTACAGTTCACCTTTGTTTGATATTTTCAGTGTCATTTAATACATCCTGCTGTAAATTCCAACAAACTGCAGAAAGACTTCTGGACTTGGTCTTTAAATATTTCCCTCCAAACAACAAGGTCAGACACAAGGCTCAAGGAAAGAAGGAGCAAGGAGGCAAAGCAATTCTGCAAGAGTAAATTTTTAGAATCATAGAATGGTTTGGATCAGAAAGGACCTTTAAAGCTCATCTAGTCCAACCCCCTGGCAATGAGCAGGGATAACTTCAGCTAGACCAGGTTGCTCAGAGGCCCGTTCAACCTGGCCTTGAACGTTTCCAGGGCTTCTCTGGGAAACCTGAGCCAGTACATGACTTGGAGGAAGATATGGAAAAAAGCTATTTTCTGCTTTTGGAGCTCTGTAGCATTCCTCCATTTTATTCCCATGTTTCTGAATGCTTTCAAGTGATCCATCTAAGGAAATCAATGGCTATTGACAGACTCTGTAATTACATCTACAAGCCAAGATTCCTAACACTCTGCCACTTATTTAAGCTGTTACATACCTTCTAACCTGTTTTGCTAATGATCACCAATGTATAGATCTGAGCCAAAAATCAGATCATGTCTCAAAACACTCACTTGCATTTCTGCAAAAAAAATACTGCATCTTAGGATCCTTGCATTGTTATCCTAAATGAAACCTGATGAGTATCACTGAGTGAAAAATACAGCCTATTGTCACAAACCTTTCTGCCAAATTTGTGCTGAATTTGCCATGTGGGTTTGGCTGGCATGTAGGAGTTTGAACTAGGTTCACAAATCAGTCCTAGGAAGGAGTGGTCAGTCTTCTTTTTGTCTCATAGATCTGTCTGTGGTTGCAATAAATATCCAGGAGGAGGGAAAACAGTGTTCAGATTAAAACTTTTCACACGTTTCCTGCCATTCAGAATATTGCCTGAAACACCAGATCTGTAATTCTTTGGTGGTTTTTTCTCAGCTCTTCTCTTTGGAACCATTTTGTGTTGTATGAAACACTTTAAATGGTTCCTTAAACAAAGAAAAATAAGATACTACTTCAGTGATTAGGGCACTGAACCAGAAGTTGGACAAGGGTTGCAGTTTTTATTCCATCAAATATTTAAATTTCATAGATTAAATAAAAGAGCTTCAGCAGATACATATCTAGTACATCAGACTTTATGGCTAGTTTACACTTTGCTGGATATATGGATGTGAAACCTCATAAGAACTGGGAGTTGATACCTCTGACAGCTGCCAAAAGCTTTGGCCGCTCTGCCTTTGGATAGCAGAATCATCATACACCAGTCGTCAGCTCTGTCAATCTAGTTTAGAGCATTTTGTTAAATTAGATGATAAAATTTACTGGAAAGATAAAATCTGACAAAAAAAAATTGGGTCTCCATTAACTTTTATAAAATCAGTCTTTAATAGCAAGCATTCAAACTTCTGGATAAGTTTGGTTTTGTTCACAGAAAAAAAAAAGAGTATTTGGTCACAATATTGATGAATGTTTTATTGACAAATCTTCCAAAAACTTTTCCAAAATATGTGCCTCAAAATTCTGTTCCTGCATGGTCCTCAGGTAAGGTGGCTTTTCTGATCATTTCTGCCCTTCTGAAATCCATTAATTTCACCTAAAACTAACAGAAATACACTAAACTCCAAATGCTTTCAGCTCTGAGTCAGTGGAAAGAGTGAAGCCCGCGCAACAGATGATGACAGAAACACAAATATCCTGAATACCTGGAAGCATCTGCTGCCAGAAATGGTTCCTGCACTACCTAGCAACTGCTACTAAAACCCTTTCTGCTTAGTAACTCCCACTACCTAAGAGCATCTGTTGCTCAGTTTGCAGACTGATGATTCCACTTGCCACAAATGAAGCTATTGTGCAGTAAGAAAAACAAATGATTACATGCTTTTGGGTTTCATTATGTTTCCTTTGCTTTCCTATAAGTAGGGTTTTGTAGAATTCCAAAGAAAGATTGTTTTGTCTTTGGTTTTTGTTTTTTTTTTTTTTTTTATTTTCAAAAAATGTTATTATTTTAAACATACAGAATTTCTTCAAACAGACACTAAACATTTGAGAGAGAATCCAAAATGGTTTCATGAAGCCAGGGGAGTGCAGAGCTAATTCCTGTATCTGAAACTTTCCCCATCACAACCAGTATGTGCTGCCAATAAGTCACAGGTGTCTACAGTCCATAAGCAGGTGAAAGAAATAAAAAGTGACATGTTTGATAGCTTTGAGATGTGCGAGCCTAAGTGTGTGTTCCTATACATTTGGCAGGTCTACTTGTCTTTTCAGAGATCTGCAAGACTAAAAAGAAATCCACCTCTACCATAAACCTGACAAGAAAAATGCTGTTATAAAGGAGGCTCTGTGGACTCTGCAACCAAGCTCTCAGTCTTTTACGAATAAGTATTTTGTGCTCTCTTTTCTTTCTGTTGGTGAATGTGACAAGGGAAATAAGGTAGAGAGATAAGGGAGGTCAGCAGCCTGCTCGAGTACTTGAACACCTACTAAGTGGAGGCAGATGCAAAAGGGGATGGTGAGAAGGGGCGACTGAGAAAGAAAAATACAAGAGGCCAAGGCTGCAACCTAATCCCTTCTGAGGTCATCAGATGTCTTACTACTCACTACGGTGAGTGCAGGATTAAACCCCAAATTTGCTGGTGCAATAAGTCCCTCCTTTAACATCATTAAAACTGCTATGAAAAGGTATAGATTTGTTCCTTGCTTTTAAGCCTTGTTCTTGTCCTAGGCTTGTTGCCTCTTTCATGTCTTTATTTTTCTTCCCCCTCAGCATTGCCGACCTTCCTTATATGAAAACGTCATGAAGACTGGTTTACTTTCAGTGTGGAAGGGTTTGCAAAGACTTCTTATTGCAGCTTGTATGAGAAGGGATACTTCCACTTAATGTCTGTGTGCAAGAGCAGGTGTATGCTCTGTGTGATTACGGCACTAACGACAACTTTTTGAATAGATTGTTCTTCATTAAACGCTTCTGAGTTGCCTATGGGATCCTGTCTGCTGTGGAAGGCAGCCTTCAGCTGTGCCTGGAGCCAGGCTTGCATACCTGGCTTCTATATGGAGATTAAAGCTGATCTTAAATGTAGCCTTGGAGGCTATGTCTTTAATAGACAATTAAATGATCCAAGGACTGCTCTGGTGCATTGAGCAGAACTTACTCTTTCTATCTACAACTGGACCAATATGTGCAAGCTGTCTATTAAAAATTATTTTGTCTAAGCCAAGACCTGTACCAAGCTTAGGCATTGACTGAGAGAACATGATTTGGACCAGGTCAAATTCGTGCCAGAGACCGTGCTGAGAATTTAATGGAAGGGTGATGTTTGAAATGTGAGTGCTTGTGTCTCGAGCACTGCCCTGTTTACTTTACTGGTATAGATATGACCAGAGCATCTCTTTCTCTGTCATATAGAATTACCCAGAAAAAATGATCTATTGCCTTGCATTGCTTATAACAGTATGAAGAACTAGAAGGTTAACTGTCTTTTTTCCCCAGGTCACCAGCCAAAAAAAAAAAAAGAAAATAAAAGCCCAGCAAATTAAAAAATGGAAAAAAACCTTCAATTAGAACACAATATGTTCTCTAACCTAAAATGTTCGTTTCAGACTGAGGAAAAAGTAAGGTTTTGAATTAACATATTTTATAAAAAAACCACAACATTTTGACGAAGTAAAAAATACTTTATTATTTTATGTAATGCCTTTAATTTTTTGTTTAATTAAGTCAGAAAAGCTTAGCTGAATTTATAGACTTCCTGGACTGGATTAACACTTTGATTTTTTAGTGAAAAGAATTTGGACCAAAGCTATTCTTCATCTTATGTGCAAAATTATATTGCCTGAAAATTGGAAATGTCACTATTTCAATAACTTTTTTTTTATGTTATACTATCTGATGAAAGGTGAGAACCACCTCACATGCAAGTTAAACGTTAATGCTTTTTCTTTTTGTACATTGACTTTCTGAACATTTACAGGGTAGCTGTATTTCTTTACATTTCTATAAGTTGAGCCATTTCAAAAGAAAATAAAATCCATTAAGAACTTCACATGCTTGTATCGATTGGTTTATTTTACATGCTGCACACTCTGGCCAGGGTGAAGAAGAGATGGGACACAACCATTGTGAGCCTGTATTTTGCTCATTAGTTTCCATAGTAGGGTAAGTATTTATTGCTTTGGAAACCCCACTTTTTCTCTGGTTAGGAGAAAATCCTTTCTTGCAGATCGGATTTGACATGCTTTGTGACATGCTATGTCTTGTTCTGCTTTAGATGTATTGTCTCTTGTTGAAATCCTCCATCCTGTTCACCTCTTACTTTTAATTCTTGCATATTTTCCTGTTGCATTTCTATTTTAAGTGTCAGTTTGGATGATCCCACTAAGTCGTTGGCTCAGAGATAATCTCTCAGGTTTTCCTTGAGATGTTTGAGGTTCTCTCCCAGCTCCTCAGAGATTATATTCTCGTAGATTAGACTCTCAACACCTCCAGCTTCTCCATCATGAGTTTCTTTGTTATTCACTCACACATCCCTCTGGTCAAGTGTGCTCTACCCTATGGCAAAAACAAACAAACAAAAATGCTTTGAAAAGAGTGAAGGAGGTTTTTTCACTGGTTCTCAAGGATGTTTCACCTCCCCTCTGAATAACTTTAGCTCATGGCCATGCCAGATTAAACACAGATGCACAGAGGAGCTCAAAGTGGGATGTAAACACTCAACTTGGGGAAAACTCTGACACAGATCTGAATTCCTAAGCCTTTTTTTTTCTCACAGAAAAAACTAATGTTTCAGTCTAGATTTAAATCTTGATGGCCAACACTAAACGCTGGCCTTCCAATATTATAAACACTGAGCCACAACACTTCTCATACTCAACTACTGGGTCCAGAGCTTCTCAAGGAGTTTATACAAATTAAACAGCTCAACTTAGCTATTTTATTTTGTCCTGGGTTTTTATTTATTTATTTACTTATTCTTAGTGTATTGCATTGTATTTTCTATCAGCAGGTTGCAAGGCTGTCTGTGTAATGAGCCAACATACGGTGCACAGAGAGGTTATTTCCCAAATTTCAAAGTCAGAGCTGTTGAGAACTTTTCTTTTGCTGTGTACATGGACAGCAAATATGCCTGCTCCTTTGGTATGGAAATCATCTTCAGGCTGTACCATCAATATTCATGCCACATCACACCAATTAACAAACTGTGAATAATTGGGAACTAAACATGAATGCATGAAGGACCACAATCATCTAGGTAGCTACTAATAAGGACATGTTTGAAGTAATCACACACAAATTTAATTTTAATGTGGTTGGGTTGATTGTGTTTTTTTTTCCCTCCAGAAAGGTGTCTCAAAGTTAATTAAACAATTTAACCTTTTTTTTTTTTTTTTGTGGGGGGAGTATAATTGTTTTAAAAACCTACCTTTAACTTTAATCACAAGCACAGATATTTTTCAATCAATAAAAGAATGCTTAATTTTGTTTGCATCATTCTCTGTATTTAAAATGATGTTTTAAATACCTTTTATACGTCTCTTAATATAATCAAAATTATGCTTTGTATTTCAAAGAGTTACTCTTCTGCTTAGATAGCACTGGAAAAAGAAAAAGCATGAAAATTACTAAACAAACCTATAACGCTCTAAAAGTTGCTTACCTGTGCTATTTCTTTGCATTTTCATTTCACAATGGCATCTTCTTTGGAATTAGAAAGTGAAAGCATGGAAATAGCGTGGAAGGATATTTCCTGCAGCGTTTTCAGATCCTCGAGGAGAGTCCGGGTCTAAGCTGGGCCTGAGAACTATCAGTTTTGATACAAGAAGGTCAGCCAGCCTAAATGGATGTCACAATTTTCCAGATTCCTAACTGATGCTCAGTACAGTTCATGATACACCATAGCTGAAGCAGGCAGCTCTGCACTTTGTGTTTGATTATTCACATAGCATTACTTTCAAAGAATGAGACCTTATATACTGGAAATATTTCTCTAAATAAATATTCAAATGTAGAAAAGATTTATCACACTTATTTAGCTAATTAGTATTTCCCATGTTTAATTGGCTTAGTATTTAAGCAAAGCACAGGTCCCAGTGCTGGCCTTACAGTGAGTATCGCCACCTCTCACAGTTCTACCATGAGTCATACAAGGTATTTTTAACGGCACAACAGTTGGAATCAAGAGACTGTATGAGAACTGCAGCCTCCGGGTTTGTTTTTTTAAAAAAACTTTTTTCTGTTTTTAATGACTTTTTATAACTTATAATTTGGGAGATGAAGCATTGAATTTGTTTGGTTTATGTATTATATTTTATGTATTTTATATTTAATATTCCATATTTCACATTTTATATTTCATATTGTGTAGTTTTGTTTATAGTTTATGGTATATTTTATATTTTATATTTTATGTCATAATTTCATTTTATTTAATTTATTTATTTTACTTTAAGTTTTGCCTGGTTTAGGTGGTTTGTGTTTTTTTTTGTATGCTAACTGTATGGGTTACGAAGAAGTTACCCTAAAATGACAAAGATATTCCAATCAGAACCTGGTTGAACATAGCAGTTTTCTGTATTCCAGCTTTGGAAAGCAGGAATACAGAGGGATCTGCTTTCCCAGAATGACATAGTATTTGATTACTTTCAAATGAGCTTTGAAAGAATTCACAACGGTCCTTTTTTAACAGTGTCAGTTGCTAAGACTTTGCTGTCAGAGTTATTTAGTTCACACTGATCTAAATCCACAGCATTGACCTAGAGCTCACAGTACCTCTCCCTACCATTGTTGGCTTTAGTTGTACATAATTAAGCCAGAACAAATGGGTAAGATTCATAAATTTTGGGCACATAGCCTTCTGAGGAAAATGAAACTTTGTAAAAAAAGAGATTTCACTGGAAACTGGAAAAAGAGGAAGAGTCCTTTTGAAGTGTTTGTCAACTGATTTTAAACTAATGAGTCAGATGGGTAACTCTAGTACTCTGTCAGGCTGCAATAAAGGAGATCAGGGAGCGACTAGCACCACAGTTCCTGAGCTGCGAGGAAGGACTGCTGGAAGACATAGATTTAGGCTTAGGGAAAATGCTATCAGGATGTGCCAAGCTGCAGAAATACTCAAGGCAGAATGAAAATGTTAGAAAGAAAACACGTTGCAGCTACTCTCAACAGACTGACCAGCAGGAGAGGAAGCTGGGAAGCAGGAGGTCACAGCAAAGTGAGGAATTTGGAAGAGATGCTGTAGAATAAACAACAAGAAAATGTCAAAGAAAAAAAGGTACTTGAGAAGCGGGAACATGTATAGACCCAGACATCATCCAGCATTTAGAAATAAATACAACTATTTGCAAGAGTTTTCAGCCCGGAGTAGCAGGAACAAAAAAGAACATCTCACGACTCAGTGGTCAGGAGAGCAGAGTGACAAGGTTTGCAGGGACAGGTAGCACCTTTCAGTGGGCCAACTTAGTCAGAAAAATAGAAAAGCTCTTGTGCACACCAGGCCCTCTCCCAGGGGACAGAGTACACAGCAACATGGAAGAGTTCTACGTGGGGATTGTCTGAAAAATGCTGAAGCAAAGGATTATTTGTTTTCATTAAAAAATAATGAAATGATTATAAATTATAAACTAAACATAGATAACTTGGAAAAAATGAATGGAAAATATAAATACATAGAGGAAAGACAAGTAAAATTGAGCAAGCATAGCATGAAACTAATTCTGAGTAAAGGATTACGTGATCTGAAGTTTATCTTTAACTGGAACTGATCAAGTCTGTTATAGTTACAGGAATAAAAAGGCAATATTTGGTTTAAAAACATGTTTAGCTTAGGTTTGATTCAGAGAGTATACAGATTGAAGAAACCTAGAAAATGTAATAATGTAAATATAAGAAACAATTATCCAGTCTCAGAAATAATGTGGAATAAATTTGCAGGGACTGCAGCAAAAGATGAGACACTGCAGAAAATCTTTAAGGCTATCAGTGTAAGATGGCATGGGAATTACAAAATATATCCACTGCATCTTACTTGTTTAAATGAGAATTTTCTGTAGCTGATGATGTAGTACTTCGAGGTACCAGATCACAGGCTCCAAATTATGACAACCTGGCATGTTCATGATTATGGAGAAGTGTATAAGACAAAATGAGCCATGGATTGCTAGTTTATGTGATTGAAGGCTCATCCCTACAAAAAACAAGGGAGCCCAGAGGCACCAGGGCAAGTGGGGGAACCCCAGTACTCCATTTGGAGAAAAGGCTCCCTGCCCTGGCTCCTCCCAGGGCTGTCCCCAGACAGCATCAACCCCATGGTCTGGAGGTGACACCCATCACAAGTCAACAGGAGCAGCTTCTGGATCACCACGCAGATCGATGGGGTTTGCTGCCATTGGGCATGGAACTCACTATCCAGTGCAGAGGAGGGACATCTTGGGGTTGTGCAAGACTTACTATGGGATGCCAAACTACACTTAAATACTGAATTGCTATTCCCACTGACATGAAGTTGTATTACTGAGGAGCCTAACATCTAATGAAGTCACAAACAGAGGTGGAGCTGTATTTAACAATGTGTTACAGAAACGTGTATGATTGGGATGGTCTGCAGTTTCGTAGAGAAGACGTCAAAGCATTAGGGAATTTTAGATTCGAATGTAGAATGAGCCACCCAAATACACTTATTAAAATATCTGGCTAAAAATAAAGTTAAATTTGGACTGTTTCTAATTAAGTCCTTGAGATCTGAAAGAGATCCATAATTTGTTACAAACTCAGCCCTTAAACACTGCAGCAAAAGGTTGTTTTGCAAAAAATCCGGTTTTCCCTATTTATTTTTTTCCCTGCAGCAGAAAGCAGAGCAGGCTCTTAGATGCATGCAAAACCACTGATAAAAGGGCACGCTGAATCCATATTACTGCCAGCTTTGATGCCTATGGGGTGCAGCTGGCATGCAGAGTCGTACTCTGAGTTTTCAGGAGGGTGATTTCTCCTTACTCCCATGAACTACTTGAGCCATCATCACCCCCTCTCCAGATCCTGAAGGACAGTGCCAGGAAATGAGCCAAGTCCAAGTTATGAAGGAGGAACCTGCAGAGAGAGGTCCTGAAAATAAATTAGAAATGGGATTGTGAAGAATCACTAAGTAGCAGGGAGGAGCAATGATGAAGAGAGCAGCAGAAGTGATTCTCAGGAGCCCAGCCAGAACCAGTCCTGACAGACTTACTGACAACTGCTAAAACAGCGCTTGGTCTGTGCTGTAATAAACTGGAATCCTGAATAATTACCTGCTATAAAACAAAAATGAAAGAATTGAGGAATGCAGTGAAAATGACATTGTCCCTCAGAGCTGAGCTGTGGGAACAGATTTGAGATGATAACATAGGAAAAAAAGAAAACAAAACCTTACTGATATTATAAATCCAGCATAAAGTCTTAATCTTATGACGTAGTTGCTGTTACTGAAATTTGTTGGGACAAATCCCGTGACTGGAGTGTGGCTGTCAATGGCTACAGGCTGTTCAGAAGGGACAGGTGAGGAAGGACGGGTAGAGGCGTTGCCGTCTACGTCAAGAAATAGTTAGAGTGCGAAGAGCTGTCTCTGAGCAATAGCCACGAACAGGTTGAAAGCTTATGGGTTAGAATTAGAGACCAAGGCAACAAAGGGAACATTGTGGCTGGTGTCTACCACAGGCCCTCCAATCATGGAAGACTATTGATGAAGCCTTCTTACTCCAGCTACAGGAGGCATCACGCTCCAAGACTCATCCTGCTGAGGGACTTCAACCACCCCAATATCTGCTGGAAAAGTAGCACATCAAGCTGTAGGCAATCCAGGAGACTCCTGGAATGCACTGAGGATTACTTTTCAAGCCAGGTAATAGACAGCCCTACCAGAGGCGATGTGATGCTGGACCTGTTTGTCTCTAATGCACGTGAGCTAATTGGTGACATCATGATTGGAGGCAGCCTGGGCTGCAGTGATCCTGCACTGGTGGACTTCACAGTCCTGATGGATATGGGTCAGGCAAAGAGTAAGGTCAGGACAATGAATTTTAGGAAAGCAAATGCCCAGCTCTCCAATGAGTTAGTAGGAGCACGTGGGAAACCCCCCTCAGGGACAAGGGAGCAGAAGAAACCTGGCAGATCTTTAATGACACTTTCCACAGAGTCAAAGAACTCTTGATCCCCAGGTATAAGAAATCAGGAAAGAAAGGCAAATGACCCACATGGCTGAGTCAAGACCTGCTAGTCAAACTAAAGGGCAAGAAGGAAATGCACAGGCAGTGAAAGCAGGGACAAGTATCCTGGGAAGAGTATAGGGACGCTGCCCAGTTGTGTAGGGATGGGGTCAGGAGGGCCAAGGCACAGCTGGAGCTGAACTTGGCAAGGCACACAATAAATAAGAAGGGCTTCTACAGGTATGTCAGTCAGAAAAGGAAGGTGAAAGAAAGCCTAACCCCCAACAAACAAGGCTGCCAAACTGGTAACAATGAATGAGAAGGCTGAGGTACTCAACAACTTCTTTGACTCTGTCTCCACTGGCAACCTCTCTTCCCACACCACTTGACTGCATGGACCACAAGACAGGGACTGGGGCAGCACAGTCCCTTGCACTGTAAGAGAAGATCAGGTTTGTGGCCACTTGAGGAAGCTGATCATAGATAGCTCTATGGGACCTGACGAGATGCACCTCAGAGTCCTGAGGGAAGTGGCTGATGCAGTTGCCAAGCCACTCTCCATGGCATTTGAAAAGTCATGGCAGTCAGGTGAAGTCCCTGGGGACTGGAAAAAGGGAAACATCATTCCCATTTTTAAAAAGGGCAGAAAGGAGGACCCTGGGAACGACTGACCCATCAGCCTCACCTCTGTGCCTGGGAAGATCATGGAACAGATCCTCCTAGGAGCTACGCTAAGGCACGTGGAGGACACGGAGGTGATTTGAGACAGTCAGCATGACTTCACCAAATGCAAGTCCTGCCTGACCAACCTAGTGGCTTTCTATGATGGAGCAACTACATTCATTAGTGGACAAGGGAAGAGCTACGATGCCATCTATCTGGACTTCTGGAAGGCTTGGGGCATGGTCCCCAACAATACCCTTCTCTCTAAATTGGAGAGATATGGATTGGATGGGTGGATGAGGAATAGGTTGGATGGTCACATCCAGAGGGTAGTGGTCAATGGCTCAATGTCCAGATGGAGGTCAGTGACAAGTGGTGTCCCTCAGGGGTCCGTGCTGGGACCAGTACTGTTTAATATCTTCATTAATGACACAGGCAGTGGGACTGAGTGCACTCTCAGCAAGTTTGCAGGCAACACCAAGCTGAGTGGTGTAGTTGTGATGCCTGAGGGATGGGATGCCGTCCAGAGGGACATGAACAAGTCAAGAAGTGGGCCTGTGTGAACCTCATGAGGTCCAACAAGGCCAAGTGCAAGGTGCTTCACCTGGGTCGGGGCAACCCCAGGATCAATACAGGCTGGGAGATGTCAGGATAGAGAGAAGCCCTGCAGAGAAGGACCTGTGCGTACGGGTGAATGGAAAGCTGGACATGAACTGGCATGCATGTGCTTGCAGCCCAGAAAACCAACCGTATCCTGGGCTGCACCAAAACAAGCGTGGCCAGCAGGTTGAGGGAGGTGATTCTGTCCCTCTGCTCTGCTCTGGTGAGAGCCCACCTGCAGTGCTGCGTCCACCTCTGGGTTCGTCAGCAGAGGAAGGACATGGGCATGTTGGAGCAGTTCCAGAGGAGGCCACAAAAATGATCAGAAGGCTGGAGCACCTCTCCTGTGAGGAAAGGTCTGAGAGAGTTGGGTTTGTTCATCCTGGAGAAGAGAAAGCTCCAGGGAGACCTTATAGCAGTCTTTCAGTACTTAAAGGGGGCTTATAAGAAAGATGGGGACAAACATTTTAACAGGGACTGTGGTGACAGGACACAGGGTAATGGTTTTAAACTAAAGGAGGGTAGATTCAGACTAGATATGAGGAAAAAGTTTTTTACAGTGAGGGTGGTGAAAAAGTGGCACAGGTTGCCCAGAGAGGTGGTAGATGCCCCATCCCTGGAAACATTCATGGTCAAGTTGGACAAGGCTCTGAGCAACCTGATGTAGTTGAAGATGTCCCTACTCATTGCCAGGGGTTTGGATTAGATAATCTTTAAGGTCCCTTCCAACACAAACTATTATATGATTCTATGACCTTAAGCAACATTGACCATACATAGGCCATTTTTTCGATCCTAAAGGTGCTATAAGTTGTTTCTTACTAGGAACACTGGGGTTAACGTAATTCTGAAAACAGACTTCTAGGTGGGAGAAGTGTGTAATGACAGTCTGGGAAATACAGTGTGGTAGCCAGTTTGGCAAGTGTCCAGTTCTCCCGAGCCAGAATACTTTTTGGCATCTTCCAAGGAAAAACAAGTGAAGAAAAAGTATGGCAAAGACATCTTAAAAGCAGCACCACAAAGGTGGTGGGAAAAGTTTTAACAGTTGGGTAAAAAATGGGAATATTAAAGCAAGTGACGTATGAGCAGGTGGATGGAGGGAGAAGAGCTCTGAAGACAGTAAATGAACAAAGATATGAATTAAAATGGAGGAAATCAATGTTCTACTTTTTTTTTCAATGTGAAGGTGAAACAAAGCTCTTATAACGTAGTTGAACAGGCCGTTGGTCTCTAGCTGCTCTGTGATTGGCATAAAATAAGGAGAGAAAACAGTGACAGGGCTTGGCTGTGTTATTTGATGTTATAATAGCTCAGAATCTTCTTAGCCACAGAAGACTGAACACTAGTCTTATTTTCATTCCTTTTTGTCCTTTCTTGGAGTCTTTTCCCCCTTGCTGAGATTAAATAGACCATAAACCAGAACAGCCCTCCTCTTGCCCCACTGCCCTAGAACAAACCATTCTGAATTAAACGGCAGCTACAGCCAAACCATAGTGAGTTTGGATCATGGGAAAAGAAACTCACCCAAGGTGAAGCCTTTGCAAACCCAAATTGTCGCACCAAGCCTGTGACTATTTTCTTCCTCCAGCTACTCTTTCATGCTGCTGCCTCTCAGTCCCATCCTCTCCCCTTGAAAGGCTCAAACAAAAGGGTGGAAGAAACTGTCATTTCTAGAAAGCCTGGCAGAAATGTTAAAATGGGGGGATTCTGGCAGCTGCTGTGCCTCCCATTTCCATCCCTCCCACTTTTGTGTTCCTCTCACAGCCTGTCAGATCACACAGGAGACAACAACAAAAAAGAAGGAGTTTTCCACCCTCCATGGCACCTTCCCTGTCACCACTGCAGGAAGAGGTTATTAGAGTGAGAAATCATGCAAACCCAAATGAGCGAAACAAAGCTATAAAAAGACAACAAAGACAACAGAATGGGGAGGGGAAAGAGTAGGGAGAAGTTAAATAACCTATTGTCCAAAAGAGAAAGGAAACCAGATACAATCACAACATGGAGAGAAGAAAAAAAGATTCAAGCAGGGAAGTGTTTACAAGCCAGAGGCTTGACAAACAAAGAAATCTATAAAGGCATATAGAAATCCACTCTCTGCATTTCTAGTCCTGTTTCATTTCACCATTTTGAGGACTGTACTGAACTTAGTGAGTTACTGAGTACCTCTGTCTTAATTTTTTTTCACTGCAAAGTATGAATTAGCGGTGGAAGGAGGAAAGATAATGAACGAATCTAAATGAATACTCTGCCTTCATTTCAATGGATACAGCTATGCGAATGAATAAGATGGACCTAAAAGTCGCATGTGGGTGGAGCAAGTGCTAATATTAATATGATTAAACTCTCTACACCTTCTGAAGCAGGATGGTCACGTCCAGATTTCTTACTTGGACCTATCTCTGAGCTGGGCGTGGGTGTTGTCTGTCAGTACTAGTTTGCATGGGTCAAAACCAGTCAATTGTATCCTTACTGTTAAATGGCACGGATGTTATTTGTCAGTCTTTGAGCTTGTGCCAAGGTCCTGTTTTATTTACTAGCACTTAAGTGGCTGATAACAGCAAGGCAGAACACAGTAGCAAAGACAGGATGACTAATACACACCAAAGTGTGGAAATGGATATTATTAAGAAGCAAAACTCTGAGGGTTTAAGAGAAGTCAGGATGACCTGATGTGCCTGAATTACAAAACAAGAAGTTTCAGGGCCAGTAGCACTAAATTTCTAAGGCATAGGTAGTTGAAGCTGTAGGGATTATTTTCAGAAAGTAGAGAGGAAAATGATCCAACTCACTACGGACATGTGAGTCCTACCAGAACAGCATAAAAACTTTGAAACAAATCTCAAAGGAAAAAAATATTCTGAAAAATGGATATAGAGTAAAATACAACTTGGGATGGCAAAGGTAGATCTTGGAGTAATCCAATTATTTTTCATTTATAAAAAAGCCACAAACCTCACTGATTTCCTCAGCAAAGGAGCATGAACTTCAGCAAAACCATATAAAAGTTAAAGCTGAAGTATAAACAAGGAAGATGTTAAACTGTGAAGAGGACAGACAACTGTAGGCTTGCCCACAGACCAGTTAGCCAATGAACTGCAACAAGTAGTGGTGACACTGGAAGGTTTCAGCCTGAAGGAAGGCTGATAGAGGAGCCTTGGGAGCAATACTACTTAATACTTTCACTAGCAATCCTAGCATAGAAAGTGAGAGTACATTAATAAAGCTTGCTGATAATACAGAGAGGTTCAGAGCATCTGCGAGGAGCAACTGGATGAAACTGGAGTAATAGAAATGGGATGAAATTCAACAGTACATCTGGAGACCAATAACAGAAATTCTTCCATAAATGCAGTGTTCAGTTGGAAATGGCCAGGGAGAAGAAGGATTTTGTTGGATATACTAGTTGAAGCCAAGGTTGTAAGTTGATATAACCATTAAAACACTCAAACATTTATTAGATAGGTAATAACATTGAACAAGGCACTGCTGAGATACGAGACTTTGCTCTAATATCTCAAAAAGAAGAAATATCCTTACCAATGAGAGGAGCAGTGTGAACAAAGCAATTTCATGATGATGCACCTGAAATCCTCACCTGTGTTACCTCAATCCTCTAGGGGCTGGAGGAGTGGCAGATGTAATGCACTGTAGGAGTGTGCTGCTCAGCTATTACATCTACAGGAGCCTGAATATCTTGATTGTATTATCATGTGCAAGATATGTCAAAAGAAACCTTTAAAAAGTATTGGAAACAAGGAAAAATGAGTGTGACCAATGTAAAAAATTTCGTCTGTTTTTTAAACAGGGGAGTAGCTTTTAATGCCAGGCCTCAAGCAAGAGATTGCTTGCCTAATTACCAAAGAAAGTGAAAACAGCTGCTGTTATAGATGGAAAGTTAAAGGCAAATGGTGAACTGAGGCATGGAGAAGTTAAGTGGTTGCCTTAGGCCACAGAAGGAAGTAGTGTCAGACCCAAGATTAGAAATCACAAGTTTTTCTCATGTATTTCTAAGCTCAGATCACTAAAGTGTACCATTTGGACATGCGTAGATAACTATTTGGGTCTGTCTATCATCCCTATCCATTTTTAAAATAAACTCCTGTCCTCTTACAGTTTCACATGATTTCCAGGCAGAGGTTGTTTTATTTAAGTGTAGTTTCTTGCACAGCTAATATTTCAGAAAAATAATTCAGGATTAATGTGGTGCCACAGCCACTGGAAACAATTATGTTCCATCTAGTAAGCATTTGCTTATTTTGAACCATAAACCAAAAGATGTTTAGTGCAAAGTGACTGAGAAATAGACACAGGACTCTTCAGCAAGTTATCTTCAGCTAGTTATTGAAGTAGCATTTTTGAAAGACAGGGAGGAAGTGGAGAGAGGTGAGATAGGAAACTTTTGTACTGTAGTAATTTAGCACAGAGCAGCCACAAAAGAACCCCACTACGAATACAGTACATAACTGCAGCACAAAATAAACTCAGAAGTAATGCTACCTCAAAACACTCTCCAGAGTAACATAACATTTTTATCCCTATTATCACTGTTGAGGGCTTTGCCGTTCCAAAACAACATAACAAACTCACATGAAAAAGATTGTCTGAAGCAATCTTTGGACCCAGCTTCTCAAGCTTTTTGTTCTAGTTTTGCTTCAGAGTGGCACGTGTTAGTCTTTCACACCTACAGGCACTGGCAGCCTTTTAGTCATTCAATGTTTACTAGAACTCTTTCATTGCCAAAATCTACTGACATGATTTCTCCCTTAGTTTTAAATTCCTCACTTCATGGCTTACATGCTGCTATGGCATGGAAAAAACTTTTGAGCACAGATTAATTCTTACAGATAGGGGATTTCTGGATGCCCCATTTGGATACCAAGAGAGCAGATCAGTTCATATCTCCATGAAGCTTTGGGGTCTGAAGAAAACACAAGCAACCTTTAAAATTAGCAAGTTAGGAATAAAAATAATTTGATACTCATAGAGTTGTAGAATCGTTAAGGTTGGAAAAGACCCTTAAGATCATCGAGTCCAACCGCTAACCTATCACTGCCAAGCCCACCACTAAACCGTATCCTGAAGCACCACGTCTGCCCTTCTTTTAAATACCTCCAGGGATGGAGACTCCACCACCTCCCTGGGCAGCCTGTGCCAATGTCTGACAACCCTTTCAGTGAAGAAGTTTTTTTCTAATATCCAACCTAAACTTCCCCTGGCGCAGCTTGAGGCTGTTTCCTTTCATCCTATCGCTACAGTACACATCATGACATAAATATGCTCAGACCTTAATCTCATCTAAAGGGTCTTATGCAGAACACAAAACTACATAGCTTGAAAAACTGTATGTGAGTGTTCAGCATACTCAGTTCAACATAACTTAGATGTGATATATTGATGGCCGGTGTCAGGATCTTCCCACTCTAGAGAAATAGCCAGTGGCAGCCTGGCAAACGTAACGACACAGCTGTGTCCCTGAGAAAGGGGGGAGGATGCAGCTGGAGAAACCAGTGAGTTTTGCAGTTCTCTGTTATCTTATCTGAGTGATAGTTTTTTTTGGATATCTGCTCTGGGTAATAAAGGCATAGCAGCTCTACGTGTACTGCTCATTTGGGCACATGTACACACACCTACAAGTGTATACACACACCATGTTTGATAAATGCAGGTATATAAACCCCAGTTCCAGGATGTAATCTCAGTGCAGCAAAGTGCTTAAGCATTCTCTCAAATCCCACTGCAGTATAAAGCTCTTGCTTAAGAATTTTCCAAAACTGTGGCTAGCAGTACATATCATTATCACCATGGCCAGTCTTTCTATTGATTTCAATAAGCTTTAGGTATGTCCCTTGATATCAATATTCTGGATCTACCTCCCAAGATAGCATTGCAAATACAAAGGATAAGAATTTCTTCTCTCCCACCGTTCTCAAGAGATAAGTTCAGCCAATCACTGGATCAGAAAGACCGACAGTTTTCTTTTAATAAATTCAATGAACTAAAGCATTTTGTGAGTCAGAAAAGTGGTGTGAAAAAGAAGAAATACCAGCCCCATATATACATACACACTCCTCCTCCTCCAAGCAGAACATTTTTCAAACTGTTAAAACATTTTATAAAATTGCTCTTATTGTTCCAACATTTTACAGCCTTAGAAATGATTATTTTCTGGTGTAGGGAAAATAAGAAAAGGAAAAAACAAGCCAAACATTTTACTGTTTATACTTTACCTGGCTTGGTTTAAAATGGATTTACTTTGCACATAGTTTGAACACTTAGAATATTTTTAATGCTGTGAAGGTGCTCAGTGACAGAAAAATGATATGTAGCTGCCTGCCTGTGACAACACTTTAGTAATTCTTCTAGGTATCGCTACACGTCTTAATGCTACATTCTGTAGCAACAGTCCCTCAGAGGGTATTTACAGTGTAGGAACCTAAGTTAAGAGATTTGTATACTTTGGCTTTCTTTATACTTACTGGGGTGAGAAAGCCTTCTCCAGAGAGCAGTTCAGAGGAGGAATGTAGTTTAAGTGCCCTGAATACACTAGCAAAATCATTCACAGCAAAAACATTAGAGAATATTCTGAATTGCAGCAGTTATTTGAAGGAATGGAGTGCCAAACTGAAGCACACAAAGGTGATGCAAAACTTTGTTCTTATTTCTGGACTAAATCTCTGTTTCTTTTGAGGATGTCATGTGGTCTTTAACAATTGTGTGGAACACTAACGTTCTTAGTTTTCAAGGAAGTTCTTTTAAGGACTAAATATTGTCTGTGAAGTGTTTTGTAAAGTTTAAGTGCTGGAGCATAGTTAGGTTGATAAAACTCATGATTCAAGTAAAATGTCCCTATCTCAGAGCATCCTCTCCAGAATGACAACGGGCAGAACTGAAGTTGCCTGAATCTCATTTGAACCTCTAGCAGCAATGTGTTATGTGAAGCTGTAGCTTAATCTGATGCTTTATCTTTCTTCAGAGAAAATATTTATCCATTGCCTGCTACCAATTGCACACTGCTACATTTTGAGGAACATGGCCCATTTTTTACAAGGAGAAAAATATGCTTCTGTCCAACAGCATTTGTTTATGAGTGGTAGAACCGTTGTCAGCTTGGAAATTCAGAAAATCTCGTACCAATACAAATGGAAATCAAGACATTTCTGAAATGTGCATCTCAGGATTGTGAGATCTTTTGTAAGTACGTATGGGGTTATTCAAGTTCACAAAACAGTGCAAATATTTTTCTACTTATATTCACTCAAAGAAAATTAGAAAGTCATAAATCACAATAAGAAAAGTAGTGAGCATGTGAAGTGGGTATTACTTAGTGCCTGCCTCTATGAATTTGTTAATTTTGATTAGTTCATAGAGGTATATGTGTAGTAATAGTTGACATGCATTTCTGATATATAAGTAAGCAAAATGGAATGAGGTTGGGATGAAATGTTTAAGTACCATCTAAATGAAGAGAAGCATCTATAAATCACAGAACCACAGATTGGTGGGGGCTGGCAGGGACCTCTGGAGATCACCTTGTCCCACCCCCTGCTGGAGCAGGCACACCCAGAGCAGGGGCACAGGGCCGCGTCCAGGCGGGGGGTGAATGTCTCCAGGGAAGGGACCCCACAGCCTCTCTGGGCAGCCTGTGCCCCTGCTCTGGCGCCTGCACAGCAAAGGGTTTTTTCTCCTATTGAGGTGGAACTTCCTGTGTTCCACCTTGTGCCCGTTGCCCCTTGGCTTGTCGTTGGGCACCACTGAAAAGAGCCTAGTCCCATTGTCCTGACACCCACTCTTTAGACATTTTTAGGTATTGATGAAATCCCAACCTCAGTCTTCTCTTCTGCAGGCTGAACAAACCCAGGTCTCTCAGCCTTTCCTCATAAGGGAGATGCTCCAATCCCTGAACATCTTGGTAGCTCTCCACTGGACTCTCTTCAGTAGTTCCCTGCCTTTCTTAAACCAGGGGGCCCAGAACTGGACGCAACCCTGCAGATGTGGCCTCAAAAGGGCAGAGCAGAGAGGGAGGATAACCTCCCTCGCCCTGCTGGCCACACTCCTGTTAATGCAGCCCAGGACACCATTGGCCCTGTTGGCCACAAGGGCACGGTGCTGGCTCGGGGTCACCTCACTGCCCACCAGTGCTCCCAGGCCCTCCTCAACAGAGCCACTTTCCAGTACTTCAGCCCCCAGCCCGTACTGGTGCCTGGGGTTATTCCTCCCCAGGGGCAGGACCTTGCACTTGCTCTTGTTGAATTTTATGAGGTTCCCCTGGGCCCAGCTCTCCAGCCTGTCCAGGCCTTGTTGGATGGCAGCACAGCCTTCTGGTGTATCAGCCGCTCCTCCCAGCTTGGTATCATCAGCGAACTTGCTGAGGGCACGCTCTGTCCTTCTGTCCAGGTCACTGATGAATATGTTGAACAGGACTGGAGCCAGCACAGACCCCTGGGGAACACCGCTAATTACGGGCCTCCAACCAGACTCTGCTCCATTGATCATGACCCTCTGAGTTCTGATGTTGAGCCAGTTAGTTCTCTGTCCACCTCACTGTCCTCTCATCCAACCCACACTTCCTTTGCTTGCCTGTGAGGATGCTGTGGGAGACAGTGTCGAATGCTTTACTGAAGTCAAGATAGACTACATCAACATTAAAAAAAAACCCACAACACCCCCCAGAAAAAACACCTGACAAACCTATACAATAGTTGGAAAAACTGGATATGTAACTGAATGAAAAGCATGTCGAAATGCATTAAAAATGTTGCTAAATCGAGTACATCTTCCTTTGAACCATATATCACCATCTGAAACTAATATAGTAAATGACATATATCACCTGCTGATTGAAACACATCACCTAGTAAAATAGCAATCAATCCGTGTGTATGAAATGTATCTCTTCTAATAAATTAAATGCAGAGCATGTTAAAGCTGATGCAGCATTTACCAAATTATGCACAGTGAGGACTGAACTGATTTTGCCAGCTACTGAATCTGAAACATGAAGTACCGAAACGGATGCAGTCCATCAGACACATCAGCTTTCTGGGAAATGCCAATCATAGGGGCAGGGTGAAGCTGCTGTCAGAAAACGTTTAGGTCAACAGCCGTTCTCGGTAACAGCCGTTTGCTACAGCTGATGGCAAAGGTTCAGGAGCAGGGCACGACTGCCAAGATCTCAAACATCTGGAGTTTGATATTCATAGTTGTATGAGTGTTCGCCACAGAGGGAGAGGTGGGGAAGGATCAGTTTAAACATTCCATAGTTTACTGGAGCAGGGCAGAGCAGCCTATTGTGTTTTTTAGCTTGCTGAAGTATAATGGTGGGATGAACAACTCTGGGTTTTTAATTTTCTCAAAAAATAGAGGATCATTCTGTTGTACAAGTAACATTTGTGCCACCTACATGCAAACTTTGCCTCTTTCCACATCTTTTGGAATTGATACATATACATACATGAGAATGTATATATACATATATTTACATGTATATAAAATAAAGCAAACCACCCCCGTATTTAGTTTTATGTTCTCAAAACATCATGGAAAACTGTGATGTTTCACTCCATCAAACCGAATGCAAAACAGTATTCTACTTGGGTTCCTGGAAAGAAACCAGCAGCTACAAAGCTCTTGTCGCTGTTGCCAAGTAGGAAGTCACATGCCTGTGCCGAACAACAGCAAAGGCAGCCTGTCAAGCAGACCTGTCCTCCCTCTTTTCATGCAATGTACCCAAAGAGAGAGAAAAAAAGAAGATTCAGGGGCCAGTTTCGTTCTTTATGTCACTCAGTGGCCAGTTCTGTTGAACTTTTAGTTAATTGTTTACTTTTCTTGTTGAAATGCAATGCACGTGGAAGATAGGTTGGTCATATGTACCAATTAACTTGGACTGCTTTTCCTCCCTCTGACAACAAATGCTGATTTAAAGAGCTAGTTAAGTGTAAGTCAGTCTATCAGGAAATCTCTGTGAAGTCATTGACTACTTGACTGATCAATAAAGCTGGAAAATATCAGGGCTGTATTTGCTGAAAGACAAATTCCTGCATCCCAAATTACAAAGAAGAGAGGCTCCAACAAAAGTGCAAGGTGTCTGTGTCATGAGCCTACACAGGTCTCTCCCCAAGGCTCCTAATTAAGACTAATATTGTACGTTTCATCAAAGTAAATTAAGAGTAATTCCAATGAAGTGGGGGATGCTGAAGGGAAGTGATAACCTTGAATTAATTTACATTTTAAAAAAGACCTGAAGGGGGAAAACAAAGTTGCTTGGTTTCATTGAGCAAGAAGGACATGTTGTAAAGGAGTTTTGTTATTTTGGAATTCACACAAGAGCCTAATCAGACTTCTGGCATCTGTTGCATTAGCCTAAAAGTCTCAGGTAAAAGCCACCTTACCCAGTCTATACTTCAGACAAAATACAACTGGGGGAGAAGCTGATCCTTTCAGAAGTCAGAAGAACAAAGAAGATTCTTTTAAGGGTTGTGGCTCCAGCTGTGGATAATGGCGCAGTGTATTCTCCTTCCCAAAGCCTCAGCACTGGCCTGGCAATGTTCAGGACAGGCAAAACCTCTATGAGGCTGAAATATGTGACTGCAGGAGGCCTTCAGCATCTCCAGGGGCTTGAAAAATAAAGAACGAGTCAGCCTTCCCTTGTGATTTTGCTCAGTTTTAATTATTTCTCTTTTTTTTTTTTCTTCAGTAGAAATTCACAGGGACAAATAATGGGAAGTTCCTGTTGCCACTAATTTTCAGGCACAGTTTTTGTGTTTTGAAGTAGCTAGTCCCAGGGTGATAGCTAGCTGCTAAAATGTCTTTGAAATGCTAGACTTCAGGCTCATTTTAGGCACACCCACTGGCCCAGTGGCTGGGAGAGAGGAAGCTGTGAAATATTCCGAGATCCTCAAAGTCTCAGTCTGCCTTGTGGTCTTCTCCTCACCCTGGGGAAATGTGCCACGCACACAGCATGCAGCCTCTCCCACGGCTTCAGCTCTGCTGCTCAGTGAGTAGATGGCGGTGGGAGGACTGGGAACATAGGTCTGCCCCATTTCTCTACTCCTTTTTTGAGGAATGTACAATGTGGACAGGAGGAAAGAAGGGATGGCTTTCATTCAGGAAAGTGAAATACCACCTGGATAAGGAGGAAGGTCTGGTTGTGGTTCAGTCTTCCTGACAAGTATGCGGGGAGTACCCGGCACCTTCCAGGACTGAGCCCAGAGAGAGCACCGTGAGCTGAAGCAAAGCAAATGAATGAGGAGGATTATATATTTCCATTTAACTGAGAGCTAGACACTTCCTCGGCAACACAGAAACGGATTTATGACTTTTAACGAGCAGCACTCTGTAAAAATAAAATGACTTCAAACACAGCATTACAGTTTTCTCAGAAAAGCTCTAATGTAAATTTTTATATGGAGCACTACTGTATGTGCATTTGTTATTTGCATTTGTTATTTTATTAAAAAGTAGAGCCTAATCAGTATTGCCTAGTTCTGGGCAGAAAGGAAATGGGATTAAATATGAAATAACAGTTGGTTCAGGATTCCTATCCACTCAGGAGGCTTCTGAATTGTTCCGTCATTTTCTAGAGATTTATATATTAAAAGTGTCTGCCCCATCATAATCACTTAACATGCTTTAGAAAGCACATAAACACAAGGAGGGGGTTCATTATGGCATATGGGAGAGAGATTCTTCTCAGCATTGGTCCAATTTTGCTCACATTATAGTCAAATGCTAAATGTCCCATGGACATCAGGGGAAGTCGAGCCTTTTGAAAAAACTGCGCTTTATAAAAATGCACAAAGCAGGCAATCTGCAACAAATACAGATTTCCAGTAAACTAGGGACAAGGTCTAGATTCAAACAAATAATATCATAAGGTATCTCCCATCAGGAGATTTTTTTTCTGTGGCAAAAAAAGGGACAAAGATTCAGATGGACAGTTTCCCTTCCCAAGACTAAACCAGGAAACATTTTCCCTTTAAATAGCCTTAATTTTGAAGAGATTGTGTTAGTTCTTTACTGCTCCTCATATACTTCCTCCCATTTCTGTCTCTGTGCACCCACACAGAGGACTTCTAAATCTCGGCACAAGCCTGATAATATCTTCTCCTGTTTAATGTGAGTTTCTATGGAAGGACGAATCAGAAGCTATTAGCATCTTGTGACTGAATGCTGTATGCGGCTCACTTCATAATACCTAATTACACTGGAAAACACAATTTAACAGATGACCATTGCAGAAACCATGCTGAATATACAGAAGAGGCATGGCCCTGGTCAGCCATGGGTGAGAGAGTGGTCAGGTTCAAGGCTCAAGGTTTCCTCACTGGCAGAGGAGGCTGGGAGCAGAGCCAATTGCTAGATGCCATGGCTTAGGTATCTCATATTTAAAAGCCAGAGCAATGTTAAACCATTTTTTGCTGAGATTAGATTTCACTCCTGTATCACATCTATTGCTCTAAGACATCTGGGTTTAATGTATTGCATCAAGCTTTTGGCACCACTGTACGGAAAATACATTTTGTAGCCCAGAAAACACATTGGCTCCTCCGACCTCCTGCATAACACAAAATTATACACAGTAATTCCTGTGTTAAGCCTAATCAATGACTTCTGGCTGAGCTAGAGAAGATCTTTCAGAAAGATACTGATGTTTGATTTTGAAGCGTTCAAAGGGAAGGAAAGCCAGCACTTTTCATATGAAGTCATTCTGATGGTTAATTAGCTTTATTGTTAAAATCCTGCCCTATCTCATTTGACTTCGCCTTGCTTCCTTCCTAGCCCTGGGATTATGTTGTGCCTTGAGTATTAGATTAAACCTGCATTTACAGAAAGTCATGTAGTCAGAACTTTCACTATAGAACGGGTGTTTGAAGCACAAGTTTTGTTGCCTACTCTGCAAACAGGAGAATTTTGTTCAGGGGCCTAGGATATCACTTCTGCTATTGTAACCAAAAGCTACTTGTTGGTAGAAAGTGTTGGAAAATGGGGTGTTTGGTACTTCTCTGTTCCTCACAGGAGGCTGAAAACCAGATACAGCAAGAAAACCTCACACAGGCAATAGAGTCAGACACAGCTGGCTCAGAAAGGAAAGCCAAAACTGCATACAAAGAGACTGTAATTTGTGTTGGTGTAGGGGAATAGACAGGGATCGGCGACCGGAAGATCACGGGCTGTGACGGAAAGATAGACTCCTCCCCATAGGAGTGGCAGGAACAGGAAGCGCAAGAGCTATATAAGCGTGTGACGCAGCTAAATAAACGGACATTTTGTATCCATCATATTGATGTCTGTGCATCACTGTCCCCAGGGTGGGTAGAGCCCTGTGTCCCGGAGATATGCGGCCCAAGATAAGTTCTCCCGTAGAAGCGTACAGCTACATGTTGGGAATCTGAAATCTGGTTAGACAAGGAACTAGAGGAAAATGGTTCCTTTATTTTTCTAAAAGTGACTAAAAGCAATTAAAAATATGCACTGGTTGTGCGTTTAACATTTGGGCTTTAAGTTAATTACTTTTTCCTGAACAAACCGAAAGAGAATGCATTGACATGGCAAGTTATGGTGTGCAACTGAAAAAAGTAAATGCAATTATTTCTTTTCACCTCCTCATAAAGGGTGTAAAATAAGAGAAAGAACTTAACAGAAGTATGCACACTGGTGAAGATATGGACATTCCCCTGGTGCAGATCAGTTGGATGATTCTGGATTTAGGTACAGGTGGAGGGAAATTAAGATTATACCAGTATTGGGTTGGTATCTATAAAATATTTCAAAGTTAAAATCACCATGACTTGCACTGGAGTCCAAATTTACTGACACAAATGGGCAATTTCAGTCTGGTTCAAGGGTTTTTTGTACCTGACCACTGATGTTTAGTAAGATGAAGAATGTTGCCTGAGGACTATCCTAAAGACACTGAAATCATCTACTTTCCTTCAGCACAACAGTCCCACGAATGGTGTTACTGAGAACTACTGTGTTTGAGAATAATGAAAATGCTTTCTTTGGGTTTAGGATATATTTCTAGCTCTAAGAACCTGGAAATTCACTTACTACTTTTTGACATCCTTTCTCATTTGTAGGAAAAATGTAATACATTTCTTCCTTATGCAGATAATAGATGGATGATTTTGAGATGCTCAGATATTACAGTGGCCACCTCTCTGGGAAGAGAGACAGAATTTGGAGTTATCCAGCACAACAACTTGGGTATGAAATGAATTTTGTCATTATTTGTGTGGCAATAGTGTCTGGATGTCGTGATAAGGGACACACTATGTGACAAACAGTAGGCAGTGTAATGAAAAAACTGTCCACCTCTGCAAGAGGTTTGTTTCCTGGATTTAAAGATGAAGGACAACTGGTGAATTTGGAAAACATGGAAAAGTAAAAAAGAACAGCAAGCAGCTCTGTTGAGAAGGCCCTGGGAGTGCTGGAGGGCAGCGACGTGACCATGAGCCAGCACCGTGCCCTTGTGGCTAAGAAGGCCAACAGTGTCCTGGGCTGCACTAAGAGTAGCGTGGCCAGCAGGGCAAGGGAGGTTATCCTCCCTCTCTGCTCTGCCCTTTTGAGGCCACATCTGGAGTGTTGTGTCCAGTTTTGGGCCCCCCAGCTCAAGCAGGATGTGAAACTGCTTGAGCAAATCCAATTGAGAGCTACCAAGATAATCATGGACTGGAGCATCTCCCTTATGAGGAAAGGCTGAGAGACCTGGGTTTGTTCAGCCTGCAGAAGAGAAGACTGAGGTTGGGATTTCATCAATACCTAAAAATGTCTAAAGGGTGGGTGTCAAAAGGATGGGACCAGACTTAGGTGATGCCCAATGACAGGACAAGGGGCAACGGGCACAAGGTGGAACACAGGAAGTTCCACCTGAAAACTCCTTCCCTGTGTGGGTGCCAGAGCAGGGGCACAGGCTGCCCAGAGAGGCTGTGGGGGTCCCTTCCCTGGAGACATTCACCCCCCGCCTGGACGCGGCCCTGTGCCCCTGCTCTGGGTGTGCCTGCTCAAGAAGGGGGTGGGACGAGATGCTCTCCAGAGGTCCCTTCCAACCCCACCAGTCTCTGATTCTGTGATTCTGTGAAATAGTACCTGCATGAAGTTATGTTCAGATGAATATAGAGTAAGCTGTAGTAAGACAGGGTGTATTAAGTAAGAAATATAAGTCAAGCAAGCAGCAGTTGAAGGGCTCTTGAACATTTTGCTGGGAAAGGTCCTCTAACCTCAGTGCATTGTACATTGTGCATTTTGATTGGATCCCAAAGCCATCTGGATCCTTAGCTCAACTAAGAATTATACAGAGCCTACTTGAAAATTACATGAAAATAAGTACTACTTATTAATAATATTGTGGGTCTTGTTTGTTTGTTTGTTTGCCAGTGAAACAAAAATATTGAAATAATTTATATTCCACGGTAACACCAATTGCATTTCTGACTCTGTATTATTGTTTTTTTATCAGGCTTTGCTTTCTGAACTATCATGAGCAAACTCATATCTGCTGTGAAAGTTTGCTGGCTTGGTAAGGTCACACAGTCTTTTCCAGGCACACATGTAGTTGCTCCATGGCACACAGGCAGATGAGAAAGATCTCACCAGGTCTGTGGCATCAATGGAGCCCATCAGGTCAGCATAACAGCACCTTCAAACTGAGACTTGCAAATGTGGTCACCCGGAGCACACACGGAGCAAGCACAGGTCTGTCTGCAAACACCTGGACAAACCTTCATGCAATTTACTGTGGCAAACCAGGCCCATACAGACTTCACACGGCCATCATGTTTGTGCTTCTGCTGCGGCTGCCCTACCTAAAGGAGCACAAACTCATGGCAGGGACGAAGTAGAACACAGGCCCCAGATGGGCTCAAAATAGCTTTCTGCAGCTTTGACAGTGATCTCTACTTAGCATATTAGACATGATCACAGAACCAGAGGATCATGGAATCACAGAATGGTGAGAGTTGGAAGGGCCCTCTGGAGCTCACCCCATCCCAACCCCTGCTGGAGCAGGCACCCCCAGAGCAGGGGCACAGGGCCGCGTCCAGGCGGGGTGTGAATGTCTCCAGGGAAGGGACCCCCACAGCCTCTCTGGGCAGCCTGTGCCCCTGCTCTGGCGCCTGCACAGCAAAGGGTTTTTTCTCCTATTGAGGTGGAACTTCCTGTGTTCCACCTTGTGCCCGTTGCCCCTTGGCCTGGCGTTGGGCACCACTGAAAAGAGCCTAGTCCCATTGTCCTGACACCCACCCTTTAGACATTTTTAGGTATTGACGAAATCCCAACCTCAGTCTTCTCTTCTGCAGACTGAACAAACCCAGGTCTCTCAGCCTTTCCTCATAAGGGAAATGCTCCAGTCCCTGAACATCTTGGTAGCTCTCCACTGGACTCTCTTCAGTAGTTCCCTGCCTTTCTTAAACCAGGGGGCCCAGAACTGGACGCAGCCCTGCAGATGTGGCCTCAAAAGGGCAGAGCAGAGAGGGAGGAGAACCTCCCTCGCCCTGCTGGCCACACTCCTGTTAATGCAGCCCAGGACACCGTTGGCCTTGTTGGCCCCAAGGGCACGGTGCTGGCTCAGAGTCACGTCGCTGCCCTCCAGCACTCCCAGGGCCTTCTCAGAGGAGCTGCAGCCTGGGAGAATGAGTGTAACCACAAGCTGTTGAGAGTAAATGCCAGTGCGTAGCACTTTGGGCTGGGGCAATGAGAGTTCACTGTAACAAAACATAAATTGATAGAAAGGTGTTGGCAGTTTACCATTGCTATGATAGCTGCCATAAAAATATTTTTCTAGGTGCAAGAAACACTTAATGAAATGCCCTGACCTGTGTTATGTAGGAGGTTGGATTAGATAAACTTAACAATGCTTAAAGAATTAGTCTATGAGCTATGGATATTGCCATGAAAAATATTTATGAACATAAATGGAGAATACTAACATTCCCCAGCATGAGAAATAAAAAGCAGACTATAAATCTCTTTAACAGGATACTCTATTACCTAACTTAAGCAACTTCTGTTGAATTCTATACATTTCTGTTTTAGGTTTCTATATACCAGTCTGGGATTTGTGACGCCTTTCCCAAAGTGGTGAAACAAAAATGGATTTACCCAAATAAATCCAGCATATAAACTACTAATTATCAACCAACCATATTTCAGTCTCACATTTACTGGGGTAAATTCTCTCTACTGCTGTCATTCATGGTAGCAATGTAGGGAGAAATAGGTGAAAATAGAAATAATTTCTTTAAGTTTGCTGTAGAGAGCACTTTTGAGAAGGTAATAGTTCAAATGTTTTATATTTATGTAGTTTAGTTTTACCATTAACAATGTTTTCCTGATTCTAATGAAGATCCTTGTTGAATACTGATATAAAATAACATTATATTTTTCTTTATCTTTGCTGCATTGATGGAAATGACTAAATTTAGGGAGAAGGTGGATCTATCTGAAGGTTTCATTAACATCTGAATATTATCCAAAAAGTTTGTATATCTGTTCTAAAGGAAAACTTCAATATCTGGAATACACAGCATGGCAGTGAAATGAAATTAATTTCACAGAATGTTGAATCATGGAATAGTTTGGGCTGGAAGGGACCTTTAAAGGTCATCTGGTCTCTGCAATGAGCAGCGATTTCTTTAACTACAGCAGGTTGCTCAGAGCCCCATCCAACCTGACCATGAGTGTTTCCAGGGATGGGGCATCTACAGCCCCTCTGGGCAACCTGGGCCAGTGTTTCATCACCCTCATATATTTTCTTCCTTATACCTACCCTCTGTAAGTTTAAAACCATTACCCCTTGCCCTGTCACAACAGGTTCTGCTAAAAAGTTTGTCCCCATCTTTCTTAAAAGCCCCCTGTAAGAACTGAAAGGCCGCAATAAGGTCTCCCCAGAGCCTTCTCCAGGCTGAACAACCCCAACTCTCTCAGACTGTCCTCACAGCAGAGGGACTCCAGCCCTCTGATCATTTTCGTGGCCCCCTCTGGCCCCGCTCCAGCAGCCCCGTGTCTGTCCTGTGCTGAGGGGCCCAGAGCTGGATGCAGCACTGCAGGGGGGCCTCACCAGAGCGGAGCAGAGGGGCAGGACCACCTCCCCTGACCTAGTGGCCATGTTTCTTTTGGCACAGCCCAGGACACTGTGGCAAGTATATCTACAATGTACTGTAAGATTATTTGTAATGTCATTATTAAAGTATATTTTATTAAGGTTTTATACTGCCATCTAGTATCTAAGCATCTCCCTCATGTATTCAGTGTTAACAGAGAAATGCCTTTTTGGGAATTTTGGAGTATCAGTCTCTTGGTTTCTGGAGACAGGAATCTCTAGATTCAGTTCAAGTGGCTAAGTTGAGATCTAAGAATTTTTCTTATCATCTAAATGTTAAAGCTGCCATCTGTGTTGATACAGTTTTGCTATAGGGCTTTTAAAAACCAGGGACCATATCCTTCCACAGTCTTTGCAAGTGAATTCGTTGCATCTTGCAGAATCAAGCCCTAATGTTATTTATAGATGGATTAAATTGCTGGTGATTCTGGTGGGATTTGAAAGATTCCTAGGTATCATCAGCCTGGGAAAAGCTAAATGACAAACTGCATTTTTCTAAGGAAGGGGTGTTAAAGTGGGTAAAATGTGGCACAGAGATCAGTAAAGTGAAGGGGCCAGACTCTTTAGGCAATGCAATTTCTTAATCCCTCACTCCATTAATAAGAAACACAAGCCTCCATTTTATTCCTGGTTTACATTCAGACCTCCTGAACTTAAAGCAAATAGTGAGTGGTAAAACTTTTCCTGCCATATTACATGGCTGGCTAATCAGTGCCTATTATATTGTAAAAAGCTCTGCTGATGTGCTTCTTACAGTTTTAACCAGTAACACACCTACTGTCTGACATTGTGCAATTAGCTGCACTTCTAGAGTCTGCCAGAAACAGCAATAAGACTGCATCAGAGGAAGATCATTATCTAAGGCACCTCGCAGACACTAAATATGCGTGGTTCTGCTGCATTTGCAGCCCACAAAGGATAAAGGCACCAATAACTGTATGGTGCTCAGGCATTCATTTGCATTGTTTCAGGGAAAGCCTGGCCTGTCAGGACTTCCCACTAGCAGGCATAAAAAAACCCAAAGCAAAACAAAACAAAACAAAAAAAAAACCACCAATGTTTTGGGCTTTTATTTTTTTTTTCTTCAGAAGTAGTGAATTAGTTCATTGGTTCGGGGATAGTGAAACACCGGTATCAGCAGAGCTTGGCTGGGCTCTCTTGGTGTATTATTCAGACCCTGTGCTGCATTTTTACTATCTTTTCTCACAAAAAAGAACACAAACTTTTCTTTAGTGCTCACATTGGCAGAAATGTGAGAAACTGGCAGAAATCCTCTAGGTGAGAAAGGGGAGTGCTGGGAGGAGAGCAGCGCTCTCAGATGCTGCAGGGCTGACGAGGGTCGTGCCCGGCTCCCTATTCTGTTTATAAGAGGAACCTGCTCTGGTCCAAAGGGCTTTGTCCCCATATTCATTGCAGTGGAAATATTAATCTGAAGCTTGCATTCCCAAGTTTGTATGGCATCGCTTTGCCAAGCTGCTCAGACTCAGTGGGCCCAGCCTGAGGATCTCAACACTGTGAAAAACCCCCTCTATACTCTAGGTCCTTAGGTACTCTGCAACAGTGCGTTACCTTTGAAGGAAAATCACATTCATTTCCATGATCTCAGAACACAAAATGAGCAAATAAAAATCCCAGAAAAAAATACTGAGGACTAAAACGTCAACACATTTTTCAACTTGCTTAGCAGCAACCATGGGCTGCTTTACCTGAGAAAGTCCCCACTGCAGTCAGCCCTGGGAAATGCCCTGGGGTCCTTGTTTCCCCTGCAATGTAAACTGGAGTCCCTTATGATCATTTCTTCACCATGCTGAGGGTAAAACAAGACAAAAGCTAAGGATTATAGATCCTTCTACAGCAATAGTTAATTTAACTTGCATTAACAGTTAAAAATCTTGCAGTGGAAATATATGAAAATTACTGCTTTCCAAGAAGATCTGTTAATTATTATTAGTCAGTATACTTACAAGGCACCAATGGAAACTTGGCACTCAATAAGTACCTATTAAACTATGTTAGAGAACATAATTTTTATGTTTAATATAAAAACTGTATGAATCATCTGTTCGTTTAACTCTGGGTCATATCTTCAGCTGGTATGAATCAAACACCAGCAATAGAGCTGGTCAGTTTACATAGACCAGGATCTGGTTTAACATTTTGCTACATGAAAAACAGAATATAATTTCTTTTCCTTTAACTTTTTACAGAAATTTGGAGTTCGTTCCCTTCTCTGCCACCCATCTGGCAGAATTGTAATTAACAGAATTTAGAACCACGACGCTGAATATGTTAGACAGTCGCACAATCATGCGAATTTGCAATGTTATTAATAGAAGTAGAGGACATGATCTGTTTAAGATCATAGGGACTTGGATGCAGTAGCAATTCAGATAATCCAGGATGTGCTCCCTTGTTTCTAAAGAACACACTATTTTAAATAAGACATCCTCCTATGCGTTCTTTATACTTAAATCTGTGGCTGTGTTGGGACAGAAAATACAGTAACGTGATCAGCACCCAAGAGAACGCACTTATGACCAAATTCTTAGCACCTCGGTTCCTGAAAGTGTAGGCATGCTCCTGCAGATCAAACAGGAGAAGGAACTGCCATCTGAGTAACCACCCATCAGCTGAAATCTGCTCCTGCGCATTCACTGTTTGCCCAGCATAACATAACCCAGTGGGTTTTAAGTCGTCATCAATTCCTGCACTTCGCTTAGGTGTGTGGTAACTACCGCCTGCCAAGTGGTATTTTTCTAATAGGGACAATGTTGTCTTAAACCACGTCAAACCAACTTTAGGAGCTTGCCTCCCTGTCCTGAGCTGTCGTGATATTCTGACTCCAAAGGCAGGCTGTTTTCCCTTAAGAATTTAGGCCGTATTAACTAATGAGAGGTAAATACCTGTAATTTTGCAGCTCAGTTCAGGCTTTGTGACCTTGCCAGCTGTGAGCTGAAGGGATTTGTCAGAATTCTATGGCTATGCATTTTTCATCAGTAATTCAACAGTTGCACAAATCATTTCACTATTTTCTCCCTAGTTCATTTAGTTACGACAAGTCTGAAGGGAAAACATTAGGTACTGTCCCTGAGATCTCAAATACAACAAGCACGTGGAGAGTAAGTTGTGCACAAATACATTTGCTCACCTGCAAATTTATGCCTTTGTATGTAGGGCCCAATCCTCATTTGTGCATAATATATTACTTTGAATATTTTTCATTAGGGCAAATGTTGCAGAACCCAGCTTGTAATGATAGATGGTGTATGGGCTTTGTGAGAAAAGCAAACAAAACCCAAAGCTTGAACTATTTATTCTGAAGGACACCACTGGAAAAAAAGTCTGTCTGACCTATTCCATTTAATTCAAGGACTAAAACTGAAGGACTTAATTAAGACTTCAGTAGTTTGGGGCTTTCTGTAAGGTTCATGTAGACAGAGGCTCTTCTAAAGTCTGATTTGCACCCCATGAAATCTGAGTAACTTGGTAATAAAGAACATCTCTCCCCTCTGAAAACGAGAGGAGTGTCTAATGACTAGGTTCCTGCCATATGGATATCTCCATTTAATACTTAATGTTAGATGAACTTAACAATGTAATTTGCTATTTTCAGACATTTATTTAGAAATCTTTGTGCCTGTATAAACGGGACATTCTGGTATCAAAATACAGAAAAAGAAAATTATGAAGTAGAATGCCTTTAAACAGAAATATTTGATGAGGGAGATAACAAAATATGCATTGCCAACATCTCTGATAGGCTGCCAACATGGCAGAACTGCCTTGTTTATATATTTCATGTGATGAACAACTAAATGATTAGCTATAGAGACACAGACAGGTACATAATGAACAGATGTGTAAGATGAGCATAGCATAATTACAGAAAACCTCTCAACCCTCTTAAAAATAATAATCATATAAGTGGTTTCCTCTTAAAATCAAATGTTTTAAGAATATATACATGTACTATGTATATGAATATATATATATGCAAATACTACAAAGAGACCAAAGCTTTTCTCTACCCAGAATCTCAGCTTCATTTTAAAACATCTTCTTTCTAAAGTGTTTCTTCACCTTTCGTTTTACCAGTAGCTGAACGTCAGTTTGAGTTGCTCACATATCAAGTGCAAAACAGGAAGGAAATTGTTTGAGAAAGACTGGGCTCCAATCCTTCTCTGTGCTGAGTTGCTTCCCAGCTCCCTGAGCCTGGAAGCGGAGCACTTGCTGCCCAGGATGGCACAGTATTGGGCTCAAGCCTATCACAGAGAGCTTGAATAGTGATCTGTAAGAAAATCAGGTATTTGACTGACTCATTTTGACAGCATCATGACAAAAAGGTACAAGCAAGGAAGCTTCATTCTTAGACTTAAATAAAAAAGAGCTTTCAAATATTTTCTTCTATAAAATAAATAATTATTTACATATTACACTGGTGTGCTAAAAATAAATTCTCATTGGCTTCTTCAATCATTTTAACACATGTAGCTCAAGTCTGGGTGTTTCCAGGGTGATGCTCAGTTTGAGGACCATGTTTTGGGAGCTCCAGTCTTGCTTGTCCCTTCAGTGTTCAGCCGCTATTACAACCTAGACTCATGCTGCCCCTTCCTCAGTCCTCAGGAGACTGTAATTCCATGGAGAAGGAAATCCAGTTCATGTTTTAAAAGGGAAAATATAGATGAGCAAGAAAGGGAAGCAGCCATGCAGCAGCTTTTAACACCTCCAGATACATTAGCCCAATTAAAAGGCAACTGTGCTTTGGGAAAACCAAGTATTTATTTCTGGAAAGGAAGGGATGATTTGTTCTAATTCGGTAAATTAAAAAAGTCACCAGGAATGATTCCATCAATTAAAAGCTCCACACAGAGAAACCAAATCCAGTATAAAAGCCCATGTAAGGCTACTTTTATGAGCAACAGGAAAACATTCGCAGCTTATACCGAAGAAAAGCTTACAGGCTTTTTGAGGAACAACCTCTCTTGTTCTCCCAAGGTGGACTGGACTAGCAGAACTACGAGAGTAACTCTGTGGCCACGCATGATGGATGGCGTCTGGGCTATATGCCTGCTCGCAGCCCATTGTGCAGTGGATGTTATGCTCCTTTAAAAGGCTGTGGCCAAACAGCAAAGAGGAAAGAGGCTTTGCTCCGGCTGCAGACAGGAGCCTCGAGGGGGAAAGCTGGGCTCTTCAAGGAAAGTAATGGTTCAGGGGATGGGCAGAAAGGTTGATTGAGACAGGAGGAAGACACTGGGGCTGTCTGAATGTGAGCTACTGGGAGAAAGAAGGTGCACACCGTCAAGGAGACCTTAGTAGTGAAGGTGAAGATGCAGGAGAAACGGCTTCTTGGGGACCCAGAAGGGACAGGTTGGGATCTGCTCCATCTCAGCTGCTAAAGACCCTGCAACAAAGCATCTCTTCCACAGGGACAGAAGGGACAGGGAAAGATTTAATTATAAACTGGGGTATTTCTATTCTGCCTCAGTCTGAGTTTTCTTTACAGGAGAGAAAAAAGAAGTAATGCATCTAGTTTTGTTGTAACAGAAACTCATTCCAGAGGCTTACAAAACATTCTGGTGCTTTTGGGAAGGCACTCTAAGGACAGTCAAGCCTCAAAACTCTGACTGAATCAATGTCCCAGCACGGTGTAAATTACTTTGCCGCTTTTTGCCTTCGCACTTCCATCTGCAGAATGGGAATTTAGCAGCTGCATAAGGCTGCTTCAAAGAGAATTAATTGATGTTTGTACAGTGTTTTGCAAGGTCAACATTTTATTGTTACTTATTTGTTTATCTATCAACCTATGTTATTCTTTCATCCCAGTAATAATACTTTACAAATAGTAGATCTCTTCAGATAGAATGAAATCAGGACATTGAGGGTAAGAATGGACTACTAACGCATATTAGCGATGGGAAGACTGTTTCCAGACATCTGCATAAACATGTTAGAGGAAAGGAAAAAAAAAAAGCAAAATATGAAACATAGTTCAGCTCTTAAACAAAAAGTTGTATTGTAATCTTTTTCTTTTCACTTAAACGCCTCCTAATTTAAGAAAAAGGACAAGGAATTAATGTTGCAAATTAAAAATATAGGAATGAACAGAATACTGACCTGAGGCAAAATAAAATTGCACCGTTCACCCTCAGTAAGATTCATTTCTCCTAACTATGCTGTCTGCAGGTTCAGCATCCAACCTCCACTAGTCGCCTGCACCAACGGAAGCAGACACCTTGAGGGGCCATTAAACCCATTTCCTTTAGACATACTGTGTTTTGAGAGGTCCTTGAGACAGAGCTTTAGATCAAATGGATAAAGAGTTCTTAGTGTTTATTAATAAAAGTGTATTTGAGCAGCATAGAAACTGAACCTGGAGGCAAACTCAAAGGGAAAATGTTGAGTACGCTCTCTGCTTTCACGTACCTCTCACAATGTCATGTTTGAACGGCCGTGGCAGCGTCCCATAGTCAATGTCAATCAGATGGATTGTCCTGCAATCGCGCAGAAACAGACAGTGCTTGTAAGCCACCTGAATTCAACCCAAATTGCCAGCATGTTTAATAATGCATATAATTGTGCCTCAGGAGCAGAACAGTCTTCAGACTGTTTCTGGAATCAGCTAGCTCGAAAGCAGTACAGAGGCAAAAATAGTGTAAATATAGGAATTCAATTTCTCATTACTTTTCAATCTTTTCATTATGCCATTAGTTTTTCTTTAAACCTTCTACAACCTTAAGGTTTTTTTGTTGTTGTTCCTGTTTGTTTGTTTGTTTGTTTGCTTGTTTTGGTTTTATTTTTTCTATATGTTTTCTAGAACTGGTCATTGTATTCTAGTGGAGTCGACAACAGTCCCAATAGCAGAAATGTTACCCCTTTATATTTATTCTGTATTTTCTTCTATCAATTCATGGATTATAATAATATTTTAACTACAGTAACACAACCAGGGCTTCCACACAGATGACAGTCTGCTGTGCTCCCAGAGGTATTGCTTCCCACTATAGGATTCAATAGTTATGTAGAAGCTTTATACTCTTTGTCATAGATCTGTGTTCTTGTGGTCCATATTGTTTGCTTCTGACTGACTGACCAACCAATCTAGATCACTCCTCTGTTTTCTGTGCATCTGTAAAAGTATCTGTGATGATTCCTCACCCTACACCGTCACCCAGTATTAAATGGTTTGTAATTCAATTACTGTGTGTTAAAACTTGTAATACATTGTATTAATAACTGTAATATGATCACAATTCTGAGCCAAAGTCAATTCACACCTTTGTGACTGTCAGTGGTCCTCCTGTATGGCGACTGTAAGGACTTAAATCCAGATCCTTAAAGGGTCTGATCAGAAGGACATGCCTTCTGTTGATTTCAAAGGGATTAAGACTGTTGAATACATCTGCGAATTGGACATCTCAGCTTGTTTATTCAACCTTCTGTTCATAGGCCTAAAATAAACTTTAATGGTCTCATAGTTTTAGGAAGTGGACTGTTCATTTTAGACTCAATGTCTTCTGACTGTGAAAAGCACTAGGTGTTATTCCAGGAGAACTACTAGATTGTAAGTCATTATGTGAAAGGGGCTGCTGTTAGATTGCAGACCTGTTTATTTTCACTCTTTCAAATCATTAGCATACCATCTAACCCTGCGTCCCTATCAAACTATACTCCTTTACACTGATGTGGAGTGCTAGAGGCTGTTTCATAAATGACTGTCCAGGAGCACCAGAAAATGTGCATAATTTTGTTCTCTCTGAAGCAGATGACAAAAATCTGCAAGTAATCATTGG
This sequence comes from Phalacrocorax carbo, assembly GCF_963921805.1. Taxonomy (NCBI): domain Eukaryota; kingdom Metazoa; phylum Chordata; class Aves; order Suliformes; family Phalacrocoracidae; genus Phalacrocorax; species Phalacrocorax carbo. The sequence goes on along the minus strand of NC_087513.1, from coordinate 6,359,816 downwards.
CAGAGGGTTCAGATTCTTTATTTTGTTCCCCACTGACTTTAGAGGCTCAAAATCACTGGTGCCACTCTGTTATTCTTAAAGTAGACCTCACACTCAGTACTTCCACTTGAAAATCAACATTGTTACCTCCCTACTGTTGTGTTGGGGATTCCCACCGAAACTCATAACTGACTTTGTTTAGCAAATATAACTACATGATCTGAGAGAAGCACTGTCGTGGATGATACGTTGGCTAGTTTCCTTTTAGATTGCATCTTAGGAAAACAATGCACACTATAACAATGCAAAAATAAAATTATTCTGAGAACATTAGTGTTCTTTTCCTGGAAAATATAAACATGTACCAGAAATTTCTAGGTTTTCACACTTCAGCACTCAGGTCATGATGTATACAGTAAAGATAAAAAATGCAGGAGGAAATCAATTCTGTTATCATTTTAAATGTATGATTCACTACAAGTAAACATATGTTTCTCTTTCTCCTTTTTTTTTCTGCACAGTAATGAAGTTTTAGGTAATAAAATGTGTTGCCTGAAGATAAGAAGTATTATCTGAAACACATTTCTGTCTTCTATTACTTCCATTGAAGCGCTAGTGGACTTTTGATTCGACTGATTTTTAAGAATACTGAAGAACACAAGATGCTGGAATTGGAACACGCACTGTTAATTTATGATGTTTAACCATAATGGAGATAGCACATAATACTCGGGAAATTGCTTTTTATTATGAATGAGTTCTTAGCATTTAACTTATGCTTTTTTATAAAGCTATATCTACCACCGACCTTCCATTTTAACTTGTAATACTGTTTGTGTTCTTATTTAGTGTTTTGTCCTAGTAATTAACTATAAAACTTGCAATGAAACAAGGCTGAAGAACTCTCCTCCCATACATTCAACTCTCTCTAATGAGCTCATTGAGATAAAGCTAAATTCAATACTTAAATGCCAATGAAGTAAAGATGCTTGTGTTTTAAAGGTTGTTATGGGCTAGCACTTATTTAAATGCACACTGTGGTGAATAAGCATCCTTGTAAATGTGTAGCTCATATTATATATTTACCATAATACAACCAGCCAATGAAAATTAAGTGCCATGGACATTTGCATGTTGCGCCATGTGAACATTTCCAGACAGTTCATATAATAAACACACATTTTACCTCCAGCATTGAATTCTGCTCTGTTCCCTTTCAGTAACTCAGAAGCTTTGAAGGAATTGTTATGTCTTTACATTGGCGTGATAGAGGAAGGAGTGGTCTTCAGCCTTTGGCTCACTGCTGCTACTCTGGAGAGCGCAGGAAAAGCTGCACAGTCCAGAAACTGAAAGTGATAATGTTGGTCAAAGACTGTCTGGCCAAGGCAACTAATCTTGTGAAGCTAGTGGCATTGCTCACAAAGCATGATTTCTAGTTGTATCAGTCAGTCCGTAAAGTCCAGATTCATCTCAGTTTTAGTGATCTGGAAATTACAAACAAAAGTTGCATCTTCTAGCTGGATAAATCTATAAAACCAGGGCTACATCCAACCTAATCGATTTCATTAGTGGAGAGAAGTAACACTTACAGGGTTTCATTCTTTCTGTATCTACATTAGGAAGAGAGGAATCAAAAGTTCCTGTTCTTTCCATTGTCTGTAAAAGAAGTCTAAATGGTCAGCTCAGATGAGGACATCTGCATTGGAGGTGTCTGCATTTGCTCAGGCAAAGCTCATCCTGGGTATCTGCTGCTCTCAGTTGGAGACTGAGCACCTTTTGTAGCAGGCAGGACAATTCGCTCTAAGAGCACTTTTTTTTAGCATTAATACCAATTGTAGGATAGAATGAATCGCCTTTGGAACTGCCTCTTTTTTATCGTCTATAGGAGGAGCCTAGACTGTTAGCTTACGCTGGATACTTTTTACATGACTATAATTAAATGAAATGAATCTCAGCCTAGGGGACATCTCCTACAGGCCCAAGATACAATGCATATTTCATGTTTCTGTTGGTGGCAGCAGGTGGCCTAAAGATCAGAAAGATACAACCCCTTCCCTGCCCTCATTTTGCCTATTACAGTAAAAAAATGGGCAGAGCAGGAAGGAAGAGAGGCGGCAGTAGGCAGGGGAATAAGCAGTAAAGAAATAAAATTGCTCAGGTCTACTGTGACCACCCCCAGTTGCAGTACAATTGCAGCCTGAGGACTGCAACAAAAGCTGTGAATAGTTGCTCTGTCTCTGTGGTAGCAGATGGTGGGGATTATGGTTCTCTCAAGTGCTGATAGCTTCCCTTGAGCAACACCTTTTTTTTTTTTTTTTTTTGTTACAGAAGGCAGACATTTATTTTAAGCGTGCAAAAATGTAACCTCTCTTTGAACTGCGAAGGAAAGTGGCAGTGGGGTCACCTCGTTATCTTGTATGAATATGACTGGAGGTGATATTTGAGATATATATAGAAATATATACACATAACAAATGGATACTTGTTCGTATATTCCTTCTCCCTTCTGCTCTCCCTCATGATTTTCCTTGTGCTTTAAAAATAAAGAAAAACATAGAAAGGTAAGTTCTCATTTGTTGCTCGAACTCTCATCATAGATACGCAGAAAAAATATGAAATCAGATTTGTGTCAGAAGTGATATTACAGTTGCAGTCTTCACAAATCCTTGCTGCTACATATAGAAAATAGGAGATATTTTTAACCTTATAAAAAAATACAATTTTACGTACTTAGATTTTATGCATGTCCAAATAAACAAACATCTTAAAGATGTCTAGTTTTCAGAAGATGGAGGACTCTCTGCTTTACACTGGAAAATGAGACTGCTTAAGGCATCTCAGTTTAGGCCCCTTAGGGTTTCTCTATTTGTTTAAGTAAAAAACAAACCAGTAGAACTCACTAGGAAAACTGGGAATGTCTAGAGAAAATGTTAATATTAAAGACTCATCTAAAAGGTTACCAGTCCACAGGATGTGACAGCTCATGTAAGTAGGGAGGATTTTCTTTTATCTCTGTAAGACCAGTGCTTTGAAGGAAGTTGTTAATATTTCTTAATCAAGATAGTACAAGAGCATTGTTTCAGGATTGACTATGAATTAAATGTTGGCCAAAAAAATTGCCTTAAAATAGCTTGTTGCAAGCTTAGATTGTAGGCAACTATTTAAAAATAATCACTCAAGTTATCAAAGTTTGTATTTATTTTTCAGAAGTCATTAACTGAAGAGTAGTAATATTGAATTTAAAAAAACAGCGGAAGGGAGCATCAAGGAATAAAATGGGAGGCAAAAAAGAAACTGGTTTTTTCCCTTTGTGACTGAATGAGTTATGTAACAGATGACATTCAACGTTATTTAGCTTCCACAAGTTCACACAGACTCTTCCCTATGAGCTATACCAAGAGGGTTGAGAGATGATTAGAGTCAAGGCACTCACTGTGGTCACATCTGCTTCCTCCTCTTACCCCTCAATTTCTGTTTCTTTCCTTTTTTTCCCCCTGAAATCCTCAAGCAATTTGGTTGCTGAGGCATGGTCCTGAAAGATAAAGGTCTTACCGTCACGGATGACTCCTTTTAGCTGGAAATAATATAACACGCTTGATTCCTTCTACTGCAAACCCCGTCTTTCTAAAGGCAGCAAGAGCTCTGGAGTAGCTACATGGCTCAGGGAGTGAGAGGGGCTGATGCATTCAAGCTGATGGTGACCTCAAGTTCTTCCTCTCTGTTGGCTTTTCAATGTTATACATGAAATGAGTTTCAGTTCATACATAGCTGGGCACTTTACTACCCCAAACAAGGAAAAGCAGGAAAGCTAATCAGAGAGAGACCAGGACTGTGTGGCCACCAGGAGCCCTAGCTCTCAGAGTTACCACTGCAAGTGGACTGTTGCCCACCACCAGCACTTCTGTTATCCATGCCCTGAGGGTGGTGACAGAGCATCTCAGTCTTAGAGGCAGTGAGTTGAAATCTTGCACAAACATTGGATGCCCACAGAAGGTTTTTATACCCATGTATAGGTTATTACTTTTAAATATAAATAGTTGTAAAGGCATCTTCCTTGCTTCCCTAAACTGCTGCACCGTGTTTTCTGTGTGGGAACTGATGCAGCACAATTACAGTTGTTAATCAGTTTCTCTTTCTTCCTGCTTCCCATTCAGCAACTGCACATGTAGTTTTAAGACTTACTGAGAAAAGGTGGCAAGGAGTCAGAAAAAACCGCTGGGTTAGTACTCTCCAGGGCTGACAAGATCCTGAAAGGTGGAGCAGGAAGCCTGGACCTTGCGTTTTGCAGTGCATCTGTAGATCCTATAACATACAAGCTTCTGTGTCTCCTTCAATCCATGAGGAGCTGTGAGTCCATAAATCTACAGGATAGGAAGCTTGGGATCATGGCTTTCTAGGATAAATTGTGGGAGAGGGATATTTTTCCAGCAAGCTATTAAATCAGAATTTTCTGGAGAAAAATTGCTAATTTCATCCATCAACATTTATAACGAGGAATAGGGAAAGAGGCAATGTGGGACCCGTAGGTAGTTTGGAAAATAGCTGTGATTTTAAAGGCTAATCCTATTGAATTGGATTAAATTGCCACCAGAACAACTTTGGAACTGCAGGCTAGGTGTTTGCAGATGAGACTGGCTGAAAGCATTTGCTGTGGGGTACTCCCAGAGAACTGTCCCATGGCCTGAAGGTTAATGGGACACTCCCATAAGTAGCCCATGAGATCGGGGAGAAGACTATTTGTTTCCAAGCAAGTAATAATACAACTTTCTTCTAGATTTTAATGTTTCCAACATTTTTTAGATAGCATGAAGTTATTGTTTGGGTAATGATTCATCATTGTTTCCCATTCAATTAATTGTAGCCCGTTGTTAACAGGATTGTGTGCTTTCCTTGCCCATAACAATTCTCTTCATGCATTGAACCTGAAGCCCACCTTTGCTTATCTGCTAAAGATTGATGCATTTCTGAATTTATCCCCCCATGATTTAGGTCTGTTTTGTTAATATATTTATATTTTGAATGAAATTGATATTTTCTGTTTTCTCAGAATACTGTCTTTTGTTACGCTAGAACACAATCACGCTCCTAAGAACAAGTAGGACACCTCGAGCCAGCAGCATGCCCAGGTGGCCAAGGAGGCCACCAGCCCCCGGGCGTGTGTCAGCGCTGGTGTGGCCAGCAGGAGCTGGGCAGGGATGGGGCCCCTGTGCTCGGCACTGGGGAGGCCCCACCTCGAATGCTGGGCTCAGATTTGGGCCCCTCGGGACAAGAAGGACCTTGAGGGGCTGGAGCGTGTCCAGAGAAGGGCAGCGGGGCTGGGGCAGGGTCTGGAGCACAAGTGTGCTGGGGGGCGGCTGAGGGAGCTGGGGGGGTTAGCCTGGAGAAGAGGGGGCTGAGGGGAGACCTCATCGCTCTCTGCAACTGCCTGAAAGGAGGCTGTAGCGAGATGGGTGTTGGTCTCTTCTCCCAAGTCACTAGTGATAGGACGAGAGGAAACAGCTTCAAGTTGCATCAGGGGAGATTTAGATTGGGTGTTAGGAAAAAGTTTTTTTACTGCAAGAGCAGTCAGGCATTGGAACAGGCTGCCCAGAGAGGTGGTGGGGTCACCATCTTTGGAGGTGTTCCAAAAATGTGTAGATGTGGCACTTTGGGACATGGATTGTATTTGGTTGACGGTTGGACTTGATGACCTTAGAGGTCTTTTCCAACTTTAATGATTCTATGATTCTATGAAGCTGTCTTTCTCACCCTGCTAGTACAGAAACTGAACCCAGGAAAAAACTGTCATTCTCACCTCCAGGTCTAGTGAAACCAATTTACCGAATTATTACAAAACCACTTTTTTTCACAATGTTTAGAAGACTTCTTGAGCCCTTCTTGGAATATTTTCTTGATGCTTAACAGAGTTTAGCACACTTTTGTCATAGCAGTTTGACTTCTACAAGGTGTCTGAATGTGTATGTGAAGTAAAGGTAGAAGTTTTCACTGCTCTTAGATTAGCTGTACCAAAAATGATGGCAAATGCATACTAACGTCCTTCATGAAGACCAGGCAGGCTTCTATAAATATTTATTTTTGTACATAAAACATTTCCTGTTTACTTCTAAATTTTAAATACTGAAAGAATCTGAAACTCTATTTTGCTAGCCATTACCTTGGGTACAGAACAAGGAGTTTTTCACTGACCTGAACTGCATTTTCACTCCGGTATACTCTTTATCACTTTTCCCCTCTGTATTGCTCTGTTTCCTCTTGGTGCTTTGAGCTACTTTTAACTAATTATATTGAATTCAGAAGTAATAATATAGTTTGGTGAAAATACAGTTATAGGGTAATCTCATTGTACTTGTGCTATTTTATTCAGAATTTAGCAAACAAATTTCTGTGCATCCTTTGGGTCATGATGCTATCAGAATTTCTACAGTTCACAGCAGACTCCAAATATTAATTTAAACAAAAACATGCTCATATAGCTTTGGAAAATATTCTTTCTAACTGAGAAAAGTGTAGTTATTAAAATATTGATTAGATTATAGCCCAAAGACACGTATATTGCATAAATTTTCCAATGGGTATCTATGTAGGAGCTGAAACAGCAGACATCACTGTAAACTCAGGATGTCAAGCTCATCTCAGTATGTGTAGCTGTCCAGCTGTGTAGATGTCTACATCTGAACTCTATGGTCCAGTATGCATCTGAAGTTCCTTTACAGTCATAGAGAGAACAGGCACTTAAATTACATGTTTCATCTGACCTATTATGGATGTCTACCTCAGGATGAGATGAATCAGCTTCTCTAAGTGCCCGTTTCTCTCCTTGGTCTCTAAGAGTCAAAAAAAGCCCACCTAGTTCGGGTATAGACAATTACTTTGTAGACATTTAAAATTAGGCGAATTGAAACCTGCCTGAGGTGCCTAAAAAGCATGAATGAATTTTTCTTTACAGCCTCTGTTCTTTGGGAGAAAACTGTTATCTCTGGTGCAGAATAATATTAGATTTCATACATGGAGAACACAGATACAAAGAATTAAAGGTTCAGTTCCAGAGGTACTGAAGTTCTGATACTCTAGTTTCTGTGAAGGAAAATCACACAGGAAAGTGCTTCACAGAGATCTATGGGATATCTAAGATCTGAATGCTGAGACACAGCCTAACAACTAAACTAAAGCCTTGCCTTAACCTCCAGCTTTACAACTCAGTATATTTTAGCAGTATGATACATGTGATGTACAACATGTGATGATCAGCAGGAAATGAGCTGGGAAATAAAACTGTATAAGAGCAAATGTTAATGGATGCACATGAAAAGAATGGTCCTAACTTTTCCATATACAATGTTAAAATTACTTGTTGCCATTGAGGAATGTGATCTTGAAATTGCAATGAATATTTCTATGAAAATGTTGGTTTGGTGGTTAGTGATGATAAAAAAGTAAATTGTAAAAGTAACTAAGAATTATCAGGAAAATGATTTAAAAAGAAATAAAAAAGACCTAAAACCCACCATGAAACATAGCGGAGTCACCCTCTGTACAACAGGCAGTTAAGGGTTTCACTGTGTGTACCTGATTCAGATAGCTTGAAATGGGTCACAACTTTTGATTGGATACCTCAGGCACACAGCATTATTTCTTTCTTTGATAGACAAAGCATAAAGAATTAAGTTTGCCACATGAAAATCCGTGATGTTACATGGAAAAATAATTTGCATATCAATGTAAGTTAAAAATTCTTGCTAGTCTTTCTCTTGATCTTTCCTAGAACATCAAGAGAATAATGGTGAAAAGAGTAATTAGTATTAACGCACACTGTTCAGCGTTGCATTTAACCAATATTCTGAAAACCTTTTTCTTGTCATCTGCATGTGTATTAATACTAGATATAATTTTTAAAATATTCCAAGACTAAGTTACATCATTATGTTTTCCTTAATTTCAAGGGCTTTTTGCTTTTGGAGTATCCTACGGAAAGAGTATAAGATTCTCAGATACTGTAAATTTATACAGCATTGCTGGATTCACATGTCATTTGCCAGCTGACACTTCTGAGAATCTGCCTAGACATTTATATTATTTTTTTTATTTTATCTAACTTTTCTTATCCTGCCAGTATATGCATTCTTGCAAAGACAATAATTTTAATCTTGTTCCTTGTCAAGCTTCAAAGGACTGTTTTTGTCTTATGGTGCCATCTTACCGTGATGAGGGAATCGTGCATTGGATCACAGGGATCCTCTGTGTATCTGTTATGGTCAACCACAGCTGTACCTTACTGTGCTGTTATTTGGAGATCTCAAATGAGGTGTCACCATGGTCATGTCAGAACATGAAGAATACAGCCACCTAAATTGATAAAGATAGACCAAGTAATTTCTGTCTACTGACACTTTAAAAGCAACAATTTATCTGGTGGACTCCCAGGATGAGGCCAGGAGCACTTCAGCCTCCATTTGACCTTGGGAATTATTTCTTCTCAGCTGTGAATGAGATAACAGCTCTAGCCAATGCTTTGGAGGGTGTTCTGTCCTAAGCAGCATTTTTTTTTTTTTTGTTATGCTGTCTGAAGATAATTCAAATGGTTCACTGCTACGTTTTTCCCTCCTGTGGCCTAATGTTCTCCTGGTCCCAAGGCCACGTCAGAGTGTGGGGTTTCCTCCAGAAGCAACCAGGTTGAAGGGGCAGGATGGAAACTGCAATACGTGCTAGAATATACTCACATGGAATCGCCTGTCACCTAAAATGATGAGGTAGAGCAGTGGTGCATGTTCTTGTCTCAAGTCAGCAGGGAGTTCCCATGGCCAGGGTGTGCATAACACAGGAGCAATGTGGAGTGTACCTGATGTACTCCATATGGCAGCACACACCCTGCCAAAGCAATGCCATAGCACTGGATCCTTTCTACTTTTAAAAATTGTTCAGAATTAGAACTCATAATTTTGGTACCATTTCACTGAGTTGGGTTGACCCTGGCTGGATGCCAGGTGCCCACCAAAGCTGCTCTGTCACTCCCCTCCTCGGCTGGACAAGGGAGAGAAAATATAATGAAAGGCTTGTGGGTTGAGATAAAGACAGGGAGACATCACTCACCAGTTACGATCACAGGAAAAACAGATTCGACTTGGGGAAATTAGCTTCATTTATTAGCAATCAAATCAAAGTAGGGTAATGAGAAACAAAACCAAGTCTTAAAATACCTTCCACCCAACCCCTCCCTTCTTCCTGGGCTCAACTTTACTCCCGATTTTCTCTACCTCCTTCCCTCCAGCAGTGCAGGAAGAAGGGGAATGGAGGTTGAGGTCAGTTCATGCCAAGTTTTCTCTGCTGGTCCTTCTTCCTCACACTCTGCCCCTGCTCCAGCATGGGGCTCCTCCCACGGGAGACAGTCCTCCACAAACTTCTCCCACATGGGTCCTTCCCACAGGCTGCAGTTCTTCACAAACTTCTCCAGGGTGGGTCCCTTCCCCGGGGTGCAGCCCTTCAGGAACAGGCTTCTACAGCGTGGGTCCCCCACAGGGTCACAAGTCCTGCCAGAAAACCTGCTCCAGCGTGGGGTCCTCTCTCCATGGGGCCACAGGTCCTGCCAGGAGCCTGCTCCAGCGTGGGCTTCCCACAGGGTCACAGCCGCTTTGGGAATCCACCTGTTCCAGTGTGGGGTCTTGCACAGGCTGAAGTTGGATATGTGCTCCACCGCTAACCTCCAGGGGCTGCAGGTGGATATGTGCTCCACCGCTAACCTCCAGGGGCCGCAGGTGGATATGTGCCCCACCGCTAACCTCCAGGGGCTGCAGCTGGATATGTGCTCCACCGCTAACCTCCAGGGGCTGCAGGTGGATATGTGCTCCACCACTAACCTCCACGGGCTGCAGGGGCACAGCCTGCCTCACCATGGTCTTCACCACAGGCTGCAGGGGGATCTCTGCTCTGGGCACCTGGAGCACCTCCTCCCCCTCCTTCTTCACTCACCTTGGTGTCTGCAGGGTTTTTTCTCTCATATTTTCTCACTCCTTTCTCTGGCTGCAGTTGTGGAGGGCTTTTTTTTTCCCCATCTTAAATATGTTATCCCAGAGGCTCTACCACTCTTGGCTAAGCCTCGGCCAGGGGTGGGTCCAGCTGGCAATGGCTCTATCAGATACAGGGGAAGCTTCTGGAAGCTTCTCACAGAAGCCACCCCTGCAGCCCCCTACTACCAAAACCTTGACACACAAACCCAATACTTACATTTTATGTGGTATCTGTAAAGTCCTGTCATTTCTTACTTCCATACTAATGGTTGGTAATATAGCATATAGCTGTAAAAATAAAATTAAATAACACCTAATCCACAAATTACATGAATGACAATAGCATTTTAGTATTACAAAATATCTCAGCACAGAAAAGATGTTAAGTATTTGTCCAACTTCAAGTAGGTGTTTACAATCTTTTAAAAAGATACGAATGTGTGAGTCCATTAGAGAGATCAGAAGAAAAACACTATGAGTATCTATACTTAGTAGCAACCCATCATGAATAGGAAACAAAGATATGCTTAAATTTAAGTATGAATTTAAGTGCTTTGCTGAACTAGGGTTTTAATACTAACTTTAATTTTGAGGTAACATGTGATCGTCTGCATAGGTCTACTCTACTATTCTGATATTAAAAAATATTAGTAATTCATAGAATCACAGAATTGTTTGGGTAGGAAAGGACCTTTAAAGGTCATCTAGTCCAACTCCCTGGCAATAAGCAAAGACAACTTCAACTAGACCAGATTGCTCAGAGCCCCATCTAATCTGACTTCGAATGCTTCCAGGGATAGGGTATCTGCAACCTTTCTGGGCAACCTGTTCTAATGTCTCACCAGCCTCATTGTAAAAAAATTTCTTCCTTATATCTAGTCTGAATCTACCCTTTTTTAGTTCAAAACCATTGCCCATTGTTGTGCTCTTCTGCATTTTTCTTTTTCAAGAAAGACCTTATCACTACCAGAATGGCAAGATAATGGGTGGCATTTTCAAATATGCTGGCAAAGGACACAGGAATAGAAAGTTAGCAGAGACTTCATAGGATCCTAGAACATAGGATGGGAGGAATATCAGGAGGTCTCTGCTTCAGCCCTGCTCCTTCAGATCAGGGCCATCTATGAGATTTGACCAGGTGGCTAAGGACTCTGCTGGCCAGGTCTTGAGAAGCTCCAAGGATAACCTGATGCAGTGCCTGACCATCCCCATTTTTATGTATATTTATTCTGAACCTCTTTTTGCCTCTACACCCATTATCTCTTGTCCTCACACCATGTTCCATTTTTAAGAGCCTGGTTTTGTTTTCTTGAGGACATCCTTGTAGGTATGGGCACAATGCTGTTACATCCTCCTGAAGCTGTCCCTTCTCCACACCAAACAAGCCCAGGTGCCCCAGCATCTGTTGAAGGGCAATTACTCCAGTTCCTGCTCCCTGCCCTTGCCTCACTTGGTGGTCCATCACTGAATTCATGCCAGTTCACCAACGCCTTTCCTTTGGGTTTCCCAAAACTGGATGCAGTATTATAGCGGTGGGCTAATGGTTATCTATTAGGAACAATCCCTTCTCTCCAACTCCTGGCTCTGCTTCTGCATTAGCAGCCCAGCATGCAGTTGCTCTTTCTTCCAGAGCACGCTGCTGGCTCATATTCAGCCATTTCCCCACCAGGACCTCCAAGTCCTTTTCAGCAGATCTGCTCCCCAGCTGTGCAAAGATAACTCATATTAGGTGCAGAATTTTGCATTTTTTCCCCTGTTGAATTTCATGAAGATCCAGTTGACCCTGTCTTCCAAGCTGCCTAGATCCCTCTGAGTGGCAGCCTTGACCTTGAATGCAATGACTGGTCCCCATTTTGATGAAAAAGCTCATACAAACGGTACCTTACAATGTCTGCCAAACTGATTTTTTTCAGTACAGTTTTCATTAAAAAAATAAATAGATAAATATAGCATCACTTACTATTTCCTGTAATAACAGTTAATTGACATTTTTCCACAAAAAGCAGCATTTTCTTACCTGTGTAAAGAGCCCTAAGGCAAAATGCTTTGGTATCCCTGCTTTGAGAAGTCTTGCAGTTTGGCTGAAGTCCTGTCTCAGCTCACTAGCTGAGCTTGGCTTAATAGCAATAGGTAGTGACTATTGCTCAGTGTAACTCAAGAAATATATCTTTAACTGCACCAAAAAGGTAAAAAGTTCCAAGAAAAAATACTTGGCTCCTCTCCTGCAGCCACTGCTGAAGCGAACACTGAATAAAAGAGAGAAGAAAATAAAGCATCACAAAGGAAAAATCAGCTCCTCTTATGTCTTCATCGTAGCTGACTAAAGTTGGATTTCAAAGTACTTTTCAAGCTGTTTGGATACACATCATCTTGTAAGGGTAAAGGGAAGAAAAAAGGAAAGGAAAGAAACTCACCAGCTTTTCAGCCCTGAGCGCCAATGAATTATATTTTTTCCCCATGTTTCTTTGCAAGTCTGGTCTCTCTTTTTTGTACAGTTTTATTTATGTGGCAAAGTATTAACCCAGCAGCAAGCTAACAGCCACATGGAGTTATGAGAGGACACATTTGACTTTTCTGCTGAAACACGATATTCTTTATGAAACAATAGATTGTACAGAGGAAATAATGATTCCTGGGAGTCTGAATGTCTCAGAGGGCTGGGATATGCAATGGGGCTTTCAATTTCTACCTCAGTAGTTTGCAAGCCAACCAGATTAGTAATAACTTGAAGCTCCCATCTCACACCTCGGCAATTCCTCATGCCTTGCCACTTGTAAGGGAGTGCTGGGAATGGACTGCTGCTTATCATTCAGGGAACAGAAGGGAAACCAAATTATTTCCCCTCTTGTTCTGATATAGCAAAAGTAAAGGCTTTGCTTCCGCTGTAGTTCAAGGAGGATGCTCTCATGAGGCCATTTGGGCTGTTCTCCCTGCAGAACCGTGTCCTGACCACAGCATCACTAGATACCTCACCCCCTCAGATGTTAGACCAGGCCTCAAAATGACAGTATGCAAAAGCAAGCCTGAGGTAATTCAGTAAAGATATTACCATACTCAAAATAGGCTGGTTACTGGCAGAACATGAGGTTTGTTATTGGCACAACTGGCTGAAGTGATAACTCCCGAATCCTGCAAAGAGCTTTTAGTAAGATTCATGTATAGACTTAACAGTGACTGAACCATTTAAAACCATCCAGCTGCCTGGACTGTTCATGCGCACGATGGCTTGAGATAGTTTGAGCTGTATTATAGAGGATACAGAGAGCAGTGTTTTTTAAAAAAAGAGTTAAAAGGGAGACATCTGTAACCTGCATGTAACCTTGCCATTAGGTGGCCTGTTTACCAGCTGTAGTACAGAAACAGCTTTTAGGTTTAGTCTCACAGTGTTCTTGTTATATTTAGCTGCAACAGGATCTTAACTTTAGTTATCCAGTAGGGAAACATTTGGTCTAAGCTCCTTTTGTAATTCATGGAGAGGCAGAGAGGTATTCCAGAGCATGTGCCTTAATCTAAAATAAGTGTTCATGATGAACAGGATCATTTGCCCTCTGGAGGTAGTTAACCCTTTCCATTTCCTAAAGAAAGTGTACACACAATTGGCCTAGACAAGACAAAAAATTTTACACAGTTTATATGAGAGATGAGATGAAATTAATCCATAGATCCTCAAAACTTGCATCATGGCTGAGAGTTCCCTTCTGCCTTACAAAGCCATCTTGAGGAAATTCAAGGCAAACTGGTATTTCACGACAATACTAACTAGTCACCTTTTGCCTGTATAAAATGGATCAAAAATCTATTAGAAAATTTAATTCATAATGGAAAAAATGGTCAAAGATTTGTGAAGCAGGATGTAATAAATGCAGGGAAGGATCCTGGAACCTAAGGTATTTTTTAATACCTTTGAATATCAAGAACGCAATGCTACATGACTGATTGTGTCAATATAAATGATGACTCCCAGCTACATACCTTTCTGCAAAAAAGAGGACAACCCACCAGTGCTGTTGCTCCAAGACCTGTATGTCTAAGTCATGCAATAGACATCTATATTTTGGTTAAGGAGTCCAAGTCCTATTGACTCTCTCTTGAGTTCCCCAGTCTTTTGGGAACAGAACACCACTAGGGATGGGAGGTGGAAATGTGGAATAATCCCCACACTAAATAACAGACTGGGGCAACTGCTAAGTAGGTGTTCATTCCACTGTGTTCTGGGAAAATCACAGTCTTTCTAAAGGTAAAGTGGCCCCACATAACCATTCATTTAAATGTTGCTAAACAAAAATCCAACATTGTAATAGCTTCTTCAAGGTTTTTCTAAATGTCTTGGCAACCTTTACACTTACAGGTTTTCTTTTCATCCCATCTACTTCTTTCTCTAGCCTTGGTATAAATTTGTCCTAATATAAAAGTTGCCTGGTAGCAACAGGGGATGTTTCAGAAAAGGATTTTGAAATAAGGGAGGAGGAGAGTTGAAAAGATTTTATACTCTTCCCATCTCTCAGCACCTTTTGCTGTGACACCTCCAGAGAGGGCCACACTTCAGCCTGATGGTGAAATTTCTCCTTAGCATCCAGACGATGTCTTCTGTTTGATAAACAGTCGAGGAGTTGGGTAAGAGAACAGCTTAAAGGAAGCATGGCAGAAATGGCAGCAGGCAGATTCAATTTCTCCAAGAGTGCTTGAATACCTGGTTATAATAGAGCTAAATATTATCTGTTGTAGTGTCCTGATGTGTATATTGACTTGTTTTCCTTTGTGCCAAGAACTTTCATGATGTCTTTATTATCAGTGCTTGCACAACAGGGCAACACTTGTTTGAACTCAATCTGTGGCTTTGAATTTGTCAGGTACAAGAGGACAATTGTGCAATGCTATTCTTCATTTTTTAAGTGACAGTAGGTCTGTTCAAACTGTCTGTGTGATCTGGATCAGAACCAAGGGCTTTGTAATTTTCTGTCCAAAGTTATGACTACATTCAGAGAAATCCAAATGTGTCACAAAGCCATTTAAAGTGATTAACAATACCCACAAGTAAGTGATAGAAGTCATTACTTCCAGGCCTGCTATCTGCTCCTGAGGTAATAGCTGTTGTAGCGGGTCGCTGACTGAGTTGAAAAGCCAGTAGATTCTCTGTTTGGTCTGGGAGGGAGGCAGAAGGAGCAAAATTCCTCACTATCTTCCTGATTCTACCAGTATAAAGAGTCATTTTTAGCAGGATGACAGGGTGCTCCTCCCTGACAGTGTCCCATACCCTATTGTTGTCTTTTTGATGTAGGAAAGAACAGCTCTTCACCCTCTGGGCTGACAACCTATATCTTCCACTTCTTGGTTATTTACCTTTGCTGGGGATATAGGTCTCATTGTTGCCACTGTTTTCTTTCTCACCAAGATTCATATCTGCTTTTTTTGGTACCTTTCCTTAAAAGGTGGATATGCAGCCTGTAACCCAGCTGGATGGAAAAACCTGTACACTCTGTACACTAATAAAGAGAAACAGAGATCTGACCTAGATGGTTTGAATTCTCCTTTAGCAATACTTGCGTTCCTGAGGCAATCAGTTGGTACAGATACTTAGCATAGGGAAACTGCATAATCCTATGGCTGTCTGCCTCTCTTCATAAACCATCCTGTGAAATAAGGTGCTTGTCTTGGAAAGGTGCTTGTCTTCAGGTCCATGTACCTAAAATTCCACCACCTATTAGTCTAAGGTAGATACACTAAAAACATTAGATCTTGCTCTATGTTACATCTTACAGCCCTAGACTTTGAGGCTGGAGGGACACCTATGAGCTTCATTACAAACCAACAGGAGCCTTATCATAATAATCCATAATTCCATAGATTGAACGGTGATAACTTCTCTTTCATAAAGCCATAATTTTATTCCTTCCTGTAAAGAAGAAGGCACTGTAGGTTTTCAACATTTAAGATTTCCCTGCCTCCCCAATTTGTCTTGTCATTGTTAAATCTTATCTCTACCTCTTTGTTTCCACCATTCTTTTTAAAGAATCATAATTGGTACGATTATCCTTGCTATGAGAATAATTAGCTATAGCTTTTTGACACATTAAATGAGGAACATTACATTTTAAGCAGCAGGCACTGAAACACTAAACAATACTGCTTTGAATAGGACCATAGAGAAGAGGCTCAGGTGAAACAATTGCTAATTTTAGCAACTTGAACTTTATACCTTTATAGAAGAAAATTAATCTCACAGTAGTTTTTGGCTGTGAAATAGACAAAGCACTTTGGCCTCTTTTTAAAATAGCCTTTTGATATTTTCGGTGATGGAAGATGGTTGCACAGTGAATCATCCCCTGATGTGTCCAAAAGAACCTTGCTCTTATGATGGAAAGTAAGTGTTTGATTCCTCTCCTGTGTGGATGGATTAGTCAAAGATCGGCTAATGCAAATAGCATCATCCAGCACCACTTGCATTTTAGTTATGAAATCTCTCAATAGAGAACTGGGCAATGTCGCACATCAAAATATAAAGGTTACTGAATTTTAAGTGCTCTAGCATTGAAAACTCTGTTCCATGTTTAACAAAACTAATTGTAGGAAACAGGTACACACAGGTACGTGTACGATATTTGAGGGGTGTCAGACTAGTTTTGGTAGCTGCCAAATCATCCTTCCTCAACTGAACATAACAGGAATTTACGTTACCTTTGACAAGGCTATTTTGAGACAGTTGTTCACCTTACTGAGGTATTTTAGCTTTTCAGAAAGGCCACCAGAAATACTGTAGGCCTAAGAATCTTGCTTGGCATCAGTAGGTTACAGTGATGAACTGATCAAGTAATTGTCCTGTTAACAGAATGTCTGTGATAAGCTTTTTTTCTTAGTTATAGAGAAGAATAAAAATGTGACAATTTTATTGAAATAGGAGGTTTTGATTTTTGCTAGAACTGACTTTGGTCAGCAGTGAACTGCAGTATTATTATAATAATATACCTCAGTGTTCAACAGCGGTAAGTAAACAATGATTCAAATTTGATGGAACTGCTGCAACTAACATCTTTGACACCTTAATATACTGGAGAATAGTATTAAGAAATTCTTTTAAAAACAGCATGTTAAGTAAATTAGAAATGGCTTAATTAATGGAGTGATTACCTTTGCAGCTTTTCCCAGGTTGTTGTTTCTGCCAAGCAATGTTAAGCTAAACAAGATAAAAAATTACTTGGATTTCAGCAATAAAGAACACTGAGTTCATTTCTACTTAAATAAGTCTCTGACTTCTATACTGATTTCAGGATGATTCATGTGAAGCAAACATAGTAAAGCTAAGAGGTATTATTGAGACCCTCATCTAAACTGATAGCTAATATGGGTTAAAATAAAGACCTTGGGATTTGAATTCCCAAAACATGCCTGAAACAGTTTCAGCCATGAGTTAGCACTTAAAAAATGAATTCACTTCTTGCCATCCTGGTTTCTTTGGCTATGCATAGTGATATCTCAGCAATCCAGGCAGGAAACATCTCCTCAGGGAGCAGGAATCTCAGGACTGTGAGACTCCTTTTTCCACCTGAATATTTAGCAGAAATTAAATCCAGCTTCTTGCCCTGCACTAAGCACATAATTATTAAAAGGAAATAGGAAATGACAGTCAGTTTGAAGCACATTATATGTCTGAGAAATATATGATCAGTTCCTGGAATTGCTACATCTCCTGTTCTGCAAACTTGAGCAGATTATTTGATTCTCTGTGTCTTAATGACTGTAAGTGTAACTGGGGGTAAATCTTATTTTAGTCCCAAGTAAGATTACATATCCCTAAAGCAAGTCTTCCATTCTTCGCTCATTGTAGCTAATTGTATTGCAGATTCTGTGGTGCAAGGATTAATTATTATTATGGGCTTTTCATCTGGCGCATTGGTCCATAACTGTGCTACCACAAAACAAGCAAAGTACAGCAAAGTTACAGGAACTTTAGATCCCCAGAAGAAGCCTAAAAAATTAGCAAGTGCTCTTGATTCTTAATTATACCTCTTTCTGCCAGAAACTTAATTCTATTTTGTTCTGCTAGAATATTTGGTACTTCCATAACCCTCTTCAATTTTGCTTAAATTATATAACTGTTTATTGTCTTAGACATTTTGCATCCACTGATTATTTGTCCACAAAGAAACGTGCAGTTCAGACATGGCCGCATGCCCAACTGATTGGCCTTCTACACTAGACATTACTAGAACCAGTGACGTATCCCTAAGAGGACACTCTCTCTTTCAGAATACGACTGAAACTGCCTTGCCTTTTTCTTTCTTTGGAAGGTGTGTTCAGGGTCCTCCCCTGTTAGAGACGCTTTTCAACTTCTGTCACTATTTTGACATTTTGATGCATCACTGGGGAATACTGAAATAGTTGGTTTGACACTGATGTCACAACCTTCCATCTTTGTGCGAAAGCATCTATTACTGTATTTCCACATCTAACCACATTCTAGACACTCATGACAAACCACAATAGTCACATTAGTCCAAGTGAAGGAGAGAAAAAGAAAATCTTCACAGCTCACTGGCAAATCACCTTGACTCTGCTAAAGAAAGGTGTGAGTGCTGATGTTTTAGAGTCCCTTGGAACAAAAGCAACTCTCCATGCTAAAAGCCAGGGGCAAATGAAGTGAAAAGTAAGGTTTTTGGATATAAGGAGAAAAGGAATCACAGTAAGCATGGCTATACACTGGAACAGGTTAGATGAGATTATGGAATCTCCATCCTTGGAAATTTTCATAACTCACCTGGAAAATTCTCTGAGTAACCTTATCTAGTGTCAAAATTAACTCTCCATTGTGCAGGAGGTTGCACTAGATGAACTACAGAGGTCCCCTCTGCCTAAAATATTGTGTAATTTCTAAAACATTGTGTGATTTGTTCTACCTGCCCCTCTCATTGAGTACAGAGGAAATTTTCATGACTAGCTTTGACTGCATGTCTAACTTTTATGTGATTAGGTTAAATGAGATAAAGCCGATCCTAAGGCTGAGAGAACTTGGAAGGATGTAAGGGAAATGTTCAGATTAACACTAGAAAACAGGTACACTTCAACTATTGTATTTTAACCTGTATACTCATGCATGACAGAGATCACCAGGAAAGCCAAAATACAAACACAAGTTCTTTAGAAATTATGTGTGGAGAATATACACTGTGATCTCAGGCCCCAGTACCACTGGAATTCAATAACAGGAAAAAGTATGATGAAAAAGTATTGTCCTCAGTACTAAAAGGCTAATACCAAACCCATCTTCTAAATATCTATAGCCGGATGAGATGCATCCAGTCCACTTGGCAGAACTGAGTCTTCCTAGTGAAAAAAAGTCATTTATTCAATTTTAAGGAATGTAAGTTTCTTTGAAGTCAGATCAGTTTAGTTTCTCCCTATAAAAACAGCAGAGAGAGAAAAGCACCTTAATGGCACAGTACAGTCCATTTAACATCTGTCCCTCCTTCTGGACATGCTTCTTTCTGCCCATTCACCACATGGGGAAATTAAGAAAACCATGGTTCTGATTTCATTCCCTCAGGTACATAAAGAGAGATGTAGCAAAGACACTGCCTGCGTTAAGAATTAGTGCAGAGTAGCTACTTTGGTATAACTTCACGTCCTTACCTAGTGAGCATTGATTCTCTATGTAGGCTCCCCCCAGGCTTTACATGTTTCAACATTATGTGGAAACTGTGTATTATCCTGAACAGAAATTCATTACATTAACAAGATGACATGTAAAGGAAAGTAGCCAAAAAGGTGGCATACAGCTATTACTTTGGAAAAAGAAATTCCTCCTTAATTTTCAAGTCTTCTAAAAAATTCAGATTTTTTATTTTTCTTCTAAGTAGTTATTTATGGGCTTTCATTTGAACGTTACACACTCAGCAATGTTTCTATGGTTTCCTTCATGGTAGGTTTTTTTTGGAATATATTTTGAAAATTTGGCAGTCATACAGTATTTCTTTATATTGTGTATGCTAGCTGTCAGATTTTTACTGAGATGGCTATGAAAATCTCAGTAGCAAAGGCATAGAAAAACTACTCTTCAGAATTCTGCCTTCTCTCGTAAAAAAGCAAAAAGAGTATACGTGCTGCATGTCACTCAGTTTGTAAGTTCAGGCTGGGTAATCACAGACATGATTTTAAGGCCCAACCTCAGTCCTCTCTTTCTCTGCTACTGCACCTTGCTGTCACTCATTACATCACTGATAAAATTATTTGACAAGATCCTTGGGCAAGAACTATTTATTTGTTCTTCAAAATGTCCAGCTAACTAAAGTAGCTAAATCAAATGCTGGTGTGGCTCAGAGGGTGGGTGGCTTTGATAGAGCCATTTTGCTGTCAGAGGGAATTGTTTGCAAATCCATAACCATACTTACATTTGGCATAACATCCTGGAGAATTTGCTGTGCTGCATTTTACAAACAGATGAGATATAATATTAAACA
This sequence comes from Phalacrocorax carbo, assembly GCF_963921805.1. Lineage (NCBI taxonomy): Eukaryota > Metazoa > Chordata > Aves > Suliformes > Phalacrocoracidae > Phalacrocorax > Phalacrocorax carbo. The sequence goes on along the minus strand of NC_087513.1, from coordinate 6,339,385 downwards.
CTATTTTGTATACTACTGTTTTCCAGCTCTTAAAAATCTCCCTTCATTAGGATTTTCCTGTTTTAAACTGTGGTAGCTGGTGTTTTAATCGTCTAACCTCCACTTAAGGTAGACTTTAATTATTTAACCTCCACTTAAGGTATAGACAGCAAAAGAAGAGACTGTACCACATACAGACATATCTGTTCCAGCTTTACTCCAGATTATCTTGCTAAAAATATAAATGAACATGTAGTATCATCCTCTTCCTGAGAAGACTAATAGCCCAGAGACTCCTGCTGTGGTCCAAGCTTATGCTGAAACTCAGGCATCTGTTTTTGCTCTGCTGCTGTTATCCAATTAGCTAACAATTAAACAATCGGTTAATTATCTGATTAACCAACTGTAGCTGACTCTCTGTACTATACTTGTTCCTTCACTTTACTGAGTATAGAATACACATGGCTTATTGTTTTTAGATCTGATTGCAATCCACCAATGGCGGGTTATCTTTATTATTGATTTTGCCTGTATTCAGTGCTGAGCACTCTTTAAAACTCAGTGTATTTTAGCCAATACCCTGTAAGATCCTACCTATTTTCCCAAGCCAGAGTAGTGCTTACCATTGCCTATTACATCTACATGTGACTCAACCAGGCATTGGTCTGAGAGTGGCAAAGATTTTGATTCACACTCCTCAGAAGGTAGCTTGTATTGGGAATTTTCATTACCTGGTTCTTCTGGCATAACCTGCCTTACTGGAATTCAAAAGAATATGAGGTTTCTTGGGTACTGATTCAATATCTTTACCATTAAGGGCTCATGTGCAGTGATTTTGTGTTCAGATGCGAGGAGCTGCTATTACAGTCATCTTAAGATGTTAAAATATTGCTCTTTCTGCATGCTGGTGTGCATGCTAGTACTTGACTCTGGGAATCTGTTACTGTGGAAGACCTCAAAATGATACAGTGAATTGCAGAGGTAACCATTGGTGTCTTCAGTTTCCTAATTCTACTTTTCTTTGTGAATAATGTGTAATTATAAAAGAAGATACTGATTCTGTCCTTTCAGTTGTAGTACTGTATGTTGTTTAAAACAGTTGTCAATATTAAAAAGAAATGGTTAATGCATTTCTTGCTGTGTATTTCAATACCTACTCACCATTAAATTCCTACTGGTCAAGTTTTCCTTTGGTATATTGGCTAAAACATTTGTCAGACTGACAGATATAGATATAATTTATAGATTTCTAACTAAGCAAACAAGGAACATGCATAAATATAGATCTCTACAGTAAGAGTCAAGCATATGAGCCAATGACTGGATGCACTTTGATATACTCCTGCAAAGTTCCGATGTCCTCTAGCCACAATTACTCGATGTAGGTTTTTAGCTTTTAAAACTAATATTCCTCATTGACTGTGAAACCAACAGCAGCTTGGAAAGGAAGGGAAAGTGACAAACAGCATCTGTTTTACTGAACAATCTGCTGGAATTAAACTACTTCTAACGTATAGAAGAATGCACTGGAAATTTATCCAGCAATAACAACAAAAAAGTGTTTAAAGATGATTAATCTCATAAATCTGTTTCACTAGCACGAGTTCTCAAGGGGGAAAGGCTTCATATTGACATTTGACAAAGTTAATTTTGGTAACTGATAATTGATGGATCAGTTTTTCTAGTCTAATCTGGTTTCTTGATCTCTTGATCTCCGCTCTGTCTCCAAATAGGGTCCGTTTATTTAATTTTACTCAGCAGCTCGATTATGCACAATAAGGGTATTTTCTTTAATTAAGATTTGAAATGTTTAATGCTCTCTGTGTCCTTTTACTAGAGATATAAATGCAAAAGAATCGCAGACTGGCACAGGAAAAAAAGGTTCAGAAAAACACCCAGAAATTCAGAGATAAAGTAAGGCACCTGAATCCTTCCAACTGGCTAGAACTCTCTAGAGGAAACCTTTACATCTGAGAAGCCAAGCAGTGGTCCAGTGAACAGGCCCGGACCGAGTCTCAACAGATCTGCAGTATTAACCAGGAGAGACTTCAGGTCTTTGCTTCCTTGCCTTTTTACAGCAGAGGTTTTTCAAATGGGGGAAGGAAAGAATTAACAGACAGTGAACCTGAGAGATGGGAGGGCAATGAAACGTATCCTCCCTGCTGGTATCTGCCACAGCCCTTGGCACTCAGAGCCTTTAAGGGTTTCTCTAGGTGCAAACAGTTTTTCAGGCTTTCATGTTGTCAGCAAGGCAGTTTCCTGGACTGGACCGCTCCTGCTGTGCCCCACAGTTTCCTTGGGGTCCCACCCGGTTCTGTTGCACAGCGTCAAACCAAGCCATGGCGTTCGCACTTCCAGCCTCACAAGTGGGAGATGTGCATCGTGTCCTTCTCTGTCTGCGCAGATATCAAAAGTCTTTATGCAGGAGCTTACTTAACTCTGTGAAGGAAGTGAGTTGTTCTTTAATCAGGGCTAAGTACCCCCTTTTCCACTTTTTCTGCAGGTTTGGAGTGGAAGCGGTTTGGAAAAGGTTTGTTAGTGTGTTGCTAGCGTTACTTAAGTGGGGGCACAGACGCATCAATAATAGAAAATAAACACTCTTAAAAAGGAGGCCAGCTCCTGTAAGCAGACCAACCTTCAAGTAGCAATTTTAATGAAAATATTGTGAATAATAATAGAACAAAAATCTAAACCCATACAAATAACAGAAGGCATTTGCAATGCTTCATAGAAAAAGGAATTTTAATGCTTGAGAAACAGTCATTCTGCTAACATCAAACTAGAGCTGGTTGACGTTTTTCCATTGACAGAGAAATTAATCAGACAAAATTTGTTTACTGCAGTGATTGTGACTGCTAAATTTTCTAGTTTCCATTGAAATGACCCCTTTCTCCCATATACTTATTGCAGTTTGAATGACATTTTGAAAGAAACCTTGTGACTTGAGGTATGACTCAATGATAGCTTCGCAATTCTGTTAATGTGTTTTAATAAGTTATCCCTACAGCATTGGTACAGTAAAAGAAAACATGCTAGGGTTTTGCAATGCAGGGGTCTCTCAAAAATCCTTTTTACTTGGGTCTGTGCATGCTCCTAGTCCCATGCAGGTAATTGACATCATTTGAACACCCGTGTCTCAGCCAAGGGCTTGGGTGTTTTAGCTAACAGTTAAAGGTAGTAAATGTTTTAATTGCAGTGTCAGTATTGGGAATAACTGTCTGGCTGTATCCATAAATTATTTAAAAACCCTAGAAACTATTTCAACTTTCTGAATACTATTTAAGACTTCAGTATTTTTCCTATTCCTTCTCTTCTTTATTCTTTCCCTTCTCCTTTCCCTGTCTTTTCCCCCCTTTTCCTCAGCTATTTCCTCTGTGGGGAAAAAAAAAAAAAGTTTTCTTATTTAAAAAAGAAACAGTTTTCCTTACTGTTCTTTGTCTTTTTACAAGCATTTCCAGCAAGGAAAGATGTGACAAAACTGAAATAAATGAGGGAAAATAACATCCATAACCTGAAAATTCCAGGTAGGCAAAATATTGCTGTTCCAGCTTTAAACACAATGATATTTGAGACTTTGCTGAATTTTTTAGAAAAGGCAATAAGGTTTGATTTTTTTCAGTTCCAACCCAGAATAAATCAATTAAATGAAATTGTGTGATGAGAACATTAACTTCAATTTTATATTTTAGATTAAATATTTCATTTTAATTAAGATGCAATCATAAAATAGTTTTCAGGTTTTTTTGCATGCAACCTGGAATAAAAGAAGACAGTATTATCTCAAATTGCTGGCTTATTTATCATAGTGCAACAGTTTCTTTTTATTTTTATAACTGGGTTTATGTTGAATATTAAGATTTTTTCTGAATCTATAATTTAATTATTATAAAGACATTGAGAAAATTAATAAAGCCATTTAACAGAAAGTGAGTCTTATAAAAAAAAGGATTTAATAAATTAAAAAAAAAATATACAGAAAAAGTAGCCTCTTGAATGATAAAGGGCATTTTATAAGGGTCATAATTTGAAAAGGCTTGGTTGCTAGGAGACCATCACTAAAAGTGGTCAGAATAACAAATGTTTTAATTCAAATACAAATGTTAATTAGTGTGCATGTTTAACAGATAATATGTAAAGATATCAGGTATCTGCTGATGTAAAAATATATGTGGAAGAGAACAGGTTTAAGTTAAATTTTTTAGTGGAAATCATACAGCCTTAACAGGTACAGGGAGTCCTCTGCATTGGTTAAAATATATCTTTAAAAGCACAAAATTATTAATAAGGAGCCTAACGATGATGCAAAGTTCATTTTACTTGTAGTAATATTAATTGCATTTCATAAAAAACACAACATAAAAGACTTCATTTAATAAAAAATGCAGCTGCAGCCTTTGTCATGTATGTGAAGACCAGAAAAGTTCAAAATGGACTTTGGAAAGAGAAAACAGTAAATTATTCGAAAAAAAAATATAAAAGATGAAGTCTCATGCATGCAATGGTGTCTGCACGGTGAAAGAGAGATGGGCAGATACAATAAAAATTCAGCAAGGTTGCAAAACTAGTCTGAGGCTTGAACTTCATTAGGGGTTAGTGATACAATCCTGTGCTAAGGTCACAATTTATCCTTTGCCAAAATTCAGAACCTCACAAAACTCAGTGAAGCCTTGTTCCTCAGTTGCTTAAAACATTGAAATTTTGATAGGGTAATCAGGATGTCACAAAATGTTGGGGATGGATCTTCATTCTGGGAATTGCACCCTTACATGATGGAGGCTTTTACAGAGTTACACAGAGGTTGCAGCTTTGTCAGTGGGCTGGGAGAAAATGACACCTGAAGTACATCTCATGTTCCAGTTGGGAGAGGAGGCAGAACAGGGAGGAAAGGAATCCAAGTACCCATCTTTCAAATCTGACACTGATGATTTAAAGCATAGATTCATAGAATGGTTTGCATCGGAAGGGACCTTAAAGATCATCTAGTTCCAACCCCCTGCCATGGTCAGGGACACTTTCCCCTAGAACCAGCTTGCTCAAAGCCCCATCCAACCTTACCTTGAACACTTTTATGGATGGGGCACCCACAACGTCTGTGTGCAACCTGTTCCAGTGCCTCACCATTCTCATAGTGAAGAATTTCTTCATTATATGTAACCTAAATCTATCTACCCTATTTGTCCTATCACTACATGCCCTTTTAAAAAGTCCCTCTCCAGCTTTCTTATAGGCCCCCTTCAGGCACTGGAAGGATGCTGTAAGGTCTCCCCAGAGCCTTCTCTTCTCCAGGCTGAACAACCCCAACTCTCTCAGCCTGTCTTCATAGGAGAGGAACTCCAGCCCTCTTCTCACATTTGTGGCCCTCCTCTGGACTCACTCCAACAGGTCCATGTTATTATGTTGGGGAGCCCAGAGCTGAACGCAGTACTCCAGGTGAGGTCTCACCAGAGTGGAATAGAGGGGCAGAATCACCTCCCTCAACCTGCTGGTCATGCTTCTTGCTATGCAGCCCAGGGTACGGCTGGCTTTCTGGGCTGTGAGGGTACATTACAAGGTCATGTTGATCTTCTTGTCAACCAACACATCCAAATCCTTCTCCTCAGGTCTGCTTTGAATCCATTCTCTGCCCAGCCTGTATTTGTGCTTGGGATTGCCCTGACCCATGTACAGGACCTTGCACTTGGCCTTGTTGAACGTCATAAGTTTTGCACGGGCCCACCTCTCAAGCCTGTCCAGGTCCCTCTGGGTAGCATCCCTTCCCTCCAGCATGTCAACCACACCACACAGCTCGGTGTCACTGGCAAACTGGCCGAGCATGCACTCAATCCCATTGTCCATGTCTCCAACAAAGATGTTAAACAGCACCGGTCTCAATACCAACCCCTGAGGAACACCACTCATCACTGGTCTATTGACCACAGATCTTTGAGTGTGACCATCCAGCCAATCCCTTATCCACTGCATGGTCCATCTATTAAATCTATACCTCTTCAATTTAGAGAAAAGGATATTGTGTGGGACAGTGTCAAATGCCTTTCAGAAATCCAGGTAGATTACATCAGTTGGTCTCCTGTTATCCACCAATGCAGTAACCTTATTGTAGAAGGCCACCAAATTTATCAGGGATGATTTGCCCTTAGTGAAGCCATGTTGGCTGTCGCCAATCACCTCCTTACTTTCCATGCACCTTAGCATAGTTTCCAGGAAGATCTGCTCCATGACCTTGCTGGGCACAGAGGTGAGACTGACTGGCCTGTGGTTCCTGGGATCTTCCTTTTTTTCCTTTTTAAAATTAGAGGTTATATTTGCCCTTTTTCAGTCAGTGGGAACTTCACCAGACTGCCACAACTTCTTGAATATGATGGATAGTGCTTTAGGAAATTAATTCGCCAGTTTTTTCAGGACCTGTGGATGCATCTCATCAGGTCCCATGGATTTGTGCACCTTCAGGTTCCTTAGGTGCTCTCAAATCTGCTCTTCTCCTACAGTGGGTGGTTTTTCATTCTCCCAGTCCCTGCCTTTGCCTTCTGGGACTTGGGCAGTATGGCTTGAGCACTTGCTGGTGAAGACTAAGGGAAAAATGTCATTGCATACCTCAGCCTTCTCCATATCCTGGGTAACCAGGTCTCCTGTTTCCTTCCAGAGAGGGCCCACATTTTCCCTAGTCTACCTTGTATCCTTTGCACCTACAGAAGCTTTTCTTGTTGCCCTTGATGTCCCTGGCCAGATTTAATTCCATCAGGGCTTTACCTTTCCTAACCTGGTCCCTGACTGCTCAATTTCTTTGGTTTTCTCCCAGGGTACTTGGCCTTGCTTCCACCCTCTGTAGGCTTCCTTTTCATGTTTGAGTTTGTCCAGGAGCTCCTTGTTTATCCATGCAGGCCTCCTGGCTTTTTTTGCCTGACTTCCTCTTTGCTGGGATGCATCGCTCCTGAGCTTGGAGGAGGCGATCCTTGAATATTACCAGCTTTCTTGGGCTCCTCTTCCCTCCAGGGCTTTATCCCATGGTACTCTACTAAGCAGATCCCTGAAGAGGCCAAAGTCTGCTCTCCTGAAGTCTAGGGTAGTGAGCTTGTTGTGCACACTCCTGGCTGCCCTAAGGATCTTCAACTCCACCATTTCATGGTTACTGCAGCCAAGGTTGCCCTTCAGCTTCACATTCCCCACTAGCCCCTCCTTGCTGGTGAGAGCAAGCTCCAGCATAGCACCTCTCCTCATTGGCTCCTTTGTCATTTGGAGGAGGAAGTTGTCATCAACACATTCCAGGAATCTCCCAGATTGCTTATGCCCATCTGTGTTGCCCCTCCAACAGATACTGGGGTGGTTGAATTTCCCCACGATGACCAGGGCTTGCAAGCATGAGGCTGTTCCTATCTGTCTAGAGAGGCCCTCATCCACTTCAGCTGCCTGGTCAGGTGGCCTACAGCAGACCCCCACTGTCATGTCACCTGTCCCTTCCCTCCCTTCTGTCCTGACCCATAAGCTCTCAGTTGGCTTCTCATCCATCCCCAAGCAGAGGTCCATGCACTCCGGCTGGTCATTGACATAGAGGATGACACCCCCTCCTTCTCTCCCCTGCCTATTTTTCCTAAAGATTCTGTATCTTTCCATTACAATGCTCCAGTCATAGGAGCCATCCCACCAAGTCTCTGTGATGCCAAGAAGATCATAAAATCCCTCCTTGTCTTTCAAAAATTAAATGCTTACAGGAAATTTTAAGAATGTTTTATGCCAAACCAGAGTAGGATCTGTGGCTTCTAACACCCTTCACGAATGACATTCAGGCTTTACTCAATTATAATATTTCTATGGTTATTTACTAGGTATAATGTTACACATGATTTGGTAAATACAGAAAAAATGTAATCGTAAACATTTTCTGGGACAGAATTACTTTATATTTCATTCTTATTGTCGACAACACCCTTTTCAGGATATGAAATATACCATTTGCAAATCTCAGCACAAATCCAGTGAAACTAGTAAAAAAAAATTCCTAAATCTGCACTATTTAAAGCATTCCATTTTAATAAAAATACTTTTGAAAAGATTCCTCAGTTTTGTTCCTAAGTCTAAACACTGTAGGGTTTTATGAAAAGCTTCTTAAGGCTTTAAAAATCTGCATAAAATTTAATTGTGCAAATGAATGTAAGCTTGCAATATTTGTATCACAAAGATTTCTGTCAAAAAAACACAGTTGGAAATAACATGCTGTTTGTCGTGTAATTGTTACTATTCAGTAAAGCAGAAAAAGCAAGTGCAGAGAGCTAAAGAACTGACAGCCTAGTCATTTAAAACTACAGGTTGTCTCCTGGATGACAATAGTTTTCAAAGTAGAGCCTAACCCATGCCGAGAAGTTGCTTGCTGGAAGTATATATAGGATAATGTTTTAACACTTTAGTTGAATAGACATTTTTAATTTTTTTTTTTCTTAAAAAATAAGGAAATGATGCTCAGAAAATGTGGTGAATGCAAGAATGTCATATGACCTGTTTCGGATTTTATTTCACAACGTTTGTTTATGCACAAATACCTAAATTCTAGATTAATTATGGAAGTCAATTTAAACCTCATAGTTGAGACTGAAGAACTGAATTTCCTATTACGCTCCAGGAGGCCAAATCTGGTGATGTGAAGTTTAATCTGCAGAAAACCACAAGATGTTGTCTGAGATATGGCCACCTGTGTGAATAGTGTCCATGCGAGGGTGATTATTGCCCTAGTGTCACTCTCACATTCATGTTGCCCGTTGTCAGACAGACACACTGATCTGCAAAATGGAAGTATTTGCAAGGTGCAAGAGAGAATATTCATAACTGAGTTGTGAAGCAGTAGAGAGGAATTTATGAGAAATAAGGTCTCAAACCTCTATACTTGAAAAAAGTAATTTAATTTTTCTGGGCAATAATTTCCCACCTATAAAATGAAGATAATAATTCCTTCTTGTCTGCTAGGTAAAACTGGTGGGAAAAAAGTATTATTTTTATAAGTCTGTGGACGTCAGTAAGAGAATGACGAATGACGTAACTGTTTCTTACACGTAGGTAAGAAGAAATATGTGAATGTTTTCATTAAACTGCCGAGCAGATAGCCCTTATTTTTCATTTGATCATATTGAAATAACAATACTTCATAAAATTGGATACTTAGGTTGACAATATTATGACCTATGGCTTTTTATTAGCATAGACATACCCTCAAGCTGAAGTTGCAGGCAAGTCGTCTTGGCTGATCCACAACGATTCTATTAAAATTACTGAGGATTAGATCCAGTTGATCAGCAATGACTGAGTAGAATTAACAATTTTTATTGTAGTTGGAGGTTGGAGCTGGGGTCTGTACAAAGATAGCCAGTTCCCTGACCAAAACCCAAACAAAGAAAGCACCAGCAAGGGTGAGTACATGTAGCTCAAAGAGACATTTGAAAAGGTTTAACAAAGCCTCAAAGAGTAAACCAGGGCTTTGGAAAATACTATTCCTAGGATTGCAGTGAAAAATAAAAACAAACCCGTCATTGAATAGACAGCTCTTTTTGCTTTATGTTAACAAAGCACATTGTATTAACAAATCTCTGGAGATGCTATAGTAACTCCAACTCGATTTTAAGGTAAGAAATAAGGCACACTAGATTTCAAGAGGATTTGCAATGCCCTCAGCGGTTTTGTCCCAGCTGCTACTACTGTTTAGTGTATTTGCTCTTCCTGGTTCATCCCATCTAGCTTTATGCACTTAAATTAAACTCCTGGTTATGAGGCAGGTTCATGTCTTAGGTGCATTAAATTATCCTCTGAAGTTGCTGATCTTTTTCTGTTGACCAGAGAGAAAGCTGGGGCTCCTACCTCAGGTACATCATTTTAAATGGCAGATACAATCTTAAGTGGTTTGCTCATGGTTATACAGGTCATCACTTCTTCATGAACCACTATGTTTTATTAATGCATCACCTGTCTATATTTTTCATTAGGTGTTGCAATAAATGTAATACTTGCTTCAAGTTCTGTTGGTGTTGTCTGTATTTAATTTCAGTATTTTATGTATCTTTGAATCTGGACCACTGAAATTAATAGGTATTTTACCACTGACTTCAAGGGCAGCAGGGTGAGATCCTATCCCTCCTCTGAACTTTCGGGCACTTTAAAAATAAGTCAAATAATTAACAGTGTAATAATAATAAAGGATAATTCTTTTCTGACCATGAATGACAGCAATATGCATGATCCCCTGAGCTTCATGAACTTTTGTCTCTGACTTTAATAAAGCTTAGATTTGATGATAACTGCATTTTCCTGTGCGCATTTGTGCAAATGTTGTTGTACCAGACTCAGGGAATTAGTGGGTGCACAATAATTATGGACTTGGGCCCATTTGGGGGTGCATAAGGATGCTCTTGCTTTTCTTGGCCAGGTGTTATCTGCAGACTTAAATTCAGATTTCATCTACAGTGCATAATGAAGTGCCGTGCTGTGTGAATAGTGCAAACCGATTCTTGTTTGCCACTTAGTTATGAAATATTTCAATAGCAAAAGTTGTTTTTAATGGCTCTTTAGAGCCATACATGTGTATGTCCTTCTGACCAAAGAACAGAGAAGTTTGGGGTAACAATTTTTTCTGTAAAACATCAGACCTTACATCAAAGTAAAAAATTACTGACATGGTTTCACTTATTACAAGCATAGAAAAAGATTTCTATAAAATTAATTCTGAAAGTAAGGTTTATATCTGTTACTGAAGAACAGACTTTTTCCCCCTGCTTTATTCTATATATTTCTTTGCCTTCAGCTAGTAATTTTTCTTTGAAATACCATGGAAACAAGCAAATATGCCTCATTAAACTTTCCTTGCAGGGAAGAAGAGGAAAAACAAAGCAGAAAAAGCAGAGAATTGTTAAATCATGGAGTAGGAAAGAATAAAATATAAAGGGTGATTAGATTGTTCTTAATTCTTCCAGGTAAAGTTGGATAATTTGCTGGGTAAAAAACCACCACCACAACTTACTTCCTGATTCCCCTTTCTCTAGTTGGACTCTTTTCCAGCTCTGCATTATTACTTCACATTTTACAGTCATGTCCATCACTGTGACATATGAGTCACAGCTGATACTTAGCAGTCCCTTAGTATAGCTGAAATAGTGCTTTTATATATGATTGTCTTAGATATTTTGTTTAGATTACTACAAAATAGTATTTTAAAATGCAAACCTTGTATAAATTAACATCTAGCTGACAGCTTATACATAGATATGTTTAAAAATATTTCCTTGCTGTCGAAAAAGGGCCAGATTTCCAGCGAGACTCCACTAAATTCAGTAAAGCTATGCTGATATGTACCAGTTAAGGACTCAGATAAGGAAAAACTATTAAACCAGAATTTGTAACTCTACTTTTTAATAGGGGATTTAAAATTACTTTGTACTTAGAAGCAATTTCAGCTTTCAGCAATATACCTCTCTCTTCCTTCATATATCATTGAGATTGTAATGAATTGGTTGTGGAAGATCCACACATCACTGTTAGTTAAAATCCCCCTCCATGTTTGCCCAATACATGTCCCGTAGCCCTAACTAAGGCAATGTCTGTGAGGGACATGTCTTGAAATTAAACTCCACTCTTCAGAATAGCCCCATAATCTTAGAGCAAATTTGGTAGAGAAAGCGATATTGATTTAGCTGAGTTAGTATTTTGCACCCTGAAATCTACTTTAACAAAAGAAAGATCAATAAATGACTTTCTTAGATCAGTCTGTTTTTATTTAGCTGGCGGATGGTGTAACTCATTTCCCAACGTGTTAATTTCTAACAGTGTAAAGGCAAAAGTTCTCAAGACCCCTCTACACTGAGGCAACTCAAAGCTAAAGGGGGAAATAATGCCTCCAGGTGTGAGCCTGCAGGCAGACAGAACACACGTATCTAGAGATGAGAGCGTGCCTGAATGCATAGCAGGCAATAAGGACTGTCAGAACAAGCACATTCCTGCTGCAGCTCCTTGAACTCTTGTACCTGGGTTATGTCCCCATTTAGGACAGTCCTGGAGTACCCAGACCCCATGCTGGGTTTCACTACCCCTTTTAAAAAATCTGAGAAGGCCATAATGGGTGAACTAGCTGGGTGAGGAAGAGGCACACTTCATCTGTGCATGGCCTTCCTTGTGATGGTGTCCACCTTCCCCACCTCCGGAGAGCTGCCAGTTCATAGCATCCCAGAAGCTGGAGCCCTGCTGGAGTTTAACATCATTCTGAGAGTTTTTCCCATTGAATGCCCCAATTTTTATCTAGCTGAAGTAGATTTAAGTAATTAGTTCTGTGATCCAGTTCCTGTAGTAATTTTCAGAGGAATACAGTGTGTGAGGGGAGACAAATTCAGCAAAACACACTGATGAACTAAATCTAGATATTGATTTCCAATGAAAGGTTTTTAAAAAAAAAAAAAACAAAAAACCAAAAATTCCCCAGGAAGATTGGATACGTAATAGCATTAACTCTGTGCCAAGAAAAGTGATAGATCCTAAGGTGATTGCCTATTCAAGCAAAGAAATAAGTCACGTCAAAAAAAATATCCGCACTTTGAAAATCATTTGGTAAAGCATGTCAAGCTGTGCAGCCCTGCTGCAGCCACATTGCTAATGGGAGGTAAAGGCAATAATTGTCTAGGATTTCCTGCCATGTCATTGCCTTTTTGCTGACCCGCAAAATCCAAAATGCCAGTGTCTCCAGGAGGGAAACAAGTGCCTATAACAAGATCCTCAAGTGATTGTAGACCAGGAGAACGCTGTGAGTACAGCACAGCCTGACCAGTCATTAAAGATTTGGTCCAAGAAAATGTGTTTTTCCAGAAAAGTATTCAGGTTTTATACTTCTGTTCCTATGACTGAAAATCACAGGTTTTTTGAGGTAGAAAGAAAATTCATCAGTGCATTCAGTGAAGGTTGTTCTTTTTGAAAGGCGAAGGTGTTATTCTAAAGATTTTAATGGCAAAAGGTGTTATTCTAGTTATCTGACTTCCCACCTGACAAATATATCTTTATAACCTATACACTTAAGCTTGATAATTTGTGGTTGAACTAGGGGCACATCATAGTGCTAAGGAAAGACTAGCGGAAAGACCTCCATTCTTGATGGGAAAATTTGAAGTGATGGAGATGAGGAGAGGCTGAGGGCTTGACTTGTTTAACCTGGAAAGAGAAGGTATATGGGGGGGTCTTACCGATGTATAGAAATACCTAATGTGGGAGTAAAGAAGACAGAGCTGGACCTTTGTCAGTGGTGCTCATTGACAGGACAACAGGCAGAGGGAACAAATTCGAATACAGAAAATTCCGTTTAAATGTATGAAAAAACATTTTTAATGTATGGGTGATCAAGTACTAAAAAGGTTGCCCAGAGAGGCTGGGCACTCCCTGTCATTGGAGATATTCAAATCCCAGCTGGACACAGCCCTGAACCACCTGCTGTAGAGTACTCTTCTTTGAGCAGCGGGCTTGGACAAGATGATCTCCAGAGGCCCCTTCCAGCCTCAAACATCTTGTGTTCCTGTGATCAACCACTTCTTCCTGTAATCTAATAACCAACAGCAAATAATAGCTAATTGCCTTCCAGAGTAAAAATGTCCATTTATTTCCTATTTAATTTTATCTTCAATTTCTAGCTGTTGGATCTTGGCTTGTGTCTGGCCACTTGATTAAAGAGCTCTTTTCCAGCCACTCTTTAGATAGTCTTCGATCAAGCCACCTGTTAACCACCTTTTTGATAAGCCAAAGGGTATTTCTACAAATAAATAAACCATGATCTCTGTTAAAATGGAAATTGAGCCCTTAATGTAGTCAATTTGCAGGCACGGATACTTTACTGTCCAACTGCAGTCTGTACAGATTCCTACTGTTGAACTCACATTATTCATTGTCTTTTACAGCTTGTGATGAGTCAAGACAATAAAATGTAGAATAGTGTCATGGTTTTAGCTGGGATAGGGTTAATTTTCATCCCTGCAGCTGGCATAGTGCTGTGCTTTGGACTTAGTATGAAAACAGCGTTAATAACACACCAATGTTTTGGTTGTTGCTGGGCAGTGCTTGTACTAGTCAAGGACCTTTGCATCTTCCCCTGCTCTGCTGGGGGCACAAGAAGCCGGGAGGGGAGGGGGCACAGCCAAGAGAGCAGATTCAAACTGGCCAAAGGGATATTCCATATCATGTGACATCATGCCCAGTGTGTTACCTGGGAGGGGCTGGCCGGGGGAGGGAGGCAGCAATCACAGCTCGGGGACCGGCAGCGTCAGTTGGCGGGTGGTGAGCGGTTGTATTGTTTGTGTTTCCGGTTTTTTTTCCCTTTTTCCCTTTTTCATTTTTATTATATTATCATTATTGTTATTATTATCATAACCATTATTATTATTTTATTTTAATTATTAAGCTGTTCTTATCTCAAACCACAAGTTATTTTTCCTTTTGCTTTTGCTCTTCTGATTCTCTCCCCCATCCCACAGGGCAGGGTGGAGTGAGCGAGTGGCTGCATGAGTTGGCTGACTGGGGCTGAACCACAACAAAAACAAATCCCTAAAACCACAAAACGCCCCTCCCAGTGAAAAATATTCCCCACCCCTAAAGCCAGCAAGCAATACTAAGTATTATATTATGTATGCAAGAGTCTCTAAGATTCTGGAACAATGTACAAATGACCTGGAAAATAGTCAACATTGGAAAAGGCTAATTTTAAGGGCTAAGGCACAGAATCTAGCCCCTTTTTTTTTTTTTTTTTTTTTAGTTTTTGGTAAGGACTATATTGGGATTATTACTGGCTGTCTAAAATACTGGAAATAGACAATAATGAAAGATATACCCAGTTGAATAGGATAGAGATTTGCTCAAAATTCAAAGAATTTGTAGTTGTGGGTAAATGGATTTGCCGTGTTACACTCAAAACACAGTGCAGTAAGGGTACTGAAATCAGTGGTGCTATGCAGCTTAAAAACTTGAAGAATTCAGCAGTGCCTCAAGCCCAGTAGATAACAAGAAAGATCCAGATCCACGGGAATTCCTTTAGGCTGCATACTGAGTTTATCTCCCTATTTCCATGAGACGGGCAAATTGCTGGGTCCTTGTGTTTAAAGGGTTCTGTTAGAGGAAATATGGAAAATGTATTTCCTTTTAGCTGTAAACTGTGTATAATTAGTGTTCACAGCAATGGGCTGCTTCACAGCAAATCTTGTATGTGATGTTGAAAAATGTCAGCTGTGAGGCAGTGCAGGAGCCCAGGTATCAGAGCTTCTCTCTGAGTTCAGTCCTACCCTCCTCAGCCTCATTACTCATCTCATGCTTTGAAGTTTGAGGACTCATGCCATGGACAATAAATGCTACTTATCAAAGCAAAGTTTAATCACTTTCCTCCATCAAATTTTCCATATCAGTTCTATCCTATTTTTAATTTTTTCTACTATTCTTACTTAACCTTCACATAACCTTCAACATGACTCAACAAGAATAACAATGAATAATTCAGTGGGATATAATAACCTTGCTCCCTATGCCAGGAGCATTGGGTTTTTTGTTTCTGCTGCTGTTTATCATTCCAACATGGTAGAAGGGAATTTTGTTTATTTATTTGCTAATGTCTATTGTTCATGCACCTGTCTATTCCTCTCAGAAAATAAAGTTTGTTGTTGTTTTCTTAGTTTCTTTGTATAAAAGAAAAAAGTTCAAATAGATTACCTCTTCAAAAAGGATGGAAGATATAAAAGTACAGCTGCTTAAGCAATTAGAGGAGCAGCATGACATATGAAAGCCTAAAGCTATTGGAAACTCACCTGGCTTCAGATGCCATTATAAACTCAGAGTTCGGTTCGGGTCACTGCGAGGGACAGGAAAAGCTGGAGCAGAACTAAACTTGCTGGCAAGCTTCTCTCTTTTACAGAAACCACTTTTAAGCCCTACATACTTAAAATATGGCTATTCAAACTTTTGGGGTGAGATTCATCTCCAGGCTAAGAAATGTAAATATAATCGTCTATGTGTTGTTCCCTAAATGTTGACAAGGTGTGTAAGCTTGCATCACTGTTGAAGCAGATCAAGCCAATGTGACAGCCTAGAAAGATAAATATTCAGCTGACCTGCCACTGTGTGTCTAGTTTTAAGTGAGCTGAACTGCACAGGGTACTTAGGAGACGGCCGTTAGACACTAACTTGGATCACCTTAGGGCGTTTTAAATGGCATCAAACCTCCATATCTGGGGAGCTGAATCCCTTTTTTTGTTTGTTTGGTTTTCTTCTGGAACCAGTCTTTCCATGTTCCACTTGTGTGGAACTTTCCTACGTACTTGACATTAGCCTTAATCCAATTTTACTTTGCACATCAGCAAGATCAAAATTGTCCAATGCTGAGCACCACTGACAATCTCATCTAAATTTTATTACAGTAGATTTCCAAAGCCTCCTCAGGTTAAAAGACCGTTCACATGACAGATTATTACCTTCCCCAATCTTTTTGTTTCCTTCACTGGGGTCTTTAGCTTGCCCCTTTAATTCCAAGTGAGATAACAAACAATGTCTACAACTGAAAACTTAACAAATCTCATCAAAAATCGGTAAAGAAACTTTTTGGAGGAAAGAGGTACCCTGGTTTTCTTTTTACAGAGAGAGGAAAAGGGCAGAGAACAGTTAATGGTGAGGGACACTTAGGAGATTTCCAGTTTAGCCAGGAACTGAATCTAGTCCCTTGAAACCTGGCTTCCTGCCTCAGCCACCAGCCCGTGTACTTCCCCAGACCTCTGCTCAGTTTCTCAGCAATAACAATTAGAAAAAGCATCAAAATCACTTAATTAATCTCCATAGATTTTTTTTTGTTGTTGAGAAAGATATTGGGGAGAAGAAAGGAGAAAAGAAAGAGCATAAGTGAAGGAAAGAAAAGCACAATAACTAGAAGTTTCAGGAAGTTGTCTAAGCTCTGAGGAACGCAGGTTAAGTCACTGCTCGGCCTAATTTGCCATAACTTGAGGTGAAAAACTCTTCAGGCAAAGTGAATATCCATGAGCCTGGCCTCCTCTGCTTTCAAGATAGACACACTTGTATTTGGGGAAAATCTTCTGTGAAAATGTAGTTCTCATCCCAGTGCAGAATATAAAGAAAAAAGGAGGTGACAAGGGACCTCAAATAGTTTCCATTGCATGAAATTGTTGTCTTCCATTGTCATAATCAGTGATGTGCTCCACTACCAAAGAAAGGATGAATTTGGAGCGGCTCCCGCATGTACTCACTCTCAAGCTTGCACTAGGTCATCTGCTGCTCTCAGCTACGGATACATTTTGCAGTTACAGCCAAATAAATGTCATTTGTCAGAGCACAGTGAGGGTGGGGGTGATTACTGGGCCTTGATTACTTCTGTAATACAAATAAAGAATATTAATAAGCTAAATTGCATTCTGAGTCCTTTTACTCTAGCTTTGCAAGAAAAAAACCTCACTAGATTGTGGAGGCATTTCACTAATGGTTAATGAATATTTATTATTTTTGGAGAAGAATAAAACTATGTCAGGATGCTGCATGGTATAAACGGTTTACCCTTGCATTTTCCTTCCCATCAACTGCTTCCATCAAGGTCTGAAAGAAATATTTCCTCTTTTTGTTCAGACTGTATAGACGATACACATTCTTTTTGGAAAGGCCTGGGAGAAAGCTTATTTCCAAACCCTGTGATAAAGCTGGTGAATAATCCCAAAGGTCCCACTCTGTATTTGGACCATTAGAGATTGAGGACACTTGAAGGCAAAGGTGACATTCCTAGTGATTCATCAGATCTATAGGTAGGTAGGTAGGGGCAAAAAAGGCCTTTGGGCCATAGGCACCTTCAGGAATAATCTCAAAAAGTTATCAAAAGAGCACATCTCTCCAGAACACTGTCTTATAAATATTTTAGCAGAACAGGAAGATTTGGTGACCCTTGCTAGCTTTTCTTGGAACTAATAAACTGTCAGAAGACTTTTTTTTTCCCCTTTACTAGGAATTTGGTTTCCACCTTCCAGTGACTAAATCTTTCCTGACAACAGTCTTTTCTTACTGTGCGCAGATTTTCTCTTTGCACTGGATTTAAGACCTTGTGATTTGGGGGGAAAAAAGCAACCCCCCAAAAAACCAGTAAAAACAAGGGCCTGTACTTGTGACAGAAGCATTTGTTTAAGTTCAGTTTTCAAGTTTTCCATAGAAGGAACTAACTTGGAGTCAGACGCATTAGTTTTCTAGGGCATAAGTGGAACGTAAATATAGCAAATATTATAGTAAATATAATATAGTAAATATTAGTATTTTCGTCTGTGCTTGTGTGCTTGTCTTAAAGGCAGAAGAGACACGAGACTCACAGAAGATCCATTTTGCTATTGATCACACATTTTTTAATCTTCCCTTTTTAAAGAGTTCATAAAAGGTTAGTGCCTTTTTTTCCCAGTCTGCTTCAAAGCTGTCTGTAGAAAAGGCTGGTATTTTTCCTGCTTGGGATTTCCAGGGACATGTTGAGATTTTTTTAATTAAAATACTAAGAGAAAGAGACAGAACTAAATTTCCCAAGTTTTACCTTTCATAAACACCAGTTATTAGATACTTCGAAACAACCGCTTTTTGGTGTGTATTTCAACATTTTACTTTTCTGTACAACTGCCTTGTGCAGTCTTGCCTATGATTCCTAAAAAGCAGCAATTTCCCTCTGCACATACTCTTTTGTATAAATGAAATAACTCAATATTATAAACCCCAAGCAGTGAAAGGGCAAGGTCCAAAGCCCAAAGAACCTAAATTCTTGAAATGAATTAGTGAAGTGGCCAGTGGAAGAGCATATAAAGATGAGGAGGTAGATCTGCAGTACATAGATGTTCCAGGGGAGGTTGAAAATTCTCTTCAGCAGCCTGAAGTTAAGCGATGTAGTAGAAACACACAATTTAACATCAGTGTTTCCTATTGGGAGACCCTTCTGAGTGTCTACTTCTCATGTGTTGGACAGTCAGTCTGTATATCCAACTCTGTCCAGGCACTGTATCTAGTTCCCACTTTGTCTGACATTACAACTGTGATTTGTGGAGATCTATGGATTTGGCCCCAACACCGACTCTGTATTATTCATGCATGTTTCCTGATTTTGCTTCAAAGGGTTACTTATATGACGAGGTAAGTGCTGGCTGCAAAAATATTGTGACAGCTCAGATCACAAAAAGAGATTTTAAGGATGGCACATTTGCCATCTAATGGCATTAGATGACTGTTAATACACTTATGGGGATTTTATTTATTTTCAAAGTCTTACATGACTGCTCAGACATGAAGGGTTGTTTTGTACATAAGAGCATCCAGCTCCTAGTTTTCTAGTGCATACTTACTCTGCAAGACCCAGTCCGAAAGATTTACTGAGGCTGACAGTTTGCATTATGCACCGTAACATCCCTGGACATGTTATACGGGCACAGAACAAAACATCAGTTCCAGGACACTCCAGTATGTATTTTCTTAAGAGAAGTAGGTCTTATGCAAAAATAAGAGGTTTCTGTTGTTTAGAAACTTTCCTACTGACCCACTTCTGTCTGTGACGTTCTCAAGTTTTATTAGGCATTGTAAGAAACTCACTAATTTTTCATTTAAATTTTTATGATCCTGAATCAACTTCAATTCCCCTCTACCTCCTCCCCCCCTTCCCCCCCAAACCACCAAACAAATGCTCTCTTCCCATGACAGCTTGATATTGAGGGCATTTGTTGAGAATATGTCTAAAGCCTCTCTGTAGTCCATGGAATTTTAGCACATGTTTAACTGCTGTACTAAATTGCATTGTATGGATCTGATCCAAAGCCTATTGATGTCAAAGGAAGAAAAGCTCCCATTGACTTCAGTTAGATTTCGATCGGGCTTTTTTAATGGAAAATTATTATGCACTTATACTTTTAAACATTTATGATGAAAAGCATCAGCAAATAAAAATTTATGAATAGGCTCCCACAAAACAAAAGTGTCAGCAGCTGAAATACTAGGGCATATGGGCTTTCAAGATCTGTCACTCCATCAGCATTGTACAGTTTAAAGGCACCACATGCACTCAGTCTTCTGAGAGGGTGTGTGGACAAGAAACCGTTCTGATTCATTATTTTTCTAGCAAGAGAGATTTGATCTTGGAGCCAGACGATGACTGAGACCTTTTGCACAATTTTTTGTGTTCATCATTTATTACATTGATGTAATTATTGTAAACTTTCTGAAAGAAGATTTTATGCCTTTAATATACCATGCATTTCTGTTTAAAAACAAGAAAATTCCTATTTAAGATTCCAGCACATTTTAAGATCAAAATAACATATATGGTAATAATGCTTTTTTCTCATGTATGGCTTTACTTTTGTTTTCATTTAAATAAATTTCAGAAAGTTTTAGGATGGAGGTCCTTATTTTCCAAATCAGGGAGATAAAGTTGGCCAGCAGAAGAACTGGGAATGGGAGATGGTTATTCTGAGCTTCGTACCCTAACCTCCTGAGAACGTTGCTTCTTTATTGTATCCAGCACACTAAGGCCTGGCTTTTTCTCATCTGATTTTAAATATAACTGAAATGCCCAATTTAGGAGTGTAGCCAGTTAAGGTTGTTCCTGTGGGCAGCTCACCGAACCATGAGCATCCCTCCTGAAGTGGTTATCTTTCTCCATCAACCATAAGCAATTGGCTTGTACCCTTGGGGCCTCAGCTAAGTGCTGAAAAATACACAGGATGAATATGGAGCTAAGTATTTGCAATATGTACTTCAAGGATAAGAATGCCTATAAGAAGAAAAGATCACCTCCACTATTGCCCACAAAGCAAACACCCGGGCTTTCGGGAAGCACAGGACCCATAGGCTGGGAAAGCAATTTCACTGTTGGAAACCATCTTCAAACTGGGGCTAGGGAGCAACTTAATAAGAAAACTTCTAAACTCTGTTAGAAAATTTGTTTTTCAACTGCACCAGATAAAGGATTTTATTTGACTTGTATTTCCATGGAAAGAAACATTTTCATACACCTAAGTTTTGTACTAGCTGTTATCTAACAAAAAATCCAGGCTTGTGGAGAGTTTACCTATGCTGGTTACGATATTAACTTTGACCTTCTTATCATCTATTTGTTTTCTTTGGGATGGTTGCTGTTTATAACAATTTTAGAACTACTCTGATAAATTGTCAGAAGCTAAGTATGATACAGGATAGTCTTATTTTAATACTATAGAAATATTAAGGAAAGTAGCTGCATCTTGATATATGAATTTATTCAATGCTCAAGTAATATGATAATTAAAAAGACAGTATTAGAAGCGTGTGTGCAACAGTCTCTAAAAGATTTTGTTAAAGTAGTGCAGTGACATTTATAGCTACAATTATTGCAGATAAATTTGAAAGAAATTAGTAATGGTTGAAAACAATGTTTAAATCTTTTAAGCAACTTCATATAGCTAAAAAGTGGAAAACCATATCGAGTTAAGGTTTCTATAGAATTGTTTGCTTTTCATCTGCATTTAGTGATAGAGAGTATACTAAGTACTGTAATATTCTCATCTGCTAATAATTTTAATTCTAAATTTTTTCTAATTTATTTCATTCAATATTTTTGGTATTTTTTTCCTGATGTCCGTGTCATGTTATTGATTCTACTACTCTTTAAACTACTCAAATGAGCTGTTTCTAACTAAATACACACATATATGGATCACTTCTGTCTTTATAAGACAAGGTAAGTTTTGAAATTCACTACGATATAAAATGCTAGTTTTCACTATATACTATAAACCATAAACCACTGTTTGGAACATAACATAATCTTGAAATCCCTTTAGCAGTTTCCAACATCCACATCAATCTTGTATCATAAAAAAATATGACGGAATCAATATTGTGATGATAAACTGTAAAAAATTGCTTTTGTCTGGATTCAGTAGAAATCACAAGTGGTCTGATTCAGCTTGGGAACATTGGAACCAGCTTCCTAAAATGAACAGGCTGTTCAAAAATAAAACTAAGTTTGTTTTAGGTGGAAGTGGGTTTATTACATTCTTTGTTACTAAACTGAACTCTATTTTCTTGCCCTTACACAGTCTCTTCTACCAAATCAAGATAATTTTTCTGCTAATTGAATTCATTTGGGATTGTAACTGATACACTACAGCTTATCTTCCAGCAATACACAAAATATCCTAGCAGTATTCTATATAGACATCCTCTGTATGGGCTTTGCAACATCTTCTGATAAACATTGACATCCACTATAGCCAAAATACAAGTGAGTGGCTTGCCTCTCTGAAACTCATAAACAATATATTTGGAATATGGGATATGACTCTCCCACTACTGATCTACTGGAAATCTGTTACTAACCAAGACTACCTACTAGCTATACAGCAAAGACAAAATTAGTAGTAGGACCAGGAATTATAAATGAAAGATGTTCAAGGCTGCTTAATAACAGGCCAATGCAACATAGTGAACAACCATGCGCACTGTCCGTGATCTATGATATATGATGGATACTTGCAAAATGCTGGATCACATGCTGCGTGAAAGCCCCTAATACTTTCTGGGGTGCCTTAGGCAACCAATAAGCATGATCAATATAAGCTTGTGGACAGTGTCTTATCAGACATCAGAAGAGTGGTGGCAATGAAGATAGATTATGCAGAACAGACTAAAGGCAGAAGATACCTTTTATGCTTAGATATTTACCTTTTGCTGTTAGTAACCCCTCCAAAAGACAAATATTTTCTTCCTATCACGGAACCAATAAAATTTTGGTTGCAGAAGTGAAAATGCGGTTTCCACATCTCAGCATAAAGAAAGCTAGAGATGAGAAATGATATTGCTGAGCAGAACTCCCTGTACTCCCTGTCTCCAGATTGCTCTCTCTGGAGATACTGTAAGTGGCTCTGATCCCCAGCTCTGAGCTGAGCTGTCAGGACAAAGACAATACGCAGAAATGGGGCTATTCTAATGATAGTCACATGCATGTGCAGAGAAACCTGGGCCTTCTGAACACTGTGTTGTCCATGCACTCTTAAAAGTGTCAGTCAGTGGTATAGATCTAGCCAGACTACGTACTGGGTGACAGCACAAGCCTGAATTTTGGAAAAAATAAATCCACAGAGCAAACATATAGGATAGAATTAATCTCTTTTACTTCTAGCTTTCAAAAAGTGATTTGTCTAGTGTAAACTAGTCCTTTAATTGCCTTCTAAAGTTAATGGAGAGAGAAAACATATTGACATTTCCTATGTGACTCAGGATACATTATGCAATGAGAGCTTGTGGAAAATGCTAGTTCAGGTATTTTCTGTTCAAATGACATTAGATTATCTCCATTCAAACAGAGACGATATGTAGCAAACCCTTGTGTTTATTCTCTGAAAGATTTACAATACCTGATTTGTGCTGCTTCTGTTTTTCTTCTAAGTTACTTAAGGTGAATTAATTTCTCCTAATCTTGATGTCTCATACCTACAGCTGAACCAGATGTCCAGGCTTCATTTACTATTCACACACACAAAATCACACTTTTGGAGCATGTTTATAAGACTTATTACAGAACATGTATTAGGATGAAAATAAAGTGCTCCCTAAAAACAGCAGATCCTCCTCACTTGTTAGAAATGAGCATAAATGTATAGCTCAGGTAGATGTAAGTGGCTAAAGTCAGACAAGATTAATCCTTCCCTTTAAGTTTGCCCTTTGCAATGGTCTAACCATTCTACTTCATGAGCTGCTGACTTGGCTTATACCTCCTGTGACCAGCAGTGGAAAAGAAGGGAAGATGAAAACGTCACTGAAGTCACTAAAAGATGACAGGAGGAAATTATATTACTTGCTTTTTAATAATGAGCGGCATTACTTGCTGACTCTTACCAGCTCTTTTTTAGGAATCGGTAAAGCATCATTTTTTCTTCTCTTCTTTCATATCACTGTTAACCTATGTGCAAACACGGAATAATTTAAAACTCTACAGAGACCCTGTGGTTATTTCACTGCTTGCATAGTCATGACAGCTTCTGCTCTGGGACTTGGGTATTAGCAAGGTTAAGACAGTCTTTTCTTCCAAGGGTAAATGTGGATGCCAGCAGCATGGAATCTCAGAAGATTCAAAAGAAGTCTGTAATGACGACAAAATGAAGGCACCTTGTACTAATATATTCCAGATGATTAGCATTGTTTAGGGACCTGAGGAAACGATTCCTTTATTGTGCTGGTCTTAAATGGACTGGTGGATCTCCAAACCTGGAATGGTTATAGAAGGCTTGCAACCTGTTTAAAACATGAACAGGAGGTATTTAAACTAGAATTTTGGGTTAGGTTTCCTATGAAATGTAAATGCACCTGTAGAAAATCCCTGCAGAGGTAGAAAAAAAAATAATTTCCTGTGCCCTGAAAGTTGCTTAAATTTGTTGAGATTAATAGCTTTTTAAAGTGCCTATTGACTATAGAAGGCTCCTAGATTATTAAACATGATGCCTAGCTTTTAGAATGATATGGTTGACTGAATTAAATAACACCCATGGCTGTGATGAAGATCTGTGCGAAGGTTTTATCAGTAATCCATAGAAACCACAGTTCCTAAGTGGACACAACACAAAGCAAATTCATGTTCTGACATTAGGCTATAGGCTTTTGAAGTCCTACACACAGCCTTAAGTTTTCATGCTAGGATCCACCTTGAAAACAAGTATGCTAAGCAGGTGGGGAATATTCATAATGAGCTGAACACCTAGAGAAATCTTTACAACAGATGAGAATTTGAAATTGTAATTGCTTACTTGTGCATAATGCAATTGTTATGATCCATGACATGTGACAGCGTTTTATCAGGCAAGTAAATATGTGGTCCCTGCTTCCAGAAGGCCTTGTAGGTTGGGTGGATCCCATATGGATCTCCCAATTGTGTTTAGCTGCCTCAGAGAGAGCTACACACCACTGTGGTTCTCACCATGAATTGTATGGGATCAGGGCTGCAGCACCGTAGAAGAAAGACTAATGAGACAATGATGAGGTGAAAAAGAATGTTGCCTGTGGAAACATCCAGCTGCTCCAACAGGGCATGCATGCATCTCTGCGCTCAGTAATCTTTGTAAAAGTACAATCTCTGCTATGTTTTATGGAAACTGCTGAGGTCACTTCAGTTTGCTTTTGGGTGTGAAAAACTAGATTAATTCCATGAGGTTTATATGCTGCAACAGTTAATGAAATAGTTCTTGTAAACATGGATGGTCAGTGAAGAAAGTGCTTGTAAAAAAAACCCATCAAATCCAAAGAGCATGCAAAATAAAGGCTCATGGCAAAAGGAGAAAAATATAAAGTTTATCAGTAAGGGAAATGCGTGCAGGCACTACTGAAAAGGAATATAAATGTGTATATAATGAGTAGCTACACATGCACAAAGGTAGCTGTCACACACTATATAGTATGCATAAGAGCTCCAACAAGTTGCACAGTATGAGGAATACTTGCTTCTGGATCAGCGCACAGTCATTTAGTAGTCCTATCAAGCTGACAGTGAGTGTACCAGGCCCGATACACATGACTGCCCAAGAAGAGTGTCTCTGGATGTCAGCCTTGTGTACGTCAATGAAACAAGAGTAGAGCAGAATCAAAACAAGTTAACAAACCAGCAGCGAGCTTGTTTCTGCTGCAATAACAGAACCATAGGCTAACTGAGGCTTTCTTTTTTAAACTTGTAAGGCTATGTCAGTGACCTCAGAATCACTGACCCACAGATGCTGAATACAGTGAGCATGAAAGGGGTATTTTTTGTCTTTATTCTTTTTTCTTTTCGAATTTCTGGGTATCTAACACTCCAAGCTGAAGCGACCGAAACACAGGCTATTGTTCTCCCTCAACCCTCCCTAAAAATCCCTCTTTGTTTGCTTATGTTGGTTAAACACCATTCAAGATCTGCTCTAACGAGCATTGGGGGGTAGTCACTTCTGATCATTTTAATGGTCTTTTTGAAGGCTTTGATTTATTTTATGGTTTTAATGTTCTCTCAACTATCAAAAGATCAAATGTCTGCAATATTGTAGTTGTTTAATATGTATCAGATACTATCACTGTGACCAGAAATCTTCACTGGGCGATTTGAATGATGGGCTGGAGAGCTAGGGTTTAGTGTAGATTGAGTAGCAGATATATTTTTTCAAGAAAGGAATAGGAACAGATGACTTTAGGGAAAATGGGCTATGAGTTTCTTCCCTGGTGGCTGCCACCATGCACAGCTTACCCCCACAGCAAGGTGGTAACCTAAGCTTGCCATCCGGGAGGCTATTTGGCTGGAAGAAACTCCCCTCGAGAAACTGAGAGTTGGGAATTTAATTTTTCCCATATAATTTTCTAAACAAATAAGTTCATTTTCAGGGTTGACATCTGTAATTATGCCTGGAGTAGAGGTACCTGAACTGCCTCTAAACAAATGGGTTAATATCAAGTTCAGCCTGGACTAACTGCTCAGAGCTGTGGGCTTTGTGGGCATTGCATCCAGCCCACAATGAGTCGTGCAACAACAGAACTGCTGGGAGCATCAGGTTAGGCACTTCAAAGCTACATCAAGGATTGAATTGCAGGTGCCACAGTGACCTCTCATTCAACCGATAAGTATTTCTAACATTTTTCTCTCATAAGACTGTGCTTTCCCTCTACTCACTGCCAAAATTCTCACAGACCTCCCAGAAGCTCGTTGCGAAAGTCAGAATATTTCAAATTAAGCCCTGTTTTTGAATATTAATTACTTACATGCTTCTAAGCTCACAATGGAAAATCCCCAAAACCTGAAATTCTAACAGTACAGACATCGGTGCATCCTCCTCTATATTCAACTTCAATGTATTTTAGAGGGGGCAAACTAATTAAAACAGAATGTGTTGCGCATATACAGTTTTAGCGTTGAAACCACACAGGAAATGCACAAGGCACCTTGCTCATGGGAAACACTTTGTTTTAAAGGTCTATTAAAGAGTTTAAGATAAAAAGGATTCTTATAAGTTCAGACTGATAGACACAATCACAAATACATCTCCACATCTGCTCCATTTTCACAACTGAATTAAGGAACATTTTCTCCCCAATGAGTTTAATTAACTTAAAGAACAAGCTAAATTAGTTTAAAAGGCAATTAAAATGCAAGCGTATAAATTGTAATTAAAACTGCATGCTGTTTATAGATATTTTTTCTAAATATTTAAAGAAGATATTTTCCAAATGAAAAACCAGAAATTCTACAGTCAGTGAATAATTCAGTTCAGAAAACTATGAAAAGCTTTTCTTACACATGTAGGTTTTTTTTTAATTTAATTTGTTAGAAATGAATATTACAGAATATCATATCAGTGTCCCACTGGAAAATAATGATAATTTGCTTCACAGATGCAGTTTTGTCTTATGGTGAGATGAGATTGGTTCTGCTATTTTATTGGTTGTGAGATTATCAGATTTCCTGGGAGCTGTTGTGTATGTCTAGCTCAGTTTTGCCTGAACTTTATTTGTTGCTGTGTGTGATGTGGTCAGCTTTTCACACTGGCCACTTCTCTTTTTCTTCTTCATCCACTTTCCCTCCACCCCTGTTCATTATCTGGAGTGAATGCTTTCATTGGTAATGTCCTCAAAACTGTATAGCTAATGCTACCAACTTTTAAAAGGTACTTTTTCTCTCTTCTGTTCCCTTTGAGCAACACAGATGATGTGAATGGAGCACAGATTGGCCTTCAAAATGGGCATCACCATTCCCTTCCTAGCTCTACACTTCACTTATTCAAGTCACACACTCTGTGACTGCAGGAAAATCACTTCACCTCTTTGTGTCCATCTTCTCTTCTGCCCAAATACTTTTTGGTCAGTTGTCAATTGCCTGTCGCTACTATTTGGAGCATTTGTAGGAAAATCAAGGTCTTGTCTCAGTTGATGGCATGAGGTACAACAGCCAGAAATTACTACAGTGGTAAAAATACTGTGAGGGTGAGCATATATCTCACAGAACATGAATACTTACATGAATATCCATGGTAAAAAAATGACACTCTGGGGATTTATAAACATTTTCCTCAGATATGACATAACTTGTGGGGTTGTCTTTGAATGAGTAATGGTGATCGCATACTGTTGTAAACTAAAACACTATGTTATCTGTTCCTTTACAGCTAAATTTTGATCCTATCCAAGTCAAAAGGAAAACTCCTATTGAATGTATTGCAGGTAGGATTCATAGGTCACAAAAAAGGGGCCCACAAGTGTTCTTCAGCTATAGTCCAAAGGAATGAACTACACATGTATATAAAGACTATGTAAAAACGGTAGATTTTAAAATCTGGTTTTGAATTCCAAGAATTAATGTGAATAACTGAAGTCTGGTTTTGAATTTGCTTTGTTTTCATGTCTTGAAATAGAAAATGTGGTTAAGCAGTCTCACTTAAACCCAGAGAAACCACTGACATAGATTTCTGACAAAATAAGCAATATTCAGCCAAACCCATTTTGATGCCAGAATGTGATTTTTATTGAAAATCAGAAATTCAAGTTGCAAAAGTACCCTTAAAGCATCTATTACAGTTCCCAATTTTTACATCCTTGAGTGTCTAAAGTTCTTGAAAGTGTAGGAGTTCTAAAAGATTTGAGACAGTTTAAAAATCTGTCATTTGTTAGCTTTCAAAAAGAAAGATACATGAATATAAAGAATAAGATAATAGCACAAAAGGGCTTTGTAACTGCCAATGAAACAAAACTGCATATTTCATCAGAGATATAAACGTTACAGTTTTAGATAAAAATGGATAGAAAATGAATGACTTGCTCTTTCTCTCTTCAAATCGGTGGATTTGAAGGGGTTAGCCTTGTTTCTAACTGAGGAGAAGCTTTCTTGTTTGTCTTATATGAACAAAAAAGAGAAAAGCATTCATGTGGAAAGATGTCTACTGTGTATAATAGGAATAGTTGGATTTTTCAGCACAACCCTTATTCATGGCAGGGAAACTTCATAAGAAGCTTATGAATTTCTATTTTAATCCAACAGCCAATTTCCATTTACAACTATTTGTGAAATAACACAAGAACTCCACTGTCGAGCTGGTTCAAAGAAATACTAAATATGCCAAACTAATTGCTACTGGGCTCTGACTTGAGTCACACCTGTGGTTTGTGGAACCCTTCACCAGAAAGACTGTTGAATCTGGTCCATGTTTAAATAAAACCAATCACTCAGGGCACACACACAGACCACTAGGAAGGAAAAGTCCTAATTGCATTATCTTGTTGACAAGTAACAGGACACGTAAAGCGAATCAAGCATGTCTCAGCTGCCGTGCTCTAGGGAAAACCCAATGTAGATTCAAGAAATAATGAAGCGATGCCAACAATATTATTTATGCCACGACAAAAGAAGAAACAGGTCTTGTGTTTTAGCGACACATACAATTTACTACATGGACAGAATGATATTCCTGCTTAATATCCATATTTGTTGTTTACTGCATATTTGGACAGAAGTATTATTGATAATGTAATTGGCGTTTCGTGAAGCATCAGATATTGGGTATTGTCCAGAATAGTTAAACTATCAGACTCAATCACTTGTATCATATTTCCTGTAAACAATGCATCTTACAGTATCAATTACTGTAACACCTTACAAAACTGTACATCTTACAATTACAGTAATACTTGACAACAGCATATTGCTTTTATTTATCATTATTTCTCAGATTTAAGGAAAGCTTTTGAATATCTTCTCAAGTTTCAAATAAGGAAGTTAGCTACTATTGAAAGGTTGTTTTACTGTGGGCTTTACTGAAAGAGCTATTTTTGCATTAAAATCAAGTTATGAAATTTAGGGAATAAAAGAAAGTATGAAAAACAGGGTGAAGAATTTTTCAGAAAAATAGATTAATTTTGTATCTGTGATTAAATGCAAAAGCTGACAATTTTTCTACAGCCTCGGCTTTATTTTCTTTCTTTTGCCTATTAAATTCTTGGGTCCTGGGATATCTGTCTTGACGTAATCCATTTATTGAGGATCTGACTGGAAAGTAAGGATGAAGGAATGGTTCTATATTTCCAGGACAGTGAAAATGTCAAATGTTCCAGAGTTGTCCCCTTTAGTTGTCCAAATCTCTCTTTGCTTAGGGATTGGATTTATTTTTTTATTGGGGACCTTTTTCACAGTGCTCTTGTAATTGTGAAAATAAAAATGTCCCCTCGACCTTCATCTGATAAAGTGAAAGTTTTAACAAAGGCCTCAGAAAAGTGACATGAGAACACCTCTATAATAGTAAGCATGTATCCATTCATAATTGAGAGAAAACCTTCATTTATTCAGAGCCTTATTTAGAATCTCATTATCTTCTTCTAGCCTTTGATAATAGGGTCATGGGTTTTTAGAATACACTTTGAGTTTTAAAGTAAAATGCAAATTAACAATGTGCTTTCTCTCACCAGTTATGTGAACTTTATTCCTACAAGCACACCATAGCTTCCTAATGACTACTGTTCATTGTCCGTGAAAGTTTTCATCCTGTATGAGTATAGAGAGTTGAACCAAAAGGCCTAAATGAAAGTCATTTAGTGGAAACAATCTCATTGATTCCTGCGAACTTCAGGAGCATGATCTTAAATCATCACATTTATGTACTGAATTTGCTGTGTACATACTGGAGAGAAACTCCTGGCAATAGAAGACAAATTGGCTCAATATTGTGATGCTTTTTGTTGAATTAAAACCTTGGAGTGCCAATTATATGTAAGAAGTGCTTCTTCCCTTGCAAAGCTTTAATTTGCCAAGTTAAATGGTTTATTCCAAAAATGAAAATAAATCTGCTTTTCACTGAGAACCTTTGAACTCCATGAGACCTAAAGAAGGCCTTATGTGCTCAGAAACCTGTCTATTTTTTTTCAGCTGTGTTGGCTGAGGTGATAAGAAATATTATCTCTCAAGACTTATTTGAAGAGCAACCAGAATGTCACATAGTGGGAAGCTAGGAATCTCCATCCATTTAGTTCTTTGAAGAGTAGATTACTTGCACTCTTCATGCACAGAGAGAAGATATTTTTTACAGTAAACAGCTCACTAATCTTGCATGTCAGGATCCAATAACTGGAAGCTGAAACTAGACAGATTCAGATTAGAAATAAGACACCCCTTTTTAACAGTTAGGAGAAATTGCATCAGCTTCCAAAGTGAGATAGGTATTTAAGATAGGAGGGATGAATCACACTTCGGAGATGTCTCTCTCTCTCTCCTTTGGTTGTTGAGAAACCCCAGATAACTAGGGTAGATGTCAAACTTTTAAATGGATAAAGCTAGGTGAGATAAACATGAATTTATTAAATTAAGATAATATTCTGTGTATTTCCTTATTGTGTAACAGACACAGCAAACAGTGATTTAGCTGTAGTACTTTGGAAAATTGCTCTGGAATATTTCACTGCTTTTAATAACTGAGACAAGTTTAGGAAGAATTAAATGTCCAAAAGTATTTAACTGCACCTGTGTAATGAAATGCATTCACTTAGAAATGGGGATTACAGTCCTTATGATTTTTAAACCACTCTTCAGTTTACTTCTAGAACAGGGCAGATCAGATTTGCTAAATCAAATCATCTGAATGGTATTTGCATGACTGATTTCTAAGAGCATAAAATTGACAGAGAAGGGAGCATCAGTTATGCATTTAGTACAGATTTGCTAATGATAATGGTGGTCACACGACTTGCAGAATATGTACCATGAAGAGATTGCTCATCCCTTTGAAATATACCTTAGCACACTGATTTATTTTCTTTTCCTTTCAATATATCTTTTCCAGATGGGGAAGGTGGAGAAATGTCACTGAGGCTAATCAAATATATGAATATGAATGATTGTGTAAGCCTGAGGACAAGTTCTTTCAGGGTTTGGATGACTTCTGGCAAGGGATTTTGAGTGACACATTTGGGGTTCCCTGTTTGGTTCCTAAAACAGGGAGAGTGCCTACACCTACACAGGCTCTGTGCTTGTTCTCCACGTAGCTGACCCAAACCACCCACATATGTACAAAAGTATTTTAACTGCAGTCATATACTATTGTCTTTCACATGAGACTGTACTGGTTACAACACAGAAAATATTTCATTATCAAAGGTTAAAATTCAGTTCCCTTTCTCCCAGAAGAGATTTCTTAACAACAATGTTAAAAAATCAGGCCCTTCACTATGTGCTGACTTCATGACTGATGCTTCTTCGGTCAGCCTTATCCCAAGTTTATAGCCTAGAGGTTGGAAAAGTGCCTTAGGAAATGGAAAATGAGCGTATGAGATTTTATAAGTTTAAGAGAATTGAAACTCCCGATTTTGGCAGGTAACAATCTTGGTCTGCACGTGTTTAAACCCACTGAGAAAAATCTCTCCCTTTCTATCATGCCAAGTGACTAAAGTCTGGAAAGGAATGGGAAGTCAGGTACATGTTCTATTAAGTGACTGCAAGCAGCCTTGTCTCTAGGCTTGGCTGGCTCCTTGTAGACAGTAAATTTTCTATATTTATTGTATGAGGACACCATGGGTGACAGTGCAAACTAAAATTTTACTCACACATAAATATGACAAAATATGAAACAAACCTATATGATATATATTTTTTTTACTACATAACTTTTGATATTCTTTACTTTGGAATATGAAATCACCTTTTGTTTCTGGTTGCCTGATAGTACAAGCTGCAAACCCTAGATGGACTCTGAGCCTTTCCTTGTCTCTATTCTCCACTCATGGAATAAAAATGTTAATCTGGTCATTTTGTGCTAGATGGTCTTCTAATAGTGATTGTCTCACAGATTGTTTAGATAATATATCTCTCAAGATGATTCTGGTTGCAGTTGTCTGCAAAGTAATTATAGAAAAGATTGGTTTAAAATGATCAGCAATTTGGATTCTCTAAACAAAGACACTTGAAGGTATACTGCTTTTCAGAGAATAGGACTTCGCAGCAGTCTAAAGAAAAGACCTAAAGCCAACAGTTTATTTTTAATATTTAGGCCTGCAGTACTAAGAAAATACAGTCTTCATGAACAATAATGTATGCTAAAATATATCTTCAAAGCCTGCTAAGATACTGAAAATACTTTATCTGTCAGCCATTTAATTCATGTAGCCAAAGTCAGAGCAGTTGGGTGATGCTTGATTTGGAATAGATTATTTCTGTATGATTTTGCAAACTGTTCTTATATTTACATTGAAGGCCTGATAATTAAAGCTTTGTTGGATGTAGAAGGCTCTTTCTAGTAGACTTCTACCATCTCTGTGGTGAGGACCTGAGATAGGCAGGGATATGCTTCCATACAGTCACTTGCAGAATTGACAAATCCCTTCCTCTTGCAGTATTTCTCAGGGTAGGAATGGTCACAGTCTCCCTATGCTGTAAAAGCTCTTTGAAGCACCCTTTATGTATGTAAAGTACTCATATATAAGAAAGCAGTACCCCAACGGTGTGTCACATGGAAAAATTACATTTTATTTTCTGACAAAGAAAATATTTTATGACAATATATTAAAAGAGGCTTTCAACAGGCTGAACAAGGCACAAATCACAGAACATCAGGATGTAATTACACACTTATAGAGAAGTCTACCATGAAAAAAGAGAGGTTTTGTTGGGTTTTTTACCCCTGAAAAATGAAAATGACAAGCTCAAATTATGAAGTATACCGTGAACAATCAAGTGTGAGGAAATATCAGCTCACGAATCATTAGCAGCCCCAGTTTCATGAACAGAGCATTATCAGCTCTATGAGTCTGAACAAAACAATTGTCAGCTGCCACCCTTTCTCAATTAGACAATTAAAAATTTCATGTTGTGCAAAGTGAAAAAGCGAGATCAAACTCAGCAATCCCTTTCCCTAGCAGATACAAAAAGATCCTTCAGCCTGCCAAAGTTCAGTCTTTTCCAGGGAACACACAAGAAGATCGGCATTAATATTCAGGGGAGGGTCTGGGCATGGCCATGAGGACATCTGGGTGCTCTATGTGCTTGAGCAAGGTTATTCTGGGCAAATCCTGCCCTGCTGGTGAGGTGAGGGTGAAAGGAGTGGAGGGGAGGCAACATCTGCTTTGGACTCATGCCAGCTTGGAGAACATGGAAGAAGAGAGGATGTGAGGCAGATGGGACTCATTTTACTGCTGTTTAAAAAAGAATAAGCGTGCTTGTTGGGAAAATATGCATTGGGGTCTTCATTACCTGTGCAGTTCAGGAGAAAAGATGAGCGTGTCCTCTAGCTGGCAAGCCACACTCTTCTGCGGACGTGTTGTATGAGTAAATGCATTTACAGTTGCACTCCTATTGTATTTTCTTGTACAGACTGACTTTCAACTTTTCTGCTGGGGGAAAAAGGCTCTCTGTGCTGCTTAATCCCCTAAAATATCAAAGAACAGCACCAAACAGGATCTAGCCCTTTACCTTACTGCGTTCAAGTTTATCCATCTGTGAAATTAGTATAATAGCATTGTTCTGCCTCACAGGGATATTGTGCGTCTGCTTGTTTCTAAAGTGATGCTCCAGGCATGTTTTGAAATGCTTTCTGTTTCCAAAGTGCTTTGTAGGCCTTGGACAAAAAATAGTGTGTTGAGTGGCAAAGATGGTAGATTCCTGTGCTGATCTATGTTAAAGAAGGATGATGTGGGACAAGGGCTGACTGGTGAGCCTGAGGAAGCTTCGCTCGACTGATGCAGGGGACCACAGTCCCACTGCTGCTCCCCTCTCGCATGCTGTGCAGCAACATGGGCCTTCGCCGGGGAAGCCAGAGGGCTCTGCAGACTTTCCCTCCTCTTGTGCAAAATCTTTGAAGACCGTTATGAAACAAGATCATTAAACTGAATGCTGAATGGAGAAAAGACAAAGATTTTGGCAGCTATCACTGCAGGGGAGCGTGTTAAAAAACAACCAGTCTTCAAGAAACCCCAATATCAACACAAAGAACATTTTTTCAACTTAAAAAATAGGTTGGAACCCACCTGTCACGTAGCAAGTTGACTCTCTGTATGAGTCAGTCTCATTTCCTGATAAGTGTTTTATATTACTAACATTCAATTACACTGGAAGTTATTTAGGGCAGAATGAATGTTTATGCCTATGAAAGTTTACTGCAGCGAGACGTTTGTTCTGAAGCTATGGGAAGATGAATAATGATGCTAATAACAATAACAGATTTAAATCAGAAAATGTATTTGTTCATTTGTATTCTTAGATCTCTGATTGCTGCTTCTCGAGAGTTTCTTGCTCCATATTTTTACTTAATGGAACTGTATTCCTCAGACAAGCTGCTCTGAAGGCTGTTTACTTAATAAGCAAGTTGCCTGACTGAGTCAGGACTGAGAGAGAAGAGGGAGAGAAAACACCAGCCAGCTGAAAAGCCAAGAGAAAGCAGCAGAAAAAGATGGTTTTGTAACCCATCTTTCCCTTCGGGCTATTCATGTTAAATTGTTTATTTCAATTCTGCAAAACTGGGTCTCCCTTTTTTGGAATGACATTTCTGTGATTTCAAGGTATTTATAGCATACAGGCACTGTATTTGATTCGCTCTGTATTACTTATTGACACAGTAATGCCGATCTCCTCGGTATTCATTGTGAGAACAACCTGTGGGTTTCTTTCTGTATGCCAAAGAAGCTCAGTATCGATATCCTCAGCTTTTGACAAAAGGTGAGTCTGTCCCTTTCTTGGAAGAGAAGGTCCAGTGTAAAAAAAAAAACCAGATGATTTCCTAAATATAATGGAATCACAGAACTAATTATATTTAAGTGTTGGTTTACATGTTCAGACTTTTTTTCTGGATGACAAGAAGCAGAAGCTAATCTTTTACTAAATAAAAATTGATCCCTACATAACAGGGCACCTGGAGCTCTATGTGTTGGAATAATAAAGCAAACTTTGAGCCTCATGAGCATCAGTAACATCATACCATTAAACTCATGTCAGCTGAGAGTTTGAAGGAATATTTCAAAGGAACCTAATGTTTCTAAGAGACTGAGTTCTGTCAATGAAAACAATTAGCCTTTTATGTACCATTTGTGTTTAGGAGAAGATTAAGATGACAAGCATTTTCCTAGGATGTATGAGCTGTGGGGCTTTTGAAGATTTTAGCTAACAGGAACACACTGCTGTAGCTATGTAACCACCTCTGGAAATCTGACCCTGTGTCATTTTTAAAATGGAAGTCTAATGATTTTGACAATTTATCCTTGGCACCATGGATTCTCAGCTTGATCATAATTTTATATTTAAATCTAATCAGTTCTAAAGACTCCAGGCTAGCCCTCAGCTTGGATCGTCAATTCAGCCAATTAGTACCCACTGAGTACTCAACTTTAAATCGGTTAAAACAATTTTTTGAGTGGTTTGTGCACAGTTTCTAAACCTGTTTTCCTCTTTATACTTTTTGGGGTTTTTTAGTACCAAGCTAAGCAAAGAAACATTAGAATCACCAAATTGCCTTTTCCATTTGAGTTTCAGGCCCTTTTTTGGTTGGCTCGTTAAATGAGGGATTAAGATTTAAATACAATTCACAGCAAATATTGCATACAGCACTATCTACTCTTACATTTGATACAGACACTAAAAGAAAAAAGTATAAGTAGTCAGAGCAACTTTAGCTGTTCAAAAGTCTAACAATTTTCCTTTTGATGCAAGGTCATGTGAATTTCCAGTTCTCCCCTGAAGGCTTCCTTGGCTTCACATATGTTTTGAGTGAATTTTACCATATTCTATTTTATCGTCAAAAATCTCAGGACAACCAGCTTAAACCATAGAGTAATCATTTAAAATACTGCTTTTATTTTACCTGGATTAGTGGCAAAGCTATATTTGGTGAACAGAAGTGTATTAAACAGATCTATCAGAACAATTGTTTTTTGCCTGTAGGATCTGCGTAGTTAAATTTCATTTGCTCTCTGGGAAACTTGTCAAAGTCTCTTACACCTTTAACATCCTTTCATTCAAATTAAATATATTCCATTATATCTTCAGTGCAGTAGAAGTACTCTGAGACTTGTACAAGTTTTAATTGGACCTTTTTAACAGCATATCTGATGCTGAAAGGAATTTGTTTTAAGTAACTTTTTTTTTTTCAGTAGAAAAAATAACTGCTGGAAATAGAAATTCTTGATTGTGCAATAGAGCTAGTTTAAGAGTTTTCTTCTCACAGGGCAGGAGTCCTGGATCTCTGAAAACTCTCTCAAGCTTATATCCCAAATTTCTGAACATCTGTACTGATCAGCAAGTATGAGAACTAAAACTTTTATGTTTAAATGATTTGTTTAAGTTCAGGTCCTAAATATATTGCTGCAGCATTTAAAAATGAGCACCTGGAGAATGCACCAGGCTTTCTTGTATTGCTCACTTCTTCCAGCTTTTGTAATCTGTTGCATGTCTTTCACAGTTCCTCTCAAGAATAGAAAAATTAAGAAGCATCAAAAAAGGGATAAAAAAAAGATGAAAAAAGCTTTTCTTTATCTCATCTGTTTTGTGAAATTCTTTAATTAAAACAATACTACCAAAATCAATATGAAATGATAAATATTTCATACACTTCATCCCGGCTGTCTGAAAATGCAGTTTTCCTTAATATTTTTGGAATATTTGTTAGGCTTGTGATAAATATTAATTTCATATGAAATACTTAATGTAAGATAGAGAAACTTTTCAGATAACTTCCTTATTTCCTATGAAAAGAAAACAACTATCTCAGGAAATATATTTGTTTCAGAGACTGTGCTTGTCATTTGGTGCCCAGTGACAGGGCCGGAGGCAATGGGCATAAACCGAAACACAGGAGGTTCCCTCTGGACATGAGGAAATGGTTTTTTACTGTGGGGGTGACTGAGCACTGGAACAGGCTGCCCAGAGAGGCTGCGGAGTCTCCCACCTTGGAGACAGTCAAAAGCCACCTGGACGTGGTCCTGGGTAACTGGCTGTAGGTTGCTTTTCTTGAGCAAGGGGGTTGGACCAGTTGTCCTCCAGAGGTCCCTTCAAACCTCAACCATTCTCTGATTCTTATTCTGTGATTCCTTTAATATATATAGCATAATATAACATTCATATTTTATACCTCCATTTATATAGTGTAAAACAAAGCAAAAATACCAGAATTGTCCATTGCTCTTAGACATAATAAAAGGCTCTTTATGTTTTTGGAAGCTTCCTCTGTATCCTCAATGGTAATAAGGATAAATACAATTTTTTTTAAATGAAGGCTCCATTTGTGTAAGCAAAGAGTGCCCAACCTTCCCAAGAACTATTCTGCACCCTGCTGAGGAGCACACAGACAATTCATAGCAGAGCCAACACAAGCATAGAAAGACCTGCTTAAGAATTCACCATATGCCTAATGTGCACTGTATTACAGTAATTTTGTAACTCTTGTGATGGTCTACCTAGCTTCAACTTCACTAAGTCCTTCAATGAACTCGTCATCATTTACACTGTTGAGTTTTATTTATGACTCCTATTACAACTTTTGTGCTTTATTCCCTCCCTGTTAGCAACTTCCGTGTGTTAATCCTGACTGTGAAATAAGGCAGTCCTACCACCAAGAACTGAGGCACGGGAACACTGTAGGCTGGAGCACAGCGATGTCTTCTGAGCTGCCAAAATACTGGCCATTTGGGCACCCCCATAGCATTGCCTCTACATTGAGAGAGGTGTGCATCTGAGAGTTGCACTCACAGAACCTGTATGTTAGGTGACAACCTACCTAAAGCAGACAGGAGAAAAAGCTGAACAGAGAGTTGTAATGTAAACCTTCAGCTTTGCTGATTTATAGACCTTTGGCTCCTAACTGGCCTGCAAAAAGGAATCCGCTGGGAATTCACATTTCATGAGTGGGATTCATCTCACCTAAATTTAGTCATGGAAGTGTGAGTTATTGAAGTCTGTTAGTCACTTGGGAATAACAGACTGAGGTTTTCTTCAAATAAAGAAATAAAAGGCAATTCCAGAAGGCAATTTATAGCTGGATATAGCTGGGATAGCTTGAATGAATCACACACTGGAAGTGCCTATTTCCATTCATAAAAGGAGGCAGCTGAATGACTGCTTCAAGAGTCTCCATGTGAGCTAGTCACCCTTGACTCCCTTCATAGACAATAGAGAAAAATTGGCACTTTTAAAATGCAATTCATCTAACCAAATGTACACAGATGATTCACACCCTACATGTGCTTCTCCTCAATGACTATTCAGGAGTGTTGGGAGACTAGCTTAAAGATCTCTCTGCTGTAATGTTTCATTCATTTAACAAATACCACCAGGATTCCTTCTATGAATTGGGCCCATAGTTAGGTTACTTTTTTTTTCCTTTTTGTCTTTTTCCAGTCACATAAGAAGCTTGTGGTTCAGCTAAATGTGATATCCAGGTTTTCTGAATCCCAAAGTAGAGTCTCAAGGCATCCAGTGCTGTCTTCACTTTGCCGTAGCCTTCCTCAAGTCCAGCTGCTGCCATCTCCCACTATTTACTCCTTTCTATCCTGTGGCCTTACAAACCATGCACTTTTAGGAGCCATACCTATGTCCTCCCTAGTCCTATCATCCTGCACATCCTGTCCCACCTCCAGTCCTCTCTCATCTCCATTCTTCAATGACCCTATGTCTTACCATTTTACATTCACTCAGATATTCTGGCCTACCCCACTTTCACCCTGTTGTTGATTTTAGCACATTTTCATCCATGTCTCCCTCCTATTTCCTCCTCCCCTCTTGCACCAGTTGCCATTAAGTCTCTACCTATATCTTAGACCTCATAGTCTGGAATTACAGTGTAGGTACAGGAGTCTGAAATTAACCTTATTAGCATACTGCATGCACTGTCCAAAAGCTTGTCTCTATCGTCAACTATACAACACCCACATTTTGGCTTCAGTTAGGACTGGACAGTAGAACTACTGAAATAAGTCTCAAAATTTATGGTACAAATAAACCCAAATAAATGACTAAACCTTACATGTGCTGAAAATTGACACATCTCCTTCAGAAATGAAAGCTCATAGTTAGTTTCATCTCAGATGGAAATATAAATGTCTGGAAATAATTGAACTACAGCCGTCACATATCTTTCCTCTATTATGCACAAAAGAATAATTTGCAGTTTTATATTTTCACTCATAGATGGCGATAGAAAATTGATACATTATTTACTATGCTTTTGCCTAAAGATGCTCCACAGAGAATAGAGAAAGTATAATGAACTTTTCTAGGCATTTAAAGTGATGGATTTTTCTTGGTTGGTGCACCAGGGTATTTGTAGAAGGTAATTTTAAATTGTGTCTGCACATCAAACATACCTGTGTGCACTTCTCCAGGCAAATATGCAGAAAGAACTTAGCCTTTGATCTCCTTAGTTCGCTTTCTTTCTTTCTTTCTTTCTTTCTTTCTTTCTTTCTTTCTTTCTTTCTTTCTTTCTTTCTTTCTTTCTTTCTTTCTTTCTTCTTTCTTTCTTTCTTTCTTTCTTTCTTTCTTTCTTTTCTTCTTTTCTTTCTTTCTTTCTTTCTTTCTTTCTTTCTTTCTTTCTTTCTTCTTTCTTTCTTTCTTTCTTTCTTTCTTTTCTTCTTCTTTCTTCTTTCTTTTCTTTCTTTCTTTTTTCTTTCTTTCTTTCTTTCTTTCTTTCTTTCTTTCTTTCTTTCTTTCTTTCTTTCTTTCTTTCTTTCTTTCTTTCTTTCTTCTTTCTTTCTTTCTTTCTTTCTTTCTTTCTTTCTTTCTTTCTTTCTTTCTTTCTTTCTTTCTTTCTTCTTCTTTCTTTCTCTCTTTCTTTCTCTCTTTCTTTCTCTTCTTTCTCTCTTTCTCTCTTTCTTTCTCTCTTTCTTTCTCTCTTTCTCTCTTTCTCTCTTCTTTCTCCTTCATCTTCTTTCTTTCTCTCTTTCTCTCTTTCTCTCTCTCTCATCTTTCTCTCTTTCTTTCTCTCTTTCTCTCTTTCTCTCTTTCTCCTTTTCTCTCTTTCTCTCTCTCTCTCTCTCTTTCTTTCTCTCTTTCTCTCTCTTTCTCTCTTTCTCTCTTTGCTCTTATTTATCTTTTGATTATGTTTTTTTTTTCTCTATTTGTCTCTCCTTCCTGCATACTTGCCTGTCTGCTTACTTACTTTCTTCCCTCATTAGCTCCCTCTCTCTCACCCTCCATCCATTCCTCCTCCTTTTCCTTCTTCCCAACCTTGCTC
Source organism: Phalacrocorax carbo (assembly GCF_963921805.1). Taxonomy (NCBI): domain Eukaryota; kingdom Metazoa; phylum Chordata; class Aves; order Suliformes; family Phalacrocoracidae; genus Phalacrocorax; species Phalacrocorax carbo. Next base: position 6,298,244 of record NC_087513.1, on the reverse strand, counting down.
CCTCCCTCCTTTCCCTGTAAAAAATCAGCAGTTGTTTAACTGTTTTGTCCCTCTTGACTTCCAAATGAAATGGAACTAAGGGAGTTCCATGGCTCTACATGCCTGTGTGCATATACACAGATGCTGATACCTTTCCTAATACTCCCTCTCCACATGCATCAAAGACATAAATGGTAGTTCCCAGTGACAAATCCCAATATGTTCACTTTTCTTATTCACAGCTGTCAGAATGATGTAATAAAAAATAAACTGAACTTTATGGTAAATGCCTCAGGGTAAATGTAGCTCACATATGCCATTACAGTATCTCTTTGTTTTGTTCCTCGAAATATAAATGCCTTCATCTTGAAATACTTTTACATTACCTCCAGTGCAGAAAAGAAAAGGTAATAATAATTCTTTAAAACAAAATACCATAACTTTGCCTGGTTTACCTAACAAGTGATCATACTGGAAAACATTCACAGTGTTTAATTTAGAGCATTTCACTTAGGCTAGAAATTAGACCATAGTTTTCTTTATGGTCAATGGACTATTTTGTGATTGAACTTGCCCTCTGGAACAGTCAAGTGGCCCACTGGGAGAATTCTGTCTGTATCGCATCAAGGAAATGAAAAGCATTTATTTGGAAATATATACATTCATGATTTCAGAATATTAGTTAACATGGACACAGACATACAGATTCTTCTCACCAGTTTTTTGGCATTTCACTGAGGCACGCAAGTTAGGGCAGTAATTGTACAAATCTCCTTTTACAGATGTCGGATTGAGATTTTAAGAGAGCAAGTCAGACCCAAGTTGGGCTAACTCAAGTTTCCAGCTGACCCAGCAATTATATATGTCCAATAAAGCAAAAAATATTTATTTTCCACAAGCATAAAATTGTAATAGGCAAAGCATCTTTCAGCTATTTCAACTGTTCTAGTTCCGACATTAATTCGATTTGATCTTCCTGCTGTTAAACCAGAACAAATCTGACAGACAAGTTACTCCGGAACCCTGTTTCCCATTGTGAACAATTCAGGAATTTTATAATGAAGAGGGCCCAATAGACTCAGTCAAAACATTGAAGAAAACTATCTTCCTAACTTTACTTGGTGCTGAAGACTGAGTTGATCCTATCATTTTCGTCCTCAAATGTACAGTAAAACTGTTTTGTGGAAGGTTTTGTTCTAGTTTTGCTTCTTTCTTCCTGCAAAAAACACTGTGCAATTCAATTTCCAAAGCATGAATGAGATGACAAGAAAATTTTCCTAGGGTGGACTTTGCTCTCCTGTGTCTCCTGGAAACAAACAATCCCAGACTACAGTAAGGGAGTTACCTCAGCCCTTGGTGGCCATCACTTGCCCAGTCCAGCTGTTCCTTGGTCCTCAACTAGTTCTCAGACCAATTTTAGGGCAGCTTAGTGAGTTTGTGACTGTTTTGATTTGTGCTGCAAACACTTTTTTGCAAGAGCTCATGGGAAGACTATTTGCATGCGTCTTGGCGCAGAGAGTACCAGCTCCAAGATAAAACAAAACTCTGCTGGAGAAGCAGACAATACACAAACGCCTATCTACAACAAAATGTGCATAAACTGTGCTCTCACTGGAGCTCATCAGCACAGTCCAGCTGCTTTTTGTTTACAGCGAGGGCAGTGTTTTCCCTTACTGGAATAAGTACGGCCAGTCTTTTGCAACAAACAGAAGAACTCCCAAGAGCTCTTTCAACAAATATTTAGAAAGTTATGGCATGATAAAGAGTAAAGCTAGAGCTAAGCAATGAGTCTGAGGTTGGATTCCGGCTCCACTCTTACGTTCAAGGCTGATATTTTGATTTCTGCTTTTGGTGCATCTCTAGAAAAAGCTGTGCTGTTCTGGTGATTGAGCTGAGAACATAATTAGCAATATTTTTTTGCTCAGCTATCATATTCATCTTTCAAACTTATGAATGTACAGATAATGAAAGTCTTAAGTGAACTCATTATTCACTTATTAATATTAATGTATTTCTTCAGCAAACAAATTTTATCAGTGTTTTGTCAAAATAAGGAATGGTGAATATTAATACAATATAAACGATCTATAGTTTGGGCCATACTACTTACCAGCTATGACTGGAAAAAAAAAAGCATGAAAATGGGAAGGCAAAGATAGAATGGACTGGGTTTGGTACAGCAATAATGAAATTTTAAGAACAGTTTTCTAATTCCTCTCCCACCTTTAATCCCTTGTTCTTTTTCCTTTTAATTTTCCTCATTTTTCTACCTTAAAATTAGGAAAAATCTGGATAGAAAAATTTTAACAAGTTCACTTTTCTCAAAAGTTTTATAAGTTTTCATAAGTATTTAAGAAAAGTAATGTTTTTAGCAACAAATAAAAATAAATTATTCTCAAAAAAATGTAAATACTTGACTACAAAATATAATTTGGTAAAGACATTTCAGCTAGCTTTCACTCTCATGGGCTTCAGGGCACTGGAATATCTAAGTAAAAGAATCATGTAAGAGATATGAAGCTGTACAAATTTAAATATACTTTCATATGTTGCCTTGTATTGGGGCAGTCATTTGGGGACTCCTTAACTTTTTATTTTGTTCTGAAGAAATCAATTATTTTTGTTAAAATTATTTTTTGTACATTTCCATCAGAATCACCTTCACCACACTATTTATTAAAGTCTTAGTGTTAAAGAAACAACACAAAGCTTTCAAGGAGTGCAGATGTTTCCATGGAGGTGAGAGAATCATCCTTGAAGGCTTTTTTGTTATTTTGTGACACCATCTTCTCTCAGAGAACTTCAGCCCTTCTTCTGAGACAAAGGAGATGAGACCATTCCTCTGCATCTGTAATCACAAAGGTCCAGATCACAGTTGTCATATCTCAAGATTTCATCCTGAACATCATGATATTTGTCCTTTTTTTACATAAGCTTCTCAGTTTTCATTTCAAAGGAATTAAGTTTCATGGCCCTCCAGGATACAGGGAGGACTTGGAAAATGTGAGTTCCTGGGGTCTCAGCAAGTCAAAAGACAAACTAAAATGCCCCATACAAGTTATAGTTAAGCTACATTTTTAATCTTGAGGCAATGTCTGAACTCCTGGCTTAGCAGTACTTAGCTTCTGACCTTCCTTTAGCCGTGAACAGGTACTCAAGGTGGTTAGGCTATTGATATCAGTAAGGCCAACATTCATTTTAATGAAAACCCTTTAGTACAATTTTGACAGTGTGTATAATATTCTGTTAAGATAAGAAGGGAAAAATAAAGAGCTAGCCCAAAGATGTGTTTAGCTTATGTTCAGTTAGAACGTGTCTTTTCAAGGGAAGTTTTTCTACCACCTACTATAAAATAGGCCCAGACCTACCAGTAGGAAAGAAGTCTTTTGGGATTTGTCCTAGCTTCATTTTAACCCTGTAAAGTGTTCTCAGATTTCTTACTTAGCTTATGTCCAAAAATCTATTTGTTTAAAAATATGGACTGTCAAAAAAAAAAAATTACATGGGAGGAGGGGAATCCATGGTAAATTTTTAAATGTCAGGTTAGTTTCTTTTCTGTGTGGGAGACTGGATCACCAAATGACAATTAATTTAAATGCCTATTGAGCTTCTAAAGAGTTAGCTCTTAACTAGATGCAGATGCCTGGACATTTTTGTGAACTGAACCCGTAGCAGCTTATTTGGGATTCCAAAATCTCTGGCAGGATTCAGTGTTCAATGTAATTTGATGGAGTCAATGGAAAAACTCCAAGAGGGCCTCTTAAGCCAGGCACAGGCACCTTTCCCTTGCTCAGAGTGAAGTAGATTTCTCAGGCACCTTGCTTGCACCACACACTCTGTAAAGTGTCCATGAGTCATGTAAAAAGAAATCTCAAGCCATGTCCTGAAGATATAGATTCCTCGCTTCTGCCTTAGGAATTGGTCAGTGATAGACTGAATTTATCATGAAGCATTAAATGAAGGGCTTTTGTGACAAGAGGTTGAAATTAGACAGGTATCTTGAGGTGTCCATCTTATTTTTCCCTTGGTAACACATTTATTGAAACACAAAACTCTTCAGGGTGGAGACTTCACTTTTGCAAATGTGCTGGCCTTTCCAAATTGAGTAAAAATGTGCAAATTTTAGAAGTGATAAAGCACCTCCAATAACTGCTAAAGCTGAAGGAATCTGTGGGTGTTCAACATTTGTTTTACATCTTCACTTCCATTTAAGTTTCTACAGTGTAATTGCTATTTGAGGCACCCAGAGGGAGACTTTCAAAAGCACCTTTATTTTATGTAGGAACACAACACCACTGCAGAATTCAATAGGATCTGTGCTTCTAAATCTCGGTCTGGTTTACAATAAAACTTAAAAAAACCCAAAGCCAACCCTAAAACCACCTCTAAGTTTTTACTTACAGTTGTTAATCAAAGAAAAGAGATGATTAGACACAGAAAATATAGAGGAGGAGGAGGCTGCTAAAAAGATTATGGGAAAAACACAGAAAAAGGAGGATTTTCACAGCTTCAGCAAGAAGTCAAAATGCCATTTTGCTAGGGGGCAGAGAGGCACAGTAAGCTTAAAGTGCAGCTAGCATAAGGAAAACAGAAAATCGAGACTTTCATGAAAGGCGTTGCAATTGGAGACCAGCAAATACAGATGTCAACATTATTTTTGAGTTGCATCAGAGATTTCTCCTGATCATTTTCAGTGTTGTCCCCAGCCCTATGTACATCTAATTAAAAGCCACTAGTTTAAATACATCATAGTTGATTTATACCAGATATGGTCAATCACAGCTGCTAAAACCTTTTTTACAAGTTAGCCTACAGCAAAATGTTAGAATTCATGCCCCCAGCATTCCTGAAGTGAGGGGTATCTTGGGTTGATATTATGTCAACGTGATGAAAGTGTCACAGATTTGCCTTTAATACTACAAAGATATTCTAAAAAGAAAATGATTTAACTGGAGGGGGTTACATTCATTTTGGCAGTAGAGTGATAAAATTAGTAAGAATCAGGAAATGCAAGCTACAAAGCATGCATAGTATTTTCTTAATAAAAATGAAAATAAAAATAAAAATAAAATTCCAAGCTCTGGAGCCTAGTCAAGCTTAGTATAAGAAAGCAGAAATTATGAAAACAGTTTGAAAAATAATCTTTGTAGCTGAAATTAGAGGCACATAGCTGAAAAGATGCTGTGAGGAATGGAGTTGGGAGAATGTACGGAATGGTGTGGGAGAAATGTGTCACAGACACTCTGGAAAGGTACCACTAGAAGCCAATGCATAGTAATGCCAGAAGACAACAGCTGTGACCCGGATTGTTCAAATAAAAATGGAGTTACGCACAGATATTTTGTTGAAATTCAGTTTCAACCGTCTATCTCCTTTTCATTAGGGCTCTGCTAATTATTGCTTTTTGCCTTTACCCCTCTTTTGAAAAAACATATTTGAGTTAATCTGAACTGAGATAAATTATTTTTGCTTTCTTTTTTAAAGTCAACCAAGAGCCTTGCTTCATCTAGAAACACAGTGTTTTCCTTTTAAAATGAAGGCCTGAATCACAAAAGGGAGAGTAGCTGAGTCCCATCTTTCACTTGCAGGCTCAGAGTATGAGATATTTTTGTTCACTTTCCTTCTTCACTAAACTGAATCAGCCTATCCCTCCACTTAGGAAAACAGTCCACCCATGCAGTTGAGCACGCTGGTCACCTGTTCTCGATCTGTGGTTGCTTTCCTCCACTTGCATGAATGACATTTTTAAAGGACTACATAAAAAATCCCAAACAAAGAGACTCCCACCACGCTGCTGATTGGACTTTCCAAAAGGAAGTCAGATATATGTCACATTTCTCATACTAATTAATGTTGAACTACTTTATACAGAGTAAAATAATATCAGTATTGAAATAGCAGCCCCCCTGGTAAAAGTAAGTGGCTGTACCAATAAATCAAATTAATCTGAGGATTACAGAGTCTGAGAGTCTGAGGTCAGGGTCTCCCATCAAGATGGGGTAAGACTGCACTGTGCATAGTGCAGCTTTCTAAGAAAACTCTCTTTGAGTTGATGTAGAGATGAGGAAAGCAGACAATTGGGAAGTAGAAACAAAAGGAAGAGTCCTAGTTACTCTAGAAGAATGGTGAATGTCACCTGAGGTGTGGGGAACTCAAACAAATGAGCAAGTTCTGAGAGCCCTAAACTGTCTCTGCCCAAGGGTCTCCACACCACACAGAGAACAGGTAGACTAAGCAGACATATCTGGATAAGACCGTTAGTCTACTAATGGGCAGACAAGGATGCATTGTTCTGGTATAAGAGAAGAGGAACCAGTGCAAAGTATTGCCAATTTTTTCAAGAGTAACTTAGCAACAAAGGCGTGGGGAGCCAGCTGACTTAGGTTATGAAACAAGGAGTGACAATCAGTTAGGAAAACAAGGGAAGTGGGGCAATAGTCTCAATTACATGAGAGATCAAACATACCTTTCCCTTCTAATAGATGCCCTACCTCAAGCACTGTGTGCAGTTTTGGGTGTGTCAATATGAGGAGATCAGATTGTGTCCAGAGGAGGGCAGCCAAACTGGTGAAAGATCGTGAGGCTAAGACTTATGAGGAGTGGCTGAGGTCATTTGGCTTGTTCAGCTTGGAGAAGAGGACAGTCTACACCTTCCTTAAGGGAGGGAGTGGAGGGGAAGGTGCTGATCTCCTCTCTTGAAACAGAATGAAGCTGCATCAGGGGAAGTTCAGGCTGGACTTTAGGAAAACATTCTTCACTGAGAGGGTGGTTGGTCACTGGAACAGGATCCCCAGGGAAGTGGCCACAGCACCAAGCCTGTCAGAATTCAAGGAACATCTGGACAATGCTCTTAGTCATATGGTTCAGTTTTAGGTACTCCTGCCAGGAGTGGGAAGTTGGACTAGAGGATCCTTATGGGTCCCTTCCAACTTGAGACATCCTATGACTCCATGATTCTAAGATATGTAAGGTACCTCTGATTTCAAAATTCACAGATTATCTGTAGCTGCATGTTGACTACAGCACTGAAATGCAGGGTATATGAAATCTGAACCCAGTAGGTCTAGGAGCAGAGAAGTCTTCCTGCTGCACACACTTCCTTTTAGCAAGGGAAGAACTTTTCATCTTTTCTGAAAACACTGAATGGGAGAAAAGTGCCTAAGGTAAGAAAACTTGTTCTGATTAATTCCTCTCTTGACAGAGAATAGAGTTAAAGTAGCTTGGGTTTTATATTGATTTAGAGTCTGCTATAGACTTGTGGATCCATAAAACCACTTCTTATTACCAATGTGATCCTGAGATACTTCAGATATGGTACTCTGAGAACTCTGAGAAATTTCAATACCTAGATTGACATTATGAAACACAAAAGTCCCAGAGCAGTTTACCTGCAGGTGTCTACACATCTGCTAAGTGTCTAAGCTCCTGGAATAGTTAAAGGAAATGTGATTAAGATGGTCAATGGTTTCTAGAACTCAGGTAATTTGCCTAAATGAATGTGTCTATTGCCATTTGAGGTTCCCTTGTAGATCCCACTTGGCTCACACCTGCTTTTTTTAGTAGGACTTGTGTCTCCTGCAGGGCCAATGTCATATTTGTCCAAGTTGTGTAAATGTCTCAAATTCTCGAGGATGTCTCCCTGGCTGAAAGCAGAGATATTTTTATTGCTCAGATTATCAGCTCACCCTGAAGTAGGTACCTAGGGTGGCATCCTGTTGCCTAAATTCAGTCTCGTGTCATTTTAGACTCTGAGAAATATCTGGCTTGGCCTCCAGCTGCTGCTTTCCAGTGGTGTCACCTCCCATAAGTCTTATATTACATGTGTCAGTCCAGTAGGAATGCCTTAGGCGTTTCAAAAGGCCCCAGATATTTCAGCTTCAGAAAGCTTAAACAGTTGAATTCTACTCTTACTAGTTGGCCAGCTAAAGAGTTCTCTGTATAGAATGTCTATTGGCTGTACCTATCACAGGAAATTAAATGCTTAGCTCACATATGGACACCTAAATATAGGTTCTTTAATCTTAAATGGGATCCTACCCCTTGGAATTGCCAATGGATTATTAGAATTTTGTACGTCAGCCTTCAGCACGCTGGCTACCAGAAAAAATCCTTTTCATTCCCTTTTGCAGCAAAACTCTTGTTTGAGACACCTTGATTTCAGTGAAGAATGCAGAATTTTAAGTATAATGACTGAAAAAAAGGTTTATACAGACCATAATAAATTTCCCAGCAACAGAACTGGATGTATATAGCAGGTCAAGGGAATCTTGAAGCCAAAGTTTCACTGAAGCTCATTCATAGAATCACAGAATCATAGAATAGTTTGGGTTCTTGGTGATGGGAAATCAATCTCTGGTAGTAGACTATTTATCAGGGCTGCATGTTTGCAACTTAGTTCAAAGCTCCTAAATAACAAATAAAGATAGACATGTTTGAGGGAGAAAACATGCACATTCTGTGGAATGCTGAATAGTAGGATTTTGCTTATCAACCATTTGTGATGGAAAGCCCCTTTGCCTTTTGCAATATCCATTGCATTTAGAAAGCTAGAAATTTTCAACTAAACCAGTGGACTTGATCCCTCCTGAACCAGTGCTACCTCTATCTAAAATATCCCATGCATCATTCTCAGGTGGATATTTTCCCTCTTCTTTCGAATAAACTCAGCAAACACTGAAGAAATTATTTCTGAATCTTTCAGCAGTTCCATCCAGCCATGCATCAGTGTCTAATGTCTCATCACGAATGAAGTTGGCAGAGAAGCTAGCCAAAGTTAACTATAAACTTGTAAATCAAAGCCAACATTTTGAGTTCACATCAGGACATGGCACTGGAAGCATTTACTAGCTTGGATATATGTGTCCCCCGTTAGAGAACAAAGAACAATACTCATCTATTGCACCATTCAGAAATTTTGATCTTGAGACAATATTGTCTCATGTGAGAGATTAGGGTCAGCAGCTTTACTTTAATTATTTGGCATAAAGACATTAGTTATAGTTGATCTAAAATTATACCCTGCAAGCAACATTACTGTTCTGGGGACTACTCTTAATCTACATAATGAATTTTATCTTAACCACAACAAGGACCTTCACCAGATTGTCACTCAAAGATATCTTTCTTTAAAATAACCTTTTTGAAAACAGATATTTAAAATTTAGTAGCAGAAACAAAACTGAAACCCTATGAAAACAAAACATTTTTTTTGCACGTTCTTCTTCTCTGTAGGAGATGAGAAGACAAAAGCATCCTATCATGAAAAAAAAATCAGATAAAGACTTAGATGAAATATAATAGTTTCTATTTGGACTTGGATTGAAATAGGCAAGAGTTTGAGTTTGAAGGAAAATTGTGGTCTTGGAACAAATTAAGAAAAAGGACATTTTTTTAAAGAATGATGCAAGTATCTTTCAAAGGGAGCTTTGCAATATTTGGAAGAATAAAAGAATCATTCAATACTTAACTAAAATGAATTGAGATTCCAGTCCTTTTGAGGTTTGTCTATCTCTAGCCTTAGTTACTGTAAAATTCCTTGACAACAGTAATAAAGCATTTACACTGAGAGTCTTGACTTGTGCCCACCTGAAACATTCTTCTTCTATTGACTCAGAAAGCTTTGGGGGGAAAAATTGTGTGAAGCAATGAGCCTATTCAATATTAGACAAAGGGATAAAGCATACAATACTGGAGACATATTTTCCCTTTGCCTATGAAATGTTTCAAGTGAAAACTGCTTCTTTCAACACTGCAGACCTTGTGGGAAATGACCTGTACACTGGATAAGTTGACAGGCACAGTAGGGGATTTCATTACACCTCAGAATTTGACTGGCACAACCAGCTCTCTCTGGCTCTCTGTAACCCCTGGCAAGTGCTTGGAATTGAATCTGTAAATGTTAATCAATATTTCAGGCCTATTAAATAAAGAAAGGCATTGTGGAAATCAAAGCACTAACCGCTAGCATGGTGCTATACGATGACTTCCAGGCCATCAAAAACCTTGTAGGGAGCAAAAGAGCAAATATTTTAATAAAACAATTACCTCTACAATTTCAAACCTGCAGAAGAATGTTACATCTCCAATCCTATCACACTAACTTAATTTTCATTTCAAACAGGTCAGTGAACAGGAGCAACTCAATACAGATATTTAATGAGTCTTTAAGATGCTATCCTAAATCTTTGGGAAAGTAAAAGTCCACCATGTGTTTAAAATATATGCAAGCGCATCCATTTCTTCTCAAAGATGAAATGGGGCAGAACTGTATGCAAAGCCTAAGGAAGTTTCACCATTGATTTCATGGAGACAGGCACTGAGTGAGATTCATGTGTGGGACTGTTTTCACACAGCTCCACCATAGGCAGCTGTGGTTGAGCTGGTCACCTGAGGCTCACTCTGGAGACAAATGAGAACTTCTGGAGGGCAATTTATTTCATGCTAAAGCCAATGTCTAAAATAGGTCAAATGAATTGTACCTTAAAACCCTTTGGTCTCTGAAGTGATTACAAAGAGAGCCACAGCTAGCCAAAGCAACTAAGCGATAGACATCCAAAGTTAGATGAGATGAATCACTGCAATCCTGTATATCTACTCGTGCATGGACACAAGCCAGATTGCAAAAGGCAAGAGAAACTGTGCTACCTTCAGGCAAGTGTGTAAAAGGGTAACAAAAATGTTAAATATTTTCAGGGTTTTGAAGTGTTTCCCTGTTATGAAGTTTGAAGTTGGTCTATAGGAGTATATATATCTATATCAAACACCCACAGAATGAAAAATTATTTCTCATTCCTTCTCCCCTCCACAAAAGAAAAATCCAGCTGTCCAGCCATAAAGTGGTGACTTGCTGCAGTATGAAGTAGCAGCTCTTAGTTTCTTTAGAGTCCCAACAGCTGGATGCTGATATAGACAAGACTAAATACTGCTTGTCAACTTGGTAAGATTACCCTGCCTCTGAAAGAGGAAGCAGCCTCCAGTTTGCTTCCTTTGCCTTCAAGCATTTAAGAGGAACCAGATACTATGTCCATATACCAAGGGAAAATATAACTAATTGCAAGCCCGCCAGTTGCTATTGAGAAAACTGTCTCCTGCAAAAGTAAATTCCCATTTCTCAGCAAGGTCACCACAAAGAAGTGTTGAAAACAAGTGGAGAAAGTTTAAAATTCTTTCAGAATTAGGTTAAAAATATTTCCACTGGCAGTTTTAAGATGGTGACATGGTAGCCTGGCATGTGCTTCCCATTTTGAACAGGGAGACAAGAGAAGGTTAACATCTCTTTACTGCTGTTTTATTGAAAGCAAATATGAAAAAAATGAAAGCTGCTACTCATGTATTGTGATGCAATGAGAAAAGTAAACACTGGTGACTGCTGGACATCTTGTGTACCTGCTGGATACCTACACTGTGCTGTCTCTGGTAACAATTTCATAGTAACCTTGTTAAGAATTTCTTTGGTTAACTGTACAGAGACAAAACCCTGATAGGTAGGTACTATTTATCAAAAAACAAATTTATAAAATTGAATTTTATGGTATAACATGTTCAGTTCCTGAGGGTGGTGGGACTAGCTGTTTTGGTGAATGAGTTTTGCTGATGTTTTTGGAAGGTAGAGAAGAAATGTGAAGACTTGCTCAGAACGGTCACAAAAACTCTTCAAGCTATGAATTAACTCAAGCATTGATTTTCTGAACATGTGGAAGTGTACCTTTGTCCCTCAGAGATGTCTTCTGTGCCAGAGGCACAACTCAGAAGTTGATTCTTCAGGAAACAGAGCCAAGACCATTAATGAATGAGAGAGGGTTATTCACAGATGCGGGTCACAATATGGAGCTCCTAAGGTGTTGCACAGGACAGCTGGTCCCATAACACCAACCAAAATGCCATTTGTCCCTGGCCCTGTGTGACAGTACTAATCTGTCCTTGAAGGAGTACTGTAGGTGCTGGCACTGTGGTAAGCTACAGATCCTTGCAAGGATGGGCATATTACGGTAGACCCCTGCAAGAGGGAGACGATAGTGCTCACAGCCTACACACAATCAAAGACACAGAAAGAGGCAGAGCACCACGCTCTTCCCTGTCATAGCCTCAGTCTCTGACACTCTTGGTGAAACTTAAGTCCTAATAATTTTCTCTCATTTCTTTCTCATGTTCTCTTTCCCTTGTTAAATAAAGCACCTGTTATTTACAGCTCTCATCAGCCTGCTCCCAATCTAATGAGACTGCAGAAAGTTTGCCTGCAAACTCCCACTCCTTCTGTCAGCTTGATTGTCTGGGGATGCCTTGTGAAGCTATTCATGTTCTCTCACCACCTCCTGCTTCCTCACCTTCTTTCCCCTCTCCTTAGCTAAGGCATGTGCTTGCCTGTCATCTTCCCTCATGTCATTCCTGCTGGGTTGTGTAAGATACAAAAAAGCTACAAAAGTACATTTAATTTACTAGTGCTATAACACAGGCCTTCCCCCATCACGTTTCCACTATCCCCACTGCAATATGAGGATGTGTCATATTCTTACAATGATGGAGCAAGTTCTCCCTGCTGTGCTGTGGTTTTCCTTTCTCTTTGGGTCTGGATGGAAGACATGAAGACTGGAAAAGGTAGTTTTAATCCCCAGGAAACATGAAAAGGGTTTGAGGTGGTGCAATCAGAGCAGATCATGCAGGTTAGAGCATTAAGAGAATGTTCCTTCAAGAGGACAGTCATTGATGGTGCCTTATGTGAAGCTGCTTCATGGGAACCAAAATAAAATATTCTCTCAGAAAAGCTGTTGATGAAAGTGCCACGAGGATAGTTACTGAAAAGCTAGCTCCATGACAGATGACTGATGCAATGATAAGTACATAAGCTGAACAGTAGCAAGTCACGTACATTGGGGGCTGGGCTAGGAACCTGGGGAAGGCGTCTGTGAGCTATTAGAGACTGACATCCTCTGTGAGGTGTCCAGCACTTACATGCTGGCTGTATGATGAAAATCTTACTTACGGATCTCCCTCAAACCCACAAAAACTTGGCAAATTAATTGGTCACTGTTCCATGTGGCCTTTGGAAAGATCTGCAATGTGAATACAAACACCATTACAAATGAGAGGAGGAACCGAGGCTGTCATGAATCCGAATACTTGAGGCAAACAGATTTAGAGGAGACTGAATAAATGACTGGTAGTGTTGGCACTGATGTGGTAAGGCTCAAAGAACCAACTAAGCAAGCCAATGAAAATAATAACTGATGTTATTAACCCATCAAATGCAATTGCAACACAACAAAACTATTCCGTCAGCATGCTGCACACAACAGTGAGGTCCCCCTACAAACCAGTCCTAGACATGATTGCTCAGCTCTCCTTGCCTGCCTAGTGTTCCTGTTCCTGCTTCCCTCCACCCATGTCTCTAGGCCTTGCTTGTCCCAAGCTTGCCTTCAACCTGGTGCCTGACCTGATTTAAGATACTGGCATCAAAATCTGTCCTTCTCTCTCCTCCTTTGCTGTCTAATGCAAAACTGAGAATGTGTAAAGTCAGTACTTTTATTTCTCTTAAGATGTGTGTTCACAAATCCCCATTTTGAGATGCTTGGGAAGGTCTGACATGGTCTGAGTATTCTTACAGAAGCAGAATTTTCTCGCTAAGTGAGGTGGAAGTACCTAATGTAAGGAATATGAGTTGCACAATAGCCTGGATGGGGCATTTTTTGTCACAGAACATGGGTTTTACCATGCTTTGATAGCTAAGAAAACAGGCACACGACACCTGTAGGTACCAAAGCATCATTTGTCTTCAAGCACACGGAAAGATGAACAGGCTTGTAGAATCGATGAGGTGGCATATGATGCAGAAATGCTGTCAGATATAATGGGATGAACTGGGCCTGGCTATCTACATCCCTCCTCTCTTTCAGCTGTGCACAGTATTCCTCCTCTCTTTATGAATCTAGCTGTTGAAAGGGGGACTTTGTAAAACAGATACTGTCCTCCTTTTCAGGGATGGCTCTGGTAGATGAAACATTGATTATAAGATTAAAACGAGCCTGCAACACTTAACTGGAGATCTGTTTTTACAAGCATTTTGGTTTAAATTCTGATTCACATCAACGATGAATAAGTCCCCCAAGCTCAGAGTAACCACTAAGTGACACTAGGATGAATTTAGGCAAAGAACAGGTTTCTGTGAAGGCATGAGCTATACTAGGCAGGCCTGAAAATTCTGGTCTCATTTTTGTAGCTATAAAATGTTTATACAATGCAATGTTTATGGAGAAGAAGGCCTACTGATGTGTGCATTCCCAATTTCACCATAAACTCTGTCATGTTTGATCTTCGTATGGATCTTGTTGCAAAATGAATGGTAGCTGTCTAATGGGGTGGCTGCATAAAAGACTTTATATTTAAAATTTATAAAACTTTCTGCTATCTTCAGAAGGATGGTCTATAAAAATGCACGCTGGAAGGAACAGAGAGGCAAATTAGGTAGCATAATGCATGTGTCAGCAAGAAATACAGAGAGATGGTGCAAGCCCCAGGAACTCGCTGAGCTCTTTGCAAAGCAGAATCGGTTTCACATATGACACATTCCAAGAATATTACCAAGGATTTAGTGGTCCTATTCGTCCCTGATTTCATTCTACATTAGCACATGTGAGCCAAAAGGATACTTCTTTTTGCATTTCACATATTTATTACTATTTGAGTTTGCTGAATTTTTTTTGGCTTGTCCTCACAGGCCTCAAACAGACCACAAAAAAAAAAAAATCTTCCTACGCCTTTTAGCAGTCTGAATCCTAACATTTGCTGATCAACTAAATCACATGTTGGTGACCAAAATTTCAGCAGGAAATGAATCAACTAATTGATAGTCAGAGTGTCTCCTGTTTCCAGGCTCTCCAAATAACGCTGCTGGCAGCTCTGTTCACTGCTGTCCCCAGGCCTTTCTCTGCTATTTGGCTTGATCTTCGACAAACATAGAAACATATTTCATAATAGTTACAGCCTCTCAAATCATGGTAAAAGTGGTAATTTGGAGCAGGACCCCAGCCTTTTGATACATGCTGAAGGGCAATGAGAGTTAAAGTAAGTGTTAAGTATCTAACTGTAAGATATTTCGCCATCTGTGCTTTTATACAAATATAAGGGAGAGTAATAACCACAGAATGCAATGTTATTGCTGCAAAAGATCAATTTTTAAAATGATATCAGAAATATGGGAGTCAGAATAGTTACATGTAATCCACTTTAAAATGTTGAATATTGGGACTGGGACAAGGACTTTATGGATTAAAGCAAGTTATTAAGAAGTTATTTCATCATTATAGGCATAAGCTTCCTTACTTTAGGAAGACAGATTTTTTTAATTATTTTTGCTTCAGAAGACTGCTGAGTGAAACTCATATAATGACACCAGCTGTCAAACTTATCATGTCTCAATTATATTAACACCTTCTTTTGAAGTTCCTAACATGTAAAATGCAATTTAGTATAAAAGGTTTCAACACCTACTGAAAGGAATTCAAGATTAGAGAAATACTGCATTTCAGCATGCACTTTGGAGAGTTCAGGAGGTTTCTCTATTGCTGCTTAGAAATCTTGTATGCTGGGGAAATTGGTAGTGTTCACTTCTAGCCTAATAACAGAAAAAGGCAGGGGGGAACATCACTGTTTATTAAGAGGTTTGGAAATGTTCAAATGTAACGTGGATGACTATCTGAGAGATCAGCAAACCAGCCTCAACTAAAATTTAGTAACAAGCCTCATTCAAATTCAAAGTCACTGTATGAACTCTGATCCTTATCTTCCTTTTTTACCCCCTAAACCCAGAAGAACTCTGCTGAAATGAAAAGGAAAAACATCTTTGGAAAGCCTGCATATGAGGGGGCAAATACAGTTGAGGGTTTTTTCCTGATTTTTGAAGCTTAAACTTTTCTGAGTAGGTTTATGTCACTGTTCGGCTGAAACTAATATGTAAGGTCTTGTAAACACATAAAACTTCAGTGTTTCAACTGTCACATTACTATACCATTGAGCATCATAGTTGAAATGATAACAGTTAAGGGGGGGTCGTTATTTTGGTGTAGGTGTCTCATCTTTGGAAATAAGAAAAAGCTTTATCAGTGTTTTACTCTCATACCAACATAACTGATATCAAAACAGTCATAACAGTATCATCATAAACATGGTATGGTTTCTGATTTACGCGTTTCAGTAAAGAATCAGACCCCTATCTGAAATAAGCTTCTGAGCACAAATTCAATATTTACTATAGGTCATAAATTGTTACCTGGGTAATTGGTAGGAAACTTTTCAAGATTTTTCTTTACCTCCATTGTATTTCAAAGACCTAAATTATCCCACATGAATATGCTCCTCTGTCTATAGATGCCACTCATTTTCTCCTGGGCAAAAACTTTGTGTTCTTCCATTTCTAGATGGTTAGTCTAGATAGTTAGTCTTGACAGGGATGTCTGGTTTTCAGGGAATTGGAAATGCTTAGTATTATAATGGCTCCTTTCAAATTCATTCCAAGTTGGACACCTAAAATCCCACAAAAGTATGCAAATCAGAGGAAATCTGGAAATTTTAGCAATAAGTTTTCAACGACAAACTGCACAAATCTAGTTTTAGAGACCCTTCTTCCAATAGTTTCTACCTGGAAGTCATGATTCTGCAATTGAAGTGGAAGCTCTTTGAAAGCTATTCTTCTCCTCCCTAGGTACAAATGAGCTATTTATTTATGACTGAAGAAGTGTTTTCCTGTTCAGCTATCATTTTTTTTTTTATAGTTAAGTTATAAATAACTATTGTAACAAAGCCTTAGGCTTCTGAGCTCCAGATAAGGCTGAATGCACTTTATGAGAAGCAGAACATCTTTGGACGAAATGCCTAGAATGGTAACAATAAAGAGAAGTGGATTATGTAATCTGAACACAAACAAGCCTCTTCCCTCTCTTCATATCGCTGTCCATTGAATTCTACATCATGCACAGAGCACAGCATGCATTCAAACGAAGCTCTAATGTGTCATTGTCATTACCTTGTGCTGCATTATTTACTACTGCCGTGTAAGATTTCTATGGGGAAAATTTCACAGCTGAGAAAGACTTGTTTTATTGTGAGTAAATGTAAAGTAATTTTTGTTTCCAAAGAACAAAGACAATAAATCTAAGAGACTAACATTTTCCTGCCCAATTATCCCCATGTTTTCCCTCTCACACACCCTTTTTCACAGTTCTTCAAATGAGGAGATCAAGCTTAAGACTGCTGAACTGATAAAGGTAAAGTCTGCCTTTATATAAAGCCATGATTTTACTCTACTAAGGAGGAAGACAGTTATTTACAAATATTGGATAACCTGGTGCTCTCAATGTAATCCTGTGGTCCGGGGACATGAAACAATTCACACCAAAAAGCAAATCAAAAACCCCCATCTTTAAAAGCTGCCTTTGCTTGCAAATATATTTCCATGGCTTTGAAAAGCTTCTCTAAATAAGAAATTCTGGCCATGTTTCCATGCATGTGCCTTGAAACTCAGCAAATAAGTGCGTATTTAGACATTATATATATGATAGAACATCTCAGAAGATGCATGGGCATCCTGAATGGTAGAAAGAATCATGAAATATTACTTATTACTTTTGAAATCAGCAAAATTGGATAAATTCTTGTGCCTTTGTTTTCACTGAGCCTTTAGACAAGAAGTTTTAGATAATTGATGAACAACACAGTTGCGAAAACATTTGCAATCTGCTGATGACCACATAACTTAGGGAATGCAATAGATAGACATCATTATGAGTAGAAAATTAATAGGAAAGGCAGGAATTAATGCCATTTCTTATAGAGTTTATCCCTATTCTGATCACTCCTAGCTTTGTTGCCTCCCCTCCTAATCTGCATTGCAGTGGTATTTTAGTTGGAAACACCCATTTCCCTATATTACTGTGCCTGAATTTTGGCATCCAGGAAAATTTCAATAGAAAATGCATAATAAATTTAGACATACATAGTTCTGGAAAGCAGATATGATGAACTAGGGTTATAGGCAGCTAAATTCTTATTCAATTTAATTAAAGGGAACTTATAATTCTTTTGTGTAGATATGATATCATCTGTACAGAAAACTAGTATTCTACAAAGATTATGACTTTGGAGAGTGGAATTAAAATGGATACCTTTAATAACAGGTATAATGGACCTGGTGAACCCCCAAAGTGTCTGCAATGTATGACTGACTTGTACATAGTTCAGGAAGATGGTCAGGACATGGGCCATTTAGCAGCATGGTCAGAGCTGAGCAAGGTACATCACAAATTCCAGCTACCGGTAGGATGCTCTGGGATGTCATCCAGACACAATTTCTAGGAGGGAAGGTTATACCTGCCTGGTATGTAACTTCAGTTCAGATGGTCACTAACTTGATCATTACCTTTCCATGCTTTGGGGATGGCTTTACATTAGCTGCTGAGCTCTGTATTGTCCCACTTTCGCTGAACCTGAATGAACCAAGCAACAAAGATCTATTTAACCTGTAATCACAAGAGGAATAGCCTGTATTTCTATTATAATAGTGCGATATATGTGCTTTGCAAAAGGCCCTAGTCTCAGGTGATTTGGTCTCTGGCTTTTGGTTTTTCCCAGCTGGGATGGTTATTTGTAGAGGGTCCACAATAGCATTTTCTAGGCTTTCTCGCCAGGGAAATAAAAGACAGAATTCTGACAGCACATGCTCAAAACACTGTGCAGACGTTAATTAACAAGCGAGAGATGATGAACAAGTGGTGAAAAGTTTCAACGCTTCTGTCTCTCCTTGCAAACCTGAGCAGAATGGCCCATGCTTCTACGGACCAGCCAACTATAAATGCCAATCGGGAACAGCATGACAGTATTCAGACTCAAAGTCTGCAGTCAAACTGTCAGTGGCATCTAATTAGCAGAGTTCTAGATCAAGAATAAAATGTGTTTGACTCTTTATAAATATGATGTGTAAAAATGTTACATAATGACATGCTGCTGCTCTACATCCCCCTTAATGTTTTGACAAGGGGCGTCAAGTGGTGAAAAACTGCGAAGTGCCAAAGTATTTCAGTGACTGCGTGCTAGGGACTGAATTCTCCATTTCAATTTCTTAAGCACCAAGGTCCACAAATGGGCCAGGCTGTGTGGATAAATGAAGGTTGTTCAGTTTAATGAGCTGTTAGATTTATTTTTTTTTTAACAGAAATTGGAATATGTATAACATGTTAGAGAGTAGATTGCTGGAAGAAAAAGTGTTGTCTCCTGACAGAGGCAGTTGAAATCTATCTGCAGAGGACTCAAGCCCAGAGCTACTTCTGCAGGACACCCTCTGTATTCCTAGGCGTATTGTTGAACCAAAACTCCTATGTTGGCTATTAAAGTGTGTTTCACACTTTGTGAGTGCTTGGCATGGGATCTGCTGGTCACCTGCTTTGAAGAAATCAAAGAACTCGCAAGGAAAATTGATCAGGCTCATTTCTTTAAGAAAGCAATAAAATGATGGAAACAGATGCACTTGCTGGTGGGCTTGTTTTTATTCCCATAAAAAACGAAGCCTTGCATAACTCACTGGTAAATGGGAGCCCATGAATTCTGGGCACTATTAGAGTTAGAATCATAGTTTTGTTATGCTCTGCTGGTAGCTGAAACAGAGAGGTACCCAGTTAAAATCTGGGTTGTTCTGTAAAGATCTTGCTTCTTTCTACTGACAATAGATCAAATCTGAAATTATCAGGCTGTTGACTTAGGTACCAGAGTTATGCAACTAAAATAAGTGGGGTAAAACCAGGTCAACCATTGTCTCCCCTCCTTCTTTAAAATGGGAATAATGTAATCTCTTTGTCTAACTGAAGAATCAGGCACAAAAATTCAATAATCTTTGTGAAACCCATGGATGTTACAAAAGACAAGCAGCATGGAAATGTTGGGAAGAAATAAGTCATTCTGTCTTCAACGTCTGAATATTTAACAGTAATAAAATTGAGAACATAGGATGAAATAAAAAAAAAAACCAAAGTATTGTCTTGCTGTTCATTGACAGTGGACTGTCCAGCCTGTTCTCTAAATGAGGCTGGGACCCTATAGAAAAGCAACATGCAGACATGTAGTTAAAATAAAAGAGACAGGAGGGGCAAGCAGACATTATTTTTTCCTCAAGTTTAAGGAATTGGCTTTTTAAGCATGACTTTAATGAAAATATTTTTTTGTACAATTATTCATACGTGCAATACATAAATTTATTTTTCCTATGATTATATTTATTCATTGTGAAATATTTTCTGGTGATTTGGTGGAAAATAAAACTGATGTGAGAATATTAATACGTTAGTATGTTAGATATTAAAGAGGCATACCAACCCTAACATGCAGGTGGCTATGTATACGGAATATAAATGCCAGCTAATGTAGTACAAAAGTGCAGAGCAACTAACTAAAATTACCTAACTGTTCCAAACAGGTCTCCACAGCTATAAAGCAAAGATCTGAATCTTACTTCATTTAAGAGTTTTATGCTTAGGGAGCTCCTAATTTACACAGATGTCAGAGAAAAGAGAATCAGCCCAATTATAGCCTGAATTTATTGTGCCATCACATTAGCCAATTTAGCTGTTTCAGTGATGACCACATCATTAACATCTTTTCAGGACAGCAATAACCGAGTCATTTTTATTGCTGTAATTAATATTGATGGCAATGAAACAAGCAATATAGGTACTTGACTCATATGTATTACAGCTAAATATTGCAAATGTAAGTAACTTCCTGATCATTTTTTCTTGTTATTGTTATTTATACAAGCTCATACTTGCCATAGTTATTTCAGGTAATTGCATATAATTTATGATGAAATATTTAAAAAAAAATCCTCAAAATAAATTTCAGCCATAACACAAAAATCTTTCATGAGTCACACACAAGTAACCCTGTCATCTGTCTTAGATAAACCATTTAGCTATTAGAGATTCAGTGTTCCCTAAGGAATCTTATGATAGAATAATAGAAATATAAAGAAGGAAAAGTATCCCAAACATTCATTTTGGGATAATCCCCAAAGAAAAAGAATCCTTCACCTGCAAAATATTATCTAGTAAAAGAATGGAGCAAATGAAGGGTATGCTTTTGTATTATTCTAAAAATAAAGGAAGCTGGGAGAAGAGTTTAGTGGTGATAATTTACTTTTATAACATAAATCATAGATCATCTCTACCTTACTTCTTTTATCTCTCACAAAAAAGAGAGAGACTTTTTAGGTTATATTGTAAAACTTATTATTTCTTTCACAAATTTGAAGTAAATTTGCAGTTGCATGGTTTAAAATATGACAGAAAAATCCATGATTTAGAGAGGCAAAAATATTTTTTTTCAGGTAAGTTATCATGCCAGTTTCCGTGGCATTACAGAATTGCCCTAGACAGTCTATAAGGGAAGACAACACTTTATCCAAGTCAGAATTAAACAGGCCAAATGTGTACTCACCAACACGTGTGCATTCATAATCATAGGGAAATTGTCAGTTTATGACCCGTTTTAAACTACTTCCCTTTCAAATCCATTGGTTCCTGCCCTTAATATGACTCTCATTTCTTGCACTCTAAGAGATTCCTCCAGTTTCCAGTAGTGGCAACTGGCAGCTGTTTCCTATGTGAGAACATTGTAAAAGATTTTGGAGAGAATATTTTAATAATATTAAAAATATAGAAATATAAAAATATAGAAATCAGCTGATGAAGATGGGCATTGTTCCAAGAAAAGTCAGTTTGTCACACAATTTTATATAAGTCAAGACTCAGAAACTAAAACCTAGGTTTTCCAAGAGGCTCTGCAAAGAGGAAGAGCTGCTTAACCATAGAGGGCCAATGCCTAATTTGATGAAAGTGAGGAATCAACTTTTTCTAGGGAGATAACGCCCCTATAAATCATGAGTGATGCTGAGGACATAGTTTCCTTGTATGTGTTTATTTCCCTTTGATATACACTGGTAACTGATTATATTAAAGTGGAAATTCAAGTATTTTGAGAAAAAAATTTGTAAACCCCTCTGCATTCTCTGCTTTACTTTCCTTTTAAATAAACACTAAGTATAAAAGATATTTGGAACCATAATTCTTTAGCAAAAAGCAGGCATTAATATAAATCATTTAACCAGCACAGAGCTACTAAAGCGGAATTTGGATAGGGAAGCAAGGCCACCATCCCTATATATATATGTATATAGGAAAATTCCAGGATAAGTGTCTTTTACATTTTAAAATTATTTATGCATTTTTCAGACTTTTCCTTTTACTCTCCTGGACCAACTTTTTGCAACAGTTTATTCACATAATTTCCAATGGAACAGAAACCATCTGGGTTTGGTTTAAAACTTGTTAGGATGCCCACAAAGTGGATAGGGGTGTTGCAATTCCAGTTTACTGTAAAATGTAAAAATTCTCCCCTTGTCTCTCAGATGATCTAAGCTCTTGTAAAATCTGTCCCTGTTTTTTTTTCCATCATATTTTGGCTTTCTTTTTCTTTTCAGACTTAACTGGTGAGGCAAACAAAACTGGTAGTGAAAGAACGAGGCACAGCAAGGTCATATTACAAGGCCAACGACAAATCAGTATTAAAATTCTTAAGCTAAAATGGGGAAAAGTGGACATTTCCAGAGACATGATTAAAATTAGCAAAAAATTTGCATCAAAAAAAGCTAATCAAAAACCATTGTTTAAGATGCCAGGTTTCAGATTTCACCTATTTTGCAGCTAAGATTATGCTTAAGTTTACTTTATTTCCAGTCTAGCAGACTGTCTCCCCAAGTGGTTCAGAGTGGCATAATGCTTTAAAATGTATATAATGTTTTATCTATATATGATTTAAATAAAATTATGACCATTACAAATGATCCAGCTCCTATCACAGGGTTTTATGTTTGTCATAAATTTTTAACACATAAGAAAATGAATTAAAATATATCTCCCCTATGGTCATTAAATAATAACTCTATATTGCCTATCATACTTAGGTACCCTATTTTAAAACTTTGTGAAGAAAAGGGATGTAATTAGGTTGATGGATATTTTTGATAGGGGAATAGTAATGTCTTTTTCAATGATAATGCAAAAGGATGAAATTCCATCTAGCCATTCTGCTGACTTTTATTACTCAGGCATTACACAAATGCAGTTTAGGGAAATGAACGGAAGGAGACTCAACTGAATATATGGAGAAAAAAGAGTGATCAATGTGATGACAAGAGGGAAAGACACGTCTGATGCCTCAAATGGTGTCCTGTGATGAGGTGAAGAGAAATATAAACAAAGCCTGGAAATAAAGTAGTGGAAGACTCTCTGTACTTACCAGCCACACGGAAGACCTCTTTATGAGCCAATTTTAAGGAATCTGATTTGAGGGCAGTGTGAGTTTCACTACTGTCTTAATATCCTTTAAGCTCTATAGAAAATAGAGGAACAAAGTGGGATTAATTTCAACTAATATTGACAATGTCTAAGTGGGTTGGATGGCCACGCTTCATTAAATGTCTTTGAAAATCCTTTTAATTTCCATGGCTCTCAAACATCCCACTCGTAGAACAGGAAAAGCCCACCTATTTATAGTAGGATAACTTCATGACTGCCTCTATAGTGTTCCAATGTGGCAATGTGGGGACATATCTGAAAATGCAGCTTGATTTGTGGTGCTTACAGGGTTGGATAAAGCTAGATAAGCACAGGCCCCTATCCTCAAAGACTGTATTTTCCAAAATGCTTAGGGTGAAACCCATTGCTTGTCCTTATCTGACAGATGTCAAAGGAATTCGTAGAATCATAGAATCACAAAATGGTTTGAGTTAGAAAGGACATTTAAAGATCATCTATTCCAACCTGCTTGCCATGAGCAGGGACATCTTGCACTAGATCAGGTTGCTCAAAGCCCATCCAACCTGACCATGAATACTTCCAATAATGCAACATCCGCAGCTTCTCTGAGCAACATGTTGCATTGTCTCACTGCCCTCATCGTAAACTATTTGCTCCTTATATTAACTCTAAATATAACCTCTTTCAGTTTTAAACTACTGCCCCTTGTCCTGTCACTACAGGCCTTGGTAAAAAGTCTTTCTCCCTCTTTCTTATAAGCTCCCTTTAAGTACTGAAAGGCCACAATAATGTCTCTCCCAGAGCCTTTTCTTCTTCAGACTGAACAACCCCAACTCTCTCAGCTTTTCTTCACAGAACTGTTCCAGCACTCTGATCATTTTTGTCTTTCTTCTGGAGCCACTCCAATAGGTCTATGTCTTTCTTGTGCTGAGGACCCCAGAGCTGGAGGCAGTACTGCAGGTGAGGTCTCATGAGAGTGGAGTAGAGGGGTAGAATCACCTCCCTCAGCCTGCTGGCCACATTTCTTTCGGTGAAGCCCAGGGTACAACTGACTTTCTTGCACTGCAAGTTCATATTGCTGTCTCATGTCCAGCTGTTCATCCACCATTATTCCCAAATCCTTCTCCACAGGGCTGCTGTCAATCAGTTCATCCCCAGTCTGTATTGATACTGGGTATTGCCCTGATCCAGGTGCAGGAACTTGCACTTGGCCTTATTGAACTTCATGATGTTCACATGAGCACACTTCTCAAGCCTATCAAGGTCCTTCTGGATGGCGTTTCTTCCCTCTAGTGAATCAACCACTCAGCTTGGTGTCATCAGCAAACTTACTGAGGGTGCAGTATCTATGTCACTGATGAGGGTATTACCAATTACCAATAAATAGTATTGGTCCCAGTATAGATCCTTGAGAGACACCACTCGTTACTGGTTTTCACTTGGGCATTGAGCCATTGACTGTAACTCCTTGGAAACGGCCATCCAATCAATTCCTTATCCATCAAACCCATATCTCTCCAGTTTAGTTGCCAGAATGTTGTGGGGTACCGTATCAAAGTCTTTGCAGATATCCAGGTAAATAACATTTGTAGCTCTTCTCTTGTCCAGTGATGCACTCACTCCATTGTAGAAGGCCACTGGATCAGTCAGGCATGATTTGCCCTGGTTGAAGCCATGCTGGCTGTCTCTAATCATCTCCCTGTCTTCCACATGTTTTGACACATCTTCCAGGAGGATATTTCCCATGACCTCACTGAGCGCAGAGGTGAGGTGAGGTGAGGCTGGATCTCTTTCACTGGGTATCTCTCTATTTGCATAGGCATCTGTACCTGTGAAAGCTGGGGACAAAATGCAGTCATTCTGTACAGAGAGAATTTTATACATGAGCTCACTGAGAGAAATGGCTGCTCAATTCTCTGAGCAATGGAGGATCCAGTAAGTTAGGTGTACACTGAGTTTCTAATAACTCAGGCTCGTTTTCATCTATAGAAGTGAGAGTGAAGAACTGAGTCAAAATAAAAACAGCAAATTTTACAATGTTTTTCTCCTTTAAGTAACTCAATGAATTGATTTTAACATGAATTATACATTGTTCTAAATCAAATAGAAAGAAAAAACCCACATCAGTTACATGCACACGAATGCATATATTACCCAGTCACAAATATAATCTCCACCTGTCATTTCTCTGCTGAAATTACCAGGAGATTTTCTGCCATCATCACTGTGAAGTCAGCCAGAACTTTTGAAATACCTACCTTGAAAGTTAAAGAGGCTGGGCCAGCAAGGTAATTTTTTAAAGACATACCTAGGTGATGAGACGTAGGAGTAATCTAGTGTTTAAAAGCTTGCCATCTAAGACTAAGCAGGTCTTTTTGCAGTCAGAGGAGACAAACAGGCATCCGAGAGACATTTCAACTTAAAACAGGTAACTGAGGTCAGATGAATCACACCTGGAAGCATCTATTCCGTTAATTGACTACGAATGAACATCCTGCCTACATCAAGTAGTTCAGATTTCAGTCTCTAATTTTTAAATGCCTAAAATCTCGTGCAATGAATTCCACCCTCACACAGTTTTATTAAAAAAAAAAAAAAGCCCTAATGTCTTCTTATTGTAGTTATATATCTTTGTAAATGGAACAAAGAAGGATTTGAAAATTGTACTTGGTTTCTCAGAATCAAAAGAACTGAAAAGCTTCACTCAAAGCCATCAGTCTTCTTTTTGGTGCTTTATTCATTTAGATAATAGAGGAGAAATTATTCTAAAGAGACATCAAATGAAATTTATGAAAGTAATGTCCTAATATGCAAGAATGCGCAACATGAGACACTGGGCAAATTTTACTCGCAGGGGCAGAAAAAAGTAAAATAGGAAAATGTGTGTCTTCATTAAACACTTACTTACCCATCCAGTGGATACCCTGAAATTACTAAATTAGGGAATATGTGCTGGAATTAGATACAAGATACCAAACCTTATAGGACTGTTATTACGATAGCTTTGAAAACCAAGGCCAATTTATATTTTGTAGATTTTTAAAGGTCAAGTTTTCTGTTATACAATTCAAATTATTGTTTGCAGGGGTTCTTCATTCTAGGTTAACACACTGTTGAGGAGAAATTTTAACACATTGAAAGGTCTTCTAAAAATTGCTAGAAAATAATACAAAAATTTATGTAGCAGTTCCTGGTGAGACAAAATTTAACACTGAATAATTATGTCTTTTCTGGAAAAAATCTGTAGAATTGTTCCAAGTAGCTTAACAGCGATTTTTTTTCAAGCTTATTTTTTCTAATTTTCAATATTTTTGTGATATTTGATGAATAAATATTTCTTAAAATATTGTTAAAAAGTTTTGGGGTTTTTTTTGCCTAAGGCAAATGGGAAATATTATAAATTAATTCATCACAATTAATAGATAAATGTGATTTTCATAATCAAAGTTAAAGTCACCAGAAAGTTTATCAGAAATTCCCCTGAAAGTTAGGAATTCCAATTTGCATGTTGTTTTCTCATGGCCTATAAGTATCACTCACTTTCCATATGCCAGCAGTTGTGAACCTACTCCAATTACGGACACTTTTCAGGTGATATTGTTGAATGTGGTTAGACAAATGTTGTATTTTCTTGGAAAGTGAGCTTAAACCTGTCCCTAGCAGGCAGCTGGAGATTCACTGGCGAGGCAGTCAGTGGTGGGAGCTCACAGTAAGCCGTAAGTCCTCTCCACATGAGGTTTGTTTTGCTATGGCCAACCCAGGGAAATAATACACTGATAAATGTGACCTCATAACACATACTAGATGACCCAAAATTCAGCTGTTTGCATTAGGTCTCCATTTTTTCTCTGGTAATCCATGGAGGGTGAAAATCTAATACAAATCATTCCTACAAAACATGACCTTTATCGAAAATGCAGAGGTCTGTATTTCAATCCTCAGTGTCATCCAGGCTGGTGTGTTCATACTGACACTTAGAAGTGGGTAAGGGTTGATCTTAGGGCACCTTCCTAGCTAAATAAAACATGTGATTTGTGGCCAGGAATATCTGAGTTTAAAATCTATTGAAAAGTTGGTGAAGTTCTAGCACTTAGAGTCTGCTTAACCTGAGATACAGGGTTTATGTAACCGCCCTGCTTTTGGTACTCCTCTAATACTTTTAAAACCTATTGGCCAATTTGAAAGTCTGGTGAGGTCTCAAAATCTGGAATTCAATGGACATCAGATAAGGAAGAAAGGCTCCATTTCAGCAAAGGTACAAATTCACTAGTTATCATTTTATGTCCAACCAGTTAAGGTATTGAGGGGTCAGTAGCACCATCCTGGCACGAACCGCCCTTGCTTGGAGGGGTGGTGGAGGACTTTGGGTATGTGGGGACCTTGGTGGTACTGCAGGAAAGAAGTTGTACTGCGATGCCTCCATATTGTGATGTGCAGAAGTGGAGAGAAGTAGGACCAAACTGCAGAGAAGCAAGCCTCATTAGTTCCACTGTACAAAGAACAGC
This sequence comes from Phalacrocorax carbo, assembly GCF_963921805.1. NCBI lineage: Eukaryota > Metazoa > Chordata > Aves > Suliformes > Phalacrocoracidae > Phalacrocorax > Phalacrocorax carbo. The sequence goes on along the minus strand of NC_087513.1, from coordinate 6,270,409 downwards.
TTGTTTTACATTGAGAGAGTTACTGAGGAAAAAGCTTGGGCTTTGTAGTGCGGGATTATTAGCAATGGACTAACATATGTAGGCCCAATTTTATTTTCAGTTCCACTGATATGCTTAGTGTGCTTCTAATTTGCAGCAAAATAACTAATATTTCAGTCCGAGATTCTTTGGGAACATAAGAAAAAGGACAGAAAATTTTTTCTGCATTTTTTCTTATTCAGTAGATTTTAATTATTACTCTTGACTACGTTGTAATGAAGTCCATGCTAATTTCCAGAACAACCTTACCCATGGAATAATACTGAATTTTAATTTGTGTATACATTCTTTGAAATTTAGAGTTATTTGGGGGATTTTTTCACTCTTCCCCCATGAAGTCTTTTTACATAAATATGTGCAATTAAATGTTTAAACAAAACCTACATTTAATACTTTTAATGCACTTTGGAACTCATTCTTTTAATGATAAACAGCTGAAAATGAGGAAAACCATAATGATTTAGCTTGGACACAATTTGAAAGGAAAGATAAATCCAAGTCAGACTATGTTCTGTAAATTCACAGTGCCTGTTTCCTTCAGCTATACTTTGGCATGCTCTCTCACTGGCTTTGAATTTGAGAAGCTGGATGGGAGTTTCAAGCCTTTGGGAAGCTTGCCTGTATTTGAAAATGTTGTATTGTTCTTAGCAGTAATCATAATGGCACTTTGCTCTTGTATACCATAGAGCATTGCATATTACTGTAGATACCTGAACTAATTACTCCTGTCTATAATCCTGTGCAACATTTCTGACACTTTGGATTTTGACAACATTTCTTCTAGTCTTAATATCACAAACAGAACTAGTGGGACACATGAAAAGACATTTTTCCACTGAAGTAATAGATTATATAAAAAGAAGGGAGCACATACCAGCATTGCTCTTCCTCTCATTACCCATTTTTCAGTGCCAACATTCAGCAACATTGAAAAGGTTCCCTTTAAACCCAAATAAAGTTAAAAAGCAAGCAGGTAAATATCATATATTCATCATTATTTCATGAAATTATTTGTCATTCATTTCTTTAGGAAGGAGGTATTTCAGTCTCTTTGCTTATTTTTAGAATTTTGTCTAATTTACCTTTACTTGGGGATCCCAAGTGTTCCTGTTTGCTTTAGGCCATACTCCCCCTCCTGACGTGGTCTGTGGCAACAGCAGGGATGAGTATGACCACTGCTTTAGAAACCTTTTTATTCCAAACAAACATTCACTGGAATGAATTAAACTGAATTAAACTGAAAATTAACACCAAAGAAAAAGGACACACCCACAACATGAGCAGAAGACTCAGTCTGATTCCTCAGTCGCATTTTTTTATGAGACATATGTCAAGTTAAAAGAGAGGAGACTTGCTATTTGGCAATGCAAGTGCAAAACTTAAGCCCTACTAGATCTGTGGAAGTACTTGCGATTAAGCACTAGATTGGATGTTCTGGATACCTAGGTGTGACTCCCAGGTTGTGGAATAATTGGAGGTGATTAGAAATTAAACTTAGTATTTTTAGAAAAGGTACAGCATTGAAGAAGCTGTCAGGGTGGAGTGCAGCTGCTATGTGAGGAATCCATTCCACGGAAGTTCCCTAGTAACCACAGATGTTGGCAATACCAGGAGAACTTTGCGTACTGACTCTAAGAGGTGTTGTCCGGAAGGGGGAGTGCTGTGGAGGCATCGCGGCCAGGCTCTGGGATAAATGGGAACTCGAGGTACCACGGAGCTGGTGCGCTGCATATTTGCTACCCTGGGCCAACAGTCCATCATACTTTTGACAAAATACTGTCCTTTTGGTGAACTTTGCTCATTATAATAACATTATAATACCAAAACACACCTCCATCCCAAAAGCTACCTGCCTCTAAGGTGCAACCACCCCTCACTGGGCATGCGCTTTGAATTTTTCTAGTCTACACTTTTAAAAATAAAGCGAGGAAATTTTACACCAGCCATAATAAAGGTATGTATGATGAGAGTCACTCAAGCTCCACCTGAAAGATAAAAAATAATATAAAATGTGTGAAGAGAAAGAGGTTGTTGGGGAAGACACCATCGTGTACCAACCTGACGTCTGGGACCAGTCAACAGGATGAACCTCTCTGCCCCCCACTGGGACACCCTTGGGTAAGATTGGAAACCTCTGTAGAGTCACTTTAAATCCCTAATGCATTAGAGTTGCTTTGCTTCGTATTAGAGTCCCTTCATATTTGTTTAGCTTACTTGTAGCCTAGCAGTGTACTCATATCTTTGGTATTCATGTGTGTCTTGTAACCAGCAATCTTATCATGGGTGATCCAAAGAACCTTTGTATCTGTTGCTTTAATAAATTGTACTATACATTAATCTAGCTGTGATTGTTCTCATTGAACGCGACCAGCCTGGGCAGCTGCCAAATTAGTCACTAACAACAAATACTCTGACGGGTGGTTACATCTACAATCCTTAGAAAATAAACTGTTGACCAAATCTGAGACTAAGACCGGACTTAGCCGCACCTAGGCTCCTCTAGGAGGAGTTTAGAAAGCAAGGGGGTCCTGTCTGAACCTTGTGACTCAATGGTAGGGTCTCTCCCTAGCCACTCCTCAGACTCCTACCATTAAGGCAACACAGGTCTATCAGTTTTTAGTCATTCACTGGGTCATTTTGTTTTCAGATCACCTGTAGGGAATAAATAAGTCTCCATAAACATTTAGAACTTTTAAAATCCACTGGCATCTATGTTTTCACTAAACAATTCCCAACATGCCTGGCAGTCTCTACGCTGTCCCGGAAGTTGCCACCACTTTGGCAAGGCTCTGCATATGTTTCCCAGGTCTGACCAGGACTAGCAGCAAAGCTTTCTTCCATCTCACATCCCTTGGGGCCCAAAGTGATGAGCGCACTCAGAATGTGCCTACCACAGTGAACACACTGATATTCAGCATAAAACAGAGCAGGTGATAGGCATTTTTTCTGCAAAATACCAGGAGGAGAAGGAGGCAGAAAAGGAGGAGATGACACCTACATTTATAGAGGATGCAGAAAGATGTGCAAGGCTTGTAAAGGCAGAGAGCTGGGATGAGCCAGAATCCCTTGAGGTTCCATCCTGGAGTGGGGATCCCTCCATTTCTGCTCCAGGGCCTGTTTATGTGACTTATCCAGTGTGTGCTTACTGCAAAATGAATGGACAGGTAAAATATCAGGAAGCAAGCTGATCTGCCCATAGCTAATTCTTTTGTAAGTCTTATTTCTCTGAACCCAAATATGAGTTTCATTGTGTCAATTACCAACAACTACCCTCTCTCCAGTTTCCAGAATCTGGCAGATAAGGCACTATTACAACAAGAAGGAGATGTGGGACTAGATTTGGTCATGATGAGGAAGGTAGTTAATAGTTATGTTCAGGGCTGCCAAAACTGCTATGCTAGACCTCCTGTGGGACACCGCTGTGCTGAAGGCACTAGGACGACCTAGAAGTGTTATGTGACGTTTTACTTTTGCATGTAGTGAAATATGTAGGGACTTCAGTTTGCTTTAACTTTGCTTTACCTTTATGCAGAAGTTTTATATAAGTTGGGGTACTCTGAATATGCAGAAACTTTCCCCCATTGAGGAAATGTTTTCAATATCCTGTCATTATTATCTAAAATGATTCAGAGAAAGAAAAGGTTGTCTTACCCCTTCTTCTTAACAACTTTGATGCTGAAGAAGGGACTTGTCGAAAATACCTAATTAAAAGGAGCAGAAAAGGGCAATGAATGAATTATCCCTGTAGTTTTATGAAGTAAAAAAATAATCAGTTCCAAATTAGGAAATTCTCTTTTGTATAATTTTATAATTATAGGGAAGAGTTATACCAGCCTGCCCCTGGCATCAACTTTTCTATTTCATCACTTATGCTTTAATGCTGTCTTCTCCTTTATATGTTAAACAGTCTGAGATATTTCTTATTTTGGAGGACGATCAGCATAAGCTGGTAAGAGGGCAGCAGCAAATATTTCAGAAATAATGAGTAGACAGTTTATACATTGCCTAGGCCCTGTGGTGCCCGAATGACGTTTTCAAGCTTATTGGTTTTGTATGGATTTTTTTTTTGTGTGTGGTTTTACTAAATAACCCAACCCAAAGGACAAAAATTACTCCAGAGGAGCTATTATGTTCTGTTACACGTGCAAGTGTATGAACCCACATACAAAAACATGCGTGAGATTGTATAGCTCCACTTCCAACCTTTGGTCAGCTTTGTTCCCTTTTCTATGGAGATCTCCATCCTTGCACTGCTATCTTCTAATCATAGGCTCCAATATCTGGAATCCAAATGCACCTTGCTCTCAGATCTCAGTTCACACTCAGTGCAGTAAATACTGCTTTTCTCCATCACAAGTGCCAAGTCCATCACTTCTTGGATTTGTTTCTGCATCTGGAACAGGAAACCTAACTTTTGACTCCATCTGGGCTGTTGTGAGCAGAGCTGGCTGGAGAACTGAGATCTGATGCTAAAAACAGAGGCAAGTTGCTGTTGGTCCTCCGGTCCTCACTGTCTGCACAAAGGCTTAACATCTCATGAGGGAAGAAAGTTCCCACAGAGACATTAGAGTTGGTTTTGCACAACACTTTGAAGTCTTTTATATACCATTTGTCTTTGCTACCATGACTTGGAAGTTTCCAAGCTATATCCAAGTTATTTATGAGGTCTTACTAATATGAGAAAGCCAAGTGACTCAAATAGAACCATTATAGTAAAATCAAATAGTTTTCATCAGTTAACCAGGACTGTATACCTTAAACTGTAGCAATGCCTTTTGAAAAGGTATAGTGGGTGTTTCCAGTATCACTATGTCAAAATATTTTTATGGATCTCTTGAATTTTTACAGTCCTGTGGACAATATGTTGACCATACCAGGTTGTGCCACCCAAGCAAACTATAAATATTTTGGAAATTAACGTTCATATACCAGATGAATTAGTCCAACTGCAACACAGTTCTGTTTTGTAAATGAAGCTCAGTTTTTATAATTAAGTGGCCATAAAATGGATTTAAATCATCAGCTGAAAGCAATGCAGAAAATAACTCTCATTTTCAAAATGTGCTCACCAGATGAGATGCTTTGCCCATACACATAACCAGGTTAAACAGGGGCAAATATATATGAGATTAATGTTATTCGTATTAAGTCAAAACAGGGAGGTCTTGTGAGATCAAGACCCCTTTCTCTGCATAACAAGACAGTCTCCACCCTGGAGAATTTACAGATTAAGCAGACAAGACTTCCAAGAAAAATGAAAGTCTTTTAAAGCTGGGAAAACAGCTGCTTTCAGAGTATGGAATGACCTTTGCAGGGTTTGCAGTTGTCTGCCAGGAGAGCTGGGAAGGAAATTCCAAGGCTCCTAAGTTACCAAATCAGTGTTCTGTCATCCAGAACGTAAATATTAGTATTATTACCATACCATGGTGCATTATTGCCATTTGCCTGCTGCAGTGGACACTTGGTGATAGGTACTTTTCAGAGAAATCAATGGGGTGGAATTTTGGTGCGGGAACTTAAAAGTCTGTATCTACTTGATCCTAATGGCTCCTTCACATGCAACACTCCAGGCCTGGGGCAGAGGGGCTGGGAAGTGCCCGGCGGAGAAGGCCCTGGGGGTGCTGGCTGACAGCCGGCTGGGCATGAGCCAGCAGTGCCCGGGTGGCCAAGGAGGCCACCAGCCCCCGGGCTTGTGTCAGCACTGGTGTGGCCAGCAGGGGCCGGGCAGGGATGGGGCCCCTGTGCTCGGCACTGGGGAGGCCCCACCTCGAATGCTGGGCTCAGGTTTGGGCCCCTCGGGACAAGAAGGCCCTTGAGGGGCTGGAGCGTGTCCAGAGAAGGGCAGCGGGGCTGGGGCAGGGTCTGGAGCACAAGTGTGCTGGGGGGCGGCTGAGGGGGCTGGGGGGGTTTAGCCTGGAGAAGAGGAGGCTGAGGGGAGACCTTCTCTCTCTCTGCAACTACTTGAAAGGAGGTTGTAGCGAGGTGGGTGTTGGTCTCTTCTCCCAAGTTACTAATGATAGGACAAGAGGAGACAGCCTCAAGCTGAACCAGGAGAGGTTTAGATTGGATATTAGGAAAAATGTATTTACTGAAAGAGTGATCAGGCATTGAAACAGGCTGCCCAGGGAAGTGGTGGCGTCACCATCCCTGGAGGCATTCAGAAAACAAGTAGACGTGGCACTTTGGGCCATGGTTTAGGAGCCCTGGGCGTGTTGGGCTGGTGGTTGGACTTGATGGTCTTATGGGTTTTTCCAGCCTTAATGATTCTATGATTCACCCGTCTTCCTCCATAGACATTACATGTGTAGATGGAAAGCGGTAGTTTATCAACAATTCAAATAATTATCTATTCTTCCAGTCCAAATATCAAGAAGTTCTCAATTAGATATTTTGTTCTAAAATTGCTGAACTTTGGGGTTTTTCCTGGGGGGTGGGTTGGTTTGAAGTTTGTTTTTTTATTTTGTTTTTGTTTTTTTTTCTGATCATATCTGAATCCTTAGAATTTATGCTCACGTGCTTGTCACATGCTCAGCTAGGAATTATTTGTGTGTTCATGCTTTTCAGCCTGCAAGGCCAGAAATAATTGTATAAATAAAAGTGAAATTCATATTCAAGAAAATAAGGCTATATGAAAGATAAGAAAATATTACTGATATTGTCATGAAATTGAGAAAAATGGCACTGCCGAAAGGCCAAGAGTGATATTCAACATGCACACTGAGATGCTTTGACTTAAGTGCTGAGATGTACATTTCTGTATGTGAGCTGGTGTCCCTGGACATATATATAATACAGTCAGTGAAGACTAGAAAGCTATTCAGCCATTCACTGTAAATGTCTGCTTTGGGGTGAAGTTAGTTTCTAGGCCTCATCCTATGTATTGGCTAGACCTCCGCTAGAGCAGGAGGTTAGACACCCTGCAAATAAATATACACATATGAGCACATAAAAGTAAATATATAAATTGCACAAGTATGTGAAATGAGAAATCGATAACAATGGTTAATTAAGGTGTTCAGAAGTGATCACAACTGCCAAAATCCTTTGCGAAATCAAAATATAACTAGTTTCTACCAAGCAGTAGGAACTGGTTCTACTTCTGATTCTTAATGTCACTGAGGAATGACTGTAGCAATGAAAAATATCTTGTGTTTAATCTGGTTTGAGCTTTTTCAACTGCAGGCTTAATTAAGATCCGGTGACAGAACCTCTTACTGGAAGCAATACAGCAGTCAGAAAGAACACAGTTTGGCACTCTTGAATGGATGTCTTAATCTGGCATCTTCCTGTGCATAACAGAAACATATTTATCCTAGAGATAACTGAGTGGTAACAAAAATGGATCCCAATATGCTTTTAAGGTTATTTTCCAGAGTCAAAGCATATTTCTTTTATTAGTATTTGTAAAGAATTGTGAAATATCTGCAGAAATTATGATAAAAAAGATGTGTATTTTCTGTGGATTACTGATTAATTTTGAACTTCCTGGCTCTTCTCTGTCAAGTGTCACTTTAAACATACATTTAGGTGATTAATTAATTACCATAATCTCAGCATTCATGTATAATTTTGATATGCATTGATCCGATAAATTTTATGCTCTGAAGTAAATTACACCCATTCTTAAATAACACTTAATACATATCAAGACCAAGAGACTGACAGAATTCTAATTTTTAGTTCTGCATAGGAACTAAATTTGTTCAACACAAATTTAAACATCTGTCTGTGACTAGAAGAATAACTCTTTCCAGGTAATTTTTAGAGGTGGAGGGGAAATGAAGTGGGAAAGAGGGGAAGTTCTGGAAAGTGAATCTGGTAAATAATAGTAACCGCATTCGCTGTATTCATTTTGCGGGCTTAACCCAGAAGATGTCGCACTGGACTAGACAGAGCTGAACTGGTGTGATGGATTTCTGTACGTTGCAGGGGGAAAGCAAGGAAGTTTGATTTGGTGCCGCTGCGGAGATAGAAGGAGCAAGCACGATCCACAGAATAATGACACCAGTGGATGAATTCAGCAAGCAGCGAAAATGTGTCTGCTTATGAGTGACAGGGCAGATGCAGCTCCTTTCTCACAGTTAATGTTGCTGTTACCCAGCGTTTCCATCGCTGCAGCTGACTGAACAGATATGCTCCTGAATTTCTTTGCCGGTACCCAAGTGCTTTCCTTATGAGCTCCGTGAATGAACGTACTCTGAGAAGCATTGGCTCTGCTAGGCTGGCCAGCAGCCCTCTACTAACGGGGTCCTGAGGCTGCCTGCTGATCCCTGCTTATTTCTGCACTCTTTTCAGTTTCTTATACCCAGAATGCCCAGCACCGAGCTTCCAACAGAGGTTAAACACAGAATTGTAGAAAGATTTCTGAATAGTGTGGAACAAAAGACAAAATCAAAAAGCATGGGTCAGCCTTGACCCTACATCTGAAATCAGGAGCATCCTGAAGCATGGGAGTCTTGGAGAATGTGTCTCAGTCAGAGAACTAAAATAGTGGCTGATTTTATATGGGTTACAGCGCCAGCACTGGTTTCCTATAAATAACTCACAGATGTCATTTGAATTACAGTCTTCTGCAAATAAGGGGGCTGCAGGCATACCCAGAAGCCTGTTAACAAGGAGATGACAAGCTTCAGGTATCTAATTGCTTTAGCTCATCACCAGTAAGACACTAGCAGTCCTACAGCTAATCTGACCAGCAATTGACTGAAAATTGAATCCAAACCAGGAGAGTTATTTCACTGACTTCAAAGGCCTGTCCACTTCCAAAAAGAAACCCCAACCCTCTATCTCTTCAGCCAGCTGCTGTGCAAGAAAGCCAATACCTTTTGTGAATTTTCTTAGCACTTTTTTCTTAGCACCTGATGTCTGCAGGGAACGGTCTACATATATGAATCTAACTGCATTTCTAATGCGGCACAAACAGTCACAGATAATTAAAATATCTTCAAAAAACCAAAGCAAAACCACCATCACACCTTGTCCTCCAATTCTGTGAAGCAGAATAAGGGAACAGGACTAGGGATGTATAATCTAATGTTTTGTTATATAATAGTGTATCTAGCAAGTTGCACTGACATAAGATACTTAACTGTGTCAAGCAGGATTGACATTTCAAGAGTGTGTGTTTTTCCGCCCCCCCTGGAAAATATCTCTAAAAGATTATCCTGAAGCTACGAATCTTAAGAACTGAGTGAATCTTCTTGCACAGATGCATCAGGGACCCTCTGAAGCCAAAAGCATGAGGATATGGGGCAGGGAGAAAGGGCAAGTAACTTTTCTATTTCCATACACTGCTGGAGAAGACCCAAGTCTGCAACTTTAGCCCTGTCTCTTGGCAAGCCCTATTGCCATAGGGTTTTCTCCCCATCAGAGCACTCTGCCCAGAGGAGCTGGTTAGACAGCAGAGGAGCATGGGGTATCTGAGGAGTTTGCTCAGTGACCTGCAGGAGCTCCCACTTGTCCCTAGGACAAAGAAAATGCTCAGGTATGATGCTTTGTGTGTATTCCCAGTTCTGGCTGTGTTGAATGTAGTTCAGTCAATAAGGAGCCACACCCATGCACAGACGTCTTGGTATGCCAAGGATGTTGTGGTTTGGTAAAGTTAGAGCCAGAAATCCTGGTGAAAGCAAATAATATAAGAATAATATAAAATATATGACAGGCTTGTGGCGTGGCTTAAAGAAACCATTCTTTTGTTTCAGATATCTTCACAGTCTGGAAACTCTATAATGTGGACACCACTTTATTTAGGTACCTCCTGGGCCAGGCAGCACTGGAAAGTTGACTGTGCCTTATGAGATCTTGGCATCCTCATCCTGCCCAAGCATCTCTTTTACCCTTCCATGTAAATGTTGCCCACCTTTATTCTGAAATGGGACAAATATCACCAGATAAACCACACGGCATTGTTTAGTTTCAATAACAGGAGGAGGGCAGATGTAGCATCAGGTACGCGCTCAGGTTTAAAATGTGGGGTGTGTAAATGACATGGATGTGGCTTCAGAAGAGGGTCTCCAAAAATATTTCCACTGTGATATTCTCAGGTGAGCAGAAAGGTACCAGAGGGGCAGAGTGTGTTCAGCAGAGTTATCCATGGCCTGTTCGTACTCATGTGAATGTCAGTGGGATCACTCAGGGAAGAGGGCACTACCCTACTCTTGCCCAGTATTTTAAAATTATAAAAAGCTCGTGCTCACATAGTTTGCTGCTGAAAATATTACCCATTTTGAAACTTTTAAAGAGAAATGTTGCAAGTTATTTTTTACCTACAAGAGTAGGTATTTCCTGCAGTCTAATCCCTTTGTCCTGGAAATTGCTTCTCTTCATGACGAGCCAACGCATTCATAATTTTCTGCTGTAAGTATCAGATTGGGCATGCTGGCCCAGAAGAATACCAAGCATGTGTGCAATTTAAATATGTAAGTGGTCCAACTGAAGTGAATTGGACTTTTCAAACACTTCATGCTTATGTGCTTATGGCCCTGAACCATGAAAGCGTTAGAACTACTTAGAAGTATAAGCATTTGCAGGATCCTTCTCTTAGTCCATGTTTTCCTAACTCCATCTTTCTCACAAAAAGCAGTTTATTGGATGTGCTATTTTCCTACTGCTGCACTATCCTGAAAGCTCGGGGAAATTATGCTACAAACTCATTGAAATCCTTTGTTGCTTTCAGTGACCATGTAAGCCCTGCTCTCTATTCATGGTGAGGAGCTAAAATGGTAAACATTCCGCTTCAAAGAAATTAAGATATGTAAACACATTCATTCCCCATCAGCAGGCTTAGCCTGTGAACCCAAAGAACATTTCTATATCAATAGAATTGCACAATTGTATGCTTTTCTTTCCAGCAGTACAAACCTAGGTTCTATCATTTTCATCATTCTCAGATGCACACAGATATTCAGTACAATGCATTTGGTACACTGCACTGCTCAGAGCCCCATTGTTAGCTTCCACTCTGAGTAACTGCGTCTTTTTAGAAAAAGGGAAGGACACTGAAGAAACTGGAAAATGTTTATAAACAATGGGTATAGTCAAAAGACTTTTTGATATAAAAAATAAAACCTTATATTTAGCAAATATTTCACTTGCTGGTAGAAAAGTCTCTCTCAGGGCAATAAAAAAGCAAGAACCTTTCTCTCTTTCTTGTAGACTTCAATGGAAAAAAGAAAATAAAAGCTTCCTTCAGGATTTTAAACTTTCTAATAAGAAGTGCTTGAATGTCTATTGTAATTTGAACAAATATCTTATTGTCTAAATAAAACAGACTCCACAAGAAACTCTTCCTCTATTATGGATTTTCTGAGCACTGAAGTAGTTTTTTTTCCCCTCTTGGCTGTATCTGTTGTCCTTCCTTCAATATTAATACTGACACTTCTCTATTAACTCATTAAGGGCTTGTGACACTAGATACAAAGACTCCATAATTACCATTCTTGCAATTCCACTTGAAGATTTCCACCAAGGCTGAAACTTCTTGTATTAGACACTGTACAGACACAGGAAAAAACAATCCTTGTCCCAGAGACCATTGTATTCAAAAGGACAGAGCAGACAAAGCCAACAAAGAAAGAACAAAGACTTAAATAGATTAGTTCAAGATCATAAAATACAGCATTTTTTTGGCAGAATGGAGGTCAAACCTAGGTCTGTTGACTTTCCATTAGTTTCTCATCTACCTTTATAATCCCATGTAATTAATCTCCATCTATTTCAAAATGTTTACACTCTTAGATCACATTCATCCAAATGGCTTCGAATGGTCAGGTGGCACCTATGGAATTGTGGTCTGCAAGGGCTGGAAAAAAGTATGGAAGAAAAACAAAGTCAAAGAAGTATTGAACTATGGAATGTCAAGCCAAAACTAGTACGCTGGGGTCTTGTCTTATGGTAAGAAAGTTTTACAGGAGAAATCCGTCTTTTAAAGAAAAAAACCCCCACAAATCCTGAACTTCTATATATTTAACAAAATGTTCTGGTGCTGTGCTGCTAATCAGCATTGTGTTGCACTGTCACGGGCAGGGTCACATAGAGAGAAAGCCTTCGAGGTTGTGAGGTCATCTCTAAATAAACTTGGAATTTTGGGACTAGTACATTAGGACTAGGAGTTCGCCATTGTTCAGCTATATATTAAACACAACTTTAAACATTTAGTTCACTGTGCCCACTGTTGCTAAGCAGATGGGCTGCAGGTGGTAGGTGGGGTTGTGGAGAATCTTGTATTTCATACTCTTTATCCACTGTCTTACCATTTGCCAGAGAAACTCAGGATAACACTTGTCAAGAGATAAACCTCTCAGCAATCGGGCAATTAAAATTATTTCCTTACAGCCAGGATCTTGCAGCTACAGACGCTCATGACCTCACTTTCCCCCAATCTGTTAGGTGAAAATGCTTGGAAAGTGCAGCCTAGCCTTGAGGAATGAAAGGCTGTGAGGGAAGGAGCAGGGTGCTTACCTTGTGCCAGACCATTCAAAGTTAGACTTTCCCTGAGTGCTAAAATAAGAAAACCAAATGAAATAATAATTAAATGTTCCTTTACAATAACAATCCTTTTTCAGCATGAAGATTACAATCATGATTGATTGGCAATCCTGTATGATTCTGGCACACCTGGGAAATCCTGGGAGCCACAGCTTTCCCATTTCTGATATTACAAATGGCTCCAAAGTCACTCAGAGAAGTTAACAGGAGGTATGTGTTCCCTCTCTGGCTCAAGGAGAACGACTGCCTCCTTACTTTCTTTCGTTCCTCATGATAGGGGAACCAAAAGATAAAGTATAAATAATGTTACTTGTATATATTTGAAGGTCATCCTTGACCAACCTAAGAGCCTTCTATGATGGCGTGACTGGCTGGGTCGATGAAGGCAGAGCAGTGGATGTGGTTTATCTTTACTTCAGTGAGGCGTTTGACCCTGTCTCCCAAAGCATCCTCATAGACAACCTAAGGAAGTGTGGGTTGGATGAGTAGACAGTGAGGTGGACAGAGAACTGGCTCAACAACAGAACTCAGAGGGTCATGATCAATGGAGCAGAGCCTGGTTGGAGGCCTGTAACTCGTGGTGTTCCCCAGGGGTCTGTGCTGGCTCCAGTCCTGTTCAACATATTCATCAATGACCTGGACAAAGGGACAGAGCGTAACCTCGGCAAGTTCGCTGATGATACCAAGCTGGGAGGAGCGGCTGATACACCAGAAGGCTGTGCTGCCATCCAGCGAGACCTGGACAGGCTGGAGAGCTGGGCCCAGGGGAACCTCATGAAATTCAACAAGAGCAAGTGCAAGGTCCTGCCCCTGGGGAGGAACAACCCCAGGCACCAGTACGGGCTGGGGGCTTAACTACTGGGAAGTGGCTCTGTTGAGAAGGCCCTGGGAGTGCTGGGGGGCAGTGAGGTGACCCTGAGCCAGCACTGTGCCCTTGGGGCCAAGAAGGCCAACGGTGTCCTGGGCTGCATTAAAAGGTTTGTGGCCAGCAGGGTGAGAGAGGTTATCCTCCCCCTCTACTCTGCCCTAGTGAGGCCACATCTGGAGTGTTGTGTGTCCAGTTTTGGGCTCCTGGTTTAAGAAAGGCAGGGAACTGCTTGAGCAAGTCCAGCGGAAGAGCTACCAAGATGATCAGGGGACTGGAGCATCTCTCTGATGAGGAAAGGCTAAGAGACCTGGGTTTGTTCAGCCTGGAGAGAAGAGAAGCCTGAGGGGGTATCTTATGAATGCTTATAAATATCTGAAGGGTGTATGTCAAGAGGATGGGACCAGACTCTTTTCAGTGGTCCCCAACGCCAGGCCAAGGGGCAACGGGCACAAGGTGGAACACAGAAATTTCCACCTGAACATGAGGACAAACTCCTTCCCTGTGTGGGTGCCAGAGCAGTGGCACAGGCTGCCCAGAGAGGCTGTGGAGTCCCTTCCCTGGAGATATTCAAACCCCGCCTGGACACGGTCCTGTGCCCCTGCTCTGGGTGTGCCTGCTCAAGGAGGGGGGTTGAATGGGATGATCTCTAGAGGTCCCTTCCAACCTCTACCATTCTCTGATGCTGTGATTTTCTCTTAGGGATCTTTAATTAATGCCTCTGCTGAGTTGATATTTTCTACTGCAATCCTACCTTAAAATACAAAGGCATTACTTTACCAATTGAGTATCATGAGAAACAGTAATGGAAGAAGCTCTTCTAATGTTTGTCTTGGTAAAAATTTTGCACAGATTCCAATCAAACCATGCATGCAGACACAAGGAAAGTACTGAGTTTAAGTTTGTGTTGCCATGACTAGGTAACTCTTCCTCTTTTCCATGTAGTAAACCGATGAGCTTTTGTTCTGGTTTTGCCCTCAGATCATGCAATTTCATTCTTTTTGATGGCACATTCTGTATTCAGTCAGAGGTTGGTAAGATGCATGCAGTTTAATAGCCAGCTACGTGTTGGGATAACACGTTTTGCTGCCAAGGTAACTGAGCATCCAGGACTGCAAAAGGATTTTAAATAGTAGACAATGGTAACAATCTGAAACAAATAATTTGGATGCTGAGGGGTGTGCTAAGAAGTCATATCCTTTGATGTACATAATTTTCATATTACTTTTGTTGCTTTTTAGTCAGAGTTTGGCCTGAGATCCTTGTTCAGGTCTTGATTTTTACTAGAAAACACAAGACATGGAAGAAGGTGGTACAAATCTTTTATGCCAATGAGAACTGGCATGGTTGTTTTTCTACCTCTGGCACTTTGGCCCATGTTTCCTAACCAGATCTCCAGATGGGTGCATGTAAACACTGAGCACAATAGCTGAGATGAAAAAAAGTAAAGCAATGCCAGAAATATCGGGAAAGAGACATGTTTGTGGGAAAACATTATACCAGTTTGCACAGAGGGGGAAAAATGTGTAAATAAAAGATGCAATGGAAGAAAAAGGAAGGGTGTGAGATGGTGCAGACTGTTTTAACTGTGAGTGGACGGTAATAATGTCAACTCTCATGTACAAGGGAATATTTTTATACTGGCAAAGAGAAAGAAGGAGGTGTGGAATGAGTCTGTGGAATCAACTGACCCACAATTATCGTTCACCTTGTTACTCTCTGCTTGGAGTGTAGGGTCTCCCGCTTTGTCTTGGCTTTCTTCAGCGTAAAGGACAGAGCAACCTTTCTAAAATAACAGTCCTACTAAATGACACTCATTACACAGGTTCCTGCATTAGCAAAAAAACAGAAGAACAATTAGCACCCAACAGATTAATTTCTTAAGTAATTAAGGGAAGGCTCAGAAGTACCACTTCAGGTGTTTGGACTGGAGGCAGGACCTCCACCACCAAAAAAATCTCTCTAAAATTTCAAGTGCCCTTCCCAGTTTTTAATTTCCTCCACAGCCATACCTTCTTCCACTCCATTCTGGGATGCTTCTTCTGGTCCCAATCTGACAAAGCGTTTGAGCACGTTCTTCAATGGCATTGCAGAAATTCATGAGTTGATGTGATTTGCTTAGTGGCAGTGCCCAACATCTGAAAATACTGAAGTAGTTTTCTCTTCAGCCTTTCTGTTTTGACTAGTTCTACCACTTAGACTACTTCTACCAACAGTCATTGTCCCTAAACATTACCATGATGCAAAGGAAAAACAAAAGGACCTGAATAAATGGGACTGGTTGGTTTCACTTGGTTTCCAAGAGAAGGTTAATAAAGAGTGTAATTTTGGCTTGGAATCTTTTTTTCCAAATTTCTGCAGCCTTTTGCAACAAGGTAATACCATTGCATATGTTACCATATGGGGAATAGTAAATCACTGTTTTTTTAAGGTCCAAATGTGATATTATTCAACTTTAGAAAAGAAAATTTAAAAATAAAATAATATAAAATAAAATGAAATAAAACCTTCCCAAGAGAAAAATCTCTGACAAGGCTTCATTTTGATACACAGGGAAGTGATATTTATAACAGCCTGGCCAGATTGCAAACAGATGTTGGTAGAAAGTGAGTCTATTATTAAATTAATTTGCCTTTTCACCCCCAAGAGACTGTAGAAAGTAAATCAGATGTATTTAATAAAAATTGAGTTTGCCAAAAGGTTCAGCAATGAACCACATGCAATATAACACTGCCAGAGCCATCTTCTTGTCACAGCTCTGAACATAACTGATTAAATATCCCAGTCCTAAGAGATGCTCATCACAAATGGTTTCAGGGGCAAGTGATTGCCCAGGTTGGGACTATGTGAACTCTCTAAAGAGAAAGCAGATGAACTAGCAAAGCTGATAGTAGCCTATACATATCAACCTGCTTCCAGGTGATGGGCAGGCCCAATGACTAGTCGTTATGGATTGTGATATCCAGCAACATAAGAAAGTTGTTTGAAAGGGGTGACTTGTCTATTAGTGCAGGAAAAGATTTGTTTTAGATCATGGAGCAGGAATGGTACATGATACTGTTAGGCATTTCTGGGTGTTTGGGAAGAAAATCCTTCTGGTGACAAACTAAGCTGTAATTTATCACTTTTATCATTCTTTAAGAGGAAGTGGAAGAAACCAGGGAAAACTCACAGGTGCTGAAGAATTGATTTTCTGTCTACCAGTATCTGATTGTCAGGTTATAACAACTCTTTTATTGCAGATGTTCAAGCAATGATAAAAGAAAATGTAAATAGCGTGTTTTGTGAACAACAAATTCATAGAGTTAGACAAGAAACTAGCAAATCATGGGGCATAACCCTGTATGCTTAGCTGACACAAACTTGATGTGAGCTGTGCAGCAGACTAAAGCATAGAATCGTAAAGTCATTTAGGGTGGAAAAGGCTTTTAAGATCTTTGAGTCCAACCACAAAAGATACCTGTAACTTAGCCATTGGTACATTAATACCTGTTCCTGTACTAGGGCTACTAGTGCCCTGTCTGGGTCATTATGGATCTTAATAACAAAACACTGAAGTTGAGGTTTCCCTGAACACTGTATATTGCCTGACATTCTGGGGTAGCAAGTACAGAGTGGGTTTCACACGTTGGGCTCTGCTTGAAGTCCACATAAATTTAGTTCTAATAAGCAAAACTCAAGCTGGAGTGATGCTTGCATTTTGAAGTGCTACTTCAGATAGACATTAAAGCAGGTGTCTAATGGAAGTACATGCTTAAACCCTAAAACGCCAATGGAATGACAACTCATTTACATTTTCATTCAGCCAGACCTTTCAAAACCATTTTGTTGATCTCTTGAATTGTGCTAGTTTACAAAGAAGCATGAATGGAACTACCATAATTGGGGTAACCATGCTGCCTTCTGTGTTTTTTATTTGTAATCTGTTTTGTCAGGAGTCCCTTTAAGATCTGGAAATTCAATTCGAACTGAATTCTTGGAAAGTGATACAATGATTCTGAAGGGCTATATATAGCAATGCTGCAGGGGTGAAAAAATAAAATAAAAAGAAATCTTTTTAAATGTTCTTGGCTAGAAATAGGACAAAAGTGTATTCTGACAAGTAATAAGATTTTAAAGATCACATTTAGGCTGTCAGGAACGATTTTTATTTTAATGAAGTGATGACTGGGGGCCAAACTCATTATTTCTATCTTTCTTACAAGTTTGAGCAAGATCAGTAAGGAAGATAGAAGTGGGAAACTCTTTCCCCTCCATCCTTCTTGCCAAGCAGTGAGGGATGAGAATTGAGGCCCTGAAACAGCTCTCTCCAACCTTTCTGTTTGCTCCAGGAGCTCAGGCTGTCAGCATCATTATGAAATAGCTGGAAGCTGGAAGCAAGGTCTGGGACAGACATCTTTCTGGTGCTCCCATATCTTCCTGCCTAGCCAGAACACACAGGGCTTTAGAGCTTTTTGGGAGCAGGCTTTTCCCAGCTGGCCATGACCATCCTTGGTCCCATTAAGGCTGAGTTAACATGGCATCAGCGTCAGTCACCTGGTGTGTCTTATGCCTCTCTCCTTTGCATCCAAATACCCACAATGCCTTTCCCAGCTGTTGTTGTTGAGTTCTTGGGGTTTTGTATTTTTATTTTCTTTAATTTCTAAGTTCCTGAATTCTGGTAACAAAGTTGAATCTTTAAGTATCAACTGGATTAAGGTATTTTTAATTCCAGCCTCGCGCTCCCAAGAACAGTAAGTACAGCCTCTAGGACGTTGCAGTTTGACTTGTGCTCAGCTGGAGCGAGTCACTGCTGCCTGGATGCTGCTTCTTACACAGATGCCATCCTGGCAACCCAGAAATGTTTTAGGCAGCATTGATTATGATAATAATGAGCAGCAATGGGCAGTTCACAAGTCTGGGAGAGATCATTATATTTTGGAAACACAAATTTCTTCCCACTGCAGTTGACTACTGCTGTTTATCAACTCAGAGTCTAAGGCCTAAAATCTGAGTAATCTTCACAGTATTTTAGAAGAAAAAACAATAATAAAAACTTCCTATTCTCTTCAGAAATGTGGGTTTTTATTTTAATAATGTAATGAACCCAGAAAGGCTTATGTTCTTATTAGAATATAAAATAAACCAAATGGAACCATTTGTAATCAGGATTTTATCTGAGCGATGTGCTTTCTGTATCACCCACTGCCTATAAGATTGTGTTCCATTATACTACAGCAGTAATAGGAAAGAAACGAAACTATTTGCATCAACAATAATGCAACCAATTTTCAAGACTTGCATGTCAAAAATCCATTATTCCAGACATGATTACCTGGAACTGCCGATAACAATTGTCACCAATTACACTTTTTTACAATGCAGCAAGATTTTTATTTCTCCTTCCCCACCCCATCTTTTCTTCCTCTTTCTTTTTGTCTTTTTTTTTTTTTTTTCTTTCTCCAAGGGGGTGGGGTAATGTCTCCATCACTTAGATTAGAACATCACATTTAGTACAAGCAGCAGATGTTAATACGGAAAGACAGAACATCTCAATTTTCGCACTGTTAATTCAGCTTACTGAGCCAATTTCACAATTCTCACATTCCTCTAGTCCTAAGAGAAAATGCTAATTTAGATTGTTAAAACTGACACAGGTTAGGGTATAAAGGGTAATTAGCATAAGATCCTACACAAAGTGTTTTTAGCACCATTAATCAACACCCACCTATGCATACACTTTTTTAGGCAGAAGTGGTGTTCAATAGTTCTGAAAAAACCTCTAAAATATTCTGTACTAGTTAAAAAAAAACCATGTAGAATTTGGTTGGAAGCATTTTCCAGTGAAAGTATGTAATGTGCAGTTAAAACAGAACTTTTATTTTACACATGAGAATTATTAAAAACTCATAAAAGCATTGTAGAAAAAATACCTTCATGACTTTTAAGATTGTGGGGGGTTCTGCTAAAATGCAGAAATACATCAAAATGCATTAGCTGTTTTGGAATTTTTCTACTTTCTCATCCTGAACATCAGAAAACTTAGAGTTATATAATAGAATACAATTCTGCTTTGCTTTTTCATTTACACGCATATAGTTCAAGCAAATTATGTTTTCAGTAGTACAGACTGGTTTAATTTTCCTTGAAAATACTACTTGGGATGGGAAAACCAATATAATTTTAGAATAATTAATCTAGCAGTGTATCCTACATAAAATCTGTTTTACAGTTAATATAAGTTATTTTAAATTATACAAATTAATCACATGAATTTAGGAATTCCTCAAATTAATAAGTGAAATAAAGTCATTAGGAATATTAGTTTTAAAAAAGAGTGGAATTCTACAATTTGGGCATCCTTCTTGTTTGTTGATCATTAAATCAGGTTCCATTAAAAAAAATGTTTTTTTCCTAAATTTGATAAGCATAGAAATAAAAATTCCAGCTGCCAAGGACAAGGAGTTCTAGGCATTTTAATGTTAATTATTGTCACTAATTGACACTTCCACAAGATGTAACAATTTTTACATTACCCACAGCCAAGTGGCACTTAAAAAGGTGAGAAATTATTTCCTGCCTTTGGAAAAAGAAAAAAAAAACTAAAAAGAAGAAAAAAAAAGAAAAAAGAAAATTACATGCTTTTCTAATCTGAGCTTTGCAGAAGGAAGGACTGGTGGAGCACTTCAAGGTCTGAATCAGCAAATCACTTAAGCACATGTTGAATTTTAAGCATGTACATATTAACACTTGCCTGGAAGGCTATTTTGACGTCTCTGACTGGCATACTTAAATGCTTTACTGGTTCAGCGTGTGCCCAATTCAGGTAATCACCATGTTTTGGGTGGGATTCAGCTCCAGATTTTGACAATTAGTTTTGGTTCTGCAGGGTCATCTGAGAGAACTAGAACTTGCTACTCCTGCTCCACACCGTATAGACACAGGGCTTGATTCAGCTGTCTACAACACATCTAATGACATTGTAGGTAACTCAGGTCATCTTGATATCCATCTGCTGCTAAAAAGGGGCCTGAGTCTTCTTGAGGTCTGTGTCACATCTACCAGCCCTATGGATCTCAAAGGATTGCCATGTTAAGTGGCAGTAGATACCTATTTTAGCAACCAAATCAAGCCCTTTTTCAACACAGTCAGAAGAGTTTGAATTGGTTGTCTATATTTAGACATGTACTGCCAGTTGAGATACCGTAGAGCATCCCACCTGGGTACCAGCTACTGCTCCAGAAGGCATAGGCTCCTGTATGTCACGTCAGTCACAACAACCCCATGCAACGCTACAGGCTGGGGGAGGAGCGGCTGGAGAGCTGCCTGTAGGAAAAGGACCTGGGGTTGTTGGTTGACAGCCGGCTGAGCATGAGCCAGCAGTGTGCCCAGGTGGCCAAGAAGGCCAATGGCATGCTGGCTTGTGTCAGCAATGGTGTGGCCGCCAGGAGCGGGGAGGTGATGGTGCCCCTGTGCTTGGCACTGGTGAGGCCACACCTCAAGTACTGTGTGCAGTTTTGGGCCCCTCAGGACAAGGACATCGAGGTGCTGGAGCATGTCCAGAGAAGGGCAACAAAGTTGGTGAAGGGTCTGGAGCACAAGTGTGCTGGGGGGCGGCTGAGGGAGCTGGGGTTGTTTAGTGTGGAGAAGAGGAGGCTGAGGGGAGACTTTATCGCTTGTTACCACTACCTGAAAGGAGGTTGTAGCAAGCGGGGGTTGGTCTCTTCTCCCTAGTAACAAGCAATAGGATGAGTGGAAATGGCCTCAAGCTGCGCCAGGGGAAGTTTAGGTTGGATATTAGAGAAAAACTTCTTCACCGAAAGGGTTGTCAGACATTGGCACAGGCTGCCCAGGGAGGTGGTGGAGTCTCCATCCCTGGAAGTATTTAAAAGAAGGGTAGATGTGGTGCTTGAGGATATGGTTTAGTGGTGGACTTGGCAGTGATAGGTTAGTGGATGGACGCAATGGTCTTAAGGGTCTTTTCCCACCTTAACAATTTTATGTTTCTATGATTCTATGTCATTTATGTAAGCAACATGAGGATGTCTTAAATACACCCAAGCATCTCCAATAACACTAAATGCCAATGTGGCCAACTAAATTGAGCTCAGTGGAGATGAGAGCTATTCAGCTGGTCCCAGTAGCAGAATCCTACATTTGATGAGCTGAAGAGCTTTATAGGCTCTGTAGACAAAATTGGGATGTTAGAAACCTAATTCACTTGTGAACATGACATGCTAGACAACTTATCTGGACCTGGAACTGCATCCAGTCCTTAGAGGTACATTGACATACCTATGAATAGACATCTGGTGCCATTTGAGATGCCTGGGGGTATCCATGACATCTGTAGAGACCTGGCAAATATGATGCAGGACCTAAGGGAAACTTGTGACCTTTTGGAATGGTAACTGGAGGCCAGCAGACACCTACATTCAAGTAATTGAATTTAATTTAATACTATATTAACAGGCTTACAAGAAATATCCGTTAATGCATTTTGTTAAATAAGACCTGGGAAATCAATAGCATTACTTCTATTAATGATGTGAAATCAGGGAAGGATTCTAGGAGGAAAAAATACACAAATTAACCTTAGAAAAGAACTTAATTGTTAAAACGAAGTAACAGTGGAGGCATCTGTCTCCTGAATCAAAGTTTTACTGCACAGCTAACCAAACTGATTAATTAATCCATCTCTGCAGTAAGATGAAATATTCTTTTGGTCCACAGCAAGTAAAAAGCCATAGAACGTTGTTGGCTTTTGCAGAGTTTTACCATGTGACATCTCTACCTGGGGTTGCAAACTTTTCATTCACAGGTGTCACAGACCAGCTCTCTACATACACATCATTAGCTACTGATTCACAAATGGAGAGGGCAGATGCAGTGAGAGAGGTGTTAAGTTACTGGCCCAAGGTCAGAGAACCATAAGAAAAGAAAAAATTCTCTGGCTTCCTCCAGAGCATCTCATATGTTCACACTTGACAGAAAGCAAACGAACAAACAGAAACCCCAACTGAAACCAAACAAAAATCTCATTACTGCCACCCCACTTGAAGTTCTTAATTTTGTTAAAATAATTATTTGCCTTTAACAGCTCTAAATGAATGTTTTACTTAAAGATAAAACTAAGTCAACCTGATCTACTTGACTTTCTCGTTGGGAGTCATTGTGCAGATATTGCTATCCTATACGTTGCTCAAATGAAGGTAGAGATGCTGTGGCTGGAGAAAACTAGTGTCTCCTTTTACAATAAAGCCAGCCTTCCCCATACCAGTCGTACTGATCCTTTAGGCTGGTGACTTTATATCTATGCAGATAAACTGGACTGTTAAATTTAATAGTGCATAGTCCGCAAGGTTTTCTGGCTTCCTGGCTCTGTGTTTCTTCCATCCTGAGAAGTCCACATGAAGAGGCTGTAGACTGGGAACATCCTTGTGATTAAAAGCTCTGGTCTATCCTGTACCTGATGGTAAATCATCTTCTCTGGGCACTTTGTATCTCATTCTTTGTCATAGACTAGGAACAGCTCTGATTATGGGATAAACAGGAGGTGAGGACATCATGAGAAAGATGGTGGTCAGGTATGGGTTGCCATCACTAGATAATTTTGCCCATAATTCAGACCTTTGAGTTTAGCTGTAAACAAATAACTGCCTGTTCATACAGAGCGTGGCAAGACTGCACTTGGGCTAATGCTTCCAGAAAGCGTAAAAATTTATGCCAGGTGATTAACCATACTGACTGTGTACAGCAGATCCTAGTCCATAAAGCAGAATCCACCTTTTCTTCTGTTTGTAGGCTAAGCTAGATTTTCATTAGACCAATATTTCTGGAGAAATAAGCATAGATACTGCAGATAGGGTTGAAGGGTTTTTTCACTCTTTTTTATCACTCACCAGAAGAAACAGATCTGCCTACCCAAATCCAGAAATTATTCTTGCTCAGAAATAATCTATACTCCAAGAGACTTTTTAACTGCCAAATATCTGCTTTCTTCGTTATTAGGAAGCACTTATTTATCACAGCAAACACAACTTCAGAATGGACATTGCCCAGAAGACCATGATTGAAAGGACAGATACTTCATTCTGGAAAAATATATAGATATCATTATGAGGTCTATGCTGAAAGAATGAACAAACCATCAAGCTAATATACACGCTTAAGCTGTTAGTATGACAAATAAAGCCAAAGGGAGGATATCATCAGTCCCCAATGGACATCAAATACAGCTGGCCCACACATAAAGATTAGACCAATTTACTTTGGTATTCATGCACATTGGCCCATGCTGCGACTAACAGTGAGAACTGGCCAAACTTTTTTTTTTTCTTTTTTTTTTTTGCTAGTGAACAGTAAATGTACTGAAAAATAAAGCTTTAAAGGAGGAATAAAAAAATCTCTGGAAACTGAGACAAAATCCGTAATTATTTTCAACCAAGAAGAAAATGAAAAATGAAGTCCTTCGAGAATGTCATAGTATTTCATTTAACTGTTTAAAAATTAACATTATTACTTTCAGCAGAACTAACTGACTTCATATTTTGGAACAGTATCTTGTACTTAAACAAATCATCTACACTGAAAGAAAAAAGATCAAATAACATCAACTAACCTTGGAAAGGAAATAAATACATTTATATGTTTGTATAGAGCAGAAATCATTGTATAATTTTTTTTCTTTTTGCTGAAACATTTTACTGTACCAAATTTCCACACTTTTTTGTGTGGTTTGGGTACCAAACTGAAAAAACCTGAATTATTCACCCAGCTCTAGTGCCAACAAGTATGTCAATTAGTGTTAAGTATTGTAGTTTTTTTATTCAGCCATATGTCCACTTTGGCTAGGATTGAGGCCAGCTGCTAATTTTACACAAGATATAAACAGCTGCTGGGTAGCAAATCTTGATGTTTGCTTGCCTAAGATTAAAACTATACATTAACAAGCAAAATTATTTCTTTAGTGATTGTTGCAGGTCAGAAATATGTACTGTAGTGACCATTTAAGAGAAAAACACCTTCATAGACTTGCTTCCATGGATGTTTTTCTTTTCACTTCCTTCTACATGGCTCACAAAGGAGGTAAATATCCACAGGCACGTACCTGAGAAACAGGTATATTTTCTAAGACCCTTCACAAAAGCCTTCTGTTTCCAGATGGAATATGAAGGCACTCAGATGCCTGGAATAGATCTTCATATATGCTGGTTCTTTTCCAGGGGAAAGACTTGGAAACAGAGTAGTTCCTAAGTGGATGCAGTATCCAGAAATATTAAGCCATTAGGTAGGTCAATTTGCTTCTAAGCCACCTGCTTGGTGATCTTATACAAATGTTGCCCCATGCACGCTGTGGTATGTGTACCGTTTATTGTCTTGACAAACTCATAATAAATCTATTTATGCTTGTTTCTGTAGACTATTCAACTTTAAAAGTCTGCTTGCTTTTAGTGCAGGACTATACTGAGGCTATTTTCCCATTTTCTGTGTTTAAAAGTATCTTGTAAAAAAGTCCCATTTCTGCAGAAAGTTTAATGTACAATCTTCCAGAAGTAACTAGCTATGTAATGGTGTTTGACTTGCATATCTCATAACTAAATTTGAATAAATGTAAAATAATCTTATAACAGATTTTTTGTTTGTTTGTGGTTTTTTGGTTGGTTGGTTTTGGGTTTGTTTTTTTTTGGGGGGGGGGGGGGGGGGCGGTGGTGGAGGGAGGGGGATAAACAAGAGATACCCTGCTCCAGAGCTGTAACTTTTAGGACTACACTGATGTGCTAATTTCTCGTAAGTATAGATTTAGTGCTTATTTCTATGAGGAATATATAGAATGATAACCTGGTTGTACTTCACCATATGTTCAGCCTCATGCAAAAGTCAAATCAACTGCCTTTTTCTAAATTACTTCCTCTCTTGATATATGGACCTTATTTATAGCCTCCCTTTGTGCAACCATAACGCCATCACAGAGGGCTTAGGTTCTGAAAACCGTAGCAATTGCCTGAAAATTGATTTGATGTCTTTTGCCCATCCCTCCTCAGGTCCCTCAAGACATTTTAATATGAGCCATGACATTATGATGGATGAAATCTGGCATTTTACTGTAGCAATGCTACTCCCATGTGGAAAATAACAGCTTGTTCAAAGCCCATCTTCCAGCCAGATTTAGGATATACACTAAGCCACATCTTCAGTCTCCCCCTTCTCACTACTCTTTCACAGTATCCCTTGCAAACAGCTTCATTTCGTACATCAACCTGTCTCAGTACCAGATTCTCGCTGATCCTTACCGCTCTGTAAAGCTAGCTTGAAGCACACAAACTACTGTTACGCCTTTGCCCTCCCAACACAAGCAACATATGCAACTAATTCACTGATTCATCTGAACAGAAAAGGAATCTAGCTAATATATGGAATTCATTGTAAATAGTATCTGACAATATCAAGCTCCTGGTGAGCTGTAAGTGTAGTGATACCATGTTAGATACAGACATTCTGGCACAAAATTATTCTGTCTTCCCTGCTGGATGACCTGAACTAGATAAACGGAAGCTGCCGGAAAATGACTCAAATTATATTAAAAGGTTTTATTCTAATCTTTAAGAAAAAGCTATCCAAGATGGCCAGTAAAGCCCCCAGTGTTAACTTTCAAATATTCTCCTGTGTAGGTGCCTGAAACTTTTGCTCCCCAGAGCCACTTGGGATAAAACAAAGCTCACTCAAATGTTGTCATGTCAGTCAAAGAGTGAAGCAATGAGGCAGTTCTTGTGGATGTTTATATGCTTAATTCATCCAGCTGATGTCCAGGCAAAGCAAAGAGGATTTTGACTATTTGGGTTCTGAATAAAAGTGAACTAATTTTAGGTATTCAGTACATTTAGTTATATCTTTCTAGCCCTTCATCTGGGAAATCCTATTCTGTCATCAATTCTTGCAATTACTTATTTTGTTCATAATTAAAGATGTAATCACACTGAACAGCATTTTTTCTTATTATTCAACCTTAAATATCTAAAAGGCTGATGTGGTCACCACTTTTTGTTGATCAAAAAGCATTGTCCAGCAGATATATCACAGAATAATCAGCTGAACCCTGAAGTTTCTTCAAGGGCAATGATAGGAATGAAGCATGACTACTTCAGATGTGGACTTCCCTAATGAAAACTGAGCCAGGCGTAAGGAGCGATACCAGGCAGAGCTGCCTTCCAGTACCAGCTCAGGAATGGCCCTCAGCATGAGACAGCACAGGAGGTGCCACAACACAAGAATGTCCTAGGAAACATTATTCATCCATTGTACTTTATACGGCTTGTGTTGATTTGAAGTGTTCACAGTCATTAATGTTAGGGAATGCTGTTACCAATTTCTTTTTTTTTTTTAAAAAAGGAGTTCACTACCAAGCCATTAGAGGTACCTTTTAAACTACTGATGCATAAAAATGCAGGTAGGTATCAAGGAAGTTTTACAAACATTGCTATGTAGATTTGGTGCTTGGTTGGCCATGGGATTTTGGCACCTAAAATGTCAGGACCTACCTTCTCTCAGTAGTCACACAGGTGGTCTTTAGAGGAAAAATAGGTTGTGTCAGGACTCTGAGGACAATAACAGCCCTTACCACCCCTACACGGGTCTCTTCCCACCCCTGCCCATGGCCCACAGCCTGGAGCCATCACTCCCTGTCCCAGTGATGCCGTTGGGTATCACAGCCCTGCCCCACACACCAGATTCCTTCTTTCATTTCACTTCCAGCAAGGATTTGTATCCCCTGCCTTGTGTGAACATTCAGAATGTCATGCTCCAGAAAATGTGGAAAAACAAATGTAGTACATGGTGGCTGAGGACTCAGGACCTAAATAATGCCTTAATTGTGAAAAGAATCAAAATCGCCCCCACTTTTTCATTTCTGCTGCACATTGCAATCTGAGTCAGTAAGATACTTCCCAAAACAGACTTTCTGAACCATAAACATGCATAGCTTTTGGTGTAAATAGAATGTGTATGTGAAGCAGTTATTTATGATTTTAGCAATGGAAAAGTAGGCTTTTCTTTTCTCTTTTCTAATGTATATGCACTACACAGCCAAATAGTTCAGCATCATACGTCACCTTAACAGACAATATGAAAGTGTCTGTATTGTTCATGGAACATTTTGAAAAATTTGTTGATGGCTGATTTGATAAAAAATGAATGCCTGAAAGACTTTTGCCATTTATTTCAGTCCACTTTGGTTTTTTTCCTGCTGTTCTTCAGCTCAATTTTGGATGTGGCTTAGCTATTTCATCCTGTTCTTTTTTTTTTTTTTTTTTTTTTTTTTTTGTAACTACCTTCTTCAAATTCCTTTGACAACCTGAGAAAGTGTTGCAGCTGAACGCAGTATTAATTATATTTCAAAGCAAACCTTTTATTCATTTGGGGACAATCTGTGAAACAGAAATCTGTGACTGAAGCTGCTGCCAAGCCAATTACTACAAAATAGCTCAAATATGTCTCGACAGATTGCAATTTTTCCTATTGTTAGATTGTTTATTTTTTAGATCAAAAGGTTATGTTCACTTAAATTAGACCTGCATTTTAATATTCCATAACTTCTGCACACGATGTATCTATAGGTATACATAGACAGTATACAGTGAATGGTATGAGGCAAACAAATTCCATTCAGCAAACAATAGATATTATTAATCTATTTCCACATCTTTTTTAGAAATCTGCAAATATACTTTAAGTATCTTAGATTCATAAATTCTAGGGCCAGAAAAGAAAATTACAGTTTAACTTCTTTCATAAGCACAGGAAAACAAAAAGAGCTTCCTGCTCAGTCATTTTTGCATCAAACAATTCTTTTACAATATATGAAAGTGTGATTTAATATCTTTCAGTAGTGAAAAATCCATTGTGTTCTTAGGGAAGTTTTTGTGGTAGCTTAGGATCTGTTATTATCTAAAGGAAATTGCTACTGTATTTATTTACCTAATTGCCTACTCTTAAAAAAAAATAAGTAGGAAAGAAAAAATGAACAAAATCCTCTCAGACCAGACTGTGCTTCTTTGCTCAAATGTGAGAATTTCTGCGGATGCCAATGGAACTAATACTTCCTACAGTGCTTGGTGTAAGCAAAGCTGATACAACAAGTTTTATGAATTTCTTCAGTTTCAAGTTATCTGATGAATATTTTATACAAATATATGACAACTTATTGATTGCTCAAGACATTTGCTGCCACACTTATTCTATTCATAAACATCCAATTGCAAAGCAAAGTAAGAGAGTTAAGTCACACTGTTATTTTTGTTTCCAGAACAAAATAAATCTTCCACAGTGGGAATAGACATAGATGCACATGTGCACACACACACACACATTTTCGGTCTGTCTCCTATGCTAAATATGAATTTGCATTATTACTACTAAGACTATTTCATTATACTGAAGTTCATCCTTAACAAAGTCATTAGTCAGGCTAACATTTGTTGACTTTGCACAGTATTGCCTGAATTCTCTTAATTCTGGTTCTTTCTACTTGCAGCTTTGTCTGTATTTTTGACTTGCTCTTTGTTGCTAAACGTATTCAATCCTTAAGAAGCTGAAGAATTTCTAGTCAGCAGAGCAAAAAACAAAAAGATTACTTCATGCCCAGATTGTAATACCACTCCAAATAATCATCCTGATTAAGCTTTTAGATGTGCTTATTGATTATTGAACACCTACTTGAGTTAATTGCATATAGAGCCTTCCACAGCAGCCTGAAAATTCCTTGACAGGTATTAATAGAATAATTCTGACATTGTTCTTTTTAGCCAACCTACAAAGACCAAAGAATGTGGTTTTTGGCTTGGTTTGTATTCTGGCAAAGAATTAAACATTATTCCAGCACCTGCATAAATTCCTTTAGAGCTGAAGGCAAAAGTTTCAGAAATGGTGGACGTCCCTAAATGCCTCTGACTTCACTGCATCCATTGGTTCTAGCAGTAATAAAGTAACCCGCCCCTGCCCCCAAAGAAATCCTTCTGTGAATAATTTTCTCTACTGAAAAATCTTACAGATATTCCTTTGTTAAAAAGAAGGAAAGGAGAATGAGTGGTAAGGAGGCTTCTACATTCTCCAACTATATATTTTCTCCCTTTATTGTTTTTCATGAATTTGGGCAAAGCACAATATCTAAAACAGATCTCATCCTGCAAGACCTCAGCTTTTTCACCTGTATTTTGAAGCGTTTGCCTACCCCTCTCAGGTGTTTTATAGGCTGATGAATTCACATTTAATTTTCTTTGAGTTGCTCTGTTTAAAAACTCATCTCACTGAAGCTGATGTCAGCATCATGCTGTCACATCTCTTATGGTAAAATCCCTTTACTGCCAAGTCCACTACCTGAAGAATAACTTTCTCCAGTCTGAGTGTACAGCAGTGCTTGAAGGGACATGAAACTCATGTACTCATCCTGGAAGTGCCGACTTACAATGGATCTTGTGCAAGGGAGCTCTCATAAAGTATCATGGAGGAGACTATGACTATAGTTGTTCGCATTTTGTGGGCTGTAATTACTGCTTTTGACTGATGAAGAATTGACAGCATTATACCATTCTGTTACCCCCACTTCCCACTTCAGCCACCTGGCTTGTTTTTTCTTTTACACTTTGGATTATTTGTAGTAGGGTGCAGAAATGATAGTATGTCTCAATGACTGCATAGGGGCTTAGGTGGGTGGTCTTCAAGGCACTCTATCATTAAAAAGTTACATAAAATAATTCATCATTGGCTCATCTTGGGCAGAATATTTGGAAAACATGATCCTGAAAGTGAGAGAACCTAATTCTTTCCAGATAAAATTAAACCAAAAGAAACTGAAGGTCTACAAAATGGAGTTAGCTCATCAACAGGTTAACTCTCATCATATTTAAAGGTGATTTTTGTGATTGCCACATGGTCCAAGAGACTGAGCCACTCAAACAACTTGGTATAAAAACTCTTGCAGGCCCTTGGATGTTGCAACCCAGCATCTGTGTCCTAAACCTGCCAAGTATAACCTCTGAACGGTCACCAGGCTATTGGCTCCAATACTAAAACATATTGAGGAGTGGAAGAGGGGAAGGCAATCCAGAAATGGGAGAAGCTAGTGCCAAGAAAGTGTCACACAGATATATAGGAGCCAATTACCTTTGTAATTGCATTTTACCAATAAAAGCCAACATTGTGTCCAGATTCCTGAAAGCTCTGTTTGCTTCAGTGACAGTTTACAAGTGTAGTTAATGAGTTAATGTGAAGATAAAAACTCTCATTGAAAGAGAATGACTATATTACATGAAGAAGAAGAAAAAATAAGTCACAGTTGTAAGATCAAGGCATCAAACTTCACCAGATATCAGAAAGACCTGTTAACGCCCTTTAAGAGAGGTAAATACGGAATGTCTGCCAGGATGAGTCCTTTATTAGCATCTATCTATAAAGCCAGCATTAGATGGGAAAGAAGCTCTCCACAGAAAGAGGTCTCTGCTTCAAAGCGTTTTTGTTATTGATATCCTTGAAACCCTCAGGTACTACAGTTTAGTCCAGTCTTCGCAAATATAATTTTAGCATTCTTATCAGGAAAACAAATAATCTTAAATAAAGTACTGCTAGAAATAGCTCAGATCTGTTAATTTAAACAGCTGCTGTCAAATATAAACTTCAAACTAAAATGTCAAGCCTGTAGTTAAAATTTTCACATGCAGTACAAATTGCTAGAACACACAGAGAGATCTAAAGTTATCAAAGACAATAATAACAATGGTAGAAAGAATAACCATTTCTGAATCTAAAAGCCAAACCCAGGGGCTAAGATATTCAGTGAACTACAGGTTTGAGTACGTTATTCTTCTAAGCTACTTATGTGACCTCCACTATTATACTACCCAAATATCTCCATCGTGTCGTGTATTTAGCTTCAGAACGCAGACAGATTTTATTACTATTATCATTATTATTATTTCCTTTAGAGACAGGGACTGGAATGTGAAGTCTCAGCTATTTTTCTCAAGGTTATGTACCAGAAGACAAAAATAAACTAGAATATTAAGCCTGAATTTGTCACTTAAACAGTCAACAAGGCATCTTCCTTTATTCTGAAGTGCCCTCATAGTCTGACTTCAGGCTGTTTCAGAGTTCAGCCCTTCTTCCCTCTCCAGGCTCTCCCTTCCTCAGTGTTTCAAATGAACAGTCAGAAAAGGGAGTCACCAAAATCTAAAAGCACTTCTGAAGTAACACAGTAAAGTTATTTTCTCTAAGATATGTAAGTAAGGGAAAAAATGTATTTAAATGCTGAGGAACTTGGGAATTTTGTCCACATTAAAAGCAATCATATAAAATATTTCCACTATGCAAATGCCTTACTGATTGTAAATCTTCTTTAATTACTCTATATGTTCAGTCAGGGGAAGTAGGCAACTGTTTTTCAAACAACACATGGAGATAATACTTAAAAATTGTTGTAACCATATTTCTAATAACCTTTCAGTCAAAAATCCTTTGAACTACATTCCCAGAAACTTCACCTGTAAGAGTTTTAGATTTCAGGTATATATTTGCTTTCATTAGATACATATCTGCAGAGAAAAACTGCCTTTGATCTTATCGACAACAAAACATTGAATGTGCAAATTTTCATGACATGCAGAGCCTTGCTAGGACAGCTTCATCCTATATGTTCCTGTTTATGACGATGAAGACATATGCTACTTGGGAGCCTAGAGATTAGGCTTGGCTTTGCAATGTATCTATGTGGCCCTGAGAAAAGCTTTCAAGTCACAACATTTGCTTCTTACAACATGGGCTCTGAAGAAAGGATTCTCCCTGGCTTTATATGTGAATTCCTGGTCTCAGTGCAGAACTTCATACTGGTTTTGCCAGTTCTGTCAATCTAGAGGTCCAGTTGTGCGTTTAGTCTGCAGCCTGGGATAAGAACACTGTACAGACCCCCTCATCATGTACTTGCGCGGGAAAAAAATCTTGTACAGCCAGACTAGAAAGGAGCCGTGACATTCTACCTGTCATCTAAATCAAGGAACCGGGAGTGTGGCATCTGCCATAAGCTCCATCTACACCATGAGATATACGGTTACTGAAACTCAGGGATTAGTATGACAACATCTCTGTACTTTGTGTTCTGAATTTTTTTTAAATATGAAGGCATGAAAATTTAAGTGGAAAGTTGCCTTTATATTGAAGAGATACAACATGTTTTTTGGGGGATCGGGGCCAACAGATATGAACATTCTACATTAGGATATCTAGCAGAGGGGAAAGAGAGGAGCCTGCTGTTCAGAATAGACTAAAACAACTTTGACCAGGGCAAATACCATAAACCTTCAGTCTGATGACATTCAAGGCCTGTTTAACTTCAGTTTTCCACTGCACATGATACACTTCCCTGGGAGATGTGAACATGAAAACCTGCCTTCAATTAATAGTGAGGAAACAAATAAATACATAAATATATATATGTATGTATATATCTGGAACTGAGATAACTGTTAGCTGAAGTAACTGGGAAGTATACTTAAAAGGATTTTGATTAAAATACATTAGATGCTTGCTCTAAATATTAAAACTTTCCAAATTTAAAAAATAATTTCTTCTCCCATTCTGCCAAAAGATCTATAGTCACTAACAGTTGAGCCAGAGTTATAGTATTGGTACCCCTCTATATGTCGAGTTAAATTTGCGTACATAAGCTTCTTGAAGCAGTGTTGAGACTATTTCTTTCCCACTGAATTGCAGGTGTTTTGTGAGACGGGATTTAGTTTGCTGGATTGACTCCTAGGCATTTAATTCCTTGAAAATTAGTTTTAGTGTGTGCACTTACCAAATATGGGACAATACTGGTCAAGTGGCCCTAATGCTTCTTCCACTTCCTTTTGTTATCCTATGTAATGGTATTGCCTGATGGAAATTCTGGTGCTTGGAGTTTAATGAAACCAAGTATGTGGGGCCTAATACTCATGATGCTTAGCTTCCACCACTCCCATTGGCTTAACATTATCCTTTATTTTATTTTCTACAGTTTCATAGGTTTAATAATTTCATAGAGTTTATGGCCAGAAGGTACCATCAGATTATGTAGTCTGGCTGCTTGCATATCATAGCGCATTATGTTTCACATGCATGAAGTACCGTAAGACAGAATACTTTAGTTAAACTGAAGATTTTGAAGATTTTCAGTCTTCAGAAGACTAAATCATGCGCTGCAGGCAGAAAACAGGGCAGGAAATAGGGAACAGGTGTGGGCAGGTGGCTGCAAACACAGAGACTGGATTATCTAACACTTCAGAAAACAACAAAAAAAAAGAACTCTAAACACTGTAAGCTAACTGTGCACCAGGTGGACCAAACTTTCTGAATCACAACTGACCAGCTGAAATCTTGAAGCATAAGGATTAATTTTAACAAGCTGTAATCATTGCCTGACTTTAGATTGACAGCCTGTAAGTAAATCCTGGAAAAACTTATGACTGTGTTGCCCCCAAGAAGCTGCAGAAAGGGGTCAAGTACAACAGTTCAAACATTCACCTCCCCTCAACTTGCCTAGCTGTAAAAGGGGGATAAACCAAAAGATTTCCTATATAAAGCTCCTGGCTAAGTAAGAGCTAAGGATTTTGAATATTGATATTTTAATTTAAAACTACGCAGAAGCTGTGACATCTCGTATCTAAACAGCTACGGTTCTGTCCTTTGTAGTCAGCTTGAGAAAAGGCTGTTCAATGAACATTTTACCACAGCATTTGAAGTTTCAGCATAAGCCCTAATTAAAAGACATAAAAATCCTCTCACCTATCCAAGGTTTCAATTTCATGGTTCCACAGGAGTGATTTAGAATAATTTTACTTTATAGACTGTATAATAAATAAAGCTAATCTCAAAATCTCAAAACAAAACCATGTGAGGTAAGTAGGTTATAAATCTGGAGGATCTAGTCTGCAAAAGCAATGGACCTTTCATGGCTTTAATGTGTGATTAAATTATTTTTAGCTGAAGGAAAAAATAATCATACAAGACAAATATCAAGCCGCATAAGTAATATCCTAAGGAGTGCCCCGTTCCAGCCTTATGTCATAAAACACAAAAGCTGCAGCCTCTGCTCTTACAGTGGATGACACAAGCAGGGGAGAGGATTGCTCAAATGATTGGCATCCTTGGAAGTTTTAATCCTTCCATCTTCCACTGATAATGTTCAAAACTGCACACACTGGAAATAATCACTGGAGGGGTATTAACACTGGAGTGCCAAGGATAATTTTGAATGTATAAATCTAATCCCAAATAAAATGGCATCTTCTAGTGTAGTTTTCATTTAGTGAATGAAGTCTTCCAGGCTTTAATATGACAGTGATAAAGGATAATAATGTGCAGCCATATCTTTAAATCCAATCCATTTAAGTATTCAACAAGCTATGCCACCTGCTAGAAGAGGAAAATTCATCATTTTTCCTTACCCAATAAAATCAATAACTGTGTTGTGTTTCTTGATAACTAGTGTTTCTTCTAAGATATCCTAAACTGTTACTGCAGCACTTTTTTCTCTGTATATACAATTCTTATAATTATTTCTACTCTCATATGCACACCTGCAAAACTACATCATTTGAGGAGCTAGACTACTCTCTTCTTGCCTTTATAAATTTCTGGCTGAATGCATAGGGAATTTGGGGAGTGCAAAGAACAAAGAAATGCAGCCTTACAAAGAATGAAAAAATGCAACCTTACATCTGATATCTCAATTGCCTGCAGTAACTCTATGTTGTTCCAGAGCTCTGACTTCCAGCACGACAAAGTAATATTTTAACACAGCGGGTAAGTGTTAATTGTGGAGTGGACAATAGCTGTGACTGAGGGCAGAGACCTGCCCTCTCCAGCCTTGTGTAGGTTATGCAGGTTATGAGCCAAAGAGAAAGAGGTTTAGTGCAGGTGTTTGGGGAGTGAGGCGGCAGCAGATGGAATGGCTGAGTTTGCTAGTACTCCTAGCAGAATTTAACAAAATAGTTTTGGTGTCTCTTATATTTGATGAAAAGTTTCCAAACATGCAAATTTGCATCAAATTGAGTGGAGACTTCTTTGGCGTGGGAGCTTTTTTATAAGCATTCAAATTATTTCCTCCAGTGTTTCTGAAACTTACTAAAGCGGGAGGTGGTGTCGTCTATGTGAAGGATGAGGTGCTTGCGAAAAGGCAGGACACATGTTTCAGGTAAGTGACCGAGATCTATGTCATAACTTGGAATGGAAATCATGTCAACAAGGATTTCCCAGCACTAATTTTGCAGGTATCCTGAGATTATTTTCTCTCCATTGCTGCTCTGGAATTGTATCCTCTTGTGAAAATAGTTTAGTGGGTATGGATCAGAGACTGAAACCATCATGTGCTGGTGGGTGACCTATCTAGAAGGACCAATGACTTACTGTTACACTTAAGTAACATATCATTTCCAGAAAGGACTAACATTTTTATATTAACTATGCTATTATTTGACCCAAATGTAGACATACCCATCTTTTTTAATTGAGTGACTCAATTCCATATTGCTGCTCTGAATCAGGCAAAAATGGGCAAGAACTGAAGTTACAAGTAACCCCAGATGGTATGTGAGTGATTAGACCGAGAATCAATGCATCCATTTTGTTAGAGTTATCTTTTAAGGTTTTAGTCTGGATTGGCACATTTGCCGTTTAAAAATAGCTTAGAAAAGAATACAGTGTTTCATATGATTGAAAACAAATATGATGATAAGCAAAGTAGTAACAACAACAATTTGGTCAATCTGAAACAATTTGCTATGATTTAGCCAAGAAAGCAGAATCAGAATGGTTTATGTAGCTCTAAACATGAACCCCCAACATTTTACAAGGATAATACTTCTGCTGGATACACACACAACTGCCAGATCTTTTCTTAAAGTCAGAGTCTAAATCAATCTTTTCTTAGCTACTTGTTAATGACACGTATACTGTGGGTAAATATCACTCACAGTTCAAATATCTTTGATATTTAGTCTATATGCCGTACGTGGAAATCCTGTGGATGAAAACTCATGCAATCAGCCTCTGTTAGGAAATGTGGAGTTAGAAGTTGAAAGCTTATCAACAAGTAGGGATCTAATCTAAGCACTGCTGGGTCCTCCTATGTTGTGTCTAGTTCACCTTCTATCCAGCTTCCTTACCCAAGTAGTGATACATTGGTGGCTGGACTGATCTCAGCTAAGCATCTAAAGCATCTGAAAATGTTCAGGGTCTAGGGTGGAAATCACCTGGACAAATATTGAAATGTCTGCACTGTGATACAGTTGGCTAAAGGAGCTGATAAGAATCATGGTCTAAATTTCTTTCCACTGGCTTTGCAAAGAGATGGAGATGATTGGATCAGATAGAGGTATCTATATTGCAGATGTCTAAACTAATATAAGATATTCCTACTCTTAATCATCACCTTTAATTGCACATCAGCCACTGACTTTTTGGACATCATTTCATAGTTATTTTAAGGCATCCCATGGTCCCAGGAGATCATGAAAGGTTTCATAATTGCTTTAGAAAAAATATATTTTCCCTGGCCAAGAATTACTGAAATGGATGATGTGGACTTTCAGGTGAATCTGAAAAAAAATACAGGCAGAAAAATTAGGAGTTTCAGCAAGCAGGCCTTTTTTTAATTTTTCAGTTGAACTACTTTACTGAAAAAGAAAATTGTGCAGTAAAAGGAGAGAATAATGATTTAGAAGAATTATTAAAATAAAGCAGAAAATATGTACTAATTCTTAATCGCAGAGGAGGTAAAAGTAAAGATAATTTTTATTAGACAAATTAATGTAAACAAAAAAGTAAGTATGCTTTTGAACACTGAAGGGTAGTAGTGGGTTTTAAAGCTGAATTAACACTGAAAAAAAGATTATTAGCTTTATTAGGCAAGTATAAGGTCATATCTCTAAAAAAGGTGACTGGTACTGAGGAATAGAGGAGGTAGAGGAACATACAGACATTGATGGCCAATGGGAGAAACATTAGAATGGATCACAAAATCAAGACTCTAATTGAGTCTGGGTATTTGGTAACCAGCCAAGTCACAGATTTTAGTTCTCAGATTCAGCTTTAGAAAGCTTTTGTAAGTCTTTTTTGATGATCAGGATTGAAATAATAGTGAGCAACTGTTTTGTAAGAGAAAGAATCTCCCTGATCTGAGGTGGTTTTGTCCATTATTTGTGATCTACATGGTTCATTCTTGTACTCTGATATAATGAGTAGCACATTTGGTGAACTTAATGAAGTGTAATATGTGTTGCAAAAAGACAAGTGAAAGATCAAGGGGCTTATGAGGCCATTGCGGGAATATTTGCCATGATTTTAGAGGAGATGCTTTGGTAAGGTTTACATTTCTTCTTCAATTTTAATCTAAATCCCTTCTTCAAGTTTTTGGCCTACAGGGAGTTTTCTTCTGACAAGTTCAGTCATTTGAGGACTGTGAATGGTTGGAAGAGTTCTGAGCAGATATGATCTTCCCATATAAGTTTAATGTATAATTAAACAACTCATTTAATCATATTGTTCAGTTTCCTGGACAGGATGGCCTGTAACACATTGTGCCTACGATATGTGGAAGTAATTCTTGTGATGTATTTGAATGTTTCTTTCAAAAGAATCTATTCCCCTGGAAAAGTGCCTTGTTGGATAAAATTCCTCTTTTAATTATTAAGGTAGGTATCATGAGTGTTCTCCTCAAAGTAAATATATTGCTGTCCAAGGGCATGACCAGATAAGATAACTCTTTTGATGTATTTTGGATGGTTACAGTGTTCATGGAAACAGATATGTTGGTTTGCAGGTTTTCTGTAGATTATAGTTGCTAGGTTGTTGGTTTTGATTTTGTCTTTAGTGTCTAAAAAAATGAAGATTATATCGGAGGATTCAAGACAAAGTATAGTGGAATGACTTTTGTTACTGAAATGGTGGAAATTATATATGAAAAAACAGATTTCTAGAACAGATGATAAAGATATAATGTTTCTAGTTTAGATACAGCATAAACTTCATAGTACAATTGCTAAAAAATGTTTTCTGTCTGCATTTATCCCCATTCAGATTAGAAATATAAACCATGGTTAGGAACTGATAGTGACAACCTGATAGGACAATCCCTATTTAAAAAAAAAAAAATAGATAGAAAAGCATAAACCAAGCATCAAGTACAGAATTTAAGGAAATTTTCCATGATTGCTCAAAATGAAATTTATTATCACTTTTACTTGAGCATCTTCCTATGCAATATAGAGCAGTGCAGTTTTTTTCTCAGTTCATGATGACAAAAGTGATGCTCTGGCCCAGTTTTAAATGTTACACCCTAGTGGGCTAGATTCGTTGCAAATAGTGGAAAACCAGTGCAAGCAGAACCTGGCAAACTGGGACAAAACACCTAATGTGAATACAAATAAAGTGCCCACACTGATGCACTAACCTCCTCTCAGGATGTGACTTTCCCCGGGATTATTTTTATGGTTTTATGTGCATGTTAAATAGTGTGAGATCCCAATGGGTGTGTTTAAGCATCAGGCAGAGACGTTCATCAGTAAGGGATATTAACAGAGGGGGACTGATTATGAAATCCTGGGTTCTTGAAACAGGATGGCTACAGCAATTAATATTCTTATATGCTGTTTGAAGAATTTAACTTTAAATGAAGCTTGTCACCCACCCCCAGACATATGGATAAATCATGTACAGATTAAAAAAAAAAAAGTTCAATCACAGCAGGGGAAAACATGTACCAAATGGAAAACTGAATGCTGAAAAAGAAAAAATAAGTTATTTTTTTCCCCATCCTTTCTAGGTGAAAACTAGCCCAAGATAACTTGTTTGTGATAATTCCCACTTTTGATTTCTGTTTGGTCTTTTTTTTCAGCTACCTTAGCAAATTTGGATTATAAACCCTTTTGGTGGAACAATATGAGTCAGGCTGGAAAGGGTCCAGAGAAGGGCCACCAAGATGATCAAAGGATTGGGAAGCTGCCATATGAGGATAGGCTGGGAGAGCTGGGTTTGTTCAGCCTTGAGAAAAGGAGGCTCAGAGGGGATCTCATCCCCATGTACCAGTACTTAAGGGGTGGCTACAAAGAAGATGGAGACTCCCTTTTTACACGGAGTCCCATGGAGAGGACAAGGGGGGTGGACAAAAGTTGCTCTTGGGGAGATTCTGATAGAACATGAAAGGAAAATTTTTCACAGTGAGAACAGTCACCACGGGAATAATCTCCCCAGGGAAGTGATTGACTCGGCTGCGTTGGACACTTTCAAGATCTGGCTGGACAGGGTGCTGGGCCACCTTGTTTAGACTGCGCTCTTCCTAGAAAGGTTGGACTAGATGATCCC
The DNA here is from genome assembly GCF_963921805.1 of Phalacrocorax carbo. Lineage (NCBI taxonomy): Eukaryota > Metazoa > Chordata > Aves > Suliformes > Phalacrocoracidae > Phalacrocorax > Phalacrocorax carbo. Next base: position 6,230,658 of record NC_087513.1, on the reverse strand, counting down.
TGAGGTCCCTTCCAACCTGGGATTCTGTGATTCTGTGACCACATATAACCATGTGAGATTAGTGGCCTCATTAGAAGTGTGAACAGGTTCAGACCTCCTCAGACACAGCGATGTCTTAGAGGCAGGGCTAAATGTGCTGACTCCTAAGCTACTGAGCAAATGGCGAGTGATTGTGTTACCTCGGTGAATGCCTTTTTTTCCTTTTTTTTTCATTACAAGTGCTTGTAAAAGAACTTTTCATTTTGGATCAAACAAAATCACGTTTCTAATTTCAGCAATAAACCCTTCACCTCCACTCCTCCCCCAAGTTTTACTCTTAGCTCAATTTTGTTGTTGTTGTTTTTGTTGTTCTATTGCTACTGTCATTGTTTTCTCCAATTTGGCAGCCAACTCTGAAAAATCAATTTTTCACACAGCCTGACTCAAGAATATAAGTTGGTGCTGGGCTTTAACCAAACACAGGTCTCTCAATATGTCAGCCCTGGTGCATGCTCAGAAAAGATCTCTCCTCTATGATTCTGCCAGCCAGTGCATCCTTTATTGCTAGTGCAACAAGGGTGACAACGTGTGTCAGGCCTGGTGGGAGCTGATCCTTGTGGCAGACACACAGTCAGCTATAGCCTGCTGTCAGTTTTACCTGCCGGCAACTCCTCCCGGAGGCCTGAGTCTGCCAGAGTTCACAAAAACGAGGACAAACAGTGCTGCTGTTTCGTTTTTTTTGTAAGGCAATTCAGGAGCTCAGAAAACAGGTTGAACTGGGAGAGAAGACAGATGACAAGTGATACGGGGCCTCCTGTGAAAAGACATTTTTTGTCTTGCTATTTGCACATACAAGTGAAATTCACTGTTAAATGGAATTGGACAAGGAGAAAATAAATTCTCTCTTATTTTTACATTGCATAAGATGATTTTGTGTTCTCAGACTTAAACTGGGTTTTCAATCTATTAGGAAGACAATATTTACACACCCCCTCATCCTTGTAGGAACGGCATACCTGGTTATTAGCAAATGCAAAGATTTCTCCTTCCTTCTGCAACCCTTCATTGACACCTGCTGGAAGTGGGATATTGGCTTTAATGAATCAAGCACTTACCTGAACCTAGTTAATTTTGTGTCCCTCTTGATAACAGCAAGGGGGACAGCGTACAAAAGGTCTTCGGTTGTTAACTTTTTATGCCTTTGACTTTGCTGCGTGTTGATAAGAAATTTGATACCATCTCTGAGGGAAAAATTCTAACTGAGGTCCTGTTCCATGAACCGGTTGTTGTTGTGGTTTTTTTTTTTTATAAAAAGGGATGATATTCTGTACAAAATATGCCTTAGCACCTTAGGCATTGCAAGGCTCACCAGCCAATGTGCTGAGGAATAGCATAGCAACCGTCACTAGGGAAAATGTCAAAACTCTGAGACATGCAAAAAACAAAAAAGGCAGGCAACTGGGGGAAGTTCCAGCTTCCCTTAGATCTTCAAGAAATTATTTAATTCCCAGCTCTGGCAGATAAAATACAGTTAAACTACATTGAATCTAACAACATAGCAAAAGGGAAAAAAGTCTCATATATTTTAAAATATATAATTTCCAGCATTTTGCAGAAGGGGATGCAAACTTTGCAAAGAGAAAAAGTGGGAACACATATTTTGGTATTATAATGCAAAAAATATGCTGGTTGACTTCAATAATATATTTGTCTTCTAAATTCTAGATCTTCTTTTTGCACCTCAGTTCTCCAAAGACCAAGAACCATTAGTTCCTCATTAATGACTACAAAGCTTAATGCATGTATTGTTTAAAACAGATATTGGAGAGTTATTTTGTGAAACAACTCACAGCATTTGGTGTTCTCCTTCCAATCCTTGCTCAGGGGATAATGTGACAAATCTCATCTTTTACTTTTAAAATTGTTTTTAAAGAAGTACCAACTATGTGCTGTCACAGCATCCTAACAGAAAAACCAGCCGATACGTACACCACAGATGCAAAAATATGAAGACATACATCAACTACTCAACTATAAGACCAGTTTTCTTCTGTCTTTTTCTTTCCTTTGCCCATGATTTATGCATTTGCCTGGACTGGAGACTTTTTTCAAGGAGGTTGACACCTTCATCTCAAATCTGACTGCTCACCTGTCCCTCTCCAATCCATCCATCATTCTGTAGTTAGGGTCACCTCTGAGAAGTGGAAGGTAGGACCTCAAGTCCTGTTAGACCAAAAAGGGACTCAATGATCTTAAAGGTTTTTTCCAACCTAAATGATTCTATGATTTTATGATTCTATGATTCTTGAAACAGTATTCTTGCCCATAATTGAAGAAAGTCTCTTCAAAACAAAGACTATTATTCATTTGTGCTCTTTTGTGTGAGGACATTCAACTCTGTTGTCAGTAGATCACAAAGATCAATACGAAACGTTCATTCATATGATCATGGCTTTTTTCCTTAGTGGGCTGGAAAGATCTTTGTTGCTTATGTTTCTTCTTGGCAAACCCATTTTACTTGACGTAGGAGCCTTGCGTTATTATTTTCTAAGCAATGATTAACTATATAAAAAGCTGAGGTGAGGTCAAGAGCTTTTTCTTTAGGCATTAAAGTATCCAAAGGAGATATTTTCACCCTTCCCCGTCACTCCAACACTAACAGATTTAAAACCTGGGAAAATGTTCTAAATTCTCAACTCTGAGAACATTTTCCCCTAATCCTGCTGAAGAAAAATGTGGACATATTAAAACTGTGTTGGTCATTTTCCCCTTCTTTCAATCCTTATAGTTATTTGCTTCCATCTTGACTCATTGTCCACAGAACTTTGACACTGTTTTTTAGCTATGTTAAAAATCTTGAGGTAAAGTACTCAGGGCAGAGAAGATCAGTAGGACTCACTGGGAATTTTTAAATTCTAATTGTGGATACCATGTTGACCTGATGGAAACAAAGTCTTTGGAAAAGTAGTTCTATCATTAAAAGAAGAAGTAAAAAAAAAGAAAAAAAAAAAGAAGTTGCTGGAAAAACATACGTGGAGAGGTACAAAAACAGAAGGGAAACCCCACTTTTTAAAATTTTGTAAATTTAGACTATAATTAGTTAAAAAGAATCAGGAAAGAGTTTTAAAAAGGTGTTTCTCAAGAGAATACCTCCTAATACAGCAAATTATAGTTAAAATAATACCTGCCACCTTCCTTTCTTTTTAATATATCACTTCTGTAATAAAAATGACTATTTCTTTTAAGAAACTTTTTTTAACCTTTGCATCCTCCAGACTCACAGGACTCATAGTATGAAATAGTTCAGCTTACCAAAGCTGATCTTCTGTATGTGTGTACGTTCATTAATATCTTGTAAGTCATGAGACTTTGTCCACTTCAGGATAGAGAAAACTGGTAAAATGCGTATTAAAAAAAAAAAAAAAACCAAACCCAACCAACAAAATACAGTTCTCACCAGTCTCTAAATGTGAGAGGGTTTTTAAATAAACATACAGGTTAGACTAGTGAGCAGATTAGTAAGCAAGCAATCTTGCCATGTTCAAGCTGTTCAACATTACGCAAGTTAGAGTAAATTTTCTCTCTTCTTGTTACAGTTTTGATGCATGGATGGTCCTGGGAATTCAAAAGAGAGCAAGTTCAGAACAGACCATGCAGCATATGGTCAGTCTGGGTAATTCACTGCAACTGGAAATCATTGAGACAAATTCTGTGACTGCATCTAATACTAAACTCAATAATTTTACGGCCATTAGCACTGCAGACTAAGTCTGTAAGGATGGTAATCAAACATCACACTTCAGGGCATAAACTAATTGCCCAGCAGGTCAGGAAATTATGTGTTGCTCCTACGTTACATAAATGGTTCAATGTCCTGAAACAAGGGAAAACCAAGAACTGAGTGAACCTCCATTGTTTGAAGGAGCAATGAAGAAATCCAGCATTGTAAGTGGTGAGATAAATGTTGCATTAACGTAGACCTCATTTTCCTGGGTATGTCCATTATTTGACATACAACATTCTTCTACTGTATCATATTCCTAAGTAACATAAATGAGAACTGTGTCTGAAAGAAATTAAAAGTCATAAGGAGAGCTGAGGAATAATACTTCAGGGTTGTTGGCTGGCAGAAATTTAGCTATACTAGTCACTTTTCTTCCATTCATGACCTTTGGTGATTAAAATCAGAGATAGTGATCTGACCACAGCTCTTCAGGATGAAGCTGTTATGACAGTTAACTAGGAAAAGAGGAGGACATGTCAGGACAGATCCTTATCTGTATACAGAAACATGTATTAGGGGCTCTATCCTATTTTTCTCTCAAAAGGCACAGAAAGAACAAAAGAAAGGAGAAAGCATCTTGCCTTAACACTAGGATGCCTCTATTTCATTGTTTGCCTACAGGGCTGCCCTGAATCCTTGATCCCATTCCATCATAATACAAGCAGCAATCATTTTTTCTTCAAAGGATGAAGTTTGGGCACTTATGGGAAAAAAAAAAAAGGAAAAGGTATGCTTCTTGTAGCTCAGAAGGTCTTTACTAAGAAAAAAAACACCATTTGGGGGAGATTTGCAAGGACACATTTAAGTAGTGGTTATCAGGAGCTGGGTGGGTCTGTGAGAGAAAGGTCAAGTCTATACATATCCTAAGCATTTGATACTTGCTGTTGCCAGGCAAAGGTCACTAGGCTAAATGAACCTTATGTCTAACCCCATGTGGTATTTTTTGTGTTCTTATCTGAACTCCTTTCATGCTGAGCAGAGCAGCTCACACCTGACATTTTTCCCTTTATGGCCTTTTAAGCTACTAAGTCTGATTGGTACAGCATCCTTGGGGAGTGGGAAGACACAGGGCTGGGGGGAGAAGGAGGCAGGCATTTGTAAGTCAGGAAAAGGATCACTCTCCCTCATAGTCTTTCAGTCTTCTGCATGGCTGTTTCTCCCCATCCCTCCCTCAATGACTAAAATCCGAGGTGCCAATCTGACCCTCAGTCTTCAGGATCAACATTTTTGGTGGATGCCCATGAAAACAAAAATCCTCTCTTTGTTAATGAAACATGTAAATCTAAGATTTTAATCACACATCAGAACACTCAAATTTAAGGTTGCCACAGCAACACTACAATAAAGCTCTTTGCGCATAGCAGTTAGTGAAATGCACAGTTTAATTAAAAATTGTCTCAATTATCTGATGGTTTTCATTCCCCCAAATTCTGTTCTCTCCTCCACCCTCTCCAAACTCTCATTCAAAGGAAGGGAAGGACACGAGCTGCAGTGGCAGAGCCAGGCACTGCGCTGCTGCGTACCGGGTCTGAGCTGGGTCATGGTCACGGCGGCCAGTGCAATGCACACCAACTTCGCGTTCCACTTGGGCAGGTGTCTAGAATCACCATGAGGTGGCAGAAAACAAAGATTTGCTAGAGTCTAGGTGGAAAAAAGAAAAACAAATTCTATCCTGCTTTCTGCTACTATGAAGGATTTTTCAGTAATCAGCTTGTAACACAGAAGTAGAGATGTTTTGGGGACACAAAGTGTGGAAAGATGCTGGGGTACTTTGAAAAAAGAAAGGGGGAACAACTTCTGGGGAAGCAGCATTGTCCAGAGGTTAGATGATCTTAAGTAGTAAGTAGGTTCACTGACCAACAGCACGAGTCAACTGATCTATCTCAAAAGAAAAAGGAATAGGGCAGATACTCATATTTACAAACTGCGGAATTTTACCATGGTGCTCAAGTTTTATAGGTAAAGTGTTTTGGGATCCTCAATGAGGAACTGTTAGAGAAATGTCTCATTAGCATTACAAGGTGATTTTGCCTTATGCTTCCCACAAGGCAGCTGTCACTTCATGTCCTTCCTCATCTCCACAGCATCTCCCTGCTTGCATGGCACCTGCCACGCTTTCCTGTCCCTTGGTGAATTGCTGGTGTCCCGTGCCAGCAGCAGAGCACCTGACTCACTCCTAATGTCGTTAGAGCAGCAAGACACGGAAGTGCTGGTCCATTCAACAGACCTTCAGCATTCATCTTCCCCCTTCCTCCCCTCCCCGTTTTCCAGTCTGAAGTCAGAGCCTCCTGCTCTGTAGGCAGTAGCAACGATGGCAGAGCAGCCCTTTAAAAGACCGCAAGAGAAACAGATTTGATGTGGACTTGTGGGGAAGGAGCCAACAGAAATGAGAAGAGGCAGCCAAAGGTCGCTCTGGCCTGCCAGCTGTAAAAACAATCCAAGTGACACGGCAATAAAGTCCAGGCTTGGGAGGAACCTCCTCCAGCTCCTAATGGTGTACTCGCTTACCCCTCCCCACTCCCGCCTGCTGCCTGCATAATGCCAGCACGGAAGACGTAAGGCAGCCAGCAGGAGGTATAAGGCAGGGAGCAAGGGTTGCACAGAGGGAGAGGAAGCTCTGTCTAGCAAAGGCCAACAATGATGGGGGGGCAGCCACTGCGGGCCACTGAGATTGAGCTTTTTAAGTACATTTCAGCATGGCACGTTTGCTCCTAAGAAATCTAATATCCTTTGGGTCAGTGCAGGCCAACTGTTAGATATAAAGAATTCATAGCACTTGCAATCCCCAGATGAACCATTTTCAATTCTTCATGTTTCTGAAAAACCGTTGTGTCGATCTATCAGCGGTGTCTGTGCTGCATAACGAGGGCCGTCTCCTGCCTTAATGCCAAAGTGTAAATATTGCATTGCAGCAAGCAGCAGTAGATAATGCATAATAATGAGCTGGGTTTGTTATGTGATGTGTTATCCAGAGCCCTTGAAAACAATGCATCAGCTTTTAAAAAACAGAGGGAGAGAGAGAGAGAAATATTTTCTCCAGAAAAAGAAAATAGCCTTTGTGCTGGATGTAGAAGTGAAAAAAATTGTTTACAATACTGAAAAATAGATGACATGGTCAGAAACATGAAGACAAGGATAAAAGACCAATTCTGATCTGATGAGCCATTGGAGTCCTCAGCATAAATCCACTTAGACACCAGCAGAGATCTAAGCAGAGTTGAATTTTCATGCTGGAAAGATGGATGTTTTTATATAGTCTCCTCGGTCTTACTTAATGGGACAGGAATTCTAGTCTCAGCACATGATTAAACATGATGAAAAGAAATATTGTTTGAGCCAATAGTAATCAAGTGCTAGTTTCATGATTTTCATAGTTAATTTTTCCAGTTCTCATCAGTAATGCATTTTTGCTCTCTCAAAAGGCAAGGTATAGCACTTCAATGGCTGTCAATCATCTCACATTGTAAGCTACAAGCACTTTAGGAATTACTGAACCAGTGTTTGGCAGAGGCTAACAAAATCACATCAATGCAGTGTGAAGAATCTGATTCATGTATCTTCATCCAAAAACTTTAACAATATGGGCCAAAATGAAGGGCAGTTTGCTCTCTTTTTAATGCATATTATGTGTGTTTGTGGCAGAAAACAAGCTAACAGGTAATGTTCAGGTTTCTCACTGCCGAAGAGATGTGATGTTTGCAGGTACCTACATGAATCACACCTGGTTCCCCAATGCTCTCTTAGAAGTCCCTTGCCTGTACAGCTCTCAGCAGCTCAGATGGGACCGAGTACTGACAAGATGCTGAATATCACCAGTTTTCACTGTAAGCGGTGGGAACTGATGGAGCTCTGCATCTTTCAGGATTCAATTCTGAAGGTGCTAGTAGTTTTAGAATTCAATCCACTAAGCAACAGGCTGAAAAAACATTTTATACAGATCAACACACAGACTAGGCAGCAATATCTTACTCATAGCTAGGCGAGGACCTAGATGCCAAAGCCTCTGCAATATATATTTTTTCACAGTCTGTCATAATGCTGTTTCCAGGTATTTATTCCCTTCTGAGGTATCCAGGAGAATAAGAATTTGGTAGGTAGGCCAATCCTCAAATATTTTCTTAATTAACTTTACAGTGGAGACAAAGGTTGCACTAACCCAGTTCAATCCCAGGAAAACCCAGAAAGTCTGATAGTACTTAAATCTTTGAAATGTTTGTACTAAGTCTAGGATTTATTTCATCTAAATTTAACCACCTAAGGTTTACACATTAGCCATTACCAATTATCTAAGTTTCTCCGATAGTGACTAGAGATAGGTAAAGATCTTTCTCTTGACTGTATAGTGGGCCCAGAAATACACTTTAGGCCAATAATAAATCAGCTAATCACACTAAAAAATCCTTCAGCACTTCATTTTAAAAATTTCAGCATAAATTATTTTTTTCCCCAGCACATATTAAATAAGAATACGATGGAATAAGAACACCTAGGGGTCTACTTAGCATTAGCAATGAAGATAAGACCCAGGAGTAGATCACACTCCCCAGGACTTCAGTAGAGAAAAAGAAATTTGTTTTAGAAAACAATACAGTTCAAGCCATGACTTCAGCAATGTAACAACAAATATGCAACGTTTAATGTGAGATGCCTTAAATGGATAAAACTAGAGAACAAAGAGATGGTGTATTATCAGGAAGCCTGACAATAAAATCCAGGGACTTCCTAGGCATATGGAATAATCTTTAACTAGGCAAAGCACTAAAGAAACAAAACTGATTAAAAAAAAACCAAAACAAACAAACAAAGCCCAAACACAAAAAATAAAAAAGAACAAAAGAAAGTCACAAATAACTGAATATTCCCTATTATTTATTTATCGTAAGAACATCTGGTGGGAAATAAGGTCTTATTGACCTCAGTTGTTATCACTAACCACTACTTTGTAAGAACTAAAAACCTTACCAGGCTTCATCTTAAAAATAATTATCTTGATTGTTTATAGTACTTTTCTTAAATTAACAATGGACAGCTTAAAAAGAATAAAGAACATGATAAGTCAAGACTGATGTAATTTATAACTTCTAGTATGGACATTAAATACTACAACATGGCACAATTTCTGTTTCCACATCAAATTGTTGTATTTTGTATATTAGATTGGAAACAAACTGTTTATTATTATCCTGCTTATTGTTATTTGTAAACATGATCTACTACCAGATACTTTGAATTGGACAACGAATTTTTAATCCATTCAGGCATCACAGCATTGGAACATCTGACTTGGATGCTGGCGTTTTTGGAAGAGTTCACATAATGCAAGGAAGGGTGTGTAAGCAGAAGGCAGTAAAATGGAAGGTGAAAATACAGGGTTATGGAAACTTAAAACACAGAGAAAAGATTAGGAAAGCTATGGAGCAATTATTCTTCTAACAAGAAGGATAATCATGGACAAATCTTGGACCCGGTCCCTGACAGCAGATCAAACTAACACACAGTCATAGAACAGTGCATGGCAGTGCATGGTTGTCTAGCAGACGGGACCTCAAATCAGGACGTGACTTTTGCAAACCTCTACGGTCACTTGGACAAGCCTTTCTCCACTTCTGTTCTGTGAAAGGGAAGTGGGAGTTTTCTGTTTTGGAGGGATGTTGAGAAAAAAAATGACTAATTCTTTTTAACATCTTCAGCTGTAAGAGTGTACAATCACTTAAATATAGAGCATCTTCTACCCAACAGTGGCAATGTTAGTCCATCACCTCTTCTATATCCCAGGTTGTTTACTTTTTATTATGTGAATCTTCATGTAACACACAACAATCAGTACGTATAGCCTACATCCTTTCTAGATCATTCCTTTGAGCTAAAATGGAATAAAGTTCACACTCCATCGTGCTCCCTAATTTGGTGCTTAATCAGCTTTAAGTATTTACTTACAGTACCAGAATTTCGCTACCATCTTTATTCTGCTAAGCAAGACACGTTTTGGAAACAACCATTTTCAGTCCTGAACTCTTTTCAAAGAAATTCCCATAATTAAAAACACAGACAGGTTTTAGATACAATGTGAATACGGAAAACAGTTCTTCGGCTCAAAGGGTAAGCAAACATTTTATTATCCATTGATCTTTGCAAATACCTTGTGTGAAGTATCAAATCATCTCCCTGGAGTCTAACTTTTAGTGTTAGACTAAAACACTAGAAGTGTTTTATTTCACAAGAAAAAAAACAATTATCTTACTCATTGTGACTGGAATGAAGATATTTGATGTCACCGATACAGATTTTTAAGTTATCCATGAGCAGCCTTAAGTATTTCAAAGTTGCCATTTTTGCTCTTTAATATCATATCATTTTTGAGTTAATTTTAGTGTCAAAAATTCTTAAATTAAATTGTCTTCTGTCATTTCCACTGGTCAACATGTAATTACTAGTAAATTGGTAACATTTTAAACTTGTCTGAAAACTTATTTAGGTATTTAGTTCTGTATTTAAAGTACACTGGATTCTGTCCAGTGACCATTGCTGTGAGTGTAAGGCTTACACAAATTCACATACGCCTTTAAAGGAAAAACAGACCTTGGAAGTGTTAGACATCCATAGAAGTTAATGAGCTTTGTTTAAAATAATGACAAGTGATTATCCGGGAAACAACACATCATTCCAACCTGTGACTTTGTGATTCTGTGATTTGGATGACTTAAGATCAGCTTCTATATTAAAAGAGAAGGCAGCTTGCTGGATTTTAAGAAGATACTGAAGTTTTGTGCTCAAAACATAGGCTTAGAAGCCAAGAAATCTTCAGTTTTATTATCAGTTCAGCTAATGACTCCCAGGATGGCTACAGGAGTTTAATACATCCCTCTCTGTCTTTGTTTGTATAGCCGATATTTATTGTAGTACATTACTAGCATAAGAAATAATTAAAATGCAGGGTACATTTGCTTTCTCTTGTAAATTTATCAGAAAAAAAATCTGTTTTGTCAAAGCCAAAATTGAAAAACAAATAAAAGCAATGGTAAAATATTTTATGTACGGAATATTTTAACTTAGATTTTTCACTTACCAGAAAAATGTCCATTTTATTTTATTTGAAGAAAAAAAAAAGAAAAATAAATCAGAATGAACCCTTTCTTGAGAAAAAAAATTTAATTAAAACAATAACTTTTCAGTTAATTGATGTTAATGTTTGAATCCAAAGACCACTTCTAGCAGGTATCCATTTTTGAATTTCACCAAATTATTTTGTTACTGCAACACTGGTTTTACCTTTCATTATTTCTCTGCCTGGAAGGAATGAAAGAAATATTACTGTGCAAATAATCTATTTTAAAAGTATATTTAGACTAAAATGTGCTTATTAGTTAAAAGTTTTAGGTGCAATGCTGTTTAATATTTAGCATCTGCAGACATAAACGTTATGGCTGACAGTATGATAGACATAAAATTAAATATATTTATAAAGCAAATGGAGAAACTGTTGTCCTCAAAATACCTTCTGTCAGAAAATACCCGGGTGTGTAACTGATATAACCAGTAATACTGGGTTTGAGTTTATATTTGTAGAACAACTGAGTACAACTCTGTATCAAACTGCTTTTGTTGTCAGTAGACCCTGGGAACATCATGTGTCTTCCAGCCTCTCCAAAAAGAAGGCTAATAGAGAAAGAAAAAGATGTTCCTTTGCTGTCAGAGCGCATCACACTTCTTTTCCATCCTGCAAAGTGGAACCTGTGGCTTGAGGAGCTCTGATTGTCATATTGGGCAATTGGACAATTGCTAGTGGTTTCACAAGGCATTTATATGAATGTCTCCAATGAGCTGTGAGATAGCATGAGTTCATCTGCGGGATGCTAGACCAATTCCAGGCATGAGTCGAGGTCAGAGGCCTATAAAATATTTAAATTGCCTTTTTCATCTCTAGAATATCAAGGAAAGTAGCTGCACACGCTAGAGAATGGGTGCTACTCGGTATCTACTGTTACCATCTGATGAGTCTCTGTGTATCACAGATCTTTTACATTTAGTGAAATAGTTGCTGTCATGGTTTAACCCCAGCCCGCAACTCAGCCCTACACAGCTGCTCATTCACTCTCCCCAGGTGGGATGGGGGAGAGAATCAGAGGAGTAAAAGTCAGAAAACTCATGGGTTGAGGTAAAGACAGTTTAACAGGTAAAGCAAAAGCCGTGCACACAAGCAAAGCAAACAAGGAATTCATTCGCTCCTTCCCATGGGTAGGTGGGTGCTCAGCCATCTCTAGGAAAGCCAGACTCCATCACGTGTAACGGTGACTTGGGAAGACAAACACCATCACTCTGAACATCCACCCCTTCTTTCTTCTTCCCTCAGCTTTATACGCTGAGCCTGATGCCATATGCTGTGGGACATCCCATTGGTCAGCTGGGGTCAGCTGTCCTGGCTGTGCCCACTCTCACGTTCTTGTGAACTCCCAGCCCACTCACTGGTGGGGTGGGGCGAGGAGCAGAAAAAGCCTTGGTTCTGTGCAAGCCCTACTCAGCAGTCACTAAAACACCCCTGAATTATCAACACCGTTTTCATCACAAATGCAAAACACAGCCCCATGCTAGCTACTGTAACTAGCTACTACGCTGACACTGTCTCCCACAGCATCCTCCTAGAGAAGCTGGCGGCTCCTGGCTTGGATTGGGTGTACTCTTTGCTGGGTAAAAAACCAGCTGAACAACCAAGCCCACAGAGTTGTGGTGAATGGAGCTAGCTCCAGCTGGCGGCCGGTCATGAGTGGGGTTCCCCAGTGCTTGGTGCTGGGGCAAGTTCTGTTTAATATCTTTGTCAATGACCTGGATGAGGGGATCAAGTGCACCCCCAGTAAGTCTGCAGATGACACCAAGTTGGGCAGGAGTGTTGATCTACTTGAGGGTAGGAAGGCCCTACAGAGGGCCCTGGACAGGCTGGATCGTTGGGCTGAGGAGGCCAAATGTATGAGGTTTAACAAGACCCAGTGCCGGGTCCTGCCCTTGGGTCACACCAACCCCAGGCAGCGCCCCAGGCCTGGGGCAGAGGGGCTGGGAAGTGCCCGGCGGAGAAGGCCCTGGGGGTGCTGGCTGACAGCCGGCTGGGCATGAGCCAGCAGTGCCCGGGTGGCCAAGGAGGCCACCAGCCCCCGGGCTTGTGTCAGCACTGGTGTGGCCAGCAGGAGCCGGGCAGGGATGGGGCCCCTGTGCTCGGCCCTGGGGAGGCCCCACCTCGAGTGCTGGGCTCAGGTTTGGGCCCCTCGGGACAAGAAGGGCCTTGAGGGGCTGGAGCGTGTCCAGAGAAGGGCAGCGGGGCTGGGGCAGGGTCTGGAGCACAAGTGTGCTGGGGGGCGGCTGAGGGAGCTGGGGGGGTTTAGCCTGGAGGAGGCTGAGGGGAGACCTTTCCTACTTTTCTACTCCCTAACATAGAGTATTTTATTAACAGTTTGAGGATTTGCCAGGAAACCAGGATCTCAATCTTTCAGATCCAGACTTTAATCTAGATCATTTTTTTATGATATCATATTTTACATAAGAAAGGTTCCCATGGTGAATATTAAAATATATAATGATACATGGGAAAAATAAAGCAAGCTGCATGCCAATGCATTCTCCTTATCCATTTCAATACTCAGACAGCCTATCTCTGCCCCTGACTGAAAAGAAATACAAAACAGTCTTGGGTCAGTCAGTCAATGAAAGACAGTGTTGGACCTTTATGCTCAGAAATGTTCAGCCAGGCATTCAGAATTCCTATTGATGTGTCCACAGATTCTTCAGAGCCACACATGATATCTAAGTAGTGTCAGGCTTAGGGGAGAGGGCAACGGAGTATGTTATTCCAATATCAACCACAAAAAATATTTTGAAAATCAGGATGTTTTAATGATGGCTTAGGAACCTCTGTCAATGAAAAATTCTTTCCTGCTTTCAAGCTGTAGGCTGGGTAGATTCTTAGCTGGAAGGATAATTGTTCTGCCTTTCATAAATGAAAATGTTTATAGGGTTGACCTGAGCTGGAAGCATTTTTGTAGGATGCAACATCTGACAGTTGGATCGGCTTGTGTTAGCTGAAGTATGGAAAGCATTTCTCCCAAACCATCTTTATCAAGACAGGACCAAAGCAGGACAAAAAAAAAATTCATAAGTGGGCAACAGGACTGCTATGACTTAACCAGAGTGCCTGGTAAAAGCCAAAGACTACCTGTAGGTTTCCTGAGTCCTGTTCTGAATCCCTGATCACAAAACTCCAGTAATTCTCAAAAATATATTGCATGGGTGGATCTAGATGAAAGCAGACTGGACAACACAGGGAAAGCAGCACTTAGAAATTTGAGGAAGCCCTGGGAAGCAAGGATATCGCTCAACAATTTAGAATTCATGTATAATAATAGAACAACATAATCATTCAACATGGCAAGAAAAAGCTGATTTTTATGGCCAAAACAACACTTCACATAAAATCCTGACATATCAATTTAACATTGTTATTTGCTTCTGCTCTGGATTTTGGGACTGATGCTGTTTATGCATTTTCAAAAACATCCTGAATTAATATTCAGTGTTTACTAAGCCCGTTGGATTTCCTGATGTAATTTGCATTAGCTCGTAGCAGCAGGGGCCTCGGGAGAGCCAGTACCAAAGAATGAAATAGTAAAACAAACGCTTTGATCTGTTAAAAAATAGGATCTCCTTCACCTTTACTATATTATCATCTGTGAAAAGAAGGAAAAACTAATAAGTCACATCCATTCTTTATTCCATCACTAAATAAAGCAATGTAGTTCTTGTTAAAAGAATATTTTAATGGCAGTATATTTGAATAGCCGTGATTACTGAGTATTTGACAATTTTCCGTGATTAAATCTTTAGCCTCACCATGCTTGTTATTAAGGGCTGCTGAACCCTTTCACCTAAGCCAAATACCCGCAAAGAAGGATGGGTTCATAGCATTAAAAGGTGCTTTGGGACATCTGACATTCAAGCCTATCCCAGAAAGAAAACTTTTTTGGTAGCCTTTTTTATAACCTTGGAGAGATCATTTAATCTGCTTGTGTTTTGGTTTTGTCTAGTAAATGTCTTGTTTGTTTACAGGCTAGGTTGCTGCAGGAATGATTGGGAGCTGTTGTACAAAGTCTTATCTGTACAGCAGATGTTAGGACTGGCCAATTCTGCCTATTAGGGTCTTTTTCTTTTGCAAATGAATTGTGAACCTTGACCTATCTGTCAAGTTCAACAGAAACAAAATTCATAAACATTTATCTTTAATGTTTCATATTGCCCTTTTGTGTGTGTGTTGCCTTCCATCTGAGAGTAGGAACAGCATTACAAACCTTACATGGTCAGAGAGAGATTCCAGAAATCATCACACCTATAATCATCACAAGCTATATACTAAGGTTCCAGACCAAATGGTTTCTGTGTGGTGGATTACTGTGACTTTTCAAAATCAGTCCTGAATATTGGCAGGTCATTGTAGTCATACGCCTTCAGTTCATCCCATGCACTGAAGTTATTGAAAGTGATAACCTGATAAGGATAACGTGACAGCTGTCTTGTTGATAAGGCCACAGTTTATATCATCAGAAAGCTGGAGATACATCACACATTTACATTTGAATCGTTTAATTACATCCTGGACTAGGTCTTGGACAAAAGTCTTCATCAAGAATACTTTACAGAATAACTATAATAGTTTGTATCCCTTAATATAAAGTTTGGGTAATCATTCCATGATCTCTGAACAGCTTTCCTAGTTAGGTGAAACACTGAAAACTTTTCACTGGGCATCATAGAACCATAGAATGTTCAGGGGCACCTTCCACTTGGCCAGGTTACTCAAAGCCCCATCCAGCCTGGCCTTGAGCGCTTCCAGGGATGGGGCATCCACAGCTTCTCTGGGCAACCTGCTCCAGTGCCTCACCATTCTTACAGTGAAGAATTTTTTCCTTATATCTAACCTAAATCTACCTTCTTTCAGTTTAAAGCCATTGCCCCTTGTCCTGTCTCTACATGCCCTTGTAAAAAGTCCCTCTCCAGCTTTCCTGTACACCCCCTTTAAGTGCTGGAAGGCTGCTATATATTGTGCCCTGGGCCTTCTCTTCTCCAGGCTGAACAACCCCAGCTCTCTCAGCCTGTCTTCACAGGAAAGGAGCTCCAGCCCTCTGATCATCTTTGTGGCCCTCCTCTGGACCAGCTCAAACAGGACCATGTCCTTATTATGTTGAGGACCCCAGAGCTGAATGCAGTACTCCAGGTGAGGTCTCATGAGAGCAGAGTAGAGGGGCAGAATCACCTCCCTCAGCCTGCTGGTCATGCTTCTTGCTATCCAGCCCAGGGTACGGCTGGCTTTCTGGTCTGCAAGTGCATATTGCAAGGTCGTGTCCAGCCTTTCCTCTACCAGTAACCCCAAGTCCTTCTTCACGGGGCTGTTCCCAATCCATTCCTTCCCAGCCTGTATTTGTGCTTGGGATTGCCCTAACCCATGTGCAGGACCTTGCACTTGGCCTTGCTGAGCTTCACAAGGTTCGCACGGGTCACCTCTCAAGCCTGTCAGGCCCCTCTGGGTGGCATCCCTTCCCTCCAGCATTTCAGCTGCACCACCCAGCTTGTTGTCACTGGCAAACTGGCTGAGCATGCACTCAATCCCACTGTCCATGTCTTTGACAAAGATGTTAAACAGCGCCGGTCCCAATACTGGGCCCTGAGGAACACTGCTCATCACTGCTCTCCACTTACACATTGAGCCGTTGACTGCAACTCTTTGAGGGCAACTATCCAGTTCTGAGTGGTCCATCCATCAAATTCATGTCTCTCCAATTTAAAGACAAGGATGTCATGCAGGACAGTGTCAAATGCTGACATACTGATATTTGATGGCATTGCAAAGCAACTTCCTGATTTTTTTTAACGAAATAAGCTCTTTCTCAGGTAAGCAGCTTTTGCATTCATTAGATAATAGTTTAACAGCAATGCGCAAGTTAGGTGAATAATGAAAGACATTGTCAAACGTATTTAAAAATACAGAGAAATTCATCAAATAAATTATTCAATCAATGTTACAGTACCTATCTGTGTAGGTATTTCTACCACCAGAGGTATCTGACAGCCTCTAGGGTAATCGTATTTTTTATTGTTAAATTATTAATGATGCTTTCATGCCTGAGGCCTTATGGAATACTACATAGCATCTTTTATCTAAGCATCTCATCATGATTCACAAAGATTAAGCATCAAAACACCCTGTGAAGAAAGTAGGTTGTACAGTATAGCTGTACTGTACTGAATTGTATACAACTGTAAATATAAAACCAGCACCCACTTAAATGGACTTGAATTTTTACTCCCTGTGCTTCAGGGGCTTAAATCTCAAACTCTCATTTCTTGTAAATTGTGGAGGAACCTCTAGGAAAAAAAGGATGAGAAAGAAATTAAGTCTCAAAATCACTGCGTCCAAACAATTCTCAATTGACTGTTCCATCACCAGTCATCTTTTCTCTGGGACCTGAGGAGTTCACTATCAGCTCTCCTTTTCCAGCACTGTACCAAGCTGGAAAATCATTGAAGAAGGGCTTCTTCTGAGATAGCTTTGTGACAGGTATTGAAACATGCGGACAGTGCCTTTGATCTAAGTTTCTAGATAGATGGGAAACTTGTGCTATGTTTTAATACATGTTGTGGTTTTCAATGACCAAGTCAGTGGTATCAGAAACTTACAGTACCATCATATAAGTTTTATGGTTCTTCATTAATCTTTATTAAAAATGGGAGTTATATGTCCCAGACTGGAGCTGAAAACACAAATTTTAGATTACAGTAATGAGCCTGGCCTTCCCACTGTTTAGAAAGGGAAGAAACTGCCCGTTTTCTCAAGCACTCAGTAAACTTGTGGCAACTTCTGAGAACAGCTCATGTCACCTGAATATAACACCCCTTCTGGTGATTGCAGTGAGACTTTCTGGTCTGAAAATAAACAAATACTTATTTTACTAAAGTCTTAAACTGAGGGAGGGATCTTAAATGACTTGTCTGAGCTAACAGGAGTCCACAGCAGAAACATTCCCAATAGTATGTTTCAACTGCCGGGTTGGTGTTGCTGTTTTCCTTTCTTTTTGTGCCTAAGGAATACAAATGAAAGTGCCACCAGCCTGCCAACCCAGTCTGCGCAGACCTAGGGAAGCAGAACATCAGTTTTATACGCATATATTCCAGGCTTACTAGCATCTTGCCTTCAGCTTTTTCTCTTGTATGACAAGCATGATCAAATATACAGAAACCAAGCAAAACAATACCCACAAAACCTTGCCATACAGCCTATGGAAAGCACTTGGCTGAAACAACAGGAAAGCAGTGCAGGCAGCTTGCTGCTCTTGAACACAAGGGTTTCATTTCTGATCTGGACAGTCAAGTCGGGAATTGTGTCTGTGATAATAATGGAATCAGGCAGAGTGAAGCTATTTTTAAAAGAACTGCCTGCAGGCCAAAGGGTAGCCCCTAAGGGGAAAAATAATCAACCCTGCCTTCTTTACATTTAAGCCTACAGCACTGTCAGGGCCTGACAGTACCGACCAGCATTCATTTAATATAAGCAAAGACAAGGAAAAAATAAATACAGGAGAAAGATTGGGTGGACAAATGTCCCTGATTCTAAAGTTAAAATTTGTATGGTTGAACCAAAGCCCAACATAAAAGAGGTGGCTGCAAAACTCATCTCCCTTGCACATCTGCAACATTAGAAAACATCAGGTCCAAATGCAAATGTCTCTCTGAATATTTCAGTTTAAATAATAATACATGGATGCAAGGAAAAGCGTGCTGCTTAAATTTTAAGCTGAAAACAGAGTCCCCAAAAATCTTATTCTGAAAATCCCCAAAAGAAGTAAAAGATAGAAAAAGATAGAGGTCATCTCATATAACTTTTAACTGCCATTTCTGAGTTAACTGGTAAGAATACTATTGTAGACAAAAGAGAGAAATAGACAGGCTTTCATAGGTTCACAGGACTGAAGGATAATTCAGGTTGGAAGGGACCTCAGAAGGTCCTCTTGTCCAACCTCCTGCTCAGAGCATTCCTAGGTTGCTTGTAGTCTTACCCTAAAGTGACATCTAAAGGGGTGAGGTACTTTGCATTATTCACCTGCTGATTCCTGGAGAGGCAGGGAAACTGGACCCGATGTGGATGTCTGCATCATGGACATCTAAATGAGGCAAAATGAATCTCACCTCCGGTGCCTAGTTACATGGTGTTTTTGGAGATGCAGAGTTCAGAGCAGGAAGTAGTAGGAATTCTGCAGAAATAACTCAGTTTGCCCAAAGGTAAAGGAACACAGCAGAGAGCTGTAGGACATTGTAGGCTAAGGAAGAAGTTGCTTCACATGAAATTTTCTGTGATCACAATTTGGTAAATGCAAATACACATAGGGAGTTCTTTTAATTTTTAAATGCAACATCCCAGAATTTCTGTGCAAGCAAAGTAACTCCAACAACCGTTAACATGAGTTCTAGCAAATACTTGCACTTTGGACTCATTCTTTAAAGGTTGATTTGAAATACTTACAAAGGTCAACCTGGCTAGATTAAGGCTGTGATGTTTAAAAGCTAGTTGGAAATCCTGAACTGAGTCCTAATGGCAATCTAATGTGACAATAAAACAATTTCTATTTCTAAGTGGTCCATTAAGATGACACACTTCATATGAAATTCTAGTCCTTTTACCACTATGTTGCTTTATTGTCCCAGCCTGGCATTTTGCAATGGTTAGATGATAAAATGAAAGAACAGTGTATTTTGAGTGGACTACCTGAGACATAAAAAACTAACCTACATTTGCTTCCAAACTCTTTTCTATAACTACAAAATAATATTGACCCATAGTTCCTTTCCTCTGAACTTACTAGTCAAAGAGTGTTGATTTACGATACTGATTATATTTTACAGGATTTGATCTAGAAAGAGACATGGGGACAGAGTAGACTCTTGATGTTAAATATTGAAACTTGTTTCTTCTATTGCCTTTTTAAATGACTGCATGCACTGGCACAGGTCATTTAAGAAATCTTGTCATTTAAATAGTTAAAGGAAAATGAATAAACATACCCTCAAAGAGTTGTGAAGGTAGCAATCCAAAAATGAGTTCCCAAATATTGACTGCAAGGAGAAGAAATAGTGAATCATTTCTTAGCCAATTAATATCTACTTAGAAGCTTATGCCCTGGTGTGCACATGTAACTCTATTTAATGTTAATGAAAGTTATGTGCATGCTACAGAGAAGGCTAGACTTCTTAAAAGGGGTTGCTCAGATTGCTTCCTACAGATACAGGTCAAAGATTAATCATTCAATTTGGCTTGCTCTGTATTATAAAAAAAGAAAAAGAAAAAAAAAGAAGTAGATATTAACAACAATACACAGTATTTAACTGCAAAAGCTGAAGCTAGAAGTATTATTCCTACTATATTTTTGTCAAGTTTTCAGGCCATCAATGCCACTTCAATTCCCAAGTAAGAGGAAAAAGTGACAGACTGCTGTGATGAAATGCTGAGGTTTCTCATGCAAATGTTAAAAGAGCTCAGAATCTGGAGGTTCATTTGTCATTACATGTGATTTTGATTCTTGCACTGCTTAAGTAAACAGAAAAACAGTGAAACTGGAACAGAGGGTCTAAGGACTTCAGTAATGCATAAACAATAAGAGATTAGTTCTGTTTTGCTGGATTTGAGTAGGCCTACTAGGCAGAGGTAGAGTTAAATAAACTGTTGTAGTGCTTATAATTGGACATCAATGGCCTATTCACCACAACACACACAAACATAAACCCATCAAAGCATTCTTCACTCGATTTTATTTCCATTCACACATATAAGTCTTATTTTCTGTACTCATATGTACCACTAACTATACCCGAGCAGCAGGAATAAAGGACTCGGTTTGCTGTTGGCCGTTGTTTTATATGCCCATTTACATTTGGACTTGATGTTTGAAATGCCACCTAATCAAATCAGTAGCTAATCAAGGCAGTATCCTTGTATTTCTACTTTCAGTAGGCATACACGACCAAAACAAAGTGCAAGAAAGAAAAAACAGGAGTTATTAATCATATTTTAATATAAACACCTTCTTTGGTCAGATGAATTGTACTTTGAAATTATTATGTTGAGGATAAGGAAAGTCTAGATACATAGTTCAGATGACAGGGACACATACAATCTTCACTTAGTATTTGATTTTGTTGCCTAAAATGATGTATTTAATGCCCTTTGAAATGCTTTGGGGTATCCAGAACACCTGTGCAGGCCTGGAAGGTATAACGCAAGACCCATGGGAGAACCATACTTTTGTGGAAGGGCAGATGGATGTCAGATGCTAGGAAAGCTGAAATGGCATCAGGTATCGATGAGTAACCAAGTAGAAAACTCAGACACCTGCCTTTTGGAATACATCTCCTATATATATCCATCTACATGACAGCTGTAAGTCTAAGATCTTTTATAGTAATTGGAGATCTATGGCCTGAATTGTTTACTCACACGTGGACACGAAGTGATGTTTGAAATGCCCTAGGTTATCCTGGTGTATCTCTGGGGCACGGATCTTCCATATGTTCTACAGCATATCTGCCAAGACAAAGCTGGGGTTTTGGACTCCCTAGTTCATATTAAATGGCATTAGGTGTTTGGGGTATCTCAGTAACTGGAATCTGTAGTCAATTCACCAAAGGATGGCTTTTGAAAACTAATAATCTCAGTCAACTTATATTTGGTCATTTATGACAAAAAAAAAACCCAAACCAAAACAAAAAAACAGCTAACAAACCCAAACCAAAAACAAACCACCCCCCTCATAAAAAGCTTCACTGAGAGTACTGATTAGAGGTTCATTGACTATAATACTCTTAAACACCTCACACAGACACATCAGTGTACACACCTACATTTGTGTATCTTAGCTGTACTCTTTATCCTCTCACACAAATTAAATGAATGTTGCTTGAGATGTCTGAGTCCTCTGTAATGTGTTAGACTATCCCTCTCCTGGGGACACATGCCACGCCCCTCTAAACGCCACTAGAGTTCATTTGCTGCTTCTAGATTTTTGTGTTCTACTATTGCCAGTTACTCACCCATTGCAGAATTTGTGTCAGAACCATGATTACATTACCTGAGAACCCAAATAACAACCCTAAATAAAAAATAACATTGGTTAGGTAACATTAAGAATCCTACACCAAGACAGAAATGACTCTTCCTTGCACACTTAACATGGTCTATAAAACAGTGATAGCTTGAATGGTCAGGGAGAGAAAAAATGAGGTTTTGTTTGGCTGGATAGTCTGTTTTTTTTTTCCCTGAGAGGAGTAATGGTAATGTTAATAAATAATTTGTGGGATAGATTTAATAAGGATTTGATGGTAGAGTTTAGGAGATCTTTAACTTCAGAATAGGAATATGGCTGCAGAAGACAGGTAAACAGAGCATAGGCATGTGTCTGGGATTGTACTAATGATGTAAATTTATACAGCAGGAGGGACTGTAGTTTGGCATGGAAGGGAAAGGCAGGAAAAGCGGAGGTACGCTCACATTACCTGACGCATGCTCTCATGTTTGCTTCTATGTCTGCTGATGTCATATGTCCCTTACAGCTGTGAAAGAGTGGAAGCAGAAGGAAACCATGCAGTTGCCTCCTCTCAATACTTTCAGTCCATGGCCCAGTGTCTCTCATCTCACTCCTCCAGTCATGCCTTGTGGGATCTTGTGCCTCCACTCTGTTTGAATGTTGTCTTCTACGTGATCAGCCTGGAGTTAAGTAAGGCAGTTTGCTAAAATAGCCAAAGCTGCTCAGGTGAGCTCAGAGGGGACTGCTAGAGACAATACAAGTTTTTGAGAAATGGTACCTAAATGAAAATGTTCTTCCAAGCATCAAGGTTTGAGCTGATAATTCTTCTGTTATTCACAAAAAGACACCTATTTGGTGGCCAAATTTTTAAGGATTAATTTCTACCCTGTTTTACCTCTGTGCAAACCCATGTTTTCAATTAGGAAAGACAGGTTTGTTCTTCTTGAAAAACAAGAACATTGAAAAAAAGGAAAATTATAGGATAAGTAGCAGTCCTAAAAACTACTGTATCATCAGAGCAGTTTACTTAAAGTCATTTGTTATTTAGATGCAAATTCTTTTAATTCCCATGACTCTATAAAACCTGCATCATATTACTATGTCTTTACTTTATTCTGCACTTTTAATGTAAAATTAACTCCAGTTAGACCACTGAGTTTCTGACTAATACTCTAAAATCAGCCCCCGTTTTGCATTTCAGAATCTCTATCAGCTCTACAAAACATTGTCTCCTGAGGGAAGGCAACAGTTGGCATTTTTAAAACCTAGAAGCAAGTGTTTGAGTTTGATGAGGCTATAAACCCGCTGACTGATGGTTGGTGCTCAGCAGGAGAATGGGTACAAGGAACAAAAGAGTCTCCAAGGAAAGGGTCTGCTCAGTGTCCAGACCCAGTAAATCCTTTGCTGCTTCCTGAGGTTGCAAACAAGGCTGCTGATTACAGGCAGTTTTATCCCAGGGTCTTTATCACTCTTCCTGACAGTTTGAGATTATTTATCAGCAAGATCTAATACCTTAAACATTTTTTGGCAAGTTCTCTTCTTGAAAACACTGCAAGAAAAGGTTGAGGCAGATACACAGCACGGTATTCCACAAGGGGGAACAATTCTTTAATAAACCTGATATTTCCCTATATAATATTCCATCAGTGATATTTCTGTAATGAAGCATTATTTGACAGATTCAAACGACTGCAGGATAACTTAGCATGGCTCTGAAAGTGAGCTTTCAAGCCTCAGGAGGTCAAATTGACTACATCTTTTTAAAGGGTTGGCATGAAGCTATGCAATGACCTAAGAGCTGCGAGAAATAAAGAAACATTCTGTCATTGCTGCCTTTGTGATTAACTCCCTGGCTTTCTCCTGTGATTACTGGAGATTTTCCAGTCAAGGAACACCTTCTGCCTGACACTAATACATGCTGTTTATGTGGCATGCGAAAATGTAGGAAGTTGTCATCTGCTCTCTGAGTGTAAAAGAGTGGGGAATGCTATTTCTTCAAATCATAACACAAGTGTTGATGTAAAGGATGAGGTTTATGCTTTTGGCCAAGCAAGAGAAGGAAAAGGAAAAAGAAATTTTGGTGTTGATTGCAGTGGTTTAAGAATTTAATTGGAAGAGTAGTTTAATATAAGAATTTATATTTTCATACAATTCTGAAGTTCTTTGTCAGTACTATGGAAAAAATGAACTCTTTCTGTGAGATTTTTTGGGATTGCACAACACTAAAATACTGGAAATGTGTCCATAGGTGTTCATTACTAGGGACTGCAGCTCTCTTCACCAAAGCCACCTGATGCTTTCCAAGTAAAGCAGTACACAAGTATTATTCAGCCTATTAAAATCAGTGGGCTACTTCACCTGTGCTGTGTCACATTGGTTTCTTTAAATGCAATCTGTTAAATACTCCAAGACTTATTGAGACTGTACAAGAGAGATCACACCTGGGTTACATTTATGCCACTTGGAGACAGAGTTTGAGAAAGAGGGTTTTAATATTCTCTTTTTTTTGCAATGTAGGTTGGCATATTTTTAGCAGAGGTGTCAGACAGACGAGATCTTCATATAACCTCTTTGGTGAGTGAGTGCTTGAGGTTTCCTCTGTGCTTGTCTGTAGCGAGTGTGATTCGTTAGCGTAAGACAGAGTTATTCAGACTTTTAGCTCAAGAGGTCTCAGGTCAAACGCTGGTGTGTCAGACATCAGAACTGCTGAGCTCACTTATGGCTCTTGTGCTGGAAACAGGAAAGCTGGCAGTCAGCAAAACTGGCGGAAAAACTGCAGGTGTTATTAGCACCGTCAGTTTACAGTCCTGGATAGCTCTCTAGTTTTGGTTGTATAGCCAGCCCATAAGCTTTCTTGTTTGGTGTAAGCTGGAAAGGGATTAGAAAAGTCCTCTACAAACCTGTCTTGGGCAGGCTGACACCAGGGGTACAAACATTCCCAGCAAAAATCCAGGATGAATGTGTGTTTACTCCTTAGGTACACTGAAACAGCGGGTATAGCTATTTCTGTGTAGTGATCAGGAGGGAGAAGATAGCCAGCATTGGAATCATCCAATTTAACACACAACCAAGCACAAATAATCACCCATCTCCTGAAGGATATGAGCCTTGTGACAGAGGTGATTTACAGCATGGAAGGAGATGGTCCGACAGATCAAGGTAATTTTTTTTTTTTTCTCACAGGCATAGCACTATCAAAATCTGACTATGCTGGTGCAAAAATTTTAGCCAGGACTAAAATACAAGGGCAAGAACATAACAGCCACACAGAGAGGCAGAATGACCATATAACCCTGTGAATCCTGTCTCTGACAACACCCCACAGCAAATGTTTAGGGAAGAACATAAGCAGAAGCCAAGATGTGGTGACACATCCATGGAAACTGCAGTTCAGGGACTTCTGGGTTAAAGGGGGTGTTTTTGTAGTTAACACACATTACTGGATCTTCCTTCCATGGATTTGTGAGGTTAGTATTTGAACCTGTGCATATTCTTATAACATCTTCAGCATCCAGAAGCATAGAGTCCACAGATGTGCTCAAAAACATTACACAGTCTCTATAAAGATGGATCTGTTTCTGTTTTGTATCATTACTTCATAGTGTCACTGAGTGTCTTCTAGTTCTTGTGCTGGAGGAGACAGCAAAGAGTCAAGCCCTATTTACAGTTAACCATCAATCCCATGACATTCAAGGTTATGTAGATTTCTATCATCATACCACGTTCAGTCATCTTTTTTCCACACTAAAGGATCCTAGTCCATTTAGCTGTTCCTGACACAGAAACCATACCACATTTTTGATCACCCTTTTTTAGTTTTCTCTGTGCTCATTTTACTTGTTGTGTATCTTATCTGAAAAGGAGAACCGCAGTTGCACTGTTCAAGGTATAGACACATGATAGTTTAATAAAGAATAACAAAATTTTCCTAATGACTGCCAAAATTCACTCTGGTTTTTAACCAGTCCTAAACACTGATCAGATGTTTTCAGCTAGATATTGCTTATAGGCTCAGGATCTAAGTTCTGACAGTGCGAGTCAGTTGATCATTGTATATATAAAGTTGACTGTTTTCTCTCAGGTGCATTTCTTTGCATTTATCAACACTGAATTTCATTTTCATTCATCATTTTTCCCTAGTTATTCTGTAGTTTCTTATTATCCTGAACAACCTTAATGCCTTGAATAACACAGGTCACCAACTGCCGCCACGGCCATTTGCCATCTTATCCAGAACACGTACGTTGAGAAGAGTCAGTCCTGATGTAGTCTGGATGAGACATTTCTAATTCTTTTCTTACCTGGTGTGAAAGAACAAAACATAAGAAACACTGTTCTCTGTAAAGATCTTCACATTTCTTGCAACCAAAATGGGCTAGATTTATTTTGTTAACTCTGTGACATATTTGGAAAACTACTGGCATTTGAAGGTCCAGTCGATTCCTCTTGCTATTAAATGAGTTTAGCCTTCTTTTAAGTTATCCAAACTGTGCTGACTAAACTGCACTTCCAGAATTATTACCAAAGTTACTTATAGAGCAATTGTCCTTAGCAAGGAAGTAACAGCAGTCTGGGAACAAGATTTCTTACCTCACTCATGTCCATATCAGGCTATTTTATGGCAAAAAATTGAGCCTGTCAAGAAAACAGGAGCAGTACAATTAGAGGTAATTAGCCCAGCAGGAGAGTCATTGCCACAAAGGTGTCTGGGAAGTTGGCAATCTGAGAAAGGTCAAGATAGTCACTCGAAATGGACATATAATTTGCCTATGTAGATCACAAACTCTTCTGGGTTCACAGAAAGTCAAGTACAATGACCTCTTTTTGGGCCTTGGAGTCCTACAGTGAAAAAATGCAAACATATTTAATGACAAATATAACGATAAAGGTGACCCCCAGTGAGGAATCTGAGCTAGGTGACGAGGATATTTCTTTCAGGGGCCGTGAACTTAGTGTAGACATAATAGACTAAGTTTCAGGAGCTCATAATCACTTTAAAGGAACATTTGATTATGGATTACAAAGTTTAGCCTTGTTTAAAAACAGCAGCAGTCACAGTCTTCATCCCTCAAGCACAATGTGGTCAGTATATACTTGCAGTTACTCCTAAACTGTTAGTTTATTAGGTTAATTGGACAGTCAAAGACATTCCTTCCCTTATGAGATTTCTGCTGTTTTATATTCCAAGTTTGGCATCTCGACCTTGGGTGTTGAACTTTGCTTCCTTCCTCTCCCATGACATTGTGTAGAAGCAGTATGAGCAAGTACAGTGTAACCCACTTGAAATAATCATCTTCACATTGTGGGAAGTGGGGCAGTTATTGAGAGAGAAAGCCCTCATTAAAATGTTCATTTGATGCTAACAAGTACCACAGACAGCTCTATCACCTGTCAGGATTTCACTTGGCACTCCTCAAATTGGGCATCTTTCCCTTTGGTAGTCAACGGGATCAGTCATGTGAGAACAACTCACTTGGAAGCGGTGACCTGGCCCAAGTCCTTTGGCACCACTTAACTCTCACGTAAGTCCTTGTACTCAACAGATTCAGCATGACTAATGGTTGCTGAAAGCTGCCGTCTCCTTCAAAACTCTACACCTGAAATGAAGATGAGCAGTTCTGTGCTAGGCTAATAAAGATAACCTCAGGGAGTAGTTATGCACTCATTTCAAACACTTGAAAGAGGAACAAAAAACTATGAAGTTGCTATTGAAGTATAATTAAGATGGTGTTTTCAAGTACAGTGTAACCTTAAACTGGAGGAGTAAGAGACTTAAAATGGAACCACTTACAAAGCTGTAAAAGCTCCGCTGCATGAGGCACTCTGCGTGCACAAAATTATAGGATTAGAAACCATTCAGCCAGTCCAGTGCCTGTGTAGACAGGGGTTTGTAAAGGACCTTTTAAATACCTTTCTATTGAAAGAGAAGAGAAATGAGAAAAGGAAGGCTGAGAAAGGAGAATATGTGTAAGTGGGCAGAGGGATCTTTTGGTGGGAGTAAACAGTAGTCCAGAGCACCTCCTTCTGAAGCTTTTCTTGAACCTGTTCAAACTTAAATAAAAAGATTGAAGCTTCCTCTGTGGTCCTAGCATATGCTGGTTTTTTTCTTAGACCAGAGAAGTCTTGGGTTCTGCTTACAAGTGATTTATATGGTATCAGAAAACCTGGAAACCAGTCTTTTCAGTTGAAAACTTCAAATCCTAAGCAGTGCCCTGTCTGCAGAAGCCTCATGTGTTCCCACTTTCATACTAAGCTCCACTGAGAAAAACCAGTCCTCAGTGAAGCTTCCATGATCATGTTTTAAATGTCTGTAAAGTGCTGGGAGAATAATACATTTATATGCACATTTATATAATATTATAAAATCACACTAGAAATTGACTTTGGGAGAGGGTTTGGGAAGATACTATATTTTTTGAGTCCAAACCTGAAAATCCCAGACCATGTTTGGTGAGTGATTGTTTAAGAAACATAAAGCTCTTCCCATAGCTCTCATTCATTACATCCAACAAAGTTGTTTATTACTCTCCATTAACTAATAAGGAAGCCTTGAATAACTTTTTCTGTTTTGAATGCTTCAATTTCAGACAAACGTAGTTAGGTCAGATTAATCCCCCTGGAAATAACACATGACATGTTATGAATACATAACACAGTTAAATTTAAATAAAAGTCTCATTTTATCATTTTAAGATTTTGAGCATGGAAAATACGACAAAAATAGTTTGGTATTTTTCTGCAACAAGTAACAAATATACATACCAGACAGGAGAGGTTTGGTGTTGTTATTTTTTTTATATGCGTGAGTTACAAAAGTAAAAACAGAACTGATTTGGGCTAATTGCTCGATGAATGTGGAGAAACTGTTAAAAACACTGTAGAGAAATCAGTAGTATTTCCCAGAAATATCTGTTTTCCTTTCTGAGTACTTCTGAGTCCAATTATGACCAAGGAAGATACGGAACAAAATCCACTAAGGGGTAAATATTTTAAAATGTACAGGCTCATACCCAAGTTTTGTCTGATGAGATCTCTGACCCACTGGTGTAAGTTTTAAATAATGATTAGAATGCTATAAAAATTCCAGATTATTTGAAAAATGTTAATTGCTTAAGCAACTAGTCTATCAATCTTAAATAAAATAACAGAAAATATAAAAATGGCTAGAACTGGTAGAATTATGGTTAATTGCAATCAAGATGAAACTGTGAAGAAATCTTTGCCAAGATGGTGTGAAATCATGCCTTGGTGACAATACATATGAAGTCATAAATAGTATACATAAGAACAGATAAGGAATGGGGACCTAATAGATCTTACAAGGTATTTTCAATGGAGAATCATCACCACATTTGGGAATACTGTGCTGTGTTCTGCATGCTGGCACTGAAAAACTAAGCTACTAAAGCCACTGCAGAATCCTAGAGGAAGCTCTGGAAAAGGAGACATCTTCTTAATCTGAAGAGCTACAGGAATGGCAGGTGACTTGAGTACAGTGTTTCAATGTGATTAGTAAAGAAAATGCTGTGTAGCATTAGCATAAGAAATCCAGAACATGGTTCCAACAAGTAACCAGTGGAATGTATTACTACATCTTAATGTCTCTGCCTTCAGATATTCCAACTACCTTTTCAGGTAGTACAATTTAAACAAATTCAAAGTAAATACAAGTAAACTGGTAAAGTTTAATGACATATGGTATAAAGTTGTCAGAGCAAGTGATCCAGTAGTCCTTGCTCACTTCAGACACAATGAGTCTGTGAATGAATTGTGTTTAATGACTGGTTAAAGCCATATTAAATGGGGAATCCAGACTTGAACAGCAGAGGAAACCCTGCAGGGATTCTCAGTGTGATACACATTTTTCTCTGAGACTTGAAGAGTCAAACATTTCCACCCAGGCTACTCCTTTTCTTGTTTGTGAAAGGGTGTGGGTGGGTGGATAGAGTAGAGGAAAAAAAGTGTAAATTAAACTCATCAGTGATGTTGGATCTTAAGAGCTTAGAGTCTTCCAGAGAGTTTAATAGATCACCACTCATTTACTTTGCTCTTCTCAGCGTCCCCTGCACAGCTTGAGTTCTGGAAGTACTGAGATTTTTGAAGTTAGCCTCTAAAGTGAGATTTTGGTGTTAGGGCCTGAGAAAATCCACAAAAGTCTGTCAGGCCAGAAAACCTGGAGGTTAGATAAGTTGACGTGTTATTTGGACAGGAAACAGCTTGCCATAGGGAGCTCCTGGATGCTTTATATTTTCAGAGTTGTCATCAGAATCAAAACAGCTTGAAGCAGCACGTATGACTCATTTTCAGTGTGGAACAAAGCCATAAGTTAAGCACCACGTTATGAGTGTAACACATAAAAGGCCCCTTAGCTACACAGAAAAGTTTTACCTAGTTTTCAAGTGTCAATCTAGTTTTCCTTGTGTCTAAGGCTCTGTGACATCGAGACATTCATAATCAGGTTCATTTCTACCCTCACCGTCCATTATAACCTGTCACTCTTCAGCTTCCTCACTTATTATTCCACTAGTATGAATTTAATCTGCAGTTTTCTATGCACTAAATTTAAGGCCTAGCAGTTTTCATGTATTATTCGCTTTCATTTGCTATACTTGTTAAACAGTATATGTTCATTGGAGTTAATATATCACCATTCACTTTCTTTCTTGCGTTTCCCAGAACAGTTATTACTCAATCTATCTCTTCCGACAGCAGCTTCATAGCTTCCACAGATATCTCTGTATTCATGAAGCTATTTATCACTGTACCTGTCTTAAATATTAGCAAAGTAAGCTTGCTCGAAAGGCTTAAGCTATAATCTGTTGGAGGTGTATGTGGAGGCATAAATACGACTGACTCAAAATCGTGTGAAATGTCTACCTGTTGGTTGTGTGACATCCACCTCAGTTTGGGTAATCTGAGGTTATTAATACGCACCTTCAAAGAAGAACAGAAAGAAAGTTATCCTCCTTATCTTATACAGACAAAGAAGGGGCCAAAGTCTAAAGACCTTATTAATTTTGTATGTCTGCTTTTGCTCTTATCCCCTCAGGGAGCATATATTGGAGTCAGTGACTGGGGTGTTTGCCCTTTCTGCGCCTCTGAAAGGAGATGCTCGACTCCTTCTCTTCCACTCCTTCGGCACAGTCTGAGGCTGCAGATAGGCGACAGGTCAGGGCTGCCTACACAGGCAGGGGCAGGCAGGCACCAATGCTTGCTGCCTGTGACTTTGGTCAGTGAAAAGTTAGTATTTCTGTAATCAGCGCTGAGCTACCAGCACTGAAGTGAACTAATCCATCCTGCCAGCACTTCCTGGCGTGATTCGCAGCCCCACTTCTTGAGGTCTAACCTTCATTCCAATTTCCCATGACAATTATTTTTCTTTTGGCTTTATTAAATGTGTCCTGTCCTGTTGCAACTATTTAACTAAATCACACAGACAATTTTTTGGGCATAATGTGACTTTTCTTAATTTACTAATTCAGTCACCTTTTTGTCAGCAAAAAAAGTTATATCAATCTAGAATGAATCCTTGACGGATGCCATTGGACATAACCCCATCAGTGAATGTTTCTGTAATATATTTATCAAACCAACTCTTTGAAAAAAAACAAAGAACTAATCAGAAAATTTGCACTGCTTCTTCAGAACATGAAGGATTTTTTTTTTTTCAAAGATTATTACCTTGGACTTCTATAATTAGACATAATATTTCTTCAAAGTAGAACACTGGCTTTTGACAGATTTAGAGAGTGACAAATTCAGTTGAGTGACAATTCAAACAGTTGACCTTTCATTCCTAAAAATCTGTCCCATTAATATGACAAAAAAACCTGAATAAAACCCTTTTAACCAACAGGAATGAAATAATAGTTCTAATTTTCAACTTGAAAAGAAATATAGCCACTATATGGCCAGTGACACTAATACAAAAACATGTTTTTAAGCATGGGTTGTTGGAACAATCATAAATGAATTGTTTAGGTCCAGTTCATCAAAGTGCCTTATGTGCACCACAGATTAGTGGCATTCACTAAATCGTTTGAGAAACAGGGCGTTCTCTCCGGGCGGATGTTCATAATGGTTACCTTTGCCTAAGGAAGGAAAGCTACTGTGTCATTAACTAAAGGACATTTTCTCTCTTCAGGAACTATGAAGTCAGGTAGTTTTGCTGGGGCAGTTGTTTTGAAGAATCCCTCAGAGCCCTATTTTTATGTCTGTGGAGTGGGGATAATACAAGATTACCTTCCTTCAAAATGGCATCATGATAAATGTTGCCAGGCTGTGGGATCTGTATAACTATCTGAGGTATTTGGACCTAAGCTAGATATTCAGCTTCATTAGCTGCAAAAATAGTAATAATAAAAGCAGAAGCATGTTTTTAATTAATCATCTGATGCATAGGGCTCAAGGAACCCTATGCTGTCATGATACTGCACTGTCAGAGTTTAGAGCATTTGAATGTGTGTAGCCCATCAGTCACAGGGGAGATGTAGGAGTTATTAATATTAGCTGGTGATAAGAAAACACAGTATTTTTCTTCTGCTATAAAATGCAGCAAGATTTCTGAAATTTAGAAACGGATATTTTCCACCTTAAAGATCCAATATAAGCATTTTTCTTTTAAAAATGCAGCTTTTGAAAAATATTACATTAATGTGTCAGTACTTTTGCAGGAATGAACAAGAATATTATATTCTTTCTTCTTTTTTTGCTACCTTTTCAAGTTCTAAAACTTGAAAACAGGTAAAACTATGCAAAGTAGATATTCACTCACACATTCACATGTGCTAATGCATTGGTAGATAACTACAGGGAAAGAAGGACTCATTACCTAATTTTAGCCATCTGAATTGAAGACACACATTTTAGGTCTCAGGTAGCTAGTGGAAAAGGTGGGCACCTTCACAGAACAGTCCATCTAATCTTAAAGTAGATGTTAGAAGTAGTTGGAACAGCCATGTCATCCTTGCACAGCTAAAATAGGGCAGTTGAGTCCCATCTGAATAGGTGACACAGAAATAATGTGTGTCTGTAGGTATAAACCCAAACATAAAGAACTGTATTAACTGTGACACTCTAAAGGTGTCATCAATCAGAAATTGCTACTATTCAAAGTCTCTGTTTCCTCTGTCTTTCTAAGGACTGGTAACAACTGTATTTTTTCTTTTAAATTAGCTCTGTTAATCAAGAATGGTAGGACCAAGACCCCACCAACGACGTGCTGAAATGTCCAATGCAAATCCTGTGTATCAACACTCATGGCTGAAGGAATCCCCATACAGCTGTAAAAGCAAATTGCTGTATCTCAGTACTAGCATACAACTGAGAACAAAACGTAGATGTTTATTTGCAATGGACTGACAAAGCCATAAGAAAATGTGCTTTTTCACTTCATTACTACAAAAAAACCCCTCAGTTAGGCTTATGTATATGTGTTCTATTATGGTTGGGCTGAAACTGCTCTTTCACCAGACCGGGTTATCTTCAACTTGCAACTGCAGTCTCACA
Organism: Phalacrocorax carbo; assembly: GCF_963921805.1. NCBI lineage: Eukaryota > Metazoa > Chordata > Aves > Suliformes > Phalacrocoracidae > Phalacrocorax > Phalacrocorax carbo. The sequence continues at coordinate 6,197,283 of NC_087513.1, read as the reverse complement.
AGTAAAAACTCAAGCACAACCTAAAAGAATTCTCTAGAGGATGGTGAATCTGTTGTGTCCAAGCATACTTGGGTTACAAACTGTCTAAACCAGTCATGTTGATGGGAAGCAAAGAGAAAGTGAAACAAAACAGAACATGCCATGTCTAAGGACACTTCAGAACCACTCTTTCAAGGCCTACCAGCAGTGTTAGTCTTTGCAATGACGTTTCCTGCTATGTTCTGGTAGATTTTTAACTGAATGGTCACAGAATTTGACATCTGTGTCTATTTATTATCTATAGCTCCTTTGTTTGCAACTTCAGTACCCATAGCAAGGTGACATTTTGGAATCAGTGTTTCCACTAACTCAAATCAAGTGCACCTTATTTCTGGAGTAGCCATATCTATTTTAATGGAGGTATTTAATGGCATAGCACCCTGCTCAGTAAAAATGACAGTGACAGAATAAGCCCCTCATTCTGCGCTATTTCACTTAGAAACAGAAGACAAGAATAGGCCATAAAAGCAGAATTCATGTGAAACTTTATCTAGTTTATCACCAAGGAAGGTGGCAGGAGTGAGCCATCATACATTTCTAAAGAATACATTACACCAGGAATAAGATAGTGGTTATTGATAAAAAAAAGGTAAGCCTTTCAGCCTTAGTAAATATTAAACCATAAATATTAATGTTTAATAAAATGTTGTCTAGGAAGACAATAAAGAGTTACTTTCAAAGGAAGAAAAAAAGGAGAACTGTTTGGGGATTTTTACCAATCCTTATTCTGTATAATATGAACAAAAAATAAAGCATTTGATCATATCTTAGACTGAATTGTAATATTTCAGTTTTGGAAAAATACCCCATGCTTCAATATTAGGAAAAAAATCCCAAACCAACAGAACACACAAAGTTTGTGGTTAATTTTCAAAACCTGCATTACAAATATAGCTTGGATATTTTGGATATATATGGATATTCTACTATTTCATAAACCTTGTTTAAAGACAGTTCTGTTTGGGGTTTTCATAATCTGTTTTACACTTCCTACGTGGATTATCTAGTGTCTAATGAGAACTCATATTGCTGTCTTCCCCTCATTAGTAGGGTGTCCTTCCCTTGCCTCTGATTTTCATAAGATATGTCAGAGCTTCACAACCTTGGGACCACTATCCCATCTGTGAATTTTGTATGAAATAGGCCAGAAAATTAAAAAGCAGCTGGGATAGGGTGGGGGAGAGGGAGACAGACAGAAAAATACAGCAATTCACACACATAGTGAGCGTGTGTCTCCTTTTTGTAAGAGTCTAAGTGAGTTATGTGCTTGAAAGAAAGATTCAGAGCACTCATGCTGAACAGCGATTAGCTCCCTAATTTATTTGGCAATCCTCAAAGCCCGAATATCTTACACAGAAACCAGACAGAAGTAGGATGCTACCAAATGGAAATTCAGGGTATTTACATCAATCATCCAGAATACGCAGTGAAAATACTATCCCTTCTGTACTTATGCCTCTTCATATGTGACCTTCACTGTTACAAAGGGCTACAAACCTTGTTCACCGTATATCTTGCAACTTCTTCATCAAATAAAGCATGGGTCTTAAACTGCAGCCTGTTCAGTAAACAACCATAATTAATTTCTTGATTAACATCCATCATTTAGAGTGTTTCAAGGAGAGGTACTTTCAGAAAAAAAGTGTCTGATGAAGTAGGTAACACAAGGTCACCATTATGGGAGAGATCCATCTTGAATTGTCCGGCGGTTGAAGTGGGCATTTATTCGTAGGTTTATCTAGAAACATTAAAGCTAGCACTTCCTCATTTCCCACTGTGTTTTCTTAGTATGGGTAAAAATATGTATAATAGCTAAGACCTCTACTGTATCATGAACTTGAAGTTTTTAAACCCACCATCTCTACTAAGTTACTGTTAAAGATGAAGCAGGCTGAAGAAAAAGTATCAGGTCGACATGGGAATTTTTGGCTAGTATAGATCAGCCTAATTTCACTTAGCAGACTGAATCAAGGTAGGTTTATATCAGCAGATCTGTAAACTTAATTTTTGCTTTTGCTGATTTATTGTGATTTTAATCTTTTGTTAGTCCATATTTTATTAGATTAAATAAGAGAAGTAGTAGCTTTTCCAAGAGATCCAAAAATAACTATTCAAAATTCCCAGTGAAAATTAATAGTTAAAAATCAGGTACTCATTATCTAAGAAAAACTCTACAAGGGGTACCTGTACGCTGCATACAAATTGTGCAGGCACCCTTAGAGTTGTGAAAAAGTCTTGACAGACAATTGCTCATTAAAATCTGATAATTGTAATCAGAGTTCTTTGACTCCCTCTAATTGGTAACAACAGAACTAAAGTAATCTGTGCTTTTGGCATTCTGTCTGTCTAATGCATCTCGTAAGTATTAGAAAGCAATATATAGAAGAAAAAATGCTTTATTAGTTATAGGATTTAAAAGACATCAATTAACTTCTTTAAACCCCTTTTTTTTTTCTTTAAAAGCTAAGGCAATTTGTTTCCTTCATGCGTGAGCCATCATCAAATCTAAATTCACAGCAAGAATACTTCTGAGATAGCCCAAACTTATCATGAGGTTAATGAACCATTGCACTAGTCCGATCAAACCCATTTGTCAATGAATAAAATTGCTCATCTGCTATCTTGCAATGTAATTTGGAATAAAACTGCCAAAATAAGAACTTATTTATGTTTCTCTTCAGCAAAGATTTCTCCTTCAGATGGTAAAATACGTGTATAATCGGTCAGTAATGTAAGGAGAGTTTGTTATTTTGCAACAAAATCACATATTCAATCTGAAACAATTTCTGATTTTTGGAACATAGATGTTATATGAGAGCAGAGTTGGACCTACAATATTTCAAGTAATTTCTACTGTGAGGCCTATCAAGACAATTTAATACAGTCTTATACATGGTTTATGCTACCCAGAATCTGTCAGGAGAAATCAGGGCTGAAAATTTAAGCATAGCAGGTCATTATTAACATGTTATCATGCTACTCTGTTATTGCTGCATTTATTTATTTAATTAGTTATTTTACACGATCACCACAAATTAAGCTGGATGTGGTATATCAAAACCTGAAGGTTCCGGGTTTCGAACAGTCAACGAGGGAAAGTTGCTGATAAATGACCATTGCATTAGTCACAAGGTCTTTTCTGCTGTTAGTCAGAAGGCAGAGGAACAATAAAGGTAGAGTGGGTGATATTTTCTGTTATGCAGAAAGCAATGGTGCCGCGGTCTACCCGTTGGTGCTGAGCATACAAATGTGAGCAAGCAGTCTGGGAAACAAGTGGTTCAGAAACTGAGTAATGACAATTTCATCTACAGGAATTGCTGCCCCCTTCAGTCACAGGTGAATGAGTCTTGGAAGTTTGGACAGAGGATAGAAACAAACCAAATAAGTCATCTTAGACCTCTGGGCCAGAAAGGGTGAAAAAGACAAAAATGAGGTGTAACACACTTGCTGTGGAGTATATGTTTGGATTAACTCACCTGAAGTTGGAGAAAATTTTAGCAAATTCTGCAGAACCCTTCCTGCCTCCTAGAACATTTTTTTGTAAACAGAACAACAGTCACAGAGCTGATTAATTCTCCCCAAGTGACCAGCGCTACAACTTAAGAGCCTTATTAGATGCTAAGTGTGTGGGGTGGCCCATCCTGTGCGCAGAATAGTCAGCACGTACCTGGAAAATCCAGGGTTAAGTTTACATTTGCTTATATGATATGAAAAGCCTCCAATGGCACCTGGATATTTTATGTTATTTTGTCTGTCTCTGGAAGGACTAGTGCTGTGAAGCAGAAACAAAATCTTTAAGGGCTGATAAAAATTCCCATACCGTTCCAGTGAAGACCATTAAGTGTAGGAGAGTGTTTCTGCTTTGTGTCTACATATGACTTTTGATTTCCATGGCTTACTATCAAATGCTCAGTCATGGGTGTAACTCAGCAGACTATGGGACATAGAAACTTCCCCCCAAAAGATACCCATTCTTTAGACTTACAGCACACTCTTGTACTCACGCTTATTGCTTAAAGTTCTTGCTTTCAAAATATCACTTTGCAGTTCTCAAGATTATCGGCTACATTTTTCAATGAGAGCCAAGATAAAAAACATTCAGTATATGTGCTCCTAAAACCCACAGCCTCATGGCTTCTTATCACAGGCAAGAAGATAAAAATAGAATACTGTGTTTCTGATCCAATGTTTCTTTGTTTTTCTTCCCCAACAATTTCCCATTCCTTCACAAATTGCACCCGAGAATTTGTTTTCTCTTTTGTTTGTTCTCTCTAAATATTTCTCTCCCTTACTTGCGTTACTGAAAACATAATAGTCCAGGGAAGAATTTGTGTGGGAAAATGTCAAGCAAGAAAACGAAGGTAGAAAGGGAGTGAACACAGAAAAGCTGGTATTGCCCTGGTTCAGGGAATGGAATAGGTCTTCTTGAAAGGTGTCTGCTGGAGAAAGTCTCTGCCTCTACCCGCTATCATAAGATAGCACCTGGGATGGCCATGCCCTGATGCAGTTGTATTGCCTATACCAGTGATACCCAGCACCTTTAATATTGTGCTAGATGTTTTGACCTGGAAATTCTCCATCAGACACCAGAAAAGAACAATCTGATATGAGGGTGAAATGCAACCCTGTATGAAGGACCCATGTTCCATTTTTAAACATCTGCTTCAGATAATAAATCAAAGGTTCCTAAAATAAAAGTTCTCATTTTGGGAACACTATTTTGATTTGGTTATTTTTTATTCTGGGCTCAAAATCCAAATCAGTTACAAAAATAGAATATATCACCTAAAACTTTTTCAAACATGTTGTTGACTGTATGCTTGCCAGAGGAGAAAAAAAAAAGGACAAAATTAAAAATATAAATACAGTAAAATTGTAAACAGCTTGAGAGAAAGTGCTCAGCATAGACAAAGATATTCAGAAATCATAAAATGAAAAAGGGTTGATGTGATCATCAGCTCTGCTTATTAACACGGACACATGCAGTTTTAAGAATCTGTTTTGATCAAAATGTAGCATAAGTTGTGGATAAATATATCTACTATTGCTGATCATGGAGAATCTCTAGTAATTGACATTAAATTGTTGTAAGTGTTAATCATCTTTACTATTAAAAAACACCTCATTTTCATCTTGACGCTTCAACTCTCCACCCTGTAGTGCCTTATGTCACGAAAAGGCTGTTAAGAAAGCGTTAGTCATGCTCATTTGTCCTTATAGACTGGGATCAAGTCTTCCTTTGAAAATCTTATTTATAACATAAAGACGTTGATCACCTGGAATCTTTCATACTAAGGCTTGCAGAGAAAAACAGATAGGGCAAGGAAATAATTATTTTCTACTCTGAGGAGCAGAGCTGTTCTTGAAATAGTCAAGGATAGGATTTTTCAAAGCAATCTTCAGAAGTTACCTAGCCAATTCAGCAGTAGATAGGTGGCTCACTTCTGGACCTCTTTGAAAGTCCCAGAGTTAATTATCAGTATTTGTACCACTCTTTGAACCTTCAAGATGTTCTAAAAAAAGATAAGTGTGATGATAGTTTGTATTAAACACAGCTCGTAAATTATATAAATCACACTTTAAGTCCCTGAATAGATTGATCATGTTCTGGGAGTTTTCCCTCTAGGACATGTATAATCAGATTCAGTTACAACTTTATACTGCATAACATAAGCTTATTAAGGAGATCATTGAAAACTACAAAGCAAGAGACTCTGAAACTGACCCTGAGGTAAGCATCTGAGAGTTTCACCTTACTTTCAGCATCATGTTTAAAACACACACTTTATCTGATGTCTTTAAGGGTTTCTGGTAAAACTAAATGATTGTACTTAAAGGTGATTTAGGTACTAATAATTCATGATCTACCTAATAAACGATTGAGGAGGAAAGGACTGTACCACATTGCTCCTCTCTCTGAAGTAAAAAATACCACAGATAGCCATTAGCTGGCGACCGGTAGCTCTCTCAAGGTCTACAAGCTTCCAAACCAAAAGAGTTTAACAAGTAATGTATAGAGTCAAAATTCATGTGGTTGGTACAAAAGAGAAAAGGGTTTGCATAAATACATTGTTTCAAGTTATCATTATCCTATAGCTTAGTTTTTAAAAATATTAGCTGCTCTACAATGCTGCACAAGTGGGTAATTTTCCAGTTCTTCTCTGACACCCTGGTTGCTGGAAGGGGCATCCATTGGTTGTGTTTTGAAGGTGTTCTAGGTCCCTGGGATGCCTAAACAGGATTAGCTTTTTGGCTTTATCAGTGCTGTAACAGGTGTGCTGAAGTTCTGAAAGGAAGTTAACATTAGTCATCTGTGTGGAGTGCAATAAAAACCGTTAGAGAAGAACCAGAGTACGGATATGGAAGTATATCTTTATAATCAGTGCTACAACAACATTAAAAAGCTTTAAAGGTTCCCATTATGCTGAATAAACAGTAGGTATAGTAGAAAACCTCCATGTCTTCAAAGCTTAGTATTCAAGCAGATCATGTAGCCGAAATGTGAAGAATAGAGGCACAGAAATACAGTTACAAAGGAGGTAACAGGCAGAAAAAGTCCCTCCACGTGTGCCATCCTAGGCCTCAATCACCATTGCTCCTCTGGCATTACCTTTACTTTGAAGTAAAATATTAACCAAAATTCATATTGAAAAAGGAAAAGTGAGAAGGAGCAAATAATTTTTCTCTTCAGAAGTGTTTTCTTTGATAACAGACTTACTCGATTTAAATGCTTTTTATGTTTTCTTCATAAGCCAGACCAATCTTCTTGAGTAAACCAGCCTATTTGCGACATAAAGCAATAACAGGCTTTTGATTATCACTTAATTTAAAAGTTTCTTAATCTGCTGTTTAATAAATAATGTCTGTTTCCTATGCAAAAACAACATTTAGTTAATATCTTTTAGCACCATTAAAGGTATTTTGTTTCTGAAACCTATAAAGCTCTTGTGCTGGATTCCAACCTGAGGGCTTTCTAACATTGCAATCACTCTTTATTTTACATATGCTTCCCTAGATATTCTCAGGATACAATTTCCATACTGCCTGCAGATATATTCTAGAAACTACACTGCAGATTTGTATGTCTAGGAGCTACAAGGTTTATGGATGGTGGCTCATTCTTGCATATGTATGTACACCATGCACGTAGCGAAAGAGCCATTTGGGCTTCTGTGACTTGTCATTTACAGCAGTACTGGCTCCCAGGTATAAAAGACTCAGTATTACAACGGCTTGCACTAGTATGCTGCTTAGCACAAGTACCTGCAATTTAGTACCTAGTAATAAATACAAGGAAGACTAGTGGCTAAGTCAGGCCTTTCTCCACAGAGAGGTTACTGCTAAAAATATTTTAAGATGTCATGGTAAAGTATTCCTAGAAAGGTATTATTTTTGTTGACTGCATAATAGCAGTTCTTTGTGGCCCACCTTGTGCTTGTTCAAATTTCCCAGGCAATGCACGTATGTGGTACGAGACAGCCCCTGCCCTGCTTTTCCTGCAGAAATTTAAATTTAAATAGAGGGCAGTGGATCTTGCAAACTGCCTTGCACAAATGTACTACCTGCATTATTTATTCTTTTTCTCTTTTAATTACTTAAAAGATGACAATTATTAAAATTATGACAATCAGCAAAAGGTTAATACCCGTACTATCCTTTTTTGTTCCTAAAATTGCATATTGTAATGTCAGGTAGAGTTTGTCCTTCGTATTACAGAAATTTGGAGAAAAGCTTGATCTGATTTTCCTTGAAGAAAAAGTATCCATGTCCTGTTCCTAAATGCACTGAAGTGGTTCTCAAGGGAACTGTACCCGGATCACCAATTCATACCCATATCTTTCTCATTTAAGTTTGTTAATCCAGCTTTCACTGAGGCACACTTACGTAAGTGTAAATGGAATAGCTCCAGCACAGTTTGCCTAATTAGATAAATACTTTCAACCAGCTTAAGTTAAACCAAGAAAAAAAAGAAGGTGCACTTACACTAGAATAAGTGTATTTTGTTTATATTTATATAAGCTACAAGTCCTCTCTTAACCCTTAGTTACTTCCACCTTTAATAGGAAATTGTTGGGGTTTTGTTACAGAAACATCTACACAGTGGCAAACTGCTTACAGGCTCTAACTCCATTCCACTCAGCAATAAACACAATGGGGGGAAATCCTGGCTCCATAGAAGTCAAGGAAGAAGATGTGTGAAGTTTAGCACCCTGCAGTTCAGAGTCATTTTGCTAACTTCACTGTGGTAATATTTCACACAGTAATGTTTGCAAATAAAGGTAAGTTTTTTGAGTGATGCTGGTAAATGAGGCAAGTAAAAGGTTTTAAATCACTCTGCTAAAAATTCACGCTATTGAAAAAAAGTGTTTGCTTAAAAAATACATTATCTGATCATAGTTAGCAGGGGAGGTAAGGCTAGAGAACAAAGTTACAGAGATAGAAGAAGATATTCACAGCGATAATGGGAAATGATAATATATTTCTAAGTATAGGTACCTTTGACTAGACTGGTGTTTTAATGGTGCAAAGCACAGGGGTGTTAATTAAGTTCTTTCTTCCTCCAAATAACATCTACAATCCATATATAGAAACAAAACAGTACTTGAATGGTAACCGAGGAACTTTGCTTGTGCATTTCTGGGTCAGCTTGGTCACTGCCTACATTTAGCTCAGCTACCTTCTATGGATTGCTTGTCTTTGTTAAGTGAAGCTTCTGAAAGAAATGGAACAGAATGTTCATAACAAGCAAATGTCTGAGTTATTACCCCACTTTCACTTTGTAAATGTTTTATGGTCAGATCTTTCTGTTTTCAAAATCTTAGATATTTTCAGTATCTTGGACAGTTCTTGATAATAGAATTCAGCATATAAAGAGCCCTCTCTTTCCCCAGTAAAAGAGGATATAAATTTTAATTTCCTGAGTCTTCTCTGGAAGGTATTTTTCCAAAAGACTGAGACCTCATGTTGTTCTACAAGGCCAAATTACACTTTACTCTCTGATATGTTGCACTGGCCAGGACTGCTCTGCTTGCTTTATTGATCTTTTCTTTATAACTATCAGCACCAAGTGGCTTTTACATATATGGCTGCTTGTAACAACTGTGAGCCAGTATTTCTTCCACTGAAGAGAGTATAAATCTAACCAGATTCTTAATCTCAGCCGTAGTGCTGTGCTGTTGTAATACTGTAATAGATATTCTGTTTGGTGATTTATAGAGGGTTAAAAATGTAGAAGCTCTATATGGAGTTTCTTGCCGGAAAAAGTGGCTTTTTGATGAAAAATTTTAAAATAGAGTGAAATACTTGATATAGGTATAGGAGTGGTTATTTGGCACTGTTTGACAAAAATAGTATTGTCAATCAACAAATCTTTATACATAGGAAAAGGATCCATCGAAGTCATGGATAGGGATTTCTTTTCTTATTTTTCTCACCCTGAGTCCTCTTGTGTTGGAGTGGCAGCAATAAACCTGCCTGGTTTTCTGTTCCAGTAACACGACTAGTGATGTTAATTTATTACCTTGAAAGTCAGTTCTCAACCATTTCCAGATTTCTCCTGGAGGAACTGGCAGACAATGCTGGGCACTGGTGGAGCAAGGCAGTGGTGGTGAGAGCAATGAAATCATGTCATTTGTGATCTGTCTTACGAATTTAATAGATAGAAAACGCTCAGGCATCCAAGCATCTTCCTGCCACACCACGCATTTTCTTCATGCTTAAGAGGCATTGCCAGTGTCAGGTAGCCACCAGAAAATCAGGTCAGAAGATAGTAAGGATTATTGTCCATTCATCATTAATTTGACCCATCTAAGAACACAGTTATAGAAGCTATGATAAAATCAACCCCTGGAGTCATCTAGTCCTCTTAAAATTCTGATGATCTCTGAAGAAGAACACACAATATGAAATAAAGGAGCAAACTGAAATGTTTGATGGACAGCAGGCTAAGGGAATAAATTTCTTTTACAATGGCATGAGAAGTACAGCATGGTACGGTAATGACGCAAGTACTGTGTAATAACACAGATGCAAGCATCATCATTTTGAGTTATGCCTGCACTTTATTTTGAAATGAGGATAACACTGTCCAGTCATGGCTAATCTGGATTCAAACCAGCCATGCACAGAAGACAGCTTCTACCATAAGCAAGTATTAATTCCCTTAACCATCTAATCTTACTCTAGAAGATTTATCTAAAAAGAAAACAACCTCACTTAAGGCAACTTTCCATGTTTTAAGTAAAATGGAGATGTTACTAAACCACGTTCTCTTTTTAATAATATGAAGCGCTTTTCATTCAAGCCAGAGTTTTGACAGGAAGACAAAGTATTCTGAAATGAGAGTGGTTCATTTGCAAACATCTAATGGATATTTGGTATAGACAGAATCTAATTTGTAGTGGCCTTTAGGTTTTATAAAGTTTCCCTGATTATTTCTTATGAAACTAACTTCGCTGATATGGAGATTTCCCACTGAGATGTAAAAAGAAGAGCCACTGATTAAGGGCATACTGCAAACAATACTTTTGCCTTATAGCTATTTTATTGCTCACCTGTGGTTATGGAGATTTTTCTGCTTTTCTTCTGAAGTATTTTGCAAAAGGCCTCACTATATTGCTCGTTGAGTTAATGGCCTTGCTTACTCATCATGGTTTGGAGAACAACAAAGGAAACTGCATGTGTCCCAATTTATACTGCAAATGGAACAAATGTCTTCTGTAAGTATAAAAGGATAATTTCTTTTAAAGAATAAAGCCCTTTGAAACCAATTAATAGTTGACCTACATAGTAATGCACGTATCTCCATATTTCCTCCCTCTTTTCATGGAAGTGATTTTTCAGTAGCAGAAAAAGAGTTAATAAGTATGTGTGATCATCCACTTCTACGATGAAGATTTTAAGGTTAAATATGAAAGCATTTTTTGCACCATTTCCATAAAATTAAACCCATTTTATCTTTACAACCTGCTACAATAGTAGCTGAAGAAAACAGGCTGCAACAAATCCTTCCCCACCTAACAGCTTCCTTGGTATCTTTGTGCAATGCACAATGGCCAGTAAGAACTTGAAAACAGACAAACAGAACCTTTGATTCTAAAGATTCAAATCCCCCAAACATTCGTGTAGCTGGAAGCATTTTCAGTCTGTGATTCTTCAACACACAGCCAGGGGAGTTATATGGCTGCTCATGGGGAGCAGCACTGCGCTTGCACAACATTTTGTTTGTTGCAACATCCTTATATCATTACCACCCTTGCTCATAACTCCTGATGTGTATCATTACTATTCTTGATTGCAACTCCTGATGTGAGGAAAGAAACTTAGAAATATGAATTATGGATTTAATAAAACATAGTATGTATACTGGGACAGAAGCAGTGTGTTAAAGGGATAACAACTATGCTGGCTTGTTTAATGGCTCCACAATCAAGGAAACCGAAGCAAGAGGGGCTTAACACTTTATTGTACATGTACCACGGAAGAACAATAAATGGTAAGATTTTGGCAAACAAATGTGCTGAGGTTACTCTCTCAGCCTATCACAAAATGGGAGGATTTGAGTTGATCTCACTTTGTAATCAGCTGAAACTCATGAGCTGATCTTAACAGAATGCATTCACGCTATATGAAGTCTAACATGAAATCCTTTCCTGAAGTTTAGTTTTATTAGAAAGATAGCTGTGTGCAAAAACATTGAAACCAGGCTCAAACACTCACATGAGAAGGTAAATAGGTTGATCAAGAAAAATACCTATACTGCAACACAGAGGCTAAAAGTCCCAACGAAAAGTCACAAAAATTAAAGACCAAACTAGAGTTAATGTCTCTTCTCCAAATACTACAGAGGAGGAGAAGGCTACAGAATCACAGTGGCATATTCCTGCATTGGTCAGGAATATCTGGGCTGGAACCCGATAGGAAGGTGCTGGCCACCACAGTCATGAAGTTCTGTGACATCTGTCCAATATGAAAAGAGGAGGATAACATTTTAATTACTTTCAAAATGGAGGCTATTACATTTATGGATGAGGTTGTATAATATACTTGGCAGAACTTGCAGGCAACTGGGCTCAGTGATCTGATCCTACATCCTAGTGAAAAAAAAAAGTGCTTCTGTTTTTCACCAACAGTCCTTTGATCCAAAATTTATCTCCCTCTGCCTGTTCTACCCTGATTGGGTCTGACTGAATGCTTTTGATACTAAATCTCATCAACAATTTCACAGTATCTTTGTGTTGCTTTCAAGCACCTGTTAAATGAGTGACTCAAAAATAAACCTGTTACACAGTCCAGAGATGTTCAGATGAATATAATTAAGAAAACACCTCCATTCATAAGCAAAAGAAAATCTATGTGTTGGCACTGTAAGCAGAGCAACCAAGCCATTATTTTCAGGATTATATGTAAACATTTGAAAACTGATATGGCCCTTGTACAGATAATCCGTAAGGCTTTAAATGGGACTGTACAAATTCATACTCTTTGTTCTGCCCATTTGTAGAGAGGTGACTACCCACAGTATAAACTAGTGCTTTCTTCGTAGCTTTCTTCTTGTCTTGCTGATAACATTCTTTGTTCAGTAAATGGAGCCATATTTAACAATTAGACTGCACACTTCCCTCTATTTCAGAGGGATAAAGCACTACCAGCTTTGTATTTGCATTATATAGCCTTCAAATACAATTTTTGGATCACTGCACCCTGAGCTTATTTTCACTTTGAACCATTGTCTCCTCATTTACCCTTCCTAATATTATCTGTAAATTATTCTTTTGACATTTTGTGTTATATGAAGCCATTATTCACTGTCAATGATCTCTACCTTACTCAAATGCTTTCCCAGACATTTGCTGCTCTGCCTTTGTATAACTGTCTTCTACACTGGATTATTATTAAAATAAACTAATAGTAATTTCCATTTATGTATCAATTTATATGATGCCTATATATGGCTACATTTGTATCAGCTGAAGAGGTAAAATGCAATAATAATTATACACACTGTAGTAATGCTGTTTAGTAGTTCAGGGCAGCTGTTTCCAACCTGCGGACTCTGTGGGCTGCTTCTGAGACACTCACAAAAGTTAACTATAAAAAAATTAGTGCATTTTTTAAGCTAATGTTCCCTACACAGGAGTGTACATCAACACTGGTGTTTTCTCAGAGGTCCATAAAAAAAATGCAGCACCACTGGTTTAACATAAAAAGTAAAGAGAAAATGCTTATCAGGTAGTAACTAAAGGAAGATGCCTGTGTAGTCCAATGGAAATTGAATAATTTCAGTGAATACTGAATCTGCTCTGTGAGCAAGCAGTAAGGGATCTCTGAAGTCTGAAATGTTCTAAAAATTGCATTTACATTTCTTCCAGAAAGCTGTGCCATCAGTAGGACTATGCTTCATAGTACTCTTCTTTGCCAGCTGTAATTCCTGTATGCCAAGACAAAGTCATTTTAGGTTATCTCCCTAGAACTCCTTCCAAAAATAAGAATTAGCTGGAAGGTTCTTTAAAAGATAACAGACAGAAATTTTTATGTTCTCGGCCTCTGCAATAGCTGGGTTATAAGTATAGTTTATTCCATTTAAACCGTTGAAACATAGGTGTAAATCATTGACTAATATAAGGTTAATATTCCAAGCTCTGACCTCTAATTAATCTTTTAAACTAATATGAGAACCCATATTACCTACTCTCCACTCTCCCATTCTGAGATAGTTAATGGGAAAGTCGGGAAGTGATAGGATAGACATGGAAACTATTAATCCAGAGAAGTACAGGTCTTTACCCACACAACTGGTGTCACATGTGGTAGACTCATCACTCCAGAGGGAAAGAGCAAGAGATGGTGTTTATTTGATGTGGGAAATGTGACCTACTTTGTACAGCTTCTTGTTTTCCTTTCTGTTTGAAAACATAGGAAGACATGAATATATGTCCTTCCAGTAACTGACAATAAAACTGTATAGAATCTACGTTCAAACTATTAGTACTCTTGCAACTGCTTTCTTGGCCTTCTTTAAAATCGCTCAGCAGAAATAGCTACTGATGAATATATAAAATCTAGTCTATGTTAATAAAAACCACTAAGTCCTACAACTGCAGCTAAGATATTTCAATGCATGTTTCCTTAAAAATATGTGGGGCTTTAAAATCTCAGAGGGAAATATCAGCATCATGTGTTGTGGCCGTTGCTATGGTAACTATACTTTTTGCTTTTATTCAATAACAGTGTGAACTAGCTCTTAAGCCTGTGCAACAACATGACCTGCTGAAGACTAAATTACTAGGGTTCTACATACTTATACATGCTTTTTTTTTTGTTACATTTTGCCCCTCAAGAATAAATGGATTTTAACATAAAAGCAAAGATTTTGACCAGCTGAGTCCTTTCCACTACTTGCTGTGCCTCTCACTTTGTGGTTCATAAAAATAAGGTAGGCAGTTATCCAAAAGTAGAGAAGTCTTCACCAATTCAAAATCTTCTTTTTTCTTTTTTTTTTTTTTTTGAAATAACAGTAGAGAAAACCTGAATTTCCAGCATAGCAAAATTCACTTGCTTTCAAACATATTTTTCTCAAAGATTAAAAAATCCAGACTGAAGCACTGCAAGGTGTATAAAGAATTTTTTAAAAATGTTGACTAGCAAACCAAACATTCTTCTTAATATATCCTTTGTCTCACTGTAGCACATATAATCTCCATTTGAGCTCAGCTTCACTGAACACTGTACACACACACAGAGGTAGCAGAGCTTGTAGGAAAAACCTGAACTGCATAATTCAAAACTTATTTTTTACTTGCTTCTCTTTCAGAAGCTAGAGGAAAGGAAGAGAACTGCAGTCACAGCCACTGAGATGCAGGTGTTTACATGTACTGGAGGGAATGAACAGACCAAGTGAAAGACCACAGCATTGCACAAAAGCATGGACTTGGGTGCTCTTGTTTGAGTCATTCCTCCAGAACTCTTTATCACCTTATAAAACTACCACTTTGTAGGATATGCGAGAAGCACTAAGGCAAAGAGTCTTGGTATCATGACTCATGCTAGAGAGAGGAAATGTGATTAGAAAAGTTTGGGAATACTAGAGAAATACATCTGCACCGCAATGGATGGATACACTCTGGTATTTGCCACCCTCTAGTATACAATCCCATTAGCAGTGCCCATAATGGGAATTGTCACATTCAAAAAGCCTCAAGGATGAGTATTGCATGCAAACAACAAGCAGAAATTTGATGGCGACAGCCACACTGTGTATGTAAGAAAGTTTGTTACCTGGAATGTAAAAGAAACCTTTCACCTTGCTTAGGCATTAGCAGAATAACAAGAGCCTTGGACACATATATGTGTGTAGTTGTGCAAATATTATTCCTTTGGACAGCTTCGGTGTTTGGTTTCTGTCTTATATCCCTGTAGAAATCATTGTTATTTTTCCAGGACAGAATTGGAATTTTTTTGTTGTTTGACTGCCTTTTAAAAAATGTTTGAATCACAGCAATCCCTGTAGGTGCTCTCTCTCACCAGCAGAGACATTTTTCATGACAACCTGTTCTTCCCTGCTTAGAAATCTCATTTTCCAAGAAATTAAAATCTGTCCCCAAAATCTTTATATGATGTAACCACCAGAAGTGGGAATCAAGTGATGCAACTTCATCTGTTACAGTATGGACTTCTCCATATGAACTGTGACTTCCATCATAATCAATGGAGAGGAAACAAGGACGTTCAAGACACAAGCTATCTGATAAGTCAGATACTGAAATCAGGCACTGATTTCAAGGTTATATAATTTGCACATTAGAGCCTTTCCATAAAAGTCTCCATAAGGAGAGGAAGGCTGGATGTTTACATTATACAGTATTACAATAATTTAGATAAATACCACCCATGTGTAGCAGAATTCTGAAAAGAGGATGAGTCCCAGAGTAACGTATCTTCAGTCAAGAGTCCAAGGAAGTGACAGACCAGGGCCCAAGAACGCAAAAATGAAGTGCAGTCTTGCAAAACAATGCACGTTAGACTCTGAGCCTTCATCACTTACCAAATTCACAGTAATTGTTCAACTATGAGTTTTCTGCACTGAGCCATCAATTAATGATAATATTCACCAAAACATGTTGACATTTTCTAACTACACAACCTGTTGAGAATGTTCCTTGGAATTCAACTGTAAGATTAGGACTATATTACAGTACAATAACTTTTTTATTTCTTCTTTTTTTTGGGGGGGGTGTGGTGGTGGTCATTTTGGTTTTGTTTTTAGTTTCTGGGGAAAGTTTATCTTGAGGAAAATATTCCACTGAGTGGTAGAAAATGTAATCCTCAGTCATGAATTCTCAGGAATGATTGAAGAAAGTTCCTTATAAAACTTAAAACCCTAAAATTCCCTCATATTCTATGTAGAAGGATGAGTAGTTTGAGTTTTATCAGCAAGGACTTTCCAGGGTTTCCAAGAACTTTGTTTCCATTTCTCTAGCACTTTTTTGAGAGGACAAATGAGTACAGATGGGTAATCAAATCTCTGTCTGTGGGCGGAATTGAGCAAGCAGCAGTTTCTGATGCTGACATGGTTAGTGAGACACTCTTGAGTCCCAAATGCCTGTAATGTATAGTCTCATCCCAGAGCTGACAAAAAAAAAGCCTACTCAGAAACCGTTTTCATTTCCTGCCTGCAAACTATTCCTAGAGCTTTACCTTCCCTCACACTTCTGAAATGTGTGACATATATCTGTTGAGCTGATCCAGTCAAGTCAAGACAACAGCCAATTTTTCCATATAGACTATGTTCATAACAAGAACTCTTGATTTATTAAACTATTTATGAGAATACCATCAAGAGCTCAATTGATCAGAAGGGTTCCAGCATCCAAATCCTCAATATTTCAGGGACTTGCTCCCACAGGCATCCATGCTGTAGGTATCTAGTAGATGTCTAAATACTTCTGAGGATCTTACTCCAATTGGCTTCAACTGACTTTGGATCTAATCAAATATGTTTGGATAAAAATATTAAACCTTGCGATTTCTGTGGTACAAAATACCGTATCAAAATATCACAGATTATGAATGTAAAACTAAATCCTGTGCATTTTCTCATCGCTATACTGACCTTGAAAGGCTAACAAGGGTACAATTACCCTTTGCTTAACAAAACAAACAAACTGAATTTAGACAGAAAAAGGGTGGGTAAAACAAAGCTGTTACTATATGTAGAGCTTTCTGACCATGAACATTTTGTGCCAGATGCAATAAAAAAAGCTGACACTCTGGTCTACAATGACCAATTTCAACGCAAAGTATCCAGCATGGAAGGAAAACTCTGGCTGAGACATCTGAGGTCCCATGCAGATTGCTGTTGAAGAACTCAAAGTGTGCAAAATAACCCATTGTGCTTATCTTGCAATGTCTAAATTTCTAAAAGCTTGGAAAGTTAAGGCTTCTTTAGGCTTAGATAGAAACTGAAGGGGAAATTTATTGGGCTTCACCATCCTTGTGCTTAAAACCCTTTGTATCTGACCGTGCATTCAGACCCTGAGCCAATGAAGTGTCAGTGAAGCTCCTCTGAGGTTCAAAGACACACATATGCCTGAATGATTCTGTGGAGCAGTGACATAACACCTTAACAAAGCAGTAAGATGATGATGTTTCTTGGCACCTGCTGAACTTGGATCCAATGGTAGTCTATACACACTAAGCCTAAAACGTTTTAGTCGGTTTACACCAGAACAGCCTCAATGGTCTTTTCCAAGTTGAATCACAGGAAAGAAAAGAGGAGGTCAAGAGGAGAATATTTTAACAGCTTTCTTGTCCCGTTGTGATTTATATCTTGTGTATAACATTTTAGATCAATGTATATTGAATTGCTTTTTTGCTGTAGAGTCTGTTAAAGAAGATTATCTTTCATAGCAATATTGCTTAAACATTCTATGCAGATGTATTGAGTTCTATGGGAGAAATGTTATTTCTATTTTCATACACTATTTTTACAGTGTAATAGTGGAGTAATAAACCTTGCAGAACATTTAAATGTTAGCTCATTGGCTCGAGAAGACTGAGATTCGAATGCCAAGAAATTTCTCTTAATTGGACAGGTGTCTTCTAAAACGGCCAAACATCTTTTGATTAAATCTGACTTGACAGTTATTCAGAAATAAAAAAACAATACATAATCTTAGAAATTTAAGAACATAATGGGTTTAATAATATATTATAATACTGTTGCAGTTCTTTGCCAGTAAATGAGTGACAAGACACTGGGAATGGACCAATCAGAATTGCTGAGGACTGGGCTGGCTCTTCCCATGCGTTCTGTCTGAATTTGGCCATCATCTTCAAAAGAAAAAGGCAGATTTTTGCAAATACTACTCCTGGTGTGAGTTCCTCAGTGTATCTTCACTTTCCTTGCCCCAGAACACGGAGAAGCTTTGTTTCCATGGTCAACATTTTATTATGGCTATTGTATTCCATAATTTAAATTGGTACCAAATTGTGTTTTAGATTCCAAGGAACAGCCTACACGCAGAATGGCCCACGGGCTTGGTAGTTAACTTGTTGATGGTAACACCTAGGAAACTCTTCTCACAATAAGAAATGTCTGATTTATAACAGGATTTTGCAATACTTACAGAAATCAGACTAATTTCCATTAGCAAGCATTATGCATCATGGTTTTGAAAAAAACAGGTATTTTTGACCCAGGATTCTTGCCTTCCATAATGCTACATCTACGTCTGTAGATGTGTTGTAGATGTAGATGTGACTTCCCCTGCTGCTAATTCCATCTCTCTTGCTCTTTTGCCCAAGTAATTTAACTAAGTTTATTTCAACTAATTTAGTAATTAATTTCTTAGTGCTTGATATAGGTTTTTCTCTGTAGTCATCTGCAAACTTTTCAAAGCAGCTTTATTCACAGTAGACCCTGACCTTGAAAATTACAAAATATCAACTATATGAGCATTTTTAGGATTTCAAGGACTTTTCCTGTCCGAAATTGGGCTAAATTGTGAGGAAGATTACGATCATGGTGGTTTGATCTGAAATTGCTTTCAAGACACTTCACAGTGGACCAGCTGAGTTGTTTCTTTTTGATAGTTTCAGTATAATCAGCATTTATTTAAAACATTTTTATTTTTATTGCAAGTTAGCACAATTTAGCACAGCACTTGAGGGTCATAATTTCAACTTTCTTTTCTTGAAAACACCCAGGTAATACATTTAGCAAATGTCAAATATTTTCAAACATATTTCAGTAAAGGGAGTAATGAAAAATGAAGCTTTCCTGTAGACAGTTTCATTTCTGACAAACTAGAGCTTTCTAATGAGGACAGCTGAAAAATCTCCTAGCTGTTACTAAAAGAAAATATACAGAAAGTGTGTACTGAAGGAAGAGCAGACTTCCAATTTAGAAAAGAGCACAGAATCGTCTTGGTAACACATATCGTTCCTAATTAGCAAATCACAGTTATTCAAAAACTATTTGAACATAGATGTGTGTACAACGTACTACTAATTGACGTTACTTCATTTCCCTCTCTTTAATCAATTACACTCTGTTCTGCATTAAGAAAAATACATTTTTCCTTACTGTCTTCTGATAATTCCTTAATATAAGGCCCCCATTCCTTCTGCTCCCTGTGATTTGAATTCAGACATGGTGTCAAGAACAGCAGGGTCCTGTAGCTGGTTTGTGCAGCATTCACCTAGGAACCTGCAAAGTAAATATTCAGGTGTAAAATTGGGGGGGGGGGGGGGGGGGGAGGGGCACAACCAAGAAGCAAGGTGTAACATGTAGAGTTGTGTCCCAGTGGTTTCCCTACCTTGATGCAACTACTTCTAGGATGATTTCTTAGAGGCAGAATGCTTTCTATAAACTATTTCCCCTCCTCAGAACACCATTATAGTTTCCACTCTATATAATTTTGCATGCCACTTTCACCATGGCAGAACCTGAACACCTTCCCATAGTGCATGAAAGAATGTGAGCAACATCTGTCGTAGGTGGTTTGTTCTTTGTCTCATCTTCTCCCTGGGGAGAGAGCTGTGTAAGTACTGGGTAGGGATATAAATAATAGATTATTCCTCTCCGCAGACAAACTAGGGGGAAAAAAATAATGGTTTGATCCAGACTGAAATTTGTTTTGTTGTTTTTCCTAAGCAAAACGTTAAAAGAAAAGCCAGTGGCATATGAAACTTTCTATTCAACTTCAGAGGAAATTTTTTCATTTAGCAGAACAGATGAAAGAAACGGGAAATGAAAGTTTAGATTCGTAAAACTTTGCTGGAGAAGAAGCTGGCAAAGGGAAGATGTCTCCATGCTTAGCAACTCAGTGATTATAATACTCAGCCCAGAACATGACATACTCAAGGCATTGCACATCTGGGTTCCAGATGATGCTCATGGATTAATTTGCTGTTCAGGGTAAAATGAAGCAGTTTTAATGGGAGGAAGTGAAAAGTCCCAGCCTGACAGGGCCTTCGCCTTGGTGTTTATGACAATTTCCGAAGACAGGCTATCCCCTTTTCTTGTGGTTTTACAAGGAATGACTCTCTTGCTTTCAATCCAAAATATATGGCAACTTTGAGTAATGCATTTATAATTTCAAGATGACTCAAATCACAGTTATTCCAGGGGATATTTTATGCAGTTCCAGAAGAAAGTTATATTTAGAGGAAATTATTATGATTTTAGGGAAGAAAGTCCTATTTATTTCTTACCTTTTGGCTTATTCTTCAGAAGTTCCTGCATGATTGACTTCTTTTTTTAGGCAGTTGTTTACTAGTAAATAGTAACTTAAAGTCTTTTTGAAGTTGTAGTGTTACATATATTTATTATAAGTCTTCTGGTTCTAAATCAAAGAATGTCTTCACAGGGTGAATTCTTCCTAGAAGGGATTTTAATGCCAGAGAGGATCAGCCATGCTATAATTAGCACACCTTGGTATTCCCATAAGGTGTGCTGTTCTTTACCTCTAGCCAAGTGGCACTCTGAAGTTTAGGGAATTGCTTCTTACTATTAAAAACAAGTCATTCTGTGAGCAGTGGAGCTAATGAAACCTCCTTTCTGATGGACCACATCATTGTAACTTTTCTTTATTCCTTCCTTGCCTCCAGCAACAACCTCAGCTCTGCCCTGTATCCCTTGGATAGCCCCACCGCATTAGCGGCAGGCTAACAACAATACGATAGCAAGGCCAATGCTAGTTGGGAGCTCATGTGTTCATTGCCCACAGCTGCTGCCAAACAGAATATTTATCAGCTGAGGTCTTTCTGCTTTTTCCTCACTAATCTGAACCTATGTTTTATACCTAATTGCTGAGATTCATGCAAATTTAATTCTCTCTTAAATGACAGTGTTTTTGTCAAATTTGGTTAAAAGTGCCTGGTGTACTCAAAGCTTATTGAGGTGAGGGGCACTAACAGACAAGTAAATTCAATTGAATTCCTTTTGCCTGCATAGGAAAATAGTCTGTAAAGGGAAATAAATTCAACTAAAACACTTCCAATCTTATCTACATTTAAAAAATAAATTAGCTACTAGATGTTAGGCGCACACTTGTGGCACTGGAGGCTAGGGTTTTGGGGGTTCCATTTTTGGCCCATTAATGTCATTTGAGCCCTCAAAACATTCTTTATTAAACTCAGCTTTCACTTTAGCTAGTTTAAAATGACAGGTATAAAAGGCCACTGTCTTGATATAGTGAAAAAAGAAGAAACACCACTCTGTGCTTCCCAATATTGATGTTCACTTTTCAGGTCTTCTGGTCACTTCCGTTTTGACCCTGACCAAGCCATTAGAAGATGTGAAGCAGATCGATATTCTGTTAAAAAAAAAAAAAAAAGAGAGAAGGAAAAAAAAGAAGAAGAAAAAAGCAACTATATGAATGTATCTATCCATAACTACCTTCTGAAGTGTACAGAACTCGGATCTGGCAATAAGGTAAGTGCAGCATTCCTCTTGAACTGGGAAGCAAGACTATATACTGTAGATGTACTTCCCTTCTGAAAGAACTCCATTCTTCCCTTTCCAATGTGAATTTAGTGGCACTGCTTTTCTCCAGGCTGCTTTTGCAGTCATAATTCTCTCAGATCACATCTACAGATGTGAACAGAAGTTCTGTTCTCCTGTTTTTATGTATTTCTATATTTTTCTGCAATTTAATTGTAAAATGATTTCTTTATTTGTTAAGAATATTTATTTACCAAGAAAAAAGCCTCTTAGAATAAAGTCTTACTGCTCCTTCAATCATTAGTAATACATAGACTCCTGCTCCTCTAACTAGGATGTCTGGAAAGAGAAGGAGCAATGCAGGATGTATCCTAAGTATGTCAATCTAAATAATTTTTGCTCTCCCCTTTCTCTGTCTTCCATTGAGGTTCACAACTGCATTACCTCAAAACATGGGGAGCTGAGTTTATTATTATTTTTTCTATTTTTTCCCTATGATTAGTGCATATTTTTCAGTGCAGACAGACTGTTATCCTAAAACAATAATGTTATGGAAAAAATTGGGCAAAATAGAAGTTTCCTTAAGGATTGTTCATGTTTTAGTATCCTGTGGATTCCCCCAGCAGAGATATTTTTATTACACACTAAGTGCTATGATATAGAAACAATGATTATATTCACTCTGGAGAACAGAGAGGTTTCTGCTGTTACTAAAACTTATTTTAAAATATTAAACTCCCTAAATCTTTGTGGGTCCAGTATTTGTGAATCTCAGTTTAGATATGTCCTTGACTGCTCTCTGATCAACGCCTTTGAATTGCAGTGCCAAACTAAATATAAATGACAGTTCCATATGCACAAATACAAAGGGTCTCAAGTGTACTTCCCCCCCCCCATTTACATTCTGATTACAGAAAAGCATAATTTCCAGTGTTAACATCAAATATCCTCAAGCAATATAAATCTTAATTACTGTATGCTGGAAGTAGTATTAACAAACGCATGAGGTACTTTACAAGGAAGTAAGTGTGTCCCTACGTACACGTAAAGAATTTCAGCAATTTCTTTCCTGCGGTTAACAAGACCTAAATCTGTTTAATGGTGAGTAATCTCTAAGAAGCAATATAACGTAGATAATTATTCAGAACTTCAGAGTCTCTTCCTACTTTTCTTTTAACAGTGTTTTTCTGGAAAACATCCACACTAGATCTGACATCTAGTGAACTAATGATCTATGAGTGACATTCATCATTTAAAATTATTCATAGCACAACTTAGACTGAAGTTGCGAGTCTGGGTGATCCCGTATGCTGGGAAGTCAGGTGCAGAGATGCTTCAAAACTGTTCAGCAGAGATCTGTCACCCGCTCTTTTATGCAGGAGAAGGGTTTAAGGGAAAGAACGCTTGAAACATGTTAGTCAGAATTTGTGTTTCTGCAGGAACAGAAAGCAGATAAAATGGCACTGGAATTAAGGGAATTGCACCTCCTTATGTTAGTGGCAAAACTGACTGAAACGTCACTTCTACTCAGACTTCCTTGAGCCTATTGCCTAGAAATAGATGATAAAACAAGACTTTCAAATTTCCTTTTAATTGCTTTGCACTTCTTATGGTTGGGAGGACAATAATTATGTCTTCTTGGATCTTTAGGCAGTGTGAAAAGAAAGCAATTCTTTATTCCTCTTAGGGAGCTGGAACTCCAGGAGCAGCTTATCTTCCCCAGGAACTTACTGCTCCAACAGCATGGGCTCTGCTGGTGTGACTGGTGCTGGGTCACTACTCTTTGAGAGACATCTATCTGCAGGAAAAGTGATAACACAGACTGAAGGATGTTCTGCAGATAGTTCAAAGATATGTACGGCCACGATGCAGAGACAATTACCCCAGCAGAGGGATGGTTGAAGTATTCCTCAGGCAAACATAGCCTTAACTCAGCCCTCTTCACCACTCTGTTCCTACTATTGCATGTATCTGACATTGGTGCTCCTAATGGCCAGCCCTTTTCTGTGAGGTGGGCGGGGAGGATGCTCAGCATCCTGGGGAAGCACCAAGGCACAGAGAAGTAACAGCAGAAGTCCAAGCAGTCAAAACTGTATACATATATTTTAAAGTTTCTAATTTTTATTTTACTATTTTTTAATTTTACATTGAGATAGAGAAGCAGTGAGCAGTAATATTTTTGTCCTCAGTTAACCTCTTTTGGCCATTAGTGCCTAGTTGCAAGGAATGACAAACCCTGTTTTACTTTAAGTAATTTCTATGCTGTCCAATGGACGTTGATTAATCACTGTAAAATATTTTTTCTGATCCTTTTTCAAAACCTTGAAGAGAATAAAAGTTCATCTACAGCAAATATTTATAGTCATTTTGAGCCATTTTAACCTTTTTTGGCAGCAGACAGAACATGCTTCTCTGCTCTACAGCTTTTCAGCACCTCACTTAAAATAACAAATTGGCCTCTTCTGCTCTGGGATTGCCTAGGCAGATATAGGGATAAATAGCTCCTTAAAACCTCAGGACATTTCTCTTGTCTCTTTGGCCTAATCCACTACCAATCCTGTCATTATCATTTACTGAAGAAAATGTCACAGCTAATGTACTGTAAGACCATGATTTTAATTCAAAATCACTGTATGGACACTTCTTTACTACAGGCTATATAACTATACATATAAAGTCTCTATCCACACGTATAAAAAATTAGTTCATTGAAGCTGCTTGGGTACTTACATAAGAATGTCTTTGCAGGATGAAGTACCCAGCAACACATTAAATTCTTCCAAATTCCCCTCCAGCACTGCAGTGTATCCTTGCCACATAGACAACCATGGTGGGGCTCCAAGAAGGACAAAGGCAAGCGGTTTAACAGAGGTGAAGATTTGCTATCAAGACATCTAGACTGCTCTTATCTAATACAAACTGGATTTTATAGTTCTGCAGTGTAAGTAAATATCATCTAATTGTTTTAGTGAATCAATACCACCACATAATTATCAGCAGGCCGTCAAAATCAGTGGCTGATATTTCAGGAAAGTTTTGACATTTTGGAAAAAAAAATGAAAAAAAAGGGAGAAGGTTCCTATAATGTTTCCTTTAGATTTTGACCATCCCTGTTTAAAATCTGCAATTTGGGAAGCTAAATTTATGCTTCTATAGTCATAATCTCAAGTAAGCAGACAGATTTAAGGAAGGTTTTTTAGTTTTTCCTGTTCTCAGCTCCCACCAATCTGAGGGGGAGTAGCATGCTTAGCATTTCTCAGGGTCAAGTGCTAAGGCAAGAAGGTTTCCATTTTGTAAGCAAGTTTAATACACTGGTAATCATGCGTTTTGGGTCCACCTATCTTACCAACAAGAGATATGTCTCTGGAAATCTTCCTCTTCAGCATTTCCTGCAGTAGCTCATAGTCTAATCCTTAATGGCTTGTAATTTAATGCCTGCTGTGTCAGGGGATTTTATAGCCATTTGTTGTGGTTTAACCCCAGCCAGCAACCAGGCACCACACAACCGTTCACTCACTCCCCCATTCCGTGGGATATGGGGGAGAATTGGAAGAGTAAAAGCAGGAACACTTATTGGTTCAGATAAGAACAGTTTAACAACTGAAATAAAAGAAAGTAAAATAGTAGTAGTAGTAGTAATGATGATGATAGTAATAACACACAAAGCAAGTGACGTACGATGTAATTGTTCACTACCCACTGACGAATGCCCATCCCATCCCTCAGCATTGGTCACAACCCCCTGGCCAACTGCCCCCAGTCTATACTGAGCACAACACCGTATGGTATGGAATATCCCTTTGGCCAGTTTGGGTCAGCTGTCCTGGCTGTGCCCCCTCCCAGCTTCAGGTGCACCTCCTCGCTGGCAGAGCATGGGAAGCTGAAAAGTCCGTGACTTAGTATAAGCACTGCTTAGCAGCAGCTAAAACATCAGCGTGTTATCACATTATTCTCATACTGAATCCAAACCACAGCACTATACCAGCTACTAGGAAGAAAATTAACCCTATCCCAGCCGAAACCAGGACACCATTAAAGCAGCCATTTTGGTCGGTTGCACTGTAGTTCAGTCTGAGCTTTGCAAAGCTTGGCAGCTCCAGCCCTGCACAGGAACAAACCTCTGCTTTGCCATTGTCAGGCCTGAGGTAACTCAATAACAAAGCGAAACAGTCCAGTGCACCAGGCTGGATAACTTTTTGGCTGGATTTGTATCTAAGCCAGTGAAATCACAATTTCCCTTCTATATTTTCACCTGAAGATGTAATAAATTGACTTAGGATTGCTCACCTTGAGAAACCGGCCCAAGCTCTTGCTTTGTGAAGAAGCACAAAACTAAGCAAAACTGCGCTCAGTTTCATTACCAACACTTTGCTCAGCTCTAATATTAAAACATTTTCTTTCTACTTCTATCTTTCAGTTGTCACCTTCCCTAGCAAGGCACCATTTTCTTTCATCAGGGCTTTAGAAATAGTGCCAATTTGTTTCCACCTCCTCTCTGTACAGCTGTGATCTTTAATCCCTGGTATCAATCTCTTTTTCTGTGGTTCCTGCCTCACTCTGTAACCCCTGCAACCTTGGAGCAAATGAGTCTATTTTTGTCTCTGGAGATTTGATGGCAGATAACACAGTTATTAGGGACATCTTTTTCTTGCTATAATAATGATGATCTGCCTTCAGTAATTTTTCCATGCCTAAATTGCCAGCATGGCTGGAGGGACATTCTGACATGTTTTTCCTGGGAGTGCAGATTGCTACATTTTCCCCCTTTCTTTTTTTTCTTCTTCTCTCTGAGATATTTATTTATTTCAATTTTTGTTTCATCCAATCCCCTGGTATGGCTTATCCATTCATGTGTAACTTATAGCTGTCAACATTTACACTAGGCTGCTCAAATTTATTGCTGACCACTGATACAGCTATAATTTCATCTTGGTCAAATAACTTAAGCTCTCTCACATTCCCACAGTGTGTGGTTCTTATGCCAGTGCCTGAGGACAGAGATCACCACGGCAGCATTTTTGCAGCTTTCCCGGGTTGTGGCACAGGGTTACACAGTGAGGTTAGGCATGCTGGGAATGACCTACTACCATTTTCTCTCTGCGGTATCAAGACCTTGGAGGATCACAGCTGAGTATGAGCTGAAGAAAGAGAAAATATCTCAGGTGACCACAACCCCCAAAATTTATAATGGTAGAGGGTGAGGTGAAAGCCACATCTGCAAATTCCCACAGGCAACTTGTACAGTCTGAAGAATGTGAGGTATGTGATGTGATACATGGGATGTATGTGACCCATAAGATCCAGGTGGAAAGTTTAGTTTAATATTTGGACTGCAACACCATGAATTACCTTCAGCTTCTGCAGGACACCAATTAGAGCTTTGGTTTACACTCTCTTGCCTACTGATGACAATTTGTTTATTATGAGAAGATAAAACAAAAAAACCCAGAGAATAAGAACTCCTCTGTGGTGTTGTCACTAATACCTGCCTATCAAGAACCTGGCTGTCTGGTGAGATATTTGCTGAAAAATATCTGTTTGGTTTTGAATGTTTTTTAAAAAAAATTCCTTTGCATTCTCACAGTCTTTTGTAAATGGAAGTCTTCCTGACTGTCAAAAAAAATTATCTTGGAGAACACTTCTTTCCTGAAAAGGAGGCCCTCAGCTTTCTGTCCAAACATGGTTAATTAAAAGTTTTATTTTGTACTTTGAAGTAATCTTGTTTAAGAACATATCCTTTAACACCTTTTATCACTAAGTCTGAAAACTTAGCACTCAGTTGAGCAGGAACTTATCATAGCTTTAAGTTAGCCACATTGCACTCAAATTCTTGCCAGGTACAGGAAGGTTTTCCAAATATTTTGATACCAGAGGACACTAAGAACCTCCAAGCTTTCCCTCAGAACCACCCCCACAGCCACTTGGAAGTGAGGATGGAGCAGAAGGAATAAACCACATTGTTTCGTACAGTTCTGTGTGCTCCTGTAGAAGAAACACTGCAAGAACCATCTCATAGTGCTTTAGAAAAAGGAGGGTGCCAGCTGCACTGTTCTGGGAAATAATAACTTGAGTAAATACACTTTATCTTCCTAAAATTCATGGAAATTAGAAATATCGAAGGATACATAGGAATCTCTTATTTTCTGCCTACTAATCCGGTCTGGTTGCCCTATGTCCTTTCTTATTCCTCGTAGTGCACAGTTCACTACTTATAGCTGAATCAAGACAAAGGACATTCTGATGCTGGAAAAATATTGCTTAAACTTCTTGATGGGTGTTACTGCAATTACCCTGACCGTTAACTTAAATTCCCCTCTTATTATGATAGAAATTTAACTTTCAGTTTGTGCTGCAAATATACATGAAGTGCCAAAGTTAGACTTCCTTGTGGAGGAGCCAGGGAAAGACTCAGTAAGCCTTGAGCAACTCTTATTGCTTTCTGTCTTCCAGTAGGAAGCATCTTATAGAGAAGAAAGCTTAAGCAAGTCAGTCGAGGA
Organism: Phalacrocorax carbo; assembly: GCF_963921805.1. Taxonomy (NCBI): domain Eukaryota; kingdom Metazoa; phylum Chordata; class Aves; order Suliformes; family Phalacrocoracidae; genus Phalacrocorax; species Phalacrocorax carbo. The sequence goes on along the minus strand of NC_087513.1, from coordinate 6,168,801 downwards.
TACGACCATAATATTTTCTTAGTAAAGCAGGGAATAGTCAAGAAAAATGTAGTAGTGACTTGATTAAAGGTATTTAAAGAGAAAATGCACTAGTATTTGGCCACAGGTGACTGAATCTATTTTCCTGCTCAGTCAGTTTTATGACTGTTGCTCTGCAAAGTCTCAGAATAAAGGAAACTGTGTGACAAATCTTTTCCTTTTCCTTTTTTTTTTTTTTTTTTTAAAATGTGTGTGGGTAAAGGTAACTGAGGGAAGTGAGTGTGACGGGAAAGGAAGACTTGAATCAGTCAAAAATTATTCATAAGAATAAATAAGACACTAGAAGAGCCCAGAGAAGCATACTTCTACAGAAAAGCCTCAGCCAGTGCAGCAAGGCTAACATCTGAGAACTTCTGCATGGGGCGGTATTTCAGCTCCAGAGACAGAAAGAGGTGTCTCTCACAGCTTTCACTGACTTCTTTCTTAGAGAGTTCAAGCGAAGACATAATCTCTTAATATTTTCATAGTGAGGTCACTAAAAATAGCTTTAGTCTCTGATGAGACCTTTTGATTGTGAATAGTTTTTGTGAGAAGTGAAACTTTTGTCCTTTGTTAATATTTTTCCTAATTCCCTAGCTCAGGGAAAACTGAATCTTTATTTTTGTAATATTTTTTTTTCCTCTTTTGCTTAGGCCCAATAACTCTCTCAAGAGTGATTCTTCACTCAACGTTTGGCTGGGAGTGGAATTTTAATTTCCTAATCAGCCGATGTGAGCCATGCTGTTCAGACTTCATTTTAGCCACCTCAGGATTTTAGTAGGTTAAGACCATTTCTGTCTCAGCGGGATGCATAACTCCTGATTCACATTTTATAACACCACAGTTGGATTATTGCCACTTTGTGTTTGCAGCCTTCCTTGACCATTCATTGTATAAGTCCCTGGTTTGCACAAAATTCAGCATCTAAAATGGCCACTGATATAAGTCGGCTTATCACACTGCAATTGAGGATGCTACACTGGCTTCCTGTCAAACACATAACTACTTTTACGGTACTTGCATACTATTCATATCTTGTTTTCATCTCTACTTATCTCCCTGGACAGCTGATCAGTCACTGTCCTTGTAACTGAGACCTGCAGTTGCCCTTTGTTAAAAATTTGAATTTTTATATAGGTTTTTTCCCATCAGAGCTGAGAAATGTAACTTTTTTGAGTTTGGGGTTTTTTTTTGATGCCTCGTCTTGACTTCCCTAGCAGAAGTTCTGTTTAATTGTAATGTAGTTTAAGTGTATAATGCCATGTGTTGCTTCTGCATGGTGTGCTATATAAATGCAAATCAGCTAATTAATTCATAACAACAAGTATTATAGCAACACATTGACTGTCATGCTCTGCAGTTTCCAGTTGAACACTGTGTCTATGTTTTGTTGGTAGAGGAATTGCAGCAGGAGGGTTAATAATTTTAAATCTAAGTACTCTTGGCTCTTTATACAGACCTGGAATTGTCTATCTGAAGCCTGTACAGATTAAGGAACCAAAGTTTCTACTCTCAGCCCTAGATGATGACTTTCTGTGTGAATGTGGGAGAAATGACTTTCTTGGATGATTTCAGACATCACCTGTTTGTGAAATGGGGCTAACGATTCCTTTTCCCCTCTGAAATGTACACAGAGAACTATGGATAAATTGAGTTATGTCAGTGGAAAGTACTGAACTTTATATAAATTCTCAAAAATTCACGCTGAGTTCAGCTTTAGCATTCTTTGCACCAGAATGTTACAGAAACTGGTAAGATTACACCAGAATTACTCCTCTATTTCTCAACTGTTACTACATCCAGTATACCAACAGGATCTCGAATTCTCTGAAGTTTCAGCAAACTATATGCAGACAGTACCTGACAGATACAAAACATTGTCCCATCCAAGACAGACTTCATGCTAATTGTTAACAGCATGGAGTACCAATCCTGGTCTTTGCTCAGAAATGCAAAATTGTTATTTAAAAATATTTAATTTTAAGCTCATCACTTTAACGACGAAAGCGCTCAGAGGAGGCTTTGTGTTTGTGTGTGTGTGTGAAATTCCTTCCAATGGACAATGAAATCCACAGGACAGGAACGCTGCTGTGTGTGCATTAAGGGTAAAATTCTGACTGCTCAGAGAAGGACTTCGCAGCAAGAGATTTGTCACTGTTAGAACAGTCCTTTAAACAGAATTTCACAAACAGAAAAGAATTTCTGTTCAACTTTTCAGTGGAGAGTGTTGGGTAGTTGTTGAAAAAGAAATAGAGAGCACCTGAAGACTTTAAGAACCTCGAAGTCATTCAGGTTTTAGAAAGTTTGCAGGGAAAAAGAATGTGCAGCTGCTTTACACAAAATGTGACAAAACATCCCAAATATTATTCTTTTATAAAGCATGGGTGGAAATATGACAACTGATTTTCATTCTCTACATGAGGTTCTCTGGGACAACATCAGAGTGATTGGTATTCAAGTATTTTCCCTAATGTAGGGACAATGACAGCTTTGTGTAGCAGTTTCTCAACATTTCTTTTCTCCATTGCACGTCTCTGAGCAAGCATACAGAGGCTGAGACCCAGAAGTCCCTTCCCTAAAATAATGCCTGGAACCTAGTGCAGAAAGGTCCTTCCTTTCTGCAGCTGAATGCTTGCAGCTGAGTGATGCATGTTAGCCCTTGCACAGCTGCCAAGTCAGATTTGCCCTGTATCAGCCTCTCACAAACAGCAGTCAGCAAACACGGTGCACCTGGACCTAGAGCAAAGCATTGGAGAGGTAAAAGCAGTATTTTCCACTGGAGCTGTTTCTGTCATTTTTCCTTTCTTTAACCAATATAATACATCTTAACCTCAGCATTGTTCCATGCAAATCTTTCTAAATAACATCAGAAGAGTCACATAGCCCCCCTGAATGGTTTATTCTCCAACAGTCTTCAGAAACTCATCAGAATAAATGTCTCCACTATCTTCTTACTAGTAAAGCTTTCCTCAATTTATCAAAGAGTTTTTAATAACCACTCTCCAATGTAACTTCAAAATAAGTGATTTATATGATTATGTTACTAAGGCCTAACAGTTGATTAAATACTTCTTTATGAACACATACCCCTCCTAATTTTTATGTGCAAATGTACTCGTGATACCAGAATTGTCAGTATCACTTGTGTATTTACACATATAAATGCATATGCATGCATATTATACAAAGAACATATACAGCTATGCATATTTTTTTGTGCCTCACTGTTTCCATCCACATACACAAAGTCAAAGCAAATGCTTCATGCTTAGACATAGACATTTAATACAACAAGGAGAGAGGAAAAAAAAGAAAAAAAAATCTTAAATTGCCCAGTTATGGAGAAACTTACCAAGTGAAAGACTGAAAAAGACTTTCAAAGATATAATGTTTAAAGTAGTTGTGCAATTATGCAAACCATCATATTTCTTTCTACTGTTTTGTTGCATAGTTAAATATATGAAGGGTGAAAAAAAAAAAAAAAGATTTATGTTGTACGAAGGTAGTTAAACACTTCAGATTGTTAAAAACATTACCTTAATTATCTGCATATTATGCTCAGAAGGAAATCATTAGCTTTCTTTTTATAAGAACTGTCAATGCCAAAAATACTTTATTCCAGAAAACTGGATGTAAGGAAAAATGTTCAAAAAACCTCATACTTAAGTAATAAATAGTCTTATTTTGCACCTTTTGTTTTTAAGCGCCTCAAAATTAATTTAGCTAGAGATAGGAGAATCTTCTTCACAACATCTGGGAGCCTCTGGAAAGATTGACTCCTTTGGCCTTTTATTAGTAGAGAGGATGGGAAAAGCAAAGATATCTCATATGAGAAAAATGCATGGTCCACAATATAATAGAAATTGGCAGACTTTGAATTGCAACCATCCAAAACTGGATGTTTGGATGGTCTCTAAGTTCATCAACAAAATCCCCTCTCTGGTTTAACAGAGAGAGGTAGAGAGACAGATACTTCCAGTGCATGATTCACTCCCCTGCCCCTTGTGTTAGACAAGGATAAAACGCGTAACAAGATTCTGCTTAGCACAGGACTTCAGCACTTGGTTTGGAGCAGAACAGCACTCTGTGTCCTGAAACGGAGGAGTCATCCATTCACAAAAGCTACAAGGAAATGAGAAAAAAATAGCTGCACCTAACCGCAGAGCTTGGTATTAAATATCTAAATGAAGAGTCAAAGGATGGTCTTTTTAATCAGTACACCAGATGAATTATGATCCTACAAAACATATCTTGAACAATTGCAAATAATGCAGAAATTGAGAAATCACAATCTGTTGGTAGACTTATATAAGAGTTTCAATGAGCCAAACAAAACATCTCACTGCTCGTGAATTCTTAACCCTTAAATAAAAGAAGTTTTGGGTTAAGGCAAGGTTTGCCTACAGGCAGGACATAAGCATTATTTTTTGCTCTGTCACTGACTTTCAGTGTAGCTTAAGGTTTACTATTTAATATCACCCTTCCTCATGTACAAAGGACAGTGAAAATACTCCTTGCCAGTTTTTCATCTCTATTTATCTCATCCACTGAAAGTCTTTCTTAACTTCTTTCTTATCTATGACAGATAAGAAAATCTCTTTCTGGATATTTGTACAGCTTCTGGCACACCTGAATCCCAAGTTCCAGAAGTAGCTTCTAAGTATTTCTACAATAAACCTGGCTGCAATAAAATAGTTGGTCTGAACGGATTCCAAGATTAATAAACAACAACAAAAACATAGGCCTGGGGGTACGAAGAATTTGGCCTCCTCTACTAAGTCAGATTTAGTCCAGAGATCATCCATCCCTTGTACTAATGACAATGTTAGTTCTTAAAAACAAATACTGAGTGAAGAGTTGAGGCATGAAATTCAAACCACTTATTTTTAAAGCTGCTGTAATGGAACCTGACCTTTTGCAAGGTCAGATGAGGCAGGAGGAATGTGGAAATATGACAGGGTCATGGTAATGGCCCAAAAGTTCATTGAACTACAGGATTAAACCTTCAGAGCAGGAGAAGAGCTTAGAATGCAGTTTAACAGATATGGTGTTATTAACAGTGGGGCTGGTGTCTGGAAATAGCAATGGGTGACTGAAAACATATAAACTGAATCTAAAAGGTCTGTGAGCTGCCTCTAGAGAAAGCAGACTTAGCTAATAAATTAACAGACTGAGGTGTATCATATTCAGTGGAGGGCTGGGAGAATGGATCTCTAATTTCTGATTCCTTGCACCACCCTTCTGCAGCCCTTGTCATGTCACTTAAGGCAGGAGTCCCAGAAGTCGCCTATGATTTGGAGTACTTCCATAATGCAACATGAAGTCTGAGGCATCTGGGACCTTATTTCAACAGTGCTGAGAACTCAAAACAAAAAATTACTTCCAAAAACTTTGTTTTTAACCTGTCTTTCAGGGTCCCATCAAGTCTTCATTTCCACATGAATTCTAAGGGTTAGCTGATGTTTCAAGGCACTGTACTAATGATAAATATGCTTGATAGCAATGAGAAATATGTTTTCTCCAGATACTCCTTTTAAAAAAGTCTATGTAAAAAGTAATACTAACATAATTTGTGGTACAACAAAATTAGTGATCAGTGACAGGTGGTACTTTATTCATTCATGGGAAAATTACAATACAACATACACTGTATGGATTAAGAAACGATCCTAAACAATCTTATCCTCAAGTGTTTCCAGCTTTCCTGGGTGTGTGTCATAGTAAAACATATGTTATTTACCCAGTGGACCACAGCATTTTCTCTAGAAAAGAATGAGCTTGTAATGGAAATGCTGACACAACCTCAACTATAACAGCATGAACAAAGACACTTTGATAACAGTTTTATTGCTGTAACATCTTTTAAAAATGAAACACCTGGGATTTGTGCTTTAAAAAAATCAGGAGCAGATTTCTAAGTTCTGCTCGTTTCATATCATGGAAAATTAATCCAAAAGCCAAAGACTGGGAAGCTAACTTACCCTACAATCATTTAATATCATTCAAGGGAAAGATAATTAATAGATATATTAGTGTATTTCCCTGAAAATATGTAGATCCAAAGAATAGAATCATTAAGGTTGGAAAAAAACCTTAAAGATCGTCAAGTCCAACTGCCAACCCAACACCACCAGGCCTCCTAAACCATATCCCAAAGTGCCACATTTACACATTATTTAACACCTCCAAAGATAGTGATGCCACCACCTCTCTGGGCAGCCTGTTTCAATGCCTGATCACTCATTCAGTAAAGAAATTTTTCTTAATATCCAACCTAAACCTCACCTGATGCAGCCTGAGGCCATTTCCTCTTGTCCTATCACTAGTGGCTTGGGAGAAGAGACCAACACCCACCTTGCTACAACCTCCTTTCAGGCAGTTGCAGAGAGTGATAAGGGCTCCCCTCAGCCTCCTCTTCTCCAGGCTAAACAACCTCAGCTCTCTCAGCTGCTCCCCCATCAGACTTGTTCACCAGACCCTTCCCCAGCTCTGCTGCCCTTCTCTGGACACGCTCCAGCACCTTGATGTCCTTGAAATGAGGGGCCCAAAACTGAACACAATATTCGAGGTGGGGCCTCACCAGTGCTGAGCACAGGGGCCCCATCCCTGCCCGGCCCCTGCTGGCCACACCAGTGCTGACACAAGCCCAGGGGCTGGTGGCCTCCTTGGCCACCCAGGCACTGCTGGCTCATGCCCAGCCGGCTGTCAGCCAGCACCCCCAGGGCCTTCTCCACCAGGCAGCTCTCCAGCCACTCCTCCCCAAGCCTGTAGAATTGCATGGGGTTGTTGTGACTGAACTAAGTGCAGGACCTGGCACCTGGCCTTGTTAAACCTTATACAATTCACCTCATCCCATCGATCCAGCCTGTCCAGATCCCTCTGCAGTTTCTTCCTACCCTCAAGTAGATCAACACTCCTGCCCAACTTGGTGTCATCTGCAAACTTACTGAGGGAACACTCAATCATTGATAAAGATACTAAACAAGACTGGACCCAACTCTGATCCCTGGGGAACCCCACTCATGACCAGCCGCCAGCTGGATATATCACTCCCTTCACCACAAGTCTCTGGGCTCAGCCATCCAGCCAGTTTTTTACCCGGCAAAGAATTCACCTGTCCAAACCATGAGCCACCAGCTTCTCTAAGAGGATGCTGTGGGAGGCAGTGTCAAAGGCTTTGCTAAATTCCAGGTTGATAACATCTACAGCCTTTCCCTCACCCATTAGGCAGGTCACATGGTCATAGAAGGAGATCAGGTTGGTCAGGCAGGACCTGCCTTTCATGAAGCCATGCTGGCTGGGCCTGATCCCCTGGCTGTCCTTCACATGCCTGGTGAGCTCACTCAAGATGAACTGCTCCATAATCTTCCCCTTTATCATGGTCAGGCTGACTAGCCTGGAGTTCCCTGGGTCCTCCTTCTGGACCTTCTTGTAGATAGGCATCACATCAGCAAGCCTCCAGTCATCTGGGACCTCTCATCTTCACCAGGACTGTTCATAAATGATGGAGAGTGGCTTGGCGAGCTCCTCCTCCAGCTCCCTCAAGTACTCTCAGCTGCATCCCATCTGGCCCCATAGACTTGTGAGTGTCCAGGTGGCGTAGCAGGTAATGAACTGCTTCCTCCTGGATTATGGGGGGTTTATTCTGCTTCTCGTCCCTGCCTTACAGCTCAAGGGGCTGAATAGTTGTTTATTAGCATTATATTATCTACAATTTTATATATTATATTAAAATATATTTATATTATTTACATATATTTTATTCTATAGTATAGATTAATATTTTTATATGAGTGAACATTTAAAATGTCCTACCTTTTAAAAAGGTGGTGGATTCCTGCTATAACTCCCCAGATACAGAAGACACTGTACAAACAGAAGAGTTTTTGCACTGTTATGCAATTATCCTCAAGAATTAAAAAACAAGAGTGATGAGGACTTTGTGAAACACGAAAGCTAATCTTCAGGGACATATTGGTACATGAGATGTATCTTGAGAATGTTGCGCTATTAGCAAAACTATGAAATGGAAGTAACATCTTTATAATGATTGTGTTGCGTTGTGTGTGAAGAAGAGTGTTTCTAAGAATTGGTCCAAGCAGGACTTAAATCTCCTTCCAGCAAAGTCTGAACTTTTGGGTTAGAAAGGAAGAAAAATGAAAAAAAAACCAAAAACACAGAACTCAAATATCAGAATGTCAGAAAGGGGGGACTGTGGACTATTTCTTTCAGGCTTCCTGTACCTTGGGTTTTGCACTTCTGAAAAAATTACAAGGCTGTTGGGAGGGATAAAGCTGAAGGACAATTCATGTGAAGTAATCTTAGAAGTTTAACAAGCATCCAAGCTCAATTGTCCAAGCTCAAGCATAAACATTGCCTGGGCCCAGCTTAGAGGTTCACTAAGTCTTGGGCTTCAGTGTTATTAAAGTTTATGGTAAAACCTGTCTGTTGCTGACATAATCTAACAGATGAGGGATGGTAGGAGAAGGGGCAGCCAAGCTGTTGACCCTCTTCTGTGAGAATGCTGGGCCAATAGCTTGTCTAAAATAACAGAATATTAGCATAATAACATTATAAAAAAATGACAATTTAATTCTTAAGGTGACTTTTAGTGTAGCACAGAGAAAGTGACAAAAACTGAATGATAGATATGTTACAGCTATTATTATTACCAACAACAATCACTACGAGAGCATAAGCATTGAATGCAAGTATGAATCCTATACCAGACCCCTTTTCAGTGTCTATCTGGATCGAAATCATATGGTGTCCTATTGATTTAGGTTTGTTTCAGGATTCAAACATTTTTGAAATTCAAGAATGCTGGGGCAACATCTATCCCAGATGACTGGTTTGTTCTACTCCAATTTATTTGTCCTGTTTTTGGGACAGTATCAAATTGTTTTGAGTCTTCATTAAATTCTATCTAAGCAATTGAGTTCTCTTACACTATGGGAGTAGTACAAAAGTACCCTTCATTGGACCATCTGTGCTGTCTCTGAAGCATATGCCTCAAAACATAATCCAAAAATGAGTGCTTTTCTCTAAAGTCATACCCAATTATAAATGGGAGATTAAAGAAATGAGACTTCACCCACATGCAAAAACCTATTTTTAAGTTGACATATTAATTTAAGTAAGCATAATCTAAACTGGGCACTTAGCTAGGAACCACAAACCTAGCGATTTATATTGCTTGAAGAGCTTGCTGTTGATTGTGCAGAATTGGACTCCACATTAAAACATCCAGGTGGATAAATTGTAGGAATTTCCAGTGTGCCTTCAGAAAGTCTTTTTTTTCTACTTTCCCTTCTGCATAGCCATGTCTTGTGTCTCCTTGAACTTCCTCTTCTAAATAGCATGCCAAAGAACTCATTTAACATCATAGCGATCTACATTTCCGCTCTTATTTACTTACCAGTCATGCATCTTTGAGAGAGATTTTATGAAAAAGGAAAACTTTTTCATGATCTGTCTGAACTATCAGTTTCACAGTCTTTTCTTCTTTTGGTCTAACTGCTTTAGCTAATTACAAGAAAGGTGATTGTACTCTTCAAGCAAAGTGGGAGAGTTCCAAAGGGAGAAAATGAGTAATACTTACCTGAATCTTCTCAATATTCTGATGATTTCATAGGGGGTGGAGGAGTTTTACGTTCAAGTCCCTGGTCTACAGGTGGAGTTAATCTGGGAGTAAGGGTTGGTAAGTGCAGTGAGGTCATATTTGGTTGATTTTCATTATTGCTTTCACTCACAAAAAGCAGTCCAACAATAGCCACAGCTTTCAACTGAAAATACATAAATGAAAAGGTCTTTGAAAAGTTTTAGTTTCATCTTGACCCAGAATGCAAAACTTATGAAATTTTACAGTCTTACAAATGGAGAACACATCTAATCCAGTTATACTAGGAGCTCTTACTTGTAACACACATATTGTGGAAAGCAATGGTCCAAATTCTGCTTTGAGTCACTTTTGTATGGTCGAATTTTCCTCTTTTGCAACTCATAAATCACTCTGTCCAGGTTTCAAGTATTTATTGGAATTGTGACTGGACACTGCCAGGTAAAAAATCTGCATGTTACATTTCTATAGATCTTGCCTCATTTCAATGAAAGACCTCCAGAACAATTTTTTTTCTTTGCTTTATTGTTGTGGTCTTGGTTGTTTGGTCTTTTTTTTTTTTTTGCTATTTCTCTGCACACTCTCAGACTTGGACACAATGAATTTTCTATATACCCATACTTCTGTTAAAAAAAAGCTCTAGGAGTAGTAAAATGATTGTCTGTGTAACATTTCTGGTCAGCAAATTTATCTATAACCTAGGTTAATTTACAAGTCATCTAAAAAATCAAAATCCACTGTGGATTTTTAAATTCTTTTTTGCTGAAGTACACTTTCAATACCAGTAGTTTCCTGTTCACTAAGAATAAGAAGCCAGAAGCAGTACTGGAAACTGAGCTCTTCTGTCCCAAAGAGCTCTTCCCCTATAGAAGTGAAGGAAATAAATGCCAGAATTTGTAACCATGACCCAGAATTCCAGAGTATACAGATAATCCCTAGCTCTACAGAATTTAGAGTCTATATTTATTTTTAAATAATGGGAATGATGGGAAAGTATGGTTCAAGGAAAAGAGGAGGAGACAAAGTACTTAGAGTAAATTGCAAAGAAAATGGTCAGGATGAGTGCTAGCCATAGCTTACAAGTTTTCTACTCGTGTCCAAAGATTTCATAAAGCACCATCAACATCTTATTTCCCTTTATTTAACAAAGACTATAGAAAAATTAGCAAAAAAATCAGTCTCCAATGCCACCTACCAGCTACCAGTTCCCTGAATACGTGTCAGCTGCACTTCCAGTTACTGTGGGATGTCTCCCATCCACAGATAAGGCAAGTCCATCCAGTCTCACTCTCCTTGATAATTCTGTGATTCTGTCATTAATCATCACCTGTTCCTGTCCTGGCCCAGGAGGGAGCAGACTGATCATAAATATTTTGAAATACTCTGTCTCAGACTTCTCTCATGGCCTCTTTATGGACAACTAAGGATTTGTATGGGCTGTCTGGATATCTTGACTTTTCCCATACTAAGTACTTATGCATTTTTATGATTTGTTGCTATGGAAAAGACTGTTCAATGAAAAAGAAATGCACTGTGACCACACAAGTTTTCCAGAAGAAGGTAAAGAAACCCAACAGAAAGATCTGAGATACTTAGGAACAACTTAGTATATATTTTTCACAATGCAAAACTTCTTTGCCTCAACACTACAATTACAGCAGCTGTTAGTGTCATGAAATGAAATGAAAGAACTTTAGTTAAGATTAGTTTTTAGCTTTCTTCCAAAAAATGAAATGGCTGAATTATAAACATTCTTCAGTACATCTATCCTAAATTAGATGTCCCCTTCTGCTCTACACAAACTGCTCTAGAAGATCCATGGTTTCAAATATTGTATCCTCCAATTTGGATGTTTTTAGAATACTTGGGCTAAAAAACAAACTACTGAATAAATAATTTGGTTCTTCAGATATTCTGCACTTGTTAAAGCAGAAATCTAGGCAACTGCTTAGATCACTATTCAAAAAGTGTGAAGCTATCTTTAAACATACAGATAGTTTTATTTAAATCACTGGGAATGTGCATGCACTGAAGTTAACTTATACTTGAGTATCATGCTGAATCGAGGCCTCAAGTAAGAAATGCAATCTTTAATTTATTTTAAGTACCAGATAGATGTAAAATTTGAGATAAAGACAAATCATTCAGTAGTCTTTGTTATTCCAGCCATCAAGGTAGATGTCTACTGCACCTGCTCAGCACAGGACTGAGCAGTAAATAAAATCTTATTTACATGTCAGCTGAAATGAAGGGCTTCTTACTTACACCAAAGGCAGTCAAACCTCTCACTGATTGAAATGTCAGCCACAGAGTGGGCATTGTAAATAACTTCGTTTTTGTTCAATCCCAGATGGAATCCATTTAAGAGTCAGGTGAAAAATGGACATGTGACCATGTACACACAACTTAACATCTGTAACCCGGTTGTTATTGTGCAGCACTTTTAATGCATGAGATGTGGGAAAATATTCAGTGCTTAAGGTGCTCCTAAAGTCTCAGACTATCTCACAGAATCTAAAACTGATATTTCTTTGCGATGTCCAGCTCTGATATAAGCCTTCAGAGTCTCAGCGTTGATCTCGCTAAAAATGTGAGGGTTCACTTGCATTTTGAAGCTGTGAGCCTGAACAGTTTTGCCAAACATCTCTTTGGTATTAATATCTCTTTTATCATTTCCAGAACTTCCTGTTTGGGGGTTTCTGAACTAGGACCGCAGAGGGAATAGTCATGATTTAAGGATGTCATCATTGCACGTGCCATGTGGAATTTGAAACCCTAGAGAATTTCAGCAACGAAATGTCATGGGTGTAAAAGCTAACGAAATACTCCATAGGTTTAAAAAAAAAGTGTTAATACATTTTTATTTTTCATTATTAAAAAATATGCTTGCTCTAACTGATTCTTCTTTAAGTAGTTTTAAACAGCTCCTGTGACTGTCACATTTATATAATGTACATTTGTTCATCTCGTTTTGCAAACTTTGAATATTTATACTAATCCTGAGGGCAAACTAGTGAAAATTTTAGGTGCCAATGCTAGGAGAAAGAGAACTGTAGAATAAAAGAGTCCTGCTGCCTTTACAGTGGTAATTAAGAGCATCTAAACCTTTCCTAGAGGTAAGAGCCTCCCTTTAAAATACTTGCCTGCCCTTGTTTCAGCAACAGCCTGAAAAAAACATCCCTGAAAGTCAGCAGTGTGGGAGGCAGGGATAACGTTCTCACTGTACTCTGCTGAGGACAAAAATCCCAGCTCTTAGCCTTCAGACTGTCCTGCAGCTTTAGCAACAATGGGAGAGTCTCGTACACATACACACTGGAATATGTACAGTTGTCTCATGCATCTCTTACATTTCTATGTACTTTATAAATAGTGAAGCTAGTATTCCCTAATTTTATACTATTGGACAGCAAAAAAACTTTTGTATATTGGAGTCCATATACTAATGAATATAATGTCCAGCAAAAGGCAGAATACTGTATTGCAGTTCATATCTTCTTTATGTGCATAAAACTCATGAGATTCCTTTTATTCATATATTGATGAGGGTATGATTTTTCCAGTTAAAGTAAAAATGAAATCTTATAAAGGGTTTGGTAACAATGGAAAATTTTCACTGTGATTGGCCTAATAATCCTATGCCAACAGCTCCCTCTATGTACCATGAAAAAGATGCTAGCAAATTCATTGCCTGGAATATGTATTTCTCTTCTAGTGAAAGATATTATTAAGGAAAAAGAATAATTTCTGTGTCATTTAATCTGTCTACACTGAGGATTAAGAAAGTTTCAATACAAAGCGTCAATTGGTGTTACCTGCGTAATTATAGTAATGCATTTTCCTGTTTAAAATTTCCTTAATTATTTACTGTACAACTCTGGCTGATTCATTCAATTCCCTTCTTAATCCCATTTTACATATATAGATTATTGTAATGCAGATAGTTCTTCGAGTACACAGAATGGAACAATGCAATAAAAGGACAGTAACTAACGTTATCTGTGTAAAGCTGGGAAACGGAAGATGAGGGAGCACGGAGGATTATCTCTAATGAGAGCTGTACATCTGCTTGAAAAGAGTGATACACTACTAAAAGAAGAGCAGCACTGTCTTCTGGGGAGGGCTCTAGTGAAGAAATCAAGAGGTTTTGCTCCTCCTTTTAACTTGTTTCTTCTTTTCTCTGTGACAGCAGATGGGTGCCCTCATCTCCCTGTCTTGCCTCCCTTCCTCCCTTCTCTGTTTAACTCATGAAACGTCAAGGTGGGTTTGATCTCTCATCAGGGGCTAAAACGTCCATCAACATGGGCTGTGTCTGTCAAACCTAATTTAACTGGTGTGTCAGATTAACTGAGATAAACTCTGTGCAGGCCTGTAAAAATAATGAAAAATGTGATTTCTTCGGTCTATTTCACAGCAGGTTATACAGGGTTATGTTAGCTTGCATTTTCCATAGGCTGAAGTATGCTTACAGTCCCCGGTACTCAGCTGACACACAGGCAATCTGTTAAACTGCAGACGTTTCACTGTGACTCTAACCATGGGTGGTGCCTGCAGCATCCACCACAAATTTGTCTTGATAGATGATTTTTGCCACCAGCTTCCTAAAACTAACAGCAGAATTAGTGAGTGCTTTTAGACCGGAATTCAGATCAATTCCACTAAGTACTTTTTACTTAATTAACAGAAAGCGATCTGCTTGCGAATTGGGGAGAAAATAAATGAAACAGCACACATGGAAAACAAGCAACACCTTTTTTTTTTTTTTCTTAATCTATACATTCACAGAGTTTTTGGGCATTGGGTATGTCTGCTTGCCAAAGAATTTACCAAATACATTAAGGAGTCAGAACATGACATAATCACTATGTGGAAGCTTATCTGGCAGACTGTGTCAGAAGTACATACCATTATTATTGTATTGAAGTTTAAAATTAAACCTCATTTTGTGCAGAGGGGAGGGAAGGGAAAGGGGAAGGGGAGGGAAGGGGAAGGGGAAAGGGAAAGGGAAAGGGAAAGGGAAAGGGAAAGGGAAAGGGAAAGGGAAAGGGAAAGGGAAAGGGAAAGGGAAAGGGAAAGGGAAAGGAAAGGAAAGGAAAGGAAAGGAAAGGAAAGGAAAGGAAAGGAAAGGAAAGGAAAGGAAAGGAAAGGAAAGGAAAGGAAAGGAAAGGAAAGGAAAGGAAAGGAAAGGAAAGGAAAGGAAAGGAAAGGAAAGGAAAGGAAAGGAAAGGAAAGGAAAGGAAAGGAAAGGAAAGGCAAGGCAGATTAGGTTCATTCTGGATATTCTATATTTCTGAAATAATGTTTCAGGAATTTCCTGTAGGAATCAACCAGAAAAATGTGTATGTGACTGCGTTCACATGCAAGCACAGGAAGCTCTTCGGTATGCGTATACTTGGACAGGTGCAAAAAGAAATGAGCCAAAGCTCAGGGAGCCCTTCCGAACTGCTGTTCCTACCTTCACTGTTTCCTTCTCAATGTGGGTGCTCTTCCTATGCAGCTTTACTTTTCTCTGATTCATAAACAAAGCAGCATCAGAGATATCCCTTTTAGGCAATCCCCCCCTTTCCTCCCAGAAGGTTGCAGGATTCAAAGCTGTTACTCTCTTTAATAATTACATCTTTTAGTTTACTGGCACCTAGATGCTACAGTGAAAAACACCTTTTTTTTTTTTTTTTTTGCCCACCTAGTACTGTATTAATATTTCCATTTGCCTCAGAACACTTGCACTTGAATTGTAGAGCCAAAGATGAAACAAAGCATTCAAGACCCAGTAACTGAGGGACTTGGGGTCCAGACCGTCACCATACTGTACTGTCAGCTGCCCTTTCAATGAGGGATGAGACCAATGCAGTTTTCACTGCAGCCAAACTTCTGTCTTCCAAAGCTGCCCATCCCATCCATCCTGCCCACACCTTCTCTAATTTCTTGCTGGCTCCTATTCTCTTCAAACCAGTGCCCCTTGTGTCACACACACCCCCAAAATGCCATCTGTGTGGTTTCTTTCAGACCACTAATGCAAAGCTCTTGGATAGCCCCCTATTTACTTGCTTCGGAGCTGCACTTACAGATCCCACCGCCTGAAACACTGCAATCAAGCTGACAACACAACCAATCAAGGCCTGACCTGCAGCCGTTTCCTAGGAAACTCAAGCCACTGCCACAGAAACAGATTGTACACAGTGGAAGGAAACATATATTTTGGGTGAAGGGGAAAAAAAAAAAGAGGCATTTTTAGATTTTTTCCAGTACTTCTGAGTTATTACAAAGCACTTCTAAAATAATAGTAATGAAAAATACTCTTGTTAAGAAAGATTGAGTGATGATGGTCATGTAAGTACTTAAAGGCAGACAGAGAGCCTCCGAGAAAGACCATGAGCCAGGGCTGCTTGAGTGCTTGTTCCTGCCTTGCTACTGAGTCACTTCATAACCCTTGCCAAGTCATCGCAGAAAGATTTCCAAGTCATTAAGTCCATAGCTCCAATGAACAATAAGTTCTGATCAAAACAGGTTGAATACCTGAAGAAGAAAACTTGGAAGAAAGCAACAAAATTATTATGAACATACTGGAAACCCTGAGAAAATTACTAACAGGTAAGGCCATCTCTCCTACTTGAGGAAACAACACCACCACATTTTATGCCGATGAGTCTGTTTAGTGGGTGTATTTATCAATTGGAAAAGCTTTAAGTATTATTTCTCCTTGCTGGAGCACCTTATTATATGCTGTGATTTGCAATTTACTTGTAAATCAAGTAAATTCACATTTACTTCTGAATAAATGTCCAGCCGATTGAACACAGGGTGCATAAAGGAATAATGACATTTTTTGTAAAATGGCCGATGGCTGTAACAAAAGTAGTGTGCTGCAAACTAGGACCTCTCAGTTTTAATAAGATTATCAGAATAGAAAGATAAAAAGGTCCCAGGGTGTTTTTCACCAAAGTCTAGACAATGGACATGATGAGAGAGTCTTCTAGACTTCCTTTACTGTCCTGGGTAGAAAGCCTTACTTCCAAGATGTGATTAATCTCATCTTTAAGTAGATTCCAAATGGATTATGCACTAAGAACAGGTCTTTATTTCCACCGATCATGAAGGGACCCCAGTGTGACTGACTATCTCAGGGGTGGATGTCTAACTCCAGTTCTCTACATTTAGTCAAATGAATTCTGCCCATCACTGACTGTGGGAACGTGGAGGTTGGGAGAAGGCTGTGAACATCAAGGAGTAAAGAAAAAGTTCTTTCAG
This sequence comes from Phalacrocorax carbo, assembly GCF_963921805.1. Lineage (NCBI taxonomy): Eukaryota > Metazoa > Chordata > Aves > Suliformes > Phalacrocoracidae > Phalacrocorax > Phalacrocorax carbo. Next base: position 6,151,919 of record NC_087513.1, on the reverse strand, counting down.
ACAAGTTTGAGGGAATCTGGGAGAAAGAACTTTGGGACAAAAGTGAGACAGCTTGGTTGGGGGAATGAAAGTCTCCTTCTGGACTGTCATTCTGCTCCACAAACAGCTACCATGGAGGGCATTGGAAACTGAGGTTTTTCTGACTTTTGGTGGTGACTGTGAGGAAGGAATCTCAGGAAAGGGAGCTGAGAACTCCCTCCTGCGGTTTCACACTGAGTCTTTGAAGAATACAGCTTCAGCGTGTAGGTGCCTGGCTAACCCTACCCATAAACCTGTGCAACAGGTATATCATAATTAATTAAACATGAGCTCAACCTTAGTGTAATCATGTTGTCTTAGCCAGTGAATGTGTGGGTCCTGGGCAGAGGCTAATGACTGACTCCTTCCCACCCATGTGGAAATGATTGCTTTGCTATCTGTCCTAGCTTTGTGGTGATTCTTCACGGTTCAGGACACTGGCAACTGCTTTTGATTTGCACCCAGAAAAAAAAAAAAAAAACCCAAATCCAGAAACTAATATGACAAGACAGAGTTGGGCTTTGGAGGCAAAGCTGACTACAGCAAGTAGTATTCAGACCAGTCAGTATTTGAACAACATCCCAGGTCTGAAAGGGGATGGAAATTGTAGTTTTCCCAAGAAAGCAGTACTTTTCTTCCTCCCATGAGTACCCATTGCTCCTCTTTAAGTTCAGTTCTCTGCCAAGCACTTTCTGCTCAAAACTTTCCCTACTTTCTGGTGTTGCATTGCTTCACATTCCTCTTCTATCCTGTATTGTGACTGTAGTGTATTATGTGACAATTAATAAGAACTGTGAATCAAAGCTTCCAGCTATGGTGAGACAGCAAATAGATTAATTAACAGGAAAGGAGGTTTTAGGGTAGAAGAGTGAAAGGAATCTCAGCCAGGCTGCTCACACTCTAATGCTAATAAGAAGCTGGTTTTAATAAGAATAATCCTGAGTTTCTCACAGGGTTCTTCCCAAGCCTCTGAATGTGCCAGTTACCTTTTACAGTGGCCATGAGATACATCAGATTGACCTAAGGAAATGAGACCAATCTTGAGCTTGTAGCCATTCACTCACATATATGTTGTGTGTCTTAATCCAAAGTCTTCAAGGCTGCTGTCACCCTCCCTTTAGCCATAGTCCTTCCTTAGTCTCCAAACCTACTGTCCTAATTTTTTGTTTCTTTTCTCAACTACCTTTACCCTTTTTCACTTTTTTCGATGCAATGCAGTGCCTTTATTTTTATTTCTGCTGTCAGCACTACACCATCATACATTGCTCTGTCTCAAATGGAAGAGACTTCACGCTGTGGATCTTATGCAATGAAAACTCATTATCCTCCTTACACAGAGTATGAAATGACTTAGAATATAATCTCTCTATGCTCATAATTTGAAGTCAAGCATTTTGTTCAGACAGAACCGAAGGCAGTGCATTTGTGGTCCCTAGTGGTTGAGGAATAAGGAGGAATTCAACTGCATTGTAATTAGTGTAATCAACACACTATGGATTCTCTTTTAAATCAAGAGGCAGACATGAGTTGTTTTTTACAGACTGGAAACACTTAGTTCAAATTCCAGTTGTGTCAAATTTTGTAGTAACCATTTAAGTACAGCTCTTTATGTGATGCTCAGCAGTGTTTTCTCATTTTACATACATAATTTTTAGTAAATTATTTATAATGTCTATTGCCTTTTCCCTATCTAGACAACTATAGCAATGTCTCCCTGGCTATCATTGAACAGTTAATAATTAAAAGACAGGTGTTAGATGCTTACTGTCAGTTAAGCAGCACCACCACCATGTCTTGCAGGACCCAGGACTGCTAAGACTGCCTCTGACTGATCTGGCAGGAAAGAACAGTTATAAAGCTACAACACAAGCTGGAACAGCCTTGTATTTTACTAGGCAATTATAAGAGACTTAATTGATGGTAGCATCTTTGTTGCCATCTTCCTAGCGTATGAAGAACATATATATGAAGATGGTCTGAATTTCCAGTGGTTCCCGTGTCTTTCAGCACCCTACAAGACATCTAAGAGGTTTCTTTTAGCCAATAGTATTATTAGTTAGTGTCTGAAAGGGAAAGGAGACCTAGAGTTCATTTTTGTGGCTGGGAAGTGGAAAGCTGAGGTTCAATTTCCTCTTTCTCCCAAGATTTCTCTCATTAATGCTTATGAGATATCTAAAAATAATTATGTTGCCAGGTACAATATGATTCAGGTGTACGCATTTATCATCCAAACTTTGTAGAGTTCAGCACTAACCAGACACCTTAGACCTGGTTATTTTCAGGGTCTCTGGGCTACAGACCTGTTGTCACTGTACCTGAATGGCATTTGGGCACTAAGCCATGCTATTCATCGGCTCCTCAATAACATTACAACAAACAGGACAATAGCGAATCGACGCTGGTAGGGTTGGGGGGCTCACAAAAAACAGCAGTGACTGTAGCTGATTAATTTTTAAAGGCAGACAGAACCAGAAGAGACTGGGCTTCCATCCTTTTTTTTTTTAATACTGTATTATGAGCATGAAAGCACTCTCTGTCTCTAGACAGGAATGCAAAAAGTAAGGGGCCAAAGAAGATGCAAAAAAGAGCAGGACTTTTTGTACTGATTAAGATATTTACCTGGGAGGAAAAGTCCTGAATTTTCTGTCATGCCTTTTGATAGTCAATCTGTAGAGCCACTGGATGAAAATGGAAACAGCATGGGAGCAAGCAGTTCAAACCAGGACTCCTCATTTCTGTGTGCGTATGCCACAAACTCATGCTGCTCTTTCAACCCCCTGCCGTGTCTTGCTTTCCTCAACAGAGTTGCAGACTTAAAAGGGCGAATAAGGAATGATCTGAGCTAGCTCATTCTCTTGGTCCTCTATCAAATGTAGGAGTGGTTGGGGAATGTGAACTCCTGCTCTTTTTCGGGACAGTATTTTAACCAGGAGACATATTAATATGTAAAAGATAGACATGACTGAGTCTTCTCCAGCTGTGTTGTAAGAAGCAGCTATTCCAGATTTAATTCCAGGTTCATGTAGAGTCTTCTCTGGTGACCTGACAGAGATGCTTCTGCTGCAGAAAAAGCTGAAGTTTAGACGCAACCTTATATATAGCTGAGGGGAGCTGCTCCAGAGCTGGCCTGATCCACAGCAGAGCAGCAGATCTCAGCACACAGGCAGTTTTCCTGAGGCAGGGAAATGCCAGGCCAGCAAAGAGACCCACCAGCGTAGAGAGACGGCAGCTCTCACAGGAGACACCGACGAGGCCTGGGTGTTGCCAGAACAACAGCAGCTGCCCCCATGCCTATAAAAAGCAGTGTGGGGAGCGTGAGAAACAGGGTGAGCAAATAGAGCGTGGCATGTCAGCCAGGGCATGGCGCGGCAGGTTGAGCGGCAGTTCATGTGGAAGGGTGCAGTCAACTTACCAGCTCAAGAGGTGAGTTCAGTTTGTGGTCATCACCCTCCCAGAAGGAGCTTTGCTATGGTATCCACCCAGCAGAAAGCCATGTCCTGTGCACTCGCCAGAATGGATGTGGCAACCCAGACAGAGCTCCCATGAGAACATGCAGCCACCCAGGTCTCAAGTTGCAGGCCGTGCCGGAGCCATTCACCGCTAACGAATGGCAGCAGCGAGAACAGCGGTGCGGGGTGTGACCCCGTGGACCATCTGCTCAGCCCGGTGGCAGAGCTATGAGAGGAAGTAGAAAGGTTAAGGAGCATCAGGGAGTCTGAGAAAAAGACAGACTGTTGGAACCATGCTCTGTCCTCACTGAGACAGAAAAAGGAACAGTCACCAGAAAAAAAACAAGACCAAGGGGATCCTGTATCCTCCCCCCACCAGGCTGAAGGCAGTAGCTTAAAGGAAAGGAGTGAATGAGGGCAAGTCCGTGCTCGGTGTAGCAGGCAGGAGGTGACCTCCTAGATCACCTCACCCTCCCAGGTGCCTCTATATGACGGGTATGAGGATCTGGAGGTGGAAGGCTAGTCAATGGATGGTGTGGATGATGATCCATATACACCAGAGGTGTTGCAAAAAGACAGTGCATCAAGGACTGCACTGCTAGCTGATGGCGGGATGTGACTGTCCTGCTGTACTCTGCGCTGGTGCAGCCTCACCTTGATGTGAGGTTTTGGGCGCCACAGGACATTAAGGTTATAAAGCTACTAGAGAGTGTCCAGAGGAGGGCCATGAAGTTGGTGATGGGTTTACAGGATAAACCATATGAGGAGCGGCTAAAGACACTTGGTTTGTTCAGCCTGGAGAAGAGGAGGCTGAGGGCAGCCCTCATCCCGGTCTGCAGCTTCCTCACAAGGGGAGGAGGAGGAGGAGGGGCAGGCGCTGACCTCTTCTCTCTGGTGACCAATGACAGGACCCAAGGGAATGGCAGGAAGATGTGCCAGGGGAGGGTTAGGCTGCGTATTAGGAAAAGGTTCTTCCCCCAGAGGGAGGTGGAGCCCTGGAACAGGCTCCCCAGGGAGCCTGTTCCCCTAGGAAAGTTGCCAACAGCAAAGCTGAAATGCCTCTAAACCACAGCACAGGCAACAAACAGGAGGAGCTAGAAGTCACCATGCTGCTAGAAAGCTGAAACTTGGTGGGATGGATCCCATGACTGAGTGTGGCTGTCATTGGCTACAGGCTGTTCAGAAGGGACAGGTGAGGAAGGACGGGTAGAGGCGTTGCCGTCTACATCAAGAAATAGTTAGAGTGCGAAGAGCTGTCTCTGAACAATAGCCACGAACAGGTTGAAAGCTTATGTGTTAGAATTAGAGACCAAGGCAACAAAGGGGACATTGTGGCTGGTGTCTACCACAGGCCCTCCAATCATGGAAGACTATTGATGAAGCCTTCTTACTCCAGCTACAGGAGGCATCACGCTCCAAGACTCATCCTGCTGAGGGACTTCAACCACCCCAATATCTGCTGGAAAAGTAGCACATCAAGCTGTAGGCAATCCAGGAGACTCCTGGAATGCACTGAGGATTACTTTTCAAGCCAGGTAATAGACAGCCCTACCAGAGGCGATGTGATGCTGGACCTGTTTGTCTCTAATGCAAGTGAGCTAATTGGTGACATCATGATTGGAGGCAGCCTGGGCTGCAGTGATCCTGCACTGGTGGACTTCACAGTCCTGATGGATATGGGTCAGGCAAAGAGTAAGGTCAGGACCCTGAACTTTAGCAAAGCAAACTTCCTTCAAGGAGTTAGTAGGACCCCCTGGGAAACAGCCCTCAGGGACAAGGAAGCAGAAAAGAGCTGGCAGATCTCTAAGGACACTTTCCAGAGAGCTCAAAAGCTCTTGATCCCCAGGTGTAAGAAATCAAGAAGGAAAGTGACCCACGTGGCTGAGTTGAGACCTGCTGGTCAAACTAAGGGGCAAGAAGGAAATGCACAGGCAGTGGAAGCAGGGACAAGTATCCTGGGAAGAGTATAGGGACGCTGCCCAGTTGTGTAGGGATGGGGTCAGGAGGACCAAGGTCTAGCTGGAGCTGAACTTGGCAAGGCACGTAAAGAATAATAAGAAGAGCTTCTACAGATCTGTCAGCCAGAAAAAGAAGGTCAAAGAAACCCCTGATTAACAAGGCTGCCAAACTGGTAACAACGAATGAGGAGAAGGCTGAGGTGCTCAACAACTTCTTTGCCTCGGTCTTCACTGGCAACCTCTCTTCCCACACCTCCTGCCTGGATGGACCACAAGACAGGGACTGGGGAGCACAGTCCCTCACACTGTAAGAGAAGATCAGGTTTGTGACCACCTGAGGAAGCTGATCATAGATAGGTCTATGGGACCTGATGAGATGCACCCCAGAGTCCTGAGGGAAGTGGCTGATGCAGTTGCCAAGCCACTCTCCGTGGCATTTGAAAAGTCATGGCAGTCAGGTGAAGTCCCTGGGGACCTGAAAAAGGGAAACATTGCTCACATCTTTTAAAAGGACAGAAAGGAGGACCCTGGGATCTGCTGACCCATAAGCCTCACCTCTGTGCCTGGGAAGATCATGGAACAGATTACCCTAGGAGCTATGCTAAGGCACATGGAGGACATGGAGGTGATTTGAGGCAGCCAGCATGGCTTCACCAAGAGCAAGTCCTACCTGACTTACCTAGTAGTCTTATATGATGGAGCAATTGGATGGGATATTATGAAAATTTCTTTACTGAAATGCAGAGTGGTCAGGCACTGGAACAGGCTGCCCAGAGAGGTGGTGGGGTCACCATCCCTGGAGGTGTTAAAAAAACACGTAGATATGGAACTTTGGGACACGGCTTGGGAGGCCTGGTGGTCGTTGACTGTTGGCCTTGATGATCTTAGAGGTCTTTTCCACCCTTAATGGTTCTATGATTCTGAGTGTCTACATCTGTGGACAAGGGAAGAGGTATGTCCAAAAGAACAACCGTACCTTGGGCTGCATTGCAAGAAGTGTGGTTGAGGGAGAAGATTCTGCCCCTCTGCTTCATTCTGTTGAGACCCCACCTGCAGTGCTGCACTCAGCTTTGGACACTCAACACAGGAAAGACATGGACCTGTTGGAACAGGTCCAGAAGAAGGCCACAAAAATGATCAGAGGGCTGGAGCACCTCGCCTATGAGGGAAGGTTGAGAGAGTTGGGGTTGTTTGGCTTGGAGAAGAGAAAACTTTAGGGAGACCTTATATCAGCATTTCAGTACATAATGGGGGCTTATAAGAAAGATGGGGATAATATTTTTAGCAAGACCTGTTGCAATAGGACAAGGGCTAATGGTTTTAAACAAAAAGAGGGTGGATTCAGACTAGATGTAAGGAAGAAGTTTTTTATTATGAGGATAGTTAAACACTGGAACAGGTTACCCAGAGGGGTTGTAGATGCTCCATCCCTGGGGTCAGGTGGGACGGGGCTCTGAGCAACCTGATCTAGTTAAAGATGTCCCTGCTCATTACAGGAGAGTTGGACTAGATGGCCTTTAAAGGTCCCTTCCAACCCAAAGTATTCTATGATTCTATACGTAATATTTATATTAACTGCCTCTACATAGGTCCTTATTCAGTACCTTCTGTCTGAGAAGAACCCACCATTAAACAAGGCACCCAGGTGTGTAATTTTGATCTTGGATTCTATTTTTGAATCTTGATCCCTTAAAGTTAGTTAGTATAGATTGCATACTTTGTTGAACCTACCCTTTCATTTGTCAGGTATTGTTAACTGTAAAGCAGGGATAATTAGTACTTCCCAAACCTGCAGAAAATTATGAAGGTAGTTATATTAAAGAGAAAGAACTGCTCAGAGTCTGAGGTGACAAATAAGACTTCATGGAAAGTAATTTTTTTCTGTCCTGTTAGAATTCTGAAAAATTCAGGTGTGTCTACTCTGCACTGAAATGAAAACAGAAGAGAGACCTGTCCCACATTGATCAGGTCAGGGCACTCACCAGGCTCTAGCTCTACTGCTATGCCTATAATCTGAGCCAGTCAGAGATAGATCTTGCACTTTATTCACCCCATAGTTGTGCCTATTAACTACTCCAGAACTAGCCTCTTTCCAGACTACCATAGGCCTATGATATATTTCCTGTTAAGGTTGCTTTCACAGAATCACAGACTGGTGGGGGTTGGAAGGGACCTCTGGAGAACACCTCGTCCCACCCCCTGCTTGAGCAGGCACACCCAGAGCAGGGGCACAGGGCCGCGTCCAGGCGGGGTGTGAATGTCTCCAGGGAAGGGACCCCACAGCCTCTCTGGGCAGCCTGTGCCCCTGCTCTGGCACCCGCACAGGGAAGACGCTTTTTCTCGTATTCAGGTGGAAATTTCTGTGTTCTAACTTGTGCCCATTGCCCCTTGGCCTATCATTGGGCACCACTGAAAAGAGCCAGGTCCCCTCCTTTTGATGCTCAACCTTTAGATATTTTCAGGTATTGATGAGATCCCCCCTCAGTCTTCTCATCTCCAGGCTGAACAAACCCAGGTCTCTCAGCCTTTCCTCATAAAGGAGATGCTCTGAACACTTCTGAAAGAAGTTGGGTGGTGTACAGCAGATTTTTAATGAACAGTCACTTCACTGAACAACTTACCAATGAGCTCTGGGGGTGGGAGCCTGTCTAAAGCTTTTTGCATTTGTAAACGTATTTCCATTTTGAGAAGTATTTCTCTTCCATGTGTAGGGTGCATTGTCTAGAATTCCTTTTATCCCAAAAACCAGAACAAACTTTCTTAAGACTTCCCACCAGATCTAGCAATATAGGCATTTACCACAGTGGAAGACAAAATCTGTCTTTCATTTCAGCTTTCTCATTAGCTCTATCTTTCTTGGAGAGATACCTTAACTGGACGTATAAAACATAGTTAAGAATTTTTGAGCTTTGCTGAAATTCATCCTCCAAGTATGTTTAGCAAGATAATCAGGAACATATTGGGTCAAAATCGCAGAAAAGAGAAGTAACAAGTCTTATTTTGCCACCAACGCATTTCACTCTGGCACCAGTGCTCTATCCACTGGACACACTATCTTTTCTTAAAAAACATTGATTTAAGGCAGTGTGGGTTTTTCTTTGCTGGAATGCATTGCTTAGAATTGTTCCCAGGATATTTACTATTATTATGTCCTCATCCATTCTTTGGCTGTTTTGCCGTTTCTCTAGTTGATAACCCTGTTATTCCCCTATGCTTAATCCTCCCCTGGACCCTGCTGCTTGATTGTATGGGGGCGTTATCACCACTGACTGACTGGCCATGTCTTTTATTCCCTTTCTGTTTGTGTGGGTAGGGGGTTAAATCACTGAAAAGAAGTCTTAGATGCAGGTTTACAGCTAGTAACTCAGCACTTAGATGACTGACGTCATGGTAATTAGACATTGGCAAGTTCCAAGTAATGTCATTGCATGGTTATCATAACAATTTTAAATCCAAAAGTGTTCTTTGCCTCCTGTAGTTGTTTCCAACATTTTAAATTTTTTTTTTTCCTTTCTCCTCTCTGAGTTCGCTGAGTTCAAAATCTCTTTTCCTTCTTTGAAACACAGTTTGTGCTGGTCTCTGTCTACAACTGATTGTGTCCCAGGTGCTACAAAATTCTTCTCCCCATTTGTTTAATCATAAGTTTATTTCTTTTTCTTCTTTTCATCATAAATTCTTACGTATGGTGTCTGACCTGCTTGAAAGAAAATCAGCACATTACCTGCAAACCGGCTTGGCTACCTTTGACACTAGACAACTATCATATTGATTTTCAGGAATGGTTATTCACACACAAACCTTAACAGCCTAGCAGCTGTGTATCTATCGAACCCTTTTGGTAGCCCCTGTTTCTGTGCATACCCTTGGGTCAATGAACAAACTGCTGTTGTCGATTGTATCCATTTGGCCAGGATCTCCAGGGAATAAAGCGGAATCATAGATACAGAACCAAAGGTTAAGAAAATTAATTAAAAAAAAATAATGAATCCCTCAGTTCCTAAGCACCAGTCTGGCAAAGATACTTAATTACTTGTTGGTCTTTACTCTTATCCTCTTAGTGAGGTATATGTTTATGAACTTCTGGCAGATTGGAATCAAATACAGCTTGAATTCAGCATTTAAGATTATAAAAAAAGAAAAAAAAAGAAAGAAAAAAAGTCTTTCCAGATTAGATTTTTGAAATTATTGTGACAATACTGATGCAGAAATATTGCAACCATTTAAAGCATAGCTATCTAATAATTTCGGCTTTCTTTTATAAAGGGACAGTTCCATTTTATATCTAGCGGTGAGTTATGAATGCTTCTTTACCAGTTGGAATAAAATATCTGTGCACATAAATTTGCCCAAGTGCACAGCTACTGGGTACATCTTTCTGGCTACTCTTAAGCATTTTAAAGACAATTGCATTTTTGTTGTGAGATGGCCTAGGAGGTACTGCCAAGGTTTGCAGCTTCATTTATTTGTTTATCTCTGCTAAATCAAGCCTGTATGAAGTTCTGGAAAGGTGAGCCCATCAAAATTCTGCAACACGTTAAAAAAATCTCCCCAAGAGACTTCTGTCCCTTTGTCACCTTCCTTTTCTATGTGTCTGGGTGTTTCCAACGTGTTTCCAACGTGTTAATGAGTATCTTTGTCAATCCGTAGTTACCTGCAGTCTTTATCTCTGATATACGCCATTTACAGAAAATAAGAATGAATAGAAAGCGAACAGAAGCACCTGAGAACTCTTTAGGCTAATACCACCTTTTAATCAAATATAGCTTACCAGTGAATGTGGTGTGCAGCTGTTTCATGAAAGGTCTCAGCATTTTCACTCAAGATAGAAATATCTAATCTTTTTCTGCTGATGTTCCTCAACTTAATGCACTGTAGACTGTTGGTTGACCATCTCAGGAAAGTGCAGGTGGAGATATCTGGGTGGAGCTGAAGGACATAAAAGTGAATGTCATAATACACAATGCAGATGTATGTATGAAACATCTATTTAAAGGTATTATGATCTGACAGATGTTTGTGACCAGCTAGACTGGGGTTAAGTTTTTGATTTTGGTTTTTTTCTCCCTAGAATGAAGTTTTCCTTATTAAGTTTCCCATAGACAGTGAGTAGTTACAAAACAACTTATCTGCCGAAATCTTTCGAATAGCACTGTGTGGGTGCAGTGATTTATTGTACTATAGATCCCTTGGGATCCAGAAAACTGAGGGTTTATGCCTGCCACTTGCCAAATTGCAAATTATCCCTGTTTCTGCTTCTCCATTGCTTTTCATCTCTAAAATGGAGAGAAAGATACTGCTTCCTTTTAAGAGGTCTTGAAGTTTCCTGGTGGCCCACTACTGTTAAGCATCTTTACATTTCTGAAGGGCCTAGTCCCTTTGTTGAAATGAACCCCTTAAAAAGTAATCATCCTTAAAAACTCTGAGTTCATTATCTACTCGGTTCATTGTTTCAGTGTTTTGGACAGGCCTGTGTTACTCCCTCAACACAAGAACACTCCCATGAAGCAACTTTATTGATGCACCTAAGAAATAAGACACTGCTGTTCTCACACTTGATGGCATAAACATCTTCAGCTTCTCTAAAAGCATCTGTGTCTACTTCAGTAAATTATTCTGGTGCTGTCATGCATCCTGTGGTTGCTATTATGGCACATTTGCAACAGGTCCCTGTCTAGAATATATATGAATACAGACAGCAGAGTTAGCACACTTCCCTTAACATCATTCTTTCTAGTTTCTTGGAAGATAACTCTTTCATAACTTAGTTTTGACCCAAGGATTCTGTTTGATATTGAAATAAAATGGTTCATCCTCCTGCTAATATGCTTTTTGTTCTTTGTCATTCTTTTCTTCCACTTAGGTCTGGGAAGAGGTTGTCTGACATCCATTACCTGACAACAGACGGGTTTATAGGATGTTAATATGCTTTACACTACCTTCCAGTTTGTCAGAGCTTAAATTCTGAGCAAGTTCAGTTAAAAGGAGACAAAAAAGAAACAAAAGTGACGATGAAAATTAATATTCTGTAAAGCCTCTTGAGATAATCTTTCTGTGAGAAAATATTTTGTTTTCTATATTTCAGATTTTCACCAAAAAACCATAAAGGATAAGAAATATATCTGAATGTCATGGAGCTTAGGGGCTCCGGTGAGTAATAATCCGCAAAATGAAGATATTTCAGAGGTGTATCCTTGCCACAAAAGCCCAGGATCTGTGGGTCCTAGTGCCTATTATTGCAATTGCTGCTGGTTGGAATCATCCCTTGAAGGTTGTTTTGTGACCTGTATGAAATGCATTTAGCACCACCAGCAATTACTGTGCTGACTGTTACTTTTATTGTCTAAAGCCATACCGGTACTGTTCTGGATCACCACTGACACCTCAGAGCCAATATGCGCCCTCTTTTACGATTCTACAGTAAGTTTCTTTCCTGCTATACAAATGCACGGTGATGAGCAAACAGAAGTACTCTTGCATTGCTCTTCCTTATGCCCTGTCTGCTCTTGGGATGATGAAGCATTGGATACATAACAGTTTTATCTATTTTATTAACTTTTACCACTGTCTGGCACCGAGACTACCCTCTGTGCAATGACTCACATTTACACTGTTAAACCCTTTTCCCCCAAAGACAGCACAGTTCCTTTCCAGTTGTCTATTGGAAATAGTCCATGGTCTGTGCTAGATCTCAGGCTGTGTTAGGGAAATGCTCAAAGGATATTTGTTTTCTCTCATGGAAACATTGCCAGGGATTGCTGTAAGAATCTAGTAGCCTGAGGAACATTTTCTGGTATAATGTAATTTACTAGTGTTGATGATGCATCTTGTCCTCGCGGCACCCTTGAATAGCAGTGGAATCCCTTTCTGAGCACATCATTGGACAATAATACACAAAGATGTCCCAAGATTATCCATAAAATTAATATAATATGTGTACTATCCTGTTTGTGTAACACATGAAACTTTGGGACCTCTTTGTTTAAAAAATGTTGACCTCAGTTTTGAACTAAAACTTAAAGGAGGGTCAGAGGAGAAAATTATTGTACTGTTTTTTTTTCTGGGATAGAGTTAGTTTTCTTCATGGTAGCTTGTATGGTGTATGTTTTGGATTTGTGCTAAAAACAGCGTTGATAACACACCAACATTTTACTTATTGCTGAGCAGTGCTTACACAGTGTCAGAGCCTTTTCTGCTCCTCCCACTGCCCCACCAGCGAGTAGCCTGGGGGTGCAGGGGAAGTTGGGAGGGGACACAGCTGAGGCAGCTGACCCCAACTGACCAAAGGGATATTTCATACTACATGATGTAATGCTCATAAATAAAAGCTGGGGGAACAAGAAGAAAGAGGGGAACATTCAGTTATGGTGTTTTTCTTCCCAAGCCACTGTTACACATGGTGGAGCCCTGCTTTCCTGGAGATGGCTGAACACCTGCCTGTCAATGGGTAGTAGCGAATAAATACCTTATTTTTCTTTCCTTCTGAGTGCAGCTTTTGCTTTACTTATTAAACTGTCTTTGTCTCAACCCACAAGTTTTCTCCCTTTTACCCTTCTGAGTCACTCCCCCATCTCACCGGGTGGGGTGTGAGTGAGTGGATGTGCGGTGCTGAGCTGCTGGCCATGGCTAAACCGGTTTGGTTGGACAATGACTGGCTGGTCTTAGAGTCTGGGATTTGTGAAATGCCCTTCTCAGACTTCTGGAACAAGTCATGATGTGTGCCTCGAGCAGGCACAATTACGATGGAAAGCATATCAAAAAAAAGCAAGAAATGTTCTGACAGGGATTAAAAAGTCCTTATTCTGTAAGACATTAGCCAGTGTTACTGAGTGGTGATAGGGAATAACTTTCTCAATAGGGAGGTTATGTTATAAACAGCCCCTTGTTAGAATAAAATTTATTTTGTACTTGCACTGGGCTGTGTCACCCCTGTTGTTGTCAACAGCAAGAGACAGGATACTGTTCTCTTTTTTCATTACAGGTCAGATGACACATCGGTGCGATATGTATAGAATGCACATCTGAGGAGTGTCAAAACCCTACTTCAGGTACGAGCTGGGGACATTTTAAAATTTGACTCTATTTGCCTATATCTCCCCAGTTCTAATGTGAGAAAAACATGTCATGAGGGAGTGCTCCTACTAACAGCAAACTCTTTCCTGACTGGCAGCAAAAATCCACTTAATCGGAGAAAGGTACCAGATCAAACAATTTAAAAAAATTGAAGTGAGCCATTTTACTATCTTAGAGAACGAAATTACCTAGTGTGATGGTTATGATCAGTAGTTAAAAGAGAAACAAAACAAGAAATGGCCAAAATAAATGACAAAAGAAAAAAAAAGGTTAAAAAAATCATTTATGAAGCAGACAGATAATTTCAAAAAGCTTTCATACCAGGAATAGGGCACCATTACAATGAGAAAACCTTTAATTATGTTGTAAAGGTCTGATATTCCACTGAAATGTCATTTCAAAATAAACTTCTAACAGTTAATTATCAGTGATATTTAACTTGTGGGAAAATTAAATATCACCACATACTCCTGTGATCATTTTATTGCTTTTGTAGACATTTTAATATTTTAATGGTTTCCAAGTAACAATGAAAAAGGCATGCCACTAAGTATGTTTTCTTGGCTTTCTGTGGATAACCATATAACCTTTTGTTTGTCTTCTTCATACAAAACAGACCTCTGAGTCAGTGAGGGACAGGAATGAGGGGAAACCTTTTGGGAATAAATATGGGAATAAACATTGCTATGATTCCCTTAGCCAGCATGATTCCTGGGAAAGAATTTTATTAACTGTTATGACTAGAAATACAATGCTGAATGAACAAATATTGAAGCCGTATTAGCATTCAGCTAGGAAATCAGATGAATGTGCAATGTTCCAGTTAGTGACCTATGTATTATCCAAAGCTTATAAAATGTGCACTGCGATTGGACCTAAGGATGTATGCAGTGAACCCTATCATGCACAGACTGGAACACTGGAACAGGAAACCTCCTGTGCTCTTGTTGTATAAATCAATAGTACACAAGCGAAAGGACTGAGGTTGCCAGGAAAAGGTATGAATTTTAACGCCAGAAGGGACTATAATGTGAATGACTATTCAACCAGCTATTCTGATTGAGTTGGCTCTAGAAATGGATAGGTGCAACTAGCCGCAGCTGGCTGGGTGTTATATATCCTTCTCTAGGGTGAGCCAATGAAGACATGAATCATTAAAGGGATTTGGCTCAAGAATGCTGATTTGTCCCTCAGTGCAACATTTAATTGCTTGTATCTAGCAGTTACTTTCAGTTCCCAATATTGTGCCACCAAAATTTCCAAAAAATATTTAATACTATTATCTTAAAATATTCAAAGAATCCTGAGATTTGATCATTACAAATAAGGGTAAGAAAAGGATAGAAGAGTAATTGTAAGATCCATATAGGCCTCACAATTGTGTTTAGTGTTAGCTGAGACGCTCACCCAAACTCTGATGTCCAGGGACTTTAATTAAAGATAACACAATTTGTAAAATAATAATAAATCCTAGAAATTGAAGGTATTTTTGGCAAAGTCAACAATCTTTTGCATGGAATAATGAAATTAATGTTTTTGCTTGCTCCTGTAAATTAACCTGTGTGCTAATTGATCTTCAGAGATACTGTAAAACTGAATCTTTTCATGTTAGCAGGAAATACATCCTTCAGCATGTGAAAGAAACAAAAATGCCTCTAAGCTAGAAGAGGACTATTGTTGTCTCGTTTCATGTGCAACAGGCTTCTGCATTATTCATCAAGTTGCATAGTATTCTAAGGTCATATTTTTTAAATGCTTAAATGTCCCCAAAATTCTGAGCCTTAGGTCCTCTTGTGTAAACTGGCAAATGCCCCACAGGAGCAATGTTACAATAAAGACAGCAAAAGGTATTGTGATGCTATTAGATACAAGGTGTATGCAGTTGACTGCTAGACTGAAAGAGTAGCCAGTTCGTTGGAAATAATGGTACCAATGGGACTTGTACATCTGTACCCACACAATTAAGTTTTACAAAATACAAGGGAGATTCCTTTAATAAGTCTTTTATTTTCCTTGGTGATTCCTGGTAGTAAACCTTCTTTATGTTCACATGTTCATAGGTCTATGTAAAATCTGCTCCCATCAAAGCAGCTGGAGGCATGTCGAGGCAATTTCGCTTCTAAGCAGGCAGCATCACAGGTAGCGTCACTGGCATTTTAAAAGACTATTTGAGAATCTGGCTATTAAAATGAAGAGCTAACTCTGAAGAGCCAGGCAAAAGAAGTTGCTAGAGCACTTTTTTTTTCTGTGGTAAAGAACTCACGGTAGTGTCCAGAGGTCTGTTAGGATAATCACAGCACTTTCTCTCTCTTTTACTCAGATACAAGTCTGCTTCCAGTGAGAGATTAAGGATCTGACAGCCTTAGGAGTTTGTTGGTTTGGAGAGTTTCCCTTCCCTCCCCAGAGGCAGCCAATCACATCTCTTTTCCTCAAAAAATCCTTTTTGTCCTTAATTCTAAATGCCAGGTCTTAGCACTAAGCCAGATATTGAGGTGGTGTAAACTGGAGTCAGTTGATCTGTGTGGATTTACCTCTGGTAAAGATTTCTTTTACAGTTATTTATCAAACACAGTCACAGTGTTTTGCAGGACGGGGGACACAATCTACAGCAGAGGTAAAGATGGTATCACTACCTAAATTATCTCATCTTTTATGATGCACTGTGTTGTTACTTCCGTAAAACACAAGAAAATTGTATTTTACATCCACCTTTGCAAAGATATATATTACTATGAAAACTACTGGTTACAGAGAATTATAAATTTATTTCTGCAGCCTCTTTTTTTACCTCTTTTACCTCTGCAAAAGGTTGTAGTCTGTTATCATGCCAAATTATTACAGATTCACATCTCATGCTTTTAGTTCCTTAGGTCCCCAGATAAAATTCTGTTGCAAATATAATGAGCAGCACAATTAGATATGAAAGACAGGGGAGAACCAGGCACTTACTAATTCATGGAGATGTTTCTGACTGTTTTGAACTAACTTGTTCCATCAAGGTCAACCAGCTTAAATTTCCAGAGCATGTGGATTTCAAAAGAAAATCAACTATTGCTTTCAATCAATTTTGAAACATTTTCTTCCCATATCTTAAAACCCACAAAGACACATTTCTTGTTATTTTTTTGTTTTAAAAAGGATTAAACAAAGACTGAAATATAATAAATGATTACCTGTTTTCTAAATTAAACAATAAATTGTTGCATGTAGAACATTTTTTCTGGCATTCATAGGATCCAATTATATCTATATGTAGAAATAATATTGCTTGTGAGTGGTTAAACATATAACAAATGGTCAAAGAAAAATCCAGAATATTGAATATTATCTGTTCGCTAAAACTCTGACTCTGGAGTAGTGAAAAAAGCAATAAAAATAAACCCAGTTTAAATTAAAATCATATTCCCTGACCTTCTTGGAGTTTGAGCGAGTGATAGTGAATGAGTCAACGCATAATAGATGAGAAGTTATTATGCTGGGAGTGATTCTCAGCTGGCTGAAGTCTTTGAAAGTCGCACTGTCTCACTGAGAATACTTTAATTCAGAGCAACAAGAAGCTTTATGTAAACAATTATCAGCTCTCCCACAATTGTTGCCATCTCTAGAGTGAAGTTTGCAGGATATAGGGGAAAGAAAACATACATGGTGGCTCAGTACAGAAAGTATTAGGTGAAAATTTTTGGCATGAGTTAAGCAATGATTTAAATGATCCATTCTATATTTAA
Organism: Phalacrocorax carbo; assembly: GCF_963921805.1. Taxonomy (NCBI): domain Eukaryota; kingdom Metazoa; phylum Chordata; class Aves; order Suliformes; family Phalacrocoracidae; genus Phalacrocorax; species Phalacrocorax carbo. The sequence goes on along the minus strand of NC_087513.1, from coordinate 6,134,699 downwards.
AATCTTGGGCCTAAATCAAGATTTTATTATAGTTCCTTTGTTCACTGTATAAACATTTGTCTTCAAGCTTGTACATTTATTTTTTCTTTTTTAATGTGATACTAAAGAGCACAATGGAATTTATTCAGTTTAATAGTGGTCAGCTGATTTATTCCACATTAGTAGAAGGAAGAATATTCAGATGTTTGGTGCAACAAACTTAGCCCCTCTTTTCCCCAGTATCTCCTATCATGCCTTAGTTTGCCGAGTTATCTGGGAAACCTGAAATAACAGATGTAGTCAGAACCGCTACTTTTAGAGAATAATCACTTAGAAACAGAAAATGAAGGAGAGGAATGGCTGTTACCACTGAAACTCCGTGAGCAGACCTTTTCTTACTAGAATTTACATGACGTATCACTGGAGACAGTAGCCACACACACAGAAATGCATACACGCCTGCGTCGTACATGCACATGCAGAGAACCGATGTGAGCGGACCTCCATCCATTCATACCATTTGTGGATCTCTATTATATCAGGTTGAAATAAAGTTGCCTTACAGCATCCTCATTAATTCTGTCAGTAGCACAGAGCATGATTTCAACTTAAGAAGTAACTCCCATTGATATTGAAAAAATACTGAAAAGAACAAAGTGGATTGATTGGATGTGCTTTTCTTTCAAAGCTTGTCAAATGAAAGGCTGAAGTAAAAGAAGCAGCTGGTTGCTCAAGAAACTTGGGCAGCACTTTGGCCAGGCATGAATTATAGTGAAAAAAACCTAGTTAACAGCAGAAAGAGCTAATGCAAACAATATTGGAAAAGGGCTAGCAAGTGTTCAGAAGTAGAAAACATTGTGAGGTGTAACTGCAAGGCTCAAAGGACATGAAAGAACTGTTTTGACTTTCTGTCCTCCATCTGCCAGTATGAACTCATACGTACAATATAGGTTGCCATTTCCAGCACAGGTTTTGTCGTTCTAACCTTCTGGCAAACGTATAAAAAAACCATTAAAGTGAGAGCCAAGCTCCTGTCAACAGCCCAAGGAGAAGGATATAGCTCTGGCTTCTATAATTTTGCATACAACCCAGATGGAAGTACAAGCACTTCTATGTTGAAGTGCCAAATAACTCTCCCAAGGCTTATATTATCTTTTCTTCGTCTTGCCTCAGAACAACTTCCATGCTTCTGGGGACTCCGCAGCTGTGTGCACTCTAGCGAAAGACTATGCGTGGCAAGCCAAGTCCTGTGTATTTGCTTTCCAGCTTCTGTAACGAGGCTTCCCCTCCCTCCCAGTCCCATCAGGGACTGTTCAACCAGGAAATGCAGCTGCAGAATCTTCACAGTTTCTTTAAAACAATTTTTAAAGGAAAAGTCCCTCATTTTGTTGAAGCAAGCTACACTGCAAACAAGTACACCAAAGCAATGATGCAATAACTACCTAGGACAAAGGTGAGGAAAATAATATGGGGATGTTGTAAGAGGGAAATTGGAATTTAGCAGAGTTGATAGCTTTTAAATGTAAATTTCTGCAATAATTATATTGTTCTAACCTTGCCAACGGCATCCTTTGTTCTGAAGAACATAGAGTTTGAGCTTCAAGTTCCTGTAAATCAGAGGATTAAGACACAAAAGTGGAATGTAGAATGATTACTACACGAAAATCATTAACATCAAAAACAGTCATGCCTATAAATAGTGCTTCATTAAATATACTTTAAGTAATATTGGCCAATATTATCCCTTACTTCCTCATAAAGACAAATGTAGATTTACGAGAAGAGGTGACCTCCAAGTAAGGACTATATCAACTTAACCCATCTTGTTTTAGTGCCAGGATATACCTTTTGCCCCTTTTGAATATGAATACATGTATTCTTCCTAATCTGACAACATGATGACTGAGCTAGTATCATTCAAGGGACAGAGAAAAACAAGGAGGCAATACAGGGGCATGGTTTGACCAGGTAGGTGTGAGAAAAGGAGTCTTGTCTGTAACTGAATCTTTAACAAGAAGAAACTTCTGATATATCAATTAATTCTATGTATTGGCCTGTACAGATACTTCTCTTCCTGCATTCAAAATCAAATTCTGGAAATCTTGGTCTCCTTCAGATGGATGACTTCTGGATAAAAATTCCTTTGCTTGGATGTTGGGGAGAAAAGTAAGCTTTGTGAAATCTGTGGTATTGTATGGAATGCACCTTTTCCTCCTAGTGGCTTCAAAACTAAAATAACCACTTTTCTGCACTGCTTATCTTTGGTTGCTCTGGGGCAACTCTGTAGCTGTTCCTACGAAGAGAAGACTTAGCTATAGGGAACTCTTCACACCTCAGCATGAAAGGGCCTGGGATCTTTAGATATCTCTTCTTGCTATCATGTCAGAGAGAAGATAACTTGAGTCCATCCTTGAAGAGAGGACTGGAGTTCTTCCTAAAAGGACTCTGACATCACTTATTGCATTGGGATTTACAGCCAACCCTCAGCTCAGTCTGCACATAAGCTTTTGAAAAGCTCTGGATTACAGCTCAGGCCATGGACACTGAATTCAGACAACAGCTAAGATAATTTTCCAGTGTTGCACTGTATTTCTAATATAGTGACCCTCAACATAAAATCAATAGCCTATCTTACCATAAATTTCATCCATTCCCCTGCACAAGCTGCATTGTGTGTCTATACCTAGTGGTACATCTTAAGCTAGGGAAAAAAAAGAACACATCCTTCTTTCTCAGAGTAGTAAGAATAAATTAATGAGAACTGTAAAGTTCTCATGTAATGATCTAGGTTATTATCAAAACAGGCAACTATATGGAAGATATCTGTGCTTGTGTGGGGGAAAGGCCAGCTTGTTTTGATAATTGTTGATTGCACTGAATTGCATTGGTACACTCTTAGGCATATGAGGGATATAATTTTATATCATTCAAGTTAGGTCAAGATACCCTGAAGAGAAGCTAATCTGAAATTTGATACATAAATCTAAACAATATTTCCTTAACATCACATGTAGTTTTTACAGTTAAATTATTTAGTTAACAGAAGAAAGAAATTGTAAAAGTGGGAATTTTTCTGCTTCATTCTAACCTGGCTGCAATATGTAAGACTCTGTTATTCGTACCTATCTCTAGCAGCTACAGCGTCATTTTCAAAGCCACTCTATGTGAGTAGTGGGGATCTTACATCAGAGCCACTGTGCCTCTTCCTTCCCATTCTCAAGCATCCTTTTGCCAAAAGTAAACATTTTTTAAGAATTTAGTGTTAATTTAGAATTTAGGGTAACAACCTTACTGATTTCTACATGTAGCTATTTTTCCTTACACATGGATTTTAAAATTTTAATCTTAATTCATATTTGGAAGTTTCCTGTTGGATGTCTACATCTCCTGATTCTTATGGAAGAGGTGAGTTCAATACATCCCATCATTTATGAAAAGCCTCCCTGAGAAACATCAACTTTTCCGTCCTGTGCAGTCTGGCTGGCTACTATGGCTTATTGTTAACTTCATGACTAGCTACTAGCATGACATGAAGGAATAAACCTCAAGTCTCCAAAAGTCTTTTACTACCTGACTGATGGATGACAATAATCAAGCACATTTATGCAGCACTATTATTTCAGCCTGTTAAGATCACTAAGCATGTAAGATTGTGCTAAAATTTCAGGTAGGAATAAAAGAATAATTGCTATAAACAACATCTAGGAAAAATAACCACCCAAGAGATAAAAGGCATCATAGAATTTGAGTAACCAATATGTACCGTGTTCCAGATCCCAGTGACCATTAAATCATTGGATTCAATTAGATAAATTTCACATAAAGGCTATGGGAATGATCAGAAGGCTAAAACCCCACATTCTACACGGAAAGACTGCTTAAACTGGGTCTAAAAGAAGAGCAGAAAGAGATGGGTACCTGATAATAATGAAAAGAGAGATGGTCAGATGCTACAAAGTTTAAGTGAAAAACATGTCCTTCTTGGCCATGGCAGTCAGGACAAGTCCTAACAGATGTGTAATTGCAACAGCAAAGATTAAAATTCAGTGTTAAGAAGAGCTTTCTATCAATAAGGTTAGTGAATCACAGAAGGTGTTTTCTCCATTGCTTACGGTCTTCATCCACCTCTGCAAGAGGTTTTAAAAACAAGCTAGGAAAGCAGCTGTCAGACATGATATAAATATGGTTCGTTTTATCTCAGGCAAATGAATTTTCTAGAAAGCCTCCTGAGACCCTTTCCAGACTGAAGAATCCATGGTCGCATATGGAACAAAACCAGAACTCGCACCACACTACATAAGGAGCACTAATTGTCACAACAACCATGAATCCTCTGATAGTTTATCAGCCAAACTTCGCTAACCCAACATATGTATGGCTCACATCGTTGGACCTTCTCCAACTCCTCCGAGCAAATGGGTTGGAAGACAAAAACAAGGGACCTAAGGGAGACTAATAAAAAAAATTAATTAAATCATTTTCTTCCTTGTTATAGTGGTATGGTTGCAGCCTTGACAATCAAATTATATTAGAAAATTTATAAAAAGCGGTAGCTCTTTTTCTTTTGTTGTGAAAGCTGAAGCTGTAAGAAAGGAGATAAGGATGTAGTCATGCAAGGACAGGAAGTAATATGAGCATGGCATGCATCTTTTTTCCGGTAAAAGATTTAGTTTAGGTAAAAATATTGTTTCATCCCATAAACCTTGTTCTCTTTGTTTAGAAGTATTTAAAACACTTAGATATTTGTAGTAAAAAAAAAAAAAAAGTAGTGATAGTTTTTAGGAAATCACTAATTTACATGTGTTAAGCCTGTCTTAGCTGAGACATTTAACCCCAGCATTAATTTGTAAGCCTAATCAACCTATGTTTCTGTACCGCATTAATGATACACATTATGTAAAACTGAATGAGGGTGGTCAAGCACTGAAGCAGGTTACCCAGGGAGATTGTGGGGTCTCCGTCCTTTGAGATATTCAAAACCCAGCTGGACACAAACCTGAGCAGGTTAACCCGCTTTGAGCTGGGATATTGGAGGAGACAATCTCCAGAGGTGCCTGCTAACCTCAGCCATAGAAAAAAGCAGGAAACTTCAGAGGATGTCTGAGCTCTGTGGTGGTTTTTGATCCATTAACCAGCAAGGAAACAGATAACTAGATTCCTAGTGTCGCTGTTTCGGCGAAGTATTTGAAATTAGTTTAAGTTAGTCCAAGTTAAGAGAAGGATTTTAACATCTGAGCTAATAGCCTCAGTTAATAGCAACTGCCCATGTCTTATGTGCATAACCCTATTCCATGGGCTTTTAAGAAAAATGAAATGAAGAAAACTGGATTCCTTTCAGCATTCAGGTGTAATTTCCAGTAACTGACATTTGCCACCCTTAGCACAGCCTCTGTCAAAAGCCAAGCAAAAAGCCAAGTAATGTGCTCAGTCTTTCACTTACTGTGACATACAGAAGCTAGAACCAAGGTACCTCAGCAGCCAAAACAGATGAGCTTTTCGGGGGAAAACAGCTAGTAACATGACAAAGAGGGAGATAGGACTCAAGGAGACTACACTTTGCAGAGCTGTTAGACACATTATCTGTGACTGGAGGTTCACAGACCAGATAATCAGTCAGCACAGACTAATCTGGAACAATCCCTTTGCTTCACATTAGTCCTAGTACAAACTCATATTAAAGATAAGTGCTCTCTTCTCGAAGACCATACATAATCACAATTTTCTCAATCTCTACCACAGCTTGTTTTGCGTATCAAAGCCACCTTTGTTATGCTTTTTACTTACCAAGGCTGGGTACAAAAACTGTTGCAGATTCTCTTGCAGCATGTAAATTAGAAATTAAGACTTGTCCCAAACACTTGGCTGTGTTTGCTAGGCTGTTTGACTTGCTTTTCTCCAAGACTGACAAGCAGGGAGTTCACTGGAATCTGACTTTCTGAGCCATAATAATTCAGTGTTCCTCAGCACGCTGAATACCTCTCCCCCATGTTGGTCACAAAGTGCCAGTGCCTTTGTGCACTTTCCAGTGCCTGGAAAACATTTCTTTTCTCTTCCATTCCTTCATATCTGTCATGAACTCTGCTGGAAGCTTTGAATCACTCCCAGCTGCTGCTCAGTATTTGAAGGAGTAGATGAATGCTTTTTATAAAGCACTGCAAGAGACTTGTGGACAGTTTGTGGCAATATACCGTGCTCTCAGAGGTGATAACTTCTTAAAGGAAAACATATAGCTGAATTTTCAGCATTGGTACAGACAGCCTGCATAACCTTTCTGTTTGTGTTTCAAGTGGCTTTAAAATTATTTTTATTTCCAAAATCAAGTAAAATTTCTAACTTAGAAAGGTTATGAGTTATTGGAGATGTCCAAAAGTCTTATCTAATCTTGTATATGAGGAAGTGAGAGAGGAGATGAGCAAAGGGAGCTGATATCATTGTGACGGACCATGTTATATTTTATCTGGTTTAGATACACCAGGCTTAGGGATGGATCCCGCAGTGGCCAAGTCTGCATGGAACCCACCAATTTCAGCGAAGCATTTCCTAATTTACTGTTGCAGTCAACAGCTCTGTCACTGGCCTTCATTGCAAGGCTTTGGTTTTGTCTGCAAAAGCACCCTGCAAAAAATACTCAGCATCATCCCATAGGATAACAGGAGATCAATTCTCAAATCAAGACGGTCCTTGGCTTATGTTCTAAAGCAAGAAAACCAGTAGGCCTTGTAACCCTTGCCTAACCAAGATAACACAACTATAACACTACTGTTGTTTTTTGTGCTTATCTAACCCTTTTTTCAAATCTTACTAAATGGTTCCTCAATTCCTGCAGCAATCGGGTCATTCCTGGAGAGTTAATCATGCATAATATAAATATATATGCCCATTTAAAGATTCTTGCTTTTGACTTCATCTATAGTGGAGGTGGAGGGAGTTGAGTCTCCTAAGACAGCTCATCAGTTGTGAAGGTATATATTTTTAAAACAAACTGAAGCTTTATATTTTGACATCCTTTTCACTGTCATAACTACAATGAGAACTTGTGAGTGCAGGCTGTGGTGATATTGCCTTCTGAAGGCGGACAGACTCCATCTACAGCAAAGGAAATGTTACATTTGGCATTTTGTCTTCTCAGGGTGGCTCTGTACCAACACTGATACAATTATGTGAGTTCAAAACTGATGGCAGCAAAACTGACAAATGCTACATTCGTTTTTGGAGGTGGGAGTATGACTGGCAGGAAAATAGCTGATATTGCTGACCTCTAGGTTTTCATCATTAGCCTTGAGAATCTATGAGCCATTAAAAAAGAATAAAGGAGTGCTGTCAATGTTCAACAGTTTGCATGTCTACTTGGTCTATAAAAAGTCCTGTGCTTGACACTAAAATCCACTTTCTCATCCTACACCCACACCCAATTTTCTTACTGAGAGATGCAGTACCAGTCCTCCACCCACTGACCACGCTGAATTCTCACTTTTTGACATTGCAGAGACCAAGTTAATTTAGCTGATGGAGTTTTTCCATATGGAGGGCTCAATCCAGAATTTATTAAGTTAGTGACAGTCTATTTATTTTACTGGTTCTTGTATCAGGTTAGCAAAGAACAAATGCTCCTACTTTAAGTTGAAGTTATGCCTCATTAGAAGGAAAAAGAACCCAGTGAAAACAAATCAACAGTCTCTAAAAATGAGGGCGTTTGCAAGAGTGCTCACTTGTTGGGAGTGCATCAGCTTTGTCCTCACAAAATGACATCTGTGCTATGCACACAGCAGTCTCTGACACATGTGGAAGCCACATCTGGGAGCCTGGCTCAACACTTCTCAGCAGGGTAGTGTCACAATCCACTGTTGGGTTGAAAAATTTGGCAGAGGTAAAACCCCCTTGCTTTCCAACCAACCTCAGATAATCCTGGGACGTTGAGGGTGGCTGGGCTTAACTTCTGATTAACTCTGATGTTTTACTGTGACTAGGTTCCTGTTACATTCTCAGAAACAGAATTAAGACTCAAAACGGAGTCAAGTGCCAAGTCACTTTATTTGGCCAGCAACAAATATGTGAGAGAAAAGCAAAGAAAGAGAGAAAAAGTGAGAAAGGGAATGAGGGAGAGCGCGAGTGCAAGCTGCCACCACGGATCTGTGGCAGTCAGTCCGTCCGGTCATGCAGTCCATCAGTCTGGGTGGTCTGGGTGGTCCAGACGGTCCGATGTATCTTCCAATCCAGTGGAGGGGGACTGTCCCAGAACGCTTTTTTTTTTTGTCTCCGCTGGTTTCCCCTTTTATAAGGTTGCTCTCTTGCATAGTCAATGACTGTTCTGCAAACCCACGCCCCCCACTCGGCGGTGGGGCACATGCCCAGTACCTGCTAGAGGGTGCTTGAAAGTTCTAGAGGGTCCGAGCCCCCCCCCATACGTTGTCTGTCGGCCCTGGGCCCGGGTGCACGCACAGAGGAGGTGTACTCCGAGGTAACGGGACACACATTCCTGTCCGGTCGGCCTTGGTGATTAAACTGTCCCTCTCAGTTGCCGTAGTGATCGGGCTTTGGTAGTTAAACTTGCCTGCCAGCAGTGCTGAGACAAGTTTCTAGTCCCTTACAGGTAGGAAATACTGAATTTGGCCATCTGAAAGCTCAGGGCAGAGCTAGACCACAAGAAATGGAGAAACAGAAGGAAGTGGTAAAACTAAAGCAGGTATCTCAGGAAAAAACTTGGATATAGAGCTTTCTGTTCCCCCTGCCACCATGAGAAGGGTGGAAACAGCAACATTTCCTGGTGCAGGTTCAACCCACTCACCCCAAAAGCAATTATCATCCTGTTTTCTGAACCTCATCCTCCAATACCATTGGTATCAGCATCTAACCTGTTTTTCCTGCACTCCTGGAAAGAGAAGGAAAGAGAAGAGTCAAGGAAGATTTGCTGCTTCCTCAGCAAGCTTTTTCCTCTAGACAACTTCTTTGTTTCTAATCCCCAGAGCTGCCCCTGGTACCTACTATATAAAATTACAGCAGTTTCAGGCCTGTATGATATCAACTGGTTTTGGGTTTTGCAAGAAAACTGTTTTAGTGCTGTCTAACGTACAGAGGTCACATAGATGTCTCTAAAAATGCACATGATACCTAGGGAATGCCACCTGAGACAAGAGAGGATTTTGAGTTAATCCACTGAGAGCATAAACCTGGGCTGAGAAACACCACAGAACTTTCTAAAAAAAATTGCTCAGCTTTTTATATTAAGAACATGTCTTAGTTTTTAAAATGGAATAAGGGAAAGCTTATTCATTTTGCTGAAAGTAAGTTCTCACAGGGAGATGTGGCTTGTGTGTCAAAAGGACTGACTTACAGATCATCATAATTTTTCTTTTAACATTCAAATGCGGATGTCTCAGAAAATATCTTGGTACAAATTTGTATGGCAAAATACAACCCTCATCTCTCTGCCTAGACCCCCTGCCATTTCAGATTTCTGATGTGGAATAAGAAAAAAAGCACTTAGAGAAGCTCTAGCTTGATCTTCTCTATTATATTTTTTATATACTATCTTTCCTGTTACCATTCTATGCAAACTTAATCAGCTGTGTCCTGTTAATTCTCTTTCACAGAAGCCCTCCTCCCCTCCACCCATACTTCTCATCTTTTTTTGTTGCCCTTCTCAGGACCTTTTTATTTCTTTCACTTACTTTTTAAGACAAAGTGGTCAAAACCTGAATTCAGTATACATGGTGAGTGAATGCAAGTGTTTCCTACAGTAGCCTTAATATTTTGTAAAGGATTCTTCATTCAATTTTAATTTAGCCTTTGGTCTCACTTGCTTTTTTAAATTACTGCTAAACTTTAAGCATATGTCTTTCACTGTGTCCTTGCAGCCTTTCTTTTCTCTAAGACAGTGGGATTATACAGGGTTTGTCATGTTTCAGCAAAATGTGTTTTTGCAGGAACCCCCTCATTAATAAATAAAAATATTTAGGGAAAACACGTCTGTTTTGACGAGGGGTAAATCCAAAAGCAACAGAGTACCTTCCTTCTTAGCTCTAGAATGACCAAACTTTTACTGAAGAGTCTCCTTAGGCCTTGGTGAATTGAGGTAAAGTCCTGACTCTGCCTAAAATCACATTAGGGACTTGCATCACTGACACCAAGCTATTATCAACTTCTCAGTCACCAAACTCTGTGGCTGCTTGTCTATCTGTTCTGATAAAGAAAGCTTCCTAAATTGTCAGTTCAGCCCAATGCAGGCTCTAAAAGGGGTAGTCATTAAGAATTTCATGGAGCAAGAAAACTGTCTGTCTCATACCTAGCTTTAATAAAACTTTGCCACAGTTTCTGTAGAATTACATGTCCACAAAATCCTTCTGAACAAATGGAAGGATAAATTATAACAAAACTGTATTATAATTTCTTTTCAGTATACTGTGTATGCAGGTTGAACAGATGCCACCAATCCTGTTTGGTTTCACGCTAATCTCATCTCCAGTGACCTGTATTTTCAGATGTAGTTACAGGTGATTAAAACATTGTCTTTTTACAAGGAAAAGAAACAAAACAAATTAAAAACTACTTTAATTTCTTTCAGAGCTGCTGAAACTCTCCAGAATCTTTTCTTTTCTGAAATACACAGATATCTTTCCACCTTCTAAAAGCATTATACTTGGTGAACAGGGCTACTTGTTGAAACAAAACCTAAAATGTCTGTGAATATTTTGAGCTTATTAAGCCCACCAGAGAACACGGTGCCCTGCACACTTGAGTTTCCATGAAGCAGATGATTTAGTAGACAGCTTCCTCCTCCAACAGGAAAGGTGACTCTGTTGACTATGTAACAACATTTATCAACAATCTTGCACTTTCTGTAATTTCAGCCATGAGATGTATGCAGATGACGATATGGTTTATGATAAGGTTTACCTCAACAGAAGTGGGTGATGTTCTTCCTTTGTTCTTTTTTTCTTTTTCTTGGAGCTAATTTTGGAGGGGAAATTATAGTGAACAAAGATTTAGATTTTACAGCCCTCTGTTAGACATGGCCTGAATTTATGTCTTTGGACAACACAATGTCCCACTTCCACCTATCTTATGGAGTTCCCATTGGGAGAAGAATCCTCTCACTCCTTTATGTGTGCTCATCTTTGCCCTCGGTGGACATAAGACAGAAAGATGAGCTTAAAGATCATCCCTATTTTCTGGCTTTCCATGAATTTTCCTCTGGACCAAATCTAACATTAAGTGGTGCACTGCAGTACTTCCAGCTCTTTGTTGGCCATTCAGAATGGCAGTCTCTTTGAAGACACGGATAAGCTCTTCATCCATTATCCAATTGCTTTCTTTTATGCCTACATAATTTAATCAAATATAGCTGAAATTAATTGCTTAATCATGTTGAAGTGAACCCTCAAAATATAAGAAGATGCACAACCAACTAGATTCCTGTATTGCTTTATCAAATTAGTCTCTTTATCCACTGGAAGCTAAGATGAAAAAATGTGGGATAGATTATTTTAAGTGTATTGTAAATCAATGTGGCTTCATTGACTTTACTTGTGCTAAGGAAAGCTGAGTACACAAACTCCTGCAATAAAAATCTATGCATCCCTTGTAAATTCAGATAGTACTCTGCCTGTAGTCAGGGAAGGGAATATTGGCACATGAAGCACAGCACATTAGCAAATAATAATGAATTGAAGTATTGTCATTCACCTGGTTAAGCACAGAATGGAACAATTCAAATGCTTTATGAAGTCTTTGGGGTTCGGATGCTCAGCTGGAATAAATCAATATTGCTCTAATTAGCTATGTTCAAGTTCATAATCTGCAAATCATGTCCACTTCTCCCCCCGTCAAAACCAATTGCTCTTCACTCTGATCTAATCCTGACTGATCTTTTGAAGACAGAGAATAATTCTGAAAGTTTTAAGCCTGATAAGAAAGTAATCTTAAAGGTAGCACCTAGGTCCTTCACAGTTTGGAGAAATGAAGGGTTGTGCTTATATGGCTCCTGATTTCATCTCATTTCATCCTGGTTCCCCTTAGAGGGATAACTTATTCTGCTTTATGTATACATAAATGTCCTTTAGGGCTGTGTTTATTTCTTTCTCTAGTCATATAGAAAATAATGAGATCCCCAAAGAAGACCTTAAGGGTCTCCTAAATAAGCAGGGAGGAACAACTGCCTGTCTTATAAGCCCTTGTGAAAACAGCAATTTGTTCATTAATCATGGAAGTAAAGCTTCATCGCTGGAGAATTAAGCTAACCTTACTCCATTGATAACAACAACAACACCTTCAACATGAACAAAACATCCATCATGCTAAGCCTGTAAATTCCATATAATGACACAGCATTAACCCTTTCCCTTTTCATTTTATGAAGATCTTGCTTGATGCATTATCTATGACTGATCTAATGCTTCTTTCCAAGCTCCCCAAAAAGAGGTAAAGTGGTGCTGAATAAATTTAATGACCCTGGAAATTGTCTTTAATACATTTCTACTATCTTGCACAGTATGTCTATTTAAAGGGGTTTTGAGCATTAGAGTTTTCTCTCATTATTAAGAACAACTGAAATTACTTCACAACACTAAAAGTTGTGTAAAATATAATGATTTGTGAGACTGAGCCAAGCACTGGTTCTTATTTTAAAAGGCACATTTTATTGGAAATTCACCCCACAGTCAGGAAAAAAGTCATTAATGGCCTCAGTTATCAACTTCTTATCACCAGTCCCCAGCTAAACCTCTGTCTTTTGCAGGATTCAATTATTGCTAGGTTAGTTCCTTTAACAAGCTCTCCAGCTGGTTACATTGACCCATGCAGGAAGGAGGGTGCGTAGCTGAGATTCAATTTACTTGGATTTAGGCTGCTCTAGAGTCACACTCTTAAAGTAAATCATCCAAGTCTGCATAATATGTAACATATTCTAATATTACCAAGCAGAAAATTACCATCTAGAGTTTATGCTCCATCATTTAAATATTACCCTCAGCATGAGATAACTATCTTGGATCTCATTATGATGGATAGAGATGAATCATGGAGCTAGATCTTGGGGGTTGCTTTGAGAACTACTGTGATAACCTTTATTTCATATGAAAAAATGCAGACAGTTACAATAACATAGACTCTCTTTTCTCCACATGCATACCTTATATATAGCTTGAAAAAAAAAAAAACAGAAGTCATTGAGAAGAAAAAAAAATATTTTAAAAAATAACAGTATAAATTGGTCCTTTTTTTATCTTAAGGAGACATAAAGGAATAATATGGCGAGGATGAAGCCAGACATTTCACAGATGTCCACAACAAAAACCCCAAAAGGAACCGGTTTTAAGCTGTGAGAGTGGAAATTCTCACTGGATAGAGCTAAATGATTTTGCAAGGAGGACAAGCTGGAACATGGTGCCTGAAAGACCGTGGGATCTCTTTCCTTGAACAGTTTCTAAACTGCACTGGGCAAGGCACTAAAAAACCTGATTAAAATTTGAAGTTAGCCTGTGTTCAGGCTAGAGGTTGAATTAAAAACCTCCAGAAGTCCCATCTAACCTGAATTTCCTATGATTCTATAATTCTATTATCAAAAAATTAAAATCTGTATAAAATCTTCTCCTATTTCAATGACAAAATTAGGGCAGCATTTATGACAATATTAAGGAAAGCAGTATTTAGGAAATGGGATAAAATAGACATAATAGAAAAGAAGTAGGTGTTTCTCAAGAAATATTTATATAAGCTACAGACATGGTGGCAAAAGGAAAGATTCCTTTTGGAATGGGGCACATACAATGAGAAAGAGCATTAGGAATAAACACACAAAACCAATCTCCTATAAGACTATTCCTAGATGAGATGGCAAAGCAGACCATGATGTTGCAGATAAAGACAGAAATTTTGATTACAGACTTTTGTTCTGCATTTTTTGGATTATGACATCATACCAATCATGACAACGTAATATCTAGTCCAGTAGAAGCCAAGAAATTAAAATCACCAGATGAAGATGTTTTGAATCCGTGAGTTTTTTGAGATTTTCAGTCCCTCAAGTGAAGTTGTTTAATGGCTTTAGAAAATACTCAGGGAAGTCTAGAAGACTTCAGAAATACCTACTTTAAACTAATATGTCAAAAGGTGGTCAAGAAAATTATGAACATTCTGCAATGGCATCAATACTCAAAAAATACTTAAAGAATTAAAAAGAGTGCATTCAAATGAGAAAGAACAAAAAGTAGCAGTAGAAGAAATTCCAGTCCACAGAAAACTGGTCAGCAATGAATTTTATCTTGTGCAAAGGAAAATCAGAGTACATCTGCCAAACAAACTCAAGGAAAAAAGGTGAAAAAATGCTATTCAGTTTTATATGCTACTAGTACCAATTTTCCACTTTCTTCCCCTTCACTCCCACTTCCAGATACTTTGAGCATCATAAATAAGCATGCAGGGCCTTGTTTTTTCTTGCTATGAATACCCAATTCAGATAGAAATAGATTTTTAGACATCCAAATAACAGCTTACCGGTCACAACGAGAAACTTAGGGTGATCTGACTGATTGAGGCACTCTGTCCTGGAAAGCAGTAACTATGAAAGGTCTTAGGTCCCAGTGATTTGCCCTGAACTCCCATGGTGATACTTTGGTAACAGGGCTAATGTAATCTTTATGAATATAAATCCAATAAGTAACAGGGAGATGAGTTTACCTCAACATAGAACAGGGGAGGTTGATTCTGGAACATTGTTCCCATTTTAATGCTCACAGTTCAAAAAAAAGTGTTGAAAGACTGGAGTGGGTGCAGGAAAAGATACAGAAATCATTTAAGTGTTAGGGAAAATGCGTTACAGCTAGTGACTTAAGCAGCTCAGGAGGGTGTGTTGAGTTGATTTTAACCATAAATCTCTCCTCAAAGAGAAAATCCTACATAAATAAATCTCACTTGGAACCAGGGCCAAACCACTGGCAGAAGCCAGAGAAGTCCAAGCTGGATAAAATACCATATTTATTTATTTGTTGACAGTGACCAATTAAACTTTGGACTGTACTGTAAAGAGAAGTAGAGGAATTGTGGTTTCTGTAAGAGGTAAAATCAAGGCTGGATGATTTTTAAGGTTCTGAAAGATGTCTTCCATCAAGCATAGGTTACTGAACTTATTGTTAATTGAACCGAATCTAACTGTCTCTGGTGGTAAGGAAATCAGAAAATATGGTCTTCTGCTCTTTTCTATTTGGTCTTAAATGCTTTAGGTTTATGCCCAAAGATACAAGTATGTGAGTGAAGCAGTAACAATGATCCTGCAACGTTATGCTCATGCACTCAGCCAACCATCAGCTGTTATAATATTTGTGGTCGTGCTAAGTTTTGAGAATCCATTTCAATGGGCCTCAGCATTAAATAGTTCATGTCTTTGCAGAACATGTTACATCCATTCGGGTCACACAGAGCGACACTGAGTGTGACACTTGTGCAAAGAATGAAGTCATACTCCTGGTGTATACACTGAGCACACAGAGTAAATTGGTAAGCCTTTGGTATATGGGACCATGACTTTTCTGGGACATTAAAACAGTCACTGAGTGTAGGCTGAACTATGTTAATGTAGGTTTCCACTCATTACCTGAGCTGGGGGAAAAAAAAAGAGAATCTGAAGTCTTGCTTGTAGGGAAATCCACATGGCAAAGTACCTGTAAAGTGACACGTCCCTGTGTGACGATTCCACCCCCCACAGGTGGCCAAGACATTGAGAGAGGAGGCTGCCATATGCCCTGCACCACTGTCTCTCAGCTTCTGTCCTGGTTTACACACCAAAGGAGACATTGGTCAGGAGAAAAAGGGGATAGGGAACCATTCTGGGATAGGGTAAAGGTTATAGCTTAATGTTTCCTAAAAGCCCAATTCTAATTTTAGTTAGATAGACTTGGAATAAATATGGTGAAATGTGGAATACCAGCTTGCCCTACCTGGTGGTATGTTCTTTACCATGTTGTCACCGAAATCGGGAATAAACCCTGGTCACAATGTCAGCTCTGAAGATCCTATAGATCTTTCTGTTCTCAGTCCTGCTGCTGACTTGCAGCATCTTTCAGGCAATCGCTAAAGGTGTCATTAAGCATAAAGCTGTAAGATGTTAATGGACTAAGTGTGACTATAAATCACTTCACAGTAGCTTCATATATGGAAGTGGAATTTAATAATATGGAACTTGCAGGCTTGTGGTGTTTTCCTAAGGCTGGCAGTTTGTATTAAGAAAACCACATCAACTACAAAAATACCAACTGTGCGCATGTAGCGGTGACATTTCTCTCCCTTTTTCTCCTTGCTTATTGAGACAATTTTGCAAATGTATTTTCCCTGAAAATTGTGGGTTTTTTTCATTTTTGTTGCATTATTATCAGCCTTCAGAGGGTTTTTTTATACAAAGTCTGCCCCACCTTAAGATGTAATTAAGTGAAAACTGTTGTAAACACCTCCTACTGCAAGCAGAACATCTATTTTCACCAAAACTTAGTCTTTTTTTTTTTTTTTTTGCTATAGTGTTCAGTCAGCAAAAATGTACAGGGAAAAACAGATGGAAAACACAAGCAAAGGTACATTGGTCCTCATGGAAACCAGAGCTGTTTTACCACAAGTTCTCCTTCTCTTGCAGTGCTACTAACAGTCTTGAAGGAACAGGCTGCACACAGGGTGGGTAACTACATTCCCTTCTTACCCTGGTGTAAATTATGTGAGTACACTGATAGTTTAGAGGAAAGGGAGGTGTTAATATACTACATAGACTCTGCCTTCTTTTGTATGCCCTTCATGGTCCCTTCACGTGCCTTGTATTTTATTATTTTTTTTGCTTCCCATCCTTGCTTCCCATTTCTGGATGAAATGTTGAGTAATGAGGCTTTGTGTTGGGAAGATGACACATATACCCCTAAAATTTCATCTGGAATTATCTTCAAGCACCATATGAATGCAACTCAGAATAGCTGGCTTTAATTTGTAATCTCAATTGCAATGGAAAGCTTTAGGGATGTTGCTGAATCCATCTATGAATTACAAATTCAATTCACAGTCAATTGGTCCCTTCCCCATGTGCTGGGAAAAAGATGGGTATACAGATTTTCTATTTCATATATGGCAATTTCATGCCACTGCAAGCTACATGCATTCTTCTAAACAAGAGCAGAGCCAGGACATTGATTTAAAGTATTGTGCAGAGAAGTTATCTTTAGAAAGTAAAAAAAAAAATGTTTTATTAGTGTTGCACAAAAAAAATATTTTTCCTCTATGTGTTCAAACAAATATGTGGTTGATTTTTTAAAATGATATTAAAAGAAAACTTAGAAGAACCAAACTGAAATTTTCTTTGTTGATTGGCCAGTACCCTGATCCAGAAAAGCTTATTTTCTCCACAGATAACACACAGAAAGGGACACACTATAGAAAAAAAGGAGCACTGTTACTCAAAGTACAGATATTTTTAGTGGAGTCTGTCACAGAAAAAGATGAAGTCAGGTTTCATTATGCAGTATCACTTACATCCACTGTTGTTTCTTCCAGAAAGGGTGAAACTTTTCTAGCTCCTGGTTGATATAACACACTTTCATAAAGTTCAGTGGAACTCGTAGATTGCACATAGATAATATTCCCAAAATATTACACAATTCACATACCATTAAACTGTAAAGAAGCTTTAATTAAAAATTAATGCCAGCAAATGTATTCCTCTGGCAAAGTGAAGTGGTGAAAGCATATATGTTTTGAGTACAGTGATAGATTTAGAAACAAAAATCTGCAGGAAATACTGGAATTACAAGACTTGATTATTTTCCAAAGCTGAATTAATTGTTGCATTTGAATCATCTTTAGACTTATTTAAAAAAAAATATAAATCTGAGATTTAAAAAAAAACAACCCAGGAATCATTTCAGGCCATTTTCTTTTTTCTGGATTTTCATTTTACATATTAAAATTATGATTTCAGAATAATACCTGAAAAAGTTCAAAATCATGTAAATCAAAATCCCAACAGGTCTCTAGCCAAATATAGCACATTCCTGCAAAACATTTCACTTTTATCAAAGACAGTTTCTATAAAAGTTATTCCTAAAAGGAAAAGGTTTTCTTATCAGAGGAAAACTGGCCATGAGAGGTCAGAAAACATTGAGTTCATCCAGCCACCTGCCCCTTAATGGGATCAGCCTTAACTCCTGCTTTCCTGTTACAGGTCTGTTGAAATAGGTTAAATAATCAAATCTAGTACTTCATTACCCTGACAGGAAATTTTTCATATTGTCTGAACTAGATTATTTTTCCTGATGAAGTTTAACTTTTTGTGTTTTGCATCCATCATGAACATAGACTAGTTTCTCCCCATCCTCTTTGCAGAATTACTCTTCTTATGTTTGAAATCAAATATTTCCATCTCCTGTTTTAGTTTCTTTACCTTAAATAGCTGCAGCTTCTTTCACTCTTTCTACAGAGGTCATATTATCTAGATGACACAGTCATTCTTATTTTAAATATTTACACATTTTCTATTATCATGCTTTTAACCCATTGGACTATTCTTCTAAAGTACAGATAGACCAGAATCACCATCACCTAATTTGTAGGGGTTTATTATTTTTCTGATTTGTTTTGAGCATGAACCTGAAGTTTCTTCTTAGCAAAACACTTGAATTTTGGTTGCCTGGAACATAATTTCTTCACTGTTGTGCCCTCCAGCATAGGAATATTTATTATCATCAAACAGCTCTTTTCATTAAATATGCATTTGAAGAATATGAGTTTAAAACCAGGGCCTACTCCTAGCTAAGTCAGGGCTAAAACCTCCATGGGAATTCAGTATAAGGGGAAACAAACCTTTACTGAGCAGCAGGGCAGCAATTTGTGTGGACTGTAATGGGCCCAAGGTAAAGTGTATAGGCAAAGAGTTAAAGAAGAGTTTAGAATATGTTAGGACACCAGTAATAGCATAAAATATTTCATTTCAATAACTATAATGATAAAAAAGGCAAATACTGTTTCTTCATAGGGAAATAAAAATTGCTGTCCCACACAAGATAGCAGTGGGAGTTGACTTTGCTAAGAGCACGTGTAAGGTGCGTGGTACATAAGCTTTATAGAGACTCTGCCTACAGGTTATTCCAACCTCTTTGGGTTACAATGCATCATTATATGCTTGTCCTCTTCCTGACTCCAGTTCTTAGCTATCCAAGCTTAGTAGCGGGTGCTTTCTCTCATTGAGTTAGAGTGAATCTTGAAATACCTGCTGCTTCACTCACAGCCCTGACTTCAAAAGACAAATACCTCAGATTCCATATTCAGTAATACAATACAGGAAAACTACTTGAAATATGTCTTAAATGATCTCTAAAGTTTTAAAAGGAAAGTAAAATGAATGGTTTATCATGGTTATAGGGTAATGATGTAAGCTATCGCAGTTTCTGGGGAAGAGTGTGTGCTTTTCTTTTTTTAATTAACATTTTCAATCTGTAGTATCGAATGATGCATCATTTGAGAAATAGGATTGCTTATGCTCCTAGTTCTTATAAAGACCCAAATGAAGACTGAGCCTAGTGAAGGAAATTACAGCCTTGCCACCGATTTATACAAGAGCCAGATTTCACTCTGGTACGTGTTACTGTGCACTGTTAGTCTGAAGTATTATTAAACCTGCAACCTCAATTTTTGAATTTCTGGTTTCTGATGGATTTATTGCAGGATACTATACAATAGCAAAGTGAAATATTCAGCAAGATGCATAGGATGAGACAATAAGGGGAAAATACACCTCTGTTCCTCTGTAGAAAGAAGTTGTTTCTTACTTACTAGCGTATTTCTTCTAAGTGACAAACAGGAAAGACTGGCAGATTCAAATTAGAGGTTAAGCAAAGGGTAGATAAAAAGAACAAGAACCAACTACCTTTGTTTAAAAATAGAATTAGAATGAAGCTAGCAACCTGAGGGAATTGACATGAAGCAGATTATAAGGAAATTGAGAAGGTTCTTTTATTACAGTTAAAACACAGAAGAAATTAAAGAAGTGCCTGCTTTACAAGGTTCCAGTTCTGCTTTCAGTCAAGCAGAAAAGTCAGTGGTATCAAACCAATTAAGATTAAAATGAAACTTAAAGGCAAATAGAGATTGTCCGTTCCATGATACTTTTTCCTGTGTACATCTTATAGTGATACAAACATACAAAGCTTTATGGGATGTATACCTTCCCTACCAGGTGGCCAGTTAAAAGGTTAATGTGCACTAGAATTTTAGAATTGAAACAGAAATAAACAACCTTTTCATTACAATTAACTTTAAGAATTTTATTATTATTCAAATTAGACTCTCAAGTTCAACTTCTCTTTTTCATTTGCAAACTTCTTTTGATTGAATACTGACCTAAGAGGAGAAGAATGTATTTCAAGCACTAGTGAAGGGAAAAACTGGGTGGATACTACAATAGGAGAAATGGGAATTGCACAGAGCACTGCGTGCAGTTACAAGATGTGTTGGACTTTTTCACTTTATGGCTTGCATGTACTCATCAGTTCTGCTTTTAGTAAAGACTGCTCAGATTCCACAGTGAGGACTAGTGTTGATTGTAAATAATCATTTTCATTGTGACTCAGCTTAGCAAATTATCTTTTGAAATTGGTAATTTCTAGATACAGTCAAACAACAGAATTCTTTCCTGTGGAAAATTGCCTTTTTGATGAAAATCTTGAAGCTTTCGTTATCTGACAAAAATTGAAAGTTTGAGGACAGCAGACACTGTAGGTTTGTGTTTAATGAAAAGATAATTTTCTGTCCAAAAAAGTTCACAGAAAATATTTGGCAGACCCGAACAATTTCTTTCTTGCCCTGTACGTAGCTTTTCCTTCCTGTGACATATTACTAAGAAAGTTGTAAAAAGATAGAATCTCAAGTTTTCAGGCTGCCCTAATCCGTCTCGGTCTAGTTCAGGATGAGGCACAGTACAGAGCTTTTGGTAGTTCACAGCTTTCAGTAGTTCAGAGCTTCCGGAAATATAGAACAGATGGCCAAAAATGTGGGGTTTTTTTTCTCTTAAAGAGGTATGGGGGGTCCTTTAACACTGATGACTTCTAGGGACATGGGAGACATAATAGCTCTGAAATGTTTTCCCATGCTCTGGAATGCTGCATGATGACATGCAGTTCCTCGTTTGGTAAATGTGGACTTAGTGAAGGTCTCCTGCAGTATTCTGCAAAATTGGTTCCTACGGATGGTCAGGTCAGCAGGTAAAGGGATTTGAGCTGGCAGTCATCAGTGCAGTAATGACACACAGCAGCTCATTTTCCCTGTGCGTGGCTGTGATTGGTATGTAGATAAAAATCAGATGGTTGGAAATTTCATTAGAAAAAGCAGTCTGATCTGTGTGCTTGATTCCTGCTATTAAACGCTTTTTCCCTCATCAGTTTGCGGGTATTTGTTCTTGATCTGTTCAGAGCCCAGAAGCCTCTGATTCTCATTTATATCTATCTATAACCATTTGTTCTTGATCTGGACCCTGTAATTTTATTTATTATGCTCTTTGGCATGGAGGACCTTAATGCATTAGGTCTGGGACAGTCCTTGAAAATCACTCAGAAATTGCAGAACTCTGTGCCCTGTTAAATAATGATTTATTTCTTCTCTGCTGACTTTTGGGGTTTTTGCTGTTTTCCTTTATGTGTAGACGAGGGCACCATTATTGACCAATACAAATGAAAAAAAGAAATAAGTACATTAAGTTTAATGATACTGCCATTTTTTTGTATAAATTTGTGGTTACTTTAGGAGGTAGCAAGTCAGCCGTACCAGCAATGGTGAAATCAGACCTGTTATCACCAGTATATCAGTGACACACTGGTAACAGTTAGAATCAAGCTGGCAGCTTGGTCAATTGCTACATATCTTATTTATGCCAATCTCAATGAATTTAATTTTAAAATAATTCAGCATATGCATCTCAATGGCCCTCTGCAGCAGTAGATCCCATAGATTTCCTGGTGAGTTCAGAAAAACCAACTCCTTGTACTCTAGTCTAAATATAGAAGCAACATACTTATTTCAGCGTTGATGTCTGGAAGACCTTCACTGGAAGGACTCAAGATACAGTTATATGCTTTATCTCTTTCCTCCTAATAAAAAAAAAGTCAAGATGTTATCCATCAAATGAGTGAAATTCCACTCTCATGCTAGGACAGTACTTGCAGTCAACCCAAAGTGAAGTATATGATCTATCTAACAAGAAGATAAGGAATGTTTTATCCCTGCACACAATGAACCTGTTCTGCCAGAGGAACCAAGATAGAAGCTGAAGGCAAAGATGAGTACATTGAAATATATCAAAACCCTTCATCTCCAACTTCACTGTAATAAAAGTCTATCGAAGTGATTGAGGGTAGCTTCTGACAAGGGATGCTTCATCAACATCTGGTTTCCTCTTAAAAATGGGACTAATTTTTACTCCATAATGATATTAATTTAAAGAATATTATCCAAACTTTCCTTGTAGTTCTTTCTTCATATACCATTAGTCAATGCAATTAAGCGTGGCACACTAAAAGTCAGTAATGCCCGGTGTATAATAATAAAGTCTAAGTGGCAATAATTTTACCTGTAAAATGAAGTCTAAATCTAACAATGTATTGAGGAGATAATGTCCAGTGTATGTCCCTTGGCAGTAATTTTTTTCCTTCTACATTAGAGTCCTAACACTAAATCAATTCCTAATGTATGAAATGCACGATCAGTTTAGTTTCCCTTAGTGCTAGTTTAATTGCTGCCATTCTTGGGCAGAAAAAAACCCACAACCAACTAACAAAAATCAGTATTAAGCAAAGAGCAGGCAGAGTCAGAACTCACATCTGAAATATAGATGTTGTTTAAGCCCAAAACCTGACTTGAATTGTACACCTAAAATCAAGGGCTAGCACTTTTCTACTCTCCTGCTTCATGTATAGAGAGGAATGAATGTAGACTAATCTAAATTGTAATTTCATAGGTTGTTTATCCTGCATAAATAAGGTACAGTAGCTGTTTGAAAGGCAATTTGATCTAAAAGGTCTCTGTATTGAATCCTAAAGTATTTATATTCAGTTTTTACATTGTGTTCTGTTTTCAGAATCATTGGTGAATTTGTTAAATCACTGGTGTACTTGTTAAAGTTTAAAGAAAATGTAATATTGCATGACTACTGGCTACCCTTAGATTCTCTCCTTGAGTTTAAGCGTTTGTAGCTAAATACAAAACCTTTGACATAGCTATCTTTACTGAACCAAAACAAACTACAGTGAATTCTTGTTTAAACTCCATCAGCCATGATGATTATGCTATATTTGTAATGAAGCAAGGCCACTTAATAACACTGCAAGGACACATTTCATAGTGCCTAATAGTTTTTACTGTATATATGATTTCACATGTCATTACCCAGACTTTTCAAATGTAGCTTATAGAAAAAACCACTAACATCTGAAACAAGATTATTAGGAAAATCAATATCACTGAATGGGCAATTATTTTTTTTCCTACTTGCAGTTGGTAACTACTCTAGCAAGACCAGAACAGTATAATCTTAATAAACTGATCCGGATGTCTGTAGTGCTGAACCAAAAATCCCAGCAATCACCAGAGGTACTGGTTATACTGTAGTGGGGTTTAACTGAAGTTTTATTCAGGTGTTTTCTCTTTCAGGTAAGAACTTTCACATTAAAAACATTCTTATTCTTATTAGCAAGAACTGAGCCTCAGGACCATCCCCTTTAAGCAAGGAACTTAATTAATTAAGCTTGTGCCAGGTTCATCTTATCCTGCCTTCTTTCCACCCCGTGACATCCCTGGCTCCATAATGAATTCAAATAGACCCAAATTACAGCTAAAATATCTTGCGAACAATGCACTTTTTTTGAGCTCTTTCCTTCCCACACCCTAAACTTTACATTCCTGATTGGTCAACAGCATTACTTTACAACAAACAGTGTCCAATTCTTCTTCTGCCTTTCCTTCTTCTCTAGGTCACCAGGAAAGACCCTTGACTGGGGGTAGTCTAAATATCCAAAGTGCAGGGTGACTTAACGCTGCTCACATCTCGTAAGGAAATGAGGGCTTTCTCCATCAGGATGTGAGCTAATCTGGGGATTGCAGTGCTTTGGAAAAAGGAGAGCAAGCATGTTCTGAAATAAGCACGTATAGCTGTCTGGGGGGCATCTGCAACTTCTCATTCTTGTGACAGAAAAAGTATAAGGACATAAAACCAGGTGGACTTTTAGTCAGAATTGCATGCCCTAAGGAAACACTTCTAGTTAGTATTTTCATCTGTCTGTCTGAGGAAAGCAGAACTGAATTCTGAGAGGTTGTGGTGGGGGAGGTGGGAATTGGAAGGGAGAAGGTAGGTAGGTAAGCAACCGTTCCGGTGATGGGCAATTGGGTTGAGATGATTTGAGACATCTGCAACAAGGAGGGAAAGCAAAGCTGTTCTTACGCTTTTTGGTAACTATTGTAATAGCATTAAGACCAGTGAAAAAATGTAAGGAATTCGAATGCAAACACTCGTAGCTATTTATCTGATTATGTGTATTCTGTATTAGAAATGCTAACTTTAGACTCTTCTGATACTTATCTTTGAGCAAGCATTCAATTTTATGATTGTGTATGTGAGATGATACCGTGCTAATATATTTTGCCCTTGGGTGACTGAAATACTATTATTTAGCCATTGTTTGTGATCATTCACTCCTTGCAGGTTTAGGTAAATTGTGAAGTCACTTAAACAATCTAGTTCTTTCTTCGATTTCAGGACATCTGGAAGAGAAGTGGGCTTTCTCTCCCTCTCCATTTGGATATTAGTAATTTACTTAAATAGTACAGGAATAGCAAAATAAAAGAGCTAGAGAAACTTTGAAAGGGATGCCTGTGTGGTTATATCCTGGTCTTGCAAACAATTAAGTTCTTGCTTAACTTCATTCATATGAGCAATCCTATTTTTATGCTCACAGGCAGGAAATAAGATTAGGTTAATGTTTATTATTTGCAAATTAAGGACTAGAAAGCATCGTAAAAGGTTTTCTTTGTGTGTGTATACATTGTGTATGAGCAGAAAAATATCTAGAAATAAAAGCAAAAAGAAAGAGGAAGCTTTTAATCTTTTTGTGTACTTCATCTGGAGGCTCTGATTCAGAAAATGAGAGGTTTAACAATTTGCTTTTTCAGTTTTCCACAAGAATAATGCTGTGGACCTCACTTGAGGTAAAATCACTATCTCACCAAGAAAAATTTTTACCAGCTTTGCTCCAAGACATAGCGTGAGACCTCTCTTTATCAGAACAATTACAAAATGCAAAAGACATACTGGTTTGGACATTTTATAAAAAAAATAGAATCCTAATGTAGTCATATAAGATTCATCGAACTGCAGACATATCACTCTTTTAGACTTTGGGGCACAATATGGAAACGTGCTGCAAAATGGTTTCTTTCTTTAGGAGTGGTCCATCTCACTCAGGGTAGGCATCAGCCCTGCTCTGATCACTCTGTCCTCTGTTAATATGGAGAGAAATAAACTTTGCTAACATGTGATTCAACCTATTCTGAAAAATCTAGACTAGCTGTGGGGAATTGCTCCCTGAACTTCTCTATTTTTTTCCAATGCCTACAGAGAAAGTCCAGAAATGAACAGTGAAAAGCCATGCTGTTCATGTGCTGATTTACTCTTCGCATCTTGAATGGTCAGTTACTAATCAGAGCTCACGCTTCTGAAACTGGAAGGACATAAGTCTTTTACTGAGCCTGTGTGTGAGCCTGAGACTTAGAACACCAGAGCATTTGATTTGACGCTCCTAAAATGTTCAGTTTCTCTTGCCAGTGCTAGAAATACGATGAGCTGTGCAGTACTTGCTAAGTGGTTCGCTTTGCCTTTTTAACTGTAGTATTAATAGTAGGCATTTTTCACAGGTTCTATTTTTTTGTATGCTATTTGCATACCTTGGACATGATTTAAAGAATGAGTAAAATTTCTTTGGCTTGTAGTTGCCCACTACAGCGTCCGCTGTTTGATTAAGTTTCCAATTTTTTAATGGCATTTGAAATGTCCTAGGTTATTCTGCTTTTCCTCCAGCTGCTACGGCAGAAGACCACAATCTCTTGCATATCCTGTTTTATTGTCATCTCTGTGTCGATAGGGTGCCCTAAGATGCCTCAAATAGTTTTAGTTTTCAGTTTTATACACTGAATAAAGCCAGGTTGAGAGTCACATACCTGAATATAAGTCTCTAGATGTAAGATCCTGACTCTTTTGATTAGATCTTCATTTCATAACTTGGATCTTCATTATGAGCATGAACACATGGCAGCTGATTTGTCCCTGCAGAACTGTAGGTTGCTTTGCTCTGTGTGAGACATCCTCATGGGACCGGCAAATAGACCTACACAAGACCTGCAGGAAAACTGCATCACTCCAGCTTGGAAAATAACAGCTTCTTAAACTGCATAAGAGGCCTCTGTATGGGCAGCTGAATGAAACCTCCACCTGACAGGCAAATCCCTAAATTCCACTCCACATTTTCTGGTTTGCAGTATTCCAAGAAGACTCCAAGAGATGAAACTTTAGGCAGAAAAGCAACCTTTTGGGTTTTATGGCACCTGATACTGTCCTGTCCAGTATGTTCCAGGGGGCTGTATCTTACCATTACCTGGATGTTTAACACCAAGGAAATATCCAGCCATCTTGTTAGCAGGAATCAAGGATCTTTTGAAAAATATATGGTCAGACTTTGGTGCAATTCAGTAGCCTAGACATAGGTGTCTAGTTCCACCTAAGCCATCGACATCCTCTGAAACATCTACCCTTCTGCTGTGGCAGCTGGATACCAGGTGGGAGCCCCTAGGGCATCTCAAATGGCGCTCAGGAAAATGTATCACCTCCTCTAAGTCTTCAGGTAGATAAAATTAACATTAAAAGCATTTAGAGACAGGAGGATTTTTAATTTATTCTGTTTATCACTTACTATTTAAATATAGTTTAACAAGGCAAACAAAGCAGAGTGCCTGTGTCCCATTATCTTTTTATATTCTAGAAAAAAATAGACAATGCACAAAAAGTGTCTAAAATTGAGCAGCTTGTGGTTATGTTGCTATAGTTACAGGATGATCAGAGGCTTTGCTAAGCCAGGAAAAGAAATGAGCAGTTTCAAATAGTTTTGCACCTAGTCACTGCAGATAGTGCTACATATCCAAGTATGCAGTTTTGGTATGCTTCACACTGGTGAAATGTAAAGAAGCCATTTGTCTCCTGAAATTTCTTATGAATAAAAAAAAAACCTTTGCACTTTACATCTGAGAATTTCCATGTATGTTTCAAATAAGGAAACCAGATGCTATTAACAGACATGGTCAGAAAATTGTTTTATTTTGTGTTTTTCTCAGACTAATTCCTGTTTTCCATTTTTTGTTACAAAATGAAGCACTTAACACTTTTGTGGCTGAAGATCAGAAACTTCTGCTTTCCATCTAAAACCTGTTATCTGTGAATATGTACATGTAAATTTATAATATATTTCAGTTAAATACTTATTTTTCACAAGAATAAATACAGTCATGTGAAATGGTCAGTTTGAAAAACCAACAGATTAATCACTAGAAAAATATGACAAGTTTCTTATTAAAATTACTAATTAATTTCTTATTAAAAATACTAATAAACATTCTACCTTTTCAAAAATAATTTCCATATAGGTTGTGGGTAGAAATGATGACTAGAGATGTCAGTTCTCTAGACTACAACAGAACCTGGAAAGCCCTGATGAGAATTTGTACGGAGAAACAGGGACAAGGAGTTGCATTTACACCAGCTGACAGTCTGTGCCTAAACTTCTATCCCCTTGCTTATAAAAATTCTTATGTTTGCTTTTGCATTATGTTTTCCTGAAAGAATGAAAAGCTTTTGTACCTAAATGTGAAAACTACAGAAGACAAAACATTATCAACTGATATTCCTAATATTCTCAGCTCCTTTTCAGTGAATTCTCATGCAGGCAATGAAGCACCTGGTGCTCGTAAACTTGTCCATCTTTGCATATTGAAGTGTGTGGTGCAAACCTTCTACTATTCCACTTTAGTTTATTCTGTTGCAGGTGTATCTTATTGCCATCTAGAAAGGCTCCACTGTAAATTAAAATATGGACTCTTTTATAAAAATGCCTCTATAAGGAATTGTTACATCCTATTGAAATCAGTAAGATGGCGAAGGGAGTTCATTCAGGCTTGGAAGAGCTTTGTTTTGAAGTGAAGAAAGAAACAACTTGAGCTGAAATAAGGCAAGGAGTTTAGCTACAGCTTATCTATCAATACCTGTTGATTTAAAGCACCCCAAAAAGGGTATGAAAGGTGATTAAGCTACAGTCCACTAGCCTGTTCCACATAACTCTTATATTTGCAAAAACATGATTTTGTCATACAAATGATTTTCTGCTGGAAAACTCATTTAATTTCTTTTGTGTATGTTTGGTTTTTTTATTAATCTGAGAAAAAAAAATAGAGGAGCTGAAACAGAGCTATATAGGGTTACACACTGCCAATACTAAATCAGTTTGTACAGAACTGGGTTATAGTTACTGTAGTTCTGAAGATAACTTCTCAATTTAATCAAAGATTATATGAAAACGCCACAATAATAATTCTGAAATAAAAGATGTGTGTGCATCATCCAAAGTAATGCCCAAATTGTTCTGTTGGACTATAATTTCTTAGCAGCACTTCTCCCATTCTTCAAACCTGTTATTTATATGAGAATTAAACAGCTTCATCAGATGAATTAACTGACTCTGAAATTGTAGTATGAGAAAAAGAATGAAGTGCCAGACTATCAACTGAAACATTACTCTAACAATGTCCGAGGAGAACAAAAAAAAGTCCATATTCCCACTCCAAACTACCAATTAGGGAAAAAAAACTCTCATCCATTGTCATGAGCAAATTAGGCTATCTGAAATTTGAATTGTTTGTTTGTTTGTTTTCACTGGTGCAAGTTATTAGATTGACAGAGTTATTTCTTCCTTTCTCATTTCTTCTCTTCTTATGTGCACTCCATAATACTGGAGTAATAAGGGACAGGATTACAAAGGTGTTTAGGCTCCTAAGTCCAGTTAGGTTATTAGATATCTAGTACATCTAATGTCCTATAAATTCCACCTATAAAAGCTCAAGTTTTCTGATAGTTCTGCATAATGTTAATTATTATGCATAAGAACAGCCCAAGGCCAAAAATGAGACTCATAAAAATTGAGAAATGAGCATCATAACTGATGCTCTGAGCAAGACTACGCTTCTTAATCATGAGCAGGTAGCAATAGTGGAGACATAAAACTGTTTGTGAACACAGAAGGACTTGTGGGTGATGTGATGGTTGAGGGCTGTCTTGGACATAGTGCTCATGAAATGATAGTTTTCAATTCTTGGAGAAGTAAGGAGGGAGGTCAGAAGAACTGCTAACTGGGGCTTCCAGAGGGCAGACTTCAGCCTGTTTAAGAGAGTGATTGACAGAGTCTGTTGGGAGGCAGTTCTGAAGGGCAAAGGAGTCCAGGAAGGCTGGACTTTCTTCAGGAAGGAAATCTGAAAGGCACAGGAGCAGGCTGACCCCATATGCTGAAATGCAAGCTAGTAGGGAAGAAGACCAGCCTGGCTGAACAGAGGGCTTTTGCTGCAACTCAGGGGGAAAAAAAAACGTTTATGGTCCCTGGAAGAAGGGGAAGGCAACTCTGGAGGACTACAAAAATGTCATGAGGCTATGCAGGGAGAAAATTAGAAGGGCCAAAGCCCATTTAGAACTTAATATGGCTGCTGCCATAAAAGACAACAAAAAAAGTTTCTGTAAATACATTAGCAACAAAAGGAAGGCTAAGGAGAATCTCCATCTTTTATTGGATGTGAGGGGAAACAGTGAAAAAGGATGTGGAAAAGGCTAAGATACTTAATGCCTTCTTTGCCTCAGTCCTTAACAGTAACACCAGTTGTTCTTGGGCTACCCAGTCCCCTGAGCTGGAAGACAGGGATGAGGAGTAGACTGAAACCCCCATAATCCAAGGGGAAATGGTTAGCTACCTGCTACACCACTTAGACATGCACAGGCCTATGGGGCTGGATGGGGTCTGTCCAAAGGTACGAAGAGAGCTGGTGGAAGTGTTCACCAAGATCCTTTCCATTATTTATCAGCAGTCCTGGCTAACCGGGGAGGTGCCAGTTGACTGGAGGTTAGCAAATGTGATGCCCATCTACAAGAAAAGCTGGAAGGAGGATTTGGAAGACTAAAGCCTGCCAGCCTGACCTTTGTGCTGGGGAAGGTTATGGAGCAGATCATCTTGAGTGCCAACACAGCACTTACAAGATAACGAAGTGATCATGTCCAGTCAGCATGGCTTCATGAAAGGCAGGTCCTGCTTGACTAACCTGATTTCCTCCTAAGTCAAGGTTACCTGTTCAGTGGATGAGGGAAAGGCTGTGGGTTTTGTCTACTTGGACTTCAGTAAAGTCTTTGGCACTGTTTCCTACAGCATCCTCCTGGAGAAACTGGCTGCTCATGGCTTGGACAGGTGTACTCTTTGCTGGGCAAAAAGCTGGCTAGGTGGCTGAGCCCAGAGACTTGTGGTGAAGGGAGCTAAATCCTGTTGGTGGCTGGTTACAGGTGGTATTCCCCAGTGCTTGGTGCTGGGGCCATTTCTGTTTAATATCTTTATCAATGACCTGGATGAGGGGGTCAAGTGTTCCTTCAGAAAGTTTGCAGATGACACCAAGTTGGGCAGGAGTGTTGATCTACTTGAGGGTAGGAAGAAACTGCAGAGGGATCTGGACAGGCTGGATCGATGGGTCAAGGCTGACTGTATGAGGTTCAACAAAGCTCAGTTGCCCTTGGGTCACAACCCCATACAACACTACAGACTTGGGGCAGAGTGGCTGGAAAGTGGCCAGCGGAGAAGGCCCTGGGGGTGCTGGCTGACAGCCGGCTGGGCATGAGCCAGCAGTGTCCAGGTGGCCAAGGAGGCCACCAGCCCCCGGGCTTGTGTCAGCACTGGTGTGGCCAGCAGGAGCCGGGCAGGGATGGGGCCCCTGTGCTCGGCCCTGGGGAGGCCCCACCTCAAATGCTGGGCTCAGGTTTGGGCCCCTCGGGACAAGAAGGGCCTTGAGGGGCTGGAGCGTGTCCAGAGAAGGGCAGCGGGGCTGGGGCAGGGTCTGGAGCACAAGTGTGCTGGGGGGCGGCTGAGGGAGCTGGGGGGGTTTAGCCTGGAGAAGAGAAGGCTGAGGGGAGACTTTATAACTCTCTACAGCTGCCTGAAAGGAGGTTGTAGCGAGGTGTGTGTTGGTCTCTTCTCCCAAGTCACTAGTGATAGGACGAGAGGGAATGGCCTCAAGCTGCATCAGGGGAGGTTTAGATTGGACATTAGGAAAAATTTCTTTACCAGAAGAGTTGTCAAACATTGGAAATTGGAATGGGCTGCCCAGAGAGGTGGTTAAGTCACCACCCCTAGAGGTATTTAAAAGATGTGTAGAAGAGGTGCTTAGGGACATGGTTTAGTGGTACACTTGTCACTGCTAGGTTTGTGGTTGGACTCAATGATCTTAAAGGTCTTTTCCGATTTAAACGATTCTATAATATTTGCTCTATGAGTGTATTTTGAGTTTATTTCAGATAAATTCTAGAAACATGAGAACAAGGATCTGATTCAATAATCTAATCTCTGGTACCCTGGGCCATTCAAGACACTTTAAGGTAACTGATCTTCAGCTGCCTCTCCAAGATGGCACAGGTTACTTACAGGTTTTGTGTCAAATATGTCAGCTTGGGATACGTGGCTCAGGTAACCTAGGGATTCCTTTGCTTAGGAAATTAAACTGAACCTCAAGTGCCTGAGCATAATGCTGGTTTTATTACAAAGCTGGTTTTAGGAATATCAAAAATAATTGCACTGGGCAACAAACAGTTGGGTTAGCAAAATAACCATGGCTGGTGGCTGTTGCTGCTACTAAAGGAGAAATCAAGGCTTTTAGGATGATGTCTGCCAGAAACTGAAGTCATTGCCCTCAGTCCTTCCAACACCTTGGTAGCAGCAGACAGCATGCCCTGAGTGACTGCCTCACCTCCCACTCAGGCTCTTCCCTGTAGCCTCCCCCCCCCAACTCTGTGATAAACCAAACATCCAAAATAAAATAAAACTCCACAAAACCCAAATCTATATGTCCACGAAATAGTGAGCTGACTCTGCTCTGTTATGCAATACAATGACAAAATAACTGTCATGTTGGATTCTCTAACATAATGTACCATTGACACCTTAAGATACATTTATGGCAAATAATACTAAAAAATCTGGACACTTCACATGCTTTATGATATCCCACAGAGGCAAAGAAGGAATAATTATTTGACAACTGGGAGTAAGAGACACAGAAATGCAAAATGACTTATCTAGGATAATATAAAACACCTGTGACAGAGAAGGAAGCGAAACCTGCATCTCTTACTTTCCAGGCTTATGTTCTAACCACCTAGATAATTCTTCCTGCTCCAAGCCTGAAAAGTTGGTGTTCTCATTGATTCTGCATGGGCAAGATTTTCAGAAATGCACTATTTAGATGGCTGAAGTCTCTCTCTATTGAACTGAAAAAAAAAAAGGTTTTATCAAAGAGTATGCCATTACAGGAATTAAACCAAGATCTTCACTAATTCATCCAGACCTAAGAAAAAGCTCAGACTTACACTTTTTTGCACTCTGCACACACTCACTACACAAGAAATGCAGGACTCTAACAAAGTAAACTGAAATACGTATGTTATTCAGTACATTTTAAGAGACATTAGCGTTTTCAAGCAGATGTTAATTAGTAGCAGACTTTTATACCGTTCCTTCTCAAAAGAAAGCACCAGGAGTCCAACCTGCCTTTGCATAAATATATAGTATCATCTAACCTTTACCTGCTAAGCCAGCAATGCAAGGGTCTCTATCTCCCAGCCCTGTATGGGTGCCTAGGGTACACTGGGTCATCCCAACTGGCAGTAGATGCCTATGTCTGGGTTGCTCAGTGAAGATCACCATTTCCCTAGAGACAGTACAGAAGCAGGCTTCAATAGTATCTTTGAGTGAGAGCCACAGATTAGGATTGCTTTTACAATAAAATTTCTGATTTGAAAGAAGGCTGAGGTTGCAGCCTTTTTCTTCTGCAACACCCAGAAATTCAGAACTTTGTAGTCTTTTCAGAAAGAGAGGGGAAGGGTAAGTTTTTAATTAAGGTTTGCCAGACCTGGGTTAAAAATATCAGCCAGTTACTGAGTCACAGGATATTCACAGAATCAAAGAATCTCTGTGATTGGAAAGGACCTCTGGAGATCACCGATTTCAGCCTCCCCTGCTTGAGCATGGTCAGCTATAGCAGATTGCTCAAAGCCATGTTCAGTTGGGTTTTGAATATCTCCAAGGGCAGAAACTCTACAACCTCTCTGGGCAACCTGTTCCAGTGTTCAGTAAAAAAAAAATAAAATTTTCTTATATAGAAGTGGAGTTTTATGTGTTCCAGTTTGTGCCTGTTAGTTCGTGGACTGTCTCTGGGCACCACTGGGAACAGTCTGGCTCCATCTTCTTTACTACCCCACCCCACCCCTCCAACCCCCCTTAGGCATTTGCACACAACAATAAGAGCCCCCAGCATGTACTGGTGCATGGGATTTTTCCTCCCCATGTGCTGGACTTTGAAGTTCCATTGCTGAACTTAATTAATTTCTTGTTGGCCCATTATTACAGCCTGTCAAGGTCCCTTTAAAAGGTAATATAATCATCTGGTCTGTCAACCACTCCTACAGGTTTTGTATCATCTGCAGTCTGGCTGAGGGTGCACTCTTCCCCATCATCCAGGTCATAAATGAAGGTGTTAGTCAGTATGGGCCCCTATATTGACCTTAGCTCACACCACTAGTGACTGGCCCCCATTTAATTTCTTTTTTCATGTTCCTTTTTTAAGTTTAACCATCTAAAGTATTCCTGTTTTATCAAGCAAGTGGTCCAAGTTTTCTCTAAAGCCGTAGGGGAGGCAGTGTCAGAGGAAGATTTGTGTCACCCTAAAAGGTACCTGCCCCATCCAGCTATTTCTTTCCATTGACTGTAGCTGAAGCCTTGATTACTATGGTTAGACAGCTGGATTTTAGAAACTATAGGTAGGTGAGGTGAATCTCACACTTCTCTAAAGAATTAAATTGAGCTATTGCTAAAAGATTAGACTGAGAAAGGGCCCACATCAAAATATCTTAGGGGCATAAGCACTCATCAACATTTTAGACTGATTTGAAGTGTGCTGTAATCAGAGTCCACTCTGAGTGGATTTCCACATGGAGCTTGAAAAGGCTTCGTAACAAGACTTCTTTTGAAATGAACATATTTCTCTGACAATTTGAAAAAAAACCAAACCCAAAACCAACAAAACCCAAAACCCTGTTGTCAGAAAGTCACCCTCTCCTAGGAAAATACATCCCAATGTATTCTGCTAGGCAAGTCAGTATATTCTACAGAAAATATATAATAACTGCTCCGGGTAACCTGATCCTTTGTTGTGCACTGGTTGTACAGTAAGTCAAGAATAAGCATTTCAGATATGACTTAATACCTATGAACTGCCACTTCATGGGTGCTAATAAGAATTGTGACCAGCAGCTCAAACAAAGAACTGTCCTTTCTGTTTAAAACGTACTGCTTGACAGATTACAACAGAAGGGAAAAGTACAGCAGAACCCATGTGTGCCTTGCATTATGCACAGTTTCATCACTAAATAAATAAGCCAAAAATAAAACTAAATTAAACACAAAGTCCAACCCAAATGGAATTTGAGAACATCCCAAAGAAATACGTTATGGGAAGTTGGATATATTTGAGATAAACAGCAGATGGCATTCTCAGGTGGTGGGAAAGATAAAAAATGTGAGTTTGGAAATGTTAGGAGTTTTGTAACTGCAGAAAAAGTGTAACTGTTGGAATTCAACAACAGATAGTCTAAAAGCCTGTTTGCAACTTTGGGGAGCACAGCTGCTTTACATTTCCTCATACTGTCTCAGTGGAAATCTAAAATCATCTCTGCATCTTTAAACTAAATGCAAGCCTCTGCTGGTCAGAACAGCCGCAAATATCCCCAGCCATGCACGGGTAAAGCACTGGTAAGGACTGTATTTTTTCCATGCAAAAAGTAGAATTACATTGGGTTACCTTCACTTGGCATTACCTTGGTATAAAAGAACACAACAGCAAAGTTAAGGTGTCCTTTAAAAGATTTACATTGTGCCTGTCTCTGTGAGTGCTTATTTTTCTTGACAGAAAGGTCTTGGAGGTTTAAAGGTGTGGCATAAAGAAAACAAAGCCATATGAGTTTCACAGCTGGAACTCATTTTTGTTTCTAGCTTTAACTCTCTTGCACTACCAAACTGCATTCAGTAAGTCTATGACAACCTTATACAGGGTTTAGGAATTTCAGTTTCATTTTTGGAACAATATGTATCCTGATGCTTTCTGGCTACCTTTTGATATGTATTACTTCATCATGATCAGATGGAGGAGAAAAAGGATAGAAACAGAGAGTTGTCTACGAACAGGATTACACTGAGGATCAAAATCACCTGAATGTTTTTTTCTTGGGAAGAGCAAAAATCTGAAAATATATCTAATTTTTAGGACATAAATAAATCTGTTTTCTGTTACCCCTTCACTTTGAAAAATACTATAACAAAAGAATAAGGTAATTGATACTTACAATTAGTCAAGAAGAGCAGAGCATGATGCTCAGAGATAAAGAAAGCAGAAAAGAACAGAATGAGCAAATAATCTTTTTTTTCCAATTTCTTTACATGCTCAGGAGAAAGAAAATGTCTAAGGAGGGGGGAATATGACTTCAGCTCATCCTCATAATTAGAAGGAAAAACCATGTGCAGGAGAAAAATAAGATTCTTGATGAAAGTTCAAGGAATGGTCAAAAAGAAAATGAGCCTGGAAGAAAAGCTTTAAGTGTTTTTTGTTGTGCTTTGCCTCATCTAGTTTTGTACAGGTCTATAGCTAACTAAAGTAACCAGCAGGTTTTTGGAGCCCTTTGTGAAGGCTAAGGGGCGTGGTTGACCTTCCCACCTCAGCTGGTGAGCTAGAATCACTACAGATTCCAAGGGGAGAAATGGGTATTTAGACCTGATTCACCTATTCACATTGAAATAAATTTTTATGATGAGATAAATTATGCTCTAGAAATATTTTTTCTCCCATTGACTGTAAAAGAAATCCAGATATTTAAGTCAGATAAGGGTGCAGACTTCCATGTTTAGGCAGAAGAATCTCAAATAAGTTTATGTGGTTGGGATGCTTGGGCAGTGGTGGCCTAAGGGAGGTCTGTGAGGTCTGTTCCTGTGATAGATGAGAAACAGAAGGGCTGTGTCTGTGGAACAAGAGAGCTCATAATAAAAAAATCTAAGTCTGAAGCCTCCTTTATGCAAGGAAACTGAAGATAAGTGAGATGTAATGAGAGGGGAGTTCAGACAAGGACAAGAGAGGGTATTGCCACAATGTAGAGGGGTATACACATAGAAACATTTTTTTTTCATTATTATTTCATGGTGGTCTCTATTTCAAAGAACGAAAGAAAAAATACCCTTTCTCAGAATGCCAGCGTTAAGTAAGACAAGAATTTGGACAGAACCTTTAGTGTCCAAGTATTAAAGAAGCTTGATAACTCTCAAATGTCTTTGAGGAAAAGCAAATACACAGGAGAAAGTCACAAAGTATTCATATGTCTATGTGTGCTAATGTTTAACAGATGCTAATACTTACAGGAGTGTTATGAGAATTAATTAGTGACTGCTGTTAAAAGTAATCCAAGGAAGCAGTTTTTCCATACAATGAACATGTCAGGAAAGCTGCGCTTTTGCCTTTTTTAAACTTATAGTAGGTAAGTGAAACACTTTGTGGGGCATGATGAGAAGCAAAAGTCTTTTAAATATACCTATGATAAAACCTGGATATTATTTAGTCATAATTGTGAATTTCAATGTGTATGTGATATATAAAAGATAAAATAGCTGCTGTTTTTTTTTTTTTTCTGATTTCCAGGTGTATATGACATAATAAAAGGATTGTCTGCCACTTAGTGCAAATAGCAAAATAAAATTATCCCACATATTTATAACGCATCTACTGTATAATACCAGCATTGCTTCATGTTTGAGAGCAGTGAGAATCTTCTGTTCTGTGCCTGAAGAACTCCTGTCTCATTGCGGCCTCCTACTTGATGGAGGTCACTCTCTTCTACTATAATATGAATAGCAGTTGGCAATTAGTCCAAGTCCACTGCTTCAATTCAGCTTAGAAGATTGAAAGATAAGACTCACCTGAACACAAAAAAAGAGATCAGTTAGAGGCATACAGTGATAGTTTAAGGTCTACGTGCACATCCTAACTGATGTTGTCTTTGCACATGCTCCCTCCTGTTTTGACCATCCTTGAGCTGAAACCCTACTCTTGGTAACGGCAGTAATATTGTCATTTTGGAAGTCCTTGTCACTTTCTGTCTACTCTAAAGACATTGTGACATAATATTAAGAGGTATTAATAATATTCATTCTGTGTTTGTTCAGCATGTAATACCCATTTCCTGATCTTCTTCTGAAGTACCAGGCCCCAGTGGAAACCAAGTGATCAAGAGGAAGACGAAACATCAACGCTGATGTGTGCCGTTGGATCTAGGCAGGCGACGGGACCAGTTTGCAGCAGAGAAAACTGAGGCAGACACCGGTGCTTTGGATACAGTCCAAGTTTGGAACGTTTGTTTTGTGGAACAATTAGCACTTACTTTATTTGTCACATAAATGAATGTCTTAGCTCCGGAGAGCAATTGATATAATTGTTTCTGAACATTCTCCACTTCCCCCTCTTATTCCCTTTGTAATTCATTGTGAAGGCCCAGGGATAATATACTGACCTAAGGGAACTAATAAATTTTGGAATTCGGTCAAAGAATTTGCTAATTGTTACCATTGCAGAGAGATTTCTTTTGAGATGAAATGTAATATATTTATAAATTCATAAAATTATTTTTCCCAGTAGTGTCATTGCATGACCTTTTAACAGTCTTTGCATGGGATAAATATTCTCTTTATTATTAATGAATAACAAGAGTTGCTAAAGCTTTCTATGCAGTGACTTTTATTTCTCTTGCTGATAAGAAAGTGTCCTCGGGAAACCCTCGTTAATTTAGCTGCATATAACCCTCTGACCCTTCTTTCTGTCTTTAGATTCCTAACAGTATCATTAGAAGTGGTTCAAAATTGAACCTTCTGTTACAGAGGAAATTCTGATATTTTAAATGGAATTAAAAGAACTGCAATAGCTTGTGATAAATGGTCACTGTTACATGTGCATTGTAATAAGAAACAAATATTACAAAAAAACATAGAAAACTGATTAAAAAAAAAGGTCTAGGACAAGTCTCATAAATTCCTTAGTTCTAATGAAGGTTGGTATCATCTGTCATTTCCCACATTCTGTTTTTCTGATCAAATTTTTAAAGCCAGCTGTAACTCTGTTTCCACATGTTTCCAAGTAATCTATTTCAATACTTTATTAGCCTTCCTAATGTTAAGGGTTTTTTTTTTCACATTTAACCTGAATCCCACCTCCTTTACTGTAAACTTTGTATTTTTTGTGGTGTCCGTAATGGAGTACTCATTAAAAGTCAAAACAGAAAGCATTGTAGTCTCTTTCCCTTTTTCAGCAGTCTTTCTACATATCTGGAGATGCCATGCGGAACACATTCCGTTTCTTTTGCCATTCCTCATATGTTCTGTTTTCTAGACTATTAGTTTTGTTCTTTTTCACCTGAATAGCTCCGGTAGATTTCTTTCTTGACATTTAATGTTCCAGAGTGTACCCAATAATCCAACTGAAAACCCATGGGAACATTATTTCCTCTTTATATTACATGTAATAATTAAAAAAGTATATTATAATTGGAGATTTAGTTCTGCAAAAATCCAAATGTTAAGGAAAAATTAAAATGTTCCATTTTGATGAGATTAAAGAACTCTGTTTCAACTTTTTGCTTAAGGTCCATGTTTTTTTGAAGGAGGCTTGTTTGGAAGATTGGGGTGATTTTGACAACTCAAAATCATTCAGGCAACAAAAACTTAAGTCAGAAAATTTGGACCGGCACTGAGCATTTTCAGGAACTCAATGGAATAAATTGATTAAATATAAAAAGAAAAAGATGGGGGAAATGTAAACAAGTCTCCTGAGAATTACCACAAAAGAATTTTGACTGTAAAGCAGCCTTTTGTTGATTCCATGGTGTCCATTATGATTTTATTATTGGTTTTGAATGTACAAGAACAGGGTTCAGAATCCGAGCTTCTGGGCAGCAATATAAAACACTGAGGGAAGTCCTCCCATACCTCCACTGAGCTTATTCTCATTTTGCATCCCCACTTTCTTATGAAAACATTACAAGTTACAGTGATTTACCATTATTTCCTGCCATCCTCCGAACGTATTGTTCAAATTCCCTACTGTCTTATAATGGTGTACTTTTATTTATCTAAAAGCACTATCCAGGGGCTCTAATAACAATTAAGTTGCTTGAACATAAAGAGAAATGTGGTGCTAGCCCAGAAGAGTTTACAATATGTTAGTCAATACTATTTTCAGTTGAGCTGAGGTACTTTAATAGCAATGTGACATCAGATAAAACATCCCCAAGGACAAAAAAAAAAGCATAAAGGGCTTTGGATTTTGAAGAGATGTCCATATAATTGATTTTTCCTTCCATTAGTCAGTCAGCGGAATATTTCCTTTAACCTCTGCTAATGTTGTGTCTTGTATTATTTGTTCTTTAAGGAGAATATTTCTGCAAAGTGTTTGCTGGCAATGAATGTAAGAAAGTTAAAGAATATTTGTAAGCCAGCAGACCCCAATAAAATGCTAAGAAACAGTGAAGAATGATGTTAACAACAGTGACAATGCTGAGTTCCTGCTCCAGTAAAAGGACTATTCCTGAGTTTGCAATGGTCAATGAAGCAATTAGTAACATTAGCTGTTCTGGTGAAGTGCTTCTAAAGAGTGAAATCCTGTCCCCAGCATAAAAATAAAGAACCAGGTAATCAGGGGTGTGCAGAAAGTACAAGGATGTAGGACATCACATCTATATATGAGGCTGTTTGTTTATTATACCCCTTCTCCCTACATTATTCCAATTAAGCTCTTTTGTGGATGTGTACTGTGCTTAAATAACACCTACAGAGGGTTTGAGTTATTAGTTGTCACCATAATAAGATGTTCCAAAATAGAGTAGGGTGCTCAGGCTCATGGTGCGATAAAGCAAACATAAGAGTAAAAAGAAGTGAAGAAAGAAGATTTTTTTTTTCAGAATAGGAAAAAATGCATTTTGTGTTAATGCACAGCATAGGATTTGATGCAAAATGACTGGTGTAGGTGTGTTTGAGTTCTTAGCCCCCTTTCTGCATGACTTTTATGTGATAAAAATGTATTTTCATCCCATACACATGTATCTCTTCCTTTTTCAAGCTGC
Source organism: Phalacrocorax carbo (assembly GCF_963921805.1). Lineage (NCBI taxonomy): Eukaryota > Metazoa > Chordata > Aves > Suliformes > Phalacrocoracidae > Phalacrocorax > Phalacrocorax carbo. The sequence continues at coordinate 6,094,174 of NC_087513.1, read as the reverse complement.
AACTATACCCTCATTCTAACTTCACAAGCAGATGTTTTCAGTCCTCTTAGAAGTCCATTTTCCACTGAAATTCCTATTAGGTGAAAAATATTGTTTAATTTAAGTAATGATTAATAATAATCATCTCTTAGACGAAATCTTAGAGCCTTGATCTCAGGTTTATGAGGCCCAGAGTCTCAATGGGTTTGAAAAGCAACACAGAAGAAAGTGGTCAATGGGAACGCCCCCTACGCCTTCTGCACACGGGAATGTAAGAAGTGCTTGTGTGCTTGCTGCCTGGTGCGGTGGAAGCCTCTTGCCTAATGGTTTCCTCAGTGTACAAAATGATGCAGAATCTGAGCTGTCACTTAACCCTTTTCTGACGCCTCTCAATTCCAAGGACTGTTCCTCTGAATAACACAACCATGACCAAAGCTTGCGCTAAAACCTTGTGTGAGGGTGTAGCCAATCCTTGCGGGCAGTGACACAAGAAAGTAATTCAATTTCAGTAAAATTAATGCAGTTTACTCACCTTATTAATCTTTTTTATTATTTTTCCTTTTAACTAAAAGAAAAAGCCTTGTCAAACTGTCAGCAAATGCTTTGTTTCTGAGGTGCAGAAGAGCTCTCTAGAATGTAGGGCAGATTGGCAGTTAACATTTCCTTTCCCTGCAGACAGAACTGTTAATATTTCCCAGCATTTCTTGGTGCTAGAGTGATAAGAAAAAAATCACAGCAGATTATTGATAGCGACAAAAAGGCATAAGATTTAAGGAAGTCCCTATGAGTTATGATAATTTAAGCGGACAACAGAGCAAAGTGACAGGGAATCTTCAGAAAGCCAGTAACATGCACAGATACGATGATGGAGTCTGACTCGCTTGAAAGGGTGAATGTGGGATGACCGGCAAATGAAGGCAGTGAGATCTAGAATACATTGTAAGCTGTTTTATCTAGATGCCGCAGTAGAAAATAACAATATTTTTGTTGCTTTGTACTGACTGATCACTAACCGTTGTTAAGCACCACTACTAGACTGATTTCTGGCCTTATCCTCTTTTTCACAGATCAAGTGAGATCTTTCCAACATGTCACCTTTAATCTCAGTTCTGTTCTGAAACGCACTGTATCACCTACCTTTGGAGATTAGTTCTACTAAAAGGGAACTTATTTGTCCATTAGCACTGTCAGCAGTAGCTTTTGGCACCAGGGCACATGAAAATATAAGTCAGATTTTCTTTCTCCAGTTTTGGATATATATTCATATTTAAACCAATTTTTACCATTCTGGCAGAATAAATAAATCTGTAAGTGACTGTGGTTATTAGTTTTCTCTATGATCACTTCAAATTAACTTCAGAGCCATTTCTGAATTATCTCATGTTTATTGTGCAGAATGGAGGGTATTGCAGAACAGCTACTTTCTCTCCCCATCTGGTAACTAATGTATATCTGTATTTTGACAACTGAGCCCTGAGGGCCATTTCGCAGCAGAAGTGAATGCACGTTGCAAATAACTCCTGTTCATGGCCCACGTTTTATGCATGAGCCATTGGGTTATACTTTCTCCCTGCTGTTCCTCCTGATTTCACCCAGATGTGAGACTCCAAGGTTTAACTTATAAGGCCAAGACTTTTAAACTCACCTATCCCATCTTTCAGGAAGTTTCCTAACCAGAAGGCCCTAGGTGGGTTGTCTGACTTCTGCTGGCTCACAGGTGCAATCCATCCAGTTCCCACAACAGATTTTATCTCCAGACTGGCAGAGGTTTGTGCTGACGGGACGTCTGAACCTGTGGGAGGAACTGTCTCAGCCTGTACTGCTCAGAATGATGAGTTTCCTGCAACTCCACTGCACACCCAGTATCAGTTGCACTGATACTTTCTCAAGGCTATAGACTGACTGTGTAAGTGTGAGAAATTCATCCTGGCAGGAACATAAATTCAGGGTAAAGTCAGTTTGCATGTGGGTGGTAAATCTGGCCATGTGGAGGATTAGTAGGCATGCAGAATATGTGCTGCAGGACTATACTCTGCATGCCCAGTACCATCACATTTGACATAAGTAGTAAGAGATAGGCAAGAGCCTAATGCAATGGACCCTCAAAAAATTTCAGTGTCTGGAAGCAGACTGCTTTTGCAGCCTGTTCATGATTTACCCCAGAAAAGGGTGGTAGGAGGAGATGTCTGTGGTGTGGGTTCATTTTCCTGCTGGGCTGCCTGCAGCCTGTATGACAGATGTTAAACACCCACAGCCTGTGACAAAACCATTTCAGGAGATGATACCGCAGGACTTTGATGGGGTAAAGCAAACTGCAACACACGCAGGCATCAGCAAGGGGCAGTGTTTGCTGCACTCAATTGGTAGCCTTAGTCTAATATAAGACATATTCCTCTTGGGAGACTATGTCCTTCCCATAGAGGGAAAATGGACTTTCTGATCTAATAGATCTTCTCAATTTCAAAATATTACGATTCTGTAATAACACTGGCAGCACTTACTGCCAACAAAATAATGCACCTCAGAACGGCATTTATGGTTCAGCACAGAGTAGAGGGGAGGAAAAATACACTGGAAAAGAGCTGCCTGCTGTATTTGGGTTGTTGTGTTTGTTAAGCTTTGTAATCATAAACCATGATGGATACAAATTAGTTATCTTTGCTTAATATTTATTATTATTTTGTCCTCCTGTGCTTGGAAGAAGTGAGAAGTTGAAGAGATTTTGCTTGAAAGGATGCCCAGTTGTTCTGGAGCTTTCTTTAAGCTTTATTCTTTGCAAAATCCTGTTTTGGGTAATTTCCTCTCAGCAACAGCACAGCAGTGAATCATAAAAGAATGAAGCAGTGGCAGCTGATGCAGTGTTAAGGCTGAACCTTGATTTCCAGTTTAAGTTCTGTTTTAGATACTTTTCCCCATCAAGAGGCTCTGTTATTTGCTTTTAGGTAATTTGTTTTGCATCTCTCTGCTCCTTTTCCTCTACATCGGCCAGGCTTGAATTTTCAGCAGTTGATCATCTTGTCTTAATGGACTACGGTGAGAGATTCTCTGCCGTACTGGGAGGACACTACCAAATAGGTCTGTGCTAAACTTAAGCCCAGTAACCCTTTTCAGTGTTGATTTGGATAATGGAATTGTAAATTCTGGTTCAATGGGTGGGAAGGGAAAATGCAGAGATTATGAGCCCCAGGGGAGACCAGAGTGGAAAGTTGCACAAAAAATTTGAAGAAATGGTTTGAAGCCCAATTCATGGAGTGTTTTAATACTGAAAAATATGAGTATAAGGTACTGCACTTCTGAGAAGGAAATCAAACTAATGAGTATAACAGAGAAATAATTTGCTAGATATTAGTGTGAAAATAAAAAGATTGAAGCTGAATCTTTACTAGGATTAGGGTGAGTGGTGTAATCCTGGAACAAAGAAGGTCATTCCCTTCTGAGATGAACTGTTGGGATTGCTGTATGTAAGCCCCAGGAGACAATTAGGCTAATATGTTCAGTGTGGGCAAAGCCTTAGCTGGAGCCATGCTTACAGGGCATTGCAGATAGAAGGAGATGAAGATCAAGAGAAGGACAATGAAAGATCTAGAAAGCAACACGACTGTGAGGGTTGTGAAGGAGCTACATTTGCTTCATCTAGAAAAGGGAATCTTGATTCTGTTGCCAAAGATTGGGCTGCCCAGGAAAACTGGAGATGCCTTCTCTTATTCCTGGCATTTGCAAAGGATGGGCTGATACGACACAGCACCTGTGGAAGAACTTAGACCTTTGGGGCTGGGAGGTGGAGGCCAGGCAGGATTGCTGAGGCATTTGAAATGGTGCCAGGTCTCTGTGTTTGGGTCACTCAATCACTGGCCAGAGGATAGAAAGCAAATATAATCATCTTTCAATAGCTAGAAGATAACTATTAGTATTATTGTTGCTGTTGTTGTTAATAATATTAATAATAATAATAATACAGAGATAGCAAGCAAACATTTTCCTTGTTGAGTACAAGGAGAACAAGAAAAAAGCAGCTAAAGTTGCAAGAAGATATTGGAGAAAGCTCTTTAAACTTAAGGTGAAATGTGTGACCAGGCTGCACACTCCTTCTCTACAGTCTGATGTTATTCATATAAAAACCTTGCATGAAAGGTACACTGATCCCCATTTTACATGTGGAGACCTGAGCTGCGGAAGAGATTAAGATACAATTCAGATTTTCTGGAGACTAAGATGCACATGGTGCATCACACCTGCAGTGCACTATGTCCCAAAAAGCCTGGGAGCTCATTGGCTGCTGCTGCTACAGAAGACCAGTGTATAAAATGCTCTATCTAATTCTCAGGAATTATCTCAGATAGCTGAATGATACACTTTGGATTAAGTAAAAAAATATCATAACAGTAAGCTGGAAAGTTACTAGGATGTAGGCTTTCATCGCAGAAGCCCCCATACCTAGGAATGCTGGCTCTAGGCTTCTGAGGGTGCCATCAAGAGGAAACATCAGATTCTGGTAGAATTTGGGCAATGTGAACATGGGCCCATGTTGTTTCTAGGTGTGGTCTTAACATTACACTGCCTTTCAGAAAGGTTGCTGGAAATTATATTCTCAAGCTTTTGCTAATCTTCATCAGCAAGATAAGAAAATTGATCTAAATTTCATCAAACTAAGGTCGCTGATCTTTTACAGAGCCACAACACCCAGGATCCCATTTGGTGTGCTGTATAGCCATCACTTCATGAAAGAACTGATCTGCACGAACTTTCCCTGAAAGTGTACTCCTCTTTCCTCACTTGCCTTTTAAACTGTGGACAGTCTTAAACTGTGGCAACAGAAGATTATAACATCCATCTTGTCTCAATTTCATGCTACCATCATTCTGCTACAATTTTTTTGCCCCATCCCCTTGGAAATGTTGACTGAACTACTCATGCGTGCATCTTCCAAACCATTTAGCCAAAATGACCTAAATTTGGGAACTCATGTAAGCCTAACACATCTGCAGCTTTAAAAACCTACACCAGCAGGAAGTAAATAGGTGCCTGAACAGGGCAGTGTTAACAACACTTTCAGTTTAAGGTGAGAAAGAGGTACGATGACTGTCTATAAAAATGAAAAATAACTTATGAAGCAGGGACATGTCCTACAACTGGTTTCTGAAGCCACTATTTTCACACTTATATATATGCTTTAAGACAACCCTATAAACCTCAAATAAAAAAAATATAAAATAAATTACACAAACACACACAAAAAAAAGGGAGGGTGTAAAACAACAACAACAGAAACCACCCCAAAGAGGAATTCTTGTTATGATTCGGTTGGCAGGGCTGCTTGCTCTATGGCCAAGATGTTCCTGGAGCATCTTAGGCTTGTCTAGACTTTTTCCATACATCTTCCTGAAATGGTGTTACTTAATAGCTGAGTAAAAGGTGACCACATCAGTATTAACCAGAATAGTCCTTTCATTGGTGAAGCTTCTTCACTAATTTTTTTTAAGAAATTTTTAGAGGACTACAGAAGCTGGAAAAAATAGTTGTAAATCATTTACCTTCCTATAAGCTGTTAGAGGGGCAAATCTAGTACAACACAAAGCAAAAGAGGAATGCAAGAGAAGACATTCTTCTGAGGTGTTACTTCTTGTGCCTGGAGATACACAGAGGATTCAACATGTGGCTGATTCTCCCTCTTGGCCTCAAGATTATCACTCTAAAGCTACAATGATTGTGAAGGACAAGAATGGACTTAAGGACACAGTATGTGGGGGTGAGTGTCCTGTGACTACAGAAAATAGATGTTTGTGAATCTCATTCTTCTTATGTTTTTTAATCAGAGAACTTGAAAAGCCGTGCTTTTATCCATTTCAGGAGGAGTTCAAAAAGGAGGCAAAAGATAAAGGTTTCCTCAAATTCCTCATGTATCACCTAAAATCAATTTCTTCAGAGCTAGACCTCAGCCATGGCTTGTTTCCAGCTTGCATAATTCAAAAAAAAAAAAAAAAAAAAAGAAAGAGAAAAAAGAATTATCATGACACTGAAAATGTGCAAGATCCAGCTGTATCTGAGGGAGATCATAAAAAAGGGCCTGGAGCCATTGTGGTGTTGGAGCTGGATTTGGCTTTTGATGTCCAGGTGCTGCTGTGATTGAAGCCAAGGACTGAGGACTGCTGTAAGTTGTCTACGTGTATAAGGTTGTCCATAGGACATTGTGGGTAAGAAAGATGTTATGTGTTGTTCGGAAAGATGAGAGAGAAGTCTGGGAAGAGTGTGGGGTCGAAGTGATGGGCATGGGGTTGAGATCATGGATTCAGGGAACAGAAAGTGAGGAAGGCACTAAATACCTCTTTGAGGAGGTGGAAAGGTGCCATGTGAAAGCAGGAAAGACTCTGAAAGATGACTTGTTTGGTCACTTGATTCAAACAGACAAAAACTGTAAGGAAGCAGAAATAAAAATGAATGAAATGACACTGGAACCTCTCCCAGGGTATTGTTTTTGCAATGAATGACAGGCAACACATACCTATAAACAAAATCTGGAACTATTTGATTATTCACATGTTTATTTGTGATTGACAGAAGCTCACTTTCCTTTTCCAATATTTATGACTCTATAAGGCATGCCACAGTGCAAATTAAGACCTGCATCTTCAGCTCAGGATGTGAACTGTGTTCACTGTGACTCAGTATGGATGGGATTCTGCTTCAGGCACTTGCATTTAATTACTCTCCCTCCATTACCCTTCCTCTCCATTTCCAGCTGCCATTCCTGAAGGGGGTGGTATACAACGGGTCCTGTGTCACAGCTTCAATTCTACGTTGTCTTGGACACTGTAAAGTGTCTCAAATGGCACTAGAAGCCAACTGAACCCAGACTCGGTGTCCAGGTTAGAGTGAGCTTAATTGTTCACTACCTTGACTTGATCTCTTCTGACTAAAAGAAGACCTCTAGATATCTGCCTTGATCTCAAGCTGATGTCCATGCCAAGCTGTCACTTCAGTTGCCTGAACACTAGATATTTAGCAACCACTTGCTGTTCTGGTAGGGCATGGGTCTCCCAGTGGTCCTGTGTTATTTCTGTCAGCCTTATGAAGTGGTTTTGCCTATCTCAAAGCACTTCACGTGGCACTGAATGCATGCGTAGGTGACAGTTACATAGAGAAACAAATGGCTGGAGACTGGTCTGCATGCTTCTGTTCCTGCTAGGAGTACAAATGCTGAGGGTCTTGTACTTCAACAGGAGCATGACACTTCTGGAAACACAGAGCCCCTACGAGCTTGCTGAAATAGCTCTTTAGGTAAGCACATATGTAAAAAATGTCATTGAATGTGTCAATTTATTGCTTTAAAGTAAAAGGGGATTCCTTAGGAGGGTACCTGAAGATGGATGTGTGGCTATTGGCTGTTGTGGATTTCTTTGCAAAGTGAAGGAATATTTCTTTTAAGGACACTTTTCCCAGGAAGAGTGCCAGAGTTACGATGAAAGCTGAGAATGATTTCTCTACCCCAAGTGAAAAAGGGAGCCAATCTGTCACATTAGACATTCACCTGTCTTCAGAGTATGAGCTTTTTGAATGACTAATGATGAATCAAATCCACTTGATAATGAACAGCTCATTTACCCTTCACTGAGCCTGTTTCTCCACCCCAGTACCACTGAACAGGTTTTCACAGTAACAATTCGCACAGAGAATGGCTTTCAATCACAACAGGAGACTAGCGCAGATTTTTATTGATCCAGGAGTTGCATGTGAGACTGTATGTCATGTAAGAGTTTTGATGAAAATATCAGAACTGCTGTCACTCTGAATAGCACCAAAGGCTGGTTTGCTGAACTCTAATCAAAGTTTTTGGTTATGCTTCAATGACAAGGCCAGTAATTCAGAGTGAAAGTTCTCCACAGAGGCCAATGTCGTATCCATCTTATTTAACTTCTACTTAAATGTTATTCTGGCTATCTACAATCAGTACACAAGTTCAGCTACACAGACAGACTACATCTTGTACCTCTTAACTCCTTGATCATGTCTGTGAATTATTACCGTCATTTTCATCCCCCCTTTTCCTTTGCCCTTAGTCTTGTCTATCTTTAGACATTTACTGTGTCATATTGAATTTACTTTGAATCCCAGCTAAAGAAAAAAATGCCAGTTTGTTTTGTGAAATGCCTCACACAATTTCAGGCCGTCAAAAAAGAAGATCAGCATTTGCTTGCTGAGAATGATATGTCTGTATGAAGACAACCCATCACTTTTGCGTTCGCTCCCCATCCTTCCCCGTATGCTTCTCAGAAAAAGTGAGATTTCATGATAAATTTTGTCACCAGCAATTTGACTTGATAAATACATTTTTGGAGGATGTTTTTCCAAGTAAAAAGATTAATATGGATAGGAGCATGGAGTAGTTTGCTCGAGGAGATCCATTTGTTGGCAGTGCAAAATGGGATGGAAAAAGTAGGAGAATTGTGGGTTTCTTGAACAAGTAAAGGGAAGAAATATATGTCAGAAGTGTTTCACAAGAGGACCTCGAAAATATCTCGAATGGAGTAATTTAAAAATTACTTGTTTATCTGCATCTGTGGCTTTAATGCAGGAAGGAGGCTTTACAAAACCGATTTTAAAATTTGAGCTATAGTCTAGGTTAGGATGGCTAAAAAGAACCAATTCATTACGTTAAACATTCTGTTAAATGTCACAACTGCACTGGTGTCTTATTCAGCATGTACCAGACTAATATAAGGAAAGAATTTCAAGTAAATATTGAAAGTTAAATCTTGACCCCAGAGCTAACACAGCCTAATCCACTACTTCAGGGCAAATATAATTCCACTTCTTTTCTAGGAAAAACCTTACTCTCAAAGAATCATATTTAACATTTGTTTTAACCTCCATGTTTTCAGTGCTTGTAAAGCAATTGTATAGTCTGCCAAAAAATGAATCAAACCTGATAAAAGAATCAACAAAATAACAGCTTATATTTTACCAATGACTGTACATAATAACTAATCAGCACTATAAATTCTCTCAACTCTGCTGTTCTAGGTTACTGCCAGGTTTTGCATGGGATGTACTGATCCTTACCAAGAGTGTGAATTCAAGTGAATAACTTTGTTATCAGAAGTGTTGATTTTATTCAGACTTTGCAGTAACAAGTTTGCAGGAAATTTGTTAAAGCTGCATTTATATTCAAAACTCTTATTTTTAGAATTCTGTCAATCAAAAAATTGCTGTTCCATGTTAGTCATGTAATGTGCGGTTCATCTCACCTAATTTTGGAAATCTAAAAGTTAAATGGCTCTGAGCAGGTCACTGTGAGCTCTCTTGATAGTCAGTAGTGAAAAATAGGTATTTTGAGAGGGTGATTCACAAAATCTGTCTCATCACCAGTATTCGAATACAAGAACATACTTTATCTTCTTTTTATCTCCATTCCTTTTAGGGACAATCTCAGGTATAGAACATATTCTTAAGATGTCTCAGATGTGGCAGATGGATCCTAATTCTTAATGATTCATGAAAGTTATTGGGAAGTGTTACACATATAAGACCTACGCTTTCATTAACAAGAACTTTACACAAAAGCAAAAAGATGTGTTCAAGAAATAATGCTACTTCCTTCAGACATTAGACTGCTGATGGAGTAATAAAGCCTAGTGGAAGGATTTTGGTTTTCTTGGTTGTAGAAACACCCTGGCACAGAAAATAAGGATGATTTCAAAGACTGAAACTGTGGGTTCTGCAGTATGTCCATGTTTGAATTGTGATGTAGTTTGCACACTGAGGATATTAACAACACTTAGAATTTACCTTATGTTTTTCAAGATAAATATTTCAAAAGTAAATATTTCATAGCAAAATTTGAAAAGAAAAAAGAGGAAAAAGAGGAAAAAGGGGAAAAGGAAAACAAAACAAAAGAAAAGAAAAGAAAAACTCCTCTCTGTATAATAGAAAATGCCAAGAAAATTAGGAAACAAGTTCAAGAACCAACTGATAATGATCTACTTCAGCAGCTTAAGACTAAGAATGACACGGAAATAAAAACTTAGCTAATTACTTACTTAAATTAGGCAAGTCAAAACTAAAAGTATGGTTTATTTTTAAATGCTGATGTTTTCCTTAAAAACAGCTCAATTTCAAGTGCCCAATTAGTTTCAACTGTTCACAGATATGAAGCTTCAGAGTGAGCCTTAAAAATGTAGTAGTATTCATTAAAAATTCCCCCAGGAGTGCTATCAACCAACAGCGGAGGATAGCTCTGTTTGGCTGTGAAAACAGTACCTGTCAGTTTTAAAAAGATACCCTTGCCCTCATGAGCTAAAAATCTCAATCTAAGAGGGGAGGCAGAGGTAAGAGAGAGACAGGAAAAAATAAGCCAGCAATAGCTGGAATGGTAATAGCATTCCCCACAGCAGCACGAATGTTGTCAAGCATTTTTAGGCACCGGGGTATTTTTAGTCACTGGAAGCGCAGTGAGGCAGCTTTGTTAGTCTCTGCTAAATGTTAGGGGTGGCATGGAAGAGGGGACAAAGAAATCACGGATGTAACAGAGGAACAAAAGAGTCAGCAGCTCTGACAGCAAACTCCGAACATTTTGGTAGCCCATGAAAGGCGACAGGTGACATCTAGATGTAGACATTAGTACCAGGAATATTAAGCCTGATCTGGGTGATTTGTGAATAGAAATGTGCACATGTGTGAAAGCACCAGCCGTAATTGGAAAAACAAACAAACAAAAGCTAAAGAAATAGTATCCCTTAACTGATATAGAGCATTCTGTCAGTCATGTCATTCAAGTGACCAGATAAGAAGCTGTGGTGACAGGAAGAGATTTGGAACCATAAACTGTTCCAGAAGGAAAAAAAAAGAGCAGTGAAATTTGGGAATTTTGCTTAAGCCTTATGAGAAGTCAGACAAAATAATAATGTCAAAGGTTGCAAATAGAAGGCACACCTGAAAAACTCCGTTTGTCATTACCAGGCAAGGACAACCCAAGAGATAAGATGGAGACCTGATGGCCAGTGTCGCACAAGTGATCACGGCCAGACCCATCTGGACACGCATGTCTTGGTCCTTGTGAGTGAATGGGTCTGAGGGCATGAGTGAATGCAACCTGTGTAAGAATGGGTGTATTTACACCAACTCAGATAGGTAAATATCTGAATATAGTTGAAGAATTAATTCTGATGACATAGAGAAAGTAAATGTTATGCAAACTGGGAGAGCCGGAGATACAGCTTGTCTTTCTGGCAAACAGTCATATAAGGGTCTAAGTCAGAGATGACATTCACATGTTGTATCTTTGGGAATTTTCCTGTGGAGTAGCTCTGGCCTGGTCCAATGGACTGAATGTGTTTTAGCAGCTGGAGGAAATTGTCTGGCTTAATTTCATCAAAGAAATTAAGAAATCTGGTTTTTGTGCTTTGGGACCAGCCTGCATTGCAGACCAAAGCATGCTAAGATCTTTATTTGTGAATAGAGAGCCACTTTAAAAACATGCTTATCATCTGAAATGAAATGCTAATGTAGATCTGTTCAATATATTCATCAGTGACCTGGACAAAGGGACAGGGTGTCCCCTCAGCAAGTTCGCTGATGATACCAAGCTGGGAGGAGCGGCTGACACACCAGAAGGCTGTGCTGCCATCCAACAAGGCCTGGACAGGCTGGAGAGCTGGGTCCAGGGGAACCTCATGAAATTCAACAAGAGCAAGTGCAAGGTCCTGCCCCTGGGGAGGAACAACCCCATGCACCAGTACGGGCTGGGGGCTGAACTACTGGGAAGTGGCTCTGTTGAGAAGGCCCTGGGAGTGCTGGGGGGCAGCAAGGTGACCATGAGCCAGCAATGTGCCCTTGGGGCAAAGAAGGCCAACAGTGTCCTGGGCTGCATTAACTGGCGTGTGGCCAGCAGGGTGAGGGAGGTTATCCTCCCCCTCTGCTCTGCCCTAGTGAGGCCACGTCTGCAGTGCTGTGTCTAGTTAAGGGCCTCCCAGTTTAATAAGGCCAGGGAACTGCTTGAGCAAGTCCAGCAGAGAGCTGCCAAGATGATCAGGGAGTGTCTGTTATGAGGAAAGGCTGAGAGACCTGGGTTTGTTCAGCCTGCAGAAGAGAAGCCTGAGGGGGGATTTCATCAATACCTGAAAATATCTAAAGGTTGAGCATCAAAAGGAGGGGACCCGGCTCTTTTCAGTGATGCCCAACAACAGGCCAAGGGGCAATGGGCACAAGTTGGAACACGGGAAGTTCCACCTGAATAGGAGAAAAAAACCTCTCCTCTGCAGGTGCCAGAGCAGTGGCACAGGCTGCCCAGAGAGGCTGTGGGGTCCCTTCCCTGGAGACATTCACCCCCCGCCTGGACGCGGCCCTGTGCCCCTGCTCTGGGGGTGCCTGCTCAAGCAGGGGGTGGGACAGGGTGATCTCCAGAGCTCCCTTCCAGCTCCCACCATTCTCTGATTCTGTGAATCTGTGATCTACCTGGTACGATCTTACACTATCTAAATTGTCTTGTCCTTTTCTCTAGCTTTTGCTCTGGTTCAGGTCAAGAGCAGTACTTCAAGATGTTATACAACATAAATAATACACAACTCTGACAGCTTTGGCTCCTCTTTTTCACTGCTCCTTTTTAATTTAAATTCTTATTTAACATGACTTGGTGACCTCTTGGACTGAGAATTTGGAGAACCACCTAGGAAGAATCCTGGTGGCAGCGACATCTCTCTATATGAAGAAATGAAAACAAAGTAACAAAGCTATTTCCAAAAGCCACCTTGTAAGAATTTTGCTGTGGGTTTGCCCTTGTAACGTAATTAGAGAAATATAACACATATTCACACACTTTTTTCTTAATTATTCTAGTTACATTTAAGCTTTGCAGGTAGTCCCACGTAATAGCTTTCAGTGATCTGCAGGAGCAGCGCCAGATAATTTAGCAATTAGTGCTTTAAAGATATCGAGAAGTTAACCTAGGATATTCCACCATTTTTAATAAAAAATTAAAACATTTAATACTTTAAAAGTGAATAGTAATCTCCTAAATTTTTTTTTCTGAAGAAAGGAATCTTTATTTAATAAACTGTTGGTGCAACATGGTACTGAGAAAAATAAACAAAATTCATTTTTTCCTTCAGGTATTTTGGGTGGGCCACTGTAATTGAACATAAAGGTATGAAATCTTTTCACACTCTGCAATAGTATTAGAGGACTATTAATATGGAGTAATACCTTTTTTGAAAAAAAACTACATTAAGAAAATTATTAAAAATATGTATTTATACAATTTTTCCTAATTTCTATCACTTCATGCTTAATTTCATAGTGACAGCTTTTGATTTTGTGTCTCATGGAGATGCCAGAATGTATCTATATAATTTAATTCTATTCTAGTCTAGAAAATTCTAGCTTTATACAATGAGATATAATCCATAAGAAATGACTAAGAAATTCTGCTTACATTTATATGTTAGGAATATCTTTCTGCATTTACTGCTCTCTGAATTTAAGTGCAGATGGTAGTTTCTGATGTTTTAAAACTGTATAAAGAGGTAGAAATGTCTTCTTCAAATTTTGAGCTTCTTTCTTGTATTCATTTCTGCCAAATACATTCTTCAGTTAGGTGGGTTCTACTGAGAGATAGTCATCTGAGTATCAGCATCTGCCTGAATATACTGGCCCATGCAGTATATTCAAGGTCTAATTAAAGACAAACAGGCATGAGCCAATGCTTGCTGAAGTTAATGGAAAGGCAGGGTAGAAGAAGAGTCAAAATAGTACTTCAAAGTATGAAGCGAAAGCTAGACAGTGTTCAGTTACTGAAGTTCAAAGGGAAAAAAAAACCCTGCAGAAACTCTGTTTAACTTGCAGAAAAACAGGCAGACATCTAAAATTCTTCCACTGTCTACCTGCACAGGAACTGGTCTCATATGATAATACATTTGTAGACATATTTGCCACTTAAAATGATTTGTGATTCCTTGGGTGGGATTCAGCTGCCCAAACTTGGGCACCTAAAGCTGGCTGAGATTCCATAAAGTATCTGAAACACATGCACCGTGCTGCATATGTGACACAAGACTTAGGAGAGACCCACAACTTTCTGGAGTTGACTCTGGAGGTCAGGCAAGATTCCCCTCAGTGCTTCACATGACACTAGACACTTCTCTTGAAGCAGTTCAATCCTACACTTTTGCATGTGTCCTGTGAAAGATTCAATCCATTTTGAAGCCTAACCTCTGGTATTAAGTCCACCTTGCAGCACTGGTTGAGAGGATACTACTACCCACTTCTTGGGCAATAGGAGTATCAGGAAAGCATTCACCCAGAAAAAAGGAAACCCTGCAATCCCCAGGAGCTCCTCAAGGTCCCCAAAATTGAGAGAGAGCAGAAAGATTGCTTACTTTTCCTGGTGAAGATATGAATACATGAATGTTGGAAGGAGGAAAAGAGCTGCCCAAGGAAAGGCTGGCTATGTGGGAGAAAGGGAGAGAGAGGATGGAAGGAAAGGAGGGAAGAAAAGGAAGGGAGGGAAGACATCAGCTCTACCTAGACACCAGCATTTATAAAGCACCAGCTATTTAAGACTTAGACATTTTGACAGCATTTCTGTCTCAGCTAAGCAAAACATGCCACTGCTCAGTTTTCCTTCTAATAATATCATTTTTTCTCACATGTAATATTTCAAGCTTTATACTTTTTATCCTTTTTTGTATCTCTTCCTGTATTGCAGGCAATTTTGGATTATTTCTCCTCTCCCTCTCTCCAGTGCTTATTCAGTATTTGTCAGGTCTGAAAAATCATATCTTTTCCCATCAAATCTTCAAGTCCTTTTGGTCCCTTTGCACTATGTCTTGGTCCTCACTGGAGCTGACAGTATCACCCAGTTTCACAGAGGTATTGACTATCCTTAACATATTGCTTTCTTCTCCTCCATATCATTAATGAAGAAGTGAAATAAGGCCAAGTCTAGTATATATACCAGCTAAAATTCTTCCTAAAGTTAAAATGCTGTTATTTAGCATTAATAACCCTGCAACTTTTGTTATGAAGATAATAAATTATAAATTGAGATAATATAAAACCTCTCTCTGTCTGTAATCCCTATGTCTGGTGAGTCATTTGGAATATTCACTTAATGTGGCTGTATAGATGTGGTTGTAATCAGCGGGGTAGCTTCCACTGAGACGTTCCAAAAGCTGCCAAAAGAAGTCTTGATGATGGAGTCTCTCGTAAGTGTACCAGAGTTCGGTCTGCAACACACTAGAGCCATGGGGACCGTTTCCCATTATGCTGGAAACAAACAATGCAATGACATCCAAGACCAGACTGGTTTAATTTAGATGAGAAATCAGAGGCTTTTGGGATCAGGACTGTATTATCTCCACAGCTGTAGAGCATGCTTTCATTTTTTCATCAATATATTTACATTAAAATTGAAATAACTGAAATTTGCAAGCCTTGTGTTATCCTTGTATAATCATTCTTGACAGTAGGAGCTATCAAAGTTCTCACCAGAATTTGAATTTTTACTTTTATTCCTTTTCTGCTGCCATCGTCAGTGTTTCAAGACAAAGATATATTCCATTGTAGGACTTCTGGTAATATGTTTCCCTAACAAAAAATGTGGGATGTAACTATTTATTTCTGTGTGAATATATATTCTGTATCATCGTTTCCTATGAAAGAATAAGAATTTTCAAATGCTTTCACTTATCTGGGAAAGTTGTAGGTTCAGGCAAGGATTTGTGAATGTTGTTTGGATGTGTTTTTTTAACTCGGTCCCAGAAACACTCTGTGAGGGTCTTACCCTACATCACTGAACTCCGTGGGAGTTATAGTCTCTGCTTAAAGCCTCTCTGCACAGCTTCAAGCCTGTGTCAGTAAGCAAGAGCCATGGACTTCTTGCTAATTCCCATCTGGAATCAGATTCAAAGACTACTGGATTCATAGCCTTCCCCCTAAGGAGCCATCAGTCCAAAGTTGAGTATCATTAAATGCATTTAATCAGATTCATGCTGATACAGTTTTCCTTGAGGACAATTAACAGGAAATGTGAAGCATTTAAGAAAAAAAAAAAAAAAAACAAAACAAAACAAACCAAAACCCTGTATAATACTTCTTGACTTGGTTCTTGACATCTGGATAGATTTTTTTTTTTCCTATACCTAGAATGGTAAGTTCTCATCTGCTACAATATTTTTAATAACTTTCTGTATCATCTTTCACTCTGATGATTCCATGACATATAAAAGAGTTTGAGTGATTTCCTGGGTTATTATGTTAAAATCTTCAACAAAAGTAGGTTGTTTTGACATCAGGGAACCAGCCCAACACAGTGGAATTCTGCAAACAAGCAACATCTGAAAAGAAAATGCAGAAAGCTGAAGCTTGCAATAATTAAATATATTGCATACAGATGTGTATATCTATGTCTTGGTAAATACAACAAGCAACCCTGTGAACAGAAATGAAAGTTGATTCCCACTTAAGGCTGAAATTCTACCCTTATTCCCCTCATCATACAGCATTCAGGAGCTGGAACAGCATCCTCAAAGAGGATTATGATGCCATAAAGGCAACTCTGTTTGCATTATGGCACGTTGCACAGGGAGCTTTGCTTCCAGATTTTCACCTCAGAAGTGACACTGAGTAACTTGCCTGGATAACCTGACCTTTCTATCGGTGGAACAATAGGATGTGTTATTAGTTTGGCTTGTAAAAATGATCCCAACTCAGTGATGCCTTTTGGAACTTAAAACATTGTTGAAGCTGGAAGAGTCCCATAGGTCCAGCAGGGAGGTGAAAAGAACACAGAGAGACAGACCCAGCTCTCTTCCAGCTTATACACAGGTTTTTTGGACATATTATAGGGATGAACAGTGAAATGACTTTGTATTTTTTGTGGGCTTCAGCTCTGTTGAATTCACCGTTCTACCACTGAAAGTTCATTTTATTACCAAGGGAAGCAGGTCATCTGAACCAGGAAAATGAAACAAAATTAAAAAAAAAAACAACCACGTTTGTGCTGGATGGAGCTACCTTGCTCTGCCTGGGAAATATGCTTATATATTTTCTTACTATTTACTACTATTGCTGTTAAGTAGAGGTCAGGCTTTCACATAAAAGGGAAAGATTTATTTAGGATTAAGACTATGTTACGTTACAGTCCTGTAAGGACAGAAGAGTGCCCGTTTTTCAGATAATACTCTTAGAAAATTACTGTTCACCATCTCCATATCCTAAGTGACAAATCAAGAAAATAGGACAAAAAACTGGAGCAGCACAGCTCTTCGTAGAGTGAGGACATAAGGGACCCACCATGATTGTTCTGCTCATTGCTCCTAATTCTTAAAGGATATCACATTTCAAGTCCTCGCAGAAATGACATTTCACTGACGTCTGTGTGCACCTACAGATCCAAGGGCTACGCAAACTCTGACAGTCCGATCCTGAAGGCTATACACTCCAGGCAGGTATAAGATGGAAAGGGGGAGAGGGAAAGATTTGCTTATCACAGGGAAGGGTCAGTAGCAAATCTGAAGGAGAAAGTCGGAGCTGGTGGGCATGCAGCCCTGTGCGCTGCACTTCGCAGCCTCTCCTCACCAGGGCAGTTCCACCCTCTCACCTCTGCATCCTCCCTGGGGCTCTGGAGGTGAGCAGCATGGCTGAGCTTAATGGCTGACCCTGCTCATTCTTCAAGCACTAAGCCATCCTGGTGCTGATACTCCTACACTTTATTTTCCTACACAGCAGTGGCAGCTTAGCATTTAATTTTGTTTCATTAGGAGGAAATGATTTTTTAATTATATTTCATTATTTCTGTTAATATTTTCAAGACTGGGGCTGACAGAGGCTTAACGGAATCCAATCCTTTTTTCATTAGAGAACATCTCTCTGCATTCACCTCACATCTCCATTACAGGCTGTCACATGCTTCATGCACAGCAATAATGGCCTGGGTAGGCACTCTCATAAATATCCTGCTCATCTCCGCAGCAGTGGTGTAATTGAGGGTAAATACAAATCAGTGGTGTTTGCCCACTTCTAATGTGGGTATTTCAGGTCTCTCCCACCTCTCCCTGTGTAGTCTGGGTGGTTTTTCCCAATTTAACACCAAACTGCTGCTCTAAGAGACAGAGATTTGCTGAAAACATGGCAGTTCTCTGGCACTTCTGCTGTCCTCTGTCTGTACCCAACTGTCTTAGCAAGGACTGAGGGTTTGTTTGCTCAGTAAATATGCTTTCTAAATCATAGAATCATAGAATCATTAAGGTTGGAAAAGACCCTTAAGATCATCGAGTCCAACTGATAACCTATCACTGCCAAGCCCACCACTAAGCCATATCCTCAAGCACCATGTCTACCCTTCTTTTAAAGACGTGGAACACAGCTGGTCTTTGGTATTCAGGAGCTTTTCAGGCATTTATGGGAGTATATTGATGTGTTTCTCTGTGTTACTGTGTATTCTAACGTTTCAGAGGGCATAGGGAAAGAGCATAACTTTAGTTTCCTTTTAGCTTCTCTCCTAGTCAGGTGTGGTGTGCAACGTTGCTGCTGAAACCGCTGCATTGCTCATGCATCTCAAACTTTTGCTCTCTCAGGCAATCTTCTACTCTTTCTTCCATCGTTTTTTCACCACATAATTTTGAATGATGAACTCCAGATAGATGGCAGAGCCTGGATCCTCTCTCTCCTTTCAGGGTAGCATGAAGTGGTACGGAACTCATTTTACAATTAAGGGTTGAAATGGAAATTTCTTTACTAAATAAAACAGGTCCAGTAGATGTAAAAGATTCTAAATCACCAGCTCATAATTCACTGCACACAAGTGGTCACTAGCTGCTGCCTTACTTAAAGGACAATCAGCACATGATAAGCAGAGTGACAGACAGCTCGATAAAGCACACAGGCTTTGAGTTGAGGACTTTTTTAGTCCAATCTGCTACAAATATTAGGCCCAATTGTAAAACATATTGTTTAATAGAAGAGATGTGCAGGAAAAAATTTATAAAAAAAGAACAGATTTACCTTTTTGTTTCTTTAAATCTAATTTTCCCATGATTCCTCTCATTTTAAGATTCAGGTATGGTATAATTTAGGGCACAATTTTACCAACAAAATCAAATTTTTCAATATTTTATAATAAAACCTAATGGATATTTTAAACTCTGGAAGAAAAGACAATGATCTTAACCACAGGGGATATTAAGGCATTATGGGTAGTTTGGTAAGAACATTTTAAAATAACTTTTTTTCCGTCAGAGTTTCTGTAATGGCTTTGCGAAGCATCTCTCTACTTGCAGAAGTATAGGAGGGACCAATGTATTTAGTAAGAACCACATCCTGATTTAGAGTATGTTAACTCATATCGAGAACACTGGAATGTGAAGTCATCTGTGTGTATTAACATAGGGAATATCTGAGTATCAAGTAATTATTGGAACAAAGGAAGAAGAAGAACAGAATTGCATTTCTTGCCTATTTTTCACTTTGTCCTTCCCCTCTCCCCATTGAAAGGTAAGAGTCAGTGCCCAAAATCCTGTGAAGGTCTCTGTATACAGCTGCAGGAAAGGAGGGATTTTTATTTTTTTATTTTTTTGACTGCTTGCTCTTTCACAGCAGTGTTTCCTTATTATCTCTGAGACCAGGAGAAAACCAATATAAATCTGAGCAATATTAAATTCGCAGTGTGCCATTTCTCTCCCTAGATCTCTGGTAGCTTTGACTAGCTTGACAATGGTTAGACAATAAGTACTGTCACATTTATTTTAAATAATTATACATCAGAAGAGTTACATCAAGAGGAGAATGCCTATAATTTGTGCTGTGCCAGTAGCTTTCAATTAAATCTCAATTCAATCTCTTGGAGCATCCTGGCCCAAATTTGCAGCTAATTCTACCTTGAGCTTCAGAATTTAATCAAGCACTTAGGGGTGAACAAAAGAATTTCTTAGGTGCTGCAACGACCTTTCAATCTTTCACAACACTGAGAAATTTCAATGCTAAACCTGAAGAAACCTATAAGTAGTTTTGGGGTGGGGTGTCTGAGGATGAATCCTATGTCATGCACATGTTCATCCTATACATTCATTACCTGGCCAGCGGGGTCAATACCCGTGAATGTGTTTGTGAGTGTGTACTTGTGTAAAGGCACCAACAGAACTGGTAGCACTGTTTGAATTTGTACTGTAGTTCCTAGACCTGGCTGGGTTAGAAGGTAAGATACTTTCCACATCCACATCTGTCTCATTTAATTGTGTGACTTGTATGTCTGGGTGTCTAAATCAAAAGCAGTATGGAAGGTGCCCAGTTACAAGGAAACTGTAAATCATCTTTCAAACTGTAAAGCATGTTTCTTGCTTGAGAAGCCCATGAGCTTGGACATAATACCTTCCACACCATAGTTTTTGGAGGCTCTGCTGGGGTCAATCTAGATGACCTCACACATAAAGCATAAGGACAGCACTTCCGTGATCTTTTAGACACCTCTCCATGCACATCAACAATACATCTTGGGTGGTTTCACCATGGCTCACCAAATTTCCTTTCAAGACAAGGAAGAAATTTCTCTCGCAATGAAGGTCATTTAGGAAATACATTGCTGTTGGTGGAAAACATTTAGTGAAGATCAAGTAAGGTACAAAAATAAACTTCAACAAGATATAAAAACTTTGTCAGAAAATACATTAAGAGGAAATGGTAGAAAAGCATTTCAAGCTTGCAGTAGATAATTCTGAATTTTTAGCGCCTCACAGGACCAAAATAGGTTGTTTTTCCTCATAACTGAAGGTCAATAGAAATCTGAAGCACTTGGGATTGTGGGAATAATTATTTAAAAGTTATGAAACTATGATGCACTGTCATGGTATCTACTTCCCCTGTGCAAAAGGAAACAACATTACTGTATATCTTATATTTACTTGATCCTGACTCGCAAGATGCAGCAAGACAATCTGAGGTAACAATATGAATGACAGCATTTGTACTTGCATGGCATAGATTTGTACTGATTACTCATGTTTGTGGCGTGTACTTCACGTCAACACAGAGCACCGCACAACTTCTTGTACTGCTGACGATCTGAGTGTGCAGGGAGTCCGTGAGTCCTTCTGCGATTGTCTCTGTGAAATGCATTGAGGTATGAGAATGAAATGAAGGGCATTTTCTTAATCAATCTGCTGACAGCTTGAAGCTTGGTGCTAACAAGAGTTTTGTGACTTCATTGAGTTCTAATCAACCCTTAATGGATAGTTTCTGTGTGCACTGCAGTTATTAGTCACATTTACTTTGATTGCAGTGATTCAGGGTCATACTGTAAATGCACTGTATTATTTCTGAAACACAGAGAAATAAATAGGAAGTTGCTATATACTGTCTACCAGGTCCTGGTTTACCATCTACTTATGCACAATGTTAAATCCATTTCTTTTCAGAAACACATGTATGCACATAATTTTAAGCCTACAATCTTTTCCAACTAATGTGATACTTCTCACAAGGATTAGAGCAGTAGCCAAGCTTTAAATTAAATTAAATACTGAACACACTTATCTTTTTGCTCTTGGGAGTCGTTAAGACAGAGCTGGGAAGGATACTTTCCCCTTTGGCATCATATTCATTCCCTTACTCAACTCTTGAGGCAGTGAGGTTGTTCATTGAGCAGTTATAACTCTCCTTTGTTACGTTTTGTTTTGGCTACTCTGTCCACCTTGCATAATCCCCTCTGCACACAATTCACTGCAAGAAACAGGATCTGTTTCTGTTTAAGTTTTTATTCTGTGCCAGCTCTTGTTACACTGAACTTCAGATATGTAGGGTGATTAAGTAGATGGGATCATTAGGCATGATCTTTGGTCAGCAACAGGAAACTGCCCAAAGTAGCAGAAATCTGTAGGGACTGACAGACCTCCACAGTGTGTGTGTGGGAGAAGTGGTTTTTCAGTCAGCTTTGAATAGTGTCTCCTGGAAAAAAGGATGAGTAGGAAGTTTGGATGAAACCCTGTAGATGAGTTAGCGGCTGTGGGATTCAGAAGTGTACATTTCCTACATGGATTCTTCTTTCCCAACATCTAGTCTAGCAGCCTCAACTCTGCGTCATGAAGGGAGATGGGCAATGAAAGGCCTCAGTTCACGTCATTGTGGTTTAGATATCTAAGAGAGGTCAGCTAAGACAAGCTATGAAAGTGCCTATTTTTCTGAAGTTAGATCGAAAGTGACACCAAGATGCCATTCCTCATGTCTCCTTGCACCAGCAAAGGCATTCTCTAAATAGTATCTGTAATAAATACAACTTGTATTACAGCCATTAGATCCAGAGTGTTTACTTTTCACATAGCGTCTTTCCTCTCGTCAGAAAACAGTCTGGAATATCCCAAAGCTCTTTTCAAATTCAAGTGTGATAGGGTGCTTTCTTTAAAGATAGAATTAATTGGTGCAGCGATATCTTGCAGTTCAGACATCCTGCCACCTGAAGACACTTCAGTGAGCATATCCTAAAGGTATTATGTAAAAGACTGTTCTAAGGAGGGATATGCTCAGACTCTTGTGTTGTCATTGCTCCATTTTATTAAAATCTTCATATTCCCCTGGAAAATAGGCTAGAATGCAGGTATCTGACTTCTCAGGAGAAAGAACCTGACACAAGGATGCTCTGAGGTCATTCTTCCTCAGTTCTTCCCGATAGTGCTGTTCTACTTTGCACTAAATGCTTAAAAGTCTTTTGAGACAAAGAGAATTGCTCCTTATTAGGGTAATCAGGACATTTGCTCTAGAAGTGGGACACCTGTTTTTTAGTTTCAGTGCTAATGAATATCTAATTTGCCCATAGTAGGACACCATCCACAGATGAAACCTAAAAGGGTAAAGTCTTGCCACAAGTGGATAAAATGCACCGTAGTGGACACTCAGCCAAGAGATCCAAGCAGTTTCCTTCACGTGCCTGATCAAAATTTGAACCCACTCTTTCTTTCAGCTGGGAGAGTGCTTTCATTTTTACAAGTAACTAACACAGCATGGAGTTCTTGCAGCGTGGTTACATAGTCCAGAATTTTCTTCAATAAGAAACAATGGCAAAATCAAACTAAGCATAGGTTTTACTAGTCCTTCTCCTTTCCCCTCCCCTTTCTCACTTCAACACTCACACCAAAGAATCACTGATTTGAGCAGGCTCTAGTCATCGTGATCAGGTCACAAAAGATGGCTAAAGAGCCACTAGAAATCAGTCCAGAGTCACCACTACCACTACGGATTCATTCCATTTTCATAACTCTGTATGACTCTTGTGGAGCTGGGTTTGTTTCGGCGTTCGTATGTCAGTGTAGCCTCGATGCAGATCCCATGTATTTGTGATTTCCTCTGTGATCTACAAGGATGTGTTCCTCAGCCTGAAAGTGCACACAGGTTAGTGTTCTGCATATGCAAAATGTTAGTTTATGACTACTAGACATTTTTATGTTTACATGTATTTCCTTTACCTTTTTTTTCCGCCCTCATTCCTACATACAAAGTTATTCAAAAGGTAAGAAAAAATGTCAAAACTTCAGTATATATTTTTCAGAATTGTTCATTGTTACTTAAAAATACAGCTCCTGGAACACATTGGACCTAAACAATGATAAAAAAAAAAACAAGAAAAAAAAAAACACACAAAAAAACCCCCAACAAATTAAAAGAGAAGAAAAGAAAATAATCTTACTGACATTTCCTTGAAAATTGAATATTCTTTTTATACAAACACTGAAGACTGGTTTCATTACTGAGTGTCAGGGGGTCACATGATAGCCAAAGCTTCCGCATGTCACTCAATCTACACTTCGGCATTTTTCCAACAGGAACTTGCTTTCTATAGGGGAAAAATTACTGGGGTAAGTGTAATGTTAAATGAATAGTGAACATGCAAGACAATTGTAAAGGTGCTCTAACACCTTTATTAACTGCATGGGCAATAGGATCAGGGTACGCCTGCTGAAGTTTGAGAAAAATACTGTCTACTGCCAAATTCTAAAATAATGTCCTGCCAATCAAACACTGGACTACAGCAGCCAGGTTTTCAAAAGCATTATGATATTTTTATTTCTATTAGTTAATCATACCCACAATGTTATCTTCACTGTAGATTTGAAATGGGATTATTAGACAAGTTCAGAATCTACTATTGTAGCCTCAAGCCTGAGGTCTGAGAGACCAAGCTTCTAGCAGTGCCATTAAGTCCAAAGTCTTGGAAGGTTATAATTACATGAAAATGTTAGCTGTGCCTTGAAAGCCATGTGCCTGGAGGCCTCGTGGCTAGAGTGGAGGAGGGGGAAACCTTAAAAAATTTACACCTAAAGGCTTAAAAGTCAAAACCTAAATGAGAGTACATAAAAACCCCAAAATACCCAAGCCACCTCCTGCTTTTCTTTTCAGACCAGACATTTTCTCTCACCTCAATTCACAACTCTATTGCTTCCGTTTTATTCACGTCTCTACCCTTAACATGCTATGGGACTTTAAGCAAGTTACTGGTCTTGGAAGTCATATCTAAAAAACAGTTAATGTTACTTATTACCTTCTATGTATGAAAAACATTTCATGAAACATCATTGTACTGTCTCTATTATTTGTTACTTTTCCTCCTCACAGCTAATAATCACCTTTGGCATAACATTACTTACAGTGGGCTCAAAAGATTTGTAGACAATTTTCCAAGTTACGCTCATTAAGCATATTCTGTCACAGACATATATGCAATGGGAGGTGTTTTTTTCATGATGCAAGTATAGGTCTGACTCAAATACAGTTTAACTGTTTTGTTAAGCTATATTAGCTATGTGGGCATTACTCAACCATCCTTTTTAATACTTTCAATGCTCTGAGTTTCATAAGAGTAAATGGATAATTTGGAGGTGAATTAAAATGTGTTCAAAGCAGCTGAGTGAAGGCAATTTCCAAACAGAACAGGACTGAGCCAGCACATGTTTAACAAAGAATTTATTTGCCAGGAAAAGGTCAATATGAATTTCTTCCATATTTGAATTGACTTTGGCAAAGAATTTCAACCAAAAAAAAGGCCGTGAAAAATATCCATCTAAATAGTTACTTAAATTTAATTTTAAAAAATGGGTGAAGAACCTCCACAGAACAAAGCCAAGCATTTTGTGTTGAATGAGATGTTTATATTAGCAGAAATCATCAGCCTTTCACACTTCTCTGCTTAGCATCCTCTGTAACAGATCTGCACCCTTCAGTGGAATACACGTTTCAAGCAAGGCAAGAGTAGCACAGCACAGCCTTACCAATGTACTCCTTAGAAACACAAACTATTTGGAACAAATGTATCTGATAAAAAGCAGGTTGTCACGAGAGTGTTTTAAATACTAATGAATTAATATTATATAGGTTCCTTGCATAAATACTTGAGCTTGACACCAATTCTGGTACGAGTTCATCTGAGTATTGCTGCACAGCTTCACTGTTACCGCTCCACACCATTCAGGTTTTGAAGTACATCCAGCATTCACTAGTAGAAGGAGGTGCCTGAGTGGCTCTTACTCCCCTCCATGAGGTGTTTGCTTAAGGGACTTGTTTTAGACAAGGCAGCAAGGGCTGGAATTGTTCACTATCTCCGAATAGTCCAGATTCTTTGTGTGATTTATGAAATTTGATATCTAATTTGAGGCACTCAGGTTAGAAAATTTCAGTGTGAAAATACTGAGCCTACCAAAAACAGTGAGAGGTTTTTCCCTACAAACATTTACTTCGTGCTTTCAAAGGAGAAATTAATGCCAGAGGTTCAAACATGGTCATAATACTTTTAAGCACCTGCCCCAAACCTGCCAGGAAGTGAGTTTAAAAATCTGGCCATTGGCCTACATGAAACTGGAAAATTACTCTGTAATTTTGCAAACCTGTCATAAACATGAGCTTTTATTCTACCCCTTAAAAGTCATCATGAATGAGAATTGAAACCATAACTGTCTGCCTCCCCCCTCTCAAATGCACTGCTGGTTTTGTATACTAAGCTTTCCTTTTCCAGTATCAGCACTATGAACCACTTTGAAATATCACTGGCTGTTTTGGCTGCTCCACAAGACTGTACAAAGCAAAACAGGCAGAAAGTAGTTGGGTGGGCAAACATAATGGCTACCAGACAGAGGAGTAATCAAAACAAGAGCTTGTGTGTTATGTTAGCCTAATATCACTACTTTGTCTTTCTATTCTATTGGCATTTAGAGTGAAAAAGGAAATTCTAAGCAGTACTAAACTAAACATAGTTCATGAATACAAAGTGTTTCTGCCAACAAAGCAAAGATTGCAGTTTATACAATGCAAATGAAGAATTGTTACAAAATTCTATTGTTCCTGAATCTGAAAAGCTTTAGCATAACTATGGGGATTATCTAAATCTATGTTGTGTTTACTTGGGTTTTCCTTGTCTCCTAAACTTTTTTTTTTTTTGAGATACGTAAGTAAGTATGAGATTTACCTATTTTAGAATCTGGGTGAAAACAGGACTGTACAGATTTTAGCTGTTACACATAAACTCAAGCATTGGTCTATGACAAAACAAACAAATAAACAAATGAAACAGACACTATTTGGACATCATTTGAATATCAGATGCTCCATTACTTGGTGCCCAAGGATTGTTCTTTGAATTTGGTTTGGTTCCTTATGAAGTTAAGGTCTATTTGCTACAATCATCTAATTTTTAAACTGAGGATAACTCACATTGGTTACATCAGGGTTTTAGTCTCCCTCCTACATAATCTGCAGTAATTTTTAAGTTGTATTTGAATTCAGTTAATTTCTATTTTTAAAAATGTAAAGTATGGACAATTCTACAGAATTTTAGAACATTATCAAGGCTTGGAAGACCTTACAAAGCATGTTACCAGCATTTTTAGTCTTAATCTAAATTAAGTTGCAAATTATATTCAGAAGATGAAAAAATAACTACAGCTTAAAAGTTACATTTTTAAAAATCTTTCTATTATTGTGGAAGTTTTCCAGAAGTCAAAGGAACTTACAGAAGTCCAGGAAGTTTAAGGACACAACCTTTTGTGCTTATAGAAACTAGAAATCAAAACCTTTCAGTAATAGTTATAAAGAAAATAATTTATTTTTGTTAATGATAGATTTTTGAAAGGAAAAAGAGTATTTCTGTAAATATATTTATTAGCTGAAAATAAAATTTGCAATCACGGATGTAAAATATATGACCCACCTTGATAAAATTGTGTATATATATATATATGAGTGTTCTTTATTAACATCTAGATATAGGACCATGACATCCTCCACGCTACTACACAGAATACAGTAACTCACAAAATTACAGTGTATAGCATGCACTGGAGGTGGGAAGTCCACTGAGGACAAGTCACTCCTGTGTTTTCATACTTGGCGGGATAGTTAAGCAAAATTTTTTTTGGTCATATAAAAGAAAAGTTATGTTGGAAAGTGCTAGTTCATTAAAACTAAAATTCCTTCATAGCAACATGCTAGCTTTAATTAGGAAAAAACCTTGGGTGCATAATGGATTTATTTCGGTCCAAAAATGACATGCCATCCCACTGTAGCTTCAGGCTTAGGTCACTTGCAGTGGAATTAATCTCATGCATCAGCTGCCTATCAGATGTCTCAGTCTGAGACAATCAAACCTTACTGTTACTACAGATAGACAAGTAGGCACTTTAAGAGTCTGATTCAACTGGTCTGCTTTAGAAGACTGCTTTAGGATAAGACAAATCATGCCCGGAAATCCTTACTTTTGTCTGTTCACTCTAGATGCTGTTTGGACAGCTAATGCAAAGGTAGACATCTAACATTAAAACCAGTAAGTCCCACCTTATGTTTCTCCTTCATTCAAAAAGGAATCAGGAAGTTGAATCAGATGCTTCTGCTACATAGCTACAGACTACAACTGAAGGATAGAAAGCTTTTCTTATATACTGCTCTATCCATGAAGGAAGTTAAAGTTATCAGAAACCAGAGTTGATACTTGTCTGTGTGTAGGAAAGGGAAAATAATTTCCCCTCCTTGCTCCTTGAGAATTTTTTTGCCTGTGAAAAATTTCAACAAGAATGTTTTTTTTTCCTGCAGATGAAGCCTACAAGAAGTTTAAACAAGAAATCTAAAAAAATAAAACCGACCTATTAAAGGTAAGTGTAGCTCAGAGAAACATCTTCATGTGACAGCAAAGCCATATGTGGAACTTCTGTTTTAACTGATCCTTTTTTCCTGTCATGTTGAGTAATATGTGAGTCAGCAATAAAAATACCATTACTGCATAGTCTATTGACACCTTGTTAGGATTTTATGTTTGCAGCATTTCTGTTGCACAGTTCTTCTCTAAGCTCATGCCGACCTAACTACTATACTACTATATTACTGACCAAGATTTTCCCTTCTCAGCTTTCCTTATTTATATGCCTAAAATCACATAGAAGGATTATTCCACTAAAATTAGATATCATTTTCCATGTAATCCAGGATGTTCAGTCATTTGAAAAGTTGACGGTCCTCAAAAGAGGCTTACCTACATTTTCATTGTAAGCAGGTAGCCTGTGAATGCTTTATTTGAGAGCTGTTGGTATCCATGGCATAAGCACTCTAAAGCGTAGTTTGGATCAACCATTGCAGAGCACTGGAACATGGCAAATACATTAGACTATTTGATAATATAGTAAGGTGGGAAATGAAAGAAAAAAAAAACACACAAAATTCAGAAAGTCACAGGTGCTCGGATACCAAGAATTTCACATTCTACCCATTGAGAAGTTAAATAAAAACACTATTTGAAAAATGTACAGGATTCCCCAAACCCCCAAAAAGGAGGCTGTATCAGAAAAAAAGGGACTCATTGTATGTGTCAGATTTACAACATTTCAGTCAAACATGAACTACAGTTCCAGAGAACAGGCTCCACCTGTACTTCTGAACTTAAATGTGGCAAAGTCACTGAAAGTTTTGAGCACCCATCCGTTTTGAGTATCAAGTCTGTAGTCACTTGAAGAAGAGTTTATTCTGCAAAGCATGGCTCCCTAGTGCTTTTAAAAGTTTTTTTAAAGTACTGTGCTAACAAAATTTTAAAGATATTTTAGGCTCATGTAGGAAGATAGGTATATAAGCCCAGCTAGAAAGCCATGTTAATGAGGAGTTGGAAGCCATTGTGCTGCTAGAAAGCTATGAGTTAGTTGCCATTTTTGAAACATGGTGGGACAAATCCCGTGACTGGAGTGTGGCTGTCAATGGCTACAGGCTGTTCAGAAGGGACAGGTGAGGAAGGATGGGCAGAGGCGTTGCTGTCTACATCAAGAAATGGATAGAGTGTGAAGAGCTGTCTCTGAACAACAGCCACGAACAGGTTGAAAGCTTATGGGTTAGAATTAGAGACCAAGGCAACAAAGGGAACATTGTGGCTGGTGTCTACCACAGGCCCTCCAATCATGGAAGACTATTGATGAAGCCTTCTTACTCCAGCTACAGGAGGCATCACGCTTCCAGGCCCTCGTCCTGCTGGGGACTTCAGAAAGCAGATCAACAAGCTAGGCAATCCAGGAGACTCCTGGAATGCACTGAGGATTACTTTTCAAGCCAGGTAATAGACAGCCCTACCAGAGGCGATGTGATGCTGGACCTGTTTGTCTCTAATGCAAGTGAGCTAATTGGTGACATCATGATTGGAGGCAGCCTGGGCTGCAGTGATCCTGCACTGGTGGACTTCACAGTCCTGATGGATATGGGTCAGGCAAAGAGTAAGGTCAGGACCCTGAACTTTAGCAAAGCAAACTTCCTTCAAGGAGTTAGTCAGTAGGACCCCCTGGGAAACGGCCCTCAGGGATAAGGAAGCAGAAAAGAGCTGGCAGATCTCTAAGGACACTTTCCAGAGAGCTCAAAAACTCTTGATCCCCAGGTATAAGAAATCAAGAAGGAAAGGAAAGTGACATGCATGGTTGAGTTAAGACCTGCTGGTCAAACTAAGGGGCAAGAAGGAAATGCACAGGCAGTGGAAGCAGGGACAAGTATCCTGGGAAGAGTATAGGGACACTACACTGATTGTGTAGGGATGGGGTCAGGAGGGCCAAGATGTGGCTAGAGCTGAACTTGGCAAGGCACGTAAAGAATAATAAGAAGAGCTTCTACAGATCTGTCAGCCAGAAAAAGAAGGTCAAAGAAACCCCTGATTAACAAGGCTGCCAAACTGGTAACAACGAATGAGGAGAAGGCTGAGGTGTTCAACAACTTCTTTGCCTCGGTCTTCACTGGCAACCTCTCTTCCCACACCTCCTGCCTGGATGGACCACAAGACAGGGACTGGGGGAGCACAGTCCCTCACACTGTAAGAGAAGATCAGGTTTGTGACCACCTGAGGAAGCTGATCATAGATAGGTCTATGGGACCTGATGAGATGCACCCCAGAGTCCTGAGGGAAGTGGCTGATGTAGTTGCCAAGCCACTCTCCGTGGCATTTGAAAAGTCATGGCAGTCAGGTGAAGTCCCTGGGGACCTGAAAAAGAGGGAAACATTGCTCACATCTTTTAAAAGGGCAGAAAGGAGGACCCTGGGATCTGCTGACCCATAAGCCTCACCTCTGTGCCTGGGAAGATCATGGAACAGATTACCCTAGGAGCTATGCTAAGGCACATGGAGGACATGGAGGTGATTTGAGGCAGCCATCATGGCTTCACCAAGAGCATGTCCGGCCTGACCAACCTAGTGGTCTTCTATGATGGAGAGACTACATCAGTGGACAATGGAAGAGCTATGGATGTCTTCTATTTGGACTTCTGTAAGGTCTGTGACACGGTCCTCCACAACATGCTTCTCTCTAAATTGGAGAGATATGAATTTGATGGGTGGACTGTTCAGTGGATGAGGAACTGATTAATGGTCACATCCAGAAGGTAGTGGTCAATGGCTCAATGTCCAGATGGAGGTCAGTGACAAGTGGTGTCCCTCAGGGGTCCGTGCTGGGACCAGTACTGTTTAATATCTTCATTAATGACACAGGCAGTGGGACTGAGTGCACTCTCAGCAAGTTTGCAGACAACACCAAGCTGAGTGGTGTAGTTGTGATGCCTGAGGGATGGGATGCCATCCAGAGGGACATGAACAAGTTCAAGAAGTGGACCCATGTGAACGTCATGAGGTTCAACAAGGCCAAGTACAGGGTCCTGCACCTGTGTCAGGGCAACCCCCAGTATCAATACAGGCTGGGGGATGTTGGGATAGAAAGCAGCCCTATGGAGAAGAACCTGGGGGTACTGGTGGATGAAAATCTGGACATGAACCAACTACGTACACTCACATCCCAGGAAGCCAACCTTATCCTTATCCTGGGCTGCATCACAAGAATTGTGGCCAGCAGGTCGAGGGAGGGGATCCTGCCCCTCTACTCCGCTCTGATGAGACCCTACCTGGAGTGCTGAGTCCAGCTCTGGAGCCCTCAGCACAGAAAAGACATGGACCTGTTGGAGCGGGTCCAGAGGAGGCCACAAAAATGGTCAGAGGGCTGGAGCACCTCTCCTGCAAGGACAGGTTGAGAGACTTGGGGTTGTTCAGCCTGGAGAAGAGAAGGCTTTGGGGCACCTTATTATGGCTTTTCAGTACTTAAAGGGGGCTTATAGGAAAGATGGGGACAAACATTTTAACAGGGGCTGTTGTGATAGGACAAGTTTTTAAAATGAAAGTGTGTAGATTCAGACTAGGCACGAAGAATAATTTATTTTACAATGAGGGTGGTGAAACCCTGGCCCAGGTTGCCCAGAGACGTGGTAGATGCCCCATCCCTGGAAATGTTCAAGGTCAGGTTGGACAGGCCTCTGAGCTCCCTGGTCTAGTTGAAGATGTCCCTGCTCATTGCCAGGGAGTTGGACTAGATGGCCTCTCAAGGTCTCTTCTAACCCCAACTATTCTATGATTGTATGATTTTATCGTTCTGTGCTTCCAGAACATAGTTGGATTTGGGTTTCTTTATACAATTTTACACTGTGTTTTATAATAGCACAGTTTGCCCCATACAAATAATATTTGTTCCACTAACATGAAAAAATAATAAATCCCAATAATAAGATATTTTATACCATACCATATGGTAGGCCAGGCAAATGAGTTGTGCCAAAAGAGATTATAGCCTAGTGGAGAGTGTACTGGATTGTAATTGCATTGATCTGCATGAAGGCCTGCAAGGACACCTTTCTGAAGTCACTTAATCTTTCCTGTGCCTGTTTTTGGTAGCTGTACAGTGGGAATAATGACAAGATCTTCTTCTGTAAAGCACTGTGAGACCTACTGAGCTCTACATAGGAGTTAGGAGGTATTATTACTAATAGTATTGATGCTAATAAAATGATAAGAAAAGAAATAAACTCTTTTGTACCAAACATAGATAATCTATCCAGTATTTTTTTAAAAGTAAGCCAAGGTCATTATGATAAATCTGCAACTTTTTTCTTCATCTTCTTTTACTTGTGCAGTCACCTCTGTACTATGACTATTTAGCCTGGTCCAAAGAACTGAATGCCTTCAGGCAGTGTGAACACATCAAGTGTGAGCTGGAGCTCATTCTCCAGCTGAGTTTCAT
Source organism: Phalacrocorax carbo (assembly GCF_963921805.1). Lineage (NCBI taxonomy): Eukaryota > Metazoa > Chordata > Aves > Suliformes > Phalacrocoracidae > Phalacrocorax > Phalacrocorax carbo. Next base: position 6,061,665 of record NC_087513.1, on the reverse strand, counting down.
CCATAAGGAGTCCAGGTCATACAGTCGAACACCACTCCATAGTGAGAGCTGAAGCCTGCATGGATGGTCATATTTACTTCAAAACCTTACTCCTGATCTGTATAGCACTAGGCATTAACTCATTAACTTGTGGTGGCAATCAGATGCCTGTTTCATCCTATACACCTGTAAATCTGACCTCAGCAACCATGTCACAAAACTGTGTTCCAGCAGATAGCATTTCCTAGCAATACTATCCTGCAGGAAGTTCAAGAACCTGAAAAAATATGGAGAAGGAATAAATGATCCACACACAGAGCTTGAATTATATTAAAGAATGAGCAGAGCAGATAAACATCACTACTTCCAGTCCTGAATGTATTGTATGTATAAGCAACCTCCGGGATCCAAGCTTGACAGTCCACCAGTTTTCAAAGTCGCTGTTGCAAGGACACCAGCCAAGGATAAGGAGCTATGGCCAGAAACCATATGTGATGACCAGATGCTAGAACAGACATTGGCAGCTGCCATAATTGGAGGAGCCTACACACAAAAAAAATGTGATGTGAGGATGCTTTTGCTCTCTTCATCTATACTCTGAATGTCCTTTTGTTTTATGTCAGGACTGGGGACTATGAACAACTCTGAGGAAAACAATTTCAAACTAAACAGCCTGTTTCAACGGGCTGATGCAACACAACTAGTGTTTGTAGGATTTTCTAGGGGTCTGTAGCAGAAAGGTCTCTGAAGGCTTTAAAAGGATACATGGCTATTTACAAAAGCAAAGAAAGCTAGAGGAAAGCCCATGAAAATACCTACAGCCATCTACTCAAATTAAAATAAAAAAATATAATTTAAAAAGAAATATTTTTATTAATCTAAAGAATATTTTTCCAATGGGTCTGAAAAAATTCTACTCTAATTATTCCTTTTGTGTTATTCAGACCAAAGTTTTGTTATTGTGACAGATGACAGAAGTTATGGGATCTAAACCTATTTAAACAAGGATGCCAAGTACAACCGCAGAAGCAGCTTTTATTCCGGCATACCATTTTTCTGAATTTTGGTACATTCAATGCTCATTGTACAACACATCCAAGACTGCCATCTAATGCTGTTCAGTAAAATTCTTAGTTCAGTCTTATATATTTGACATAATATAACACCAGTAGGAACACTGTGGCAACATAAAAAACTCTTAGAAGATAATTTTCTTTAATCAAATAACATTTTGTTTTGCTACTGCTGTTTAATTCCCTGCCGGTTTGGATATTAGGCACTAAGTAAAAACATTTTTTAAATTATATAGCTGTGATGAAAAATCTATTAACAGAAAATTCAGCAAAGCTGCATTATGTAATATGATAAACATTGACCTATAAATGATTATTTATGCATTGTCTGTTCACTTAAATTTATCACTAGGCTGAACATTCATGCCACTTGCAAATTCTTATCTAAACTTGTTTCAATATGCCTTGCAAATAAAAGCTCCTGTAAATACTAGAGTTTGATCCAAAGCCATTGAACGAGGTAAGATCAACAAGCTGATTGGCTTCAAATAGCTGTGGATCATGTACTTGAATAATACATCAGTTACCTTGATTTTTACCATGTTGCTACTTAGTCGTTCATTATTAGAAATAACATTTATTTAATCTTGCTGAGAATGTCTGAATATTATTGTGCAATGCAAGGGGATAAATGCTTTTACAGGAGTAAATTATACCTCTCTTCCCTAAAGGAATACTTCAAGATTTATCGAAATGGTAGGTGATAGAGTATAAAGAAATAAAAGGTATTTCTTTTCTGAGCTTATGCTCCAGATTGCTACTTGTATATCATACTGCATTAATTCCGTGTATCAGGAATTGCACTGGTTATCTATGAGGGCAAGGAGGAATTACTTTCACTAACTAACTGCTGCATTTTTGCCTTCCTTGTACACTGACCTTCACAAGCAAAAGGTGTAGGCAGGCTATTTCAAAAGTAGTTAAGTAGTTAAACATTCAGGGATCTCATGACCTGCTCACACACTTGAAGGTAGACCAATTCAGTGTTAAGACCTATCCCTCTGCACTACCAATATGAAACACTACTGCCTAATAGAGTGCAGATTCTGATGTCTGATAACATGTATTCTCTGAATAGCTATATAGTCCTTAAATTTCACCAGCAGTGCTGGACCCCTTTGGCTTGGCTTTCTGGAAGTGGTTCATCCCATATGTTATCACAATATGTAAGAATGATTCACTTCACAATATTAACATTAAAATGATCATCACCTGGCATCGCCACCATGAGGATGAGCAAGTGACTTAACATCTCCCATGGATCCAGGATTCTGATGGAATCATCTCTATACCAGTCAAATTTTGTGTACAATGGTAAGGGTTTAGTGCTGTGGCTATAACAAAAGAAACCTATGTATAAACTGAGATTCTGGAAAATATAATATAGATTCCATGTAAAATATCCACAATAGGTCAGAATCCACTAGTTTAAGGACTGAAGTTTTCAAAATTATGTGTAAAGCACGTGATGAATAACTTGAGGGTATATCTGTGAATAAATAAATTTCTTCAACACTTGGTAATAATCTGATGTGGATTTCATGCATGCCTCTAAAATTTGCCATTGAAATCCAGCATTCAGGCTGTGCTGGTTGACTGGATGTACTCAGAATAAGTCTTACTGATGATCTCGTATTTTAGGATTTCCTACATTTTACCAGTTACATTCAAATTTCAATGGACTTAATCTGAACAAATGGAAACATATAAGGTCAGCTGAGTTCCAGATCGAACATCTAATTTATGGGTCTTCAGTGTAGTGCTTCTGTGTCAGATTGATGCCGGGTTTGAGTTCTGAGGTTCAGTTCAGCTATCCCCACACAGGCGTCTTACAGCAGCAGGTACCCAGGGTGTCTGAGACACCCACACTGATCCAGCAGAAATTACAACAGTCTTACAGCAGCCCCGTGTCCTTCTGCAGCAGAAGCGGGAAGTCAGGCAGGATATCTGGGGCATCTAGAATGGTGCTAGGCACAGTTCTGTAGTCATCTGAGCTAGGTCTATAGAGTCTGTGGCATCATTATTACACAGATGGTTTAAAATTAGTAATACATATCTGTACCAAATATGCTTGAAAATATATGGATAGCCGTACTAGAAACTCATAAAATTAGGCAGACATTATTTCCTTTCATGGGTTTCATGCAGATTCAAGTTAACAAATGTAAAATTTGCTTCACTTTTTATGAACTATTTCTACTAATTGGAAGTTTAAGAAAATTTTCTGGGAAATAAACAATAAAAGGGTTTCAAATGGGCCAAGATCACGAGCATGCACAATTTAATGTATATTTACTGAAATACATAACAATAATCATCAATTCTAAAAGTAAACTAGATGTTGCATACTACTGTCATTCAAATTATCTACAACTTGGAGAAAAGACATTTTCTGCGATTCAGGATTCTGAGTTAAAGATCCTTTGAGACTATATGTTTCACAGATCCAGCAACAAATACACCCAAACCTATGGTGCTTAACATCCCTTCTGTTAAGTTTAAGAGGCAATTGGACAATGCCTTTAACAATAATATGTTTTAACCTTTGGTCAGCCCTGAAGTGGTCAGGCACTTGGAACAGATGATTGTTGTAGGTCCCTTCCAACAGCAGCTATTCTATTCTATTCTATTCTATTCTATTCTATTCTATTCTATTCTATTCTATTCTATTCTATTCTATTCTATTCTATTCTATTCTATTCTATTCTATTCTATTCTATTCTGTTCTATTCTATTCTATTCTATTCTATTCTATTCTATTCTATTCTAATTTGTGGGAAATAATAGCATCAGTTTTAACAGCTTTAAGGAGATCTATGCCATTATTCCTTGATCTTGCCCTAACCAATGAGTGGACAAATAATTACTCTTATCACTGGGAGGAAAAATCCTCACGGGCAGTATTCAGCTTCCCCCTCTGTTCCTTTTCCTTTCTACTGGAAGGATTTTACTCTTTGGATTTTTGAGACCACGTCAGTAACTTTCTGCTTGCTCATTCTTTCAAACATAGCCACAAGGCATATTAAGAATCAAAATTGCTTCAGTACTTGACAGTATGGGCTTTATAAATCCTTCTTTATCCCTGTATTGTAGGAAGAAAGTCAGGATTTGCAAGTGAAAGTGTTAGAGTTTTTCATTTGGGATACGTTGACTTAATTGGTGAAACTGTTTTGAGATTTGTAAGCACGCTGCGGGCCTCAGCAATACTTTGTGAGATTTGCAAAATGCATAGACCTTCCAACTTCAATAACATTCTCCTGAAATCAGCTGAATATCATACCAGTAGTTTAAAACAAAACTGGTTAGTTTTTAACAGTTCATGTTCAGTCTTTCATAGATCACATACTTGAAGACATCGCAGTTACTGAGATTTAGTGCCTTGTAAGACAGGTGCTGCTGTGAGCTTCTATTTTTCTCCTGAGATGATGCCTGATGGCAAAGGAATGGACAGCCAGGTATCAGGTATTGGACTGCTGCTGAACAGGTAGGAAGAAAGCTCCTGGCATTGTTGGGAAATGTAGGGTCAGACCCCGTGCAAACACTGTTACAAGAGTTTGTTCTCAAGGCCGCATTGTAGAGAGATTAGTAAATTGAAATGACATGTTTTCTGCCACCTCTGTAAAGAAATCTGAAAAGGTCTTTGATGACTGTTAGGTATTTTTCTTGCTTCAGCCCTTCTAATGGGAACAACCTCATATTAAACAACTGCCTAGAGGAAAAGGACCCACACTGGACCAGCACTGTCATTTGTAGTACCCTCGTTCAATGTATTTCTACAGGAATTGATCTAAATCCTGCTGGAATCAGTGGTAGCTTTGGATTTGTCATTTCAAGAAACTGCAGTCAAAATTACCTGTATCACCAAATAGAGCTTGGGTATATATTTTAGAATAGAATAGAATAGAATAGAATAGAATAGAATAGAATAGAATAGAATAGAATAGAATAGAATAGAATATTTCAGTTGGAAGGGACCTACAAAGAACATCTAGTCCAACTGCCTGACCAATTCAGGGCTGACCAAGTTAAAGCATGTTGTTAAGGGCATTGTCCAAATGCCTCTTAAACACTGACAGCCTTGGGGCACTGACCACCTCTCTAGGAAGCCTGTTATAGTGTTTGGCCACCCTCTTGGTAAAGAAATGCTTCCTAATGTCCAGTCTAAACCTCCCCTGGCACCTCTTTGAACCATTCCTATGCGTCCTATCACTGGATACCAGGGAGAAGAGACCAGCACCTCCCTCCCCACATCCCCGCCTCAGGAAGCTGTGGAGAACAACGAGGTCACCCCTCAGCCTTCTTTTAAAAGCCTTAACCTGTATCTACGATCTCAACAGCAAGGGTTGCTTCTGTTATTTATACAGCATGTCAGGATCATGATTCTTGTCACTAGGTGCTATACAAATACATAAGAAGATAAACCCTCTATTCTAACAAGCTAATAAGATAGTAGCTGACCATAAATAACAGTAGCAGGAATGTAAGAAAGAAGGATGACAGCAGCAAATACAGGAAGATTACACAGGTAGCTACTGAACAAGTTGATGCCCTACTTAAGGCAATGACTTTTCTACTTACAAGCAAAAAAAAAAAAAATGAAATTAATGGTCCATGGCTGACTCAGAACCAAACCGTCATATGTTAGCCAATTCTTCATAGACATCACAGCAAACACACCTCATCTAAAGCTTACAAGGAATGGGTAAGTAAGTGGGTAGTGCACTGCTTCCATGCTCAGTGAGACACATTCTTTGTTGAAAATAAATGTGGTAAGTCTCAGGTAGCCAGAAGTAAAACATATGTACAATATTAACCATAATAGACTTTTTTTTTTTTAACATGATAAAAGACCCATGTTTAAAAGAATTTTTCCCACTTTCAGGGGTAAGAAATTTTGATTTATTTTTATGGATAAAAAGGAATTAATCAGAGTACTGCAAAAAGCCATTTCCCAAATTAATTTCTGAATCTAAGTACAAGAGCTTCACAACTACCCCATGTTTCATGGCTGGAGCTGTGTGCACCTCAGTGGGCATATTCTAGCTGGGAGGGAAAAGACCTGGTAGGACTTAGAGCTTCTTCCTTCAAACCACACCATTTCCTCTGTAGATCCAGTTACACAATTATCCACTAAGCAGTGGTGTAAATACTCCAGCATTAAGAGACATAAAATATACACCAGGACGTCTGCAAGGATGTACTTGCAGAAGAAGCCAGTGTCACCTCTCCACCAGACATATAAGTCTATATAAGAAAAAAGTTAAAGGAAATATATTAGGAGAAAAGTATTAGAAAAAAAAAACAGATTAAATTTGGGAGCTCTTTAAACAGAACAGATCGTCTAAAAGGACATTAGTTATAACCCTTCTGGACTGAAAAAAAAAAGACTGGAAGCAGCACTTAGAAATTAAAAGACAATATTTAGCAAACCGAAAAGGAAAAAACAGCTATCAACTAGAAGGAGAAGTTATAGGCTGTAGGAAATTAACTCAGCAAAAGAGCAAAATTTCTGACTAGCTGAAATAAGGTAGGTTCTGAATAATAGCTATAATAAATTTCTGATGCTTAGGGGTGGCAGAACTTTTAATGACAGATGTGTTTATTCAATATTTCTGTTTTGTATCTTGAAAGAAGCAGGAGGATGTATTTGAATCATATGAACATGATAAAGTATTTTCCAGTCCATTAGTAACTATGGAGGGTGTTAAACATCTCTGAGAGATAAATAATTTTAAATCAGCAGGCCAGGATACTTGCACGGATGGATTCTGTGTGAGTTGATGGAGGACATCTCTAGTTCATGCTCTGAATTTTTAATAGATAGCAGGAATAGATAGGGATAGAGGGAAAACACCAGCAGGCTGGACGAATCCTAGCACTGTGCTCTGATTCAGAGAGGGCAAGCAAGGTGGTTTAGGACACTATGGACACAGACAAAATTATATAAAAAGCTGACCCTTCTACAAATTCATAAATTGTTAGGTTGAAAAGGTAATTAATGCCAGTCAATACATGTTTTTATCCCAGGAAAACCAATGCGATCAAAACAAAAATTTTCATTTTTTGAAATGACGGGCTTGATAACGGCAAACATACTAAGAATTCTGAAGAGCGTGGGGTTTAGTATTTCACTACCTTCTGGTTAAAAGTTGTCAAGATACACATTAGATGGGTTGAGAACTACTTAACTGTTTTTTCTCAGAAAGAAGTTCAGTGGAGAATTATTGTCAGCCCGAGGAGGAAAAAGAGATGAAACAGATTTGCAAGGACCAGCCTAATGCTACTCAGAAGAAAAAAAAGTAGGTGACACCATGACTGAAAGCGTGGGAAATTGTGATGAAGTCGGATCAGTTTGCAAGTGAAATATAGCCCGCTAAGGTAAGCTGGATTCAAGTGTTTAGACACAGCCAGCACAGTGTTAAACAATGAGGAACAGGCAGTGAAGACCGTATCTGTAAAAAGAAAAACTATGTCCTGGAAAGCAACAGCTGAAAGGATTTAGTGAGTCAGTGTAATTGGGGCAAATCTTGGACCCAAGCTGTTAATTCAGTCTTTTGACCTGTAAATAAGAGATTGACTTGTGGGATCTGTAAGGATTCCGCAGAGACCAATACCGCTACAGTGCAGCTGTTTATCTTGTTATTTTGAGGAAAATCAACAACAGTGATTTAAGGGCTGGAGAAGCCTTACCACCAAGAGACTTGCACAACTTGATTTGTTTAGCTCCTCAAGAATGTGAGGCAACCTCTTTACAGTGTGCAATATCTTCATGAAGAGAGTGTGCTGTGTGCCAAATGGTTCTTCTCACAGATAAAACTACTAAGTTTAAAGCTCCAACCAGATGAAAGCTAATAAGAGTTAGGCATTTGCTTTTAAGAGTAAGGTTGTTTAACTATTGGAAAACAGTGACAAGGGAAATGCTTTATCTACTGACCAAGAGTAGATGCCTTGCCGGAAAACAGACTTTAAAGCAACAGAAGTAACTGTCGAGTTGCAAGCCTTACTGGTAAGGTAATGAGGACATAAAATAAAACTTAATATTTGTTTTAAATGCTACCAATCTGTGATATATGGTGTAACAGTGCAGCTGTCAGGAAAGATTTATAATCCAGACAGCACTAACACAATTCATAGGCAAGTCTTGATCTTAGTGGCCAAAAGGCAAAACTTCTATTGATTTTAATGGAATAAGCAATTAGTTAAGTCTGGCAAAATATCAGACTAGATGCTAATCAGTGACCACAAATCTGAAGTGATTTCTTGATATTTTCATTCCAGTTAATAATTTTTGGCTCCTTTGAAGTGCAGCTCAGCTGTGGCCAGTGATTGCTATGGCTGTCAATATCTCACAGATCTGCCGAGCACCTAAAACACCTAGTAGAATTTCCTTAGTTTTGCAAGAAAAAAGATTTTGCAGCAAACTGAGTGGCTAATTGATAACATACAAATAACACAGTTTAGTTAAAGAAAGAGTGTGATTTTACTTTTTTTGCATATCTCATTACTGAAATTTCTACTTTTATGCATTTTGAAGCAGTGACTATTTTATCACGGTACAGATTTCCATGTCAGACCCAGGAAGATATTTCTAATCTGTAAGGAAGCAAATCAAGCAGGGAAATATTAAGAACCATTAACTGATAATGAATGAAAGAGAGAATGCAAATACAGACCATAAACAGTTAATACAATAATTAGCCAGGCAATTTATTCAGCGTAGGAGTAACATTTGCACAAGCTACTTAGCATATGGTGATAGCAAGTGCAAATATGGTTGTCTAAGAGAATTTTCACTGTGCTATCTCCGATGATCAACTCAATGTAAAAGACAGTCAGTGAGGAATATCTGTGGAACAGATCTTTTAGTACTTGCAAATTTGTATTCTCTTTCCAATTAGCCACAGGCTAGTATATTGACACAGATTGTTAATATCTATATCAAAGTTCAGGCATCATCTAGTGTAGCTCATGAATGGGTGGCCAATTTAATGTGGAGAATGTTCTTACCACCCTACAAGAGTACTCGTCAAGATCACATTGTTAGAATATATTTGCAAAAAAATCTTCACTGGTAAACATGCTCTAATGCACCAAACTAGAGCTGGCAGATTAAAAATGTAATTAAACATATCTTTAAAAACACAACAGCACTGTCAGTAATCAGCAAGAGTGGGGCAAAAATTGTGGAATATTAGAACAACTTGCTGTTATTGTTTTTGTATATCTTTTTTTTTTTTTAAGGCATACCTGGCAGCTGAATATTTTTACTCTGTCTGCAATAACCAGTCAAGAAGCTCAGCAAATGCAATGACAACTTGATAAGAAAAATGATGTGTTCAGAGATATAAATAGTTTGAGCACACACTGCTATTTCCATAGATTCAGAGAGGTTAGGAATATGTCTTGCATAACAGAAAAAAATCGTTGACAACTATTGGGCACTTTGCAGTATACATCTTAACTGCAGTTTTTTAAAGATAAGGAAAAAGAAAAGATAGGATTTTTTTTTCCATAGGATTTTTTTTTCCATACTCAGAAACCTTGCAAATTGTACCTCCTCAAGAGCATGAATCAGAAGTAAAAACATAAGCTCAAGACTTGAGAGACGCCAAAGTGGTATAAATTGCTGTTAACATTGAATTTGATTGTGGCTTTGTCCCAGCCTCAAACAAGGACCAAATGCACCAAAATCACGCAAGGATAAGCCCTGGCACACTCTTCACTGTGCTTAAAATGCAATCTCCAGGCCATGCTGGGGGCAAAATTGGCTGATTATTTGGATCTTTGTTTCACAGGTTCTTGTTTGGATTTGGTCTTAGCCTGAACCTATTGGGATGCTGAGAGTATTGCACAAAGAAAGATGAGGGAAACCTACACGGCCAAAGTTTTATTCATGGGATCTCTAGCTGATGGCATACATTGACTCAAACGGCAAAGTTACTCTCAGGGGATAAAGAAAGAGAGAGAGCAAGAGAGGGAGAGAATGGAAAAGTGAAAACTCTCCCCAGTGGACAGCCAGGAGGAAAAATAGCCATGTCTCCCAGATGGAAAACCTCTCCTGGATGTCCTCTCCAGTGCAGCAGATATTTCCTCATTCATCATGTCCTGCACAATCTCCTAGTTAATGGCTCCTGCCTATGATCCTACTAGCACTCCCTGGAACAAGCTTTGATTACATGTTGCACACTGATGAACTACGAAACATTGTGCATACATATTTTTGGATAATGTTTATCGGCTGTTGCAATGGTTATTATGTATGGACGTCATTCATTAAGTCTTCTTCTACTATAAAGTTATACACTAAAAGCTACAAAGCAAAGGGCAGGAAAAGCGGGAGAAAGAAAAGAGTCATTCTCACATCAGTGACAACTGCTTCCAGGAAAAGCTTGACCAAATCAATACGTCTCAGGATTTGCAAGTGCAAGATCATGAGAAAAATGCACATGAATGACAGCGTGAGGTTTGCAAAGGCAAAAATGCCACAGAAGCTCCAGGGTGCGCAGGTGAAGCCGGCAGAGTGGCAAAGTGGGGTCACAAGTGAAATGGAAAGCCCTCAGTATGAGAAAGGTTAAAGGACTCTGCAACATGAAGAATACTCCAAGACTTTCTTTTGCTTTAATGAACAGTCAAGTGGACGGTCACCTGCAGAGGGCTGTCATATGTTGTGCCTGCCCTGTGGTCCTCCAGGCATCCCATCTGTCCTCATGGTGATTCACTCACCCAGCCCTGGGCAGATACGTGGTGTGAGAGCATCCTAGGGAGGCCCCAGTGTTACCTGGAGCAACCACAGATGGGAACTATAGGCAGTCTGAATCTAGGCTAGCTACAAGGGTGATGTGATTGTAAGGAGTTGAGTCTTGAGGAGACTGGAGACAGGCTGTTTCATTCTCAGTACAGTCATAGCAGCTGTAACCAAGAAGTTTGTGTTCCCTGACAAAGTTCAAAAAGGAGGCTATTTAATCACCTCAGATTACTCCTCTTGAGACATATGGCAGAGGGCTAACAATGCCATTGCCCACATAACTAAGAACAGTTCAAGAAGCTCTGTGGGAGCTGCTTTCTGTCCTTTACTGCCACCTGCAATGTGGGTAACCCCATGGAAGACAAGAGTCCCTCTGTCCTTCCATGTAAGCAAAGTCAAAATATTTGTTTTAGGCCATTACCATTGTCCTTGATTTTATCAATGTCAGCTAAAGAACACTTGGACCTATATCCCTTCATGTCTCCATATCTGCAGGTGGGAAAGAGAAATTATCATGTATCCACTTGTTTTTCTGGCAGCACGTGAATGCATTAGAAAACTTCTGTCAAAGGGTCAGATCTTGAGAAGGGGTCAGGCCTCCAGTTAAGACAAAAGGTAGACAATATCGAAAAAGAATTAAATGAGTAGAACCTGACCTGGAAGTTTCTTCAACTCACTTGATTACATCTCTTTGTCACTGAATTCTTTAAGGTTTGATAGGAATAACAAGTCTATAATTAAAAATTAAAAAAATATTTGTATCATCATTGATACATCAGTCTTTATGATAAATAATAAACCTCTCTTAGTCTCATCAAGCACCTGGAGGTTTGTGGTAAGTAACAATATTGGGCTGTGGGAGATTCTGCTTTGAGAGAGCTCCTAGGAAGATGAAAGATAGATTAAATAGAAACAACTATAGAAAGTGTTCAGTTCTTGTCTCATCAAAAGTACTCTTTCTCAAAAAAGTAATGCATAATCTAATAATATTGTATTGTATGTTATTAACAGATTCCTAGGGGACATTATCATTTTCCCATACCAATTTTAGAAAGGTTAAAGAAAAATACACCTTGGAAGAGAACTTTAGTTTCCTTTTATGAAACCAAACAAGCATAAAACCTTGTGAATGACATTTTCCCTTGTCCAGTCATGGACAGTCATGCCATAATTCAACCTATTTTAAATCTTGACCCTGGTGAGGCAATGAAGACCAGAGTGGCAAAAATACAGCTCTAAACTCAGATTGACCTACTTCTTTTAGCCACAGACATGAAGACTGCAAACTTTAAAGGGCTTTTCTGTCAGACATTGTCCTTATTTTTATGTCTGCTGCACAGAGTAGCTGAGGATAAAACACAAACCTGCCATGGGAAAAACAAACCAGCAACCAAAATAAAGGAAGTATTTTCCAAAAATATTAACAGTCCACTAAAGGAAATCAATATGTGACATATATCTTATGAAAAGAAAATGTAGATGTCTTTAGCACCTTGATTATTTTATACTATTAACAATAAATATTTATAACACAGCAACACATCAGTTGTATTAATGGGAAATTAATTTGCAGGAATCTGTACAGATATTGAAAAGGCACAGTTCTTCCCGTGTAAACCTTTTGTCACACAGCCACAGGCATGCTGAAAGAATGTACTCACAATCAAGGGCAGAGGGATATATCCCATTCACCAACATGAAACGTGCTATCCTTCAGGAAATTCACAGTTCTGATCTAAATCCCTTCCCGTCGATGTAATTAGGAACAGTCGGACCAATGAGTGTTGAGTCGGACCAATGAGTGTTCTCGTAAAATCTACTTATAGCTGCATCTATAACACTGCAATAAGGTAATCCTGAAGTACAAAGAATGGGAATGTTTTGGCTTTTGAATGAAGGTCATATTATGTTGTTGGATGTGGAAGCGTATGGCTCACTGTGTATCCAATCCAAGCTGAGTGTTTCTCTGAACGACCTGCAGAGCAGTCTGGCAAAAGATAGCAGCAATGCAGATTCAGTGACCAAAAGCACCATTCTCCCTTCTCCATGCAATCCACTCTTCTTATGGAATAAAATATTGTATCCAAGTTGCTAGGTGAAAACGACAGATTACCCACATGGTCTGACAGAGATTGAAGAAAGTTTTTGCTGTGCAGAACCCAGAACAGGCTTGGATTCCTGTAACAACGCCACAGCCTTGGATCTCAGATATGTGCCTTCACAGCTTCTGGAAGGGTCCAATCCAGAACTGCCTACTGTCAATGCCAAGTCTTGCTCGCTGACACTAGTCTATGGAAACAAAGCTGCAACAGCGATTGTGCTGGAAAAGCAGAGCAACAGCTTGGAAGGCAGAAAGGAAACCAAGGGTCTCAGATGAGAAGGTGAAGCAAGGACTACAGCTGATACTTCACAACTTAATGTTGCGGGTACTTGTGCACAAGCTGTTGTCCAGTCATTAAGAAAACATGAAAAAGGCAATTCATATAATATTATTGCCAGCTTGAAAGACAAGAAGGAGAACAGGGAAGGAATCTTTTCTTATTAATCACCATTTCAGTGTTTAACACAACAGTCCTCCTCTGTTTCTTCTCTGTGATGATCTCAAAACAAAAGGCCAGGATGACGTGTTCAGCCCATTTATTTCCATCTTGATTCTCTAGTTATTCTTTCATTAGAGACATTTCCAACATAGCATATCTCTTCTTCACATTGTTCAGCATCTAACAGGTATTATCTTTTCCAGGAAGCAAGAGAGTAGCTGGCATAGTAGGTGGTGGAGGAGAATACATCCAGTTTATGCAGTCATTTTCTTCCCTTTCCAAGACAAATTCTGGACTTTTTCTAAAGCTGAAGGAACCTTGTGTTATTTGTTTATATACCCTTAATGAAATGGAGAGGAGAGGAGAGGAGAGGAGAGGAGAGGAGAGGAGAGGAGAGGAGAGGAGAGGAGAGGAGAGGAGAGGAGAGGAGAGGAGAGGAGAGGAGAGGAGAGGAGAGGAGAGGAGAGGAGAGGAGAGGAGAGGAGAGGAGAGGAGAGGAGAGGAGAGGAGCTCCAAACCAAGCTGCTTAAAAAGGATCACACAGTTTTAATGACACCATGTAATATGAGTATGACAAATTAACTCTCTTTTGGTGTCATCAGCTTTGGTTGTCCCTGAAATTTTAAAACTTTTTCTTAAACACAGAATTTATTTTTCTCCTCTGCCTGAGCAATGCTTTATCATCACATAAGCAAATGAATAGAGAAAATCCATTTCTGCTAAAACAAATGGAAAAAATCATATTTGACTTCCTTGGAGTCAGGATGTCACTTAAGGAGCCAGGTCCTGAGTAAAAAAGCAGTGTACGCCGCTTTCATCCGGAAGCTGGATAGGCTGCAAACTCCATTGCCACAGTCTGCAGCACAAAGGTCCTGTGCAGCAATCACAGAACGAAATAGAGCATTATTTTTGTAAAGGATAGACACAACTGACAAACACCTCCAAACATAAGCTGGAATTAATGGTATTCAAAGCAGATTTTAGCAATATGGCAGGAACACCACAGAAGACAGTGTGAATATTAACAGATGAACATTAGGCACACAACCCACCCATGCACTGAAAGTGCCTGTAATGGCTAATGATACATTTCTAAGACGGGTGAGACAAAGCATGTGAAATAATTTGAACAACAGGAAAGGTATGCTCTAAAAAGGAAATTATTCCTGTGACCCAAGAAGACAGGAGGAAAAAGGGTTTCCTTTTTTTATGGGTGGAAATTAAAGAAGCTCCATCAACTTCAGGGGAATGACCCCATTACACATAAATTGAAAGCCTGAATCTGCACTGTCAAAGGTTAGGGCTGGTCTGAGGAGGTGCATTTCTCCAAGAGAGTTTCAGAAACGGCATTTTTCGTTGTAGCTATGTTGTTATATTTAACCATGTTAAGATCTTAATTAATGCTTTTGTTTCTCTACACTTTTCTAAAACTGAGCCAAATAATTCCCAAGAGAAATAGATTTATCAAAATTTTTACTGCCTTGGTCATTGAGACAGCATCTTGTGTGAGAATAAAGCAAACCTTAAACAAAGTTGCAAGAAATAAATTTTTGTCCAGACCAAACCAGAAACATTGTCATGGTTACATCTTGTTCCTTTTTAGGAACTTACATATACCACTCGGAAAGTGCTACATCTTGGTTTAAAAATACAATCTACGTTTTCTTCTGCTTATCAAGAAAACCTGTAAAAGTCAACAGCAAATAGTAATTTGGCAGACAGTTTGGCTGTAGGGATCGGCAATATGTTGGCAAGTGGGTAAACAAGGTGGCCTATCAAAATCTAGTCCTTCCCCTCCTTGAGTTTATGATTTCCTATGGGTAGAAAAGAAGATTTTTCACAATGACGTGATGACGCTCCAGGCACATGCAGTTCAACTATCTGAGCTCATCATAAGAACCCGTCTTTTGTAACTGCACGCATACTGTGAAGGACAAATGATAAGGACATACAAATCATTTTCTGAGAGGAAAGAACACATAAAAACAGCTAGTGTGGCCAGATTCGAAAGTTATTTTCATCCAGCCTCAATGCAGTGGAAATCTGGGGAAAAAATTTTCAAGGTTGGTAACTATGTGGAATTTCCTTCAGTTCATAAATACCTGAAATGCTTCTTTAGGGTCTTGTTTTAATTTCCCTGTAAGAAGTTAATTTATATTGTCCACTACTATCAAGTCAACAGGCACAAATGAGCAGCAGAATGTCAGGGGGAAAAAAATCAAACAAAAAACACTAACCATAATACTAACACTAATATTAATACTAATGCTAATACTAATAATCCCATGGAAAACATTTTAGTAGATAGGGATATCTGACCTTTTTTGGATATTTTATTAAGCTACTATCTTTGCCAGTTTATTCTCCTTTCTTTTTAGATCAAACCCAAAGGAACTTCAAACTGCGTTTAAACTGTTTAAGCTGAGATATATAGCAGAACAGCAGGGTAGTGCAAGATCAACACTTTCCTATTCTTACACTAAACTACGCTCATATTTATTCTTAAGAATGAAGGGTACTTTCAAAAGCAGAAGAAACCTAGGCTGAATTTTTAAGCCTCATCAACTTTTAAACCCAGTTAAACTTCTTCCTGTCTTTGTTTTCCATAAGGAAAGTTTGATAAATTTCTAGGCACCCCTGCCTCCTTCTGGTTGGGTTGGAAGGACACAGAACCACGCTAGGAAGTTTCCCCGATGAATAGGAACTTCCCATACTGCTTAAATCAGAATGAAGCTTTGGGAACAGCTTCTGTCCAGTAGCTTTAGTCCTGGGGTTATTGTTTATTCCCTTAAATCCAGGATTCCACAGCAGAAAACATTCCCTTTGCATAGATTATAGCCTCTCCTGCTTTTTTTAAAGGGGTTGCAAGTGGGATTTGATTTTCATTTGAAAAAGTAAAATAAAAGATATAAAATGACAAAGGATGTATTTTTATTTGTTATGAGGATGGGGTTCTGCATTCCATGAAGCAAAACGGTAGTCTGTATATCGATATTTTTGGCTCTTAGAATTATCCCTCTGTCTGCAATATAGTAAGTCTGAAGTATCTTATCCTCCATCCCATTCCTATTGCTTTTTCTTCCCACTGTTTCAATTCATCAGCTATTTCAAAAGCACTCCCTGCTGTATTTGTTGCATTTAATATCTGCAAGAAGCCACTTACAGAAAGGCGTTCACTAGTGTTAGAAGGAGAAAAAAGCCACCCTCTCCCATTTTTATTAACAAGTTTAAAGCAACCTATTTAACTTTTCTGTTTTCCATATTTTATTTTTTTTTAAATTGAACTTGCTTCACATAACATACAGCAGCTCAGTCTGGAGGGATACACGAGATACACGTACACCCAGTGTCTGAGGGCTTTTATACCCTCCAGGATGGAAATTCACTATGGCAATTTTGGCCTAATCAATCGAAATACAAGATTGATGCTACTGCTAATTGGCTGAACAAAATTGAAATTTGGAAAATATCGTAATGTCAGATTACTCATTCAAAAGTTTCTCATTGACCGAGAAGGGAGGTTATTAGAGGAGGGTGCCTGAATGAGAGGTTACTCAAGAGTCATGGTCAGGTGTGTCTGAGGAATCACAGCATAAAAGCAAGGCATTTGCTTGAGTCAAGCTGCTTCATATCTTGTTGCAAAGTGTGTTGGCTATTTTGTTATCAGAAAAAAAGGTCCATGTGGTTAATATACTTGCCTAAAAACATAAAGGAAGTTAGTGATAGATGGGAGAACAGAATAGAAATTTATTTTCACGCATTTCTTTCCTGTTCCATTTGTATCTTTAATAGGAAGGTGAAAAATTTTGTCCTTTAGTAGGAAAGCCACGACTACTCTCTTGGAAGAAAAGGGCTGAGTATCAGAAGATTACTTGCTTGTTGAAAAAGGTTTTACAACTTCTTGCTTTTGGTAATGACTATTTCAAAATATAATAGACCTACCTAAATCAATTATCATCAAAGAATCCTAGATTTATCAGAAATAATCCTTGAATTCAGATGCTCTCAATCAATCAAAACTTTATTGAAAGTCCATAGGCTTGCTTATGGGTGAGAATTAACTCACATGTGGATGTTTAGCACCACCTAAATACCAGTTAATCATTCAGAATATGTTAGGTGGGGTATTAACTCTTTCAGTGGCTTTAAAGTGTATTCAGAGGCAATTTATGTAATGCATTACAATGAAATTACCTGGGGTTTTCATACCACTTCATGACCAATGTTTCTATACCTCTGGGAAAAAATTCATAATTGATCTCTTTGAGGCAACTTTATGATGCAAATATTATAGGGAGAAGCTTATATCCTGTAGGGATATAGGTCATAAACTTATCTTATAGGTTCTGCAGGTGACATGTTAATAGAAAATAGAATAACTGCTGGGCACACATGTTATTCTTCAGATCTTATATATTCAAAAGACCATCTGTTTTTCCCAAATATATCAACGGATGTAGTATGAGGGAGTACTTCTGCCTACAAACCTGGTTTAATCAATATCCTCAGACAACATTTGATGCAATTCCCCAACGAGAATAAATATGGAATTTTAAACTATTTAACATTTTTGTATATTTACCCAGACACCTTTTTGTTGTCTGCAGCTTCACCTTGACCACTGATGATGCTAACCCTTGTAGACACTGTTCTCCCTTTACTACAGACATCTGAGGCAAGGTCAATGAGGCCTACCTTGGTCATCTAATATGACAGGGGTATGCTACAATTAATAAATTTAGAAAAAGTTGATAGAAAACAATTTTATAGAAAGTATGTTTTCTAACACTGTTTTAAACTCCCTACAGTTCAGTAACCTATGCAAGTTTGTTTTTAATCTTTACCTACAGACAACCACATGAAATTATCTTTTTTCTCCAATGCAACCTCCTAAATCCATCCTCTCTGACTGGCAGTTGACATGACATGAACTGTGCTGGAGGCACGGTGCCCACAGCCTACTTTACACCTGCATTCATTCAGTTGCATTAGTCATTCTCTGGCACGAGCAATGAAAAGGCTCATATATCCCTGGCTGCATTTCTGAAAGTTTTCGTGGTTAAGGTTGTTACTAATTTTGCTAAAGATAAGGGTTACGGCTCCAGAATAATACCTCTAAACATATCATACTTAAACAAAGGTTTCTTAATGAGGACTGCTTTGAATGGCAATGAGAGAAATTGATGGGGCGTAAACAGCCTTATGCATCTTTTTAGATCAGATTTCACCCCATCTACATTTCAGCCTGTCACTGAGGTATGTACATAAAATGGGACTGAAATAATTCTGAACTTCTTCCTGTGCAGGGGAGAGACACAGACACTGTCAATGAGTAGGAAACTGGATAAAAAACAACATTCATCTGTCCTATAGGTTCTTGTTGGAATTTCTTTGTTCTTCCCTCTTTCTTCCCTTGTAATAAGCTTTTGCTTTCCCATATAGTAAAAGTTAAAGGCTTTTCTTCTCCTAAAGGACTCTTTTTAAAAAAAAAAAAAAAAAGAATGATAATGCTGATGGTTAGGCTTTCAGAAGTAATTAAAGCAAAATGTGCAACTTGACCAATACCACTTTGAGCGATTTAGTAAATTTGTTCCTTTGGTGTACTCTCTGAGTATTTTTTGAACAGCAAATATCGGCTCATGTGTTGCTTTGCAAATTGGTGACCACCAAATCCTCATGGTATTTATCTGCTTCTCAGAAGAGCAACTATAATGTTTTAAACTGCAACAAACAACTAATACAATCAGGAGGATAAATTGTTCTGGGTAAGAAAGCTGTAACATTTTCCAAAACTCAGGGGGAACTGGTAAAGTTGTGGACCTGGATGCCAAATATTGGTCATTCTTGTCACTTCTTCACCTAGGAAAAATTAGATTTGTTGCAGGTTTAGACCCAGATTTAGACCCCAGCATAACTGTAGGCTGCTGATCCAGCTAAAGATGTGCTGGCCTAACTTTCCTGGGCAGCCAGTGGAACACGACTGGGATATTGGGCCTTGGACCCAAGTATAACCAAAAAATTTCACATTTCCTTTAACAATTTTGTGGTCTTTTTTTACCTCAGACAGTACATGTTTCTTTTCATATGCAGAATTCTCGTCAGATCTGTCAAGAGCATACACGAAAATAAAGGTCTGCCATAGTGCCAATGCAGCAACTGCTTGAGAGTAGGAAGTTAATGCAGCTTCCAGGCTGGAAGCTGTGTGATGAATTTAGTGATAAGCATAAATATGATTTCCATCATGGTAGAACTCTGATTTGCATAGAAAGCAAAGCAGGGGATTCAATTTGTTTACACAAACAATTTAATTACCTTGTAAGAAGGAAAAGAGCCACAAAAATTAAAAAGGTTGCACAAAAAAGCCTTCCAGTAGAGACTTGACACTGTGAAGATATAGAGAAGAAATTACTCTGGTTCATGTCTTTCACAGGAAGGGAAGATGGGGGGTGATGGGAGGCTGTAACCCAGCAGAGAGAGGGAACTAGAACCAAAGAGTAGCAACTGAAGCTTAAGATTTGTGGCAGTGGAGGTGAGTAGCTTTTGGTGAAAAAAAAAGGAGAAGAATTGATGCAACATCCTCATGGGTTTCAATGCTGCGTTAACACTTTTGTGGGAGGCCTGTCTTCATGGGATCAATACAAGAGTCCACAGGTGGAACTTGCTGGCTGAAAATGCAGAAGAAGTCAGAGTGGATGGCCTAATGGTTTCTTCTGGTCTTAAAATCAGTGAGTCCGTCATCACGTGCCTCATAATCACAAACCCCACAGGCAGTGACGACCACGAATTTTACAGAAGTAGAATGCATTACTCTTGTACCAGACCACCGTTGTGTAATACGTGAAGGAACAGGAACCTGATCTGCCGTTCTGGCCACCAAATACAGCACAGAACAGGTACATAAAATTGAACAAAGTCCTTCATTTTTGGTAGATTCTTATCTAAAACAAAGGAATACATTTCATGGCTGATGGGGAGGAAAGTCACCCTCTGGATGCCAGTTTGGGGCACCCCTGTGAACCAAGCATGTCATGGTTTTAGCTGGGATAGAGTTAATTTTCATCCCTGCAGCTGGCATAGTGCTGTGCTTTGGACTTAGTATGAAAACAGCGTTAATAACACACCAATGTTTTGGTTGTTGCTGGGCAGTGCTTGTACTAGTCAAGGACCTTTGCATCTTCCCCTGCTCTGCCGGGGGCACAAGAAGCCGGGAGGGGAGGGGGCACAGCCAAGAGAGCAGATTCAAACTGGCCAGAGGGATATTCCATATCATGTGATGTCATGCCCAGTATGTAACTGGGAGGGGCTGGCTGGGGAAGGGCAATCACAGCTCAGAGATCAACAGTGTTGGTTGGCGGGTGGTGAGTGGTTGTATCACTTGTTTGGGTTTTTGGTTTTACCTCCTCCCGACAGTTCATCTCTCTCTTTCTCTCACTCTATCTCATTATTTTCTTTTTCATTATATTACTATTATTATTATTATTGTTATTACTGTTTTATTTTAATTATTAAACTGTTCTTATCTCAACCCGTAAGTTTTCCTACTTTGGCCCTTCCAAAGCGGATTCTCTCCCCCATCCGCCAGGGGTGGGGGCAGTGAGAGGGCAGCTGCGTGGTATTTAGTCGCTGACTGGGGCTAAACCACAGCAATACATTATCTGGATGTGCTGTTCTCCAGCCCATTGATGAAAATCCTGTTCTGGGGACTTCATATGATGGCTCAAGTAGCAGGTGTACCATCACTGACCCCAGGGTGTAAAAAGCATTGTAAGGACAGAAATGAATCTCAGGGCAGAACTGCTCATAGACTGGAGATAAACCACTTCAAGACATATTTTATAGTTCTAAAAGTAAGTTTTTTGACCTAGTTTTTCAAAGACTACATTTCCTCTGCTAGGATGTATTCTGTTTGTTCCCTGGTAATATGTCCTCACAACATCCCTTTGACGATTCTCGTAGTGCTGTTTGGTCATATTAGTATTCAATTCTGATCCCTGGTTATGTTAGCAGATGAAGGGAAGCACACAGACAGAACACATTTGTTTAGCAATGACTTGAAAAGGTTTTTATTAGCTGGAATTTTGGAAGTACCGCTTTGTACAGTATTTCAAGTGTTAACTAGCAACTCTGGGACCAACAGCAGCTGTTAGCTGATTAGCTGCTTTGCATCAAGAACATCTTGGTTCATGTTTTTTTCCTATGAACTGCCTAATAGTCCTATAGATAGGTGTGTATGTAATGGCTATAATTAATATGAGATAACTAATTAACAGTACTGTAGGAAGTACACAATCAAATTAATGTTCCTATGGTAATTTGGAAGAGAATGAGCATGTTCAGTGCAGGGAGATCATCACATTTTTCATCCCCAATAGCAGTCTCCTATCACCTGGGCAGCCTGTGAGACAGCAGGCTGTGGTTAAAGCCCTGGACAATACAACAGAGTGTCTGGGTTGGGTTCTTATCAGGCCAAATACGAAGTTAGTAATTCAGGGTGGAAATCTGAAAGCACTCTCCAAATCTGCTCAGGTATGCAAAATCGCTCTTTTTAATTTTGTGCAGGTTTTGCTCATGAAAGTTTTTCAACTAGTTTAGCCTGGCATTTAGTACCCACTTCAAAATGATGCTAAATCATTTTTCTGTAAACTCTCTGCCTGCTTTGGAGTCATGGTCTGTAGTCACCCTTATAGACCCTGTGAATTAGAACCTAGTGTCCAAACTCCTAGAGGCAAATAAGGTTAAAAATACTTTAAAAAAACCAAACCAAAACAAACCAAAAACAAACACACACACACACACAAAAAAAACAAACAAACAAACAAAAAAACCACCACAAAACTCCCCCCAAAAAATACCAGGAGTATGGCTGGTCAACATTTCCCCACCAAGTCTTTTTTCTTCCATCATGCTGTGCTGTTGTCCTCAGAGGCACAAACATCGCAGCACTTCGGAGATATAATTTCGCTAGTAAGTCTATCCAATAATATGGAAGTGAAGGCTGGGGCAATGAAAAACTGTTCCTATAATCCTAGAAGTTTAGCTCAGGCACAGTGAGATTAGTGTTAGACTGACCTTAAGTAAACCATTTCTGCTTGGCTGGGAAACTAAGACATTTTGGTTTGATCTTATTCTGATCTTATCTTTGTTTTGAAGTATTCCCATAATCTTTTCCAAATCACAGTGATTACTAAAATTCCTTCAGTGGGAATAAAATAACCTAGACTTGTAAGGAAAATCTACACAAACGTGAAATAATTTTCAGTTAAATTTTTTTTTTTTTTTGGAGAAGCAAGCTAAAAATTCATCAAGTTACTCAATTCATTTTATTACAGTGAGTAACAGTAATTTACATTCTTCTTTCACAGTGATGCTTTTATACAAGTTCAGAAACAGGCCTTTAAAAGTTTATGAGAACCTAATACCTTCTCAGCATTATGACCAATAACAAAAGGCAGACAGATATAATCGTTTCCATGTGAGCACAACAGTAGAAGGGCAGCATTGGTACTTTGGCCATGATATGCACCCTCACTGCAGTAAATCATGTCTTGCTCTGATGTGACTTTAAGACAGGAGTGAAATGGATCCATTAGATTTTTCAGGTTCAGCCCATATTTTCCCACTGTCCCCATCAGCGCTATTATTGTTAGAGTATGTCGCTGGTACAAGTATGTCCCCTATAGCCATATTACTTCGGGCAGGCAGTTTCCAAGATATCTAGTCAAGTGTCTAAGGGATGATCTCGGATGCATTTATCAAAATTTGAGCTCATGAAAAAACTTAATGGTTCCTCTAAAGTCCATAAAGTCTTTTGATTCTTTTTTTCCTGTAAGTTCTAAGGAGATTGGTAGATGTTGATGAAATGTCAAAACCCAGCTTCAGCCTATGTGTAGATATCTTCTTATTTTGGAGCATTTGCTGAAGAAAGAGTGGAATTTTTTTGACTTTTTAATTCTCTCTCTTTTTTATTTCTTTTTTTTTTTTTTTCCTATTCCCTTGTGAAATATGACATGTCTGAAATTCCCATTTTTCCCTACAAAACATGGCTGGTTTATTTGAGATGGCTACAGAATTTTGCATTTCTAAATGTAATTCCTTCATTCTTACATATATGGAACTTCTAAATGTTTATTTCAGTTATTTAGAAATATGCTACATGACAGATGGGACTAAGAGTAAAACCAGCACTACTGTAACACGCTCTGAATTCAAACCAAAATGAAATTAAGATATTGCTAACCTACAGCCTCCAGCCATCTCAGATGAAAAGGACAGGAAGCTGGAATGTTTCCCCCCAAAAAAGTTGAGGACCTAGGACAAAAATTGTTCAGCATAATAATAATAATAATTACACCTTCAGATTTCCTTCCGGATTATGTTGTAAAACTGAACTTCTAGAGGAGAAAATCAGAATCCCAGAGGAAGCATAAAACAGTTCACAAAGCAACAAGCTGTCCCATTATGAGTCCACTAAACAAATGTTCTGTTTATTTCGGTGCTGTTTTGGGGTCAGATTCCCTTTCTGTGCACACATCCACAAAGACAAGGGAAAGGAAGCCTGCAGCAGCCAGTTGTCTTGTTTCGGAAGTTCTCTATCACCATCTGCTGGAAGAAGTATCTCATTGCTCTGCAAAGATGGTAAAAGAAAGATGTTGGGTATTTTGAAGAGAAGATATAAATAAGTTTCTGAACACTCCACTCTCTGAACTACACTCGATCTTTTCATCACGACTTGTCTTTAAAAGCAGAGTTACCATCCTTTCATCACCAAGCAGTTAAAAAAAAATCATTTTTCAATAATTCTTGTTCACACGTACTATTATAAAATAATATTGTATACATACGATATAAAAAATATAATAAAATTATACTATCACACGATAAAATAAGATGCATAAAATAATAATATTTCATTAACTGTGACCAAAAGTAATTCCATACTCCAGTAAACAGCACATCACTCAATTTTCAGAGGAAATTTTTTTGTCAGCTCTCATTAATGTTTGGCTAGTTACATCTTTCTGAATGGATGATTCTCCCCAAAGTGCTCACAAGAGCGGATGAGTATTTTTGAAAAATCCAAGACAGGAGAAATTCTAAAAATTTTGCCCAACTGGAAAGAAAGGCAAGATATAGTTATTTTCATAGAAAAAGAGGTGATTAAAAATATTTCAAAGACAAAAGGAGCAGTTTGTGCTCTCTTATCACTAGGAATAGGACAAGAAACAAGGAAGATCTAACTTACATATTAGGGAAAGTTTTCTAATGAGAAGTTAATCACAATAGGTTGTTGACAGATGATATGAAATCTCCTTCACAGACAGCTTTTAAGATCAGGTTAAACAATTACCTGTCAAGAACTAGATAGTTATGGTTGATGCTGTTTTGAAGGTGATGACATCTCAGATTGTTTCCAGTCCTTCTTCTGGGATATTATTCATTTTGAATCTGTCACACCTTAAAACACCGGTCATATCAAAGACTCAAGGCACCCCTCATAAGCTGCCTTCCCAAATTAAAGTATATCTATCAAATTCAACATTTATATCTGTCAGAGTCAACTTTGCCATGGAAATCCTGCAACAATGTGCACCACAGCAGTAGATTAAAATCTCAGATGTTATGTAGAGACAAGAAGTTTAACTGAAAAAATTCTTTATATAAGACAAGGAATGGAAAACAAAGTTTAACTAACTCTGGCTCTGGGTGTCACAAAGCCATTCAGATCTGTCCTGAAGAGAAGAATATCTTCTCCCTCCCTACCTCAGGGGAAAATCTAGAACCTCAGGCTCTTAATTCTGGAATACGTCAGACAAACTCTTAAACTGGGAGGTATTCGCGGTGTAGGATATTTCCTTTGAGCTGCATAAATAACTTTGTGTTTATGGATACAGACCCCAGTGGCTAAGGCACATGATTGTGCAGCTGCAGAATGGCAATAAGAAGGGCTGGAGCCTGTTTTTCTTCAGCTCTTCATTTTGGCTATCTGATAGCAGTTAAATCTAGGTATCAACAGTTGTTTCAGTACCACAATGAGTCTTTTCCACAAGGCCAGCAATTTTCATGGCTGAAGTTAGGTGAAAAATCTGACACAAATTCATAGAGTCTCAGCTGTCCCTGAACTGCATTTTTCAATAAGCCATAGCAGATTTAAAAAAATAAAACCTAAAAAAATATACCCCAACCCAAAACACACACAAAAAACCCCATGCATTTAGGATCTCTCTTCCATGCTCACATGTTTATTTTAAATTCATTGCCTGAAGAGCACTTCAGTGTTAAAATATTTTAATTAGTGACTGACATTTATTACACTAACAACATTTAGCTCTTCCAAAAGTATTGCTGGAGAGGTCCATAACTGTGCATAATAAACTGACAGAGAAAGGTCAAGTAAACAGTAATAAAATAGTAGTACGTTAACATCGTTTATTCAGCATCAAAACAGACTGCTGTCTTGTTTTACACTGAATAAATTTCTTTTAGAGATGGGATGACCAATGTGTTTAAGAGAAAGTTATGGAAATAAGTTGTTCCTCTCAAAATTTTGCAGAAGTAGAGATGCTAACTGCTCTGTGTGAGTTCTTCCAAGTCTTCTCCCTCAAAGTACCTATAAAAATCCCAACTGATGATAATCAAAGAACACTCCTCCTCACAGCAACAATTATGATGTCTTTTGGGAACATTACCACTGTCTAAATTTAAGCTAGGTGCTTTGCCTAGATGTCGGTGTTACATATCACAGTTGGAGGGTGTCGGAGAGTGTGCTGTCTCCTGCTCCTGCTCCGCAAGGGTTGCTGCATGCAAAGAGCCTGTGGTATCTGCCATGCTGAGGTTTTGAATACCAGGGAGTTTTTTTAATATGCTTTTGTTTCGGCAACTGACTTGAGGTCTTGGTATCTACACGTAGGTGTTTCTACACAAGGTAGTATCCACAGTGGGGTAAACTGAGTCATTCCCTGGGCTCCTTTGATGATATTGACCAAATCTTCATGAGCTATAATGGATGTTGGACACCCAGAAAACCAGTAAACATCCACACATACACTCTGACACAGGTGTCTTAAGGACTTGATTCACTTGTCAAAAGAAGGGCATCTATCACAGAATTACAGAATCACAGAATCACAGGTTGGAAGGGACCTCAGGGATCGTCTAGTCCAACCTTTCTAGTGCCAGTTGAAATATTCCAGGGTGTTTTGCCTTGCCTGCTGCTGGTGCTCTGGTGAGCACTGGTCTCTCAAAGGTCAGTTATCACATTATTCATGTTTCTGTGGACACTATCTGTGGCTGTGGCTTCTCAGAAAGCACTTGGATATGGACCCTTAATTTTGGCTTAAATTCCAACTTAGCTGAGCTGAAATTAATGTAAGTTAACAGTCCAAGTTCCTGTTAGACTCTACTCCAGAAGTCAAGTCTGAGCAGTTCCAATGGGCAATACCTCCCCAAAATCTCGGACACCTAAAATGATCTCCTAAAAGAGACTATCCTTTGGGATACTTATTTTACTTATTTCCTTCTATTAATTACACTGGAAGGGATACCAAGAACACAATTCTTTATAAACTTTGAAAACAGCTATACCTTCAACACATCATGCAGGCCCTGAATTCTGCAGAAAACTCACTTTCCCTCCTGCAAACCATATACACAGAATATTTAGCATTTTCCTGATGTCTTAAGGGGTACACTATCCTCACTCTTTTCTTTCACATGCATACAGACATTGATTAGGATCCCATTTTATAGATGTAGTATCTATCAGGTATCTGGCTATCCTGGGATATGGTAGTTGGCATCCACGAGAAAACCGATCTGTTTTTGTTCTGCATGCAAACACCCATAGACATGCTGGCTTCCCTAAATTATTTCAAATGGTAGTAGAACTTGTGTTCAGGCAACTGAGTCAAACTCATGCCTTTATTTTTGTAATTGTACTTACCAGTAGCTTTAAGGCTAAGTATTTAAACATCACCTAACCTTTCTTAATTCCTCCTGGGAAGAGAGAGAGATGTAAATAAAGGAAAGATACTGGACACAAAACTTGTCGTGGTTATTGGGAGAGGTGAAGAAAAAAATCACAATTTAATATTTTTCTCCAAAATTTTCATCCCACAAAAGCATATGCATCCCATAAGAGAAATGACATGTTAATTTTACTTCTTGGGGAAAGGGAATGATAACAGCATCTTCATTTACAAGTAAGTTTGATGATAAGGGAGGGAACCAAATAATGTGCAATTAGAGCAAACAAGACAAGAGGTTGGACACTTATTAATGTGTCCTGCTTAGGCTTCCTGAATAGGCAGGTAAGGTTATGTATTTTATTGTAGGCATAGTTTATAATGGAATGTTGGGCATTATCATACTAAGTATGTCTAGGAAAGGTGTTTGATTTACTGTCCTAAAGATTTTTTTTTTCTCAAACAACCCAGACTGTTTCCTCTGTGGAAGAGACCGATTCACAACAGTACAAACCACCTCGGTGACTAACAAAGATTTATACAACAAAGTTTTAGGCATCTGATATTGGAGGAATATAAATCACATTGAAAGCTGGAGTGTTGTCTGTACAGGAAAGCAACAGGGGATTTTTCTGAGTTGAGGGGATTTCTGTTTTATGATGTCACTCTTCCCTTTTTCTTTGAATTAGCAGAGGTCATATAACTAGCAGCTATGTTGATTCACAAGCTGTTCCCTGCAGTTAAGACTGCAGAGGGTTATTATCTGTTGCTCATCTGTCTTCTTTTCTTTGCGTGACTGGCCCTCTAAGGTTAGTGGAATAGTCGAAGAATATTCCTGGTAAAAAGTGATATGTTGCACAAGCAACATTACCCAGCAAAAATATATTCATGCTTTGCTTTAAAACAAAAATTATTCCTTTGATGTAAACTAAACACATGCAGAAATGCTTTGGTGGGTTGGGGAGAACACTCACCATACAGCGATAATGAATACCTGGGTTCATGAGCAAATACCCTTGTTTGCATGTGAATGCAGCTGTTTCTCATAATATTCTCCAATTATTTCTCTGCATGAGTAACAGTGCAAAGAGGAATCAAAACCACAAAGCACCTGTTTGAAATCTGAATGAAAGTTTGCCAGAAATGTTTTTTATTATTTACCCAAATCTATCCTGAGTGAAAAATGATGATGAAATTCTGTTGGGGTTTTTTTGGTTGGTTGTTGGTTTTGTTGTTGTTGTTGTTGTTGTTTTTTTCTCCAATGAGTTCAAATACCGCCTGGACAATTTAAAGAAAACAAAGAAATACAATTTTTTAGATTTGGGGGGGGTGGAAGGGGATGTTGTTTGGTTTGTTTCGGTTTTTTTATTCATGAAATCATATCCTATAGCTCAAGAAGTGTCAGAACCACAAGGCCTGGGAGAGTAATCTGGGAAAATATCACGACACACTTACCCACCTGTAATACTCTCTTTATGATCTGCCTTCCTAGATACACTTATAAGGCAAGGTGTGGTACTGCGTGGGTGTTACAAACAACTCGGTTCAACCCTTCTGTGTAGGGAGAGGCTATCTACCTTTGGCCACTGTTGGAGTCAGGATGGTTGGCCAGGAGAACCTCTGGTCTGACTCAGTATTACTGTCATTATGCTCAGTCATTTATTTTTCCTTTAATATTTAGCAAACAAAAAACCTGCCTTCCATCCAAACTCTCCCATTATTAATTGACATGGGACTTAGTCCCTCAAACCCTCAATGTGTAAACCTGAGTAACAACAGAGTTTGATCATATATGTCAGACTGAGTCATCCTATCTGCTAAATTTCTGAACTGTTCCCTGAAAATACCTCTCTATTGACAGCAGAGATGGTTTAAGGGCTCCATTCAACTAATTAAGCATAAACATCTAACGTCCCTGGAGACACTGCAAGGTGTCTGTGAAAGCTGCACATTGCTAGAGGACACAACCCCAGAACGAATTGGGGAACCGGGTCCTCCCAGAACAAAATACAGCTGGTATCAAATGGTTCATGGCTGAATCAAGACCTAAATGATTAGCATTGACCAGACACCTAAAGTGAGATTCATCTCTCCAAATGTGGACATCTCCAATATAAGTATTTATATGAAAACTAAGTACCTAGGCTATTTTCCAGCCAAAATAATTAAATAAATATTTTAGCCCACATCATAAAAGAGATATCTAAGATATTGGGTGAACTGAGTCAAACTTTGTACGAAACAGGTTCTTTCCAGAAACTTTGTAAAGAAAACTCTCCTTCACACAAAGCCACCATTTTAAGTGTCCCACTATTAAACAATAACAAACATTTTCACATTTTGTCAGTTCCTTACCTAAAATTAGGACATCAAATTTTTATGCATCCCATGTTATGTGTCACGATTTTGGAGACGCAGAGAAAACCTTCACAGGCTGTTTGTGTAAATGCCCCTTGGTTTTCCCAGAATTGCAGAATACTCTGGGGACACGGCACATCACATTTCTGTTGGTTTTTGCAGGTAACCTTCTACAAAGGGTGACACTAGAGACCTCTTAGCCTCTCTATGACATGAAAAAACTTTTAGAAAGGATCCCATACAAGCATAATTTCTTGGCTGTGTTTCTTTCTGCCTGATGACCCCACCACACAAGAACCAGCAGGACAACTAGTGGCTTTACAGTCTGTTTATGCTCCAGATATATACGCCTGAGTTTCCATACACCAGTTGCACCTCAGGTTCGGCCCAGGGGAAAACCAGCAGCATTGCTTCTCTGCTGGTCCTAAAATTGCTCCAAAAGTCATCTAATGGAGTCAAGAGGGAATTTTGGCACAAGATCTTTCTGAGCCTCTCACTACACAGCTGAATATCTTGTGTGGGTGCCAGAGCAGGGGCACAGGCTGCCCAGAGAGGCTGTGGGGTCCCTTCCCTGGAGACATTCACCCCCCGCCTGGACGCGGCCCTGTGCCCCTGCTCTGGGGGTGCCTGCTCCAGCAGGGGGTGGGATGGGGTGAGCTCCAGAGGGCCCTGCCAGCCCCCACCAGCCTGGGATTCTGTGATTCTGTGATTCTGTATTACCAGCTCTGACACAGACCAGGTCCTGAGAAGGCCTCAAGAAAATAAAGTCACATAAATTAAGAAAAGAGTCTATTTCTTGCATTATCTTAAATTCACTGGGTTGTGGACTACTGGCCTTATCTGAAAGCAGGTATTTGGTGGACTTGGTGAATCCAACAATTAAGTCCATTTTGCCATAATATTTTGTAATCTTTAATTAAACGCTATGTTTTCCAAAAAAGTAAATTTTGACCATCAGTCACAGTGGTGACGTTGCCTCACAAAAGAGTAAAGAAGAAAAAAGTGATAAATCTCAGGGCCATACCCTAAAACACTTTGTCTTTTTGCCTTTACATTTGACAGCCCTTCGCTTTTGTTTGTCTTCACTCCAGAGTCCTCAATCTCTCATTGCCTTAAAAACTGAGAGGACTGTGCATTTCCTTTTCTAGGATTACATGGAGAGAAATAACTTAACCTTATAAACCAACATGGTTTGCATGTTTGAGTGTTACACCTGCCAAGACCTGCCAAGATTCCATGAGAGAGACCCTTACACACAGATTTCAGCTGAATTTTTTTAATGACATCTCAAGAAACGAATTTCAGAGAGCAGAAGGATTGACTTTGAGACTAAGGCTTTTTCCTGGGACAAAACAGATTTGGATATTTCTGGATAGTATTTCTGGATACATCTATACTTTCCTGTCAGTTCACATATAAGAAAAGCTAACCCTCTATTTTGCCAACCCTTTTGCAGGGGACGTCCCTCCTTTCCATGCAACGTATAGCCTGTAAACTCTGTGGCAGGGATTGCTTGGCTGGGACTAATGATAAGGCTTATAGTCCTCTGCATCACCAGGTCATGCTTGCAGTAGGCTTCTACAGGCACCAAGAGCAGACAGGTGAAGATTTGTCACCATCATGCATTTACTAGCATGCATTTACATGCATTTAAGGCCTGGTGGAAGTTTAATGTGAGAATTTTTAGCTGTTAGGAGATGGCTGTGGCCAGTAGGTGCCACTGCTGATCCGTGCCACCGAGGGGCAGGCACCGCATGTGCTTTGCCATCAGTGAATTGCTG
Organism: Phalacrocorax carbo; assembly: GCF_963921805.1. NCBI lineage: Eukaryota > Metazoa > Chordata > Aves > Suliformes > Phalacrocoracidae > Phalacrocorax > Phalacrocorax carbo. Next base: position 6,030,228 of record NC_087513.1, on the reverse strand, counting down.
CTTATACTAGTTTATGTTTCATGATTGAAATATGATGTATCAAGACAAATATTGAACTGGCTGTGAAACATCATTTTAGTGGTACTTTTTAATTTTTAGTGCATTTTTATACACTATCTGTTCAGCAGACCAGCTCCTTCAGTTTTATAGTGCTGCTTTTGCTTGGTGTTACGCTTTTTTTGTACTTTCTGAGGAGAAAGTATCTGTCATTTCTTCCTGTTCCACAGAAGAAAAAGAAGGAAAAAAAAGAAGAAAATTTGGAATTAGCTCTATTGAGAATCACAGAGACCATTCACTGTATTTCATAAAGTTAACAGAAACATAATCACAAGTCACAGTAACAACTGTTTCAAAACAAATAAAACCCCAGATAAATAAATATTAATTAAAACCACTGTTTTTTCCTCTCAGCGTGTGTGCATGCATATGTATTTATGTGTATCTGTATACGTGTATATACACTCTATGTTAAGATATGAGGTGTTTATAGCTAATTTTGTGTATGTATGAAATTATATTCTTTCTGGTTTCTGTAGCTCTACTGAATTCTTGACTAAAGCTGTCTGTTCTCAGTATTTGACAGGAAAATCAGTTAAGAAATGTAATTTTTTTGTCCACAAGATGACGGTATTTCCTATAGTTTGCGTCATGGTAAGTTTGCCAGTAATGATTATTCACAGTACCTTTAGAGGAATTCAGTTAATTAAAAATAAGAGAGGTGATCAAACATGCAACTCAAAGCATTCTACTATTTAAAGAGTTTGCCTTAACTGGAGAAATGAAGCTGTTGACTCTGCTTCTATAGAGAAAACTCAAAAGATTAACACTGTGAAACCAACATTTTACCCTCTTACTTTCTCTGATATGACAAAAAACTATGAGGCAGTTGCTGTACAGAAATGGGATACTATGAAGTGTGAAAAAATGAAAGTGCTGTTTGGAAAGTTTCTGAGATTCCTACCTAACAACAAATATTAAGTTCCTGTTAGTATATTACCTATTTTAAAATATTAAAAATATATATATGAATTTGTGCAGGAGCTACTCATACTGTTAACGCTGACAGCAAGCATTTCTTTAAATACCAGTAGCTAAATAATGGTCATTTTCTTTGTGCCCACAGGATGTCAGAGTTCACTTTAGAATATAGTCACTGAAAAACTAGGGAGACTAATTCAGTCTTTGTCATCAGGGTCTGCAATATTCATAAATACATGGTTTAACAAAAAACAGTGAAAATGAGCAAAGTAGCTGGTGCTTAATGTCATAAACACGTCAGAAGCCACATGTGCAATTCAAGTAGAAACACTGACTTCATTTTTTTTACGCAGAAGATCAGATTTTGCCTTGATTAAGTTTCCATTTGCTTCAGTGAGTTTTCATCAGTAGAAGCACCAACTTTAATAGAGTTCATGGTTCTCTATTGGCTGGGTCCTCAGTTATCCAAACCAAGCTGCAGTATTGTGTTAGTTTCATTGTCCAGTTGCTTCCAGTGAGATTTTTCACACCAAAATATTGAAGATCATACAATACTGAACCATCTGCCTTTTAGCGTGGTGTGACAGGATAATCAATAGTCCTGACTATCTATATTGAAACACACCTGTTCTTTTGCAATGATACAATCAAAAATGCAATTTTTGAAGACAGAGGTTCATTGGTTTCTTATTGGACTCCATTATTTAATATCACATTGGGATTTGTCAGACAGAGAAGCACATAGTGCATTTATTACCCAGCTAACTTTAAGAGGGACCTGCAATCAATCGCGTGTGTGCAAGCCAGCATCTCTGGGAATAATCCTTCTGTCCTTACACCAGCAAACAGACCATCTCAGACGTCACTGCAGGTGATAAAAGCTTTGTTTTCCTTAAAGCTATAGAATCAAAGCAATTAATCTACTGGAGGGGACAGTTTTGTTTGCAAGTTATCTGTGCACAAGGCATTTTTGGAGGATCTGTTTGAGATGGTTTGAACCTTTTATTTCAATACAGGGATTATTTAGCAGCCTTTCACTGCCATTGGGCAACTGGCATTTGGTAATTTCATATGCAGCTTGAGATTTTATTGTACATTTGATGGTATTTGGTGTATTTCTTCAAGCATCTCCTTCTGGTGAGGGTCCCAGACTCATGTTAAAGCTCTGCATGACTGAATGTCAGCTGAAAAACAAACAAAAAAAACCCCTTCTCTTGCTTTGAGAAGAAGTAGGACTTTACCAATGTGATCAGTTTCCCAGCCCAGCTCCTTCAGCAATCAGCATAGATGGTACCTCAGGGAGGTGTCTCAGGCCATTCCACCTTTGCTACATACCTACATTGCTATGTAATAGTGCAGGCTCAGCCATCATTTTCCCTGGTGACTCTAAAGGAATTTCTAGCTTACCTGGTTTTAGATTGCTAATGACAGGTGAAACCAATCCCAAATCTGGGATTTCTGGTTGTTTTAATTAAAAAAAGGCACATCTGAAGTCACTGAGTGAAAAGATGGGTCTTACAGTGTTGTGCTGGGGGACCAGATCTTGTACAAAACCTCTTGTGTTGTCTGCTATTTGTTCATTGTATTCAGTGAGCCAAGAGCCCTAAATTCCTCTAAGCAATTCCATGAAATGAATAACAGCCTGGAGAAGTACCTAGATAAACACTGATGAGCTACGCATAAACACATGAATCTCTCTCTCCTTTAAAATTTCTGTCAGTGTTGTTTACCAATATGCCTAAAGAACATCCCACAAAGATCTCTCTGTTTCACAATCTGCAGCGTTTTCTTCTCAACACCTCCTTCTGAAGGTACAGTAAAGCTGCAAGATGAAGAAAGGAAATCTGAAGTATGGATGTAAATACAAGAGAACCAACACCTGAAAATGCAGAGCAGAACTTCTCAGGAAGCTTTCTGCACCTACTGTTAAGACAGTTGCTATGGTTTATAAGAGCACCTGGATATACTGCCACTCCACAGCAGAGACTGCAGATGACTTTGATTTAAATGACTGCTGCAAAATTCAATAAGCTTTCCTTGAACAAAATCACTGTTGATTTTAACTGTGTTACAGCTGGGAGAAAAAAAAAAAAAAGAAAAAATCACAAATCAGAACATGGTTCATAATATCTTTGTCTTGTATTTCTCATTCACCTGCTAGCTCCTTTTAGGAACCTACTTTATATCTTACTTGTGGGGGACCTGACAAATGAATGATATGTCCTATCTCTAAAGTCGTAGTCTCAGTAGAACTATATCCCTTTTCACTACCTGTATATGTGGCATATAGTACTTATGGAGAGGAAAAACAGATGATCCAGCCATTCACTCTGTGCAGCTTTCCTAAAATTAGTTTCAACTTCTGCCCCTGCCCCATGTTTCCACGGCGACTCTTTGGGGCTCAGCTCCACGTAAGTAAAAATTGTCCAATGACTTTTCCAGAAAAAAAAAAGATATATGAATTAACACAAAATTTCTGAGAAGGTCAGATATATGATAATTAGTATAATTTCATTATCATTTTATACTCCCATTTCCATGCTGGCAGTGGTCAAAGATACTCCCTCCCTTACCACTGGCAGCAAAGCCCAGAGCTGTGGTCTTCCAGTTCTCATCTGGCACATCTCTCATACCTCTGTTTTATAACTCAAACCAGACCTTTTATACTTATGTTACTTAAATTAGGCATCATGCAAGGCATCACTGCATTCAGGGAATAGAACCTGTAAGCTTAAGCAGTCGATCCTTTTCCCGTTGAAGCCAGTGACTTTGTTATTAATGATACAGAGGACCAGCATCAAGCAGACACACCTTCCATTTTGCCACTTAAAAGCCGAAGAGAAAATGGAAGTAAATTCCCTTCACAAGCACGTTCCTTTTCTCTTTGTTCACCTCCCAGTAATATTGAAAATTCCCTAAAGAATGAATAAACAACTAATTTGGGCTGAGTAAAGTGGGAGTCTCAGAGGCGATCAAAGTCACGGTTGTGTTTCTTTTTTAATCCAGCATTTCTTTGTGACAACATATTATGCCAGCTCCGCTAGCTCATTTGTCTGCTGCAGTTCTACTTTATCAGCCTGGAGTAAAAAGAATTGATATATCTGGTTAGATAAAGTAAATGGAAACTCAGGACTCATTCCAATTTGCTGTACTTTGATATATTTCACTAACCTGAGAGTACTGCATGTAACACTAGTTGCTATTTGTATATAAATATTGCACATTAGAAGATCTCTTAAAGTAATGTTTACGTTTATTTCTCCCCTTCCTGCCTCCCCCGGTTGTGTGTTTATTGGTTTTCTGATTGGAAGACAAATGTCATGCTTTCTGAGTACATTCTTTTTCAATCCAGGATGCTACCCTGAACAAGAATTCATCTTCATTGGTAGCTTGCTAGCCTGATAAAACAGAAGGAGATATTTTCCAGGAGCGCTGGATACTAATGCAGCTGAAGCTTATAACCGCAATAAGTTATTCTGTGCTGTGCAAGATGAGTTCTTAAAGATATTTGATCATTGCCACCAGCCAAATCTATCTTTGTTGTAATTTTGTTGGCTAGACTAGAAATGCACTGAGGATGGTTTTTGAATCAGGGCTTATTTATTACAGGTTTTGTTCAACCTGTTAGTGTGAGGCTCCAGAAGTAAGAACAAAAAGGAACAATGGTCTGGAGGAGTGGAGGAATGCTGGTCACCAGTGACCCCTGAGTATTCTGTTTCTGGTGGGAGAGAAGGATTTGGGGGTTTTGTCCTTCTCTCAGTGTGGGGAGCTATATTCTGCCCGTTTGGATTCTTATTAAGGTGATTTACTGTTCAGGAGGCTGCTTTATAATTAGACACAGCTAGACAATGATGTCTCCCTGTTATGATCAGCTGAAATGTCACAGCACATTAGTGGACACCTGCTATAAAGTAGGGGCAAGCATTTCTATTAACTGATTGCTTTTTCTGCCAGCTGGTTCGAGAGGGGCAGGAGCAGGTGTCAGGGCAGGAGAAAGACTGTTGCAAAAAGGGAGAGACTGGTCAGATTTGATCTTATTTCTCTCAACATACAAACACAGGGTTTAGATCTTGTTCTGAGACAACACCATATTTATGTCCATGCAGGACAAATATAATAATGCCTCTTTTTTTTTTAATTTTAAGGGGAAACCCTGTATAAGCTGATGATTGTCTTGTACTGGGGGGATCAAGTAATATTGCAGCAAATAAAGTCACAGCACATATTTCTTGCTTCCTATTGACACATATATCAGTAAAACCTGGGATTAGCCATGGCAGCACTGGATTCTGTTTGGAGAGGACAAACGGGACTTGCCATGTCTCAAAGGGAGGCTATATAGAAAACACAAAGTAAAGCTGGGTCCTTAACAGATTTTACATGTTGATGCCCAGAATAGGGCTGGGGAAGAATGGTAAAGACAAACTGATATAAGCTGTTCAGTGTTAGGTCTTCATTTTTAAAAAATAATAACAAAAAAATAAATTCAGGTAGCCCCATAATGTTATGTTTGATATTAAATGAAATAGTCCACATTTCTTCTATGTGACTTAAATCTATATTTTTTTCCACTTTCTGTATATGCCAGTTTTTAGGCAAAATACAGTGCTTTGAAACGAAATGTCAGGACATTTACATTTTTAATACTGATAGAAGACAAGTTAACATTTTTTAAAAGAAAAAACTCATTTGGAAAATGTGAAAGTATATACTGTGGCACATTCAAACTCTTTATTTTTTTTTTTCAGCCTAAGCCATTCACAAAATTTAATCTGAATTTACAAGTAGTTTGTCTTTCTCTGTTCTCCAGAAGGAAAGCATCATTTCTCACCAGATTTACCCTTTGTTGAGAATGAGTTTGAATTCAGAAACCCTTATCCTCTGTGCAAATTATACATCCTTTGGCAAGAAAAAGAACCTTTTTTTTAACATCTAACAATGCATCAGCTCTTCTTGCTTGAATTGATATTTTGCCTAAATAAGAGCATTTAGTAGCACGTCTCAAATTGTCACCATGAATCATTTGTATCTGAGGATGATATTGTGGAGACATGGGAATCCAAAACGTTGTCCGTTTTATTTTATTTTATTGCCAGCCCACAGGTGCTGTTCAGCTCTCTGTGTGGGAGCCATGGAAGAAGGGTCAGGTGCATGCACAGGGTATGAAGGAGAGCTCTTGTTTTTCAAATGTGGCATGAGCTACACCAGTGCATCCAAAGGCTGTAAGTGGATAAACTGAACAGGTAAGTTTGGAAGTGTCCCAAGGCAAACTGAAAGCATTTGTGTTTACAAGTATATCCACCCTGAGACAAACCTGACTTCTAGTTACACCTGTGCAATATTTTTGCACTCACTAGAACTGTACACGCAGAGCCAAAAAGACGCCTGAGAAAGAAGGATAATTTTAATCAGGAGGCACCAGGTTGTTTCTCCATCCCACACTTTCTTGAGTGAAAATGAGAACCATGGCTGCCCGGTTCTGTGGGGAACCTAATCTGATTGTCGTGTTCTCAGAATACATTCTGGTACATGCCCTGGACGGCAGAGAGGTAGAGAACATGTCTGTGAATCTGCCATAAATATGAGGGTTGCGGTTAATCATGTGTCACTCCAAGATTTAAGATCTTCTGGGCAGGTGCATCATCCCATGCAAAACAGCTACTCAGAATTCATTTTGCTTTTAAAAACAGATTTTAAAAATCGCTTCCCAAGTTAGGCAGCAGGTAAGCTTCAGCTGGATTTTAGGTCTGAGACCCTGAAATGGCAGCTCAGTGCTCAAGCTTTTCAATGGACAACAACCATTGTGCTTGGCAAAGTTGGAGCTGTATTATAGCTGGGATCTCCAAAAGATTTACACCAGTATGAAGAATTCCAAGCCCACCAGGTACCTGAATTCTGAGTCAAGTCAATACTGTCTAAGACAGGAAAAATGTAGACTGAAAAGAAATACTGAGACCTCTTTATTGCCAGACTATCATCCATATTTTTATTCTCTCAGTCTCAAATGTTGGAATGAAAAAAAAAAAATTAAAAAATGTTTTTAGCTGAAATCTCAGAAGCTTAGCTAAAATTCCAGAACCTAAAGAGATGCACCAGAAGGACAAAGATGTTACACAAGTATCCAGTTGACACTTTTAACTCTTTGGGTCTCTGAGGTGAAACAGTTTTCTGAAGTCATGAGAATGACTGGGGTTTTGTGTGGTTTTTTTATTCTATTTTATTTTTTCAAAAAACTAAAATTAAAAAAAGAGTTATCTTTACTTAGGTTGGATGAAATTGAAGGCAATTTCAAAACAAAACTACTGCAAGTTCTAAGATGCATATTTTGGTGCTTTTAGGGGCATTTTTGAGGTAAGAGTTTGGACAAAACAAATAAATACAAATTCACAAAATTAATTTAGAAGTTTCAGCTTGTGTGAAGCACATTTCCTAGGGAAAACACAAAAATAAAAAAAATTATCCAGTCCTGCAAACATCCCTATTTAACAGACAGAAAAACTGAAATACCGAATGTATGAGAGGTACCATATAAAAGTTATTTTCAGCTCCACTAGAGAGCCCAGATAACAGGCCTTTAAATGGTGTATCAATCCTCCTGTAAGTCTACAAAGTCCACCAAAAAGATATCAGATCTCTTCAGTCTGTAAAATATTAACCCAGTTTTATTTCAATCTCGTACCACTGAGTATATGCACATATCTGCGTAATAATAAACATAAAGGTTCTATACAAATGCACTCGGTTACTGGTAAGGTATCAGCATCATTCACGTTTTCAGTTGCTGCCCCCTTCACCCAGTGCCAAAATCAATTAGCCTGCATTACAGAGACAAATGGCTTGCAAGATTTTTATATCCTTTTCAAAATCTTTTTAAAATGACAAAGCACCAGAAAAGTATTTGAGTTCCCGGGGTGGGGAAACAAAAAATCCCCCAACAACTTCTTAAAGAGACAAAGTGAAATTAGAACTTAGATGACAAACTTCTGAGTCAGCAGGAGAGGGGTCGGTGGGCAACTAGGCAAAGGGGCTTACATGGGAGTGAGTTTAAGATGAAGCTGTAATATCTTGGTCTGCTTCTTACTGTCCTGGTTCTGTCTTACCTGTGTGCCACTTACACTTGTGCAAAAGGAGCACAGAATACAAGATACTCCAGCCCTCTGTGTACAGGTTTCACAAGAGATGAGCTTCAGATTTATTCAGTCATTTCATTAATTACCTGAGTTGATCATCTGCTCAATCTGATTCTCCACAGCAGTGCATGACGAAAGCATAATAAAAGCTTGCTAATAATAATGCTTTTCTTTTTCTCATGGTCAGTTTGAATTAACCTATATACAGCCTTGGAAATACAGACAACTGCATGTTTTGCTGGAGAACATCTGTAAGGAAATTAAGAACCTGGAGAGTACTTCCAGCATTGATACGAGTTTTGTCCCTAGTCTGAGTTACTGAATGACCGTCATGATTCTCAGTGGTGTTTTCCAACCAGTAAAATTCTCCAGCGAGTTTGCATCTTCTCTGTATTTTTTGAAAAGGCCTTTGAGGACACACTTACTTTAGTTATTAAGGCAGCTAAATCGGAGAAGAAAGCTAGAATGAGCAAGCCGATGCCCCGCTTCCTCAGCCTCTTGCACCATCAACAGACAAAATCAATGGCATACCTCCTGAAGGTGTCAGCAGCTGTGCTGTGGGGACATGCTTACAAGGGTCCATGTGGCATGTCAACAGAAGCGGACACGGACTGCAAAAGCATCTATTTCTATCTCCCGCTGAATTACTTCAGCTATTGTTTTAACATAGGAGAGCCAAGCTTTGAAAATGAAGTAGAAACCATAGTCAGAAGAAGCAGGTTATGGTTCTGTTTTTAAGGCTTTCAGGTGTTTTTTTAAGTGGTTGAAATGAATGAAGTGAATAATGAAAGTTACCTGCAACACTCTCAGTTTCAGTTCTTAGTCCCTCTAGCAGATAAATGGTTTCAGACACAGTATTATCAATAGATTTTAATAGTTCTACATGCTGCGGCTGCTGAATTTTCCACTTTGCTTTTCCCTGATTGAGGTCTCTCATATGGGGCCTCTCCTGCCATGCTGCCAGTTTCAATGAAACCTTAAGCATTTCAAAGCACTTGAAATTTCTCCCCATCACATTTGGCTGACACCTTTTTAAGACTGAAAGTCTTTGAAAGGAAAAGAAGATGAGGGATGGAAAGAGAGATATGAGATGACCTGAAGTTCATTTCTTTAGGAACACAACAAACAGGTATTAATTCTTTTTATCTGCAGGTCTCCACACAAAGGCTATTCCTTCTGTGTGGAAGAAGTCTTTACTACATGAGAAGACCCTCAGGTTCTCCTGATGCTGGCAAGGCTGGTACTTCTCTGTTTCACTGGCACCTGGGAGAGCCATTCTTCACCTCCTTGAAGATGTCTCCTAGCTCCTTCTTTCTGCACTGCTGGAGGAGAATTTTCTTCTCTCACACAGATGAGCTGAAAGAGTTGTGCTTCTCTGCAGTTACTCTAGCATGGAGCCATGCCTTCATCTCCTCAACCCAGCATGTCCTGTGCATCTTCCTTCACTGCTTTTCACTAATGCACTGCTTTAGCAATAGAGTGATGTTGCTGCTTAAGAAAAATTAAGATTTTTCCACTGCCTAGAAAGTAGTTTGCAGCCTGAAACTCACTCAGGGACGTTAAAAAGTTTTGGGGCAGCTGTGCTGGCAGACCTGAATATGATCTTAACATCTGCTTTGTACAAGTCTCACTGCTGGAACTGCAAGTCCTGTCTCCCTGGCAGGGGAAAAAGATGACCAGCAATTTTTGGGGCCACTCAGCCTGGCTCCCGGCCGACAGTCTAGCCCTTCGATTAATTTTTCTGACAACAACCGCACACTATGTATGTGTAATGACCTTGGTGTTTCAGGAGCAGCTTAAGGTTTGTTGAAAGGTCATAGGTTGGAAAATTGCCCTCTCCACTCACTGTCTCGAAAAATGAAATCAGATGAGATCTAACAGAATCAGATCATACCAAATTAAACTAACACAATCTATTCATCTTCCTTTGGGTTCTTCTAGCCTCTTGGTAGGCAATAACCAATACTATGCATCTAGGCAAATAAGGTACTTTTATTAAGTCAGGAGCACATGAGAAGATAAAACTGGCACTTTAGTAATTTGTTCTCATCTTGGGAAAGAGAAGGGAGAATCTTCAACCTCAAAACGATTCACCAGCTTCAGTTAACGAGAAAAAAAACAACCCCTCTTTCTTAGAACACATATCTTTTTGAGATGCCTGCAGATATGACAGGGGAATCATTCAGAAAGATCTGTGTAGGTCTGATTCAGAGCAACAGAGAGGCAGTGGCAAATATACCAGGGAGAGCATCTGAGCAAGCACACAGTTTTCATCTCTTGCTTACCTTTTAGCCCTTAGTTTTGCAACTTACATTCTGCACCACAGCCTCAGCAGCAGCAGTGAGATTGGAACCAGTTCCACAGGTCTGCGTGCCCTCTCTCCCACTTGTACAAGAGGGAGTTAAATGCCATGTTCATAGTGGTCAGGTTATGTATTTTTTTTCCCCTGAGAAAGAAGGAAGGAAGGCAGATAAAGTTTGGTCTGAAAATCTGATTCTAAAATTTTGGGTTTGAACTCACACTTGGTACTCAGTGAACACTTGATTTTTTATTCTTTAAATTATTATTCATTTGATACCTAAGCTAAAGCAAAGAAAACGTGTTGTGGCTCAGTCTAAATATATATGCATATCTTATAGATATATGTTCTATTTAGGTTGATGAAACTATTAAGTGCAAATGAAAAATTCTAATTGCAGTTCTGGTGACCTTGTTCTTTAAAATATCTCAACTTTAGCTCAGTTTCCAAAAGCAAATGTTGTATTTATTTCCTTGAAGGTTGAAACATTGCATTTTGGAAAAATAAAAATAATAATAATAAAAAAGATTCTTTGAATTTAAACATTTGTCTCTCGCATATTTCTTGGTTTAGGAGACTGAAAGTGACTGTTGAATTAAATTCTGTCCATAAATGACATAATTCAAACCCAAATAATAATTTTCAGATTTCAAATAATAAATTTCATGAAAACCAGTTGCTGAGCCTTACTCTTTTCTAACGACATCTGTCTCTTGCAGTTTTATACATTTTTCCCTATATACTCTGTAAGCAGAAAATACTTTGTTGACTTAAGGCTGATGATTGTTTATATGTAGGACCCTAAATCTAAATTAATTTTCTTTCCTTATATTTGAAACAGTTTGAAATTGCCCTTAATCTAAAATCCCCTAAGTGACCTCAGTAACTATCCCGCAATGGCAAAGGGATGTTCTCAGTGATCTGTATTTGTTTTTAGTCTTTTCTAACTCTCGATCTTTAACTTCTCCGAACAATGTATGAGATTTCCCAGTAACTGGGAGGCACTACAGAGATGCAGAATAATCCTGCCAGTATAGATTCAACTACAAAGGTGTACATTATTTCTTAGCTCTATAAACTGTGAGTAGATTTTTTTTCCAAGCTCGTATATACTTATTTTATGCTTTATTGCTCTTGTGGCAAATTTTAATTTATTTTTATTTCCAATGTTTTATTATGTTTGCACTCAACTGAGTTAGAGACCGGAATGGGTGATTGTTATACAGTATTTTACTTTTAAAAGAAATAGGGCTTCTCAAGCAGCTAATACAGGAAGATGTATCACCAGCTTGAATAATTGTGACAACCATAGACGGTATCAGTGCCTGTTTGTTTGCACAATACCCTACTGCATTAAGAAAGCCATCCCAGCTGTCTTGGGCTCTGGAGTCACCCATTTCATCACTTGACACTGCAGCAGATGTTATGGATTGATAACAGACTTCACTTCATTCACTCCACATCTAAGATTACCTCTGGAAAAAAAAATCAAATACATTATAACACTCCCAGCCATTTGTTAAAAAAAAAAATATCAGCAATTTATTCTCTCTTTTGCAGCATTAGATGTCTCCTTTGGGGCTTTGAAAATATATATTTAACTTTTTAATTATTTTCTTTACTTAACATATTCACAGCGGTGGCTATGCATCTTTACCTCCTGAAAGAGAGAGAAAGATGGAGATAGATTTAATGATTTAATTATATTAAGACTTGGACGGGTTTAAGGATTATGAGTTATGTCCCCATTTTATCAGATGCCTTATGTTTTTAGTGATAGTATGTTAATGCAGCACGTCATTGTGTTGGTGGCAGAAACACCGGACAAACCAAGCACTGTAGTTTTTGGTCTAGTAGATGAATGGTGATATTTGGATGTACTATGCTTCCCTTCTGGTGGGGCTGGGCTTCGTATTTTTTGAGATAGAGTAGGTGAATGTGTAATTAAATACAATAGTGTCATGCAGATAAGTGACCAGAAAATGTGTGGCTGGGCAGGGGTTCCCCACTCACCTTTAAGAGTGCAGCTAATGGAAGAACTGCATAAAATACACGAGTTAAAATGTATGGCGCTATCCTGCCATCGCCTGCCACCTAAATCATAAGGCTGATGACAGTCCTGGGACTATCTTTGAAGGGGATGGAGCAACTGGTGTCTTTTTTGGATTGTGCCAGACGTTCTGTGAAAGTTCAAGGGGTGCAAATGAAAGCACCTCAGTTGAGGTTTGGTTTCACTGCACTGACTCTGGGCAATTACATGAATCACCTGAAGTGGGAGCACAGTCATCCTGCGTTCCCTGTGCAGCTGCGGGAGAGCGGTCCTGGGCAGGCTGGATCACACCCTGGAGAAGATCACACCTCTGTCTCTCAGCAGCTGTATGGGCTCCTAGGGCATGCAGGGTCTAGCTTGGCTCAACCAGTGAAGTGGCTGAAGTGGGAGAGGTGCAAGGTTAAGAATGGGATTTCAGTGAACTCTAAGGGAATGTGGTGGGTTTGACCTTGACTGGTGGTCACACCAGATGCCCTACAAGCCCCTCTATCACTGCCCTTTCTCAACAGGACAGGGGGAGAAAATACAATTAAAAGCTCATAGGTCAAGATAAGGACAGGAAGATCACTCAGCAATTACTGTCACAGGCAAAACAGATTTGGCTTAGGGAAGTTAATTTCTTTTCTTGCTAATTAGATAGAGTAGGATAATAAGAAATAAGAACAAACCTAAAAACACCTTCCCCCATCCCTCCCTTCTTTCCAGGCCTAACTTCACTCCCAACTCTTCTACCTCCTCCCCCTGAGCAGTGCAGGGAGATGTGGAATGGGGGTTGTAGCCAGTTCATAATGCTTCATCTCTGCTGTATGTTCTCATGATCTTGCCCTGCTCCAGCATGTCGTCCTTCCTGTGAGACACAGTCCTTCACAAACTGCTCCAGCATGGGTCCTTTCCAAGGGTCATTTCCTATTCTGGCACGGGTGCCCCACGGGGGCAGGGAGTGGTGGTGAAGCTGCTCCTGCACGGGCTCCTCTCCACAGGCTGAAGGTCCTGCCAGGAACCTGCTACAGGCTGCAGCTTCCTTCAGAGCACATCCACCTGCTCCAGTGTGGTGTCCTCCACAGGCTGCGGTGTTGGAAATACGCTCTATTGGGGTCCTCCATGGGCTGCAGGGGGGACAACCTGTGTCACCATGGTCTTCACCATGTGTTGCAGGGGAATCTCTGCTCCAACACCTGGAGCATCTTCTTCTTCACTGACCTTGGTGTCTGCAGGGTTGAGGCTTCACACTATCTTGCTTTTGTCTCCCAGTTGCTGTTCCACAGCTTTTTTACCCTTTCTTAGATTGGTTATCACAGAGGTGCTACTACCATGGCTGACTGGCTCAGCTTTGGCCAGCTGTGGGTCTGTTCTGGAGTGGTTGGAACTGACTTTGTCCGACCTAGGGACAGCTTCTGGTGTCATCTTACAGAATCCACCCCTGCAGCCTCCTCTACTACTAAAACCTTGCCACATAAACCCAATACAGGGAAATATTTTCAGAGTTTGCATTCATATTATGTGTTATTTTGATGCTGAATTTCCCTGGACACTCTGAAAATCTCACTATAAAACACCGAAACATCTCATGAGAGCTGTTCAACACCTGGTTTTAAATTGCTTTGAATTATCTAATTTTTTGGCGTACAAACGGTATTGGCTTTTCTCATACCGCTGATAAAATTACTGATCGCAAGGTGTTCAACACTTCCTTGGAGGTTGATCTTGTTGCAAAACAGGTCCTGACTCCTCATCATTTACAGTTTGGTAAACCAAATCAGATGTTTTGAAGACCACAAGTAGGCCTAAACTGAGTGTCTGCTTGTGGGAGAACAAAAACCATATCCTTCACATAAAAGCAATTTTAATGTCAATTTTCAAATCACACTACCAAAATTGACAACATCTTGACAAAGTGGCTGTCAGAATTACTTTAGCATGAGCAACTTCTTCCACCCCAGTATTTAATTAAGTGTCCCATCAGCTATTCTGAACTATACAAAAGGTAATAAACACAACCTACATACATGAAGATGATTGTTTCCATTAATAAGTGCATAGTTCAGTAAAGCGGTAAGGCAGCTGAAACAGAGATAGCATGAGAAATGCTTTTAATGTAATTTATGCAGACAGATCCATAGAGAAAAACAGTTATTGCCCATCCTGCGCTTCATGTCTGAGAGAAAGAAGTTCACTCTATAGGCTGTAGTTTGCAGAGTTTGAAAACATTTAGGTTTTTTTCTCTAAAGAGGAAATGGTACGTTGCTCCATCTAGTGAGGAGCCAGTTATATTTCTTAATATGAATAAGACTGGGCTGATTTTGCCAGGTATAAATGAGGTTTAATTTACCATGTTTTTATTCATCTCCTGGTTCTTATTCTCTTCAAGATCCTCAGAGCATGATTCTGCAGTGATGGAAATTTAAGCAGAACCATTTTTGTTTAGCTGGGTTTTTTTCACACATAAACAACTGCAAGAGCTGAAACAACACATTATCACTCTGAAACCTTCTAACTTCTTCCTGCTAACATTAAAATAGCTGTTGCTAGATATGACAGAAATTGGTGTTGGGTCCTCAAGAAAAGTGTGACTTCTGGATACAGGCTCTGAACATCTGCAATTCTCTGTTTCATACAACTGCAGAAATACACGCTCTTGTCCGATAAAAGACTTGGCAGAGAAAAGCTGGTAAATTTCTTTCCCATCTCGTGTATAATGAAACATTAATATGAAGTCTCAAGGAAGCTTCTCAGCTGAGGAAAACACAGAAGATTTTCATTATATTAAGTCAAAGCCTCCAATTCATTTCGTCTACAGTAGAAAGACACGCAACAGTAACTTACTGTAGGGAACATTTCATAAGTTAATATCGAGATCATTATTTTTGTGTATGTTTCCTGGAAAGAATGTTAGGTGTGGGTTTTTTTCTATTAAATACATATTCAATTAGCTTATGAACTTTCTATTGTTATTGCTTATATTCTGCCTCTTGGACTCTTCTGACAAGGTACCTGCTGCAGTCAAACTACCAAGCTCAGTAGACTTGTTCTCATTTTCTCCAGTACTGTGGAAATTTGAATCAGTCTGTCTCTCAGGCTACTTCTGTGCTCGTTCTTAGATATGAGATAATCCAAAGCTCTACCTACTTACAGTAAACCCTTATACTCTATGCTACACTATAGTAAACCCTCACTTTACTGTCCAAAGTTGTCCACTTGGGTGTCGGTAGCTGTGATCCTTACAAACCATTCACTTCCCAGCCTACTCCTTTTCACTGTTGATAGTGTTTGCTGCTAAATCAACCACACAGACCTTAAACAAGGAAGGCTCCCCTACTCCAATCTTCTGTTTTCTGTTCACTTATACCTTACTTCTAGCTCATATCTATATGTAGGGGAAGTAGTAGGTGAAGAGGCAAGCTGTCCTCAGCCTGACCCTTGAAATGTTCTTGCTTAGCCGTGCTGATGGGTTTGCATGTGGTCAGAAAAGGGTCGTGTCTGTTTTTCAACACAAGAATCTATAAAAGTCTGTGATCAGAAAGCAAATCTGACCTCCTAACTATTTCCTACACAAGTCCAGTTTTGCCAGGCATACAGCTAGCAGGACTGACGCACAGTGGTTCCTTTCCCTGTATAAAGTCTGAGTCCTAAATACCGGGTACAAACTCAACCATCCGAATAAAAACAGAAGTAACTCATAAGGCAGATCATCAGGTGTAACCAAGAGAGCTTTTCCAAGTAAGTTTGCCCCTCCTCCAGTTGCTGACACCTGAGTGATACATGGCAACTGTGGATCATGTGGGAAGATACTAGGTAGAAAGACTCTCATGGGTTTTTCAGGACTTCCCTCCACTCCTCACTGCTCACAGGGGCAGAAGAAAGAAACACAAGCAAAACACATTTTTGGCAGCTTTGCTACACACTTCATTTCAGTCAAGTCCTACCATCTTCACTGTTTTCCTCACCCATTGCTCTTACCCTATATAAATTCATCCCTTTTCCGCACACATCCCATGCATTTCCCAGGTTAGAACATATTTCTTCCATTCTTGCCCTATCTCCCTATACCATCTAAAAATTAAATTTTACACACACTTTTGGACTGAGGCTGTCCAAGGAAACAATTGCAGTTAGTCAGGACCACAGGGCATCCTTCACATTTCTCATTTCTCTTCCATGAAACTTTTAACCCGATTGTTCCCTTTTGGTAAGCAGTCTATGCATTATATATATAAAGAAAGTCTGAATGGATGTGTATCAGCCCAGGAAATTTAAAACACCATCATATACATTTTTAGGATTGGGACATTAAAATGCAGAAAATATGTAGATTACCCAAAATTGGGCCATCAAGTCAGTAGCTATGTCAATGACATAACTCTAGTTGTTTGTCATAGTTTCTTCCTCATGATAGTTGATGCGGAGGCCAACAACTCTTGAGAACTATATGCATTCTTCCTTTGATTTCTATGGGCTTTTTAATCTGAGGAATACTCTCTACTTTTCTGACAAAAAAAATCCTAAAATTGTGTCCAAGCATTTCTGGAGTTTTAAATCTATGAGCTTTATCTCTCTATCTATAAAAAGAAAGTATGTGAAAAGCTAAAAATAATGATGATGAAAACTCTAGGACTATAAAAGTCTGTGTTCCCCTGTATTCTGCCACTGATCCCAGAAGAAATGGACTGAGACTCTCAGCAAACCTGAGGCTGTTCGAAATTTCAACTTCAAAATCAGGAAAGTATATGCCCCAAGACATTTGTTCTTCCACACCTTACTTCAGGAGCCTAAATTAAAAGTATTTGTATTTTTAATCCCTCAAAATACAGGAAGGATGACTCTGCCCCTCAGTGTTTCATTCTTTGACCTGAAGGCTTCCCAGACATCTGAGACATGGCTTAGTTGCCTCAGTATTGGCATTTAGTACCATCTGAGACATCCTGCAAGTAAGCGGTACGCCATGTGGGACCGGTAGATACGACAAGCCGTTTGCTGCTGTTACGTACTTGCCACATGGTTCTACACTAGTTTCAAAGATATACAAAACCAAATCCTTTATCAATACAAACTTGTATAGCTCAGTGGAGACAGATCTTATTTATGTGACTGTTCCATATTGTACTACTGGCACCAAAAGAGGCACAATCCTGTTTTCACGTGCACTGGTTTTATATCGGAATAAATCCATTGCCTGTCATGGAGTAATTCCTGAAATGTATCGGTGTCACCAAAGGGAGAATCAGGTGCCTGTAATAATCTTTGCAATAAGAAACAATTAATTCTTCATTGAAGAGGTTGGAAGAGGTTCAAAAGGGATTCCCTGCTGAAGAAGGAAACATTTATGTCCCTATTAGGAAAGCCTCTTTAAGACTGTTAGAAGATGATTAATATATTTTTCTCCACAAGTTTTCAACATTTATTATGGAGAGGAACTTTAGTTTTATATTGGATCATCTCAGACAGAAAACAGCCCAACTGTTATTAATTAGTAACATGTATTTCTCGAAGCATGCTGAATATGTGAATCCTGCTAAAGTGGAACTGGTTCTTTTGCTTCTTAGGACTATGATGCATAAAACTGGCATTTTCTCAATGAAAAATATTTTGCAAGAAAAAAATATTTTCTTTATGTCTTTGAGTTCTACTCTTTTTTTTTCTGCCAAGACGTTCTCTGCATAATTTTCACACTTATCAGGTGTAAGTCCCCTGTGATGTTCAGAAACACTGTTTTTACTGTTTAACAGACCTTTGGAAACTGCTAATGGAAAGTCTTTGAGAAATTTTTCTCAGGCTGTACAAGAAATCTGTGGAAAGAACAGAAGATGAAGAAAGCTGTTCTGAGGTCTGTGTTAGCACCCTAAATATGAGAATCTTAAACAAATTGATAGCTTTTTTTTTTAAGGTGCATATGATCCTATCTGGACCTCGGTAGTAAATGTACACTGTCTGTATTATATTTCAACACTCTTTCCTGTAGATAATGGATTTGAAATAAGTCACGTTTCATGATTGTCATCCATTCTTTTATCCGTCTTAAAGGAACAATTGCCAGAAAATTTGTAGGTTTTTTCCTTCTGTGTCTTTCTTTTGAGTTCCACAGAACAGCTGATGCAGGCCAGCACATGACGAAAGAAGCTGAAGATAAAAAATGTGAGGTGAAATTATACCTGAATAATAGAGGTGAAGCATAGCTTGCAAAACTTGACAATAAAACTGTATACACCTCTAATTCTACCACTTTGCTATCTTGTCAGAGAGCTGAGAAAGCTATAGTATTTCTGCACAAGCTTCCAGTGGAGTGAAAAAGCAAAGCATCCTTTTTCACCAGCAGAACATGAAGTCCTCAGCTCAGAAGATTCAGAAATGCTGATGCAGTATTGCAGTGTAATAGAAATTACAACAGCAGCATATGGTGTGAGGTGACATAGGGGACACAGAGAGAAGAGGAGGATCACATCACCACCTCCACACTCTCTCTGATGTAAATTTCATGAAAATGAGATGATTTAGCACCAGTGACATGCTGCACAGTTGGGTTTTTTAGCTACATATCCAGAAATAGAATAGAATAGAATAGAAAAAGGAATTAAATAAGGAAAGTAAGAAGAGCAAAAACCCCTTTGGTTCTGATATTAAACAAGAAACAAGGAAGAGCCGTATTTAAATCTGATGTGCCAGTGGAATCAGCATTGTAATGAAGTGTGATTCACTTAATAGGTGAATTCCTTCCTTCCTAGCATTAACCATTTAAAATGAGGCACCTAAAATGACATGCACCTCATTCAGCCCTATATAAAATCAGCTGATCTGGCAAAACTAGCTGTTTAAGCTCCTGCTTTAATCAATAGAAAGAGATAGCCACACCAGAATCTAATTAGTGCCAACGGTATTATCATAGGAAGGATTGCCTTTTGGAGGGGAATGTAAGATGACCTCAGAGGTTAGAAGCAACAAGGGGATCCTCAGTGGTCGTGGACATATAGATTCTATGAAAAAGGATAAGGAGTACATATTACCACCAGAAACAAAAGCCAGTGGCCTATGAGCTTCAGTCAAAAAGCAGTGGCTCTAAGAGAAGGTCTTGTTTGAGGTAGTCAAAAATATTATACTACTCTAACAAACTACAGAAGAGCATCAGCACCTAGACAAACCCACGTGGTGCCACGCTTCGGTAGCAGAGACCCAAAAGCCAGGAGAGAGGTGATGGGGAAGATGTCTGAAGACTGACCTCATGAAGATGCAGAAAACAACACTGAGCAGTACTAGCCATTAGGACACTATAGGCATGGCAAGAACGTGATCCAGTTTCTTACTACTCTTCTCAGTTATTTTTCTGTCCTTCTAGTGCGAGCAGTCGAGTTAGCCACTTTTCACTTTGAAGACTAAAATGTGCGCTTTGGAGAAGAATAATATGTTCCTTGAAATTTGCCTCATTTGACCAGTTTCTTAGGTGTTTTCACTCACCTTTGCATGATTAAAACAAGGAGAGTGCAGAGATCATGCCTTGACTTGGAATGATCTTATCACCTTTGAGGCAATATGATTTCTGCTGTGTGATCAAGACTTTCTGGGAAAATTACCTCAAGCCCTCATATAAACAATATACTGGGAGCTTCAACAACATATTAAAAGAGAAACTGAAAATCAGTTTTCTTCCATAATGAGAACTTAAAAAGCAAAGAATGGTTATGCACCTGATGTACTGAAAGCGCTCCCCACTCTACAGGGCAGGGCAGGACAGTGACATTGGTTACTGTGATTGAGTATTTTTCTGTTTCCATTGGTTGTCCACAGAGATTGTAAGGTCTGTGGGACGGGGAACTGCCTTTCGATTTGAGGTATTTATGGTCCCTAGTGTACCACAGCTTCATATGCCATCAGTCCATCGTAGCTGAAATGATATATGCAAAATAAATGTGAGACTTGCCATGCTATGTATGACAGAATGGCCATAATTATTCTTGACCCTGAGAGCTCTTGAGAAGCTCAGCTAATGACTGTGATAGAAACTCCTTTGGAATACTTTTTGGCAAAAGTTGGGAAAAAAGAGAGATGGGAAATATTTGAGACAACCCTTCTCTCCAGGTATTACTGTTCACAGTAACAGCTCAAGGCACTACAAAGAGGAGTTCAAGTCAGCACTCTGACAATCTACATTTCAGAAAGGAGGCCAGAGTAGTACTTTTGCAAACTAAGTAGGTGTTACCAAATTTTGATGGTTGCAGGGACATTACCTTGGTAGAAGTGAAGATAAAATATAGTCCTGTCATAAAAATAAACCAAAATCTACTGTTTTATCTAAGGACTTAGTCACCTAAGTAATCCATAATCGAATAATTCTAATAAGGCACAAACATATTCATATTTAGTGATGACAGTATTAGGGTTCACTTCAAAAAAATACCTGATTTTGGCATTCTTCAATGGATTACTCTCAACAGACAGAGTAAATTTTGTTCTGCTGTCTAACATGCTACTCTATCAAGTAATGGCCATACATACTATAGCTGTCCTCCTTCAGAAATTATTTTCATACAATGACAAATCCCAGAGCATAAAAAACAACAAATGAATAATTATTTAGTGTGGGCCAGCTTCTTTAAAAAAAAAAAAAAAAGAGATAATCACAGCTAATACTGATCTCATCAGTAAATTCCTTGGCTCTGTGGGCTGAAGTTCTAACAAGAAGTGATTGCTCCCATATAATTTGTTTTACAGCCTGCAGCATTGAAATCCCAAACAGTAAATAAGGGCAACGCTCAAAAAACACTATGTAGGTGTGAGAAGGACAGTGGCTATCTGATAGTCATGACTGGGATCCTAAATCGTGGGAAAATGTAGGTAGGCTGTGTGAGATAAAAGGTCAAGAAAAACAGAATGCTTGAACTGAGGAATAAGATTCCTTCTGTCCATGCACTTAAACTCTAACCACACAGAAGTTTGCTTAAATATTCCACTGTAAATATCTCTTCTGTTATTTATCAGATGCTCAGCAGTTCCTTATTACTATCATTCCTACTGTGAGTGAAGAATTCCTCCTCTAACATGTAGCAGAAAAAGCATCAGAGGGATGGAAATAAAGTTAAAAATAAAAAATAAAAAAGGGGGGTGGGGAGGGAGACAATATTTACAACATTATTTCTTTGATTTTCTCCTAAGGTCTATAGAAAACATCTAGTGCCTGATATTTCACAAGCCTCCAGGTGAATGAGTGCATAAATTTTACCACCGTAACAGTGTACTACTTATCTAGTTACATGCCTAATTCTTCATGTACTGCAATGAAAAGTCTGTTTTCTGTGGTACCGGTGTCCCAAGGGGAAATCCAATTGCAAATGTAACTGTGCTTCAATATTCTTACCAGAAATCAGAATTACTTTGGAGTCCCTGGTCTTGCAAACGCCTTTGTGTGTCGGGCACTGCACGTGGAGGAGCAGTCTTATCATGTGCTGAAGCATTTCTAGGATTTAGGGTCTACTGAGAGAAAGGTTTTTTTACTATATATTGTTTTTAAATCCTTTCAGATAAGCCACCATTTTAAAGAATTAGAAAGAAACAACTAAAGAAGTTGTTTTCATTTGCCATATAAATCCAATAAGATGTGCAAAGAGAAAAGTGGCAAAAATCATTAAATATCTTTGTTACAACTGACTCTCATTTTTAAAAACCAAGTGGTTAAGGAGAACATTTTTGGTATCACAGTCCATCTCAACTAGATCAAACAGCTTTTGAAAATATTTTTTTGCAGAATCCAGATAAATGTACATATGTTCCTATTTATTTAATCATTATAAAATTCCATCAGATTTTTTACCACAAAGTTGGATATACAGTGTTTTGTATTTATTAATTAGAAATATAATTAATATTTGTTCTATTCATTAATGTAAAAATATAAATACAATATTAATAATCATATTTTTTTAAATGCTCATTTGGTTCAAGGAGAAGATCAAAAAATACACAGCAACTGACAGGGTTCTAATGACTCTAAATTTCTTCAACCTCTGTTAGGGGATGAAAGAAGATGAATATGGAAAACACTGTGAGATTTTCTGTTTGAGAGTAATTCAGTACATCTGGATCGGCAAATGCTAAATAATCAGTCTTATGAATCTGACATACTGAAAAGTCTGGTCAGACTGCTCAGTTAATGGACAAAGGTATCATATGTGCCCTCTATCTGAGGCATTTACACATGACATGAGATCCCCTAACATGAAACAAAATCCCTGACCCTCATTTCTGACAGTTAGAGTAGCTGCAAGTGCTTAATATATTGTGGAGCTGTAGTTGTGAAATCTCTCTTTCCCTATAAATATTCAGAGAGTGCTGTAAAGAGTTTAACTTCACATCCCTCAAGTCTCAAATCGCAGTTTGAGATGTGTTCTCAAATTTTCAGGGAAGCTTCATGTTATAAAGCATTTCATAAGTTCTCAGGATCTTGAAAATCACACTTGGAAAAATGTTCTTTGAGAAAGCCTGCCACAGATTAAGGCAGAGATCCCATCCGCCGTTGATATAGATCAGATTAGTTGATTTTCCCCACTTGAGGATTTGACCAAGGAACTGTATATTATTTGCATTTGATTTGTCAGAACACACCAAAGCTGATATATTTTTGATGATTAAAATTTTGTATTAGCTCTGCAAGCATATCCAATAATCTTTGCTGGATTTAATTTTGTGAGATGAACTGAAATGTCCCCATCCATGCAATTAAACAGATGAAAGAAAGATTGCAATACCTGGTTGTAGAAAATTGTAGAGAACCAATGGGCCTGCTCTCGCCAACCCTTCCCCTCACTGCCCAGATTTATAAGTCATAAACAGGAATGACCCTGAAAAAAAGAATGGAGTTATGTTAGAATAAATGACAGCATAAATAGGACTGCCCAAGTTATGTGTTCCATGCGTGCATAGGTACATGCAGAAATATGTGATTTTCTTAAATTAACCCTTTATTGGATTATCTTGGTTTTAGGATGCTAAAATCAATATACACCATAATGTTTTTGCAAAGTTTGTGCACTTACACTCATGCTTATGTTTAAATCGCATAAATATATATGTAATTCTTTGGTAAATTGTCTAGGTTGGACTGTCAATATTCTAGGCATCTAAGCCACCAGCCACCCAGTAAGATACACCGTAGGACTTAGTCTAGTATTATGGTATAACTCTTGGAATATACAATATATTTTAGAGCTATACAGATACAACATTTACTGTGAAAGTGTTTTGCTTGGCAAGAAAATAACACATATGCATATTTCTTATGCCACTGGCAACCGCAAATTAAACATCTAATTTTTATATATTCATTTCAATTTGTTGCAAAGTAACTTCAGTGGGGACTCAGAAATGACATGAGCACCAACTGCATTGGGAAAGCTCTTCAAACATGGCTTGCCCACCAAAGCTTGATGCAGCTTAATATGCATCTGCATAGGTATTCTCCCGTTTGAAAATACATGCATTTACATGGGGATTTCGAATTTTCTTCAGATCTCCTTTCAAACAACCAATATGAAAGGAAAAGGACTTTAAAAAGCTGGCTTCTCAAGTAGAATAAAACTTGGCTTGTCATGCTGCTTCTAATATGTTTTTCCTCCGTCTGACCTTTGCTCTGAATTTCTACAATGGAAGTTTTAGGGTTGTAGGACCGGGAGGTAAATGTTTGTCAGCTTCATAAGCTTTTTTGGAGAGTACCCAGCTTCAGATCCAGCTTTATAAGGAAAAAAAAAAAAAAAAAGAAGGAAAAAAGTAAAGCAAGAAATATTTTTCATGCCGCTTCAATTAGGCCCCCGGGTGAAGATCATACAGCTTTGAAACTGTTCCGTTTTGACAAAGTTCCAAAGTGCTGTACACATTAGGGAAAACCAGAGTTTGCTGCAATGTAAACTGTTTAACATGCACACAGAGGTCAAATCTAAATTTTCCCAAGCATTTGGGTTTGTTTAAACATTAGAACATGGTTTGGTGTCAGTGAATAGGAAAACTTTAATGTTGTGGGTGGGAATCTACCCATCTTTCTTTGTTAAAGTTCCAAAGGCTACTGCAATAAAAATATTCATTTACCAAGGGGGCTATTGTGATAAGCTTCCAAAGACATTATGCACTGGTGTGAAAGAAGCAAGTAGGAATAGACATCAGCATTGTGGGTGAAAAGAAACAAGTCTTCCTTTCTTTTTCTTTTTTTTTAATTTCTTTGTAGGAGTTCCAAAGTCCAGTTGTAAATGATTTTTTTTTTCAGGGTGGTCTGGTTATCTGCACTCTCATATTTTTGGGGCTGAATGTAATAAATCTTGAATAGCTGTGAGACTTGCTAAGTTCAACAATAAC
Organism: Phalacrocorax carbo; assembly: GCF_963921805.1. NCBI lineage: Eukaryota > Metazoa > Chordata > Aves > Suliformes > Phalacrocoracidae > Phalacrocorax > Phalacrocorax carbo. The sequence goes on along the minus strand of NC_087513.1, from coordinate 6,005,447 downwards.
TGCATATTTTATTTCTGTTTTCCAATCATGCCCTTAAAATCAATGTGGACTGTATTAACCTGTAGAGCCTGGATCACACATAGGAGACTGGCTGATGTAAATCAATATACCTTTCTTAGGACAGCATCACAGCTGATGTATATCAGTTGTGATTCTAAGGATATGGTTTCTGAACTTCACGAAAAATGTGCAAGGCTTTTTTCACTTAATACAGAACCTCAGACATCTAGTACTAAGCTAATATTGCTAATTCACCATCACCTTTCGCAGTGCCAAAGACTAGAGGAGTATCATCAGTAAAACACCCTACTGACCTGGTTGAAATATCCTATCCAATCTATTATACATTTAATACTTTTAGAAGACACCTGCATACTTCAGAAGATAAGTTGTGTTTATTTCTTTTTTATTCTTCTAGTTTTTAATCAGGAGTTAAAATCAGTTGTGTTTATGATACCAAGCTGGCGTAGGCAGATTTAATCCTTTTATCCATAAATTTATAAAATTCAGGTGTCTACTGCTTGCTGATTAGAGCAAGGAAATAATCTGACCCAATGAGCAAATCACCACACTATGTTGAATGGCAATCTGTGTATTAAAATATTTACAAAACAAGGCAGTAATGCATCGTCTTGTTAATCTTGCCCCAGCTCTTGTACCAAAAGGGATGCATTCAGAGCAACTCGGCTTGAGGTACCTAATTAAGCCATCTACATTAGATAGGTAGAAGTATGCTAATTCACCAGGCCAAATTTAGTTGTCTGCCTTTCATTGAGGTTCTCCATCTAGTCCGTGTAGAAAACTAAGATTCTCCAAAGACAGATCAGGGCATTTAAGAAGACGTAATGTGTTTCACATCAGAGAGAAAATAATGGAGAGCTTTGGGAACAAGTGTAATAGACAGTTACAGCTTTATAACTGCCCCTGTGCTCAGCACTGCTGAGACCACACCTCGAATCCCATGTTCAGTTTTGGGCCTCTTGGGACAAGAAGGGCCTTGAGGGGCTGGAGCGTGTCCAGAGAAGGGCAGCGGGGCTGGGGCAGGGTCTGGAGCACAAGTGTGCTGGGGGGCGGCTGAGGGAGCTGGGGGGGTTTAGCCTGGAGAAGAGGAAGCTGAGGGGAGACCTCATCGCTCTTGACAACTACTTGAAAGGAGGTTGTGGTGAGGTGGGTGTTGGTCTCCTCACCCAAGTAACAAGTGATAGGACAAGCAGAAATGGCCTCAAGCTGCATCCGGGGAGGTTTAGATTGGATATTAGGAAAAATTTCTTCACTGAATGAGTGGTCAGGCATTGGCACAGGCTGCCCAGAGAGGTGGTGGCGTCACCATCCCTGGAGGTGTTCAAAAAACTTGTACACGTGGCACTTCAGGAGTGGAGTGGCACTCCACTTTAGGAGTCCTGGGGATGTTGGGCTGGTGGTTGGCCTTGATGATCCCAGCGTTCTTTTCCAACCTTAATGATTCTATGATTCTATAATAAGAATTTTACTGTTTTACTTAGGTGCCCAGTACATGCACATGGAGAGTTGATGACCTGTGTGTTTTCAGATGACCTCCCTGCTGTTAAAAAAAACAAAAAAAAAAACAAACAAAAAAACAAACCAACATACAAAGCAACCAAAAAACGAGCCAAATGCCCCCCTCAAAACCTCACCTCAGCCGTATTAAATAATGAAATCCCCATCTATGCTTGTTCTTGAAACCTGAAGCAGCATTCTGGGATGACACTCAGGAGGACAAAGTTGGTTTACTGTGTTGTCATAAACCTTTGCATAAAGTATGGCTTATTGTTGGCAGGCTTGGGAAATGTAAAATGTTGGAATGAAGGAAAAATTAGTAGCCTTTTTTATTTATTTTTTTTCAAACAGATATCAGATTTTTCTTTTCACAGAATTCTATATTGTTCAGATAACGTTGTCCAGTATAGTTTTGTCCCCACAGAGAGCTGGCCATATTAGACAGCTAGACATTTATTCCCATACTCAGTCTAATTCACCTGACGACGCTCTTATAGGTCTGTCTGTAACCAGGGCTGTAAGGTCCCAGCTCAGCACACGACAGGGAAATAGTAACATAAATAAAATTTGAATACAGAAAAACCTGTAAGTCCTTTATCCTATTAAATTTTTAGTGGAACAATAGGACCAGATACAGAACATAATTTCCGAGTTTGGGCATGACCAGTGTGCTTCCTACGTTGATCTGAATTCCATCCAAATTAATAGCAGCTGAAATCCATTGCCATCCAAAAAGCTGTTCAGAGATCTCTAAGAGAAGAAAAGTTTTTCTTTTCTTGACTCCTTTGAATATAGCCCTCTACGCCTTCAAAAGTGATCACAAGTAGTGTAGGATGGTACATCTTACCCAAATTACTGAATATGCAATTTTTGACCCCCCAGGTAAATGCTGGTTTTCCAAATTTGTATGCATTGATGAAGCCTCATCTCAGAAACCTCTTTTATATGACTGTCTCTGAAACTTTCTTGAAATGCAGTTTGTGGGCTACAGGTTCACTATGAAATGGTAGTCGCACGTCTGAATACAGGCATAGAGAAGGAGAGGGAGAATAAGTAATCTCCTTCTGACTGCAGAGTCAGGTTGTTTGCAGTCCAAAGTAAAAAAGCAGGGGCAGGTTCTGGTACCTAAAAACAGAGTTCTGGTGCACTGTCCAAAGCCCTCCACCACCCAATTGGCCTTGAATAGCTGTAATTATAAGTCAGTTTTTCCCAGAAATGTAATGGTTACATAGGAATATGTGGGCCTTTCCAGAGTTAACATGTTGATGCTCTTTCGGTCCAATGAAAGGACATGATCCAAATAAGAAACCGGGCATCTGTTTCTTCAAAGCAAAAGGAAATAATTTAAGCCTTTATTAGGAAATAGAAATATAAAGATGATCATCTCTGGAGAGCTTTATGGACTTGCTTTGTTCTGTATCTGTGTATCTGCTGTATGATTCACTGCACAGATGCTGATCTTGGTCCCCCTGGAGAAAGAGAGCTCTTAGATACTATCCCCTGACACTGCCAAAAAGTAAAAGTCAGCTGATTGTGAGAATGGTATTGAAACTGGAACTCTGAGGTTTAGCTTTGAAGAGAGCACATGGCTTTGACCAAAATGTCTCCTGTGCCTCTGCTCACTTGCATATAAAATAGGCAAAATATAACACTATCTTATATAAGTGACCAATTGCATGCATTTGCTGATCGATTTTTACCAATAGGAGACAAAAAAAAAAGATATTTTTGCAGTTTTACACACACAAACAAATGCATCGTCAGTGAAATGTTGAGAAATGCAAACCTCAACTGCCAGCTGCTGCCCCATGCGTTGAGATCTGTAGATGCAAAAAGTATAAATCAGAGTCCAAGGCAACGGCCATGTCTTCACATGGGAATACATCCAAGAGGTGAGGGAGATTTCAAAAGACAGCGGGTGTTCAGAGTTAAGAAATCCTGTAGAGTGAGGTTTGTTATCAGTAGGGTGATGTAATGAATTCACGAGCTGCAGAATACGTGCAGATTTTCTGTTATATTTCACTATAGAAAAGCCAGCTTCCAAAACCTGGTCTGGAGAAGCTGTGTCTTAGTAAATTCTTGAAATAGGTCTCTCATTCCCTGTGCGGGTGTAAATATTAGATGGCCAACTTGTCACAATACATTACATATACTACAGAAAGGGGAGATCAGAACTCTTCACCCCTCCAGATTGCCATCCATTCGGTTTGGTGCTAAGACAAGAAATCACTTCTTACATGGTAAGCGGGGATGTACTGTACTGACTCACACAGGTAATTGTAGACTGACATAAGAGCACCTTGTAGAGCCCTGTTTGAGACTGACTTAAGGCTTATCTATAGTCGCATATCCAGAACACAGAGTCCCAAACTAATGTGTGAATACATAGGCATATCACCTTTTGTTCAAAAAATAAATGTAGCTCTTGTTCTGCAGGTTGGAAAAAGAAAACAAGCTTGACCACGTGAGTTATAAGAGCCAGTACATGGAAATGGCCTAGATTTGCAGGGAAGTCGAAGGCTTGGAGAAGAAAGAGTTGCCTCAGGTGTGGTGAGTACAGCACAGCCTTTCTGAAGTAGCTAACTTGGAACTTGTAGTACCTTAGCATTACAGAGGACATGGTACTCCTGCTCTTAAAGATCCCAATTTGCTACAGAATTAAATGTCTGCGTGTAAAAAACGTGTGTTTGAAGAATCAGAAATCTTGTAATGAATTAAAGTTTGGCATCTCCAAAGGTTAAAAGGGATAATGTCTTTTAAGAGAGAAACATTATCTAAACAGCAAAACCTCCACTTAATTCACGTGAAGGGAAGCTCTTTCTATTAAATCTGCAAGCACTATAAGCTGTTCTGCAAATATCTTTTCATTAAAATCATATTTAATAAGCCAAAGTGACTTAGAAGGTGAAATCTTTAGCATATTATACCTTGAACAGAGCCCAGCTACATGACATGGATTGCAAATTCCCCACATGGTGCTGCAGGGCTGGGTTAAACAGAAATAGTGATTTTCACCAGTCTGCTTAGTCTATGGGATTTTCCATGTCTTAGAAGAATGCTAATCAATGTCATAACTCTGCCAGCAAGAAATACTAGAAAGTCTGGACAAAGGAGAGAATCTCTTATCTGGGAAGCTCTCATTGATCTCAGGAATATCTACAAAGTTTAAATCTTGCTTTCACTAAGCCTGATGATGAAACGCTGATCTTGATGACTGAGAAAAGCTTAGTATCTAGTCACTTTGTACAAAGGCAGAACTGCTCTTATTGTCTACCTTATATCCTTGATTCTGTCATAAGTTTCAGTAGCTTATTAGATTACTTTTTCCTGCAGGAAAAAAAAAAAAAAAAAAAGAAGTAAATTTATAAAATAATGAAATTAGTTAATTAAAATACAACAAAACATCTCTTATTCACAAAAACCCTATTATATATTACTAAGTGCTGGGTTCGCACTTACTGATACGAAACTTATTGATACAGTTGATACAGATTGTATCATTCTGATACATGTGTTACAGTTGCAGTTTAAGATCTCTGGTCTGTTTTCATTCTGCCCAATGTACTGAAATGGTAGTGAAGAAAGAGAATTACTTCCCCAATTTCCCTTCGCTGTTTATGGACAAAGCCAAGTACCTCCAGGGTATGACCGACCCAGCTGTGATTTAACTCCATGGAGTGTACAGGAGGCCTACAGCAGCTTCGTTCATTTGGATGGGCTGAATTAGTAAATAAACAAGTCTAATCTTGTTTGACAGAAGTCACCATGTCTTCAGCTCTCCTTTCTGCTTTAAATATGTATCATCTGTAAAGCCTCTTGATTAATACATACGTTTTCATTTTCAACCTCCAGATGTGTCACTAATAGAACGTGTGATGACACTTCTCATTTTTTGTTGTTGACATTGCGAGCAGATGCTTTGTCAGATTAGCACAACATATTAAAATAAGGAGCTGAAGAAGATTTGCGTGTTACAACTAAAAGTGAACGCTGTTATTCTTATCAACCTCATCTCCCTTCTAGCTACCCTCATGTGATACCATGACCTCCTACATTGATGAATACTGTAAGAGCACAGAGGTAGATATTAAGGGTGTATGCCTGGCTTTTCTGAGGTCAATGGCTGTTTTGCCAACAACTTCAGTAGATCCACAGAGTCATTTCATGGAATAATTTGGCATCAGTCCTGCATATGGTTACAAACAAATATATCATGTCTCCTACTCAAAGTCCAATTAAGGTCGGTTCTATATGTAACTACAATCCCTTCCACTGAATATTGTCAAAGCATAGATAGTTGTTACTCTGGTTGGCAAGGACATCAGGAGGACTTTGCACAGATTGAGGGAAATGATGCAGATACTCCTAGAAGTTCATGGCACTATTTAAGTATAGGGAAAGGATTATTGAACCATCATCTTGTATTTATCCATCACACATGAACGAAGCCAACAGAAATCTTTTTTATTATACGTACACAAGTAACAACACCAGTATAAAAAATGCTGAGAGGAGAACTGGAGCCATTACAAGTGCTATTTTATTCTTTTGCATGTTTTGACCCAAAACCAAAAGGCCACAAGATTCCATCCCACTTCCATCTTTAAAAATGAAGGAAAATAGTTTTTTTGTTTCAGTTAAAGCACTGCTTAACTAGGAGTCATAGAATTTAGTCCGCCACTTAAAATGTGTAAAACCAATGCATGTTTACCATGTGATGTTGGTAATTTTCATTAGAGAAAAAAGATGCTGCATTTTGTATAGATATGGTGATATTGCCATGAGTAAAACCATGCATGGAAATTACCAAATTTGGACATTAACAAAACCACAGGTCTCAACAGAAGGGAAGTTAGTTTCTGTTATTTTTCACAAGATGGAGAAAAAACATCTTAAAATGTGAGCAAAGTTGATCTCACAAGGCATGTTTTCCACAGTCTGTAGCATCAATTCCTCTCATCTTTTTTTCCTTTGTTACCAGATTCAGTAGCAACAGGGGCAGCAGATGCCACTCTGTCAACAGCAATTCTGAGAATTCTGAGAATTGCTGAGAATTGAGAATATCACTAAAGATGCACAGAGCAAAATATGGAGCCATACATACAGCAATGTCCCAACAAATATAAGGAAGGCAGAATTTTAAAACTCCAATTCACCATGACTTGTAAAATATAAAATGATACTTTTCCTTTCCAGTAGAGCTTTTCTAATTGGCAAGAAACAGCATACAGTGTTTGCCACAACTGCAGTAAAAGAGATAACGTCTCCATGTAAAGGAAGCTTGGGAAAATAATTTGTTTCAATCACATAAATCTGTGCCTTCAAATTTCAAAATTATTTATTGAATTAATTTTCAAAAGCATGTCAAATTATGTCATATGGCTATCAGATTTTTATATTCTGAAAAAACCTAATAAACCATGATTATGTGTTATTGCTGAGACACTAGAGAGAGAGAGATAAACAGAGATTGGTCTAGGAATCACACTTGAACTAATAACAGAACCTCCCTATCTGAAATCTTTATCCTGACTCTTTTTTCCCCCTCCAGTAGAGGCTACAGGATTATTGTCATTCCTGTAAAAATTTCTGTTTTCTGCTATTTTACCTAGGAGAACTTGGGAGTATTGAAAACTGCTTCAGGAAACTCATGCCATGTAACCTTATTTCATGTGTTCCCTCATATGAGCTGGAACAAAGGAATGGGCTGGGTGGAATGAGAGTGGAGCGTGTGTGTGTGCATGTGTGTGGTGCATGTGTGCCTGCGTGTGTGTGTGTGTGTGTGTGTGTGTATAAAGAAGTGGTGATCAGACGTTACTGATAAGAGAAGCCAGTGGTGCTTCTGGGTGATGTGTGTATTCAACTCCAGGCTGACTCCTCTTATGCTAATACAGCCAATTTCCTCTTTTATTTCATTTCTGGAGCCTGAATCTGTGATCTCTGATAAGGTTCCCAAGGATACCGCCTTCACTCACAAATGGGCAAGCAAAAGGGGGGTAGGTGACGGAGACGTGTAACTCGCAGAGAGCACTAGTAGATGAATAATTTAAAACTCCGCCCGGAGATTTGAGGCAAAACGGAGAGATAAGAGACACCACAGGGTCTTCTCTGTTTATTCAGAGCTTCATCTTCCAATGACAGGTGACCTCCGAGGTCAAGGGCATTATGGGAAATGGAGCCAACAGTGGGGAAGGGTACTACATCGCAGAAGGAAGTAATGATTCACTTGGTGTCAAATGAAAAAATTGATCTCTTTTCCCCCTCTTTGCAATTTTTCTCTCTCCTAGTTTTCACTGAGAAACTTTGGGCCCAAGGCTGACACAAGTCTGAACTGCAAGAGCAGATCATGAGCAAAATGGCCGGTAGCAATGGGATTGCACCAGTGTGAAACTGGTGCAAGATAAGAATCAGGACCTTTGTCTGAGCAGCGTGCTGTCTGTGTCTGTACACAGGGAGTCTGCGTTGGTAGTAGCATTATCAAAGCAGATATGTATAGAGTCAATACCTCAGAAACATCACAGGCTCAATCCACCTCATGTAAATTGCTGTTTTTCACTGGCACAACCTTAATTTACATCCACTCAGAATCTGCCCTCATGTTTTTAAACAAAACACTCCCTCCTAACAGTTTTATACCTTAATTTCAATTATTTTATCTTGGCCGGAAAATATTTATTGCTATGGTTTTATCCGGTGTTTATAAAGAAGCTAAAAGAGCTGAAAATTCTCAAGAAACACCCGGTATTCCTCGGGCCTTATGCAATAAACAAGGCACATTCACAAGCTCTGGCTCTTGTTGTTGCCTCTTTCATTTGAGAAATCTTGAACTTGATGCCTCCTTTGCAATTAGAAAAATCTGAAGCTGTTCACTTCAGTCATATTTATATTGTTAGCTTCGGGATCTTACAAATTCTGCCAGTAAGAAGTATCCCTAGAAGAGCTCTGCTCCACATTATCAAAACCTTCTGCTCGGTCATTCCTATTTGTTTCAATATAATGCAGCCATGACCTCTACAGCAAAAAAAAAGGCAAAGTCAAACGTTTCTCAGTGCTGGTTTACATTTCCCTGCCTCTTAAACTGCTGTTTCTGCTTTCCTCTGTTTGAATGTTACCCATGTTTTCATTCCTGAGCAATCACATACCTTTTATCTTTTTAGATAAACATGAAAACATACTAAGGTCACTGCCCGGTGAGAATTAAGGTTTTGCATGACTGCCACCCGCTTGTACCATGTATGCACTTCCCTTCCAACTCCCCCGCTCCCACTGCGAGCCAGTCCCATCTCAGAAATGTTTCTCGCAGGCTTTTGGAACTGTTTGGACAAGTCCTGGGGCTGACTCACATCACACCTCACTTACTAGTTAACCTAACCCAAGCAATGTGCTGGGCGGCAGCAACCTGCCTGGACTTCTGGTGTGGCTCACGCCCAGCCATCTTGCCCACTCCTTTTCATGTCCTTATTTTCATACTCATACCCTGACGAAACAAATGTGCTCATGGGCCTGAACCTGAACATCTCACCCACAAAAGCCACACCACTGGGAGGGCTTGAAAGAGCTAGGTGAGCCGTACAGCCCTGCTGCTATTTATGCTCGTGACAGATGTTTGTCATGGGGGTCCTCTTGGGTTCTTCCAGCTCAGCCAAAGACAGCTCTTTGTCTCATTTATACCAGTTCGGCTAGATGCAGTACTCGCAGTCTGAAATGGTGTTGAACTGGAGCAAATGAGACGAGAATCAGCCCTCCTGGTCTCACAAGGGTGTTTCTCCCTAGCTATGAGTAATGGTGGTGGGTAAACAAAATATTCTCCTTCATGTTGCAAGTGAGAGTAGGAAGCTAAGTGATGCAGATACTGACTTCATTTTAAATCATTGCACCCATTCAGTAATGGGTTTTTGCTCTGGAGGGCAGGATAACAGCATTGAGGCTAAATGGCCAAATATTATAATGGCCATCTGTGTGTACAATTTTATGTCTCAGAACTAAAGTACGTGTTTGTACATGTGCATATTTATGTATTGGCGAAGTCAATTTCAAGTATTTCAAGACATTATACTTAGTTAAGGTAGAAATGCGTACATATCCACATTATGTCTAAAGCAAATGTGTCCTACTTCCAGTTCAGAGTCATAGCCATAAAACCTGTGTTGCACGTTACTGCTCAAACCATTTGTCTCAAACACAGAGTGGGGTTGCATTTTTCTTTTGAGATGCAATTATAGTTTATGCTCCAAGATTCACCCCCATTTTCATAGAATAAGAAAGCAATTAAAGAAAATGCACACAATGTGGGAGGTTCTGGTTCAGTTCCTTCTTCTGTCCAAGAAGGTTCAAATACACACATATAGACTGTTTTGGCTTGTTTAAATGTTTGGAAAAAAGTTCCAGCTTTCCTTCAAAGAGAGGAGGAAATGCATTTCTTCCCCATCAGTTATTTAACAAAAAATGCATATCTGGCATCTGGAGCAGGACTCAGAACTCATGCCACCTCCTCAAAAAAGTGTCCTGACCACGCTGCATCTCCTTAATTATTTCCTATGAAGGGGAACTGCTTCAAAAGGAGGCTGAAATCATGGAACCGGTAGACTGGAGGTTAAATCGTTTTTGAGATGAACAGTATATTAAATTAAGTTAACCAATTCTTGGTATGGGCTCAATTCCTGAGGTGTCTTATAGCAGCAGCAGAATGATGCCACCATACTTTCTGAGCAATGCGACAGTCAGTGCCACATTTTTTAGGTTTGTTCTAATGCTGGTAAATGACCACAAAGTATTGGATCCCCTGGAGAACAGAGAGGGGGAAGGTTTAGATGACAGATCCTAACAGGTCTGAGTCATGAACCACAGAGGTGTTTAGCACTGACAGGAGTTAAAATTTTTCTGTGGAAGACAGGGTTTGATGAAAAGTTACCAACAAAAGTTAGTCCTGATACACCATGATATTAAAATTTCATTGGTCTCTTTTTATTTTTTCTACTTTTTGTGATTACATGCTCTCTTAGTAAGGCACTTCAGTTTTGAAGCTGTGATCTGCTAAATATTAAAAAGTAACAGGTCTTCAAAATCAAAGAAAGTCTCTGTCAGTTTTGGGCAGAGATGCAATGATCTGAAATACTGCATTTACAGTAACATTCTCTGTAAATTTTGGAAAAAAAGAAGACTTTATGACTATTCTCTTTCGTACCTGGTCTCAAATAAAAAAGAAAAACCAAAAAAGAAAAATTAGGTGGAAAACCTAACACTTTTTAAACTAATCCAAAAGTTTTTTTCAATGAACTGACCTCTGTCTCCCTTTACCCCATCCCTATGCTGATACTGATTGAATTAACTTATTAAAAAAAAAAAAAGAAAAAGAAAAAAAGATAATAATGCTGTTTAGAATCTGTCATTTATAATTTCCTCATTATCCACACACTATAAACTTCAGAAAATTGTATTCTGATTCTGGTCTGAGTAATTGCCAATGGGGAAAAAAATGTTCCAGATGTTATTCGGTCCTGTTTGTTTTACCACACTGCAGTGAAGATCGCTATGGGACTTCCACTGATGAATGAAAGGATGGATCAACCTGATAAAATGAAAAATGGAACCAAAGTGAACACAGAAAGAGAGTGGGTAAATTTTTTTTATCTCTGCCTTTCTTTTAAACATCACCAAATATCCCCTCTTCCAGGTTATGGTTATTACAGGAAATTAAAGTGTGAAGAGGCTAGCTACAAGACTGGACCTGGTTCAATGAGGTGATTCATAGTTCTGTAATAAGTGTTGATGGTTGAATCTTGGACCCATTAAAATCAATGTCAGGCTCAGTGATTTACTCAAGTGCTACAGTCTTCTGTCTCTAGCAATCATATTCTCCATTTCATAAAAATAGAAAGAGAAAGGACTGTAGACATTAAATAATAGAAGTATGACTGTGCATCAGTTTTTCTATGCAGCAGGTAGGAATAGGGCTCCTGAATCCCATAGGCATACTCCATTCAGAAGTCAGATCAGCTTTTACTGCTGAACAGACCTTTCAGGCATTTAAAATTGGTTCACCCAGCACTGGAAACAATTTATAAAAAGAAGGGCCCCCACAGGAGCATAAAAGCAAGCTAAAGGATATACCACATATTAGGGATTCCTTTTGAGTCCACCTCCCTCAGAAAGAACAGTAGCAGGAAATAATGTTAAATTATTTTCTTTCATTTACTTCAGTTTTACACTGACATAATATCATTCAGTTTGGTGGAGCTACTCCTGATTTATGACGAGGTAAATGAAAGCAGAGTCAGACCCCAAAGGAATATAATACAGACCACCTGTTTTGAGAGAACAACTGGGCTAAGAAATGACTTATATACTGTACATATAAGAAGCATGTGAAAAGGGCATGGTGGGAGTAACAAAAGCCTTCAATTATCCAGGCCTAGACTGGATTACATTAAGTGGAGGAAATAAGGTTGGCAGTATGTTTGTGGATCTGGGACAGGATTGCTTCCTAATTCAATATGTGCCACAACCAACCAGGAAGGAAACCATATTAAAGTTGTGATTAAGCACTGAAGGGGCATGATTGAATACCTTCCCTCCCCTTCAGAGGTAGGGGACACACAAAGATCATAAGCTCAAAAGCTCAAGGACAAACTAAAGAGAGAAGTAGGAATAAGGAAAAATGACCCAGTTGCTGAATTTGGACATTAATATAGGTAATACTTGCTGCATACTGGTTTGATAAGCAAGTGTATTTGGCTTCTGTTGTCAGGGTGATTACGTGCCTTGATACCACTAAAAACAACCCATTACAAATGCAAAACTGTGGTAAAATCTCCAGTTTGTTTATAAAAAAAAGAAAAATCTATAAGGAAGGCTGCAAAACCAAATAAAACAAAGTCTCATCCGTACCTAACAGTTTTACAGGGATAGCTGTATTAACAAAACTTTCGCTACGTGGACACTGCTTATACTGGCAAAATTAACTTTTTGCTGGAATGGCTTATATTGGCTCAGAAAATGCAGTGAGCTAGGAAAGGAAAAACAGTATTTTGCTGGTTTAACATCTACTTTGAAACTGGGACTCACCTCCCTTAACCTTATCTACATACTTGTCTGGCCCAGCCAGTCATCTAGGCCACTCTATAGTCGACAGAAAGAGAGGTATTCCCAGAAAAGAATAATTCCCACTTATATTTAATATCAACTTTATGATGGGTTCAGTTTCCTTTAGGGTTACTAGTTTTCTTCATTGACCTCACGAATACTGATGGCCAAAATTAAGTGTGCTGTCTCCTACCACCAAGCTTCTCAGGTAACTACACTAGGCAGGCTTTTAAAGGTACCCAAATTACTTGTGAAGAAGCAGGTGTGACAACACAGATTGGGTCCCACAAGTAGCAGGACTGCATCACTGTGGCGAGTTCCTGGGCTAGTTAACCTGTTCCCCTGGTGGTATTTCAAGACAATGTGGTTCCACTGCTTTGGGGTCCTTGTAGTCCCGTCCTTCTGGCAGATAAACACCTAAACGACAGCAATGGAAAGCATATCTCTGAACAACTTGCAGTTGTTTTTGTGAGGACCTGGCTTAAGTTGCTGATTGCATCCTGGTTCAAATCCAGCTGCCCAGGAGAGCAGGTTCAGAGATGAGGCCTCCCCCTTCAGAAGTCCATCCTACCACATGAGGTCAGAAGTAGCTAGCCTTATGGACACTCGGAAGAGCAGCTAGAAACCCTGTGCCTCCAACTCATCTCTTCCCTTCCTACAGACACTTACTGCTTGGATTTGTAAAAAAGCAAACAGAGTGAGTTGAAACTACTGGACTGTGGACATCAACTTGTGGTTTTGACAGGGCTGTTCTATTTGGGTAAATAAACAAGGAATATAGCCTTTTCAGTGGTTGTGTTTTATGAGCAATTGTATCCTAGTCAAATTTAAATTTGAAAAGCTGCCTAATTTCCTTTTAAACTAGGATAAACTAGGATTTCAACTAGGATAAGGTGACAAAGTTTCCAAAGACTTTTAGAGGATTAAGAGGCACAGTTTCTTTTCAAGTCCAGAAGCAGTGCACACCTCACTCTCCAATATAGTTCTAAACCCTTCTCCCAGTATACTCCCTTCCCTGTGTTACACTATCCAGTGTTTTACACCACTGTTTTCCATACCACAGTGCCTTCATTAGTGAAGTTATTTCTAATTGTCAAAAATCTCTGAGAACCACTGCTCATTCTTATAGTCACGGTAGGTCTTCTTCACAACTGGGCTAGAGACTCAAAAACGGACAAGTACTGAGGTGATTAAGCTTCTCCGAAGGCAAAACATCATTACAACAGCTTTGCTTTCAAAATAAGATAATGATTTCAGTCCCATGTGCAGCCCACACATTAGTGCTGCTTTTCTTCTTTTCCTTTGGTTCCCAGATTTCACAAGGGAAAAAAAGTGGTGAGTTTGGACCATGAAAGATAGAGGGGGGGGATCTGGGGGTGGTAAAGAGAGGAAGGCTTAATAAAATGGCAGCACACGGAAGTGAAGAGTCATAAATATTGCCAAAGGCGGCCAAAAGTAGTAAAGGGAATTGAAGAACTAAACAAAGAAAAATAATACATAAAAGAGGCAGATAATTTGAAAATGAGTCAGTAAGACTGTTAATAGACAAGTGTGGGAGAATCTGTGACAAACGAGCTTGACTTTTGGCAAGAGTTTCAATTAATTCTCCCCAGCATAAAAAGATGTTAAAAATCAGATATCGGAAACTATCATACAGATCTTTAAAGAACAGTAGTAGTCATTTGTCCCCTTGTTAAGCACTTGTTGATCACACATCTGGGTTTAGGATATGACCAACTAGATGAGATATGATAGCCTTTGTTTTAGAGGAAATTTCGTTGCATCATTCTATGGTCCTTTCTAACTCTAAAATCTTTGTTTTCATGAACCTGAAGTTTTCAGTGGCAGATACGTTCATTAAGCATCAGCTCATTAACCTGTTTAATATGACTCCATCTCCAGTCTAGAAAACTCTATTGGTAACAGCAGATTTAAGTTATGCAAGTCTTGACTACCTCTCTGAACTAAGGTGTAGATGACCCCTTTAACATTATGCTTTAAAACTAAGGTGAGATCAAAGACTTGGAAAGAGACATTGCACAGGCAGAAATTGTGATGTATGTTCAGACTCAATGGCATTTTATGTAGTCTCTTGTGGCAGGAAGAACTTTTGCTAGAACGTACATTATGTGTAACACAAAATGACTAGAAGTAACAGAATCATAATGCAGGATGTTGATGTTCCTGAGCCTACTGTTATGTATAATCTTCCTGGTGGAGAATTCGAGAGGGAGAAAAAAAAAGAACGAACAATACCTTTGTCATTCCTTTGTTTACTTCTACCTAAAGAAACAAACATTCTTTACACATTTTAGAAGACTGTCAGTGTACTTCCAAAAGGGAGTTACCGTCACAAAAAGTCCTCTGTAAATGGTTATGATAAAGACAGAATGAATGTTGCTATTTTATAAATGCATGTGAGCACAGAGGAGTTACATTGCTTCTCCAGTGACCCCATTTTCTGCGGCAGAGCCCATGTAGAAAGCAGAGCCTCTGATGCTTGGTCTGGTACCATAAAAACCACACAACACATCCCATCCAACATATATACACATACATGCCTAAGTATGTATAAATACTTCAGGTCAAACAATCATCTTGAAAATATGCAGGAACATTTATGGGGAACATTTCATATATCCCACCAATATTGGCAAATAGGAACACAGCCAAGCCCAAAATACGCATGTTTATTCCCATGTCTATTCACTTACATTGCTCTCAGCAAGACTTTATAATCAGAATGTCAAACACTGCAGAAAGCAATACGGAAAAGTATAAATCAAATCCTAAAATCCCTTAGTTTGGCTTACAAATCAGGAGTAGGTCACTGGCTTCTGTGTGCTCATTTTTTGTTTCATTTTACATGTTTTACAACTATGTATTCCAGCTGATTCAAATGTAACTCTCTCACAACAAACTGAACTTTTTTCCAACTTCACCGTATCTGAAGTCATCAGCAGCTAATAGTGGATAATATTATCTGTGACGTATTTCTAAACGTGCTACCAGAACCACAAGGATAAGACACTTGTGATTTTTTGTTTGTTTTCATGGAAATTGAAATATCCACCTACTTGTGTACTTCTGCAAACTGGGGTTCACAAAAGTAGAGAATTTGATAAGATTAGCAATATTGGAATAGAGTTATGCTGAGGTCCATTCCTTTATTTATGTGTTTATTTTCACCACAGTTACGGTGCATGGAGTTTCACGCCTCAATTTCCTATTGAAGGGCAAAAAAATATTATTCCATGGTTTAAACAAAAATGCACTCTATGCATCAAAATACAGCAGTATTCAAAGTGCAGATAAATAAATTCCACTATTCTCAGTCCTTATTGTTATAAGTTATAGGAAACTAATCATATCTGCCTGCTTGATCTAGCACCCAAATGATTCAAATGAAGATGTCCTATACCTGGCATTAATGAAGTGAATAAGACCTGGGGACAAACCAAGACTTCTTCATAGTCTTTTCTGGAAATAAAAGCAAAAGGCAACTCTGGGTGCTGCACCAATGTAGGATATGCATAACCTATCGAAATATTTACAAAATTTATTGCAAAAAGACAAGTTTGTTCCTCCCACTCCTGATACAAATTTGACATCGATTTCATTATGTCACTCCAATTTATAACTGATTGGCTAGCTGAAATAAGGCAGTGTTAGCAGACGTGACAAAATTTATATCATATGTATATGCTCCTAATTGCACATAGTCCAATTTAAATTCCTCTAGGGAATTTTGGTAACATTATTAGTCATAAGAAGAAACTATCCCAGAGGTTATTCAAAATACTTGGTTCACCATGTTGCAGCTAGTATTGACCTGGTATTTTTAAAGCCTGTTCTTTATCAGCCAAATCTACCTCTCTATCAGTTGATCTATAGAACACCTTTAGGTTCTTTCTTGTATTCAGTGTAGTTTCTTAAATTTCTTTCATTTCCAGTTGTGCAATGTATGTGTAATTAATGTGTTGCATGTAATTCATTCTCAATCTCACCCTTTGCCCAGAGGGAGGTAAATGATTGCCATAGAACATTTTGTTTTGGTAGGCCCAGGTGGGTGCATGCAGCTTTTTGTTAGGGAAATCAAGGTAAGATGCACCTGGTCTGAATGAAAAACATAGCACTATTTGAGACAGTATGTTGACCACCCTATAGTCTCTCACTTTTTTCAAGGAAACTCTCTGTCCTGTACAAACAAGGTTCTGTTACAGGTTCTGTTAAATTTTGCCAAAGTACAAGCCTTATTGATGGCAGAAAACATGGGTGAGGTAGTACTGAACTCAAGCATTCTCAGTTTTTCTCCTATGCACCAGAATAACTTTTCCCATTCCTTCAGTCATGTATAATGTGTTTTTTGGAGAAGTTAATTGTATAACTTTTTCTCAAGAACCAACAAAAGCAAACATACTCGACTTTAAATGCTGCAATGGGTGGACTGGATGTCCAAATCAAACCTCTCAAAGCAGGAATATTTGAGAATTAAAATGTTTTCAAAACATTTAAACTACCACAATTTCTCACAAAGATAAGTATTTATAAAACCATCATCAAGGTTTTGCAATATTTCTCCAACAACATTCTCATCCTGGTTCCTTATTATATCCAGAACATAGGGTGTTTGCTCTCCTTGCATGTGATATATTGTCAAGAGGGATAAGCCACTTCAGCTGATGCAGAGGTCTCTCCAGATCACATTAAGCTCATACCCACAGACCCAGAATCACACCTAACTTTAGGCAGTTATCTGGAGTGCCTGAATTAACAGGTGTCACATCAAATTCCCTAATAATCCCTAAAGAAACAGATACACCTTAAGAAGATTGTTCAGATTTTAATGAGATTCATCTTTCCTCTGCAGGTGTTCATGGGGGTACTTTTGCTCATGACACAGGAAATCTCAGATAGCTGCAAAGCTAGGTACCTCTGTCAGAAATGGGACCTGAAATCTGGCTACAATTTATATTTTGATGCCTTTCCATACTATAAAATACTACGGAAAAAAATGCTCAGCCTTTCAAAAAGTGCATTATTAGGAGGTAATTGCTGCTCCTAAACATCTGAAGATGCATCATTAGAAAAAGCATTATGACTGCAGCGCTGCTAAAATCAAATGAGCTTCGAAGCCCATATGGTGTCTAGGGTCAAATTCAGGAGCAAAAAAATTCCATCTTAACTGATCTGGATGTTTCACAGCTGCTCTGCCTCCTTGTTACAAAGCAAGTATAGTGCACCAGTGAATCTGATGCCAACTGTAAATCTTATAAATATGAAATAGCCCAGAGGGTCAAATTCATCCCTGATTGAGATGCATTAACCTTATTCACTATCTTGTGTCACTTGTTTTGTACTTTTGCAGTGGTGTCAGCTTTGTTTATGACATGTTGGCCTAATAATGATAGGAAAATGGCACAAAATATGGTGGTCAGTCAGATTTATCACTGGCTTATACTCATACGACTAGTAAGCAAGAGAGAAATCAAACTGCAAATGACTAAATGTTTTTTCCATGTAGCAACCTCCAGCTCACAATTTGACTGGGATCACTTACACTATGCGAAACACATCACAGTCAGCTATTGCATCCGGCATCCTCCTGATTTAGTCATAACTTTTAATTATCACATAGTATGCTACTTCCCCCTTGCTTCGTACTGGACTTTTGCTACCCCTACAATGGGAAAGAATTTTTTTCCCTCTGTTTCCATTTATGTTCCCTGTCCTAAGTGGAGATTCGTTTAATAATGAGCAAACTCTTGGATTCTTCATGAAAGCACTAAAATATATTAATCACTTCACTTTTGTCTGCAGAAGGGAAGGAGGGAAAGGGAGAGAGCTTTGTATGAAAATTATTAAATTGGGATTGTTTGAACTCATTATTGGAATTATCAAGCTTTCTGTTCACTTGAAAGAAAAGTTCAGATCAATTATATGAAATCACTACATGTTCTTATTTTTCTAATAGCCTAAAGATAGAAGTAGGATTTCTTGCACACAATTGCAGTCGAGGCATAAAAGACACATTTTATTTCTACAGCAAAAGAGAGCAGAAGGAACAAGTTTGATTGCCATATCTTAGTTTTCCCATAGAAGAGAAAAAGGTCAAAATCTTCTCTCCAGCCCTGTGCAGATGCCCTGTTCAAGCCCCAGGCAATATTTCAGCTCTCTTAAACCCTTGAGATGAAGCTTATGTGCTGTGGAAGTCTTGTACCACGGTAAGATATGTTTTCTGTGATATGGTGCAAGGAGGGTTTTTTCATACGTATGCAGTAGCCCGTGGCACCACTGGATGGCAATGGTTCCATTTGTCACTAACACTCTTAGCTCTTCTCCAGCCGCTGTGATCTCCTGTAAAAAGAACTGCAGCATCGAGGACCTCTTTTTCTTCCAGGAAAGCTATTGAGAACTTTTCCATTGCTGTCTGCCAGAGCAAGATTAGACTTAATATCTTTTAAAGAATGGGTAAGTAGTGCCCAGCTTTCTCCCATGTTTGTACTCTTAACAGTGTGTGCAGAGACCCTCACAGTATGGATTGTATGTTGCTGAGCTTCAGCAATTTTCATCCTATATGTGAGGCTGAACAGCCTTTGGGCTGCTCTACCATCATGAGAGTGCAGGAGAGGAGAGCTGGCATGTCACCATCAGCTCCTTGCCTCACCTGGCACGTGTGCTATGCGGGAGCAGAATGTGCTGGTTTGCAGCAGCAGCAGCAGCCTTCCCCACCACAGGAATTTGGCCTTGTCCTCTTCTGCTCATCTCACACGAGTAGAAGAAGAGGGACTAGCTGTACTCAAGAAGTTGGTCTATAGCCTATATAGGAAAAAACTACAAACATTTTCCTTTTTCTTAATCTTCCCCTGTTGTCCAAAAGAATGGACTCAACAATTATACATCAGTTGTCCATAAAGGTCCTATTCATGAGGATTTTCAGTGGCTTATTTATTTTTCTTCTGATCTATGCAGTGTCAGGTTACTTGTTTGCAAATGTATGTGCTCAGTTTTGGATCAAGTGGGAAAACAATGCAACCTCGGTGATTTAGAGACATGTATTTTTCAGGTTTTTGGCTTCATGCAGCTGGTAAGGACTGGATCTGGAGACTCCAAGTGCAGAGAGAAAAGGACACTTACAACTTTTGCATGTGACACTACTGGGAGCTCAACCAACATCTACTGTTGCAAACCACAGCACCCAATGTTGGCAGCTAAGGCTTGCATTGCTTATTTGCTGCTGGTGTCTCAGTTGTGTCTAATCACAGAAGGTGCGATCTTTATATTTCTAATCTAGAAAGTCTGGTGTTATTGGTTACTCAGAGTAGCAATCATTCAAACAGAATAGATCAAATATGAACATTATACACGCTATTTTGTCGCTGTGATGATGTTTTAGCTCTTCTGTTGTTAATCAGGAAGAATGTCAACTATGACTTTCAACAAACCTATTGAAAACCTTTCCAAATCTAGAAGTTGTAATAGATTTATTTAGTTTCCAAAGACAGGGAAGAAAACATTTCTTGTTAAATGTGCAGGATAGCCATAGTCAGTGTATTATTGGCTCTATTGTCAATGCAGAGAGGTAGGCATGTCTGTGGTGTGATTCGCCTAACCTATTTTATGAGCCTATGCTGACAGAGAAGAACTGTACTTATAAACATTTAGCTTCACTCACTGACTCGAAGATCAGCATCCAAGGTTAAGTGGTGTGAACCCCACTGTTTTCTGTTGCTTTTTGACTGCAACAGAGGAAGAGTACAGCATGCTGGAATGTTTCATAAAAAGTTCAATGGTTAGATATTGCTGATGCTATGTTGGTAGTAGAAGTTGCTTTGTCTCATTATAGTGGAGATTGTCTCCTCTATATATGTTTACCTCAGAAAATTTTTATTTTTTACAGGTCCAGGCTAAGACGACTATAAAACAATCTTCATGGCTGAGCACCAGACATGGCTTTTATTTGTAAGATTACAGAGTCATTCAGGTGGGAAGGGACCTCAGGAAAGCCCTAGTCCGGTATTCTGCTCAGAGCAGGGTCAGACCAGTTTGCTCACTGCTTTGCCCAGCCTTTTTTTTAAACAGTTCACACATTAACCATTAACATGAAACTTCAAAGACTATTTTGTAGTATTTTAGCACAGAGTTTAGACTATGTTTAGAATATACATGTGTGATCTTCCCCATTGCATGACTCTGTCTTTGAGTACATTTCTGCATAACATTGTGAAGAACTGAGATTCCTTCCCCAGATACTTCATATTTGGGATCTGAGCCTACGTCTGGGCTGTAGACACAGACAGGCACCATGTTGCTTTTCTTCCCATGTGGAAATGGGAAGTAGTCAAGGTTGAGGAAGTGGAGTCATGAGCTACCCTTTATGACAGCGGGAAACAGGGTAAGGAAAGCTAATGTAATTCACCATTGTCATAAATCATCAGGAATTCCCTTTCTCGTTCATGGGGGAAGGACATGGAGATAGTACCATAGAGGGCATGTGCCCAAGTATCTGACCTTGCTCAAAATGATGTCTCAAAGAAAATTCTAGGATACCATACCAGAAACTGCAGATAAAACACTTCACTATCACAGAAATGAGCTCATCTCTGAAGTGGAAACAGTCGCAGAGAGCAAAATTGCACACCACTTTCACCTCTCATTCTCAGACAGAAAGTATATGCAATTTGAAACTGGGAAAAATTGTAGATCTTCCATAACTCACTGGGGAGGTCATGTCGTCTAACTTTAGGTGAATGCCTTGTAAATTTCTTCATGTGAACGAGTTATCTAAAATCCCCTGACTGTTAATGGGGAGATAGAGGCCTTTCTTAGGTACAGTTCACCTCATCCTAAGGTGGGTATTTAGACATCATACTGTTAACTCCAGTCTATAAAAGCTTATACTCTTCTTGTAAGGAGAGCAGTGGGTGACTGGTTCAGCTGCATACCTTTGTACTCTAGCATCTAAAGGGCCTTTAGGGACTGTTAACAATTACACAATTTGGTATTAATTCATCTGCTCCACAAAATCAAGAGCTGAGGGATATGGAACAGGGAAACTGTAAAAGCAGGGTGGGCATAAGAACTCAAGAAGAACAGAAAAGGAGATGTGAGAAGACAGGAGGACAAGGTTGGTGAGAGGAAGAATGAATGAAAAAGCTGTATAAGAAATAAACAAAAATTGTACTTAACTATACCATTGTCCTCTATTATTTCTAAGTTATGGGAAGTTTTGGGGTTGCTTATCTTTTTTCTGTTAATCTAGTTTTCTTAAATGTTTTCCCTCAGTGCCATCAGTAGTTGAATACAACCTTCCCCTTTCCTCCCACCCCACTCCACACACCCACTCTTCCCTCTTCCCACCACCCAGGATGCTTGACCTTTCACTGATATCAATCATAAATTAGCTGTCCCAGGGCAGAACTTTAATCACGAGAGCAGGCTGTAAGGAAATGGATTGCTGTGCAGAATTATGCAAGTTTAAATGTACCTTTTTTTAGCTCACCCAAAAACGCTGAAAATGCAGCTTTATTTGAGGTAAAGGTTGTTTGCAACAATGTGAGAAAGAGACTGAAAAATTCTTTCCAGCTGGAGGAAGGACCATCCCACAGACTTTGTAGGCAGCTTTTTTCCAGCCTCCAGCATCAGAAGAAGATGTACTTGTGATAAACTATTTGACTTCAGCAGATTAGCCATCTAGATGACAATTTTCAGGTTTGGGACTACTGGAGGTTTGGAAGTATAGCACAATTTTCCTAAGAGATGAGCAAAATAATATAGGTCAGATTCTCACCTATCATGTGTTAGAATGAGGTCCATTCAGTGTTGTGCTCACAAGCCTTCATCAGCACCCACATGACTGTGCCATTTTTAGCAGAATATATTCTATCTGTGTGACCTTTGGGCCTTCAGCATTGCTATTATTACATGGTAGCCTGAAAGATGGGGAAATACCTTCTCCTATTTGCAATGAAGCACCTGAAGTAGATCACAACAACTTCCCTAAGGTGATTTAAGGAGGAATATTTTAGCAGATTGTTCCTCAAGCCTACACAGTCTACTCCAGTGTGTTACCCATCACCGAACATATGATACATATTTGGTTAACAGGTTAACTGCATCTCCCTAGTTAGCCTGCAATGTTATGGTGGCAAACCATACTGGGTTTTTCCAGTACTCTCTGCTAGAGAAGGATACAGAGTCTGGACTACTGTGTAATTAACATGAAACTCAGCCTGGCCTCCTGATCCACTCATTATCCCTTTTCCAGTTCCAGCCATTCACACTCTTTATCGTGGGAGCTGGAACCTGTATGCTGGAGATCTACCAGTTAGGACATAAAATGAATGAGGGTTGCACTGGCAATGAGGCCAGGTTCCTTTCCCAGACTGCTGACTATCTGTTATGAAATTCTACAGAGATTAGTCAGATCTTCTTGGTACAGAAAACGTTGTCATCTTGGGCATCCCTTAAAGGGAAGATGGTCACTTATCTTTTTAGGTATCTGCGCATTCATAGCACTTGTAAAGTAATCTGACAAGGGCTGGGATTCATGTTGAGAGAGAAGGAGTGGGTGAGGGATAAAAAGTAGGTTGCTTTGCTTTGAATACAACTTGAGCTGGAGAAAGCTGAGAAAATACATTGTCTTTACTCCCATGGAGATCATGTGTGGGATAGAAGAGGTAGAGACTTCATTAGAGTTGGTGTGCAGATCCAATCTAATATGGTTGAGTTAAACACAGCATTTATGGAATGATCTTAAGGGAAGAACCCACCTTACACATCATTCCCTCATGTTAACAGCCCCTGTCCATGATGACAAAAGATATTAGAAAATAGAAGGTATTAGAAAGCAAAGGCTGATATATTTTTTTTCTCCTAATCTTCCCAATGAAGCCTCTAATTTCTAAGGAATTTCTGAGGGAATTTCTAGGGAATTTCTAAGTCCAAAAGTTAACACACCTGTTATTCCTGTTTATGATTATACTAATCCAAGTCTGCAGTGACTGTTCAAGTCTCAGTGCAAAAATGGGGCCCATAAGTTAGGCCCTGAAGACGAATAACTGATAGGTAACCAGTTACCTAAGACTGAACATTCAGCCTTTTTCATCAAGTTCATAAACTATTTCCATCTAAAGCAAATGGTGAGACTTTATACTCACAACCTCTGTTCCAGCTACATGCGTTCTGTTGCTTAGACACAGTACATGCTGAATAATACAGTATAGACCTTCTCAAGCCGTGAAAGCAACCCCTAGGCCCTGTCCAACAGACGTGATGTTAGAGGACTTGCTGAATCAGTCCCACCGATGGCAGTCGCTGTGGTTATATATAATGTTTACACTTCTCAAAGAAAGGAAAAAAAATGTGATGCAGACTAAAATCTCTCACATGCCTTCAATTACATCAACATTGACTACAGAAGTGCTCCTTATTCTCCATGCTTCTGAGTGACTGTTTGAATTCAGTCGGTGGAGTCTGGTCTTAACTTTGATGTTTCAAAAGCTTGAGGAGAAACTATGCAATCAGAAAAAAAATCTAATTAAAAGAAAAAATGGTGAGATCTGAAAAAAGTTGCAGGAGCCAGAAGGGAGGGGGAGGGAGGTACATAATAAGAGCTTGCTTTTAACTCCAGGAGAAGTTTCCCTTTAATGTAAAAATAAATAAACTAAAAGACTTTGTTTTTAAAATTCATTTTTTAATGATAGTGAAGCAAAATTTGTGCAACTACATAGAAAAATAGAAAAATTCCAATTTAGAATTCCATCATGAAATGACACCATTCTAATTTCTCCAGGCCACGGTTTGTTAATATTCCACAAAGTCCCAGGATGCAACTATAAGACAGCATTCAAATCTATGAACATGAGGCAATCATGCTCAGCAGAGTATAACAATAATTATAATAGAGATTAAATAAAAATAATTAGAAAAAGTTCATCTAGTTTTGATGTATTAATTATTCTGACCCTGTTCTATTCAGAGTCTAATTATCTGGTTCAGTGAAAATGCCAAGATTTCTACGACTCATAAAAATTACATTCCAGTAATTATGTCAGCAAACTAAACAGTATTCATTTACCATGCCTTTTTATGCACACATTTGAATATGCTTTTTTAACTGTTTTTGCTCTTTGTTCCTATTCATGGGAAATAATACCTGTAGAGAAATTTGAAAGTCAGTAGCACTCTAAACGTAATGTGCAATTCTTGCTGATATTTTTCTTTTGTGAGGCTTCTGTAAGTCTCATATAACCTTTGTTTAAAAAACATGAATTAAAGTTCACTCTTCAGTTGTTTCAAAGAGGCATTTTGAAGTCTGTGCTGTAAAAAAAAAAAAAAAAGTTTAAAGTGGCAACACAAAGCAGAATTTCCTTTCAAATACATTGGCCATAATGGAGATTACAAACGAGCTCATCCCCACAATGACCATGGCGCAGTCTGCTTTTAGAGGGGCAGATTCTCATCCTTGCGCGTCCTCTTTTTTGCCTCATGCAAAGGTAAATAAAATGTGTACCACCAGCTACACAATGCCAGATTATATAAATCACTGAACCTCAACAGAATGTGAAATATTTGTAGTCGGGTGAGGATCTGGCCCTTGTTTTGATGAGACTGAAGGTGAGACTCAGGCTGATTTTTTTACACAGAAAAGAACTTCATCTCACTGTAGGGCTGTTGGGGTCTAGCTGGTAATTTTGAACTACCTAATTTTATCTCACACTGCAGCCTTGTCCCAGTACTTCTTAAACTGTTGACCTCTATCCAGATGAAACGATGGAATTAATCAGTGTGTCACCTACTAAGAGACCAGTAAAATCACTCCTAGGTTAAGAAAAGGGTGCAAATGGGTGGCAGTATTTTATTGCAGAAGATAGTAGGATGTTGCATGAGGGGAAATAAAGCAGAGACTAAAGATTTCAGCAATAAGGAAAAACCTTCATTACATGAAATTTATTTGTACCTGAGGGAACAGTCTGATGGTGAACAGACCTGGCTGAACACTACACAAGAAAAAACAAAATGTCCCAATTCAAAATGTTGTAAATATTCAATTGATTTAAAAATTGGTTCTTCAGATCATATTCTGTGGTCAAAATCCTTCAGCTTCCAACTGATACTGTTTCACATGCGCAGAACAATATTACAAATATATACATTTTAATTTTTGTTTTGTTTGAGGTTTTGGTTTTTTTTTCAGGCAAAAAGATGATAGTAAACTGAAGTCCCTAAACTGTCCCCTGGAGTTTGCCCCAAATAATATCCCATTTATGTGACAGATTAATTTATCCATCTGCTGTTGTTAATAGCAGTTGACTGCTTACGTAGGTGATCCACCAGGACAGGAACGCAAGAGGAGGACAGGTCCTGAGACTTTCCTCCACTTTCTTCTTGGGTGCAGTTACATGACTATAATCCTTGCACCTTTTTAAAGTTGGAATTCCCATCTGTTCCTTCGTTACTTGATGTGCTGAAACAAAATTCAATTTAAACTATCAGAAAATATTTCAATTTCAACTGACTGCTGAATTTTTCCTCTAGGAAGGGGAAATGCATAAAATATCCTAAAATTTCCCACTCCAGTTTGCTTGTTACTCCCTAAACAAGTGTATCCTACGAAATTTCAGAGTTTGGGATTTTTTAAAAGGCTTACCTCATAGCGTGATTCACATTTCAACTACACAGTTTTCTGGGTTTTCGCCTAATAATTTCCAGCTGGTACAAGTCAGTCCCAAATTTACTTTCTCAAATATGTGATATTTTCTGTTCAGCAACCAATGACACTGGTTTTATGATTTTTTTTCTCCTTGCTTTCTGCTTTATTGTAGGCTGAAAGACCTTATAGCATTGGCCACACCTAATGAACCATGAAAGAACATAAAATATTACAAAGAAAAGACCTTACATACACAGATCCTATTCCATTTCTGCAATTGCCACTTGTCTAGTGTGTTTAACTATTTTTGAAATGTCACAGTTTGAAGATTGCTGTGTTCATAAACTATATATTGCTTAGGCATAATTTCACTCTGTTGCTCTGGCAGGAAGAAGATCCACTGCATATTACCCTACCAATAAAAACACAATAAATTTAAAAAATAATTTTTAAAAATTTACTGAAATTTGAAATCATCTTATGGTTATACAATGAACTTTCAGGTACAAGCAATAGCTGTGTCGGGAAGATTCAACACACAAAAGATTATGTCCTAGAAGACTGAAATGGTGCTGTTGTCATGTCTCATAGAGGACTATGTCTCATATGAAAAGACTGTCTGCCTTAATCAGTAAGATAAATTCTTAAAAATAACTATGGAATTAAAATAAACAAATATACTCTTCCACTATAACAGACCATTAAATTAAAGTATCACAGCTGATTTTGGAAATAAAGATGTCAAGTGTCTCAACAGGTGAAATATCTTTTTCTTGCTCTCAGTGCAATGAATGGATTGACATTCCGCTTCGGCCTCCAGTACTACAAGCACAATTTGCTGCAAGTTGCTTGCTGCTTCTATGTATTCCCCAAAGGTTGTGGTATTATTCTGTATAGTACATGTGAGAACAGTAAAAAAGGACTATATATTTTATGTATTTTTTTTTGTACAGTTTTGGGGCAAGGTGGGAAAAAAACACAGACCTTTATAATCTTCTCTTGCAAAAGGCAAAGCAGGGAAGGGAAGGAAGGGAAGGGAAGGGAAGGGAAGGGAAGGGAAGGGAAGGGAAGGGAAGGGAAGGGAAGGGAAGGGGAGGGGAGGGGAGGGGAGGGAGGGGAGGGGAGGGGAGGGAAGGGAAGGGAAGGAAGGGAAGAGAAGAGAAGAGAAGAGAAGAGAAGAGAAGAGAAGAGAAGAGAAGAGAAGAGAAGAGAAGAGAAGAGAAGAGAAGAGAAGAGAAGAGAAGAGAAGAGAAGAGAAGAGAGAAGAGAAGAGAAGAGAAGAGAAGAGAAGAGAAGAGAAGAGAAGAGAAGAGAAGAGAAGAGAAGAGAAGAGGAAAAATTACTGTTAATATTAGTGTTATGTCATCTACAGGGAAATTTTGCTGACATTAATGTACAAAAAAGTAAAACAACTGTTCCCCAGACTTCAGCAGAGTACCTGGGATTTTTTTTTGAAAAGCAAAAACACTCCAAACTTTTACCCCAAAATGTCATAAAAAATCCTCATTTTTAGAGATCTAAAATATGTCTGTTGTGAAAGGAATAAAGGAGTGATTAGTTATTATTTGAAAGTAAAGATGAGCTATTTGCTGTTGAAATGGAAATTTTTTTCAAAATAGAAAAAAAAGACCAAACTAGCAGACCAAGGTTTCCTCTCTCTCTCCTCCCACCTCCCCCAGGTCCCCCCCCACCTCTGTCCTGGAAAGACTCAGATCATCCAGCAGTACCTATGTCAGACCACAGCCATTTTGATTTAGTGTTGAGATGTCAACTTAAATTATTTCTATGGGATAGTTCCCTTATGAGAGGAAAATTATCTCCATCAAAAAAATGTATCAGACGGGTGGGCTGCAGCTATCAATTACCCTCTGAGTACAAGCTTTGGCTAAATCTTGTTTGCTGCTTATTCCCTCGTGGGCCAGAGGTTAACCTGTTAAGTTGAGAACTGATCCCAAAGTAGACATTAATGTCTTAATGCATTTAGTGGCTGTGGATCTTTTTGGCGGCAGGCCCCTGGGATTGTATTGTTTCTCATACTTGACTAGGTCACCAATTGCAGAGGGCACCTGGAATGCTTGAATAAATATGGCTCGGTTTACCCTCTTCCCCCAGTTATTATTTCAAAGCTGTATGTCTTTCTACTGTTCGAGAGGTTCATGTGTCATGAAATATTTTCAAGGAACCAATAAGAATAATACAATTGGTCTTTGAAGTGGTGTGGCCCACCTTTCATTGTGTTGTTTCAGGAACGGTTATTGTAGCTTTACAGGACTGTAATTTTTTTGCAAAAGGAAATTATTTGGGTTTCACCTTTCTCTGCATCACACTTCAGTACTGCTAAAATGCTAAGACTATTCACCATGGGTCAAGCTCTGAGGTGTGGCTCCAGATTTACCAGCAAAGACTCAATTAGCATTTTTTTTCCTCTGGCATTTACATTTAGGTGTTCTACTAGGTAAGGATAAATTTGAGGATTAAACCATAGCACAAAATACATGAGAATGTATAGGTATTTAGCATATTTTAAAGGCCTTGTAGGACCTTTCCAGCCACCAACATTAGTCTCAGAATCTTGAGTTCTCAGAGTTGATAAATATTTTCACTGTAAAATCCTCTGTATAGGGGCTTGGGGAATATTATTGTTGTTCTGATCTTTATCTCTGCCCAGACATAAAATTAGAGAGAAAGACCCACAGATGTTCTGTGAGTACCGGGGTTCATACCTGTTAGTGTGGCTTTGGCTCTTTGGGGTGCCGCATGGAGAACTGAATGATTGTCTTTCACACAAAGTAACACTTCTGCAAAGTTGACTCTGGTGTTTCCAGCTGAAATTGAGTGTTTTCTGGAGTTATTATGACAAAGAAGAGGGAAGCGGTTTTGCAAACCCTGTGCCAGAACTTCTAGGCCCACTGGAAATTTAAAAAGGAAAGCTCACACAAGGTTTTAACCACAAGTTTCGCAACTAGGACTACGTTGACAGGTATTTATATCAATTACAGTGGCTGCTGATGAAAGAAAATTACAGTAAAAATAATCAGACTTGAAGCAAAACAGCAGTTCTATGGAATAAATACCTGGAATGACGGTGTTTGCAAAAGCCTTGTAATGAGGAGCTGCTCTCTCCAAAGTACCATGTTATCTTCCTGCAAAGTCCCAAGCTTCTGAAGTTAAAAGGACTCAGCTGCTCATGGTGATATCAACCTTTAGCTGGATCAGTCCAAAATGAGCCACCCAAGGATCAGACCACACTGTTTGCAGCCAGGACTGTGCATGCATAGGCAATTACTCCAGGAGAAAGTGATGAAAGAAAATGTAATGTAAACTCTGCACTCAGCCAATAAATCTTACAGTAGCCTAATTTTTCTAGGGCTGATGCCTCAAGCAATACCTGTGTGGGCCGGAAAGGAAGGAAGGAAAAAAAAGTCTTGAAGTTTCTAAAATTCCCTTATCCTGTTTATCAGAACACTTCTGCTTCTCTTAAATTGTGACCTTTCTCTTGGGGATTTTGCTCTCCAGATGAGGCTTCAAAGCCTTTGGATTGCTGCAGGAGATGTCCTTGCCCAAGAGTGGACCTGAAACTCATATTGTGCTAAACTGCAACTAATTTCATGCTGTCAAAATGGAGTGTAACCTCTGAGTCAGCAGCTGCTGCCTGTTTTCAAGCAACTTTTGTAAATCTGACCAATGTCAGCTGATCAAGGTTGAGAAATAAGATCTTTCCTTTTGGGTCATATTCTCCACTTTCTGGTCAAATATTGCATATTCAACTTTTCAAACAGGTAGCCAACTCAGCTGCAATCTGCTTATGAACATTATGCACTCAGAAAGGTTAGTTGCAGTCCTCAAGCTCATGATCCCTTTTCCTGGACCAGGGAGGAATATATGAGATGACTTCATCTACCTCAGTGAATGGGGAACCCGTTTTTTTTCAATAGTATTCATCAGAAGGAGTAAAAAAAGGCAAGGTAAAGAAATGATAATAATTCTGGAGGGCTGAGGTTATTTCTGTCTGCAGAGAAGAAATTGAACAGCTATTCACTTTGCCTAGATCTCCCCACAGACTTTTTTGCCCACAGACCCACTTTCTCAGATTTTTCTTTAAACAAAACATGAGGTCTTCAGTTATTGACTTAGCAGGCATCTGGTTTCAGTCAGTAAAAGAAAAAATTCAATAGCCATTTTGAGAAAACATTTCTGAAAGTTTTTTCTAAATGGTTTCTAAAACATAATTTTGGTTCTGCTAGATTTTTTCAGTTTCCTAGAAGGACTTTTCAATTTAAATGGAGTTTCAGTGGGTGAAAAAAATATGAAATAGGAAACAAGTCCTCCCAACTTATGTTCAGCTATAATTTCCCCCAAGAAGGCAAGAAATCTCTTGCACCTCTTAGTAGAGCATAAAGCATATGATTTTTTTTAAACAGACAATGTATTTAATACTCATTTCATATTTGCACCATATTTATTCTTACTGAAATATAAAGTTGAATTAGCAGAACCCCCCTTTCCTGTGCTAAGCCAAACTTTATTTTGTTGTTATGTCTCTCACTACAGCTCAAAATCACATACAGGGACAGTTAAATCACAGCTGAAGTAAAGCATCGTAACTTATTATCCTATGATAACCACTTGTGAGTCTGAGCCCAAATGTGCATAAATTAATTATATTAAATTCATATGTTTAATTAGCAGAACTGTGCCTTTAAGGACAGTTATTCTGCTTTAAAGAATAGAAGAAGAGAATATTTAACTCTGTTTTGCTATTAGTTTAAGTCAGAAAAAGTGTGATTTTAACCAAATCAGCTATATTAAAGGGGGTGGGGGTGTGCGTGCATAGGAAATAAAGCAAATCCAAAGTTTTGATCAACTTTACATTTCTTCCAGGAAGATGAAAATTGTTTTCAGCCTTCATTGGAGTTGTTCTGACCTTATTGTAAATTACTCAACAGTTACTCAACTGTCATGAATTACTTAATCTATTCTGTAATTATGGAATACTAATTTATCCCTTCTTTTTATATGTTGAGTATAAGGTAAATTAACTGGCTGACCTTAAATATACATTCTTGGAGTATACAAGACTTGAGATGCATTTTCAATCACCTTGTTAGCAGCAGCAATGTAAAAACTCTTATGCTATTTCACAAAATTTCACCTGTAAAAGTAAAAGTAAAACAAGCTATTTCTGTTAGTGGTTGTGCTGACACAGGCTGGGTCTACCTTTCTTGTTTACATTTTTATTTCTTGCCCCTACTCAGCCTCTGACTTTTCTACCACATGATAATGGTTCACATGATGAACAATACATTTATCCATTTGGACTAAAAGAAGTCTTTTTTTTTTTCTATCATTTGTGATGTCATTTTGACTGTTTATTTTTCAGCAGAATCAGTTGCCTGATCCAGATTTACTCACAGTCCCATATCAGTGTGAATTGCATGAAGACAAGAAAAAAGCAACGAGGAGGGACGTGGTGGGGGAAAGTTTCCCTCAAGCCTCACAGCCTCGAGCACGAAGGTACGTTTAACCATCCCCAGGAGTTTTATGTGCCAGTGGAGAGGAGAAAGACAAGTCAGTGTCTGAGCTTCAACTTTGAAAATGTCATGGTGGATTTAGGTACCTAAATCCCTTTAATAACCCATCCCTAAGTGATTTGGCTGAGGTCATAAAGACATTTTACAACAAATCGGGGAATGAAGCCCAGATGTGCTATCGCCCATACAGGCATCCCAACTCCTGTTCTAGGTTTCCCCTTTTCCCCTGAGCTCAACAGGGGTATGCCTGCTATACCATCACAACATTTCCTTAATATCTTTAGGATGGGCAAAACTTGCAGCCTCCATCTTTGGTGGTTTAGAGCACCAAGGAACATCATATAATTACCATGGGGGACAGGATTTGAAACAACAACAACAACAACAGCGAGCATGCAGAGTTTTTTTCTCTATTTCACTCCCAAGGCGAGGAATTTTTACAATACCCTCTGGAGTTCCCCTGGCCTCAGCATCAAACATAGAGTGCAGCAGCCAAGAACAGGCCCACACCCTGCACAACTTGCCAGCAATAATTAATTAACTAAGGAGCAAACAGCAGCAAATATTCCCTGTATAGGATCACACGGTTTCATTTGCTTAAAATTCCAGTGATTGGAGTGCCACTCCATCTCTTTGTATTGCTGCTTTTTCTTTTTTTTTTTTTTAATGTGTGGGTGTTTTTTTGTTGTTCTTGTTGTTGTTTTCCTTTAAATGAAAACTGAGAATCTGATTTAATAACCTAATTCTCAAAGCTGGGCCCCAGGAATGAACTTAGAAATCCAACAATTTAATGTCTCTTATACCTTGCTAAACTTGAAATCTCAGTGGTCCATCAACATCCTTTCAAACCGATCATTGCTCCTGCATGGATAGGGCAGCTACTCTTTGACAGCAAGGGTCTGCTCCTACAGTGAATGCTTCTGGAAGTGTTGCTCCTCAGCAGGTATTTTGGCACAGCTCTGTCAAGAGACTTATAAGGGACTTCAGCTGCAGGTTGTCAGTTTGTTTGACGCTGCTGCTACCTAGTAATAATGTTCTCCAGAAGCCACAAGTGCTCAGAAGTACCTTGCTCCTGTCAAGACTTTGGAGTTTGGCTGGCATGTCATTCCTAACCCAGAAGGGGAAATAGAAATTATGTGGTTTTGTACTTATTTTGAGCACAGGGTTCCATCTGGTAGGTGATTTCAAAGCATGTGAACGGAAAGCATAGCTGCCAAATTAGGGGTAGGTACTGCAGTACCATTTTGTATAAGGTCTCCCCAGCCACAGGGTACCCCGCTGCCAAGGACCTATATCAACTTCTGACCCTACTCACACCTCTCATTTAAGAGGTAGACATCCTAATCAGGAGGTTATAGGGAGCAGTGCTCCTGTCAGGAGGGCTCACATTTCTTGCAAGATACAGAGAATGCGCTCCACACCTCGCATCGCTGACCCAGGAGCTCTGGTGTGATTAATTGATTATGATTGATTGTAAGCAATGTGCAGGATAGATTGATAGAGGTGTTCTAGGGGCATGGGTGATCTCAGACCTCCTGGCTGAAGCCATTCAAGTTCGCAGGCAATAATTTAATATCCCTTAAGCCCAAAATAAATGTGCATCAAAGCGCAGTGCGGAAGCTGCAGTTACTGTGTGCATGAGCTACTCCTGGAGTTCCCCCTCTCCTTGTCTCTCCAAGGTATGTGTTGCTGTGTGGATCTTGGCTATAAAGAGATCTTGATATGGCACTGTGCTATTTCATAACCTAGTTAAGGTACTCACCTGGCATGAGGGGAGAGGGAGTTTGGGTTCTAGCCTGGAGGCCACTAAATATTTCAATACCTGCTATTAAGTATTCAATGCAGTGTGAACTTGAGTCTCTCCTGTCATTAAACTATAGATCTTTGTTTAACTGTGCTTTTCCTTTAACTGAATTGATCAAAATTCTTGCAGAGTAAAAAAAGACTTGACCAGAAAGATTGCGGGATCTTCCCCCTGCACCTCACAACCCAGGACTCTCATCAACAGGGTGTTCAATATGGGTTAAAACAGTTCCAAAGAGAGAAAAGATTCAGTTAAGCTCTCCAATTTTTCAATAAATACACTATATTTAGAAGTTTTTTTGAAAAGAAAGGATTGATGCATTCTGGGTGTCCAAGTCAGAGATGTTCTGCGACATGCAGCTTCAGTGCAGGAACGCTTGCAAGCCCTAGGAATGGGTAGGAAAGAAACAAACTTTCATCTCAGCCATTTATTTCTGGCAAAATTAAGCAGGTTTTTGATGAATATGTTGTCTTTTGTTGCTGCTGTTGATGATAAGCAATTAGAACTCCAACTTGTGGGTAGCTACATGAAAATTGGTCACCACACTACTCAACATTGTGATGCCCAGGTTCCCATGATGGATTGACCTTCATGAATTAAAAGGAACATAATGAATGGCAAACTCATGTGCTTTGGCTTTTGTGCTCTGCAGAACACTGGGTGTAGCTATCATGAAGACAGCGGAAACAAACTGAGGCCACTTCCTTGTCGAGTCACACCAAATGTGTCATGCAGGTGAGAACCTGGGGGTGGAACTCTGACCTTCTCACAGCTTATTCTTGGTCTTCCACAGAATCTAGTCTCTATATGTATACATCAGCTTCTTTAGGTATGTTTCTAACATTGCATCCTTTTTCAGTAGAGCTTTTGCATGTCTAAGACTTTTAGAGGTTATATTCTTTCTTCAGTGTGGCTACTGGCTCTACTAGCACCCACTGGGATGCTCTCTATTGCCTGGGCCTGCCCTTTGTATAATTGTTCCCATCGAGGCAAAGCAGTTATAAAACCATCAACAGTTCTAGAAAGCTCAGATTTGCTACATAGTTCAGCTCCCAAATTTGGCCTTTCCTTTACTGGATTACTCCATCTGTTGATGAACACAAAACAGCTATCGACTTCTCTTAAAACACTCATTGGCCCAAGTCATATTTAAACACATGTTATAATATATAGCTTGTCTCATCTTGACCAGATTTTTAAATGTAAAAAAGCTAAGCAAATGAACATGACTTTAGGCACATGCTGATAGGCTGAAGAAAGCCTTAGTCACATAATGAAAGTGGAGAGAATTTACTCAGTGAGACATTCTTGGGAAACCTGCCCCAGCCGTAGGTGTAGCATTTGAAAGCCTAGCTCTTGTGGTTGCACTTTATTAAACTTTGTTTCCTATCGGTGCAGTGTAAGTGAGGGTTACTTATGGAGAAGAGGGTGAAATAGTCTTTCACTCTCAAGAAAAATTAGGCAGGAGAGCTCTTCTTGCTCTGTTTTCATCCCAGCTCCTTTCCTGCATTTGCCACGGTTCCCCTTGGTGGTTTTTGAGTCAAATTTCAAATGCTGACACATACGGAAGATATCCCAGACCTGACTTATCAGGAGATGTATGTGTAGGGAATTTCAGAATAACCTAAGGACCCATCATGCCAGTGCAGGAAATAAAGAAAGGAAAGAAAAAAACAGTTAGACCGGTGTTCAGTGCCATGCATTGCTTACAGGGGAAGGTCTGGCAGCCAAATAACAACCTTGTTTCAATTAAAAGGTGAATGATAACAGAGGAAAAAATGAAAAGGAAAAAAAAAATAGGGAGGATAGAGTTTTCTGGAAAGGAAAGCAGCAGGCTATAGTCTTTCCTTTTGCTTTTGCTGGGCTCTTTATTTACTTATTTATCATCAATTAATTAGCAGCACTGCAGAAACACTAGCTCCCACACAGCTTGCCACTTGTGCTCAGAGTAAATACCCAGTACACACAATGTAATTAAAAATGTAAATAATACTATCGTCAAATACTAGCTTATGTGTCAGTAGAAAGGACACTGCAGGACTCGGGAGAAGGAATAACAACAGTGATCTGAAGGCTACAGATCTGCTCATTGTGTGTGTTGACCATCGGGTAACACATGGGTCTAATCTATTTACTCATCATGGTAGTACCTCATTGTTGATCACCATCAATATGCACACTGAGCACTAGCCAAAAAGAGAGCAGCCACTGTTGTCATGGTGATGTTGTGAAAAGAAGCAGCAAAGAAAGCTCATCCAGTTATGGGAGCAGTGGCTGGGGGCTTGGGAAATGTAGGTCTGAGTCCCTCCCTTGTCACAGGGCTTTGTATAGGATGCCAGCAACTCACTCATTGGCTCGAATGCCGTTCATTTCTTTGAAAGAGGCATTCAAATACTTTGGAGAGAGCTGCCTCAGTTCCCCATCTTTACTACCTCACTACTCGCTGGTATCTTGACTACTTTGGTGTCTATAAGCACGCATATTTTTCCTGTTTCATCTCTATATAAGATCTCCTTCCTATGTTAATTCTTAGGTTTCTAATTAATACAATCTTCTCTTGAATGGGAGGACTAATATCCACTGTCTTGTCTGAGTGACTTTTGTACTTTGCCAGAACATGAGTATTCTCATTGCGAACCTTAAACTTCTATTTTAAAAATATTTTGTGGGACACACTCTGACAGATACTTTTGCACAGAACCTAATAAGACATTTCCCACCCCCATCCTTCCCTAGAAAAACAGGTTAAAAAAGTGGGAAAATGGGTGTCTCAAATTACAGTCATTATGAGTGAGAATCTGCTGAAATCTCATTAGGACTAACAAAAGCTAATGCTGCAGTGACTTTGATTTTGATAGGATTTGAGATTAACAGAAAGGCTGAGGGTATAAGGTACAGTGTGTGCCCCCATCAAATGCAGAATAAAAATGCATTGTGATTCCAACATCACCATTCATCCCTTGCCATAGGATGAGTCCTATGTCCATGAGTACTATGAGTCTTTTTTGCTGCTGTCTTGCGCCAGCACTACTACAGATGTGGGCCCTGCCAACTGTTTCTCCCACTTTGACCCCACTTTCTTAAAGAGTGAAGGCCACAAAAATCTCAGCACTTTTCTCCTTACTGGATTGAGGATTTGGATAGGTCACACACCACAAAGCATGGTGGTTCTCCAGGAGCCTGTAAGGTTGTTGACCTCCAAAGTATCATGAGTCCACAGCTCATCGTGTTGAAACTGGCTGCAGAGCTGTGTTTGTTTGTCCATGCAAGGAATCAAGAACTCCTCCAAGGAACTGGAGACATGCACTGCCCTAAGAGGGGCTGTCTCTGCAACAAGACGTGATGGTACTCCCACAGCACTGCAAATAAGGCAGCACTTCTAGCAGGACCCTGTCAGCCTCCATGCCCTGGTTCATGTTCAGCTCAGATACATTACAAAACACTACTTAAATTCCCGTGATCTTTCACGAAAAAATATAACTATTTCCACAGGAGGAAACCATGCCCAGGTTTGTGACTACAGATGCCAAATTTCATGTGGAAGCATCAACAGGCTATGAAAATACTGAAGAACAGTTCTGTGGTTGCATTTCCATGGCATTATGGAGCTCATAGCTAGTCCTTGAGCTAATATGCATTGTGTTGGCACTGATTTGGATTAGGTGGCCTACTCTGAGCACTGCTCTGAGATAGTTCCCATAGTTGGGCACTGTCTGGACACTGCCCTCCATCCACCTGCTCTGGAGAGGACACTGTCACTGTACACCCCCTTCTTGCCATGAAGACCAGACCACCCTGCAGGACACCTCTGCTCTATGCCCCTGGCCCTACGATAAAAAATATAGATATTACAAACTTTCAAAAGAACATCTCCTTGTAGGCCTCCTCCCAGTAGCGTGGCATTTCACTCCCCACCCTCAAAGAAAAAAATCTTACTTTGTTCTTTTCCTGACCTCAGTTTGATTTTTTTCTGCCCTAAAGAGCTGTGAAGCCTTGCTGCTGCAGATCTATCACAGAGCTGGCTTCCTTGCAGCAAGATACGTAGGAAACCCAATAAAATGGATGGTGTGCATTTCCCCAGCAGCAACCATAGGTTTAGTTCAAACAAAAAAGGATGGTTAAATCACAACAGAACATTATTATCTATCTATTAATTAAGTTGTTGAACATGATTCCCATATAATCACAAAAAAATAAAGATGGGCAGTGTATTTTCTGTGCAGTAGGTTATTTCTATGAAGTGACACCAGCTGACACAAACAGCAGTAGTAAAAGGTTTATTTTCATTTTCCTTTTTATTTTAGATCCCATTACAAATTAAAGTTGCTTCTCCACCCTTAAGATAAACTACATTATTATTTAGAATTTTAGAAAATATCCCCCTTAAACTTATTAAATGCCTCTTTGTGTTACGAAATAAGACTCCAGAAAACTATCTTTCTTTGTCACTGAAATGTTCTTTCCCTCCCAGCTGCTCAGTCCTTAAGGATGAGCAATTGCCTTTGCTGTTAACACACAGTCTCACATGAAAGTCTTTAAGCATGTGTGCGTGAGCACATATATGTACGTGTGTGTATATATATAAAGCATTTAATCCAGTGCATTCAGGCTCTGCTTTGGGCCACTAATTGCAACTATGATATTAAATAATAATAATAATAAGCAATCTAGGATATACAGAATAAAAAGAAAAAGGGCTTTGAAGGGAGGTCTGCAAGATTAACAAAATCACTTTTTCTCCATTCCTTAATGCAATCTTAATTTAATATTCTGATCAGGAATTAAGAGGGAGTTGTGCAAAAAGCTTTGCTTGGTTTATGCAGGGGTTTTACATCATTAACATTTTTCCTTGAGAGTAGTATTTTCTAAACTGAGCACACTGAATATATGTTCTGTTAATATACCACACAGAAGGGTTTCTACTGCTTTAGCAGGTTTGTGCTAGCTGCGTTAGCAAATGAAAAGTATCTTTAAAAAGCTTAGAATTTGGGGTTTTTTATATTATTGTAGTGATCAAAAAATATTTTCCATGATTCCTTTTAGATACTGCCCAAATTAAAAAATATGTATCATACTGTTTGTCTTGGCTTATTCTATACATCAGTACAAAAAATCAAATTATGATCTCTGCTTAGGGTCTTCCCATGATTTCTTGAAACTGTAATTAATAAATAAAGTAAGCTTGAAAAGGCTGTGAGGTGTACTTGTACGTACACTGCTCCCTGAGATACATCATTTGAATACTGATTTCTTTATATTGGGAAACAGCAGGAAGATTTTTATATTTCTTGTTGAAAATGAAAATGGTACCTTTAGTCACTTATATGCTTGTAAAGCCTTTCTTCTTCCCCTTTGACAATAGCATTCTTACTTTTCCCTTCAGTTTTTTCCTAGTGCTGTTTATATGCCATATTACACTCTCTAATTTCGTTTTATCTTTTCTTTATTTTGCAATGTCTCAGTACATGTCTCTTTAAGACAAGTTAATTTAGTCAATTACTCCAGTTTGGTTTCAGATAAAATCTTTAATTTATCCAGGCCCCTCTTTATTCTTTCTAAGATCCTCTTTCCATTAATTTCATGAAACATTCTAATTCTCCATTTTAGGAAAAAGCTAATTTTGCTCACTTGCACAGACTTCCTCAGTGTTTTTCCTCTGTTGTATGTTTTACTTAAACTAAAGCATGTGGAGATTTCTGATGCTCTTATATATTAAAAGAGCAGCTTTGCTTTTCTGCATTGCCTGAAAAGCAGTCACAGATCCATCTGCCTTCTCCTTCACCTTTGTTCAACAGGGAAAATGATGGGTTCCCAAAAAGATGAGAAATTCTTCCAATCCAAGTATGGAAGGACCCATGTGTTGCAGTCATTGCAGCCATGCCACGTCTTGCAAAGCTACCCCTGAACAGTGTGGTATTGAGGATTGCTGTTTGGGACTGGGTGGGACACTGGTGGGACGATGCTGCTGCTGCTTCTACTCAGCATGTAGAGGCACGGGTGTCATGCAGTCATGCTGGGGTTTCTCCAGTATTGCATATAGAATCATAGAATCATAGAATAGTTGGTGTTGGAAGAGACTTTTAAAGGCCGTCTAGTCCAAGCCCCCTGCAGTGCGCAGGGAAACCTTCAACCAGATCAGGTTGCTCAGAGCCCCGTCCAACCTGACCTTGAAAGTCTCCAGGAATGGGGCATCGACCAACTCCCTAGCAACCTGGGCCAGTATTGTATGATGACCACCTTCATCGTACTAAATTTCTTCCTTCCTAAATCTACCCTCTTTTAGTTTAAAACCATTACCCATTGTCCTACTGCAACAGGGCCTACTAAAAAGTCTGTCCTCATCTTTCTTACAAATCCCTTTTAAGTACTAAAAGGCCACAATAAGGTCTCCCCAGAGCCTTTTCTCCTCCAGGCTGGACAACCCCAACTCTCTCAGACTGT
This sequence comes from Phalacrocorax carbo, assembly GCF_963921805.1. Taxonomy (NCBI): domain Eukaryota; kingdom Metazoa; phylum Chordata; class Aves; order Suliformes; family Phalacrocoracidae; genus Phalacrocorax; species Phalacrocorax carbo. The sequence goes on along the minus strand of NC_087513.1, from coordinate 5,965,417 downwards.
CCTCATAGGAGAGGTGCTCCAGCCCTCGGATCATTTCTGTGGCCTCCTTTGGACCTGCTCCAACAGCCCCATGTCTTTCCCATGCTGAGGGCTCCAGAGCTGGACGCAGCACTGCAGGGGGGTCTCACCACAGCAGAGTAGAGGGGCAGGATCGCCTCCCTTGACCTACTGGCCATGCTTCTTGTGATGCAGCCCAGGATATACTTGGCTCTCTGGGCTGCGAGTGAACATTGTCTGCTCATGTTGCAAAACTAAAAGCCTCTCCCTCTCCTCTTACCTAGGATTATTTTTTTTTTCATGGGTATTTCACATCCTGGTGCCTCCCTGGGCTTTTTCAGGAACTAGTTTTGCCTCCTCCACCAAGTTGCTCTCCTGTGCCTTGTTTTCCTCATTTATGAAATGGGAAAGATAAAGCCATTGCAAAACAGCTTGACCACCAATAGTGCCAAAGGGCATGAAGCAATGAAAAGGCAGAGATTTGTCGTTACGTTAAGTAATTATATTGCTTCAGAAACATCTTTCCTCATTTAGTAATTTTCTTGCTCATCTCACTCCTCACAAGCATCTCTTAAATGGCCTTAGAGACAGGGATTACCACGTGGCAAGTCCCTGACTGTAGTCCCCTTGTACTGTCCAAACTAAAAATGTGCAGAGTGCTGCTGTATTTGTACAGAAAAGCTTTGCCACACAGGATTAGAAAAATGAACTTGCTAAAACTCAAACAAAACAATTAAAGGGAAAAAAAACTCACAGCAGTGTTTAGGTGGCTTGTCAAGCTGACCGCCAATCTCACCTTGAAGGTAAGAAGAGGTGGGTTGGGGGCTACAGTGCTCAAAACTGGGAAGATGTGGCGGACTTTGAAGAGGTGCTGTGTTATTAAAAAGAACACTTAAGTTTCTGTAACTGTGGATTAAAATGTATCCTTTAAACCTGTTCATAAGAAAAACATAGCATTCAGCCAAATGAACCTCTTTTAATAAGTTTACTCTTTTTGCAGAGTTTTTAAAAAAACTTTTCATCAAAAAGACCCAGAAGACCTCAAAAAGGACTGCGTACATTTTGAAATGGCACCGTGCTGCCCCATGGGAGGTGTATTTTGGGTTGATTTCTGCTTTACATCTTTACAAGTGGGCCTCATGAGCCAAAGTACATTTTTGATAAACCGTTTTTCTTCTTCATATTGGGAGTGTGTCAAGGACTGGAATTTCATACAGGAAAAAGCTAAATATATTGCAAAAGATTATTCAACTATAACTCAGCAAAGTATTGGAAAATACGGTCCAGATCCTCAGCTGTAGGGTAGCAGGGTATTTTAGGATAAACCCATTTGGTTCAGTCAAGCTGTGTTTACAAATAAAATATCTCTCTATTTCTGTGCAACATACTGACCTGAACTCCCCTAAATTAAACCCATTTTTGTGAAGGCACTTCAAAAAGCAACCTCCTTATAGAATACCACCAATTTGAACTACATTTGCAGAGATAACCCCATCACAGTGGACTCACATTTGGAATAATATTTACATATTCAATTTTTTCTATCATGAAATGCTCTATCAACTGTTACATTCCAATAACCATGAACGTAAATGAGTGCAGACTTCAAATGGACAATCATTAACCTATGCTGCAATGATTATACAACATCCTTCAAATACTGTATGTTTTGAATGTGATCAAGTGATTCTTTCTTGTTATTTTGACTTTCATACTAATTATTAAATTTTAATTACCCATTATGGGTAATTATTAATATTTATTGCACATTATTGTCATTGTTCATGGGCCTTTATAAAAGGAACTATACTTGATATAGAAAAACCCCATTAAATTAAATATTCATTTACATGTTTTTGCAGCAACCTATTTTTAAAACAAATGGGTATGAGTCTGTTTTTCTATTAGTTGTTATGTTTATAAATATTGATTTAATACCCATTCTTCTTCTTGACTACAATTCCGTGACTTTCTATACCTTTCTCTATAAACATTTTCTCCCTTATTAAGATTACAAATGTGACCAGAAGAAAAACCTGTTGTTAGGAAAACAAGCAAACCGAAAGTTTCTACCAGTCACATTAGCACTGAAAGTTATTGCTAGTGTTTGTATTTCAAGTAAGACAGAAGTAAGGCAAGCAAGGGCTGGGTACTTAATATATAAATAAATAAACAGACAAATGAAGAAACAGCTAAGTATTTCTTGTATTGTTTTGCTCCAAAAATTGAGACAGGATAAAGCAAACTGACTTTTCAGGAATCACACACAGATTACCTTATTTTAAATGTGTTTAAAAATAGCAAAGTGCCCAGTAGGATATTCAAAAATCTCTGTGGCTGGACCAAAAACAAGGGGGTTTTCTGTCACAGGGTTTGCCCTGGGGGTGAATGCAGACCTTCAGTGAGACATTTATGGACAACAAAACACAACCCACCAAAGCCAGAACGACACCTGGAAGCTGCCCAGAGGTGGGTGACTTTTTGTATCTCAAACCCAGCCCCTCTCTGGCATGTATTTTACTCAAAGGTACAGATAATCATTTCCCAACACCTCAATTTTTTCAGTAGCCACCTACATCTCTATTTTCAAAATCCATGTGGTGCAGGGTTTCTAATTCCTTTTGGAGCACAGCTAGAAGTGTTTCAGAGTTGATGTATCCACCATGCATGCACATAAACTAATCCCTTTGCATTTTGGAGAGGTTGAGAAGACTGTCATATTAGCAGTTCATAATGTATTCAGGGGCTAGTGAGAAGGCTAGTGAGATGGGAAAAGTCCTTAGTCACCCCTCAGCCCCTTGACGTCCAAAGACCCGTCCCTCTTGAAGGTGTTGTGTCTTGTAAGTGGCAGATTTATTGAGTCAGAAAGAATGCTAGGAAGGAGCACAAAATCTTAGACTATTTCTTGGAATGTTTATAGTTAATGATGAAAGCTTTTCTGCCCAGTCTCCTTAAAAGGCCTCCAGAGTGGTGCCGTGGAGAGGAGATGCAGGAGACCTCCTAGGAAGCAGAGGATGTCTCTCTGATTTCACTCAGGAAGATGAAGGGCCCAAAGTGGGGTTTTCTATTTCGATTTACTTAGTGAAATCTGGTGTATGAACAGGATTAACATTACCCTGCCTCAAATTGCACTTTTAATTTTCTTTTTAAAGAAAAGACATAAACACATGTATGAAGAAGAGCATTTCCAAAATAGGATTTTTGTAGTTCTCAGTCAAAGTGTTGAATCCACACAAAGGGTTATTAAGTACTATATTTACCCTGTATGGAATGGACAGATCTGCTGCATGGTTCAGAATTCAGGGCTGTGGATGCCGCTGTGATGGTGGGCAACCTGGGGGTTAACGGTTGCAATGCCTAGTATCACAGCTCCGCAATTTTTGAGGGATGAGTAATGGGGAAAAGTAACTGGAGTCCCATGTGAGGTTTTAACCCAGTGATTACATCTTTGGTGCCTGTGTCTTGATGCAGAAGTGCACAGAGTGTACTCAGTGTGAGGAACACGTCAAAGAAAAAGTCAAAACTTCAGAATAATTAAGTGTGAAGTATGTGTTCTTTGTACATAACTGCTGCATGTGACCTTTAGGCTTCCAGAAGTTGTATATGTGATTAGAACAAGAGCTGTGAATTGGACTCCCAACCTAACTGGTGTTGAATGAGTAAGTTACAGAGTGGAAGGGATCTTTTAGGAGTTAGCTCAGCTTGGGGAGACTTGCTGTGGCAGGATGCCTTGCTACGGTAGCTGGGGGGAATGGGAGGGAGGGGGTGCCCAGGCAGTGGAGGCAGACTGTAGAGGAACACCCTTTTTCTCTGCTCCATCACCCTCACGAAACCTGGGGAAACCCTACTTGTTCTCACTGTCCTTCTGCTCTTCACCCAATGCCAAACTGGCATCTCACTTTTTCTCTGCTGTGTGTCTGCTTGTACACAACAGCTAAGTTAACCAGAAAAAATGGGGCCATCCTCACAGGGATAGAGAGAGTTATAGGTGTAGGGACAGAGAGATCAGTGGGTCATCTGGCAAATGAAACACGTCAAGGTATCAGATTTATGGAGTGAACAAGAATATGTTGCAGAAGGTGAACAGAACAATGAGTAGGTTGGTATTTGAGGACGACGTTGAGATAGGGGGTAATATAGCAGGTTTAGGCTGGGACAAATCTTCACAAGTGATATGGTGGTCCAGAGCTTTGTTCTGAATACAAATGGGCAAAGTGTGGCATCCCAGTTGTCCGAGGCCAGACAGTAAGGTAGCACATAGGGTCCAGAAAAATTTTGACTGTCAGATTTCTTGAATAACTGTCCAAAATCGAGCTGTGAATTCCTTGAAATATTTTCTTTAAAAGCATTCCTTAAAACATAACTGTTGGTTGCTTTTGGCCTTCAGCAGTTTGCTGAGGCAATCTCCAGCTGAAGGTTGAAGTAGTTCAGTGCCACCATGCTGTGTCCTACTGGTATGTGCGTTCCCCGGCAGGATGGAGCTCAGGGCATCCATTCACTTACTACAAAGACAAATTCAGAACTCAGCCTCAGCCCCAGACCTGACCACCGCGCACTTGCTGAAAACAATCCCAGCAGGAAAACTCATATTTTGAATATTTATAAAAAGCGAGCACAAAATGGATGTGCGCATGCCATTTAAACGAAGTTGACAGATGATTTTGACTATCAGCATCAAAATAACTTTTTGCAGCATCTCACCTTGTATGTGCCAACTCTTCAGAAAAGTATCACACATTCATTTCCATGGGTCTGATGTGACTTTAGACTCTGGTAGAACTAGCCATATATAAGAATGTCACCACTTTAAGGGCTCTGGCCCACACTGAGAACAATGTATGATGCTGTGCTTTTTAATCCTAAAACAGGGATGTATCATCTCTTCTTTTATTTAAACCTCACATAATCAGATGCCATATTTAGGTTTGAGAAGCCTTGGTTTTCTGTGCATAGATGGATTGCTCCTGCTACCCTAGAAACCCATAAGAACATTGATTTGAAGCAAAGCGCACTCAGCATGTAAGGAGGCAGGAGCAGCATCTGGTTTATACACACTTACATGCATACTGATATCATTCTTACAGGTTCATGTAAAAATAATCTCAGGATTTACTTCCAAATAGTCCAAATCCCCCTTTCCCTTTATGATAGGCTCCACTGTGCCTCTTCAGCTTTCCAGGTGTCATTTAAGAATGTGAAGTGCTTCTGAAACGAGAGTCAGAACAGCTAAACCTGCTTCTGAAACAAATGACCCCAGCTGCTCTGCACAACAGAGCTGGCCAGTGGATTTGACCTGGATCTATATTCACCTGTTTTCTGAGGGCAGAGGGTCAATATTTTATTGTGTTTTGCTGTTTTCTTTAAATATTATTCTGATGGAAATCTGAGTAAAATGCATTAAAAATAATGAATGTGTATCACAAAAAAATACTGCAGAGGTGTAATCTTTGACCTGGTTTCCCTGAAAATGTACAAGAGACGTTTCTATGAGCACAGCAGGATTTTTACAGCTCACATTTCTGCTCCTTGGTGCTCTCAGAGGGGCAAACTGCATAGAAAAACATTAGATGCCGGATTAGATAGTAGCATTAGCATTTAAGATAAACTTTCCTTTCTTCACAAAGATAAACCCTCATCATTTAAAATGTGTTTCATCCTCTAGTTCATCCACAGGAGATACTTCTGCAAGCTACCTGCCAATAGCAATTAAAGCTTAGTTTGCAAGGAAAGCGGGTTTAATTGCCAAAGCACTATTTATAGGAGGTCTCCCATGAGGATTACTGAGCTGCAAGAATGCAGATTAAGCAAAATGAGGGCAGCAGGGAATGTGATGCACTTTGGCTAAACAGCTCTGTCAGGCTCAATAGGTGTGGGTGCCGTAGCAGCGTCGATGACAGCCTGACGCTGCTTCCCCCACCCAGAACTGGGTGTTTCAGACAGTAACATGTCCTTAGAAATTTAATAGCAAAGTGTCTTCTCTCTCCAGGTATTTGCCACCTCCCCTCAGCACCCAATAACCACCATAGCTGAGACTCTCATCCTTGGGGGTTTGCTGGCTCTGTGAGTTGGGGGATTACAGTGGTTCCCAACCCGAAAAGGTGTACAAGGGAGGCACAGCTATGCCCCAAAAGAGGCTGGAAGGCTTCAGGTGAGGGAATTAGTCCTGCATTTCACTCCATGTCATGCAGCAGCACACAGGTGAGTTTATCTCCTGCCTTAGCATTGTCCAGAGAACAAAGAATACCATGACAGGTAATGAGAGACGGCCGCAGAAAACCCAGGGATAAAAGCGGGACCTCTTCAGTTCTCTGTCACCGCCTTGCCTTCCTCACAATCTCCAGCTGCCTAGCACACAGCAAAAACAGACTGTGTAACAGAGGGATGTGTTTAATGCCGTCTCTGCCTTTACCTCTGAGCCTCTTCAGATGCCCTTTGTCACCTGCATGGTTCACCTGCCCTATTTGCCTTCTCAAACAACATCTTATCCTCATCCAAGTGGCAGCCTGCTGGGAAAATGGGAAATTTTACACTTTGCTGTTAATTCTTCATAATCTTCCTTATCACCATCATCAAGTTGAGCAAGAACATAAACGTTGGGACATTTTGGCAAAATAGGCACTGAAAATATAAATAACTTGGCGTAACGTTGATTAAGATCAAATGTTTCACAGAGCTTTAAAATTACTTCCAATTGTTTGAATACCTTTTAAAACAATTGTAGATAAAATAGTCATGATAGCTAATAATAAAAAGTTAAATTATTTTATTTTTTTCCAGATATTTTCAGCTTTGATTAATGAATAATTTGGCTTATCTGTCAGAATTTCGCAGGAAAATAGATGTTGTCAAACCTATATTTTCACCGAAAGGGTTCCGAAAGCTGAAAAATTACATCCTCCTCTGATTAAATCCCTCATTAGGATTCAGGTCTTTTCTGTTAGTAAATCAGTAATCTGGTAAAAAAGGGTAATATCATCATATTCCTTGTTGGCTTCTCTGTGCCTATCGTATCCTACCTTTTTTATACTCTAAACTCCTTGCAACAAGGATTGTGTTCATAACACAGTCCACAACTTGCCCAGTTCCCAGAGCTCTGTCGTTGCCAATTAACTCTCATGCTCCCTAAGCCGCAAATGCCATACTTTCTACAATGATGGCAATACAACAAAATCATGAAATTTCATTGCTTTCAGGCTTTTGCATTGCCCGAGCATATGCTTGGATCTAGGTTAAATTTTCGAGATTCCTCTGTGACTGAGAAAGTGTGACAGCTCTGTTTGCATTTATTTTTAAGGAAAATTGAATGATCTTTCATAATGCCTTGATTGTAGGAGTCAGAGCTTTAGGAAAAAGAAAACACACTGGAGAGGAATTACACCGAAACAAAGGTTGTCTACATGCAGGTGTCTGCAGGAGGACAAGCTGCCTGAGCTTCTGTTATAGTCCATGGAGATGATGGTCTGTTGAAAGTCAGCAAGATCAACAGCAGAACCTGGCAATGCCATACTACTTAATGTTTAGTTTCATAATTTCCATGCTGTCTTTTCACTTGAGCAGATACAACATCTTAAGTGGTAGCACGGCATCATGTGATTCATTTGTATGTATCTACAAGAAACAGTTCCTCTTGCAGAATAGACCCATGTATGTTATGTAGAGTGGGACAATAAACATCCTGGATTTGCCTCATTGAAAACCACCTCAACCTGGAGCACCCCATCTCTCCTGAGGGTGCTCAAACGAAACCCTAATGGGTGCAAGTTACTGGAACATTTCAGTGCTGAATCAAGACAGGTATTTAATGACCTAGATACAGAGATACATAACAACAGCTCTCAGAAGCCAAATTCTTAGAAGTGTGATCCATTTTTCTGCCATTTTTCTCTGGGGCAATCTGGGGAATGGAGTGTGTACATGCTCATGAAGTGTTGCAAGAACTGAGTGTCTGGGAGTGAGAGGAGAACATTGGTTCTTGCACCACTCAGCATTTCAACAGCCAAAAGTATGTCACTTACTATTTTTCACAAACGTTCATTCTCCTCCTTATTTTTCTCTATTTCTTCCCTCTTTTAAGACCTGCCCTCTCACAGGCGTCACTGGTCCCACTGACTCTCATTGACTTTAAATCGGGGTTTAGAAACAGATGAGCCCGACTGAATCCAGGAGTCTCCTAACTTTGAAGCTTGAGGATATCTAGATCTGATCAAGGCTTGGCTCCTCCTCATTCGAAATAGTCCTGTATTTTCCCATCCTTCTGTCTGGATCTTTGTTCTTAGCTGGCAGAGGGACAAACTGGTGATGCACAGCTGAACCACACTCCCCAAACAGAAGGCCAACAAAAAACAGTGTCTGCCTCTACAGCTGACTCACAAGCACCAGGAACAAACTGTAACATGAAGGGTTCGAGGGGGAGCATCTTGTTCAGAACGCTACAAACTGTGCTCTCTGTTGGGTATGTTCTTGCCAAAGATTATCACTTCTAATTAATCTAAGACAGGAGGAGAAGCATTTTTTTTAAACAAATCTCAGAAATGATTATTTTTAAGGCTGGCAAATGTATGCTAGCCAGTTATTGGTGCCATGTTCAGAAGCTCAGACAGAGCTAAATTATGCTTCAGATTAATGTATTGAGCAGTTCAGAGGTTAGACAAACAGCTGTTTCTCAAGCAGGCACACTACAAAGCTTAACTGTTCATTGGAAGGGCAGATACAGCCTAGCTAAAGTCCCAGTGGGCTAACTTTTATTTGTTTCTGATTGGGAGATATCCAAAGCTGACTCCACGCTACTGATGACCTCCCTTAGCAGGGGCAGAAAGTTGAAACTCTGGAGCCAGTGTGATTTTACCAGTCTCTGGGAAAAAAACACAACAAATCTTCAGTGGCTCTGAGATAATCTGCAAAATGTTGCACTTTCAGAAATGAGCTTTAAAAATTCTGGAAAAAAAAAAAAAGTATATGTAAATATAGACAGACTACAGGGAAAAACCACATAAAATCCCTGAATCAAACATTGCTTGTGACATTTTGCAAAGCTGTTAGTTTACCAAGAGCAACCATTTCTTCAAAGTGGTTATATGTGACCTGCATGCTGAATGAAGTGTATTCTAAATGCCAGATTACTCAATGGGAAAAGCACAATACAGATTGTTTAGTTACCTGATATCATTTTAGGCATTTCAGCAAAGCACTGAGATCCTCGTTCGGAGCAGCAGCTACCCACTTTGGAGCAACGTTCCTAAAAGGACTGGCTATATGAAAAAAACTCCTAGATCAGAACATAATTTAAAAAAAAAAAACAAAACAAACACAAAAAAAAACCACAAAGAAACCAAACCAGAATTAATGGATTTAATTCTAAAGTTCTATTCATTGCAATGAGTGATTTGATTCCAACCTGACATAGGTCTGCTCCCGAAACCTCATGGGAAACACTTGGATGACATGTCATAGACATCTTCCTTCTGCCTACCATTTAGAGGCTTGGGTATCTAGTGCTCCAGAAGAAGGTGCTCCATTCACTATTCTGTCAGAAAAAAGTAGGCTAAGCTAGGTAGGCAGAACTGACTCAATAATAACTATGGAGTTTTCTGGAACTTCATGGATACGTGCTCAGAAGACTTCAGTGCAGTAATGTGTTTTCTGTAACCTGTAATGACTTTTCTGACACTTTTCCTGCCACTACCCTGTATGATCCAAACAGGATGAGAGGTGACTAGAACACACCCCTGCACACTTTCATTTAGGAAAACCCATAACTTTCATGAAGTGATCTCTACTGAGCACTGAGAAAAAGTGTTGGTCCAGAGAATCAGAGCATTCTGCAGCCTATATTCTGAAGTAAGGAAAAAGAAACCTAACCCACTCGAATATTGCACCTCTAAAATTATTTATGTGCTTAAATTGAGGTGCATGAGAGAGGACCTTGCAAAGTACATTTCTAGTTTTATAGTCTTGAGACAACCTAACAGGGTCTATTGGCCTTCTAGATGTGTTATTGGTGAGTACCTCTACCTTCTCACCGCTCGGAGTTTATTGCCTTTTCAATGCCACGCTGTGGTTCGCCAGGCACATCGAGGGTGGGGGCTAAGCAGCGCTTGCCAGCCAGGCAGCCCTGTGGTTGTCAAAGTGAGAGCACGGACTCTGTTTGTGGGGGGTCAGGCTGTAATGGCTCTGTCTAAACTGGTGTGTCAGCGCAGGGCTTGACACAAACTTCCATGAACCCACAATGTCTGCCTTTTAGATCCTACCCCAGTAGAAGACAGTGCAGATACAATGCTTGCCAGTCAACTCAGCCGTGCAAGCTCAAGCCCACTAAAAGCAATAAAGCTTAAAGAACCCAACATGCTTTATGTACAGCAGGAGTGTATCAGTTTGAAATGCAGACAGTCCCTCGTCAGAGTAATGGACCATCAAGGAACACCATGCTGCAGTTTAGATGTGTGTTCGCAGCCTCCTTTCCATCAGGAGGTCACCAAGAGGTCTAATGGGGGGTTCAGTATGACCATATGACTCTGCTGGGGTGGCTTGGAAAGCTGTCTTGTAGCTTAAAAGCAAGTAACACAGAGACAATTCATACTGAGAAATCCAGGGGGAATAACTGCTTATTAGTTCACTTCTTGTGGCCAGTATGGAAGAAGTGAGTCATTACAAAGGATAAAGTCAAATTGCAACCGGCTTTACTTTTATATTGATAACATCTATTGCTAAATTATAACAATAACAGTGACGTTATCTTGAGAAAAGTGCTTCAAAGTGCCACTTTCCATCTTATTTGTGCTCTGTACCAAGAGGAACACTAGTCGTCTAGCTAAAGCACAGAAGAGATGTGGGTTTGATTCCTGGTCATGCTACATGTTTCCTGTCTTGCCTTGGGCAAGTCCCTAAATCTGCCTGTGTCTCATTTCCACCTCTGTGAAATGGGGCCTGTGTGTCTTTCATCCACTCCTATTTAGAAGGTAAAACCTTTGTGTTGCAGACTGCTTTTAATATGTGCACATCGGTATGTGTACATGCACCAGAAGAGAGGAGAGGGCTTAAAGTTAAGACTACCATTTTTGTCGGGTCCCATAACTACTGAAGTAATAGAAACACTGATAAATGATGGGATTTATTTATAATGTACAATACCTGCAGAGTGGGATTCTTCTAAACAAATATTAATATATCCAGCTGAGCTTGTAGTTCAGAACTACAGCCAACAGGAAAGATTAGGCCCTTCTTCCCCAAAAGTATCCTGGGCTACACAAAAAAAAGCATGGCCAGCGGGTCAGGGGAGGTGGTTGTCTCCTATTGTCTGTTCTAGTGTGGTCAAACCTAGAGTACTGTGTCGAGCCGTGTGGTCCCCAGCACAACAAAGACATGGACCTGTTCGAGTAGGTCCAAAGGAGGGCCACAAAAATGGTCAGAGGGCTGGAACTCCTCTCCTGTGAGAACTCCTCTCCTGCCTGGAGAAGCTGTGGATGCCCCATCATTGGAAGTGTTCAAGGTCAGGTTGGACATGGTTTTGTTGTTCTTTTTTTTTGCATATGGCAACATCACTGGAGACCATCACAGAGCACATTTCAGGCCCAATGGGTAATGATGGGGTTTGGTGCAAGTCAGCAATGGGAATTGTAACACCAGAAGGTTGAATGCTCTGGCTAAAGATAATATTTACATGTGACAAAGCTTTGTTGCCATTATGAACATGAAATGGGCAGGCAGAGCCCCTTACCTCCAGCAATGGGCCTCTGACAAAGTCAGTGCTGCCGCATTGCTTAGAGTGTAGTGGGAAAACCTGGAAGCAGGTAGATGCCTACCATCTACACCCTACTACATCCTTTACCCTAAAAGTTAGAGAGGAGGATAAATCCTTAAATACACTTTTTAAACCTTTATTTTGAAAGCAATGCCAGTGTTTACCCTAAACCAAGATATTTCCTTGAATTCTTTGGTCTGATTGCTTATGAAGTTCTTGGCCCAACATTTCTTAAAAGCTGAGAACTCTGTTGGAGTTGACTCTACCTGCTTATCAACGTTATTTAAAAACACAGTCAGTTCCCCAGGTGTATGTTAAAACTAATCTGAATAAACTTCAGTACTGCCACTGATGGCAGCTGTTCCAGGGACAGATTTCTTTTAGTCTTTGTCCTTTCTTAAGGTGGTGGATGGTCCCTCTTCCCCTACCTGCACTGGCTCAAACACAAAAGCTTTTCTCTTGAGTAGGTAACACTTGTTCCTCCTTGCAGCTGGGAATCCTTTTTGGCTGATTTATCCATTGGCCAAGCTCAATGCCCGTGCTCCCAAAACCATTTGTCAGCAGGTTGCTAATGTTTCACTATTTGGATATGAGCAAGATCTGTACACAAATGTTTCTCCCCTTAACTGAGATGCTGAGATGCAGAAATGTGAAACTCAGCACAGAAGCAGTTTCTACACCTTGCTTCACATACCTTGCTTGCTAGGGAAATGATCTTACACCCACTGAATTCATCAGCATGCTTTTTACTGACCTCAGAGGTTGCACATTGAGACCTCAGTGGATTATCATCTCCTGCCAGGAAGTGATATTGTTTCAGCCTGCACACTCAAGCAGTTCAATTTTAATATTTTTTTTCTTCCTCCTGTAATGGAACATTTATCTTGGAGCTGCATGACCTGCTGAAAGCTGTCACCACCTGCTGGAGTTTCTGAAGGTTAAAATGGCAGCACTCATACAGATTTTTACACTGTTGGGAAAAAAAAAAAGAAGAAAAAAGAAAAAGAATAATTTTGTGATTTTTCTCCATGAATAATTACATAGTGTTGCACTAGTCTTCTTAAATTTACTTTTTCTTAGACTCCAGTTTCCTAATATTCACCACAGCTAAACAAAAATAGAAAATAATAGAAAAATCATGTAGTTCTGGCTCATCACCTGGCCAACATAATGCTGCTCTATTGTTTTTCATCAAAATTAGACCAAAGCCTTTTTCAGTAGGAAAATGATTTTCTTTCATTCTACTTCTTCAATTTCTAATCAAGTTACAAACTACATACACCTGAAATGACAAGAATCATAAGCCCCCTATTCACTCTGGGTCATACAATATTATTGTTATAAACAGCCAGCAGACTGTTTATGAACTTAAGTGTTCCCTCAGAGCAAACCAGTGGACCATCTGGCCCAAGAACTCTTTCCCAACAATGCCAAGTCAAGATACTGTTTAGTATGAGCACAAGTTCCCAGCTACTTTCTGAAGTCTGTTATTCTAAATCATACCTCTTGAAGTGTTTGGAGTCTTACTATGTGCCTTTAGAGTGAATAGACCTGAGACATGCCATTAAATTATTTGGTCAAGACCAAGCAGGGATTCCCAAGAATATACTCAAAGGATAGAAGCAGATTCTATACCACGCAGGTACATTTCTCCATGTTTTCCTTCAGGCTAATGTTTCACCCAAGAAAAGAAACTTCTGTTCACTGATATCAGAATTTCACCATGTTATAGTCTCCTCTGTTACCCACTTATGTACTTTAGCAATCCCCATCTTTCAGCTTCAGTGACAGCAGAATCACGGATTACCCTTATACTTTCTATGGAAAGAGAACACGGGACCTGTAATATTAATAATGCCTTAAATTACTCTTTCCCTGGCCTCATATTTCTTAGATTAGCCTGTGCAATCACAGAGGACATGCAGCCCTGGTGATTTTGGAGTACAGGGCCTTGCAGGCCTTCAGCAAGAATCTGACTTGCCCCTTCTTGCTGTCTGTGACTATGAGTTCCCTTCTGGATTAGAGAGAAGTGGATGGGTATGGAATTTGGCACATATTCCCCTCGCTCTGTGAAATTATGCAAGGGGAGATGAAGCAATGTCTGACCAATCGAAAATGGCACAAGTTATTTTCCCATGGGAGTAAGCGGAGGGGCAGGGAAGGAATTTATAAGAAGAATCAGTAAAAATATGTATTTATATGGAAGGCACTTCATTTGCAATTAGGGTTTCCTTTT